>NC_142697.1:17500-2575000 GCF_029641045.1 Salvia hispanica
AAAATTCAGCTTCAACCAAGGTCATATGGATTTGTCATGAATTTTCTAAAAGTACTGCCCTGTTTCTGGCAGGTTGTTGTAAAATATTCATAAATCCTAAACGAAAAGGAATTTCAAGCTCAAAATTAAACCTCATAAACCTGACTTTTATATGTTTCTTTACCAATTAGTTTCGTTGATTTTTGACTTACGAGTCAATTCGAATGATTTTCCAAAGTTAGTAACTGAAAAATTGTAAAACATGATTTTTTTTATTTATTTTCTTGAGTAACCTATTGGTGTGAGATAATTATAAACTTGAAGTATACTTAAAATAATGATGCAAGGAAGATGTGTGCTTTTTCTTAGAATAGTTTAATACTGCTTTCGTATTATTTTTACGATTTATTTTCGGTAGATCATATGAGTCGTAAGTGTGACAGCTTTTGTTTGATGATTGGTTATGGTTGAATGTTAGATAAAAATCCCAACAATCATATGGTGAATGGGCACTTTGACTAATGCTTACTTGTTTAAGTTACTCGTGTTGCATGTTAATGAGATTGGTTAGATCGTACGGATGTTAAAGTCTATGTTGACTAATAATGTGTTGGTTGAAACTTATATAAATGAGAGTTATGGTTCCTAATTTGGTTGAGTTCTTTGTTATGGTTTAATTAGTCTTGGTAAAATGTCTAAGTTTTCTACGGTTGGAATGAGTATATAGATTGGTCAGTGTTTGCAAAAAAATTATTTTTCGATGGAAAAGAGATTTTGTTATTTTCGGAATGGAGTGTTTTTTATTTTATATTATCGATACATTCGGAATGGGGTGTTTTCGAAATGGAGTGTTTTTTATTTTATTTTGGATTCAAAATTATTCTTGGATGCAAAAGAGATTTTGTAATTTTAATATTTCTGTTCAAGTGTTATTTTTCATAAATTGGTTGTTATGGGGCTAGGGGTTATGATGTAAATAGGTAGGGTCTTAGGGTCCTAAGTTCATAAATTCTGAATGACGATCAAGTACATGTGAGCTTAGGAACAAAGGTGGAACAACCTCCCTATTACATTTTTTATTCTTCCCTAACTCTAGCAACATTCCTGCCCAGCCTAACTAAACACATGATTTTTAAAAAAAAATTTGGAGGAGGCGAGGTTACAATTTCTCCTGCTCTTCAATCTGCTATTTCTCTGCTATTTCTCTACTTTTTCTGGGACAGGTTATAAGCGTCTGCCCTTTTTTCTCTTTTCTTTCTACTCTATCATCCTAGTTGTGGCTCTTCTCTCTATCCCTTATGCCCCCATTTGGTTAGTTGTTCCATTCTATCCCCTTACTCACATGGGATGGAGGCTCATGGTTCCGGAAGAAAGATGGATTCGATTATAGGCTCCACATTGGTTCACTAGGGTGTGCCCTTACAATGATGCGTGTTCTTCTGTTTGGGAGCATGTCTGTTTTGTGTGTTTTTCTACCTTTTAGAAGTTTGAGAAATTTGTATGAGAAGTTTGTATTGTTATATATTTGGTTATAGCATGTTTTAGTTGTTTTGTGATTGTTCCTTCTCCCACTAAGTGTGAGAAGTTTGTTTATGTATATATATTTGGTTTTGTTGTTTTATTTTAAGTCTCCTTGATGGCATGATTATGTGATGTTCCTATGGAATGTATGTGTGTCAAGTAACTGCCCTATTCCACTTCATAACGACTGCTTTGGGACAAGCACGAGTGAAGTGGGAAGGGGAGAGCAGTTAGTACAGTCAGTATGAAGCATGCGTATAATTTTTGCAAGGTCTAGGAGTCCGTTCTGTTTTAGGAGTCAGTTTTTTTTAGGATTTGGTGTTTTAGTGTAAACTGGAAAAAAAGAGGATGCATGTCAATTTTGAGACTTCTTTCCTTAATAAATCGAAAACAGTTTGGACGAAGTAAGGAAGATAGAAATGCCTTAGTTTAAACTAGTTGTGAAGCCCTCTAAATAAGTGAGTTAAAAGCCTAAAGTAGAACATTTTCTACTAATAGAATAGGGAGAGAGGCTGCCACTTGATGCTTAGGGGAAAATTACATAAGGAGTAAGGAACTAAAGGCACTAGGCGAAATCAATTGAGTTTAAATTCTTTCGAATCTGATAGACCCGCCTCATTGTAAGGGCACCCAGTTGAGCTTAAATTCTTTCGAATCAGTTTGGACGAAGTAAGGAAGATAGAAAGTCTTTTTCTGTCTAGGTCTAGGGCTTTCTGGTTTTTCTTAAGTCTAGTAACATAATAACCATGCCCGAAATTTACCTTATTTCTTTATTGCACAATTCTTCCTCTGAACTACTACTTTGCAACTTCCGCTTCTTCCCATTGTGCGAGCACATGGTTTCAGGCCAAACACTAATCGTTTTCTTGATGACAATTCCTTTTCGGGCCTTGGATTTGCAAGCAGTCTTTCTTCCGCGGAAAAGGGCGAGCCCGTCATCGGTGTTGGTGTTGGTGTTGTTTCGGACATGATTTTTCAATAAACAAATGCTAGACCAATTGAGGACAAGTATGGTTTAAGTGTGAGCAGTTTGATAAGACCAATTTCATGCATTGATTATTGGGGTAAATTCAGTGGTTTCTAGAGTCTAACACATGTTTTATGTCAGGTTGTGTAGAGAAACCGCCGGGCCGAGGAAAGAAGCTGAAAAAGGAGCAAAAGAGCAAAAATTTGCCGAGACGGAGGAAACTTCAAGAAGGAGGGGCAAAATGGAGAATCCAAAGAAGGATCTAGAAGCCAACTCCCCCTCTATAAATGCTGGAGCACACATCATACGTGGGCATCATAAATCATCACTTTTCACACTCCAGCTCTTAGCTAATTTCTGATACACTTTTCTCTACACACACTGCACGCAATGGGGTAACTTTGAGGAGTTTTCGTCTTGATTTTTAGTTTGATCATTGTGTACTACCGTCCTTGTGAAGGGCGAAGAAACAATTTGTCTTTTAATTCAGTTTTGCTACTTTCGTGTTGTTGCTTCGCTGTTCGAAGCTCAACGTTCGTTAAATTGTTGTTAAATTTCTAGATATTTGGCTATGGAAGTTTACTTTTTGTTTTCGTTTCCGATTTACGTTGATTTCTGTCGTTTACTTACTTTGGATGCTTTTCGGACTTGATCTGTTTGGTTCAAATTGAATTGTGGTTTGATTGTTGTTGATCGGAGTAAATCGTTGAATCGAAGTAATTGGAGATGGGTTTCGTTGTTGTTGGGTTCGGATGGCTTGGATAAGAGTGGATTAAGCATCCGACATTTAGATATGCTCTGCATGTTTATGATGTTTAGTTTCTGTTCTTTCGATTACCTCGTCTAGTAGTTGTACATCTCCTCTATTTTCCGGTTAATCGTAGTTTTAACGTCCGTTTTTAGCATGCTCTGTTTTTCTATATGATGTTGCTAATTTCATTGAAGATCACCATTAGTTAGAGTCAGATTTTCGTTGTTGCAACTTTGAATCTGTACTATTCCTATTTTGGGAAAATGGTCCCCACTGCATGTTTTCTTCTGTCCAAATGTTTTTAGGAAGTCATGAATGTTGGAATCATATTTTCTATTTCCTAGGTTTAGCTGTTAGATAATTTTACATTTTCCCAAGTCTAGTAGTTTAAGTTCTCAAGCCAAGTTCGCGTGGCAACAACCAACCCCACTCTCAAATCCTCTGAATTCTTACTTCTCTGTGGGATCGACCCTTTACTTCTCTATACTTTTTTTTTATAGGTAAATTAAATTATAACATATCAAAAGGTGGAACGTACAAAACGACATGGGTGGGAAGGAACCGAACAACTCTCGGCCTTCACAAAACAATGAGAAACACACGACCCTCAACAAACAAGACAAGGTCAAACAGGAACAAAGGTACTATCTATGTGCAATGGGCCTCGTTAAAACCTTCCGTGATCAAAAACCCCAACGGGGAAAAAAGACCTTGGTAAGGAAAAAGAGTACCCGGAGAAAGTACCATTTGTTGCGATCCAATCAGGAGTAAAAGCATGGCCGAACAAGGCACTCACGAAAAGGGTAAAGTCAGGTGGTATCCGGCAGGTATTTGAGCACTTGATCATGTTGAAATTTGGAGTAGAGAATTCTGTAAGTTGCTTCCTTGATTTGAAACCGAACGCGCGTATCATCGAACCGCTTCCCCTCCATAACGGCCGCATTCCGTGCCAGCCAAATGAAATAAATCGTAGCCGGAAGAGCAAGTCTTCTAGCCACTTGCACTATCCGCGGGGGGCGCCCGTCATGGACTAACCACTTGATAGCACATTTAATTGTAGTAGGTTGTCTCGTTGTCTCTTAAGTCCCAGCCACTCCCGTATGGTATCCCAAATAGGCCAGGATATCAGACATTTAAAGAAGAGGTGCTCAACACATTTAAGTCCCAGCCACTCCCGTATGGTATCCCAAACAGGCCAGGATATCAGACATTTAAAGAAGAGGTGCTCAACACTCTCCTCCTCTCTCTGGCACAAGCTGCATGTTGCGTCGATGTCCTCCCAGGTTATACTGTCGCGTGTAGTCAATCGACCTCGTAAAGCTAGCCACGTGATAAAAGAGTATTTGGGCGGGATAGTGTCATGCCAGATGTATTTTTCCCAAAAGTGGTGCTCCTCTCTAGGCCGAAACCAATCGTACGCTTCTTTGGTATTTTTGATGGTGGACCACCGAGTAAGGAGCTCCTCTGCTTCAAGCCTTGAGCTTCGCCCCACCATGGCATCTCGAATAGAGAAAACATGCTTGATTAGCGTCGAATCTACTTTGACTCTTGGCTGCCAATCCCAGAAATTGACATCTCGCAAGATCTCGGTGTGGATCCACTTAATCCAGAGCGAGTCTTCTTTGGCATGGATGTTCCATAAGATCTTTGCATGTAGCGCCGTATTCCAGGTATCCAAGTCCCTAATACCGAGGCCTCCTTCAATCTTCGGCAAACAAAGGTCCTTCCAAGCGACCTTCGCATGCTTGGAATTATCACCAACTTAGCAGTCACATTGTCCGGGATGGGGAAAGCTTGGAGCCAATAAGCTTCAACACCCTGCAAGCAAGACATAATAAGTTCAAATCTACCCGCATATGTTAAAGACTTACCATTCCACTTTTTGACAGTGGTGGACATCTTCTCAATTAGGCTGGAATAGTCGGCCGTCTTTAGAATTCGAGACGCCAAAGGGATGGCCAAGTATTTAACGGGTAGATGGGCCACGGGAAAGCCGAAGATACTAATGATGTAGTTCCTAGCTGCTTGAGTCAAAGTTCCTGCCAAAAAGATATTAGATTTGGCCCGATTAATTTCCAGGCCAGAGCAAGCCGAGAAATCGCGCATCGAGTCCGCCAGCACCCGCATGGAATAGTTATCTCCTCTACCAAACAACATAAGATCATCAGCAAAGGCTAAGTGAGTAATACGAACAGAGGCACACCCAGGGTGGAAATTAAACCCGCGGCCACTAGTTTGGAAGGAAAGAAGACGGGACAAATACTCCATACAAAGGATGAAGAGAGTCGGGGACATAAGATCACCAAGTGTAGTGGGTTGAGGTTTTTTTATTGACAGTTGACCTGAGAGTGAGTCCAACGACCATAATCTTCTCTGGTTTGAGATCTCCTAGACCCAGTGATCTAGTGAATTCTCTTGACCTGAAGGTTTTGAAATTACTTGATATGTATTGTGCTCTCAGCCTGACCATCACTAATCAACTCAATAAAACACAAACTATGAAACTCTCATGCAGAAATGGAAAATAAACACCTAGATCTAAAGGGAAAACTACGACTCAAGTGGAAAACATCAAATCTAAACTAAGACTCAACATAAAACACGAAAATGAAAACAGATCTAAACAATAAAATAGAAAACAGAGCAAAGAGCTAATAAACGAAAATGGAAACTTAGATTAAAACAAAAAAAGAGTCAATTACATCAAAATAAAATAAAATAAAATAAAATAAAATAAGTTAGGAAAGCAGTAAATTGTTTCATCACCCCTTCTCGGAGTAGAATTACAGACGGAAATGGAAATGGTGCGAGAAAAAGAACACTAAAAAAAACAGCAAACTACCAGCTATCTAGACGGAACCAAGTATGTGCAGCAAACTGGAATATTACGAGCAGCCACTACAGAAGTAATATTGAACTCTCCCCATCCAAATCCAAAATTATAAGTAATCCGGGTTTCCGTTTTAACTTTCATTTCCCGCGCTTAAGATAAAAATTTCCATTAATTAATTAATGTGTGCTATGGACTTAATTAATTAACTCCTAATTAATTCCAAGAGTGGACTTAGCATGAAACGCTTATTTATTATTCATAGAGTGATCAAACTGTTAGGTTTGGTATACTGAAAAACATGTTTCGAGCAAGTTTCGCTCGAATAGAATCTTGCTTGTATACGTAAAACTCTATAATCCACTTTTAACCTGATTCAGTATTATTCGAGCAGTCTCGCACGAATAGAATCACTATTATTATTACATTGTGTTTGCTTGTGCATTTATAAGATGTTTTATAAACATTTAAATGCATAAGAAGTAAACAAAGTCTAAGTCTTTTGCTTAGTAGACCGGTTGTGGGCGTCGTCCACTTTAAGGTAACACGGTCAGATCTATGCAATGCTTTGCAAAAGAAAAAGAAGAATTTCACAACCTAGATAGGCTTTGGCTACCTATCGTGAAAGGTTGCAATGTCAGTCCGCATATTTCTAAGCCTTACTGAAATAATTTGACATTGGTGTGGTATAGCACTGAACGGATCTAACAGCAAGACGTGTCTTTATGCTATCTACTGAAAGACTAGGTCTTGATAAAATATTATTTCTTAATCTACATATGTTAGCATTGAGCATACGGTATTGATTATGCACTACTTTGACTTATCAAATGGTGCGGGTTTTTCGCAACCCAATAATCCTGATATACTGGGTAGTGGTGATTAATATCTAGCGGTGCTAGGATTGCTATTATGTTGAAACGTGCACGAGGTGAGTCTCGTTTGATAATGTCCTCAAGAGGAGCTCGAACAAGGTTTTATTATTCGGAAAACTGGCCAGTTGGAGTTTTATTACTCTATTAATAATAAATAAATGTTTCTTGCTAAGTCCACTCTTGGAATTAATAAGATATTAATTAATTAAGTCCATAGCAGACATTAATTAATTAATGGACATTTATATCTTAAGCGCGGGAAATAAATAATAAAAGTGGAAACCCGGATTACTTGTAATTTCGGATTTGGATGGGGAGAGTTCAATATTACTTCTGTAGTGGCTGCTCGTAATATTCCAATATAAGCTTGTATTAAATTGTGGGTTCAATTTAATTAGTAAAAAGCTAATTGGGCGAGCCCATATCCAAAACCTTCCATAGATCCCTGTCTGGGCCCAAAAGGAACTTAATATAAATAGGAGAATAAAGGAGACAGAATAATCACAATTTTCATTACTGAAATTTTCGAAAATATCAGCCCCATCAGCTGTAGGAATTTTCGAATTCCACTCCTTTTCCCAAAAGGATTTCTTCTGTCTTCTTTATTCGAGTCCTAGTGTTTTGATAAGATCAGCCCACCCTGATATCGAGATACAGTTCGGGAACCAGAGAGAAGATCCGTGGTCTAGTATTGAAGATCATCACGTGGAGAAGGCGCGAGCAATCGACGATTCTTTGGAGAATCAAATCGGTAACTCTAAACCGTAGAATTCATGTTTTAGGATTTACTTTCTTAGAGCATGAATTATTTGCGTTCTAGCATGCAATTATCTGTTTAACATGTGAATTGATTAATCGCATAATCAGTCAAATAGATCCGTATCTGATTTATTTGTTTTGTACAAGTCTTCCGCTGTGCAAGGGGCACCAAACCCCATCAATTGGTATCAGAGCCAATTTTTTGGCTCTGATTATGTGGATTAATTTCATGTTATGTGAATTGCTTGAATGCATGTTTTTATTCGCCATGTCGCTGTGTTTTTGTGAATTAATTGAAGTATGACTAATTGCGTTTTTGTCCGCTGCGCCGGCGAGAATCAATTATAAGCTTTGACCTTCTTTATCAATTAATTCATAATACGTGATCATTTATTTGCATGTAATGATTACATGAGTTTAATTTGTGATTACCTGGAGTGCAATTTTCATGCAAATCGGGTGACCGGATGCTGGCAGCAGCGATGGCGGGCTGTTGAGACAGCAGCTGCGGTGAACATGCAGCGCCTGCGGAGCAGTGGGAGCTCCGCGCGCAGCGAGTTGCAGCACTGCGAAGGCGACGTCGCAGTAGCGAGTCGACGCAGCAGCAGCAGGCTGTCTGAGGTGACGCGGAGCAGCGTCGGAAACGAAGCAGCAGCGTCCCTCCGTGAGCAGCCGCGTGACGTCGCGATGTCTAGTCCCGTGACTTCGGTTTCCAAATTTGATTAGGATTTCAAATCCTTGGATTCAATTTTGGAAATAATTAAAGATTAATTTGAAAATAAGATTTGAATATATCTTTTGTGGATTTTATATATTATATGAGATTTAATTATGAATTAAATCATGGATTAATTAGATTTTATCCTTACTTTATGGATTTGTAGGGATTTAATTCCTAGACGAAAGTCCTAGTTAAATTTGGATAATGACAATCTAATATTATCTATATCCTATGGATTAATGTGGATTTATCCTTAGACAAATCCTAGTTGGATTTAGATAATAATAATATTATTATTTTATTCTTGTCCTATGAATTTATATGAATTTATTCATAGATAAATTCTAGATGGATTTGGATAGTGATAATATAATATTTTATTCTTATCTTATAGATTTATATGGATTTGTTCCTAGATAGATCTTGGATAGATTTGAATAATTATAATATAATATTATCTTATTCTATGGATTTATATAGATTTATTCTAAGATAAATCCTAGATGTATTAGGATAAATATTTATATTAATTTATTTTATCCTATAGATTTGAATAGATTTAATTCTATTAAGACAATCTTAGATGGATTAAAATAAGTATTAATCCAAGTTATCCTCACCTTTTGGATTTATATCCTAGATAGATTAGGATAAAGATGATATATAAGAAAATCCTTATTTAATTGGATTTAAATGAATTTATTTATCTAAGAAATCCTAAGAAATGTTTGATATATTCTAGATGTCTATTCTAAATAGAATTAAGATTTGTATAAATCTTGGTTGATAGGATTTTATTTTTATCTTATGGATGATGGTGGAATTGTTTCTATCTAGTAATATCCTAGTACGATTTAAATAATGATAATCCTAGATCAACGTTATCTTGAATTGTAGGATTTGATTTTATCGAAATAAAATCTAGAATAATCCTAAATGGATTTAGATAGTTAACTCTATCTTGATAAATCGTATCAGTAATTGGATAATTATGATCCAATATAAAACTTAATTATTTAATTGATTTTCCCTTGACTAGATTAAATAATTGTCGATAATTATCCTGTGTTTAAATGCCATGCATTAAATGGATTTATCTGTTTATTTGGTGTTTATCTATTTTAAGTGGATTATCTGTTTTATCTGCTTATGTGATAATTATGCAAAAACCATATAAAAATATCTAAGTGATGATTACAACAAGTGCGTTGTATATGGTCTCCATCGGTTGGACTGTAAAATTTTGTGAAGCTGATTTTCTAATATTATCGCCACCTACAGAGTAGGGACAATAATCCTACGAAAACAGTAAGTTCATAAGGGCAGACTTCTCACATAATAAATAGAATGAACTAGAAAGTGGTTCCCAATATTATTGCCACCTGCAGAGTGGGGACAATAATCCTAAGGAACTGCGAGTTTCAGGGTTCAATCAGAATTTATGAGATAGCTTGATTTTGTTATCAACACATGAACATTGTTATGGGAGTGTGTTGTAGAAATAAAATTCTGCAATGCTAAATCTGATGGTCGCGCTTAGGCAGCATTAGGCGTGTCAACCTCCAGAGGAGGAAGCTATTGATGCGTTGGTGTTGTGACCAGTAAAATTGTCAAAATTTTAATGCGTATTAACCTCCAGAGGAGGATACAATTTATTAATTTTGCAGTTGTAAGATACATAATTGTTTTGTGGTTATTTGTGATTATGTATTGAGCATGAGTATGTGATAATAAGTTTATTTGCCAAATCTTCATTATGTCTTTTAATATTTGTCTGCGATCCTTATAGAAAGTAAACTCGAATGCCTAAATTATGTAGACCGAAAACGAAAGTGGATAAGATTCTCATAGCTGAAAGCTTGAAGTTTATACTCAAATGATTCATGTCCTCCATTTCCTCGACATAATTCCACGAAGAATGTTCAAGAATGCATTATGCATGTACTTGACAAACTCTTTGAGGAATAAGGTCAAGCTATTTTCCTTTAAGTAGCTCGACAAGTCTTGGTTAATGACAATGAAAGATGGATATCAATAGAATCTGTCAAGATGATTCGATTGGAATATCCTAAAGTGACAGAATGTTTTGAGGATCTTTTGATCACTTAAATAGTTTCTGACACAAGTCATCGCCTAAAGTAACAAGAAATGACTATAAGAAGGTTTAACTGAAAAGTAGAAAATCTTCAGAATAATAGTCTTTGTGTTACTATTAGAGGAAAGTAACATGATAGATGACGAATTCATAAAGGCTGCATTTTTTTCTTAAGTCCTAGTTCATTTGAACAAAAGACTAGATATGGAAATGGGAGAGCCTGGATTGTCATCAATGTTTGTTTAAAGCAAGAAAAGATGCTTTGTGAGTTGGATTGACCTATTTTATAGAAGGACAATGACTTACATGACAATGCAACTTCTAAATAAGAGATCTTGATCCAGTTAGGTTTTTGTTGCAGTGGGAGCTATTAATGCTCAACTATTGTTTTATGGTTGATGCTTAAGGCATCATAGTATTAAAATAATATAATTGCGACAAGGTTGAGTATTCAACAACACATCAACTTCTTAATCATTGAATGATAAAGTATTTATTGCTCTTAGTCTTAAGGCCAAGAAAATACTTAGAAATTGTTCGAACTGATCTAGACTATCAAGATTTTAACATTTCGTTAAATAGCTTGACAGTTGAGAAAGTCTGTTTAATGCACTTTGAGTTAGAATCATTTGATTTTTCAAGAGATTCAGAATACTTATAGAAGTGCAACATAGAAAGACTAGCAAGTCTTAATGGTTTACACCATAAGGAGACGAGCAAAGGGTTATGATCAGTAGTGGGAGTCTAATCTCCATTAACGAATCCAAGCATTCATCTAATGAATGGGATAGTTATGTAAGAAGGAATCAAAGTCTTTCTAAGACAAGTTTGATTAAGTGATGAGTTGTACTCATTAAAATCTTATCATTGATGGGATAAACATTAAAGAAACTACCAACATCAGTACCTTCTACAAAACACGAGTTGTGGACTAGAGCGTCTCTAGTCTAGCACATCTCAAGGTGGAATGTTGTTCCAACACGTGTTGGAAAAGTGTCCAAGAAATTGGAGTTGAGTACTGAGGCATGTTTTAAGGTTTGTCCCAAATGATGTAAGGTTATAAGTTCTGTAATCTTCAAAGATATAATTCTTGTATGAAGATCAAGAGATGAACTACAAGCCTAACAGCGTGATAACTCTCAAAATAAAGAGAGAGATATCGGATTTTCCACATTACCAAGAAGTCATACCATTAGAAACTTTTGCACTAATAAAATCAACTTCAGTACCTAAGATTGTAAGAACCATATCGTAGTGGGAGCGTTCCACTGGAACACAACAAGTTCATGGGTCTAAGAGTGTCGTAAGACTCAGTCTTAGATCAACTTGAACATAATCCCTTTAACTACAATGTAGTATTGGTTCATTTGGATATTCATCTTTGAAAAGGTGATAGATTTCAAACTACAATCTAAGATAGACAACATGTTTTACAAGACTTGCAAAACTACCTATAGGCTGTGTCAGTCAGTGGGAGCTAGTATATTTGCAAGTGTAAATATGGATCTTAAATGGCTAGACAATGACAATGGGTTATGCCCAAAGAGAATTATCTTCTCGCTATCGTTGTGCCAGGATTTATTCGATCCTATTGTCTATTAGAACTTACATAAATTAGAATATATGTATTATGATTGTCTAGACAGCTTTCTATAAATAGAAGTCTTGAGGAAATCATCTACTAGAACATTCTAATAGATATGTAATTAAGGGCAAGAAACGCATGATTGGAAGCTCATATAGACCTTCGTGGTCTTAGGCAAGCATCTAAATCATAGTATATGCATTTTATCAAAATTGTCAAATATTTGGAATTTGACTTGTGTCCTTAACAGTGCTGTAAGCACAAGGAAGTTGAAAGTGCATTACATATGGAATTATTGGTACTCTACAATGATGAATCTACAAAAGTTGCAAACAACTAAGATTGGCATCTAGCGTAGGAAACTGGTTGTCTACCCAGTTAAAGATAAATGATTTAAGAGAAACTAATTACATTCTTAGCATCTAAGTCCTTTTAAGATTGCTAGAAAGAATGTTGAGATTCTCTTAGGAATCCTATATCTACACATTGCTTGGAACATTTAAGCATTAGAAATTCCATGAAAAGGTTTATACCTCTCAAGATGGAATTGTCTTGTTTCTAGTCAAGTGTCGTTTGACACTTAGTGAGATCAAGAATTATGAGACTAGTTCGGAGATAGTTGTCTCATATATGCTATAATGTGTACTAAGTTTGATATTAGTTGTTCTTATACATAGCAAGTATATATCATATTAACCATGGCAAAGGATTTTGATTGAGGTAATGAATATACCCTAGTGCTTGAGAAAGACTAGTAACTATATTCTAGTTTACCAGTCATTCATGTAATGTCCTTGGGGTTACACTGTCTTAGTTTTATGACTAATCAGTGATCGAGTAAGTCATCCTCTGAATATGTGTTTACCTTAGGAATATCTTCCTAATAGCTTTAATCGTAAGTTTGAGTATGCCTATGAGTATTATTTTTTGATTACTCTAGTGAAGGCTAACTCAAGGGACACACGAGTTTATTAAGCTAAACAATCACATATGGGGATGAAATTAATTAAAGATCAAGTACGCAGCAAAGACATTATGGTGACAAAGATATAATCAGAGAACTACCAAGCAGATTTTTCTTTCACTTAGTGAAATGAATGGTAGTTCGATATATCTAGTATCAATACCTGCCTTGTGTATAAGTGGGAGAGTTTTTGGCAGTGGGTATACTCGAAAGCATGTTTTGAGTATAAGTGGGAGATTGTTAGGTTTGGTATACTGAAAAACATGTTTCGAGCAAGTTTCGCTCGAATAGAATCTTGCTTGTATACGTAAAACTCTATAATCCACTTTTAACCTGATTCAGTATTATTCGAGCAGTCTCGCACGAATAGAATCACTATTATTATTACATTGTGTTTGCTTGTGCATTTATAAGATGTTTTATAAACATTTAAATGCATAAGAAGTAAACAAAGTCTAAGTCTTTTGCTTAGTAGACCGGTTGTGGGCGTCGTCCACTTTAAGGTAACACGGTCAGATCTATGCAATGCTTTGCAAAAGAAAAAGAAGAATTTCACAACCTAGATAGGCTTTGGCTACCTATCGTGAAAGGTTGCAATGTCAGTCCGCATATTTCTAAGCCTTACTGAAATAATTTGACATTGGTGTGGTATAGCACTGAACGGATCTAACAGCAAGACGTGTCTTTATGCTATCTACTGAAAGACTAGGTCTTGATAAAATATTATTTCTTAATCTACATATGTTAGCATTGAGCATACGGTATTGATTATGCACTACTTTGACTTATCAAATGGTGCGGGTTTTTCGCAACCCAATAATCCTGATATACTGGGTAGTGGTGATTAATATCTAGCGGTGCTAGGATTGCTATTATGTTGAAACGTGCACGAGGTGAGTCTCGTTTGATAATGTCCTCAAGAGGAGCTCGAACAAGGTTTTATTATTCGGAAAACTGGCCAGTTGGAGTTTTATTACTCTATTAATAATAAATAAATGTTTCTTGCTAAGTCCACTCTTGGAATTAATAAGATATTAATTAATTAAGTCCATAGCAGACATTAATTAATTAATGGACATTTATATCTTAAGCGCGGGAAATAAATAATAAAAGTGGAAACCCGGATTACTTGTAATTTCGGATTTGGATGGGGAGAGTTCAATATTACTTCTGTAGTGGCTGCTCGTAATATTCCAATATAAGCTTGTATTAAATTGTGGGTTCAATTTAATTAGTAAAAAGCTAATTGGGCGAGCCCATATCCAAAACCTTCCATAGATCCCTGTCTGGGCCCAAAAGGAACTTAATATAAATAGGAGAATAAAGGAGACAGAATAATCACAATTTTCATTACTGAAATTTTCGAAAATATCAGCCCCATCAGCTGTAGGAATTTTCGAATTCCACTCCTTTTCCCAAAAGGATTTCTTCTGTCTTCTTTATTCGAGTCCTAGTGTTTTGATAAGATCAGCCCACCCTGATATCGAGATACAGTTCGGGAACCAGAGAGAAGATCCGTGGTCTAGTATTGAAGATCATCACGTGGAGAAGGCGCGAGCAATCGACGATTCTTTGGAGAATCAAATCGGTAACTCTAAACCGTAGAATTCATGTTTTAGGATTTACTTTCTTAGAGCATGAATTATTTGCGTTCTAGCATGCAATTATCTGTTTAACATGTGAATTGATTAATCGCATAATCAGTCAAATAGATCCGTATCTGATTTATTTGTTTTGTACAAGTCTTCCGCTGTGCAAGGGGCACCAAACCCCATCACAAACTCCAACTAGCTAGGTTCCGAATAATAAAACCTTGTTTCACGCTCCTCTTGAGGACATTATCAAACGAGACTCACCTCGCGCATGATTCAACATAATAGCAATCCTAGCACCGCTAGATATTAATCACCACTACCCAATATATCAAGATTATTGGGTTACGAAAAACCCGCACCATTTGATAAGTCAAAGTAATTCATAAGCAATACCGTATGCTCAATGTTAACCTACATTGATTAAGAAACAAATATTTATCAAGATCCCGCCTTTCAATAGATAGCACAAAGACAAGTCTTGCTTTTAGATCCGGTCAGTGCTTTACCACACCAATGTCATCTTATTTCAGTCAGGCTTAGAAATATGCGGACTGAAATTCTTCTTGTTCATGATGGATAGTCTAATTCTATCTAGGTCGTGAAATTATTCTTTTTCTTTGTTTAGGACTCTGACCGTGTTACCTTAAAGTGGACGCCGCCCACAACTGGTCTACAAAAACAAAGACTTAGACTTTGTTAAGTTAACTACATTTAAACATGCATTAATATCTATTAAATGTAAAACATAACAACATTATGACAAAAATAATCTGTTTTATTCCTTGGAAAATAAAATAAGAGTTTTACAGTATTCAATCACTCGAAGCGTGATTTCTAATATACAAACTCTAACAATCTCCCACTTATACTCAAAACACTTTCGAGTATACAAAAAAATGTGCTAACATCTAATTCTCCCACTTATACTGAAATCGGATTGCGGTCTTGTATTAGTCGAACTCACATTCCTTCAACATGGCTCTCAAACGGCTTGACCGCTAATGCCTTCGTGAAACGATCTGCCAGGTTGTTTTCTGACTCACTCTTGACCACTTGTATGTCTCCTCTCTGCACTATATCTCGAATGATATGACACTTCCTCTCTATGTGTTTTCTCGCTTTATGAGCCCGTGGTTCCCTCGAATTTGCCACATCACTTGAATTGTAACAATAAATGGTGATTGCTCTTGGGAAAGTTCGTAACCACACCTAAGTCCAGAAGGAAGTTCTTAAGCCATACAGCCTCTTTTGCAACCGCCGAAGCGGCCACATATTCGGCTTCCATGGTAGAGTCTGCAATGCATTTCTGCTTTACACTCTTCCAAATTACAGCTCCACCTCCTAAGGTAAACACATATCCGGAAGTTGATTTTCTCGAATCTACATCAGCTTGAAAGTCTGAATCTGTATATCCTAAAGGACAGAGCTCGGCTGCATTGTAAACTAGAACATAGTCCTTAGTCCGATTAAGGTACTTGAGTATGTTCTTTACGGCAGTCCAATGTCTTTGGCCCAGATTTGGTTGATATCTTGCTACCATGCCAACAGCAAAGCAGATATTAGGTCTATTACAAAGCATATGGTATCCTTCTCATCTCTGCTATCTCAGATGCTGTCTTTGGATACATCTCTTGAGATAAATGGATGTCGTTTCTGAAAGGTAAGAAACCCTTCTTGGCATCTTGCATGCTAAAGCTTCTAAGTACCGTATCGATGTAAGATTCTTGGGATAAGCACAACGTTCTCTTTGCACGGTTCCGAAGAACCTTGATACCGAGAATGTGTCCCGCATCATCCATATCTTTAATCTCGAACTGGCTGGACAACCAAGTTCGGACTGATGACAACATCTTTTTATGTTTTCCAATTAGAAGAATGTCATCTATGTATAAAACTAAGAACACAACATTTCCTTTTTCAGCCTTCTTATACACGCAGCTTTCATTAGGGCACTTTTCAAATCCAAACTTTTGAACAGTTTGATCAAAACATTGGTTCCATGATCTAGATGCTTGCTTGAGGCCAAAAATGGCCTTCTTAAGCTTCCAAACCATGTGTTCCTTGCCCTTTACTACATAGCCTTCGGGTTGTTCCATGTAGATATTGGGGTTTGGTGCCCCTTGCACAACGGAAGACTTGTACAAAATAAATAAATCAGATAAGGATCTATTTGACCGATTATGCGATTAATCAATTCACATGTTAAACAGATAATTGTATGCTAGAACACAAATAATTCATGCTAATAGAAAGTAGATCCTAAACATGATTTCTACGATTTAGAGTTACCGATTTAATTCTCCAAAGAATCGTCGATTGCTCGCTCCTTCTCCACGATGATATTCAATAATACACCACAGATCTTCTCTCTGGTTCCCGAACTGTATCTCGATATCAGGGTGGGCTGATCTTATCAACATACTAGGACTTGAATAAAAGAGACAGAAAAATCGATTTCACGGAGGAGAGCCGGAGAGAAAAAATCGTCCCCTTTTCTATGATGGAGTGGACGAAAATTTTAAGAAAATAATAATGTGTCTTTTCTGTCTCCTTTATTCTCCTATTTATATTAAGTTCCTTTTGGGCCCAGACAGGGATCTATGGAAGGTTTTGGATATAGGCTCCCCCAATTAGCTTTTTACTAATTAAATTGAACCCACAATTTAATACAAGCTTATATTGGAATATTACAAGCAGCAACTACAGAAGTAATATTGAACTCTCCCCATCCAAATCCGAAATTACAAGTAATCTGAGTTTCCACTTTGTTTATTATTTATTTCTCGCGCTTAAGATAAAAATGTCCATTAATTAATTAATGTCTGCTATGGACTTAATTAATTAACTTCTTATTAATTCCAAGGGTGGACTTAACATGAAACGCTTATTTATTATTATAGAGTAATCAACTCCAACTAGCTAGGTTCCGAATAATAAAACCTTGTTTCGCGCTCCTCTTGAGGACATTATCAAACGAGACTCAGCTCGAGCACGATTCAATATAATAGTAATCCTAGCACCGCTAGATATTGATCACCACTACCCAATATATCAGGATAATTGGGTTATGAAAAACCCGCACCATTTGATAAGTCAAAGTAATGCATTTGATTAAGAAACAAATATTTATCAAGACCTCGCCTTTCAGTAGATAGCCTAAGGACAAGTCTTGGTGTTAGATCCGTTCAATGCTATACCACACCAATGTCATCTTATTTCAGTAAGGCTTAGAAATATGCGGACTGACATTGCAACCTTTCTCGATGGATAGTCAAATTCCAACTAGGTTGTGAAATTCACCATTTTCTTTGTTTAGAACTGACCGTGTTACCTTAAAGTGGACGACGCCCACAACCGGTCTACTAAAACAAAGACTTAGACTTGGTTAAGTTAACTTATACATTTAAACATGCATTAACATCCATTAAATGTAAAACATAACAACATTATGACAAAAATAACCTGTTTTATTCATTGGAAAATAAAATAAGAGTTTTACAATATTCAATCACTCGAAACGTGATTTCTAGTATACAAACTCTAACGATGTAAACAAATATTGAGATATAACACACTGATTTCCGGCTAATGTTCCTTTGATTTCCTGCATTTTCTCGTTTTCTTTTCTTTTGTGTTTGGGTTTGGGGTTCTTCTTTGGTGGGTGACGGTCCCTTTGCCGGTTAATCGGTGAGGGGATCTTTTGCGTGTTTGTCTCATCAATTTTGAGTTATCTTTGGGGAATGGCTGATACGGAAGGTCTGGAGGTTCAAGGGGGTGAAGTGGAGGAGACGAGCTCTCTGATCTTGGAGAAGGGAGTGGAGCGGATGTCGCCGGTCGAGAGGCGATTGAGAGGTCAGCTTTGTTTGCCATTGGAGGGCTGCTGGGAACACCAATTCAGGTTGATTATGAAACCATTTCTCAGAAATGGCTCTCTTTTGCAAGATTGTGTATTGAAATTGACATCTCCAAAACACCTCCGGAGGAAATTGTAATAGATATTCAAGGGAGAGAGATACGGAAAAAAGTCAAATGGGATAGAATTCCTCTTTATTGTCAAGAGTGTAAGCACGTGGAACATTCGAGGGAGGCTTGTTATGCAAATGGTAATAGAGAAAAACCTGCAAGGAGAGATTACAACAACCATTATGTTAAACGGCAGCAGCCAGATGAGAAGAAAAGGGATGATTTAGAGAGGCAGAAGAAAATGGAAGTTGAGGTAGTTGGTCCCCAGCCTCCTTTAGGCTCCTCGGGGGCTGTTAATGGTTTGGAGGAAGGGGCAGCAGGAGAAGCTATGGAGATCCAGAGGTCTTCTCAGCCACGGGCAGAGGTAGCCCAGGAGCATGTTTCTGATGAGGCAGGCTTTTCGACCTTCTGGAGTAAGAGAGGAAGGTCTGGTGGGTTTAGGGGCAGGGGTCAGGGCTGGGGATTGGGAAGATCCTTCTCGTTTGATAGAGGTAGGGGAGGGAGAAGGGGGAGTCGAGGTGGTTCGGGTGGGAACTTGGAGGGCTACAATTCTGGAATTTTTGATGCTCTAATCTCACAGAAAGGGGAGGAGGTGGGGGAGACCTCCGAGACTCTGGCGCAGAGTTCCTTCTCAAACCCCATGTTCCTTAAAATGCTACCTAATGGGGATTTTGAGGATGAGGTGTATGAAGATGAGAAGGATTGGGAGCCAGATGAAGTCCAAGCTGAGATAGAGAGAATTGAGAGTGGAATTCTGGTGGACAAGAGGGAGGTTGGATCAGGTGATCATCGAGATCTGATTGATAATAGTCTGCAAAAGAAAGGGAGGTTTGAGTCCTCCGAGGACTCCATGATTTCCTGATGACATTCAACATATTAATATGGAATGCTCGAGGTGTAGCTAATAAGAGTACACAGAGCACCATCAAGTTCTTGATTAAAACTCACAAAATATCGATCATGGCTATTATTGAGCCATTAATAAATCCTAAGCCAGATTTCTTTAGTAGGATGTTTGGGCTGCAATTCAAAGGGGTGAATGAGAATGGTCAAATATGGCGTTTTGCAGAAAATGGAATGGAGGCTGATGACTGGGACATCTCAGAACAGGTTCTTCATACTCGTATTTCCTCTGATCTCTTCCCTGTTCCTTTGCAGCTGTCAGTAGTGTATGGGAAATGTTCGAGAGAAGGGAGGCTTCCCCTGTGGGACAAACTTAGAGATCTTGCTGTGAAAATGGAGGGTCTTCCATGGCTGGTAGGAGGGGATTTTAATGTTTTCCTCTCGGAAGAAGAAAGGCAAGGTTCCAGCAAGAATAGGGTAAGGGAGATGGTGGATTTTGCTAATACTATAAGTGATTGCCAGCTCCTGGATCTTGATACAGATGGAGCAAAATTCACATGGGCCAGGAGGAATATTTTTGAGAAATTGGACAGAGCCTTGATTGGGGAGGGGTGGCAGGATCTTTTTGCAACAACAAGAGTTACTAACCTGCCTAGAATTATGTCTGATCATGGCCCACAGCTCATTCAGTGTCAGCTGCCAGGGCCCCCTATCCGGCCTTCTTTTAGATTTCAGAGTATGAGGATCAGGCATCACTCCTTTTTGAATGAGGTGGAGAGGTGCTGGAGCGAGCCTTCGGGGGAGAAGGGCATGTTAAATTTGCAGTTGAAGATGGGCCGTGTTAAAAAATGTCTGAAGTGGTGGAATAAAAACGTTTTTGGAAATGTATTTGAAAAGGTAAAGCAAGCCGACCTTGCAGCTCAGGAGGCCCATAAAAATTATGAGAATGATCAGTCTCCTTCCTCAAGGATGGAGATCAATAGAACCGCAACAGAGCTTGTGTTAATTTGAGAATGGAGGAAGATTATTGGAAGCAAAAAGCGGTCATTCGATGGACAGTGGAGGGGAGAGAAACACTAAATATTTTCAAGGGTGGGTGAAAGAAAAAAGGGCAAAGTCTAGGATCCATGCTATTGAGGAGGAGGGAAAAGTCATACCAGACAGTGGGGAGCTGAGTGCATCGGCTGTCAGGTTCTTTAAAAATTAGTTTTCTTCTGATATTGATCATTTACAGGAACCGAACTTGGATAAGGTTTCCAAAGACTATTGTAGTGGTCAACTATCACGAGTAACAAGAAAATTATTGTCTTTTTAATATTCTAAATAAATCCAAAGGCAGTAGCCTTTGACCGTTTCTCAGAAAAACGACAGAGAGATAATCCAATTTCGAGAATGCCCAACTGTTACCCATGGAATAAGGTTTCCAAAGACTCATGTAGTGGTCAATTATCATGAGTAACGAGAAAGTTATGGTCTTTTTAATATTCTAAATAAATCCAAAGGCTACTGCCTTTGGCCGTTTCTCAGAAAAACGACAGAGAGATAATCCAATTTCAAGAATGCCCAACTGTTACCCATGGAATAAGGTTTCCAAATACTCATGTAGTGGTCAATTATCACGAGTAACGAGAAAGTTATGGCTTTTTTAATATTCTAAGTAAATCTAAAGGCAGCTGCCTTTGGCCGTTTTTCTGAAAAACGATGGAGAGATAATTCAATTTCGAGAATGTCCAACTGTTATTCATACAATAAGGTTTCCAAAGCCTCCTGGAGTGCCCAATTATCACGAGTAACAAGAAAGTTATGTCCTTTTTAATTTTCTAAATAAATCCAAAGGCAGTAGCCTTTGGTCGTTTCTCAGAAAAACGACAGAGAGATAATCCAATTTCGAGAATGCCCAACTGATACCCATGGAATAAGGTTTCCAAAGACTCCTGTAGTGGTCAATTATCACGAGTAACGAGAAAATTATGGTCTTTTTAATATTCTAAATAAATCCAAAGGCAGAGTAGCCTTTGGTCGTTTCTCAGAAAAACGACAGAGAGATAATCCAATTTCGAGAATGCCCGACTGTTACCCATGGAATAAGGTTTCCAAAGACTCCTGTAGTGGTCAATTATCACGAGTAACGAGAAAATTATGGTCTTTTTAATATTCTAAATAAATCCAAAGGTAGTAGCCTTTGGTCGTTTCTCAGAAAAACGACAGAGAGATAATCCAAT
Organism: Salvia hispanica; assembly: GCF_029641045.1. Classification (NCBI taxonomy): domain Eukaryota; kingdom Viridiplantae; phylum Streptophyta; class Magnoliopsida; order Lamiales; family Lamiaceae; genus Salvia; species Salvia hispanica. Next base: position 39,171 of record NC_142697.1, read on the forward strand.
ATCGAGAATGCCCAACTGTTACCCATGGAATAAGGTTTCCAAAGACTCTTGTAGTGGTCAATTATCACGAGTAACGACAAATTTATGGTCTTTTTAATATTCTACATAAATCCAAAGGCTACTGCCTTTGGCCGTTTCTCAGAAAAACGACAGAGATATAATCCAATTTTGAGAATGCCCAACTGTTACCCATGGAATAAGGTTTCCAAAGACTCCTGTAGTGGTCAATTATCACGAGTAACGAGAAAATTATGGTCTTTTTAATATTCTAAATAAATTCAAAGGCAGAGTAGCCTTTGGTCGTTTCTTAGAAAAACGACAGAGAGATAATACAATTTCGAGAATGCCCAACTGTTACCCATGGAATGTGGTTTCCAAAGACTCCTGTAGTGGTCAATTATCACGAGTAACGAGAAAATTATGTTCTTTTTAATATTCTAAATAAATCCAAAGACTACTGCCTTTGGCCGTTTCTCAGAAAAAACGACAGAGAGATAATCCAATTTCGAGAACGCCCAACTGTTACCCATGGAATAAGGTTTCCAAATACTCATGTAGTGGTCAATTAGCACGAGTAACGAGAAAGTTATGGCTTTTTTAATATTCTAAGTAAATCCAAAGACAACTGCCTTGGCCGTTTTTCAGAAAAACAACGGAGAGATAATTCAATTTCGAGAATGTCCAATTGTTACTCATGCAATAAGGTTTCCAAAGCCTCCTGGAGTGCCCAATTATCACGAGTAACGAGAAAGTTATGGCCTTTTTAATATTCTAAATAAATCCAAAGGCTACTGCCTTTGGCCGTTTCTCAGAAAAACGACAGAGAGATAATCCAATTTCAAGAATGCCCAACTGTTACCCATGGAATAAGGTTTCCAAATACTCATGTAGTGGTCAATTATCACGAGTAACGAGAAAGTTATGGCTTTTTTAATATTCTACGTAAATCTAAAGGCAGCTGCCTTTGGCCGTTTTTCTGAAAAACGATGGAGAGATAATTCAATTTCGAGAATGTCCAACTGTTATTCATACAATAAGGTTTCCAAAGCCTCCTGGAGTGCCCAATTATCACGAGTAACAAGAAAGTTATGTCCTTTTTAATTTTCTAAATAAATCCAAAGGCAGTAGCCTTTGGTCGTTTCTCAGAAAAACGACAGAGAGATAATCCAATTTCGAGAATGCCCAACTGATACCCATGGAATAAGGTTTCCAAAGACTCCTGTAGTGGTCAATTATCACGAGTAACGAGAAAATTATGGTCTTTTTAATATTCTAAATAAATCCAAAGGCAGAGTAGCCTTTGGTCGTTTCTCAGAAAAACGACAGAGAGATAATCCAATTTCGAGAATGCCCGACTGTTACCCATGGAATAAGGTTTCCAAAGACTCCTGTAGTGGTCAATTATCACGAGTAACGAGAAAATTATGGTCTTTTTAATATTCTAAATAAATCCAAAGGTAGTAGCCTTTGGTCGTTTCTCAGAAAAACGACAGAGAGATAATCCAATATCGAGAATGCCCAACTGTTACCCATGGAATAAGGTTTCCAAAGACTCTTGTAGTGGTCAATTATCACGAGTAACGACAAATTTATGGTCTTTTTAATATTCTACATAAATCCAAAGGCTACTGCCTTTGGCCGTTTCTCAGAAAAACGACAGAGATATAATCCAATTTTGAGAATGCCCAACTGTTACCCATGGAATAAGGTTTCCAAAGACTCCTGTAGTGGTCAATTATCACGAGTAACGAGAAAATTATGGTCTTTTTAATATTCTAAATAAATTCAAAGGCAGAGTAGCCTTTGGTCGTTTCTTAGAAAAACGACAGAGAGATAATACAATTTCGAGAATGCCCAACTGTTACCCATGGAATGTGGTTTCCAAAGACTCCTGTAGTGGTCAATTATCACGAGTAACGAGAAAATTATGTTCTTTTTAATATTCTAAATAAATCCAAAGACTACTGCCTTTGGCCGTTTCTCAGAAAAAACGACAGAGAGATAATCCAATTTCGAGAACGCCCAACTGTTACCCATGGAATAAGGTTTCCAAATACTCATGTAGTGGTCAATTAGCACGAGTAACGAGAAAGTTATGGCTTTTTTAATATTCTAAGTAAATCCAAAGACAACTGCCTTGGCCGTTTTTCAGAAAAACAACGGAGAGATAATTCAATTTCGAGAATGTCCAATTGTTACTCATGCAATAAGGTTTCCAAAGCCTCCTGGAGTGCCCAATTATCACGAGTAACGAGAAAGTTATGGCCTTTTTAATATTCTAAATAAATCCAAAGGCTACTGCCTTTGGCCGTTTCTCAGAAAAACGACAGAGAGATAATCCAATTTCAAGAATGCCCAACTGTTACCCATGGAATAAGGTTTCCAAATACTCATGTAGTGGTCAATTATCACGAGTAACGAGAAAGTTATGGCTTTTTTAATATTCTACGTAAATCTAAAGGCAGCTGCCTTTGGCCGTTTTTCTGAAAAACGATGGAGAGATAATTCAATTTCGAGAATGTCCAACTGTTATTCATACAATAAGGTTTCCAAAGCCTCCTGGAGTGCCCAATTATCACGAGTAACAAGAAAGTTATGTCCTTTTTAATTTTCTAAATAAATCCAAAGGCAGTAGCCTTTGGTCGTTTCTCAGAAAAACGACAGAGAGATAATCCAATTTCGAGAATGCCCAACTGATACCCATGGAATAAGGTTTCCAAAGACTCCTGTAGTGGTCAATTATCACGAGTAACGAGAAAATTATGGTCTTTTTAATATTCTAAATAAATCCAAAGGCAGAGTAGCCTTTGGTCGTTTCTCAGAAAAACGACAGAGAGATAATCCAATTTCGAGAATGCCCGACTGTTACCCATGGAATAAGGTTTCCAAAGACTCCTGTAGTGGTCAATTATCACGAGTAACGAGAAAATTATGGTCTTTTTAATATTCTAAATAAATCCAAAGGTAGTAGCCTTTGGTCGTTTCTCAGAAAAACGACAGAGAGATAATCCAATATCGAGAATGCCCAACTGTTACCCATGGAATAAGGTTTCCAAAGACTCTTGTAGTGGTCAATTATCACGAGTAACGACAAATTTATGGTCTTTTTAATATTCTACATAAATCCAAAGGCTACTGCCTTTGGCCGTTTCTCAGAAAAACGACAGAGATATAATCCAATTTTGAGAATGCCCAACTGTTACCCATGGAATAAGGTTTCCAAAGACTCCTGTAGTGGTCAATTATCACGAGTAACGAGAAAATTATGGTCTTTTTAATATTCTAAATAAATTCAAAGGCAGAGTAGCCTTTGGTCGTTTCTTAGAAAAACGACAGAGAGATAATACAATTTCGAGAATGCCCAACTGTTACCCATGGAATGTGGTTTCCAAAGACTCCTGTAGTGGTCAATTATCACGAGTAACGAGAAAATTATGTTCTTTTTAATATTCTAAATAAATCCAAAGACTACTGCCTTTGGCCGTTTCTCAGAAAAAACGACAGAGAGATAATCCAATTTCGAGAACGCCCAACTGTTACCCATGGAATAAGGTTTCCAAATACTCATGTAGTGGTCAATTAGCACGAGTAACGAGAAAGTTATGGCTTTTTTAATATTCTAAGTAAATCCAAAGACAACTGCCTTGGCCGTTTTTCAGAAAAACAACGGAGAGATAATTCAATTTCGAGAATGTCCAATTGTTACTCATGCAATAAGGTTTCCAAAGCCTCCTGGAGTGCCCAATTATCACGAGTAACGAGAAAGTTATGGCCTTTTTAATATTCTAAATAAATCCAAAGGCTACTGCCTTTGGCCGTTTCTCAGAAAAACGACAGAGAGATAATCCAATTTCAAGAATGCCCAACTGTTACCCATGGAATAAGGTTTCCAAATACTTATGTAGTGGTCAATTATCACGAGTAACGAGAAAGTTATGGCTTTTTTAATATTCTACGTAAATCTAAAGGCAGCTGCCTTTGGCCGTTTTTCTGAAAAACGATGGAGAGATAATTCAATTTCGAGAATGTCCAACTGTTATTCATACAATAAGGTTTCCAAAGCCTCCTGGAGTGCCCAATTATCACGAGTAACAAGAAAGTTATGTCCTTTTTAATTTTCTAAATAAATCCAAAGGCAGTAGCCTTTGGTCGTTTCTCAGAAAAACGACAGAGAGATAATCCAATTTCGAGAATGCCCAACTGATACCCATGGAATAAGGTTTCCAAAGACTCCTGTAGTGGTCAATTATCACGAGTAACGAGAAAATTATGGTCTTTTTAATATTCTAAATAAATCCAAAGGCAGAGTAGCCTTTGGTCGTTTCTCAGAAAAACGACAGAGAGATAATCCAATTTCGAGAATGCCCGACTGTTACCCATGGAATAAGGTTTCCAAAGACTCCTGTAGTGGTCAATTATCACGAGTAACGAGAAAATTATGGTCTTTTTAATATTCTAAATAAATCCAAAGGTAGTAGCCTTTGGTCGTTTCTCAGAAAAACGACAGAGAGATAATCCAATATCGAGAATGCCCAACTGTTACCCATGGAATAAGGTTTCCAAAGACTCTTGTAGTGGTCAATTATCACGAGTAACGACAAATTTATGGTCTTTTTAATATTCTACATAAATCCAAAGGCTACTGCCTTTGGCCGTTTCTCAGAAAAACGACAGAGATATAATCCAATTTTGAGAATGCCCAACTGTTACCCATGGAATAAGGTTTCCAAAGACTCCTGTAGTGGTCAATTATCACGAGTAACGAGAAAATTATGGTCTTTTTAATATTCTAAATAAATTCAAAGGCAGAGTAGCCTTTGGTCGTTTCTTAGAAAAACGACAGAGAGATAATACAATTTCGAGAATGCCCAACTGTTACCCATGGAATGTGGTTTCCAAAGACTCCTGTAGTGGTCAATTATCACGAGTAACGAGAAAATTATGTTCTTTTTAATATTCTAAATAAATCCAAAGACTACTGCCTTTGGCCGTTTCTCAGAAAAAACGACAGAGAGATAATCCAATTTCGAGAACGCCCAACTGTTACCCATGGAATAAGGTTTCCAAATACTCATGTAGTGGTCAATTAGCACGAGTAACGAGAAAGTTATGGCTTTTTTAATATTCTAAGTAAATCCAAAGACAACTGCCTTGGCCGTTTTTCAGAAAAACAACGGAGAGATAATTCAATTTCGAGAATGTCCAATTGTTACTCATGCAATAAGGTTTCCAAAGCCTCCTGGAGTGCCCAATTATCACGAGTAACGAGAAAGTTATGGCCTTTTTAATATTCTAAATAAATCCAAAGGCTACTGCCTTTGGCCGTTTCTCAGAAAAACGACAGAGAGATAATCCAATTTCAAGAATGCCCAACTGTTACCCATGGAATAAGGTTTCCAAATACTCATGTAGTGGTCAATTATCACGAGTAACGAGAAAGTTATGGCTTTTTTAATATTCTACGTAAATCTAAAGGCAGCTGCCTTTGGCCGTTTTTCTGAAAAACGATGGAGAGATAATTCAATTTCGAGAATGTCCAACTGTTATTCATACAATAAGGTTTCCAAAGCCTCCTGGAGTGCCCAATTATCACGAGTAACAAGAAAGTTATGTCCTTTTTAATTTTCTAAATAAATCCAAAGGCAGTAGCCTTTGGTCGTTTCTCAGAAAAACGACAGAGAGATAATCCAATTTCGAGAATGCCCAACTGATACCCATGGAATAAGGTTTCCAAAGACTCCTGTAGTGGTCAATTATCACGAGTAACGAGAAAGTTATGGCTTTTTTAATATTCTAAATAAATCTAAAGGCAGCTGCCTTTGGCCGTTTTTCTGAAAAACGATGGAGAGATAATTCAATTTCGAGATTGTCCAACTGTTATTCATACAATAAGGTTTCCAAAGCCTCCTGGAGTGCCCAATTATCACGAGTAACAAGAAAGTTATGTCCTTTTTAATTTTCTAAATAAATCCAAAGGCAGTAGCCTTTGGTCGTTTCTCAGAAAAACGACAGAGAGATAATCCAATTTCGAGAATGCCCAACTGATACCCATGGAATAAGGTTTCCAAAGACTCCTGTAGTGGTCAATTATCACGAGTAACGAGAAAATTATGGTCTTTTTAATATTCTAAATAAATCCAAAGGCAGAGTAGCCTTTGGTCGTTTCTCAGAAAAACGACAGAGAGATAATCCAATTTCGAGAATGCCCGACTGTTACCCATGGAATAAGGTTTCCAAAGACTCCTGTAGTGGTCAATTATCACGAGTAACGAGAAAATTATGGTCTTTTTAATATTCTAAATAAATCTAAAGGTAGTAGCCTTTGGTCGTTTCTCAGAAAAACGACAGAGAGATAATCCAATATCGAGAATGCCCAACTGTTACCCATGGAATAAGGTTTCCAAAGACTCTTGTAGTGGTCAATTATCACGAGTAACGACAAATTTATGGTCTTTTTAATATTCTACATAAATCCAAAGGCTACTGCCTTTGGCCGTTTCTCAGAAAAACGACAGAGAGATAATCCAATTTTGAGAATGCCCAACTGTTACCCATGGAATAAGGTTTCCAAAGACTCCTGTAGTGGTCAATTATCACGAGTAACGAGAAAATTATGGTCTTTTTAATATTCTAAATAAATTCAAAGGCAGAGTAGACTTTGGTCGTTTCTCAGAAAAACGACAGAGAGATAATACAATTTCGAGAATGCCCAACTGTTACCCATGGAATGAGGTTTCCAAAGACTCCTGTAGTGGTCAATTATCACGAGTAACGAGAAAATTATGTTCTTTTTAATATTCTAAATAAATCCAAAGACTACTGCCTTTGGCCGTTTCTCAGAAAAAACGACAGAGAGATAATCCAATTTCGAGAACGCCCAACTGTTACCCATGGAATAAGGTTTCCAAATACTCATGTAGTGGTCAATTATCACGAGTAACGAGAAAGTTATGGCTTTTTTAATATTCTAAGTAAATCCAAAGACAACTGCCTTGGCCGTTTTTCAGAAAAACAACGGAGAGATAATTCAATTTCGAGAATGTCCAATTGTTACTCATGCAATAAGGTTTCCAAAGCCTCCTGGAGTGCCCAATTATCACGAGTAACGAGAAAGTTATGGCCTTTTTAATATTCTAAATAAATCCATAGGGAGTAGCCTTTGGCCGTTTCTCAGAAAAACGACAGAGAGATAATACAATTTCGAGAATGCCCAACTTTTACCCATGGAATAAGGTTTCCAAATACTCATGTAGTGGTCAATTATCACGAGTAACGAGAAAGTTATGGCTTTTTTAATATTCTAAGTAAATCCAAAGGCAGTAGCCTTTGACCGTTTCTCAGAAAAACGACAGAGAGATAATCCAATTTCGAGAATGCCCAACTATTACCCATGGAATAAAGTTTCCAAAGACTCCTGTAGTGGTCAATTATCACGAGTAACGAGAAAATTATGGTCTTTTTAATATTCTAAATAAATCCAAAGGTAGTAGCCTTTGGTCGTTTCTCAGAAAAACGACAGAGAGATAATCCAATATCGAGAATGCCCAACTGTTACCCATGGAATAAGGTTTCCAAAGACTCTTGTAGTGGTCAATTATCACGAGTAACGACAAATTTATGGTCTTTTTAATATTCTACATAAATCCAAAGGCTACTGCCTTTGGCCGTTTCTCAGAAAAACGACAGAGAGATAATCCAATTTTGAGAATGCCCAACTGTTACCCATGGAATAAGGTTTCCAAAGACTCCTGTAGTGGTCAATTATCACGAGTAACGAGAAAATTATGGTCTTTTTAATATTCTAAATAAATCCAAAGGCAGAGTAGCCTTTGGTCGTTTCTCAGAAAAACGACAGAGAGATAATCCAATTTCGAGAATGCCCGACTGTTACCCATGGAATAAGGTTTCCAAAGACTCCTGTAGTGGTCAATTATCACGAGTAACGAGAAAATTATGGTCTTTTTAATATTCTAAATAAATCTAAAGGTAGTAGCCTTTGGTCGTTTCTCAGAAAAACGACAGAGAGATAATCCAATATCGAGAATGCCCAACTGTTACCCATGGAATAAGGTTTCCAAAGACTCTTGTAGTGGTCAATTATCACGAGTAACGACAAATTTATGGTCTTTTTAATATTCTACATAAATCCAAAGGCTACTGCCTTTGGCCGTTTCTCAGAAAAACGACAGAGAGATAATCCAATTTTGAGAATGCCCAACTGTTACCCATGGAATAAGGTTTCCAAAGACTCCTGTAGTGGTCAATTATCACGAGTAACGAGAAAATTATGGTCTTTTTAATATTCTAAATAAATTCAAAGGCAGAGTAGACTTTGGTCGTTTCTCAGAAAAACGACAGAGAGATAATACAATTTCGAGAATGCCCAACTGTTACCCATGGAATGAGGTTTCCAAAGACTCCTGTAGTGGTCAATTATCACGAGTAACGAGAAAATTATGTTCTTTTTAATATTCTAAATAAATCCAAAGACTACTGCCTTTGGCCGTTTCTCAGAAAAAACGACAGAGAGATAATCCAATTTCGAGAACGCCCAACTGTTACCCATGGAATAAGGTTTCCAAATACTCATGTAGTGGTCAATTATCACGAGTAACGAGAAAGTTATGGCTTTTTTAATATTCTAAGTAAATCCAAAGACAACTGCCTTGGCCGTTTTTCAGAAAAACAACGGAGAGATAATTCAATTTCGAGAATGTCCAATTGTTACTCATGCAATAAGGTTTCCAAAGCCTCCTGGAGTGCCCAATTATCACGAGTAACGAGAAAGTTATGGCCTTTTTAATATTCTAAATAAATCCATAGGCAGTAGCCTTTGGCCGTTTCTCAGAAAAACGACAGAGAGATAATACAATTTCGAGAATGCCCAACTGTTACCCATGGAATAAGGTTTCCAAATACTCATGTAGTGGTCAATTATCACGAGTAACGAGAAAGTTATGGCTTTTTTAATATTCTAAGTAAATCCAAAGGCAGTAGCCTTTGACCGTTTCTCAGAAAAACGACAGAGAGATAATCCAATTTCGAGAATGCCCAACTATTACCCATGGAATAAAGTTTCCAAAGACTCCTGTAGTGGTCAATTATCACGAGTAACGAGAAAATTATGGTCTTTTTAATATTCTAAATAAATCCAAAGGTAGTAGCCTTTGGTCGTTTCTCAGAAAAACGACAGAGAGATAATCCAATATCGAGAATGCCCAACTGTTACCCATGGAATAAGGTTTCCAAAGACTCTTGTAGTGGTCAATTATCACGAGTAACGACAAATTTATGGTCTTTTTAATATTCTACATAAATCCAAAGGCTACTGCCTTTGGCCGTTTCTCAGAAAAACGACAGAGAGATAATCCAATTTTGAGAATGCCCAACTGTTACCCATGGAATAAGGTTTCCAAAGACTCCTGTAGTGGTCAATTATCACGAGTAACGAGAAAATTATGGTCTTTTTAATATTCTAAATAAATTCAAAGGCAGAGTAGCCTTTGGTCGTTTCTCAGAAAAACGACAGAGAGATAATACAATTTCGAGAATGCCCAACTGTTACCCATGGAATGAGGTTTCCAAAGACTCCTGTAGTGGTCAATTATCACGAGTAACGAGAAAATTATGTTCTTTTTAATATTCTAAATAAATCCAAAGACTACTGCCTTTGGCCGTTTCTCAGAAAAAACGACAGAGAGATAATCCAATTTCGAGAACGCCCAACTGTTACCCATGGAATAAGGTTTCCAAATACTCATGTAGTGGTCAATTATCACGAGTAACAAGAAAGTTATGGCTTTTTTAATATTCTAAGTAAATCCAAAGACAACTGCCTTGGCCGTTTTTCAGAAAAACAACGGAGAGATAATTCAATTTCGAGAATGTCCAATTGTTACTCATGCAATAAGGTTTCCAAAGCCTCCTGGAGTGCCCAATTATCACGAGTAACGAGAAAGTTATGGCCTTTTTAATATTCTAAATAAATCCATAGGTAGTAGCCTTTGGCCGTTTCTCAGAAAAACGACAGAGAGATAATATAATTTCGAGAATGCCCAACTGTTACCCATGGAATAAGGTTTCCAAATACTCATGTAGTGGTCAATTATCACGAGTAACGAGAAAGTTATGGCTTTTTTAATATTCTAAGTAAATCCAAAGGCAGTAGCCTTTGACCGTTTCTCAGAAAAACGACAGAGAGATAATCCAATTTCGAGAATGCCCAACTATTACCGATGGAATAAAGTTTCCAAAGACTCCTGTAGTGGTTAATTATCACGAGTAACGAGAAAATTATGGTATTTTTAATATTCTAAATAAATCCAAAGGTAGTAGCCTTTGGTCGTTTCTCAGAAAAACGACAGAGAGATAATCCAATATCGAGAATGCCCAACTGTTACCCATGGAATAAGGTTTCCAAAGACTCTTGTAGTGGTCAATTATCACGAGTAACGACAAATTTATGGTCTTTTTAATATTCTACATAAATCCAAAGGCTACTGCCTTTGGCCGTTTCTCAGAAAAACGACAGAGAGATAATCCAATTTTGAGAATGCCCAACTGTTACCCATGGAATAAGGTTTCCAAAGACTCCTGTAGTGGTCAATTATCACGAGTAACGAGAAAATTATGGTCTTTTTAATATTCTAAATAAATTCAAAGGCAGAGTAGCCTTTGGTCGTTTCTCAGAAATACGACTGAGAGATAATACAATTTCGAGAATGCCCAACTGTTACCCATGGAATGAGGTTTCCAAAGACTCCTGTAGTGGTCAATTATCACGAGTAACGAGAAAATTATGTTCTTTTTAATATTCTAAATAAATCCAAAGACTACTGCCTTTGGCCGTTTCTCAGAAAAAACGACAGAGAGATAATCCAAACTTCGAGAACGCCCAACTGTTACCCATGGAATAAGGTTTCCAAATACTCATGTAGTGGTCAATTATCACGAGTAACGAGAAAGTTATGGCTTTTTTAATATTCTAAGTAAATCCAAAGACAACTGCCTTGGCCGTTTTTCAGAAAAACAACGGAGAGATAATTCAATTTCGAAAATGTCCAATTGTTACTCATGCAATAAGGTTTCCAAAGCCTCCTGGAGTGCCCAATTATCACGAGTAACGAGAAAGTTATGGCCTTTTTAATATTCTAAATAAATCCATAGGCAGTAGCCTTTGGCCGTTTCTCAGAAAAACGACAGAGAGATAATACAATTTCGAGAATGCCCAACTGTTACCCATGGAATAAGGTTTCCAAATACTCATGTAGTGGTCAATTATCACGAGTAACGAGAAAGTTATGGCTTTTTTAATATTCTAAGTAAATCCAAAGGCAGCTGCCTTTGGCCGTTTTTCAGAAAAACGACGGAGAGATAATTCAATTTTGAGAATGCCCAACTGTTACTCATGCAATAAGGTTTCCAAAGCCTCCTGGAGTGCCCAATTATCACGAGTAACGAGAAATTTATGTCCTTTTTAATTTTCTAAATAAATCCAAAGGTAGTAGCCTTTGGTCGTTTATCAGAAAAACGACAGAGAGATAATCCAATTTCGAGAATGCCCAACTGTTACCCATGGAATAAGGTTTCCAAAGACTCCTGTAGTGGTCAATTATCACGAGTAACGAGAAAGTTATGGTCTTTTTAATATTATAAATAAATCCAAAGGCTATTGCCTTTGGCCGTTTCTCAGAAAAACGACAGAGAGATAATCCAATTTTGAGAATGCCCAACTGTTACCCATGGAATAAGGTTTCCAAAGACTCCTGTAGTGGTCAATTATCACGAGTAACGAGAAAATTATGGTCTTTTTAATATTCTAAATAAATCCAAAGGCAGAGTAGCCTTTGGTCGTTTCTCAGAAAAACGACAGAGAGATAATCCAATTTCGAGAATGCCCGACTGTTACCCATGGAATAAGGTTTCCAAAGACTCCTGTAGTGGTCAATTATCACGAGTAACGAGAAAATTATGGTCTTTTTAATATTCTAAATAAATCTAAAGGTAGTAGCCTTTGGTCGTTTCTCAGAAAAACGACAGAGAGATAATCCAATATCGAGAATGCCCAACTGTTACCCATGGAATAAGGTTTCCAAAGACTCTTGTAGTGGTCAATTATCACGAGTAACGACAAATTTATGGTCTTTTTAATATTCTACATAAATCCAAAGGCTACTGCCTTTGGCCGTTTCTCAGAAAAACGACAGAGAGATAATCCAATTTTGAGAATGCCCAACTGTTACCCATGGAATAAGGTTTCCAAAGACTCCTGTAGTGGTCAATTATCACGAGTAACGAGAAAATTATGGTCTTTTTAATATTCTAAATAAATTCAAAGGCAGAGTAGACTTTGGTCGTTTCTCAGAAAAACGACAGAGAGATAATACAATTTCGAGAATGCCCAACTGTTACCCATGGAATGAGGTTTCCAAAGACTCCTGTAGTGGTCAATTATCACGAGTAACGAGAAAATTATGTTCTTTTTAATATTCTAAATAAATCCAAAGACTACTGCCTTTGGCCGTTTCTCAGAAAAAACGACAGAGAGATAATCCAATTTCGAGAACGCCCAACTGTTACCCATGGAATAAGGTTTCCAAATACTCATGTAGTGGTCAATTATCACGAGTAACGAGAAAGTTATGGCTTTTTTAATATTCTAAGTAAATCCAAAGACAACTGCCTTGGCCGTTTTTCAGAAAAACAACGGAGAGATAATTCAATTTCGAGAATGTCCAATTGTTACTCATGCAATAAGGTTTCCAAAGCCTCCTGGAGTGCCCAATTATCACGAGTAACGAGAAAGTTATGGCCTTTTTAATATTCTAAATAAATCCATAGGCAGTAGCCTTTGGCCGTTTCTCAGAAAAACGACAGAGAGATAATACAATTTCGAGAATGCCCAACTGTTACCCATGGAATAAGGTTTCCAAATACTCATGTAGTGGTCAATTATCACGAGTAACGAGAAAGTTATGGCTTTTTTAATATTCTAAGTAAATCCAAAGGCAGTAGCCTTTGACCGTTTCTCAGAAAAACGACAGAGAGATAATCCAATTTCGAGAATGCCCAACTATTACCCATGGAATAAAGTTTCCAAAGACTCCTGTAGTGGTCAATTATCACGAGTAACGAGAAAATTATGGTCTTTTTAATATTCTAAATAAATCCAAAGGTAGTAGCCTTTGGTCGTTTCTCAGAAAAACGACAGAGAGATAATCCAATATCGAGAATGCCCAACTGTTACCCATGGAATAAGGTTTCCAAAGACTCTTGTAGTGGTCAATTATCACGAGTAACGACAAATTTATGGTCTTTTTAATATTCTACATAAATCCAAAGGCTACTGCCTTTGGCCGTTTCTCAGAAAAACGACAGAGAGATAATCCAATTTTGAGAATGCCCAACTGTTACCCATGGAATAAGGTTTCCAAAGACTCCTGTAGTGGTCAATTATCACGAGTAACGAGAAAATTATGGTCTTTTTAATATTCTAAATAAATTCAAAGGCAGAGTAGCCTTTGGTCGTTTCTCAGAAAAACGACAGAGAGATAATACAATTTCGAGAATGCCCAACTGTTACCCATGGAATGAGGTTTCCAAAGACTCCTGTAGTGGTCAATTATCACGAGTAACGAGAAAATTATGTTCTTTTTAATATTCTAAATAAATCCAAAGACTACTGCCTTTGGCCGTTTCTCAGAAAAAACGACAGAGAGATAATCCAATTTCGAGAACGCCCAACTGTTACCCATGGAATAAGGTTTCCAAATACTCATGTAGTGGTCAATTATCACGAGTAACAAGAAAGTTATGGCTTTTTTAATATTCTAAGTAAATCCAAAGACAACTGCCTTGGCCGTTTTTCAGAAAAACAACGGAGAGATAATTCAATTTCGAGAATGTCCAATTGTTACTCATGCAATAAGGTTTCCAAAGCCTCCTGGAGTGCCCAATTATCACGAGTAACGAGAAAGTTATGGCCTTTTTAATATTCTAAATAAATCCATAGGTAGTAGCCTTTGGCCGTTTCTCAGAAAAACGACAGAGAGATAATATAATTTCGAGAATGCCCAACTGTTACCCATGGAATAAGGTTTCCAAATACTCATGTAGTGGTCAATTATCACGAGTAACGAGAAAGTTATGGCTTTTTTAATATTCTAAGTAAATCCAAAGGCAGTAGCCTTTGACCGTTTCTCAGAAAAACGACAGAGAGATAATCCAATTTCGAGAATGCCCAACTATTACCGATGGAATAAAGTTTCCAAAGACTCCTGTAGTGGTTAATTATCACGAGTAACGAGAAAATTATGGTATTTTTAATATTCTAAATAAATCCAAAGGTAGTAGCCTTTGGTCGTTTCTCAGAAAAACGACAGAGAGATAATCCAATATCGAGAATGCCCAACTGTTACCCATGGAATAAGGTTTCCAAAGACTCTTGTAGTGGTCAATTATCACGAGTAACGACAAATTTATGGTCTTTTTAATATTCTACATAAATCCAAAGGCTACTGCCTTTGGCCGTTTCTCAGAAAAACGACAGAGAGATAATCCAATTTTGAGAATGCCCAACTGTTACCCATGGAATAAGGTTTCCAAAGACTCCTGTAGTGGTCAATTATCACGAGTAACGAGAAAATTATGGTCTTTTTAATATTCTAAATAAATTCAAAGGCAGAGTAGCCTTTGGTCGTTTCTCAGAAATACGACTGAGAGATAATACAATTTCGAGAATGCCCAACTGTTACCCATGGAATGAGGTTTCCAAAGACTCCTGTAGTGGTCAATTATCACGAGTAACGAGAAAATTATGTTCTTTTTAATATTCTAAATAAATCCAAAGACTACTGCCTTTGGCCGTTTCTCAGAAAAAACGACAGAGAGATAATCCAAACTTCGAGAACGCCCAACTGTTACCCATGGAATAAGGTTTCCAAATACTCATGTAGTGGTCAATTATCACGAGTAACGAGAAAGTTATGGCTTTTTTAATATTCTAAGTAAATCCAAAGACAACTGCCTTGGCCGTTTTTCAGAAAAACAACGGAGAGATAATTCAATTTCGAGAATGTCCAATTGTTACTCATGCAATAAGGTTTCCAAAGCCTCCTGGAGTGCCCAATTATCACGAGTAACGAGAAAGTTATGGCCTTTTTAATATTCTAAATAAATCCATAGGTAGTAGCCTTTGGCCGTTTCTCAGAAAAACGACAGAGAGATAATACAATTTCGAGAATGCCCAACTGTTACCCATGGAATAAGGTTTCCAAATACTCATGTAGTGGTCAATTATCACGAGTAACGAGAAAGTTATGGCTTTTTTAATATTCTAAGTAAATCCAAAGGCAGCTGCCTTTGGCCGTTTTTCAGAAAAACGACGGAGAGATAATTCAATTTTGAGAATGCCCAACTGTTACTCATGCAATAAGGTTTCCAAAGCCTCCTGGAGTGCCCAATTATCACGAGTAACGAGAAATTTATGTCCTTTTTAATTTTCTAAATAAATCCAAAGGTAGTAGCCTTTGGTCGTTTATCAGAAAAACGACAGAGAGATAATCCAATTTCGAGAATGCCCAACTGTTACCCATGGAATAAGGTTTCCAAAGACTCCTGTAGTGGTCAATTATCACGAGTAACGAGAAAGTTATGGTCTTTTTAATATTATAAATAAATCCAAAGGTTACTGCCTTTGGCCGTTTCTCAGAAAAACGACAGAGAGATAATCCATTTTTGAGAATGCCAAACTGTTACCCTTGGAATAAGGTTTCCAAAGACTCCTGTAGTGGTCAATTATCACGAGTAACGAGAAAGTTATGGCTTTTTTAATATTCTAAATAAATCTAAAGGCAGCTGCCTTTGGCCGTTTTTCTGAAAAACGATGGAGAGATAATTCAATTTCGAGAATGTCCAACTGTTATCCATACAATAAGGTTTCCAAAGCCTCCTGGAGTGCCCAATTATCACGAGTAACAAGAAAGTTATGTCCTTTTTAATTTTCTAAATAAATCCAAAGGCAGTAGCCTTTGGTCGTTTCTCAGAAAAACGACAGAGAAATAATCCAATATCGAGAATGCCCAACTGATACCCATGGAATAAGGTTTCCAAAGACTCCTGTAGTGGTCAATTATCACGAGTAACGAGAAAATTATGGTCTTTTTAATATTCTAAATAAATCCAAAGGCAGAGTAGCCTTTGGTCGTTTCTCAGAAAAACGACAGAGAGATAATCCAATTTCGAGAATGCCCGACTGTTACCCATGGAATAAGGTTTCCAAAGACTCCTGTAGTGGTCAATTATCACGAGTAACGAGAAAATTATGGTCTTTTTAATATTCTAAATAAATCCAAAGGTAGTAGCCTTTGGTCGTTTCTCAGAAAAACGACAGAGAGATAATCCAATATCGAGAATACCCAACTGTTACCCATGGAATAAGGTTTCCAAAGACTCTTGTAGTGGTCAATTATCACGAGCAACGACAAATTTATGGTCTTTTTAATATTCTACATAAATCCAAAGGCTACTGCCTTTGGCCGTTTCTCAGAAAAACGACAGAGAGATAATCCAATTTTGAGAATGCCCAACTGTTACCCATGGAATAAGGTTTCCAAAGACTCCTGTAGTGGTCAATTATCACGAGTAACGAGAAAATTATGGTCTTTTTAATATTCTAAATAAATTCAAAGGCAGAGTAGCCTTTGGTCGTTTCTCAGAAAAACGACAGAGAGATAATACAATTTCGAGAATGCCCAACTGTTACCCATGGAATGAGGTTTCCAAAGACTCCTGTAGTGGTCAATTATCACGAGTAACGAGAAAATTATGTTCTTTTTAATATTCTAAATAAATCCAAAGACTACTGCCTTTGGCCGTTTCTCAGAAAAAACGACAGAGAGATAATCTAATTTCGAGAACGCCCAACTGTTACCCATGGAATAAGGTTTCCAAATACTCATGTAGTGGTCAATTATCACGAGTAACGAGAAAGTTATGGCTTTTTTAATATTCTAAGTAAATCCAAAGACAACTGCCTTGGCCGTTTTTCAGAAAAACAACGGAGAGATAATTCAATTTCGAGAATGTCCAATTGTTACTCATGCAATAAGGTTTCCAAAGCCTCCTGGAGTGCCCAATTATCACGAGTAACGAGAAAGTTATGGCCTTTTTAATATTCTAAATAAATCCATAGGCAGTAGCCTTTGGCCGTTTCTCAGAAAAACGACAGAGAGATAATACAATTTCGAGAATGCCCAACTGTTACCCATGGAATAAGGTTTCCAAATACTCATGTAGTGGTCAATTATCACGAGTAACGAGAAAGTTATGGCTTTTTTAATATTCTAAGTAAATCCAAAGGCAGCTGCCTTTGGCCGTTTTTCAGAAAAACGATGGAGAGATAATTCAATTTTGAGAATGCCCAACTGTTACTCATGCAATAAGGTTTCCAAAGCCTCCTGGAGTGCCCAATTATCACGAGTAACGAGAAATTTATGTCCATTTTAATTTTCTAAATAAATCCAAAGGTAGTAGCCTTTGGTCGTTTATCAGAAAAACGACAGAGAGATAATCCAATTTCGAGAATGCCCAACTGTTACCCATGGAATAAGGTTTCCAAAGACTCCTGTAGTGGTCAATTATCACGAGTAACGAGAAAGTTATGGTCTTTTTAATATTATAAATAAATCCAAAGGCTACTGCCTTTGGCCGTTTCTCAGAAAAACGACAGAGAGATAATCCATTTTTGAGAATGCCAAACTGTTACCCTTGGAATAAGGTTTCCAAAGACTCCTGTAGTGGTCAATTATCACGAGTAACGAGAAAGTTATGGCTTTTTTAATATTCTAAATAAATCTAAAGGCAGCTGCCTTTGGCCGTTTTTCTGAAAAACGATGGAGAGATAATTCAATTTCGAGAATGTCCAACTGTTATCCATACAATAAGGTTTCCAAAGCCTCCTGGAGTGCCCAATTATCACGAGTAACAAGAAAGTTATGTCCTTTTTAATTTTCTAAATAAATCCAAAGGCAGTAGCCTTTGGTCGTTTCTCAGAAAAACGACAGAGAAATAATCCAATATCGAGAATGCCCAACTGATACCCATGGAATAAGGTTTCCAAAGACTCCTGTAGTGGTCAATTATCACGAGTAACGAGAAAATTATGGTCTTTTTAATATTCTAAATAAATCCAAAGGCAGAGTAGCCTTTGGTCGTTTCTCAGAAAAACGACAGAGAGATAATCCAATTTCGAGAATGCCCGACTGTTACCCATGGAATAAGGTTTCCAAAGACTCCTGTAGTGGTCAATTATCACGAGTAACGAGAAAATTATGGTCTTTTTAATATTCTAAATAAATCCAAAGGTAGTAGCCTTTGGTCGTTTCTCAGAAAAACGACAGAGAGATAATCCAATATCGAGAATGCCCAACTGTTACCCATGGAATAAGGTTTCCAAAGACTCTTGTAGTGGTCAATTATCACGAGCAACGACAAATTTATGGTCTTTTTAATATTCTACATAAATCCAAAGGCTACTGCCTTTGGCCGTTTCTCAGAAAAACGACAGAGAGATAATCCAATTTTGAGAATGCCCAACTGTTACCCATGGAATAAGGTTTCCAAAGACTCCTGTAGTGGTCAATTATCACGAGTAACGAGAAAATTATGGTCTTTTTAATATTCTAAATAAATTCAAAGGCAGAGTAGCCTTTGGTCGTTTCTCAGAAAAACGACAGAGAGATAATTCAATTTCGAGAATGCCCAACTGTTACCCATGGAATGAGGTTTCCAAAGACTCCTGTAGTGGTCAATTATCACGAGTAACGAGAAAATTATGTTCTTTTTAATATTCTAAATAAATCCAAAGACTACTGCCTTTGGCCGTTTCTCAGAAAAAACGACAGAGAGATAATCTAATTTCAAGAACGCCCAACTGTTACCCTTGGAATAAGGTTTCCAAATACTCATGTAGTGGTCAATTATCACGAGTAACGAGAAAGTTATGGCTTTTTTAATATTCTAAGTAAATCCAAAGACAACTGCCTTGGCTGTTTTTCAGAAAAACAACGGAGAGATAATTCAATTTCGAGAATGTCCAATTGTTACTCATGCAATAAGGTTTCCAAAGCCTCCTGGAGTGCCCAATTATCACGAGTAACGAGAAAGTTATGGCCTTTTTAATATTCTAAATAAATCCATAGGCAGTAGCCTTTGGCCGTTTCTCAGAAAAACGACAGAGAGATAATACAATTTCGAGAATGCCCAACTATTACCCATGGAATAAGGTTTCCAAATACTCATGTAGTGGTCAATTATCACGAGTAACGAGAAAGTTATGGCTTTTTTAATATTCTAAGTAAATCCAAAGGCAGTAGCCTTTGACCGTTTCTCAGAAAAACGACAGAGAGATAATCCAATTTCGAGAATGCCCAACTATTACCCATGGAATAAAGTTTCCAAAGACTCCTGTAGTGGTCAATTATCACGAGTAACGAGAAAATTATGGTCTTTTTAATATTCTAAATAAATCCAAAGGTAGTAGCCTTTGGTCGTTTCTCAGAAAAACGACAGAGAGATAATCCAATTTCGAGAATGCCCAACTGTTACCCATGGAATAAGGTTTCCAAAGACTCCTGTAGTGGTCAATTATCACGAGTAACGAGAAAGTTATGGTCTTTTTAATATTATAAATAAATCCAAAGGCTACTGCCTTTGGCCGTTTCTCAGAAAAACGACAGAGAGATAATCCATTTTTGAGAATGCCCAACTGTTACCCTTGGAATAAGGTTTCCAAAGACTCCTGTAGTGGTCAATTATC
The DNA here is from genome assembly GCF_029641045.1 of Salvia hispanica. NCBI lineage: Eukaryota > Viridiplantae > Streptophyta > Magnoliopsida > Lamiales > Lamiaceae > Salvia > Salvia hispanica. The sequence goes on from NC_142697.1 coordinate 58,987, forward strand.
ACTAGTAACGAGAAAATTATGGTCTTTTTAATATTCTAAATAAATCCAAAGGCAGAGTAGCCTTTGGTCGTTTCTCTGAAAAACGACAGAGAGATAATACAATTTCGAGAATGCCCAACTGTTACCCATGGAATAAGGTTTTCAAAGACTCCTGTAGTGGTCAATTATCACGAGTAACGAGAAAATTATGGTCTTTTTAATATTCTAAATAAATCCAAAGGCTACTGCCTTTGGAAGTGTAGTCGCTGTCGCTTAATCTCCTTCTTCCTTCCGGCTCTCTGATCACTATGCTGACATTGGCGGCGCGCTGTTTCTTTACAGTTTGTTTCTTCTTGGCAGGGGCTTTCCCCTTTCTCTTTCTTTCTTGGGTGTACTTAGCTTCTTCGATTTCCATTGCCTCTGCTTCTTCGTCGGCTTGTGTTGAAACGTCCTCTTGGGTGGTAGGCTCGGTCACCACACGGGTACTAGTATCACTTCTTGTCGCCTCCTCCCGACCTACTGACTATGATGCGAGGTCCAGACCCTCAGCCACCCTGTCAGTCTTCTCCTTCTGGTCAGTCAGCGTTGATGATACTGTCCCTGTTGCCATTTGGGTGTCCTTCTGGCTAACTTTCGAAGTCTCCTCCCCAGGTTTTGTAGGAGTAGTCTTCTCTTCTTCGCTAGAGACCTCCACTGCATCTGCTGCTGTGTTTACTCCTGCCTTGTTGGACTTCCTCTTTCCTAAGCATCTCTGTGACACTCTTTGGGGTTTCTGCCTTTCTGCCTTGGGGTTGTTCTTCAACACTAGCCTCCTCTTTACTGGCTTTGGTTCAGTTACCACTGAGGCTTCCTCTTGATGTGTTTCTGGTTCTTGCCTTTCCTCCTCAAGTTGCTCAGCATTCTCCGGTTGTTCTTCTGTCATCTCCTCCACGGATTGTTGGACTACCCTCTCCGACTCATCTGCTTCCATGGCTGTTTCCCCCCTTTCTACTGCCTGGGATGCGAGGTCCAATACCTCAGCCACCCCTTCAGGGTTTACCACGATCCTATCTCCCTTGCTCAAAACCGCGTGGAACTCATCATCCGATATTAACCCTTGCTTCCTGGCCATTTCGCTCAGGTCTATCTTCTCCTTTTCTGCTTCATCCTTCTCACCCCCGCTTACTCTCCCTCCGCTCTTCTTTTCCTCTGTTTCTCCCCAGTTGGGATCTTGATAGGCGGAAAGAGGGCTAACGTCGAGCGGTTCTGTTTGTTGGTGTATGGGAGAAGGGTGAGAGGGTTCTGATTGTGCAGTTACTGTTGGGGAGGTCTTTTCGGATGTCGGATTTGAGGTTTTTGGGGTGGTGTTGGGTGGGTTTACTGTGGTTGCAGTTGGGGTAGGGTTTGGCGTCGCCGACATTCCGCCGGTCAGGCTGAATCCGGCCAGGGTCGCTGTCCAATCTTTGTTCGGGTCTTGTTGCCTTAGATACGCTGCCAATGCGTCTAAAGGAACCATTGCCGGAATTTGTGTCGTCGACGTTGGCTGTGATCGTGGTGGACTTGGCGGCTGCGATTCGGCTGTCGCTCGGACTTCTGGCGGGTCTTCGCCGGTGGTAGATGCTGGGTTATCGGTTGCTCTTCTCTTTGCCATGGCTTGTATCGGTGGTGGTTCTCTTTTTCTGGTAGTGGGGTGGTAGTTTTCGGAGTGGGGTGGTGGTTGTGAGAGAGAGAGAGAGAGAGAATGCAGGTAAGGGTTTGTAAAGTGAAGGGGAGTAGGCGGTGGGGTGTTTTATAGAGGGGTGGGCAGTTGAGGGTTTTGACCGGTTGTAGGCGGTTGCCGGGTTGTGACGCTTCGGTGGGAGGCGGTTGGGCGTTCTCGCAGCTGATTGGACGTCCCCTGTCACGTCTCTGCTCCACGCGCCCTCCCAGTCTCTGCACTCGCCTGCAAACCTGCAACACGCACCAAAATTCAAATTTCACTCTATACCTCCCTCTCAACTAGCTAGAAATAGAAATAAAGCAAATAAATGGCTCTTAATATAATTCAGAGTTTCACCCAAGTGGTATCTTTGTGGTCAGTACGGACTCTGAATTAATATTCAAGATCCGAAAATCTTTTTGTTATTTTTTTCCTTCTTAACTTAAGTTAAATTACTAAATATTTACAATATTTACATCATTACTAAGGGTATTTGAAGTTTTTCATGGTCAATAAGCACAAATCATATAACGTTGACCAGGTGGAACTCCAAACCCCTTTCTTACTGGTCATTTAGACGCTATTGGGATGTAGTGGAATTTCTTCCACTACACACATCTCTTCATTTTCCCTATATATTTTCAATCTATGCCCATTGACGACAAAAGGTTCAGAGTTAGGGATACTCGCTGATATCTCGACCACTCCATTAGCACGTAGTGCAGTGATAATGTAAGGTCCTGCCCATTTGGACTTGAGTTTCCCAGGCATTAGTTCAATCTTGACTGGAAGAGTAGTACTTTCTGACCAACTTGGAGATCCTTGGTTCTCAGATTTTTGTCGTGCCACATCTTTGTTTTCTCCTTGTACCACATGGCTGAGTCGAACGACTCCAATCTGAGTTCTTCCAGCTCTTGTAGTTGTAGCTTCCTCTCCTCTTCACAGGCCTTAGCATCCACGTTAACCTGCTGAACTGCCCAGTATGCTCGGTGTTCAATTCCTACTGGCAAGTGACACATCTTCCCAAAGACGATGCGATAGGGGGACATCCCGATAGGAGTTTTGTAGGCTGTCCGATATGCCCACAGTGCATCCTCCAACCTTTTGCTCTAATCTTTTCTAAAGGGGTTGACTGTCTTCTCTAAAATGCTCTTTATTTCCCTGTTTGAGATCTCTGCTTGCCCGTTGGCTTGAGGGTGGTAAGGACTAGATAGGCGGTGATGAACTCCGTACTTCTTCATCAATGCTTCGACCGTTCGGTTGCAGAAGTGAGTCCCTTGATCGGAGATGATTGCCCTTGGTATCCCAAATCGGCTGAATATATGACTCTTGAGGAACTTGGTGACTTCTTTAGATTCACAAGTGCTTGTGGCTTTGGCTTCTATCCACTTTGATACATAGTCAACTGCCACCAGGATATAGGAGTTCCCATAAGATGAGGGAAAAGGACCCATGAAGTCCATACCCCAGATGTCGAACACCTCACAAACAATTACTGGAACTTGCGGCATTTCATCCCTCGCGGAGATCCCACCGGTCAGTTGGCAACGGTCACAGCCTTTGCAGAACTCGTATGCATCTCTGTTCAGGGTTGGCCAGTAGAATCCGCTATCCAACACCTTTCTGGCAATCTTCCTTGGCCCGAAATGTCCTCCAAATGCTAAGGAGTGGCAGTGCGTTAGTACATCCCGTTGCTCCCAGTCAGGAACACATCTCCTAATGACCTGGTCGGTTCCTGACTTCCACAAGTATGGGTCGTCTCAGAAATAATACTTTGCTTCGCTCTTGATCTTCATCCTCTGAGCCTTTGTCACGTTTGGCACCATTGGTAGCTCTCCCGTCACTAGGTAGTTGGCCAAGTCCGCATACCAGGGTTCCTGTCCTACTTTCTCCTTACCCTTGGTTGTTACGCCCTGCCCAGTAAGTCTCATCACTTCTTCCCAATCGATCTTCCTTGCGGAGAAAATCACTTCACATAAATGCTCATCCGGGAATCGATCTCTCACATCCTCACTGTTCCCTTCTTGTATTATTCTGCTCAAGTGGTCCGCTACTTTGTTTTCAACCCCCTTTTTGTCTTCTACATCCCAATCGAATTCTTGTAAAAGCAGCACCCATCTGATCAGTCAGGGTTTTGACTCCTTTTTCGCAAAGAGATACTTAATCGCCGCATGATCAGTATAGACGATGACTCTGGATCCCAGTAGGTACTGCCTGAACTTTTCGAATGAATAGACAACCGCCAACATCTCCTTCTCATTGGTGTCATAATTCCGTTGGGCTTGATTCAAGGTCTTAGATGCATAGAATATCACGTACCTTTTCCCATCGATCTTCTGACCCAGTACGACCCCTACTGCATAGTCACTAGCGTCGCACATCACCTCGAAGGGGTGATCCCAGTTAGGAACCTGAATAATCGGTGCAGAAATCAATTTTTCCTTAAGGAGGTTGAAAGCAGCCTTGCAATGCTCGTCGAAAATGAACTCCACCTCGTTCTGGAGAAGTCTGGTAAGGGGTCGGGCAATCTTGGCGAAATCCTTGATAAATCTTCGATAAAATCCAGCATGGCCCATAAAACCTCTTATTCCTTTCTGATTAGTAGGGAAGGGTAGTTTGGATATGACATCCACCTTAGCTTGATCCACCTGGATTCCCTTTTCTGACACCACGTGTCCTAAGACAATTCCTTCTGTAACCATAAAGTGGCATTTCACAAAATTTAAAACCAGACTCTTTGCTTGGCACCTTTCTAGCACCACATCCAAATGTTGCAAGCACGAGTCGAAAGAGTCTCCGTAGACAGTGAAATCATCCATAAAGATCTCTATACAATCTTCAATCAAATCCGAGAATATGCTCATCATGCACCTTTGGAAGGTACCAGGGGCGTTGCATAAGCCAAATGGCATACGCCTATACGCATAGGTTCCAAACGGACAGGTGAACGTGGTCTTATCCTGGTCCTCCGGGTTCACGTAGATTTGAAAGTAACCACTGTACCCATCCAAAAAGCAGAAGTACTTCCTCCCAGCCAGTCGCTCCAGCATTTGATCGATGAATGGCAGGGGGAAATGGTTCTTCCTAGTTGCAGTGTTCAGCGTGACAGCCCCTCCGTGTCTCCCTCTCTGCCTCGTCACATCTCTCCTTCCCTCCGTACGCACCCACACACTTACATCTCTCTCGGCTACAACAGTTGTCCGACGGATTCCGCCACCACCGTCGCCGTTTTCCGGCAGCTGTGAGTTGGAATTGTCTCCCCTTTGTGTAAGTAACCTCCCCACACCTCTTATTTTTCCAATTTCATCCTTAATTGAAGGATAGGGTTTAGTTTCAAGGTCTTCCCCAATTTGAATTTAAGTAAACTAGGTGTAAATCTAATGTTTTGATGGCTTATTAGTTTCCAAAGCCTATTTTGAGGTGTGAATGGAACGAAATTGTTGGACATAGTGTTTGAAGGTAGGGATAACATAGAGTTATTCAAGAGGGATTTGGAAGCTTGCTTTGCCAATTTGATTTAGCTTGGGAATTTACTTTATTTGCATAATATACGTTTGGATTGTGAGAAAAATGCATTTTTGGTATGAGATGTTTTGGGAATTAATTATAATGAATTGAATATGGAATTAAGAGGATGATTAGAGCATATAGTTGGGTTATCTTAGATAGTAGGAATTGAAGGTTTCAAGTAGAAATTATGTCTTGGTGAAACAAACAAATGAGATAGCTTTTGTGTCATGTTCTGGCAGGATTTGTCAACTCCAGTTTAACCAAGTAAACGATCTCATTTTCTTACGAAATTTTAACTGAACGTAGTCTTATGTGTCTTCTGCTATGTGACCAAAATTCAGCTTCAAACGAGTCCAAATGAATTTATGATGATTTTTGTAATGGAACTTCCCTCTTCTGCCAGAGTTGGGTAAAATAGACATCTATGGCTTTTATTTTCATCTGGTCACGTTGAATTTTTGATTTCGTGGTTATCTGGAATGACTATTTAAAGTCAGTAATTTTTCTGCAAACATCTTGGGACATGATAAAAGTTGAAATGCTTATGTGAAGATGTGATTGCTAATGTGAAATCTCGAAGGAGAAATAGTAGTTTTGAATGTGAAATATATATATTGAAAGGTAACATGGAGAAGGAGCAGGAATAAAGTGGATCGTGTGTCAAAGGCATTTGGATTTTGAGGTAGTATATTCTTCATTGGGTCTTAATTCCTGAAGTAAGTCTACGTGATTGCATATATAATATTTTGTGTTAATCAGTGATACAACAATGAATCTGTTCCATGTTGCTTATGACGTGAAGTATGTGAATTCTGGATATGTGAAGGTATTGAGATAGTTGGAACTTAATCTATTAATTTGATATGATGTGGTGTGACAAGAAATTGTTGATGTGTAATTAGAGATTATTGGAAATAAGTATTTCGATGAAAAATGTATGTTTTTGACTGAGCTTATGCCCCGTGCTTGAGTGTGTTCTGTGGGTACAATTGGCATGCCATAGGACAGCAGAGCTGCATTATCTGGGATCACTCGTCTTCTGGATAACCGAAGCGAGGATCGTCTGAAATCAAATCTGATATGATCTGTCTCTCATATCTGATCTCTGCACCCTTAATGGGTGGTCTGTGCGGAGTCCTCTTGAGGATAAAATCTGCGTCTGATTTTGTTACTGATCTGGTCCGCGTACCCTAGTCTATCGTTAAGCACTTAAAGGGGCTATGTGTGTTTGAATATGTGAAAATATTGGTGATCTGCTTGCTTATGTGTTGTATATGTATTGGTGGCTGGATAATATTGCTTTGTATTCTCCGTTTCACCCGATTATTAGTGTTATGTAATTTAGTGTATTCTTATATGTGATTTACGAAATTGATACATGATTATGAATCTGATAAACTTTATTAGATCAAAGTTTGACGAGATAAATGTAAGATTTTACTATTGTTCGTTTCTGATATTAAGTATATGTGCATGGATATGACGAGGTTGGTTCTGGAGTGTTTCACAATCAATAATAGTGTAAATGTATAGGTTGCATAGCGTTTACTTAACTCTGGAAATTAGGCTCTAATGTTGAGTATCCTACTGAGCTTGTTGAAGCTCATTCCTTTATTTCCCCCAGGCAGGAAACCTTTCTTGGCATCTTGCATGCTAAAACAGCTAAGTACAGTGTCGATGTAAGGTTCTTGAGATAAGCACAACATCCTTTTCTCACGGTCCCTTAGGACCTTGATACCTAGAATGTGTCTCGCGTCTCCCATATCCTTCATCTCGAACTGGTTCGACAACCAAGTTCGTACTGATGACAACATCTTTTTATTGTTTCCAATTAGAAGAATGTCATCTACATATAAAACTAAGAACACCACATTCCCTTTCTCAACCTTCTTGTACACACAGCTCTCGTTAGGGCACTTTTCGAATCCAAACTTTTTAACAATTTGATCGAAGCACTGATTCCATGATCTAGATGCTTCCATACCATGTGCTCTTTTTCCATAACGGCATAACCCTCGGGTTGATCCATGTAGATGGTCTCCTCAAGACTACCGTTCAAGAAAGTAGTCTTAAAGTCCATCTGCCACACATTCCAATCCATGTAAGCTGCTATAGACTAAAGAATCCGGATCGATTTGAGCATAGCTACCGGGGAGAAGGTCTCGTCGTAATCGACACCTTCCTTTTGGGTGTACCCCTTAGCCACTAGTCTTTCCTTAAAGACTTTAACTCGTCCATCGGGTCCTCGTTTACGTTTGTATATCCACTTACTCCCAATGGCAATACAGCCTTCGGGTAGGACGGAAAAATCGTAGACGTCTATGTCTATCATAGATTGTAGTTCCAAATCCATTGTCTTTATCCATTGGCAATGATCGACATCTACATTGCTGTCCGAGGAGTGATCCATAGATTCTCCCAAACCAATGTACCTATCGGGCTCATGAGAGACCCTCCCACTGCGGCGCGGCACTACAACACTAGGTGTAGAAGTTGAAGGTTCGAGAATTGGTTGTACAATTGGTACTTGTTCTTGGTTAATGGAACTTGTGACTGAAGTGAGCTCTTCTAGAGCCACCTCACTGCTGGGTTTATGATTCATAACAAAGTCTTCCTCTAAGAATGTCGTGTGAGTACTCACAATAACTTTCTTATCTCGGAGACTATAGAATTCATAAGCTTTCGAACCTTTGGGGTAACCTATAAACAAACATACCTCTGTCCTTGAGTCCAGCTTAGTTGGATCATTTTCCAAAACATGAGCTGGACACCCCCATATCTTGAGATGCTCTAGATTCGGCTTGCGCCCATCCCACAACTCACATGTAGTGGCAGGAACAGATTTTGACGGTAAATTATCTAATATATGGCTCGCGGAAAGCAAGGCATATCCCCAAAACGAAATAGGCAGTCGTGCATAACTCATCATCGATCGGACCATGTTTAACAAAGTCATGTTCCTTCTTTCAGCTACGCCATTCTGCTGGGGTGTGCCCGGCACAGTCAGTTGGGATTCAATTCCCTCTACCGATGAGTAGTCCAAAAACTCGGCACTGAGGTATTCGCCTCTGCGATCAAATCGCAGGCTTTTGATACGTTTTCCATGACGCGTCTCCGCATAAGCCTTAAATTCTTTGAACTTGTCAAAGATTCACACTTAAAGCGCATCAAATAAACATACCCAACTTTTGAGTAATCATCAATAAAGGTGATGAAATAGCGAAAGCCGCCTCTTGCCTCGGTTGACATTGGTCCACATACATCAGTATGAACGAGTTCTAGTACTTCCTTGGCCCTATTTCCTTTCACACCTAAAAGGTCTTTTAGTCATCTTGCCTTCCAAGCAGGATTCACACGTGGAAAACGACTCAGGGTCTAGACCTTTAATAAGGTCTTGGTCCACTAGAGTTTGATTCCTCCTTTGGTTGGCATGACCAAGTCTAAGGTGCCATAAGTACGTTTCGTTCATTGAACTTGAAGGTTCTTTTCTTTTCTTTGAAATTTTCGATGCATTATTGAGTTCTAATTTGCGATTATTAAACTGTGTAGATATGATTGTGTACGGAAAAATTGTTTTCCATGATACCACGACAGATATAAGAACCATCTTTCTTAATAACACAACTGTCATTGAAAGAAATCGAATATCCATCAAAAATCAATTTAGAAACTGAAATTAAATTTCATGTAAAAGAAGGTATCAACAAAACATTCTTCAAAACCAAAAATTTAGCACTACTAAAACGCAAATAAACGTCTCCCACTGCTGTGGCCACCACTTTAGTAGCATCGCCCAGCTGGACTTCGATCTCTCCATCATATAGCCGTCTTGTCACCTACATTAAGTCAGGATCAAAACAAATATGATCAGTCGCTCCAGTGTCTATAACCCAAGTATGAGATGAAGTCGAAGCCAAACATGACTCGACAACTAGAGCTTGGTGCATACCTGTAGCCTTACCCTTTTTAGGGCAATCTGGCTTCCAATGCCCCTTCTCACCACACTTGAAACACTTTCCTGTGAGCTTCTTGCTCGACCTCCTCTTCTTCTTTCCCTTAGCTTCCTTAGCTACGACTTGGTTCGTCACTTTCTTCTTTCCTGCGCCAGGCCTAGGGCCAAAGGAACGATGTGACGAACTAACCATCGCAGCCTTAGCTTGGTTCATGAGATCCTCTACCGACTGAAGTTCAGTCAACAACTCAGCCAAGGTGTAGTTTCTTTTGTTCATCTCAAAGTTGAGCTTGAACTGCTGAAAGTTACGGGGCAGACTCTGAAGGATGATAGTAACTTGGGACTCGGCATCAATGACGCCTCCCAAAACCTCAATTTGATTGAGGTGGCTCATCATCTCGAGGACATGGTCCCGCACAGATGAACCCTCCTTCATAGTCTTACACATGATACTCCGAAAGGCTTGAGACTTAGCCGTTCGATTCTGAGTACCAAAGAGATTCGTGAGATTTTGCATAATCTTGGCGGCAGTCGCCATGGCGGCATGCTGATGTCTAAGCACTGTTGACATGGAGGCCAACATATAACACTTAGCCATCTCATTCGCCTTATGCCACCGTCTATGCGCATCTCGCACTGCCTGCGCGGCATTAGCCGCCGGCACTGGAGGCCGTGGAGTAGTGAGCACAAACTTGTACTCATCAGTCGTGAGAACGATGTCCAAATTTTGTTTCCATTCTATGTAATTTTGGCCCTCGAGTTTGTTTTCTTTAAGAATTGCAGAAAGAGGATTGATTGACATTTTGACGATTTATTTTGCACTGCAAAACAGAATATTTACTATTTGTCATACACTTATGTGATGAAATTGAGGAGATTAACCATAAAACTTTTCAAATTCTCACAACTGTAAAATTAAAATTTTGTACCCTCAAGCAGAGGTCAATACGCATTAAAATTTTAACATTTTTACTGGTCACAACACCGACGAATAGTCCAGAGACTGCAGCACGACATGGTCGCCAAATGTTGCCTAAGCACGACCATCAGATTTAGCATTACAGAATCTTGTTTCTACAACACACTCCCATAACAATGCTCATGAGTTGATAACAAGACCAAGCTATCTTGTAAATTCTGTTTGGACTTCTGAAACTTGTAATTTCTTAGGATTATTGTCCCCACAGCATGGGTGGCGAAATATTGGAAACTACTTTCTAGTCCACACTATTTACATTTGAGAAGTCCACCTATATAAACTCGTTATTTCTTAGTATTATTGTCCCCACAGCATGGGTGGCGATAAGATTCAGAAAGTAGCTTCATAAGTTGTGGACCAATCGATGGAGACCATATACAAACTTAGTTCGTAATTATCGTTTAGATATTTGAGTTATGGTTTTTCATTAATTATCCTTAGCCTTAGTGCAGATTAAAGGCTTAATTAAATTCTGTTGGCATTTAATTGACTGGATAATCAAATCTTTTATAATCTTATAAACATCTCATGAAAGGATAATGTATTAATTACTAAAGTTTAATCCATATTCATGTCTTCTATAAGATGTATCTAAAATAATTATTATTTATATCTTGGACTGACGTGAAATAAACTTAAATTAATTCCTTATTAAGATTGGGAAGAGAATAATATTATGTTATTTAATGAAATCCTACATATCTATCCATTCAAGGATTCTAGATATATATAATTATATTTAGGAAACTATTAAATTATTCTTGTCCACATCATCTAGGACTAAAATAAAATATTTATTTCCATAGATATAGTTGTTAGGTTTGGTATACTGAAAAGCATGTTTCAAGCAAGTTTCGCTCGAATAGAATCTTGCTTGTATACGTAAAACTCTATAATCCACTTTAACCCGATTCAGTATTATTCGAGCAGTTTTGCACGAATAGAATCAGTATATTATTACATTGTGTTTGCTTGTGCATTTATACGATGTTTTATAAACATTTAAATGTATAAGTCTTTTGCTTAGTAGACCGGTTGTGGGCGGCGTCCACTTTAAGGTAACACGGTCAGATCTATGCAATGCTTTGCAAAAGAAAAAGAAGAATTTCACAACCTAGATAGGCTTAGACTACCTATCGTGAAAGGTTGCAATGTCAGTCCGCATATTTCTAAGCCTTACTGAAATAAGATGTCATTGGTGTGGTATAGCACTGAACGGATCTAACAGCAAGACGTGTCTTTATGCTATCTACTGAAAGACTAGGTCTTGGTAAAATACTATTTCTTAATCTACATATGTTAGCATTGAGCATACGGTATTGATTATGCACTACTTTGACTTATCAAATGGTGCGGGTTTTTCGCAACCCAATAATCCTGATATATTGGGTAGTGGTGATTAATATCTAGCGGTGTTAGAATTGCTATTATGTTGAAACGTGCGCGAGGTGAGTCTCGTGGGTTTATGTTGAAATGTCCTCAAGAGGAGCGTGAAACAAGGTTTTATTATTCGGAACCTAGCTAGTTGGAGTTTGATCACTCTATGAATAATAAATAAGCGTTCCATGCTAAGTCCACTCTTGGAATTAATAAGAAGTTAATTAATTAAGTCCATAGCACACATTAATTAATTAATGGATATTTTTTTCTTAAGCGCGGGAAATGAAAGTTAAAACGGAAACCCAGATTACTTATAATTTCGGATTTGGATGGAGAGAGTTCAATATTACTTCTGTAGTGGTTGCTCGTAATATTCCAATATAAACTTGTATTAAATTGTGGGTTCAATTTAATTAGTAAAAAGCAAATTGTGGGAGCCTATATCCAAAACCTTCCATAGATCCCTATCTGGGCCCAAAAGGAACTTAATATAAATAAGAGAATAAAGGAGACAGAAATAATTAATTATTATTACTCATAATTTTTGTCCCCCTCTACCTAGAGGAGTTCGAATTTCTCTCCTAATTGGAGAAGGATTTCTTCTCTCTTCTTTATTCGAGTCCTAGTATTTTGATAAGATCAGCCCACCCTGATAGATATAGTTCGGGAACCAGAGAGATGATCTGTGGTCTAGTATTGAAGATTATCACGTGGAGAAGGCGCGAGCAATCGTCGATTCTTTGGAGAATCAAATCGGTAACTCTAAACCGTAGAAATCATGTTTAGGATTTACTTTCTATGAGCATGAATTATTTGCGTTCTAGCATGCAATTATCTGTTTAACATGTCAATTGATTAATCGCATAATCGGTCAAATAGATCCGTATCTGATTTATTTGTTTTGTACAAGTCTTCCGCTGTTCATGGAGCACCAAACCCCAGCAATTGGTATCAGAGCCAAGTTTTAGCTCTGATTATGTGGATTAATTTCATGTTATGTGAATCGCTTGAATGCATGATCATTGTTTATATGTTTTGTACGTGTAAACAAAGTTTGAATATATGGCGAAATCCTTGTTTCGACCATTCCCGTTGGCGTGTTTTTGATGGCGTGTGGCTTTGCAATCTTGTTCCAATTTTGCAATGATTTCTTGTCATGATTAAATGATAGTTCATACTTTTCAATTACTAGCTTAATTGGGAATCGGATTGCATGTTTTGTTATAAAACATGAGTTAGGATACACATATTAAGGGATCAATACGTGATTTGCTTCTCAATTCATATTGATTGTTCGTGAACTGAATCAAATCGTGATTCATTCACGGCGGCGGACCCAAAAAATTTGAATCAATCCGCGATGGCGGCGGCGGTCTTTGATGGCTGTTCATAGTCGAGAATTCGGCTGGACTTGTTGCGGTGAGAACGTCGCTGATGCAGCGACTACACCGAGGCAGAGCCAACAACCGTGGCAAGGATGACGCAGCAGCGCCGGAGACGGAGCAGCAGCTCCGGAGGAGCGACGTCGACGCAGCAGCATCGGAGACGTCAGACTCGGCGAGCTCGTGAGAAGAGTGGGAGCCCAGCAGCGGCTGCGGTTCAGTGGGAGTACGACGACGCAAGATTAGGGTTTCACTATGCGTGATGTCATTTTGTCTCGTCTCACGACTTCACTTTCCAAATTTTGATTAGGATTTCCAAATCCTTGGATTCAATTTCGGAAATAATTCAAGATTAATTTGGAAATAAGATTTGAATATATCTTTTGTGGATTTTATATATTATAAAAGATTTGATATTGTATTAAATCATGGATTAATTGCGGATTTTATCCTTATTTTATGGATTTGTAGGGATTTAATTCCCAAATGAATCCTAGTTAAATTTGGATAATGACAATCTAATTTTATTTATATATTATGGATTAATGTGGATTTATCCCTAGACAAATCCTAGTTGGATTTAGATAATGAAAATATTATTTTATTCTTATCCTATGAGTTTATATGAATTTATTCATAGATAAATTCTAGATGGATTTGGATAGTGATAATATAATATTTTATTCTTATCTTATAGATTTATATGGATTTGTTCCTAGATAAATCTTGGATAGTTTGAATATTATAATATAATATTATGTTATTCTATGGATTTATATGGATTTATTCCAAGATAAATCCTAGATGAATTAGGATAAATATTTATACTAACTTATTTTATCCTAGGGATTTGAATAGATTTAATTTTATTAAGACAAATCTTAGACGGATTAAAATAAGTATTAATCCAAGTTATCCTTATCTTTTGGATTTATGTCCTAGATAGATTAGGATGTTGATGATATATAAGAAATCTTTATTTAATTGGATTTAAATAAATTTATTTATATAAGAAATCCTAAGAAATGTTTGATATATTCTGGATGTCTATTTTAAATAGAATTAGATTTGTATAAATCTTGGTTGATAGGATTTTATTTTTATCTTATGGCTAATGGTGGAATTGTTTCTATCTAGTAATATCCTAGTACGATTTAAATAATGATAATCACAGATCAACGTTATCTTGAATGGCAGGATATGATTTTATCGAAATAAAATCTAGAATAATCCTAAATGGGTTTAGATAGTGCATACTATCTTGATAAATCCTAAATGAATTGGATAAACATTATCCAAGATAAAACTTAATTATTTAATTGATTCTCCCTTAACTAGATTAAATAATTGTCGATAATTAAGCAAACACCATACAAAATATCTAAGTAACGATTACAACAAGTGCGTTGTATACGGTCTCCATCGGTTGGACTGCCAAATTTTGTGAAGCTGATTTTCTAATATTATCGCCACCTACAGAGTAGGGACAATAATCATACGAAAACAGCAAGTTCATAAGGGCAGACTTCTCACATAATAAATTGAATGAACTAGAAAGTGGTTCCCAATATTATTGCCACCTGCAGAGTGGGGACAATATGTTAGGTTTGGTATACTGAAAAGCATGATTGATCAAGTTTCGCGCGAATAGAATCTTGCTTGTATACGTAAAACTCTACAATCCACTTTTAACCCGATTCAGTATTATTCGAGCAGTCTCGCACGAATAAAATCACTATTATTAATACATTGTGTTTGCTTGTGCATTTACAAGATGTTTTACAAACATTTAAATGCATAAGAAGTAAAAAAAAGTCTAAGTCTTTTGCTTAGTAGACCAGTTGTGGGCGTCGTCCACTTTAAGGTAACACGGTCAGATCTATGCAATGCTTTGCAAAAGAAAAAGAAGAATTTCACAACCTAGATAGGCTTAGACTACCTATCGTGAAAGGTTGCAATGTCAGTCCGCATATTTCTAAGCCTTACTGAAATAAGATGACATTGGTGTGGTATAGCACTGAACGGATCTAACAGCAAGACGTGTCTTTATACTATCTACTGAAAGACTAGGTCTTGATAAAATATTATTTCTTAATCTACATATGTTAGTATTGAGCATACGGTATTGATTATGCACTACTTTGACTTATCAAATGGTGCGGGTTTTTCGCAACCCAATAATCATGATATATTGGGTAGTGGTGATTAATATCTAGCGTGCTAGGATTGCTATTATGTTGAATCGCGCACGAGGTGAGTCTCGTTTGATAATGTCCTCAAGAGGAGCGTGAAACATGGTTTTATTATTCGGAAAAAACTGGCCAGTTGGAGTTTTATTACTCTATGAATAATAAATAAATGTTTCTTGCTAAGTCCACTCTTGGAATTAATAAGATGTTAATTAATTAAGTCCATAGCAGACATTAATTAATTAATGGACATTTATATCTTAAGCGTGGGAAATAAATAATAAACAAAGTGGAAACCCGAATTACTTGTAATTTCGGATTTGGATGGGGAGAGTTCAATATTACTTCTGTAGTGGCTGCTCGTAATATTCCAATATAAGCTTGTATTAAATTATGGGTTCAATTTAATTAGTAAAAAGCTAATTGGGGGAGCCCATATCCAAAACCTTCCATAGATCTCTGTCTGGGCCCAAAAGGAACTTAATATAAATAGGAGAATAAAGGAGACAGAAATCATTCATTCATGATTACTCATAATTTTCGTTCCCCTCTACCTAGAGGAGTTCGAATATCTCTCCTAATTGGAGAAGAATTTCTTGTGTCTTCTTTATTCGAGTCCTAGTATTTTGATGAGATCAGCCCACCCTGATATCGAGATACAGTTCGGGAACTAGAGAGAGAGAAGATCTGTGGTCTAGTATTGAAGATCATTACGTGGAGAAGGCGCGAGCAATCGTCGATTCTTTGGAGAATCAAAACGGTAACTCTAAACCGTAGAATTCATGTTTTAGGATTTACTTTCTTTGAGCATGAATTATTTGCGTTCTAGCATGCAATTATCTGTTTAATATGTGAATTGATTAATCGCATAATCGGTCAAATAGATCATCGTCTGATTTATTTGTTTTGTACAAGTCTTCCACTGTGCAAGGGGCACCAAACCCCAACAATTGGTATCAGAGCCAATTTTTGGCTCTGATTGTGTGGATTAATTTCATGTTATGTGAACTGCTTGAATGTATGATTCTTGAATCATCAACGACGAGAGCACGATCGGTAAGGACGTGCGGTCGGCTTTTCCGCCGGGGCTGCAAGTCGCCGAATGGGCAAGTCTCGATGTTGAAAGGAAGAGGCACGATCTGCCCAATTTGAACAAATTTGGGGAATCTATAATCAATTCTCAACTACGTGTATGTGGTGTAATCATGACTGATTCCTTAAATCTATTGAGAGTTGATAACGTGAATTCATCTTTGCGGAACTGTTCAATTGAATTGGTCACGGCTGTTCGGGCTTGACGGGTCGGAACGGAGCGTGTTCGCTGCGATGCAGCGATGATACAGCAGGGGCGCCAGGTCAGCCGCGGAGAATCAGCGGCGGAGCAGTGGCTGCGACGCAGAAACAGCACGAACAGCAGCGACAGTCCGTTTGTGACAGCGGCGGAGACCGGAGTTCAGGCTGCCCAAGCTGTCAGGCTGGGCTGTCTCGACGGGTCGCTGGCAGCAACGGTGATGACGCAGCAGCAGTTTCGTGTTGGGGCAGCAGCAGCTGCGTAGACGACGTCGCACAAGTGACGACGCAGCAGCAGCGCCGGAGACGTCACAGCACCGATGATGACGCAGCAGCGCGACGCAGAACAGCAGCGGGTCGCGATTTGAGTGGGAGCCCTTTGTGGGAAGTTCCCGGACTCGAGAGGCGAATGCGATCTGGCCAGAAACGTGGCAGCGGCCATGGATTCAGTGAGAGTCCAGCCGACCCATGCAAGGTTCGGTCAAAGTTCGCTTTCCAAATTTGATTAGGATTTCAAATCCTTGGATTCAATTTTGGAAATAATTCTAGATTAATTTGGAAATAAGATTTGAATATATCTTTTGTGGATTTTATATATTATATAAGATTTGATTTTGTATTAAATCATGGATTAATTACAGATTTTATCTTTATTTTATGGATTTGTAGGGATTTAATTCCTAGATGAATCCTAGTTAAATTTAGATAATGACAATCTAATTTTTATCTATATCTTATGGATTAATGTGGAATTATCCTAGACAAATCCTAGTTGGATTTAGATAATAATAATAATATTATTATTCATTCATATCCTATGAGTTTATATGAATTTATGCATATATAAATTCTAGATGGATTTGGATAGTGATAATATAATATTTTATTCTTATCTTATAGATTTATATGGATTTGTTCCTAGATAAATCTTGGATAGATTTGAATAATTATAATATAATATTATCTTATTCTATGGATATATATGGATTTAATCCAAGATAAATCCTAGATGAATTAGGATAAACATTTATATTAATATATTTTATCCTAGGGATTTGAATAGATTTAATTTTATTAAGACAAATCTTAGATGGATTAAAATAAGTATTAATCCAAGTTATCCTTATCTTTTGGATTTATGTCCTAGATAGATTAGGATGTTGATGATATATAAGAAATCCTTATTTAATTGGATTTAAATAAATTTATTTATATAAGAAATCCTAAGAAATGTTTGATATATTCTGGATGTCTATTTTAAATAGAATTAGATTTGTATAAATCTTGGTTGATAGGATTTTATTTTTATCTTATGGATAATGGTGGAATTGTTTCTATCTAGTAATATCCTAGTACGATTTAAATAATGATAATCACAGATCAACGTTATCTTGAATGGCAGGATATGATTTTATCGAAATAAAATCTAGAATAATCCTAAATGGATTTAGATAGTTAACTCTATCTTGAAAAATCCTATCAGTAATTGGATAATTATGATCCAAGATAAAACTTTATTATTTAATTGATTCTCCATTGACTAGATTAAATAATTGGCGTTAATTATCCTGAGTGTTTAAATGTCATGCATTAAATGGATTTATCTGTTTATTTGGTGTTTATCTATTTTAAGTGGATTATCTGCTTATGTGATAATTATGCAAAAACCATACAAAATATCTGAGCGATGATTACAACAAGTGCGTTGTATACGGTCTCCATCGGTTGGACTGCCAACTTTTGTGAAGCTGATTTTCCGGTATTATTGCCACCTGCAAAGTAGGGACAATAATCTTACGAAAACAGTAAGTTCATAAGGGCGGACTTCTCACATAATAAATAGAATGAACTAGAAAGTGGTTCCCAATATTATTGCCACCTGCAAAGTAGGGACAATAATCCTAAGGAACTGCGAGTTTCAGGGTTCAATCAGAATTTATGAGATAGCTTGGTTTTGTTATCAGCACATGAACATTGTCATGGGAGTGTGTTGTAGAAATAAAATTCTGTAATGCTAAATCTGATGGTCGTGCTTAGGCAACATTAGGCGTATTAACCTCCAAAGGAGGATACATTTTAATGCGTCGGTGTTGTGACTAGTAAAATTGTCAAAATTTTAATGCGTATTAACCTCCAAAGGAGGATACAATTTATTGATTTTGCTGTTGTAAGATACATAATTGTTTTGTGGTTATTTGTGATTATGTATTGAGCATGAGTATATGATAATAAGTTTCTTTGCCAAATCTTCATTATGTCATTTAATATTTGTCTGCGATCCTTAAAGAAAGTAATCTCGAATGCCTAAATTATGTAGACCGGAAATGAAAATGGATAAAATTCTCATTGCTAAAAACCTTGAGTTTATACTCAAAGATTCATGTCCTCCATTTCCTCGACATAATTCCACGAAGAATGTTCGAGAATGCATTATGCATGTACTTGACAAGCTCTTTGAGGAATAAGGTCAAGCTATTTTCCTTTAAGTAGCTCGACAAGTCTTGGTTAATGACGATGAAAGATGGATATCTGTCAAGATGAATTCGATTGGAATATCCTAGAGTGACAGAATGTTTTGAGGATCTTTTGATCACTCAAATAGTTTCTGACACAAGTCATCGCCTAAAGTAACAAGAAATGACTATAAGAAGGTTTAACTGAAAAGTAGAAAATCTTCAGAATAATAGTCGTTGTGTTACTGTTAGAGGAAAGTAACATGATAGATGACGAATTCATAAAGGCTGCATTTTTCTTAAGTCCTAGTTCATTTGAACAAAAGACTAGATATGGAAATAAGAGAGCTTGGATTGTCATCGAAGTTTGTTTAAAGCGAGAAAAGATGCTTTGTGAGTTGGATTGACCTATTTTATAGAAGGACAATGACTTACATGACAATGCAACTTCTAAGCAAGAGATCTTGATCCAGTTAGGTTTTTGTTGCAGTGAGAGCTATTAATGCTCAACTATTGTTTTATGGTTGATGCTTAAGGCATCATAGTATTAAAATAATATAAGTGCGACAAGGTTGGGTATTCAACAACACATCAACTTCTTAATCATTGAATGATAAAGTATTTATGACTCTTAGCCTTAAGGCCAAGAAAATACTTAGAAATTGTTCGAACTGATCTAGACTATCAAGATTTTAACATTTCGTTAAATAGCTTGACAGTTGAGAAAGTCTGTTTAATGCACTCTGAGTTAGAATCATTTGATTTTTTCAAGAGATTCAGAATACTTATAGAAGTGCAACGTAGAAAGACTAGCAAGTCTTAATGGTTTACACCATAAGGAGACGAGCAAAGGGTTATGATCAGTAGTGGGAGTCTAATCTCCATTAACGAATCCAAGCATTCATCTAATGAATGGATAGTTATGTAAGAAGGAATCTAAGTCTTTCTAAGACAAGTTTGATTAAGTGATGAGTTGTACTCATTAAAATCTTATCATTGATGGGATAAACATTAAAGAAACTACCAACATCAGTACCTTCTACAAAACACGAGTTGTGGACTAGAGCGTCAATAGTCTAGCACATCTCAAGGTGTAATGTTGTTCCAACACGTGTTGGAAAAGTGTCCAAGAAATTGGAGTTGAGTACTGAGGCATGTTTAAGGTTGTCCCAAATGATGTAAGGTTATATGTTCTGTAACCTTCAAAGATATAATTCTTGTATGAAGACCAAGAGATGAACTACAAGCCTAATAGCGTGATAACTCTCAAAATAAAGAGAGAGAGATCGAATTTTCCACATTACCAAGAAGTCATACCATTAGAAACTTTTGCACTAATAAAATCAACTTCAGTACCTAAGATTGTAAGAACCATATCATAGTGGGAGCGTTCCACTGGAACACAACAAGTTCTTGGGTCTAAGAGTGTCGTAAGACTCGGTCTTAGATTAACTTGAACATAATCCCTTTAACTACAATGTGGTATTGGTTAATTTGGATAATCATCTTTGAACAGGTGATAGATTCCATATTACAATCTAAGATAGACAACATGTTTTACAAGACTTGCAATACTACCTACAGGCTGTGTCAGTCAGTGCGAGCAAGTATCTTTGCAAGTGTAAATGTGGATCTCAAATGGCTAGACAATGACAATGGGTTATGCCCAAAGAGAATTATCTTCTCGCTATCGTTGTGGCAGGATTTATTCAATCATATTGTCTATTAGAACTTACATAAATTAGAATGTATGTATTATGATTGTCAAGACAGCCTTCTATAAATAGAAGTCTTGAGGAAATCATCTACTAGAACATGTTGGTGCACGCAGCGGAAGAGCATGTAAATAAATCACATAATAATCAGATCTATTTAGCAGATTATTTAGACAAAATCTATTCGCGTAATTATCACATGTATCATGCTCAAAACTTGAATTAATCATGCTTTAAGAATATTGAAAACCTAAAACATGCTTTTCTACGGAGTAGAATAATACCTAATTAATTCTCCAAAGAATTGAAGATGGCTAGCGACTTCTCCACGTGTAGCTTTAAAGTACTAGACCACAAATCTTCTCTCTGGTTCCCGAACTGTACTCCAATATCAGTGTGGGCTGATCTTACTAGAATACTAGGACTTAAATAAAGAAGACAGAAGAAATCCTTTTTGAAACAGGAGAGGAATTCGAAAATTCCTACAGCTTGTGAGAGCTGAAATTTTCGAAAATTTTAGCAAATAAAATTGTGTTATTTCTGTCTCCTTTATTCTCCTATTTATATTAAGTTCCTTTTGGGCCCAGACAGGGATCTATGGAAGGCTTTGGATATGGGCTCATCCAATTTACTTTTTACTAATTAAATTGAACCCACAATTTAATATAAGTTATAATTGGAATATTACGAGCAGCCACTACAGAAGTAATATTGAACTCTCCCCATCCAAATCCGAAATTATAAGTAATCCGGGTTTCCGTTTATCTTTCATTTCCCGTGCTTAAGATTAATATGTCCATTAATTAATTAATGTCTGCTATTGACTTAATTAATTAACTTCTTATTAATTCCAAGAGTGGACTTAGCATGAAACACTCATTTATTATTCATAGAGTAATCATACTCCAACTAGCTAGGTTCCGAATAATAAAACTTCGTTTCGCGCTCCTCTTGAGGACATTATCAAACGAGACTCACCTCGTGCACGATTCAATATAATAGCAATCCTAGCACCGCTAGATATCGATCACCACTGCCCAATATATCAGGATAATTGGGCTACGAAAAACCCGCACCATTTGATAAGTCAAAGCAATGCATAATCAATACCGTATGCTCAATGCTAACCTACATTGATTAAGAAATAAATATTTATCAAGACCTCGCCTTTCAGTAGATAGCCCAAGGCAAGTCTTGCTGTTAGATCCGTTCAGTGCTATACCACACCAATGTCATCTTATTTCAGTAAGGCTTAGAAATATACGGACTGACATTGCAACCTTTCTCGATGGGTAGTCTAATTCCATCTAGGTTGTGAAATTCATATTTTTCTTTGTTTAGAACTGACCGTATTACCTTAAAGTGGACGACGCCCACAACCGGTCTACTAAAACAAAGACTTAGACTTTGTTAAGTTAACTTATACATTTAAACATGCATTAACATCCATTAAATGTAAAACATAACAACATTATGACAAAAATAATCTGTTTTATTCATTGGAAAATAAAATAAGAGTTTTACAGTATTCAATCACTCGAAACGTGATTTCTAGTATACAAACTCTAACAATCTCCCACTTATACTCAAAACACTTTCGAGTATACAAAATGTGCTAACGTCTAAATCTCCCACTTATACTGAAAGCGGATTGAGGTCTTGAATTAGTCGAACTCCCATTCCTTCAACATGGCTTTCATACGGCTTTACCGCTAACGCCTTCGTGAAAGGATCTGCCAGGTTGTTTTCTGACTCAATCTTGACCACTTGTATGTCTCCTCTCTGCACTATATCTCGAATGATATGATACTTCCTCTCTATGTGCTTGCTCGCCTTATGAGCCCGTGGTTCTCTCGAATTTGCCACAGCACCGGAATTGTCACAATAAACGGTGATGCTCTTGGGCATATTCGAAACCACACCTAAGTCCAGAAGGAAATTCTTAAGCCAAACAGCCTCTTTTGCAGCCTCCGAAGCGGCCACATATTCGGCTTCCATGGTAGAGTCTGCAATGCATTTCTGCTTTACACTCTTCCAAATTACGGCTCCACCTCCTAAGGTAAACACATATCCGGAAGTTGATTTTCTCGAATCTAGATCAGCCTGAAAGTCTGAATCTGTATATCCTAAAGGACAGAGCTCGGCTGCATTGTAAACTAGAACATAGTCCTTAGTCCGATTAAGGTACTTGAGTATGTTCTTTACGGCAGTCCAATGTCCTTGGCCGGGATTTGATTGATATCTTGCTACCATGCCAACAGCAAAGCAGATATCGGGTCTAGTACAAAGCATAGCATACATGAGACTACCAACTGCCGAGGCATATGGTATTCTTCTCATCTCTGCTATCTCAGATGCTGTCTTAGGACACATCTCTTGAGACAACTGGATGCCATGTCTAAAAGGTAGGAAACCTTTCTTGGCATCTTGCATGCTAAAGCGTCTAAGTACCGTTTCGATGTAAGATTCTTGGGATAAGCACAACATTTTCTTACCTCGGTTCCTAAGAACCTTGATACCGAGAATGTGTCCCGCATCACCCATATCTTTCATCTCGAACTGGCTGGACAACCAAGTTCGCACTGATGACAACATCTTTTTATTGTTTCCAATTAGAAGAATGTCATCTACATACAAAACTAAGAACACAACATTTCCTTTTTCAACCTTCTTATACACGCAGCTTTCATTAGGGCATTTTTCGAATCCAAACTTTTGAACAGTTTGATCGAAACACTGGTTCCATGATCTAGATGCTTGCTTGAGACCATAAATGGCCTTCTTAAGCTTCCAAACCATGTGTTCCTTGCCCTTCACTACATAGCCTTCGGGTTGTTCCATGTAGATGGTCTCCTCAAGACTCCCGTTTAGAAACGCAGTCTTAACGTCCATCTGCCATACTTCCCAATCCATGTAAGCTGCTATAGACAAAAGTATACGGATCGATTTGAGCATGGCCACTGGGGAGAAGGTCTCATCGTAATCGATACCTTCCTTTTGGGTATACCCCTTAGCCACTAGTCTTGCCTTGAAGACTTTAACTCGTCCATCGGGTCCACGTTTACGTTTGTATATCCACTTGCTCCCAATGGCAGTACAGCCTTCGGGTAGGACAGACAAATCGTAGACGTCTTTGTCTAACATAGATTGTAGTTCCGAATCCATTGCTTTCACCCATTCGCAATGATCGACATCAGCCTGCGCCTCTGCAAAATTCCAGGGATCCAGTACATTGCTGTCCGAGGAGTGATCCATACACTCACCCAAACCAATGTATCTATCGGGCTCATGAGAGACCCTCCCACTGCGGCGCGGCACTACAATATCTGGAGTATTAGTTGAAGTTTCTGGAATTGTTGTTACACTTGGTAATTGTTCTTGGTTAATGGAAGTTGAAACTTGAGTTAGCTCTTCTAGAGCAATCTCACTGCTGGACTTATGATTCATTACATAGTCTTCCTCTAAGAATGTGGCATGAGTGCTCACAATCACTTTCTGATCTCTGAGACTATAGAATTCATAAGCTTTCGTTCCTCTAGGGTATCCTATAAACACGCAAACCTCAGTCCTTGATTCCAGCTTAGTTGGATCCTTTTCCAATACATGAGCCGGACACCCCCATACTCTGAGATGTTCTAGATTGGGCTTACGCCCATTCCACAACTCATATGGGGTAGTAGGAACAGATTTAGAAGGTAAGACGTCTAAGAGATAGTTTGCAGAAAGCAAAGCATGACCCCAAAACGAAACAGGTAACCGTGCATAACTCATCATCGATCTGACCATATTTAATAAGGTCCTATTCCTTCTTTCAGCCACGCCATTCTGCTGGGGTGTGCCCGGCGCAGTCGTTTGGGATTCAATCCCAGCTACCGATAAATAGTCCAAAAACTCGGCACTTAGGTATTCGCCTCCGCGATCAGATCGCAGGCATTTGATACTCTTACCATGTTGCGTCTCTACTTTAGCCTTAAACTCCTTGAACTTGTCAAAAGTTTCAGACTTGTAGCGCATCAAATAGATGTATCCGATTTTCGAGTAGTCATCTGTAAAGGTGACGAAATATCGAAAACCGCCCTTTGCCTCGGTTGACATTGGTCCACACACATCAGTATGAATGAGCTCAAGTACTTCTTTGGCCCTATTCCCCTTTGATCTAAAAGATCTCTTAGTCATCTTGCCTTCGAGACAGGACTCACACTTCGAAAACGGTTCCTTCTCAAGACCTTTAATAAGATCTTGATCAACCATCGCATGAATCCTTCTTTCGTTGGCATGACCAAGTCTAAGGTGCCATAAGTACGTTTCATTCATTGAAGTTGAAGGTTCTTTTCTTTTCTTAGAAATTTTCGATGTAGCATTGAGTTCTGATTTACGTTGATTAAATTGTGTAGAAGTGATCGTGTACAGATTGTTTTCCATGATACCGCGACAGATATAAGAACCATCTTTCTTAATAACGCAATTGTCATTAAAAGAAATCGAATATCCATCATAAGACAATTTAGAAACTGAAATTAAATTTCTTCTAAAAGAGGGTATCAACAAAACATTCTTCAAAATCAAAAATCTATCACTAGAAAAACGTAAATAAACGTCTCCCACTGCAACGGCCGCCACTTTCGTAGCGTCGCCCAGCTGGACCTCTATCTCACGATCATGTAGCCGTCTTGTCACCTGCATCAAGTCAGGATCAAAACATATATGATCAGTTGCTCCAGTATCAATAACCCAAGTATGAGTAGATGTCAAAGCCAAACATGACTCGACTACTAGAGCATGGTGCATACCTGTAGCCTTGCCCTTTTTAGGACAATCTGGCTTCCAATGACCTTTCTCTCCACACTTGAAGCATTTTCCAGTTTGCTTCTTGTCACCCCGCTGTTTCTTCTTTCCCTTAGCATTGTTGACTGCTACTTGGTTCGGTGCCTTTTTCTTTCCTCTTCTAGCCTTAGAGCCAGAGGAATTAGGCGCGATACTCATCATAGCTACTTTAGCTTGAACCATAAGGTCCTCCGCCGACTGAAGTTCAGTCAGCAACTCTGCTAAAGTATAATTCCGTTTGTTCATCTCAAAGTTGAGCTTGAACTGCTGGAAGCTAGGGGGAAGACTCTGAAGGATTATAGTAACCTGGGACTCGGGATCGATCGTCCCTCCCAATACCTCAATCTGGTTGAGGTGACTCATCATCTCGAGGACGTGTTGCCTCACAGACGAGCCTTCCTTCATAGACTTCGTCATGATACTCCGAAAGGCTTGAGACTTAGCCGTTCGATTCTGAGTACCAAAAAGATTTGCGAGATTTGTCATGATCTCGGCGGCAGTTTCCATGGCAGAATGCTGATGCTTGAGTACTGATGACATAGAAGCCAACATGTAGCACTTAGCCATCTCATTCGCCTTATGCCACCGTCTATGCGCATCTCGCAATGCTTGGCTGGCACTAGCAGCCGGGACAGCTGGGCGTGGAGTAGTGAGTACGAACTTGTACTCTTCTGCTGTGAGAACGATATCCAAGTTTTGTTTCCATTCGATGTAATTTTGGCCTTCGAGTTTGTTTTCTTTGAGAATGGCAGAAAGAGGATTAAAAGACATCTTGACGAATTTTATTGCACTGCAAACAGAAGATTTTACTATTTGTCATAAACTTATGTAAGGAAATTGAGTAGATTAACCATAAAACTTTTCAAAATCTTACAACAGCCAAATTAATAAATTGTATCCTCCTCTGGAGGTTAATACGCATTAAAATTTTGACAATTTACTGGTCACAACACCGACATATCAATAGCTTCCTCCTCTGGAGGTCGACATATCTAATGCTGCCTAAGCACGACCATCAGGTTTAGCATTACAGAATTTTATTTCTACAACACACTCCCATAACAATGTTCATGTGTTGATAACAAAACCAAGCTATCTCATAAATTCTGATTGAACCCTGAAACTCGTAGTTCCTTAGGATTATTGTCCCTACTCTGTAGGTGGCGATAATATTAGGAACCACTTTCTAGTTCATTCTATTTATTACTTGAGAAGTCCGCCCTTATGAACTTACTGTTTTCGTAGGATTATTGTCCCTACTCTGTAGGTGGCGATAATATTAGAAAATTAGCTTCACAAAATTTTGGCAGTCCAACCGATGGAGACCATATATAAACTTTTAGTTCATAATTATCGCTTAGATATTGTGTTATGGTTTTAATTAATTATCCTTTAGCCTTAAGGCAGATTAAGACTAATTAAATTCTGTTGGTATTTAATTTGACTGGATAATTAAAACTTTTATTATCTTTAATATCTTAGTTTAGGAATTATTGTTCTAGAATTTAATTCTTATTCATGTCATACTATAAGATATATCTAAAAAAAAAGTACATTATTTATAATCTTAATTAGACATGAGAAATTAAATTCATATAATTTCCAAGTTCAAGATTAGGAAGAAAATTAAAATATATTATTTAATGTAATCTTATATATATCTTATCTTATTATAGATTCTAGATATATTATATTTAGGAAACTATTAAATTATTCTTATCTATATCATCTAGGATATAAAATATTCATAGATATAGAAAATAATCCAAATATTCCTAAAATCTAGGGAAATCTTCCCTAAATATTTTATTTCATTAAATAATATTATTTTTAATGATTTCTATTAATTTAGGAATTAAATAATCATTAAAATAATCTTTCGTCACTATCTTGCGATTCGAGATTTGCACGAATCAACACGACGAAGTTTTGAAGACACCTACCGGAGACGCTCGCCGGAACAGCGTGTTCGCCGTCCGACCGCCACTGGCAGGTCGCGCGCCAATAGGCGCGCCGCTTCCTCCCTTCTATGCGGCATCGCCGCATCATGCCCCGTTGCACCGGCTAGTCGCGCGGCTTAGCCGCCGCGTCTCCGGCGTTCTTCCACTGCACCGGCGAGCTCTGCACGAACCAGCAGCCGCCGCGCAAGGCGCGGCTGCTCTCGGTCGCGCGCCACCGGTCGCAGGCGTCCAGGGTTTAGGGTTAGGGCTAGGGTTCCGGCGAAGTAGACCAGCGCCTCGGCGGCTCTCGGACGAGCCACCGCGCCTGTCTCCTCCTTCCGATGCAGCAGGTACCGGCCAGGGCTCGCGGTCTCGATCGGCGGCGCGCGCAAGCCCTTGCTCGCCTGCGCGTCGCCGCGTGATCGCAGTTCATCGGCTCCCACTGGTCGTCGCCATTCGTCGAGCTCGATTCGGGGCCGGCTAGGGTTTCGACGAATCTTGGCCGGCGGCGCGCACGAGCCCATGCTCGCCGGTGCGTCGCCCCTTGATCGTCGACCCTCGGCTCCTTTCACGTCGACTAGTACGCCGAATTGGTTCGGGCGCCGACTAGGGTCTCATCGGGCTTGGCTGGTGGCGCGCGCGAGACCTTCCTCGCCGGCGCGTCGCCCCATGCCCGTCGCCCTTCGGCTCCCACTCAATTCGACAACCCTACTTCGATCGCTCATAGCGCAATTCGTCCCGGCGCAAGCGCCGACGAATCGCACATCTAGTTCGTTCGAATAATTCAAGTTCTATGATTCGAATGTTCTTGAGTTCAACATGCATAAACATAAAAAATAAAAACACAAGAACATGCTTCGTAATCAATCAAGACATGCATACATGAATTTCGCGAAATTTAAATCCAAATAATCAGAGCCAAAGACTGGCTCTGATACCAATTGTTGGTGCACGCAGCGGAAGAGCATGTAAATAAATCACATAATAATCAGATCTATTTAGCAGATTATTTAGACAAAATCTATTCGCGTAATTATCACATGTATCATGCTCAAAACTTGAATTAATCATGCTTTAAGAATATTGAAAACCTAAAACATGCTTTTCTACGGAGTAGAATAATACCTAATTAATTCTCCAAAGAATTGAAGATGGCTAGCGACTTCTCCACGTGTAGCTTTAAAGTACTAGACCACAAATCTTCTCTCTGGTTCCCGAACTGTACTCCAATATCAGTGTGGGCTGATCTTACTAGAATACTAGGACTTAAATAAAGAAGACAGAAGAAATCCTTTTTGAAACAGGAGAGGAATTCGAAAATTCCTACAGCTTGTGAGAGCTGAAATTTTCGAAAATTTTAGCAAATAAAATTGTGTTATTTCTGTCTCCTTTATTCTCCTATTTATATTAAGTTCCTTTTGGGCCCAGACAGGGATCTATGGAAGGCTTTGGATATGGGCTCATCCAATTTACTTTTTACTAATTAAATTGAACCCACAATTTAATATAAGTTATAATTGGAATATTACGAGCAGCCACTACAGAAGTAATATTGAACTCTCCCCATCCAAATCCGAAATTATAAGTAATCCGGGTTTCCGTTTATCTTTCATTTCCCGTGCTTAAGATTAATATGTCCATTAATTAATTAATGTCTGCTATTGACTTAATTAATTAACTTCTTATTAATTCCAAGAGTGGACTTAGCATGAAACACTCATTTATTATTCATAGAGTAATCATACTCCAACTAGCTAGGTTCCGAATAATAAAACTTCGTTTCGCGCTCCTCTTGAGGACATTATCAAACGAGACTCACCTCGTGCACGATTCAATATAATAGCAATCCTAGCACCGCTAGATATCGATCACCACTGCCCAATATATCAGGATAATTGGGCTACGAAAAACCCGCACCATTTGATAAGTCAAAGCAATGCATAATCAATACCGTATGCTCAATGCTAACCTACATTGATTAAGAAATAAATATTTATCAAGACCTCGCCTTTCAGTAGATAGCCCAAGGCAAGTCTTGCTGTTAGATCCGTTCAGTGCTATACCACACCAATGTCATCTTATTTCAGTAAGGCTTAGAAATATACGGACTGACATTGCAACCTTTCTCGATGGGTAGTCTAATTCCATCTAGGTTGTGAAATTCATATTTTTCTTTGTTTAGAACTGACCGTATTACCTTAAAGTGGACGACGCCCACAACCGGTCTACTAAAACAAAGACTTAGACTTTGTTAAGTTAACTTATACATTTAAACATGCATTAACATCCATTAAATGTAAAACATAACAACATTATGACAAAAATAATCTGTTTTATTCATTGGAAAATAAAATAAGAGTTTTACAGTATTCAATCACTCGAAACGTGATTTCTAGTATACAAACTCTAACAGAACATTCTAATGGGATATGAAATTAAGGGCAAGGAACGCATGATTGAAAGCTTATATAGACCTTCGTGGTCTTAGGCAAGCATCTAAATCAGAGTATATGTGTTTTATCAAAATTGTCAAATATTTGGAATTTGACTTGTGTCCTTAACAGTGCTGTAAGCACAAGGAAGTTTAAAGTGCATTACGTATGGTATTATTGGTACTCTACGATGATGAAATCTACAAAAGTTGCAAACAACTAAGATTGACATCTGGCGTAGGAAACTGGTTGTCTACCCAGTTTAAGATAAATGATTTAAGAGAAACTAATTACATTCTTAGCATCTAAGTCCTTTTACGATTGCTAGAATGAATATTGAGATTCTCTTAGGAATCATATATCTATACATATCTTGGAACGTTTTAGCATTAGAAATTCCATGAAAAGGTTTATACCTCTCAAGATGGAATTGTCTTGTCTCTAGTCAAGTGTCGTTTGACGTTTAGTGAGATCAAGAATTATGAGACTAGTTTCAGAGATAGTTGTCTCATGTATGCTATAATGTGTACTAAGTTTGATATTAGTTGTGCTTATGCATAGCAAGTATATATCATATTAACCATGACAAAGGATTTTGATTGAGGTAATGAATATACCCTAGTGCTTGAGAAAGACTAGTTACTATATTCTAGTTTACCAGTCATTCATGTAATGTCCTTGGGGTTACACTGTCTTAGTTTTTATGACTAATCAGTGATCGAGTAAGGCATCCTCTGAATATGTGTTTACCTTAGGAATATCTTCTTAATAGCTTTAATTAGGGGTGACGAAACGGATAGCAGGTATCGGATAATCCCCAACCCGACCCAATACCCGACGGGTATTGGATACCCGCTACCCAAAATAATCGAGTACAGGTTCGGGATCGGGTAGTCTATGCGTGGGAATGTCGGGTATCGAGTATACCCGATACCCGATCAGGAATACCCGTTATACCCGCAACACCCGATTTGCAAGCTATTAATACTATATGGCCTTTATTACTTATACTAAACTAATTTAAACAACCATCCATCTACCATCGATGTGGGACATTCGAAATTCACGCAATAATGCATCATCTTTGAAAGCGATTATGATAAAGTCAATGTTTCCAAAGGATTAACTTTTAAACACAAATATTTGTTCATTCATATGATCTTCCACAAATGCTAATATATTTATACGTATACGTATTCTAGTGATCCAAATCATGCAACCAATCAACCAACATTAATGTGAATTACTAAGGAATATATATTGGTTTTGTTTCTTAACTTTTTGCAAGGTCGGCCGAATAAAAATTTATCACTACAATTCATATTAATATTATGCAAGTTTATCCTCACAATCTGAACTCATTTTCTCTGTTAAATTAACAAGGATACTGACTGCTTCTAGGATAATAATTAAATAATGAATTCATCTCCTTTGTAAAGGGATTGCTTCCCGACTCCTTTAAAGATATTGTTCTATTATAATGTCAAAAAGAAAAAATCAAGTAATAAAAACCATAAATTAGGAATCATTGCAAAACACATGAATTATGAATACCACGTTGAATAAAAATTGATAAATTAGTGGTGTATAAATTATGTAATCATTCCGAATAAATAAAAATAGTGACAATATATATAAAGATAAATAAGAAGGCATTTACAATTATAAGAAATAAGAAATAAGAAATTTGCTATATATATATATCAACACACAGCACCAATAGTCTTTAGGAAAGAAATTTGAAGAAAAAAGTGAAAATCCCACATCGAAGGTAGATTAAAGGATTTATCCGCTATCTATATAAATATTGAAAGGTGATCATTGTGCTCATAATAATGCATCCAACGGGTGCGGGTACCCGCCATTGCGGGTCGGGATACCCGATGCGGGTTTCGGGACACCCGCATAGCCTCGCGGGTCGGGTGTGGGTAGTAAAATTTCTGGATTTTCGGATGCGGGTACCCGCAAAATCGGGTGTGGATACCCGCGGGTACTCGTTTCGACACTCCTAGCTTTAATCGTAAGTTTGAGTACGCCTACGAGTATTATTTTTTTTTATTACTCTAGTAAAGGCTAACTTAAGGGACACACGAGTTTATTAAACATTTAAATGCATAAGAAGTAAACAAAGTCTAAGTCTTTTGCTTAGTAGACCGGTTGTGGGCGTCGTCCACTTTAAGGTAACACGGTCAGATCTATGCAATGCTTTGCAAAAGAAAAAGAAGAATTTCACAACCTAGATAGGCTTTGGCTACCTATCGTGAAAGGTTGCAATGTCAGTCCGCATATTTCTAAGTCTTACTGAAATAAGATGACATTGGTGTGGTATAGCACTGAATGGATCTAAAGCAAGTCGTGTCTTAATGCTATCTACTGAAAGACTAGGTCTTGATAAAATACTATTTCTTAATCTACATATGTTAGCATTGAGCATACGGTATTGATTATGCACTACTTTGACTTATCAAATGGTGCGGGTTTTTCGCAACCCAATAATCCTGATATATTGGGTAGTGGTGATTAATATCTAGCGGTGCTAGGATTGCTATTATGTTGAAACGTGCGCGAGGTGAGTCTCGTTTGATAATGTCCTCAAGAGGAGCTCGAACAAGGTTTTATTATTCGGAAAACTGGCCTGTTGGAGTTTTATTACTCTATGATTAATTAAGTCCACTCTTGGAATTAATAAGATATTAATTAATTAAGTCCATAGCAGACATTAATTAATTAATGGACATTTATATCTTAAGCGCAGGAAATAAATAATAAGAGTGGAAACTCGGATTACTTGTAATTTCAGATTTGGATGGGGAGAGTTCAATATTACCTCTGTAGTGGCTGCTCGTAATATTCCAATATAAGCTTGTATTAAATTGTGTGTTCAATTTAATTAGTAAAAAGCTAATTGGGCGAGCCCATATCCAAAACCTTCCATAGATCCCTGTCTGGGCCCAAAAGGAACTTAATATAAATAGGAGAATAAAGGAGACATAAATCATTATTATTATTACTCATAATTTTTGTCCCCCCTCTACCTAGAGGAGTTCGAATTTCTCTCCTAATTGGAGAAGAATTTCTTCTGTCTTCTTTATTCTAGTCCTAGTATTTTGATGAGATCAGCCCACCCTGATATCGAGATACAGTTCGGGAACCAGAGAGAAGATCCGTGGTCTAGTATTGAAGATCATCATGTGGAGAAGGCGCGAGCAATCGTCGATTCTTTGGAGAATCAAATCGATAACTCTAAACCGTAGAATTCATGTTTTAGGATTTACTTTCTTTGAGCATGAATTATATGTGTTCTAGCATGCAATTATCTGTTTAACATGTGAATTGATTAATCGCATAATAGGTCAAATAGATTCTCGTCTGATTTATTTGTTTCGTACAAGTCTTCCTCTGTGCAAGGAGCACCAAACCCCAACAGATTCTTATTTTTATTTTGCTCCATGATATTTTATTCTACTCCGTAAAATATACCTAAACAAAGTCTTGGCTAATTGGGAGCCATATGTTTCGAAATTTCCATGCCTTGATACCCTAGTCTATTTTTGTTAATTCTTCTTCCCTACTTCACAATATTTATTTATTTAATTGTGGAGAAATAAAATCATACCAAATATTCTAAAGATCTTTTTGAGCACTATAAATAAGAGGAACTCCTAAACCTAGCCATCAAATTTTCGCCCCCCACCCAAAGTACACGCCCTCTCTCTTCGCTCCACTCTCTCTCAATTTTCTTCTACTTTACTCCATTAATCCTTCATCCTTTGAGAAGAATTAGAGTTTGAGCCTCAAGATTATTGAATAACCAAGTCTTTACTTCGTTTCTACCGTTCATTTTTCTCAAAAAGGTATTCTTATATTTATCTTCTTCTTTCTACTCAATTCTTCTTCTTTCTAACCGATTAATTGGTATTCTTGAACCCTCATGCATCTTGTTTGAGTGAAAGTGGGATGAAGGGAATGTGGAGAATATGTATGCATGTGTGCGTGTGTGTGTGCGCCGTGTGTGTGTGTGCGTGGCGTGTGTGTGTGTTGTGTGTTGGCAAAACACCTTTGTGCGATATATGTTGATGTTAGATTTAGAGTTGAGATGCGAATGAAAGTCATATGATGAACATAATCTTTGTTTGGTAATTTTAAGATAAATCGATGGGAAAAGGGAAAGTGTAGAGACATGCATGAGTTAGGAGTTTGTGTTGAATCTGATTTGTGATATGTGCCTATGTGATTAAAAAGGTGAAACCTCAGTTGCAAGGCCGGATAACAAAGGAAAGAACATACTTGAAACCTAAGCAGTCGAGGTGGGCTTTACTCTTAAACTCTTTTATGTGAAAATTTATAAATGTGGAGAAATAAGGGTGGCTTAACTGTTATGTCAAGCCTATGTCTGTTTTATTGTGATATTGTGCGCCTGATGCCTAGCTTGTGAGTTCGCTCCATTGGGCAATAGGGCTATGGATATGTTTAAACGAATTCGGGTCTGAGTACGGACCGCAAACCCTACCAGGCTGTGTACACGAGGGGATCAGGAGCCGTCCTTGCTAGTCGGCCGGTCTCGTGGGCGAAAAGTGTGGCCACACTTTCGTCGCACTATGGAAAGATTGTGATTGTTGAATCGTTGAGGAAAAATGGGGAGTTATTTTGACTGGCCAGTCTATGAAAAATATATTTTTGTGATACTTGTAATATTCTCTTTAAACTGATTAAAACTCGAGTTCACTTGGTAAGGGTGACATAACTTATAAAACGTTTTGGCAACGAGTTCACTGAGTATTCCAAATACTCAGCCCTGCATGTGTTTTCCTTATGTGCAGGTTGAACGATGACGAGCGGTGGCGGGTGTTGAGCATGTTAACTAATTAAGATGAATGTCTTTGAACTTCAAGCGTAGTTGTGTCTTCATACATAGCTGCACTTTCTCTTGGTCGTTTTCCGCTGAATTCTCTTTGAAACACTTTAGTATCTTTGAATATTTTGCACTCTCCTTTCGGTTTAGAGGCCTTAGACTATCTTGTGGTTTTTATCTTGAAAACTATGTCATACTCTTGAGATTTTGATCGTAATTTATGATACCTTCATTTTTCCTATTTAAGCTTCTAGGTTAAGTTGTTGTTTTAAACGCTCTGATAGTTCCTTTAAATTTTTGGTCAACACTCTTTGAATGAAACCCTAGCCTTTGTTTACTTCTTTAAGTCCGTTTTGGTAGCAGTCGCCGCATTTATTGTACCTTAGGAGGGTGGGCTGTTACATTTTGGCTCTGATTATGTGAATTAATTTCATGTCACGTGAATTGTTTGAATGCAAGAAGTCATTTACATAAGCGTTGGTTTTGTCAATTTACGTGATTTTAAGTGTTGATTTCTCAATTAAGAAATTATTACTTGATTAAGAATGAATTGATTCTTATTAGAATTCGCGTGATTTTCTATAATCATATATGTAATGATTGTGTGTGATTGATTAATCATATTTGTGTGTAAACACTTGATGATTGCTTTCAAGAATTTTTCATGTAATCTATGATTTCTGAAATTGGATTCTGAATGGATCACCGCACGAGCGATTTCGCATTCGCGAGAAATTGCACAATCCGTGCGATGATGCCACCGCGGCTGTGCTCGACGGGCGGTTGGGCGACATCCGTGCATAATCGCCGGCGGCTGCTGAGACGACGTTGCAGCAGCAGCAACAACGCAGCAGCAGAAGTGATAACGGACAGCAGCTGTGCGAGTGGGAGCCTTTCGTGGGTAGTTCCCGGGCTCGTTGGAGGCTGTTGTCACGGCGGTGTTTTGAGTGGGAGCCCGATGGCGGTTCCTGGACTCGAGACGTGAATGCGAGGTGCCGGAAACGAGGCAATGGCCATGGATTCAATGGGAATCCAACCGAGCCATGCAAGGTTCGGTCAAGATGCTTTCCAAATTTTGATTAGGATTTCCAAATCCTTGGACTCAATTTCGGAAATAATTCAAGATTAATTTGGAAATAAGATTTGAATATATCTTTTGTGTATTTTATATATTATAAAAGATTTGATTTTGTATTAAATCATGGATTAATTGCGGATTTTATCCTTATTTTATAGATTTGTAGGGATTTAATTCCCAAATGAATCCTAGTTAAATTTGGATAGTGACAATCTAATTTTATTTATATCATATGGATTAATGTGGATTTATCCCTAGACATATCCTAGTTGGATTTAGATAATGATAATATTATTTTATTCTTATCCTATGAGTTTATATGAATTTATTCATAGATAAATTCTAGATGGATTTGGATAGTGATAATATAATATTTTATTCTTATCTTATAGATTTATATGGATATGTTCCTAGATAAATCTTGGATAGATTTGAATATTATAATGGATTTGATATCATATGGATTATTGATGTGGAATTTTAGATGGGTGTGGAAGTTGAATTTTTGAGGATTTTTTATACTTGTACATTGTTTGGTTTTGATATCATATGGATTATTGATGTGGAATTTTTTTCCTAAACTATCAATTGTGTTTTTGGATTATCGATGTCATTTTATAATGCTTGTACTATTAGATAAATGAAGTTTTGATTATCCAATTATTTATGACATCAAATGTAACATGGTTAATATCAAAATGTTTACTTGTGATTAAATTTGTTGATTCAATTATTATGAAGTTTTCTTCTAGAAATATTGATTATTAAGTTTCTTTAATCCTTAAGTCTTTTGAACCATTATTTTGTTCATGAGTCAATAGAACATTAATGTTCGACATGGATTCAATACAAAATAAAATGATCTTATGATCGCGTTTGTTCAAGTAAAGGTGTAAGAAAAATAATCACAATAATTGATTACAAAACAAGTAAATTAAATTCAACTAGAAACAAGATAAGTACTCCCTCCGTCCCACTTAAAATGCAACATTTGAGAATCGGCACGGGATTTTATGCAGTGTTGTTTTGTGAGTTAATGAAGAGAGAGTAAAGTAAGAGAGATGAAAAAGTAGAGATAGAATTGTTTCCATTTAAGGAAACGTTTCATTTTTAATGGGACAACCAAAAAAGGAAAACGATGCATTTTTAATGGGACAGAGGGAGTATTTGTTATAAATACTAGAAGTTCTTGTATAGTAAATATAGTATGCACATTAAATTTGTTTTAATGTTCCAAGCCTAGAGTTGACTATTTGATTAGTTATTGTTTTATTTATTTTGTTATGAAAGTGATAATTAAAATAGTGGGCGCTTTTCTTAATGAATAATTAAATTATAAGTGTTTAATAAGAGCGTCATGGCTTGTTTTATTAAACTAGGATGAATTTAACTCCAGACACTGTTTAAATTGTTTTACTAGCCTTAAAGAATATTGAGACTGGTATTTTTCTACTTTTAAAAATGGGAGCTAAATTTTGTCTCATAGAATATTCATAAATGGAATTAAGGTAATGTTTGATAGAGTTAAAGGTATTCACACCCTAGAATGAAAGAAGTGATGAATTGCACACTTTCTAAAACTCTAATAACATTAAAAGATATTTCCAAGTTAGCTATTAAAAATTAGAATTACTTTTGGGTTTCCAAAGGAAGTACTCCCTCCGTCCCAGATAATTTGGGACACTTTGACCCGGCACGAGTTTTAAAAAATCTAATAGAAAGTGAGTTGAAAAAGTTGGTGGGATGTGGGTCCTACTTTTAAAGTATTAGTTTTATAATAAAATGTGAGAAGGAATGAGTTAAGTGGAATATGGGGTCCACTACCAAAAATGGTAAAAGTAAAGTGGCACAAATTATGTGGGACGACCCGAAATAGAATACCCAGTCGAATTATCTGGGACGGAGGGAGTATTTCTAAAATTCACAACAAATGGTTAAATAAATGAACTCTTGGAATTTATGACTATAAAACAAAGAATGCAATCATTCGGTTTTATTTTGTCATAAGGACTAATTTCCAATTAGTCATTGTGATGAGGTAATTATGTTCATACATAAATTTACATCACAAATTATATAGCAAGGATAATACCAAGTTAGATTAGTATTGTATAATTAAAGTTTTGGGAATCATATTCGACATGATTAAAACTTTATATATTGCTATAGGTATTCTACTTTAATCAGTAGAAATTCAGAAGGATCAAAATAATGGATTTTGATAGAGGAATATGTATAAGTGCACTTGAGAAAGACACATAAAATTATTCCACTGGATCAAAGGGCCTAGAAATATTTTGGTCAAATAATCGTGCTCCTTAGCAAGAATTAAGGTTATAAATTACAAGTATATTTTCGTTTTATGTACTCTAGCAAACTATGTTGGTAGATTCTTTTAAAGAATTATAGTTTTGAGTACATAGTGGTCAAAGCCTGCTTTGAGTATAAGTGGGAGAAAATGTGTGTGAATGTGTAGCACAAGGCCAATAAAGCGGTAGGTATACTTTAAAGCATTCTTTGAGTATAAGTGGGAGATTGTTGGGGTTTGTATACTAAAAGATGCTTCGAGCGTACATACCTTTGTACAGTCAGCTTGTGCATGTATACAAGAAACGCCACGTCCACTTGTTTACCTAATTATGAGAATAAATAATATAATATAATGGTTTATTATTGAAATATAATAAACAAGTCTAAGGCTTTTTTACTAAGAAGGTCAATTAGGGAAATTCGATGAATCTCCTCATGAGTTTTCCAGTAGGGGACTTGGCCAGATCTAGTAAGAAGAAAAACGTATTCACAACCTAGATAGGCTTTGGCTAACTATTGGTACGGTTGCGGTGTTTGTGATAATTCTCTCTTACCTAAGAAGAGATTAGTAACACCGGTGTGGTAAAGCACTGAAAGGGTCTAATACGAAATGTATTCTTTATTGCTATCTACTGAAAGAATATATTTCAGAAAGTTTAGTATTTTCTAGTCTATGATATTAATATCAATATTGTTTATTCGATCAAACGCCACTTTGACTTATCAATATGTGAGAGTTTGTACGTAACTCAAGTTCATGATATCTTGGGTGGTAGTAATTGAATAACATGAAGGTATCGGAATATTATTTCATAGAATTCGCGTGCCCAGTGTGGTATGATTAAATCCCTAAGGGGTGATCCCCAAGAGGTGTTTGAAAAAGGAATTTATTATTAAGAAAACTGCGCAGTTGGAATTTATTCCACGAATAATAAATAAAGTTTCAAACTAGAAAAACTCTTTGGAGAATTAATTTAATTCTAGTCACATAGCAGACAAAAGAATTAAATTGACGGATCAAGATAATTTTAAACGCAGGAAATATTATAAAATAAAATGAACCCAAGTTATTTGTAATTTGGTGATTTAAGTGGGAGTGCAATATTATTCTTTAGTGGAACAAAATAATATTACATTGATAATATATTAAATTATGGGTCATTTGATTTAATTAGTAATTTATCTAATGGGTGAGCCCAACACTTAAGTCATTCCATGGATCCCCTTACTAGCCCAATAAGGTCCACTATAAATAATGAATGAAATGAAACCCTAGCACACAATCCAAGGCACCTCAAACCCTAACCCTAGGAGGCAAAATCGGCGCCTCCTTTCTTCTCTCTCTTGGTCTCAATTTTCGTGTCTAGCACGTGGGAGAATTAGGGTTTTGATTATTGTTCTTGATCTATCCTAATTCATAGGATTAGATCTAGACAATTTCGTGTTTGTATTGGTTTTTCCTAGATCCATTCAAAGTTATTTAATTGATTATCTAAGATCCGCCCACACGGATGGATGATCAAGGACAAGGGAATAGTACGGAAGATTTGTGGTCGATAAACCAAGGATCTCCGGGTGGTGCAGCAAGCAACGTCAATCCGATGTCGGATTATGAGGTAACAATCGAATTTACATCAAATTTCATGATTATGTGTTTTTGGTGTATTATATCTATAGATCTATGTAAATTGCATGAAATTGGGGTCGAGTGCATAATCACCTAAATAGATTCGTTAAGAACCTGTTTGTTTTCCGTGTCTTCCGCTGCGGTAGTCCCAACATCTCCTCCTATAGCTCCCTCTAAGCATTATTAAAATACAATCCTTATAATTTCGCAGCAATATTGCTCCGGTAAAGACCAGTCGCGATATTACTGAAAAACTAATTTTACGATTTTAATAACCTTTATCTAGAGAAGTCCAATCTTACGAACTGGTAATGTTCCTCCCGTAAAGACAGGCCGGTCACTACTTCGCACTAAGACCAATTTTATGGAGGCCATATACAAACGTGTTGTAATTATCGCTTCATATTTTCTTGTTGGTGGTTTTAATAGTTTAATTATCACTTAAGCAGATAAGGCAGATATCCACATTCAAAGTATAATTAAACATGTACTAGATATGCATGAAAAGCAACAAGCACATAAGCGATGCACGAGTTAAACTAGACTTTAACAAATAAAATCATAACTCAAATTAAATATCCATCTTTCATCAATAAAACATGTAAACACATTTACAAAAGGTTCACATAAACATAATGACGAAACTTGATCATTTAATTAAGCATCTAAAATAAATAGATAGAATTAAAATTCTATCTTCACATAAACAAGATTATCTAGACATTAAGTCCAATCTTAAACAATTATACATTATCAGTTAAAATAACGTATCTTGATTATTAGAATTACCTTTTAATACTATTAGGATTTTCTTAGATAGAATTAATCCATCCTTATCCTAAAATTAATGTCTAGGTGTATATCATAAAAGATTAGTTAAGTCTCAATTTAAAATGTCCACTTGGATATATAAATCCGCATTTATCCAATTAAGACTAAATCTTTTTAAAACACACCAATTAAATTTGAGAACTAAATTTCTCATAGCTTTCATAAAATCACATGACAAGAAGAATCTTGTTACATCTTTAATTCAAAATGATGTTTTCTAGATGAAATAAAATTCATCTTCATCAAAATTAAAGACAAAATTCAACTTAAATAAATAATTAAGGATTTTAATAGCGAAATTAATGCTCTATGAATTTCTCACATCTTTAAATCACATTTGATGTTATCTAGATGAAACAAATTCACCTTCATCAAAATTAAAGATAAAATTCAAATTAAACTAGGAATTGAATTCCAATTAAAATACAATTAACTATTTCAACACTTTAATAATTTAGGATTTTAGTAGCATGTTAGTGCCAAATGGATTTTTCACTTCTTTAATTAAACCGATGTTATCTAGATGAAATAAAATTCACCTACATCATATTAAAGACAAAATTCAAACTAGGAATTAGATTCCAATTAAAATCCATCCAATTATTAAACATGTAATTTTCAAAAATTTTGAAGGTTTAAAACAATTGAAAAACTCATGTCTTTTCCTTGGGTATATATCTAGGAAATAATTTCATAACACACCAAATAAAATATAGACAATTTTCAATTAAACCTTAAAATTAAAACATGAAGGCATATAGCGAGAATATTCTTTAAAAAAAATCATCCGATTATGGAAGAGCCAAAAATTAGATTAAACAAATATTGAATTTCCTTATGTTAATTACCATGATATTATCTAGATGGACACAATCCACCAAATCAACTAATTAACAAATTAAATCAATTATTTGACTAATTATTCAATTGGCAATATTTAAAGAAGACAATTATTCTCTTTTAAATTAGAATCTTGATTTAATTGCAAAATCATTCTAATTCCCACAAGATATTTAATTATTCTAGGTTTAGGATTTTAAACCACAATTATAAATTACTTGTGTGTTAAGAAACGAAATGAAACGAAAAACGAGACGACGAGACGATGCAACCCAAAACCCTAATTAGGGTTTGGGTCGCCACGGGCCTCGCAGCAGCCGCTGCTGCCGCGTCTGACCTCCACCGCTTCCCGCGACTGCCGACGCTGCTCCCACTGCAGCGGCGCTGCCTCCACTGACCGCCGCCGTCCGTCGCTGCCGCTCCCACTGGAGCAGCCGGCGCTGGCAATCAACGATGACCGCTGCCCCAACCAAAGTCAGGGAATCTGCTGTCCAGCGGCTGCCCGGCGAGAACACAGCTGCTGTCCGTCGAGGACAGCTCCTCCGCCGCCGCTCGAAGACGACGACGCTGCTGCTGTTGCCCGGAGTCGCTGCTGTCAGCCGATGACACAGCTGCTGTCCGGCGCTGCTGTCCGAAGACGAAGCAGTTGCTGCCGAAGCTGCTGTCAGTCGCCAACTCCATGCCGCTGACCGCCGCTGCCGCTTCTCCGACAAGCAGAGACCGCCGCTGCCTCCCCTCATCGGATCTGGATCTCGGATCCCCAATGAAGGCAGCCCGGTACTTGAACACATCTAGGGTTTAAACCATTGTGTTCATATGTTCGTTTTCGATTTAATTAACTTGATTCATTGCGGTCGCTTCGCTTGACCGTGATCTTAAATCTTAGTTCATCGTGTCTTAGTTTGTAACAATCTTTTATGTTCAACCAAACATGCACATTTAAACATCAAGCTTTTTAGCAATTTAAATTATTCTAGCATATTAAGAACATAAAACTATAGATCTATGAATACTTGCTTATATCTAGACTATTCTTGTGAAAAACTCGAATAAAATTCAAGATTCATAATATTCTTTCATCGATCCAAGTATTCAAACATGGACCACTTTATTTCTTGATTCAAAAACATATATTCACTTAAACACATACATATATGTAATAACAAACATATAATCTAGTATATATTACTTAGAATATATAGATCTAATGTTGTTCATCATAGATCTAGAATATTTTGTAGATCTTAGGATTTAAATCCAATAATCTCAATATTCAATCATCGATCTAGAACATCATATCATAGATCCAAAAATAAAATCAAGAAAAACATAGATCCAACACATATTGCATTATTTTCGAAAATCTCAAGTTTCCACACTATAATTTTTGAAAAATTCAATTAATCAAATACATAATCAGAGCCTAAAAATTGGCTCTGATACCAATTGTTGGGACTACCGCAGCAGAAGACACGGAAAACAAACAGGTCCTTAACGGATCTATTTAGGTGATTATGCACTAGACTCCAATTTCATGCAATAAACATAGATCTATAGATATAACATCAAATAAACACATAATCATACATATTCGATGTAGATTCGATTGTTACCTCATAATCCATCATTGGATTGATGTTGCTTGCTGCACCACCCGGAGATCCTTGGTTTATCAACCACGAATCTTCCGTACTATTCCCTTGTCCTTGATCATCCATCCGTGTGCTCGGATCTTGGATAATCAACAAATAGCTTTGAATGGATCTAGGAAAACCCAATACAAACACGAAATTGTCTAGATCTAATCCTATGAATTAGGATAGATCAAGAACAATAATCAAAACCCTAATTCTCCCACGTGCTAGGCACGAAATTTGAGACCAAGAGGGAGAAGAAAGGAGGCGCCGATTTTGCCTCCTAGGGTTAGGGTTTAGTGTTGTCTTGAATTGTGTTCTAGGGTTTTCATTTCATTCATTATTTATAGTGGACCTTATTGGGCTAGGATGGGGATCCATGGAATGACTTAAGTGTTGGGCTCACCCATTAGATAAATTACTAATTAAATCAAATGACCCATGATTTAATATATTATCAATGTAATATTATTTTGTTCCACTAAAGAATAATATTGCACTCCCACTTAAATCACCAAATTACAAATAACTTGGGTTCATTTTATTTTATAATATTTCCTGCGTTTAAAATTATCTTGATCCGTCAATTTAATTCTTTTGTCTGCTATGTGACTAGAATTAAATTAATTCTCCAAAGAGTTTTTCTAGTTTGAAACTTTATTTATTATTCGTGGAATAAATTCCAACTGCGCAGTTTTCTTAATAATAAATTCCTTTTTCAAACACCTCTTGGGGATCACCCCTTAGGGATTTAATCATACCACACTGGGCACGCGAATTCTATGAAATAATATTCCGATACCTTCATGTTATTCAATTACTACCACCCAAGATATCATGAACTTGAGTTACGTACAAACTCTCACATATTGATAAGTCAAAGTGGCGTTTGATCGAATAAACAATATTGATATTAATATCATAGACTAGAAAATACTAAACTTTCTTAAATATATTCTTTCAGCAGATAGCAATAAAGAATACATTTCGTATTAGATCCTTTCAGTGCTTTACCACACCGGTGTTACTAATCTCTTCTTAGGTAAGAGAGAATTATCACAAACACCGCATCCGTACCAATAGGTAGCCAAAGCCTATCTAGGTTGTAAATACGTTTTTCTTCTTACTAGATCTGGCCAAGTCCCCTACTGGAAAACTCATGAGGAGATTCATCGAATTTCCCTACTTGACCTTCTTAGTAAAAAGCCTTAGACTTGTTTATTATATTTCAATAATAAACCATTATATTATATTATTTATTCTCATAATTAGGTAAACAAGTGGACGTGGCGTTTCTTGTATACATGCACAAGCTGACTGTACAAAGGCATCTTTTAGTATACAAACCCCAACAGAGCTGTCCTCGGAAAACACCTGGCTCTCCTTCCCCTTACTTGCCTGTGCAGGTGTGTCTTCATCGATTTCCAACGTCGGTCCTTCATAACCCTGCCCGGATCTCAAGGTGATCTGACTAATGTTTCCTCGGTCAGGTGGCTTGACTGTGGTAGGAAGTTTTCCTTCATTCCCCCGCATCTCATTAAAAGAAACCGC
This sequence comes from Salvia hispanica, assembly GCF_029641045.1. Lineage (NCBI taxonomy): Eukaryota > Viridiplantae > Streptophyta > Magnoliopsida > Lamiales > Lamiaceae > Salvia > Salvia hispanica. The sequence goes on from NC_142697.1 coordinate 103,413, forward strand.
AATCTGAGACAACTGCTTTGCCATCATGTCCATGGCTGCTTTGTGCTCCAATTGGGCGTCTTGTAGCTTGTGCACCACGTCATTGTTGGAATGCAGGTTATTCTGCATGAACTGCTGTGAATTCACTAAGTCGTGGACCATGTCATCCAAACTCCTTTGTGGTCTGGAGTTGAATTGATTCGAATTCGACCCTTGACCTTGGTTCTGCCGATAATTCCCTTGATTCCCTTGATGGTTATTGTACTGGTTGCTAGATCCTTGATTCCCTTGGTGGTTAGGTTGGGAATTCTGATAATTTCCTTGGTTATTCCTCTGGTGTGGTGGCACATAGGAGTTCCCTGGATTGTTCTGATTTCTGCTTCCCCAATTAGTAGTCATGTATCTCAGTTGTTGCTGCCCCTCATGATTCCTTCCTGACCAGTTGGACTGCCTCTCTGGAGGGTGTGCATAATTTGTGATCTGCAGTGGAGGCGGTTGACTTTGATCATTGTCAGTCCATCTAAAATTAGGGTGAGTTCTCCATGGGGGCTCCTTTTGCCTTCCCTGATTCCAACTTTCATCCGGATTCCAGCTCCCCATCGAATTCACCTGGGCTTGGTACTCTCCTTCACAGGGTTGACCGTAATAAGGTTGAAGTTGCCTTTCCTCTGGACCAGGGGATTTCTCATTTTCTTGTGGGGCATGAGGGTTGCATTTCTCAATTGCATTTAAAAGTGCTTTCTCCAACTTATCTATCCTGGCCTCCACTTTCTTATCATCTTGCTCTGTCACTGCATTGGCCGATCCCCTTCTCAATATGCTCCGCGGGTTATCATAGGCCTTCTTTGCCTCGATCAATCTCCCTAAAGTTCTTTGGCTTCACTTGCTTTATTCTTGGTAAAATTTCCCCCGCTCGAGGAATTTATCAAATCTTTTGATTCAGGGTTTGCACCTTCGTAAAACAGATAGGAAGTTTCTACGTCGATCATCCTATGGTTCGGACAAGCATCCAACAGTCCTTTGAACCGGGACCAGTAAGAGCTCAGAGACTCATCATACTCTTGCTTGCACTCCTGGATCTCCTTCTTCACAGCGTTCGTCTTGTTGGACGGGAAAAAAATAATCCAAGAATTCCAGCTTGAAATCCTTCCATGTGTTGATCGAGTCTGGTGGGAGCCTCAGTAGCCAAGTATTAGCCTCCCCCTTAAGGGCAAACGGGACTGCATGCAAACGGTAGTCCTCCTCAGTCGCCTCGTTGGGTTGCTTTTGGATACTGCACAGCTTACTAAACTCGTTTAGGAATTCGTAAGGACATTCATTCCTTCGTCCAGAGAACATGGGTAAAACTCCTAGCACATTTGTCTTGATATCAATAGACCTTCGGCGCGGGTTCGAAACTATGGCATGGGCGGGCTCACCATCCAAATGCGCGGTGAGTGAACCTATCTCCGGATCGGGATCCTCCAAGTGTGCCATATTTACGTCTTCATCTCCCTCGGTCTCGGAATGTTCTGTTTCTGTAGACGACTTCGGGTCCTCTTCTCCCGATGAGTTCCACTCCTTCTCACTTTCTGATTCGAATGGGAATGGATCTACTGTCCTTAACCCTGATCTGGTGGTGACAGTGGACGTAGACTCCTTGACCTGCCACTTGTATCGGGCGTTTCCTGACCTAGATGAACTAGCCCAACTTCCGAAATGGGAGCCTGCGTTCATAAACTGGAAACAACAACAACGAAACAGAAAGAAATTAAACTATTAACACCAAAAACCATCTAAACACAATTGAAACAAACGTCATCCATCCCCGGCAACGGCGCCATTTGAAACTGCTGATATTTTAAACTACGTGCACAATAAAGAATATCAAGCTTCCTTGGTCCAGAGAATCCACTGGATCACAAGGTCTAGGAACTCACGGAACGATGAAAGATCTCGGTCGTTGGACACACAGAATATCACTTCAAAACCCTCAACCCGCGTATACTAGAATTAGTATAGGGAAGTAGGGATCGATCCCACGAGGACAGATGCGAAATCTTGCATTTAAAGGGGTTTTTGGGTGGTATGGTTGCTGCCACGCAAATTTAGGTTGAGGAAATTATACTAGACAAAGGAAAAGAAACTTAACTATATCTAGATCTAAGAACAGGAAAACAACCACGTAACACAGATTTGCATTATATCATCACTATCTCAAACAAACTTCCTAGATCTAGTAATATCACTACCTAATCTAGCTAGACAGACTCGATGCATGCAGTGGGGACCATTTTCCCGAAAATAGAAGTGTACGACCAAAAAGCTGCAAAATAACCAACTCTAAGCCTAACTACCTACAAAACGCAAAGCATCAACGGAATTTAACTGAAACATGATGAAAACAGAACAACGCTAACAACTCAACGGCGACCAACAAATCGGACGTCAGAAAAATGCCGAGAACCCAAGAAAAACTCAGATCTCTAACTCCTAGATGAAGTAAGGTAAACACGAAAGCAGAAATTCAAAATCCATGCACAATTTCAGTTCTCCTGTTCAGATCCACAATTCGGATGCTAAATCCACTCCGGATCCAAGCATCCGAGATAAACTCCGATCAAAATCATCTCCATAACTACAGATTCGCCGGTTCTTCACAGATCAACAACAACAACCACAGATCAACTCATATTTCCCAGATCAAGTACATAAACATCCAACACAGAGAATAACAATCAACCTCCGAAACAAACTCCTCAAAACATAAAATCAACATAAATCAACACAGAATCAACACCATCATGACGTAAAATAAAATTCATAGATAAACGATAAGTAGCAAACGAGCAAATCGACTTCGAAACGGCCAAGTTCGACAGAAATAAAAAACACAAGTGCTGAAACGTAAACGATTGTATCTTCGCCCTCCTTGAGGACAGTGTTGAACAGAATTTCCCAAAGATAAAACCTCTATATTACCCCAGAATTCCCATTCCCCAAGTGGTGTGAGTGTGTGTGTGTGAGCTGAGAGCTATATCGTGTATCTCTTGTGTGTTGCATGCTTCTCCTTATATAGGCGTGGAAGTGAGTCCAGCAAGGGCTCTTTTGTGTGAATAGTCCTTTCTGCCCTCAGCTTCGGACTCCCTTCGTCTAGCCATTTTCTTCCTTGATTCTGCTCACTTTTCGCCTCTTTCCTTCGCTGGTCCACTGCCTTCAGTTCTTCCTGGACCTGGCGAATTCCTTCACACACCTGGCTTAAACAATGTGTTAGACCCAGTAAATGGTGATATTTCATCATATAACCGATGCATGAAATTCGCCTTATCAATAGGCTAGCCATTCCATGCATTCTACACACCAAAAAAAACACTAGAAAGCATTATGCATCATAAGCTCTCTCCCTCTCTACATTGTTCTTCTGTCGAAGCTCTGCCCCTCTCCTCCATCCAGTTCGCCAGAACTCTGTTGATTGCGATGTTGCTTCATCAGAGACGCTAGCCGTTTTATCTTTGGGGACGAAACGCCAATCTGAAGAGCACTACCGGGGCGTATCTCGTCTTGCGGAAAGAGGCCTCCTCGACTCGGCTATTTCCTTTTTTCCTACGGTTTATAGTTTCGATCTCCTTGTAATTCAGTTTCAGTTATTTCTCTTGTATTCCTTTTGGGTTGTATTACGCCCGGCTTTTTATCTCTTGTAATCCAGAAACCAATAATCGCAAGACGAGATAACTTGCCTTTGAAGGAATTTGGACATAACTGAACCTAAAACTTTCGAAACTTAACACCTTTGCTTAGAGATGTCGAATGAATCAAATACCGCCGCTGCCACCACTCCGGCCACCACCGCCGCCATCATTTCCTCCACTATGGCATCCACCACGATGATGCCGACTCCCGGGCTCTATCCATCTTCATCAACAACCCCTTGGGTGTATTCTAACACCCATGGGCTCACTGGTGGATCCACCTCGAGTGGGTCGGTTGGTTCTACTTTAGGTGGTTCCTTCGGATCCTTTAATGGATCGAGTGTTGGGGCCTTCGGGTTTCACACGAATGCTGGAACCTTCGAGTCTCACGCGACTGCTGGGGCCTATGGGTCGCATGCGAGTGTTAGAACCTTCGGGTTCAGCACGGGTATTGGCTCCTTCGGGACCAGTGCGACCATGACGGGCTCTATGCCTAATATGAATGGTGGGGGCCCTATGCCCAACCATGTTGTTGGCTCCTTCGGGGGCAACATGAATGGTTCATTCCAAAGACCAAGTGCGGCACCTTTGGCACCTAGAATGATGCCGCCCGCCGAGAAGCCACCTAAGTTTGGAGGATCTGACTTCAAGAGGTGGTACCAAAAGATGTTGTTCTATTTGACAACATTGGGCGTCGCCAACTTCCTCACGGAGAACGAGCCGCCCGCGCCAAGTGATCAAGAGACGAGGCTCGATATCTTGGCGGACTATGAAGCATGGCGCAAAGGAGATTATCTTTATAAAAATTTCATTCTAAGTGCTTTAGATGATAGCTTGTACAATGTATACTCCGTTGTAACCACATCCAAAGAGATGTGGGAAAGCCTAGAGAAAAAGTACAGCGTCGATAATGCTGCAGGTACTGAACATGTTGTAGTATGCAAATTTACGGACTACAAGATGGTCGACTCTAAAACGGTCATGGAAAAAGTTTAAGAGTTCCAAATGATCATCCACGGACTCGTGGCTGAAGGAATGATTTTGCTAAACCACACTTGGGTGTTGGTTGATTTGCCCGAAGGTGCGAAACCTTTAGGGTGCAAATGGGTGCTTAAAAGAAAATTTAAGGCCGATGGAACAGTGGATAAGTATAAAGCCCGACTAGTTGTAAAGGGTTTTAAACAAAAGGAAGGACATGACTTCTTCGATACCTATTCACCTGTAACGAGGATTGCATCTATCCGAGTGCTTCTCGCGATTGCTGCATTGCACAATCTCAAGATTCATCAAATGGATGTCAAGACTGCGTTTCTAAATTGTGAAGTAGAGGATGAAATCTATATGGAACAACCCGAAGAGTTTGTAGTACCTGGACAAGAGAAGAAGGTATGAAAACTGGTTAAGTCCCTCTATGGATTAAAACAAGCGTCGTTGCAATGGCACTTGAAGTTTGATAATGTGATGTTATCAAATGGATTTAAAATCAACGAGTGTGACAAATGTGTCTATATTAAGAGCACTGATAACGGGTACGTTATAGTGTGTCTTTACGTTGATGACATGTTAATTATGGGTAGTAACACTCAAGTGATTAACGAGACAAAGGCCATGTTAATGAGAAACTTTGACATGAAAGACATGGGTCTAGCCGATGTAATTTTTGGAATGAAAATTCTAAGAACATTCGATGGAATCATCTTAACCCAATCTCATTATGTTGAGAAGATATTGAAGAAATTCAATGTCTATGATGGCGCGCCGGTTAAGATTCCAATTGAACTCGATGTTCACTTGAGCAAAAACAAAAGCGAACCCGTTGCACAAGAAGAATATGCACGGGTCATTGGGTGCATTATGTACTTGACTAATTGCACACAGCCGGACATTGCTTGTGTCGTGAACAAGTTGAGTCGCTACACGAGTAATCCAAGCAAAGAGCATTGGAGAGCTCTTGTAAGGGTTTTGAGATATCTAAAACATACTCAAAATCATGGGTTACACTTTTCGAGATACCCCCCGGTACTTGAAGGGTACGGTGATGCGAATTGGATATCCGACAATAAGGACTCACTTTCAACAAGTGGATACGTCTTTACTATTGGGGGTGGTGCTGTCTCGTGGAAATCCACAAAACAGACATGTATAGCCCGTTCAACCATGGAATCAGAATTCATAGCTTTAGATAAAGCCGGGGAAGAAGCCGAGTGGCTTAAGAACTTCCTTGAGGATATTCCAGGTTGGTCTCAGCCAGTGCCACCAGTGAACTGTGATAGCCAAGTCGCTATCGGGAGGGCGAACAATGGCTTCTATAACAGTAAGTCTCGACATATTCGTCGACGACATAATACCATGAGACATTTGATCACAACAGGCGTGATTACAATTGACTATGTGAAGTCAATAGATAATATAGCGGATCCGCTAACCAAAGGGTTAAACCGTGATCAGATGAATAAGTTGCTAGCAGGAATGGGTTTGAAATCCACAAACTAAAGAATTGTCATAGTGGTAACCCAACCATGATGACTGGAGATCCCAAGAACTTGGTTCAATGGGAAAACTAAGCTATGAGAGTTCGTGAGAAACACTCATCTACATCTATTCCCTAGAGAGCAATAGAGTGTTTGAAAACTTGCCTTGTGGTGAGGATAAGTCTATGACTTTTAATGATTCCTCAGGATCTCAAGGAGATTAAGTTCTCAAGGAGACCGAGTAGGGCAAGATACTCGAGCAGGAATCACCTATGTAAGTGTGAAGTGTGGTCACTTCAAATTACACACTTATGAATCCAAAGTGGTGTCCAAGGCCGCAAAAGACACAAAACGTGAGAACGGATGAGGTTGAGGTGGTTAAGTGTTAACACCATTGTCTCGATGCACGCCGTGGGGGACTAGTACAAAGCATCGCGCTACTAGGCCGCCTGTGTATCCGATGGTGTTGAATATGGAAGGTTCAAAGCTAAAAGCTACCTATCCTTATGCTTATATACCTCTCGAGGGTTGAGCTTGTGTCTGCATGCATATGCATTTGGCTATTTCCACTCATGTGGGGTATTGTTGGAATCTATGTCAGTCAATGGACTTTGACCAATTATAAATTTCATCGAGGCATTTAATTTCGTGAAATTAAATGATATAGTGTCGATCTACGTTCGGAGTAGATGACCGTGGTATATTCATTTTCCCAAATCCGATTCCCGGTGAGTGAGAAATAATGGATTACAGTTGTGCAAAATTGCAAACTTAATGAGCTATGAGAGAAGCTTAGGGAATAATTAAGAGAGTTAATTAACCCACATTGGAAGTTACAACCTTATTAAACTAGTATTTAATAAAAATGATTATTACATGTAATAATTATAGTGGACTAAGATGGGCTGTAAGAGCCCACACGCGCGCACACGCTCGCGCCACGTGCCGCGAGCCCGAGCCCGTGCTCGTGCCCGTGCCCGTTCCCTTGTCCTTGGACTTGGACTTGGACTTGGATCTTGGCAATTGTCTTTGGGTGGTGTTTGGGCTGTTCTTTGGGCCTGTTCGTGGGCTTAGTGCTTGGGCCTGGTTGTGGGCTTGGCCCAAGGCTAGTGGGTCTAGTTCTCTTTAGACCACCACTATTTCCACGTCAGCGAGCCAAGCGGGATGACACCTCATCAGTATGACGCGGTAAGCCAACGTGGCTGACACGTGACAGTCCACGTCATGATCGAATCTAGAAGCTTCTAGATTCAGCCTCTCAGCTCTGCAACGTTTTGTAACGCTTCGTAACCGACGACCGTTACGGTCTAGCATTGATGACAGCCATCATGGTTGTTGACCCCCTGCAGTGGACCAAGCCTATAAATAGGCTAGCCAGTCCATGCATTCTACACACCAAAAAAACACTAGAAAGCATTCTGCATCATAAGCTCTCTCCCTCTCTACATTGTTCTTCTGTCGAAGCTCTGCCCCTCTCCTCCATCCAGTTCGCCGGAGCTCTGTTGATTGCGGTGCTGCCTCATCAGAGACGCTAGCCGTTTTATCTTGGGGATGAAACGCCAATCTGAATAGCACTACCGGGGCGTATCTCGTCTTGCGGAAAGAGGCCTCCTCGACTCGGCTATTTCCTTTTTTCCTACGGTTTATAGTTTCGATCTCCTTGTAATTCAGTTTTAGTTATTTCTCTTGTATTCCTTTTGGGTTGTATTACGCCCGGCTTTTTATCTCTTGTAATCCAGAAACCAACAATTAATTAGTCGACTACTGTTTCAGAATATATACTAGCAAAGAATCGTTAGGAATGGAAAGAAGAAAGATGAGTCTGGTACAGTAAAAAGGATTGAGAATTATAGATTTGGAGGTGGGAACAAAGGCTAAATTAGATGGTCTATCACGAACAAGTGCATATAAATCGCACTCTTAATTTTACATATTTTATGTGATTGATTGATATGTGTTAAATTGGAGTGAATATTTGAATTATATAATGTGAGCCTAAAATGGTTATATTTTATTTGATAGTGATGGTGTAATATGATGTGAATATGTGGTTTGTGCAATGGATATGTTTATCTATAGTATTGGAGTTAATTGATGGAATATATGGATATGTAATTGGTTCAATGGTATGTTTGATGTATGGTATTGGAATCATTCGAATCATGAGATTAAAGAGGATATGTGGCGGTCTTGCTCTGGATCTGATATACAATGGCAATAGACCTCCGGGTCATATACAATGATAATGGACCTACGGGTCAAAGAAAATATGCAAAGAGGGACCTTAGTGGAAAGGTCAAATCAAAGAGGGACCTTCGTGGAAAGGTCAAAATGCAAAGAGGGGCCTTCGTGGAAATGTCAAATCAAAGAGGGGTCTTCGTGGAAAGGTCAAATAATTAAAAGGGACCTGCTGTTAGAGTTTGTGTACTAGAAATCACGTTTCGAGTGATTGAATACTGTAAAACTCTTATTTTATTTTCCAAGGAATAAAACAGATTATTTTTGTCATAATGTTGTTATGTTTTACATTTAATGGATGTTAATGCATGTTTAAATGTATAAGTTAACCTAACAAAGTCTAAGTCTTTGTTTTAGTACACCGGTTGTGGGCGTCGTCCACTTTAAGGTAACACGGTCAGTTCTAAACAAAGAAAAAGATGAATTTCACAACCTAGATGGAATTTGACTATCCATCGAGAAAGGTTGCAATGTCAATCCGCATATTTCTAAGCCTTACTGAAATAAGATGACATTGGTGCGGTATAGCACTGAACGGATCTAACAGCAAGACTTGTCTTGGGCTATCTACTGAAAGGCGAGGTCTTGATAATATTTGTTTCTTAATCAATGTAGGTTAGCATTGAGCATACGGTATTGATTATGCACTACTTTGACTTATCAAATGGTGCGGGTTTTTCGTAACCCAATTATCCTGATATGGGTAGTGGTGATCAATATCTAGCGGTGCTAGGATTGCTATTATATTGAATCGTGCACGAGGAGAGTCTCGTTTGATAATGTCCTCAAGAGGAGCGCGAAACAAGGTTTTATTATTCGGAACCTAGCTAGTTGGAGTTTGATAAATAAGTCCACTCTATGAATAATAAATAAGTGTTTCATGCTAAGTCCACTCTTGGAATTAATAAGAAGTTAATTAATTACGTCAGTAGCAAACATTAATTAATTAATGGACATTTTAATCTTAAGCACGGGAAATGAAAGTTAAACGGAAACCCGGATTACTTGTAATTTCGAATTTGGATGGGGAGAGTTCAATATTACTTCTGTAGTGGCTGCTCGTAATATTCCAATTATAACTTATATTAAATTGTGGGTTCAATTTAATTAGTAAAAAGTAAATTGGATGAGCCCATATCCAAAACCCTCCACAGATCCCTGTCTGGGCCCAAAAAGAACTTAATATAAATAGGAGAATAAAGGAGACAGAAATAACACAAAATTTTAATTATTGTAATTTTCGAAATTTTCAGCCCTAAGCTGAAGAGAATTTAGAATTCCTCCCCTATTCCAAAAAGGATTTCTTCTGTCTTCTTTATTTGAGTCCTATTATTCTAGTAAGATCAGCCCACACTGATATTGAGATACAGTTGGGGAACCAGAGAGAAGATTTGTGGTCTAGTACTCAAAGCATCACGTGGAGAAGAAGCTAGCCATCTTCAATTCTTTGGAGAATTAATTCCAACGAGATCTCAATTGCATATGTTCCGACGATGTTCGGGTGATGAAATTTGATAAATTATATTTCAATTTTCGTACATGTTGATAAGCAGCTTTTATCAACAAATGCAACAAAAAATCTCAATATATTGTAGGCAAAATCTCAATATTATGCATGTCCAATCTCAATAAAAATGTGTTGATATTTTCTTGTCCTTGTATTGATATTCTAATGTCATATTGTTGATATTTGTAATACACAATGTTGATATAAAAAAACACCCACGAAAATTATCATATGATAACATAATGACAATATTACCCTTTTGTTGATATTTTGTCTACTATTTATTGAGATTTGTGAGCTTTAATCTCATTCACTCATTTTAAAATCCAAGGGTGGAGATTTAGTCTTGATTTTGGATTAGGGTGCTATAAGCATTAGAATAGGACCCTGCATATGTATATGAAATTGTTTATGATATTTATTATTTTTGGTTATATATAAATTATAGTTAAAGAATATGCTTGATTTTCTGTGACGTGAAATTAAAGGTGACATTTATATACACTGAGTTGTGGCTCATATAAACCACTAATATTTTTCAGGCAAAGATATGGTTGATATTTTGCTTGATATGAGTTTGAGAAACTCCACGTGTTATCAGGGTTGGCGGCAAGCTCATTATAGCAACCTTCTCTTCCTCGTCATTTTGCATGTAGACCAATGTGTAACATATAGAGTGGTGAGAGAGTCTTAATACAGTTCAAATATTTTGAAATATGTAAAAGATAAATGTTGATTTCTCAGTTTATCTTATATTGGTGTTTTACGAATTTTACATGTAGGTTATTTGCCAAAAAAAAATTCATATATATATATATATATAGAGAGAGAGAGAGGATTGTGATCAATTGAGATTTTTTATGCTAATTGAGAAATGAGATGCAATATCAGCCACTCATTTTTATTAAATGAGTGGTCCAGATTTTGCCACATAAAAAATAATTTTAAATTAATTTATTATGAAAGGGCATAATGGTAATTTGATTTCAAAACCTGCCTCCAGAAGCCAAGAAAAGCCGCTCACTCTCCACCTCCCCAAATCCAAAAAGGTACTCTCTCTCTCTCTCTAGAATCAAAATCAAAATCAAATCAAAATCAGAATCCAAATCTCACTAAATCGATCAATTCTGATCAATGTAGATGGACAAGGGCAACCCGACCTTCTTCTTACACGCTGAGCACATGTTCGCCGTCGACACCACCGCCGGCGTGGCCTGGATCTGAGCCTTCTCAGGGAGGGAGATCAAAACAGTCGGCGCCACCATGTGATGCGCCGGAGAGGAGGAGGATCCGGCGTCGGTCAACGGGGCGGGGAAGACGGAGGTGGAATCGACGGAATTTGGATCCAATATTCGACAAATTTCGCTCCAGAAGCTCGCTGTCGCCTCAATCTTCAACAAATTTCGCTCCGCACCGCCCTCCGCCACCGGAGCCACCACCGTTAGCCACTGCCTCTGCTGCGCCTCTGTGGCGGTGGTCAATCAGTCCACTTGAGAGCTCTGTCGCCTCGTCAAGGACGAGAAATTCGATCTCGCCAGTGGATTGTTGGAGCTGCAGTCCGCGCTCAAAGATCAGAGGCAAAGTCTTCAGCCTCCACGACCGCCGCGTCTTGCTCGACGCCGCCAGCAACTCTATCATCACCTTCCAGCAGAAGGTAAATCTCCAATCAATTCATCAAATATCTAAATCTCAATCTTCGTCTAAATCAATCGATCATATCTATACCTCGATCATTTCGTTTGGATCAATTCATCAAATCTAAATCTCAATCTTCTAAATCAATCGATCAAACATTTCAATTGGATCAATTGATCGATTGCGAATCAATTGATGAGATCTAAATCTAGATGGTGCAGCTGCTGACGGCGCATAGGAGAAGGGAGGCTTTCAGAGGAGAGAGCACGGATTCGAAGAAGATGCTTTTCAGTGTGAGAAAGTCATCGATGATTCAGTTCAAGACGAATAGTTGACATGAAAATATTTGTTATTGACATTAATTATTTTTAAAATGTTGCTGTTGACACAATAGTTGACATAAATAACGTTTGTTGTTGACATCGTAGTGGCCATGAATAATGTTTGTTGTTGACATCGTAGTTGACATGAATAATGTTTGTTGTTGACATCGTAGTTGATATGTGAATTATAAGTGTTATTTTTTTGTTGTTGACATTTTAATACGAGTTGTTGACATTCGATATTCTCGGTATTGATATGTGAATTATAAGTGTTATGCGTTAGTTGTTGACATTTTAATGCGAGTTGTTGACATTCGATATTTTCGCTATTGATATGTAAATTATAAGTGTTATTTTGTTAGTTGTTGACATTTTAATACGAGTTGTTGACATTCGATATTCACGGTATTGATATGTGAATTATAAGTGTTATTTTTTAGTTGTTGACATATGCAAAGAGAATCTACTTTTGTGGTATACGATTGTTGATGATGCAAAGAGATAATAAGTGATTGTTGTGTTCATATGTTGAGCAATAAATGAAGTGTTTGTTTACTGTAAAAATAGAATAGAAATAGTGTGATTGGTGGTGGAGAAAGATGTGGAGAGTCATGTTATGGAAGGTGTGGGAGTTGTGGATGAGATGGAGCTGTGGGTGATGGTGAGAAGGGTTGAGTTTAGGTTGTATATTTTGTGTATTTGTTTGGAGCCATGCTGGGTTTGGTGTTTGTCAATATTTGTAGATTTAAATTTGCGTGTGTTTAATTGTACGATGAAATTTGTGAAATATATGGATGCAGTTTTTAATTAGATTATGTTGCTGGAATTTTTGAGTTGTGTAGATAAGGTGTTTGTGATATTGCCTAAAATAGTATTGTTGACATAAATTATATAAGTTGTTGACATGAAAATGTTTATTTTTTACATGAATTATATAGCTCGTTGACATAATAACGTTTGTTGTTGACATGAATTATATAGATCGTTGGTATAAATTTTATGAAAAATGTTGTTGACATAAATTATATGTAAAACATTGTTGTTGACATGAATTATAAGTAAAACATTGTTGTTGACATAAATAATATACGTCGTTGACATGAAAATAATTGTTGTTGACATAATAGTTGACATAAATAAAGTTGTTGACATCGTAGTTGACATAAATAAAGTTTGTTGTTGACATTGTAGTTGACATAAATAATGTTTGTTGTTGACATTCGATATTCTCGCTATTGATATGTGAATTATAAGTGTTATTTGTTAGTTGTTGACATTTTAATACGAGTTGTTGACATTCGATATTCTCGATATTGATATGTGAATTATAAGTGTTATTTGTCAGTTATGGATATTTTAATACGAGTTGTTGACATTCGATATTTTCGATATTGACATGTGAATAGTAAGTGTTATTTGTTAGTTGTTGACATTTTCATACGAGTTGTTGACATTTTAATACGTGTTGTTGACATTCGATATTCTCGGTATTGATATGTGAATTGTAAGTGTTATTTGTTAGTTGTTGACATTTTAATACGACTTGTTGACATTCGATATTCTCGGTATTGATATGTGAATTATAAGTGTTATTTTATTGAATATTGAAGATTTGAAGATTTGAATGTTGAAGATTTGAAGATTTGAATGTTGAAGAGATTTGAAGATTTTAATGTTGAAGATTTGAAGATTCGAAGATTTGAACATTTGAATGTTGAAGATTTGAAGATTTGAATGTTGAAGATTTGAAGATTTGAAGACTTTGCGGCTAGAGTTTTAGAGATGATTTTAGAAAATGATTTCAAACACAATTTAATGAAAAGACAATTATACCCCATTGTTGACATAATGTGGTATTTGTTGACATTTTGTTAATCTTGTGGATTAGTGGCCCATATTGCATCTCATTTTTCAATTTAGCTAAATAATCTCAACCTAATAAGACCCTATATATGTGTATATATATATATATATATATATATAGGTGTATGATCAAATACTAACTAAGTTATGGTAATAACTAATAACTAATATCAATTTTATATGTTAAAAGCATCAACACAAATACATAAATTTATCAATCTTCTTGTGCTGATAAACTTATGTCTTTGTGTTGACATTTTAAATTTACATGTTGTATTGATATAATTATGTCTTTGTGTTGATAATTTTAATGCACAATATTGAAAGTTATTAGTTATTACTGTAAATTAGTTAGCATACTAGCGCAACCTATATATATATATAGGAATATGATCAGGTCCATAAGTGAAATTCTGTCAAAAATCAAAGCAAATCTCAGCCATTGGATCCTGTAATGTAACCGTTAGATTAATGCCACGTGTCACCTAATAATGTAGATTGTGTAGTCTAATAATGTAGCTTGGCTAATAATGTAACACGCTGTAGTCTAATAATGTAGATTGTGCAGTCTAATAATGTAGCCTATTTAATAATGTAACGCTTTTAGTGTAATAATGTATCTCGGGTATTATGATCACAACCATCTAATCTGAGGATCCAAGGGCTGATATTTGCTTTGATTTTTGACAGAATTTGCCTTATGGACCATAGTGCGCCCCTATATATATATATATATATATATATATAGGGGCACACTATGGTGCCACCTTAATTAAAGTGACAACTTAACTCTATTTATAGCCATCCGATCTCCTAATTAGATGGTTGAGATTGATTTGTAGAATCAGAGCATGGATTGCTTGGTTAGTAACATATTATTGCTTATAAGGATAATTCTGTCTTTTTGCTGAAATTGAAACTAATACGGGAATGGAAAATCCCGATAAATTTGGGCGATGATTCATGATATTTTTCTCCCACTCCGCAATAACTCTTTCCCACTAACTTGAAAACAGAATCACCATTCTCTCTCCCCAATCGACCTTTCTCTCTTTCCCTCTTTTATTCAATTACCGATTTCATTCCTAATTCACAATAAACCCATTACTAATTTACAATAAACCCTAGGTCAGTGGCGCATTCTGCTAGGCATCTCGCGACGAAGCTCCGAAATTCACCACGTTGGGCAAGTCATCGCTGGTTGTTCATCGCCCGACGCTTCGGCCTCATGCTCGTGATCTTTGGGTCCGATTTCCGATTAATTATTGCTTAGTCTGACTGTTTAGTGGTTATTTAGATTCTATTGCTTATTTTTGAATTGCTTATTGCTTATTTTTGAATTGCTCATTGCTTATTGCTACATCACGTTGCCCTAAGCAATCCTAAATTTCCAATTCACCACCATGATTCGAAAATTCGGATTGCTTATTGCTTCTGTTTATTGTTGTTGCTTATATCGAATTGTTCATTGCTAATTGCCTACACGGGCTGTTGTTGCTTTGCACAATAATGTAGATTTTCGATTGATTATTGCTTAGTCTGATTGCGTAGTGCTTATTTAGGTTTTATTGCTTATTGATTATTGTTCTATTGCTTATTTTCGGATTGCTTATTGCTTATTGTATATGTTGATTGGTTATTGCTTGTATTGCGTCGTTAGTTGCTAATTGCCAGAACGGGTTGTTATTGCTTTGCATAATAATGTGTTTGCAATTGCTTATTTGTACCTAATATTTGCTTTGTTTGTGGTGGCTCCATTTAGGATCTATAATTGATGACCTCCTGGAATGCATTGTATGACTTGGTGCTTGCTTGTTACGTCTTTGAAATTGCTTGATAAAGAGATTGGTATTTATTATGGTTGCTACATTTAAAACTTATTCTTCTTGGCTTGGATTCATATGCTGTGAATCTGGTTAGGTGTGGTTTGCTATCGGATATATGTCCTTTTTTTTAAATACGGGATGACTTTGGGTGTGGTTCCTCAAAACCAATGACGCCTGATTGAGCCTTAGTAATTGCTTGGTTCTATTATATTGTTGGCTTGGTTGGAAACTGATTTTTTTTGCTTACTAATGACTGGAAATTTGCTTGTTCACAAGATATTATCTGATTAGAATAATGACGTTTGTGTGCGTAATAATGGATGGGTCATTGTTTGTTTCTGCCATATGAGTTGCTTGCTTAACAATTAGTTTTGTAAATGCTCAAAAGAAGTATTAGTTTTGTTTGTATTTATTTTGGTCGTGCAACACAGGACGCAATTATACAATGCTGAGAAAGAGGAAGACAACCGAAGAGCTTGAGATAGAAGAGGAATGCGAAAGACAATTTGCAGAAGCTCAAAGTCGGTCTGAAAATGAGGGTTGATCAGGGAAAAATTCTGATAAAGACAAATAACTATGAATGGTGAATGATATTTTTTGAATGTTGAAAAGATGGCGGCAGAGTGCCCCAAACATTGAATAGTGAATGCTATTGTTTTAGAAAAATGACAATAACTTTGTTTTGTTTTGTTTTGTTAGGAATATTGGTTTATTTTGGTGTAGTCACGGGTGGTTTCAGAATTTCTTTTGTGGTTGTACTGTTTGCATATGACCTGCATAGAAAAATACGTTAGAACACTGTAATATAGGCAAGCAAAATAAACTAATGATTTTCAAAACAAGCAAATTCTAAAACATAGACAATAAAAAATACTTATAAAATCAAGCAAGTTGCGATACAAATCCAATGTTGATTATGAAAGTACATCAAGGGCTAGTCGAATTCAATTAATTATAAATTGACATGTTATATATGATATGCAATTTGGAAAGAATAACCAAGCATTAAAATAAATGTTACCAAGCAAGATGATATGTAACAACTTCTTCTAATAAAACTTTTCTCACGGACAAATTTCCTTAATCACAAAGCGAAATGAAGCAAAGGCATATTAAACCAAATTAATGGCTCATCGATTTGTATTGATAGGGTGTAAAAGAACGTTAGTAAAAAGCAATATAGTATATATTGACATGCAATATGTGATCAATCATTTTGAACATTATTGATGAATCCGGAATACATGCCACTGATAAGCAATTTTAAACTAGGAATCAAGCAATATTAAACATCTAACCAACACGTTGATATTCTACACCCGAAGTCAAATAAGAAAGCAAAAAACTAATGTAATAATCAATCTATCACAATGATATGCAACTGCGGATTCAGTGGCCAGCAATAAAAGTAAAGTATAGAAGATTTGGTTTCACGTTTTCGAGTGTCGAAACCAGCTTCACGAGCATAAGTGTCGTAGAAAGCAATTCCGTCGTCCAAGCTGTTGAATTTCTTGCCAATGAATGATTTTACTTTGTTAGGGCAGTCGGGCACACAAGTAACTGCATATGATATAGAATAAGCAATTTCTATAAAAGAGGAAAACAATACAAGGTACTAAATCAAGCAACCATAACTGCATATGAAATAGAATAAGCAATTTCTATAAAAGAGGAAAGCAATACAAGGTACTAAATCAAGCAACCATAACTGCATATGATATAGAATAAGCAATTTCTATAAAAGAGGAAAGCAATACAAGGTACTAAATCAAGCAACCATAACTGCATATGATATAGAATAAGCAATTTCTATAAAAGAGGAAAGCAATACAAGGTACGAAATCAAGCAAACATGCGATTCAAAATCAGTGTTAAATAAAAGCACAACAAGCACTTCTATGCAAGCACAGACAATATTTAAAGCGATAGAATTGGTCGTCGATTATTAATTTGAGACAGCAACCAGAGATGTTTTAACAACTAACATATGCAATTTCAGCCCAATAAGTAAGCAACCGAACATATTTAACCAAGCAATCTGACTTACGAATTCTGTATGGTGTAATAGAACTGCTCATTTACGAATTCAACTAGGAAGATACAAATATGAACTCCGTGAGATTTAATCACAAATTCAAAAACTTCATTTATGAATTCAACTAGAAAGATACAAATTCAGTAGTTACATATCAAATTCGTGAAATTAATTTAACATATCAAAATTTACAACTACACGATTACATAAAATAGAATCACATATCGAAAACCAACAAACTGAAACCACACAATTACACGATTACACGATCAGAATTGCTTCTTACCGTCTACAAAATCAGTGAAATGGAAGTCATCAGGAACATCATTCTCCATGGATTGACTACTGATCGTAGATTGAAGGAAGAATTACAGATAACAAAATGAAAATAGCACTGGAGATTAAAAGATTTGCAGAGACTGAAAATACCGATTGCGGTTTTTTGCTAAAGATTTGATAGATTAATGTCAAAAATAGAAGAAGGAGAGAAGGAGGAAAGACCGTGTTTTATGTTTAGAGAGAAACGGCTGGAACTGAGCTTTCCAGTTATAGCCTTTTGCATATTTTAATTCATTTTTTCAAAAAAATCGAAAACTGGCAAGTGGCCTATTAAAATTGCATCTCCATCAAAATCTAACGGCTCAGATTGGTGGCACAGTGTCATCCAAAATACCGTTGTCATTTTAGCATTTCCCTATATATATATGTATATATATATATATATATATATATATATACATATATATAGGGGTGCACTAGGGTGCCACCATAGTTAGGATAACACCATACCACCAATATAGTCCGTTAGATCTCATTTATGGACGCCTAGGATTAAGTTTCGTGAAAAAACACGGGTTTGCAGTCTACTATATTAGATACTGCAGTCTACCGTATTAGATATTGTAGTTGTGGTAAACTGCAATATTGTTGTGGTAAGACTGCAATGTTCAATGAACAGCACTGCAATCTGGTAACGTCAAATTAGAAATTTCCTATTTTACCCCTCCGTGTTTTTACACGTGGCAGCATGACAAGCACACGATTTTCAGATCCAATGGCCTAAAATGGTGGTATGGTGTTACAATAAAGAGGGTTGTCATATTAACACATCCCTATATATATATATATATAGAATATACGACAAAAGGGCTGGTCGGGGTGTGACATGTCCATGACCGATTCTCCGTTGGAAGATTGCCTAAATGTACTCCACAATTATATACGTTAATCGCAAAATTAAGATATTAAATAATGGTTATGTTTTGATTAAGATGATTAATTATAAAATACTTTAACAACGCAATACTAGCTAGGTCATCTAATCTCCCTTCAGTTCATCTCCACCATTCGTTGTCTCTCCAGTCTCCGCACACATCTTAAAATTACCAAAAATCAACTAAAAATTGAATTTTTTTTGCGAATGACTGTCACGAAGAGGTGAAGAAGGACCGGAGATTTTGGCGCCTTTTAAGAAGCTCAACCTCTACGTGCAGATTACACCAACTACTTTATAAGAAGCTCGATTGTTTCGCTTCGTTTCCTATTATGCAGGCAAGGCGATGATGTTGTTGCAGAAAACCTCATTAATAGTCTAATCAACAAATTAGCCTAAATTTGTCTAACCCTTAATTTGTTGTTGTAGAAAACCTCATTAGATTCTGTTATTACAAATAATCAACAAATTGGCCTAAATTATCACTAATAGTATGTCCATCTGAACCTTTGATGTTCAAGAAAAACATGAAACGAGAAACAAGCATTTAAAATCGACTGCAATACGTCTATGTAGAATTTAAAATTGGACTTTCAAGCAAAACGAGCTCTCAGTGATCAAGAAACATCGACTCCGATCACCACCAAATATACTCTCCTATTTTTCTAGGCATTATTTGGTAACTTTTCTATTACAAAGTCATAATACTATATTTCCTCTTCCAAGTTTGAACTAGCTTGATTTCAATGTTTGAATCTTCCAAGTAAACTAGCCAACTTGCATGGATCGGCGGACTAAAGCATAACATAACCTAGATCTAGAAATTCTTCAAAAATTCAACCGACCAAAACATGTAAACTACTTAGAAAACCTTAGATCTAATAGAGGAAAAGCCCAAATTTATCTTCCATAAGATAAAGTTTAGGAGAATATTTCATGAAATAATTCTGAGCATCTACGTGCTCGAAAAGACCCAAATTTATATGAAATTCTACAGTCCCATTTGTCATTCTCCTCTCCCCATGATAGGAGTAAAGGCCGGGTTCCAACTCAACCAATAGAACACTATGACTAAGGAAATAAGAACTCAATTTATTGATAGAAGGACCGAAAGAAAGAAGCAAAATAGAAGAACAATCCTCACGTAGGAGGCCACGATAATCCTCCGCAGAGGCCTACGGCTACTGTCGTCCCTAATTCTGATC
This sequence comes from Salvia hispanica, assembly GCF_029641045.1. NCBI lineage: Eukaryota > Viridiplantae > Streptophyta > Magnoliopsida > Lamiales > Lamiaceae > Salvia > Salvia hispanica. The sequence continues at coordinate 123,376 of NC_142697.1, forward strand.
TCTCCAAAAGATCTCAGCTACTCCTACTGACCCACCTTATATAGGTAGCCAGATAAATATCCAATAATTCAAATAACAATAAAATCTGAACTAGATAATCTTGGGATTTTCCCACTAACTGCTTCCCTATTATTCTGGCAACTACTTCCCTCCAACCAACCAACATCCGTATCAACTGCCTCACTCTCAAAACAGCCTTGCCCTCAAGGCTCAGCTAAAATTTGAAACACATCACTTTGTTCGGTGGAGGTTCAAACTCATGCTTTCGGGTAGTAGCTAGAGCATCGAACCATAGAAGATTTCCAACTATATGTAGGAATCGCAGCATGACCAGATAGGAAAATGGAGCGCCCGCTGATGAAAATAGGGAATCCGAATCTGCAGGAATCTGCACAATATCGGGGCTGGCAGACAGCAGCAGTGCTGTCACCATGGCTGGTGTAGGCTGTGTGGTAGAAGGTGGTAGAAAGACATGTTGTACTGGAAGGGGCAGGGGCGTGCTATTGTGTGTAGTGGTGCCGAGATCGGGAGGGTTTGTAGACATTTTAATAGCTGCTATCTCGTGACGGGCTGTTGTAGGTGGACTAGAGGGCAGAAATGGTGCTGTCACGGTGGGTAGGATAGCTGCAGTACTATTGTTGGATGTGGGTGGAATTTTTGGCTGGTTTTTGGCAACATGGACAGTAACAATATCGTCACTGTTGTACTTGGATGAATTGCTGGTGACGCGGCTTTCTCGGCTTTCTGATGGGATGGTATCACCAAAACGATTCAAGAGCTCTTGAACAAATCTGTCCCATGATAAAGAGGGGCAGCGATGAACGAGCAATTGCTTCCAAGGCTTGGCTGGTCCGTCTATGGCGGGCATGGCGAAGTCGACTCGTCTATCAGAAGGTGTTTTGTTGAGGAGGAAATATTGATTTGGTCGCGCGAGCCACACGAAAACCTCAGATCCATCAAACTGTGGAAAGGTCATCAGTTGTGAAGCAAGAGAAGCTCGAAACTCCCATATGAAGTCGTCTAACTTAGTACTCAATGCCCCGAGTTGATCTGTCGTCTTTTGGGACTGCAACGTCATCACTGCTACAGCCTTCTCCAATTCGTTGAGAGTGTTCACCATGATTCTCCACGTTCACCGCATCAATTGATAGGAGTAAAGGTCGGGTTGCAACTCAACCAATAGAACACTATGACTAAGGAAATAAGAACTCAATTTATTGATAGAAGGACCGAAAGAAAGAAGCAAAATAGAAGAACAATCCTCACGTAGGAGGCCACGATAATCCTCCGCAGAGGCCTACGGCTACTGCCGTCCCTAATTCTGATCTCTCCAAAAGATCTCAGCTACTCATACTGACCCACCTTATATAGGTAGCCAGATAAATCTACAATAATTCAAATAACAATAAAATCTGAACTAACTAGATAATCTTGGATTTCCCCACTAACTGCTTCCCTATTATTCTGGCAACTACTCCCCTCCAACCAACCAACATCCGTATCAAATGTATAGTGTGAATGGATGGACTATGTAAGCATATTGACGATGACATTAAGACATGAAATTTTCAGCACAATACATGAAGTAATCTAGTGAAATGAACAAGATCAGACGCATCAAGCAAAAGATCAAATTAAAATATATCAATCTAAATTAAATAAATGAAAATAAATGCAATACCATCAAGCAAGAACATGATATAAACCTTGAAAAGGTCCATTCATATTGAGCAAAAGCCACCGTTTATTCACTAGAAGAACACAATTATCTCTAAGAAATACTACTCTGTATAAAATGAAAATCCATGAACCTTCTCTTTACACAATAATCTCTCAAATAATATCTAGATTATAATAAGGATTAGTGTATTCTCACCACCAGAATAAACAGTTAATATAAATTCTCCGAGAAACTCATCAAATAATGCCCTAAACAGTTTAACTAAAATGCTGAAAACAAACACCTAGCCGTGTATCTTGACCAGACAAAAACCATAATATTAGGCCAATTTAAATCCTCTTTGCAACTCTCCAACATTCAACTTAATGATAGGCCCTGTTTTGTTTCTACACTCTACAAAAAAATAACACAAAACTGTTGAAAGAAAACCTCAGTCAGGTTCATATTATCCTATTAAGTGTAAATCAAATTAGAAACTAGAGGATATCCTTAATAGAACATTTGAGAAAATTCTGTTGACACAAACTAGGGGAAAATGAGAAATAGTTTAAAGACTAAGAAGGATTAAATCGGTATGAAATCACTGCTACTTAAACGCTAAGATCTCTGCATTAACCATTTTTCCTATCAGAATTCTCGCACCAAAATTTACAAATCTGAAAGTAATTGTCTTAGAAATACCTCTAAGTTTCAATTGAATTAATTTAGAGTGGACTAAGACACTTGACACTTAAACAGGAATGACAACTAAAATTTCGGTGAAGGCTCAACTGTAGAATACAACAAAATCCTATTACGAAGGCACCAAAAATTGGCTGGTAAAATTGGGGAAATTAACTGAAATTGAACTCACATGCATTGAGGAAAAAGAAATTACCTTAAATAACAGTATCTTTCCCCATATGAAAATAGAAAGGCTTAGGTCATCCGCAACGCTATCTCTTATCCGTCTCTTAACCGTCTCATCTCTTAACTATTCATGGGCTCACTGTACTTTTCAGCTCATCTCTTAACTAAGAGACAGCACCTGCAACCCTCCATCTCTTAACCATCTCTTAACCATCTCTTAACTATTCATTCAATTTCATTTTTTATTTTTAATTCCAACAAATTCAATTAATAAAAACACACTTTATTAAAATAAAATAAATATTACAACTTAAAAGCCTAAAAAATAGAAAAAAATACATAATTTAAAATCCTAAAAAATAAAAAAAGTACATAATTTAAAATCCTAAAAAATAAAAAAACTACTCCGCCGGCGAATCATCATCCCCCGAAGTCGGCGGTACAACTATACCAAGTTGAGCTCTCATATACTCAATTCCGGCCATATGGGCTGCAACTTGGCCAGGATTCATTTTTGAGAGGTCCGCCATCGTGGCGACTAGGTACATGGACATTAGGGTGTGCGAGCCCGTGCCCGTGCCGGAGCCCGAGCCCTCGCCCGCCTGGCTTGGTCCGCCGCGGCCCATCCCTCTCGCTCTCGCTCTCCCCCTGGCTCTAGCCGCCTTCGCCGCCTTGGTCCCTTGCGGCCGACATCGTGCACCGGAAGAAGACCCCCCTACATCATCGGTTGGCGTGCCCTCACGTGAGGTGTTGCCTTCGCCGCCATCACTAGACGAGTAGTGGCCACGCGTCGTGCGCTTTGTGCGTTTCGAGCCCGAGCCCGACTCGACAACGCCATCCCACCTGTCAAGGTGGTGGACTTGCAACCAAACATTGACAAGCTTGAAATCTTTGCCGACGTCGTCTTTGAAGACCCACAACGCCGCTCTCAGAATGTCGGCTCCACTGGCTCCGCTCTGATAATTCGCCTCTTCTCCCCTGTATATCGCGCAAAAATTTTTGACATCTTTGTCGCTTCGCTCCCAATGACTGCGGAGCATCTTCACGTTGCGGGGAACGGTATTCGTCGGCCTTCGGGCGTTGTAAACTTCGGTGACTTTTAGCCAAAAACACTTGTGGGTTTGTTGATTCCCGACAACAGGATCGTACGAGACGCTGATCCAAGCGTCGTACAGAGCCAACGTCTCGGCTTGGCTGTATACATGACGGCTGCCGTCTCCACCAACCTCTGCAGCCGCTGCCTCCTCTTCCTCCTCTTCCTCCTCGGCATTGACGCCGAGACTGAGGTTGATCCTACCGGAGCCGGAGCCGGAGCCTCCACCAATTGGCCAGTCGGGCAAACTGCGATCAGGCGCCAAAAAATTCTCCGGAATTTGGGATAATCCCGGCGATTGCCCGTACCTCTGAGGGGAGGGACGATAGTATGCATCCACATCAAAATGTGGTGTTTGGTACGCCGGCGGGGTGGTCGAGCCTTGGGTGCCCGGCGAAGAACCGGGAGTACCCAAACAGTTGTACATGCTCGCCCTATCGTCGGAGCGCCGCCTGCCGGAGCCGCCGGAGCCGCCGCGGCTGGAGTTTCTATCGCCGGACATTTTTTCAACAATATTGAAAAAAAAATTGAAAATTCGAACGTTTGGTCCCAACGGTCATTTGACCGTTTGAAAAAAAAATTTATTAAATTCGAATTTTTCGAATTTATAAAAAAAAAAAAGTTATTACGTCATAATTACGACGCCCACTCGCGGGCCGGCGAGTGGGCGTCACGCAATGCTCCAGCGCGCGCCACGTGGGCGTGCGCGTCGTCTCGCCAGTTCGAGGCCGGCCTCGCCGTGTCGCGTCGCGCGACGAGATGTCTCGTCTCGTCGAGACGAGACGAGCCTCGCAACGCTGACTCGATGCTGGCTCGTCTCGTCGAGACGAGACCGAGCCAAAATCGAGCCCGCGTTGCGGATGCTCTTATGACCTTCATCCTTGCTGTTGTTTTCTCAAATCCAACAAATACGCAAAATTAGGAACATCAATCAAGGAAGAGAGAGAGAGAGAGAGGAGAGCAGAAAAAAGTACCTCCATAACTTTTGGGCGAGATCTCAGTTTCTGCCGAAACCAGTGCAATGAACGATAGCAGCAGCTTGGCCAGTCGTGGGCTTGGGGTCATTGCCTAGCTTGATTAACTCCTTAGCAATTCCCGTAGCTCAAATCTAACCTCAATCGAGCACTGTAGAGGGCGAAGAGTTTCAGTAATTGTCTGAGAAATTCGAATAGAAATTGAAGAACTTCTAAGAATTGATCCCGAGATTTGATAAGAATTCCCTCAGGTTTCGGAATGTGCTTGAATCTAGGGTTTTGGGGCGGCTAATTCGACTCGACGGTTGGCGCGGTAGTCATGCCGGCGACTTTGGTTGTAACGCCCCGCCCTCCTAGGGTATAATAAATTCGGCGTCGTTAACTGGACAATTTAAATGCAACAACAACAAGACTAGGGTTTCTTTTGAAAGGATTTGACCTAGGTATTAAATGAGTTATTGAAGCAATAAGACGACAGTTAAATCAAGAGAAATCAATGAAGAGTAGATAACATAAATGACGACCAGAGTCAAGGGTTTAACAAGAAAATCAAAGGAAAAAAGATGTCATAACTACGATCCGAAAACCAGGGTTCGACATAAATCCAACAAAAACCACAACAAGTCTCAATCTTCTAACTCAAAAGGGAATAAGTTCAAGATAACTGTGTGGCACCGAAAGATACTAAAGCGTTCAAAAACTTAGCGGAAACGACCAAGAGAAAAGTGAAGCCATGTATGAAGACACAACTACACTCAAAGTTCAAAAAAATGTTCATCTTATTCAATTAAGTTTGCTCAACGCCCGCCGCCGCTCGTCGCCATTCAACCTGCACATAAGGAAAACACATGCAGGGTTGAGTATTTTGAAATACTCAGTGAACTCGTTGCCAAAACATTTTATAAGTTAAGTTATACCACCCTTACCATAGTGAACTCGAGTTTTAAGCATTTAAAAGAATATCACGAGTATCACAAAAATAATTTCTTAGACTGGCCAGTCAAACGTCTCCCCGCTTTCTCATCAATTTCCACAATCACAATCTCAATCTCAATCTTTCCATAGTGCGACGAAAGTGTGGCCACACTTTTCGCCCACGAGACCGGCCGACTAGCAAGGACGGCTCCCGATCCCACCGTGTACACAGCCTGGTAAGGTTTGCGGCCTGTACTCAGACCTGAATTCGTTTATACATATCCATAGCCACTGTAGCCTAATGGAGCGTACTCACAAACTAGGCATCAGGCACACAACATCACAACAAAACAGACATAGGCATGGCATAACAAGTAAACCGCCCTTATAACACCAATCAATATTATGACAAAAATAAAAGAGAGTTTTAAGAATAAAGCCCACCTCGACTGCTTAGATTTAAAGTATGTTTCTCTTTTTCGTTATCCGACTTCGCAAACGAGGTTTCACCTTTTTAATCACATGTGCCCATATCATGTAACAGCCCGCCCTCCTAGTGTACAATAAATGCGGCGACTGCTACCAAACGGACTTAAAAGAAGTAAACATAGGCTAGGGTTTCATTTAAAGAGTGTTGACCAAAATATTTAATGGAACTATCAGAGCATTTAAAACAACAACTTAACCTAGAAGCTTGAATAAGTAAAAGGAAGGTATCATAGATGACGATCAAAAATCTCAAGAGTATGACATAGTTTCCAATATAAAAACCATAAGAAAAGTCTAAGGCCTCTAAACCGAAAGGAAGAGTGCAAAATATCCAAATATTACTAAAGTGAATCAAAAACTCAGCGGAAAACGACCAAGAGAAAAAGACCAGCTATGTATGAAGACACAACTACACTTGAAGTTCAAATACATCCATCTTAATTAGTTATCATGCTCAACACCCGCCACCACTCGTGTAACATCCCGAATTTCCGAACCCTAATTTTAGAGCCCTAGAATTTATTATTGGTGACGTGGAGGATGTGAATTATTTGATGAGTGAATTTATTTCATGAGTTTATTTGACCGGGAAGTTTGAAAAGTCAAACTTATTGATTTAATGATGTGGCATGTGATATATTAATTTATGAGATTATGTGGTAAATTAATTATCTAAGGTTGAGTGAGAATATTAGAGAAAATTTCCATAAATACTTGTCACCCTAATTCTTGTAATTTTCGAACCCTAGACCCCCTTTGAAGAGAAATTCTATTCTCTTCCGGATTTAATTTAATCCTTGGGATATTTACCCAAATTAAAATCCAAGACCCAATTATTTCCTTAGTTTAAAAGAGGAAAATCGAGCCCCTTACTTTCCTAGGTGATTTTCGAAAATCACTCATGTAGGGAAGGAAATATTATTTTGCTTATTTAATTGATCCCTTATTTGATTTCCTTCCATACCTAGAATTTAATTGTTCTACCAAATCTTTCCATACCTCAAGAGATCTTGCCTTACTTTATTCTAGTCAATATTTAAAAATCTATGCCTTATTTAAAAGGCATAGGAGGCGCCACTTTTCACTCCAAATTGGGAGAATTCTTATTTTTATTTTGCTCCGTGATATTTTATTCTACTCCGTAAAATATACCAAAATAAAATCTTGGCCATCCTAGAAGCCTAATTTTCAAAAATTTGGAGATTTGCCCTAGGATCTATTTTTGTTAATTCTTCTTCCCTACTTCACAATATTTATTTATTTAATTGTGGAGAGTGAGATCTTACCAAATATTCTATTCTAATTACCTAAAGATCTTGTTGGACTCTATAAATAAGAACCAAAACCCCTAACCCTAGCCCCCACATTTTTGAAAATCCCCCACCCTCACTCTCTCAAAATTTCTTCTTCCACTCTCCAATATTTTGCTATCTTTTGGAGAAGAATTGAAGTTTAATCCATGAACTTTGAAGAACCAAGGCTAATACTTGTTTTCTACCGATCGTTTTTCTCTAAAAAGGTACTTTGTTTAATTATAAGTTTTTCTTCATCTTCCTCTCCTTTCTAACCGATTAATCGGTCTTCTTGAACCCTCATGCATCTTGGTTGAGTGAAAGAGGGATAAAAGGGATGTGGGAATATGTTCATGTGTGTGTGTGGCACGCGTGTGTGTGTGGCGTGTGTGTGTGTCGTGTGGTGTGTGTTTTGTGTCGTGTAGAGTGTGTTTGATGGTTAAATATTTGCGTGTGATAAACATGATCTTGATTGATTAGTAACGATAAGATAAATCGGTGGGAAAAAAGGAAAAAAAGTCTTGAGGCATGCATGAGTAAGAGTAGTATTGAACCTAATTTGTGATATGTGCTTATGTGATTAAAAGGTGAAACTTTGGTTGCGAAGCCAGATAACGAAAAAGCGAAACTACTTGAAAACTAAGCAGTCGAGGTGGGCTTTACTCTTAAAACTCTCTTTTATTTTGTCAAAAATATTGATTGGTATTATAAGGGTGGTTTAACTGTTATGCCATGCCTATGTCTGTTTTATTGTGATATTGTGCGCCTGATGCCTAGTTTGTGAGTTCGCTCCATTGGGCTAGGGCTATGGATATGTTTATACGAATTCGGGTCTGAGTACGGGCCGCAAACCCTACCAGGCTGTGTACACGAGGGGATCGGGAGCCGTCCTTGCTAGTGTACCGGCCGCAAACCCTACCAGGCTGTGTACCGGCCGACTAGCAAGGACGGCTCCCGATCCCCTCGTGTACACAGCCTGGTAGAGTTTGCGGCCCGTACTCAGACCCGAATTCGTATAAACATATCCATAGCCCTATAGCCCAATGGAGCGAACTCACAAACTAGGCATCAGGCGCACAATATCACAACAAAAACAGACATAGGCATGGCATAACAGTTAAACCACCCTTATTTCTCCACATTCATAAATTTGCACATAAAAGAGTTTAAGAGTAAAGCCCACCTCGACTGCTTAGGTTTCAAGTATGTCCTTTCCCTTGTTATCCGGCTTCGCAACTGAGGTTTCACCTTTTTAATCACATAGGCACATATCACAAATCAGATTCAATACATACTCCTAACTCATGCATGTCTCAACGTTTTTCCCTTTTCCCACCGATCTATTTTAGCATCATTAATTAATCAAGGTCACGTTCATCGCATAAGTTCCATTCGCATCTCAATTCTAGATATAACATCAACATATGTCACACAAGAGTAATTTGCCAACATACACACAACACACACACACACAACACGCACACGCCACATGCATACATATTTTCTATATCCCTTTCATCCCACTTTCACTCAAACAAGATGCATGAGGGTTCAAGAATACCGATTAATCGGTTAGAATGAAGAGGAATCGAGTAGAAAGAAGAAGATAGATATAAGAATACCTTATGAGAAAAACGAACGGTAGAAACTAAGTATTAGACTCGGTTCTTCAAGATTCTTGGATCAAACTTCATTTCTTCTTCAAAAGATGACAAAATATTGGAAAATGGAAGAAAAATTGGAGAGAGTGGGAGAGAAGAGAGGGGCGAAATTTATGGGGGCTAGGGTTAGGGGTTCTCTTATTTATAGTGCTCAACAAGATCTTTAGGTAATTAAAATAGAATAATTGGTAAGATTTAATTCTCCACAATTAAATAAATAAATATTGTGAAGTAGGGAAGAAGGATTAACAAAAATAGACTAGGGTATCAAGGCATGTAATTTTTGAAATATATGGCTCCCAATTAGCCAAGATTTTGTTTTGGTATATTTTACGGAGTAGAATAAAATAACACGGAGCAAAATAAAATAAAAATTCTCCCATTGGAGGAAGGAAAATAGGCGTGTAGTAGCCTTTTAAATAAGGCATGGATTTTTTTAATATCAACTAAAATAAGATATGGCAAGATCTCTTGAGGTATGGAAAGATTTGGTAGAATATTTAAATTTTAGTTATGGAAGAAAATCAAATAAGGAATCAATTAAACAAGCAAAATAATATTTCCTTCCCAACATAGTTGATTTTCGAAAATCACCTAGGAAAAATAAGGGGCTCGATTTTTCTCAATAAAATAAGGAATAATTGGGTTTTGGATTTAATATGGATAAATATCCCAAGAATTAAATTAAATCCGGAAAATAGAATTCCTTCTCCAAAAGTCCAAGGGTTCGAAAATCTCAATATTTAGGTGGCTAGTATTTATGGAAACTTTCCCTACTATTCTCACTCACCCTTAAACAAATAATTTACCTCATAATTTAATAAATCACATGCCACATCACATAGTCAACAATTTTGACTTTTCAAACTTCCCGGTCAAAGAAACTCATGCAATAAATTCATTTATCAAATAATTCACATCTCCCACGTCATCAATAATAAATTTTAGGGCTCTAAAATTAGGGTTCGGAAATTCGGGATGTTACATATCAAGTATTAGTCCTAACATAAATTCCTAAATCATGCATGCCTCGCGTTCTCCCTTTTTCCATCGATTTATCTTACTATCACCAATCAAAATCAAGCCATATTCATCACATAAATTCATTCGCATCTTAACTCTAGATCTATCATCAACATATGTCACACAAGAGTATTTTACCAACATACACACACAACACACACACACGCAACACGCACACACACACGCTACGCACACACGACGCACACACACATGCACACATATATTCCATATCCCCTTTATCCCACTTTCTCTCAATCAAGATGCATGAGGGTTCAAGAATACCGATTAATCGGTTAGATGAAGAAGAATTAATATAAGAATACCTTTTTAGAGAAAAACGAACGGTAGAAACAAAGTAGAGACTTGGTTCTTCAAAAATCTTGAGGCTCAAACTCAAATTCTTCTCAAAAGATGAAGGATTATTGGAGTAAAGTAGAAGAAAATTGAGAGAGTGTGGAGAGAGGGAGGGGGCGAAAATTTTAGGGTTAGGTTTAGGAGTTCTCTTATTTATAGAGTTCAATAAAATCTTTAGGTAATTAAATAGAATATTTGGAAAGATTTTATTCTCCACAATTAATTAAAAACATATATTGTGGAGTAGGGAAGAAGAAGTTAACAAAAATAAGCTCTAGGGCTCAAGCATGAAATTTTCGAAATATATGACTTTTAATTAGCCAAGATTTTGTTTTGGTATATTTTACGGAGCAAAATAAAATAAAAATCCTCCCCATTGGTATAGAAATAGGCGTGTAGTATAGGTAGTAAATAAGGAATGGATTTTGAATATTAACTAAAATAAGATATGGCAAGATCTCCTTGAGGTATGGTAAGATTTGCTAGAATATTTAATTTTAGGTGTGGAAGGAAATCAATAAGGAATCAATTAAACAAGTAAAATAATATTTCCTTCCCAACATAGGTGATTTTCGAAAATCACCTAGAACAAGTGGGGGCCGATTTTTCTCATCAAAAATAAGGAATAATTGGGTTTTGGATTTAATTTGGATAAATATCCCAAGAATTAAATTAAATCCGGAGAAATAGGATTTTCTCAAATAAGAGGTGGGGTTTTCGATCCAAGAGGATAATGTTATGGAAAAATATCCTAATAATCTCACTCACCCATAAACAAATAATTCACCACATAAATCACCTTCAGTTCAAATATTCACATGCCACGTCATATAATCCACAAGTTTGACTTTTCAAACTTCCAACGCAAGCCCTAAACTCGATTCGGTCATAATTTCGTTCCTCATTTAATTCCCGTCTTCTAAGTCATAAATTAGGGAATTAAATTTTTGGCTCTAAAATTAGGGTTCGATAAGTGGGGTGTGACATTCTACCACTCTTAAAAGAAATTTCGTCCCGAAATTTGGTACCTTCAAGGGAAGAGTTCGGGGTATAGTTCCATCATCTTGTCCTCAAGCTCCCACGTAGCTTCCTCGTGTCCGTGATTTCTCCAAAGTATTTTCACTGAGGCGACAGATTTGTTCCTTAGGGTCTGAACCTTTCGGTCTAGGATCATCTGGGGTCTCTCCTCGTAGCTCAAGTCTGGATTCAACGCAACTTCCTTGAAGTGAATCACGTGCTTCTGGTCGAACACGTACTTCCGCAACTGCGACACATGGAAAACGTTGTGCACGTTCCCAAGGCTTGGGGGTAGCGTCAATCAATACGCAAAGGGTCCTATTCTTTCTAAGATTTTGTAGAGTCCGATAAATCGCGGCTTCAACTTTCCCTCAACACCGAAACGTATTATCCCTTTCGACGGGGACACCTTGAGAAAAACTTTATCACCGGTTTGAAATATCATTGGCAGATGTTCGCCAAGATTGCCCAACCACTCACCAGGCTTCTCCAGAACGAGGTGGAATTCGTCTTCGATGAGCATTGCAAGGCTGCTTTTAACCTCCTTAAGGAAAAATTGATTTCTGCACCGATCATTCAGGCTCCTGACTGGGATCACCCCTTCGAGGTGATGTGCGATGCTAGTGACTATGCAGTGGGGGCCGTACTGGGTCAGAAGATAGACGGAAAAAGGTACGTGATATTCTATGCATCAAAAACCCCGAATCAAGCCCAACGAAATTATGACACCACCGAGAAGGAGATGTTGGCGGTTGTCTATTCATTCGAGAAGTTCAGGCAGTACCTACTGGGATCCAGAGTCATCGTCTATACTGATCATGCGGCGATCAAGTATCTCATTGCGAAGAAGGAGTCAAAGCCCCGACTAATCAGATGGGTGCTGCTTTTACAAGAATTCGACTGAGAGGTAGAAGACAAGAAGGGAGTCGAGAACAAGGTAGCGGACCACTTGAGCAGAATAATACAAGAAGGGAACAGTGAAGATGTAAGGGATCGATTCCCGGAAGAGCATTTATGTGAAGTAATTTTCTCCGCAAGGAAGATCAATTGGGAAGAAGTGATGAGACTTACTGGTCAGGATGCAACAACCAAGGGTAAGGAGAAAGTGGGACAGGAACCCTGGTATGTGGACTTGGCAAACTACTTAGTAATAGGAGAGCTGCCAATGGTGCCAAACGTAACAAAGGCTCAGAGGATGAAGATCAAGAGCGAAGCAAGGTATTATTTCTGGAGCGAAGCAAGGTATCAAGAGCGAAGCAGGAGCAGACCAGGTCATTAGAAGATGTGTTCCTGACTGGGAGCAACGGGATGTACTAACGCACTGCCACTCCTTGGCATGTGGAGGGCATTTCGGGCCTAGGAAGACTGCCAGAAAAGTGCTAGATAGCGGATTCTACTGGCCAACCCTGAATAGAGATGCATACGAGTTCTGCAAGGGTTGTGACCGTTGCCAACTGACCGGTGGAATCTCCGCAAGAGATGAAATGCCGCAAGTACCAGTAATAGTTTGCGAGGTGTTTGACATCTGGGGTATGGACTTCATGGGTCCTTTTCCCTCATCTTATAGGAACTCCTACATCTTAGTGGCAGTTGACTACGTGTCGAAATGGATAGAAGCCAAGGCCACAAGCACTTGTGAATCTAAAGAAGTCACCAAGTTCCTCAAGAGTCATATATTCAGCCGGTTTGGGATACCAAGAGCAATCATCTCTGATCAAGGGACTCACTTCTGCAACCGAACGGTCGAAGCATTGATGAAGAAGTACGGAGTTCATCACCGCCTATCCAGTTCTTACCACCCCCAAGCCAACGGGCAGGCGGAGATCTCAAACAGGGAAATAAAGAGCATTTTAGAGAAGACAGTCAACCCCTCCAGAAAAGATTGGAGCATAAGGTTGGAAGATGCTCTGTGGGCATATCGGACAGCATACAAAACTCCTATAGGGATGTCCCCCTATCGCATCGTCTTTGGGAAGATGTGTCACTTGCCAGTAGGAATTGAGCACCGAGCATACTGGGCAATACAACAGGTTAATGTAGATGCTAAGGCCTGTGAAGAGGAAAGGAAGCTACAACTACAGGAGCTGGAAGAACTCAGATTGGAGTCGTTCGACTCAGCCATGTGGTACAAGGAGAAAACAAAGATGTGGCACGACAAAAATCTGAGAACCAAAGATCTCCAAGTTGGTCAGAAAGTACTACTCTTCCAGTCAAGACTGAAGCTAATGCCTGGGAAGCTCAAATCCAAATGGGCAGGACCTTATATTATCACTGCATTGCGTGCTAATGGAGCGGTCGAGATTTCAGGGAGTATCCCTAACTCTGAACCTTTTGTCGTTAATGGACATAGATTAAAAATATATAGGGAAAATGAAGAGGTGTGTGTAGTGGAAGAAATTCCACTACACTTTAAGAGCGTCTAAATGACCAGTAGGAAAGGGATTTGAAGTTTCACCTAGTCAACGGCATAAGTATTGTACTTACTGACCGGGTAAAATTTCAAATACCCTTAGTAATAATGTAAATATTGTAGATATTTGGTAATTTAATTTAAGTTAAGAAGGAAAAACAACAAAAAGATTTTTCGGATCTCAAATATTAATTCGGAGTTCGTACTGACCACGAGGATACCACTTGGGTGAAACTCTGAATTATATTAAAGAGCCATTTATTTACTTTTTCTATTTCTAGCTAATTGAGAAAAGGGAGTTGAGTAAAGTTTGAATTTTGGGTGTGTTGCAGCTTTGCAGGCGAGTGCAGAGGCTGGGAGGCGCGTGAGGCAAGGACGTGACAAGCAACGTCCAATCGGCTGCCACAAGCACAACCGCCTCCCACACGAAGCGTCTCAACCGAGCGACCGCCTACAACCGGTCAAAACCCTCAACTGCCCACCCCTCTATAAAACACCCCACCGCCTACTCCCCTTCACCTTACAAACTCTCGCCTGCACTCTCTCTCCCACAAACCGCAACCCCCACTCCGAAAACCACCACCCACTACAGAAACCACCACAAACCACCACCGGTACGGTCATGGCAAAGAGAAAGGCAACCAACAACCCGACATCTACCACCGGCGAAGCCTCGTCAGAACTCCAGCCAGCAGCCGAGTCGCGGCCGCCAAGCCCACAACGATCACAACCACCACCGATGACACAAATCCCGGCGATGATCCCTCTAGACGCACTGGCGGCGTTTCTAAGCCAACAGGACCCCAACAGAGACTGGGCAACAACCCTAGCCGGATTTAGCCTAACCGGAGGAATGCCGGCGACATCAAACCCTACCCCAACCACAACCACAGAAAATCCACTCACCACCACCCCAAAAACCTCAATTCCAACATCCGAAAATATTTCCTCAACAATTGCTGCACAAGCAGAACCCTCCCACCCTTCTCTCATACACCAAACATAGCCGCTAGACGTCAGCCCTCTTTCCGCCTATCAAGATCCCAACTAGGGAGAAACAGAAGACAAGGAGGGTGGAGGGGGAGCAAGCGAGAGCGAGAAAGGTGAAGCAGAGGAGATTAGGGCCACTGAGAAAAAAATCGATGTAACGGAGGAGGAGATAGATCTGAACGAGACGGCCAGGAAGCAAGGGATAATGACAGAGGAAGAATTTCAAGCGGTTTTAGGCAAAGGGGATCGAACCGTGGTGAACCCTGAAGGGGTGGCTGAGGTACTGGACCTCGCATCCCAGGCAGTAGGGAAAGAGAAAGTAACAAAGGAAGCGGAAAAGTCTAAAGAGGTAGCCCACCAGTCAGTAGATGAGAGAACAGACGAACAACCGGAAAAGGCAGAACAACCTAAGGAGGAAGGCCAAGAGCCAGAAACACATCAAGAGGAAGCCTCAGTGGTGACTAAACCCAAGCCAGTAAAGAGGAGGCTAGTGTTGAAAAACGACCCCAAGGCGGAGAGGCAGAAACCCCAAAGAGTGTCACAGAGATGTTTAGGGAAGTGGACGTCCAACAAGGCAGGAGCAAACACCGCAGCAGATGCAGTGGAGGTTTCGAGTGATGACGAGAAGACTACTCCTACAAAACCTGGGGAGGAGCCCTCGAATGCTAGCCAGGAGGACACCCAATTGGCAACAGGGACGGTATCAGCAACGCCGACTGACCAGGAGGCGAATACTGACACGGTGGCTGAGGGTCTGGACCTCGCATCAAAGTCAGTAGGTCGGGAGGAGGCAGCAAGAAGTGATACTAGTACCCGCATGGTGGCCAAGCCTACCGCCCAGGAGGACACCTCAACACAAGCCGACGAGGAAGCAGAGGCAATGGATATCGAAAGAACCAAGAGCATTCAGGAAAGGAAGAGGAAGGGGAAAGCCCCTGTCAAGACAAAACAAGTAATGAAGAAGCAGCGCACTGCCAATGCAAGCATAGTGATCAGAGAGCCAGAAGAGAAAGAGAGATCAAGTGACACAGACTACACTTCCAGCGAGGATTCTGACTCAGAGAGTGATATCTCTCTGGAAGGAGAAGACTATCACGAGCAGCAGCTCCCAGACAATCACTTAGAACTAGTCCACCCTCCGGTAGAAAGGATCGTGTACCGGCGGTGGAGTGTAACGCTCACTGATGAGCTTATGGAGGACATGAAGCACTTCGACACCCAAAAGCTTCAGGACGCATTTGACGACAAGGACGACAGTAGCAAACAAGTCAAATGCGGAAAGGTACTCCATATACCCTCTTTGGATGAGTTGTATGTTCGTGATTCTTTCCTGGCCAGTATAGAGGCATTGGGTTTTGAATGGCTGCTAGAGAATAGGGACCCAGAGATATCTGTGAGATTAGCGAAGGAGTTCTTCACCACGTTTAGGTTCCAAGTAACCACAGACCTAGACGAGGTGTCAATCTCCTTTAGGATATTCGGTGGTGAACTGTCGATGAGTTTGATAGAGTGGACTGTCAGATTGGGAATGTGTAGCCTGAAGGAGGCTATAGGTCCGGACTGGAGAAGCCGTGAGAGGGGGGTACCGAGGCGTCATATAGAATTTGAGCCCTAGGAAGCCTGGGAGGAGTTAACCCACCCCAATGCTGGCCAGTTCGCCTCCACAAAATCCAGATCCACCCACTTCAACAATTCCATGCTACGATTGGTGCAGCTTTACTTAGGCTACAACCTGCTGGGGCAGAGTAACTCAGCCGCCAGAACGTCCATGACAGAATTGTACCTAGTGTGGTGTGCTAAGCGTGGAAGAAAACTACACTTGGGATTTTGGACAGCCTACCAATGCCATCTAATAGCCACCTACCCAGCCAGAAACTTGTCCCTCTGCAACATCCTAGGAGCTTTCGTGCGCAACAACATAATCATAACAGAGGCAGAGGACCTGTCTCCAATGTACATGGTCGACGCTCCTGGCCTATTTAATGTACCCTTCTTTGTCCGCACCAACTTGGTATACTACAGAGAAGGAGTACCACAGTTCTACCCAATGGGAGAAGCCCCTGGGGGAAGGGCACAACAAGGCCAGGAGGTGCAAGCTGCCCCGATCGACCAAGCACAAAGGATGAGGCAAGAGAATCTGGAGCGGGCAGTGACTGAGCTGGCTGAGGAGAATAGACAATCGCGAGCAGAGATGGCGAAATTGACAGCCCTAATGGAGAGCGTACTAAAGGAGTTGGCAAGAGGAAAAGCAAGCAATGAAGCTGGACCAAGCGGACATGGAGGACAAGAAGCTGGAACCACCGGACCTGAGGAAGAGGAAGATGATGAGCAAGAGGAGGATGATGACAACCAAACCGGACCTACTGATGAAGAACCAACGGACCCACCTGCACAGAACCCTGCCCCAAGAAGGAGCAGGAGGAACATCTGACCGAACCACCCCCAACTGACCAGTTAGTTTTCTTTTTAATTTCTTTTAAGTCTTTCTTTTGTTTATGTTTTTGTACTTTTGTTAAATAGATATATTTATGTGTTTTAATTGTATGCAAACCCCATTCATAACACTTAGCCTATTCAATAGTCTAAGTGTGAGAAGTAAAAGGGTTTGCTATGTTTATGATGTTTTTCTTTGTGTTTTGTCGTAACCATGATACCTCACACTTAGCCTACTGCGTAGTCTAAGTGTGAGGAGGTTATATGTTTATATTTCATGTTTGTAAATATTTTGTTCTGTTTTGTACATCTATGTTTATATCTGAAACTCTCCCACTTAGCCTATTGCATAGTCTAAGTGTGAGAAGTTTTTAGATATAATATGTGTTTGTTATAAGTGTGTGTCCGTCATACTAGCCATTCCCACTTTTCACCTCACAGCCCGTATCTGGGGCAGACACTTGTGAAGTCAGAGGGGGGAGCTAATGGCCAGTATGACATGTATATACGTGTTATTTGAGTCAGTGCATGTTAGTTTTTTTTAGGGTTTGTTTAGGTCTAGGAATTATGTGTTATGTTTTATGAATGGGCTTAAAACTCAACTTCCTCGAACTGACGGTGAGGGGAATTGAGGGAGATAAGGCATGCCGGAAAACAGAAACCACCTCCTCCAGTAACCCCTAGTCAGTATAGATGATGCGAGTATGAAGGAAAAACCCAACCCTTAGGTCAGACACGAAAGCCCTCTTAAAAGGTGAGTTAAAGGCCTAAGGTGGAACCACTTTCCACTAAATACTGAAAAAAGAAGAGAGGCTACCACATGATGTCTAGGGCAAGGTGACCGCGTGTAGCAAACCCTGAAGGCAGTAGGAAACCCCCCTCGCAAAAAAAAAAAAAAAAAAAAAAAAAAAAAAAAACTACCCTTAGAACCCCATTTTCTAGCCTGACTCATACCCCGAAATAACCCATCAGCCACTGGAACTGTGTGCGTGCAAGGCATAAGGCAAGGAGGCAACTGCCCAGAAGGACATGCAAAAAGAACCAGCTGAAGAAAAGAAAAGCAAAGAAAGAAGGAGAAAATCGATCTGGAATTTCCAAGTCCAAAAAATAAAGAAGGAATAAGGGTGGCAAAGCCACAAAGAAGAAAATTGAAGAAAATGATCGCAGATACTTGACCACAAAAAGACGAAGGAGGAAGAAGGAATAAGGGTGGCGAAGCCACAAGGAAGCTACTGACCAGTTGGAGGCCAATGTCAGAAATTGTCCGGCCGAAGAAGAAGCCCTAGCCAGAAGCCCGAATGCACACAGTTCTCCCTCATAAAATAAGTAGTTAGCTTTTGAACCCTAGAGCCTTAGGGACAACTACCCCAAACGATACAAGCCACTAGCCCCATTACAAGCCTTAAAGACCTTCGGGAGCTGCATGTGAGATCTGAGTCCGAAACATCTGTGGTTTAGCATTGAGAGAAAACAGTCCTAACATCCCCTGTGAGGAATGAGTGACTGAGTGAACCCAGTGTTTGGCCTAGGATTGGGTGATCTTGACAAGCAGATATACTGACTGGGGAAGAAAAGGGGGGCGGCGGAAGTTCAAGGCCTTCACTTGTTGGCAGGCTAAACAGCGCTCCACGAATGTTGCGATGTCCCTCTTCATGCCATTCTACCAAAAGGACTCTTTCAAGTCTCGGTACATCTTCGTGCCTCCGGGGTGTGCAATGTATGGGGTCTCATGAGCTTCACTCATGATCTTGTTCTTGATTTTCTCATCGTCAGGCACGCATAGCCTTCATTCAAAGGTGAGGCCGTTGTCGGACTCCTCACTAAAACTTCCGGATTCGCCGGTCCTTACTTCAACTCGGATTTCTTCTAGCTTCGCATCCAACCGTTGTGCTGCAACAATTCTCGTCCTTAGATCAGGTTCTATCACTAGGGCGGCGATTCGGCTTCCTACCGTTTCGGGCGACGTTACCACTTCCAATCGTAACTTACTAAACTCTCGTACTTAGCTTTCCTCTTCTATCAGGAAAGTAGCCAGTTGCGAATGGTCTCTCTGGCTAAAAGCATCTGCCACGACATTTGCTTTGCCGGGGTGGTAGTTGATACCACAGTCGTAGTCCTTCACTAGCTCCAGCCATCTTCGTTGTCGCATGTTCAAGTCCTTCTGCTCGAAGAAGTATTTCAGGCTCTTGTGGTCCGTAAAGATTTCGCACCGAACTCCGTAGAGATGATGCCTCCAAATCTTTAAGGCATGTACTACCGCGGCTAACTCTAAATCGTGGGTTGGGTTGTTCAACTCGTGTGGTCTTAGTTGACGTGACACGTAGGCGATCACTTTGTTGTTCTGCATCAACACGCATCCTAATCCAACCTTCGAAGCGTCGGTGCACACTACGTAGTTCACTCCAGGCTCCGGCACGGCTAACACTGGTGCGGTGGTCAATTTCTCCTTCAAGAGTTGAAAGCTCGCTTCACACTCCGGCGTCCAGTTCACCTTGACTCCCTTCTTGAGCTGTTGGGTCATCGGTCTCGCGATCTTGGAGAATCCTTCTATGAACCTTCGGTAGTATCCTGCCAAACCCAGAAAACTCCGAATCTCGTTCGGCGTCGATGGCGACTTCCATTGCTGCACCGCTTCCACCTTGGCGGGGTCCACTCTGATTCCTTCTGCTGACATGATGTGTCCTAAAAAGTTTACTTCCTTCAGCCAAAATTCACACTTGCTGAATTTGGCATATAGTTTCTCCGTCCTCAGCGTCTCCAGCGCGATTCGTAGATGTTCCGCGTGCTCCCTTTCGTCCTTCGAGTAGACTAGAATGTCATCTATGAACACTAGGACAAACTTATCAATGTATGGGTGAAATACTCGGTTCATCAGGTCCATAAATACTGCTGGGGCATTGGTTAGACCGAACGGCATCACGAAGAACTCATAGTGACCATATCTCGTGCGAAAAACAGTCTTTGGTATATCCTCCTTGCGAACCTTCAGCTGGTGGTATCCGGATTTTAAGTCCATCTTTGAAAACACGCCGGCTCCTCGGAGTTGATCGAATAGGTCGTCTATCCTTGGCAGTGGGTACTTGTTCTTGAGGGTCAATTTGTTCAACTCTCTATAGTCGATACACATTCTCAATGACCCGTCTTTCTTCTTAACGAAGAGCACCGGTGCGCCCCATGGCGAAACACTGGGCCTAACGAAACCTAAATCAATGAGCTCTTGCAGTTGTATCTTGACTTCTTCCAATTCTTTAGGCGCCATTCGGTACGGTGCCTTGGATACAGGTGCGGCTCCAGGTTCAAGGTCGATCGTGAGTTCTAACTGTCGATCTGGCGGCGGTCCCGATAACGCTTCGGGGAAAATGTCTGGAAATTCTCTCACGTCAGCGACGTCCTCTACCTTCTTTTCCTCCTTCTCCTCTCCATTAAGATAGACGAGGTAGGCCGGTCGTCCCTGTTAGAGTTTGTATACTAGAAATCACGTTTCGAGTGATTGAATACTGTAAAACTCTTATTTTATTTTCCAATGAATAAAACAGATTATTTTTGTCATAATGTTGTTATGTTTTACATTTAATGGATGTTAATGCATGTTTAAATGTATAAGTTAACTTAACAAAGTCTAAGTCTTTGTTTTAGTAGACCGGTTGTGGGCGTCGTCCACTTTAAGGTAATACGGTCAGTTCTAAACAAAGAAAAATATGAATTTCACAACCTAGATGGAATTAGACTACCCATCGAGAAAGGTTGCAATGTCAGTCCGCATATTTCTAAGCCTTACTGAAATAAGATGACATTGGTGTGGTATAGCACTGAACGGATCTAACAGCAAGACTTGCCTTAGGCTATCTACTGAAAGGCGAGGTCTTGATAAATATTTATTTCTTAATCAATGTAGGTTAGCATTGAGCATACGGTATTGATTATGCATTGCTTTGACTTATCAAATGGTGCGGGTTTTTCGTAGCCCAATTATCCTGATATATTGGGCAGTGGTGATCGATATCTAGCGGTGCTAGGATTGCTATTATATTGAATCGTGCACGAGGTGAGTCTCGTTTGATAATGTCCTCAAGAGGAGCGCGAAACGAAGTTTTATTATTCGGAACCTAGCTAGTTGGAGTATGATTACTCTATGAATAATAAATAAGTGTTTCATGCTAAGTCCACTCTTGGAATTAATAAGAAGTTAATTAATTAAGTCAATAGCGGACATTAATTAATTAATGGACATATTAATCTTAAGCACGGGAAATGAAAGATAAACGGAAACCCGGATTACTTATAATTTCGGATTTGGATGGGGAGAGTTCAATATTACTTCTGTAGTGGCTGCTCGTAATATTCCAATTATAACTTATATTAAATTGTGGGTTCAATTTAATTAGTAAAAAGTAAATTGGATGAGCCCATATCCAAAGCCTTCCATAGATCCCTGTCTGGGCCCAAAAGGAACTTAATATAAATAGGAGAATAAAGGAGACAGAAAATACACAATATCTCATATTGCAATTTTCGAAAATTTCGATCTCTCCCAGCTGTAGGAGATTTCGAATTTGAGTCCTATTCCAAAAAGGATTTCTTCTGTCTTCTTTATTTAAGTCCTAGTATTCTAGTAAGATCAGCCCACACTGATATTGGAGTACAGTTCGGGAACCAGAGAGAAGATTTGTGGTCTAGTACTTAAAGCTACACGTGGAGAAGTCGCTAGCCATCTTCAATTCTTTGGAGAATTAATTAGGTATTATTCTACTCCGTAGAAAAGCATGTTTTAGGTTTTCAATATTCTTAAAGCATGATTAATTCAAGTTATGAGCATGATACATGTGATAATTACGCGAATAGATTTTGTCTAAATAATCTGCTAAATAGATCTGATTATTATGTGATTTATTTACATGCTCTTCCGCTGCGTGCACCAACAATTGGTATCAGAGCCAGTCTTTGGCTCTGATTATTTGGATTTAAATTTCGCGAAATTCATGTATGCATGTCTTGATTGATTACGAAGCATGTTCTTGTGTTTTTATTTTTTATGTTTATGCATGTTGAACTCAAGAACATTCGAATCATAGAACTTGAATTATTCGAACGAACTAGATGTGCGATTCGTCGGCGCTTGCGCCGGGACGAATTGCGCTATGAGCGATCGAAGTAGGGTTGTCGAATTGAGTGGGAGCCGAAGGGCGACGGGCATGGGGCGACGCGCCGGCGAGGAAGGTCTCGCGCGCGCCACCAGCCAAGCCCGATGAGACCCTAGTCGGCGCCCGAACCAATTCGGCGTACTAGTCGACGTGAAAGGAGCCGAGGGTCGACGATCAAGGGGCGACGCACCGGCGAGCATGGGCTCGTGCGCGCCGCCGGCCAAGATTCGTCGAAACCCTAGCCGGCCCCGAATCGAGCTCGACGAATGGCGACGACCAGTGGGAGCCGATGAACTGCGATCACGCGGCGACGCGCAGGCGAGCAAGGGCTTGCGCGCGCCGCCGATCGAGACCGCGAGCCCTGGCCGGTACCTGCTGCATCGGAAGGAGGAGACAGGCGCGGTGGCTCGTCCGAGAGCCGCCGAGGCGCTGGTCTACTTCGCCGGAACCCTAGCCCTAACCCTAAACCCTGGACGCCTGCGACCGGTGGCGCGCGACCGAGAGCAGCCGCGCCTTGCGCGGCGGCTGCTGGTTCGTGCAGAGCTCGCCGGTGCAGTGGAAGAACGCCGGAGACGCGGCGGCTAAGCCGCGCGACTAGCCGGTGCAACGGGGCATGATGCGGCGATGCCGCATAGAAGGGAGGAAGCGGCGCGCCTATTGGCGCGCGACCTGCCAGTGGCGGTCGGACGGCGAACACGCTGTTCCGGCGAGCGTCTCCGGTAGGTGTCTTCAAATCTTCGTCGTGTTGATTCGTGCAAACCTCGAATCGCAAGATAATGACGAAAGATTATTTTAATGATTATTTAATTCCTAAATTAATAGAAATCATTAAAAATAATATTATTTAATGAAATAAAATATTTAGGGAAGATTTCCCTAGATTTTAGGAATATTTGGATTATTTTCTATATCTATGAATATTTTATATCCTAGATGATATAGATAAGAATAATTTAATAGTTTCCTAAATATAATATATCTAGAATCTATAATAAGATAAGATATATATAAGATTACATTAAATAATATATTTTAATTTTCTTCCTAATCTTGAACTTGGAAATTATATGAATTTAATTTCTCATGTCTAATTAAGATTATAAATAATGTACTTTATTTTAGATATATCTTATAGTATGACATGAATAAGAATTAAATTCTAGAACAATAATTCCTAAACTAAGATATTAAAGATAATAAAAGTTTTAATTATCCAGTCAAATTAAATACCAACAGAATTTAATTAGTCTTAATCTGCCTTAAGGCTAAAGGATAATTAATTAAAACCATAACACAATATCTAAGCGATAATTATGAACTAAAAGTTTATATATGGTCTCCATCGGTTGGACTGCCAAAATTTTGTGAAGCTGATTTTCTAATATTATCGCCACCTACAGAGTAGGGACAATAATCCTACGAAAACAGTAAGTTCATAAGGGCGGACTTCTCAAGTAATAAATAGAATGAACTAGAAAGTGGTTCCTAATATTATCGCCACCTACAGAGTAGGGACAATAATCCTAAGGAACTACGAGTTTCAGGGTTCAATCAGAATTTATGAGATAGCTTGGTTTTGTTATCAACACATGAACATTGTTATGGGAGTGTGTTGTAGAAATAAAATTCTGTAATGCTAAACCTGATGGTCGTGCTTAGGCAGCATTAGATATGTCGACCTCCAGAGGAGGAAGCTATTGATATGTCGGTGTTGTGACCAGTAAATTGTCAAAATTTTAATGCGTATTAACCTCCAGAGGAGGATACAATTTATTAATTTGGCTGTTGTAAGATTTTGAAAAGTTTTATGGTTAATCTACTCAATTTCCTTACATAAGTTTATGACAAATAGTAAAATCTTCTGTTTGCAGTGCAATAAAATTCGTCAAGATGTCTTTTAATCCTCTTTCTGCCATTCTCAAAGAAAACAAACTCGAAGGCCAAAATTACATCGAATGGAAACAAAACTTGGATATCGTTCTCACAGCAGAAGAGTACAAGTTCGTACTCACTACTCCACGCCCAGCTGTCCCGGCTGCTAGTGCCAGCCAAGCATTGCGAGATGCGCATAGACGGTGGCATAAGGCGAATGAGATGGCTAAGTGCTACATGTTGGCTTCTATGTCATCAGTACTCAAGCATCAGCATTCTGCCATGGAAACTGCCGCCGAGATCATGACAAATCTCGCAAATCTTTTTGGTACTCAGAATCGAACGGCTAAGTCTCAAGCCTTTCGGAGTATCATGACGAAGTCTATGAAGGAAGGCTCGTCTGTGAGGCAACACGTCCTCGAGATGATGAGTCACCTCAACCAGATTGAGGTATTGGGAGGGACGATCGATCCCGAGTCCCAGGTTACTATAATCCTTCAGAGTCTTCCCCCTAGCTTCCAGCAGTTCAAGCTCAACTTTGAGATGAACAAACGGAATTATACTTTAGCAGAGTTGCTGACTGAACTTCAGTCGGCGGAGGACCTTATGGTTCAAGCTAAAGTAGCTATGATGAGTATCGCGCCTAATTCCTCTGGCTCTAAGGCTAGAAGAGGAAAGAAAAAGGCACCGAACCAAGTAGCAGTCAACAATGCTAAGGGAAAGAAGAAACAGCGGGGTGACAAGAAGCAAACTGGAAAATGCTTCAAGTGTGGAGAGAAAGGTCATTGGAAGCCAGATTGTCCTAAAAAGGGCAAGGCTACAGGTATGCACCATGCTCTAGTAGTCGAGTCATGTTTGGCTTTGACATCTACTCATACTTGGGTTATTGATACTGGAGCAACTGATCATATATGTTTTGATCCTGACTTGATGCAGGTGACAAGACGGCTACATGATCGTGAGATAGAGGTCCAGCTGGGCGACGCTACGAAAGTGGCGGCCGTTGCAGTGGGAGACGTTTATTTACGTTTTTCTAGTGATAGATTTTTGATTTTGAAGAATGTTTTGTTGATACCCTCTTTTAGAAGAAATTTAATTTCAGTTTCTAAATTGTCTTATGATGGATATTCGATTTCTTTTAATGACAATTGCGTTATTAAGAAAGATGGTTCTTATATCTGTCGCGGTATCATGGAAAACAATCTGTACACGATCACTTCTACACAATTTAATCAACGTAAATCAGAACTCAATGCTACATCGAAAATTTCTAAGAAAAGAAAAGAACCTTCAACTTCAATGAATGAAACGTACTTATGGCACCTTAGACTTGGTCATGCCAACGAAAGAAGGATTCATGCGATGGTTGATCAAGATCTTATTAAAGGTCTTGAGAAGGAACCGTTTTCGAAGTGTGAGTCCTGTCTCGAAGGCAAGATGACTAAGAGATCTTTTAGATCAAAGGGGAATAGGGCCAAAGAAGTACTTGAGCTCATTCATACTGATGTGTGTGGACCAATGTCAACCGAGGCAAAGGGCGGTTTTCGATATTTCGTCACCTTTACAGATGACTACTCGAAAATCGGATACATCTATTTGATGCGCTACAAGTCTGAAACTTTTGACAAGTTCAAGGAGTTTAAGGCTAAAGTAGAGACGCAACATGGTAAGAGTATCAAATGCCTGCGATCTGATCGCGGAGGCGAATACCTAAGTGCCGAGTTTTTGGACTATTTATCGGTAGCTGGGATTGAATCCCAAACGACTGCGCCGGGCACACCCCAGCAGAATGGCGTGGCTGAAAGAAGGAATAGGACCTTATTAAATATGGTCAGATCGATGATGAGTTATGCACGGTTACCTGTTTCGTTTTGGGGTCATGCTTTGCTTTCTGCAAACTATCTCTTAGACGTCTTACCTTCTAAATCTGTTCCTACTACCCCATATGAGTTGTGGAATGGGCGTAAGCCCAATCTAGAACATCTCAGAGTATGGGGGTGTCCGGCTCATGTATTGGAAAAGGATCCAACTAAGCTGGAATCTAGGACTGAGGTTTGCGTGTTTATAGGATACCCTAGAGGAACGAAAGCTTATGAATTCTATAGTCTCAGAGATCAGAAAGTGATTGTGAGCACTCATGCCACATTCTTAGAGGAAGACTATGTAATGAATCATAAGTCCAGCAGTGAGATTGCTCTAGAAGAGCTAACTCAAGTTTCAACTTCCATTAACCAAGAACAATTACCAAGTGTAACAACAATTCCAGAAACTTCAACTAATACTCCAGATATTGTAGTGCCGCGCCGCAGTGGGAGGGTCTCTCATGAGCCCGATAGATACATTGGTTTGGGTGAGTGTATGGATCACTCCTCGGACAGCAATGTACTGGATCCCTGGAATTTTGCAGAGGCGCAGGCTGATGTCGATCATTGCGAATGGGTGAAAGCAATGGATTCGGAACTACAATCTATGTTAGACAAAGACGTCTACGATTTGTCTGTCCTACCCGAAGGCTGTACTGCCATTGGGAGCAAGTGGATATACAAACGTAAACGTGGACCCGATGGACGAGTTAAAGTCTTCAAGGCAAGACTAGTGGCTAAGGGGTATACCCAAAAGGAAGGTATCGATTACGATGAGACCTTCTCCCCAGTGGCCATGCTCAAATCGATCCGTATACTTTTGTCTATAGCAGCTTACATGGATTGGGAAGTATGGCAGATGGACGTTAAGACTGCGTTTCTAAACGGGAGTCTTGAGGAGACCATCTACATGGAACAACCCGAAGGCTATGTAGTGAAGGGCAAGGAACACATGGTTTGGAAGCTTAAGAAGGCCATTTATGGTCTCAAGCAAGCATCTAGATCATGGAACCAGTGTTTCGATCAAACTGTTCAAAAGTTTGGATTCGAAAAATGCCCTAATGAAAGCTGCGTGTATAAGAAGGTTGAAAAAGGAAATGTTGTGTTCTTAGTTTTGTATGTAGATGACATTCTTCTAATTGGAAACAATAAAAAGATGTTGTCATCAGTGCGAACTTGGTTGTCCAGCCAGTTCGAGATGAAAGATATGGGTGATGCGGGACACATTCTCGGTATCAAGGTTCTTAGGAACCGAGGTAAGAAAATGTTGTGCTTATCCCAAGAATCTTACATCGAAACGGTACTTAGACGCTTTAGCATGCAAGATGCCAAGAAAGGTTTCCTACCTTTTAGACATGGCATCCAGTTGTCTCAAGAGATGTGTCCTAAGACAGCATCTGAGATAGCAGAGATGAGAAGAATACCATATGCCTCGGCAGTTGGTAGTCTCATGTATGCTATGCTTTGTACTAGACCCGATATCTGCTTTGCTGTTGGCATGGTAGCAAGATATCAATCAAATCCCGGCCAAGGACATTGGACTGCCGTAAAGAACATACTCAAGTACCTTAATCGGACTAAGGACTATGTTCTAGTTTACAATGCAGCCGAGCTCTGTCCTTTAGGATATACAGATTCAGACTTTCAGGCTGATCTGGATTCGAGAAAATCAACTTCCGGATATGTGTTTACCTTAGGAGGTGGAGCTATAGTTTGGAAGAGTGTAAAGCAGAAATGCATTGCAGACTCTACCATGGAAGCCGAGTATGTAGCCGCTTCGGAGGCTGCAAAGGAGGCTGTATGGCTTAAGAACTTCCTTCTGGACTTAGGTGTGGTTACGAATATGCCCAAGAGCATCACCGTTTATTGTGATAACTCTGGTGCTGTGGCAAATTCGAGAGAACCGCGAGCTCATAAGGCGAGCAAGCACATAGAGAGGAAGTATCATATCATTCGAGATATAGTGCAGAGAGGAGACATAGAAGTGGTCAAGATTGAGTCGGAAAACAACCTGGCAGATCCTTTCACAAAGGCATTAGCGGTAAAGCCGTATGAAAGCCATGTTGAAGGAATGGGAGTTCGACTAATTCAAGACCTCAATCCGCTTTCAGTATAAGTGGGAGATTTAGACGTTAGCACATTTTGTATACTCGAAAGTGTTTTGAGTATAAGTGGGAGATTGTTAGAGTTTGTATACTAGAAATCACGTTTCGAGTGATTGAATACTGTAAAACTCTTATTTTATTTTCCAATGAATAAAACAGATTATTTTTGTCATAATGTTGTTATGTTTTACATTTAATGGATGTTAATGCATGTTTAAATGTATAAGTTAACTTAACAAAGTCTAAGTCTTTGTTTTAGTAGACCGGTTGTGGGCGTCGTCCACTTTAAGGTAATACGGTCAGTTCTAAACAAAGAAAAATATGAATTTCACAACCTAGATGGAATTAGACTACCCATCGAGAAAGGTTGCAATGTCAGTCCGCATATTTCTAAGCCTTACTGAAATAAGATGACATTGGTGTGGTATAGCACTGAACGGATCTAACAGCAAGACTTGCCTTAGGCTATCTACTGAAAGGCGAGGTCTTGATAAATATTTATTTCTTAATCAATGTAGGTTAGCATTGAGCATACGGTATTGATTATGCATTGCTTTGACTTATCAAATGGTGCGGGTTTTTCGTAGCCCAATTATCCTGATATATTGGGCAGTGGTGATCGATATCTAGCGGTGCTAGGATTGCTATTATATTGAATCGTGCACGAGGTGAGTCTCGTTTGATAATGTCCTCAAGAGGAGCGCGAAACGAAGTTTTATTATTCGGAACCTAGCTAGTTGGAGTATGATTACTCTATGAATAATAAATAAGTGTTTCATGCTAAGTCCACTCTTGGAATTAATAAGAAGTTAATTAATTAAGTCAATAGCGGACATTAATTAATTAATGGACATATTAATCTTAAGCACGGGAAATGAAAGATAAACGGAAACCCGGATTACTTATAATTTCGGATTTGGATGGGGAGAGTTCAATATTACTTCTGTAGTGGCTGCTCGTAATATTCCAATTATAACTTATATTAAATTGTGGGTTCAATTTAATTAGTAAAAAGTAAATTGGATGAGCCCATATCCAAAGCCTTCCATAGATCCCTGTCTGGGCCCAAAAGGAACTTAATATAAATAGGAGAATAAAGGAGACAGAAAATACACAATATCTCATATTGCAATTTTCGAAAATTTCGATCTCTCCCAGCTGTAGGAGATTTCGAATTTGAGTCCTATTCCAAAAAGGATTTCTTCTGTCTTCTTTATTTAAGTCCTAGTATTCTAGTAAGATCAGCCCACACTGATATTGGAGTACAGTTCGGGAACCAGAGAGAAGATTTGTGGTCTAGTACTTAAAGCTACACGTGGAGAAGTCGCTAGCCATCTTCAATTCTTTGGAGAATTAATTAGGTATTATTCTACTCCGTAGAAAAGCATGTTTTAGGTTTTCAATATTCTTAAAGCATGATTAATTCAAGTTATGAGCATGATACATGTGATAATTACGCGAATAGATTTTGTCTAAATAATCTGCTAAATAGATCTGATTATTATGTGATTTATTTACATGCTCTTCCGCTGCGTGCACCAACAGTCCCTTCTTTATCATCGTGGCGGCTTGTAGTGTCGAGACTATGGCGGTTCGACGATTCATCGAGATTCTGTGGTGTACGATGGGTTCCTTTCCCGGGGCTTGTAGGGAAATCTGTCTCTCCTTACAACGAATCGTCGCAAATTTCGCGGTCAACCAGTCCATTCCTAAGATTACGTCGATATCTCCCATCGCCATAACTCGCAGATCGTGAGCGACTAACTTAAGTTCTCCTAGTACGATTTCTACGTTCGAGCATGTTCAAGAGATTTCTATTATCTATGTGCACAACACGACATTCAATTTCTTAGCAGATCGTTATAAGTAGTTCGTAAATGCGAAATATTTCTCGTCTCGTTCTATTGGTCATGTCTACACCTCTTGTTGGTATATCATTTCAGCGCGTGTATGTCTGTAAAACTTATTTCCCACGTGTATCTTAAAAGATTAAGCTTTCCCCTTACCTTGTCGTGTCGCATCAAGAACTCGGAATATGTATTAAGAACTCAAAATTTAATCAAACAGTCTTAACTTGGATATGGACCGATTTCAACTCGAAGAAGCACCATGATAAGTCGTATTCTAAGCCTTGGTTACTGGTCAGTATGTCGTGAAATACATGTATTATCTGCAAAACAGTTGCTTAAGTGTGCAGGATTGAAGGATCCAAGTCAGTAGGTGACGATTCGTGTGACGCAAGTGAAAAGGGCACTAGAAGGGTGCGATACTGACCAGAATGCATGCGAGAGAAAAGGCTCGAGATGGAGAAGGAGGATACCTGGGATGATTATTTTACATGGGCAAAAAGGTCAAAATGCGGGAGAAGTCTACCCTAAAAGCAAGGGCAAGCCTCCCTATAAAAGGAGCCATTTTTGGAGAGAGAGAAAGAGTTCGGTTCGGAGTTTTGACAATCACACTTAGTAGAATTCTCTCTAGAAGATCCATCCTTCAGCATTATCTTACCTCTCGTTCCTCGCCACAGCCAAGGTCACTTGACGTCCAAGAGTCTGCCGGAGAAGTCATCAGTTCGCCTTTCCAGCCAGTTATCGCAGTAGTATAGTAGTATCATCGCCCGGAGTGGCAAAAATAATCTTAATCGCTTTCTTAGTTAAAGTTTACTTGTTTTCATCGCTAGTTATTCTGCAAACACTCATCGATGTTGCTCTTTTGAAATACCTTGTTAATTTCCAGCTTTTACATTATGAAGTTTCTATTTCGCATGTCACTTTGGTTTGAGTTTGCTTCATTCTGCCTAGGAAAGTTAGATTTAGTCATTGCTTTCAATTTCTAAGTGTTTTCTTATCGGGAGTTGTTGATTTGAAGTTGTAGCTAAGTTAGTCAAGTTTTTTCGTGCATGAGTTCTTTTCTGCGCCGTGATTACCACCTTGCATGTCAGTCAGTAGGAGTAAAAGTTGCAGTTTACCGTTTAAATTAAGTTTAAACATTTTAATCGATGGATCTTGAGTTTGAATTTGTGAATCTGAAGTTCAGTCATGGTGTTTGTGTTTATCTGAATTATGTTAATACTTGGTGAAGAAGAAAACGTCAAAATCAACTTTAGTTTGAACCACTTTTACTTTTAAGTTGCTTTTTACTTTTGTTCCCTACTTTTCAGAGGTACTATCCAGACTTGTCAGAAAGCCCCCAGCCATCAGATACACCTTGTTGTCTAACTTTCCTCTTTTAGTAATTGTCTACTTTCCATATGTCTCTGATACACCTTGTCCCCTATTTTCACGAACACTCCCACATGTCTGTTATTTTCCCGCCTACTAGTCAGCAGAGTACTACCTTATTTCCTATCTAGGTAAAATCTCAACCCAAGCGTGGTAGCTAACCAAACACCCAGGAAAGTCACCACAGTTATCTAAACGTGTCCATCCTCGTGGGATTCGACCCTTACCTCCGCTATACTAATCAGTAGAAGTGGGTTGAGGAAATTTGTTTGAAGTCAGGTCTCGGTCGTCGTATCAACGACTCAGCTGGGTCGGGAATCTCTTCCTGATCAGTTGGATACACTCCAATTCCACATGCGAAACCATCAAGGATAGAGACCCGACCACCTCACACCACAAAATGTCTTTCATCAGAAAGGCTTCAAACTTAATCAAGAAAAAAAGAATAACACTTCTAGCTCGACACTTTCAAATCTCATCATTGATAATTGGTTTGAAACAAAGCAAGGACTAAGTTCCATTGAACTTCACCCGTCCATTCTGAGAATTAAATGGTTTAGAGGTATCAAATAAAACCCATAGAGCTTGAGAATTTAATTCTGATGAGAGCTCGAAAGAACATGGGATGGGTCATGAAAACAGGGTGAAACTGCAATAAATCTCAAATTCCATAGCAGACTGCCCTATCAAAATTTGAAAAAAAAATTCCGGACGGCAATGAATGATATCGTCCAAACATGCCGAGGCCTAAAATAATCAGTCATGGTAGGATTTAGAAACATAGACATAATGTCATGAAGTAGCACTAAAATGGTTCAACGACATCATGTTATTGAAAAAAAATGGAATCACATCAATGGATTCGCGGTTTGTTAAAGGCAACTCAAAGTGAATGGAACTTTTTAGAAATTTAATACGATCGACCTGTTAAGGAAGAAGAGAACATGATAGCCTTAACTTGGTGTTGAAGAAATAAAAATCATTGAGCTAAAAAGGAATTTCACTTCTGCAAGAAAGAACTGGAGAAATGAAGAGGTGAGCAAAAATTTCAGGAAGAACATTCCATCTTTTGAAGAAAACAGGTCTGGAGATGTGATCATACTGAAGGTCATAACTACAAACAACCTTAGGAATGAAGTTCAATGACGGAAGCTCATAATATCAAATATCGTCCTTATGAATGACGAATTAAAGAAGTCTACTCAATCAAGATGTCCAAAGTTACAAGGGCAAACACAAATTTTCAAGCCAAGTGAGTCATGACTCGATATAGGAAAAGAAATAAGGGACGTCACTTGCAAATTGTGAGTCAACCAAGGTGTTTAAATAGATAAGGGCCCATGGTTATTCAAAACATCCCGAAAAGAACTTAGGATCCAAGTAAGTACTGTTGATTTAAAAATCGGTCATTCTAACTACGAAGGTCGTACTCCCTCGCACATTTCTCCCGAGCCTGATCATGGTAACGTCGTTCTATGAAACCGTGGATTCCAAGTTGAGATTCATCGTATCGTCGAAAATAACTATTTTTGATGGTCGCATCTTCAAAGTCTTCTTCTTGCCATGTCACATAGTCATTTTCGATTTCCATTATACACGTGGTCTTAAGGTGTTATAAACGTCGTCGTATTTGTGTCGCGTCGCCACTTTGGCATGGTATGCAAGACTGCATAGTTTTATTAGATCTTAGGTATGATTTCACCATTGTAAGGATACACCAAAGTTCGGAATATATATTTTCGTTGGTTCTATCACTCAGGAAAGTGATATTGCAGTTGTCAACTTACAACTAAGTTCTAGCCTACTTCTTAGGCACTTGATAATTTCAAGCATAGCTTGAAGTCTCATACTAGTCATTCTGCGTTTCTACTGTTGATATAAGCGTTGTGATCATATAGCTAAGTCATGGTAGGTATCAAGTAGTTCAGGTCTAAGTGTTGCAACATTGTAACTAGATTCTCACATAATCACGTTTCGCATTCCACAATTTTGCAAGTTCACAAACAGTATTCAACGAATCATCATTCAAGAAGCATCGCTTCACAAGTACATAGTATTTCCAAACTTCTAGGAGTCATCCTATGGCATGCTTTCTATGTTCACAACAAAATGACATTTTCCCACCAAAATTTTCAAGAGCAAAAAGTTTCCATCACAAGTCACAGCAATATTTTGTACCTCTTTCTTCGTGGTTGAATGGGACGAGTTGCGGAGTTGAGCTTTCCGTATTTAGCACATTAGTAAAGGGTTACAAGAAGAGAAAGAAAAAGTTTTGAAAAGACTCTTGGGTCCAGAGCGGAAAGAACTGAGGCTCTGATACCATCTGTAACGCCCCGCCCTCCTAGGGTATAATAAATTTGGCGGTCGTTAACTGGGCAACTTAAATGAAACAAGAACAAAACTAGGGTTTCTTTTGAAAGGATTTGACCTAGGTATTAAATGAGTTATTGAAGCAATAAGACGACAGTTAAATCAGGAGAAATCAATGAAGAGAAGATAATATAAATGACGACCAGAGTCAAGGGTTTAACAATAAAGTCAAAGGAGAAAAGATGTCATAACTGCGATCCGAAAACCAGGGTTCGACATAAATCCAACAAAAACCACAACAAGTCTCAATCTTCTAACTCAAAGGGGAATAAGTTCAAGATAACTGTGTGACACCGAAAGATACTAAAGCGTTCAAAAACTCAGCGGAAACGACCAAGAGAAAAGTGAAGTCATGTATGAAGACACAACTACACTTGAAGTTCAAAAAAATGTTCATCTTATTCAATTAAGTTTGCTCAACGCCCGCCGCCGCTCGTCGCCATTCAACCTGCACATAAGGAAAACACATGCAGGGCTGAGTATTTTGAAATACTCAGTGAACTCGTTGCCAAAACATTTTATAAGTTAAGTTATACCACCCTTACCATAGTGAACTCGAGTTTTAAGCATTTAAAAGAATTTCACGAGTATCACAAAAATAATTTCTTAGACTGGCCAGTCAAACGTCTCCCCGCTTTCTCATCAATTTCCACAATCACAATCACAATCTCAATCTCAATCTTTCCATAGTGCGACGAAAGTGTAGCCACACTTTTCGCCCACGAGACCGGCCGACTAGCAAGGACGGCTCCCGATCCCACCGTGTACACGGCCTGGTAGGGTTTGCGTCCCGTACTCAGACCCGAATTCGTTTATACACATCCATAGCCACTGTAGCCTAATGGAGCGTACTCACAAACTAGGCATCAGGCACACAACATCACAACAAAACAGACATAGGCATGGCATAACAGTTAAACCGCCCTTATAACACCAATCAATATTTTGACAAAAATAAAAGAGAGTTTTAAGAATAAAGCTCATCTCGACTGCTTAGATTTCAAGTATGTTTCTCTTTTTCGTTATCCGACTTCGCAACCGAGGTTTCACCTTTTTTAATCACATGTGCACATATCAAGTATTAGTCCTAACATAAATTCCTAAATCATGCATGCCTCGCGTTCTCCCTTTTTCCATCGATTTATCTTACTATCACCAATCAAAATCAAGCCATATTCATCACACAAATTCATTCGCATCTTAACTCTAGATCTATCATCAACATATGTCACACAAGAGTATTTTGCCAACTTACACACACAACACACACACACGCAACACGCACACACACGCGCGCTACGCACACACGACGCACACACACATGCACACATATATTCCATATCCCCTTTATCCCACTTTCTCTCAATCCAGATGCATGAGGGTTCAAGAATACCGATTAATCGGTTAGATGAAGAAGAAGAATTAATATAAGAATACCTTTTTAGAGAAAAACGAACGGTAGAAATAAAGTAGAGACTTGGTTCTTCAAAAATCTTGAGGCTCAAACTCAAATTCTTCTCAAAGGATGAAGGATTATTGGAGTAAAGTAGAAGAAAATTGAGAGAGTGTGGAGAGAGGGAGGGGGCGAAAATTTTAGGGTTAGGTTTAGGAGTTCTCTTATTTATAGAGTTCAATAAAATCTTTAGGTAATTAAATAGAATATTTGGAAAGATTTTATTCTCCACAATTAATTAAAAACATATATTGTGGAGTAGGGAAGAAGAAGTTAACAAAAATAAGCTCTAGGGCTCAAGCATGAAATTTTCGAAATATATGACTTTTAATTAGCCAAGATTTTGTTTTGGTATATTTTACGGAGCAAAATAAAATAAAAATCCTTCCCATTGGTATAGAAATAGGCGTGTAGTATAGGTAGTAAATAAGGAATGGATTTTGAATATTAACTAAAATAAGATATGGCAAGATCTCCTTGAGGTATGGTAAGATTTGCTAGAATATTTAATTTTAGGTGTGGAAGGAAATCAATAAGGAATCAATTAAACAAGTAAAATAATATTTCCTTCCCAACATAGGTGATTTTCGAAAATCACCTAGAACAAGTGGGGGCCGATTTTTCTCATCAAAAATATGGAATAATTGGGTTTTGGATTTAATTTGGATAAATATCCCAAGAATTAAATTAAATCCGGAGAAATAGGATTTTCTCAAATAAGAGGTGGGGTTTTCGAAAATTCCAAGAGGATAATGTTATGGAAAAATATCCTAATAATCTCACTCACCCATAAACAAATAATTCACCACATAAATCACCTTTAGTTCAAATATTCACATGCCACGTCATATAATCCACAAGTTTGACTTTTCAAACTTCCAACGCAAGCCCTAAACTCGATTCGGTCATAATTTCGTTCCTCATTTAATTCTTGTCTCCTAAGTCATAAATTAGGAAATTAAATTATTGGCTCTAAAATTAGGATTCGATAAGTAGGGTGTTACATTGGTGGTGATGGTTATTTGGGGCAAATTTTGGGCAATTGTGAAAATATATATTAGAACTCATTAAGAGAACTCATTTGCCGTGGGAAAAACTCATTAGACCACGTGGAAAAAACTCATTTAGACCACGCCGTCTAATATTATATAAAAACTTATTTCAAATTATTAAACTCATTTGAAAATCATTTGCCGTGGAAAAAACTTATTTGAAAATGAGGATTGCGAAAATATATATTTGTAACGCCCCACTTTTTCAAACCCTAATTTTCGGGTTATAAAATTTTTGTATTAAATGCTTTAAATGCTATGATATGTGGATTATTTGATGAGTAATTAATTGCATAGTGTCTTTGTGACCTAATTGCGTATGAGAATTGAGATTTAGTTGAATAGTCAACTTGTTGAAATATTGACGTGGCTATTGAATAGTCAAAGATGGGAAAATATGACGTGGCCGTTGAAAGGTCAATGCATTGAGAAAAAGAAGAGGAAGTAGAGAAATGATTGATTGGGTGTGAATATTTGATGCGGAGAAATATAATTGTGGGTGAATTATTTTCCTAAGGGATGAGTGAGAATTAAATAGGAGCATTATTAAACCATGTGGAATTATTCGATCCCTCCTATTTTTATTTGGAGAAGAAATCCTATTTTTCTTGGATTTAATTATTTGGTTGGAAGAATTTTCCAAATTTAAATCCAAAGTCCGATTATTCATTATTTGTTGGTGGAATTTTCGGCCATCATGATTATTGGAGAAGAAATAATATTATTCTTGGATTTAATTATTTGTTTGGGATAATTATCCAAATTAAATCCAAAGTTCAAATACTCTATAATTCCTACATGGAATTTTCGAACCACCACTATGATTTATTCCCATGAGATTTTCGAAAATCTCATATTTTGGAGAAGAGGGAATTATTTATTTATTTGATCTCTTATTTATTCTATTCCATGAATAAATATAAATATGCTAAAATATCCTAGCATATCTTGCCATATCTAAGAAGATATTGCATATCCTAATTAAATTAGGATTTGGTTTTTGAATCCCTTTTGAAGCAAGGCAAATCACGCCTATTCCTATGAAATTGGGGAGTTTAATTATTATTTTCTTGCTCCGTGATATCTTATTCTACTCCGTGAAATATTTGAATTAAATCATAGGCTAATTTAATAAGCCTAGAATTCGAATTTCCTACTTTTTCTCTTCAAGTTTTCGGCTACTCCAACAAACAAATCTCTCCATATCTTCCAAATCTTGATTTATTTAATTATGGGATATTATTATTGGCACTCTATAAATATGAGAAAGAGATCAAACCCTAGCACACCAAAAACCGGCGCCCCACTCCTCAAAAATTTCGAAAATCTCTCTCCCACTTTCTCCATATTTTCTTCAAGTTTTCTTCAAGATTTCTTCATCAATTGAGAAGAATTCAAGTGAAATTCAAGAGATTATTGAAGAATCAAGACTAATTCCTTGTTTCTACTGTTCGTTCTTTTGGAAAAGGTACTTTAATTATTGATCTCCTCTTCTTCTACCGATCAATCGGTGTTCTTGTTTCCACATGCATTTAGATTGAGTGAAGGGGAAATAAATTGATGAATTTTGGGATGCATGGATGTGTGTGTGTATGTGACCGTGTGTGTGTGTGTGCACGCCTCGGTCGGCGTGCACAAGTGTGGTGTTCGTGTGCGTGTGTTGTGTGTGGAACACTCATGCGTGACACGATTTAATGGTGAATTGGAGTTGTTATTTGAATAAAAATGATATGCTAAGCATACTTTGATTTTGATTGATGATTTTGAAAGTAATCGATGGGAAAAAAGGGAAATATGGGAAACATGCATATTTTGAAATCAATGATTGAAACTGATTTGTGATACGCCTAATTTAAAGGTGATACTTCGCGCTCTCAGCGTGATAAACGAGGAGAAGATAATACTTTCGAGATAAGCCGACGAGGTGGGCTTTCTTTTAAAATAAGGACATTGTCCTAAACTGATATTGATGAGAATGAGATATGTGTTATCATGCCTTGATTTGTTTTGTCGTGCCTATCCCTCGTGGCTATGCCACTATTGATTTAATCGAATTCGGATCCTTGTAGAGCCGCAAACTCTACTTGGGTTAGTGTACACCAATGTTAGACCGAGTGCTGGCGTACGGGTCGGCCGGTCTAGTGACCTGGATTGCGGCCGCATTCCTTGTCATGTAGAATGAGGATATGGTAAACGTCGATGAGAAAAATGGTTGCGCGACCGTGATATTTGAGAAAGAATATATTTTGGTGCCTCGGGTCTTTCTAAAGTTAAAACCCCGATGGACACTTGAAAATGGCATGATAACTATAATTGTGATAAAACTGTTTTCGGCATGAGTCCACTGAGTATGTTTATAGTACTCAGCCCTGCATGTGTTTTTCCTATGTGCAGGTTGAGCGATGACGAGCGGGCGGCGGTGTTGAATAGGAAATAATAAGATGATCTGTTGGTACTTAAAGTGTCGTTGTGTCTCCATACATAGCCTCACTTCTCTCTTGATCGCTTCCGCTATTTTATGAAAAATTGTTATCTTTTGGTTGGGAAGAATACTTATAAATTCGTGGGAATATTTTGGATATGAAACAGTTGAAATTATTTTGGAAACTCTGATGAGCATTTATTGCGATAACCTTTTGTTGGATTTCTTTGCTAAGGCATTATTCTTCTCCTATTTAATTGTTCATTAAATGCTTTTGTCAAATCCTTTTTTTAAATGGAACCCTAGCCTATGATCTTTGATGCATTTAAGTCTGCCTAGTTAACGCTCGCCGCATTTATTATACCCTAGATGGGCGGGTCGTTACAATATTAGACGGCAAATGAGTTCTTATCTAGGCACTCGAAGGATTGTTTAATTTGAGGCGGCGTGGTCTTACTTCGGTAAAAATAAAAGGTAAATTTTTAGAGACATTTATTCAATGTGCCCCTAATGTGTATGAGGGAAACAAATTCATTTTTTTATTATTATTTTTTTTAATCACTTAAAGACACATTAATAAACTTAGAGACACATTAATAAAAGCGTCCCTATTTAAATGCTAATTAGAGACGCATTTATTAAAAGCGTTCCTAATTTAAGGATGCTTATTTTTTTGTCCTAAGTTTTGGATATTTTCAAAAATTTGCAACGCAAGTGATTGCGTTCCTAAATTTGTGTTCTTAAAGAATATATTTCTTGTAGTGTGGGTCGTATCAGTCACTCAAGAAACCTAATTATGGAAGCTTCAAGTATTTTAGGGTTGACTATTAACTATTAGATCAATGAATATAGTGGATAATAATTAGTCTGGATTATTATTTGGGTTATATATGGAAAATGTAGTTAATGTGAAACAAATTGGTTAAGAAAGAGTCAAATGGTGATTCGTTAAGTTAGGTAGATTAGTTTTGGTGGAGGATATATATGAAGAATGGAAGAGGTAAGAGGGTGATGGATGTAATGAAATGGTGTTCTAAAAAGGCGGTGTAACATTGGTTGATTTCTCACTCTATTATTCTCGATCGAAACAAATCATGGGCACCCACTAGCCTTCAATTCCATGCATTGTTCCTTGCCCGAATCTCAAGCTCCCCACCCCAAAATGAACACAACCTAAGAAACAACAATAGAAAATAATTGGAAAAGGAAAACATATAGAGAAAAGGAGTTGGGGCATTGATAATCATAGGCGAGGATTGGAGTTAGTTAATCTTGAGGGATTAACAATGCCGACGGGCGCGCAAGCCGCTGTGCGCCCACATCATCATTCGAATAATTTTCATTCCACATTTCCTAGAAAACAAATATATTTTGTTGTTTTTCTTGTCCATTTTCTGGTTTATTCCTGCTCCTGCTCCGCCCAGTTCCCAGGCGATTCCGACGTGGAGGCAAAGGCTCTCCTAAAATTTAAGTCCTCGTTGACCAATGCAGAGGCCCCCCTTTCAAACTGGGATCCGGCCACCCCGCCCTGCAGTGGGGAGAGGGGGAACTGGCTGGGCGTGCTCTGCTACAACGGCTATGTGTGGGGCCTACAGCTCGAGAGGATGAACCTCAAGGGGAATATCGACGTCGATGCGCTTTCCCCTCTGCGTTTCATGCGTGCCATCAGTTTCATGGGGAACACCTTCGAGGGTCCCATGCCCGACTGGAAGAAGGTCGGCGCCATCAAGGCCTTGTATTTATCCGACAACCGATTCTCCGGCCAGATTGCGGTGGATGCCTTCAGGGGCATGTACTCTCTCAAGAAAGTCCACCTAGCCAACAATAACTTCACCGGGCCCCTCCCCACATCCCTCGAATCACCTAAGCTCATTGAGTTGAAACTCCAGAACAACCACTTCACCGGCACCATTCCTAAAATCAGCTCCGACTCTCTCACGGAGCTCGACCTCTCCAACAACCAATTGGAGGGCCCCATTCCCTCTGCCCTCAACCTCATGGATCCACACGCATTCGCGGGTAATAAAGCACTATGTGGGGCCCCTCTCTCCAACGCCTGCGATCCCACTCTGTACCCTCCGCCATCATCCACATCCTCATCACCACCACCATCATCATCTTCATCAAGAACTCCCATCGCATTGATAATAATATTGATCCTCATGGGGATCTTACTCCTCCTCCTAGTCATCTTCCTCCTCGCAAAATTCTGCAAGAGCGGCAGCAGCAGCCAGACTCCGCAGCTGGGGAAGCCCATTACAGCGGCTGTTGACATTGAAAAGGCCCCATCGGCACCAGCCGCAGCCGCAGTGGCAGTGGTAGAAGCAGATGCGGCGGGAATCCTGGCAGGAGGGAAAAGGTCGGATCAGCACCAGCCTGGTAAGCTGTCGTTCGTAGATGAGAGGAGGCACAAGTTTGACCTGCAGGATCTGATGAGGGCGTCGGCAGAGGTTCTGGGAAGCGGAAACTTTGGGGCATCGTACAAAGCGGTGCTAGTAGACGGGGAGGCGCTGGTTGTGAAGAGATTCAAGCAGATGAACGGCATTGCTAGGGAGGACTTCCATGAGCACATGAGGAGGCTAGGGAGGCTCAACCACCCCAACCTGCTGCCACTCGTTGCCTATTTGTTCCGCAAGGAGGAAAAGCTCTTGGTATTCGACTTCGTCAAAAATGGCAGCTTGGCGGCCCTTCTGCATGGTCCATATATAAACCCTAAATTAGTCATATCCATTAAGGGATGGATGGATTGATTGATGCAACTGTGTGTGTATGTACAGGAAAACACTCTGGGGTGCTGAACTGGGTTACGAGGTTGAAGATCATTAAGGGCGTGGCAAAGGGGCTGGTGTATCTCCAAAATGAGGTTCCAACCATTACAGTGCCGCACGGGCACCTGAAATCATCCAACGTCCTCTTGGATAACGAATACAACCCACTCCTCATGGACTACGCTCTCCACCCGGTCGTCAACTCCACTTACGTCCACAACGTCCTGCTCGCCTACAAGTCCCCCGAGTACGCTCAGCACGGCCGCATTTCCAAGAAAACCGACGTTTGGTGCCTCGGCACCCTCATACTCGAGATACTCACCGGAAGATACCTCTCTCACGCCACCACCACCGACCTAGCAGCCTGGATCAACGGCATTGCCGGCGAGGAATACTCTAAAGTTTTTGACAAGGACATGGAAGCTAGCGCCGTCGGAAGCAGGAACCAAATGGAGAAGATGTTGCAGATAGGGATATCGTGTTGTAAAGAGGATGCCGATAAGAGATGGGATTTGGAGGTGGCCGCTCGACAGATTGATCTTGTTCAGCTTGACGACTGATTATGCACTACCTCTCCCTTTGTATCTTTATTTACTCGCAACTCACAATCATATATCCATTTTAATCAAATAAGATGTTCATTCAATTTGTATAAATATTGATCGATCCACTTTCAATACTATACCCATCATATTCTGTACGTAGGCTTCATTAATCACATGCAACCTACAATTACTCTCTCTCGCCTTCTCTTAAGGGAACTGACTCATATTGTGATCATGTACAGGAAATAGAAGATATCTTCTTCTTTTACAGGCCAAAGTTGAAAAAGAAGAGTCCCGCAGCCCAGAAGATGTCCAGCGCTTCTACCTCGTCCTCCAATCTTAAGAGCCCTGCTCCGCTTTCATGGTGATGGGGCGCAAGTAGGGATGTCATTCGGGAGTTATGCAGAGTTCTTACAACGGAGCTCCAGACCATCAATGTTGTCAAAAATACGTATGGCCCAAGGTTCCGAGTCTCGTGGAATGATGCACCTCTGCCAAACATCTTATCTCCATTCTGCAATTTCCCCTCATAGAAATGCAAAGAAGGAAACTGACAAATCTATCGACGATTTTATAAAAGGACCAAACAGAACGAAAACAAAAGGAATATAATAATACTAAGCATAACGGTATTGTAGGATGCAATATGGAGAAATATTTTCAACATCATTGCAAGATGATCCTTAG
Source organism: Salvia hispanica (assembly GCF_029641045.1). Lineage (NCBI taxonomy): Eukaryota > Viridiplantae > Streptophyta > Magnoliopsida > Lamiales > Lamiaceae > Salvia > Salvia hispanica. The sequence continues at coordinate 166,052 of NC_142697.1, forward strand.
ACTATTAAGCATAGAGGTAACGTAACAGCAGTCAATATCTTCCAAGCTGAGTCACAAAGTTACAATATGAACACTAACTCGTCAGCAAAAGAGAGTAAAATCAATGCTAAAAAATCTGAGCTTGGGCAGCGTGGAATCCATTCCGTCAACAAAGAATACCACACACTACACATATACAATCTTGCAAACCGAACAGCCCAAAAAATACTACTGCATCCATATTCATAGGCTTTTATGTTGGACTGACTACATGTTGGGTGAGTATGACTAAAGGATGACCTGGAAAATATAGTGTTGGAATCTATGCCCGGTCAATGAACTTTGACCAATTATAATTTCAACGAGATATTTAATTTTGTGAAATTAAATAATATAGTGTCGATCTACGTTCGGAGTAGATGACCGTGGTATATTTATTTTCTCAAATCCGATTCCCGGTGAGTGAGAAATAATGGATTAAAGTTGCAAAATTGCAAACTTAATGAGCTATGAGAGAAGCTTAGGGAATAATTAAGAGAGTTAATTCACATTGGAAGTTACAACCTTATTAAACTAGTATTTAATAAGAAGGATTATTACATGTAATAATTATAGTGGACTAAGAAGGGCTGTAAGAGCCCACACGCGCGCGCCGCCCGCCCCGCCGTGAGCCTCGAGCCTCGAGCCCGAGCCCGAGCCCGTGCCCGTGCCCGTGCTCTTGTCCTTGTCCTTGGATCTTGGCAATTGGTCTTTGGGCCTGGTCGTGGGCTTGGTGCTTGGGTCTAGTTGCGGGCTTGGCCCAAGTCTAGTGGGTCTAGTAGACCACCACTGTTTCCACGTCAGCGAGCCAAGCGGGATGCCACCTCGTCAGTATAACACGATAAGCCAACGTGGCTGACACGTGATAGTCCACGTCGTGAACGAATCTAGAAGCTTCTAGACTCAGCCTCTCTAGCTCTGAGCGTGTAACGGCTCGTGACCGACGACCGTTACGGTCTGGCATTGATGACAGCCATCAAGGCTGCGTTGACCCCTACAGTGGACTGAGCCTATAAATAGGCTAGCCATTCTAGCATTCTCTACACAGAAAACTAGAATCCCTCTGCATCATACACTCTCTCCTCCCTCTGCATTGTTCTTCTGTCGAAGCTCTGCCCTCTCCTCCATCCAGTTCGCCGGAGCTCTGTTGATAGCGGTGCTGCTTCACCAGAGACGCAGCCGTTTTATCTTTGGGGACGAAACGCCAATCCGAAGAGCACTACCGGGGCGTATCTCGTCTTGCGGAAAGAGGCCTCCTCGACTCGGCTATTTCTTTTTCAGTTTATTTGTTTCGAATCTTCTTTGTAATTTCGATTCAGTTATCTCTTTGTATTCCTTCTTGTAAGTCCTAAAACCAACAATCGCAAGACGAGATATAACTTGCTTTTGAAGGAATTTGGACATAACTGAACCTAAAATTCGAAACTTAACACCTTTGCTTGGAGATGTCGACCGAATCAAACACTGCCGCTTCCACCACTCCGGCCACCACCGCCGCCATCATTTCCTCCACCATGGCATCCACCACGATGATGCCAACTCCCGGGCTCTATCCATCTTCATCAACAACCCCTTGGGTACATACTAATACCCAGGGGCTCACTGGTGGATCCACCTCGAGTGGGTCGGTTGGTTCCACTTTTAGTGGTTCCTTCGGATCCTTTAATGGATCGAGTGTTGGGGCCAATGGATCGAGTGTTGGGGCCTTCGGGTCTCACACGAATGCGGGGACCTTCGAGTCTCACGCGACTGCTGGGGCCTTCGGGTCTCATGCGAGTGTTGGAACCTTCGGGTTCAACACGGGCTTTGGCTCCTTCGGGACCAATGCGACCATGGCGGGCTCTACGCCCGACATGAATGGTGGGGGCCTATGCCCAACCATGTTGTTGGCTCCTTCGGGGGCAACATGAATGGTTCATTCCAAGGACCAAGTGCGGCACCGTTGGCACCTAGAATGATGTCACCCGCCGAAAAACCACCTAAATTTGGAGGAGCTGACTTCAAGAGGTGGTACCAAAAGATGTTATTCTACATGACAACATTGGGTATCGCCAACTTCCTCACGGAGAACGAGCCGCCTGCGCCAAGTGATCAAGAGACAAGTGTTGAGGTCATGGCGAACTATGAAGCATGGCGCAAAGGAGATTATCTTTGTAAACATTTTATTCTAAGTGCATTAGATGATAGTTTGTACAATGTATACTCCCTTGTAACCACATCAAAAGAGATGTAGGAAAGCCTAGAGAAAAAGTACAGTATCGATAATGCTGCAGGTACTGAACACGTTGTAGTATCCAAATTCACGGACTACAAAATGGTCGACTCTAGACCGGTCATGGAACAAGTTCAAGAGTTCCAAATGATCATCCACAGACTCGCGGCTGAAGGGATGAATTTGTCCGACAACTTTGTACGGTGCATACTTATTAAGAAACTCCCTCCTAGTTGGAAGGACTTCAAGCACTATCTCAAGCACATGCGAAAGAAGATGAGTCTTGAAGACTTGATCGTGAAGCTGCGCATTGAAGCGGATGTGCGCAAGATCGATCTAAAGGCTAAGGGCTTTAGCCCACTTGATGCCAAAGCCAACTTGTTGGAGCGGGGCGGACCCTCCAACAAACGCCCCCGCCCAAATCAGAAAGACAAAGGGAAGGGCAAGCAGCCTGCAAAGAAATTTGAAGGCGAGTGCTACAAGTGTGGCAAAATTGGCCACTTTGCCAAAGACTGCCGCAGCAAGAAGAAGAAGCCGGCAGCCCACGTCGTTGAGAAATAGTTCAAGGACTGGAATGAAGATGACCTTGTTGCCGTGGTCACTGAAGAAGTCAACATTGTTGACAACAAAGGTGGCTGGTACATCGACACCGGCGCTACTGCTCATGTTTGCTCAGATAGGAGCAAGTTTGTCTCCTACACTGCTATTGAAGGGAGGAAGATCAACATGGGGAATCAAGCATCGTCCGAGGTCCTCGGCATTGGCAACGTGATTCTCATGATGACGTCTGGTGTCACTATCACTTTGAAGGATGTGCTGCATGTCCCGGACATCCGGAATAATCTAGTGTCAGGATCAATACTAGTTAATAAGGGGTTTAAACTTGTATTCGAGACTGATAGGTTTGCTTTGTACAAGTTTGGGAAGTCTCTCGGAAAAGGTTATGTAACCGACAGACTTTTCAAGCTTAGTGTGGCTACGCGCCTTGTTCAAAAGCTTTGGCTAACAATAATAATAAAGCATCTACTTCCTCTTATTTGACCGAGTCTTCAAATTTGTAGCATTGTAGATTGGGACATGTAAATTCAAAAGCCGTGAAAAGATTAGTAAATCTAGATTTACTAAAGGCAATTGATGTGGATACCCAAGACAAATGTGATATATGTCTTGAGGCTAAAATGACTAAGTTACCGTTTCACTCAGTTGAACGGAAAACGAAACCCCTTGAACTAATTCACACGGATGTATGTGATTTAAGGATGGTGCAAACTAGAGGTGGTAAAAAGTACTTTATCACTTTTATAGATGATTGCACAAGATATTGCTACATCTATCTTTTAAGAAGTAAAGATGAAGCAATTGAAGCGTTCAAAAACTATAAGAACGAGGTTGAGAATCAACTTGGTTGTAAAATCAAAGCGATTCGAAGTGATAGAGGAGGCGAGTATGTAGCCCCGTTTGAGGAGTGATAGAAGTGATAGAGGAGTTATGCAACGCAAGTGGTATAATTCATCAAACAACTGCTCCATACTCACCACAATCTAATGGTGTAGCAGAACGCAAAAATCAAACTCTAAAAGAGATGATGAATGCGTTGCTACTAAGTTCAGGATTACCCCAGAACATGTGGGGAGAGGCTATTTTGACAGCCAACTATATCCTAAACAAAATTCCACTAAAAGGAAAAGACATCACTCCTTATGAGTTATGGAAAGGAAGGAAACCATCATACAAATACCTCAAAGTGTGGGGGTGTTTGGCGAAAGTGATGGTTCCCTCGCCCAAAGAAGTCACAATTGGACCTAAAACGGTTGATTGTATCTTCATTGGATATGCACTTAATAGTAGTGCATATAGATTTGTTGTTCACAAGTCTAAAATATCGACTATTACAGTAGGAACAACAATCGAGTCAAGGAATATCATATTTCTCGAAAATACATTTCCTTGCAAGGACAAAGAAGAAGTCCCAATCAATTCTGAGACAAGAATTGAAGATGAGGCCACTAGTTCTAAAACAGTGGATGGAGCCACTAGTTCTAAATCCGCGGATGAAGAGCCTAAATCGCGCAAGCGAGTGAGGCATGATCCAAGTGATGCAGTACTAAGACGTGGTAGTAGGGTCAGAACACCAAAAACATTTGGTCCTGACTACATTGCTTTTATGTTGGATGAAGAGCCAACGTCAATAAAAGTAGCATTCGATGGTCCAGACGGGTTACATTAGAGAGAAGCTGTTCAAAGCGAAATTGACTCAATTTTGCTAAACCACACTTGGGTGTTGGTTGATTTGCCCGAAGGTGCCAAACCTTTAGGGTGCAAATGGGTGCTTAAAAGAAAATTTAAGGCCAATGGAACAGTGGATAAGTATAAAGCCCGATTGGTTGTAAATGGTTTTAAACAAAAGGAAAGACATGACTTCTTCGATACCTATTCACCCGTAACGAGGATTACATCTATCTGAGTGCTTCTCGCGATTGGTGCGTTGCACAATCTAGAGATTCATCAAATGGATGTTAAGACTGCGTTTCTAAATGGTGAAATAGAGGATGAAATCTATATGGAACAACCCGAAGGGTTTGTAGTACCTGGACAAGAGAAAAAAGTATGCAAACTCGTAAAGTCCCTATATGGATTAAAACAAGCGACGTTGCAATGGCACTTGAAGTTTGATAATGTGATGTTATCAAATGGGTTTAAAATCAACGAGTGTGACAAATGTGTCTATATTAAGAGCACTGATAACGGGTACGTTATAGTGTGTCTTTACATTGATGACATGTTAATCATGGGTAGTAACACTCAAGTGATTAATGAGACAAAGGTCATGTTAAAGAGAAACTTTGACATGAAAGACATGGGTCTAGCCGATGTAATTCTTGGAATGAAAATTCTAAGAACATCCAATGGAATCATCTTAACCCAATCTCATTATGTTGAGAAGATATTGAAGAAATTCAATGCCTATGATGGCGCGCCGGTTAAGACTCCAATTGAACTCAATGTTCGCTTGAGCAAAAACAAGGGCGAACCCGTTGCACAAGAAGAATATGCACGGGTCATTGGGTGCATTATGTACTTAACTAATTGCACTCGGCCGGACATTGCTTGTGCCGTGAACAAGTTGAGTCGCTACACGAGTAATCCAAGCAAAGAGCATTGGAGAGCTCTTGTAAGGGTTTTGAGATATCTAAAACATACTCAAAATCATGGGCTACAATTTTCGAGATACCCCCCGGTACTTGAAGGGTACTGTGATGCGGATTGGATATCCGACAATAAGGACTCACTTTCAACAAGTGGATACGTCTTTACTATTGGGGGTGGTGCTGTTTCGTGGACCACGAGACAGACATGTATAGCCCGTTCAACTATGGAATCAGAATTCATAGCTTTAGATAAAGCTGGGGAAGAAGCCGAATGGCTTAAGAACTTTCTTGAGGATATTCCAGGTTGGTGTAAGCCAGTGCCTCCAGTGTTGATTCACTGTGATAGCCAAGCCGCTATCGGGAGGGCAAATAATGGCTTCTATAACGGTAAGTCTCGACATATTCATTGACGACATAATACCGTAAGACATTTGATCACAACAGGCGTGATTACAATTGACTATGTGAAGTCAATAGATAATCTAGCGGATCCGCTAACCAAAGGGTTAAACCGTGATCAAATGAATAAGTTGATAGAGAGAATGGGTTTGAAATCCACAAACTAAAGAATTGTCATAGTGGTGACCCAACCATGATGACTGGAGATCCCAAGAACTTGGTTCAATGGGAAAACTAAGCTATGAGAGTTCGTGAGAAACACTCATCTACATCTATTCCCTAGAGAGCAATAGAGTGTTTGAAAACCTGCCTTGTGGTGAGGATAAGTCTATGACTTTTAATGATTCCTAAGGATCTCAAGGAGATTAAGTTCTCAAAGAGACCGAGTAGGGCAAGATACTCGAGCAGGAATCACCTATGTAAGTGTGAAGTGTGGTCGCTTCAAATTACACACTTATGAATCCAAAGTGGTGTCCAAGGCCGCAAAAGACACAAAACGTGAGAACGAATGAGGTTGAGGTGTTTAATCATTAACACCATTGTCTCGGTGCACGCCGTGGGGGACTAGTTCAAAGCATCGCGCTACTAGGCTGCCTGTGTATCCGATGGCGTTGACTATGGAAGGTTCAAAGCTAAAAGCTACCTATCCTTATGCTTATATACCTCTCGAGGGTTGAGCTTGTGTCTGCATGCATTTGCATTTGGCTATTTCCACTCAAGTGGGGGATTGTTGGAATCTATGTCCGGTCAATGAACTTTGATCAATTATAATTTCAACGAGATATTTAATTTTGTGAAATTAAATAATATAGTGTCGATCTACGTTCGGAGTAGATGACCGTGGTATATTTATTTTCTCAAATCCGATTCTCGGTGAGTGAGAAATAATGGATTAAAGTTGTGCAAAATTGCAAACTTAATGAGCTATGAGAGAAGATTAGAGAATAATTAAGAGAGTTAATTATCTCACATTGGAAGTTACAACCTTATTAAACTAGTATTTAATAAGAAGGATTATTACATGTAATAATTATAGTGGACTAAGATGGGCTGTAAGAGCCCACACGCGCGCGCCACGAGCCTCGAGCCTCGTGCTCGTGCCCGTGCCCGTGTCCTTGTCCTTGTCCTTGGACTTGGATCTTGGCAATTGGTCTTTGGGTGGTCTTTGGGCTGTTCTTTGGGCCTGGTCGTGGGCCTAGTTGCGGGCTTGGTCCAACTCTAGTGGGTCTAGTTCTTTTTAGACCACCACTGTTTCCACGTCAACAAGCCAAGCGGGATGCCACCTCGTCAGTATGACGCGATAAGCAAACGTGGCTGACACGTGATAGTCCACGTCGTGAACGAATCTAGAAGCTTCTAGACTCAGCCTCTCTAGCTCTGAGCGTGTAACGGCTCGTAACGCCCGAACGTTACAGCTCGTAACCGACGACCGTTACGGTCTGGCATTGATGACAGCCATCAAGGCTGCGTTGACCCCTACAGTGGACTGAGCCTATAAATAGGCTAGCCATTCTAGCATTCTCTACACAGAAGACTAGAATCCCTCTGCATCATACACTCTCTCCTCCCTCTGCATTGTTCTTCTGTTGAAGCTCTGCCCTCTCCTCCATCCAGTTCGCCGGAGCTCTGTTGATAGCGGTGCTGCTTCACCAGAGACGCAGCCGTTTTATCTTTGGGGACGAAACGCCGATCCGAAGAGCACTATCGGAGCGTATCTCGTCTTGCGGAAAGAAGCCTCCTCGACTCGGCTATTTCTTTTTCAGTTTATTTGTTTCAAATTTTCTTTGTAATTTCGATTCAGTTATCTCTTTGTATTCCTTCTTGTAAGTCCTAAAACCAACAATTAGATAAAACTGTGCAAAAAAACTGCGTTCGATCACCAACCCAACCAAAAAAAAGGAAATAGATTTCAATGAAAAGATAAATTATTTAATGCTTACCAATTACCATGATGCATCAATGTGGCATGGTTCCATGTCATAAGAAAAAAAGACAATAAATGAAGACAGCAAAGCTACATTCATCCGTCTAATAATGTAAACCGGAATCGTTTCAAGCCCTAATTGTTCTAACATAAGTATCAAAATTGGATAGATAACAAGGAGACAAAATGGTTTCTTCTATCGATAGATCATCATATTCTTTTTATAAGAAATGAAATAAACTAGGCCGAGGGGTCGGAAGAGGTGGCGCGACGAACGGTGTTCCAGAGCTCAAGGGCGCCATTCCAAAGGGAGGCGGAGGCAACGCCCAGAGCCAGGGCCTGCGGGTAACTGGGCTTGGAATCGAGCTTCGTTTCGAGCTGGACGAGGCGAGCGTGGACGGCGTCCAGCTTGGCGGAAATCACTTGCGGAGAAGAATTGGAGTCGTCGCGTTTGTTATTGGCGGAAATCATTCTGAAGAGAGCTCCCTGCAAATCCCCAATCACTTTAAGCGAAGCCTCCTGAGTCGTCATCCCCTGCTTCTCGTAGTGCGTCACCAGCTCCTGCGGGCTCGGCATTTTCTTCTTCCTCGCCTTCTCACTGCCTCGTATTTGCTGCTTCTGCTTCTCCATCAATTCGCCCTTCTTCTAAACCCTATCCCCCAAAATGAAATGAAGAAGAGAGATTTAGACTTTATCAGAGATAAGGTTCAAAATTGCTTTTTTTAATGAATAAAATAATTTTTTTTAAAATAAATCAAATAAGAGCCTGCCACTTGGATCAAACTCAATCTATAAACAATAATGGCTACCGCTGCAGCTGCGACTGCGGCTGCCATGCTCCGTCGCCGTTCTGAATCCAGTTCATCTCTCGCCAGGTCGAGGTTTGGTGTTTCAATTCAATGCTCCGATTCTAGTCGGGGATTTGGCCCCAAAACAAAAAATCCCGACTCCAAGTAATTAACCACAGATTGCACATCACCTTCCTGTTATGCCTTTTAAACTATTTATGGTTGCAATCTACTTTAATTTGCTGCAGAAAAATCAAGTCGAAGCAATCATCCACCTCACCCAACCGTATTTACTCCCCAATCCTGCATTACATTTACATAGCTTTACTTTTGCCTTCTTGATTAAAGTTTTTCTAATATCTTGGCAGAGGCCCCCGGTTTGAGCTCTCCCAAAACCAACTACACTTCTTCTGATGATCTTGATTTCGAGCAGCGTCTCCAGGCTATTAAAAAGTAAGTTTGCATGATAAAAAGATGTTTTCTTAGCATTGCTTTTTTATTTATTCTTTTTAACTTTTTCATGCACTATAGATTGTCTTCTTTCAGTGCAGGTTGCCAAGCTTTATTTCTTACTAGTCTGACCTGCATTACCGCTCATTTCTTCCTCAATTTGCTGATAAATACTATACCTCCAATCCAATACGTTCCCCTTGCACCCATCATCTATCTTTCCGAACTTTATTTATAGTTATGTTGACTCAAAACTTCCTCCAACTGTGAAGGTCCGCCCTTGAGCAGAAAAAAGAAGAAGAGAAAAAAGTAATTGGGGCAATTGATTATGACGCACCAGTTGAAGACAACAGTTCCACAATTGGACTGGGAACTAAGGTAATATCCCTCTGATTATATTTACTTCTTTCTTGGAAATTCTGGTTTTCCTGTGATTGCTAATATTCTAGAATGGATATGATAGATTGGAGTTGGAGTTGCAGTTGTTACATTTGGCTTGGTGTTTGCCCTTGGAGACTTTCTTCCTTCTGGAAGGTATTGTCCTTCGAATATCTGATTTCTTCTTGTTTTTTCCAATTTAAATGATAATGTCAGTTTCTGGTATAAGCTATGTCGGTCCTAAATCAGATGTTTAATTAGTCTGTATGAACAAAATGGACCAAGCCTCAATTACTAGAAGAAAATGGTCTAAAACGTATGGTCAAACTAAAACTACTAAATTGTGTGATATTCTGATGTAAATCTCTACCTTCACCAACATACACAGGCCTTTTTTTGGTTGGTGGGCTAAAGGGAGATGGGGGGGGAGTCTTCTGGGTTTTTTGGGGGGCAAGGTATAATATAAATTAAGTAATACTTATATGCTCTTTGGAATGACAGTGTTAGCCCTACAGAGGAGGCTGCCACAGTCAATAAAATTTCTGAAGAAGAGAGATCATTCCTTGAGGTGAGAATGATAACCTTCACTCTTCGCATTATGTGATTTATGTCATATCCATTCTTGGCTCATACTGTGTTTAGTGCTTAATACTGCTTATTTGTTTTAATCCCTGACATAATGGTAGTCATCTTCACACAATGGTATATAAACTGATGTTCAGGACTGTGGCTTTGTTGTATAGTTTATAGGCCCTTCAATTGCTTCTGCCTTAATCTTATCCTTTGCATAATTTTTTCATACTTTTACAGAAGAGGCTGAAGGAGTTCGAAAAAACACTTGCCACTTCACCTGAAGATTCGACTGCTCTTGAAGTGAGTTCTGATGTATTAATATGAAGAAATAACATACAGATAGTTTCATGATGCTCTGTGACTTGACTGTGTATGAAATTTACTAAACTGGGCTGAGTCCATCATATAATACCAATAAACTCTAGCAACTTAGCCCAAGCTATGCACACACAGCACTCAGCTTTGGAAAACTGTGTATCAAGAACAAATCTGTCTCATAGCAGCTGCAGAAAGCAAATGATTTTCGTATTCTATGACTGCTATTTGAACACTATGAAACTCCATATGCACACAAAAGAATGATACAACTCTATGAGGTGATTCAACAAAAAGCCTACTCTTTCATTTTTTTCATTAGGGAGCTGCAGTAACCCTAGCAGAAATGCGAGAATATAAAAGATCTGCAACGTTGCTTGAAAAATTGACAGAGGTTAGAAATTTATTCCTCAAAATCCATTATAATGGTGAACCACATACCATATCTAGCCAGTATTTTCACTTTTGCTCTAAATTGGCCTCCTTCTATCTGCAGAAGAAACCAAAAGACCCTGATGCTTTTCGTTTGCTTGGTGAAGTCAAATATGAGCTGAAAGATTATGAAGGAAGTGTTCTTGCTTATAGGAATGCTGAAAGGGTTAGTCTATGATAGACTCTGGAGACTTTAGGTTTACTGAATGATTTTGTAATATGATCACTTCACTTGGGAACCATATTCCATATGGAGTGTGGATTTACAAGTCTGTCTATCATAAAGATAATGTTAGCCTTTATTTTGCCAGTTTTTGTGGTCCATGCTATCCATGTGATTAAGTGACATGTGCACACCATATGTATCACTAGGTTAACCATCCAAACGTGACATTTCGTTTGATAATTTTGATGCCACTTAGAATGCACCAGAAAATGTGTTATGAGGGATTTTAGAGGTTAATGGAGGCCCTAGAATGCTTGAGAATCGGATACTGGGATTTTATAAGTTTCTTCAGGAAAATAAAGAGTTGTTAACTGGTTTTTAATATCAAAAGAACTCCCATTTTGCCTTTGATTATATTAATTGCAATATAGTGTTGGCGAAATCTTATAAGCTCCATCATTTTATTTAGTTTTAAAACTCAAGAGACCATTTCAACATTAGGATATAAACATTATAAACTCTTCCATGACCGCGAGCTGAATATCTTGTGTAAGCTTAGGCTCTGTATGCTGTACCATGGTTCAAGAGTGTCTAAAGTTGAGCAACATTTTTTCTGAAAGCTGAATAGTAATTTTGTGCAGGCATCTAGGAGTGTTGACTTTGAAATCCTTCGAGGTCTTACAAATTCATTGATATCTGCCAAAAAACCTGATGAGGTAACTACAAAATGATACTGTATGTTTTAATCGAAGTATGTCTTCTGGCACACTTTGAACGATAGTGTGTCATGCATTGTAAATTTGACTAGTGCAACTCAAGCTACGTAACCTCAACATAGTGATATTGATTTATTTGTATCCATTACCTGGACTTGCATAGATTGTCGGAATATTTCATAAACAAACAGTAAACATATATTTTCTGCTTGTATAGGCTGTTAAAATGCTCCTGGAAGCTCGTGACCGCTTGAATAACGAAGCTAGTGGTGATAGTGTGACTGCAGAAATGAGATCGGATGTGGATCCCATTCAAGTGAGTAGTTATCTTAGAGAATTGGATTGTTAAGTACAAGCATCCTCATAAAAATGATGTAGTATAAATATATTAAGATCCTGTTTGTGAGTTAAGGTGGAGTTGCTTCTAGGAAAAGCCTATGCAGATTGGGGCCACATAAGTGATGCAGTAGCTGTTTATGATCAACTTATATCTAGCCACCCTGATGATTTCAGGGGCTACTTAGCAAAGGTCAGTATTGTTTAATAAGATGAGTAAAATGGTTAAGAATGAACTAGTGACTTGAAGCATATTTCAACAACTGCAGGGCATTATCATGAAAGAGAATGGGAGTATAGGTGATGCAGAGAGAATGTTTATACAGGCACGTTTCTTTGCACCAGATAAAGCAAAGGCTCTCGTAGACAAATATTCACGCTAGCAATGATCATGACTCCATTTACACATCACCATTGCCATTTGCTACTTTTCTGGGTTAGATGGATGGCCTCGTGAAGATGTTTGATTGGCTTCAGTTTGCAACAAACTAGAAATGAATCAACAGAATTTACCATATAACTTGTGTCTTCTTGTGCACTCTTAATGACAAAATGCAAAGAGGGTTTATTAAATCATGTTTCATGATGATTTGTGTTCACCTACAATCTACTCTTTCTTATGTGCTACTCCTAGTATTTTTTTTTTTTTTTAAACTGAATTGAGTCAAAACACACAGGCACACACAAAAACATTTGTATGTATATAGTATACTCCGTATACTAATATACCGAATTTGGAGGCGTGGGTGGGGCTTTCGTCAGTTACTAATGTGAGAGCACCACGAATTCCGGTTACTTGTTAAAATATGTATTATTCTAAACTCGACTTTGACCCAAAATTTTCCCCCACTCTGATGGGATCAAAGGGTAATAAATGTAGTATATTTTATAAGCTATCCATCAAATTAAGCAATAACATTGTAGCGTATGGGTAATAATTATACAAGCTAATTGAGGTGAGGAATCCAAACAAGTTGTCCCTCTGATATAGTTAAACTAGTAGAATGAAGAAAACACTTCTTCCATCATCAGTACTGTAGAGTGTCGTCCAAAACCAATATACAAATAATGATCTTCATTTAAGCAACTTGCTAAGTGTATAAGATGAATAGTGTACGAGTGTATAAATCTAAAGCGATTAAGTAAGAAGAAAATGTTTGAATTTTGCAATTAAAAAAAAAAACATAACATGGCATGCGTATACAAGGCACATGCATGCTTTGTACAGTAACAGTAGTACTATTATTTATTGATCAAACCTTGAATCATACTCTATTTTTAGATACTAAATCGAAACGATGCCTCCACAATATTCATACAAAACTGCACTGCAAACATAGTTTTGAATTGTCATCTGCACATCTGCGGGTGGTGATGGAGGTCCGTAGCGTCCGGAGAGTAGTTACTAGAGCAGTTGATGATGAGATCATAGTTATCTCCATCATCATGCATAAGCACCAACGATGGCGATGACAGTGACCTCTTGTCTTCCATCATCTTCAATATCTTCTCGAACACCTCCACCTCGCATGGAAACTTAAGCACACCTTCTTGCTGGAATCCAAACTCTTCTTCAGCTTCTCTCAGTAGAATCCCAAACATTTGGTGGCTCAGGTACTCTGTTGGAATCACGAATCTCTTTAGCTCCAGCCCTACGCACACCGCCACGAACCCTTTTGGGACGGCATTTGTCACGGCTGTGGAGGATGAAGAGCTCTCTGAGAAGGACAGTGTCTTTTTCAAGAACTTTATGCTCTTGTTGGTGGTCGTGGCAGCTGTGGTTGATGTTGTAGCATTGCTTTTGGCGGCCTTCTTCCACTTCTTTAGGATTTGTTGTAGTCTAACTATGTCTCTAATCTTGTTAGATTTTCTTGATGAAGAATCCATCTCTCACGATGAGTCTGTGTGTGTGGAAGAATAAATGAAGAACAAGAACAAGAAGAAGAAGAAGTGAGAGATGGGAACTAGGAAATGGCTGAACTAGACAATATATAGACATGGCGAGATTCCATATTTTTGTTGGTCAAACCATAAACTATGTTCAACTTGGATTATTCTCTTAATTAGCAATACTTAAACACCAAGTTAATCATTTTTCTTTTCTGTTAAGTACAACGTACAATATCGATGGATGGATCATTAATGATGGTCAATAATACATGATGATAATGGTGGGTTGTGCCTCAAAATCCGAAACTAATAGTATTAAATACTACTCCTATTATATATATATATACGTACATTTTTTGGTTTGAGTATGTAGATCTCGGTAGCTACGAATTAATGTAATTAAGTCATTTCCAGATTTTAGTTGTTCGAAAAAGCCTGGCAGCGCCGATCCAATTATTTTTTGTTGTTATGTTGAGACATAACTTTTTGGTGATTAAAAAATTATGTTAAAAAGTAGGGAAGAGAAATAAAATAGGAAAAATAAATACAAGCGTAAAGTAAATAATGTAATAAAGTAAAAATGATTGGACATTTTATTTTTTATTTAAAAAGAAAATCAAACTCAATTTAGTTGGAACGTCCCAAAGAAAAATATGATTCAACTTAGTTGGGACGGAGGCAAGGGCAGATCTATTAAGGCCGTGAGGGGGGGCATTTGCCCCACCGCATATTTAATCTCCTATATAAATATTGTCTTTCATATAATATATTTCCTTTAAATTTTAATAAGTGTCCCTCCTCAAGTTTTAAAATTTTCTTCGTAGATAAATTTGCTCTTGTTCCTATAAATTTCTAGCTCCATCTCTGAAAAGGAGTAGTATTCAAAATATTTAATAATCTAATGATTGAATATTAATGTCAAGTACAGATCTACGATATTAATAAATAAATACTAATGGTTTACAAGAGGAAAAAGACGTACAATACCCTCCTTGGGAAACGCCCTTAGCGAACGTGACGTCCATTATTATAATTATCACCATCCCAGCTTGTTTTTGGGTATTTGCACTTGATTAAATGCCATTAATTGATTCACACCATTTATTAAACTATTTTTGCCAATGTACTGTTGCGCCATAGTTTATTTGATTCAAGTGTTTAGAGATCGTGGAAGATGGCACACAATTGAATTGCCATGTGAGAGAGAGAGAAAGAGAGCAAGTAGGCCTTGTGCTACTCATGCCAATCATTCATTCATACCCAAATGGAAATGGGCATGTATTTTTTCTAAACCACACGCAATATAAAAATATAGTACTCCCTCCGTCTCTAAAAATTTGTCACAGTTCACTTTTATTATTTTTAGTGATGGACCTTATATTCCACTAATTCATTCTCACTCACATTTTATTATACAATTAATATATAAAAATAGGACTCGCACACTACTAATTAAAACTCGGGCTGGATCAAATGATGACAAATTATAAAGGACGGAGGAAATAGTATCAAGATTTGCTATACGAATATCAAGAAAATCTGATATAATGTACTCAGCCAAAAGAATTAGTGAATTACCAAAAAAAAAGAAGATTACCAATAAACAAGAAGAATTAGTGAATACAAGCTCACCAGCTTTATATAATGTACCAACGTTAGGTCTATTGCAAATCATTTGCTTTTTTGCGTTATACATAAACTACCTAACCACTTATAAAAGAAAAAGGTACTACCAACTAGAATAAAATTATGGGATTCCAACTGTTTCAACCGACGGTGGAAGTCAACGAAACAGCCATCCTATTGAATGCAGCCGTTTCCACTAAACTGGGGGGCTTTTGAGAATCATTTACCCAAAGTCCCAAACTGTATACTACTTCTTTGTTCCAACAAAGATGATCTCTTTCTTGAATGGTACGGAATTTTATGAATTTTATTTTGTGTATCAATCCAAGTGGAAAGAGTAAAATAACCTCTTTCTTGAATGGTACGGAATTTTATGAACTTTATTTTGTGTATCAATCCAAGTGGAAAGAGTAAAATAAGATAGAAGAAATAAAATTGAGATAAAGATATTTCTTTTTTTAAGTAATTGATCATCTTGATTATGATAAATCAAATAGGAACGTGGATCATTCTAGGACGGAGAGAGAACGTTTAGTTGATCAAAAAGATAGTAAATCATTAAAATCTACTCCCTGAATTCACGTTATTAGTCCAACATCCTCCTTATCATCTAAGGTAAAATAGTTGGAGTTGAAGACTGATAATTAAAACTCTAATTTCCTTATTAATTGTGGCATTTTTTTTCGGAGATTAAGAATAATGTGTTAAGTAGATAAAATAAAGTACTCCCTCCGTCCCACTAAAAATGATCCATTTTCCTTTTAGGTTTGTTCAACCTAAGATGACTCATACTTAAAATGGAAACACATTTATATCTACTTTATTCCACAAATCTAACTGTACTCTCTGCACTTAACACACAAAATAAAGTTGTATAAAATCTCGTGCCGCCCAAGGGGATGAAGAGAGTAAGAACACCCACAATGGTTGAAAGATCGCCTGGACGATCCCTCGTCCGCGATCCTCCGCCCATTGCAGGTCGGCGGACGAGCGACACGACCAAAAGTTCGGTCGCGGACGATCCCTTGTCCGCCCATTGCAGGCCGACGGAGAAGTACAGACGAGGAGGACGATGCACGTGTTTTCTCTTTTTTTATTTTTTTAAATTTTTCAAACATTATATGTACTACCTCAATCCATTTTTTCTCCCATGATCACAATTAGTCCACTCCTCTTCTCATCTTCTTTCTATCTTCAAATATGGATCCCAGCAATTTTCCAAACCCGTATAGTGCGAACGACGGTATGCCGATGTTCGGAAGTGAAGGCGGCGCCCATTGGCCCGGCCACGAAAACTATAGGGTCGAGGCTCTTGTAGGGTACACCTACGGTTCTAAGTCTGAGTTCGATCCGTTCTTCAACACCGACTCCTACAGGGTCGACGCAGAAGAAAAAGACAACTCGGAAGGATAAGGCTCCAGCCGCCTCACTCCCATCCAATGATCTCAACAACGAGTACATCGTCGGGTGCACAGACTACATTCCAGAGGAGTACTTGAATCGATATATCGGAGGATTCGATAAACGACAACCACCAGACTATGGTCAGGATGTGGGATCGCATTAAGGCCAGATACAACATGGTGAAGCCGGCGTGGGCGTACAAGCGAAGCAAGGAGTAGCTCCGCAAGTGTTGGGATTGATCAAGCTCAACATCAACAACTTTAGGGATATTTACACGAAAGACAAGCCGAAGTTCGACGGAGGAATACCAGTCGCGTCCTCAGCGCCGAAGCGGACGAAGAACACTGTCAGTAGCGGTTACACAAGCAGTGGCGGCCCGTCGCCTATGGATCTCAATGCTAAGCGGAAGGGAGTTTCGGCATACCAACGTCTACTTTTAGGCGTCCTGTTGACAACAAGGCTGACAAAGCCCAGGCCAGAGGGAAGTCGATGGCGTCTGCATCGGCTGAGCCGCCTGCGCCGTCTACTCAGCTCGTGGCCACAGCGCTCTAGGAGTTTGGTGGCTTTTGCGAGAGTTACGAGTAGAGGTTGATACTTGATACGACTACTACATGTAATAATGCCACTGATCCAGAGATCCGTCGGAAGTATGACAAGATGATCAAGAATTTGAACAAGAAGTTAGATTTAGATGAGTAGTATTTGTTTTTATAAATTTAGTAATGTAGTTTTTTTTAAATAAATAATATAGGTTTTTTTAAAATTAAGTGATGTAGTTTTTTTTAATTAAGTAATGTAGTTGTTTGTTTAAATATGTTGTGTTTAATATAATACTCCCTCCGTCTCTAAAGAATATGCACTTTGGGTTTAGCACGGATTTTCATGCAAAATTGGTAAAGTAAGAGAAATATAGAGAGAAAACGTAATTAAAGTATTGTTAGTGGAGAATAGGTCTCACCTCATTAGAGAGAAATTGGTTTAAAAATTGGAAAGTGCATATTCTTGTGAGACGGACTAAAAAGGAAAGAGTGCATATTATTGTGGGACAGAGTGAGTACTATATTTTGGTATTTTAGTAATTGAAAATAAAAATAAAAAAACAATAACATTTAAAATTAAATGGAAAATGGATTTTAATCGATAAGGTGGACACTAGTCCGAAACCACTGCAGAAGGAAGGGCTGGACTAAAAAATGCTGATATGGCGACCACTAACTCGTCCGTCTACTAGGGCGGACTAGTGGTCCGACCACTGTGGATGCTCTAAGAGAGATAAAGAGAGAATAAAGTAAGGGATGATTATATTTTGCCAATGTTGGATCTTCTTAAAATTTAAAATAAAAAAAATAAAAAATAAAAAAAGAGAGAGAGAGAGAGATTGACCTTTAATATCATGGAACTTTAAAAAAGTTGGGTTTTTCCCACGAACTTTCAAATTGGCAAATAGAACTTTATCTGAGTTTGTTATTTTCCACCGGCGAAAAAAATTCTACTATAATCAAGGATTTATGACCAATTTTGGTGGGTGTGATTCAAGAAAAACTATCCTCAAAGATTGAAAAATTTGAAGCTCTCGGAGTTGTCGATAAATTACGTAAAAAGTTTGCATTATGATATTATTTGCCGAAATTATTTTGCCAGTGGAAATAACAAGCACAAGTAAAATTTGTGGTATTATTTGTCAATTTGGAAGTTTGTGTGAAAACTTAACTTTTTGAAAGTATCATGATATTAGAAGTTAATATCCCTATAAAATGGCGCTATTAACAAGGAACAAAAGTTGTGTAGAGTTCTGAAGAGAGTTGTGTAGAGTCCTGCTTGTACAAGACTAGCTTCGATTAGTGATTGAGAACCTCAAAATAAATATGGAACAGCAAAGAAAACAAGCATACACAAATCTTAAGAAGAAACATTATTTAGTTATATTTCCAGCATCAAAATGCATGAACTGGAAATGGACGGTGTCATTGTGTCAGCACCCACCCTCGTAGCAATCAAACACATTTACTCATTGAGAGAGAGGGAGAGATAGAGGGGGGGGGGGACGGTCCTAGAAAAGAGCATTCAATACTCTTTTCGTCCCTAAAAAATAAATAACTATATTAATAGCATGAGTTCTAATATATAATTGATAAGGTAATACTCTCTCCTCTCTCATATTATTTGAGACTTTTCTTTACGATACGAAATTTAAGAATGTTGTGTTTAGTGAGTTAAATAAAGATAAAATAAAATAAAAGAGAGTAAAGTAAATAAAAGAATAAAGTAGATGAAATTAAATGTTTTGTTTTTAACTAAAAGGAAAATAACGCAAATAACTTAGAACAACCCAAAATGAAATGACTCAAAGTAACTTGGAAGTTGGGCTGAGGGAGTAAGAGAGAGGTAAAAAATGATAGTGAAAGAAATGTTAGTACATTGTGGAATCCACATGTAAAATTATTATTTATTGAAAACATTTCATATTTGGATTTGGTCTAATTTTTAAGAGATGGTATAAAATGGTAAAGCGAATCTATTTTTTAAGGACAAAAGAGTAGTAATTAAGAGATTAGCATTTAGCTGCAAATAATGTCACATTTTTAGTACTCCATTTGTTTGTGTTTTAGATAAGTTGAGAAACTGTTCTGTGCATATCATTCTCGCCAAATTCAGATCTTCTGTGGGACCTCAACTGCCACTACCTCTCAATAATACATTATCGTTTCCTCGCCTCCTACTTTCATCATTGCAACATATAATCATTGACAGTTAAACAATGCACAATTTAAGTATATAGTAACTATCATCAATATCTGCCCATTATGCATCAATCTCATTGTCAGCACCAAATAATATTTTTCTGTGCCACAGAAAAGAAAAGCACCTACCTTTGATCTACAATGTCACAAAATTGTTGGCTCTTACTGTTTCACCTTTGATCTACAATGTCACAAAATTGCTATACACTAACTCAAGAATTTTGTATTCACCTTCCTGACGATATACTTACATGGTAGAATAACATTTAACACACAAGTCCTTCAGAGCTACAAATCCTTTGGAAACTCCATACAAACTAAACAAAACTCCCATCCATGAATCTGTTCATAGCAAGAAAAAAAATCAATTATTGATAGTAACAACTCTAAGGATGCACTCTTTAGTTGAAATACCTATACAACTTTTCGACTCATTCTAAACTATACTAATACTTCTCAGAATAATCATGTATCTTAAGTAGGGTATACTTTGTAAGAAAGTGCATCAAATCAAACCACAAGTAGAACCTATGTTATTATAGACGTTAACTTCTTACGGAAAACTTAGAAACCGCAATACCTAACCATGTCTTCGTTTATGAGTTTTGATGGTACTTGTCGAAGGGGCCCTCTTCATGGATGGTTTCATCACTGAATCTGACTTCTTCGAAGATATAAGAGCTGAAGACAGGAGGGCATCAACAGCTTCGCGCTGTTGTTTCCTTTTCTTTAATGTATCACTGAGTGTTTCAGCATGATTAGAAGCTTGCACTTCACCCTTCCCCTTGACTGTTCTCTCAGAAGATGATGTACCAACTTTCGCGTCTGGTGGCTTATCATGCTTGATAGTTTTTGAATGCACTTCATCAGCAACTGGTCTCATATGATCTTTACTTCTACTAGCTTCCTTTCCAGTATTAGTTGAATGTGTCCTAACACTGTTATTATTGCTCTCCTTTCTAGCATCAGCTCTTACCCCCTTAATTTGCTTATTATTATCTCTGAATCTGGGGCTTATATCAGTCTTCTCTTTATTTTCTTGCAATTCCAACGTTGCACCTTTAATTACTTTGTAGTCATTTTTTGGAATTTTATCAGATGTCATCTCCTTGGGATCCAAAAGCTTTGTTCCCCTTCTATCTCTGCTCCTTTTGACATCTATTGCAGCATCCTTCCCCAAACAGGGAAGCTCTTGACCATCACTTTCTGGTGCAGTATCAACGCATTTTCTCTTTCTTTCAGTAGTATATTTTACAGTTTTCTGCAAATTAACATGCCCCCTTGCAGATTTGAGCCACTCGTCTTCCTCGAACTGCCTAGTGAAAGACTTCTCTGCACTTGTTCTAATTTCTGAACTGAACTTGGGTATCGAACTGTATGGCTTTCTAGCAGATACAATCAAATTTCTTTGTTTTGCATCTTCTAAAAGAGCTGCCCACGTCTGGTTTGTCCGTAATGTTCTTGCATTACCAAAAACCCAAAGAGAGAATTTAGCCCTAGTCAAAGCTACATTCATCCGTCTAACATCAGCGACAAATCCAATATTACTACAGCTGCCTCTAGGTGTTTCATCGCAGGATCCAGATGCTCTAACAGTAGAAAGTAGCAGGATATCAACTTCTCGCCCTTGAAAACCATCAACTGTATTAAATTCCATATCAGAGGTAATAGAAGATCCAAAGGCACTGGTGAACCGTGTACGTAAAAGTGACAACTGGCGCTTGTAAGGTGTTATGATGCCAATTCTTCCACCCCAGAATTCAGATGGATAACTGTCAAAATAACAATGTCTTGATCATACCAGTCACTGAAAATGAGAATCCAAGAGCTGAAAGATTGAATACCTTTTTCTAAGAAATCTCAACACTTCAACAGCAGCATCAGCCTCAGACTCATTGTACAGGGAGAGTGATGCAGAATTCTTACCACGGAGCTCCAGACCATCAATGATGTCAAAAAATACATATGGCCCAAGGCACCGAGTCTCATGGAATGATGCAGCTCTGCCAGACATCTTATCTCCATTCTGCAATTTCCCCTCATAGAAATGCAAAGAAGGAAACTGACAAATCTCTGGATGCATCCTATACTGGTAATTTTATAAATACTGTCACTGTTAGTATACAGCTAGCAGCAAAAGGACAAAACAGAAAGAAAACGGAAGGAATATTATACTATTAAGCATAGAGGTACTGTAAGATGAAAAATGGAGAAATATATTCAACATCATTGCAAGATGGTCCTTAGACTATTAAGCATAGAGGTAAAGTAACAGCAATAACTATTTGTCAAGCTGAGTCGCAAAACTACAATATGAGCACTAATTTGTCAGCAGAAGAGACTAAAATAAAATAATTGACTGCTTTAAAATCTGATTTTCGGCATCGTGAAATCCATTCTTAAATAGTGGACCTCGCCAGTTTGATAAAAACAAACAATATTACAGCCACTCCTGATTATAGTACAAGAAAGGTATATTCATAGGCTTTTATGCAGCTTATCGGTCTCCTGGAGTTAAAAATGGAAAATCAGGGAGACAATTCACATTGACAGTATAATCCAGATATTCGGACTACCTGTTGGGTGAGCATGATTACAGGATGACCTGCCCTCTGCAGCCTTTCAAACATGCTGCACTGGAACATGTATTTGCTAGCAACATTAGATAAAACTGTGGCAGGAAGCTGCTTTGGATCACCAACCTATCCAAAAGAAGCAAAATAGACTTCAATGATGCTTAGCGTTATCAAAAAGACAAATTAATTAATGCTTAATCATGTACCATGATACATTTGGTTCCCCTCGATTTTAAGAGCTGAAGTGGAATCAATGTGGCAGGTTCCAAGGCCTTAAGGAAAGCATAAGAAAAAAAGACAGTTGAAATTCAGAATAGAAAAAATGAACAAGGATAAATGAAGATAGAGCAAATTACAGAGATAAGACAAGACAAGAAAGGGAAAAGTAAGTACTTGAGCAGCTTCATCAATCACAACAGCATCAAATAGAGTGGTTTCAGATGCATTGATGAATTTATGGCTTGATGTAGATTCAGAGCACACCCCATATAGATCTCCACCGCAGCCACTTAGTGTGGTCACCACAACTTCAGCCTCCTTCAATATAGCATTCCGAAATTTATGTCTTAGGGCTCTCATTTCTTCGTTGGCCTTCCTCTCTCTCGCCTGGGCACTGGCAAGTTCTGTATACGCGGCTTTCTTTTTTTCGTATAACTGCCTTAGCTTTCCTTTCAATTCAGCATCAGAAAATATCTTGCCATCTTCAAGATCTCCTTCCATGAAATTTTTAACTTCAGAATTTTCTTCCTGCCAGCTAGCCCGCTTGGCTTCATAGTGTCTTATCTGTTCCACTAACTTTTCTAAATTAGTACGCAATATAGTTAAAGAATCTGCAAAAGTCCCACTATTTTCATCATGTGCATTTCTCTTTTCTTCGCCTAAACGATTTTCAACCAGTGTATCGATGAAGAAGGGAAGAGAATTTGGATGGACTGTCTTTGCATTACCAACCCTCACAATATATGGCTTGTACCTCTGTCCATCACAACCATAAAGACCTTCATTGTATATCCTTGCAACTAGCTCATCAACTGCAGCATTAGATTGAGCACAAATGAGAATTCGGCCTCTAATGCCATTTCCTGTAGTTCTGTTATTCTTTTCAACATCCTCATTTAATTGTTTAGCCAATGCTGCATCCTGCCAGGCTCTCGCAACTGCAGCAGACTGACTGATCCTTTGACTCGTGCTAGAGCTACTACATGCTGATCCACCATTTCTTAATCTTTTGGAATCATTTATTTGAGAAACAGCAAGCAGACTGCTAACAATGGCCAGAATTGTTCGGGTCTTTCCAGTTCCTGGTGCAGAAGTAGAAGAAAGAATATAAATGAAGGGTAACCCATAATTATCTATAAAAAAAGCACATATATACAATAATGAATAACCACACACCTGGAGGTCCCTGTATGAGAGTCAACTCAAAGTCCTTTTTCAAGTCAGACAGTCCAGTTGCAAGACTGATAGCCTGCAGCTGACTGTCATTATATGATGACTTAAGAATCTGCTGCAGAGGTTGAGGGAGTTTACTCATACTTTGAGTTTCTGCATCATATTGACTAGAACGACAATTGACCGGGTTCAAAATTATTGGAAGTAAAGGAATTTCCCTTATTGATGACAATGCCTGGAATTCTCGAAGTTGAGGGGTAATGGACATGATACGACTAACATACCACCTGCTTCTCTCCGCAAGAAGCTTTCTAGCTCGCTCGAGCCGAGGACATGCTTGAAGATACAGTCTAATAGCTAAGATATTTGACCTTCTTTTGTTGTCTTTCTCGCGTCTTTCAACCTAAGACCAAGCATAGCATAAGCAAGATACAGATAATACTCAATTTCAAGCAAATTTGTCAAGCTCACAGTTAACCTACCCATAGACAAGCATAGAAAAGAATAAGTACCAACACTATATAACAGCAGGCTCTTAAGAATAAAATGACAGGACTGTTTGGATAATAATTAATGTAACTACAAACACATCATTGCTTTATAACAAGAAAGCACTTGATAACATTCTGTTATATCTCGCGTATATTAGGCAACAACTAAGGTTGTAGAAATCATCTGAAGCAAAGGTTACCCACATTTATTTTAAGTATGGAATACCTTTCCAACAGTGTGTATATCACTGGTAGTAGAGTTCTGCAGAGGTTGTCTAGTAAGTAAAATGAGATCATTTTCCAACAGGCTTCTAGATCCGGGGGAATTATCTTCATCTTGTACAAAGCGAACGACATGGAAATCATCTATTCTCTCAACAGACAGCACAGATAAACTTCCACAGCACAGTTCCTCAGAAGAAGTCATCTCCTGGTAGGAATTCTGTAGTTGCGCTTTGAATTCTTCCAGAACCAAGGGCCGGAAAATTTCAAAATACCCATCAGATGATTCGAAACAAACAGGAACTTGCTTTAGTTTGCCTAATCTTTGAGAGTTTTTCTCAGTTCCAGAAGCTAAACCAACAGCAACAAAGAAATCCAACTCTAAGATGGGTTTGTACCAGTCATCAAGTCGGGGGGGCTGAAATCTTTTCACTCCACCACCCAGCCTCATAGAGCCCGGCCTGCTCTTTTGAGGCACAGAAAGCTGGATAACTTGCCGTTTAGGACCGGAAATGATTGGCTTCATATTTAAGGGCTGTTGACGTTTTGGTGGTTTGAAAAATGAGAACTTCCATGCATCATCATCTGCATCACCTACTACTTCTTTTATGATTCCATCATTAGCTTTTGGAGCTTTATTACTCTCCTGATTTTTCCTTGCAGAAGCGATGCTTAAATCATTAAAGGTCTTGTTACTTGAAGATACTGGAGATGTTGATGAGTCCCTTTCTCTGGATTTCACAACTCCATCTGGTACTTTCATCAAACTTGAATTGTTCCTTGGTGGGAAATGATTGGGTACACCTTCTCTTGTTTCAATGTTATTCTGCTTACTCTCTGATGGCTCTACTGGAACAGGGGATTGAGATGTTTGTACGCTTCCAGTAATATCCAAATTCATTTCCTGAACAAGATCAGTAGAATAAGAACCTATCTGAGAATCAGCCTCTGAGGAGACCACCAGACCACCAGGGCAGTCAACATCTTTCTCTTTCAAGTCAGCTTTCGACTCTTCTCCTGCTGTGCTTGTACCAGCATGATCATCATAATATGTAGTTTTAGTCAGCCAACTATAAGAAACCCCCACATGGGCAGAAGCATCAGATTCCTTCTCAACATCAGAAAGAATTATAACATTGCCTCTCTCCAAGTCAGCTATCGACTCTTCTCCAGCTGTGCTTGTACCAACATGATCATCATAATATGTAGTATTAGTCAGCCAACTATTAGAAACCCCCAGGTGGGAAGAAACATCAGATTCCTTCTCATCATCTGAAAGAATTATAACACAGCCTCTATCCAAGTTGACCAATGGCTCAGAATCTAGGATATCATCTTCAGCTTCATCGACTAATATTGTCTCTTTTGATCGTGCAAATTGTGACCGACTAGCAGTTTTATTTAATGCAGAGCACTGTTCTTTTAATGAAACAGAAAGACGTGCTACATGCTTGCTCACTTCATCATTTGAAACTTTTTCTGCACTCAAAACAAAGATGCCATTGAATGCATAGTGATTTCAAACTGAAATCAACAAAAAGCATAATAATATCAAACTGAAAAACTCACCACATGAAATAAGTTTCTCAATATCACTAATTGCTGAAGCAGATTTATCACTGCACACCATTCTGATTTGACCAAGCATATAAGATAATGTTTGTTTCCAATATCTAACCACAACAGCAAGTGATGATTTCCCCCAATCAGCCAGATCATGAAGCCACTTCATGCTATCAAAACTGTCCAACACTATGCCAGAATTCTTGGGATGTCTTTCAAAAAGCACAGGGATGACTTCAAGAATGCGGATACAAGTCATCTGATACAAGATACGGAGAATAACTTGAGTATGATTTTACTTATAGCAGACATTTACAGTCTTTAAGAGTAGAAATACGAGTCAAGAGGAACAAGAAACTCAGGTGTATTTAGGTACTATAACGCAGCAAAAATTCACAGAGAAACCTGTTCACAAGTTTAGTTGATTAAGGTTCCAGAAACAAGTCAATGGAAAATCTCAAATAAAAGTAATTATTCATGATAATAGACTACATAAGGCTCTCCTTGACTCAAACTATGTACACAGTTTCATAGCTGATACATGCATCTCATGGAAATATTCAATTTCTTCCAAGGTATGACAAAAGCTCAAAATATCAATGAATATGCTTGATAAAATAAACAGATACAAGGGAAATGCTTAAACTAAAGAAATGAATCAGGTATTTCCAATAATAGCTAGTAATATGCGAACCTGAGATAATGTGTAATCAGTGAATGCCTTGCCTCCATCTAAGCATTTCAGTATTGAAGGCCAAGCTGCCTGTGACAGTAAGCAGCTAAACTTGTTCCACCATGCGGAGCTAACAATTGATGAATATCCACCACCATCAGAGTGTGAAGATTCAAATACAGGTTGCTTTAGAAATCCACCTTGAGAAGAAAACTGTGAAGTGTCGGCAACATCTGACGAATTTTGAGATTGGGTTTGAGCAGATGGATTTCCTTCTTTGAGCAATTTGCATAAGATGAAGAACAGGTGATGTAAAGTCGAAAAGTTAGACAAAACAGAATCCAACTGAACCTGAAAAGTATTTGGTAAAACTACATCAGCACACCATAATATGTGAATTTGTATTGATTTCTAAACTTCAGAAGTTGTATCTAGAGCAGCAATTGGATGAAATTCATTCAAATATCTCTCCAATTAAAGAAAAGACAAGTATTCATAAACAGGTGAGTCAATTATTAACACTAGAATAAGAAATAATGAGCTTGGGTTCATGCCATCAAGGACCTTTCGTGTGTTGTGTTTATGACTATGTCTTATATTTACATCGCTTTTTTTTTATGACTGTCTTATATTTACATCGTTATCACTTATCATTTAGACACGAAATAAAATGTGTTTGAATGAATTTCAACCTATAATCAGAAATAATGTGGAAACCTACGGTTTTGTGTGAATAAGAATTTGTTCTCTTCATAAAGACGTCTTTTAGCAACTATTGAACTCAACATTTGGAAAAAGTTATCCCACTCAAGCAACCTCTATTGGATGACATGTCATTACTCCAGTGCACTTTATCATTTGCAAGCAAAGTCGATACCAATATGGAAAGAAAGACACATGTGGGAATATATCGTTACCAATTTCAGAGCATGTCTCAGTCCCAGAAGGATGGATAACAAGGGGGGTGGTGTGGAGCAAAGAAACTGCAGACCACAAGTAAGGCCGCGCACATTTGAAACTTGTTCCAGAATCAGCCTACCCACTTGCCTGGCATTCTACAACAATGAGATAAATTTGCTCACAACTTTAGGTAAAAATCATCAATTTAATATCAAAAGCAAAAGTATTATTATCATTCATCAATCATATTACATCATTAGGATCCAGAAGTAAGAGAATCAAACTGCTGCTCATCATGGGCTCCCAGATCCACTGTTTTCTAAGTTCTGCTTGTTCCATTCTAATGGTATAATGTCTAGTTAACCTGCATTGTTTCTCCATTGGGCAATCTTTAGAACTTCATCACATAGAGCAAGAAAAACCCCACATGCACAAGTTGTATAACATGATCTCTAATAAGAACATCTGATATAAGCCACTAACCTCTTGAAAGTCCTAACTAAAGGGCGGCACATTGTTGAAGTCCTAATAGAGTTTCTAGACTCTGTTCCATCCCCACCATCGTCAGAACCTGATGGGACCTTCCACCCCAAAAGATAAGATATTTCTGGCGCACATGTGACCAACCAATTCCGTATAGAAAGAGACATTTCTGTGCTATCTTCAGTCTCTATCAGTGAAAACCGAGATAATGCCCAAATAACAGCCTTGGAAAAGGATAACGGGAGGGCCAATGGATCGATTTCAACTAACACATCAAACCATAGCATGGGTACACACATCCAGCTCCTATCTACCTGTGAGACAACTTTATGCTGCAAAGTGAACTCTTTCCAACAACTAGTATTCTTCTCTTCCACATGGAGACCAAACAGAATCTCTTCTTCGTCGTCTGCATCACCAGAATTAGTAGTCCTGATGGATTTATCACTGGGATGCAACTTCCCATTTAATATTACAGAGATCAATGCAGATGCATCCGACACTACAATAGTTTGAATTAGATCAATTGCAGGTTGCCGAAGAGGACTGTGAAGAGATGTATCCTTCAGAGAGGACACAAGAGAAGGGCCCCTGTGAATTAACATAAAGGAGAAGAAGGAAAACTTAATACCAAGAAATGTCACTGTATAAATGTATGTTAAAAGTGTCCAAATCATGACAAAGTTGAATTATTTCTCTATGCATCTATAATAAAGCACCCAGACATGTTCCATAGAGATGTACCACATGTGCGCGCATTCAGAAGGTGGACAAGGAGGATCCATCCTGTAACCACGGAGAATAATGAGAAAAGCAATCTGCATAAACAAGAGAAGGGGAAAAACTTGAGAGAGATATTACAGGAACCAAAAAAAAGCATGTTATATGACAGATGTCATGGAAGATAGGAAGCAACCTGACTAGCCTTTTTCCGCATGAGTATGCTAAAATTACTGCTCACAGGCACTTGATGTAGGAGAAAGTAAAGAAAATGCCTTCTCTGTTTTTCATGTTCTCCATCTTGCAGAGCTTCAAGAGACTGGAGGAATGATATAAATATTATAGGGAATAAATCATCACTCCAACAGTGTGTTCAAAACAATGACAGAAGAAGAGAAAGAGAGAGAGAGAGTCTCAAGCAAACATGAAGAACCATAAACATGCCTGCAAGAAAGGTTCGAAAAGATCAAAAATTTCTTTGTGGCTTTTCTCATTTCTGGTATGGAAACATTGACCAAGAAGTGTATTTCTCATAACACTAGGAGACAGTGTAGCTCTCAACCATAGTTTACAACCTGTGTAACAGAAATACCAGGTCAGTAGGTTCCAATAGTTATAGCAAATAGATTTACAAAACAGTGAAAGGATCATATACCTAGCTTCTCAAACATTAGTCTCAGGCAGTTAACTGCATGAGAAAACTCGATTGAATCATCGCTGATATGGTTCAAGACAATACTAAGAAAAATGGGATACCGATCTAAAATCCCTTCTTCAAATGCTTGAGGCTCTAGAAACCCCACCCTTCAAGATACAGAATGAACCAAATCAATACTGCAAAAGAAATAGATTCCTACAGATATTCACAAAGTAAACCAGCTTCTTCTTACAATGCCTTCATTCCAAGCCACACAGTTACTTGGTCCAGTTTAACCCTTGGCCTTGCAGTCTCAAGAGCGGTCTGCACACCTTCCGTTTCCAATATGTACATGCATTTCTTGAGTAAATACTGCAATGAATCCAAGTCTGATGATCTTCTGCGTGAGATAAAGAGGAAACACACAATTGCCATAAGGTTTTTAGGAACTCCATAAACAAGTCAGCATACTGCAACCTACAAGGAACACCTCATTCTCTCACTCATCTAGACCAGTGTTATCAATCTCGTATGGCGGCTTATGGCGGTTCGCCTAAAAACCGCCACAGGGATATGGCGTATTAGTATGGAGGATATGGCGGTCAATAATTAAATAAATAAAATAATACTTATATATTTATACATAATTCAAAAATTGGAAAATAACAAAAATATAACATCTAAAACTCTTAACACAATTAATAAAGCATAAAATACAACTCTAACATCCATGTTTCTTGCATAATGCCCCATTCCTAAATGCAGTACACACGCAATGTGGTCAAATGGCGGATATGGATGTGCTATGGCAGCGCAATGTTGCTATGGCATTTCCACCACAGAACGCCATGCCATAGCGCCATGGCGCCGCGCCGCCATATCCGCTATTTGATAAAATTGATCTAGACACAATCTAAAGCTGGTGAATCATAGAGGTACGAAGTAAACATAATCATATGAATCAAATGGTCAAAATACTAAAAATATGCAACACCAAAATTTCAATACAATGAAAAAAGGCACCTCAATTTACCCATGTGCCCAGCCAAGCGAAGACCTATAGATCGAACTCGTCTGCTTTTGAAAAAAAGCAATGCATAAACTCCCTGACAACACAATAAGAAAAGGAAGCCAGGATGGTTCAGTTTGATTGCTGCAGGACAACAAAAAGAGATGTACTATAGAACAAAAGGAATATATGAAAAAAATGATGGAAGGACAAATCAGAACACTTGAAATAATCATACCGGATACTGTTGGTGCCCATCTAATGCCAGATCGTGAGAATTATCAACAGCTTCAATAAAAATTTGAAACTCCATGGCCAAGTATTGGTCATCGAGCATTACAGGGAACATCAAAACCTTATGTTAAAAGAACAGGGTTAATGACAAGGGTGAGTTTCAAGATCCATTACTGCTGGTGAAGGAAGCACTGATCAGACAAATAGTGTATCATGAATGAGATATTACAGTTTATTACACATATCATATCATGTTCGAAATCGGACAACAAATGAATTTCCCTGTATAGACCGTGAAGATCATCTCCGATACCAATTTTCGTTAACATGGATATCATTAAAAGAAAAAGGTGATACACTGAGAAATGAGAAATTACATGTAATATTTGTCAAGTGCCAACATATCCAATGGTCCAACCAAGTTGCAAATGCATCGAGCACATTCAGTAAAGAAGCTTAAGAGCATAAAATAGATGTAGGAAAATAAATTTGACACATGGATAGTTGTTAGTGCAGGTACACTGTACACGAAGTAATTAATTCAGCTGAAATGAAAAACGAAAAAATACTGATAAGTACATCTTTGAAGTCCTAAAAATAATGTGGACTAAGTTGTAGAGTATTTGATACTAGAACAAAGGAAACATCAGCAGCTTAGAGCTTACTAGCATAAGTTTTATTACGGCATCAATTATAAGCAGGTGGTGGAACTCTTTACTGAAAATACTCAGGTCAATTACTTGCAATATGTTGCATGCTATATCATTACCCACAGTGGCTTAAACAATACTCCCTCCGTCCCAGCTCAAGTGATTGACTTATTTTCGGCACGTGTTTTGAGAAAATGATAATAAATAGTTAAAGTGGATAGAAAATAAAGTAAAAGAGGAAATAATGTAACTCTCTTACTTTGCTTTATCTCCACTTGAACTATTTAGTACTCCCTCCGTCCCACTCAAGATGTCCACATTCTTGAGAGGCACGGGATTTTAGGTGATGTAAGTAGAGAGAAAAAAGTAGTTGAATAGTTTAATGAGGAGAGAGGACAGAGGGATTTATTTCCAAATATAGAAAGTGGATATCTTGAATGGGACAAACTAAAAAGAAAAGGTGGATATCTTCAGTGGGGCGGAGGGACTTTACTTCTACATTATTCTCTCTCTTACTTTACTTTCTTTCCACTTCTACAATCAGTATTTTTGTTAGGGTTAGTATTTTTTACTTGGGATATCTGGTATGCTTCAATTTCATACTCCCTCTGTCCAACTTTAAGTGGAGCAATTCTAATTATGTAGAGAGGCTAATCTCACAACAATCTTGCAACTTTAAAATGCCAGCATTGATTTCACATTGATTTCTGTCTTTTAGAGTTGGTGATTTTTCTCTTAAACATCACTTCTCTTATTTCGTATAGTGTCCTCCTATAAATATTTGGGAACTAACCATCCCTTCCCCTTTCAAGTGTGAACAGTTGAATCAATCATCTAAATAAATTTAGCAAGAGAAACAGTAAGTCCCAGTTACTCCATACGATATTTAGACTAAAAATGACAAGTAAAGGGAAAACCAAGACTGGGTGTAAACAAGTACCTCGAACATAACACTAACAACTTCTCCATAGTCACATGACGCGTCATACACCCCTCTTGCTATTCTATCATTGAGATCCTTGAGGTGCGTGGTAATCCGCTCTTCATCAAGCACATGCAGTACATCTAGTAGAAGACCGATACAGCTTGGCTCATATTCATTTTGATACATCTCTTGTGCTTGATGATGCTGGTGAATGCATAGAGTGCACCCCCTCATTTCTCCTGAAATTCTTTTCCACAGGAGCTTGAGAGGAGAACCTTGGGATTCGTCCTTGAGAAAATTGTAAAATGTCTCGAGAAGAGGCCCCATCAGATCCCAATAACCACACCAAACGTGATCGTCTATTGGCAGATGTATCAAGAAATTGAAAGCGTCTGAAAACCTGGATATGGAGATTTGTTAACACCAAGTTTAGTTGCTTAAACTCGAATGCCAAGTTCCCTTGTTAGAGGTCAAAGCAAATACCATGCAATATACACCAAACATTTAACAGATATCAACTATCAAATGTCAATAAAAAAAAAATTAACAAGAACATTGTTTCCCCAAAATCAAGGTACCCTACTCGACTCCACTGATTATCAGCAGATCGAAATGGGGGGAAAGGGGCGGGAGGGAGAAGAAGTAACCATTGTTCTTTGAGCTGGCGGAGACGACGACGTTTGATAGGATGAACGGCTGCGTCGTCGTCCTCTTGCTCGATGACACTCCATCGCTGCAACAGCTCTTTTCTGCTGACTTCGGCTTTCTTCGACATTTTCCGATTGGATTCTCTAGGGTTCCCCTTTTCCCGCGAACGGAACAAGACAATGAATCGTGACGGCGGAACTTCCTCGCGCGGGGAACCCAAAACAATCAATTTTCGTAAATTTTCTTATTAACCCAAACTGTTTTTGTTTTATTATTGTGTTCTAGTACATCTATAATAAGGAGTAGTACTACTACTCTAGTACTAATACTATCTCGGGTAGTATATCTTTCATCCAAAATGTTTTACCTTTCTTTCAATTTAGTACAAAAAATATTAAGTTTGCATATTCCATACAAAAAGTTTACTTAGTGGCGTCAATTATCATGACTAACTATCATGACACTATCCATCTAGAATTAAGTTGTAGGATTATTTTAATTGAAGGAGGAAAGTTATGACTAATTATCATAAGACTATCCATCTAGAATTAAATTGAGGGGGTCAATCTTATGAACCAAACATGATACATATTTAATCATGAGATTTAGTCTTGCCAACCGCCCTTAGTGTTACAAAATAATACATTTTGTTAAGTCCCTATTAATACCGTTACTCCAATTACATCGTACATGCAAAAAGTTTCATTAATATTTCAAATTTGTACCAAAAGTTCAAAAATTAAAACTTTCCAGTAATTATTTCAAACACAGTTATTTTTATTACTCACAAAAATGAAAAACACATAGAAAAAAAAATCACCATTCTTCACCATCAAATTAGCGAATTGCATTTTATTGTCGAAGCATTCTCATGTATAGGGGTGGCAAAATGGGTAGCGGGTAATGGGTAATTCCCATCTCGAGTATTGGGTATCCGCTACCCGACGATAGCGGGAAATGGAGCGGGATAAGGTAGTGTGTTTTAGAGTTTTGCGGGTAGCGGGTATACCCACTACTCGTGCGGGTATACCCGTTAGTCCAGATAATACCCGTTATTATTAGTATTAGCCATATTCCATCTTTTAATACTCTATTCGTTCCATATAAATAGAGGTGTTTCAAATAGTTAAGGTAGAAGGAAAAAAAAGGTAAATAGTTAAATAAGAATAGCCATATACACACTCATTTCGGAAAATTAGAAATAAATAGTTAGAACGGAGAAAAATTAAAGTAAGAGAGATATGAAAAGAGTATTTATATTAATATATTTCCAAAATGGGTGAAGAAAATGAAATGTCGCTATTAAAGCAGAACAGTGGGAAAACTTTATATAATCTAAGAGTTTTTTTAAAACATTTTTATATTCCAACGAACATACAATTGAAAATTCATTGGAACTAGCTATAGAGTGTCCCCTCACTTCTATTCTCAATCTATTCAACGTTTATCATCGATATTAATAAAGTAAATTAGGGAACATTGGCGGTTATTATGGTTCTCAAATTTTTTATTAGGATTTTGGGTAGGGTATGGGATACCCGTCACGGGTATCGGGTAATCCTGGTATGTAACGGGGCGGATATTGGGACAACAAATTTGGCTAAAATTGGGTACGGATACCCGCGGGTAACCCGTTTCGCCACCCCTACTCATGTAACAATGGAGAATACAACTTATAAAAAGTTATTGAATCTTTTTTAAAAAAATTAAATATTGACTTATTGACTGTTTGAAGCTCAAATTAGCCATTTTGTAAAGATGAAATATGGACTTATTTTATATTGTGTTCTATGAAGAATACAATTAAAGTAGAGTATATTGAGAGACATATTTTTTTTAAACCACGATCAATTGCTGGAAGAATTGATATTGACTGTTATTTTTCTAGAGTGACTAATTGTATTAAATCTCTAATTATTCTTTTATTATGATGATAAATTGGACAAATTATAAACTAACTAACGGTGTTTAAAATATTTAACGGAATGTATTAATTTAAAACACTAAAGTAACTTTTTATATGAAATGTGTAAACTTAATACTTTTTGTACTAAATTGAAACAAAGGTAAAACATTTTTGTATGGAACATGTAATTACCCCACTATGTCGAGAAATTTTGGAAAAATGGATTAGTTTCGTTGACCTTTCGAAATGAGGGATTAATTTCGTTGACCTTTCGAAATACGGGTCCGAGGCATGCGAACTTTTAAGAATAAGTGATTTTCGATTTTTTTATGCATTTTCTCTTATTTTTAATAATTATTCCGTTCCAAACATTTATTAATTGACCAAATTACCCTAAATAAATTTTTAACACAATTTATAAAAAAATGAGTTTTTCTCCAAACCTACTTCCGCCCTCCTCTGCTCTCATCCCCAACGTCTCATCCCCACCTCCACCTTCATCTCCACCTTGTGGTCTACATTAACAAAGCATGAAATTTCACCCACCCCTGCAAACCTACTAAAGAAAATCGATCCAAAAAAAAAACTCAAAAAAATATGGAGTCAAAAAAACCCCTCAATTTGCATAATCCAAACCATGTCACACTGTGGGATTGCGGCAGCTCTCTCAACGACTCGTTTGAGTTGAAGGCTTTCGAGAGGCAGCTCGGCTCCGCCATCAATTCTAGAAGCATGTCCATGCCGCACTTGTCCGACCGCTGCTCTCAGCCGTCGGCGAAGAAATCGGCGTCGAAGATTATTTATAGGTCGTTGCAGAGGCTGATCTGGTCGGTTTTCAGAATTAGGAGTAATAGTAGTAGCAAGGCTGGCTCGGGAGAAGGTTTTTTCATCGTTTATGATAAGTCGGTAGCCTCCATCTCCGAATCCGCAACCCTGCCGTTCACTCTACGAAGACGTTGGGGATGAGAAGGGAGGAGGGCGGAAGAAGGTTATGGAGAAAAACTGTTTTTTTTATAAATTGTGTTAAAATTTATGAAGGGTAACTTGGCTAATTGATAAATGTTAGGAATAAAATAATCTTTAAAAAGAAGCGAAAATGCATAAAAAATTGAAAATCCCATATTTCGAAAAGTTTGTATGCCTCGGACCCATATTTTGAAAGGTCAGCGAAATTAATCCCTCATTTCGAAAGGTCAGCGAAATTAATCTATTTTTCCGAAATCTCTCGTCTTTTTTCTACTCTAGCCATCCACCAATAAACGTCTTATTGTCATTATCGTCCATTTATCAATAAAATAATCATTTATTTTGTACGATTTTTGTTAATTGACCCACATTCCACTAAAATAACTTACCTTTTCTCACTCAGTTTCTGCTATATTTCCTAAACCCGTATCATATCAAATGTGGACGGAGGAAGTAATAATTAGTCCCACGAAGTGTAAATAAAATGATGTGTAAAAATAGTAGTAGTATATTGTTTAATTATTCCAAAATTAGAAGGTTCATAACTTTTCAGAGACGAACTAATAAGTAAATAGTTCATACTTTTTAGGAACATAACGAATATGTATTTTATGTAAAATAGAACAATAGTTCATAGTACTTTGCAGTTCTTGAGCGTTGATGCATGAGAACTTGGTATGTGCATTTGGGACGAGCAAGAGTGTCCAATTCTAGAATCAGCTATTCAATTTATCCCTGAGCATTTACTTCCAAGACAGTAGACTTTTGCAATAATTATACAAATTGATGCATGATTTGGGTTAGCGATATAACAGTTGCTTGATAGAATAAGCGTTTTTTATATTCGTTAGTTTAGTTTTGTTATCAGGCTTTGCGTGCATTAGTTACGAAATAAATATGAGAAGTGATGTGAGAGGTTAAAGAAAAAAAGAAGTGAGAGGGGATAAAATAAATAGAGTGTAGTAGTTTATAGTTTGGGTTTACACGCTTGATGTGATCCTCGTTCTAGATTTAACGCTTAACGAGAATCAACAAAAAAAAGCGGTGGAAAACTAGATAATTGTGGATGAATGATGCCACAATGGGTATAAATGAATCGTTGATATTGACGTTAACTTGACAAATATATGGAGTATTTATATTCATATGCAAAGAAGTCTGTTATCATCCAAATAAGCAAAAGATACATTAATCTTACGCATCCTAAAATTCACAACAATTAACCTCATATAAATCAATCTGGAATAAAATTATAGTGTGATTTGATTGTGTGCAGGAAATCAAACAAACACTTACCTACTTACACCTTCAAGTATACCATCGGCATCTTATGCCGAAGCTTTCACCCCTGCAACAATAATGCCTCATTGCCTCTAATTTTCCAACTTCAAGAAAAGGGGGACATCAAAAGCGTGCATAGCATCGCAACATTCAACGACAAGTGTCGTGCATTGCATCGACGTAGCCTCATTCAATCAGCCTCACCAAGACCATCACTCCCATCCACTCTCTTGGATATTTGAGTATAATTAGAATTATGCTTTTTCTTCTAATATGCAATTTCACCATTTTTACGTTGAACTGCCCCGGGGGACTCCAAATACCCGCTCCACATCCTTCCACGCAGCCTCCTGGCGTTGAGCAAACAAAGCTCTCTTCGGATCTATTGGGCAGGTGACCGTCTTCACAAAAACAAGTCACCTCGGGTATATGTCACCGGCCAAGTAGTACACCATATGATGTTGGCGTCTATTTGCAGTGAACTCGGTGGTCAGGCCATTGCCATTGCATTGCTCGGCGAAGAGATGCGATGTGTTCAAGATGTTGACATCGTTGTTCGACCCGACCACACTGAAGTAAGCATGCCAGATCCAGAGCCGACGGTCAGTGATGGCTTCGGGGATCATCGTCGGATGGTTGCCCTTGTATCCACTAGCAACCCCCACGCGGTCGGGCTATTCTCCCACTCCCAGTGCATACAGTATATGCTTCCCAGCATTCCAGAAAACCCGTGCACCATCTCATGTAAGTTCATCAGGTACTTGCAAATATGTGTTGCAGAAAGCTTCTACAATTCCCTTTCAAATTTTCTTCAAGCACTTGCGGCCACCTATCTCCCCGATATGAAGATACTCGTCGAACATGTCCGCCGTGGTGCCGTAGGCCAACTGACGGAGTGCAACCGTGCATTTCTGCAACGGCGGCAGTTTGGGACTGCTGATGCCATCCGACCAATACTTGAAGCATGTATCTCGTACCTCCAACGTGTGAACAATGCGTAGAAAAAGATCTCGCCGCATTTCGGCGGTGAAAATCCATCGGGTGGGGCAAACATATGTATCTTGAATCCTTAAGATTCACATTAAGGCCTCATTTCATCGGCAAAATAGTCTGTGAATAGACGTTGATGAGTCTCGTCATGTAAGCTGTGGACAAAGGACCAACGAAGAATTGGCCTCGGGACCTGCTCCGCCTGTTCACGCTCACGCTCCATTTCGGTCAAGCAATTGGCCACGACCCTATTCACGTAATCGAATATGGCCTGAGTCAAGGCCTGATTAACGCCCTTTGTGGTAGTGAGGTCGTCGCTGGAATTCATTTTGATAGAGAATTGAGTCGGGAAAAGAAAGATTGGTGTGAAAAATGAATGAAAAAGAGGTATATTTATATATAAGAAAAAAAAATGTGTTGCATTATCCGGACTTATCGTCCAACTTCTGCAATGGGGCGGACGATAGGCCGGATGATACATCGTCCAACTTATAGTCCACGAACAATTGATCGAGCGGCCCATCTTCAGTGCCAGACAACGTATCGCCATCATCCGCCCCCGTTGAGTGCTCCAAATAAGATGAAAATAAATTTAAGTAAATCATAGTCACTTTGAGATTATAATTACCGCCTAAGTGAAAAACCGAATAGCATATCTATTTTCAAGAAAAAGGAAAAGGAAAATAACATTAAATCAAACCGGATCGGGTAAAGCCTTGCAGCTCAAACCAACACTCAGCATTCAGCAACACAGACGCAGAGGTAGGGTTTTGCGGCCGCCGGAAGTTTGACACGATCTGCTCACTGTTACGCGAAGCAGTTCGCTGTTATTTGGTGCGAGAGTGAAAAGAAATCTAGGAATCAAAGATGAGGCCGATTTTGATGAAAGGGCACGAGAGGCCGCTTACGTTTCTCAAGTACAATCGGGAAGGCGATCTCCTCTTCTCCTGCGCGAAGGATCACAATCCCACAGTATGGTTTGCCGACAACGGCGAGCGCCTCGGCACCTACCGCGGCCACAACGGCGCCGTTTGGACCTGCGATATCTCCAGTAATTTCTTTGCTTTTCGTCTATTGAATTCCGTGAGGCTTAATTGATAAAATTCATGCTAGTAATGGCCCGAATTTTAGTTTTTTTAAATGAGATTTTAGGTTGAATTTTTTGGATCTATGCTACTGTATATTCATGTTTTGAGGTTTTTATAGAGTATTATGTTTTTGATATTTTCTGCGGCGTTGCTAGTTTCGATGGTTTATGTTAAAGCCGTTTTCATTTCCATTTCTTTACCCAGTCTCCACCGCTTTTTCCTTTGGCTTTCATTCATAATAAGAAATGCTCGATCAATGCTTGTCAATTATCGAAGCGGATTTGAGTTTTTATGCTATGTTTCTCCAATTTGTTCGACTTTATGTAACTGTATGCTGCCAGTTGTAGCGATGTTTAATGTTTTTGTGTGAATTTGTGGCATGGTAATGCTACTAGTGGTTCGTTGTTTGGTGACGTTTTTTGGCGTATTCGAAGTCTTGTGATGGATGATTTTTATGTTTTAGGGGACTCCACGAGACTTATAACTGGGAGTGCGGATCAGACTGCAAAAATATGGGATGTCCAAATGGGAACTCCGCTTTTCACTTTTAATTTTGATTCACCAGCGAGGTCTGTTGATTTTGCTGTTGGTGATAAGCTTGCCGTCTTAACCACGGATCCTTTCATGGGGTTGCCCTCTGCTATCCACATCAAGCGCATTGCAAGAGACCCAGAAGATCGTGAGTTGTTAGCATTATATATTGTCCATTTATCGAGCAATTATGGTCAACATATAGTTTTTAGCTGTATGCGTTCATGTGAAGATTGATGAGTTTCTTTAGTTTTTAAAATTTGTATTGAGGTCTCGAGGAAACTAAATGTTTTTGAGGATTGAAATTTGTGAAACTAATGAATGCTTCATCTGCATGCTGATGTTTGTTTTGCACTTTTTCCTAGACTTGTTAGCTTCAGATATTCATTTCATATCACTTTATCGGTGTTGGATCATGGATGTCCATATTTTTTGGTTGGTATCATAGAGTCTGGAGAATCCATTCTTACTCTTAAGGGTCCACAAGGAAGAATCAATAGAGCAGTTTGGGGACCCCTGAATAGGACAATTATAAGTGGTGGTGAAGATTCTGTAGTTCGCATGTGGGATGCTGAGGTTAGTATTGTTTTGGTGTTGGTGCTAAATGAAGTTTTATCTCCAAAATCAATTGTTCCTACCATTATTGCATCCGAATTGCAGACTGGGAAGCTGCTAAAAGAGTCTGAGAAAGAGGAAGGGCATAAAAAAGCTATTACATCACTTTCAAAGTCAGTAGATGGTTCACATTTTCTCACTGGATCCTTGGATAAATCAGCAAAGGTTTGTCAGTTTCTTCTGGACGTCTTTTGACATCTTCATATCTCTGTAATTTTTGCAGTCCTCCCATGTTGACTCATTTCTCCTTAACTTTCAGCTCTGGGATACAAGAACATTGAAACTTATCAAAACCTATGGGACAGAGCGCCCTGTAAATGCAGTTGCAATGTCTCCACTTCTTGATCATGTAAGTGTAGGAAGAAGGCATATATCTGCTTGTTTTTTATTTTGCACACTCCATTTTTTGTAGTATCTGTTTTGGGTTTGGACATGTAGTCCATTTGGAACAGCTGTTAATTCTATAATGACTGGTCATGCAGCATATATATAATGTTTTAAGAAAAGGTATTGGGATTCCATGGAGATGTAGATATCTTATTATGTTATATGCACATCATCATAACACGTATGGTGTAATATGTTTGCGCTCATTTTCATATATTAGTAACATATATGTTTTCTGTCCGGACTTTGGTTGCATTTATAGGTGGTGCTTGGAGGTGGTCAGGATGCATCATCTGTCACAACAACTGATCATCGTGCTGGAAAATTTGAAGCCAAATTCTACGACAAGGTAAACTCATGATGCTACATGACATTCAAAATGTAATTTGCACTGATAAGATGAGAGCTTGTCAATGATTTCTCGCTCTCCCGTCTACAGATCCTCACCGAAGAAATAGGCGGTGTTAAAGGCCATTTTGGGCCTATCAATGCCCTTGCATTCAATCCGGATGGCAGGAGGTGAGATTTTTTCCCTGTACCTGCACATCTCGTGCCTTCTCATCAAACAGTTCACATGAATATAAGTTGTGAGTTTCGATATGATGAATTTTTCCTTCTCATGTAGTTTCTCAAGCGGAGGGGAAGATGGATATGTAAGGTTGCACCACTTTGATCCGGATTACTTCAATATCAAGATCTGAACAAGAAGTGTTTGGTCAACTTCAATTTAGTACCATCATGTTGTGATGAATTTTGGAACATTCAATTTTGTATAGATCAATCACCAAATTTATTATATTATCCGGGTAGTTTGACCTACTTTTGAGAGACTTAATATTAAATCATTGTTGACCTAATAATTCCCTAATTGGTTTAACAAAGATGAATTACTGATTTAAATATTACTGTGTCAGTTAAAATCTTAACTATTCTTGCTCAATGTCTTGTGCTGTGTTGTACATTTTGCCTTAGGTGATGGCTTATGTGCATAAATGGATTTGGATTTTGGATTGAGAATCAATGTTTATATGCACATAGACGGAACAGAATAATCTAACTCCTAATAACATCCTCTGAAACTGTAGTTCGGTTGCAATAATTACAGAAATTATTACAAACCTTGGTAAACAAACAAAAAAATCTAATAACTTGAAATACTATTACCTAGTGCAATGCTTTGCGAAGTTAAGCAAAATCCAAATGGTTATCAAGTTTGTGTCGTTCCTCCGCCTTGGGAAATCTCCAGCTTCTGGAGGTGAAGCTTGGCTTCAGCCACCTCGGCACTGGGCTTCTGCTTGACTTTCTTTTTCGGTAGCAAACTTGACAGCTTTGCTTCAGCGTGATCTGGGTTGCTGCTGGAGATCAACTTCTTTGATTTTTCCTGCTTCGGGTTGCTGCCCGGATTGGAGCCGTTTGCAGTGGTAAGAGGCCCACGAGCAGCACTGGGAGCTGAACTACTTGCCAATTTAGAACCACGATCACGAGGCAATAATTTCTCGTGAGAATTCATTGCCAGTGTACCATTAGAGGCATCCTGTGCTTTCGGCACTGAATCCTTTTTCTTCTTGATTTTCTCTCGATCCTAAGCCAAGAAATGAAACCAAGATGACGGTTAGCAGACTACAAAGACCTATATAAATCCCTGCACTTAATTATGGTTTTAAACTTGATGGCATTTAGCAAAATCATTCAAATTTCATCTGACAGAATATGACGAGGCTTAAAGGGTACTCGTCAAAAAGCCCTCTGATATCATTTATGCTGGAACAAGAAACACATTGTAGTCGAAAAGAATGTAAAACACATACTACCTTCCGGAAGTTGTAAAGTCCTTTCCTGTCTTTAGCTCTGTATATAGCACGTTTAATTCTATCAGTGCTCATGAAGCCACTGGGCCATAACAGAGCAAGCTGCATTGCAACGAGTCATATCAAATAACAGAAGTCATATATAGCTATAATCCCCCATAATAACTAACTGATCTCCGAGCATGCATGAGGAGAAAATGACAATTGAATAAATTGAGCGAAAACTGTCCAGAATCCCCACACGTGAAAAAGACAACATGAAAGCAAATAACCACCACAAAAGTCAGAATTCTATGCACGAACACTAGGTCATGAAGTTCAACTTCTCATTACATCAGCAGTTCAATTACCTCTTCATATAGCTTTCTGACTGGAGGACCTGAATCATCTTCTAGTCTCTGAGATGAAAAGCGAAGTATCAATTAGATATGAAAATTATTTACTACTAGTACTATTTGTTTTGGGATCAGTATTTTTCCTTTGTCCCTCATCCTTCTTCATTTGCTTTTTTTTTTGTATGTGTGGGAGGGAGGGGGGGGGGAGGGGTCAACTGTTTGCTTGAACTACAGAAATCTGGTACATACCTCAACATAAAGGTCATATAACTCACAAATCTTATTTTCCAACACATCGTCCATGCTGTATTTGTGTTTCAAAGCTTCTCTCTCGTCTGGACCGATTTCCTGAAAATCATCTGAATTTGCAGCATGCTGTTCAAGCTACGACGCAAGTAAAAAAGTTGGGTATTAGAATAGATATTATCACATAAACCAAATCCTCACTCATGAACAAGATTCCTTGGCAGTTAGCGAGGTAACGTTTGAGGATTGAAAAACATTTGAATTATGTACTGGCAGGGAAGTCATCTTGGGACGAAAAGAACATTATACTCCGTAATTGATAATGGCAATGTAATCCAATAAAGCTACTGGAAACCGAATTATTTAATGTACGGCATACTTTTGATTTCATGCGCGCAGTCCGCACCTTAACCATATCAGTAACTTCTTGTTTCATCTTCAGTATTTGAACATCCTTCTCTTGTTTAGCGGATAATCCCATATTAGCCATGGCCCTAAGATTTCTCTGCCAATAAAATATGGTTAGTAATGAATCAGTATTAGCAAGGTAATCACTCTTACGATCACATGGTATTCAAGGCTAATAATGCCAATCAATAATAATAAAATAGTCAAGAAACATGAAAGTATTTCCTAAAAAGAAGGTTGTAACTGTTACTCCCTAACAAATTGAGAAAGCAATAAAACAGTATGGAGAAAAAGTATATCAGACAATAAAAAAAAGTAAAAGAAAAAAATAATGGAAAGCAAACAAAGACAGCATAAAATATACTCAACGGTCTTTATTAGCAGGGCAGATGTATTGGAAAATACGTATTTGGACGAATACATGTGAAGACAAATTACCATTAAAGTTTGGTTGAAGAGGAAAGGTGGTAAGAATAATGATAAAAAAAATAAATATATTGGAAATATATTCCCCTACATAACCGCCTATACTAAAAAAGCACAGACCATTAATCAGCCTGCTAGTATAAGATTTCAAGTAAAGTACCATCATTAAGGCATCATCGTATTCCCCGTTAATGATTTTATATTGTGGTTCAGATGATGATCTTAAAGATGCTACATCAGATGGTATATCAACCACAGATCTTTTCAAATAGATATACACAAATGCGTGTAAAATCAAAGCAAATAAAAAGCAGCCAGTAGAGTCCACCACGTGTAGCATGGAATAGACCTTCAGGGGCGAAAAAATGTAGGATCCTACTCGTGATCGCTACTACTCACATTGAGCGTTTCCTCATTAAAAGACATCCGATTGACTTGTATGCCATAAATTACCATATGTTTTTTAAAATATATACGAACTTACTACTATAGATATGCCGCAACCAAAAGCTGAGTTTCTACACATCTTAGATACAAAAACTGGAGAACCACGAGCATAAATAATCTACCGACTTAGGAAGCTTGAATTGTACAAACTTACAATGAGCATGGGCATCTAAATTTTCTTCTACCTGTTTCATGAAGTACTCCACTCAATAATTTTGACCCTATTACTTAAGTTAATTAATCGATATACTCTAGGTATGTACATAAATTAAAAATAAATGGACAGCTTACTTTCCTAACCATACTTTGGATATGTATCTCCAGTGTAGTTTCAACTATAGCATTGTTATCCTTCTTTGGAACATTCTACCATACTTTGGATGGTTGGCTTCATTCAATTTCTCCACTTGAGATTCTTGATTATATTACCACATACTACTAGAGTATGTATAAAAATTTTAACAAAGGAAACAAAATAAGAGTCGGATAAAGAATAACTTCAATTAGATTTCAACTGATGGTTCTGATTAGGATACTCGACTCCATTAAATCCCCTAAAGGCTTGTAAAGAGAATGATTTTCTAATTACAGAAATAAAATTCACTAAGCTCAATCAGGCTGATCTTTCGAAATTGCTTATAACATCATCCAGATGAGGTAATTAGCGTCTCCAGTACGCACTCATAAACATCTGAATTTACTATTTAGGCAAGCCATTATTAGACTCTTCCAGTGAACTTCACAATTCCCTTGGTTTGTTACTTGAGGAATTAAGC
This sequence comes from Salvia hispanica, assembly GCF_029641045.1. NCBI lineage: Eukaryota > Viridiplantae > Streptophyta > Magnoliopsida > Lamiales > Lamiaceae > Salvia > Salvia hispanica. The sequence continues at coordinate 210,902 of NC_142697.1, forward strand.
TAAGTTGATAAAATTTAGGAAAAATTATTCCCAGAAGTTAAAGTGCATCAGTTGTTGGACTAAAGAAATTAACTCCACAACAAATATTTCAAAGCCATGCATCTCAGAAGAGGTGTTTCATTTGGAATACATGTCTTTAACATTTTGCATTTCTCTCAGCCAAGACATAGCTGTCCCCCTTGACATATTCTATAACATACTTCTGTCATGTCATCACAAAAAAAATGTTAACAGCAGAATATACAAATGGAGATGGAGTAAGTATAATAATATGACATAATGGGACCAAACTATATAGCAAGTATATAATCTAGGTCATCAACACGATACAAAAACATATATACAGCTATCAACCAAATAACATGTCGAACTGTATTAAAAAATACTCCCTCCGTCCCGGAGTACTAGACTCACTTCTTTTGGGCACATGATTTAAGGAATTGATATTTAAATAGTTAAAGTGGAGAGAGTAAAGTATGAGAGAGGGAAAAAGTAGGAGAGAGAAGAGAGAAAAAAGTAGGTGGAGAATAAAATAAGATAGATGCTTTTTGCTAAAAAAGGAAACGAGTCTAATATGTTGGGACATCCCAAAAAGGAAAGTTGGTCTAATACCTTGGGACGGAGGGAGTAATAAATTTAGGACGGGATTCCCAATGACAACAATCTGATGAAGACCAACCAGATTCTTCGAAGAGACAATTCCAGACAATTTGTAGCAAAAGAATCTAATTTTGAACAGATATTACAACCATAGGATTAGCCGAAGGTGCTTAAATCAGACATTATGGCCTTAAAGTGTAAATTCTTGGTCTTAAAGAGGAAAATACCTTCAGTGTGGTAATCTGCATCAAGTGGCCCAGAATGCTCATCAGACGGTTGATCACATCCTTTGGAATCCGTCCATAGCAGGATGCCTGCAGTAACCATAAAGGACGCAATCTTAACTTATTCTGGAAAAGCGACCAATCAAGCATAGACCACTGGATTATAAATCATACGCCCTACATCCCATCCGTCCCAGACTCCCAATATTCATGGCATAAAACATTTGGGCACGAGTATCAGGGAGAGTTGAAAATTGGTGCAAAGGTGTGTGAGTAATATATATATTATTTAAAGATTTTTGAGTATGTCAAAAGGGAATACAAGCAAGCCAAGGATATTGGGATTAAAGGAGTATCAGTTAGCTCTATAACAAAGATGAAACAATTCAATCGCTTTTGAGTACCGCTATTTTAGCAACGTTTGAAAGCTTCAGCTTTATTTCCGAAGGCAATCTCTTTTTGCCCAGCTGAGATTGATTGATAGGATCCTGAGCATCCGTCGAAGGCGGTCTAACTGTTTATGCAAAAACATGGAGTAATAACTATGCATGAATAACACTATAATAAGAGACATAAAATATGATGTAATACAAGTCCTGAGATACATTGTGCAACTGTCTTCTCCAACTCCCTAAAGGCCTTCTCAAGAGTATTTTTTGGTCTAACACTAGAACCTTCCTTTCTCTGCACAAGAGATTCCTTCTGTAAGTGATAATATCTAAGTGAAAGGATAAATAAACTTCATAAGTAAATAAACTTCCTCCAAGGATGAACAAAGAAGTTACTCACTGGCGCTGACAAGGAAGCTCTAATTGCGACAACATTAAGATCGGGTCTTTCTACAAGTGCACCTTTCTCTTTTTTTTGAATCGACATATCCAGACCATCAACATCATCTAGTTGCTTTCCAGATTGAGATTTTCTTACATGTGAAGTTTTATCATTTGACCTTTGAGTTGAGATATTCTGAAGTTCACTCTCTTTGGATTTGCTAGTATGCTTCTCTGATGGGTTAACTCCTGGTTTTCGTCGATCCTTATACATATCCTGGCTTACAGCACCATCATTCTGCAATCTTGAAGGATCTATAGCAACTTGGATATCTGTTGCCTTCTTTGTTGAAACTTCAGTAGGATTAGCTTGAGAATATAGCATATCTACATTGGATATAGCCTCCTTGTAAATCGGACTAGTTGAACTTCTTGGAATGGATGATGATGCTTTCTTTCCTTTAGATCCCATTTTCATAACTTTATGCTGGTTATGTCCATCATCACTCCCACCACCTTGGGCCAAATCTTTCCTTCTCCTCTTTTTTGGCTGCTTGTCCGGGGATAAGGAAAGTTCACTGCAATAATAGTTACAGCAGCATAAGTAGGACTGAAATACCTTCATATCATGTTACAAAGATGAGCATATTGCAAAGGTAAGCCCTAAAATAGGATGTATGTGTTTCGCATAAGGTGAAACCAGAAGTATCAAAGTCATAGTTGGTGAACCATCCAACAAAATAGCACTGAAAAACAAAAATTAAGTGACAATGCGACAGAGCGTTAGAACAATGCATTCAAGGATTTTAAATTTTTAACACTAAGCTTTTTCATAAATTAATAGCAACAGTCAACAGTTAAGAATAATAGAAAAGGTTGGACCACCACAAACCCAGTTACAATAATCTTAAGTGTTGCATTCCAAACAATTGTAACGCTTGGCTTAGTAGCATTCAAAAAAATTGAGAGTTTTATATGACTTGGATCTGATTGAAAACTAAAATTACTATTATATGTACTCCCTCCGTCCCACAATAAGAGTCCTATTTTGCCATTTCGGTCCATCCCACAATAAGAGTCCTAGTTCACTTTTACCATAAATGGTAAGTAGGCCCCACATTCCACAAACTTATTTCACTCACATTTTGTTATAAAATTATATATACAAGTGGGACTCATATACCACTAACTTATTCAACCCACTTTTCTTTACATTTCTTAAAACTCGTGCCATAACTAAATAGGACTCCTAATCCGGGACGGAGGGAGTATTAAATTAATCTAAAATAGTTCTTCCTTCTTTTTTCTGTTTGTCGAAATTTGAAATATCTAAAGTAAAAAAGGTTCATGCTGGTCTAATCAAACAATGCTAAGAGGCAGATTAGGTTGCAGTAAACAGACTAAATCAAATACGTACAAATTAATATATACGTACATGCGTTCCAACTTCCCACGGTTAACAAAAAAACCATCATGTTTAGTAGCAGACCTATCAACCTGGAAGTAGTCATCCTGCATAAACAACCATGAAATATCAAGCTATAGTAAGCTAACCACCTGAGTATCAATATTTTGGGGAAAAAGAAAATAAAGTTGCATAGAAAAATCAAAAATAAGGGAACTTGATGACAGAACAGTGCCCACCAACTCAGTATCATCAATGAAAGAATCATCGGTGTCATACTCATCGTCATCAGGCATGTTATCAAGAACGAGATCCTCCTCATCGCTGCTACCCTGCATGTTCCACCACACATCCACACACACAAAACAAAATCGTACCCAGTTCAGAAATGAGACTTAGTATCCAAGCCAAAACATAGTAATCAACCATCAAATTAAATCTAGGCTGTGAGTTCACGAACAATTTTCCAAACCACACTGTTAAATGAAAGCTAGGTCAAGCACAAACATGTGCTCTTACTCAAAGCCCAATAGAAAAAGAACAATAAATTACTCCACTGTTAAATGGAAGCTCAAAACGTATTAATAAACCATCAAACTAAATATAGGCTATAAATTCACAAACAATTTTCCAAAACACAGAGTTAATGAAAGCTAGGTCTACCGCAAACATGTGATCTTACTTGAATCTCAATAGAAAATGAATATTATAGAAAAAAAATTAAGAAACTAAGATATAATAAAATAACGAGTTCATACGCTCAGTTCAACAAAAGAATACTCTTTAAGACCAGCTCTGACATAACTGCTCCTCAAAATTTAATTACCTAACAAAATAAACCAACATGCAAAGAATTTTCCACTGAGCTTCACTAAATCAACAAGAACAGCGCTGCATGCAAAATTCCCGCCATAAATCCTTCCAAAAAAAGGAAACATTTACCGAAACGAACACATCAATGAATCCAAACGCTCAATCAAAATCCAACAAGCCCGTAATTAAAAAAAAAGTCACCAGTTCTCGTCCAACTTACGGCATACATTCTCTCAATTCTCTCAATCACGTTGCTCAATCGGTTCGCCTGTGACTCCTTCGATTCATTCTCCGCCGTTTCCTTCGCACGACAAGCCTCCGAATGAGGCGGCGGATGGAGCTGCTCCGAAACGGCGCCACCGCGGGCTTCAACATGCGGGCCCGAACCCGACGGGCCGGGCCCTTCTGGCTCACTCAAATTGGCTTCCTTGAGAAGCTTTCTCCACGAGACAATTGTGGTCTCACCGGGATTCAGGTCTACCCTGAACCTCACCCGGCCGCCGCCGGCCTCCATCGACGGCGCCGGTTTCGAACCGGGCCCATTTTCGGGCCCGACGGATTCTGCGCCTCTCGCCATCAATTTCGTGCTCGGTTATTGGAATTGACAGGGCTTTGGGGCTAGGGTGGTAACGAAATTGGGGGAATTTTGAAGGAAAAAGCCCTACATTTGAGCTGATCAGAGAGTGAGTGAGAAAGAGGGAAATTAAATTTTAATTTTTCTTTTGATTTTTGTTTTAATTTTAATTATTTTTATTTGACTTGAAACGGTCTTTCGGAACGGATCTCCTACACAACTTTCTCTACTTCATTCATAATCCACACTCACGAGTTAATAAAATAATCCTAGTATCCTACCATCACTTACATGTTTTAAGATTATTTTATTAAGTTGTGAGATGTGAATTAGGAATGGAGTAGAGAAAGTGGAGTAGGAGGTCCCTTCCGATTACCGACAGCTATATATTGAAACGTCATACGAGGAATAAAGGGAGGATTAAATAACGTGTCGGAGGCCCAAAACTTCTCTATATTTCATATTCTTCCCAAATTATTTTAGAGATTCATTTTCTTACCCTCTATTCATCTATTTTTGATCGGAGCGAATTATCTATGTCAAAACCTAAACCATTTTCTCTCTACACTCTCAATAAAATAAAATGGACCCATCGCCATCATTATTAAAATTGCTCATATTTTTAAGATTATTTTATTTTGTTGTGAGTGTGGAGTAGAAAATGTTTTAGGGTTTGACATAGGTGATCCGCTCCGATTTTCGGAGAGGATCACCTACGGCAAATTCTGATCCATCTCCTAATACACACTCACAAACATAAGTGATGGACCCCACTATCATTTATTATGTTTGTGAGTGTATATTAGGAGATGAATCAGGATTTGTCGTAGGTGATCCTTATCGATATGATCATGAGATAATTAGTCATAGGCAACCACCTCCAACACTAATAGACTAACCCGTTTAGCCCGTTTTGTATTTGTGTTACAAAATTACAGCCCTACCCACTAATTTTACCGGGCTATTTGGGTCTACCCACGGATTTCGGGTTGGATTGACATCTCTAAGAGCATCCGTGGCGGTGCTTGTCGGATGAACAACCACCGTGCCGTCGGCGCGGCGAGTACCGTGCTCTTGCCAACGAGCACCGCCGTTCCGAATAGCACACTGACATGTTGCCCTGCAATTGGCCAACGGCATTGCCTTTGAAAATTTCTATTTTTTATTTATTAAATAAAAAATAATATGCAAAAAAAATATTATTTTCGGATTCCCAAAAATATAGTCGTTTTTTCTATCATTTTTTTCAATTTTTTTAATTTATCCCAAAACTTCTATAAGTACACACATTCATCACCATTTTTTACATCAAATTATCTCTCACTCATACTTCTCTCATATTTTTTCATACAACTCACTTACACCTTCCTCTATCACTCAAACACTCTGTAACTTCAAAAATAGTTCCTAAAGAGATCATTATGGAAGCAGAGCGCGAAGATTAAAAATACTATCAACAATCCTGTGATGTCTGTGAATCCTATGTAATTTTTAATTTTTTGTTAGTAATTTGTAATAATATTTCAGGTATTTTTAATGCATTTTAATATTGTGGAAATGTTTTTAGTAATTGAAGTATTTAAATTGAATAATAGAATTGTGGGACCCTTGAATAGTGTAAGAGCATGCTCTTGCAGAAAGTATGAATGTAGCTGCTGTGCTCTTACGGAAGAGCAAATAATTAAAAGTGAACAAATGTGGGTCCGAGCTCACATCCATGCCCTCGTCTCTTAAAATAAAAACTATTTATATTTTGGATTGTTCCTTAAAAACAGAAACTCGTAACTTTCTATTTTAGGACGTGAACCGCATAAGTAACATTGTTTTGATTATTTTTTCACTTATTTTCTTTCACTGTACCAATTAATTTTTTTACATTACCAATTGTACATTTACCAATTGTACATTAAAACTATGTCATTTCTTATGTTTCTAATAAGGACGAAGGTAGTATTAATAGGCTATAGTGCAAGTATTAGGCTATTTTATAAATTACATATTTGAAAAAAAATTATCCCATCTATTCCAAGTATTTATCATAAAATAAATGTCATCACTTTTCTTTTTATTATATCCTTTACATTTAAATTGTGACCTTACATTTAAAGAAAATACTCTTATATCAATACCAAGAAATATTTTTTTTCACCATTTAATATATATAGTACTAAACAATATTTCATAAAATCTCATATCATCGTCCATATCACCATCATCAAGTGTGATATGGAAATACTACTAAATTACTAACAGGGTAGTGATAAAATGCAAACTTATTTATTGTATAAATTCCAAATTTTTCAACACAATATCAACACAGTGTAAAATTTCAAGATTTTGATGTCAACACAATGTCAATGTAATTTCAAATCATCAATCGTTGACACTGTGCTGACATTTTTTGTTAAATATCAAGATTTTGATGTCAATACAATTTCAACATAGCATCAATCATTGACACTGTGCTAACATTTTCTGTTATTATTATTTGATCATCTATTAATACTTTCTAACGATTCAGATAATAGTTTGAAATTTGTACAATATTTAGATAATAGTTTGAAGTTTGTACAATATTTAGAGTTTGTAACTGATAATATTCCATTACTAATAACTATACATAAGGTTTACTAATAATAACTGTAAGGTGTTTTCAGCGAATAACGGGCCTCACAACAATAGGATTGAAATGGGTTTAAAAGTTGCTCATGACTTCAAGCGTTTTCTCAAAAGTTGTGCAAGCACTTCTCTTCACCTTCGTAAATCTTGCAAGAGTAATTATCATTTCAACGCCCAGTTTCGCCGCTGGAGTTAGATCGAAAACAAGGAAAATCCAAAATTGAAATACCATCGGTGAGTCTCATTTTAATTTTTCTGGTATCGCAATTTCATTTTCAATTTTCAAGTATTCGGATCTTAATTTGTCACTCAATACGCTGGGTGCGCGTGTTAAATAGCGGTGTTGGTAATGGATCTGAAGATGTTTTGTTGATCGTCGAAATTGTTATACGTATTAATCATTTTTAGATACGATTAGCTAAAGGTTTCAGCTACTGTGGACTGATTTTACTGTCGGTGTAAAATTTTCATCAGCTGCAATGCTTATATAGTTTTATGCTTATGCTACCCGTTTATGATTATTTCTGTGATAGATTTCATCATTTCAGCTTATTTTTGTATACAATGAACTTGTGGGAGAAAATTGGCGTTTTAAGATTGGGTATCAGTGCTGTACCATGTGTACTAGTGTAAATGATTGGAGGTTTTTGTCGACCAGTGTGGAACTCTAAGCTTTAGCTGACCAATTATTGATGATTACTGGCAGGAGAGTAGAACTCGAACTGTATAAGAAGAGTTGCCATTTTTCATAAAAGCTTAGTTATGCAGGCATTTTTAACTATCTTACGATGGATTGGTGGGGTAATTGCAAAGCTATACTGGTCTAACAACCTTTAAAACCTAGTTTACTATTATGTGTATTTTATAGGTGGTAATGTGATATGAAGCTTCTTACGAGAATATTTTTGAGTCACTATTTCTTTAATCTTAATTACAGAGGTTGCATCTCACCGCTAATGAACTCGAACTAGTTAGTGGCAGTTGTTAATTGGTATTAGACCCTTTTTCATAGTGACTTATGCGATTGGTCCCATGTTTCTCAGAGTTCGCATTGATCACATGGCTGCAGCTGGGAGTTCAATGCTGTATTCTCTTTTTCTATTTGTTGCCACACTTTCTCTGCAAGAAATGTTTAGAGCAAAGTTAGCTTCTTCAGAGTTGTTTACTATTCTTGGAGGATTCACAAGTTCTATCGTATTCCTCACACTGCTCACGGTAAGAGAGTGTGATTTTTTGAAGACTTTATATTGTATGATAATGGAAATGGTGATCAAGCACAACCTGTGTGAGTTATGTCTAGTGTTTTCTAAATATATTCCAAATATATCTGTGACTCATTTGTATTGTGATACATAGTGTGATCAATTAGGTTGAATAAGCTGAGCAGAGGTTTTTATTTCATCTTCACTACTTTTCCTAACGCTTATAACTTAGAAATATTCTTCATTATTTGTTGGTTTCTCTGATCGCCTGTCCCAATCTAACACTAACTCTGAGTTTGTATATGTTATATATGTTTCATGATTGAGATTTATACCTCTGATTTGGATGTTTCATCTTCAGTTCATTGGAAATTATCAGGAAACAATTGGTGTCAAAACGGGGTGGGGAGCTGGTGAGTTTCACTTCTCCTTATATGTATATATATTTTGTTCTTATGTGGATAAATGGTGCATCCCACTTATAAGAAGCAGATCGATCATTTAAGTGCTTAGTGCCTACTTATTTAATATGAATACTTTAATAGATTTGTTAGAGCTCTAAGTTGTACTATTAAAATTTAATGGTTTACTATCCCTCTCCATCCCACTTTGAAGTTTGAAGTCTGGTTCTAATATTTTATGGGTTGAGTTAAATGGTTCTCAAATTTTGTAGCGTGTTAGTGAATTGTGGGTTAGTGTGTGTTATCTTGATATAGGTAGCATTCTATTTGTGATGTTTACCATTTTGGGTTGTCCCACTATAAGTGATTGATTTCCTTTTTCGGCAAAAAGCAACACCTTTATATCTCTTACTTTATTCGCTCTTTCTTACTTTATTCTCTCATACTTTTTCCTCTCCCATACTTTATTCTCTCCACTTAACTCAACAAATATCATTTTCTTAAATCCTGGGCCCAAAAGAAACTCCTCATATATAGTGGGAGAGAGCTTTCTTGTAACTTTGTCAACCTTCAAAAATTTTTAGTCACCTCTCGACCACCAATCATAACTTTCCATACAGACTCTAACAAGAGAGTTGCAATCCAGTTCTGTGATAAGACTATCAGATTTAAGTTGACATGCTTCAGAAGTACTACTTAGTTCGGAACTCATCAAGGGTTGTATAGGATAGTTTTATAACTTGCTAGGGATGTAAACAAATCATGTGATACTCGCATATGGATAATATCAACCAACTTTACTCGTAATACTTGTGACTATGTTTAAAAAATCTCTAGCAACCTCCAGGGAGCTATCAATGTTGTTGGCGGATATGGTGATAAGTGATTAGAAACTCCAGTATGGTTGTTTGTCTGGTTCATGCACCCAAGTAGCTAAAAATATGCAGTAACGAAATGATGCTGGACTCCTTGAAACAATATTATTCATCTAGTCAATAGATTATAAGATTATATTAATCTGACATTCCTAAGCTATTTTTTTCTCATGTCATTCATTGACAGCCTATATTAACTTGGTACCAAGAAACTTCATGTCTTCATTCATTCAGTGAATGAGGTGCATTTTTTATTCTGACCAATTACTATTTACATATTGTCTTTTGTGATTCAGTTATCATAGCAGAAGCCGTGGCTCTAATAGCTGCTAGTACTGTTCATCGAGTTTGTATCACAACTTGGTATGGCATTTTTAACACCTTTCTTTGTCACTACATTTTAAGGTTTTATGATAAAAGAAAATAGCAAGAAAATTCATCAATGTCGAGTCTGAAATATATACTATTGTGCAGCTTTCTATTTTCTACTGGACTTTTATACGAGGTCAACAAACTCTCGGGAATGACTGACATTAAAGCTAAAAGGGTTTGAATGGAAGTTCTCCTATTCCTCTGATTTCACTTAGTAGCCTCACAGTAAGAGGTATATCTGCTACTGTTCCTCGAAGCACAATCTCAACTACAAACCTTAGCATACATTGGTTCTCCAGTAATCAGTTCTTGATAGTTCTTTCTGCTATTAGAGTTGGAGTTCCTAACATCTTATCTTTGCATAAATTTAGATACTATATAAATTTTATGATGTAGTATAACTGAATACTTCGTACTATGAGTTTATTCTGTTTCTCTTGAATTTTGTTAGGATTTTTTTGATAACGAGCCTCAGTTTTTTTAACTAGAAACGGATGTTTACTTTGATAAATGTTTGGAACAATTGCCCCTTTGAGATTAAATTAAATGATTAGATTATGAGGCCACATCACATGTTTTAAATGTGTGCTCCTTTGGTGAGACACATCATTTTCCATGAACCCGCAATGGGGAATAGGTGCCCCCCGGGGGCACGAGACCATGGCAAGACCCGATGCAGGTGGATTGGTGGCAACCAAAGGGGTGTGTGTTGTCCTGCCACACGCCCTCCTCTCGGAATCAACATCCCTCATATGACCACTCGCCTGCCGATTTCGATTTCAAATTATACTCCCCCCTTCCCAAAAGAATATGCACTTTGGATTAGATACGAATTTTAGTGCACAATTAGTAAAGTAAGAGAGATATAAAAAAAATTAAAGTATTGCTAGTGGATAATGAGTTCCACCTCAATTGAGATAAAAGAGTTTTTAAAATTAGAAATTATATATTTTCGTATGATGAACTAAAAAGAAAAGATTGTATATTTTTGTAGAACGGAAGAGTAATGAAAGATTTGTAATTATAGATGATATAAAACGACTTCAAATGACCACATATTGGAGCGTAAGCTTAATTATTATGTACGATAATTTTTGAAATTAGAATATTAAGTTTCAATTTTTTTTTAACTATCTCATCTCAGCATAATTCAAAATGACATACTAGTATTTCTCTAAAACAAGTATTTTTTTTTCTTTTATTTTCCTTTATATTCTTATTTCATTGTAACAGAATGTGGTACTACTATTTTCATAATGATAATCACATATTTGTTTAGCGAGATTTTAGAGGTGAGAAAAAAAAAAAACAATAATAAAGCGTGTCAAAAATACGAAGTCCGAACCGCCCCTCTGGCCGCTGGCCCACCGCCACCTCTCTCTCTCTTTCTCTCATCATCTCTGTATCTGAATCAAATTGCCTCGACCGACAACGCGTTTGAAGGAGAGAATTTAGAAATTCACCCCTCTCAAAATTTCGTTGCATCCTCAAATCAATTCCTCCATCATCTCTGCGTTGATCCTCAATCCATCAATCGTTTCCACAATCTCTTCATTCCTTTTGCTGCCTTCAAATCCGATTTCAATTTTGGGAAATAATGGACGAATTTGGGGTTTTGGTTGAGAGCATCGGTTTCAGAGCGCAGGGGAAATCAGCGCCCATGGCTAAATTGAAGCCAAAGCATAAACCACAATCCGCACCTCATAGCCATACCCCCGCGGCACCGTCGTCGATCGGCGATCCTTATTCTCTACCTGTTGATCAGCTCGACGGGATTTTCAGATCCAATGCTCCGCAATCCCGTAATTTCTTTGTTGATGATGATATTTTCGGTGGTGGTGGTTCGAACTCGCAGCAATTTGGGGGAGTTGATTTGGAAACTGTGCTTTCTGGCTCGAATGCTCGGAGTAATTATAGTACTAACTCGAAGAGTCCTATAGGTTTTGACGGTTTTGATGATTTTTCGGGGTATAAGCCGAAGCCTGTAGGTAATGTTGATGATCTGTTAGGGAATTTAGAGCTGAATTCGAAAACGAAGCTGGAGAAAAAGGGGTCTGGATTGGAGGATTTGATACCGGCATTAGGAGGAGAAAGCGCTACAATTAGGTACTGTGTTTAATCATTTGGAATCGCTTACATTTTTTGTCGATGCGGAATTCAATGAGTCCGCATATATGATTTGAAATTACTGAATTATGATGTTAACTCGTACTAGTTTACTGCAGTTGTAATGACTGAGAATATAGTGGTAGCTTGTTTGGAATTGTAATTATCTTTGCTTTGTGTTCTGAGCTATGGTTCTTGGTTTTAAGGGATGGGTAGCAACTAATCGATGGAATGGCATTGAGTGATATTAGTCCGAGTTCTGTTGCGTTTTATTTTCTTTTTGTTGCTGTTTATATTTTAAAGTTTGTCTTATGTGGTGTTATCTTTAATAGAGTATTCTCGGAGACAAAATCCTTTCCAGCACCAAATGTTCATCAATCTAAGTCGAGCTCATCTTTGATTGATGACCCTTTCTTAGTCTTTGAATCGGCACCCTCTTGGCCATTTGGTGGGCCGTCTAACCAAGACAAAGGAAAAGGTTCAGTACAATCACCTATTGATGACTTAGATGATTTCCTCAGTGGTGGGACCAAATCAAAAGTTGCACCTGATAACAAGCCAATGTCGGATGCAAGTATGAAGGGGTTCGGGAATACCAGTTATGTGGATGATATTTTTGGTGGTAGTGATCCTGTGCAGCAAAATAATACCTCAAGATCAAGCTCTATGACTCAGGTCGATTCTAACTTCATCTCAGCTGAATATTGGAATGATGTTTGAGTCAAGTTTTTATTGATTTAGTATTTTCCATCTAGAATTCCCTCTTTGACGACTTTTTCCATGAAGACAAGAAGCCTGAAGTGAAGCGAGCTCCTCCACAGCCCAAAGTCAACACTAAAGAGGCCTTCCCTGCTAAAAATACTGGCAACGATTTTACTTCACTTTTTGGAGGTACTTATCCAGACAATGCAATAATCTTTTAGAATGGGTCTCCTCATATATGAGGTGCACTGCACACACACACACACACACACACAAAATTCTTAAAAGAGTGAAGTTTTCTTCAAAAAACTTAAGTTGTCTGCAAGGAGTATCAATAATATTTTAAAATTTCCAGCATGCTGCTTCATCTCTAAGTAAATTGCTTTCATAGTCTTGGGAATGGAAATATTTTTAATATGTCAGTGCATTTGGATCTTTATGAGGGTCTTTGTTTATATGCATAAATACCTGATGATGAGTGTTTTATGGCTCAACTTTGAATTAGTTACTGGATGAACTCAAGTGTGTGAAAGACATTCAATGTCTGGCTACTAATTACAAAAGTTATGTTAATTATGGCCCCCATTTATTTACATTTGCTTAATTTATGACTAGTGTGAAACAATTGGGAATCAATCAGCAAAAACTCACTCACTTTATTTAGCACATCTTTACCAAAATATTCTGTTTTATAAGGTATTTGATGTGTGTCTTCACTTGTTACTTGCCTGCTCGGACACTTACAGATATTACAACTTCATCTGAAGAGTTTTACGAAATTGATGGGGAACCTGAAGATAGACGAAGAGCTAGGCTAAAGCGTCATATGAGGACAAATGAACGCATGGTATGTTAGTATTAGCTAAATTTAATGCTACATGGTGCAAATTTTCTCTTGATTGTTTTATATTCATATTCTAAAGGGGCTACCATGCATTAGAAAGTTATCATAAGATGGCATTCTGTGTACCTCTGAAATGAAAGAGGTTACAAGAAATGCATCATTTGTAGTGAAGTCTTGAATAAAAGATTCCCTCGATAATTGGGACTTCCTGAAAATGTTCTAGACTAATATTTCATTAGTTATATCCAGTAAATCGTGTAACATACTCACCTGTCATAGTCTCATGTAAATATTAATGGTAATGGAATATAGTTTCCGTTGTACCATTTCTTAATTCTTCCGCGAAGGGTAATTTGAGCATGCCTAGTCTTGCATTTACAGATTGTAATTAGGATTTATGAATATGTTGTCTTTAGACCCTTCGTAGTTCACATAGTACATGATGAAATAGGAGTGAGTCTTTAGAACCTTCGTAGTTCACACAGTACTTGATGAAATAGGAGTGAAGTGTGGTTCTTAAATTTTTGTGGTGTGTGTATAATTTGTATACATATTTGGATTTTAAGTTTTGTTTGTTTCTGTTTGCAGGCTGAAGCACTCGCTGAAAAGAATCAGCGTGATCTTGAGAGTCGGTTTGAGCAGGAAGAGAAACGTGTAAGAATATTTGATTTTATTAATACTGATTTGTAATAACAATTCACTAGCACTAAGTACCTGACATATGGTCAAGTTGTATGGATACACATTGTTACATAAAACTCTGCCTAACTTCCAAGGTGTTGAAACTTAACAGATAGACTTGGGTGATTTTTTATATGGAAATTGAAAACTAGGACAATCACCATCTTAGGTTCTTTAAATAACCTTGCTCCTAATCTGTAACTCTTTATTTCAGAGGATTGCAGAAGTGTTGGAGTATGACATAAAGCGATGGGCTGCTGGAAAAGAAGGCAATATACGAGCATTGCTGTCATCACTAGAGCAGGTCGATTTCTGTAGTAGTATAAGGTTTTCTGCCCGCATTCGTTTATATTGACAACTGCTTGGTCTAGGATATATGAACAAATCTCATCAGCTTTTGGAATGTGTGTTATCACAATCATACTTTAAACGTCTGGATTGCCTTTGGCTGCTGCGAAACAATCATTTCAATTTTCTCCTTGACATGTGAATTTGAGATTTGGGTTGAATACTTAACTGTTGAAGTGCATCCTACTGCAAGCATCGATTCTACCTTGACCTGTAAACTTCTTTGTCCATCAATAATCTCATATGGAATATCTTGCAGATTTTGTGGCCCGAGAGTGGCTGGCGTTCAGTATCTTTGACAGATATGATCACTTCCAATTCAGTGAAGAAGGTCTACAAGAAGGCCACCCTATACGTCCATCCAGACAAAGTTCAACAAAAAGGAGCAAATCTCCAACAAAAATATATCGCTGAGAAGGTTTTTGATATTCTAAAGGTAAACCTCACGAGCATGGTTTTCATGCCGTGCTTAGAAACTTATCCTTTCTGAAAAGGTGCATAAACCTTTTTCTGATACTATATGTTTAATCATCATCCATGAAAATTCTCTATATAGGAAGCTTGGAACAAATTTAGTGCAGAGGAACTGCGATAATTTCATACAGACGAAAATTTCCTCAAGCTCTCATGTTCAAAGCTGCTTTTGTCGGGCGGGGAGGATCAGATCGATGTATTATGAATTTAAAAAATCACAGAGATGCTTGGTGAAATCAATAATCCATGATTCAAGAGGATGCAAATTTGTATAATTTTCCGTTTGTAATGGTATTCTACTCATTAAAATGATATATTGTGCAGGATTTGCTTTATTGTTTAATTCTTTGTAGAAAGTTATCATTAAATTAAGCAAATTCGTAGGCGCCATAATAATACTACTAGAATACAGTACATCCATCTATTACTAATAGTCTTGGTAGTTGATTATACGAGTATGAATGCAAAGTTTGTCAAAAAGAAGACAAATTTTATAAAAATTAAAAATGATTAACAATTTGGTGAGTACAATGAAACTTTCTGTTTGATCATAATGCCTCTTTATGTTAGTAGTAATTAATTGTAGAGGAGTAAATGCTTGTCTTTGATTTTTAACAATTTTATTGTCATCGTGAGTTTAGCAAACAAATTGGGACATATTTATTCATCAAGTTGCGTTGCTAGTATTTCTTTTCATCTTGCAAACAAACAATAGATTTAGTAATTACCCAACATACTTTTTTCCTTCTCGGAATAATATATTGGTAATTGGTTAAGATCCTAAAAATATGTTTAGGCAAAGAAGATCCTAAAAAATTAAGCTTAAATAGAAAATAAACTAAAAGGAAGCCTTAATTGGTACAAGGAAATAAAAAGTAAATAAACAAGTTAAGTACTTTAGGAAACTAATTTATAGAAGGAAATGAATGAAATCAAAGGTAATTAATTTATAGGAAACTATTTTATACAAGGAAACTTATCAATCTTCGTATTCTTCTTATGTAAGTTCTTTGATTTATTCTCCAACTTGTCATTATTTCATGCAAAAGAACTGCTCACTTATTCCCATAAAAATATAGATATTTGAAACAGCACGAAAATTTACGTAGAATTGATAAAATAAGAGATAAAAAAAAATTATAGTATTGTTAGTAGATAACGAGGCCCAGAGAAAAAGAAGTTATGAAAAATATAAATAGATATTTTTATGGGACATCCTAAATAGAAAATGTTCTTATATTTATTGGGACGGAGGGAGTATAGTACTCTCTCGATATCGATCGTAGTACTACTCTCTTGATAGTAATACCAGCCTGAGAGAGTAGGCATTTTGTGAAGATTAAAGCAGTCATTGATGAGGGGCCCTAGTCCTCAACAAATCTATACTACTTAAAAGTGGCAATTTAATAAAGTTATTATAATATCCTTTTTAGAGGGAAAATGATAAAACCAGATGTATTTACTACTATTTTTTATGTGAAGAAAGAGAAAGAGAAGGGGACAGATTAGAGAAACGAGAAGAGAGGGATTGGAGAAAAAAATGGTCTAATGAAATGATAGTTTCTCATGAAAGATTAAACACTTATATAAACACACTTTCACCATTAATCTCCATTTTTTTTTGTACTGATTTCTGATTTCTTCATTTTTAAAATTTTGATTGCAGCAGGGAAAAGCTCTTGGAATCCGGCGACAGCTCCGACAACGGATGACGAGCGCGGCAAGACTGAGGGAGGAGGGGTGGTGGCGGCAAGGCGGCGGTTGGCTCATCGCCGGCGTCGGAGGACAGGAGCACCAGCCAGCACAGGCCGTGGAGTTGCCCATTCAGACACAAAGAACTCCACGGCGCCGTTGAAGCAGGGCGGTGGAGCTGCGAGTCAGGCGGCATGGGCGGCGAGGCTGTGCGGAAGGAACGGCGGCGAGGCTGGCCGGTGCAGGCGGGCTGCGAAGTAGCGAGGCGGAGGGAGAGATGATGAGGCTGAACAAGATATGAGAAGTGGGCAGCGGCGGCATCCCAGCGTGGAGGTGGCCACCGTGAATGAAGAAAAGGAGAGAAGAAGCTGTTCAGTTTTGTTTACCTAGGAGAAACAGATGAGAATGAGATGGTGGTTGAGCCGGTGAGGAGAGAGATTTAGCTGCAATAACCGAGAATTCACTCACCAGCCACCACTTTTTATTTTTCCTATAGTTTACCTATTAAAAGAGCTTAGCTGGCAAAATGAAATATTGATAATTTTTCTTTTGACAGTACAAAATTTTTGTGCGTTAATTAGTGGAAATAAAATAAATGTAAACTATAGATGCTATCTTTAGTAATGACTTATTTTAGGCTGCCATTTCAGGTTATTTTTTTAACCAGATAAATTAGTAATGTAATGGGCCTGTTTAAGTTAATAATTTTGCTATTTTATTATTAATTATTATTTAAAATTTAATATTTCTTATTTTTATTTTTATAAATTATTATTTTAATCTTTGGTTGTTTTTGATCCTACTAATATTATTTTTTTTATGTATTCACTTTATAATTTCTTTTGATCCCTTCTTTTATTTAATAATATTTTGTTATCTTTCGTCCCGTAATTATAGTTGATGTTGTTCTTGATAACGTTATTCATGTATTGTGAATAACAATAATTTTCATTCATCGATTTTAAATCAAGATGGAGGTATTTTTATCCTTTTCTTTTTGAAAAGTTAAGTACTATATTGATTGTGAAAACTTTTATTTATGTTTTCACTTTATAATTTCTTTGGATTCCTTCTTTTTAATTTCTTTCTATTTGTTTAATATTTCCCTTTTTTTCGGAATATTGAGATATTGACGATGCTTGGATTCTTTTGGCCTGAGAAACACCTTGGCAAACTAAATAACGCGACTAATCCAAGATATTCACTTTGTTATATGAATGAGAATATCCAGATTCCTAATATGACAGCTCATCCTGAAGTCCTATATTAGCTGATGTTCTCTAAAGACTTGAAAAAGTACTCACTATTTGATAAATATACGGTCATATAATTCAATGCTTGAATTTGTCCTCTTTGATCTTTAGTTGTGCATTTTCCTTTATTTGTATTATACCTTAATCTAACTAACTCATACTCTTTATTCTTATTCACATGTCTCCCCTTTGTTATTTGTTTTATTTTATTTTACTCCACTCATATTATAAATTAAAATTGTATAAAGTCAGTTTTCAAATGTAAAATGTTCATTTAGAGTGGATTGGGAGGAGTGCGTTTTTCTTTTTGTTAATCCTATTGTTTATACTTATTGTAATTTACCTTCATGATTTGAAAATTTTATGTCCGGTGCATAGCACCGGTGTTAACACTAGTTTTCTTTTAATGTATCACTCCATAGTCTATATATGTAAACAAATATTAACGTGTGGAACATGTAGCGCAGTTGGTTGGAGGCATAGTCTCCAGTCCAAATCTTGCGATTTCGAACCATAATCCATTATGTAGTGTTTACGTAAAAATTAAAAATATAGATATAATATTTACGTAAAAATTGAAAATATAGATTATTTTGAACTTTTGATGTCACGAACATCAAAAAAATCCTATAAATATTACTCCCTCCGTCCCCGAATACTTGACACGGTTTGACCCGGCACGGGTTTTAAGAAATGTAATGGAAAGTGTGTTGAAAAAGTTGGTGGGATGTGCGTCCTACTTTTAAAGTATTAATTTTATAATAAATGTGAGTAGGAATGAGTTAGTGGAATATGAGGTCCACTACCAAAAATGAAAAAAGTGAACTGTGTCAAGTATTCGAGGACGGACCGAAATAACAAACTGTGTCAAGTATTCGAGGACGGAGGGAGTAACAATAATTTAGGCCCTCCATCGTAAAGCTTATGGGAAAAAATCTTATAAATATTAACAATGATTTGGGCCCCCAAAGTAAAACTTTTGGCTTTGCTACTGGCTGTTGTTGTCTTCGAGTTCTCCACTGGTGTCACCATTCATATGGTGGACTGGTCCTTCCTTCATGATTTCTGAGAGAAACGGTGCTGCTGTTGCCATTTCCAATTTTTGAGGTGGAAATAGATTTTTTTTTAATGAAACATGTTTGATTTTTTTTTATTCAATTGTGTTTATTTTTTTATTTTATATTTAATAAACATCGACCATTAAAATGAATTTTATAGAAATTGAAAATTAAATTTGACCGCCTAACATAGTTACTGAATACAAGTGGACTGCATAAACAGTGAGAAAAGAAACCCTAATTGAGGGCGTCTATTGCATTAGAAAATTGTTATCAGCACTATTCTCTGAATATCATCTTCTTCCCCTAAAATCTATTTATTCTTCTCACTTTTTGGTTGAGGCAAAACAACAAACACCTAAGCGGCTTAAATATCTCAGGCTAGGGAGGCGGGAGAGAGGTGGCAGATGATCCAAAAGACTCCGGCCCAGACCCAGGTATATCTCTTTCTCTTTACTTTTCTGCCTTTTATTTCTCATCCTACTTATCTCCCACTCCCACCTTTTTCATATTCGTTTTTATCACCGTTTCAAATTAGCCCTGCCCACATTACGAAATCCGTTTTCTGCTTGTTCAATTGGAAATTTTATTTTATTTCTGCTGAATCTGTAACAATGGCTCTTAAATCTGATTCGCAGAAGAAGAGCTACTGCGTGATGGAAGATGTTTATGGAGTGGTGATGACACCCAAGGTGGACCTTCAACAACTCCAGCTCCAACTTCATAGCAAGCCCGCTCCTCCACACCTCATGCTTCCTAATATTGGACGAGCACTTGAGGTTCTTTTTTCCTCTTTTTTTTATTTGGTTTACCTCTCTCGTGTTTGTTGTTTAATACTACTATCAATCCACCAAGATTCCACCTTCCCACTTACTCTGGAATTCATTGTTTTATTTGCTTTTTCACTACATGGGTATATACCACTAGAATTTAATGAGGATTTCTTTTAATAAGAATCAACTGTTGTGTTGTTTTAATTCAGCTGCTGGCAGTCCTGAGAAAAAGATTGAACTTTTTTTATTTGCCTCAGGATTTATTAAAGACTAGAGAAGTGGGCGAGTTCCTTAGTGGGGCTTTTGCGGGGGCCATGACCAAAGCTATTCTTGCCCCTCTCGAGACCATCCGGTTAGATCCTGCTATTCTGTTTTGCAATTCACTTCTAACTTAGGTTTGTTTGTGTCCACTTTTTGGAATTTCACAGATTATTACCCCCTCTCTTTTAAGCACTCGTTTTAGGAAAATGATATTAATAGTCAAGTGTAGAGAAAGTAAATTTCGAGAAGACTGATATTGGATCACTTAAATTCCTGAAAATTGTGCATTGATTTGGCTATTCTGGAATTCAACTTTACTTTTGCAGAACATGTGGATGCGGCATTCCTTTTCTTGTCTAATGTTAATCGAAACATGCAGGACAAGGATGGTTGTTGGTGTTGGGTCCAAAAACATATATGGCAGTTTTGTTCAAATTATTGAAAAACAGGGCTGGCAAGGGCTCTGGGCTGGGAATGCAATAAATATGCTTCGCATAGTTCCCACGCAAGCAATTGAGCTTGGTACATTTGAATATGTGAAACGAGCAATGACTACAGCACAAGAGAAATGGAAGCTGAATGATAGCCCAAGTTTGCAATTAGGCCATCTGAATTTCAATTTTTCTCTGGCCTGGTTGTCTCCTGTTGCTGTTGCTGGTGCTGCTGCAGGAATTGTTAGTACCCTTGCCTGTCATCCCCTTGAAGTCTTAAAGGTATGAGCAAAATCTACGTCTTCGGGTAACTAGTTAATTAAAGAGGGTAAATATTAGTCTTTCTTATCTGTTTGTTTCATTGGTCTTATACAGGACAGGTTGACAGTGAGTCCTGATATATATCCCAACCTAAGTATTGCAGTTACCAAGATATACAAGGAAGGTGGAATCGGTGGTCTATACTCTGGGTTGTCGCCCACATTGATCGGCATGCTCCCATACAGCACGTGTTACTATTTCATGTATGAGACGATGAAGAAATCATATTGCTTAACAAAGAAAAAGGATTCTTTGTCTCGTGCTGAGATGCTCCTAATTGGGGCGCTCTCTGGTAACACAGCATTTCAGTTTCCATGCTACAATTAAACTATACTAGTACTAGTTTGTATTAATCTCTTTAAACATTGCAGGCTTGACGGCTAGCACCATCAGCTATCCTTTGGAGGTGGCGAGGAAGCGGCTAATGGTGGGAGCTCTGCAAGGGAAATGTCCACCAAACATGGCGGCTGCACTCTCTGAAGTTTTCAGAGACGAGGGTGTTAAAGGACTCTATCGAGGCTGGGGGGCTAGCTGCTTGAAGGTGATGCCTTCCTCTGGTATCACATGGATGTTCTACGAAGCTTGGAAAGACATATTGCTCACTGAAAAGCGTCCCTCTTGAAAAACAATGGTCTAACTCCCCTGATGCAGAAGTCAATTTAGCCCAAAGGCTTGTTTTTGCAGGTGGGCAGATGAGGCCTGCAAGTTGAAGGTGAAGAAGATGGAAGTTTTGGGTTGATCTTCCTTGGAAATTTACTCTTGAAGAAGTTTCATGATAGAGAAAGCTAACTAGCACAAATGATATTTGGATTATTGGGCACAATTTTGTTTCTGGATTTATGTAGGCAGGTAAAACGCACATGTTGCTCAATTGAATTGAAGCTCATTTCTTGGTTCAACACTAGATATGTATGTAGCAAGATAACTATGAATTATTCATCCAATCAACTTACAATTCCTACAACACATATATACTGCAAGCCAAATATATTTAAAAATATAATTCCAAAGTATCAGAGCATTCAGCAACACTTATCAGTGCCCAGCATAGAATACACTTCACTGCCGCCATGTCAAAGAATGCCTAGGCTTCTGAAGATTCATTATCTGCACATAATAACATTCAGCATGAGAGAGAGAGAGAGAGAGAGAGAGAGAGAGAGAGAGAGAGTTTGATCCATCTGTATACCACACCTTCATTAGTCAATTGTTCAAACCGGGCAACTATGTGTTTCCCATATGTATATTTCTTCAAAGCAACAAGATGAAGCTGGATACAGTTAAGCAGTCTCTCCCGCTGATTCTCGTTGCTAATATCAATAATCTTCTGCACCACGTAATTCGCGTACTGATCCTTCATCATCGTCTGAATACCAAGATAAAGTTCACCACAAGCATTGGAAAGCAAACTATAGCACAGCACGTTTACCTCAAAACTTAAAATTTACTTCAAATTATTTCTCTTACCAATAAACTATCGCCATCCTCAGGCTGTGAAAGAATCTCCTCAATCAAGCAGTCACACTCAGTAGTGTCACCATACTCGAGGCATTTCTCCACCACATTTGATGCATACTTATGTTGGCTCATCGGCACGATTCTTCCATACAATTTCTGGATAATTTGACTACGCTCAAATGGTTTTCCCCTTTCCAACACATGCTGTCACAGTACACCAAATGTTGGACTTGGAACTCACAACTAAATATCAACGGATATGAGATGTTGGACAAAATGACAAGGGCCGAAATATCAGAAGTTCCATACCTGCGTAACATAGTTACCATACTGATCATGTGCAAGATCATATGCGGATTCCATTATCTCATCCACTATTGGTCGACAGCACAAGTCATCCGAACAATGCTCCAAAACTCTCTGCAAGCAGATCTGGGGAGATTTAATTATCTATCTTGAACATATGCATCAGTCATGACAGATAATCTGTAGAGAGGTGAGAATATTCTTCTAGCCATGATAAACAAGACTTATCAAGTCCAAAATGCACTTATAGGTTAAAATATATCAGGAGCACTTGAAGAAGAAAAAATACTATGACCTGAATGACACGGCAACCATATGGATGAGTTGATAGTGCAGCTACTTGACCCCGGAAGGCTGAGATGATAAAATCAATTTTTTCTGGAGGCACGCATTCAATACATTTCTGTATGACATGATTTCCATTTTGATCTCGTACACATCTCATCACATGTCCATCAAGTTCGAGCACAAGTTCCGTCTTTTGATCAACTTCAATAACCTCTAGTGCCTGAAGTGAATGAATAAATAAAATACGAACCAAGCAAGTTAACACTTATAAGATTCATCTCAAGCAAGTTAACACTTATAAGATTCATCTCATTTGTATCATTTGCTAAAGGTATTCAAAATTGCAGAATACCAACAAGGCATGATTAGTCACCATTCCCAAACAAAACTATCAGGAGAATTGGTTTTGTAACCAATGAGTGTAGGGTATACATATAAAATGAATAAAACAAACAAAATTCATTACAAACCAAAGCATATGGATTACAGGCATCAGAATATAAACTAAGTCATTACGTTGAAGGATAGCATGCCAATCTATTGTTAACGATATTCGGCAGGCTGAAACATTGTTCAAATAGGCAGGATCCTTATTTACGAGGTGCTCAGCGATTTAATATAAAAATATAAGACCTTGCACAGACCTTTTGAATTACCCGGCAACCATACATTTGTAAACTTAAAGGCAACATCTGCCCCGATAGTTGACTTGCAAGCTCCTTCCTCTGCTCATAAGTTCCATATTCAAAGAACTGCAAACACCAAAATGCAGTACAGCTACTCATATGTGCCATAAAATATTCAATGCATAGAAAGTGAGAAGCCCACCTTCTGAATAACATAGTTCCCAAAGACATCAGTCATCAATTTCGAAGCATGAGGAAGAACTTCCCTGAAAACCAACTCCTTCTCTTCAACACTACAATTTTCCAACTTTTGTTGTATAAATCGACTGCCATGCTGATCCACACTGAAGTTGCAATGCATATACAATGATTTTATCCATCGAGGATAACAATTGAGCTCCATTATAAATCTAAATGATAGCAAAAGAAGAAACCGAAAGAAATAAACAAAAACATAAATTCTACCTGAATTCAACAATACGGCCTACAATGTCTGAGAGATCAATTCTCCGGGTACTGCTAGCTTTCAGCTCTTCAAGAAATGAATGCTTCCTATGGTCATTGATACCATCAGCTCCCCTCTGTCCTTGCCATCTTGGAATACCAACATTTTTTGCTGGGTTTTGAGAAAATCCAATATCATATCGCTTTCCCAATGAATTAGGGCCTCCAACTGGGGAATCTGGCATTACTGGACTACCAAGAGGTGGCGACTGAAACTGAGGCACAAATCCCAGACCTGTAGGACTGCTGAGGTAACTACTACTCGGTATCCTCATTTTCGTTGGACTGTGAATGCCGATACTTCCACTAGGGGTTAACTGGAATTTCTGGTCACCTGCATGAAAAATAGAATTTGGATTATTTAGTTAAAGTAAAAGAATCAACTGGTTTGCTAATCATACCAGGAGAAGGCAACTGATTATACTGCAGAGAGGCACCATATGGATCTTGCACAACCCCTTGGAAATATTGCATTGAAAGAGGATCCGGAAAGGGGGGCTGAATCGTCAATCCAGGTTGGCCATAGAACCTGTTCATGTTTTGTACGACAGACCCTTTGGAGATGTTTTCCCCAGTTGGAACACCAGCACTTTGTCCAACAAAACTTTGTCCTGGATTGGCGTTAAAATGAAAAGGAAAACCTGTATGAGGTGGATATCCAGGCAAATAAGGGGGCAGATACGAGGAACCCATAGCATATCCACTGTATTGTGGACTATATAGACCAGAAGTATTCAAATTTGTATAAAATGAATTTGCCGGTGCCATGTAAGCTGCAGTAGTTGCATATAAAGGAGGGTGACCACTGTGAGAATGAAGATGTGCCTGCATCTCGATACGGCCCTGTGGAGCTGAGTAGTTGTTAAATGATTGTGGACCAGGTCCTTGTACTGGAGATCTAGGGACATGGTACCCTGCAGCATGCTGAGAATGAGTACTCTGCATATGTAATTCATGCTGCTCATCAAACTCTACTCCTTGTTTATCTTGATCACTCTCCACTCTATCTACGCTTTTGAAAGCATCTGATTCTGTATTGCCACCACTCACACGATCACTAGCAATATAAGCAGTAGACCTTCCTGAGGTGTCAAGACAAGGATATATAGGTACTGAAGCCGCTGGAGGTTCAATTGTTGATATTGACCCACGAGGCAAATCAATCTTACTTGTAGAACCCGTACTTGACTTTGGTTCACGTGGTTCTGAAGCTTCGATGGACAAGGAATCCAATGTCAGGTTCTGAATATCATGATGAAATGCTTCTTCAGTTGGGCCGGGCGCAATATTATGGCTAAATACTGGTGAAGGTGTTCGGGGAAAATCTGCCTGAAAATTGGAGAGTAAACCATTTCTTTTTTTAAAAAGCCAAAACTATGATAATGGAGCAGTTTTTAATAAAAGACTCAGACCAATATACTGGCGACAATGATCGATGATCATAAATTCAACTGAAGGCCAATAATTCATCAGAAACTTTTTATACCTGTATAAGATCAACCAAGCTTTTATGATGACCAATAGACGACAGCATGTTCTGCTCAAGCACGATATCCACTCCGTCATCCGAAGCTCCCTTGGGTGATCTATCGCCTTCAGGCTCTTCCTCATGAGTGGAAAGAGAACTTCCTGGATTGTACGCGTTCTGGAGTGCAAGGTGCATGTTGCTCCTCGTAATTGTATGAGGATGAGCCGTTGCATTCAAATCATTGTTTAAATATTTTGAATACAAAGAATCATCCTGCTGCAAAAACTCAGAGTGAGAATTCCCTATAGCACTGCTCAAAGCTGTTGAACTTGAGTTGGGGACGGGCTGTTTATTTATAAGATCACCAAAAGCTGCAAATGAGCCCTCGATGCTTGGAGGTGCACTGCCACTACGGTTGGGAGCGATGATACTTCGATTTCTATCAACAGCATGTCCTCTAAGAAGCAATCCCAATTCATCCGTCACTGCACTAGCTGAAGTGAAGGAAGCAGTGTCGCTAGATGGTGACCACTTTCCAGCTCCACCACTATCCACAATTCTCATAGGGTTCTCAGTTGCCATAGTAGCTCTATTAATGCTGATCGACTCTTGTTAAGAAGGCTGGTTCACATTTCTTTCAATTAGGCAGCAAAAATGTTACGGTAAGTCCAGGGATTCTAAATAAGGATAGAAACACATAAAATTGAACTCAGCCATAACAAAAGGGAGCCTAAGAATTTAATCTAATTAGCAAAACAAAGCAAAGACTGGCTAACCTATGCATAATCGTATACAAAAGTTCAATAAAATCAAATATGACAAACCATAACCATAATTGTACATACAAAGACCTAACAAATTCCATGTTGCTTGACCATATTTATCTATTAAGAAAATATAGGTAGATCTTTCCAAGTCTTCAACTGACCTATTTCAGGGTGAACGACTACTTCAGTAACACGGTCATCAGGATCAAATCATAATTAAGCTGTGATTCTAAAGACAGAATATTGACTATCATAGGGATGAGAAAACGGACACACATACGCACCAAAAAAGAATCAATCGTAGAAAAAGCAGAAGCTTGAGACGCTTGAGGCAGGGTCAGAGCAAGAATTCTATCAAGTATACCACTGTGAGCTACTCCTTTTTCCCCCTTCTCGACCAACAGCCAAACAAGATTACAAAAAAATGCAAGAATTCGGTGGAAACAATACTAAACAAGCATAGACAGAGTAAAGGAGAAGTCTTCACAAATTTCAAACATATATAAATGGTATGATGAAGCGAGGTCAAACATGAAACAACTCACCCTGTTGAATTAGAGACGCAACTCCGATCAACAGTAGAATAAAAAATCCGAAATTCAAAACCCCAGAAGATGATGAAGATGATGATGGTGATGATGATGCTGATGATGAAGAAATTAGAAGGAGACAATGTTTACAAAGAAAATGAGAAAAACCCAAACTCAGAAAGAAAAGAGCAGTTTAAAATACATATGTCGCTTCCTGAACCCACCACCGTGTCTACAGACTACACTTATTTTTTTCTTTTTCCTTTTCTTTATTGTTTTTGTTTTTTCCTTTGGCTCTGCATTTATTGCGATTTAAGATAAAATCAGTAATAGTAGAAGAAGAGATTAAGGTAAAGACACTCTTCCAAATTCTTGAAAATACGCAGACACCCCTTTTTTTTCAGATTACTACACATTATATGTATATATGCCGTTGATTTGTTTCTACTAAAAATGCCTTTTTCTTCGTTTAATTTCAATTTTCCATGAACGAAAAATATTGCCTAGCCTTATTTTTTGCTTGAAAAACTTTTCCCATTTATATCTTTCGAAGCTGTCAATATGGAGTACTTACATAACCATCTACGCCAGGACAATCTATAGATGCAACAAAATCTAATCTTTTTTAGGCTGTAAAATAAAAATCTGTTCTCGTTTAAAGAAAAGTAAGGAATTTGTTTAAAAAAGCAAATATCTAGTGTTGAATGAGACAACTGGGCTTCCCCTGTAAGAAAAGAAAGTGGAAATATAATAGTATTACAGTTACAGTAGTAGCATGTATTTGAGGGGGGTAATAATATACTTACATTTATGCGTTGTGCTTACCTAATACTCCACCCGTCCTATTCTAAATAATACATTTTCCTTTTTAAAATATCTCATTCTAAATAATAAATTTTTAAATATAAAAATCACTTTTTCTATTTTTTCAATGCTACACTACATAAAAACTCCATATCCATATCCAGGAACATTAACCACTATCTAATACTCCTACTTATTTATTGATTAGTGTTTGGATTTGGATAGCATTGACTTTCCACATAAACAATCACATCTCTGCCAAATAGTCATGTCTTTTTATTTTAATGTTTGTTTGCCTACCAGAGACGACAATTAAATATCAAAACTCACAGTAACAAAATTTGCATTTTAAAATGCTTCTCAGAAAACAAGTCATTTTTTTCAGACATGAGTAGAATAAGCCACACCATATTTCTTCTCTGAGTACTAGTAATAATCTAGGAAGAATCTAACAAGGGAAAAGGATGGGTGATGGATCTCTCTGCAACTTGCCATCAGGTAAGCTCAGTTTCTTCATCTTTTCTTCACACCAAAACAGCTGTTCTTTGCTAATTCTGATCATTCGTAGTGCCCTCGATAGCACTTTGACATCGATAAGTCCTAGCAGCATTTCCACATCTTCTGCTGTACTCGGCCATGATTTCTTCTTATAGCTCTTGCTCTTCTTCCACAGTTCCTTCAGTCTCATTGCTTTCTGCACTTTCAAGAATCAGATCATTGATACGCATTGCTCGTGCAAGTTTAGTGAGACAGAAGCAGAGTTAGTTTCACCTTCTCAAGAGTAGATTGAACCAGTTGAACAGGGGTAGGCATCTGGTTCTGACTTCCAAAGAGACTACGCACACCACCAGATTTTTTCTTGTCCATCTTTACAAATTGGCGGAAACTCAAGATAGAGGTTTCGATTACTCTTAGGACATCTGTCGCATGAACCTTAAGGCCCAATGCCTCTTCTTCTGTAGATCTCTCATCCAATGCTAAAGAAGTGAAGAAGGTCTTTAGAAGTTTTAAACTAAAAAACACAAATTCATGACTAGATTTCACAGTGAAGAACACGATTCAAATAGTTAACTCAAAACTCAAGACTTGGATTTTGCCATAAAATCATAAGGAGTTTCAGATATTCATTTTGGAACGAGCAAGCACCCTAAATGTTGTTCATTTAGCAATCTTTGTGGAACAGAGAGAAGTATCTTGTGACTAACTGGTTATTTCACTCAGGAACAAATTAAACATGTCCTTCCCATCATACCGTACCTTGGATAATTGGAACCTGTAGCAGTTTGGGCAAGGATTTTCTAGTTCGAGTAAAGATCTCTGGCCTTGACCCAAGTTCAAATGGTTCGTTTTCAATGAATCTCTGCAATAAGACCTGGAACTGTTGGAACTGTTGCGCACTCTGGTTGTAAGAGGCGGGGCTATCAGGTTGGCAGGATATTTTCTGATTCAGCTGTGTGTATTGACAGTGAAGCGCCTCCCAAGTCAAGCATAATTGAGCTACATACACAGTTTCAAGATCCTGATAAGGGTCGTTAACTGGTTGCTGTAAGTGCTCACACTCCTCTTCAGGTGGCTCAATTTTTCTCAAGGAAAGGCATGCAAGGGGAGAAGCAATCCTTTTAGAAGCAGATTTTGGTGATGGAGTTGAACGAGCATGACAACCTACATCATTTTGAGCTTCAATGAGATGCAAGATGTAGTATCCAATAATTCAATGCATACATCATGAATGAAAAGCCAACCTGCTTACTGAAACGCCACTAATGATTTTGCTAGTTCATTATTTTGTCAAAGCATGCATAGCTAGATACCCTACTGACATACAATCCATCTTATAGAAAATTTATCTTTGATGTAATCATGCCATGTATAAACCATACCGAGCATGGCAGAATTTCAAGGACATTAGGGACCAACTTTTATGCAAGGAAGACACCTGACACTTGGTAGTTGTACAAATTTTGACTGCATTTAAACACACGATGCACTATTGAAGGCGCAAATCAAAATAAGTCGTCAAGAATTCAATTACCAATGCAAGAAATGTGGACTACAAGATGAGCTTTTTACAGCAAACATAATAACACAAAATCACAAATTTTCATCAACTGGCATTCCATGACTGCCTTTGCAAAAATGTATATGGTTCAACGAAATGGTTCATGTTTGTACTCCCAAACTCTTTTTTTTAATTGTAGCAGAGAGAATAGAGAGCCCATTTTACTAATTTGATAAAGCAAAACTAACGAGTCTTTGGTCTTCTTTGGCAAAATTGGTTGTGCCATGATATTCCACACGATTCTAACTTGTCTATTTGCGCCAAGATTTAGATTAAACTTCCATTTCAATCCCGTTGATGCACCAAGAGGTACACTCAAATTCTCATAAAGAAGCATACATTTATATTTGTTCTGTGCAATCTACTTTAAATAAGCATGTCCTATAATGCTTAGACATGTTAAGTTGGCGACGATGTAGCGCAGAGATGCTTCCTCTCTAACCAATAGGTCAAGGGTTCGAGTCACCACGAGGGTAGATGTGGAACCATTATTGATCTCTTTAAGAAGAGAAAAAATAGACTTGTTAAGCTGGCAAAGGATCTTGAAAACGCTACTCAGGGAAGTTGGGATTCATCAATTATAAGTCAAAAAACTGGATAGTGATAATACACATGTGAACTCGCCACTTAGAATCATTCACACTGACAAAAGTTAAAATTTCCCATCCCCCCCCCCCCCCCCCACACTTCAAGTGGATATGTCACAAAAAAAACTCTTCAATGTAAAAGGAAACACCTTTAGACATGTATTAACACTTACCAACTTCCAGCAGGTGCTGAGAGCTCGAGCGATCAAAAAACAGCATTCGCTCACAGTATATGTCATACACAGCACCGAAACCAGACCAGAACTGGCGTCCTTCTGCTTCAACATCCCTCCAATCACTGGAGCTGGTTTCCCCCTCTTCCTCTTCTTCTTCCTCGCCTGCGGGAGAAGTTTCCTCAGGTATCAATACCATGAAGCTATTTCTCCTCAGTTCTTTCAGCCTCCTTTTCACCTCGTTTGTGATGAAATCGTCGTCATCATCCTCAATTTCAGGATTGTTTGAATCAACACAGACTGATTTTCCCAATGTATCTCCACTTTCATCCTTGGGCTCCTCTGGATGAGGCACTGGCTGATCCTGAATGACATTCTTCGGATTAGGTTTGTGAACATTCCTAAACTTCTTCAGTTTGAAGAAATCCATCACTGGTACAGTTACTTGCTACTTATTTTCCACCGCAGCACGATGGATGGATCACTTCATTGGTAACAAAGAATTCAATAATCATACCCGAATGAAAGCTGCCCTGCATATAAAAAAATTACATCACAGTCAAGAATGAACTCCATTCCAGTAAAATGTTAAACAAGCATCCATAAAGCAGTGGTTAAATAAATTTTAAGTATCGCGCCTTAGCCTGCAGATCCAATTTTTATGAAGAGAAAATGCAATCTTTGTAAACGAGGGTGGTTGCTTAGGTGTATAAGTCACCATCAAAGAAGAAAAACTGTAGACTTGAGACTTATTTATCATTATAAAAAATGATAGAACTAATTGACAAAATATGATCCATTAGATGGAAACAATGCTAGATACAACAAACAACATCTCATTATCAACCCACTAAACATCTTGATACTGCAAATCCCCACCACCCAAAAAGAAGACAAAAGACGAAAGGAGTGTGAATTGAGAAAACAAGAAAAGCATTAAAAACCCAATCTTTGCATAGGGGGAGAAAGAAAAAGCTCAAGATCACTTACTGAAATGGTGCCGTTCAACAGTTGAAGGCTCCATTCCCATGAAACCCTAGGGTAGTGTGGGGGAGAGAGACTAGAAATAACGAGGGAGCTTGTATATTAGAGAAAGAAAAATGAGCTATTGAGGAATGCAATAAATGCAATATTTCAAACATCACCATAAATAAATGAAAATCACCATTGACAAAGCTTGGATTTAGTACAATTATTACGAGTATTCAGTAAAGATATAAATGGAAATAAGTACTCCAGGACCATATCTCCAAATTAAATATGGAGTATATACTTATGTTTGGTTCATGAATCGAAACTTACAACTTAATTATATATGGATAACCATCTTTCCAACTAAAAGAATCTCGTAACTTAATAATTATCATGGATTAAAATACAAACCTTTACTACTTCATTAGAAAAATTAAGTGTGTTTCAATTGCCCGCGGTAACAAGATTAATGTACGAGGTTAAAGGTTCTAGATTCAACTCCACCGTAGCGCGGCATTATCATTGTACAAAGCAGTAGAAGTACTAGTACTTATGATATGAGTAAGTAAATTTAGATTTAGATTTAGATTTAGATTTAGATATAGATAAAAATTACTACTCAAAGGAATCCCCTCCATCCCCATTTGCCTTCTAGAGCAGAGAATATTGTCAGTGAAGAAAACAAATAAACACATCAGATCGGACTATGTTCTGTGATGTACATCCATTTTCATTTTCAAATACTCCTACATAGTATTCCATATTTCCATCCATCTGAATTTAATTGGCTAAGAAAATCTAATCACTCTTACTTTTTTTTTCTCTATCAAGATCTATATTATATCTTTTTATTATTTTATAAACATAATTTTTTTATTTTTATGTCCAAAACAAATGCTTTAAGCCTTCAACTAAGTTGGAATAGATGGATTACTCCCAATAACCTTTTCATCTTGCCACCAAATCATTTTTAAAATACTTACATTATCAAGGTCCAAGGTTGTTCTACTGTAATGTAATTGAATCATTTCATTTTTGGTGATATTTCGTCCCTTTCATCTCTATAGTTTTTTTTTTCTACTTTGTTATCACATTATTAACTCACTCAAAATATTTTTTTTCAAATCTCGTGTCGAAAAAAACGCCTCTAATACAGAAGGACGAACGGTAAACAAGGTTTAAAAGATCATGTACTCCAGTGAGCAAGTTTATAGTACTAGTAGTATTTACTTTGAAAGAAATGGAGTAATAATAATAGAAAATGTTGACGACGTAAATTGTGTCCATCACATGTGACGATGCAGCGACAGGACCAGAAACCACGTCTCGTTTACCGGTACAGTTTTAAAAATAAAATTCTCTCTCAATATACAACAGCTGTTTCTACTATTTTGGCATTTATCGTAGATGTCTCTCTCTCGATCCACACTAATCCACCACGTGCTCTTTTATTACTATTCTCACCTTTATATTAGTATTACCACAATTGGACATATCCATAATCCATTCATCAATGATCTATTCATTATTCACAAACCTGCACCCACTTTTTCATGGTCTGAAATTACAATCTTTCATATTTACATCATATACAGGTTCTCAGTCCATGAATGGTCTAAAATTAGCATAATTGAGATCTGGGATTGATTTCAATGGGCGACTTCAGAGATAGAAATTTAGAAAATAAGAGAGGTGTTAATATCCCAGCCAGGTTGGTGGTATTGGCTGAAATTTCTGTTTTGCACAAGCCAATAAATCATAGTAATCTGCATCAGCTAAGCAGTCGCGAAAATCTGTGAAAAGTCTGTCTAATATCTTCCACTCAACTTTGAAGGATCTTGAGTATGGATATGGCAGAAACACCTGTTGAACCAAATTCACATCACACTACAAAACTATTCAGCGACTCCATTTTATTGAAAAGTAGATGGAGGAAAAGGAATAGGAAGAGTTCCTATTGCAGGAGGAACCATTTAATTCACTGGCCTAATGAGTTGACTGAGACATACCAGATGTGTTCAAATTAACAATCAGAATGAATTCATCACATGCCAAGGCTGGGCTGGCTGGGTGTTACAGTTTTCTTATTCATTTTGTTTCTAAGCTCTAAAGGGACACAGTGAGTTACTATATGACTATTTTCTTTGCTTCAGTAATAGGCGGATCAGGAGCAGATTTTTATATTCACAGGCGTACGCCTATAACTAATAGTCATGTTAAATTCACTAGATCGGAGTATTTCATTTAAAGTCTGAACTGTGTACAGCATAGGAAAACTCTGATAATACTTGGAAATTTTACTTACATCGCCCTCAAGTGCAAGACGTTTAAGCAAAAGAAACGTCTGATGATTCTCCTCCAAGTTGTCAATGACAGCCAACCAAATAACTGAAGCAAGCTCATGAGCTCTGTCCCTTGATTTGCCACAGGCAATAAACTGATCTGCCATAATCACAAGATTACCAGGTAAACAGTCTTTAGCTGAGTCTCAGAACACAATGTAGAGATTTATTTCTCTTCACATACAATTAATTCCTAAAGGAGCAGTAATATGGTTCTGCCCATGATTCAATCCGCCTAATGCTAAACACAAAATAATTCCATGGCACCACATAGAGGATATGAAATGAATAATCACAATTATAGATGATGCAGATATGATATCATTACATTATCTACAAGGAGAGTCTCTACACTGATGAATATGGTCGAATAAACCATGCATGAATGTGGTGGAAAATGCTGCGGCAAGCCAGCAACCTCCATAAAACAG
Organism: Salvia hispanica; assembly: GCF_029641045.1. Classification (NCBI taxonomy): domain Eukaryota; kingdom Viridiplantae; phylum Streptophyta; class Magnoliopsida; order Lamiales; family Lamiaceae; genus Salvia; species Salvia hispanica. The sequence goes on from NC_142697.1 coordinate 245,016, forward strand.
TAGTGCTTTCTAGAAAATCAGTCATTCAATCACAATCCAAAACTTTAGATCAAGGCTTACGATCATCAAAAATTTAACAACAACCATACCAAGAAATTTATTCAAATTAATACCAATCTCTCCCTACAGTCCAACAACTTCCAGATGGTATAATGTTTTGCAAAGCCCTATCATCCTTTTGATCTAGTGTTATGACCAAAAAATTAGGCAGCAGAACTGGACCGTATAGTTAAGCTGTTGCCTATTAGTGAATCTTGAGAGGTTTATTAGTTAAAATATTAAACAAAACCAAATCTTTAACTACATTTGAGCTAATGTAACAATAATTAGACTGAAATACCAAATATTAAAGTGATCTTAAAGTATTTTGCATCCGACAAGTTCTTGAAAGGGCCAGTCGACATGCAGGAATAAGTCATGCATGCTCTAAAAACACGTTAGCATTTCATTCAGGCAGTTGAGCGTAAAAATGAAACTATTCAGCAACCATAAGCTGAACGCTGATACATAAGGATCATTACAAGAGATATCTTAATGGCATGAGATTGTACCTATTATAGTTCCATGAAGTATAACTGGTGAAGGAGGCAAAGTTGAAATTTCGAGCTGCTCTTTCAGAAACAAGTATGAATGACCTACAATCTCACTTAGCTCATCACCAAGTGGAAAGATACATTTACTCATACACAGAGCAATAAACCTCCTGAAAAAGAAGGGGAATCATTCAACCAACGAGTTCTAGGTGCAAAAAGAATGACCATATTCCTAACCAGAACTTTACGTGTAATCATAGGAACTAGTATGCTCTTAATTCCAGTTAATCTTTAACGGCGTAGCACCATAAATATGGGAGATTGGTGAAGTCGATGACCAACCTCTTGCTCATCCCACGAGGAATAGGGCCAGGCCACCTTTCACCATGACCAGCCAAAGGGAAACACCTAATAAGAGCAGCGTGCCACAAGCAATCCTGCCTAAACAAATCAGCCCAGTATTTATTAACACAGGCGAGGTGTCCCCACTCCACTATGGGCACACGAATAAAGATTTCGATCAGCAGATGATCGGGAAGCCTTGCACTAGGACAATCAACTGAAAGTAACAAGGCTTTGTTGCTCTCTTCTGCCATTCACCACAGCATGCAATGCTAGTTGATCCTGCTGGAAAACAAAGGATAATCTAGTCAGTCAAATTAGTCAATCACGAAGTACGTGAGCCGTTTAACTGTGTTGAGTTTGTTGACAGACCTACGCCAATATTTTTCGCTGCACTCAAAAGCTTGACCAGATTCACTATTACACTACTTAAAAAGATGGTCGATAAATGAACTCATGTGATCAGGATCAAATTAGAAAACGAAAAGAAAAGCATAGTGATGCAATTCCAAGAGATAGAAATACAAATTGTGGCATCATTCCTAAATCAAACAAGGGGCAGGGGCAGGGGCAGAAAACTCAATTGCAAACAAATAAAAAGAGGGAAGAATCAAAATCGAACACCATTACCACTAAAATGAAGCAAATTTTAAGATTAAAAACAATAATCGACGAACTGATATGAACTAAGTTTGTTCATAATATAATTGGGCCAAATAGGTAGGTAGCAGGGAACGCCGGCAAGACTCAAAAGAGGGAGATAAGAGAATAAAAGCATAAACACCGGCAATAAATCACCTGCACATATAACTTGTGGGCGGAGAGATATGAAGAAGGCGTGCAGTATCTGAGAACGAAGCGATGACAAAACCAGCTCACTTGTTTGGAAGGGGAAACCCCACTCCACATTTACTAGGTGTATGATTTATTTTTATATGAATAATAAAAGATGGAATAGTTCTTAAATTTCCATAACTATTTTATTTTTGGTGCACTGACTTTTGAGAACATGATAGGGGTAACAAATTACATTCAATGTTAAATCCATTATTTATTCAAATATCTATAACTATAACTAAATGATAGTAGAACTTAGATCTTTGAATCAAGACCCAAGATCATTTACTGAATAAAAAATGTGAATTATAGTATTAATATTAGTACTTAAAAATAATAAATTAGTTATAACTAACTTTTAAAAAATATCATAAAATTTTAAATTTATATAACTATTTTAATTTAAATTATTTTTTCACACAACATATATCAAATTAAATGTTTTTGCATAAGGAATCTAACGAAATCTCAATTGCACTTGCACGTGTTTCGATTTCAAAATTTGAATTTTTTGTATGAATTTTGGATTTTTTTCGACAATCAGTTAAATATCAAAATATCTATCATAATGTGTGTAGAATGTCAACATTAAATTGTGTTGACATACTCAATGCATTGTATTGATATATTATACTATATTGACATCCGATTCAAAATCCTAACTTTGGTAGTTATTAATATATTTTTAATATTAAAAAATAAAAATAAATTACATATGACAATTTATATACCATTATATCTCTAAAATCGATCATAAAATAGTAGTAATTAGCCATTAATGAGTGAGTTATCAATTAATCATATCCCTATCTGTACACAAAACAAGAGTTTTAGAGATAATAACAAAAATGTCACTGTGACTATTTTAACAAAATTATAAACTTTTTTTTTCATTTTTAGAATATTTGAGTTGGAAGTGAAAAGGTTTCAGAAAATAAATAATGAAGGTAATAAGAGCGTCTCCAATGGCGGACGTCGCGGTAGGACGTCGTCGACGTCCGCCGTAATGAAGGGGAAGGGCGCCCACGCCCGTCCCATATGCCCGTCGGATGGCCTCGCCCGTCACCCCCACGGGCGGGCGGACGTCCGCCGTAGTGGCGACGTTCGGACGTCCGAGTTTGAATTTTTTTTATTTTTATTTTTATTTTTTTAAAAAAAGACTCTATAAATATGACTCGTTGAACTTCATTTCATTCACACCACTTGTGTTGACAAGTTTCTCTCTCTAAATCTACAAATTTTATTTCTACTACAATAGAGTACAATAGGAACTCCCCCACCACGAGCGGAGGAAACACACCCATGATTCCCACCGAAACGGAGGGAAACTTTGCGGGGATGAATCCCCAGATGGCAGGGATGAATCCCCAAATGTTCTACAACATGTTCAATTGGATGAGTCAGATGAGTGGGATGATGCCAGGGGCAGTGGGGATGGGCGGTATGCCGACAAATATGGCGGGGGTGGGTGGGATGATGCCCGGGGCAGTGGGGATGGGTAGTACGCCGCCAAATATGGCGGTGGGTGGGTCGATGCAGTACAGGAGCCCGAGGACGTCTAGGGAATCTGTCTATTGCCCATATATAGATTTGTTGGCCGATTATTCCCCTAGTACTGTTCCGGAGACTCAGTACGCCGACATCGAGACTTTCTCTTTTGAGGAGCTGGGAGCGGAGTTGGGGCTATCGCCGATCCGTGAGACTCCCGATGAGGCGGAGCCTGCTGCAAGGGGCAGGAGCAAAGGCAAGGGCAAGGCCAGGGGCGGGAGTAGGGGCAAGGGCAAAGTCCCGAGCTCTTCCTCGCACACGGGGGCAGAGGAGGAGGAGGGTGAGGATGAGCCGGAGAGGAGGACGATCTGGACCGTGTGGGAAAATGTCGCGCTTGCGAAGGCCTGGATCGGTGTAGTAGAGGATCCCTATGTCGGGCCGAACCAGTATGTTGACCGATTGTGGCTTCGCATTAGTGAGGCCTACCTCATATGCAAACCGTCTGGGGCGAAGCCTCGCACTTCCGAGCAATGCCGGAAACAGTGGCTTCGGTTGAGGCCTAAGCTCAGTCGTTTTGCCGTCCTCTACCAAAACAACATGTGCATGGCAACCAGCGACATGTCTGAGGATGATGTGAAGAAACGAGCCTTGGCCCAGTACCCCGACAAAGAATTGAAGTTCAAAGATTTTGACCAATGGGGGGCCTTTCTCGTGGTCAGGGATTCGCAAAAGTTTGTTGTGGGTGTCGACTCGGGCTGGAAGCGGACGAAGATCGACTCTTCCGGTGAGTACAACAGTAGTGCTGGTTCGCACGAGCTCCCCGAAGCCGAGGAAGTGGCCCCGCTACCACGATCAGACTCTCGCCGTCGTCGTCGCCCGATGGGGCAAAAGGCTGCGCAGCGGATGGCGAGGGGAAGCGGCAGCGGCAGCGGTAACGGGTCCTACGAGGTCGAATCGGAGGCCCCAGAAGGCGAAGGTAACGATCGTCTCGCCCGCGCGCAGCTAACGAAGACCCTGATGCAGAGCACGAGTAAGTGGTTTAGCACGCACGATCCTGTGTACAAAAGGCTGTGCAAGGATGTGGTCGATGCATGTCGGCGCGATTTAGGAATGCCACCCATTGATGATTAAGACGTCGAGATTGGGGGCGGGGACGTCGGAGGCGGCAACGGCACGGGCGACGGGGACGAGGAGGAGTGAGAGCTGAGGGTTGTATTTCTCGACTTTTTATGATTATGTAATTTTAGGTATTATGTATATTTTTTTAATTATGTAATTTTTTTTAAGTATTATGTAATTCTTTTAATGAAGTATCGAATTTTCCCGTATTCCGTGTCGACATTTTAATTCCGTAAATTTTAAGTCCGTAAATTGAATAATTGTGAATTTAATTTTATTGCGGGAAGTCCTAGTGCAATGCGAAGTCCTAGTAAAATGGGAAGGGCTAGTGATGACGTGACATAAAGTTTTTGTGGGAATTTCTAGTGGGAAGGGCGCCACCGAAGACGCTCTAGCGAGAAAATGAAAAGATCAATTTTTGTTCCTGTGATTAATGAAAAAAATGAAAAGATCAATTTTTAAATTTTTTTTAATAATTTCATAGCATTAAATTTATAAAGAAAATAAAATTTATGTTATTAAAAGTGGGGATTAAAAAGTGGTGTATTGCTTTGGAATAATTGAATTTTCAAAAGTTGCACAAGAATATCCTATCATGAAATAAAAAAGATTGTACAACAGTACATGAATTATTCTGGATTGAGAAGCTTCTTCAACAGGGCTTCCCGCCCCGGAAAAGGACTCCCATTCCCGACTCCGCCGGCGGCCGGAGTCGGAGAAGAAGTACCCCCTTCTTCCACCATAGCAGTCGCTTTCTTCCTCAGTCGCCTCACTCTATCTCTCCTCTCTCCTCTTCTCCCCCCTCCTCCGCTCTCACTCCTCCGCACATCCTCCTCCTTGTTCAAACCCACGCGCGCCGCCGCCGCCGCCCGGGGAATCCTCCCGCCCCTAGACGTCCCCAGCAGGCCGAAATCAACCTTGCTCCACCCGCTCTTATCCTCGTTGTCCCACCCGAATCTCTCGCTAATTTCCAGCAGCTCCGCAACCGCGCTTCCGCCGGAGGACGTGGCCGCGTTTCCAGTGAGGATGTTCTCGGCCGCCTCCCACTCGATGCGGTCGCGGTAGACCGGGTCCGCCAGCACCCGGTCCGCCAGCCTGGCCCACTCCTCCGTATCTCCGGCTCGCAGATTCCTCGACACCCATTTTAGGTATCCCGACGGCAAGCTCCCCAGCATCCTACCCTTATATTTCCCGAAGTCGATCACTCTGTCGCGCGCCGGATGAGCCCAGGCTCGCTGCGAAATTCTTGCCATAATTAGGTTTAATCTGAGCGGCGGCCTTACATTGGGGGAAATGCCGAATGTTGAAAGCGAACCCATCTTTGGATTTGGATAACGCATTCTCATCCCACATCATTCCTTTTTCTATCGCCGAATATTACATTTAATTAACTAGTACTCCGTCCGTCATAGATAATTCGAGTCATTTTGACCGGGCACGAATTTTAAGAATTATAATGAAAAATGGGTTGAAAAAGTTAGTGGAACGTGGGTCCTGCCTTTATATATTAGTTTTATAATAAAATGTGAGTAGGAATAAGTTAGTGGAATATGAGTCCACTGCCAAAAATGGTAAAAGTGAAGTGAGACAAATTATGTGGGACGGACCGAAATGGAAAACTGGGATGAATTATCCGGGACGGAGGCAGTAATAAACTCAGACGATTGATTAAATGACATTCATATCATATTTCATTAACTACTGGAGATCATAGGATTTGTTTTTGTATATGTACAATAATGCAACAACTATTCTTCCATACTTTAATTAAGCAACTTATCTTAATAAAATGGCAAAGTAACACAAATTATACTGAGATATTTTACTGCGAGTATAATAATATCATATCTCAACCAATTAGTAATAAATCGACAAAGTCAGCTTAGTTGGGCTTGGCCCACTCAATATTTTGGATCAGCATCGTTCTGCAGAGATCCCGTGCCACGTGGCTAAATCGCATTGCTTGGCCCGGCAAAGCATCGAATTACCGACATACCCTCGAGGAATGATCAAAATAATTAATCAGTCAGTAACGAGCTCCAGCATCAACTACCCACATCAATCTCTTCACGTTCTCCTCTCTCTCCACACACTCGTGAAAATCTAAATCGCGACCGCTTCTCGTCGATCTTGATTCAATCAGAAAACATGCCGTCCGTCTACGGAGGTCCGCTGACAACGTTCGAGGATGCTGAGAAGGAGAGCGAGTACGGATACGTTCGCAAGGTGAGCTTAGGCGTTCCTTTGTTGTTATGTGCGCAATCATGCTACTGCTTTCCAATTTGGATGCACCCTGCTTTGGATCTGATTTATTAATTTGCTTTAGTATTTTAATACTTTGGATCGGATGTTTAATTTCTCTGATTTGCAATCGCTCGAATATAATTAAATTTGATCCAGATTGTTCATATTGTTTTCACCACGTTTGTTGTGTTGTTTAATTCCTCAAATAGGACGAATCTTTCTCATCCGATCCACCATTGTGTGAAAGACATGGGGTTGCAAAAAAAAAAGCTGGAAATTTTACATGTTTTATGTCTTTCTTATGTATGTTTCTCTATTTTTTTTATAGGTATCCGGACCAGTTGTTGTTGCTGATGGAATGGCCGGAGCTGCTATGTATGAGCTAGTTCGTGTTGGACACGACAATCTTATTGGGGAAATTATTCGGTTGGAAGGAGATTCTGCCACGATTCAGGGTTAGCTATATTGATAGTAGTATATATTAAGTGCATCACAAATGCTCTAGAACCTTCTATTCTGTTTGTTATATGACACACCTATTGGATTTATGGACTTGGTGCTCTACTGTGTGATTGAGTTTACAGATATGAGAAAGCAATCTGTTCTCTTACTTGTGCTCATTCTATTCAAAATTTGTTACTATAGTCATTTTTATGTTTTTTGTTGCAGTTTATGAGGAAACAGCTGGACTGATGGTGAATGATCCCGTTCTTCGGACGCACAAGGTTCTCACGTCATCATAAATTTTTATTTTGAATTATGTTATTGTATTTATTATTATAAACTTAACAGCTGAGCCCTTTACTCGTTAACTGACTTTTACAGCCTCTGTCAGTTGAACTGGGTCCTGGAATTTTGGGAAATATATTTGATGGTATTCAGGTTGGTCAATTTCCATGTTATCTAGTTATCATAATTTGACATTATAGCTGTAAAATTCTGGTTTGAACCTGATGTTTAAATATATTCTAATTGCTTTTCTTGCTTTGCTTTTGGGTTAATTTTCAATGCAGAGGCCTCTCAGAACCATCGCAATAAAGTCTGGTGATGTGTACATTCCCCGTGGTGTATCTGTCCCAGCACTCGACAAAGATACACTTTGGGAATTTCAACCAAAGAAAATAGGTCTGAAAACCAAAGTTATGCTATTTGAATTTTGACACACATGTTGTTGAGGTAGAAATGCCCCCCCACAAAGTGGTTGCTCCTAACTGTTTGTAAATACTTTTATAATGGCAGGAGAGGGTGATCTTTTGACAGGAGGTGACTTATATGCGGTGAGTTTGTGACTCATCCAGACTAGTAATTTATATCTTGCTTGATACTCCCTCCGTCCCATAAAAATAGAGACTTTGGAGATGGCACGGGTTTTAATGCGAAATTGTTATTAGAAAGAAAAAGTGATTGAAGTATTGTTAGTAGAGAATGGGGCCCACATTATAAGAGAGAAAAGACTTGCCAAAAATAGAAATGGGCTATTTTTGTCGGACGGACCAAAATGGAAAAAGAATACTATTTTTATGGAACGGAGGGATATTATATACTACTGCTGAATTTTTAAGCTCATACATGAACTCTTTGTGCAGACTGTACACGAGAACAGTTTAATGCAGCATCATGTTGCTCTTCCTCCTGATGCTATGGGGAAGATAACCTATGTAGCCCCTGCTGGTCAATACTCATTGAAGGTTTATATCTCTCATGGAGAGGAGCACATGCTTATCAAGCTATCTATGTATTCCTGAGAAAATATATAATCATTTAACATTGGATTTCTAACTGTTTGCAGGACACTGTCCTTGAGCTTGAGTTCCAAGGAGTGAAAAAACAGTTTACCATGCTTCAGGTTAGCATCTAAACCTTGGATAGTTTAGAGTGTGGCTGACTAATGAATATATTTGCTATGGATTATAAAACAAGCGAGAAGCTTAGCTTGATATGCCTACTTATTGCAGACCTGGCCTGTGCGTACACCTAGGCCTGTAGCTTCAAAGCTTGCCGCGGATACTCCTCTCTTGACCGGACAGGTGATTTCTTATAACTAGGATACCTTTCCTATTAATATGTTTCCAGAATCCCCCTACCTTTCATAAGTTCATGTCAATCTAAGCCTTGTATAATCTGATTATCTGCTTCATTTCAGCGTGTTCTTGATGCTCTATTCCCCTCCGTGCTTGGTGGTACTTGTGCCATTCCTGGTGCATTTGGTTGTGGAAAAACTGTCATTAGTCAGGCGCTCTCCAAGGTGAACTTCATCAACTAGCATTGACTTCTCATAAACTTTGTTGCAAATGTTTAATGCAAGTTCTAAACTTCTAATCGGGTTTTCTTTTGCTTCCATAATGCAGTACTCTAATTCTGATACTGTTGTTTATGTTGGATGTGGAGAAAGAGGAAACGAAATGGCTGAGGTATGAAAATTGGTTTATGTTTAATCAACCTAGGGTAATCGAAGTGTCTGACCTAGGTATTATCTGCAGGTGCTTATGGATTTCCCTCAATTGACAATGACCCTGCCTGATGGCAGGGAGGAATCTGTCATGAAACGTACCACACTTGTGGCTAACACCTCAAACATGCCTGTGGCTGCTCGTGAGGCTTCAATTTACACAGGTAACCATTATAATCACTGTGTTCATTTTCTGAGAGTTGATACTCGTAACAAAAGCAATGTTACACACTTCAGAGATGGAAATGGTCCCAATTCCTATATCCTAATGAGTAAATATAGTGTTTTTTAGGGGCAATATCATTTTCTTTGGGGGGGTTGATTGTCGCAGTAAGGGATAATTTATTTAGAATAATATACCACAAAGATAAAGCAAGTATTTTGGTTAAATTGATTTGATCTATTGTATATCTAGAGTAACCTTGGATTGGTGATTTAGTAAGGGTGACTTAGCCAGGAAAAAGGAAACAAATCAAGCTATACTCCTCAACACGCTTTTGAACTGATGCATGGTCTGCATCATGCAATGTTATAAGCAACCTTGGCTTGTTACAGGAATTACCATTGCTGAATATTTTAGAGATATGGGCTACAATGTCAGTATGATGGCAGATTCGACATCTCGTTGGGCAGAGGCGTTGCGTGAAATTTCTGGTCGATTGGTATGTATCACAAAATTGCTTCACCATCCAAATCAGTGGTTCATATATTTTCACTCATATTCTTGTCTATTTATATTTTGTTGGCTGTTTAATACCTTCAACAATTTTACTCGCCTGTGTATTGGTTATTTATTGCTACTGTGAACAAGTTATGTATTCATATTTACTTTGTTGACATGCGTTATTCCGAGTGCAGGCTGAAATGCCTGCTGACAGTGGATATCCTGCTTATTTGGCAGCACGTTTGGCATCCTTCTATGAGCGTGCTGGAAAAGTAAAATGTCTCGGTGGACCTGAAAGGACTGGAAGTGTTACTATTGTGGGTGCCGTTTCTCCCCCTGGAGGAGATTTCTCTGACCCTGTTACATCTGCAACTCTCAGTATTGTTCAGGTAAAGGTGTCTTCAGATTATGAATTACTAGCAAATGTCCAGTTTTCCACCAAGACAACTCCAACTCTAATCTGGAATTTATGTACCTTGTTTGCACATTTCAGGTTTTCTGGGGTCTAGACAAAAAACTTGCCCAGAGAAAACATTTCCCTTCTGTGAACTGGCTCATTTCTTACTCAAAGTATTCAGGGGTAGGCTTTATCTTGTGAAAATGATGGAGCTTTTCTTGTGCCTTTTTTCCGGATTAAATGGATCTCTTTGTTGGAATGCTGAAATTTGATCTTCTTTCAGGCACTGGAATCCTTCTATGAGAAGTTTGATTCAGATTTTATTGACATTAGGACAAAAGCTCGTGAAGTGCTTCAGAGAGAGGATGATTTGAATGAAATTGTGCAGGTACACACAAGTAATTGTCCCTATAATGATAGCATGATCCTGTGTTTTGTTAATAACTTAAACTCAACCTGAGTGCCGCCATATTTCCTTATAGAAATTCATTTTGGAATTTTGTGTTGTTGTAGCTTGTCGGAAAAGATGCTCTTGCTGAAACAGATAAAATTATTCTGGAAACGGCAAAACTCTTGAGGGAGGACTATCTTGCCCAGAATGCATTTACACCGTCAGTGTTTGCAACTATTTTGATATTTTTTCATACAGTGTTTAAATATTAGAAGTTACAATGTTGTTTTTTCTTGTCACAGCTACGACAAGTTCTGTCCATTCTACAAGTCTGTTTGGATGATGCGAAACATTATTCATTTCTACAATTTGGCTAATCAGGTAAAGTATTAGACGCTTAGTGATTTGAGACTTGATGGTAACTGCAAGAAGTGATTAGATCTTGACTTTAAAATGTAATTTCATGTGCAGGCAGTGGAGCGAGGAGCTGGTATGGACGGACAGAAGATATCCTACACCCTTATCAAGCACCGTCTAGGAGATTTGTTCTACCGCTTGGTGTAAGTTAAACCACCCTAACCTGCTTGTTATTAGTATAGCGTTTTAAGCGTGATATTCATCCATGGTCGTTTAAAATGGTGCAGTTCCCAGAAGTTTGAGGATCCGGCAGAAGGAGAGGACGTCCTGATCGCGAAATTCCAGAAACTCCACGATGATTTGACTGCTGGTTTCCGCAATCTTGAGGACGAAACTCGGTGATTAGTGCATGGTTTGGTAGATGATGCTGTTATTTAGCATTACATTGGAGCTGAGTTGGTTGCGTTGTGAAGAGAGCAATGAGGCATGCTAGTGTTGATGCTTTTAATTGATTGAGATGATGGGTCTGGATATTGTCTGCGTAGCTGCTTTCTTTAATTTATATTTGTTGTAGATGCCCCATGTTTTTCGGTCACTAATAAGAGGGCATCAATCGGGTATTTTTTTCATGTTTGTCTTATGAATAAATTGTGGCTCTCCCATTATTTATTACAGTGTGTGATTCTATTTGTTTTATACTATTGGTATTCGAATGTCAAATCATCTACGTTTTCTCCTTATCAATGGATACATGATTGTGACTAAGTTACTTTGTGATGAAGCTCATTGGATTATCCCCTTGTTGGTTTGATGTTTAGAGAGAGAGTCTTGCATTTGAAACAGCTAGGAGAGTTAATTGAGAATGAAATGAGAGAGCAAATGAATTATATGCTCTCACATGGTGACAAATACACCAATTCATCCTGAAAAGGGAAATTTTCTCCTCCATTGTTGAAATCTGTGAGATCTCCGAGTACAAAATGCATGTCATGAGGTAAGATTAACATCATTGAGAAGTGTATTGAGCCACCTTCCGTCCACCATTCATGCTTTGAGCGTTTATACCATGCTTGAATTCTTAATCATCATTCCACGCTGGGATTTCCGAAGGCGTCAATCCTCTACATGCTGGTAGAAAGGGAAGAGTGAGGCTCATCAAATGTGTGATTCCACCAGCTTTGAGGACTCCAAATTAAAGTTTTCCAGATAGATAATTTAGCTTGTGGAAACACGGAAACTTGTAGGAGAATTTTCGATAAATTGAGTATATACTACTAGTTCAGCTGCTTCACTCAGAGTATTCTGCTAAAGTTGTATATTATGTTCTTTGGTTTGTAACCTTAGTGAAATTGTTGTTGGATTAAGAGTTGAAATTGTGCTTAGTAGCACATATTAACCAATTATTGTGTTTATATTTGTTGTAGACAGGAATGCATGATGCTCTCACTATAGATATGAATCATCAAGTGTTAACAAAGCCTTTTCCAAAAAGCTCAAAGCTTATATTAAATCCTGAATCTTACAATGTCAAATTGGAAGGAAAACACCACTACATAAACGTCAACAAGAGATGATTACACATTTGATTAACTTCTCTGAGGTTGGTAAAAGTGGTCTAGACCAACAAAACAACAGATTATAAACACATGATTGAAACAAAGCGGTGGATGTGGAATGATGCTTAGCCTGGGCCAACTTTAGGAATATCATAATGCTCACTCATGTTAGCAAGATACTGGTTGAAATCCTCAATACGGTCACGGTGTGATTTGTTAGATGTCTTTGCCAGCTTATGACGGTCGATTCTCTCCCTTTGTTCCATGTACCGTCTCTCTGCTGGGGTCAGATTGCTATCCCAGCTCGCAGATCTATCATCTCCAGTAGATTTATCAGGATCAGCACTCTCTTGCTTCTCCAAATCACTTGCTATCTCTGCATTCTCGCCTATTTCACCAGTAAGAAAAACTATCAGAATAGAGGATAAATACACTACAACTCTAACAAATAAAATGCTGCATAAGGACTAGACAATATCAATATGCGTAAATAAATCATACTAGCATATACACAAGCACAAAGAAGCGTCAAATTGTAGGGTACAAAGACAAAGAATTGCAGAACACTCACTCTCCACAGCTTCAGAAATTTGGTCATGCTGTTTTTTCTGCTTCTTCTTCTTCTTCACTCCGCCGGCCTTCACATCGAGTGCCTTACCCTTAAGCTTCAGTTTTCCTCCAATCACATTCTCATACCCAGACATCTCTTTCTCTCTCCTGCCAATACTAATAACTTCAGTAATCGCAACAAACACTCAAATCCATAAATCTACCATACTTATAAAATTAAATTAAATGAAATTAAAATGGCAGAACAAGGAAACAACTAGGTCGAAATCAACCCGGCTTGTCGATTATACCTATGACTTCCCTGATTAAAGATGCAATCTTCAGTCTTTTTTGGGTGGATTTATTTTAAAAGGAAATAGGATAAGAACCCTAATTTTAGGCCTCGCGGAGATTAAATCTAACGTAACAGCTTTCCAGTGCAAGAATGATCGATTTCCGCCAAACAACAAATTTCCGAAATAAGAATATGCATAATAATGATGAAAAAACAATGATTTCGAAAACGATAAGAGCGGCAGAGCATACCTGAGCAAGAATTATGATTCTAGGTTTGTGGATTATTAGTTGAACAGACTGATTTGGGGGAGTTTTTAATGAGGTCTGGGTGGGCCCCTCAAAAATTGAATAATTTTATTTTTATTTTTTCTTTTTCGTCCCATTACTTCCCGTCCATCATTTACAATTTACATACCCCCAAATTTTACCGGTCAACCTAAACTAAACCCTAATTCCCCTTTCTCTCTCTCTACAGACCCGAAATCAATCACCCAGATCTCCTTCATCTATGGAAGACGACGAAGAAATCCAGTCCCAGCCCTCTCCGGTTTCCAACGGGCGGATCGCCGTCACCGTCGCCGCCGCCCCACCGCCATCCTCCAACTCCCTCACCCTCGCTCTCCCCATCCAGAACCAGAAAACCCCCGGCTCCGGCGGCGGCCGTGAGGATTGCTGGAGCGAAGGCGCCACCGCCGTCCTAATCGAGGCCTGGGGCGAGAGGTATTTGGAGCTCAGCCGCGGGAATCTCAAGCAGAAGCACTGGAAAGACGTCGCCGACGTTGTTAGCAGCCGCGGGGATTACTCTAAAACCCCCAAAACCGACATCCAGTGCAAAAACCGAATCGATACCGTTAAGAAGAAGTACAAGGCCGAGAAGGCCAAGATCGCCGCCGGCGCAGGCCCGAGCAAGTGGCGATTTTACGACAAGCTCGACGAATTGATCGGCCCTACTGCGAAGATGACCTCCGCTGCCACGCCGCCGCCGGAGCCCAGTAATCCCTATCAAAGAGTTCCGATGGGAATACCAGTAGGAATTAGGTCAAATTCTGCCCAGCCTCAGCAGAAGCCTAACCGCAAAAGGCCTGCTGTCGACTCCGATGATGAATCTGAACCGGATAATTCAGCTGATTCATCCGATGGTTTGCCTCCAGATAGCTACAAGAGGCCGATGATGCCTAGAGTGGTAAATAATGTGCGTGCAATTAGGCCTAATTTGATGAATAAGAAGAATGATGGGAGTGGGAATTCAATGAAGGAGCTCACTCGGGCTATCTTGAAATTTGGTGAGGCGTATGAGCAAGCCGAGACTGCAAAACTTCAGCAGTTGGTGGAGATGGAGAAGCAGAGGATGAAGTTTGCAAAGGAGTTGGAGTTGCAGAGAATGCAGTGTTTCATGAAGACGCAGGTAGAGCTATCGCAGCTCAAGAATAGGCGGTCTGAGACTAACAACAGCCACCACCACGGCCATGGGATCATCGGCAATAACGACAATGCCGAAAACAACAAGGATAACAACAACAGTGATAGCAGTGATTGAGGATGTGAGTAGACAAGTAGGGTATGTATTTGTACAAGTATAATTGTTTGGTATTTGAATCTCTTAGGTTGAGTTTCTTACTTGTTTCCTTTGTCTGTAATACTACCATTGCCATTGTTGCCATTGCTGCTGCATTGGGGTAAAAAGGCTGAATCTTGTGCATAAGCTATAATTAGAGTTATTCTAGTTGTCATTTTTAATGCCCTCAGTTCTTGTTGTTTATCAGGCAAATCATGAATAAATCTATCTGAATATTTTAAGAGAATGTGCATAAATGGCTCTGTTTTCTGCAGATTGTGTTGTTTCGAAGCAAAGACTGAAACTTGAGTTGATTTATTTGTGACATTTGATACTTCAATTTGTTTGGATAATGTGCTGTGGAACTAACTAATCCATCCATCTGATTATGTCAATGTCTGATCTTCCGAAAGATGTTGCTTTTCCAGATTATATTTGAGAGGAACTTCTCTTTCATTCAAAACTGATATTTGAGGGTGATGGTTTCATTTTGTGATGTTTTTACTAATAAAAAATCATTTGGATTACAAGGATTTAGTGCAATTCGTCTAGGTAAAAAATATTGATACTATTTGAAATGGAAGTTCATGCAATAACTGAGAAATCGTTTCAAATTTACAACAAAAATAGAGGCAGCATTTATTTGATAGATCAATTGCAAGTGAATCCTCAACAATATCAAAATATTAAAAGATCCACAATTTACTACAAGTAAATTCCAGTTATAATCCTGCTAGGGACCTTTCCGCAATACAGCTTCCAATACTTGCCATACCTGCAACAAACAGAAAATTTTTTCCATTCAAAATGTTACAATCAATCAATGAACACATGATATGTACCAAATCTTACCACATTCACAAATAAAAAATGTAATGCAGTACCAACCCAGTCTACTGCAATGTGGGAGTTGTGCTATGATGAGATTCACAGAGACATGCTTCTAATGGATCAGATATGACATCTATATGTGAAGATGATGATGTGTGCTCACTTTGTTTTGCATTTGTCATCGTCCCTCCTAGCTCGGTCAAAAAGAAGAATTGTAAGGAACACCACATAAAAGTATGGGAGAAACTGAAAGTTTGATGAGAGGTGCTTAAAAATATTGTTGGAAGCTTACATGGTCGAACAGAGCTGGTACGGTCCAGAAGAAGGCTCCCAGGATTTCCGGCACATAATGGAAGTTACAAACTAAGCCCCACCTGTCGAATCATAATTTTCTTTTGTTATTTCTTTACTAACTAAGTTTGATCAACCCGTATTCCGGATCATCACGAAGCTAATGTGGAAAGGTGATATGAAGCAATATGCCACAACCATATTTAAGTGTACAAGAATAAGTATTTGTCTGGCTGGTAGTCGTCGTGTTTGGAACCTACTTTTACATGTAATGTATTTGGAGCATGGTATACCATCCAGTGAAAAAGGCTGGATCACGGATCATTATCACTACCTTGGATGGTGCTTTCCCCAGACCAGGCATTTCCCATTCGTCCTCCTAAATTATTGCCTTTGCCTGTCACAATCGTAGTTTATGTATAAGAAACTGATATAAGGTTGAGAAAGATCTCAATTGCTGTGTACTGGCCATGGCATAAGCTCAGGCAGCATTACCTGCTTTATGCAACAGGTAATAGCAAGAACAGCCCAAGACAGCGCATCAATCTTTAACTTTCGGTTAAGTGATCATTATATCAGCAACGAATTTCCACAATTTAGGTACAAAAGATTCCATCTGTCTTTCATTACGTTACTGTTTTTTTTAGCTACACAGCAAAGAAGTACTGCTGTAGGGACAGAAACAAAGACTACAATGAGGATAGAACCATAATTCTCACCCATAGAAATCAATAATTAAGTTTCCATACGATCCAGAATCTGTTGAAGATAGAGTAACATGGCCCTTGGGAAAAACAGAGGAAAAAGCATGTACAACTGAGAACAAATGGACAATTAGAAGTACCTTCATATAGCCATGAATACTTACTTGCAAAAGACGAAGCTCCCGAAAATTAATGCAGAAAATCTCTCTCCCAAATGATCATAAACTATTGTAGGGTTGAAAATTCCAAACATGCAAAAATTTACAAAGATATCCATAAACTCTGCACTAGAAAGTTAGGGAACTTACAAGATAAAAACCATCTTGGCTTAAAACGTTGACTACATCTAGCCACTTGTGTGGAATATAAATCAAGAAACAGTGCTTGAGAGATTTCGAGCAAGCACTAAGCAACTAAGCGCACAATGCTCATGAGTTTCGATGAGAAATACATCATTAAAAAAAAGATTTTTTTTTTTGAAGAAATAAAGCATGCCATATATGAGAAAACTCTTTAAAGATCCTTACCACCAGAGGCCAAGATACGTAACCAGCTTCACCACATATGCTAGAACACCATTAGCCTGTAATAAGAAAATGGGAAAATATCACATGACTGAAGCCTTCAATCAAAATGTATACTCTTTCCGTCCCAAAAGAATATGTACTTTGAGTTCGGTACAAGTTTTAATGCAAAATTGGTAAGTAAAAGAGAGGTAGAGAGAAAAAGTAATTAAAATATTATTAGTGGAGAATGAATCCCACGTTAGAGATAAAAGAGTTTTCAAAATTAGAAAGTGTATATTCTTGTGGAATGGACTAAAAAAGAAAGAGTGCATATTCTTGTGGGACACCATAGCGTCACAGACAGACGTACCACCTTTTCCCGAGAGTCTTCTATACATTATTCCTCTCCTACTTTACCATTTCTCTACTTTAACTATTTATCATTTTTATAAAGCGAGTGCAGAAAAGTCAATAAAACTCCTAATGGCGAACGAATGAAGTAATTGGTAAAGTAAGAAAGATGAGAGAAGGATGGTAAAAGTATTGTTAGTGGATGATAGTGAGACTCGTATTATTAACGGTGGATCCCAGTGATATAAGTTGTAAATAAATTGATATATATGAGCAATAAATTTGTGGGAAATTTTCATAAATTGAAATGAGGTAATTTTGTGGAACGGACGAAAAATGAAAGTGTGTTTATTTTTGTGGGACGGAAGGAGTAATAAAATATGAGGGAATAAAGTTAATGGAATATGAAAATAGTAACTAGTAAAAGATAAATGAGACTGTATTGATGGACGAATAAAAATAATAAAACAAAATATTTATTTGTGAATGGAGCGAGTAATAAAGTAGAAATGAAGTGTTCATTTAAGGAAATAGGCCATTTTAAGTGGAATGCCATTAAAATTCACACGTTATGAGACTAGTACCTTCGTTATTTTAATGATTATTATTGCAAATATAAATATTGTAAATTTGCGTTCTTTTATTTTTCTACTCCTAATAGTTATACTAAAGAATGAAGTTTACAATTATACTAAAGTAAATAAGATTAAAAAACTAGTAATAAAATAAAGTAGTCCAAGTAACAATGATTTAAAAAATGTAAAATTAATAATGACAACGTCGGCAATATCGTAATTTCCCCCGCCGTCCTGTCTGGTAAGGTGACGGTCGAATTTTCTTTCGCAATCACACATACCTCTCGACGCTATCGTTTATTCAGCTACGTCTTCTTCTCCACATTCCAAAACCCTAATTACTCTTATTGTTTCTCCATCCTTATATTCAAATCACTCGACTGATTTTGCTGCGGACCGATGGTCGCCTGAAATTGCATCCACTGCTCATCAATCAGGTCACTAAACCAATCGTTTTGTTTCATATTGTGGCATTGCAATTTCTGATCCATTATTCATCTTGATTGCATCCAATTTATTAATATTGGCAATGAATTTTATGCCAGATTACGTGCTGATAGTCTTTTCGTGATTTTTTTGTTGCTGTATTACTGGTTTAGAATATCAAAATTAGGGGATCATTATCTATGTTCCTGTTTTTAGTGTTACCAAGTGTTGTGTAAAGTCAATGCCTAGAATGTAATGACCTCACCTGATCATATCCTGAAAACAAAGGGGAAATAAATTTGAATAGGTCGTTGACTGCCCTTGTGATTGCTTCTAGCGATTGAAATTGTAGTGCTTTAGATGTGATATGGCTTGTGGGGAAGCTAGCTTTGGCCCATTGGATATAGCTCTGGAATTTTCTTCATCTCACACTCCCATTTAAGCAGTGTGTGCCCTCTGATTGTATGAAGATGAGGAGAATTCCACGGATGTGGGGATGTGTAATTTTCTTAATCATATGTCCATACACTGACTGATACAACCAGATGTCCAGAATCAAAAACACATTTACAGTTGAATGATATGAGGGACAATGGTAATATATGAGTTTAACTTGTTTCTATATTATGTAACTATGCAATTAATACGTTATCTTTGAATAAGACTGAAGATTGCAGTTTAGTATCAAGTGGCATGGTGCAGCGAAATATGATAGTACATAAGGGTTGAATATGATTTCAGCTGTGAATCTCCAGTTTATAGTTTAACTGGTGTACTGTAAGCTTTAGGACTCTTTTGGCTGTTTTTACCACTGTGCTATCACACCATGCAGGAAGGAGAAAGCATTGCATTGATACATCAACAGCAATATCTGTATTTGTCATGATTTTTTTTATTTAAATTTCTGCCAAAGGACCAGCAATGCAATTAGTAAAGCATGATATTCGGGCTGAGGATTCATCAGAAACAGAGCCCATTTTATCCCAGCCAAGTATAGCAGAAAGATCAGAAGAATCTTCATCCTCAATTGAAATAACTGTGGGTGTGGAATCTTCTGGAGCTGCTGAGCATCCATCTGTTCCCGAAATTGATGAGAGTATTTCTCTAGTTTGCACAGAACAACCACAATGCCGCATTTGTCTCGATGCTGAAGGTCTTTATTGGTTATCTACACTCTTAGTATATCGATGTTGATAACCTAGATTCCTTTTCTTGGGAAGACTAGTTTGCATTTTGTGACCTGAATGATCCTCCAAATACTCCTTTACTTTATTCGAGTTGTTATTGTCATTTGTGTTTCTTTTTCTTATTTTATTGATCCTTTTCATCAATATATGCAGGTGAAGATTTAATAGCACCCTGCCATTGCAAAGGCACCCAAAAGTATGTCCACAGATCTTGTCTTGATAATTGGAGGTCAACAAAGGTATACATCTATTTCTCGATACTCAGTTGATATTATGTCGATTGCTAAAAACTTTTTTCCCCTTTGCTCTTTCTTCAGAAAAAAATTAAAGTAAGTTTGTGCCTTTCACAATTCAGGAGGGCTTTGCTTTTGCTCACTGTACAGAATGCAGGGCAAAGTTCATATTGCGGGCGAATGTCCCTCCTGATCGTTGGTGGTTGAGATTGAAATTTCAATTTCTCGTTGCAAGGGATCATGCGGTCATTTTCGTTATTGTTCAGCTGGTAACAACATTCTTCTTTCCTGCAAAACTTTTACTATGACATTGTTCAAAGTTTAACTAAATGTGTGATTTGATTATTTATTAAGGTCAAATTAAAATCACCTGCATCCTCTTTTGCTGTTTCAAGTTGTAATATTCTGGTCTCTTTAGACTATCATGGCTTAATGTATAAGACATCCTGGTATCAAAGGATATGATCTGTGAACTAGGAATGATGGTGGTGCCGGCTGTATGATTGGCAACCATATTTCCAGATCTATATATAATTTCAGTTTTATAGTTTAGAACCGTTGGGTTATTTCTCTTTGTACGTTTGCTATTCAACTGTATCCCCTACTAATAATTCTATACTAAAACTTTCCTTAGGTTGTTGCATTTCTAGGTGTGCTGTTGTACAAATTTTATGGAGAAGAACTGCGGGAGATGTTTGGTTATGAAGAACATCCGTATGGATTTTATACTATGGCCGGTAACTGCTTCCTTTTTCTACTCTATTATATGCAATTTTTAAAGGATTGTTGGATATCAACTGAGAATATTGACATTTTTATGTTCAGAATTTATGAGTCACATTGGAGTGAACTCTTATTAAGAAAGCTAATTTTAGATGATGTATCATGCTTATATAATTACTTTTGTACATTTCATGTCGAAAGCACTTTCAGTGTTTGGTCAGGACTATTTAGTGGTACAAAAGAATAACCAGATATTGAGTACAGTTGAGTGAGAGCTTCTTTACTGTGGAAAGATTTAAATGTAGCTATTCTAGAAAATCTTTTGATCAAAAGTACCTAACTAGTAGTATGTCATTGCCATAATGATGCTGTAAGGCAGATACCAAAAACTGGATGGATGCACGATGCTAATATAATCTGGAGAAGGAAATAAGTCATCTGCTAGTTTTCGCCACCAATCATCATTATGCATATGGACTTAGATTCATTTACTACTTACTGATAAATGAGACCAGAATGTGGATTTTGTATGTGTTATAGTTTATCCAAATTGACGGCTTTGCAGTTCTTGCTATTGTGCTGGTGGGTTTGCTCTATGGCTTCTTCATTGCAATAATATGTGGTCAGAGGATCAATGAACGACACTACCACGTTCTTGCCAAGCAAGAGCTGACAAAGGTTTAGATCTTTTGCCCTTTTTCGTGATCTTATTAACTTGAGATTTTGAAATCTCCATTAGTGAATCATATTGCTATGTTTTTCCCATTTCAGGAGTATGTGGTGGAAGACAGAGAAACTAACAAGCATGTGTCAGAACTTGATCCTAGTCATATCACTGAGCTAAGAATGCTAGGCCTCTACTGAGGTAAATTCCAATTTCCCTGGGTTATCCAACTCTCCTGCCACTAACGTTCTTGACTCTTTATATGTTTAGGAGAAAAAATTGCTGGTTTTCCTTGCACGTTGAGTTTTTACTCACAATGTGAAAGAGTAAGAGCTACAGACGGGTGTCATGAAGGAACTATTGGAGGAGTTACGAGTTCTTTGTTGTGCCTTGTTAAGTTACTATACGACAAAAAATTCACTCAAATACTTAATTTCCGTACAGAAAATGCTTGTGAGAGATGTGACTGTTGGAAACTTCAATTAAAGCAGTATGTGATTGATTAAGATTTCAGAACGAAGAAACTCTTGGTATTTATATTTTCAGAAGACATACTTGAATGTTCATCATTGTACGTAAAATTTAAACAGAAAAATCTATATAAAAATAGAAAGAAATACGAAAAGACAGTGAAATAGACAATGAAGCTGCCATAACTGAACCAATCGTTAGAGAACAAAATTACAAGACGAAAATCAAGGAATATTTGACTAAGCGAACTATATAGAGAAGGCTGGCAATAATTAAAACCGAATACTTGACATTTCTTCCCAACACTCGAGCAAGCCTCCAAATGAAAAGACTTCATGCAAAAGAAGAGAATGGGTAGATTTGAAAACTGGATAGGAGCAAGATACCAAGCTTCTCAGCATAAGTTCAGACAGATGTGAGTGATAATGACTTCAACACTACATTTATCAAACAACTCTACAGATACATAACATTTTTTAGATGCAAAATGATTACGTGGGGAGATACAAGTTAGATTTAAGAATACAGAGATAAAAACATAAGCAAATATAACAAGATTTAGATACCAAATGACTGTGTCTTGGGGGAATTCACTGTCAGATTACAAGAAATCAGCATGGGAATTTAATCAGACAGGGATAACTGTAAATATTTAATTCTCATCATACAGTGAATCCCAACAAACAAGTAACAGAGAACCTCCAGTTTTTTAAAATTGGATCACCACGGTTTAGAAAACTGGAAAAAAGAAAGAACATTGATATTGAATTTCAGGACAGATACAAATAAATAATCAACTGCTTCATTTTATCAAATTCAAAACCAACACAGTTAAACAATTTCACTAGGTTGAGAATCGAATACAACATGCAAAGAGATCGCATATACATAAAACACTAAGTAATCAACGACTTTGTGGGGTATTCCATGTCAGATTCAAAGAAATCAGCACGAGAATTTAATCAGACAGGGATAACTGAAAAAATATTGTTTTCATCACTCATTGAATCCCCACGCAGAAGTGAGTTTTAATTTGAGATAAACGGAAGGAACAAAAAACTAAGAAACACGAATTCTATCATTGAAGCCTCAGTTCGTCCTAGTCAAATGAAATCAACATCACTAATATTGAATTTCAGGTTAGATACAGGTTAACATCACAGGCTCTTTTCATCAGTTTAATCAGAAACGATTTATAAAAACTGGCGACGAAAAAACAATTCGACAAATTTCAAAATGCTGCAAGAGGCATCAGATCTTCCTATTCAGAAGGAGTGTCATCATACCCGATACAATCGTGTATTCCACTCTGAGAGTTCATCACTTGCCATTTTCAGCTCATTACAACAATCAAACAAACAAAAAAAACGAAATTCAACGCAAAGGCATTTATCGGATTAGGGTTTCAGAGCTGCCATGGTGATAGAGTGAGTAGTTCGGTTTATATAGAGGAAGGATTCAGCGGGAATTGGTCTGTGATATTAACAGAGTTAGGGGGTGAGTTTGTAATTTAGGATGACTTTAGGGCCTAGGGCTTCTTTTCATTTTGGGCTGGATTTATCTTTTTTGTTGGATCAATTTGGGTGGGCTATAACCTATTTTATTTTTCTATAATAAAAAGGGTTAACCATTTCTTTCATGGTAATTAAGTAAAAGCTACTACTACCTTGCTTTGTCCCAAGTCAATCTATCTTACTTTATTATAGATACAATTATCTACTTTAGTCTCTTTTATACTCTTATTTTATTATCACTCAAATCACTAAACATCATTTTTTAAGTTTCATGTGAAAAAACATGAGACGAAGGGAATTAAAGACTCAACGTTGGAAAATTTAGACATGTTACTTAATTTGCTCGGAATATTATTGTAAAAGTGCATATAGTATAAATTTACTTTATGTAATGTAAAAATATTTATTAAGCTTCGTGGTAAGTAATACTACACTTTAACAACCCACAAGAATTTATTCATGAGATTACAATTTTTTTGATTATATTGCAAACATAGTAGTAATATGGTTTTTCAACTAAATATGAGAGTCCAATAAACTATTATTGGGCCGAAAATAGCCCGATTTTTATAAGATATATAGACACACAATTATTTATGATTTCACTGCCACATTTCCAGCATTCAGATCCATCCCCAAATATCCCTCTCTCTACATCGCGCAGCGAAGAAGGCGACGATTATGGCTTTGAGGGCATTCTACAACGAGATGAAGGGGTTGAAGGTGAAAGAAGTGCCCGCGCACCTCAAGCCTTATTTCTCCGTGAAATACATGAAGCAATCCTTCAATCGTGCCGTCGACAATTACATCGACAAATACATCGAGACCAATTCCATCCAGCCTCTGTATCACGTCTGCTTCGGCGGAATGGCTCTATCCTACCTTATCGCCCTCCCCGAGGAGCGCCGCCACCTCGAGCACCAAAAGGCCGCCGGCCACCACTGATCCCGGTATTCGCCCTAACCCTAGCTCCATCTGTATTTGGATCGCTTTTATCGTATTCGTTGTGATTTTATTGAAATTGGCGGATTCATTTGTGATTTTATCCTCTCGTGGTGATATACTTTCTTGCGATTTGATTTTGATTAATTTCTTATTTATGACCCTGGTTGTTACGAATTGATTGCTGTGTTGAGTTACAATACTGTGTGTGATATTCTCAATTGTATGGCTGCATTGCTATGTAATTGAGCTACTGATTGATCACGCAGCAGGTCATATATGTTTTTGTGTATGTGCCGTACTTCAAAGATTGAATTGAAATGATTAGATTAGATGAATTACGCATATGTTGCTGAAATTTGGAGCTGATTTACACAGAAAAACACTTAATTTCTTTTGATGGCTCAGTTTGACTGGAAGTAAGAAACACATTTATACCATGCCTTCTTTAATCAACTTTCATAATGCATTTGTGGATGCCTATGTTCTTGATTAAACTTACATGCCTTGATTCCCTGTGGTGGTATGTTGGTTTGTTCCCTTTGTTGGAGTAGAACAGCACAAGGGAGTCTTTTGCTGGTCATGTGATTCTATCATATGTGTTGCGTGTTCTACTTAGGCATAATTGAAATAACAGCATAGGAGTAGTACATTTTACAATTACAACTTTTCATGGTTTGATATCATCAAATAACAATCATAGTAGAAATGGGATCATGCTGTTCACGATACTCGTCATTTCATTTCATTGCCTTTGAATATGATTTCACAAGCATCCTACACTTCATCGAATACTTTTACATGCTAATATAGCTAGAAATGAAGTAACAGTTGAATCGGTCATGTAGTCAATTAGTTGATTTAAGTTGTGTTGTTCTTGTTTGGATATGTGTACTTCATTTTTCTCTTTGTGATTGCACATTAGTTTTGAACTCGTTTTTTCTGTCTTCTCTTTGTGGATGCAGATCAACCAAAGGTGTGGGCGCTGCTTTATTTCCTGTGGGAAGTTTCTTGGTTGTATTTTCCTAGTTATACTTGAACCTTTGCGAGCACAACAAACTTGTGCAAATAATTCTGTTTCTGAGAATCATATTGTTGAATTTGGGATTGAGCTTACTCTTTTGGCATGAGCGTTGTTTCTAATTGCCAATAAGCTTTGTTTCTTTTTGCTACTTGCATTGAACCCGTCCATTGTAACGGTTTAAAATGATATCGTGTCTTAGAATATACTTGCAGCTGCCCGTCTCTCTTTCGTTGTAATTGGGTCAACCAAGATGTTGAATCACATTTTACTCACCCCACCTCAATTTTGCAATGTTTGTACTACTATAATTGAATTAAATCACACTGTATGATGAGCTAATCGTACGACCGTACTGTTCATTCATCTAACAAAACTTTATAAACGATATTTTAGGTCACATGGTTCTAGAAAATAAATTCAATGTTTTATGGTGTTTGGAACGCCTTTTACTACACCATCTCCATCGTTATCCCTATTTAAAGAAAAAGGGGATATAAGTAACAAGATTATGATGACATAAATACAAAAGTCACAATTTCCCTACTTAAAAAAAAGGAAATCATCAGTAACTATATATTGATGACATAAATACAAAATTCATAGCTGGAATTGTTAAATTTCAAGTCATCGCAGATAGGATTCCACTCATGTTAATTATACTGCATTTCAAAATATATGAGGAAAATGCCACTGCAATTGTACTCATTTTTATTTTGTTTTTATTTTATTGAGCACAGTCACTATTATGGGTGAACTCTAAATTAGTTGCAAGGGGAAAAAGTGAAAAATAAGACTCGAAGGCTTAAATGCAAAGGAATTAAAGTAAAATTATACTATACATACAAGGTAGGTGGTATGAGTGGGTACTTCAAAACCTTTAAAGCGAAGAAATTAAATAGAATCATTGCCATAAAATTGTCTTCTACTTTGCATTTTATTAGACTCACCAAGAAATAATCTCAAAGTCAAACATAAGTATATAGTATGACTTTTAGAGTAACAAATTTAGCATATTGTTGCATTTGAGTATTCCTATTGCCTTCCACACATTTTTATCTACAAAACCATGTGTTCATAGGTTGTCTAATACAAGGTGCACGTAATTTCTTACAAGTAAAATGTCGGTGAAATACTATTTCGTATTATCTCTTGTACTATTAAGGATTAAAGTAATATATTGGAGATATGAGTAATTGTCATCAAATTAGTCGATCTAAATAAATATCAGATGCATGAAACTACAGAAGTGAATTTCATATTCAAAGTTGAGGCTAAAACACATAATACTGAATTCACTGTTTACCATTTACATTATTGTTTACATGTTGCCTTTAAAAATTGCAATTCGCATAAAAAAATAGCAGATGCCAACCGCATTGTGTATATTTGAAATTTCCATGTTTATGTACATTACTTTATCTTTATTGTTAATTAATGGAACATTATGTAAAATACAGTATGTGTGCATTTTCTAGATCACAATATTTTCAGTTTGTTGTCCATTTAGAAATATTAATGGCATGCCATGGAGTTTTTTGTTTTATTTTTTCCCCTGCAATCTTTGTGTAGCAAGCTAAATGTTTTTGAAGTTAATTAACAAGTGTTGTACTATACGATATAATTTCTTTTATGCGGAGAAAAGATCCACAATTACTAGAAATTTGGAACATTTCTCTTTCTAGGTGATGACTTGAAAAATAATATAAGAGGCAAACCTGCAAATTCCAATATGTGTGTTAAAATTATAGATCTAGGTTTGAATTTCATCTCTTGGTCCTCTTTAGATTTATCGAGTCTTTTACAATGCAGTCCTAATTTTGACACATGTATTAATGAGATTGAAATAATGGAGTAATATTAGTAATTTAATGTAGTAATTTAATCAGGAGTAATACTTTAGTAGTATTACCACAGTATTATGTACTACCAACTATAGAATTAAGGATATTCTTGGGGACTTTTTTGTAAATAATCACCAAATAAATATGCTATAGAAAACAAGAATCACAGTGAAGGACTGAAGAGAGACAAGACCAGAGTTTGCTGAGAGACAGTGGAAGGTGAGTTTTCTCTCTCGCTTTCTCCTCTCTCCCTCTCTCTAAAAATTAATTGCCACTAGTATAATTTATGGTTGCTGTCACTATAACCAATGCCATCATAAGAGAGCGTAAAAACCTTTTATTCTTTCACTGTTTAGTATATTTTCTCTCTGTAATCTGTGTTTGGGATGTTACAGGGACTCCACACACAGACAACCCACCAGTCGTTGCGGCTCTCCCAAGTCTCAAGACTCAATTTTTAACCAGTTTAGAGAGAGAAAGTTGCATAATTTTCATGGGTTGGTGATGCGATCGCACCACAATCCCAAGTAACAACGACCCTCTTTCCAAAATTTCATCTTTAGTGTGTGTATTTTATCTATCATAAACCACTGCTTCTGTTCTGTTCCCCAATCTCCTTTTTCTCTTGACTTCAGGTACTGAAATTCATTTCTGAAAAAAGAAGATTTTTTTGGTGTTTTTTAATGTTTTTGTTTTTAATGCTGTGTTTGTCAAAGAATTGATTTTGACAGGGTTTGCATTTTCATAACTATTTTGCGAGTATTTCGTTGAATAATTTGGAAATAAGAATTTTGTATCAATAGATTCTCTCTCTTTTTTTTTACCAGAAAGAGTTTCACACGCCAATTTCAAAAATCAAAATCTTGACCACACTTTAAAATGATCACCATTTTCTTATACTGTAAATCTTTTTTCAATTAAAAAAAATGGCAATCCACTTGTGGTTTAGTTGCTCAAACAGCTGTGAACGTATACTGTTGTGGGTTGAGTAACAGCATAGAAATGGGTTGCTTATCCCAGAAAATCAGTCAGTTCTTTATTGCACCAAAAAGAGGAAAAAACGAAATCTTTATTTTTCTGTGAGTTGGAGTCATTTTGCTTGCATTTCTTTCATTGATCAGTAAAAGAAAATATGTATAATCAGTTTGTTTTTTTTTTTGCAGAGAAGTAACTAGGTTTCCGGCAAGGATTTGGGGTTTGTAAGGTATATGAATTACTCATGTTTGGATTTATCTTTATCAAAATTACAATTGAAAACTCTGCCTTTTGTTGCTTGTTTTCTGTCAAGTTGAGTTGAGGTTTTTGTCCTTTCTTGAATAGTCATCACAACTGAATGGAGGTATATGAAAAATAATGTTTTTTTTTTCTGTGCGCTTAAAAATATCACATGTGCAGCTGATGAAAATTTGTTGGTCATATTGCTAATATCCGTGATTTTTATTTAGGAAAATCATGTAAATTGTTTTAAGATATGGCTAAGTTATTCTTGTATTCAGATACTTCTCAAATTTTGCTGTAAGGAATGTCAAATGCTCATTCTTAGCATAGTATAATAGTTTCCATGATCTCTTTGCATGTGTATCTGTCGAGCTCTCTCTTGAAAACACGTGCAAACTGGAATGCTGATCGTCCAGTATGTTCATAGAGAAACTATTGATCATCTAACAGGGTGCTGCGTGTATATGCTACACTATGTGTCGAGCATATATAAAAAATTTCTATGTTAGCTGCATCGAGCGTTCTGTTTTAACCAATTATTATGTTTGTCGTTTGTATTTCATTTCCTTCTATTTCTTGGTCTGTTGGTCATCTAGAATAGCTTATCTTGTGGGGAGTGAAGTGTATAACTCGACTTGGTTTACTAGCATTTCATAAAATAAAAAACAAAAAACATGTATTTATAGAAATCACGTTGTCTGCATGCAGCAGCTTCTTCACGTTCAAATTCCTTACACGTGTCTATGCCTGATTGCCTGTGGCGTCTCACAATAGTTGAAAGGGAGAAGGATGTATTTTGCGGCTAACCTACACGTGGTTTGCTTTCATTAATGGCATATCATTAAAGCTTGTTATAAACTTTCTATTATTGTTTGTTTTTTCACAACGGTCTTTCTTTACGTACTCTTGCTATTTAAGTGAAAGTAAATAGGAGTAGTTCGTTTGGCGTTTTAATGAAAAATAATCAATCTGCCACGTGTTTATATTCACACGTTGGGTTGTTGTTACTTGAAATGCGTTATATGCAAGATTTGTTTCTATTTGTTACTTTACCTCTCTCTAATGGATTTCATTCATTTTGTTCAGAGGTCTGAATTATCTATCGCTGGGATCACCTCACATCATCTACTCCATCTGCAGTAACTTTCTTCCATAAGGAAATCCGATGGGGTCTAGATTCCCTTCTCATCAGCTTAGAAACGGCCTATATGTATCAGGCCGTCCAGAGCAACCGAAAGAAAAAATGCCAACCATGAGCTCCGTGGCCATGCCATACACTGGTGGGGATATCAAGAAGTCAGGTGAACTTGGCAAAATGTTCGACATTCCAGTAGACAGCTCCAAATCTAGAAAATCCGGACCTATAACCAATTCTTCCATGAGGTCTGGATCGTTTGCAGCATCTTCCTCACATTCTGGACCAATACACCCTAATCCTGCAGCCAGGTCCAGCTATTCTACCTCAGGCCCCGTGTCATCGTTTGGAGTGGCAGGTTCATCGTCAATGAAAAAATCAAATTCTGGGCCTCTGAACAAACACGGAGAGCCTATAAAAAAGTCGTCTGGCCCTCAATCCGGGGGAGTCACACCAGTAAACCGGCAACACTCTGGTCCTCTACCCCCCAATCTTCCTAAGACGGGTCTCATTACATCTGGACCCATCACGTCTGGCCCGCTAAATTCATCTGGTGCCCCGAGGAAGGTCTCTGGACCTCTCGACTCCACTGGATCAGTGAAAGCACATGGCTCGTCAGTAAGCAACAACCAGGCTGTTACAAACCTCAGCCAAGATGGCGTGTACTTGGTCAAAAGGAATATCCCTCGACCTATCTTATGGGCAGTTATTCTGCTCTTTGTTATGGGGGTCATTGCCGGGGGTTTCATTCTTGGTGCAGTTCACAACGCTGATCTCCTCATTGTAGTTATCATTTTGTTCTGCATCGTTGTTGCCCTATTCGTGTGGAATTCCTGTTGGGGGAGAAGAGCTGTCATCAGATACATTGAGAGATATCCAGATTCTGAACTTAGAACTGCTAAAAACGGGCAATACGT
Organism: Salvia hispanica; assembly: GCF_029641045.1. NCBI lineage: Eukaryota > Viridiplantae > Streptophyta > Magnoliopsida > Lamiales > Lamiaceae > Salvia > Salvia hispanica. Next base: position 275,347 of record NC_142697.1, read on the forward strand.
CAAGGTCTCTGGGGTACGTGGCTGTATACTTTTTGTTAACTACTCCATTCATTGATTAGGTTTCGTTACAGTATCTAACTTAATGCTGATATCGAAGGTGGTCACATGTGGGAATGTTCCATTGAAATCATCTTTCCAGAAGGTTCCAAGATGCATGTACACCTCCACAACGTTATACGAGTATAGGGGATGGGATTCCAAGGCAGCAAATCCCACTCAGCGTCGTTTCACATGGGGCCTCAGATCATCAGAGGTTCGTTACTAGCTAATCGTCTCATATGGCTTAACTAGCTTATTATTGATAGCTGCAACGCTTCCTTGTGCGTGGATGCAGAAGCACGCTGTGGACTTTTACATCTCCGACTTCCAGTCCGGGCTGAGGGCATTGGTGAAAGCCGGGTATGGGGCGCGAATCACTCCCTACGTGGATGAAACTACAGCTATAGAAGTCGACCCTATGAAGAAAGAGTCATCTACGGAGCTGATCCAGTGGTTGGGAGAGAGAAACCTCGCAGTTAGTGATCGCATAATGCGTTTGAAAGAAGGGTAAAACTCTCAAACTCACCAAAATCTCAAACACATCTAAACAAGTAGCTTCAACATGAAATGCTGTTGATATCGAATAGGTATATAAAGGAGGGAAGCACGGTAAGTGTGATGGGGGTGGTGCAGAGGAACGAGAACGTGCTGATGATCGTGCCTCCAGGTGAAGCCTTCACAACGGGGTGCCAGTGGAGTAACTGTATCTTCCCTTCAAGCTTCGATGGGCTCGTCTTGAGGTGCGAGGACTCATCCAAGGTGGATGTCATACCGGTGTGATGGAGAGCTCATCTTTGTCTTCCATCTTATTCCTATACAGGTTTCTTGTGTGTTGCAATACGTCACATAGACATTTTATAGCAAAACATTGCAATGTTCCTTGCTCCTTTTTTTTTTTTTAAATTTGTATAGTTTTTAGGGAGTTTGAACATCAAGGCAATCAAAGGTAGCGACTGTGAGTCTGTGACAGTGGAGAAATATAAATATGATTGTGCTTTTGCCTTTATTTTTACTGTTTGCTATCAAGATTTTGTCTGTTTTGCTTGGTGAAACTGAGATTTTTGTAAAGGTAGTTGTAGTCATATTAATTTACAGAGATATCTTAGAAATTATGGAAAAAATATTTTTGAATTCTACTTTAATTTTTATATGTTTGATTTTTGAAAATCAGTTTCTCAAAGCCCAAGAAATAGAGCAAGGTTCAAGTGGTAAAATTATGGCAAACCAGGAATACCCACCCATGCTCTCTAACCCTTTTATTATTAATATATTACTCAATCCGTCCCATAAAAGTTTGGACATTTGGAACGACATGAAAATTAGTGCGCAGTTGATAAATTAAAAGAAGGATAGAAAGGCAAAATAATTATAGTATTATTAGTGGAGAATGAGACCAACCTTATTAGAGAGAAGAAAGATATGAAAAAGAGAAAAAAGAGATATTTTTATGAGATATCCCAAAATAAAAAATATCCTTATTTTATGAGACGAAAAGATTATTAATTTGAGTGAACTTCAAATTTAGTTTCTATAAAATGCACTTTGTATATTTTAGATTTTTGAATTAGGAAAAATATTATAGAGCATCCGCAATTGCGGATTTCCAGGCGGACGTCCGACCGGCGTGCCAGATGTCCGTGCGGGACGTCCGCCATTAGGCGAGGGAGGGATGGATGCGGACGTCCGCTCCAGAAATTGCAGATCCGCGGCTTTCCGGCGACGTCCGCCATTGCGGTGCCACGACGAACGTCCTGAATTTTAATTTTAATTTTTTTAAAAAAACTATATATACGGCTCGTTGAACTTCATTTCATTCACACCACTTGTTTTAACGAGTTTCTCTCTCTACTTTCATTTCTTTTTGAAGATAAATGGAGCACTACGATAGTGATTCTCCTGTCACGAGCGAGTCACAAGCACCGACGTTTCCCGTTAGAGGTGGGAGAAACGCCGGTGGAAGTGCAGCGATGTCTGGGATGATGTCTGGAATGGTGCCGATGATGCCCCAACCCCAAATGGCGGGGATGATGCAGGGGTACTACAATATGTACCCTCCTTGGATGGGTGGGAAGATGTCCCAAATGCCCGGTGTGAGTGTTGCGATGACGGGGATGGCGCCTGTCCCGATGATGCCCGGGATGATGCAGGGCATGCCCGCCGCTGCGGGGGGAGCAGGCAGGGGGTCCCCCAATCACCTGGGGACAATGTCTATCGCCCTTACATGAATTTATTGACTAGTGATTCCCCACAGAGTACTCATATGGAGACTCAGTTCACCGACATCGAGACTTTCTCATTTGGGAGTTGGGGCTATCCCCGGTCTAGGAGTCTCCCCCTGTGATGCCACCGACAGCAGGGAGGACAAGAAAGCAAGGGAGAGGGAAGTGCAAGGGCAAGGGCACTACCTTGTCTTCGCGTGCGGGGAACGAACGTGGGGCGGGGGCCGAGGGGGAGGAAGCCGGCAAGAGAAAGAGGACCATCTGGAGCATAGGAGAGTGCGTCGCGCTAGCGAAGGCCTGGGTCGGTGTAGTCGAGGATCCCTACATCGGGGCTAACCAGCACATTGTACAGTGGGATATCCTTATAACGTGTCAGTGCAGTGGGAGGTCCTTATGACGTGGCAGAAGGTGTTTTTGGGAAGTCCGCCTGGACATCCGTCCCACTGTGGATGCTCTTACAATTCTTTAAATTAGAAAAAAGACTATTTTACTAATTTCGTGTTAAAATATGTATTACAGTGGTACATAGTAATACTATTAGTTTATGTAAATTATTGTACTACTATTACTCAATTTATGTAAAGATAGTATTTTTAATTTCATAACTGCTGCACAACCGCCATCACTGATCTCTGTCTCTCTTCGTAATTCGTCGCCGAGTTCAAATCAGAAAGGGGGCGGAGCCATGCTTGAATGCTGAAAGATGGCAAAAGCAGCTCCCGGAAAGCATAGAACAACAAAATTCGTTTTCGTTTTGCTGGGGTTATTAGCCCTCTTTCTCATTGTAGATCTGCTCTGGGCTTCATCCTCTTCACCTTCTTCCAATTGGACTGTACCAGATTCCACAAATATCATCGTTCCCCGACCTGTTCACCACAACATTTCTACTCCGCTTAAGGTCTACCTAAATCCCCAATTTTACATTCAATTTCGTCGCGCTCGATTCACTTTTATCGGCGAATCTCTAAAATATCACGTACTACTATTTGTTTCCCTACAAATGCTTCGAACTCATGTTTCTCCTTGATTTCCATTCTTATAGGAAAAGCATAAGAAAGACAACAAGGATGGTGTCTCTGGGAGGGTATTATCAGCAACTTTTGCTGATTTAGATGCTCCAGAGTTGAACTGGGAGAAGATGGCAACAGCACCGGTGCCTCGTCTTGATGGTGCGGCAATACAGATCAAGAATCTTCTTTATGTATTTGCTGGATATGGAACCATTGATTATGTAAGGATTTCAAAAAAACCCTCAGTCTCATTTTGTGTTTACTTAGGATATTATAGCATTACTTCACAATATCTTTGGGCAGCTCTCGAGCTGTTGTTGCTTGTATATTTAGAGGACAAATTATTAGACTGCCTTTTTGGAATTTTCCTACATGAATTGGCCTATATTGCTGTTGTTTCTTATGATAAGGAGTAGTATCTAGTTTTTTCCATGTTTTTGGATAACATTATTGATGGCTTGTTAATTTTTCTGGACATTAGTATGGCATGATAGAACGTTGTGATGCTTGTGTGAATTCATGCTAGCTCTGCTATGGTTTTGAATTTTAATATAGCTCATGGAATCTTATATTTAAAAGAGCCATTGTCTGATGTTTTTCTTATGTTGCTACTGCAGTTCCTTATGAATGCCCAAAATCTGATCCTTTTTTGCTGTTGTTTTTGTCTTCTTTAAGGTGCATTCTCATGTTGACATATACAATTTCACTGATAACACTTGGGGGGAAAGGTTTGACATGCCAAAGGAAATGGCGCATTCACATTTAGGGATGGTAACAGATGGAAGATACATTTATGTGGTGACCGGACAATATGGTCCTCAATGTAGAGGGCCAACTGCTCACACATTCGTACTGGACACAGAGACAAAGCAGTGGCAGGATATGCCACCTTTACCTGTTCCACGGTATGTGCTCATTACATTACGTGGTTGCTAACTCTAATGTGTATTGAAATTCTCCCATCAGTTATTTGCTTCCATTATCAACCATTTTCTTTGGATAGTTTATTTAAGGGAAAACAAAGAGTTTTTTTAGATTATACGCTAATTTGATGTGACATATTGCCATGATTTATCTAGGTATGCACCTGCCACCCAACTTTGGAGAGGCCGACTCCACGTGATGGGCGGCAGCAAAGAGGACAGGGGTACACCTGGAGTAGAGCATTGGAGTGTTGCTGTCAGGGACGGCAAAGTTTTAGAAAATGAATGGCGAACTGAAATTCCCATTCCTCGTGGTGGACCTCACAGGTTTCCATCTTTTCCTTCTAGTTTCCATTTTTGGTTATCTGAATTATGCTATTGATTTTCAATTGGAAGGTGTTACTTGTTGAACATGCTTGTGTGATTTTCTTGTCATTCCACGTAGGGCTTGTGTTGTGTTCAATGACCGTCTGTATACTTTTGGCGGTCAAGAGGGTGATTTCATGGCTAAACCTGGATCTCCAATTTTTAAATGCTCTCGCCGGAATGAGGTAATCCAGTTCTTAACCTGTTAGAGAAAGTAGCAGTGCATTGTTACATAAATCTATTTACCGACGGGGAATAAGGTCCCATTCTTAATGTCCTCCCAAAAGGGAAAAAAAAGGACAATTGAGCTCCCAAGATTTACAAATGTAATTTTTGTTGTTGTTTGAGGTTTGTCTAAACTTGTACTTTCTTGCAGGTTGTATATGGCGATGTCTACATGCTAGATGATGATATGAAGTGGAAAGTGTTAAATTCTATGCCAAAGCCAGATTCTCATATTGAGTTTGCTTGGGCAATTGTTAATAGTTCTCTAATCATTGTCGGAGGTACCACGGAGAAGCATCCTGTAACCAAAAAGATGATTTTGGTCGGAGAAATATTCAGATTTGAATTTGATACCCAGGTATTCTTTTAGATTCTTTAAACATTCCTCTAAACTGCTAATGGCCCACGATGGATTGTTTATACCGTTCTAAATTTAAAAGCAGTTCAGTCTATTTACTCATGAGTTTGTTTCATCTGAATGTGAACTGTAACAGAAATGGTCAGTGATTGGAAAGCTCCCTTACCGTGTCAAAACTACTCTAGTCGGGTTTTGGAATGGGATGTTGTATTTTACCTCAGGGCAACGAGACAGAGGCCCGGACGACCCAGCGCCAAAGAAGGTCCTTGGAGAGATGTGGAGAACAAAGCTATTGTTATGAGCAATTTTGTTTGTGGTGTATTACTACGGATTATTTGCCCTTGGATGAATATTGTAATCAATTTTTAATAGCCAATTCTTTATTGTCAATGTTTGTGTTGATTGTCTAATATAGAGATATCTTCTTTTATGCTCTTGTGGAATTAACTTTGTATACATCACAGAATGATACAACACAGAATTTTTATTCATATGCTTTTCCGATTGTCTAACGTTCTAGTGATATTATTGGTTTTCAAGGTAGTAGTTTTGTTCAAGTTAACGGAAGTTCTTGAATCTTTCATATTCCTCCTACCTTAGGACACAGAAATCATAGGATTCACAAACCAAATCTCCTAACTTATGGCTGGAGGAGGAGATCCACCACAAAACACTCCCCGTCGAACCCGAGCCCTGATGAGTCGGCCGGCTGGATCACGCCATTAACCATCCCACCGTGGACGTACAAGAAACGGCCGGAAGCATCAACACAAGCCCCATGAAATGATCTACTCTTAGGCTTCTCCCCCTTAGACTCGACCCTTTTCCACATTCTTCTAAACACTCTATCCTGCTTAAGAATGGTTGGACGCTGCATTCTCACACAAGGCATGGAGCTTATGTCCAAAACCCAGAAATCATCCTTCCTATGTCTGTAAGAATCCTCACCTCCATATATGAGGAGGCGGCGTCCGATGATGAGGCTGGCCGAGTGCCCCACCCGTGGCAGGGGGAATCCCTGAGGCATGTTGTGCCTCTCGAATAGCAACTGCGTCCACCTCTGGTGATGTTCATCCGATGCATCGAACAACCACATGTCGTTCAGCACTTCAAACCCGTTCCCCCGCCCTCCAAACAAGATCGTCTGCGTCCCGCCTATATGCGTCAGTGTGTGTCCCGACCTTGATGAGGGACACGGCTGAGCAGCAACGACTTCCGTCCACGTCCCGCAGCAGAGGTCCTCGGAGAGTTGGAGGATCCACGTGTCATCCAGCCTTTGGGCCGACAGGCCAATGCCACCGTGGACAAGCATGCTCCGGCAGCCAATGCAGCACGCAGCGTGAGCGCCCCTCGGTGGCGGGGAGATGGGGCCGACATCCAGCAGCCTCCATGACATGGTGATCCCGTGCTTCAAGTCGACTGCCATCTGGCCAATCCACGTGTCCGTCTGACGGACACCATGGTCATTGATCCCTCCGAAGAGGATGAGAAGGTCATCAACTACAACACACGAGTGGCCAAACCTACCACTTGGTATGCCTGAGTTCATCTTCTGCCACTTTAGTGATGTTCTCAAACCATTGCCTGTGTATGCTGCCCATGTGTCATCTAAGTGCCTGCCTGAAAACCACACAAAACATCACCAAGTAGTAAACCAGAAACAACTTGGTAAATTCAAAAACAGATGATGTCTGTCTGTCACTAATAAGCAAAAGGGGCAATTTCATTTATAACAAAACTGGGCTTTGCATATTTGAACCTACCAACTTCAATCATTAGAGGCCAACAGTTCTTTCTTGTTCTACTTAAAAGACAAGTTTTTGATTGCCATAAATCTATTCCATCCCCCTTAAATTCATTGTTTACATAAATGGTTTCGAACTTCAGGAAATACCACTAGTGATATGGATCTAGGCACTCAATCATGTATCTTATCAATACTGCAGTTTACTAAATTAGACAGCATCTACTTCTAGTACAAGGGTTAACAAAACAATCAAGAAAATCCCAATAACTACAGTAATAATGATTTCAAGAGAGAGAGAGAGAGAGACCTCCAGAGCAGCCACCACCAAAGAGAACCAAGCATCCAGAAACCCAATTGAGAGAATGGGAAGCTCTAGGTGTGGGCCCACCCTCAGCTCCCTCAGCCAATAGTCTATGACAGAAGAGAGAGTCCAACTCATAAACTTGCTGGTACAACTTCTTCCATGGCAGACCATTCGAAGCTTTGAGTGCTTCAACAGGGCCATTCCCCCAATCCCTCCTGCACACAGATTCCCACAACGAGTCCGAATCCGCCAAAGATCTCAGCTTTTTACATGTCATGGAAAAGGACAGTATTGATTCAATCGGCAGAAGCAGCAAGATTGAAAACAGATGGTCAAGAGGGATTCTTGTCACAGCTGATGATGATTCATTATTGCTGCTCTCTGCCATGGGACAAATTCTGTGTCTTTTCCTCTCAGGTTCTTGATTTCTCTGCTCCTCGTTTTCACTGCTCATCTTTTAATTTTTTTTTCACTGCGGCCCTTTTGTTTGTATCTCGGGGACGATTGCTGTGGACACGAGCAACAAAATATTTTCAAGGATTTTGGTTACACCCACAGTAATCGAAATGAAGATAGGCATAATGTTGGAGCCCCACTGGTAAAGGTCATGTAGTGGAATGAAAGTGACAAATTTGGAATACCCTCTATATTTTATCTACTTTGGACATTTTCTTGTAGACTTCACTGTATTTATCTGTTAAATGCTGTGCTTAGTTGAAAAAATGATGATTAACTGTTTGTTGATATAAATGGGACAATCAAGATCGACACAAAATGCAATCAAAGCAGCCAATGAAGAATTTCCAGCTTAGGATATGTAATTTTGTCAGTATTATGTAGGTAGATGACATGGAGATTGGCTTGTTAGAATGTCCAAACATGTTTAAATTAGTTTAGAGCAGTTCAAGACTCACCTGAAGAAGTTTAAATTCGACTCGTTCTTGGGAAAAAAAAAAATCTTTTCTTTGACAAAAGCAAATGCATAATAAGTTTGATTTTTTTCTTCACTCCTAACTTTTACCTCAATCAACCAGGCTGCGAAAAATAGAAGAAAAAAACAGAAAAAAGGAAACAATTTTTCTATGTTTATCATTTTTGCAGATTGTGCATTCGGCCACCGTTCATCAGCCTCCAAAGTGCTGTCTTCGCCTCCTCTAGTGTCTCGACACTCTGCCCGCCTTCGAACGAGATTCTTTGAACGTTGAACTGTAAGATTTCAAATGAAAAATGGATCAAGAAACAGAATAAGAGGGAGCAATATAATATGACAGATCAAGAACGGTCTCCCACCTGGGCACCTTGTCGGACACGAATATCGACCCCCTTACTGTCTATCGATATGAAAGCCGCATCGTCTACCTCAGCTTCTTTGGATAAAAGCTCTCTCAAGGGCTTTGAGAAGATTGCATTTAGTTCCTAAGAAGAACAGAAATGACATAAGATACGTATTATGAGGTGAAAGTGGTGTAAACATTGCTTGCAAAAATACCTTTAGATTTTGTTCACCGCCATCGACAGCAATTTTATCTGGTCTAAGATCTTCATATTCTTTAACATCGACCCAAGCAACAGTTCCAAAGCCTCCAATAAAATATATATCACTGCCATGTCAAACTAATTCTGTTTAATCTCTTGCCAGCTCGACAGTTATTCTCCATACAACCGCACTACTCACAATATAGTCACTTTTGGATGTACACGGTACAAAAACGTGAAGCATGTTAGGACTACCAAGAGTCATCAACCTATATGGACATCTCTATATTACTATATACTGTACGATTTTTTTTGCATATGTCAACTGTGTTCATCAATGTAGAGGTAGAGATGTTATTTCAAGTTTGATGTGGAGGTCCCAATGCACAAAGATGTAGTGATAAGAGCTAACCTTATGTTTTGCATCCGAAAATAGTAGAAATTCCCCCACTGCTGAGAAGGTCCCTGTTGGTGTTTCTCCATGTATAGTTTGTGAGCCCATTCCTGGTAATCAAACAAGATATACCGTCATTTTCAGGAATATGCAAATCTTATCCTGAATGATAAGCCAATAATATTTTAAGATTCATCATCATATTCACCATATATGTTTGCCTCATGGGAGCCAACAAGTAATGAGCCTCATTTTTTAAGATTCTTATATTTTCCTTTTAAAAAAAGTGAAGTTTGAGAGAGATACCACCATTCATGTTTCTTTTTCAATATCAATACATAAAGCAGTGTTAAGCAAGAGTAAGGATCAGGTTCAATTGGAGAATGAGTTCACCTGTTGGTCCTCTGGGAGAGGGTACACGTCGCCAAAGATTGTCACCCGTGCATTTGACAAGCCACTCCATCCAGGTGTCTGATAATGTTTTTATCTCTTCAAAACCAGAGAAAAGAGATGCAGCAAAAAAAAAGTGATGATGAAAAATTAAACGTTCTAAAGGCTGCTAACCTGCACAACTAGTGTGCATTTTGGATGGCCTAGCAAGTTTCTCGTGTGTATAGCCAATGGGGAGAGCGAAAATATTGGATCTGCAGGAAAATTGTCAAAATGCTACTCAGAATACCCAAATTTGTCAAGTAGACAAGCAGCATATCACAGTTTCCAGAATTTTTGCCACTGTAAAACTCTTTCATTCTTCAGAGGATGTTGTGTCAAATTAATGAAGAATCTTAGTGATAACTAGCACTGAAGATTGATGGGCTGCTTGCTGGTAGTAAAATCAGGTCCTAGTTATCAGATAGCACGAGATTAAGAACATAAATCTTGTGAGATCACAGTAATTACTTATGAAGCAAGTGACAAAATCACTCTGAATTAGGGAGTGAAAGTCATTAGAAACATTCAACCATGTCTGTTCACCAAAGTGTTTCAAATAAAGTACTTTATGAAACCTATGTAAGTACATCTACAGTGGACAACTTGATATTTAGTCAGGAATTCATCTCTGGTTTTATAGCAATACAGAACGAATGAAAAATATTCCGATAAAAGTTACAAAAAGGGCATTCTTTTCTTCAAAAGATCAAACTGTCTGAAAAACATTACAATAGATAGATTTTCACTAGTGAAAATTGGAAATCACAGAATTTCAACTCCACATTCTGTCAAAGACGAGATCTAATAAAGACTTACGTCCCATAGGATCCGGCGCAAAATCTACGAGTGAGCCAAACGGATAACCTTCTCGGCGGTGGTGCATTTCAGACATCACTGTACACAGGTGGGCAAATCTAGCCTTCCCATATTTAAATCAAGCAAAGTGATACAGAGACGTGTCAAAGCCATGCTATTTAGCTAGTTCTATCGACACGTGCTAGAAAATATGGCACTGAAATTTTACCTGTTCCATCAAATTCCTGACAGCTAAGGGTGGTCTCGGTAAGCCGTGAGCAGAGGTGGCACTTTGCACCCCTCCAGATATAGGTGTCCTGAAAAGTCCAGCTCTTGTACCTCCCCCACTAGTAGTACTATGTGATCCCATAAGTGGTGTCGTCAAATTAATATCCGGTACACTAATTTGTTGGAGATCTGATGAATTACCCTTCAGGATATGAGAGAGGCCATCACAACATAGCCAAACAAGCCGTTTGTAATATCCGTTCACGGACTATATACAAGGAAAGATGTCTAATTCATGATGCCAAGGTAGCAAAAGCATGAGCACAGAAACAATAAACAGCCAAATTTGCATTACAGTTAAGCAGATAGCTTTGCTTTTAGTTTTTAGATTCTAGGGGTCATGAAATTGTCAGCCATGACATTAATCATTTGCGACATGAACTTACATTTTTAGGCAATAGATTTCATGCCATTAAGGCTCAAAGACTTTCCAACAAAAACTAATTTTCATGAATATGTACAGAGACACATTAACATGCTACATATGAAGAAAACTCTAAGCTTTTTATTATATTCATTATTATATCATATGCAATGAACTGTGGTGCAAATCTAGGATATGTAAATCAATTCAGAAGTGAAACCAAGATTGGATTATAACCAAAGCTCTGATCTTGTTGACTGTAAATTCAGTACATAGTGATTAGACAAGCAAAATAGAGTTTTATAAACATTCATCTATAGAAAGCAAGAATATTAAATTTTCCTTCTCAATTCAATAGTTGGAGACAAATTTAGGCTGAGCTCCCTAATATTCCTCACAACTAACGTAGCTAGTTATTTAGAAAGTAAATCAACCAAGAGTATTAGGTCACAAGCTTTCACAAACACAGTAAATCAAGTTAGAAAAACAGTAAATAAAAAATGATGGAAATACCTAAACCGAGAAAATAAAGATGCAAACTTTTCTTTTGTTTTGTTCTTACCAGAGATAAAGAGAGAGTTTCTTCTGGTACCAAACGCACGGCGCCATTATCGCTATCGTCTTCTCTGCCGTCTGCCACTTCCCGTCGCAGCGACTGGATTTTATTGTAACTGTAAGAGTTTCTCACAAAAGCGAAATTATTCCTGCTGGTTTTAGCAGCCAATGACCTTTCTGAAAAGCTCTTAATTTGCAAAGCGGAGCTCGAGAGTGCTTCCATGGCGAGAGATTCTGTTCTTCGGCTTTTGGAGGAGAGGTTTACTATATAATCCTAATTGGGCCCAGCCCATTAACAAACTATAGTAAATGGGCCAATGGTAATGGGTTCTAGATTTAATATGGGCCAATCTAATCCATATTAAGTGTATTAGAACAAACTAAGGGTGTCTCCGGTGGCGCCCCTCCCACTAGGATCTCCACTAGCTCTTCCCACTGCACTAGGACTTCCCACTCACTAGCCCTTCCCACAATTATTCAATTTACGGACTAAAATTTACGAAATTAAAATGTCGACACGGAATACGGGAAAATTCAAAAACTTCATTAAAAAAATTACATTATAGAGTTTAAAAAATAATAAAAATAAAAATAAAAATTTAATCGGGACGTCCGACCTTCGCCACAGTGGCGGACGTCCGGTCGGACGTCGTGCTGAGGGTGTCTCCAATGGCGGACGTCCCGGTAGGACGTCGCCGACGTCCTACCCGACGTTCGCCGTAGTGAAGGGGAAGGGCGCCCACGCCCGTCCCATGTCCTCGCCCCTCAACCCGACGTCCTACCTGACGTCCGCCACTATGGCGTGGGTAGGACGTCCCACCGAAAATTAATTTATTTTTTTTATAAAAAAAAATCTATAAATACGGCTCGTGTCGAAATTTTAATTCCGTAAATTTTAATTTTAATTGTGAATTTATTAATTTTATTGCGGGAAGTCCTAGTGCAATGGGAAGTCCTAGTGAAATGAAAAGTCCTAGTGATGACGTGGTATGAATTTTGTGTGGGAAGTCCTAGTGGAAGTCCTAGTGGGAAGGGCGTCACCGGAGACACCCTGAGGGGCGAGCCCATCGGATGGGCGTGGGCGCCCTTACCACCCACTACGATGGACGGCGACGCCCTACCGGGACGTCAGTGATTGGAGACACCCTACCATAAATACTTAAAACCCAAGTATAGAGGTGATTTAATAGTTTATGCTTTTAATCAATTCGTTACAAGCTGTCAGTCAACTTAAGGCTATTGTAACTGAGTAAAATTTTAGATAATTACAATGACCAATTAGAAAAAAACTGCCCTGAAATTATGACAAGTTTCAGATTGAAGGGATGCATTAATTAAAAGGGTACTTAAATTAATGATTAGTCACACTCAAGAAAAAAAAAACATTTATTTTATACAACAGAGACTCTATAACAGATATCCACCTATCTACTATGATAGACTAGTATCAATTATTCAAAAGAGAATGCATGGACTTTGATTATTCTTGACAACCACCACAATTTTCTTTAATTTCTTTCGCCATTGTTTGCTTACATCTCAAGATTTTTCAAACATTGGTATTGATGATTAATTTGGTAGCCTGTCATCCAGCTACACACCTAATCATAACATATTAGATTCTTCCATTTTCTTTGAAGAAAATGATCACAATTCATATTGATATGGAGTAGCTGAGTTTGAAGATGAAGTTATTTCCAATGATCCCATCTTCCAAATCATGGTTTCTGAGCTTTGTATTGGCTGTAATGGTGCTAGTAGTGACACTGTCACACCTCTTTGATCAAACCAAGAGATCACCCAACACAGTTAGTTATAATCCACATTTGCAGCCTAGGAAAGCTCCTTCAAAGGGGCCTAATGCACCACCAGTCTTGGCCTACTGGATCCTCGGGACGAGAGGCGAAAACGAGAGGGTGATGAGGCTGTTGAAGGCCATCTACCATCCAAGAAATCACTACCTTCTGCAGCTTGATTCATCTGCTTCTCATTATGAGAGGTTGGAGCTTTCTAGCTTGACTCAATCAGAAGTGGTGTTTGAACAATTTGGGAATGTTGATGTTGTTGGGAAGAGCTATGCTGTCAACCCAATGGCTGCATCAGGACTGGCTGCAGTGCTCCACGCGGCCGCCTTGCTCCTCAGGCTGCGCGACGATTGGGATTGGTTCGTGCCGTTGAGCACCTCAGACTACCCAATCTTGCCTCAAGATGGTAGAGTATTTTTTTATAATTTTGGAATAGGGCATATTACACACACTAGAAAGTAGAAACTAAGTAACTTTGCTGCAGATATTCTCTATGCTTTCAGTTTACTGCCTAAAGATGTCATTTTCATGGGATTCAGCAATGCCACTTCCTTCCAAAAGTAAGCACAACTCTCTCCCCCTCTCTTTGAAGGAGTACTATTTTCTTACTTGAATGAACTCTGCAGGAGGTATAGTGCTACCAAGATTGTAGTAGATCCAAGTCTATACCTCAAAAAGAAGGCTTCCATTTACTATACTAAAGAAACTAGAGAAAAGCCAGATGCATTTGAGTTATTTGGAGGTTTGATTTCATTTCATTTTCAGTTTAAAACTTGCAAGTACTACAAAACCATCCAAAATCAACCCTCTCACTCTCACTGCAGGTTCCCCATGGATGGTCCTAACAAGAGGCTTCTTGGAACATTGTGTGAATGGATTGGACAACCTTCCTAGGAAGCTACTAATGTACTTCAACAATGCTGTCTTCCCACTTGGGTCATACTTCCAAACTGTCCTATGCAACACTCCCCACTTCCAAAACACCATTCTGGTGAACAATGACTTAAGGCACACTCTCCATACTGATCTTTCAATTCTGCCCCCAGCTATCTTTGCCACACCATTCAGACAGGATGATCCCCGGATGCAAGAGATTGATGAGAAGCTGCTCAACCGCGGCCATGGAAGGTTTGTGCCGGGAAAATGGTGCAACCAAACAGGGCTACTGAATCAGAGTAGATTGAGTGATACAAGTGATCAAGATTTGTGTTCAATGTGGGGAGATATTGATGTTGTGCAACCAACAAATCAAGGGATTAAGCTGCAAGAATTCTTTTTGAGAGCTGTGGGAGAGAAGAATATGGCAAGTAGTCAGTGTAGAAGTTATGTTATGCATGAAGCAACAGAGGTTAAAATGTAACATAATGTTGGTTTTGAAATTGAGATTGAGAGCTAGTTCTATTTCTTAAAATAAGAGTATTAGAGCTGTCAAATATGATCCGGCCCAAATTCTAAATAAATCACTACATCACATGCTTACAAATCCAAAAACTATCAGATCGAATCAAGCCTGTCACATTCTCTACTGTATTCTCTCTACTATCATTTTTCTAAAACCCGTGCTTAAAAGAAGTGTCTCACATTTGATGGGATGGAGAGAGGTGGATGGCTAATATTCCTTGGAGCTAACTTATGGTAGATCATGCATCCATGAATAATTCATTTGTCACTCATAATATCACATGAACTAGATAAAATCACCATTTTATTCAACTTTATAGCCAACCAATTTGATGCTAAAAGAGGAACAATGAGTTGTAATCCACCAAGTTGTTCACCACATGTTTCATCCATACAAGAATTTTGCAATACATTGACAACTAGTGAGTGTAATGCAAAGCATTAAGATATTACTCCATATCAAACTAACTAAAGCATTCACATAATATCATCGAATGAAATATAAAGTGTTAGGCCAATACTCCAATTATACCAAAAATCCCAAATTAGTACACGAGATATTTTTTTGACAAGTAGCACATGACATTTGGTGGATCACATTTAACATGTGTGGAATTCATTGGCCTAAGGCAGTTAGTTTGGTACGTGTAATTATATCATTGCCACCAACAATTACCTAACTTCCCCAAAATAAGGGCACAATTTTTAGCTCACATTAAAAAATGACATAATGTGGTAAACTTATAGCCTTTTCAAGTTATTAACCACATGCTACAAAGTTGATATTCTCTCTTTGTTAGGTTCAAGTAAACATACAAGTGAAGCCCACTTATAACCATCGTTATTGTGTTATGCATATCGCCTAATATTATATCGTTATTTTTCACGTGCCAATATAAAGAGTTCTGAAACTTTAAATTTTCTTAACGGTGAATGTAAAGAAGACGTCCTTATGAGGAAGCACATTAACACAGATAAAATAGAAACCTATATAGCTTAAACTAAACTTTACCAAACCAAATGTGCTATATTTTGATAATATTATTGCTAATATATAAAAAGGTAAACTGCAAAAGACAATACTCCGCCAATCCTTACGAAAAAAAATCTAATCCTTATTAATATCCTGGCTCCACGTGTTAGGTTATAGACTATAGTTATGGTTAGCAAATAGCAACGCATTACTATTTAACTATTAAGTGGTCATAAACAACAAATATCTAACTTATAGTATAATAATATGATAAGTGGGACATACACAAATTATAACACTTTTAAATTGAACTATTGAATGTGACATGTATAATTTATAACCGTGAATAACTTGAGATGGAAAAGGAGGAATATTGTAACCACAAGCTAATAAATTATAATAGTAAATTTGATTCCATTTTTGAACATTATAGTATTAAAGTGAGTGATGACCTCTCAACTACTTATTGCATTTTTCAACCAAAATTACATTGTGTGGCCAATTCTTGTGCTACTATTTTGCCCCAATTTAATCCTTAATATTATTCACCACGCAACGTAATTTACATATCTCTTTATACTAGTGTTTTAAAAGTTATTTCTTCTATAAATAAAAATCACATGATATATTAATGGTAGTAATTACCTAAATAAATTCGGTATATATTTGACCTCGACATACTTTTACTACTACAATTTGTTACACGCATTTTAGCAATACAAGTAATTATCCTTAATTGAATTAATTCTTAAAAGCATTTGGTTGATTGAAAAAGTTACTCCATACGAGTATGTGATAAATTGGAAATGACTTAAATTGTCAATTAATTACTGATATTTAAATATTAGTATGCACTCTTTGGAAAGCATCTTATTGTGAATTCGGATTCTAGAAATGATTTTTTACGTTGATGAATTTCATCAATCGCATAATATGGATCATACTCTTGTGTAACTAAAGTTTGTATTGTTAAAATTATGCAATATTTACTTGTAAAATGGAATGAGACGAATACTCGTAGTAATTAGTTGCACATCAAAATGATGGGATCCATTGGAATTAATCCTAAATAATTCAAGATTTAGTGTTGAAGAAGCAAAAAAAAAAAAGAAGCTTAAATAAAGTAATATTGTAATTTCCACCGGAAATTAAAAGTAAAATTAAAGGCAGCTAGCTCTCAGCCCATCCTTCTTCTAGCTGAGGCTGAGGCCGGCGCCGGTTGTGAGGCCGATCCAATTTGGATACGGCGGCTAGAATAATCTTGGCCGGCACGCCTGAGATCTCCTGCAAGCGCTTCAAAATCCTCCCCGTGAGTAGCGTTTTTGGGAGGGTGAGGCGCAGCCCTAGCCACATCGACGCCGCCAAGCACACCCGCAGCGGCACCCGATCGCTGCACGCTTTCAACGCTCTGCACGCCGCCCGTGCCGTTGCAGCCGATCTGTCCTCGATCCCTAGCTTACCGCACCACTTGTTGAAAACGCTCTCCGTTTTCGACCTCGTCCGGAAGGAGGAGGACGACGACGAGGAGGCGCCGGAGTATGCTTTGTTTGGCGGGGAAGTGGTGGACGATAGAGATCCGAGATCGTCGTCGTCACAGGAAGGACAGAGAGATTCCGCGCCTGCGCCTGCGCCGGTGATGAAATCGCCGGTGAAGCTCCTGCAATTGGAGCAGACGGTGCGGCGGACGTGGCGCGCGACGAGGAAGTTCGCGTCGTGGACTTTAACGTCGCAGCTCCGGCAGAGGAATGCGGCGTCGGAGGGGCAGAAGACGGCGGCGTGCGCATTGCAGAGCTCGCACAGGCGCTGCTTCATTTTTCAGAATTGAAATCGAACGGAGGATCTGTTGAGAGAGAGAGAGAGGAGATTGTTGGAATAGGGGATTGTGTGAATAAGCGATTCCGGAATCCGAAACTCAAGTGTTTGTGGGAGAGAGATAATGGGAGAATCACGTATTCTGATCAACGCGATTTAAAATCAAAGACTACCAAATACACCACATATATATAGGAATATAGTATAAGAATACGAATACGAATACGAATACGAATACGAATACGGCTACTCCAGTCCAATCACACGCATTAATATTAATGGTGTGGTGTGGGTGGAAGTGGAATTATTTAGTTGAGTTAAAACTGGAAAATGAAAGAAACCAAATCCCACCACATACAAACATGTGTTCTTATTTTACTCTCTCTCTTCTCTCTTGGATCTTTCCACCACACACACAAACCCATCACACCAACACACACATAATAATCTCTTCAATATTTCTTTTTCTTCATCCATCCCTGTCCACACAAACCTCGTTTCCCTCGAACACTCTTCCTAGTCATTTTCCTTTTCTTTTTCAATTTGCACTTTTATTTTTATTTTTATTTTTATAAACTAATAATAATAATAATATAGCTTTACAATGGGGTTTATCTACAGTCTAAACTATTTAAGTGAAGAAAAAATAACATGACCATTATTGTTGCATGGGAGTTCTGAGATTCACACACACCAACGTCATTCTGATTTTTCTATAATTTGAATAGAAAATAGTGCAACGACATCATATCTGTTATGGCATAGGAGCTAAATAATTTATACAATTGTAATTTAAAATGTGTACTCCTACAATACAACATACGGAGTAATAATTTTTAAATGTCAATTACTTATTATATTTTGACATTTATGTAATTATAAGTCACAAAACATTACTTTAATAAATTAACATTCATCCTGATTGAACTCAACCCCACATTCTTCAATTACAGATATTTTTCTCTCTTTTATTTTTATGTAAAATTATTGTGTTGAATAGGTAATGAGAAACGAAAATGGGGAAGAGAAATGAAATATTGGAGAGATGGGGTAGCAAAGTGTGAATAATGAAAGTTTGTAGAAAATATCTAGAGATTCTGCTTACAACGATGATGGAGTGGGCGACACGTGGCGCAAATGGGCCGTCTAATTCTATATGGTCTACGCAGGTTTATTGTCCTTTTGTTTCCATATCTACCCTCATAGACACTCACCAACTTTACCACTCGTCTAAATCCAATAAATATTTTATGTTGCTTTCTTCCCTTAATTAATTTTCAAGTAAAGAAAAAAGTGATTAAGATATTACAAAACATAATTACAGTAGTTTTTTTTTTTTGAATGACAAATCAAAATTCAGATATTTGTGTTGCGAAAAAATGAATTGGGATTTTTTTTATTAAGAGTGTTCATTTATTTTGATTTTATGTATTCTCATCCGATTATTTATTATATCTAATACTTGCAATTTGCCTCGATTTGATATTGTTCTTGCAGCTTGCACCGAAGCAATGATTTACGTGAATGTCACATTTGATAAATCAATAGAAAATACTCTTCAATTAAAAATATAAATTATTTTATCAAAATCAGTGCTTTTCTCTATATCAGCATATTGATAGAAAAAAGTATAATTTGCTTTTTCCTTTGCCTCCAATTCAAACATTTCTTTTCGACGTAACATATTTAAATTTGGCCTCAATAAAAAAGAAATATGAAGCATCTGACAACACATATTGATAGATCAAGAACTATATGAAATCACCCCTTTATTTATGGGATAATGAATGAAACTCATGGATTTAATGCTTCATTTTCTTTCTTATGCTGAACTACTTATGACAATGTACTTCTACAATTGCATCATAGATTTTATACGGATGAAGAAGAATCATGAAATTATATGGACAATTGCTAAGGTAGATAACTCATCTAGAAATGAAATTTCAATTCTAGATGATATTTTTGTTTTCTAGATGAGTTATCTACCCTATCAAACATGCGCCAAAAATATATATTAGTGTATTTTATAATGCTACTACTATGGACTACTTTTTTATTTATATCTAATAATTATTGTATATTTATGGAGGATATGAATAAATTTTAAAAGAGGCTTAAGCTCTTAATAAATTTAATGTTTTTCCTTTTATAAAATTTAAAATGTTTATATGGAGCACTTTTTTATTTATATCTAGATAGTTACAGTATATCACTGAAGGATATGAAAAATTATCGATGAGGCTTGAGCCCTCTGTAAACTTAATGTTTTCCCTTTTATAAAATTCAAAATATTACTATATGGAGTACTTTTTTTTTTAAAATCTCAAGATTACAATATATCTAGAGGATATGAATAAATTATGGAAGAGCCTTTGGCTTTTAATAAACTTAATATTTTTTCTTTTTATAAAATTTAAAATGCACTATTCAAAATTTATGTAAAATTTCTACTATTATTGATAGTATGATAGTAAATTATTTCAAAATACAGTTTCAACTTCCAAATAATATTTAAAAAGTATAATTTCTACTCAATTTTTTTCTACGTCTCTTTATAGTTTGTATTATCTCAAAATATGTCTCATGACAAAAATAGTTCAAACATTCAAAATTTAAATTTCAATGAAAAAAGGGGTTGAAAACGATGGGTTAGCAAATGCATGAAGCATCACATTCATTTTCATCGGACGAGATTAATTGCGTGAAATAATCAGCAAACTTTTATACTCTACCACCACTCCCTACAGTAAAACTGTTACGTGTCGGCTTCCCATTGGGCCATCACGCAACCACTAGAATCTCCACACCTTATTAATTTGTTGATCAGCCACGTGGCGAACAAGAGCGTGGTGCATGCTGGCGGCTTAAGGGAGTCCACGAAGCATTCTTGTGGTCGTTGGACACAGGATTTCTGTGACTTACTATTACTGATGTGTTGTATTGTCTCTATGCCTTGCAAATTATCTTTAAAAATCCGTTTGTCGGATCTGGAAATGATTAATTATTATACAGCTTTGATTAGACTATTCTTGCCTCTCATTTTGCGACGTAATTATGTTATTCATCATGTACTAATAATTACAGAATACAGCGAATATACGTGACCAAATTTTATATAATCAAAAATTAATTTATTTAAAAAAAAGATTTATTTATGCATTAAAGTATATAGATATATATAGTACTCCATGAAAACTGTATAATATTATGGTTATATATTTATAATTTGTGTCTAATTTTTTTTATTTTTTAGAACCATAAATGTAATTAGTGCATACTTTTATTCAAATTTTTAAAAAAAATGAGAAAGAAAATTCAAATATAAAAATAAAAAATGCGGTTAAAGGCTAATTAGTCTTTTTAATTTGTCCACCTACTATATTTATTATTTTAATATATAATTAATACATCAAATTATTAATATAGCCTTATTTTGGTTGTACAAAATTTGGTTATTTATCACCACTCTACGGAATAATCCACCGAGATTTAATCAGCATGTTATTATAGGTTAACCCACAATTTATTGGTAAACTAGTATCACCCACGTGCGATGTACGACCCATTTTTTTTTATTTAAAATTATTTTATACTGCAAAGTGATTTTATAAATTCATAAAAATATTATTATATGAAATCTGAAACTATAAATATATAAAATAGAAAACAATTATTAAAAAATATAAAATCAAACAAATAAAAAAAACACATATACTAAATGAGAAACAATATTATTATTTCAAGTTCTAAAATCATAAATTGCACACAAATCACATATCATTTAAATCACTTTTAGATCTATACTACAAAAAATCAAAATCACAAACACATTTCAATAAAAATAATGTATAAATATATATTAGAAGATAGTCAAATCGATCAAAATCATCAACAAAAATACAGTAAAATAGCATGGAATATACAATCGATATCAATATGCATGCATTTAGCCGAAAAAAAAACTAACTGGTTGTATACCCCGCATTGCCTACTACCCGTGTAGCTGCCAAATATTCAAAATATCGATTCCAAGGCCCATTACTATCTTTCCCGCCATGTCTCAAACCTACTCTTTAGTACTTATTGAATTTACCTTTTATTACTTCCACAATAATAAATATAGTATAAATGTATGTATATATGTTTATTCTAGCACTGTTGTATAAATGATATCGATATGATATACTAGTATAGTACTACGAAGAAAAATAGAAACTTTTATAATATAAATTGCTATATGTGATTTACCGCGAATGGTTAGGGACCAAAAAGCAACTGCAATAGCGGACAGAGGACGGACTAATCGATTTTTTTTATTTTTCTATTGCACATTGTGGGAAGATATTGTAGACCTTGCAGAGCCAACTTGATCGCATTAGCCTGCAAAAATGAATGAAACATTGTTGTGAACCCGAATCAACCATGCCACGATTGAATCATGGAAATGCAAAGGTAGAAACCAAAAATTCTTATGAAACCGCAATACTACGTAGAGGCGAACCACCTCCAATGACAGCATACCCTTCCTTGCTCTTGGGAGCTCTCAACGTTGAAATCAGTTGTGCCAAGACTTGTAGCAATGTGCAACAATGAACTATTACAAGAACTGAACAAATAGCTCCATAAATCAAGTCAAACACTACCAATAACAGCGATCAAAACAATCAAATGCATAAAAAGGGAATTCAGAAAAAAAATAATGAAATCAATAATCCCAACTAAATTACAAATCCAAGATCAAACCTTTCTAAAAAAGCAATCTTGTTCAACTACGGCTGATGAAATTAATAGGTTAGTGGATAAATGGCAATGAATGTCGTTAGTGGGTAGTTAATCATAAAAAAAATAAAAAGTCATGGTATTAATAAAATTTAATAATATAATAAATATATTAAAAAAATCTTTTTATATTATCAATGGCATTTATATAATTATTCTCAAAACTCTCCTTTTATATATTTATAATATATAGATAGATATGGAGTAAATCAGTACATTATATTAGTAGTATTAATTTACTGCTGATAATTTTTTGATTAAAAATACTTACTCTATTTGGATCAAAACCAGAACCAAATCCAAATTTAGTTTGGGGTTACTTTCTTCTGTTTTTTTGTTTTTTTTTAAAAAATTACTAGTACATTAATACTCCTGGTAACGTGACGGTGAATGAATTGATGAATGATGGTGATGAGAGATGATGATGAGGGTGGGGCATGGTAGTATGATACTACTGGTTGTAGCAGAGTAGAGTAGGGGTGCTTTATTGTGCAGACAATTGGGAGCCACAAATTCTCACCATGTAACAACATTTCTATATTTAAACCTTCCTCAACCACTCAATTACATTGCTATTTTGGAAAACAAAGCTGACTCAATTTCTTTCCACTGATATGATTCCCCACTCTTGCTTTACTATTTTTCAAATATCTTCTCTTTCTTTACCTTCACTGTGACAATTTTTGGAGTACTTGTTTCCTAACTACTATTGCTCCCCAAACAGTATGGAGTTAGGGATAGAAAAATTGCTTGTTTTGATCTATTTACAAGGACTACTTGGTGCATCTTTGAAGAAATTGATCTATTTACTAGAACTGCTTGGTGCATCTATGAAGAATAAACTCGAATGACACTAACATTGATTGAATTCGTTGATTGACTACTCAATAAATCTGTCTATTTGATGAACCAAGTGAGATTGACTGTTTTGAGTAAGATGACATGCTTGGATTACTCGAACACAATAAATCTGAATATCTATTGAAAAAAAATTAACTAATTTTTGTGGACGAACTAAAATGAAAAAAATAGTAGAACTATTGTGGACAAGAAGAGTATATAGACATTAGTAAAATGTTTAGAAGCAACTCAATTCATCTATGCCCCTAATAATTGAGCAAGAAAAGAAAAGGGAATAATTGATAGAGATATATCGAAGACGAAAGGAGAATGGTTGAAGTCTTTAGATAGTCGTTTGGCTGTATGAAGAAACTCAGAGTCGTGGAAGCATTGGATTTGCAACCACAGAAAGCTTCCACAATTTTCAGCCATTCACAATCTGCACCTCGCATTGATTAAATATTCAAGCATGAAACATGTTCATACCTACTTACAGCAGCGTACTGGAATAGAGCTTTAATCTCATCCTCCACTGCTCTGTGTCGAATAGCATCTTCACATGTGTCCGTCCCACGGGATTTTATGTGGTTTTCACCATCAAACATAAATGTATCCTCCTCACAATGAATGATCCAAATTGTGTGGAAAAAGATGGCACAACAAGCAGTATCACTACCACTTATTATGTCTGTTCTGTTCTGTTCTGTTCTGTTTTGTATAAAGACTGAACTCCGTTCTTGAAGGCCCATTGTATCGCCTTGTTTTACGTTTATGTACATGAGGAAGGATGAGAGATGTACTTGAGATGTTGTCATAGATATCTTTTGCTATCAGATAGATGGCTAGCGAATCCCCTTGCATCGACTTCCAATTGTTCAATATACCCATTGAATGCAGGGTTGTAAGCGGCAGCCTTATGCAAGTAATGCAATGCCTCAGCTCTGCGGTTCACATTGGCTAAAGCGCTAGCGTGCCAGTAAAGAAAATACAAGAACAAAACATGAATTTAGAAATGTTAGAAATGGCAAAAGATTTAGAAGGAGGGGTGAATGTGGCATTACGTTGAGAGGATTATTAAACCATCGTAGTAGTGGGCTTTGCTATTTGAATCTTGAGGCTCGTTCATCTGAGCTATTCTTTCGAGGTGCACAAAACCCTCTTCCATCTTTCCCTGAATGAATTACATAGTTTATAAGGCCTTCGGCAACCTAGGCAGTGATGCTTGGCACCAAGTGACACACTGTACAAGTGTGTTTTTTTAACACAGTAACATGTGAGTTTAGATAGTACCTGAAGCATGTTTGCAATACCAGCCCATTGAGACGAAAGAATCAAAAGATCAACTTCTCCAACTTCTGTAGGATTCCCAGTGAAAAGTAGCTGAATTGAAGTTTTAGTGCAAACCTTCAGTAAGGGGCCGTTATAGGATAACTAAAGTAGATTACTAAACAGAAAGTGTCATTCATCATAGTATTGCAGTTTTTTTAAGGTACTTCCGAATACAAACAATACAGAGCACTCATTTTTGCTTCGATGATGCTGAATGGACTTGATACTGACTCAAGCAACTGTGATCATAACATCTATTGGATAGCTATCTAAATTGGAGAAATATGTAATAATTTACTACAAGATTGAATCGGACCTTTGAAATAGCTTTTTCTAGGAACTCAGCAGCTTCAGCATAATGTTCTTTTTGTAACAGCGTTTGTCCCAAAATTAGCAAAGCTCTTACATTCCCAGGATCCTTGTCGAGGGCGACTCTGCAGTTCATATACCAGAAAATTCAACATAAAAATAACGGAAAATGCAAATCGTCTAATGAGAAAAGGTTTTGTTACCTTAGTAATGCAATTGCAGCTTGTTTTTGGCCATCGCCTAAGATTTCAACTGAAAGCTGTTTACACATGCTCACATAAATAGATAGGACTAACTTTAATCAATAACTATTAAAGAAAATGCCAAATAATCACTCACGGAAACCAAGTCTTCAGGTGATAGAGTTTGTGCAGACATTTCTCCCTCTTTTGTCCGTATTAGAGTATCTGCTGCTACAGAGCTGTCTATTTGAATGACAGTTGGAGCTACTGCTGAAGCATTCATTTCAGGAAGCCCCAAATACCGAAGGAGATTAGGATTGCGGAGGCATAATAGCTGAAAGGCAAATAAGAGGAGCAAAGAAGTCGCTATGGTGCTGTTTCATAACAAATAGTAGTATAAAATTCATTTTTTTGCTAGCATATTGAAATTATTAACTTATAAAACAATAAAAAAAATACTCCATTTCATTAAATAAAAATTATTTTTCAGTCTTGGAGCATTAAAGAATTTAAAGTTCAATTCTTCTCAAGGGAAGTACAGAGAAAAAAGATTTTGAAGCACATTTCATAATTTTCAGAACAATAGTACCAACCTGTAGGAGACTGAATGTGCTATTGGTACACCAATATATTAAGGACCCCTGCAAGATATGAAATGAAAGTTACCACAGCTTAGAATATACTACATACATAAATATCTATATGCCACAACATTATCAAGAATGTAACATCCAGAAAATTTGACAGTCATTACCTGGGGAACATAGAAAGTAGTAATCAATATAGGCAGTGTCAGCAGTTGCAAATAAACCTTGTATATCTACATAGCAAAGAGAAAGATCAGACTGTCAGCATACTCTAACACCCTCACTAACCCAGAATATAAGAGAATAAGGATGGGTCATGGTGTAAACCATCCTTATTCTACTAACTACGAATCAATACAAACAGTACAATGCTTTTATTCATTTTAATGATTTTCTTATTAAATAGTCCAATCATGCTTCTTTTACAATCATTCCTTTCTACATATATATATATATATAGGATTATAATCAATGTCGAACTAATAACTTTAAGGTTCCTGGTACATGTTGAACAGTCGAACAAATTATATGACATAAATATTAATGGATGGTGCTGGTAAGATTTTCCTTAAGATATCCTGTTATTATCTTAACAATGCCCCAACTTCAAAGGACAAAATAAGGATAAAGCAGAAAGAGCATTTGCATGACTTCAACCAGTTCAGCTCACCTTTGCTAATAACTTTAAGGTGCCTGGTACATGTTGAAGAGTTGAATTTCGAAGAGACAGCTGAAACTCAGAAAATAAGCTCTATAAATCAGAAATGGACCAGAAGATCGTTGCGATAAAATAAAATAAGGGGATGCAAAGAATGAACCAAATTAAAATGTAATTTATGCATGATTATGGATCAGAACAAGATGTCTGCACTTCAGTAGAAAATATACTTATGAAGAACAAGCGCCTTGCTTACACTCAAAACTAAGTATCAGTTCCTTGACACCAGAAAACAATGACATAGGATAAAGATCTAGCTGCACTA
This sequence comes from Salvia hispanica, assembly GCF_029641045.1. Lineage (NCBI taxonomy): Eukaryota > Viridiplantae > Streptophyta > Magnoliopsida > Lamiales > Lamiaceae > Salvia > Salvia hispanica. Next base: position 301,845 of record NC_142697.1, read on the forward strand.
AAGTATTATCCCTAACCTGAACATTAGCGAAATGCAAGCCTGCAATGCACAGTGGGAAAACAGCCCCCAGTGTTCCTTGTGGATATTCAGTCAGATTCAATGACCATAACAATCCCCCCTGACATATTTTAGGATGAAATTACATTGCCAGTAACTGAGCCACCCAAGATAGAAAGTAAACTGAGAACTTATCTTAAAAAACTGTATGAGTAAAATATACTCCATAATGATAAAAATATAATAATAATAATGCATAAAAGCAATTCAAAACAAATATGACTGGTTTAGAAGTAGCATACAGTATCGAAACCAGGGTGATGATCAAGTGACATTCTGCGAACAGTAATGAGCCACAAGAAAAAGCAAGGGACCTGCATATTAATTAGAAGAACAAGAGAAAGAAGTATGAAAACCATCTACTTATACAATTGGGTAAAAAGAAGCCGCATGAAAAGCTGCACATGGAATCTTTTGATCAGTAGGATATACATTTATGTAATGAATGAGGGTACTAAGCTTTTTGTCTTAACAAAGACTTTGGAAGAGGATTCAAGATTGATTGTACTGAAAATTTTTAGTACTGGGGAAGTCTGTTTGTGTTTTCTTCCTAATTAATCCTTTCCCCCAAAATTCAAATCCCATCAACTAGAAATCATAATGAAAAATCCAATGGATTCATAAAATGAGGGTCATCAGTAGGTGAAACATGATTCTGAACACATATGACTGCATGTTGTATCATTTTGGAAGAAGGAACGGGTGAGTGTAGGTAAAAGGAAAATAACCTGAACAGCAACTGAGGAGAAGAACCAAAACACTGAAGGACACTCAGCTGCCTCCTTTTCCTTCCAGAAAAGGGAAAACTGGTCTCTGAAACTTCGTCCTGACAGAGGCGGTGGAATAGGCGGAGGTACTATTAGGAATACAAAAACACAAATATTACTACTATTTCAGAGAATAAGTTCCCTTCACGATATATCCTACTACTTTCGTACACATATATACAAGTGAATACTCACAATGAGGCAGCAGCTCTCCTATTATTCTCAATTTTTTAATTTGCAACACAATTAAAGGAAATAATGCAAGTCTCATAGCCACAGTAGATGAACAGATTATGATCCACCTGCAGGATTCAACCTATTCAGTCAGTTTCCAAATATAAATAACGAGTAACAGGTCTCGGTCAATTAAACACAAATAAAATCATAAGGTTCATAAAGGTTCATAAAGTTAATCTGGAAGATGCAATAGCATTTCATGGAGGAGAAGCAAATAAAATCATGAGATTGAAATGAATTCATCATTCCTACCACGGCAAGCCAGTAGCATGGTGATAAGAATCGAGCACGGAGATAAGAGTTTGAACCGGAAGAAACTGTTCGCCCGGCTCAAAAGCACCGGGCTGAGTAGAGAATCGTCGAGGAAAGGAGCTGCAAGTGAGAGACGAGTGCCAGTAAAGCTCCGACGATCGCCGAGGACTGGATTCACTCCGATTGTCACGGTAGTGGCGGTCTGAGCTAATAAACAGCGAATGTGAAGAAGAGTAGTAGCACAGACGGCGGCGAAATTTAGTTACGGTTGAGAGTCGCATGGTTGGATTTTGGAGGTAGAACAGTGGATTTCGCCCAATCATACTGCAAAACGCGTGGAATTAAGCTCCAACCATTCTCCATAACCCATCCCAAAACCGTCCCTTTTTGGGATATTGAACAGTAACACACCAAAAATGTGCATATTCAGTTTATGAAATCTCTGAAATTGCAGTTGGATCCTTCAGCTCATGTATTTTCGAATAGCGGCAGGAAGACTTACCTTAATTTGTGGAGAACATGTCTAATGCATAATTTTTATGGAGAAGAAGGAGAACGCAAAGGAAGAAGATGAATAGAAACGGCGCTTTAATTAAATGGGATTTAATTAATCACCTATAATTAGGGGTTGCAAATCGTGCGTGTCGGGTCGTTATCGTGTCGACACGATAACGACACGAACACGATAACAACAAAAACAAACACGACCCGTTAAGAAACCTCAAACACGAACACGAACACGACCCGCTACCCTCAGACACGAACACGACACGAACCCATTAACGACACGAACCATTTCGGGTCAACACGACACGAACACGACACAGACCCATTAATGACACGAATATAAGTATTGAAAAATGAAAATAATAAGAATAATAATATTAAAATATTATGTGTTAATAAGAATAATAATATTAAAGTATTATGTGTTAACGGATAACACGAACACGACACGAAATTTTCGTGTCCTTAATGGGTCGACCTGATAAGGACACGAACACGATAAGGTCTGATTCAAACCCATTAATTTCGTGCCGGTTCGTGTCGTGTTATCATGTCGTGTCAAAAATTGCCAGCCCTACCTATAATTATAAAAAAAAATGCAAATATACGTATAAAGGAATTATCAGACCGTAAATTGCTCAAATTTGCCAAATGATTTTATTAATAATTGGGTATAATGAGTGATAAATTTTTAACTCTTACTTTGAAATTTGAATATATTATCCTTTATTCATTTTTATTTAATTAATATTTATTTACATTAAGTTTTAGATGAGTAATTATTAATTATTTTCTCTTATACAATTTATGATATCATTTGACAAGATGTTTAATAACATAAGCAAATTTGGAGTCATAAATTTTCTTAGCACCTTGGCATATGTTCATATCCAGATTCACAAGAGATATTACATGAATAAATACTGCAAGAAGCCCCTAAACTAGTACTAATAGGAAAGCATATTTAATCCTGTTCTACTGTACTTTTTTTAATTGCAGCTGTTATTTTCAGCTCTGTTTGTCAGGGGAAAAATGGCATGAAAATTTGAGATTGAGCAAAAGAAAAAACTGGTAAAGAAGTACTCCATATGTATACTATTTTATGCTGTTAGATGGATCACTGCTAGGCTTCTCCGAATCGTTTTTCAAATGCTCAATGTACACGCTGTAAGAAGGGTCGTAAGCAGCAGCCATTTGCAAGTACTTCAGTGCCTCGTCTTCGCGGCCAACATTCGCTAATGCACTGGAGAACCACGACAAATTACCTTTAGTGAGTATGCAGTTAGAGAGACGACGATTTCACTCTTCATGGATTCATGAAAATTGAAGAGACAACTAACTACTAGCATATACTAAACGGCATGCTTGGAGAAAATGTGAGTTGTGGCATCTGTTCCGTACCTTGAAAGAACGAGAAAACCGTCGTAGTAGTGGGCCTTGCTCTTTGAATCCTCTGGTTCTTTAATTCGAGCTATTCTTTCTAGGTGCACAAGACCCTGCTCCATCTTACCCTGCACAAGTTTATTGAAAAGATAAGCTTAGTTTGAGGCTTTTCAATGAGATTGAAGCAGCATGTTATATGTGTTCTTGGAATGTTATATTGAACCATATTATGACAATGCAAAGGAAGTTGTTAAAACGAACAAATTTAGGTGGTTCGGATGGGTACCTGCTGCACATTAGCAATACCCGCCCATTGAGATACAAGAATCAAAAGATCAATATCTTCGACTTCTGTAGGATCACCATCAACGATGAGCTGAATCAAAGAGTAAGCCCCTCCAGTCAGGTATCAGTTACATGATAGTAAAATGTCTGAAACAAGAACTAGAGAACTGTGCACACGCATATGTCCAGTGTTTCAGTTAGTAAAGGTTTTTTTCGAGTGTCTGATTATCATGAAAATGAAGATGGAGAAAAACCAAGTGGTTCGTGCAGATTTTAACTGTACCAGACCTTTGAGATTGCAGTTTCAAATAACTCAGCAGCCTCAACAAATTGTTTTTTCTTTAACAGCGTTTGCCCCAAAATAAGCATGGCTTTTACGAACCCAGGGTCCTTTTCAAGGGCAAGTCTGCAGTTCATATTTCAAGAAAAAAGCAAAATAAACATAGAAGAGAAAGCCAAGACTCTGAGTGCACAGGTTCCCTTACCTTAGGCATATAATTGCAATATCCTCACGGCCTGTAGATAAAACTTTGATAGAGTACTGTATAAAAAGTACTAAGTTGGATTAACATACTTAAATGGTTTATAAAGCATTATAAAAGAGCATGCTACAAGATCACTGACATTGACCAGTTCGACTGGTGATAACGTGTGGGCATGTACTTCTCCTTCCTTCGTCATTATAGCGATATCTGCTACTCGGGAGCTGCCATCTTTTTTAATAGTCGGTACTTCTACTGGAGTATTTACTTTAGGAACCCCCAAATACATGAGTAAAGTTGGATTACGAAGGCACGATTGCTGTGGGTTGAAGGGAATAAAAAATGAGAAAAAGAAAAAGAAAAAAGAAAAAAGAAAAAAAACATCTCAAAATATTTTTATGTCAAAGAAGGGTTAGAGGAAGAAGAAGCGTGAAAATGGCTTAGTAAAAACTACTGCACTGCATATTTTTGCAACCTGCGAACCTTGCCCAGTTTTATACTTTCATAAATCGAATAGCTAGAATTCAATAATTTTTCATAGGAGATGAGGAGATCAAAACAGTGGATTTTTAGAGCAACAACACCAACCTGTATCAAAGTCAATGTACTGTTTGAAAGCCAATAAACTAAGCTGCCCTGAAAGATATGAAAAGAGAGAGCACTTAATTCAGATAAATAATGCCATGTTACAGTATGATGACATAATGGATCAAATTTATTTCATACTAATAAATCCATCTAACTAAGCTGCAATAACAGGGAAGTATAAGAGGGTTTTGAATCACCACCCCACGCACTACCAATACAATAAAGAAATGCAAAAGCCGCCACATATCATAATGAACAACTGACACACTCAATTTACCTGGGGAATACTAAATGCAGCAGTCAACAAAGGCAGAGTCAAAATCAACAAATAATTCTTGTATCCCTGCAATGAAATGCAAAGGATCACATTCTCAAGACTAGTCAACGTAGTACACAAAGAACTCCATAATGTATATCAACTTCATTCTATTAATTAACAATTATTGAAAGCCTTATACTCAACACTATTTAACTTCGTGAAGCTTACCTTTGCTAAGGACCCTATGGAGCCTGGTAACTGCTGAAGTGGTGACTTTGCAAAGGACAACTGAGAAGCAAAAAAAAAGCATTGGAATATAAAACATATAAGATACACACCTGCAGTTCTGCACTATCAGTTCGAGATACCAAAGAACAATAAAGTATCTTGATCTAAGTGTGAAATGGGTAGTGCCCTCAACCTGAACATTAACGACATGCAAGCCTGCAATGCAGAATGGGAAAAGAAGTCCCAACGCACCGTGTGGATATTCAATCAAGTTCTGGAACCATAAAGTTCCACCCTGTAACAGTAAGAATAAGTTCACCGTGTGAAACTGATCAGAGCAATGGAAAGGATAAACATTAAAGATGATGTTGGAGTCTGTTAAATTTCCTATACAATGCCAATATTCAATGCTCTATATGCATGGTTTTCAAAACCAACATAAGAAGCATTCAGCTTAACACTTTCAAAGTGAAATGACTTAATTGTGTTCAATGTACTTGTTTTATCTAAAAATCATATGAATATGGTATTAAGTGTCTTACACTATCAAAGCCAGGGTGATGATCCAAGCACATTCTACGGATACTTGAAATCCACAATAAAAAGCAAGGGACCTGCATAATTTATTAGATTCATCTGTCATTATAGAGGCAAGAACAAAGAGAGAGTGACAGATATATAAAACAAAACCTCAGTTAATTCTTTCATCAGTCTCAACATGCCAATAACTAAAATGAACAAGAGAATGAAGCATGTAGTTCCATAACGTTCCGCAAGAAAAAGAATATTTTGGCTAGGGCCCAAAGAATATGTAGTATCATACAATTAACAAGGAACATAACCTGAAAAGCAAATGAGGAGATGAACCAAAACAATGACGGGCACCTAGCTGCCTTCTTCTCCTTAAGGAAAAGGGCAAATTGGTCCCAGAAACCTCGTCCTGACTGAGGCGGTGGGAATGGTCTAGGTACTATTAAGAACACAAAAACAAAAATCATATGTTACAGTTTACAGAAATCGTTCCGATTATGACATATACAATTATAACTCTGTTAACACAGTACTTTAACTCACACATACCAATGAAAAGAAAAAATACGATAACTGCACAACTGCATACACATTGCTTTCTAATGTAATTTGCTTGTGTGAGAAAACTAACCAAGAGTTCACATTTTACAAGGTTATAATACAAGCATCTCCTTCCATTTGTAATAGGAGTAATTCGGTAGTTTCATTTCTAGTGTTTATGACAAACTGATAGATCAAGCATGGAAGCAACGAAAGTAATTTGTTTCATGACCTGAAGAGCTAAAAGGGGCAAAAGGATAAATTTTTCACAGATAGAATTCCGGACAGGATACGAAAACTCACGTCTAGGTAGCAGCACTCCTAACCTCCTCATTTTTTTAAGTTGCACCACAGTTATAGGAAACAATGCAAGTCTCATTGCCAATGTAGATGTTGAGATCACTATCCACCTACAAAGTTCCACTTGATTGAGTCAGTTCTCAATCAGTACAGCCCCAACAACAGAAATCAAATAATAAAAGGTACTCAATTGGAAACCAAAAAATGAAATCCATCCTTAAAACAGATAAGGATATATCCAGTAGCTCTCGTAAACGATCAGATGCAGCAACTCTAATTTCAAAAATTAAAAATGGTGCAACATTATCCAAGCAAATGAATACGTGAAGCACGAATAAGCGTTCTCGCTGTCAGAATGCAATATATGTATAGCGCCTACCATGGAAATCCGGTCAAATCATGGTAATAATCGAGCATCGAGATGACAGCTTGAACAGCGAGAAACGGCTCGTCCTGTTCAGCAGCTTCGACAGGGAGGAGAGGTTCGTCCGATTTGGAGAAGCCGGGATCGGCGGAGAACCGCCGATTAAAAGATAAGCAATCAGGAGATGAGTGGCGGAGCAGCTCCCACGAGCATCCAGGGTTGTTACTGTACTGGTGGTGGTGGCGGCTGGTTGAGCTAGCCAATAGTGAATGCGAAGAGGATGAGGAATAATGGCAGACGAAATGGTGGAGCGACATCGCCGACGGCGGCAACCGCCGGCAGCGGCGGAGTTTACTTAATTTTAACAGCCCCATTGCTCGGTGGCAAGTTTTTCGACAGTAGGGGTTTATTGGCTTTATAAAATTACGTAAATGCATTTTTTTATTTAGCGGTGGCGTCAGTCCGTCCGTGCCGCTGAGCACGAGCTTGTCCGTCCGCTGCTGCGAGCTGTCCGTCCATGCCAGCGGCACGGCGCTGCTCTTAGCTAAGAGCACGTCCGTACCGCTGAGCAGCCCTACGTGGCGTATTCTTATTGGCCAACGGCTAAATTCGATTTTTTATTTTATTTTTTTTTTAAAATTTGAAATTTATTTTAAAAAAATGTTTTTAAATAAAAAAAATATTATCCCACTTCCCAAAAAATTATATCCGTTTTCTATCCACTTTTAATTTATTTTTCAATTTTTTTCCCCCAAAATTCACATTTTCATCTATAAATACCCTCACTTCAACACAAAAAATTCTCATAACACTTTAATTATAGGAATTTTTAATTTGTAGGATTTTAATTATGTATTTTTTTATTTTCTAGAATTTTAATTATGTATTTTTATTTTTTAGGATTTTAATTATGTAATTTTTATTTTTTAGGATTTTAATTATGTAATTTTTATTTTTTAATATATTTTTTATAATGTAAAAATGTTTTTAGTAATTGAAATATTTAAATTGAATAATAGAATAGTGAGACCCTTGAGTTTGTACTTAGCTAAGAGCACGGATGTGAGTGTTGTGCTTTTAGCTAAGGACAAGGAATAAAAGTGGGTCCGGACCCATTTCCGACTCTCCGTGCTCTTAGCTAAGAGTACGGATGAGGATGCTCTTAGTTCTATTATTATCCTAAAACGCATAAAAAAATACAAAACCAAAACTTAATTTTTATTATATTATTATTATTATTATTATTATATGTGAATATCAAATTCAAATTATAATTCATTAGTAGTAAAAAATTAGAGTACAACTTACAATAAAATTGACTCGAATGCCAAATTCCATTTGTGTATAAATACAAGAATATCTAGAAAAAATAAAATGGTTAGAGCACTCCCAATGGGTCGGCGTTAAATCCGGCGAAAAATCGCCGATTATCGCCGGATTATCGCCGGGCGTTGGAGTGAATTCGGCGATAATTCGGCGATAAAACTCCCTTATTATCGCCAACTCCCTTATTATCGCCGATTTATCGCCGAATCATCGCCGCCCACTGTGGGCGCGATTCGGCGATAAATCGGCGATAATTTTTTTTTTTTTTTAAATCTTTGTTTTTTAAATCTTTGTTTTTATGGTTTTTATTTATAGTTTTTTTTAAATCTTTTTTTTAAATCTTTGTTTTTTATGATTTTTATTTGTATTTTTTTTAAATCTTTGTTTTTTTAAATCTTTTGTTTTTTATGGTTTTTATTTGTAGTTTTTTTTTTCTCGTTGTATTATATTTTCCAATGATTAATACAACGATGAATTGTTCATTATAAATCTATTTATTAAAAACATTTGTAGGGAAAATTAAACAATATTAAAAATGATGATGTAAAAATGAAATGTTGAGTTAGGGAGAAATAAGGGAGAAATAAGGGAGAAACCATTGGAGCAGTTGGCTAAAAACTGGGGATAAATTTTAGTGCTGATGTGGCACTGATGTGGCAAGAGTTAGGGAGAAATAAGGGAGTTTTTAGCCGGACCATTGGGAGTGCTCTTAGAGCACAAAGCCCTCACAAACCCTAGAATTACAAAAACGCCCACTTTCATCCCTCCGCAGATCTCCATCAATCTTCTCCCAAATCTTGCTCCAATCTCCACCGTTCATTTTTCCCGCATTCCTGATCCCCGCCGCCATCAACCGCCTCCGCGCGACCCGATTGCCAGCCCACGAGCCTTCGGTGAATCTTCACTGAATCAGCTATAACAGCTCAGTTAATGGTCTCGCGATTTTCTCTACTCTTTTAATTGCGATTTTGTTTTTATAGTATTTTATTTCTCTCCAAAATTGGTGACTGAAGTTGGAAAATTATCAATCTTTTTATCCTATATATTCGAATTAGGCTGTAGATTTTTCCGTTTCATGACTTTCGATTATCGGTTTAGCTGTTTTTAATCTAATCTTGTGCTAGTTGTTGTACAATGAAATTTTGTTTTAAGAAATTAACTGCTTTCTTGTTTCTTAGCTGCTGTGTCTCTCCCTCTCTCTCTCTTTATGCATCTCTTTAAAAGTGCAATAACTGTTTGTTTGAGCTTGTGGAGACTGTAAGTGCGCATGAAAAGTAAAGTTTTTTACTGTCTAAAATTTCAGTGCAAATGGAGGGAATTCATGGAGGAGAACCGGGGATGATGCATTATTTGCAAGATCAAAATCATCATGGACTGCATCATCACCATATGAGCAACGGGGATGCCATTGATCCAGATGAGCATGGCGAAGAGAACAACATTGTAGCAACCGGAGGGGTAAATGAAGTCATGGATGGGGATGTTGGAGTTAATATGGGGAACCAATCTGATAATGGTACAATGATTCAGCATGTAGGGGGCGGTGACAATAGTAATCAGCTCAGTCTTTCCTTCCAGGGTCAAGTTTATGTGTTCGACTCCGTGTTACCTGAGAAGGTTCTAAATTGAGTGCATACTTTCTATGATAGTTAATGTGCTTGCGTCCATCCTATAAATCTTGTCCAACATTCTGATCTTATTTCATATGAGAGGCATCTCTAGCTTTACCATAATAACTTTATAGTGATGTCACCCTCACCTCACCTATAACATTGTTCTGCTATCCCTTTAGGTTCAAGCTGTACTTCTTTTATTGGGAGGCCGTGAAATGCCTCCTAACATTCCTACTGTTCCTGTATCTTCTCCAAATAACAGGGTCCGTTATCTCTTATTGGCATTTACTACTTTGGTTATTTATGTTATATTGGACCCTTTTTACTTGGTATCTTTTTCTCTTGTTGATAGGGTGTATCCAGTACTCCACAGAAGCTCAATGTTCCCCAAAGATTGGCTTCACTCATAAGATTCCGCGAAAAGCGTAAAGAGCGGAATTTTGATAAGAAAATACGTTATACAGTTCGGAAGGAAGTTGCTCTAAGGTTTGGGAATTCCCTTGTAGTATATATATCCATCAAGTTTTTAGCTCAGAATTGGAATTTTCCAACGGAAGTGTTTAAATGGATATTCCTGCTTTTAAAGGATGCAACGGAACAAAGGTCAATTCACATCCTCAAAACCGAATCATGATGATAGTGCATCAGCAGTGTCAAGCTGGGACTCAAATCAGAGCTGGGGAGCTGATGGAAATGGATCTCATGTTCAAGATATTTCGTGAGTTTAAATTGGACATACATTTTACTACTATGTTTTATGCTTCATCTGCTATAATGCTGATAATATGATGCATCATGTTTTAGTCCCTGCTCTCATACCATCGACTTGTCTTCTCACAATCTTTTAAGGGTGTATCTCCGTCCGTATTATTGGCTTCATTTTCCTGTATCTTGACGGCGTTACCACAATTTGATGTTTGCAGGGATGTTTAATGGCATGTGAAGCTTATGTAAAACATTCTCTGCTTAGCCTAATGATACATTAATATGATAGACGGGAGATTGAGATGTCATTTTCAATTCGGTTCTAGATGATTTCAATATAGATACGTTCCACAAACTTAGTGACCATTCTCTGGGATTCTGAGTTTTTATCATGATGCTTTTTATGTTAGCTACTACTTGCTGAAAACAAAATGTTGACTTTGAACAAATTGTTCAAAATTTGATTTGTTCTTTTTACTCTTTATTGAGAATATTATCTTTTATGTTGGAAATAAGAATTTGAGCCCCAGTTTTGGCATCTATTAGACGTGGCATGACAGTTTTTAAAACTAGACACTGCACTTGAATACCTATTGATCCTCTCACATATGACTCTTTGCTATATTGACGTGTCAGTTGCCGGCACTGTGGTATCAGTGAGAAGTCTACTCCAATGATGCGCCGCGGCCCAGAGGGACCAAGGACCCTTTGCAACGCCTGTGGACTCATGTGGGCAAATAAGGTAAGCTAGGGGATCCAGAAATTACATTTTACTTAAAACTCCTTATACTGTCCTTTGACTAATGCTAACTTTTAAAACTCCTTTTGTCATCCTTTAAAACTTTTTATCTCCTACTTTGCCTTTGTTATAACCATGTTGCTAATCTACCAAATATCAGTTACTTGTCTCCTTGTATGTACCGATCAGTTGAAATGGAATTATCTTGATGTAGAGTTGGTTGTGAGTTCTCCCTCTTGTAAATTCATTACACCAAATGTTTTGGTAGTAGGTGTATTAGGTGTTCATGACTTGCTCAAGGTTGTTACGATGTAGAATCAAAACAGCCTAATTTTGTCATTTCAGGGGACTTTGAGGGACCTATCCAAGGCGGCCCCACTGGGAGCCAACCCCCCGCGCAACAGAAGTGTGGAGGTACCATTCTGCAAATTTTTTGAACTTAATCTAACCACACATTTATGATTTATCCTCCGCCTCTTGGCAGAATGGGAACTTTGAGGCGGAAGAAATGGTCCTGAGCGCTGCTGGGAACGGCAATGATTCGTCGGGATGATCTATTCATTTCGCTCTGTAGAACTAATAGAAATGACATATGTAACTAGCCTAGCTTCAGCTGTTTTTACATTATGTAATAGGTGAAGTGGGTTTCAGACAAGGTGAAGTTTTTACAAAAAGAGTGCTCTTTTCTACATGTGATTGTTGTTGTATCAGGATCAGATGCTGTTTGAAATTACTACTATAATGCATGTAACATAATATATGGGGTTTTCCCTCTATTTGTTACTCCTATTCCTATATATGCTATTCACAAAATGATTCTGTCAGTCTTTGCTTCAAGAATTACTCAATCCTTCCCCAAATTAGTGCCTTGATTAAGATTACGATTTTTGAGGATAATAGCTATGTTAGAATTTTTAAAATATACAACGCTTGATTTTACATGCGTAAATAACATTTGAAAATAATAAATTTTCTTAATGCAAGTAATTTTGTCGGAGAAGATGAGAGTAAATGGAAAAAACATTTAATTTGGCCTACTTTAGTATTATCTGTTTTATTCAAGATGTCCATATTAGTTTTCTAGTTTGTCCCACGTTTTATTTTTATATTTAAAAATAAATCTCTTTCTCCTCATTAAAATATTTAACTATTTTTTTTCAACTTTTTCTACTTAACAAAAATATAGTCATCTTGAGTAGTATGAAGAAAGTATAGTACTTCCTTCTCCCACTGAAAATGACTCACTTTCTTTTTTGATTTGTTATGATCAATATGATTCATTACTAAAAATGAAACATTATATATCTCAGCTTTCTTTTCTCTTACTTTACCCTCTCTACTAAATATATAAAATAAAATTGCATAAAATCTTGTACCATCCAAGAAATGGATCATCTCACTTGGGACACAGGCAGGGGCGGAGCTAGGATTATAAATGAAAGGGGGCAAAATTATACCATGAGGAAAATTTAAGAATTTGTGAAGGGGCAAATATAAGGAAAATTAAAAAAATTTGCAAAATTGGACAATAGAATAGTATAGTTAAACATATTTGCACTAGTACAAATTCTACGTTACGTTATCTTATTACTACTACTGCATTATTTTTTGCAAATTATCATACAAAAATATTTTTTTATGAATCTGCTATTACAAAAATTGTAAAATTGCATCTCTTCGTATTATGACGTCTCAAAATCAATTAGCAAAATTTTCCTTACTGTGTTAAAGTCTATTAATGGAAGTATCCACATATGTTTAGATTTATATGATGCCAATACAATATAATGTTAGTAGTAATAATTCGTTAACATTAAATTCGACGACATTATGTCTCGAAATGCTGACGTGCCTCCCTCCCATTCGCCATCTTAATTAAGTATTTACCAATATCTCGGATTATATTTTAATATTAATGGCAAAAAGATGTACACCATTCCTTCATTTTCATTTTTAGCTATTTCTATATTTTTACCAAATAAAGGAGGTTTAAGTCCGCCGGGAGAAAAATCCTCCGCATCGGAATGTCTCAGAGAGGATTGCTCCGTTTTCTGTAGATCGCTTTGGGATCTTCTCGATTTCTCCGTCGATTGATGCTGCAGTCTTTCACTGTTTCAATCGCTGCTGTTTTTATAAAATTTTGGGGGAAAATGGCAAGGAGTAGATCCTCCATCAGCAAATGGAGGTTTCTAAATCCGGCTTATTATCTGAAGCGGCCGAAGCGTTTGGCATCGCTTTTGATTTTGTTCGTCTGCGCGACTTTAGTTGTGTGGGATCGGCAGACTTTGGTGCACGAGCATGAGGTTCATATTGTATTTTTTTTAGGTCGTTTGTTTTGTTTTGATGTGTGAAAGATGATCTGAAGATATTCGGCATCCTGTTGATGATTTTTGTGATTTATTATCCGCCGTGGACTTGTCAATATGATTTAATTGAGCTAACGATTGACTAGTTCAAGAATTTTTTTTGTTGATATGGGTGCTTTTCCAGCTAATGTCTTGGGATTTAGTTCGGTTAGATTGTAAGAAAAGGATGTCTTCTATGCTTACACTTGTTTGGAAGGTGTAAATGTGATGCCTCTATGTTCTTTTGGGTTTAGAAGTTCCAAAATTTCAACTTTCAGTCTAGTAAATGAGTCTTCTCATTGGCTGGTCAGATCCAGACATCCAGTATAATTCTATGATATTTAGGTCCTTTGTAAGTGCGCTGCTACTTTGCTTTAGTATGTTGTCCCACAAATTGAATGAATTTAAGGTTATCGAGGGAAAAAACTTGGTCGCAGTTGTGTCGACTAAGTGCTGATGTGGAGTACTATAAATTGGAGCCAGCATGTTGCTTTATGTGCTGGTTTGATTTTATAGTGGACCTTCCTTCTTGATATTTGGTTTGTGGATGAAAAGAATGACTTACACTAGTGCTGTGAATAACTACTTATTTTATAACTGACCAGGAAGAGGTGTCTAAATTGAACAATGAAGTCACTCGGCTGCATAATATGGTAAGGTATTTAATTTTTGTAGTTTGTCATTTCTCTTGGTGTCGTGGATGTTTTTTTTTTGATTGAGACTATAAATTACATTTCAGCTCGAAGAATTAAAGACTGGGCATAGTGGTGTGGGGACTGAAAATGTGATTGAACAAAGCAATGAAAAAATGAAAGTAGATGTTTCTGAAGATCCGATCGACATTGAACGAAGAGGGAAAGTTAAAGATGCTATGATTCATGCGTGGAGTTCCTATGAAAAGTATGCTTGGGGCCATGATGAACTCCAGGTATGTTTTTATTTGTATTTTTGGCGCTTCTCAAGAATATGGTAAATCCTCGACAAAATAATAACGTTGATGATAATTCATGGTTATCAGCCTCAAACAAAGAATGGTGTTGATAGCTTCGGTGGTCTTGGAGCAACTCTAGTTGATGCTCTCGACACACTATACATAATGGGATTAGATGAGCAGTTCCAAAAGGCTAGAGAGTAAGTTCAGATTACCTTTATGGCCTTAAATTTATGAGCAGTTAAGGTGATTCTCCTGTCTAAACATGTAAAGTTGATCAAAATTTACTAGAAACTCAAGCCTCCCATTAATATTAAGAATGAGTGTCATCTTTAATCTTTGTGTTGATCAGTACTATTCTTCGGCTAGTATAAATGATTTCCTTTTCTCTTACTGTCTTACACCATTCAAGATTTACATATCACCATATACATCTCAGTTGGATTAGAGAATTAATCATATTCCAATTCCTTCTCTGTTTCTCCTTGTAAGGGACTTGACTGAAGTACTCAATTTATTTTGGGTGCGAGGTCACTGCACCTATAATTATTGATGCATAACAAGTTTTTTATGGCAGGTGGGTTGCAGAGTCCCTGGATTTTAACAAGAATTATGAAGCTAGTGTCTTTGAGACAACCATAAGGTTGCTTTATAAGGTTTAATATGTCTTTTATATTCCTCTAGTTGATTTATCTTCCCTGAAGTTGACCCTCAAATCTGCTTATGAATTCATAATCATTTTATAAGGCAAAGAAAGGTTTCTTAATTGTGACCTTAAATTGTACTTCATGTTTGTGACAATCCAGAGTCGTTGGTGGACTTCTCAGTGCATATGATCTGTCTGGAGATAAACTTTTCCTTGAGAAAGCAAAGGATATTGCTGACAGGCTACTGCCTGCTTGGGATACTCCTTCTGGCATCCCTTTTAATATTATTAACTTGGCCAATGGAAATCCACATAATCCTGGGTGGACAGGGGTAAGTATGCATTTAACTTAGGAATCACATCTGTTATTTGCTAAAAAAAGTATCCGTGATTCATGTTTGTGTTTTTCCATGCCACTGAGTTATTTTACGAGATGATCTCGCATGTAAGTGACTGACAAATAAGAAGATTCATGTTTGTGTTTCCGTGGTTTGATTTTATTGGAACACTGCCATATTTTACAAGATGGTCTCGCATGAAAGTGGCTGACAACTAATTCTTACTGTAGGGTGACAGCATTTTGGCTGATTCTGGCACTGAGCAGCTGGAATTTATTGCTCTTTCTCAGAGGACTGGGGATCCCAAGTATCAGCAGAAGGTTTCATTCTCTCTCTCTCCACGCTCACACTGAAATATGAGACAAATGCAGATTTTTATGTAGAGTTAACTGTCAAAGTAACTTCACTGAAGCATTATTATGATATGAAAGTGCACGTGTTGATGGGGTGTAAAACTATATACTCCCTCCGTCCCACTATAAGTGATCAACTTTCTATTTTGGATTGTCCCACACCATAAGTAATTGATTTCCTTTTTTGGCAAAAAGCAACACCTTTATCTCTCTTATTTTATTCTCTCTTTATCTCTCTTACTTTTTCCTATCTCATACTTTCTTCTCTCCATTTAACTCAATAAATTTCATTTTCTTAAATCACGTGCCAAAAAGAAACTCCTCGCTTATAATGGGACGGATGGAGTATATATTTATTTCAGGATCTTAATGGAAGGCATACTGATCACTTTCCTGTTAAACCTTGAGAACTGTATTTCCTCAAATTGATTATGTAATGTTTCAGGTGGAAAATGTCATTACAGAGCTAAATAAAACCTTTCCTGATGATGGTTTGCTTCCCATATATATCAATCCACACAAAGGATCTAGATCGTATTCAACCATAACTTTTGGAGCCATGGGGGACAGGTATGTTATTTTATGGATTTGAATTGACACACATTATAGCATATATTTCTCTTCTGAGCATGAATCAACTATGATTGTCAAAGGTGGTTCTATAAGGTTTTCTAACATTTTAACGAAAGAACATGGAACTGTGCAGCTTTTATGAATACTTACTCAAGGTCTGGATACAAGGAAATAAGACCAGCCCAGTCAAGCATTACAGGTAAATATCTAACAGCTGTTTTGTTCCATTTAGACACATATTTGTACATATCACAGATTTAAAACTATATGTAAGGCCCGCAGTTTGATGCACTACATATTCTACTCCTTTCGGAACTTTCTGAGCAGCACTGTTAAATATGTTTCTATCAGGGAAATGTGGGAGACATCAATGATTGGTCTTGAAAGCTTGGTGCGGAAAACAACCCCGTCTTCTTTTACTTATCTCTGTGAGAAGATTGGAACTTCTTTAATTGATAAGGTGGATTTTAGTATTTATAGTTGTTGGCATAATAAGTGCATATATTTTCTTAGTGTGTTGACTTTCAGTAATTGATCTCGTATGTAATACATTTGCAGATGGATGAACTAGCATGTTTTGCACCAGGCATGATAGCATTGGGCTCTTCAGGTTATGCTCCTGATGAAGCCAAGAAATTTTTATCTCTGGCTGAGGAGGTAAACACGCCCAATTCTCACCTAAGCTTCTTGAATCTTGAGTGAGAGGCTCTTGTGAGGTGGTTATATCATTTACTGTTTTTATTTGATAATTTCGACCGCCTATGCAGCTAGCTTGGACCTGCTATAACTTCTACCAGTCTACCCCGACGAAATTGGCTGGGGAAAACTACTTTTTCAATTCAGGGCAGGTGAGAGAGTCTTTGATGTCTACTGTTTCAAAATATTTCCAGAAATACTTGGAGCGGAAGGGATAATGTTTCTTTTCTGTTTTGATTTCCTATATTTTAGGATATGAGTGTTGGAACATCATGGAACATATTAAGGCCAGAGACAGTTGAGTCACTCTTCTACCTCTGGCGTCTGACTGGAAATAAGACATACCAAGAGTGGGGATGGAATATATTTCAAGCATTTGAGAAAAACTCCCGCACAGACTCTGGATACGTTGGATTAAAGGATGTGAGTATTCGTGACTTCTGAATTATTAATATTTTTGTCTTCATAGACTCTCAACAATCTTAAAAGGTACAGTTTTCTAAATTTCCCTTCCAGAAAAAAGAAGTCGAAATTTCTCTTTTCCCTGTCGAAATCTTAGGCCCCCTTGAATATATGCATGTCTCCATTTGCTGCTAAAGTCACAAATTACATAATCTTCTTCAATGGTACCTGACAATTTGGTCTCTCTCGTCTCCCAGGTTAACACCGGTGTAAAAGATAACATGATGCAAAGCTTTTTCCTAGCAGAGACGCTGAAGTATCTGTACCTTCTCTTCTCACCTTCCTCAGTCATTTCACTTGACGAATGGGTTTTCAACACAGAAGCACACCCTATAAGGATTGTAACCCGGCATGACCATACAGAGGGTAAGTTGGGAGTGTCCAATGGTGACCATCTAGAAACCCGGTCCCGTGCCAGGAGAGAAGGCCGTTTTCATGGCAACTAGGTGACCTTAGATGTATTTCACTGCATGTCATATGCTATTGCTTAGGAGGCCATAGCAACTAGACGTATCGAGGAGCATCAAGAGACATCGAGGTGAAGAATAACAAGCTCATAGAGATTTCTCTGTGCATTGCCTGGCCTCATAGTAGAATAGCTTTTACTTTGTAACATAGAATGGTAGACGATGTTGTTGATTTATGACACCTTTTTGTATGTTAGAGATTCACACAAATCTTGTCAAGTGGTGTATTTTGGAGATGGGCATATACTTCACGTATTTTCATTGCTTGAAGTTGAGTTTTTTCTACTTCATGTAAACTAGTACTTCATCCTTCTCAGCCAAGATGACACATTTCTTGGCCGGCACAAAATTTTAAGAGTGTTAGTGTTGTTTAATGTGTTTAATTGAAGAGAGAAATGTGAGTTCAAGTATTAAATAGAGACAGATAAATGAATATTATAATTATAGAGATAAAATGGTTGAATGTATTAATTAGAAAGAAAAAGTTTTTAAAAATAGAATTGTGTCATTTTATTCTTGACGAGTAGATTAAAATGAAAAATATGTCATCTTAGCTCTGGCATTACCTTAAAAAATGACATTCTAATAACACGATCTCACCTTAAAATTTCAGCACTTTTGGTATTGGCTTTGCATTTTACAGGTTTTATAACTACTAAATTAGAAAAAGAGGGGAGGTAATGTTACAATGTCATGCCATTTTCTTGAAATAATATGGAGTACGACTTATAAACAAGTACTACTCCTGTTTGAATATTAATTTATAATTAAGGTTGTAGTAATGATGAAATTCATTCAAGCACATACTCACGCACACTACCTATTGAACAATGTATAACTATATTTATTACACTTCAACCAAAAAAAATATTAGTAGTAGTATTTAATTAACATGATTAATATGTCTAAATTATGTAGCACACGATTTTGTTATACTAGTAATACTAATTTTAGTGAGGAAAGAGTTAGAGAAAGAGAAGGGAGTGAAGTGATGGAAAGCTAATAACAACAGCTTCCTCCACAACTCCTACAAACACTAATCCTCCGCCCGCCGCCGGCAAAATCCAAGCTTGACGGCAAAACCCTAGACCCTTTTCCGCCGTGAAGAAGGAAACACAGCCCTCGCATTTCCCCACGTCATGTGTTAGCTGATTCTTCTCCATTTTACTCTTTACTATTACTCTCATTCACGAGCTGCAATGCGATCGTCTCTTCTCCTCTCTCGCATCCGCCATGAAAGAAGCCGCCATTTCCCCTTCCGTTTCTCCATTTCTCAGTTTCACGCCCCTCTCTCCTCGCGCGAGCCGGAGAAGGAAACCACTAATTTCCAAGAGAATAAATTTGTTGATTCCGATTATGATTTTTCTCGCTCCCAACAGAGGCGCTCCGCCGCACTAGGGCATTTTCTAGCGGCCAATTCTCTGTCGAGAGCTGTTCCTCCGATTTTGCCCGCTTCTAATTTTCTCCGCACGGCTCCCTTCACAAGAAGTCAGTCATTTTTTTTTCTGGTTTCCGTTTTGGGAGTGTTTGCGGTTTTTGTAATTAATAATGGTTCTGTATTCAGGTTTTCTCACAAGAGCTAAGAAGATTGAAAAGATTGAGAAGATTGGAGCTATTGATCATGGGTATTTTCAATTTTTGCTGATTTTACTTTGTCTTGATTCCGAATTTCAATTGTTTCATAATTGAGTTTGTGGCATTAAAAATTAAGTTATCACATTTTTAGAGATTGTGGATGACACTGATTCCTCAGCTTTCCCCATGCATTTGAATTAGCCATAACAAAAAGATTAGGGTAACACTGATTCCTCAGCTATTAGGTGCTTTGCAAATTTGAAGTTTGAACCTTTTTCCTATGCCAGTTGTCAAGGGCATGTGATGGTTGTTGACCTATTTGAGTCTTTGGACTGAGTGCATCCTCTCCTTTTTACCGGTTAATGTTATTGTTATTTTTTCTAATGTGACATTGTTCCTGTAGCCAGCGAGCTGTCACAACTGCACTCTGGTGCAACTTTCTTGTTTTCTCTCTCAAATTTGGGGTCTGGTTGTCCACCTCGAGCCATGTGATGTTGGCTGAAGTTATTCATTCAGTTGCAGATTTTGCAAACCAGGTACTTAACTTTTTTTCTTGGTGTTCTTTGTTCATTGGTAGTGATTTTTTGCCTATCTATTATTGAACCCTGTGGCTGTGAAATTAATAAATAGTGTCCTTGTTTATACCTCACAGGCTCTTCTTGCTTATGGTTTAAGTAGCTCACGCCGTGCACCAGATGCTCTCCATCCGTAAGGCTTCCTTTGATATGTCCATCTATATATTGTTGATAAGTTCTTAGCCTTGTGTAGAGAGTTTTATGTGAGTTTTGAGGTGTCTAAAACTTACAAGGACCTTTCCAAGTAGTTCACAAAAACTTCTCCATGTTTTGCTTTCTAGTACCTTCAAGCCTTACAGGACTTGTCTATTTTAATTGTTTTTCTGATCCAAAGTAATGATTATGTAATGGTTCTGTGAAATATTAACTCAATGTATCGTGTAAGTTATTCTGGACTTTATACATGTCATGATGTGGGGCTGAATTTTGTCTATAATTATATCACAGATATGGTTATTCCAAGGAACGGTTTGTCTGGTCTTTGATTTCTGCTGTTGGTATATTTTGTCTTGGTTCTGGTGCCACGATTGTTCACGGAGTTCAAAACTTATGGACTTCTCAGGTGACCAAACTTGAAGCTCATTATGGAACACCAAATGTTTAATTTTCTTATAATCTCAAAATCGCATTACTTGCTTAATGATATATAATGTGTCTTGATTGATTGGTATTGTATCTCTTCAGCCCCCTGAACACATAGAGTACGCTGCTCTAGTGATCGCTGGTTCTTTCCTTATTGAAGGTTAATGTCTTCATTATTTGCTATGATTCAGAGAGCTTCTCTTTTTTATCTACCGTTCCCAAATTTTTTCTTGTGACTGAAGTGGAATCTTTCTCAGGTGCATCCCTCATTGTTGCCATCCATGCTGTTAGGAAAGGTGCTGCGGCAGAAGGAATGAAAGTGAGGGACTACGTCTGGCGTGGTCATGATCCAACAGCTGTTGCTGTCATGACAGAGGTACATTTTTAGTTGTCCCAATCATTTTCATGACTTTAGCACAACATATTCTTAGTGTAATGCTTGGGAACATTTTCAATGACAATTACATTTCAGTGCAAATGCTTATGCTTGATAACATTAATTCAAGTTTAGTTTAATCAACTCAACGGGTATAATATGACAATGGAGTCATGGAGATCATACATAATTTGCTATCTTCTGCTCAGCTAAACTGAATAAGGTAGAGCACAAGAGGACTTATGATTTAAAAATCCAGCAGTCCCTGGACACTTCACTACTGCTCAAATTTAACTAACTTATGAATAATATTTAGGGATGCATTCCTCTCAAGATAATTACATGTTTTACAACCCCTTGTAATTAATGCTAATCATGTGCATGGTTCAGGACGGTGCTGCTGTTACTGGCCTTCTCATTGCTGGTGCATCGTTGGTGGCTGTGAACACCACAGGAAATGCAATTTATGATCCTATTGGTTCAATCATCGTAGGAAACCTTTTGGGAATGGTAACGTGTTCATTGATTTTTCTGCTAGAGATAAAAAATGTCAGTGTCTTTAACAACCTTCACTGTATAAGCTGCCAGTTCTGCAGTTTTGAAGATATTAACTGCAAGTTTGAGTTGAAAAGAAATTGGCTGGAACTTTTACTTTCTATAAGTAGAATTAAGTATGATTGTACTTTCTAATCTTTTTCCTCATGCTTGCTGATATTTTGAAGAACTGTGTGCCTTTCTTGGACCTAACCTGATGTCAAATGTAATGCAGGTTGCAATATTTCTGATTCAGAGGAATCGTCATGCTTTGATCGGCAGAGCGATTGATGATAATGATATGAAAAGAGTGCTCCATTTTCTGAAAAATGACCCGGTACAGCGCCTCATTTCACTATTTACTGCGACCAACAGATTCAGTGTCTAAATTTGAGAATCCCCTGCTGCAGGTTGTGGATGCAGTGTACGACTGCAAAAGCGAGGTGATTGGACCAGGGTTTTTCAGATTCAAGGCTGAAATAGGTGACAGTTTACAAATTTTCATAGCACTACACCTTTTACTATTAGAACTGCATTAAAAAAAACTTACCTTGGTGAATATCTGGAACTCAATGTATGATTATCAAATGTTGTTGCAGACTTTAATGGTGAGGTATTGGTGCAAAACTATCTAAGCAGAACCGGCCGTGAAGAGTGGTCTAAGCAGGTAATTCCATTAGGTTATTTCCCCCCGTTTCCACAGCTTCTCTTTTCTGTTGGCCGGAAAACGCATATCTTCAACATATACTCTATTCTGGCTTTGTCATTTAGTTATGTTTTTGTTATACGCATGCTGAGTTTAAATTACAGTTTCGGGAGGCTGCCAAGGAAAAGGATGATTCGGCAATGTTCAAGATCATGTCGAACTACGGTATGTGATAAGTAGTGTATGATATAAGGGATAAGTATTGATAAATAGAATATTGAAGGTTAATGAAAAGGGTGTGACATACACAGGTGAGGAGGTGGTGACAGCTCTTGGAAGTGAAGTAGATCGCCTAGAAAAGGAGATTCAAGAAATTGTTCCTGGCATTAGACATGTTGATATTGAAGCACACAACCCTATTGTTCCTCCTCCACCACCACCATCACCATAGTTGTTTTTTGCTTCTTTTAAATTGTAAACCAAATTCATGCATGTATTTTGGCTTTTGGGCTGTGTGAGAGAGAGAGATGTGAATAGTACTGAGAGTCAGACATTTCTTGTTAATATAAGTCTCCAGGGCAAATAGCATTAAAACTTGATGCTTTTGACATTCAAATTTTGACAAATTGATCATCGAATCTCAATTAGTTTTAGCATATCATCCCATAAACACTTGCAATATTTTCTGATTATTTTCCCAAGCTTTAGTTTTTAATATAAATGCACCAACTTCGGACTTTTCATTCCCCCCCAAAAAAATTAAATTGAAATGGGGAATTAGAATTTATGTGGCAATCAAAACGACGTTCATTTTAATTTAATTACTAAGTACTTTTTTACTTCATTTCAATGTCCTTAATTCGGTGTCATTTTGTTTTTACATCTATTCTCATATTTCAGTTTCGTTCTCTTATTATTATGATATAGTACTACTATTTCAACAAGTCGTGGTAGCAATAAATAAATTAAATAATTCGAACTTAATAATGGAATAATTTCATCAAACTAAAACACAAACAATCTTTTGACTTCATAAAGTTGGCATGAATTCACAAGGAACAATCTGTAGACATTTGAATAACCATATATTATCTCGTAGTAAGAATTAGAGCACAAAAATGTCTAGACAACAAAAAGAACAATTGGAAGACTTGTTGATCTTACTAGAAGAACCAAAACCTCAATATGCCCAAAAATACTACAGTCCAAGAACCTAGTTCATCCTTCTGATGAGCTCATTGATGTAATCTTCACGGTTTCCGGCATCTCCACCTTCGACGTAATGATTCCTCTTTCTCTGCAGGCCACCCAAGGGTGCAGAAAGTTGGAACGGCCAGAGGAAGTTGTTGGCTTCCTTAAAGTGAGGCCCAACAGTCAAGATCTCATGGATAAGGTCTTCGATGCAGATGATACCGTGCTTTCCAAGTGTCTGGAAATAGGAATCGTGCATCAGTGAAAAATACCTAAATAATGAGAAGAAGCCTGTATCTGAAACAAACCTGTTCAATGATCGAGTTGTCTGTCAAAGCAATGCGCTGCTTGTTAACCTTGCCGAAACCCCTCTTGTATATCAGTTCTCTCACACTCTTCAAGTTGGGATACCTGAAAGTAACAGCATTCTAAATTGGTCTGGAAACTTGAGAAGGAAACTGCTGTCAGTGCGACAGTTTTAGTAAATTAGAAGCATACCCAAAAGTCACATATGGTTCAACCCTGTGCAACATATTCACTGTTGCCTTGTTAACTTTTAGGAACACTCCATTAAAAATCTGCAGCCACAAGACTGAAATCATATTAGTCAGTGTGCAATAAAAGCGAGTAACGGACTAGAGATATATCAACACTAAACAATCATCATGTATTTATGAACAATAAACTCAACCTTTTGAAGTTAACAAACATAGAATCCATGAATTATAATGGGAAACTGTATCTTAATATGATGAACTGACATAAACATTAATTTTCAGTCAATTCTATCATCAATCAACACCTTCATTTACATATCTACAATTTCAGGAAAGAGGCCAACTGTCTAACTGCTTACCTAAAAGGGTTTGATCATTAACCATGGTAATTTGAAATAACCACAACCCAAAGATAAGACATACAGTTAATCTTAACAAAAAAAACAAAAGGAAAAAAGTAAGATATTCAACATAACCTGTCTTAGACGCAGCAGCTGCAAAATCTTCTTTGTCGTTGGATGCATTGCATTAATACTGAGGCAAAAATGGAAGGCAAGTCAGACAATGCCCTATGCAACACGAATCACATCACTCCAAATAACACAAGTCCCGTACCCACGAATTCGAATGATGAACAACAACTTAGCTTCGGGATTCACATAGAATCCTCCTTTCAACCTCGCCTCACGCTTCAGCTGAATGAGCTCCCTTTCCTAATGCAAAATAAACAACGGGAGTTAGGCAAACGACAAGTGGTAAAATAACTCTCAGATAGAAAAAGTGTCAAATAACACCTGCGCTGCATACTCCTTCGCGTAGTCCTTGGCTCTGTTGTAAATCAGCTTCCGGTTGGCAGACTTCTTTTCCTTGAGAGCAGCAACCTCCTGCTTTTTTACTAATGCCCATTCCTCGGCTCTCTTCTGTTTCTTCAAAACAGACTCTGGAACAATTTGTCCTCCCTTCTCAGCCATACTAAACAAAACCAAACGGAGCTCATTACTTCTTCCAATCACAAACACTAGTCCAAAATTTACAATCCTAACATTTGCACAACCAATACCCTATGCAGAACTAAATTATCTCTACCAAAATTAAATACTAAGTAGTATTTCAGCAACAAAAAAATTCAAGCAAAATCCTATACATAAAAGAAACCATATGCCAATAACGATCCAAACAAAAGCTAAATAGCAATTTCTACTTGGTGAGATCAGCTAATACACAAAAGTAAATCTCCAAAAACACAAATAGATCAGTTCAGATCATACAAATAAACACACACATAAACACACAATAGATCGAAAATGAATTAATAATAAATGAAATGAGCTTACGGTGGAGGCGGATGAAGATTTGCCGGTGAGGGTGAGGTGGTCCAAACGGCGATGACGAAGACTTAATTTCAGTTCAGCTAAATAAGAGCTAGGGTTTTAGTATATCCAATTTCTTTTTGGGCCTAATTATTTTGAGAATTCAAATATATATTTAGTGGACCCAATACCTCTTGGGCTGAACTAAAAATTGGCCTACGTTTTTGGGTTTTGGATTTCTTACATTTTTATCATTTTTTGGACTTATAAATGTGCGTTTTCCCCTTTTATAGTATATATATAAAATCAAATTTTATACTCCCTCCCCCTCTATCCCATTAGAAATGAATCATTTTCCTTTTCAGGTTGTCCCAATTAAAATGAAACGTTTTCTAAAATGGAAACAACATTCTCTCTACTTTTTCTTCTCTTTTACTTTACTCTCTCTTCATTAACTCACAAAACACTACCGCATAAAATCTTGTGCTGGAAATCAAATGTTGCATATTTATTGGGACGGAGGGAGTACTAAGATTTTTTGATGTGCAGAGAATTGGATGACAATTTTCATGTGGTCATGTAAAATTTTGTTACTATATGGTCGCGTGAATTATGAAAAGTTGTCCAGAGACTCCATCCGACTGGGTGACATTGTCGCACTTTCTAACCACCTCTATCCGGTGGGGTGAAGAAGCGGTTGTACGCGAATTCCCTTCCCGCTGACCTTGACCCTCCGCCCACGATGCTTCCCGTTGTATACCCGCTTATACTTCTAGTCGTTGCCTTCACTATCGTTTTCATTCATCTCCCGGCCCTTCGAAATTTCACTTCAATTCTTCTCACCACAATCCACTCCCACACACCAACCATAAAACCTAAACCACTGGTTGTCCTTGCCCCTCCATCGCCATACTTTCCATCGTCATAGCCATGTACCACCGGTTCTTCGATCAATATCTTACCAGAAAATTATTTACGTAAGAGGGCATCATCCATGCACCAAGATCCTTCTCCACACCATTAATTTGAAATTTGAGTTAGAACTATACTAAACTCGCATATATGCATTGTTCATTTTTGCACAATGATCAATTAATTGATTTGTAGTCATTTTTGAAATGTGACAAGCAAAATGATCAATTTCATTTTTATTTTATTTTTTTTGCAAAAACCAACTATTTTAATCTTTCTTATCTTATTAATCTCTTATTTTACTTTATGTTCACTACTATGTTCACCTATTATTTTCTTAAATCTCGCACTATTAATTAATTAGGAGTAACTTGTAACGAAAATTACAATTACTACTACTGAAAATAGGAGTAATTGATAGAATGCCGATGAGATATATAAAATCAGCAAAACCAATAATAATGGATTACATATTACATGAATGCAGTAAGTATATTTTAGTGTATTGATAGTAATATAATTATCAGTTACAACCATAAAATCTGTTCATATACATGCAATGCAATGCGCGGGAAATTTCTGCGAAGCTTCTGCATCATGACGATCTTCACCGTTATAAATCCCGGATCGAATTTGTTCGCAAAAGCAATTGGGAGACTGGTTTGAAATTAGTAAACTTTTCCCGAATTTCAGCTGTTTTGAACGGCATGGCGGTTGATTCGGATTCCTAGAATTTCACAACCATCGGCCGAAAATTTGCTAGAGAGAGAGAGAGAGAGAAAGAGTAATCAGTATACGCATTGTGTTAACAAACGCAGCTACCACTGAGCGACGAATCTGCTCCGCTCCGATCCAGTTTCTCCGGCCACCGATTTTTGTGTTTCACGGAGCGGCGGTGCAATGACCACCGGCGACGAAGACGAAATTCACCACGACCTCGAGAGAGGCGCGCCACCGGAGGAAGGTGGCGGATCATCAACCCTCGCTCAAGAGTTTTCTGACCCTTTCGACATCGCCAACACCAAAAACGCGTCTCATAATTTGCTCAAGCGCTGGAGGGTAAGTATACACTCCATTTCCAATGCAATCAATTATTCATCTCTATCATTTAAATTGATTATGTTATGTAACTGTTTTAGAATTGGGATAAACATGGAGTACTTAGTACTTTATTTATATGGAGTACTAACTTATTTGCAAGTCTTGGCCCTTTCCAGCAAGCAGCTCTTGTGCTTAATGCTTCTCGTCGCTTTCGCTACACATTAGACTTGAAAAGGGATGAAGAGCAAGAAAAGAGAAGAAGAATGATTAGAGCTCATGCTCAAGTCATCAGGGTACTACATTCATAAGCACCTCATGGAATTTCTAAAATGCCTCACTTCTTTATTTATTTATGCGCTACTCGTCTGCTGATTGTAGGCTGCATTGCTCTTCAAATTGGCTGGACAGCGAGCCACAGGTATTTAATCATTTATTCTATTGCTTTATAATGTTTCTGGATCATTAATTCTGAGTTTTGTCGAAATAAACTGAGAGCGAAGCTTCTAACGACTTCATACTCCACTACACATTAACAGTACAAGTGCAAATATGAGTGGTAGATTAGTTCAGTGGTTATACTTGTATAATAAATGGACTAATACTGCTGCTTGAAAAGCTTCTTGGTAGATTAACAAACCTGAGATTAACTGAGATGCGTACAATTTTCCATTCCCAAGGTTCTATTAGCAAATAAGTAGTGCTGCTTGAAAAGCTTCTTGGTAGATTAACCAGATCTTTTTTTGTTTCAGTGTTAGGCACAGCAGTGATTCCTCCATCTCCGTCTGGGATTTATGGAATTTCACCCGAACAGCTTGCTTCAATGAACAGAGATCACAAAATTGCTGCATTCGAACAATATGGAGGGGCAAGATTCCCTTTTCCCTTTACATCTCTTTAGCTATTTTCCAAGATGTATGGCTCAGTAATTTAGTTTTGCATTTTTCCATTTGTTCAGGTTAAAGGCATATCAGGTTTGCTACGAACAGACGTTGAAACAGGGATTACTGGTGATGATGACGAGTTCGCACAGAGAAGAGATGCCTTTGGCTCAAACACTTATCCTGTGAAGAAGGGGAGGACTTTCTGGGTAAAGTTTTACGCAGATTGTTACTTTGGTTTGATTATGCATCGATTGGAACTGTAACTTTATAGTATATCTATTCAAATATGTGTTCTAATGTCCTTGCTTTTCATTTTGTGTAGATGTTCCTATGGGACGCCTGGCAGGATACAACTCTCATTATTTTAATAGTAGCAGCTATCGCATCTTTGGCTCTTGGGATAAAAACTGAGGTAACCGTAGAATACAGAAGTGCATAAGTCCATTTTCACCATTGAGTGTTGTCCTATTACATTTATTTGTGTAATCTTCCAACCATTTGTAAACATAGTCTTAGGCATATGATATATACCATTTGGAACTTCCATCCAAACGTGGTTTGAGAAACTTAAGATAATGCTATATCAACTCCCTTTTAACAATTCATCATTCTTGAAGGGCATTAAAGAAGGATGGTATGATGGAGGAAGCATCACCTTTGCAGTTCTTCTGGTTATTATTGTTACAGGTAATTTAAAATACTTCTTATAAATTTACTTTGAACTATATTTCGGTATGCAATATGTCTGACATTTATGCTGTCTTATTCTTTATATGCATCTATTCTTCAGCAACTAGTGATTATAGGCAGTCCCTCCAGTTTCAAAATTTAAATGAGGAAAAGCGAAATATTCAAGTGGAGGTAATTTTAGGCAATGAAGCTATATATTTCCTTCTTTTATTTTGGGCTTTAGATAAGGTGAATGATGATGTATATACTCATGAGAAAAACTGAATAGGTGATCAGAGGAGGTCGGAGAGAGAAGGTTTCCATATACGACATTGTGGTTGGGGATGTCATACCTCTGAAAATAGGAGATCAGGTCACAAATAATTTGATTCAGTTGTTTTATCATTCATTATTTAAAAGTTACTTGCCATAATATGTACAGGTTCCTGCTGATGGGTTAGTTACGACTTCCCATTCTCTTGCCATTGATGAATCCAGCATGACTGGAGAAAGCAAGATTGTAAGCTGGTTAGATTTGTTTCTGGTTACTTTAGATCATTTATCTAATATTTCTCACGTCTCATGCCACTATGCAGGTTCATAAAGACCAAAAAACTCCATTTTTGATGTCGGGTTGCAAGGTGGTAGATGGTGCTGGAACTATGCTGGTAATATTACTACAACTTTAAACAGCCATTAACCGGACATTCTGAATAACACAGATTTTTTTGTTGAGGGTGTGTATGCGATCATGTGAGTTTGTTTTCCTGTTTAAACACTTCCTGATGCCTAAGGCCACTGCAACACCATTTTCAGCTAGAGTGTAAGAAACTAATTGATTTGTACTAGTATAACTATGTATTTTACTATGACTTGCAAAACACATATAATAAAACAAACACACGTGTCTTTGCAATGCCACTGTCCTACGCGGTAGTGTCATTAGGTGCTAAGTTGGTCAAAGCGATCTTTACTTTGTTTATCAGAGTATGTAGAGAAATATGTTACATCTATGGTGACTATTAGTTTTCATAATACTCGATGATAATTATTTATTACATGATTGTGTTTTAGGTAACTGGTGTTGGAATCAACACTGAATGGGGATTGTTGATGACTAGTATATCAGAAGATAATGGTGAAGAAACTCCTCTGCAGGTAATTATTGGATAATGGTCGTGTAACAACAGTTTGTCGTATGGCAGTTATCATACTAAGGATCCTGGTGAAATTTACAGATTCGTCTGAATGGTGTGACAACTTTCATTGGCATTGTCGGTCTCACAGTAGCTTTCTCTGTACTCGTTATACTCTTGACTAGGTAATTTGGGCTTTGTTATTGGCATCTTGTGATGTGGTCACATTGTATTGACAATTAATTACCCCAGGTATTTCACTGGGAATTCGAAAGATCCTGATGGAACTATTCAGTTTGTTCGTGGGAAGACCAGTCTCGGCCACACAATTGATGGTGTTATACATATTATAACCGCTGCAGTAAGTTTCTTCTTTCTGAAATGGAAATGAAAAACATTTAGAGTCTTTTCTATTTATTGACTGAGCTCATATTTAGGTAACAATAGTCGTTGTTGCGGTCCCAGAAGGGCTTCCTTTGGCTGTAACCCTGACGTGAGTATGAAAATGTTACCTACATAGAATTATATCAGGGTCTATTAATTTATATATTTTGAAACTGAAACAGCTTAGCATACTCCATGAAAAAGATGATGGCCGACAAGGCTTTGGTATGTAAAATTTTCTGTTGTTTCCAGATCTCTAATTAAATCACCTATGTACATTTTTTTAGCATACGATATCTATATACTTGATATCCAGGTGCGCAGGCTCTCGGCCTGTGAAACTATGGGATCTGCAACAACCATTTGCAGTGATAAGACTGGAACTTTGACTCTGAATCAGGTGAGTTTCAATAGTATACCGAGTTCTATCCAAAAAACTGGATGCATTTTTAATCAGGCTCTCGGCACACTACATTTTGATACAGATGACCGTAGTTGAGGCTTATGTTGGTACAAGAAAAATTGATCCCCCTGAAGATAGTTCCCAGTTGCCTGCATCAGTTTCCTCTCTGCTAGATGAGGGACTAGCTCAGAACACTTCTGGCAGTGTATTCTTATCTAAGGTATTCTTTCTCAGCTTTCAAGTGCTTAAACATACTGATCAAGTCATAAGGGGCTAAGGTTGTCACTGTTAATGAGAGGTTAAAAGAATGCAAAAATAGCTGTCTGTTCTTCCTGGGTAGCACATGATGCATTTCCAAGATTTCAGTCTAACATTTTTTTGCAAAGTTTCTTCCTGTCTCATCAAGTTAGCTACAATATGTGATTTCAGTGGGAAGAAGTACAACACTTTTCAGCTCAGCATGCTGAAATCTGCCTTCTTGTTTTTGTCATGTTACATACTCATATATTTTTGTGTGTATTTCTAAGGATGGTAAAGTTGAGGTGTCTGGATCTCCCACTGAAAAAGCCATTCTTCAGTGGGGTGTCAAGGTACTTCTGGCCGTGCTCTAGCATCAATTCTTCAGTTTCCATCTCGACTTTGTGATCACCTTTTTCCCCTTTCCCTTTTCAGTTGGGAATGAAGTTTGACAATGTGAAATCTGAATCCATAGTTCTCCATGTATCTCCTTTTAATTCTACCAAAAAACGAGGTGGTGTTGCTGTTAGAGGGCAGGTAAGTGATCCATATAGATATTTGCTTAAATTCTATGTAAGTTATATTGTTTATTCTTTCACAATAATCTAATCTCTGTACATGTACTAAACACCATCGTCTGAGAGTCCTCAAAGATCCGAATTCATTAAAAACATAAACCTACTTTTCTCATTCTTCAAAAAAAATATTTGAGAAAGTATTCTTCACTTGGCAGGCTGGATCCCAAGTTCATGTGCATTGGAAGGGAGCAGCTGAGATTATCTTAGCTTCATGCTCAAAGTATATTGATGTCAATGGTTCTTTGCAGTCAATTGATAATGATATGGTAGGTAGTTTGTATGATATAAATGATCCAAGTAAGGTTAAAATGTAGATACTTACAGAAGTGCGTAACACCTTATTCAGGATTTTCTTAAAGATGCTATTAATACAATGGCCGAAAAAAGCTTGAGGTGTGTTGCTGTTGCTTATAAAACATTTGAAACAGACATGGTTCCAACGGATCAAGAGCAGCTGTCACAGTGGACTTTACCAGAAGATGATCTTGTGTTGCTGGCTATTGTTGGTATTAAGGTAACTAACTTGCACTTCCTGTTTCTGTAGCTGTAAGTTCTATCTATTTCTGAATGTAACGTTTATGTGCTTACCAACAATTCGTTCCTGTACAACAGTGGTTTTGGTTATTTGCATACTCTCTAATACCAAATACAAGCCTCTTGTCTTATGGCATCATTTCACTGCATATTCAATATTTTTGTAATTAAATAGTTGTATTTCAAACTTTGTTATGCAGGATCCTTGTCGTCCAGGTGTTAGAGAAGCAGTGGAACTATGCACGCATGCTGGTGTTAAGGTATCAATTTTGTTTGAGAGAGCTTCAGACATGAATGCTCATTGTAAGCTACTTACGTAGCATTCCTTTTTATCCATATAGACACTTCGTTTGCACCACAGCCAACTATATACTCTAGTTTTTAATGATTTGCAGCCCAGAACTTTGCTTAACAAAGGTAAAATAAAGCATGATTTGTTAAACTTCTGGCTAATGTAATCCTTTGGTATATAATCCTTAGTCTCGAATTCTTAACACAGTGCAGAAGTGCTACTGTTTGCTGTTATCTGATATAAAAGCAGGACATGATGTGTTTTTTAACCATTAGGTGCGTATGGTAACTGGAGACAATATTCAGACAGCGAAAGCAATTGCTCTGGAGTGTGGTATCCTTTCATCAAATGCAGAAACTGGTGAACCCTACGTCATGAAAGGGAAGAGATTCCGCGAGCTGCCTGAGAGAGATAGAGAAGAAGCTGCAAAATTGCTTTTGGTATGTTTTTATCGAGAAGACCTCTCGATTTTGTTAGCAAGCTATGCTTTATACAAATGACTAATAAGCATTATGTTTGACAATTAACAGGTTATGGGAAGGTCTTCTCCGAATGACAAGCTTCTACTCGTTCAGGCACTGCGTAAGCAAGGGGAAGTTGTTGCTGTCACAGGAGATGGAACAAATGATGCTCCTGCACTCAATGAGGTCTGATGAGCTTTTATCATGCTTTTGATAATGTTTAAAACCTGCCTCCTACATTTTTTTGTCTGAGATGTGAGAAAAACTTTAGTTATAGATGATTCTATCGACGTCAATTACTCATTACTTTCTGTATTTGTAGGCTGATATTGGTCTTTCCATGGGTATACAAGGAACTGAAGTTGCAAAAGAAAGCTCAGACATCATTATCTTGGACGATAATTTTGCTTCAGTTGTAAAAGTTGTTCGATGGGGACGCTCTGTGTATGCAAATATCCAAAAGTTCATCCAGTTCCAGCTCACTGTAAATGCTGCAGCTTTGACAATTAATGTAGTTGCTGCAATTTCTTCTGGTGATGTTCCTTTGAATACAGTGCAGGTGCAGTATCTCTCTTACACCCTAAACTTTTTTCTTGATATCTGATGTTATAGTATCTTAGATTTTTAAGATTGACAATTTGGATAAAGCGAATTTCAAGTTAGAAACCGAAATTTCTTTTAGTTTTGTCATACTTCATGTGCTCGTACTTATATGCAGCTTCTCTGGGTTAACCTTATCATGGATACTCTGGGAGCTTTGGCACTGGCTACGGAACCACCAACTGATCATCTTATGGACAGATCTCCAGTTGGCCGAAGGTATGAATTTTCAACCCCAAGTAATTTAGAACTCGATAATTTGGTACACGTAATGTCATTAGGCTGCAAGGTTAAACTTTTGAAACATACTATATCTGTACATTTCTCTTTTCTAGATTTTTTAACCGCGCAGCTAATCTGATTTGCATTTAAGTAGTTAACATGCTGAGAATACGATCCGTTGTTTACTTGTTCACACATTGTTCAGGGAATCTCTAGTAACAAATATCATGTGGAGGAACTTGCTTGTCCAGGTATAATTTAGTTTCCAGTGAATTGGCTTTTGTTCCTTTTATTTAAGATAAAAAGGATTCCAGATAAACAATCCCATTCTACCTTATCTGGTGCAGGCTATATATCAAATAGCAGTACTCCTTGTTCTCAACTTCGAGGGGTTAAGTCTTCTCAAATTGAAGAACGACAACATACAACATGCTAACATGGTTAAAAACACTGTGGTATTCAACGCATTCGTCCTCTGTCAAGTAAGTGCAATCTAATCCAAGTGTACGCATCAGATATGCTAGGCTTTTTCTGAATAAATTTTCTATTCATCTGATGATTTACAGATTTTCAACGAGTTCAATGCACGGAAGCCAGACGAACTTAATGTCTTCACAGGTGTGACCAAAAACCACCTCTTCACTGGAATAGTTGGATCGACATTGATACTACAAGTAAGTGAATATGATATAAATATATTTTGAAATTCTAGTTTCTATGGAAACTAACAATAAATACTAATTTTTCTTTCTTTTTTTTCTGGAACTAGATAATAATCATCAATTTC
The DNA here is from genome assembly GCF_029641045.1 of Salvia hispanica. Classification (NCBI taxonomy): domain Eukaryota; kingdom Viridiplantae; phylum Streptophyta; class Magnoliopsida; order Lamiales; family Lamiaceae; genus Salvia; species Salvia hispanica. The sequence goes on from NC_142697.1 coordinate 336,242, forward strand.
CTTGGGAAGTTTACCTCGACAGTGAAGCTTAGTTTCCAACAGTGGTTGATATGTTTTCTAATAGGCATTATCAGGTTTGTCTATTTGTCTTGCTTATTTGTATTTACCATGGACGGTTCATTGCTACTCATAATCTGCTACATTTGTCTAACTTCTTCTCTCTTGCAGCTGGCCTCTCGCTGTAGCCGGAAAATTCATCCCGGTCCCCAAAACGCCGCTAGGCAAGGTCTTCGTCAAGCCATATCAACGGTGCATCGCTGCTCGTGAAGCACGAACGTGACAAGGCCTTTATGGCGAGCGCGGTCATCAGCTGCAATGCTACCATTATAGTTTAATTTTAATTAAGTGTATTGTGGCATGCTGACAAACTGAATCTGGATTTATTGATATATATATTCCATCTATACAATATAACTCTGTTTTCTTATCTTTATATTCATTCGTGTCACTTACAATATAACTCTGTTTTCTTATTTTGGAAAATCCAACTCCTAAAGTATTCTGTAAAGTTGTGATATAGTATGTCACTCAATCTTTTTAAATGAATATACCAAACATGGATGCAATACAGTAACGTATACAATGTATCAACAAATCATTTTGTAGTGTCTCTATATTTATTACTACATCACAGCAAAGCGCCTCTGCAACCTACCAAAAACCCTTTCAAGCCAAAACACGAGAGAGAGGTTTCTACCAAAAACCCTTTCAAGCCAAAACACGAGAGAGAGGTTTCAATTAGAAACAACTGAAATACATTTTGCAAAACAAACCCTTTCCCCAGCTTAGAAATAGAGCACATATCGACTTGGTGTGGGAAAACTGCCACTGCCCATAGTGTGAACCTAGCAAAAACACGAGTATGCAAAGTGGTTCTTTTTAGTCACGTAAGACGATATGAATTCTTCGGGAGCTGCAGTTGAGCCAGGAATATCCGCAGGAACAAGTATCTGAGTCTTGCCAGAAGCTATTCTCTTCCCAGCAACATTGGCATAGAAGAGCCCGGATATGGCTGGAACGAAAACATCACTCTCCGAGCAAATGTAGTAATCTATCACCTTCTCAAATTCAGTAGTGTCTGAGTTCAGGAACTTGTCCTTGTTCTCCATGGGCATTATTGACTCCTACATCAGTTTAGAGAGAATGAGATGTTATGTACCATCAAAATATGTTTTTAGATCAACAAAGCTTCAGTGAGATGAAAACCATACCTTTGTATAAGTTTTTGGGAAGAAGTCCTTTAGAGCATCAAGGCTGCTATGCCATTTTGTTTGGGTCACATACACTGTGGTGTCCTTTTCAAAGCCCAGCTTCTTCAAAAAGAAAGCTATATCTTGAGGACTATAGCAACTTTTGGATCCAGAGCCACCATTCTTGTGGCAACCCTTTTTCTCAAGTATATCGACCCTCAAGTCAATAGCCACAAACTGCCCGTTTGACTTCTTGCTGAGGGTCTTGAGGCGGTCAATCATGGAGTCAACAACTTCACGAACTTCCGTCTGAGGCTCCAGTGTCCCAAACATGGCTAAACATGCAACAGAGTCTGTGTTGGTCGTCTCTTTATCTTTTTTCATGTTAACTGATGGGAAGTAGGTAACCAGCCTTATGTTGCCCTTGGTTTTGAAAACTGCTTCTATATTGTCAGCTACATATTCTTCGGTAACCCGATTAGGGACCTTCACTACTGCAAGATTACGAGCTGATATTTTAGGCTGGGATTTAACGACTTTGACCACTCCATCGAGGCTCGTAATGAATTTATCAACATCATAGACATCATCGAAGTTCCTGAAAGATATGGAGCGGTTATAGTGAGACTATTTGTGCTTCATCATAGAAGAACAGCAGCCAACAGAAAGGTGGAAGCCTCGTTTTACCTTCTATCACCGGGTTCACTTCCTCTAATGTCTGGGATTACAAGTGTCGCCCGTAGTTGTCTTGCAACAACTACAGCATCAGCAATCTGATCAAAATGATAACCAGTTAATGAGCAAGCAACAGACGAGAGAAATGAAGTTTCTCAAAGAATAACTACAGCACATTAACCAGTCGTAGTTATTTACCATTACAATTTAAGCAATGGTCCATTAAAGCTATTCCTTTTCAAATGTTGGACCTTTCTCCTCATCACGCGCACCAGAGAAACTTATTCTAGAAGTTAAACGATGCATTTATGGAGTAGGTTGTATAGTGCAAACAAAAAAAAGGCAATTTGAATATGCAAGTTCTCTAATATATACATCATTATTCATTCCATCCCATTTAGAAACAAAATGAAGAGTGCAACAATGTCTCGAGTTAAGCACACGAATCTACCTGAGAAACATGGTATTCCGGGCCGTTAGTGAGTGAGAACGTAACATACCCAAGGGATTCAACTGACTCCTCTGTCACCAAAACATCAAATAAGACACATTCACAAAAAAAATGGTAAAAGTTTGATAAATCTAATGAACTCACCAAAAACCGGCTTCTTCCAACACGGCTTCAATGTCAGACCATCCTCCTTCCAAGTGCCATCAGCCCCTTTTGCAACACTAGCAATCGTATGCTCCGCAACCTTGTTGGTATCACGAACAGCCGGCTGTGAAAAGAGTAAAAAAATCAGCACATGAACAGGAAAAGAAAAAAAAAAAGACTCACATTTTCTCCATCAGTAACTGAAAAACACAACCAAAGTCCAAAACAAAAACTATCAAAGCTGAAGCATCTAACAACAGCCCATATCAGTCTCCCACACTAATAATTCAATCTACTCCAATATCACAGATGCATCATTCCAAAAATACACAGATCAGGAGATGCAAAGAAACAAACAACTAAACCAACCTAACCACTCAATACCAAATCAAGCTAAACAGAAACAAAGCACAATAATCAAATCAAACAGTAACTTCGACAAAACGACAAGCAGAATCATACTTGAACCGTATCGAAATGGTCGCGCTTGATCATGTCGCCTAGCATCACGAACATAGTAACCGTCAGCACCCCAGCCAGCACCTGCCTCGGATCCACACCCATTGCTTTCAGATCTCACTTTCGTTTCTCTCACTCTCTCTCTATACCCGCGCTCCAATCGAATCGATGAGAGAGAGAGGAGTAGAGAGCTGCAGTGTGTGTCTTTATCCTCTTTGGATGGTTGGGTTTATTATATAATTATTCAATGCGATTATATGTTATAATTTGAATAATCACCACGCCGTGATTGATTAATCATATGTAACTATAGATTTATACGCGCAGTGGCACCTCCACTGTGTGTACTTTTTATGTTTTGAGAGAGACCACCGACAGTTTACCGAAAACGATTGGCCTCCTAAATCTCTGCATCTCTCCTCCTCTCTCTTTTTGTCGGATTCCTAGTTTTCACTAAATTCTATGCAAACTCATCATGCCACCCCAATTTCACTATCTCCACACCAAGATGTGCTCCTATTTAAAGTATGTATTTTTGTTCCTAAAATTACTCCAATTTTGGGAATCAATTCTAATGTATATAGCCAGATTACTTATGGGTATAAGATACTCCCTCCGTCCCAGATTATGAGTCATTTTTTTCCTAAAATCCGTCCCAGTTTAAGAAATTTTCATATTTGATCATACAATTCTATTCCATTCTTCATCAAAATTACATAAAAATGTCATTATCTACATTAAAATAAATCAAAACAAAAATCAAAAGTCAAAAGGGACTCACCTCTTACCAACTTCACCATCTCACTTAATTTATTACACACTCCAACATCTCAATTCATTTATTACACACTTCAACTCATTTTTAAAATCCGAGCCATGACAATAAGTGACTCCAAATGTGGGACGGAGGGAGTATGTTGGAAAAATGTGCAAATGAAATTCGAACACCGTGCATTGATTTTGGCATATGATGCAGAATAGGTAATACTATAGTACTAACATTAAGTGAGAGTGAAATTATTAGCTCAAGCACATAAAATGGATTTTGATATGCTACTCATCAATATTTAAATCTGATGAATTATTAAAATTATAATGAAAAATTTAAAGGATAATCTATTTATTGTTGCGGTAAGAACTGTAGTAAAATAGAAAGTTGACTATTAGTAGTTCCTAGTAGTATTGACTATTGAGTATTCTATTTATAAAGAATTGAAATAAACGTAAATCGAGGCGTGAATTAAGTGTTTTCCGACTTGTATTTCAGCATAAATTTTGGTGGCTTGTCAACTCATCTATCTATAATTTAGTTAACGTATCATCATCTACCTAATCTTCAATTTTAGTAGGTAAAGAAAAGAATGCGGAAATTAATACTAGCATTTATAATTTAATAATTACGTATCACATCATAGTTGCATTTATAATTTAATAACTATCGTATCACATCATAGTTTGAAACCTTGAAACTATTTTAGTATGCCTGACAACCAACCAACATATTTTATAAATATATTTTTCTTCTAACAACCCAATTTTAGAGGATTTTGTGGTCGAAATATCATACTAACATTTAATATATAAAAAAAAAAATTATACTAGTACTGTAGTAAATACAAATGCGAAGATGTTTTGAAAATCAGTAAACAATAATGTTCACCTGAATTTGCGATTTTCAAACGTATCACAACATCATTTTAAGAACTAAATTCCAATCACATTCCACTATTTTCATCAACTTTTGTAGAGTACTGTATTTACCACAAAATTGACGTTGTCTTAGAGCATCCACAATAAAAATAGGTCAGCCATAGGCCAGCCATTCTCTCTCTGTCATATCATCAGTACTAAAAATCCACCTGCCACATCAGCATTTTACTCAAATAGGTTAGCCTAAGGCCAGCCACAATAAAAATAATTCAAAAACAACTACATTTACGGAATTAAACACAAAATACGGAATTAAATTTACGACACATATACGGGAAAATTTTGTTAATTTTATTTAAATACAAAAAAGTACATTAACTAAAAATAAAAAAAATACATAGTAAAAAAAATCCGGGCTTCCACACACGAGCCACCGCCCCACTCTACTCCTCACTAATTAATTAAAAAAATACATTAAAAAATGATAGTATGTCTTGAATCCGTTATAGTTTGCCGCTAGCCGAACGGGGGCGCGAAGAGGCCCCCGACCCGACGCTATGACATGTTTCTGTTTTAGGTCTTAATTTTGTATTTGGCCTAGCCCGTCGTCTGTGTGCCTATTTAGAAATTACATAATTAAAAAAAATACATTAAAAATGCAATAAAAAAATGCATAAAAAAAAACATTAAAAAAATGCAATAAATAAAAAAAAATGCATAAAAAAATACATTAAAAAAATGCAGTTAGATAAAATGAAACTAAAATCGCGTATATAAATGTTTTCAAAAATTTTCAAAAAAAAAAACGAAAAATGGGCGCTGGCCGATCGCTGGCAGATTTGCACGCCACAATGGCGGCCAGTGCCCTCAAATCAGCTAGCCCACGCCGATTTCTTCGCCGATTCGCGGCTGGCCGTTTCCAATAGTTCGGTTAGCCGACCGGCTAGCGATGCGAATCGGCTAGCCGCTATTGGAGATGCTCTTACACTTTTACTGATGAAAAACTGTAATTGCCAAGAAAAAAAAGCAAAAAGTGGTACTGAATAGATGTTTATAGGAGTAATTGCAACGTTTTGAAATCAGAGGAATATTACAAATTTAAATAAACATTGCATCATTTTCTACAATTAACCATAAATTGAAGCACAAGAAGTTGCCAAGTTTAAAATATGATTGAACACAAGAAAATAAAATGATAATGCTTCTAAAAAGCAGTATCATCATACACAACAATTGGACTTCTAACTCTATGGATTCCATCTCTCCATTCAAGTGAAGCACCAATCTTTTTCTTGCCACCAATATTCCCTTCTACACTAACAACAAAAGATTTCCTCTCGTTCAAGGCCTTAAACCTCAAAATCCTCGGCCTCACAGTGATGCTGATACCAGAACCTCTGACGATCTTGGCCCGATAGACGGCCTTTGCACGGCCAACATTAGTCACCCTTCTCGTAAACTTAACCGAAAACGATGCATTCCTCTCAACTTTGACAGCCATTGTAGGATAGTTGAGATCATGATGTTTTGATCCAACATTGCCGGTTTTCGGGCAATTGCTTTTGTTGTCTCTAGTTATTTGTCGTACTGTTGTTGTGTTGTACCCCAAACTACATAGTAGATTGATGTAATCGTTGATTGAGGTGTCATAGATGAGCCCGGGACTTGTGGCCCTAACCGGATCGATGTGTCCGGCCCCGTATGCAAATTCCGCATCCTTGATTTTTTGTTTTTTCAAGCTCCACGCTGCATGTGGCGAACAAGTGTTAAAAAGTGGCAGTAATACTTTATTTTCAGTGTATAGGGTTCGGATTTTGTGTCTTTGTCAAATCCATTAAACATGAATTACCTGTAGTCATGAGTGCCGATTTGACGGCGGCTGGCGACCAATCCGGCCGGAGAGACTTCACATAAGCAGCAGCTCCAGATACATGAGGGCAAGCCATTGATGTTCCAGAAAGAATGCTGAAGTTGACAGCTCTCTTGTCGACGAGCAAGCTAGGCGTTACAGCAGGCGAAAACGCAGCCAAGATGGTCGTCCCAGGCGCCGTCACATCAGGCTGTTGATTGGATAGATCAAGAATTCATGTCTGAAAACCATGTTTATGTCCAAATATGATGCAATGCAGTGTGTGTTTGTACCTTTAGAATGTTTGGAATGATGAGATTTGGCCCTCTAGCTGAAAAACCAGGAACTCTTGGAGCTGAGTGGTCATACCTAGTTTTTGTTGATGAGATATATGCTTTAGGGATTGTACCTGCTTGCCTACAAGAGTCTCAATAGAGATATTCCAAAAAACAAGAATTAGAAAATTTGGGCATATTTGAGAAAACGCTGGAAGCTGGTTTCTGACTTTGAGGAGTTGATGTAGCTGAGAATCGAGGCGAACGCTCGATGCGTTAGCCTCGATTCCGGGAACGGGACGACAAAGGGAGGGTAGATGGAGCGTGTTTTCTTGATGATCCCAGCTGCACCAGCAAGGATTGCCTCAGTTGAATCTGCTAATTCATCACAAACTACAATCTTGTTTCTCACTAGAGTTTTGGTCAAACATCCTTCAGCACATTTCCTGTGAAAATTATGAAGTCAAATAATATCACGAATATAAATGAATAAACCAGAGATTTGACTCAACTTTGGATACAGGCAAATATAGCAAACTAATAGTAGGATTTGGATTTGAGCCTAAAAATAACATGTACGAAGCCCACAAATGTTTTACATGATTGTGAAGTGACTCACTTCCTTTTAGACTCCATGCTCAACAATGTCCAATAATATTGTCAAGTGTCAAGAACCCAAGAAAGAACCTAAGTTGACTTACTTGGAGTTTACTTCAGTGCAGTTTCTAGAAACATCCTTCCCATAAACAAGAGGCCATTTCACTCTCTTCCTCTTAAAAGTATCAATAGCACCACCCTAGTGTAAAACAGAGACAACATAAACAATATAAAAGAGTGTAAAAATAGCGGTTGCAGATTAAAAGTAGCACAAAAACAACCAAAAAAAAGAACATACTTCAACAACACGGCCATTTCCGAGCTCAACTCTATCAAAAAAAGCTCTATCAAGAGTGCTCGCTCCGACTGAGAACACCCACGGCGCGACGCTGCTGATGCCTCCCCGTATCGGCCCATTGTTGCCAGCGGACTGCACCGTTAGTATCCCCTTTTGCACGGCATGAAAAGCAGCGATGGAGATCGCGTCGTACTTGATATCAACGGGATCGCCTAAGGAGATGGAGATCGAGATGATGTCTACTCCATCAGCTATAGCGTCATCGAATGCAGCTAGGATGTCAGTGTCTAGGCATAGAGGAGAGCAAACTGTGTAGATGGCAATTCTTGCGGAGGGTACTCCTCCTCTCGCTGTTCCGCGGCCTAATCCGTAGAAGCTCGCGTTTTTCACCACCCGACCCGCAGCCGTGGACGCTGTGTGAGTCCCGTGGCCGTACATGTCTTGAGCTGAGTCGGACACGGGGCCGTAGAATCGCGCACCTACCAACTTCCTGCGAGAAAACTCCTTTGCCTTTAATATGTAACCAGGAAGGCCTCCCTCCACGTCCCAATGCATCATACAAAAAACACTAAACTTAAACCACTTACACTATTCATGTGCTTATCCCACTTAAATTATACACATATTTTTTCTTTATTATTTATACTTTGGGTTAAATATATACACCAAAAGATCAAATTTTCATTAGTAATAACTAATACTGTTAAATAATTTAAAAATAACAAATTACATAGTTTTAAAAAATGAAAATTAGATCATTTGAAAATAAAAAATGAGATCGGCTGCCTTAAACGAGTGCTTTGGGGTGACGTTTATAGACCAAATGGGCTATCTCCTAATCTCATGTTGTTCTTTATATATGAGAGATAAATTAGGAGAAGAATAGTACTTGTTGCAAGAGAAGTTCTTGCCACCTCTGCATGCTCCTTTCCATTTCTTAGGTGGAGGACCGTAGCCGCGATCGTTGAAGCTTTCCGATTCAGGCCAGACTCCGGTGTCGATGACGCCAACAATGATGTTGCTTTCAGCTGCTGGCATTCTTTCTACATCTTCGGGGAATCCCATGAAATCCCATGATCTTGTTGTCTGAGTTTGTAGAGTACGAGAAGGGAAAATCGAAACTACTTCTTCAAATCCTATGTAGTGAAAAAAGTAGAAAAATATACAATCTTTCATATAAATAAGGATAAACAACAATATTCTTAAAATTAAAACACAAAACTAAGCTTACTAGCCAACTTGTTTCTTTCTGTTTTAGTGAGATTGGCTGCAAAGGCATTGAAACTCCTGTTGTAACTCCTCACCAAGGATTCACTAACAAAACTAGAAAGAAAAAACACTCACACACAAATTAAAAATAGGAATATAATAGATCGAAAACACACACACACAAAACACATAAAAAGGTGTCATTGTTCTAGTAATGTTCTACCTGCTTTGCATGACTTGTTGAAGCATGTCCAAATGGGTCGCCGAAACTGAGTACTGGTCGTGCTGTTGGATACCTCCCATGTACACTACATGAACCTGAGATGAACAAGTTCATATGCATATGTATATATAAGATGAAGATGTGCCATATTTTAGGAATTAAACATGAAAAGAAATGGTTAAATGGGGACTTGCCTGCCTTCCTTCTTCCGAAGCATAACTCAAAATGATGAAAAAAGATGAAAATATAAGAAAAATATAAAAGAATCGAAACAAAAATACTGTAGCCATCTTTACACCTATGAATCCAAGATACTATAGCAACTTTTTTATAGTAGTTGCTAACATATTCTTGTTGGTATATAAGTATATAAGGAATCCTAAGATTTCTTCAATTCTTTGTATTTGGTTAGTCTTAAATGTCAATCATGTGTTTGAGGAAAAAAAGTGGGCAATAATTTCGCTATCATAATAGTACTCATTTCTTCCCTGTCTGAAACGTGATTTGTTTCTAAACTTACGATGGGGCATGCTTTGTTTATTCTGTGGCACATCCAATGCCATATAATATTCACAAAGTGGCTGAATTTAAGCAAAGTTAGTATCTTTTTAGAAGACTTTCTTCACATTTTATATACCTTTGACAGTTCCGAGGATTCTACTTTGTATTTAGGAAATTCCAGAGTTAAAATATATTATCCAAAACAAAATTCCATTATCCTCATGCATGAGACAAACAGTACTAAGAAAGGCTACTTACAAATCCGAAACCAGAAGCCTTGCATTCAGATCAAACATGCTCGTTTAAGCAATAACTCCCTTCAGCTCTTTGACATTTGTTCGAGCAGTTAATCTGCATCTTTTTCACCACCTCTATTTCCGTACCTATTTGCTTCCGGTTGAGCTTGCAGTCATATGAATTGAGACGGGCGGCGCCGCCCAAACACAAACACTCCGCTGTGGTAGGTGGTGACGGTTGCCGTTGCCGCCATTTTTGTCAGGCTGAACTGGAGTAACGGACCGGATTTATAATCTGAGCCCATTAACATAAAAGCTGCCCAATTAACAAAAAGCGGCCCAGTTAAATAAGGAGTTATAGAATCCAAAGTGTCATTTTAATTAAAAATTAATTTATCTTCTTTTATTAATAATACTCCCTCTGTTTTTTATAGGTAATGGATATGGCACGAGAATTAAGACAAAATTGTTAAATTAAGAAAGACGAGAAGAATGATATGGTAAGTAAGAGAAGAAGAGAATAATAAATAGACTCTTCTCTACATTATTCTCTCTTACTTTACCATTTCTCTATTTTAATTATTTATTATAATTTTTATAAAACGAATGCTCAAAAATAATTTGGGACTGCTAAATTAAGAAGACGATGAAACTCTATTCAGTTGATAAAACATTTTTTCTCAATTCAATAGGTTAGGAATTCAAATCATCACGAGAATGAGTAGGGAATCTTTATTGATCAATTTTTTTCAAAAAATAAATAAAAGTTGTGGATTAAGTAAGTTTAAGATGATTTTCTCAATTTTATATATAATTATATTTCCGCAAGTTATAATTTGTATATTTAATAGTACTCCTATCAATCTAGAGTAATATAAGTCAATCGTGAAAACCAATTATGCAATTAGCATAATATTTAAAATTATATTAAAACAACAAAAACACTCTAGAGTAATATAAGTCAATCGTGAAAACCAATTATGCAATTAGCATAATATTTAAAATTATATTAAAACAACAAAAACACGCATATTAATTAAAACATTTTTGGATATAAAAAGAAAAATCTTATTTAAACAATACATAGTAAAATTTAATGTCAACACCGTCAATATGAAGTTATTAATATACTCCCTCCGTCCCAGATAATTCGTCCCAGTTTTCCATTTCGGTCCGTCCCACATAATTTGTCCCACTTCACTTTTACCATTTTTGGTAGTGGACCCTATATTCCACTAACTCATTCCTACTCACATTTTATTATAAAACTAATATATAAAAGGTAGGACCCACATTCCACTAACTTTTTCAACCCACTTTTCATTGCAATTCTTAAAACCCGTGCCCGGTCAAAGTGACCCGAATTATCCGGGACGGAGGGAGTACAATTTATAATGTTCAAAATATGGAGTCATTGTCATAGAAAAATAAAATAAATATAATCTAACTTCATATTTATCAATTTCAAAAATCTAATTTATTAAATTAAACAATAAATTCATCACATTAATCCAAGTCATCACATATATCCATAAGAATTTGTTACTATCATATATGTCTCTTATAAAAATAATAATGTAAACTCTCCACCTATATGATTGGGTCAACTAATTAAAAAGTGTATTGCTAACAAACAATGTATTACTAGGTAGTAATCCGTTCATATTAAAACATTTGTCTCCTACTTCTCTTTGTACTCCAATATCCCTCCACCTTATCATTTTCCCAACATCTTTTATCCGCCTCCATCTAGCTCGGGCGCTCTTCTTCATCACCGGTTATCGTTTCCTGCACTTTTCCCATCTTGCATTGGGCAATTTATTCCATAAGCCAGTTTTTCACCATCTACATGTAATAATTTCAAACAAAAATCAACTACATAACCTATATTGCAACTTTTGCCATTTCGTTGACTTTAGGTGCTATTTTTTCATGAAATCTGTGGAAGTGACGAAGTTTGAGATGAATATGCAATACATTGACTTCAAAATATTATAAATGGCCAGTGGTATATTCTAGTAGTATTTATAAAAAAAATATTATTAAGACAAAAAAGATTAAAACAAAACTAAAAAAAAATAAAACAAATTAGCATTAAAAAAAGCTTAAATATGGATTAATATCACTTAAACATAACATGATCCCCATTCTTCAAATTGATGATTTATACATGTACACAAAAACAATGTGATATTTTACCCTCTACGTCTGTTATAACTCCAACCCTACCAAGAGTCCAAGCTGCATATTTATCTAAAGGATGGGAGTCATTGGTTCTGGACTGGGTGTTGAAACTCTTCCTTCAAGAGACTCCTCTGATATGCTATCTTTCTTCTGATAAAAAGCTCTAGCTAGATCATGAATCTTGAGCTTGGTAGAAGCAGCAGAGTTCAATATACACCGATTCTCGTACGCGAATTTCGACACAAATATAGCTAGAGCCAAGGATGATGACAGACCAGCAACCAGAAAGAGTCCTTTGAAACTATCTGCGCTGAGGCTTTGGGTGTTCACTGTTGATGTTGCTCCATCACTGCCTCTGCACCCTCCTTCTTTAAACCATTTTCTTGAAATCCTTTCCATCTCCTCATTCTCTTTCAGCCTCAGGATCGCCTTTGAAACATCATCAACTAGTGGCGATCCCTTCTGAAATGCCTGAGAAAGAGGTGCGTGAGTTGGACGTGCCCCTGAATATTGATCGGCGTGTTTAGGATATAAATAAATATACAGACTTACAAATCCGAAACCAGAAGTTTGGTATATTGGGCCAATCATAGTATACTTCCTGCAATATTTGGAAAGAAACATCCTAATGTAAGGGAGCTCATCAACAACAGCAGCCACTCCTCCATTCCTGCTACCTTTGGAGAGGGCGACGTCGTATTCTTCCAGCGTTTGGTAGCTTCTGAACTTGGAGGTGTCGAAGTTCATGTTTCTCAAGAGTCCGGTGACGAAGGAGCCATTCTGGTACCCGACGTACTCACCCTCCTTGATCAGATCGTGGATGTCGGTGATGGCAGGCTGAAGCTGCTGCACAGTTAGCATTGATGCCAAGCTTGCTGTGTAACTCGAGTTCAGAACCAGCATCACAAACATCCATATGATCACCACAAATCTTGTTAAATTGCTAACTAATCTCTCCCCTGTAATATAGTTAGTTCATATTTAGATAAACAGACAATGAGAAGTGCAGCTCAATTGGCAAAAACACTTCCCCAAAGAAAGAAAGGGATAATGAAATCAAAATATGTGCCTTACTGTGTGCAAAAACAATAGTTGAGAAGGAGAACCAGAAGGCAGTTCCAACTTGGTGCAGAGGTGGACCTTGGAATTCCTCGTTTACGCGATGCTCAAGAGCCCAGACTACGAATCCGGTGAAGAAAAAGAATGCACCGGCTGTTAGCCAGAGCCCTGTCGTGAGAGGTTTCATGAAAATCCAAGCGTTCTTGCTGTCGTTGGCCTTGATTGGGACGATGACAGCAACACCAGATTCTGTGTAGGGGATGGTGAAATCGAGTAGCTCCGATCTGTTTGCTGTGATGGTGAAATCTCCAACCACTATATCATATTTCTGTTTGAGACATTGGTTAGTGTTGCATATGGATAAAAAAATCAAGAAAAACTAAGACCAAGAGTGGCAATCATTTAACCTCATAACTGGGATCCGAATGATTATTTATGTTTGAAATATCACTATAATCTCCACCTTTCTGGTGATCAGTATATTCATTGAGGAAAAACTCATATGGCACATCATATGGTAGTGATTCCATCACTTGTTTGAAAACATCAACGCAAAAGCCAGTTGCTTCAACAGCATTTGTTTTTGAGTTCCTCTCAACTCTGGTGAACTCAGGGAATCCGCTCCTATTAGCAACTCCAACCTTCAGCTTATTCCCGTTTGTTGAAACCTCCCATCCTATGGGCATGATAACTCCTCGTCCCGGCCATACCACGCCCCCAAGATCATCCTTTTTAGTAGAGTAAACTGCCATCGGGTCATCTACCTGCAGCTTCTGAGAAATGCCGTATCTTTCTGTCCAGAATCCGACTCTGTTCGCTCCTGCACCAACGACATTCACTATCTCAATGGCAGATGCTTGCAGCTGCCCGTTATTGATATGGAAATCACCACTCAGCCCTTTGGACTTATAGTTTCTGATCAAATGAACTAAAGATGGATCACTATTTGAAGTCCCTATTGCTTCCAAATCTGTCAAATTCCACCTTTGCCCAGGTTTCTTGAACCTTGGTGATGCCACACCAACGCGCTCGACTGAATCAGCTATCGCTGTGGTGCTGTCATAAGCCCACAGCCCAAAAACATTAAGTTCTGTTCTGTCCATCTCCGGATTCTCCTCGTGAAACCTCCTTCTCCATCTCTTAGTGAAGCGGCTAAGCTCATGTGATCGTGGAATGTAAGGCCTCACGCCTAATACGCCTTGCATTGCCTCAATGGTTTCTGAATCAACAGAATCCAAGAGACTGGTTAGCACGTCGGAGATAATCCAAGCATACCCCTCGGCCATCATCCCTGCTTCTTCCGCCATTTGGAAGAAGCGGGAGGCGAGATTTGGTAGCATGACCACGACAAACACCCTCGTTTGCAGGGTCTTCAACTGCTGCAGTTGTTGAAAAAGCTGGTGATGTTTAGCAGAAGGAGATACAGCACTTAGTTTTGACAGTAAAACATTGCTGTTTAGCATTTCTTCAGCCAAAACTGGTACTAATCCACTCCCATAATTGCTGTCTTCATAAACTAATGTCACTTCCTTCCAACCAAAGGCCTTCACAACTGCTGCAATTGCTTTTGCCTGGGAAGACGAACACCATGCCGACCTAATGAAGTATTGCAATTCTTTGGATGACAGGGTTGGGCTAATTGATGGAGATATCACCGGAACTTTCACTTTGTCACCTATGTCTATCACAAAATCTGCTTGAACGGATCTCTGAGGCCCGAGTATTGCCATTACTTGAGTATTCTTGAGTAGTTCTATGGCTGCAGTAAAGGTCTAATGAGTAAAAATATTGAAGGCAATGAAATAGGAGTAGTACAAATGAGAATGAGATTTACCAGCAGAAGCTGCACCAACAGCATCAGTGCCGGAGTTCCTGAAATGAGGCACGATCATGGTTGTGTGGTCACGGTTAGAGTAGAAATCTTCGATTGCCATAGAGATGCAAGTCCTGCATATCTTTCAAAGAGTAGTGTCAAGATCAAGAATCACACCTACATCAGCCTTTTCAGCTGTTGCATTTCGACAGTTCAAGCAAACAACGCAAAAGCTCACGAAGATAAGCCAAGAAATGCAACAAAATCTTGGAATCTCCATTAACAGGTATCAAAACTCAAGAATAAGAACTTAACCGTTAGAAAGATAGACATCGGTTGCGCGACAGAAGTGATAGAACAAAGGAAATTCCAGACACCTCTCAACATGTGGACTAGAAAATTTGTCAGCATGCGGACTAACAAAACCAGATTTTTGTTCTAATGCAGCTCATTAAATATTGACCTTGACTTCGACGAAATCCCTTTTCACATATGTTGAATGTTGACAAACAGGCATGTTTAATTTCATCAGTTTTCTATTTACTTAATTGTTCTACTTATGCCGACATATTATCAAGAATCAGTGGTCCACACACGCCTTCTAATCTGTATCACAATATGCCATCTGCACAAGTCAATGGAAACTAGTAAAATTCTAGTTTCCCCAACATCTGCATCAGTTGCATTTTCAACCAAACAATGCAAAAGCTCTTTGATAGTACTTTTTTACCAAAACAAACTTCAAGCTTTCCTTCTTGATAACATGAAATCCTGATTGATGGACATGGACTGTGTGCTAAAATCGTTTCTCCACTAGCTTCTGGATGCATTGATGTATCATCTTTTTCCTGAACAAAACCTAAAGCAATATCACAAAAAGAGAAGAAGATAGATAGCTTTCAATCTTGATTATGCATTAGACAAACAGTACAATTGTACAAACAAAGGCTACTTAGTGCTCAGATCAATCATGGTAACATATTAGCCTTTCTTCATCGCACCACGTGTAGCTCGTTTAAGTAATAACTCCCTTCTCCGGAGGCTGCGTACGGCTCCACATTTCCATTCCGAATTCGCTTTGCCATTTGTTCGAGCAGTTAATCTGCATCTTTCTTGCCACCTCTATTTCAGAATTCGAACGCAATTAGCATAAATCTGTCCAATTAAATAAGGATTCATAATTCAACGTCAATTTGAAAAAAATTCTTCTTTTTTATAATCATATTCGACAGATAATTAAGTTTTTTTTTAACAAAATCTATGCATGAACCTCTGGCATTCCAAATTAACAATTTGGTGTCGAAAAATTAATCTAGTGAGAGATTTGATAATATATTTTTAAATTAATTACTATACAATTGATATTTTAGAAATACTGTAAAGGTTGAAAAAAAATTATACTCTAATTAACCTTTTTAAATATAATTTCCCTTTTTATGGTATAGATTGTAACGCTCTTCCCGTCAGAGTATCCCCATCCGTGCTCTTAGCTAAGAGCACGGAGGTGAGCCCAGACCCACTTTTACTCCTTGTCCTTAGCTGTGCTCTTAGCTAAGGACAAGCTCAAGGGTTCCATCATTCTATTATTCAATTTAAATACACCAATTATTAAAAACATTTCTACATTATAAAAACATATTAAAAAATAAAAATTACATAATTAAAATCCTAAAAAATAAAAATTACATAATTAAAATACTAAAAAATAAAAATACATAATTAAAATCCTAAAAAATAAAAAAATACATAATTAAAATCTTACAAATTAAAAATTACATACGTGGAAGACTACTTCTCTAACCCCAATTGCCTCTTGAGACCTCGGATCATTTGCTCATGTGTTGCAAGTTGATCCGAAGTCATCTGAGACGTATCGTTCATATAGAGTTGACTCAAGATGGCCCACAACGTGTTGTTCGGGGGTGGAGGAGGCACAAAGGGAGCGGGGGCGGCGGGGGCGGGGGCGGATGGAGTCGAGGCGCGACGGCGGGGGCGGTTGGCCGCCGCCTTCTTCCTTCCTTCCGGGCGGGAACTGCTCGGGCCAACGTCGGGGCTACCAAGTTAGCTCCAGCAAGCTGGGTAGCCACATCATCGGAGGCGCCGTCGGATAGGGCTACCGACCTGGACCATTTGCTGGAGGAGCTGGAGGAGGATGCTACTATGCCGCCCCTATACTTCGGATGTAGGCGCCCCTCCTGCCAACAATCGAGGTACTTGAACGGTTTGAACTCCTCCCGTTGGTATGCCGCCTTGGCGGCAGTGATGATGTCGAGCTTGTTCGTGCCGCTCCCCGCCGACCGCTCTTCCTGGAGGTAAATCCCCTGGAACTTCCCGATTGCCTCGTTGCATCTGTAGACGCAATTGCGAACCATACTATCATTGCGATAGATGGTTCCCGCCGGCCGGGTTTCATTGTAGAGGCGAGTGATGCGCCACCAATACGTATCCCTGGTTTGGTTCGTGTCGACGTCCGGATCTTCGGAGACTGCCAAGTATGCTTTGAACATCGCCATCATCTCACCCAGAGTGTATGGGGTGCGGGTGCCACGAACAGGAGGAGTAGGAGTAGGAACAGAAGTAGGAGTAGGAGTAGGAGTAGGAGTAGAGCTGCTGCTCCCTCCCGATCCGGGTTCGGGTGCCCACCCGAATCCGGGGGCGTTTAGGTCGTGCAACGGGTAAGGACGGTAGCCACCCGGAACTTGCGAACCTTGGGTTTGAGGAGGGGCCGTAAATTGGGTTTCCGGACTATATCCGGCCTCGGAGTTGAACCAATCGTGGTTCCAACCGCGATTGCCAGAGGGGTGATAGCCGGAGCCGGACATTTTGTAGTGTGGTGAGAATTTAGATGAATGAGGAAAAAAGATGAGAGAATGTAGATGAATGATTATAGAATAGATGAGAATGTGGTTTTTTTTGTGTTGAAGTGGGGGTATTTATAGATGAAAATGTGAATTTTGGGGAAAAAAATTTGAAAAATAAATTAAAAGTGGGTAGAAAACGGATATAATTTTTTGGAAAGTGGAAAAATATTTTTTTTATTTAAAAACATTTTTTTAAATAAATTTCGAATTTTAAAAAAAATAAAAAATAAAAAAACGAATTTGCCAACGGCATAGGGTTGCTCAGCGGCACGGACGGACGAGCTCTAGCGGCGGACGGACGAGCTCTGTCCAGCGGCACGGACGGACGAGCACTGTCCTTCTCACCGCTGCGAATGCTCTTAAATCAATGAAAAGCAACACAATCAGAGAAGGAGAGCAGATTATCAAACTGCGATGAAGATGAAACTTAAACGCATCGTTGGTGATTACTGGCTTCATAACCAATGCTTGTGATTAACTTACATTGATCAGTCTTCGATTTTTCAGAAATTTCACGCGGTAAATAGAGGGTTAGGGTTCAAAAAAGGAATAAAAATTGAAATAAATCTTTCTATTTAAGTATATTTAAAAAACTAAATATGGAATAAAAAAATAATAAAAATATAAAAGTGAAGATTAAACTGAAACGCAGCTGGTGATTAACTTACCGCAACGAGGAGACTAGTTTTCGATTTTTCCGAAACTTCTCGACTAGTATAAAAATTGAAATAATTCCATTGGAGAAATTTTGAATTAAATTAGATTTAAAAAACTTAAAATGAAATAAAATATAATAAAAATTAAAAAACCCCTCCTCAAATTCAATTATCTCTCTTATGCGCTCCTTGCGTTCTATCTCCCTCCCTTTTCAACTCTGTATTACCTTCGGTGATCAATTGAAGATATTTAAATGCTCTTGTGCCAAAGGGAGTGATGAATTGCTAGAAAATCTAGTGGTTAAAATAATACTGAATTATATTTTTAATTAAAAATAATAATAAATAAAATTAGAGGGTATTAATGACAATTCTCTCCTATTAAAATCATTTTAAAACTTTAAACTTACATAACTCTCTCGATTTAGATTATTTTTTCACAAAAAATATATCAAATTAAAGATAATTTTATAAGGATTCCAACGAGATCTCAATTGCATATGTTCCGACGACGTTCAGATGATGAAATTTGATATTTTTTATTTTAGTTTTCGTAAATGTTGATAACCAGATTTTTATCAACAAATACATGTAAAAATCTCAATTAAACCATGTAAAAATCTCAATAAATATGTGTTGATATTTTCTTGTACTAGTATTGATATTCTTATGTCATATTGTTGATATTTGTAATACTCTATGTTGATATAAAAAAGAGTGAACTTCAAAAATGGTCCCTGGACTATGGGTTTATCTCAAAAATGGTCCCTGGACTTTAAAAATATCACAAGTAGTCCTGGACTAAGGGTTAATATTAAAAACGGTCCTTTTGCACTGTTTTGAGACGAAAATGCCCTTTTGGGGGATTTGGGCAATTTGATCTTTTTACACTTTTAACATTTTAAATATGATATTATTTCAGTTATGTACTAAATCTGATATTATTTCAAAATTATCATTCTTCTTCCCTTTTGTCATCCTTCACTTTGTTTCTTTATTTCAATATTAGATTTAATTTTACAAAATTAAATTTTAAATTTCAGTTTTTAAATATCAATAAATTTTTTTAATTATAAAAATTAATAAATAACAAAAATTAATAGTTATAATCAATATTTGATAGTGTCTAATATTTAATCATAAGATATGACAACGCCTTAGTTTTAATCAATATTTAATAGCTTTAATCATAAATAGATCATATAACATGATTTATTTTGAAATAAATATGCATCTAATACAAGACTAATATAATTTTCGTTTATTAATTTGAAAACAATCAAAATGACTAGAAAATTTCAACAAAAATAATCCTATATAATATTTTTAGTCAACTTTATAATATTCAATCACAAGCAATTATAACAACTGAACGAAGGCTAAATAGAATAGCTTTTATTTTTCCATCGTGATTAATACTCCCTCCGTCCCGCTTTAGGAGTCCCGGTTGAGTTGGACACATGTTTTAAGAAAAAAGTGTTTAGTGTGTAATAAATAAATATTGTAGTGGATGTTGGGACCCACTTTTAGTTGAGTGTCCAATAAATAAATGTTTTAGTGGATGTTGGGACCCACTTTTAACACTTTTTTATTAGTTGTAGTAGATGTTGGGACCCACTTTTAACACTTTGTAGGCATTTTTTATTAATTTATCTCAACCGAGACTCCTAAAGCGGGACGCCCAAAATTGATCAACCGGGACTCCTAAAGCGGGACGGATGGAGTATTATTTTTCTGTACTTCTTCAATTCAGCTGAATATTATATTGAATAACAAAAATTAATAGTTTTAATCAATATTTATAGTCTCCACGAATTAATAGTTTTAATTAAAAAAAATTATTGATATTTAAAAACTAAAATTTAAAATTAAACTTTATAAATTAAATCTAATATTGAAATAAAGAAACAAAGTGAAGGATGACAAAAGGGAAGAAGAATAACAATTTTGAAATAATATCAGAGTTAGTACATAACTGAAATAATATCAGATTTAAAATGTTAAAAGCGTAAAAAGACCAAATTGCCCAAACCCTCCAAAACCCCCTAAAAGGGCATTTTCGTCTCGAAACAGTGCAAAATGACTGTTTTTTATATTAACCCTTAGTCCAGGGACTACTGGTGATATTTTTAAAGTCCAGAGACTATTTTCGAGATAAACTCATAGTACAGGGACCATTTTTTAAGTTCACTCTATAAAAAAACATTCACGAAAATTATCATATGATAACATAATGACGATATTACCCTTTTGTTGATATTTTGTCTACTATTGAAATTCGTAAGATTTAATCTCATCCACTCATTTTAAAATCTAAAGATGAAGATTTGATCTTGATACCCCTTATACCAATACTCTGTTAATTACTGTCTTTCTTTTATCAATATCTCTCTATACAAAGAGCGAGGTTAGTTTTTTATTGCTAATTGTAGCTCCAAAATATTGATGATTACTACTATTCTAAATTGTGCGTTATTGGTTTTATAATGTAGTGTGGATCAATCAGGTTTAGGATTGACGGAATAAGTGAGTTACCTGATGAGATTATATACACCATATTGTCTTTACTACCCTTTAGACAAGCTGTGGCCACTAGCCTTCTTTCTCACCGATGGCTGCATTCGTGGAAGCACACTTCTAATCTCGACTTTTACGATCCAGACACCCCTTTTATCAATGAGAACAAATGGCGTGCCGAGACGTGCCACCATGTCAAAATGGTCAATTCGGTTCTTGAATCACATCAAGCCCTTTCCATTAAACAGTTCACAATTTCGATTTACACAAACAAATCAGTACATAGCACAATCACCAAAAGGCTCAAATTCGCGCAGTCGAGACAAGTTGAGTGATTGGATTTATGGAATTGCCGGGCAAACGCAGGAGTATGGAATTGAGACGGGCGGCGCCGCCCAAACACTCCAGTGCTGACGGTTGCCATTGCCGCTATTTTTGTCGGGCTGAACTGAATTAACGGACCGGATTTATAATTTCGGTTTAAAGGATCTTCTACATTCACTTAAAACTGAGCCCATTAACAAAATAAAAAGCGGCCCTATTAATTAAGGAGTTATAGAATCCAACGATGTCATTTTAGTTAAAAATTAATTTATTTCTTTTTTAATACACGATGACCTAATGATCAAATATTTTTGTAACTTAATTTGCTTGCCAAATATCCTCACTGAATGTCCATGATATAATTAATGACTTATTGTGCTACTTGTCACATTTATTTATTTTTATTTTATACTTACATTTTATTACTATAAAACTAAGAATATGTAAAAACGAGTCTAATTTTACTAGCTTTTTTTTCACATTTCTTATTGTCAAAACAAGACATTATATCACATTGAGAGTGATGTTTTAACGTTGACACTTTGAAGAATGGAATGCATTTAGTAATGAATTGAAGCATTGATCCAACCAAAACTAAAATTTTAATTTAATTCATTGTTAGATCGTAACATTTGTCAATATTAAATATAATTAGCACTTTATTTATGTCACATATGTCACTTCCAAAAACAGTTTTAAAAAAGTGTTGCATGGCATTCATTACGACATTCAAACCACTGACCCCGCTAAAATGGAGCTCGATGTCATCAAGGATCACATCCACATACAATAAGGTGAAAAAATGTTACCCTGTAGACTTCAAAGCAACTGCTACAACTTTAATATCTTAAAGTTTATAAAATTATTGAATATTATTTTATAAATAAGATCTCTCAAAGTCAATAAAGTGCTTAATCATGACTATTATTTTAAAAATAGGATAACCCTTACTTATTATTGTTTTAAAATTTTAGATTATTTAAAGTCTAAGTCTTTAAAGTGCCTAAACAATTTATGTAATAATAATAATAATAATAATAATAATAATAATAATAATAATAATAGTAATAATAATAAAAGTATATGAAAAGTTAAAACTATAAACAATTTTAATCCAATTCGGCTATAACCGATAGCGACCGGCTCTAACCGAGTCGGTTAATTAAATAACCGAACTTGAGATTAACCGAACTTGAGATTGGGTCGGTTCCAGCTAGTTTTTTTTACCAAATTTTAGGGTCGGTTTAGTTATTAACCGAATAACCACCCCTATTAGTATTCTGATTCTGTTTAAGATTATGTGATTGAATGGTCCGGTGAAATGTTTCGGATTGAATGGCCCGGTGAAATAGGGACAATGTGAACAATAGTTTGGTTCATCTGAATCACCTACTACATCCTCATTCGGCTGAAGATTTTACTCTTATTCAACAACCCAACCATCTACTGTTTTTGGTAATTACATTAGTTTATATTATTGTATTTAGAGAAGAATTAGCTTCTAACTTGTTTATTTTTAGATGATTTTTTCAATGAGGTTGAGATGAACAGTTTGGGGACACTTAATCAGCCACCTCCACCAATTGGAGATGTTACTCTTAATCAACAAAATCAACAACTACAAAAACCTCCCCCACCTGGTCAAATTGATATAGTTTTTGTTTTTCCTTGTGGACTTACTCCCTCCATCCCGCAGTATTAGACTCACTTCTTTTGGGCACATGATTTAAGGAATTGATATTTAAATAGTTAAAGTGGAGAGAGTAAAGTATGAGAGAGGGAAAAAGTAGGAGAGATAAGAGAGAAAAAAGTAGGTGAAGAATAAAATAAGATAAATGCTTTTTGCTAAAAAAGGAAACGAGTCTAATATGTTGGGACATCCCAAAAAGGAAAGTTGGTCTAATACCTTGGGACGGAGGGAGTACTATATAGTTGAGAGTACATGTTTTGCTATTTGTTTTTTGTTATATTACAGTTGGAGCCCCAGAAATGACACTGAAGGCATCTGCTTTTAGAGCAAGATATGCAGAGGTTGTTATCATCCGTAATGACCAAGGAATAGAGCGAGTGCAGTGCAGTGCAGTGTGTCTAGTGTATGGGGATCGTAACACTGTGTATACCTCGCTTGCTGGATGTGCTAGCCTCCAACAGGGCGACTTCAAGAAGCATGTTCTTTCTATAAACCATCAAAGTGCGTTGTCAGCTAAGAACAAGGGGAAGCAGGTTGTTGTGCCTCAACGTAGTGATGTGGAACGTTCGCTTGTTGTGCCTAATCATTCACTCAATGATTCCCCGACAGTGTTAGAATTGCTTCAAAAACTAGTTGTGTCAGTAGCTGATTAATGAATTACTTGAAAAGAAGCTAGATCAAATATAGATCTTCAAAAACTGGTTATGTCAGTGATTAAGGATTTACTTGAAAAGAAGCTAGATCAAATGTAGATTCTGCAAACACCTCAACTTCATATTTTGATGCATTGTTTAACATCACAAAGTAACTTTGTGTTGTGATATGGATTTGTGTAGCATATTCAAATTGATTCATATTCTGATTTGACTTATATTTGTCTTTATTCTTGGTATTTCATATATGATCTGATTTATTAATATATCATATATTAATTGGTTTTATATTTTATCAATCTCTTATCCACTGTTGTGTATCATTTCACTCATGTCATATCTCATTTACGACCCTTGTTCATTCTTGAGTTAAATATGTTGTTAACATTTCTTAACATGTCATACTCTTCTCTTTTTTCTTATAGAATGGTGATTTAAAAAGGCGAGTTTTAATATTTTATTTCATATTTTACCTCATTTATTATTCAAATTGTTGTACGAACCCCCAAATAATTGCCTCCTTTATTAGTTTGTAATATAATAAGATTGTTCTGTCAAACAGATAAATAATCACTACATACATATAGGGATGTCAATGTAGCCCGCAATCCGTGGGTCAGCCCGAATAGCCCACCAAATTTATAGGATTAGGGCTGAAAATTTCTAACCCGATAAAATCACAGTCTGACTAGCCCGCACCCGATTAACCCGCAACCCGTTAGGGCTAAACCCGAAAATCCGATGGGCTGGCCCAAAAACCCGATAAAATTTCTATCGTTCTATTTGTTTGACTCTAATTCGACACTTCATTGGTTATTTTATAATATGGATTACTAAAAAAATACCTTTCAATTTTATATATTAAATATATAAATTATATATGAAATTTTTATTAACATAATAATAGATATATAAATTAGAAACTTCAAATTAACTAAAAAATATATTTAAATTTCTAAAACATGCTTTAAAATTTCTTGATGTTTATGTTTTATTTTGCATAAATATCAAATATTAGCTTTTGATCATGCTTATGTTTAAGTTTAAGCATATATCTCAAATTTATCATAATTAAATATTTTACATTTTATAAATATAACTAATTTTCACCATTATTTATTGGATTGAACGCAAGTTAATTTTATCGGCAGCAGCCCGATTAGCCCGTTGGGCTAGCCCGAAACCCGAGTTTTTAGGGTTAGGGTTGAACCTTTATAACTTGAAAAAAAATCACAACCCGATTAGCCCGCACCCGATTAACCCGTAACCTAAATAGGGTTGGCCGGAAACCCGGTGGGCTGGCCCGATTGATATCCCTACTTACATATATATAGGGATATACTAATATGCTAACTAATTTTAAAGTGCTAATGTACATCCAACCATGTGTTGCCATGCGGCACGAAAAATGCAATATTATATAAAGAAAAATGCAATATACATTTGTAGAAGCTATAGATGAATTTCGGTAGATTGCATTTTTATTATTAGCATATTACATTTTTTATTGTTGAGTTTTGCATTATAGATATATGTTGTTTTATTTGCATTTTATATAGAGACGGATTGCATTTATATATAGTTTATTTTGCATTGTAGACAATTTATGTTAACATGCAAAACTCAATAATAAAAAATGCAATTTGTCTATAACTAATATACAATCTGTAGAAATGCATATACAACTTCACAAATGTATATTGCATTTTTGTGTATAAAATATTGCATTTTTCGTGCCACGTGGCAGAACGTGATTGGATGTACGTTAGCACTCTAATTAAGGATGGACCCTAATGCACCCCTTGTTGCATATTTGTAAATATATAGTTTTCTTGTATGATTGTTGCATGTTTTTTGTGTTAAATCTAGAGCTACTCCCTTCCTGTCCTATGTATTCGATATGTCTACAAGGCCAATACAGTTATACCTGTAATAGTGTTACGGACCTCTCTCTGTAACGATTCTGTCACTATCTCCGGTTGAGAACTTGCGAAGACCCTCGGCTCTCAGAGCTCGACGGCGATGCGATCTGAACTGGCGCGGAAATTCCGTCGGCAGTTTGAGAAAAGAATAACTTGTATTTGCACGATTGAGTGGGCAAAAATATTTCATTCATAAAAAATAAAGTTAATGAAATAGCCCTTTTAATATTCTAAGGACCCTAAGTTGGTTCGACGTACCTAGACATTCGGGAAAGAGCCAACAAGAAAACCCGAACGGGGCTTATAGATTCGCCCAACTCAAAGAAAAGTTAAAAATAGAGTTTACAGAATATTAAAGCTAGCAAAACAGGGGAACTAACTACTAGAACCTATTCTTCTACTTTGAGACAAAGTCTCTGTACTTCATCGGCTGCTTGAGCCTATTCCTTGGTCCCAGCTCCCTTGCGGTCACCGCACAGGATTTGTCCCGACTCTTCTCGTGATTACTGGTGTCGGGTATCATCTCTTCTTCCTCAATGAACTCTCTCTCCATGTCCATGCTATCCTTCACCGTAGCCGTTGATGCTGTATTAGTTGGGACGGCTGGTGTGTTCCTAACAACTCTCCCCCCACGCCCCCCGTTAGAAGATTCCTTGTCCCCAAGGAAGAGATCTGGGAACTTCTCCATCAGTGAGTCAGCCGGCTCCCAAGTCGTTGTTCCCAAACCATCTGACCAACGTATGAGAACGTGTTTAGTCGGCTTCCCTTCGCGCCACATAACCTTGGTCTCGAGAACAGCCGCAGGCAATGCTATAGGTCGACTCCCTAGGAACTTCTCCGGTAAAGGCACCCCCGCTTGCTCCCCTTCTCCAGCAACAAACTCCTTCAACAAGCTCACATGGAAGACATTGTGAATGCGGCTCCCCTCCGGCAAACGAAGACGATAAGCAACCGGTCCAACCTGCTCTAAGATCTCGAAGGGCCCATAAAAACGTTTGCTGAGTTTCGACGACAGCGGTTTAGCCACAGAATGTTGGCGATAAGGTTGTAACTTCAACCACACCATGTCGCCTACATCGAATTCCACATGACGACGATGTCGATTTGCTGTAGCAGCCATACTAACACACGCCCGCTCCAAATTTCGACGCAACTCGACGAGCAGCTCCCCTCTTTGACGAATCAAGTCAGCAGCTTTAGGAGGAGTCTTGGCTGATGGTGGTGCAGCCACAAGTAAGGGTGGCTCTCTCCCATACAACGCACGAAACGGCGAAGTGCCTAATGCTGCATGATGAAAACAGTTAAGGGCCAATTCCGCCCAAGGCAAAAAATTCGCCCACTTGGAAGGTCTATCCGCAGTAAACGCCCGGAGATATTGCTCCAATCCCCTATTGCGGACCTCCGTTTGACCGTCAGATTGAGGATGATAAGCTCTGGTAAACTGCAACTTCGTACCACTCAATCTCATAATTTCTTCTTAAGTAGCATTGAGAAATACCAAATCACGATCAGAAACAAGTGTTTTAGGAAATCCATGATGACGCACCACTATGTTGACGAATAAGTGGGCGATTCGCAATGCGTCAAAACGAGTCGGCAATGGGGCAAAATGGGCATACTTCGAAAGTCTATCAACCACAACCATAATTGTCGTGTATCCTCGAGACTGTGGTAATCCAGTAATAAAGTCCATGGAAACGTCCTCCCATACTTGAGAAGGAACGGACAGCGGCTGCAACAACCCGGCCGGTTTCTGCGTCGAGTACTTGGTAGATTGGCACACCACACATTCATCCACAAATTCATTGACATCCTTTCGCATCTTAGGCCAAAAGAACGCTGCCGAAAGCAGCCTAAACGTGCGCTCGTGGCCCGGATGACCTGCCATAGGTGAACAGTGATGTTCTGTTAATAAATCCCATTTCGCCGCCGAATTAGCGTCTACCAGCACCCTCCTATTAAAATAAATCAGGCCATCTGCCCAAGTGAAATGTCGAGGTGCCTCGCCACTCTGAATCCGACGAGTGAGTTCCACCATGGTCGGAAAAGTGGCAGTTTCTTCTCGAATTAGATCTAACACTCGCGGCACAGGTCTAGCCGCTATAGCCAACAGTTCAGCCATCTCACGGCACACTTTATCACCCCCAGAAATTGGATCAGTCGATGCATCAGCTGCCTCCTTTCGGGACAGCGCATCCGCTGCTTTGTTCGTGATGCCTCGCTTATACTCTATTCTGAATTTGAAACCCATAAGCTTCCGGATGTACAAGTGTTGACCCGGCGTCTGAACTACTTGCTGCAATAATTCTTTTAGACTTTTCTGGTCCGTGCGTATAACAAATTCGTGGCCAAGGAGGTATTGTCTCCATTTATGAACTGCCTCAACAATTGCATACAATTCCTTGTGGTACGTTGAAGTTGCCTTCCGCCTTGGCCCCAATTTTTTGCTGAAAAAGGCGAGAGGATGATTAGCTTGAAGTAACACTGCTCCAATACCGGTGTCGGATGCGTCAGTTTCAATACAGAATGGGAGTGTAAAATCTGGCAAACGAAGGACAGGAGCTGAAGTCATTGCAGTTTTGAGCATGGCGAAAGCTCCCGATGCCGCCTCCGTCCACACAAAAGAATCTTTCTTCAAAAAATCTGTTAATGGTGCTGCGATCGTCGCATACTAAGCAATAAACCTGCGGTAATACCCCGTTAATCCCAAAAATCCGCGCAATTGTTTTACATTCTTCGGTGTTGGCCAAGCAGACATAACGTCCAACTTAGCAGGATCCGCCTTTAGCAAGCCCTCGGAAACAATATGTCCCTAATACTCTACTGAGTTCTGGAGAAACAACACTTTGAGAGCTTCACAAAAAAATTGTGATCATGTAGGAGGGCTAGAATGCTAGCCAGATGAACTCCGTGAGACTCCGAAGTCGGGCTATAAACAAGAATATCATCGAAGAAAACTATCACACATTTACGGAGAAGGGATTGGAAGATACCATTCATAGCAGCCTGGAATGTAGATGGTGCATTGGTAAGACCGAATGGCATCACCAAAAACTCATAATGGCCCTCGTGGGTCCGAAAAGCCGTCTTAAATATGTCTTCGTCATGCATACGGATTTGGTGATAACCGGAACGGAGATCCAACTTAGTAAAGAACTTTGCTCCACCAAGCTCATCAAATAATTCATCTGCAGTTGGAATAGGAAAGTGATCAGGCACTGTGGCATTGTTGAGAGCTCTGTAATCAATACAAAATCGAAAGGTTCCATCCTTTTTTCTGACCAACAACACGGGTGAGGAGAACGGGCTTTGGCTGCGTTGAATTATCCCTTGCTCGAGCATGTCCCGTGCCTGCGATTCAATCTCATTTTTCTGAAAGTATGGGTAGCGGTAGGGACGGACGTTTATGGGCTTCGTGTTTGGGGCCAGGTGAATTCGGTGGTCAAACTGGTGCTTCGGTGGCATACCGCGCGGTAATGCAAACACCGAACGGTGCTGCTCCAGCACCTGCAGTACCAATTGGGGTATATCCGGTGGAAAGCTCTCCGCAGTACCATCGATCAGCTTGCTGTCATCGGTCTCCAAACGGACCAGCTCATAAAATTCATGGTCTGAGGAGTGGGCTATCATATGCGCTAGAGATTGACGGGAAATCTCCTTCGGACCCTGCGCTATTCCTCGCAACACAACCCGCTAGCCCTCTCTATCAAACTCCAATGTCTTCTTCTCAAAATCGGCTGAAATCTTGCCCAACGACTCCAACCAGGCCATTCCCAAAATAACATCCGGTCCGTGGTGGTCGAGAATATGTAGATCTACCAGGAATACAGTACCCTGCATCGTGAGTTTGGTTTTGCGAGAAATATGGGTGCACAACAAAGAAGCACCATTGCCGACCAATACACAGAATGGCCGGATTGACGTCAACTCCAAATGCAATGCTGCTGCCACTCGAGGATGTAAGAAATCCATCGTCGCCCCTGTATCAATCAATACCCGAACTTCGGATTCATCAATCGATCCAAGCACATGAAATGGTCGAGAGCGGGGATGACCATCCAATGTGTGTAAGTGGGACAAGTCAGCCGTGATCACCTCCTCCGCTTCCGCACGGTGTTGCGGTTCACTGTCATCAACAGCCTCCAATTCATCTCCAATATAACACAATAGTTTCACCTTACAAGTGTGGCCCACCACCCACTTCTCCGGACAGTGCCAGCAGAGTCCTTGTCGGGATCTCTCGGATTTCTCAGCGTTGGACACCCGAATTGGCTGGACGCGGGATTGTTCTCCCTCTTTTTTTCTAGCAACTGTAGGCTGCCCATTTGACGACCCCACAGCTGACATGGGTTGCCCGCTGCTCAACCACTGCTTGCTCTCGCGGTTGGCCCACTATTTGCGTGTAAATTGGGAAGAGTGCTGCTGTCGATCCTCCTGCGTCGCCGCTAACCTGAGGGCCAACGCCATGGCTGCAGCAAGAGATGAAGGTTGCTGAAGGTCTACCTTTTCTCGTATTGGTTCCTTAAGACCTGCAATAAAAATTGGTATGAGTGAAGTCTCGGACAGATCATCCACACGGTTCAAGTACCGCTCAAACGTTTCATGGTACTCCGCGACTGTTCCCGTCTGTACTAGTTTTGCAATAAGGCCTGTATAACTGTGGAAACTCTATGGATCAAACCTCTGTCGCACGTCCTCCAAAAAATCCGGCCATGAAACCCACGGATTATTTGTGCGATAGTTGAATATCCATTCCGATGCGGGTGGCTCTAATAACATCACTACATAGTGAAGACGGTCGTCTTCTGGAACTCGCACATGATCGAAATAATATTGGACTCTAGAAATCCAGTTCGGTGCATCGGAGCCATCGAAATGTGGTGGTCGCATCTGCACCCCTGTTGGATGATCGTGATGCTGCCCATTATATCTTCCTCGGCGGTGTGGTGGATTCCAATTATCGTCGTCATCCCAGTCATCGTGATTGCGCAGTGGTGGGTCCCAGGTCGTGCGGTGGCGGCGGTTATCCCTGTTTTGTAAATCTGGGCCGCCTCGCCGGTGTTGATGTCGTCCCCCTCTGCCTCTGTAACCACCAACTGCACAATAGTCACCGCGTTTTCCTCGACCATTACCCCATCGGTTACGCAGGCCAGCAATAAAGTATCGAACATCTGTGTCATTATCCCTGTGAAAGTGATCTCCATGCTCTTCAAATTCCCCTTCGTTCAACTCTTCATGAACCTCTAGATCGTCCACCCGGCGATCGGTGCGATCCAAACGAAATTCCAGTTTGTCAAATCTATCCATAATCATGTCGAAACCTTGTGCAATTGGGTCCACCACCCCCTTCCCATGGTTGCGTAGCACACCGATCGGTATAGCATTAGCGCCGGTAGGTCGTGGCGGATGCTCAGGTTTGGAAGAAGAATTCGATGCCATGAGTACTAGATGAAAGCACCAGTTGTTACGGACCTCTCTCTGTAACGATTCTATCACTATCTCCGGTTGAGAACTTGCGAAGACCCTCGGCTCTCAGAGCTCGACGGCGATGCGATCTGAACTGGCGCGGAAATTCCGTCGGCAGTTTGAGAAAAGAATAACTTGTATTTGCACGATTGAGTGGGCAAAAATATTTCATTCATAAAAAATAAAGTTAATGAAATAGCCCTTTTAATATTCTAAGGACCCTAAGTTGGTTCGACGTACCTAGACATTCGGGAAAGAGCCAACAAGAAAACCCGAACGGGGCTTATAGATTCGCCCAACTCAAAGAAAAGTTAAAAATAGAGTTTACAGAATATTAAAGCTAGCAAAACAGGGGAACTAACTACTACAACCTATTCTTCTACTTTGAGACAAAGTCTCTGTACTTCATCGGCTGCTTGAGCCTATTCCTTGGTCTCAGCTCCCTTGCGGTCACCGCGCAGGATTTGTCCCGACTCTCCTCGTGATTACTGGTGTCGGGTATCATCTCTTCTTCCTCAATGAACTCTCTCTCCATGTCCATGCTATCCTTCACCGTAGCCGTTGATGCTGTATTAGTTGGGACGGCTGGTGTGTTCCTAACAAATAGCTACTACAAAAGAATGAAAGAACCAAGTTAAGCTTAAAAACAACAGACATAACCAAGTCAGATGCTATCATCATCAATGGCTCTAGCTGTGTTCTTCTCCGGATTCTTTGATGAGAACCGGCATATATTAGCCTCATCGGCTTCAGTCAAGAAAAAGCTGCATGGCCTTGCTAGAACTTTTGTTGGGAGAAAAGACGGTGGATCAAAACACTCTGTATCAAAAAGTCCATCAATTAGGACTTCTTGTTACAGCATGTTTCTTGTTAACTATATTAACTATGTACCCTTCATTATGTACACTTCATTATCTGACAAAAGAATTACAGCATGTTTCTTGTTAAAATTATAAACTCTACTGCTAAATTTACTAAATTCAAGATTAGCAGCATCATTCTATTTTTTTTATCCTAGAAATCCGATCCATTTTTCCGTTCTCTTTCATCTCCAAGATTGCTCGTGAAACATCCAAGGTTAGTGGAGAGCCCTTTTGAAACGCCTGCAGAATTTCCCTTTAGCTTTGTAATAGGAGGATTTTTTTCCAACACGTGTTTTAAGAAATGAGACTTTTATTGTCGGATGAAGGGAGTACCAAAAAATGAACTAAAAGACTCAATCATCATGTATCTTATCAATCATAAAAAGTAAACGCGACGCACTTACAAATCCGCAACCGTAATTTCCATGGATTGAACCACTCATGGTGTATTTGTGGCAATAGTTGTAGAGGAAGAGCTTAATGGAAGGCAAGTTATCATCAACTGCAGCAACTCCTCCTCTTGTGGTGCCTAAAAAGAGTGCTTCATCATACTCTTGAAAGGAGGTGAGGAATTTGAACTTTGATTTATCTGGTTGAGTTGCATCCAATACTGCCCTCACAAATGACCCTTCTTTGAAATCAACTGATTCTCCTTTCATTGTTATGCCCCGAAAGTCTGTGGTGTCATCTAGCTGCTTCACCGTCCGCAGAGATGTCAAGTTTGCAGTGTATCTCGCTGTTAGAATGAGCACAGCAAACAGCCATATGATCACCACAAATCTTGACAGGTTGCTCTTCACTTTCTCCTCTGCCATATATCAAAAAGTATTCACACTTGCGAAGTGGTTGACGATTGGTGTCTTCGTAGACTAAGACGACTTCCCTCCAACCGAAGTGGTTGACGATTGTGGCAACTGCTTTGGCTTGAGAAGCAGAGGACCATGAAGATCTAATGAAGAAAGGGGATTCTTGAGGGGATAGAGATGGACATTCACTTTGTCACCAATGTCTATTACAAAATCTGCTTGAATGGATCTTTGTGGCCCCAAAATCGCTATTACTTGACTGTTTTTGAGCAGATCAATAGCTGCAAGGAAACTTCAAATCTTACCAAAATTTCCATAGCTTGCAAACAATGTTTGACTAGAAAATCCACAGTTTTGTACCACAAAATATTTGAATTCGTAATTGAATTCTTAATCCAAATCCTCTCAATTTACAGTTTGAATCTAATAGCTAAAATTAACATTTGAAATTTAAAATAATTCAAAATTGGGAACCTCATAAACACTCAATACGCACACACACACTACACATGCAATAGTGACATTTATGCACACTACACATAAAAAAACTCAATACAATGCTATTCAACACACATAACATATATGTACACTCTCATAGACAATTCAAAATTACACAAAAGTAATACTAGGTACATAATATAAAAAAAATATATTCAATTAGAAGTCAATATTTTCGATTTATCAAACAAAATATTTCAAATTATAATACAATTTTATACTTCCAGTGTTCCATCAAAGTGACTCTGTTTTTCATTCCAATTTTAAAGTAAAAATATCACTCTCTACTTTATTCTTTCTCCGCTTTATTTACAAAATAATAGGAGTATTGCACAAACCGTGTGCCTGCAGATACAATAAAGGCATTTTACCCATCACAAACCGTGTGCCTGCAGTCTAATTTACATATTCTGTGCCTCAGGAACTTCAATGAGATCTCATGGATGAGATAGATTGAGCTGAAACAGAAGCGGTTGGACTGTTGAGGTCGCGCTCTCCGTTGGTGTTCTTCGGTTGACCACTCAGCTTCTCTATCGCGTCTTGACAAACTTCATTGAACCAGTCATCTTCTGGAAGTACACTGCAAATGGAAAAACACTGCTCACAAGTTCATAATTAATCAATCCATCAAAGTAAATGATGAATTAGCCTATATTAATTTTTATTTATCTTCTGAAAGCTGTATATCTCTTTTGTTGGGGTTGCCAGGGGTTAGGTTGTTGGTCATGTAGCAAACAATTCTTCACTCTACAAGTAAGTCCAAAACTAATGTTTACTCATCAATAAGAAACCAGGGCGATATATGCAAGGATACTCCCAGCAAACGCCATTATTCATTGTGGATATCTCTATAGGCTTATGCCACGGATTTCTAATTCAGCTTTTTGTGGTGACAGTCTTTTTTCCATCCATGACATTATCAATTTATCAGAGATGTTCATTAAATTATTTCAAACAGAGAAAATAAATAGTGACAATAAGCTCAATCAAATCCGAACATTTAGGAAAATAATTATGGAAAATTACCTATATGGATCCATGCCTGTTGAAGAAAATGCTGCAATTGCTTTATTTATAATATCATTCACTACACGGTGCAAGTTCCTGGACAAGTAGCGGCCTTGCGAGGCGAAACACATGATAAATTTCATGTCCAGATAGAACTGCAAGAATTAAGATTGTGAATACAAGGGGAATGGAAAATAGGGGCAATCACAGAGCGGATATCAGTTTTCCAAACCTGTTGTAGACCAAGATCACCCAACGGCCTAGGTCCTTCCTCGATGTCATCCCAAAATGTTTGATCTTCTGAAAGCCATAAAATGACAGTCTCTGTGAGCCTCATTAACAACAGCGTGGAAAATCTCTCCCGGCCTACAAACATATCTGCTGCTATACTAGCCAGCTTAGTATTATCTAAGCTCGAATTCAACTTGATGAGGGAACTGGGATAGAAGTTGTTGCATATGGCTCATATGAGCTAGTCCCTTAGTCTCACTCATATTCATATGTAAAGTACAAGTATTTATCTTTTGATATGCATTGCAACAAACTGAAATATAGGTCATCAATTTGATGATATCGGTTGCACACGATCCTTGAAACTTTAACATTCTGAGACGTTCGTGAGGGCATAGAAAAACATGTGATGGTCCATAACTATATTCATAGTTGTCTGTGCATCTTTCACCATCTTCATCATCTTCGTACATAGTAAACTACATATATCCATATATGTAAGAAATCATAAAACAGGAAAATATTATTCGATGATACTTTGAATTTATACTAATAGTATACCAACCTTCAACGTGAAAATCTGAAGATGAGGACATGCTGATATTATAGATGTTACCGGCTCAAGACAGTGGTGCACATGGCGACGCGAAACTACAACGTACAACTCCTTTAGATTAGGCATACAAGGAAGCCCTTCCCTTAAAAGAATCTGCCAAATTAAGACAATGTCTAAAATTTTTAAAATGGAAGGACAGACTAAAATTTCACAAAACTTAATGATTTTTCCGTGCAATGTCTAACCTTGGGTTTTGAGTATGGGATAGACAATATGAGTTTTTGGAGGTTTGAAGTAAAGCAAGATACTGAAGCAAAATTGGGCACATTAAATTTTAGACTTCCAATTACAAGACTTGCCATGGCAAGTCTTGGAGCATTCTTGAACCGTAGAGCGCCCGGTTTTGCATCGGAAACAACTTCATAAAGATGTGGAGCAGAAATGTCGATAACGAATTTCCTAAAGGTGCATCCACGTATCCGAAGAATCTCCAAATCGCCAGAGACATGAACACGAGATGTGAAAGACGCATCTGTGATATTGAGTTCCCTCAACAGGGGACAACTTTTGAGGAAATAGGAGATGACTTGACCACTCACTTTCATATCTGCCAGAGACAGAGCCTTGAGATATTTCATAGGCCTCATCTCTCGCACCAAATCTTCAAACACAACCGCACGCCTTTCACTTAAATACACAGAGTTGAAGTTTAAATCCAATCGCTCAACTTGTCTTGACTGAGCGAATTTGAGCCATTTGGTGATTATGCTATGTGCTGATTTGTTTGCATAAATCGAAATTGTGAACTGTTTAATGGAAAGGGCTTGATGTGATTCAAGAACCGAATTGACCATTTTGATATGGGGGCACGTCTCGGCACACCATTTGTTCTCATTGACAAAAGGGGCGTCTGGGTCGTAAAAGTCGAGATTAGGAGTGTGCTTCCACGAATGCTGCCATCGGTGAGAAAGAAGGCTAGTGGCCGCAGCTTGTCTCAAGGGTAGGAAAGATAGTATGATGTATATGATCTCATCGGGTAACTCACTGATTCTGTCATCCCTAAACCCTGATCCACGCTACATTATAAACCCACAATTTAGAATAGTAATCATCAATATTTCCTACCCTGATCCACACTACATTATAAAACCACAATTTAGAATAGCAATCATCAATATTTTTGAGCAATAAAAATCTAACCTTGATCTTTGTCCTCTTATTGCAGTCGGTATTGCAGTGGGTTCCATCCATCAATTTCGAGAATTCCCTAAACTCTGCTTATGCTTCGGTATATTGAGAAAAGGAAGACCTAATTAACATAATACACAATTATATATGTGAATGTTTCAATTTATAGAAGAGGAAAGACTATACATAAGGAAAGGTAAATCATTCCTAGAGAGGGACAGCGAGGGGGCGCAGAGGAGCGTCAATTGAGGGGGAGAGGGAGAAGAGAGCGCAGAGGAGAGAAATAAGAGAGTAGCTATTTTTTTAAAAAAAATTATTAACAAAGTTTTTTAAGTTTGAGCTATTATTATTATTATTATTTCTTCTATATTTACATTATTTCAATTGTTATTTGATAATTTGTCATTTTATATAATAATATACCTGCGGATATTCGACCTAAAAATTTTGGTATCTAATAGTTTATTCAAAATTAATTTCAAGTACCCAGATATCCGACTCGAATATCCAATACCAAATAACTAGGTTTCCAATACCAATTTCAATTTTGATAATTTTTTAAAATATTAGCTACAAACTTTTTAAAATACAACCATGTAATTTAAATTTTATAGAAACTTGAAGTACTAATACTTAAAAGAAAATGACTATAAATTTTTAAAAAGTAACTCTAATCTAATACTTTAATTACTATAATTACTTTCCCTGTTTCTTCATCTGTTGAAACATTCACAAGCTGGCTAGCTCTGCATTTCGTAGGCACTCCGATCCTCAGCTTCCTCGCATTCGCAGCCGCCACTTCCCACCCTCGTGGCGCCTCGCTCATCTGCCCCGGCCACACCACAGCTCCCAGATTCTGCTTTGGATCATCATCATCACCATCATCTCCCTGTTAGCGTTGCAATTCAAGAGCTCAGTGAAGAGTGCAATCGAAAGCATGAGCTGCGTGAGAATAAAGTCGTCAACCTAAGTCGTGCTGGACTATGTAGCAACACGATAAAGACCGCTCCAGTACATGGCTCGACATTGAGCTGGAAGGATGTCTTAGTTGGTCAAGGGTGAAGAAAAGGACCACAACCCAGCTGGCCAACAGCACGTATGAAAGCAGATGCTCCCTTACCTTTCAGTTACTTCACTTTGTCTTGTAGTAGTATTTGGATGATAGCTAGCTAGATTAAGACTATGTTGATCTAGATCTTTCATAGACTAGTATAAATAGAATGGATGTAAAGCTTGTATAGCATCGACAAAATCAATATACATCTCTTTCAAGAAAGCTACTATTCTATATACCTAGCAATATGTTTTCGTCTCTTTTCTTTCATGGTATCAGAGCAGGTCTTTGACCTGTCTCTATACCTCCTCTAACCTCTCTTTCTTCTATCTTTGATAAATGGCAGAGGGTGACGGTTCCAGTGCCTCAAATACTCTCTCATCTCTTATTCCCTCTCTACCAAATAACCATCCGATCTCTGTCAAACTTGGAGACAACAACTATCTGATATGGAGACAGCAAATCTTGGCAACCATAGAAGGATACGGTCTGGAATCTTTCCTCATTGGTGACCATCCACCAAAAATGATCGAGGCTGGTCAAGCTGGCCAGATGCGGGCAAATCCGGAGTTTCTCGCTTGGCATCGACAGGACCAACGATTATCTGCTTGGATCCAAGCTTCCTTGACCGAAAGTGCCATGATCCTTGTAGTGGGACTCAGATCTACAAAGGATATATGGAATGCTCTTGAAACCACCTTTGCAAGTCAGTCCAAAGCGAAGATAATGCAGCACAAACTACAACTCCAAACCATGAAGAAGGAGTCGCTGCCGATGAAGGATTACTTGAGCAAGATGAAAACTTGTTGTGACCTGCTTGGAGCCACTGGCTGCAGAATCGAAGAGGAAGATCAAATACTATACATTCTCGGTGGCCTTGGAAGAGAATATGACTCTGTGGTGGTAACAGTCACTTCCAAAGCTGAAAGCTCCACCGTACAGGATGTAAGTGCTTTGCTACTGAGTTTTGAGTCAAGAATTGAAGCAGATAAGAATTCCTCTATAAATCTTGAAGGCTCGCAACCTACTGCTAATGTTGCTAACTCATTTGAGCCAAAGAAAGAAGGAGGATATCAACAGAGGGGGAACTTTCACAACTCTGGAAGAACACAAGGAAATAGAGGAGGATATGCCTTTAGAGGTAGAGGAGGCAGAGGAGGCAGGATCTCAAACAACCGCCTCATCTGTCAGCTTTGTCAAAAGCCTGGGCACTCGGCTGAAAGGTGTTGGTATAGGTATGAGCCGTCCAATGGTGGAGGACCTATATCCAGACAAAATCAGCAGTCACATCTTCATCAACAAAGTCCCTTTCATCCTTCGAAATCCTACTGCAAATGTAACACGTGCTCAGGGGCCAGCTCAGGGGCCACAAAGCTTTCAGTCTTCCCCTTCACTGTATTCACATTCTGTATCAGAATGTGGTTTTGATGTTAACTCAAATGCCTCTTGGTATCCAGATTCAGGAGCGACTCATCATATCTCCAACGATCTATCAAATCTGAACTCCAGCACTGAATATCTTGGAGGTACAAAACTTCAACTTGGAAATGGTGTTGGTGTTGAAATTGCTAGAATTGGTCGTTTATATGTCACATCTTCCTTTTCTGATTCTAACTCTAGGATTTTACATCTTGATAATCTGCTTTATGTTCCTGAAATCACAAGAAACCTACTCAGTGTGTCCAAATTTTCCAAGGATAATAATGCTTATTTTGAGTTTTATCCT
The DNA here is from genome assembly GCF_029641045.1 of Salvia hispanica. Taxonomy (NCBI): domain Eukaryota; kingdom Viridiplantae; phylum Streptophyta; class Magnoliopsida; order Lamiales; family Lamiaceae; genus Salvia; species Salvia hispanica. Next base: position 375,074 of record NC_142697.1, read on the forward strand.
ACTTTTTGTCTTGTGAAGGACCAGGAAACCAAGGGGGTCATTCTCAGAGGTACTCTTGAGCAGGGGCTCTACCGTTTCCTTCTGCCTAAACCATCTACCAAGCCTTCCAGCTTTACAAATTTAATCAAGAGCAATGGGTAGCCCATTGCCTGCTCACTTTCTGTAGGCCCTTTAGCTTCTGTTTCTAGTTTAGGTCCTTCATCTTTTAGTTCAGTTTCTGTTTCTAGCATAGACCTATGGCACAAGAGACTTGGCCATTGTGCCTTTGATGTAGTTGAGAAAGCTCTACAAAGTTGTAAAATTCCTTTTAACTCAATGAAATCAAGTCTTCTTTGTCACCCTTGTTGCATTGCAAAAGCACATAGACTCCCTTATACTCCATCCATTACTCAACACTCTATGCCTCTCTCTTTAATTCATAGTGATCTTTGGGGACCTTCTCCCTTGTTTCTAGAAATGGGTATTCATATTATGTGACATTTATTGACCATTTTAGCAGATTCACATGGCTGTACTTGTTGAAATCTAAAGGGGAAGTTTTGTCAGTTTTCAAGTCTTTCAAGGCTATGGTTGAAAACCTCTTATCTTGCAAAATCAAAATATTGCAATCCGATTGGGGGGGGAGAATATCAAGGTTTAACATCTTTTTTGCAGCAGTGTGGTATTACTCACAGAGTTTCTTGTCCATATACCCCCCAACAAAATGGGGTTGCAGAGAGGAAACATAGACATGTGGTTGAGATGGGCTTAGCATTGATGTCTCAAGCGGGTCTGCCTTCTAGATTTTGGGATGATGCCTTCACTACAGCATCTTATATCATCAACAGAACTCCTACTAAAACCATCTCCTTCCATTCTCCTTTTGAGATGCTTTTCAAATCTAAACCTAACTATACTTCATTGAAAGTCTTTGGGTGTTTGTGTTATCCTCTTTTGCGGCCCTACAACAAACACAAGTTGCAAAATAGATCAGAAGCAGCCACCTTCATCGGCTACAGCCCCTCACACAAAGGGTTCAAAGCCCTCCTCCCTTCTGGAAAAGTTGTTGTCACTCGAGATATAATATTTGACGAGTCAATTTTTCCTTATTCCTCCACTACTGTGAAGAGCTCACAAACAATCTCTGTGCCCCACTTCATGCCAGATATCCCACAAGTTGTCCTCCCCCATTCACCTACTGTTCCTCCCATACCATCACATATAGAAACCACTTTGCAATTGCCGCTTAATACTCCATCTCATTCCCCACAACATATTCTCACTCCTGACTCCTTAGCATCTGATGTAGCTTCCTCTGATGCTGCTCCAAATTCTAATGCATCTCCTGTTGTTGATACAGCTCCAATTATTTCTGATTCTCCTCCTGCTGCTGATGCAGCTCCATCTGTGGTCAATCAACATCCTATGGTCACTCGTGCAAAAAGGGGCATTTTCAAACCCAAAGTGTACAATTCATCTATCTCACTGTCCTCTCTTCCAAAGTCTATACTTGCTGCTCTCCTCATCCCCGTATGGAAAGAAGCTATGTTAGCTGAATTTCTTGCTCTCCTTAGAAACAAAACGTGGACACTCACTGTTCTCCCACCGGGTAAAAACCTAATTGGTTGTACATGGATCTTTAAGATCAAAAAGCATGCTGATGGCTCTATAGCAAGACACAAGGCTAGGCTTGTTGCTCAAGGCTTCTCTCAACAACCTGGGTTTGATTTCACAGATACTTTCAGCCCGGTTGTCAAACCCACAACCATTAGAATTATTCTTTCCCTTGCAGCCTCCTCCAGCTGGAAAGTTACTCACCTTGATGTGAATAACGCCTTTTTGCATGGTGATTTGAAAGAAGATATCTATATGAAGCAGCCTCCTGGCTTTGAACAAGGCCACCCTCATTTGGTTTGTAAGCTTAATAAGGCAATTTATGGCCTGAAACAAGCCTCTCGAGCATGGTTTTTTACTATACACACTGTGCTCCTTTCACTGGGATTCACTCAATCAAAGGCCGATGCTTCTCTTTTCTACAAGATCTCAGGTTCTGTGGTAATTTATCTCCTAATTTATGTTGATGATATTCTTATTACTGGTTCATGCTCAGTAGCCATCCAACAAATTATTGATCAGATAAGTAAGCATTTCTCAATCAAAGACCTTGGGGAAGTGAAACATTTCTTAGGTGTTGAAGTCTCCAAGACACAGGAAGGTCTTCATCTGAATCAAGCTTCTTATATCAAAGATTTGTTGGGTAAACTGAAGATGCAGGAAGCAAAAGGAGCTGCCACACCTATGATCTCTAACTCACAACTCAGTAAGACAGATGGTGATCCCATGCTCGATGGGAAGCTGTTCAGGAGCACGGTGGGAGCTCTTCAATATGCCACCATCACTAGACCTGAGATCAGTTTCAGTGTAAACAAAGTGAGTCAGTTTATGTCTTGTCCACTGCAGACTCATTGGAGAGCGGTGAAGCGAATATTGAGATACCTCGCTGGAACCTTGGACTATGGTTTGCACATTCGAGCATCGAGCACTACCATCACTGCATTTGCGGATTCAGATTGGGCAGCAGATCTTGACGATCGCAAATCTGTGAGTGGATATTGCTGTTACTTGGGGGTAAATTTGATATCTTGGAAATCCAAGAAGCAATCTGTGGTATCACGATCTAGCACAGAAGCAGAGTATCGCAGTCTATCTGAAGCTGCTTGTGAGGTTGCGTGGGTCAGCTCTCTTATGGATGAGCTGAAGATTGAAAGGAAGAATGCACCAACTATTTGGGTTGACAATTTGAGTGCGATAGCTCTCGCATCCAATCCAATTCTACATGCTAGGACAAAACATGTTGAGTTGGATGTTCATTTCATTAGAGACAAAGTAGCAAAGAAGGAAGTGGACCTAAGACATGTGCCCACCTTGGATCAAGTTGCTGATGTAATGACCAAGCCACTTAGCTACCAATTCTTCGCGAGACTCCGGAACAAACTTGGAGTATGTCCGCTCTCTTCGCTCGAATTGAGGGGAAGTGTTAGCATTGCAATTCAAGAGCTCAGTGAAGAGTGCAATCGAAAGCATGAGCTGCGTGAGAATAAAGTCGTCAACCTAAGTCGTGCTGGACTATGTAGCAACACGATAAAGACCGCTCCAGTACATGGCTCGACATTGAGCTGGAAGGATGTCTTAGTTGGTCAAGGGTGAAGAAAAGGACCACAACCCAGCTGGCCAACAGCACGTATGAAAGCAGATGCTCCCTTACCTTTCAGTTACTTCACTTTGTCTTGTAGTAGTATTTGGATGATAGCTAGCTAGATTAAGACTATGTTGATCTAGATCTTTCCATAGACTAGTATAAATAGAATGGATGTAAAGCTTGTATAGCATCGACAAAATCAATATACATCTCTTTCAAGAAAGCTACTATTCTATATACCTAGCAATATGTTTTCGTCTCTTTTCTTTCACTCCCTTCTTCAGTCTCTTGGAAATCCCTTGATTTTCCCTCCAAAATCCCACAGTGTTTGCTCCCTTGCCTACTACATTCATGATCTCAAACACAGAAGCCTGCAATCACCATTCTTGATTATAAAATCCCCACTCAACCCTTTTGAGGTGAAGTTTCTGAGCAAAGGAGCAAGTCTTGGACCACTGTTTGAGGTTCCTATTGCTTCCAAATCTGTTCCAAGAGCCGTTTTCTTGAATCTCGGAGATGCATCCACGCCTACACGCTCCACAGATTCTACTAGAGCCGCTATGCTGTCATAAGCCCACAAAACAAAAGCATTCAGTTCTGATCTTCCAAGCCCCACGGCGAAGCCTCTTCCTCCACCGCCTAGTGAAGTTCTGAACTTCACTAGACCTCGGGGAATAGGCCTTCACGCCCACCACGCCTTGCATGGCCTCAATAGTCTCCGGATCCACAGAGTCCAGCAAACTAGTGAGCGCGTCCATAGTGATCCAAGCATACCCTTCCTCCATCATCCCAGCTCTCCACACCATCTTGAAGAAACGCGACGCGACAGGTGGGAGCATGTGGACGACGAACGCCCTTGTTTGCATCTTCTTCAGCTCGAACAGTCTTTCAAGAATGTCATCATTCTCAGCAGAAGGGGAGATTGGTGTCATGTTTGAGACAAGAGCATTGCTTTGTAACAAATCATCACTTAGAAATGGCAATAATCCAATCATCACTAAGACAACTTCCCTCCAACCAAAATTCTTGACAATTGCTGCAATTGCTTTGCCTTGAGAAGCAGAACTCCATGATGATCTGATGAAGTAGGGAGATTCTCGAGGCGAAAGAGACGGACTCGTTGCTGGTGAGATTATTGGGATTTTCACTTTGTCACCAATGTCTATCACAAAATCTGCTTGAATGGATGTTTGTGGCCCGAAAATCGCCATCACTTGAGTGCTTTTGAGCAGATCAATAGCTGCAGGGGAAGTTCAAATCTTACTAAAATCAGCAAAATTTAAGTGATTTGTAGTATTTCTGTGAAATGAGGCATGATCATGGTTTTGTAAGTGTTTTTGGAGTAAAAATCTTGAATGGCCATAGAAATGCAAGTTTTGTACATCATTCCAAGAGGTGTTTGAAGATCAAGAATGACTCCGACATCAGCCTTTGCTGCAGTGACGTTGAATCCATTCGTGAAATGAAAGAGAAGAAGGAGAAGAAGAAGAAGTAAGGTGAGGAAGGTGAGTGTTGAAATAGGCATATTTGGAAAGTATGAAGAATGTAAAAACATGTAAGTTTTATTAAAGAGTCATTGTCGAATATCTAGGAATGAATCGAGTGATCAATAATCAAACCACTGCACTTTAACTAGTACTACTAAATCAGTTGATACATAGTTTTTGTTCCACTGCCAAGTAGTGCTTCGTAAGTTGAGTGAAAATAAGATAAAAGTGGGACACAAAATAAAATAGATGAGTAAATAAAGTAAGATAAAAATAAAATAAATTATTAAACAGAGATTCGAAAAGGAAAAAAAAAAGTTTGAGAAATAATGAACTGATTGATTATTTGATTATGCTAAAAATAATTTGGGACGGATGAGAGTATTATTATATTCACTGAAATTCACATCCATTTGCCCACTTCCCAAAGTCAAAATAAAATTGGATTTAAAAGTAAAGATACTACTATAACAAATTGTAAAATAATTAAATAAGTACGTATTATCGTGTAGCGTATGGTGTGTGATCAAATACTAACTAAGTTATGGTAATAACTAATAACTAACATCAATTTTGTAGGTTAAAAACATCAACACAAAGACATAAATTTATCAATCTTCTTGTGCTGATAAAATTATGTCTTTGTGTTGACATTTTAAATTTACATGTTGTATTGATATAATTATGTCTTTGTGTTGATAATTTTAATGCACAATATTGAAAGTTATTAGTTATTACTGTAAATTAGTTAGCACACTAACGCAACCCGTATTCATTAGCTGACCAAATTATAATGTGTAACAATTTCCTCACAAAGTAGAGAACATCCTATGCTAACTTTGGATGGTAGCTCTGACCAATTCGTGTGAAAACTAGAAGAAGTTGCCACGAAATTTTGCCACTTTTTCCTATTCATATATACGTACTATACTAAACAAGACAAAATTAATATTGAACTATAGTAACTTCACAAACTTCTCAAAAGGTAGACTTTTAAATTTGTAATATAAGAAAAGCAAATAATTAAAGAGAATATTAGTTCAAGTATTATTTTAATAGAAGTCAGCTTAAATCTATACAATATATAAAAGGGGAGTTTTGAGAGGTTTTGAATAATCATTTTATGCTAAGAAATGTAAATGCATTTAATATAAACTTTAGAAATTAATTCTAATAAATATATAATTCTAATATATACTATATCGAGGGAGGTTACATGAGTGTGTTGCACCACTAATTACTATAATGTTTTGAATATCAACATGAGCTTGACATTTTATTATTATTATTATTATTATTATTATTATTATTATTATTATTATTATTGTTATTGTTAGGGAGATATAAAACAGAGAAACAAAAACCGGATATCTGAAAGTCGTGTTTATCACTTTCAGATCAAATCAATTTCAGGGTTCAACCAAAATGTTTGATCGGATAAAATTCAGAGTATTAGAAGATCATATGTTTTGTTTTTGATTATATTGAACCAGAAAAATAATCAGTAGAAGAAGAAGATGAAACAGTGCAATGAAGCATTGCAACTGTTGGGAGATGAAACCGAAAATAACCGAATTTCAAAGGTTTCCAAAATTGCAATTTAGTCCTTCGACTTTCGGAAATTATATTTTCGGATGAATTTCCGATACAGTAACTTTGTCGGAAATAAAAAATTTCCAAGCCTCTGCCCCTTGGACCCCGCTACCCGGGGGCGCTGCCCCCGGACCCCCGTTCATCTATCTAGGAGCTTCGCTCCTAATATTATAACGAATTCAAATAAGCGTGCACTCCGCACCTTCATACTTAAATGATGTATGATTATAACAATAACCGATCATTCAAGTTAATCCAATTACACTAAAATATCTAACAGTTATTGCTTCCCTTCTCCATATTGTTAGCAACTTAGCATCCATAGTTAATAAAAAACAACAAAAAGACCATAGAAGTATGTTGGAAAGAAATCAAGAATCAAGGGATTAATTATAATTGATCCTAGAATGATACTTTACCAAAATTAGAAGATAGAGATCATAGTTAATTATAATAAAATAATTAACTTGTTTTAAAATCAAAATAACTGAAGTGGTGCAATTTTTTTGCTGAAAGCTCTGACCAATTGCTCATATGTTGTTTGAATCTTGACAAAAAAAGCCCTCTTTTGGATACGCGTGGATAGTTGCTGATGTGCTACCTAGTTTATTGGATTCAGAAGGTATTGAAGCAATGCAGGGAGTAGTAGGTGTGAAGGCTCATATCCCCAAATCTGACCAAGTTATTAGCTATAAGATGGAGGAAGAGGTTTTATGAGGAGAATCCGGAGATTGTAAGGTCAGATCTGAATGCTTTTGGTTTGTGGGCTTATGAAAGCATAGCTGCTGTGGCAGAATCTGTGGAGCGTGTACGTGCAGATGCATCTCCAAGATTCAAGAAAATGGCGGGTGGAGGCAGCTTAACGGATTTGGAAGCAATAGGGACTTCTAATAGTGGTCCAAAACTTGCTCCATTGATCAAAATTTTACTTTCTAAAGGGTTGAGGGGTAATTACAATATCAGTGATGGTCAGTTAGAGCCATCTGAATTTGAGATTGTGAATGTGATTGGTAATGGAGTGAACCCTGTCGGATTTTGGACAGAACAGAATGGCATTTCGAAGGATCTTGCCATCATATGGCCCGGTAAAACGACGAACGTGCCTAATGGCTTGATGGGAGAAGGCTGAGGGTCGGAGTTCCTATGAACGGAGGGGTTAGTGAAATTATCAATGTTGAAAAGGATGCAGATGGTGTTGTTAAAGCAACTGGTTTCTGCATTGATGTTTTTGAGGAAGTTTTGAAGTCATTACCCTATGGAGATGGGCTTGCAATAGGGTATCTCTTTTTAAAATGTGAACTATGATGATCTTGTTCATCAAGTGTTTCTACATGTTTTTTTTTTCCTATTAATGTCTTGCTTGTTTCAGTGTCAAACTTACTAATTAATACTTCTCCAATGGCAGAATATTGATGCAGCTGTGGGAGATGTGACCATTACTAGTTACAGATCAAGATTTGTGGATTTCACTGTTCCTTATACAGAACCTGGACTTGCTATGCTCGTGCCAACCACGGATCAAGAGATAAGAGATGAAGAATGGTTGGATATTCATGAATTGGAACTCGGTGCAATTGCTCATGTACAAAACTCTCAATCTTGGTGAATCACCAGCGGTGGTTGACTCTAACAGTAATTATGACACTACTATTCATTGAAAAGTGATGTAGGCGGGAACAATCTTTGAAACGATAATCACCATCTTTAGTAAACAATTACATATCGATGCACATTTTTAATAACGTAACTACCATACACTATAATAAATATTTTGTGTTTTGTGTCTATAATCAAAGGACAACAAAGTCGAACTCACATCGAAGTTAAAAAAACAACACAAAATTGGCAAAGAAAGTGTATGAATATTATCCAACTTGAATTCGAAATGTATGAATATTAATAAAACTTGAATTCAACTTGATGAGGTAACTTGGATTGTAGTTGTTGTATATGGCACATATGAGCTTGTACCTTAGCCTCACTCATATCTGGAGTACAAGTATTTATCTTTTGATATTCAACGCAACGACCTGAAATATAGGTCATCAATTTGACGATATCGGTTGCACACGATCCTTGAAACTTTAACATTCTGAGACGCTCGTGTGGGCATCCATAAACACGCGATGGTTCATAGCCATAAATTTGCTTATATTCATAGTTGTCTGGGCATCTTTCATCATCTTCATACATATAAAACTGCATATATCCATATATGTAAGAAATCATAAAATGAGGAAAATATTATTTGACGACACTTTGAATTTATGCTAATAGTATACCAACCTTGAATGTGAACATCTGAAGATGAGGACATGCCGATATTATAGATGTTACCGGCACAAGACAGAGGTGCGCATGGACACGCGAAACTACAATGTAAAACTCCTTTAGATTAGGCATATAAGGAAGCTCTTCCCTTAAATGAATCTGCCAAATTAAGACAACCAGTGAACTATCATCAGCACCATCAACCTTATAAATGAAAAAATGTATTAACAAACCAAACAATGCTAAAATGCATTAAACAAATGATGATATGTAGCATAACATTTTCCTAGCTAATTATTATATGTATATTAAGAAAAAGAGTAAAAAAATTTTAAAACATAATGATATTTGGCTAATTAAGTTCAAAAATCATCCAATGATTTCTCATTTGAGATATCATACGAAATAATTTGAACAAATTAAAATTTCATAAATGCTGGTTTTTAAAATGGAAGGACAGACTAAAATTTCACAAAACTTAATGATTTTTCCATGCAATGTCTAACCTTAGGTTTTGATGAGATAAACAATACGAGTTTTTGGAGATGGTGGAGATGGGAAGTAAAGCAAGATACTGTTGAAGCAAAATTGGCCGCATTATATCTTAGATTTCCCATTTCAAGACTTGCTATGGCAAGTCTTGGAACATTCCTGAACCGTAGGGCGCCTGGTTTTGCTTTGGAATGAACTTCATAAACATCAGCAACAATTTCAAAAAGATGTGGAGCAGAAATTTCGATAACGAATTTCCTAAAGGTGCATTTATGTATCCGAAGAATCTCCAAATCGCCGGAGACATGAACATCAGATGTGAAAGACGATCTTGTGATATTAAGTTCCCTCAACATGGGACAACTTTTGAGGAAATAGGAGATGTCTTGACCACTCACTTTCATAGCTGTTAGAGATAGAGCCTTGAGATATTTCATAGGCCTCATCTCTCGCACCAAATCTTCTAACACAACCCCACACCTTTCACTCTTAATCATAGAGTTGAAGTTCAAATCCAATCGCTCAACTTGTCTCGACTGCGCGAATTCAAGCCATTTGGAGATTGTGCTATGTGCTGATTTGTGTACATAAATCGAAATTGTGAAGTCTTTAATAAAAGGGGCTTGATGTGATGCAAGAGCCGAATTAACCATTTTGACACGGGGGCACTTATCAGCACGCCATGATTTGGTATTGGTAAACATGGCGTCTGGGTCGTAAAAGTCGAGATTAGAAGTGTGCTTCCACGAATGCTGCCATCGGTGAGAAAGAATGCTAGTGGCTGCAGCTTCTCTCAAGGGTAGGAAAGATAGAATTATGTATATGATCTCATCAGGTAACTCACTGATTCTGTCATCCCTAAACCCTGATCCACGCTACATTATAAACCCACAATTTAGAATAGTAATCATCAATATTTCCTACCCTGATCCACACTACATTATAAAACCACAATTTAGAATAGCAATCATCAATATTTTTGAGCAATAAAAATCTAACCTTGATCTTTGTCCTCTTATTGCAGTCGGTATTGCAGTGGGTTCCATCCATCAATTTCGAGAATTCCCTAAACTCTGCTTATGCTTCGGTATATTGAGAAAAGGAAGACCTAATTAACATAATACACAATTATATATGTGAATGTTTCAATTTATAGAAGAGGAAAGACTATACATAAGGAAAGGTAAATCATTCCTAGAGAGGGACAGCGAGGGGGCGCAGAGGAGCGTCAATTGAGGGGGAGAGGGAGAAGAGAGCGCAGAGGAGAGAAATAAGAGAGTAGCTATTTTTTTAAAAAAAATTATTAACAAAGTTTTTTAAGTTTGAGCTATTATTTATTATTATTATTATTATTATTATTATTATTATTTCTTCTATATTTACATTATTTCAATTGTTATTTAATAATTTGTCATTTTATATAATAATATACCCGCGGATATTCGACCTAAAAATTTCGGGTATGTGATACTTTATTCAAAATTAATTTCAAGTACCCCGATATCCGACTCGAATATCCAATCCTAAATAACCAGGTTTCCAATACCAATTTCAATTTTGATAATTTTTTAAAATATTAGCTACAAACTTTTTAAAATACAACCATGTAATTTAAATTTTATAGAAACTTGAAGTACTAATACTTAAAAGAAAATGACTATAAATTTTTAAAAAGTAACTCTAGTACTTAATTACTTAAATTTTTAAACCCTAGGACTATGAGTATGATTAGTTAAAAATTAGAATATAAAGCAGAGAGTTGGGTACCTGCGTTTGTAAATAATTAAGAATATCGACCTACGCAAATTAGAATTAATATAGTCGTGTAAGTCTTTAATATTAAATTATTTAAATATTAGAAAATTAGAATAAGTACATTATTTATTAATTTGAAGAAAAATCAAATTAGATACCTGAAAATTCAAAATTCTCATACCCAATCCCAATTCGAAACCCAAAAAATCAAGTTTTGGGTATCCAATTACCCGACCTTTTCGGATTTGGTTATCAAGTATCCGATGCCCGATATTCATTTTGACAGATCTACATGTTTAGGATGAATATAAAAATCAGTTTAAATTAATTTTTTTAATAGAATCTTGTAAACATCTCTGAAATCTCCGAAATTTCCTTGTATTTAACTTCATTTAATTCAATAAATATCAGACATACCTGTTTCTGATTCAAAGATCTTCTGAAGCTCGTCGATGGACTGAGGCTCCACCCAAAGGAAAAAGACCGGTGACTACAAAAAAAAAAAACACGCCAATTACCAAGGTATTTATCGACCATACAAGATCCATGAGCATTTACCAAAGGGAATTGAGGTTAGTAATATTTCCGATATCATTACCGACTCATTTATGACAGAGTTGGCAATTTATTTTATCAATCGGCGGATGCTGCGGGTAAAGTTATTTTTTTTTAATAATTATTACGTACTACTCCATCTGTCCAAAAAAAAAAACAATCTCATTTTGTCATTTTGAGATGTTCACAAAAAATTGTCTCATTTATTAAAATAGATTATTTTTCACTTTTCTCACTTTATCTCGTCCCTCTTATATTTTTTTACCAATTTTCTCATTAAAATCCATATTGTCTACAAATAAGATTATTTTTGTAGACAGATGAAGTAATTAATTTTTAACTCTTATTTTAATATTAGTATGTATTTATGTAGGATCGCAATTTGTTGAACAACTTTCCAAATATTATTTAAAAGTTTTCACAGATTACAATTAATAAATATAGGAGTATCAAAATCTTCATATACGAATTTCATTTTCTCAATAATTTGTGTATATGATTTGAAAGCCAAAATACATTAACGCCCAACTTTCAAAAATAAATTTAAATATGGGAGCATTTCCTAACCATCCTTGATCCTTTTCATTTCAAGATTCCAATATTTTTCTACAAAAATCCTAAATACCAACACCTATTCTAAGAAGATATGTATGACATTCTATCTTTATGGTTGCTATTCAATTCTATATACATCTCTTATTTCCATATTAGTATTATTCTTTAATAGATTATAATTAACGAAGATAGAATCAAATCTTAAAGATTACTATATCTTTGACTTTTTCTCTCAATAACTTGTGTATATTATTTGAAAGGGTAGTGATTTAGAGACGTAATGTCTCTATGCCATAATACCTCTATGGCTTTTTTTCATAAATATAATATAGATTTTGACTAATATATCCTTAATAGTGTAATTATGGATAATTCTAATTTTAGGGGATTTTAGGGGATTTTAATGTGAAGAATTTCAGTTAATATGGTACATTAACGTGATGTCTGATTAACATAACCACACACATTTTCATTTTTTTTCTTTATATATCTGTATTTTCTTGAGAGTATATATTCTACAAAATTACAAATTTTCTACTTATTAAAAATTGTACAGTAATAATTAAAAAATCAAATTTTAAAATAAAAAATCAAAATCAAAATTATGAAATTCTTATAATTAAAAATGTGAACTCAATTATTATTATATACTATTATTTCTCAAATTTTAATTTATTGCATGAAGAATTAAGCTAAGACTCTAGTACTATATTTTATAAAAAAGAGTAAATATTAAATATGAAGCTTTGAAATATTAAATAAATAAGTTTAAAATGTGATAATTTTTTTGATAGAGGTTTGTAAAGTTCCAAAATTAAGAATTTATATAATTTAATACTATTTTAAAAAGTAAAGAATTAATTATAAAATTATTAAAATTTTGAACTCAAAACCTTAAATTCAATTATTATGAATAAATCATATCGTATCAATTTTTTTAAATTATTGCATGATAGCGAAATGAACCAAGAAGTTTATTTATAAATAAAAGAAAAATATTAATTATATATCTTTAAGATATTGAATAACGAGTTAAGAATTAAGATCATGTGATTATATTTTGATCGAGATCCAATTATAACGTTCCCGAAAATTAGACATTTACAGAAATTAAAATTTGGGAAAAGTACATAAAAAAACTCAAAATTATGAATTCTTAAAATCAAAACTGTAATCTCATTTAGAATTAATATATTTTATATCAAATATAAATGTGTTATATGTTATATTGAATTGAACTAAAGACTCTAATATTTTACAATAAAAAATATAAAGTATAACTGCATATTTTTAAATAAACATATAGTACTGTATTAATTTTAAGCATTCGAAATTTTAACATTTTTGAATATATGTTTAATTATTTTGTCATTATTAAAATTGTTGACATTTATTCTTATCTTTTTGATTCATTTGTTTTTAAAGCACATGTAAAAAAAATGATATGGATCAATTAAATTTAAAGCTGTGGGTCCCAGCTAAATCCATATATATTTCCGTTAATGAAGCACTCTTATGGAGTAGATCTTAACTAATACTCCTTGATTAGATAATTATATATGCAGGGGCAATAAGGTATATTGATAAACTATAATTTTAATCAAAAATAAAATTAAATACAAAATTACTAATTACACCCTATTATAGCAATGCCATTATGTCTCCAAAACATTTCTCTATTTTGAAAACCATATTCAAAATACATTAACCTAAACGCATATTCAATGTTTTTCGTTAATCTGTAACATTAACGAATAAACCTTTGGAATTTGATGAAAAAAATATTTCCTTCAATAATAGTATTTCCTAAATACTGGGAAAGGGCTCACAAAAACCAAGTTTACCCACTAAATTAAATCAGCCCAAAATACTCAAAATGAGCCCAAATACAAAGCGTATTATTTTCCACATCACTATCAAAAATTTGGGAGAAGAAATTATATACCGCCAACTAATTCCAAAAAAAAATATTCCATAAAAATTGAGTCAATTCATCCTGTGCACTCGTTTTGAAAAAATCGTAATAAATAGTTAAAGTGGATGTATAGTAAAGTAAATTTGAAAATAATGTAGAGAAGACTCTTATCTAACAATATTCCACCGAGAGAATACAAATATATCAAACGTTCTTCTGACGTCTTGGGACTATAACTCTAGCTTATACTTATATAAAATATAAGTCCTTTTATTTTCTATTAAGTCCCTCATCAAATAGAAAATCTTATATGGTATCTGCACTTATTTTCATAACGAATAAATACATTTTTAGCCCAAACTTAATCTTTATTGGACTCTCATACGACACCAAATAAATGTGTACAAATTGAGGGAACGCTCAAATATGCTATGCATGATTTGCAAGTCAATGGAAACAACATAATTGAGTAGAATTATAATTTCTGCTACATGTGCATTTTGACAACTTAACCATACAATGCAAAAGCTCTTCAAGATAAGCATATAAAAGCAACTGGAAGATTTTAATACTGTATTTGGTTAAATTTTGGTGTTCAAATTAAAGTTTTGAATATTGAATACTACATAATTATCACTTTTTCCTGTCGATATTCCACAATATTTGAACATGTTTTTCTGCATTTCTCAAAGTCAATGTCTATTCCATTAAGCTCTAGTGTCTTAGAATAAAAATCTTGTTTCCTAGTCCATTGTTGAGAGATGTCTTAAGAGTCTCTCTCCAACCTGTGACTATTCTTTTTCTAACTGTTGCGTTCTTATCCTTGAATTCTGATGCTTCCCAATGGAGATTCCAAGATTGTGCTGCATTTCCATGTTTATCTTCATGAGCCGGTCCAACTGTCGGAATGCAAAGGCTGATGCAGGTGTGATTCTTGATCTTGACACCAAATCTCGCCTCCCGCTTCTTCCAAATGGCGGAAGAAGCAGGGATGATGGCTGAAGGGCATGCTTGGATTATCTCCGACGTGCTAACCAGTCTCGTGGATTCTGTTGATTCAACCATTGAGGCAATGCAAGGCGTATTAGGCGTGAGGCCTCACATTCCACGATCGCATGAGCTTAGCCGCTTCACTAAGAGATGGAGAAGGAGGTTTCACGAGGAAAATCCGGAGATGGACAGAACAGAACTTAATGTTTTTGGGCTGTGGGCTTACGACAGCACCACTGCGTTAGCTGATTCAGTCGAACGCGTTGGAGTGGCGTCCCCACAGTTCAAGAAATCTGTGCAAAGGTGGAATTTGACAGATTTGGAAGCAATAGGGACTTCAAATAGTGATCCATCTTTAGTTCATTTGATCAGAAACTATAAGTCCAAAGGGCTGAGTGGCGATTTCACTATAAGTAACGGGCAGATGCACGCGTCTGCCTTTGAGATAGTGAATGTCGTTGGTGCAGGAGCGAACAGAGTCGGATTCTGGACAGAAAAGTACGGCATTTCACAGAAGCTGCTGGTAGATGACCCGAAGACACTCTACTCGGCTAAAAAGGACGATCTTGGGGGCGTGGTATGGCCGGGGCGGGGAGTTCTCGTGCCTAGAGGCTGGGAGGTTTCGACAAACGGGACGAAGCTGAAGGTCGGAGTTACCAATAAGGGAGGATTCCCTGAGTTCACCAAAGTTGAAAGAAACTCAGAAACAAATGCTGTTGAAGTGACTGGCTTTTGCATTGATGTTTTCAAACAAGTGATGGAATCTCTACCATATGGTGTCCCATATGAGTTCATTCCTATGGATTTTCTTGATCATGTTACTACTGGAGATTATTCAGATATTTCTATTCCAACAACTAATGTGGTAAATCAAGAAGCCAGTTTCAAGATTCTACTTTAGACAAATAAACATACTAAAACTCTTATAAATGTCATAAACATGCTAAAACTCCAAAAGCCTCAGTGCAGATAGTTTCAAAGGCCTCTTTCTGGTTGCTGGTCTGTCGTCATCCGTAGCTCTAGCTGTGTTTGTGTCGGGATTTGTATACGAGAATCGGGGTATATTGAGGTCTACTGATTCTACCAAGCACAAGATTGATGCACTAGCTAGAACTTTTTATCAGAGGAAAGAAGGTTTGGCAAGAGGGAGAGTTTCTGCAGCTAGTCAAGAAGGGATATTGTTTTCACAGGACTGATCTATGTATCATCCATCTCAATAAAATTCACGTGAAGAGACTAATAACTTGGGGTGAGCATTCGGGTTTCGTTTGGTTTTTTGCCAAAACCGAAAAACTGAATTTAGTTCAAAACCAAACCGAACCCGAAAAATTGAAAACCGAACTTCAAAAACTGATCAAAACCGAAAACACCAAAATTTAAAAGAAAAAAACCAAAAAACCGATTTTTTTTAATACTATATATCTATAATATATGTTACTTTATATATACTATTAGAATATAAATATAAACTATTATAAAATATAAAATTAATAGAATATATAACACATATTATATAAAATATATTAAAAAAATAATATTATGGAGTATATGATACTATAACATATTAAATTAATAAAATAAACATACATAATATTACATTTAAAATATAATTCGATTTTTCGATTTTTTTTTGCTCGAACTGAAAAATCGAATTCTTTATATTTTTCAAACCGAACCGAAACCGAAAAACCGAAAAAACCAAACCGAATTTTAAAATTTCGATTTGATTCGGTTTGAATATTCGATTTTCATTTTTTTTTTCTCACCCCTACTGATAACATAATCCATACATATAGTAAAGTGACAATTACAATTTAGAGAATGTTCTTGCAACAAAGTTTACCTCGAATGCTAACAAGAATATCGAAAGATAACCTACTAAGGAGGCTGTAATAATTCGAGACAAATAGAAATAAAAAGAGATACATAATTTTTCTCATAATTTATGTGGTTCACCAACGTCGTGTTGGCTGCGTCCATGGACATAAGACGGAGAACAACCTACTTCTATATAAATATGTCCACTGACGACAGGCCAGGCTCAATACAAAATTAAGACCTAAAATAGACATATCATAGCATCGGCAAACACTCCACCGTGGTAGGTGGTGACAGTTGCCTTTGCCGGGCTAAACTGGAGTAATGGGCCGAGCTTATAGGTTCGCCGAAAACACTAAGCCCAAAAAGAGTTCATAGTCTGGCCCAATTAACATAAAAAGGCCCATTTAACAAAAATTGGCCTATTTAAACCACCCTATAAATAAGCGAATTTTTTCTTAGTTTCTTTTTGGGCTGGATCCGCTTCCGTGGTAAAAACACAGCAGGGGCTGCTTTGGTAGTAATACGTCTCGACGTTTTGTGCCAAATTTTATAAACTTTAACTCTTTCCAAAGTAGCTTCAGTACAATACCACACTAACTCCATATTTTCAGTATTTAAAATTTGATTCATATTACACTTGCCACGGTAGTATACATATAGGCAGTAGGCATAAATTTTTTTTATCAATGATTTGGCTTTAAATTTTTAATATTGCCCTACTCTACCATCCACACCGCTGATGAAATCAGAGTATTTAAAAATTTATTGATTAGTGATTTTACTTATAAAATAATAATAATAATAATAATAATAATAATAATAATAATAATAATAATAATAATAATAATAATAATAATAATAATAATAATAATAATAATAATAACTTGTTGATATTCATTTTTAGTAATTAAAATTTTATCTATAATCTGTTTTGGACTAAAAATTTATCAAATTTGAAAATACATTTATATTTAAAATTTAGTGATAATAGTTATTAAATTATAGTTATTCGTTGAATTTGGCCAATTTCATAAATTTAAAACTCTAATACTAAAACATTTCAGTTTTTTCAATTATCTAATGATGGTAAAAGTTGAAATTTATAATGAAAAAATAAAAAAATATATTATGGCAACAAAATCACAACATTTTTTATATATCAACATTATCAATCAATCATATTTGATTTTTTTCATATTAGCTTCCATTTTATGCATTTTGAGACAATTAAAAAAATTAAAAATTATGATTTAGATTTAAATTTTGAATTTTATGAGAGCATCAATAAGTCAATAAAAATAAAGTGACAATTATCTCTTAAAGTACTCCCTCCGTCCTAGAAAGTTTGTCACATTTCTTCATTTTCGTCTGTCCCACAAAATTTATCACATTTCACATTTTACCATTTTTTGCAGTGGACTTCATATTTCACCTACTCATTTATATTCACATTTTAATATCAACCTAATATATTAGAGCAGAACTCGCTTTCCACTAATTTTTTCAATTCATTTTTTATTACATATCTTAAACTCATGTCCGGTCAAAATATGACAAAAATTATGGGATGGAGGGAGTACCAGAGTATGAGCTATTAGTTACTACTATAATTTCAAGAATAATACTAAGGGAGTTTCAATTATTTTTTTAAAATTAACTGTTAGTGTAATAGTATTATAAATGAGATTTATAAATTTAAATACATAATCACTTTTTAAATTTTGATAAATCTTTTGTTAAAATAAATTATGACTAGAACTGATAACTACTAATTAGTACAACCGATAAGCTTTAATTAATATTTTAAATAAAATTTAAATGAGCATCCAATTTAATACTATAAGATTCTGAAATTTTAATTAGTAAGTAATTCATATATATTTTAATGAGTAGCTTATGAATCATTATTTAAATAAAATTATTGTTCAACTTAAATCACCGAAATACAATCACCGAAAATTATTGTTCAACTTAAACCAAAACGTCGACGTATATATACCACAACAGCGCCGTTTCTTTTCTACCAAAATTCTGCAAAACCCTAATTCTACTACACGATGGTTAGCATCTTTTTGCTCATTTTTCTCCAAATTTTTCGATTTTTAGTTGAAATTGACTTGATTATTCATTGCTTAAGCTTAATTTTGAGCTGAAATTGGTTGATTTTGACAGCCTCAAGGAGATTACATCGAGCTGCACAGGAAGAGGAATGGCTACCGCCATGACCACTTCGAGCGCAAGCGCAAGAAGGAGGCTCGTGAAGTTCACAAGCGCTCTAAAATCGCGCAAAACGTTAGCATCTCTTTTATGCTTCATCTTTGTTTTGATTTAATTTAGTTTTGGAGAAATTTGAAATTTATTTTCGTTTGCTTTTTCTGGTGAATGAACAGACATTGGGTATTAAGGGTAAGATGTTTGCAAAGAAGCGGTATGCTGAGAAGGCGCTATTGAAGAAAACGTAAGCTTTTTGGCTGTTTTTGTTAGTTAGTATTTTTTTTTATCTCCTCATATTGTTAATTTTCCCAATTTCGTATGATGAATTGATGATGTAGTGAAATCAATAGGTTTCCATTGTGTTACTGGTTTTGAGTCTATAATTCATTGTTTTTCTTTTGGTTCCCCTTTCTTTTTGTGTTTAAATAAGACCTAATATGAATTCAGCATTTTGTGTTGTTGTAATATACACTCACTTTTTTCGTATATAACAGGTTGGCTATGCACGAGGAGTCATCAACTAGGCGCAAGGTTGATGATAATGTCCGGGAAGGAGCTCTCCCTGCATACCTTCTTGACCGTGATGAGACCACAAGAGCGAAGGTTCTTAGCAATACTGTCAAGCAAAAGCAGAAAGAAAAGGCAGGAAAATGGGACGTTCCTCTTCCAAAGGTAATTCACACAACTAGTTTTTTTTTTCCATTCCAGTTTACTTCTCTGATGGTAACTTTCGAGATGTCTTCCAACATAATACTATGATATGGCAGTAAATCTTATTCATTACATATTGACTAATTGTCTACTTGAGTATTCATAGAATTTATTCCGTAATATGATTCATCATTTTTATTATGAAACTGGCACCTCTTTAAGGAAAGATCACTGGGATGCAATGTAAAATGTGAGGTTTCTTCTCGACCACCCTTCATACCTCAGAAAAGTTGTAATAACCCATTTTTTGTGAATAAGAATTTGTTAGAAGCCAACTACGAAGACTAATTTTCAATAAATTTTCTATGTGGTACT
This sequence comes from Salvia hispanica, assembly GCF_029641045.1. NCBI lineage: Eukaryota > Viridiplantae > Streptophyta > Magnoliopsida > Lamiales > Lamiaceae > Salvia > Salvia hispanica. The sequence goes on from NC_142697.1 coordinate 394,926, forward strand.
TCTTGGTTATATATTCTGCTAGCTTTTTATCATGGATGCATTTTCCAATACTCCCTATATTATGTTTCATTATACTACTTGAGCTATATTTGATGATCAACGTTATCTGCTACCTTTGTAGGTTAGACCTGTTGCTGAAGATGAGATGTTTAGGGTAATCAGATCTGGTAAAAGGAAAAGTAAGTATCCTTTTCGAGATGTGCTTTTTTGTCACGCAGCTGGGATTCTTATCCGAATGAGAATCATGCTCATGGTATTTTAAACTTGGTTTTTGTTTTGCAGCCAAGCAGTGGAAGAGGATGATCACAAAGGCCACATTTGTAGGACCAAGTTTCACAAGGAAACCTCCGAAGTATGAGCGTTTCATTCGCCCATCTGGTCTACGTTTTACAAAAGCACACGTAACACACCCTGAACTGAAGTGCACTTTCAATTTGGAGATCATTGGTGTAAAGAAGAATCCAAATGGCCCCATGTATACTTCTCTCGGAGTTATGACTAGGGGAACCATTATCGAGGTAATCTTTCCTTTCAATAACTCATATAACTCCTCATCTGCCAAACTTCGTCATCTGAAATTACTTTTCATCTATAATCTAGGTCAATTGTAGTGAACTTGGACTCGTCACGCCTGCTGGGAAAGTTGTGTGGGGTATGGCTGCTCACGCCACTATACTATTGTTTTGTTTAAGTTTATTTAAAGCTAAGCTGGTATACGATTCTTACTCTTGCTGTATGGTGAATGCAGGAAAATATGCGCAAGTTACTAATAATCCTGAAAACGATGGTTGCATCAATGCTGTTTTGCTTGTATAATGGCCATGTGTTTACCAATCTACATTCCTTGTTTGTTGCAGTAATCGCATATGGGCTGCTAAATACTTGCTACTGGTTTTGTTTAAGCTCAACTAGTTAATTTATGTAGCAAAATTTTGGAAGTGTCAAACTGCAATATTCCAGGGATTTTTACATTTTCTATTGTTTGTGGACTTATATAATGTTCTAACCAATTTTGCTATTGTTTTGAAACTTATAAGGGGATTACTCCATTGGAGAGTTTGTCACATTTTGCTGATCAACTAATGAAATTATCAAATTTGCTTGAGCTTTCTTAATTTTTTAAAAAATATGCTTAAAAGTTGATTGAAATATAGGTGTTATTCCTAGACATCCAAATTGGTACAGCTAGCACGTCCAAATACCTTAAAATGATCAATATATGTATTATGTGTAGTGTTATTTAATTAATTTGTTGTTTTGAAAACATGATATAAAAATTTATGTCCCTATTTTGAATGAAATACTAGAAAAAATGGTCAAACTCTATGGGAACATCCGACTGATACCGATTGGCGATTGTTATCTCTACCGTCGACTTTCGTATTGTGAATCTACCGATTGTTTTCTTTACCGATGACTTTCGTATTGTGAATCATGTTCCTTTGAGAACACCCAATCCCACCAATTATAGAACTTACCATCTATTCGTTCTTTCGAGGCATCTTAATAGTGCTATTTTATAGTTCCATCAATCATAAAAACAAAACCAATCATCCATTAACTCGTTTGAGACATCCAAACACTTGTATTTTCTAATTCTATCAATGAAATATGATGATCCACATCAGTGGCGGAACCTGAAATACAAACAAGCCGGTGCTGAAATATTAATAATATTAAAATAATTTAAATATTAATAATATTAAAATAATTTTAAAAATCATACTACCTCCGTCCACCAAAATTTGTTCTAGTTTTTCATTTCCGTCCGTCCCCCAAAATTTGTCCCATTTCACCTTTACCATTTTTGGTAGTGGATCTCATATTCCACTAACTCATTCCTACTCACATTTTATTATAAAACTAATATATAAAAGTAGGACCCACAATCTACTAATTTTTTCAACTCACTTTTCATTACATTTCTTAAAACCCGTGCCGGGTCAAAGTGAGACGAATTTTAGTGGACGGAGGTAGTAATATTATTATACTAATACTAATATTTACTTTTACCTATAACCTTTTTACAAAAGTTAAAGAGAACATTTTTTCAAGTTAAATCATACGTCCAAAATTCTAGGACACTTGATATAAAAAAATATAATAATTCAAATAAAACTATAAAAATTATAAATTTATGAAATATTACCATTTTTTTCATATTAAATCATATCCCTAAACTCTTGCTCTCATTAGTAATTAATATATAACATTTAAATAAAGTAAATAAATCAAAATAAAGAGAACATAATCTAATAAGGAGTAATATACATAATAAATATATTAATTATTGATGGTACAAGGAATTAAAATTCATACACCATACATATTGATAGTACATGAATTAGAATTAACATATTGATAGTATAATTTTGTAGGCAAATTAATGGCAAAGGAATTAAATATATGAGTTTGAGTTGATAAAACTAATGGCTTCGATTTGATCCAATTAGCGGTGGGCCCATGTAAAAAGGCAGCCCATTAGCGGGAGCCCAAATAGGCCTATATCAGTCGATCACTACTAAATCACACACACATACACGCACTTTGAGGTGAGAAAGAGCTACTGAGAGAGAGGGAGGGAGAAATGTCGTCCAGCGCTGCGCAACCGTTTTGGAGAGCTGCCGGAATGACCTACGTAACCTACTCCAATCTCTGCGCCAGTCTCGTCAGGCAGTGTTTGAAGGAGCCTTACAGATCCGAAGCTTTGTCCCGTGAGAAGGTCCATTTCAGCGTTTCCAAATGGGTTGACGGCAAGCCTGAGAAACCAAGTAATTTTTGTTCTCCTTTCAGTTTTGTATTTGGATTATTTTGTGATCTGTTTCTTTTTTTTTTTCCTGATCAATTAGGTCTTTGATTGTGTTTTTCGCTGACGATTGATTCGTTTCAGCTGTTTCGAGGCTATTAGGGTTGAATGTTTGGTTATTGATTCATGCTTTGTATTTATTGGATTAGATTTGGGATTTTGTGACGTTTGGATTTTGATTTTGAGGTTTTTGATTTCTGATTGAACTGGCTTAATTGGGATGTCTACATTAAGCTTGGGGTTTGTGTTTTACTGGAGCTGAGTTTGAAGCGTAATGTACCTAAAATTTTTAGGATAAATGGTTGGCGATGGTTATGCCCTGTTTTTGAGAAGGGTTAGATAATAGGAGTACTACTTGATAGGTGTCTCACAAAATGGCGTGTCCAAGGTTTTGTTGGGCATTTACCGCTGTTGATATTGTTTATGTGTATGTACTTTTGAACTAAATGCTTTTCGATCATTTGTTTCGTCTGCTTTTAAGCTAGTGTTAAGGACTTGTCCCATTTTTACCTTCGTTCTTCTCGAATCTCTGTTCCTAAGAAAACACTGCTTTTCTATTGTGATCTCATTTTGTGCTAATATTGTTCATTTAGGAAGTTAGTATGACCATTTTTGGGACATATCCACTCTGACTGAGGGAGTTGTTTTATTGGGACATCATTTATCGTTGTTGTTCTTGCTAGCATTCGCCTCACTTCTTCAATTGGAGAGCCAGACACATATCTCAATTGTTTCTTAGCTAACTATCACTGTTAATTTATAGAGTCACCTTAAAACTAGGCCCATAAGTCCCAGCTAAATCCAGAAGAACTTGCTGTTTTCCTAACCATTAACCTTTTAAGCACTGTTTGTGTCAAGAACTGATATTGCTTCCATGTTCAATGTATTCTGTCACCTCAATTTCCAACAAGGAGCAACATACGAACAAATATTTAGGGGCTTACTTATTTTTGTGTAAGTTCCGCTTATTCCTGTTTGAAAATAAATCATGGGATGAGGCCTAGCTTTTTAGGTGTATATTTTAGTGTAAGTTTCCTGGCTCGTTTATCCAGCTATAGTGGATTTACCTTTCGGGAGTTTGGAGGGTAATGATCTCTGGATCACTGTGGTTTTAATGTTTTATGTAGGATCACTGGTTTTATAGATTAATACCACGATCTGATGTAAGACCAAATAAAGAGACATTTTTATCCATTCTCATTAGATTACTACACAATCAGATGTAAAACTGATATGTAAACTTTAGAGTTTGTACCAGATTAGTGTGAACACAATACGTTACAAGCAACTATGGTCTCTTAGATTAATGTGGGAGATTTAGTTTTCTTTGTAATATGGTGTTTATAGTTATATTCTGAATATAATTCTTTCTTGTCAATTAGTTTGATGTAAGAAATTCTAGTAAGGAGTTGTGCATGTTATGCTATCTTACTACTCTTATAGCACATATCTTTTTTCTCAATTATTATTTTCAACCAATAATCAGAAAAATGCTCTATTTTCTGATTGGAGTTTTTCATTGCTTTTCAGCCATCCGCACCGACACTCCTGAATGAGGCTTGGCACCAGCATAAAGCTAAGGTCCTTTTTCGTATTCGTTTTATTGTGATACAAACTATTCTGGCTTTGTAATTCCCTCACAAACTTCACCTGTTCTTGTGAGCTGAGTCTGATCCAAATGGACTGATAATAATGTGAATGTTTTGACGTCTTTTTGCTGTGCTATTGCCAATCATTTTGCCAGAGCTCTTCTATTGAAAAGCACTAGTTTATTGCAATTATTGTTGGACAGATTGGTTGGCTTTCTTCATGACCAGCTATTCCAGTTTGCTTTCAATAATCTGTCTTGATTATCAATTATGTTTGTACACATTTTCTTCAATAAAGTTGCTTTAAGAATGCACAAAAATGAATCTTCATACTGCCAAGACTGCTAAGGTAGAGTTTGGTAAAGGTGAAAATGACCAAACTTTTAAGTTAATTTATATTACGATGTTGAAGTTTTGTCCGACTATTTATCAAATATTTATTAAATTTATGACAAATCCAAATTAAGCACTATACTACTTTTGACAAGGAGGGAGTATAATTTTTCCCTTGATAATGTATTGAAATTTCAGCGCACTAATTTTAAAGACATTTTTAATGAAAGGGTTCACAAAAAATTTCCTATTCTCAATGTAAGTATGATCATATAAAAAATGTAAGTATGTTCATACAATTCGCAATATGACAATATCAATATACTCGAAAAAAATGTAGAAAAAATATTCTAGTTATAAAAAAAATTTGAATAACAATGAATAGGATAAGCTACAATTATTGCATTTGCACCAAAAATGGACCAATAATGATCCCAATTTTGATAAAAAAAATTATCGGTATTTAAATCCAAACAAAAGTAAGAGTGGTTTCTTTGACAGTCCACCAAAACATTCCGTCAACCAAAACCAACTCAGCAAAACCTCCCGTTTTTATCTTTAATGGCTGATTCAATCCCTAATCTCATTCATACTGTATCCGTCTCTTGATATCTCACCAGTTTCGGATCGGAGCTGCCCTAGCTTCGCGTTGGAGCAGCAGTTTCCGGATCTGAGCCGCCGAATTGCGGTGAATCTGATTTTGCTCAGCTTAATTTACCCGATTGGTTTTGAATTAGTTCAGTTAATTCGTTCCCGAGGTAGTCTGTTTAGCAATGGCTTCGGCGAAATCGACTCGGTCAAGAGCGGCGCACACGGGAGCTTCAGTGAAGGGAAATGTCAAAGACGGAGTGGTGAAATTTGAGGAAAATTTGAAAGTTTTCAGGTCTGATAACTTCGATGCCGATAGCTTTGTGCAGTCCAGGTGTCATTCGCTCAGCGAAAAGGTATGGAATTTTTGCTGTGATTGGGAGAACGGAGAACTTCTGTTTTGGATTTTAATTTGGTTGGGGAAAATTGCGCGAAAGTAAATGATAGCAACTTGTTTGACAATAATTGGCTAATGATTAAGGAAGATTTTTTCCTATTTATAGGTGTTTTCCCTTGTTAAAATAGTATAGTAGCCTAAGGATTAGTTTCACATTTCTCGGTGATGATCATAGAATAAGTTCTCTCTGATCATGTTCTTATGATCTAAAAATTTGGTATAAATAGCTCAATGAAGTTGGTACCATGAGAAACATAATATTTCACATTTTGATTTTTTCTTGCCTTTGTTTTGATGAAGAGAAACAAGGTGGAATTTAGCAAACATACCAACAAATAGGAATGATTTTATTCAATATTGTGTGTATGGGGGGTTGATGTTACAATTTTTGAGTTTTGCCTCTTACTAAAAATAGGTTTAGAGAAATGAGAAATTGTGGTGGGCAGAGAAGAGAATCTGATTTCAGTAGAACTGTTAAAGAGAAAGATCTGATGATTTGGAATGATGCATTCATTAATCACATTCACTGCATTATGCTTCGTATACCAGTTTTATTTTATCGATTATATCTCCTTTGCATACCATACGAATTAAGTGAACATTCTCCCGACCTCATTGACTACCTATGTAAAGTGGCCTAAAGTAGCAAATCCCACTGTGAAATGTGTTATCATCTCTTCCAGTAGGAGGACCTTTTTTTTGGGGGGGGGGGGGGGATGGGGAATCAGTTTCCTGTGTTGATACTCAGCTTGATGCCCAAGTTTTGAATTTGATTTCAGTCTTCATTAGAAAATGGGAGCTTGTGCTGAATATAACAGTTTTAACAATTTTGCAGGAAATTAGGCAATTATGCTCAAATCTCGTTGATCTGAAAAGAGCTTCTGCTGAAGAAATGCGCCGAAGTGTTTTTGCGAATTATACAGCTTTTATTCGGTGAGTTCTTTGTGGTTATGTCAGGGTTGTTGTAACAATGTCATCGCTCTGCCTTTAGTCCCGCTTTTGTATACTGGAATGCAGAAAGCATTTGAAGACCTAAGATGTGGAGCTACCTCTTTGTTTGCGTTGCATTTAGATATTATTATGCTACTGAAAATCAAAATGCTGTCCAAGTGCTCAATAGCTGCTGCATGTTCATATTAACCAAATAGCTGCCAACCTTCTCTTTGATGAGAGAACTTCTGGAGATCTATTCTTCTTAATTGGGACACTTTTCTATTATCATATGTTTTTAGCGTGCATCCAGCATAGTATTTTACTGTAAACTAGATCTATTTAGTTATTACCGTCTGCTGTAATGCAACATACTAATGTAATAGCTTTCGTCTACTTTCTATGAAAACTGCAGCACGTCCAAAGAGATATCAGACTTAGAGGGCGAACTTTCATCAATGAGAAACTTGCTGTCCACTCAGGCAACACTGATTCATAATCTAGCTGAGGGAGTTCATATTGACTCTTCATCTGACACTGTTCCTGAGGGTTCAGTGACAACTGGTTTGTCCAACCACGAAGTAGGAGAACCTTCTGAGTTAGAGAAATGGTCAACAGAATTTCCCGATTTCCTTGATGTATTGTTAGCTGAAAGAAGGATTGATGAAGCTTTAGTCAGCCTTGATGAGGGTGAGCGTATTGTGGCTGAAGCAAAAGAAAAGAAAACTCTGTCTCCCGTCATGCTTTTGTCACTTCAGACTTCTATAACTGAACGCAGACAAAGGTTAGCTGATCAGCTTGCTGAAGCTGCCTGCCAACCTTCCACGCGGGGTTCTGAGCTTCGTGCATCAATTTCTGCTCTTAAAAAGCTAGGTGATGGTCCACGTGCTCATAGTTTACTCCTTAATGCTCATTATCAGAGGTATCAATACAACATGCAAAGTCTCCGCCCATCAAACACATCTTATGGTGGAGCATATACAGCAGCTCTTTCACAGCTTGTATTCTCTGCCATTTCTCAAGCAGCAAGTGATTCCAAGGCTATTTTTGGCAAGGAAACAGCTTATACATCTGAGCTTGTCATGTGGGCAACGAAACAGACAGAAGCATATGCACTTCTAGTCAAAAGACATGCACTAGCTTCATCTGCGGCTGCTGGAGGATTGAGATCTGCCGCAGAATGCGTTCAAATAGCATTAGGCCACTGTTCCTTACTTGAAGCTCGAGGACTTGCTCTTTGTCCTGTTCTTATAAAGCTTTTTAGACCCAGCGTTGAGCAAGCTCTGGATGCTAATTTAAAGCGAATTGAAGAGAGTACAGCTGCCTTAGCAGCTGCCGATGATTGGGAGCTTACATATACTCCTGGCGCTGTGCGTTTGTCTGGAAGAACTACTGTAGCTGTTTCTGGTAGTGCATTGGCACATCAGCACAAGCTTTCAAGTAGTGCTCATCGTTTCAATACAATGGTCCAGGTAAATTTTATTATGTTCTGAAGTGTGAGCAGAGTATGACGAATATCTTGTACTGATTCCTGATTCATAGGCTTGAGTGAATAACATTTTCAAATTGTTACCTTAATCACCAGGAAATACATAACCCTCAAAACAATATTCCTAGGAACTGGCAGTTTATAAAACATCAGATGATCTTCTGCTGTGATAAACTTTTATCAGTATGATTTATCGACCATCGTTCCACTTTTTTTTTAATTTTTTCTTATTTTTAAACTCTCTTGGAAGGATTTGCTAACAACTTAACATACTATTCTCATGCACTCAATACTTTTGCCAACAAAATTATCTACAATAGCTCTCTTCTGTAGATGGTGCCAACCTTGATCCTGATTGTGGTGTTTATGGTTGTTTGTGCAGGACTTCTTTGAAGATGTAGGGCCCCTATTGAGCATGCAGCTAGGGACTAGAACACTGGATGGCTTGTTCCAGGTGTTCAATTCTTATGTAAGTATGCTCATAAAAGCTCTACCCGCTTCAATGGATGAGGAGGCAGATTTTGAGGGTTCGGGAAATAAAATTGTTCGAATGGCTGAAACCGAAGCACAACAAATAGCATTGCTTGCCAATGCATCCTTACTTGCTGAGGAGCTTTTGCCTCGTGCAGCAATGAAGCTCGCCCCATTAAGTCAGGCTAATTACAAGGATGATGCTCGTAGAAGGCCCATGGACCGCCAAAACCGTAATCCTGAGCAAAGGGAATGGAGGAGGCGCCTTGTGAGTTCTGTTGATAGATTGAAAGATAGTTTCTGCCGCCAACATGCTCTAGACCTCATTTTCACGGAAGAAGGTGATAGCTATCTGACTGCGGATTCATACATAAATTTGAATGGGAACGCTGATGAAATTGAGTGGTTCCCTACTCCAGTGTTTCAGGTATACATATATATTTAATTTGGTCAGTTAGCTTCCTATCTCTATAAACTGTTTTCATAGTGGTGTTAACTTTTGGACAAAATATGGTGTACAATCTATTGCCATCCATCCTTCCATCGCTAACATTTGAAAAGCTGTACATTGATTTATTGTATTTTATATTCTATGCTTCCAGGATCTTTATGCCAAGTTGAATAGAATGGCTAGTATAGCAGCAGATATGTTTGTAGGCCGGGAGAGATTTGCCACACTGTTGTTAATGAGGCTCACAGAGACTGTCATTTTATGGCTTTCAGAAGATCAAACATTTTGGGATGACATCGAGGAAGGACCTAGGCCGTTGGGTGATCTTGGTCTACAACAGGTTTGGAAAACTGATATCCGTTCTGTGATTGCTCCTATTTTCCATTCCCCTTGTCTGTGTATTCACAATCTTAATTCTTGCAGTTCTATCTGGATATGAAATTTGTCATGTGTTTCGCCTCGCAAGGCCGTTACTTGTCCAGGAACTTGCACCGTGTAGTGAATGATATTATAAATAAAGCAATTGCTGCATTTTCTTCAACAGGCATGGATCCATATAGGTAATTTTCCATAATTATTTTCTCATGTCCAGATTTGATTGAGCTTATTGTCACTATTTTTTGTGTTTGTTTGAAATAATTTAATGAACATCCCTGATAGATTGATTATGTCATGGATGGAAAAAAGACTGTCACTACAAAAAGCTGAATTAGAATTCCGTGGGATAAGCTTATAGAGATCTCCACAATAAATAATGGCGTTTGCTGGGAGTATCCTTACATATATCACCCTGGTTTCTTATTGATGAGTAAACATTAGTTTTGGACTTACTTGTAGAGTGACGAATTGTTTGCTACATGACCAACAACCTAACCCCCGGCGACCCCAACAAAAGAGATATACAGCTTTCAGACAGATGAATAAAATTAATATAGGCTAATTCATCATTTACTTTGATGGATTGATTAATTATGAACTTGTGAGCGGTGTTTTTCCATTTGCAGTGTACTTCCAGAAGATGACTGGTTCAATGAAGTTTGTCAAGACGCGATAGAGAAGCTGAGTGGTCAACCGAAGAACACCAACGGAGAGCGTGACCTCAACAGTCCAACCGCATCTGTTTCAGCTCAATCTATCTCATCCATGAGATCTCATGGAAGCTCCTGAGGCAAAATTGTTACAGAATCTGTACATTAGACTGCAGGCACACGGTTTGTGACGGGTAAAATGCCTTTATAGTATTTGCTTGCTCCATATTCTTTTCTTTATTTTAATGGCCAAAGCAGTAGATTTGTAGCCATAAATTTGATTTCTTGGAAGTCTAGAAATTCTTTATGGTTTCTCAGCAGAGGAGCATTTTGAGTGTGTACATGTCGATAAGGTGTTAGTACAGAACCTAAATTTGCATAGTTGTTTTGTGTTATATGTACAAGCTTATCTTGTAATGTTACCAATCCAAAATTTGCAAGATTCTCTCTCCCTCTCTCTCTCTCTCGTGTTGAAATTGAAACTTAAGCAACTAACTACTACTTTGAACAAAATGGTTGATTGGCCAGCAATCAACTTGAAAATGTAATGTTCACTTACATTGACTTCTATTGTGTTTTGTTTATTTTTTATGAACTAAGTAGAAGATTAATTGCTAAAGTAATACTACTAGGATATAGATATGTTTATAATAGCTATGTGGCGAAGGGCTAATGCATGCCTAAAACAATAACAAGAATACAAAATGGCAAATTCATGTTGACATTAACCATTATTCGCCGACCTCTGCTAAAATAATTCCAGTATTTGAACTAATATTCTTCTGAATTATTTGCTTTTATATTACAAATTCAAAAGTCTCCCAAGATTTATGGGCCTTTTCGAGACAGTAAAATCAAGCAAAAGCAGTTCAAGAATTTTCATGGAAATTACTTGTGGTTATATGCAAGAATTGGTCAGAGATATCTTCCAACCTCCTAAGTAACATAGGATATACGCTACTCGAGAGAAAAATTCTTATACTATAATTTGGTCGGTTAATACATGGACACTATAACATTTAAATATTTTACAATTACTATCTGATTAAATGTCAATCACAATTTGTTATATTAATAATATCTCTACTTTAATAAATAATTTGTTTTTTACTTGAAGAAAGGGGAGTAGGATGTATGCTTATCCGTAAAGCTTTCATCGTTTTAATGGACTTAGATAAGGAATTTAATAGTGGGACACAGACTATATATCAACTTGAATAACGAATTTAATAGGGGGACAAACAATATATCAACTTGAAAAATGAATTAATAGTGGGACACAAATATAGTTAGTAATACTAAAAGTATTTTGATAATCCACTCCAAGATACTACATAAGCCAATTAATGTCACTATCAAAAATTTATAACTACATTAAAAAGTCGCCAAATTCATGCGGACTAAATCAAACACATAATAATGCATATACACTAAATCCCCTTTCTAGACTTGAAGTAGTTTCTATTATAAACATTCATGGTCTTCCATTATTACCAATCTTAGATTCTGCCTAGTATTATACAATCATGCTTATTTTAAGAATCACCTGCTTGACTTTTCTTCATCTTCTTCTCTTTCATTTCACAAATGGATTCAACACCACAGCTGCAAAGGTTGACGTCGGAATCATTCTTGATCTTCAGACACCTCTTGGAAAGATGTTCAAAACTTGCATTTCTATGGCCATCGAAGATTTCTACTCCAAAAACACTTACAAAACGATGATCGTGCCTCATTTCAGAGATTCGAGCAGTGATATCGTTTCTGCAGCTTCTGCAGGTATGCATATGCATGTATAATGAAATTGAAAATGTTTGAAATTAGAATTTCGTGGAGCATTTTATGTTTTCAATTAGATTTTGTGCAATACTCCTATTATTTTGTAAATAAAGCGGAGAAAGAATAAGTGGGTGGAGACGAATAAAGTAGAGAGTGATATTTTTACTTTAAGTGGAATGAAAAACGAGTCACTTTGATGGAACACTGGAAGTATAAAATTGTATTATAATTTGAAATATTTTGTTTGATAAATAAAAATATTGACTTCTAATTGAATACATATTTTTATATTATATATTATGTACCTCTATAGTGTTATTTTTGTGTGATTTTTAATTGTTTATAAGAGTGTACATATAAGTTGTGTGTGTTGAATAGTATGTGTATTGTGTTTTTTATAGTGTGTGCACATAAATGTCACTATTGCATGTGTAGTGTGTGTATTGAGTGTTTATGAGGTGCCCAATTTTGAATTATTTTAAGTTTCAAATGTTAATTTTAGCTATGAGATTCAAACTGTAAATTGATAGGATTTGGATTAAGAATTCAATTATTTTTTGGTACAAAAGTGTGGATTTTCTAGTCAACCGGATCCTCACAATCACATTCTTTGCAAGCTATGGAAATTATGCTGATTTTGGCAAGATTTGAACTTTCCGTGCAGCTATTGATCTGCTCAAAAACAATCAAGTAATAGCGATTTTGGGGCCACAAAGATCCGTTCAAGCAGATTTTGTAATAGATATTGGTGACAAAGTGAATGTCCCAATAATCTCACCAGCAACCAGCCCATCTCTATCCCCTCAAGAGTCCCCATTCTTCATCAGATCTTCATGGTCCTCTGCTTCTCAAGCCAAAGCAGTTGCCGCAATCGTCAACCACTTTGGTTGGAGGGAAGTCGTCTTAGTCTACGAAGACACCAACTACGGCAGTGGCCTATTGCCTTTCCTAGCAGAGGATTTGCTCGAGAGCAACGCTCTTGTCTCAAACATGACACCAGTCTCCCCTTCTGCTGACAACGACGTCATTCTCGAAAGACTGTTCGAGCTGAAGAGGATGCAGACGAGGGTGTTTGTCGTCCACATGCTCCCACCTGTCGCGTCGCGTTTCTTCAAGATGGCCCGGAGAGCCGGGATGATGGAGGAGGGGTACGCTTGGATCATCGCGGACGCGCTCACTAGCTTGCTGAACTCGGTGGACTCCGAGACTATTGAGGCCATGCAAGGCGTGGTGGGCGTGAAGGCATGTTCCCCGCGTTCCAGTGAAGTTCAGAACTTCACTGGGCGCTGGAGGAAGAGGTTTCGCCAAGAGAATATGGAGCTTGAAACATCAAAACTGAATGTTTTTGGTTTGTGGGCTTATGACAGTGTTACCGCTCTAGCGGAATCCGTGGAGCGCGTAGGCGTGGATGCATCTCCGAGGTTCAATAAAACGGTTGTTGGCCGTAATTCGACAGATTTGGAAGCAATAGGGGTTTCAAATAGTGGTCCAAAACTTGCTCATTTGCTCAAAAACTTCACCTCAAAAGGGTTGAGTGGGGATTTTGTAATCAAGAATGGTGAATTGCAGGCTTCTGTGTTTGAGATCATGAATGTGGTAGGCAATGGAGCAAACAGCGTGGGATTCTGGAGGAAAAATCATGGGATTTCCAAGAGACTGAAGAAGGGAAATGATGCCGATGATGATCCGAAGCAGAGGCTAGGAGCTGTGGTGTGGCCGGGGCAGACGAGTGAGGCGCCACGAGGGTGGGAAGTGGCAGCTGCGAATGCGAGGAAGCTGAGGATCGGAGTGCCTACGAAATGCAGAACTAGCCAGCTTTTGGATGTTTCAATAGATGAAGAAACAGGGAAAGTTAATGCAAGTGGTTTCTGCATTGATGTGTTTGAAGAGGCCATGAGATCACTGCCTTATCCAGTTCAATTTGAATACATAGCTTTCAAAAATGCTGATCAAAATAGCACTTCTTACAACTATGATAGCCTGATTCAACAACTAGCCCTCAAGGTAAATTCACAACTCACATTTGGCTAATGAAATTTGAGCAATCCAATCCAATCCAATCCAATTAAATGTATCTTGTTTTTGTTTTTGCAGAAGCTTGATGGCGTGGTTGCAGACATAACGATGTCAGCTAAGCGATCGAAGCAAGCAGACATCACCATTCCCTACATAGAATCTGGGATCTCAACAGTTGTGCCAATAAAAGAAAGAGAGGAGAGTAGTTGGGATTTCATGGAGCCTCTGTCGAGCGAGCTATGGCTCACAACCGCAGCATTCTTCGTCTTCACTGGCTTCGTTGTGTGGGTCCTCGAGCATCGCCTCAATGATGATTTCCAAGGTCCCCTTCATCAGCAAGTAGGGATGATCTTATGGTTCGCCTTCTCAACACTAACCTTCTCACAGAGTAAGTCCTAATCTAAGCCTGAATTGATACTATAATTCTATAAATTCCCCTGAATAATACTGAGAACAGGTTTACGTAGAAATGTACGTATTGGTACACGTAAAAACACCTTAGGGAGTTATTCATGTTCAACCAAGTTTTAATAATACGATTGTCACAGTTACAGATGTACGAAGAACGTAAAATTTCAATACTTTTTCATAACAGAGGAGAAAGTGAAGAGCAACCTGTCGAGATTCGTGGTGATCGTATGGCTGTTTGCTGTTCTCGTGCTAACAGCGAGCTACACTGCAAACTTGACATCTCTGCGCACGGTGAAGCAGCTCGACACGACAGACTTTCGGGACATAACAATGAAAGGTGAATCAGTTGGGTTCAAAGAAGGGTCATTTGTGAGGGCAGTATTGGATGCAACTCAGCCAGATAAATCCAAGTTCAAAGTGCTCACCTCCTTTCAAGAGTATCATGAAGCACTCTCTTTAGGAAGCACAGGAGGTGGAGTTGCTGCAATTGTTGATAACTTGCCTTCCATCAAGCTCTTCCTCAATGATTATTGCCACAAATACACCATGAGTGGCTCAATCCATAGGAATTCTGGCTTTGGATTTGTAAGTTTTTTAATCAAATAAACTTACTAAATACTACCTCCGTCCCTGAAAATTTGATACAGTTTACTATTTCGGTCCGTCCCTGAAAATTTGATACACTTCACTTTTACCATTTTTGGTAGTGGACCCCATATTCCACTAACTCATTCCTACTCACATTTTATTATAAAACTAATACTTTAAAAGTAGGACTCACATCCCACCAACTTTTTCAACTCACTTTCCATTACATTTCTTAAAATCCGTGTCGGGTCAAAGATAGTAATATATAACTTTACTAATTTTGCATTAAAAACTGCAGCCGTTTCAGAAGAATTCTCCGCTGGCCCCGGACGTCTCGAGAGCAATCTTGGAGATGAAAGAGAATGGAAAAATGGATCAGATTTCGAGAAGATGGTTTGGCGAAGGAGGCTGCGGCTCAAGCAATGCGACGGCAGCCGATTCGAAAAGGCTAACTGTAAACAACTTCAAGGGGCTGTTCTTTATAACTGGGATATCTTCATTCTCAGCTCTAGCCATATTCTTGTTCATTTTTTTCTACAAGAATCGCCTTGTTTGGAGCTCTGATGTCTCTCTCAAGCACAAACTACTTCAACTTGCTCAACGTTTTGATCATAGGGAGAGACACGTTGAGTTGCTTAAGAAATCAGCAGTTGTCAATTGTGAAGAAATGGTTGCAGCAGAGAAGAGTAAGGCCATCAGCTGCATGTGTTGTGGAGAAGTCAAGTGGTCAACAATAGAGCTCGTGGTGACAAGACCCTAATTTATAGAAATAGAATTGATTAAACTGCATTACAAATTTTTTAATATTTTTGTCAGATAATCATGTGTAATTATTTTAACAAGAAATATGCTGTAATATTGTGTTGTACTGTACTTAAACGTTAGATTTAACTAATATGGGCAAGTCTAGTCTCAAACTATGCTAGTATGAAGGGATTTCCCTCAAAAGAAATTTAGGCGGAAATTAAAATAGAATAAAGGTTTCTAAATCCCTCGTAAGAAATACTCACTCTGTTCCATTTCCATAGTAATGGGGGCGTTTCTTTTCGGCACGGAGATTAAGAAAAATGTGTTAAGTGAGTTAAGTAAAGGGAGAATAATGTGAAAAATGATAAAGGTAGAGAGATGAAGAAAGAAAAAGTAAGAAAGAGTAAAGTATGTGTGAAAAAATGTGTTGACTTTTTATTAAAAAGGAAAATGACTCTATTACTATGGAACGGAGGGAGTACTACTTACAAGTTCATGGTGATACCGTGTTTGAGAGACGCAACTTCAGGGTTTAAAGACGTGTGGCCCAACTCGGCTTCAAAATCGCGTCTAGCAACACGTTTTTACATATTTTCCTTAACAAGAAGGTTTCCATTTATTGTAATTTTTCCAAGTAGAAAAAAAACATTATGACTTATATATTTATATGACAATGCATATGGCTAATAATTAATGAACACTATAAATATATCTCATCTTAATACACTATAAATATGGACATAGATATTCTCAGAGTTTGGACTTTGGAGTTTGAAAGTGACAACATGTTAGAGCATATATTTTGAAACCATAAAACTTAGGACACAAACTACTCTAACTTATATAATGCAAATATAAGCCTCTATTAAATTGATAAAAGATGTCAAGATTCAAACAACAGATGAGCAATAATTGGTCAGAGCTTTCAGCTAAATTGTATACCACGACTAAGTCGTCAGAATCTTAATTCAGTTATTTTGATTTAAAAACATGCATAATGGCTTAGATTATATGTAACTTTTTTATTGACTTCCATGGTCTTTTTGTTGTTTCTATAATTCATGGTAAAATATTACTTGAACTGATATTCTCTTTAATTTTTTGCTTTTCTTATATTACAAAATTCAAAAGTCTACTAAGATTTTTTGCACCTTTCGAGAAGTTTGTGAAATTACTATAGTTCAATTGGAGTATTAATTTAGTCTTCTTTAGTATAGTACGCGTACATGAATAGGAAAAAGTGGCAAAATTTCATGACAACTACTTCTAGTTTTTCACAAGAATTGGTCAGAGATACCATCCAAAGGCAGCTAACATAGTATATTCTCCTCTTGTGAGAAAATTCTTAATCATATTATAATTTGGTCAGCTATCTTTACTTTTTAATCCAATTTTATTTTTGACTTTGGGAAGTGGGCAAATGGATCTGAATTTCAGTGAAAATAACAATACTCTCATCCGTCCCAAATTAATTAAAGTCTTCTTATTATTTGGATGTACTGACTTAAATGAGTCATCATTTTTAGCATAATCAATCATTTTATTACGAGTAAAGGCCAAAAGTGGTCCTTAACATGTGGCCATTTTATCAATTTGGTTCTTAATATTATCTTTTTGATTATTTGATCCCTCACAAATGAACTCGGACCCGTATCGGTCCTCACTTAACAGGACTGTCAAAAAATAGACGGTGATTGCAATTTGATTATATTAAATTACTAATGGTAATTAATTAGGGTTGATTAAAGTTCTTAATTCGTAATTAAATGAAGACTCCGCTCCGACGCCCTCAACGCCTCCTCCACCAGCCGCATGTCCGCCGACGAGCTGAACACCGTCGCCGCCGTGCTCGTGGCTGCGCCTCCCCCTGCAACCTCCTCGTCTTCGGTCTCAGCCACGAAACCCTACTGTGGAATTGCCTCAACCACAACGGCCGCACCGTGTTCGTCAGCGATAGCGCGTACCTCGTGTCGAAATTGGAGGAGAAGCAGCCGTCGATTGAAGCTTACGACGTCCAATTCACGACGAAAGGTGAGGGAATTTACGATCTGATTGAGTATTCAAAAGGGGAATTGAGGGGGGAGTGCCGGCCGTGCAGAATCTACTCTTCTCCGATTGCAAATTGGTCGTAAACGACCTGCCAAACCACTTGTACGACGTCGCTTGGGAAGTGATCCTAGTCGACGGGCCGAGGGCTTACTTTGGGGCGGCGCCGGGGCGGATGTAGGCGATTTTCACCGCCGGAGTGATGGCGTGGAGCAAGAGGACCGGCGCGGTGGAGACGCATGTGTTTGTGCACGAATTCAATCGGGAGGTGGAGAGGGTTTGCAGCGAGGAGTTCCTGTGTGTGGAGAATTTGGTGGAAACGAAAGATTTGTTGGGGCATTTCGTCATCGGAAAATTTTTAATTTGGTCAAAATCGGACGTTGACCGTCTATTTTAGACGGTTCTGTTAATTGAGGATCGATTCGGGTCCGAGTTCATTTGTGAGGGACCAAATAATCAAAAAGATAATATTTAGGACCAAATTGATAAAACGGTCATATATTAGAGACCACTTTTAGCCTTTACTCTTTTGGAGTAGTAATTTATTTTGTTTTGTATCTTACTTTATTTGCTTATCTATTTTATTTTGTGTCCCACTTTATTTGAATGGAGTATGATTAAAATAATGAATTTTCCATTGGAACAAGAACCCATGGCGAATTCAAGATTCCAAAATAGAGATGAAAATATAAATTATACCACTAGCTATAAGGTAGTATATATTTTTTTTTCGGTCTTCGGAGCAACGTCGGAGACAAATGGAAAGGGCGGACATGACAATTTTTACATCCGAATAATGGTAAATTAGTCGCATAAAACCCTACATCCGCTGCTGACAAGAACTATATACATCAACTGACTTAATTAGTAGTACTAGTTAAAGTGCACTCCAAAATATTCGACAATGACAGTATGACACAACTATAACTATAATTTCATGTTACCAAATTCATGCTGACTAAATCAAACGCATATAATACAACTACTACTACTATTACTACATCTTTGCATGTTATACGTTCAAGACTTCAAACTAGCTACTTCTTTTATAAACTTATAGTAGGTCTTTGCATTATTATTTATTACCAATCTTAGATTCTTCATACCTTCCAAAGATGCATATTCCAAAACTCACCTTCCTCACCTTACTTCTTCTTCTTCTTCTCCTTCATTCCACCCGTGGATTCAACGCCACTGCAGCAAAGGCTGATGTCGGAGTCATTCTTGATCTTCAAACACCTCTCGGAAAGATGTACAAAACTTGCATTTCTATGGCCATTCAAGATTTCTACTCCAAAAACACTTACAAGATCATGATCGTGCCTCATTTCAGAGATTCGAGCACTGATATCGTCTCCGCAGCTTCTGCAGGTATGTGTATGAAATAGTATGATGTCCTAATAAGAAATACAAACCACTTAAATTTTGCTGATTTTGGTAAGATTTGAACTTCCCCTGCAGCTATTGATCTGCTCAAAAACACTCAAGTGATGGCGATTTTCGGGCCACAAACATCCATCCAAGCAGATTTTGTGATAGACATTGGTGATAAAGCGAAAGTCCCGATAATCTCACCAGCAACGAGTCCATCTCTCTCGCCTCGAGAATCTCCCTACTTCATCAGATCATCATGGTGCTCTGCTTCCCAAGGCAAAGCAATTGCTGCAATCGTCAAAAACTTTGGTTGGAGGGAAGTTGTCTTAGTCTACGAAGACACAACTTATGGGATTGGATTGTTGCCATTTTTAAATGAGGATTTGTTACAAAGCAACGCTCTTGTCTCAAACATGACATCAATCTCCCCTTCTGCTGAGAATGATGACATTCTTGAAAGACTGTTCGAGCTGAAGATGATGCAGACAAGGGTGTTTGTCGTCCACATGCTCCCACCTGTTGCGTCGCGTTTCTTCAAGATGGCCCAGAGAGCCGGGATGATGGATGAGGGGTATGCTTGGATCACTGCGGACGCGCTCTCTAGTTTGCTGGACTCTTTGGATCCAGAGACTATTGAGGCCATGCAAGGCGTGGTAGGCGTGAAGGCCTATTCCCCGCGGTCTAGTGAAGTTAAGAACTTCACTAGGCGATGGAGGAAGAGGCTTCGCCAGGACAATCCGGAGCTTGAAAGATCAGAACTTAACGCTTTTGGTTTGTGGGCTTATGACAGCATAACCGCTCTAGCAGAATCCGTGGAGCGTAAAGGTGTGGATGCATCTCCGAGATTCAAGAAAACAGCTCGTGGAACAGATTTGGAAGCAATAGGAACCTCAAACAGTGGTCCAAAACTTGCTCCTTTGCTCAGAAACTTCACTTCAAAAGGGTTGAGTGGGGATTTTATAATCAAGAATGGTGAATTGCAGGCTTCTGTGTTTGAGATCATGAATGTGGTAGGCAATGGAGCAAACACTGTGGGATTTTGGAGGGAAAATCAAGGGATTTCCAAGAGACTGAAGAAGGGAGATGATGGTGATGATGATCCGAAGCAGATTCTAGGAGCTGTGGTGTGGCCCGGGCAGACGAGCGAGGTGCCACGAGGGTGGGAAGTGGCGGCTGCGAATGCGAGGAAGCTGAGGATCGGAGTGCCTACGAAATGCAGAGCTAGCCAGCTTGTGAATGTTTCAATAGATGAAGAAACAGGCAAAGTTAATGCAAGTGGTTTCTGCATTGATGTGTTTGAAGAGGCAATGAGATCACTGCCTTATCCAATTCAGTTTGAATACATAGCTTTCAAAAATGCTGATCAAAGTACTACATATTATAACTATGAAAGCCTCCTTCAACAACTCTCCCTCAAGGTAAATCACAACTCACTTTTCTTTTCCTTTGTTTTGCATTTTGCAATGGACTAAGAGCATTTGTTGGCAATGACAGAATTTTGATGCAGTGGTAGCAGATATAACCATGACAGCAAAGAGATCAAAACAAGTAGACTTCACCATTCCCTACATAGAATCTGGGATTTCTACAGTTGTGCCAATACAGGAAAGCAAGGAGAGTGCTTGGGATTTCATGGAGCCTCTCACGCCCGGTCTATGGTTCACCATCGGAGCCTTGTTCGTCTTCACTGGCTTCGTCGTGTGGGTCCTCGAGCATCGCCACAACCAAGAGTTCCGAGGCCCGCTTCACCAACAATTAGGGATGATCTTCTGGTTCGCCTTCTCAACACTAACCTTTTCACAGAGTAAGTCCTAATCTAAGCCATGTATGTTTAACTCGAAAACTGTTTTTTTGGGAAGTAATCTGATTTCTAAAATATTATGATTCTCAAAGTGTCAATACTTTTTCATGACAGAGGA
Organism: Salvia hispanica; assembly: GCF_029641045.1. Taxonomy (NCBI): domain Eukaryota; kingdom Viridiplantae; phylum Streptophyta; class Magnoliopsida; order Lamiales; family Lamiaceae; genus Salvia; species Salvia hispanica. Next base: position 415,888 of record NC_142697.1, read on the forward strand.
GAAAGTGAAGAGCAACCTGTCAAGATTCGTGGTGATCGTATGGCTATTTGCTGTGCTCGTGCTAACAGCGAGCTACACTGCAAACTTGACATCTCTGCGCACGGTGAAGCAGCTCGATGCCACGGACTTTCGGGACATAACAATGAAAGGTGAATGTGTTGGGTTCAAAGAAGGCTCAGTTGTGAGGGCAGTTTTGGATAGTACAATACCAGACACCTCCAAGTTAAAAGTCCTGACCTCCTTTGAAGAGTACCACCAAGCACTTTCATTAGGTAGCAGAAAAGGTGGAGTTGCTGCAGTTGTTGACAACTTGCCTTCCATTAAGCTCTTCCTCCACAACTATTGCCACAAATACACCATGAGTGGTTCAGTCCATGGATATTACGGTTTTGGATTTGTAAGTGCGTCGCGTTTACTTTTTTTATGCTCGATAAGATACATGATGATTGAGTCTTTTTAGTCCATTATTTGCTACTCCCTTCATCCAACAATAAAAGTCTCATTCTGCTATCTTGGTTTGTTTTCTTTTCACATTTCTTTAAACACGTGCCGAATAAAAGTTAGACTCCTATCTGAGTTTCTGCAGGCGTTTCAAAAGGGCTCCCCACTAACCTCGGATGTTTCACGAGAAATCTTGGAGATGAAAGAGAACGGGAAAATGGACCGGATTTCGAGAAAATGGTTTGGCGAAGGAGGCTGCGGCTCGAGCAATGCGACGGCTGCTGACTCGAAAAGGCTAACTGTAAACAACTTCAAGGGGCTGTTCTTGATCACTGGCCTGTCTTCATTCTCAGCTCTAGCCATATTCTGGTTCCTTTTTTTCTACAAGAATCGACTCGTTTGGAGCTCGGAGGCCTCTCTCAAGCACAAACTAGTTCAACTTGCTCAGATTTTTGATAGGGAGAGAGATGATGAGTAACTGCTCATTGTGAAGAAATGATAAAATAGAATGATGCTGCTAATCTTGAATTTATAGCAGTAGAGTTTATATTTTTTTAACAGGAAACATGCTGTAATTCTTTTGTCAGATAATGAAGTGTACATATATGGTGTTTGTGATTAGGAGTGAAGAAGAATTAGGATTAGAGGTATGGGCTTCATTCTTGTGAGAGGCATCAAAAGTAACAATATAAAGAATAATGAAGAATAATTTTATCCACCATGAATATTTTCTATGTGCAACAACAAAAAGCAACTTTGTAGTTATGAATTATTAGCCTCTTGCATTTCTATATCAACCGTTGAGAGCCCTTCATCTTGGGAAAACATTCCTTCTTCATCACAACAAGTCCTAATTGATGGACTTTGTGATAAACCCTCAGATTCTGAGTGTATTGATCTTCTCCCAACAAAAGCTCTAGCAAGACTATGAAGCTTTTTCTTGACTGAAGCCGATGAGGCTAATATATGCCGGTTCTCATAAAAGAATCCGGAGAAGAACACAGCTAGAGCCATTGATGATGATAGCCCTGCAATGAGGAAAAGGCCGGTGAAACGATCCAGATCCAGGCTTTCCAATCCATCACCATAGCAGGCTTGTGGTCTAAACCACCTTCTTGTGAAATTTCTTAATTCATATCAAAAAATAAAATCCATATTTATGGAGTGAATCAGTAGTTACCCAAAATTAATAATGGATTGTTTCTTTTGAGGGAATTAGTAATTGATAGACAAATATTGAGAAAAAAAGTTGATACAAACCTTTCATAGTTCAAACCTGACATTTAAAATACAATATTACAGGTATTTACAATCAAAATTACTGCATCAAGACTAGAATATAAGTAACAAGTCACAGTTGTATTGTTGACCACTTCCCTTGTTCACAACAAATGCAGCTTTTGGGCTTACTCTTCATCTCTGCAGCAACCATTTCTTCACAAACAACTGCTGATTTCTTGGAAAATGGCAGCAACTCATTGTCGCTCTCCCTATGATCAAAACGTTGAGCAAGTTGAAGTAGTTTGTGCTTGAGAGAAGCATCAGAGCTCCAAACAAGGCGATTATCGTACAAAAAAGTGACCAAGAATATGAGCAGAGCTGATAATGAAGATAAGCCAGTAATGTAGAACAGCCCACTGAAGTTTTTGACATCTAGCTTTCTGGAGTCAGCATCCGTTGTATTGTTTGAGCTGCAGCCTCCTTCGCCAAACCATTTTCTTGAAATCTGATCCCTTTTTCCAGTCTCTTTCATCATCAAGATTTCTCTTGAAACATCTGGGGCGAGGGGTGAACCCTTTTGAAAGGCAAATCCAAAGCCAGAATTTCTATGGATGAGACCACTCATGGTGTATTTGTTGCAGTATTTGTAGAGGAAGACCTTAAGGGAAGGCACATTATCAACAACTGCATCAACTCCACCTCTTGAGCTGCCTAAAGAGAGTCCCTTATCGTACTCTTCGAAGGTGGTGTAAACTGTAAGCTTGGAATTGTCTGATAAAGTAGCACCCAAAACTGCCCTCACAAAAGACCCTTCTTTGAACCCCACAGATGTTATGTTCCGGTAGTCCGTGGATGCCAGCTGATTCACCGTCCGCAGAGATGTCAAGTTTGCAGTGTAGCTCGTCGATAGCACAAGCACCACAAACAGCCATACGATCACCACGAATCTTGACAAGTTGCTCTTCACTCTCTCCCCTGTCATCTCATCACACTTATTCTTATTTCTATTTATGAAACTAAATGTTATATTGGCCATTCATCTGTGCTGCAGATTCAGCTGGAGTGTGGAGGAGTAAGTAGAAATGGGGTTTTGAAGTGTAGGCTGTCAAATGCAACTGGAAATAGCCAAGAATGTTCAGGGACCGTTGGATCAAAGCCTATTGATCATTCTAATCTGAGCCGTTGATTTGTCTTTGACTGTTTTAGTTGACTAGCATTAAAAAGCTTTACAGCTTCGTTGTTTTTTCCCCAATTTCAGTTTTTACTTCTACCCTAGAACAGAGAATGTATTCTTGATTCTTCAAGATTGGTTTACTGCTTTATCAATAAAGTTTCTGATTTCTTGTTCCGATTTGATCTTATTGTTTGTTCGATTGATTCCATCTCTCGCACCAACAAGTGGCGCCGTCTGTGGGAAGAGAGTTTTTTTTTGGGGGCTGAGAAGTAGGGGATCTGGATCGAGCTATGGCGTCTCGCTTTGAGGCTGAAAAATTTACTGGAAAGAATGACTTCGCTCTCTGACGCATGAAGATGCGAGCGATGTTGATTCAACAAGGGCTATCAGATGCTCTGTCAACCGGTGGGGGTAAGTCGGATGAGAAAGAGGAGAAGGAAGCCGCCGACGAAAAGGAGGTGGCGAAAAAGGCAGAGGTAATTGCTAAAGCTCATAGCGCAGTTGTCTTGTGTCTTGGTGATAAAGTGTTGAGGGAAGTTGCTAAGGAGACCACGGCAGCTGGGATTTTGGAGAAACTAGAGGGTTTGTATTTGACAAAATCCCTCGCCAATCGGCTACTCATGAAACAACGCTTGTACTCCTACAAATTTCAGGAGGATAAGGGGATTCTTGAGCAGCTGGAGGATTTCGGTAAGGTCGTTGACGATCTTGAAAATATCGATGTGACGATCGGTGACGAGGACAAGGCGATCTTGCTGCTTAATGCTTTACCAAAATCCTACGATCATTTGAGAGATGCCATCATGTACGGGAGAGAAGGCACCATCACTCTGTTGGAAGTTCAATCGGCTTTGAGAGCTAAGGAGCAACAGAAAGGAAATGCTAAGGGTCAGGAACCAATCTCTGAAAGTCTGACCATCAAGAAATTCAAGAGTAAGAAGAGTTTCAAGAAGGATCATGAGGGTCCAAAGGGAACTTCGAAGGATTCAAAAGAAACAAGGTCTTGCCACTGGTGCAAGAAGCCAGGCCACTTAAAAAGGGATTGTTATGCTTGAAAGAGAAAGCAAGCTGAGGAAGCAAGTCAGGGAAAGAATAGCTCTGATTGTGTCCAGGAAGCTGAGGCTTCTCATATCTTGAATGTGATGGAAGAGATGGAGCAGAGTTCTTGGATCCTTGACTCCGGTTGCAGTTTTCACATGAGTTCCAATGAATCATGGTTTGAATCCTTATCCGAGACCATTGGGTCAGTGGTGCTGGGGAACAACCAGGTCTGTAAAATTGAAGCAGTAGGAAATATCCGGCTGAGATTAGCTGATGGATCGATCATAGTTCTTGCTGATGTGAGATTCATCCCCGAGGTTAAAAGAAATTTGATTTCACTTGGGGTTCTTGATAGCAAAGGGTGTTCATTCTGCTCTTTTGGTGGAAAGATGGAGGTTAGCAAGGGTAAGGAGGTTATTCTCCGAGGGGAAAGAAGAGGAATCCTATACTATCTAGATGCATCAGTGGTGAAGCCTGGTGAATCAAATGCAGTCAAGGCTGACCCCATCAAATTGTGGCATCTGAGGTTAGGCCATCCAGCTTTTGGTAGTGTAGACCAACTGATCAAGAAGCAGCTGATAGCTGGAGCAGGAGATAAGAATGCTCAGTCTTGTGAGGAGTGCATATTGGCCAAGGCAAAGAAGTTACCATATCCTAGAGGTAAACACAACTCTCAGGCTCCTTTAGATTATGCTCATAGCGATTTATGGGGGCCTGCTCCAGTGAATTCTGTGGGAGGAGGAAGGTACTATATGACAATTATAGATGATTATTCTAGAAAGATTTGGCTGTATGTGTTAAAGGAGAAATCTGAGGCATTTATGAAATTTAAGGAATGGTGTAACTTGATGAAGAATGAGAGGGGTTGTATACTTAAATGTTTAAGAACAGATAATGGGTTAGAGTTCCTGTCAAAGGAATTTGAAAGTTTCTGCCATGAGAATGGAATCAAAAGGCATAGAACGGTTCCCATGAACCCTCAACAGAATGGTGTGGCAGAAAGAGCCAATAGAACAATATTGGAGAGGGTAAGGTCCATGTTATTCACTTCTGGAATGGAGAAGAGGTTCTGGGCTGAGGCTGCTGCCACAGCAGTGAAGCTTATGAATATGTGTCCTTCATCAAGTATTGAAGGTGATACTCCTGATCATAGATGGTATGGGGATTATGGTAATTATTCTCATCTCAGAGTTTTTGGCTGTAAGGCCTTTGCACATCTGAAGCAAAGTAAATTGGATGCAAGGGCAGTCAAGTGTGTGATGTTGGGGTATCAGCCTGGTGTTAAAGGCTATAGGCTCTGGTGCGTTGAGCCGGGAAGGCAAAAGATTGTCATCAGTAGAGATGTTATCTTCTCTGAATCAGAAATGCCATTCAAGTCAGTGAATGAAGATGCTCAGCAAAGTCAGGAAAAGTCTACTTCTGGAATTGAGGTGGAGCATGAGTCTACTTCTGGAATTGAGGTGGAGCATGAGTCAACTGGGCAGGAAGAAGAGGGGATGGAGAATGATGATGATCGAGAGGTTGAGACTAGCAATCAAGATGATCTGAGGAACTATCAGCTGGCAAGAGATAGAGTTAGAAGAGTGGGTGTGAAGCCACCAGCAAGGTATGTTGATTCAGAACTGCTATATTTTGCTTTATGTGTGGCTGAGCAGATGGTCTTTTCAGAGCCTGAGTCTTACAATGCAGCAATGAACTGTAAAGAGAAGGATTTGTGGTTGAAGGCAATGATTGAGGAGATAGAGTCCCTAATTAAAAATGGGACTTGGGTGCTTGTGGATAAAGTTGAGGGGAGGAAGATAGTCAGCTGTAAATGGATTTTTAAAAGAAAGATTGAATCTGCTGATGATAAGAAAATAAGATTCAAGGCCAGGTTGGTGGCCAGAGGATTTACCCAAGAAGAAGGTGTAGACTATACAGAAGTTTTCTCCCCAGTGGTGAAACACACATCCATTCGTATTCTCCTAGCAGTTGTGGCCAAAATGGATTGGGAACTGGAGCAGTTGGATGTGAAAACTGCCTTTTTACATGGAGATTTAGAAGAGACTATATACATGCAACAACCTCAAGGTTTTGTGAAGGCTGGAGAAGAACATAAAGTGTGCTTACTGAAGAAGAGTATCTACGGTTTGAAGCAGGCGAGCCGACAATGGCACAAGAAATTTGATGAGCATATTTTGAGGAATGGTTTCAAAAGATCCAAGTATGATGAATGCGTGTACATCAAAAGGAAGGGTGGAAAAGTGGTGGCATACTTACTGTTATATGTTGATGACATACTTGTGGCAGGGGCATGTAAAGAGGAGGTGCAGAAAGTGAAAGATGATTTGAGTTCGGCTTTTGACATGAAGGATCTTGGAAGTGCCAGTAGGATATTGGGCATGAATATTGTAAGAAACAGAGAAAAGAAGGAAATTTGGGTCAATCAAGCTGACTATATCAGAAGGCTAATTGAGAAATACAAGATGGATGATGTCAAGACAGCTGGAACACCACTTGCTCAGCACTTCAAGCTCTCTGTTCAGCAGAAGCCGAGTAATAATCAGGAAAGGCAGGAAATGGAGGTTATCCCGTATGCTAATATAGTGGGGAGTGTGATGTATGCCATGATTGGAACTAGACCTGACATAGCTCAAGCCATCAGTGTGACTAGTAGATTCATGGCAGACCATGGAAAGCAACATTGGTTGGCTCTGAAATGGACTCTCAAGTACTTGAAGGGAGCTGGAGATTATGGAATATTGTTCAGTGGAAATCAGGAATGGGAAGGTGATGCTCTTGTTGGATACTGTGACAGTGACTATGCTGGCAATCTTGACAACCGGAAGTCCCAATCCGGTTATATCTTCACACTTTTTGGTGGAGCAGTGAGCTGGAAGTCCAGCCTCCAGAGTGTAGTGGCTCTCTCCACAACGGAGGCGGAGTATATGGCATTAACTGCGGCTGTGAAAGAAAGTTTTTGGCTTAAGGGAATTGCATCAGAGTTTGGGGTGGAGCAGAAATCAGTAGCCATTGGTTGTGACAATAATGGTGCAATTAGCTTAGCCAAACACCAGGTTTTTCATGAAAGGAGCAAGCACATTGATGTGCGGCATCACTTCATCAGAGAAGAGATTGAAAAGGGAAGAGTTGAAGTCTTCAAGGTTGATACAACAGAGAATCCTGCTGATATGCTCACCAAGCCTCTAGCAAAGGAAAAATTTGAACTGTGCATGAGATTGGTGGGGTTATGCAGAAAGGAATGAAGTTTGGGATGAAAGGCCAAGGTGGAGATTTGTTATATTGGCCATTCATCTGTGCTGCAGATTCAGCTGGAGTGTGGAGGAGTAAGTAGAAATGGGGTTTTGAAGTGTAGGCTGTCAAATGAAACTGGAAATAGCCAAGAATGTTCAGGGACCGTTGGATCAAAGCCTATTGATCATTCTAATCTGAGCCGTTGATTTGTCTTTGACTGTTTTAGTTGACTAGCATTAAAAAGCTTTACAGCTTCGTTGTTTTTTCCCCAATTTCAGTTTTTACTTCTACCCTAGAACAGAGAATGTATTCTTGATTCTTCAAGATTGGTTTACTGCTTTATCAATAAAGTTTCTGATTTCTTGTTCCGATTTGATCTTATTGTTTGTTCGATTGATTCCATCTCTCGCACCAACACTAAATATGGCAAAAGTGAAATAGGAAATGTAATGAAGAACATTCAGATAGTACTACTTTCTTAGGCATGTCAAACCAGGACTTACTCTGTGAAAAAGTTAATGTTGAGAAGGCGAACCAGAAAATCATCCCTATTTGCTTGTGAGGAGGGCCTCGGAACTCTTCGTTCAGGCGATGCTCGAGGACCCACACGACAAAGCCGGTGAAGATGAAGGTACCTCCAATGGTGATCCAGAGGTCTCTTGTGAGAGGTGCCATGAAATCCCAAGTATTCTCTTTGTCCTTTATTAGGACAACGGTCGAAATCCCAGATTCTATGTAGGGAATGGTGAAGTCTACTTGTTGTGCTCGGCTAGCTGACATCGTTATATCTGCTACCACTGCATCAACTCTCTGTCATTTCCAACAAAATGTTTTCAGTCCTTTGAAAAACAAAACTAACACAAGGGAAAATACAAAATTTACCTTGAGTGCTAGCTGTTGAATGAGGCTGTCATAGTTATAAATAGTGCTATTTTGATCAGCATTTTTGAAAGGGATGTATTCAAATTGAACTGGATAAGGCAGTGATCTCATTGCCTCTTCAAACATTTCAATGCAGAAACCACTTGCATTAACTTTCCCTGTTTCTTCATCTATTGAAACATTCACAAGCTGGCCGGCTCTGCACTTCATCGGCACTCCCACCCTCAGCTTCCTCGCATTCACAGCCGCAGCTTCCCACCCTCGTGGCGCCTCACTAGTCTGCCCCGGCCACACCACGGCCCCGAGCGTATGCTTAATATCACCAACATCATCATCTCCCTTGAATCTCTTGGAAATCCCTTGATTTTCCCTCCAAAATCCCACAGTGTTTGCTCCATTGCCTACCACATTCATGATCTCAAACACAGAAGCCTGCAATTCACCATTCTTGATCATGAAATCCCCACTCAACCCTTTTGAGGTGAAGTTTCTGAGCAGAGGAGCAAGTCTTGGACCACTATTTGAAACCCCTATTGCTTCCATATCTGTCAGATTACCTCTACCAACGGCCGTTTTATTGAATCTCGGAGATGCATCTGCGCGTACGCGCTCCACGGATTCTGCTAGAGCAGTTATGCTGTCATAAGCCCACAGGCCAAAAACGTTCAGTTCTGATGTTTCAAGCGCTGGATTGTCCTGGCGAAACCTCTTCCTCCATCGCCCAGTGAAGTTGTGAACTTCACTGGACCTCGGAAAATAGGCCTTCACGCCCACCACGCCTTGCATGGCCTCAATAGTCTCTGAATCCACAGAGTCTAGCAAACTAGTGAGCGCGTCCGCGATGATCCAAGCATAACCCTCCCCCATCATCCCGGCTCTCCGGGCCATCTTGAAGAAACGCGACGCAACAGGTGGGAGCATGTGGACGACAAACACCCTCGTCTGCATCCTCCTCAGCTCCAACAGTTTTTCAAGAATCAGGTCATTGTCAGCAGAAGGGGAGATTGCTGTCATGTTTGAAACAAGAGCATTGCTCTCTAAAAAACGCTCGGTTAGAAATGGCAATAGTCCAATCCCATAAATGGTGTCTTCGTAGACTAAGACAACTTCCCTCCAATCAAAGTGGTTGACAATTGCAGCAACTGCTTTGGCCTGAGAAGCAGAGCACCATGAAGATCTGATGAAGAATGGGGACTCTTGAGGGGACAGAGATGGACTGGTTGCTGGTGAGATTATTGGGACTTTCACTCTATCACCAATATCTATCACAAAATCTGCTTGAATGGATGCTTGTGGCCCGAAAATCGCTATCACTTGAGTGTTTTTGAGCAGATCAATAGCTGCATGGGAAGTTCAATTCTTACCAAATTTCCATAACTTGCTTCCAATGTAGTAATAAAGAAGAAATCGACGTAATAAATATACATACCTGCAGAAGCTGCAGAGACGATATCACTGCTCGAATCTCTGAAATGAGGCACGATCATCGTCTTGTAAGTGTTTTTGGAGTAGAAATCTTCAATGGCCATAGAAATGCAAGTTTTGAACATCTTTCCAAGAGGTGTCTGAAGATCAAGAATGATTCCCACATCAACCTTTGCAGCTGCGGCGTTGGTGAAATGATCAAAAAGGAAAAGAAAGGTGAAGAAGGTGAGCTTTGAAATAGGCATATTTTGGAAGTACTGTATGAAGAATCTAAGATTGATAGTTATGAAAATATTTATTATACAAGTCTTGAAGGGGGATTTAGTGTATATGTAATTATGTTTAGAGATGTAATATGTTTTTGATTTAGTCAGCTTGAATTTTGTGACATTGAAATTATAGTTATAATAGTGGCATTGTCAAACCACTGTGAGTACTAATGTTACTCAGTCAGTTGAGTATCCCATTAAATACATTAAACCATAAAAGCTTTCTTGTAAGCAAGCGTCCTTACCCACTTTTTAATACTAGTAAAAACTAAAAATAATAGTAGTACTAAGCATTAATTATCAAAGCAGAGATATTATTATAATAAAATTTATGGTTGACATTAATAGATAGAATTTGTAAAATAATTAAATACTAATATAGTGCATACGCATTAACCGACCAAAGTGGAGTGTAAGAATTTCTCTCGTGTAGCTCATAGTAGTACTAGTACTAAACCATATGTTACCTTGGATTATATATCTGACCAAATCTTATCCAAATAAATTTTCTTTTCCTATCCATGAAATTAGTAAATTCAGCAGTAGAGTTTATTTAACAGGAAATATGATGTAATTCTTTTGTCAGATAATAAGGTGTACTGTACATATATGGTGTTTTTTGATAGGAGTGAAGAAGAATTAGGACTAGAGCTATGGGCTTCATTCTTGTGAGAGGCATCAAAATTAACAATATAAAGAGTAATGAAGAATAATTTTGACCACTATGAATATTTTCTATGTAAAACAACAAAAAACAACTTTGTAGTATCTTAGTTAATGTTGGTTTCAAACATAAGGGAGCACTCATTTTGTCATGCATCTACATACTACTACTAATTAGAAGCTTCTTCATGCATTTTTGTTGTTAAAATTGAGCCAGGGGGTACTACATACTACTACTAATTAGTTAAATTTTCCACAAGGAAATAGTGCATATTCTTGTGGGACGGAGGGAGTACTATATAAATACTGCCAATTTTTTAACAATTTAACATTAATATCTAAGGATGTCAATCCGGTCAATCTTACTCAAAAAAAAATTCTGATATAATTTTTGTTGCATTCTGATATATGGCTATTTGCTGTGCTCGTGCTAACGGCAAGCTACACTGCAAACTTGACATCTCTGTGCACAGTGAAGCAGCTCGATGCCACGGACTTTCGGGACATAACAATGAAAGGTGAATGTGTTGGGTTCAAAGAAGGCTCAGTTGTGAGGGCAGTTTTGGATAGTACAATACCAGACACCTCCAAGTTCAAAGTTCTCACCTCATTTGAAGAGTACCACCAAGCACTTTCATTAGGTAGCAGAAGAGATGGAGTTGCTGCAGTTGTTGATAACTTGCCTCCCATTAAGCTCTTCCTCTACAACTATTGCCATAAATACCGGTTATGGATTTGTAAGTGCGTCGCGTTTACTTTTTTATGATTGATAAGATACATGATGATTGTGTCTTTTCAGTCCATTATTTGCTACTCCCTTCATCCGACAATAAAAGTCTCATTTTGCTATTTTGGTTTTTATTCGCATTTCTTAAAACAAAGCTAAAGCGAAATTCTGCAGGCGTTTCAAAAGGGCTCCCCAATAACCTTGGATGTTTCAAAAGCAATCTTGGAGATGAAAGAGAACGGAAAAATGGACAGGATTTCGAGAAAATGGTTTGGCGAAGGAGGCTGTGGATTGAGCAATGGCTGCTGACTCGAAAAGGCTAACTGTAAACAACTTCAAGGGGCTGTTCTTGATCACTGGACTGTCTTCATTCTCAGCTCTAGCCTGTTCAACTTGTTTGGAGCTCTGATGCCTCTCTCAAGCACAAACTAGTTAACCTTGCTCAGATTTTTGATAGGGAGAGAGATGATGAGTAACTGCCATTGTGAAGAAATGATAAAATAGAATGATGCTGCTAATCTTGAATTTAGTAAATTTAGCAGTAGAGTTTATATTTTTTTAACAGGAAACATGCTGTAATTCTTTTATCAGATAATGAAGTGTACATATATACTAGTATTAGATATGAGTTAGCATTAGAGCAACAATGATTATTTCCCAAGGGTGTGATAAGTTTTATCCAACTCATAGTTACCTTTTGAAGAAACCAAAACAACACCTTTGGCCATTCAACAGTTTCAAGTAATCATAAGATAAATATAATGAATGCATTAAACAATATCGAAAATAGAGTGTACAACATAACTAAAGATGAAGAAAACAAAATGATAAAAAGCAACAATATAAAGAGTAATGAAGTATAATTTTGTAAACTATAAATACTTTCTATGTACAACAGCATAAAACAACTTTGTAGTTATGGATTATTAGCCTCTTGCATTTCTATATCAACTGTTGAGACCCCTTCATCTTGTGAAAACATTCCTTCTTCATCACAACAAGTCCTAATTGATGGACTTTGTGATAAACCCTCAGATTCTGAGTGTTTTGATCCATCGTCTTTTCTCCCGACAAAAGCTCTAGACAGACTATGCAGCTTTTTCTTGACTGAAGCCGATGAGGCTAATATATGCCGGTTCTCATAAAAGAATCCGGAGAAGAACACAGCTAGAGCCATTGATGATGATAGCCCTGCAATGAGGAAAAGGCCGGTGAAACGATCCAGATCCAGGCTTTCCAGTCCATCAGCATTGCAGGCTTGTGGTCCAAACCACCTTTTTGTGATCACATCCATTCTCCCATTCTCTTTCATATCCAAGATTGCTATTGAAGCATTATCAACTATTGGTGAACCCTTCCTAAATGCCTGAAATTTTTCCAATGTAAGTGTTATTTTATTTGTGGAAATGATCAAAGTGGTAAGAAAGGCTACTTACAAATCCAAAACCAGAGGTTATGTATTTGGGATCAATCACGGCATACTTGTCGCAGTGTTTGCTAAGGAATAGCCTAAGATAAGGGATCTCATCAACAATTGCAGCTGCTCCTCCATTTCTGCTACCTTTAGAGAGAGCGTCTCCGTATTCATCTATTGTGCCGAAGTTCCTCAGGTTGTAGTTGTTGAATAAAGTGCTACCGTTGAACAATCCAGTGACTAATGAGCCATTTTGATGGCCTATGTATTCACCCTTCTTGATCATATCTGTAGACTTGAGCTGTTGTACTGTCAGCATAGATGTCAAGTTGGCGTTGTAGCTTGAATTCAAAACCAGCATCACGAACAGCCACACAAACACTACGAATCTTGTCAAGTTGCTCGTCACATTCTCCGCTGACAATAAATACAATTTTGATAAACACATTCTCAGAGGAGTATTATTGATGTACTCTGTAAGTAGACTTACTATGTGAAAAAACAAGAGTTGAGAAAGAGAACCACATCGTCGTCCCTACTTGCTGTGTAGGTGGACCTCTGAAATCTGTGTTCACACGATGCTCAAGGACCCAAACAACAAATCCGGTGAAGATGGAGAAGGCCCATATGGTCAGCCAGAGGCCAAGTGTTAGAGGCTTCATGAATATCCAACCATTCTTCGTCTCTTGATCCGTGGTTGGCACGAGCATAGCAACTCCAGGTTCTGTGTAAGGAACAGTGAAATCCACTAATCTCAATCTGTTACTTGTAATAGTCACATCTCCCACAGCTGCATCAATATTCTGCCATTGGAGAAGAAGTATTAATTAGTAAGTTTAACATTGAAACAAGCAAGAGATTAATAGGGAAAAAACCTGAAGAAATACTTGACGAACAAAATCATCATAGTTCACATTTTCAAAAGGGATATACTGTATTGCAAGTCCATCTCCATAGGGTAATGACTTCAAAACTTCCTCAAAAACATCAATACAGAAACCAGTTGCTTTAAAAACACCATCTGCAACCTCTTCAACATTGATAATTTCACTAACCCCTGCGTTCCTAGGAACTCCGACTCTCAGCCTTCTAGGCACGGCCATCGTTTGACCGGGCCATATGATGGCAAGATCCTTCGAAATGCCATTCTGTTCTGTCCAAAATCCGACAGTGTTCACTCGATTGCCAATCACATTCACAATCTCAAATTCAGATGGTTGTAACTGACCATCACTGATGATATTGCAATCACCCCTCAAGCCTTTAGAAAGTAAATTCTTGATCAATGGAGCAAGTTTTGGACCACTATTAGAAGTCCCTATTGCTTCCAAATCCGTTAAGCTGCCTCCACCCGCCATTTTCTTGAATCTTGGAGATGCATCTGCGCGTACACGCTCCACAGATTCTGCTACAGCAGCTATGCTTTCATAAGCCCACAAACCAAAAGCATTCAGATCTGACCTTACAATCTCCGGATTCTCCTCATAAAACCTCTTCCTCCATCTTCTATCGAAGCTAATAACTTGGTCAGATTTGGGGATATGAGCCTTCACACCTACTACTCCCTGCATTGCTTCACTAGCTTCTGAATCCAATAAACTAGGTAGCGGATCAGCAACTATCCACGCGTACCCCTTGCTCATCATTCCAGCTTCTTTCGCCATTTGGAAGAATCGAGATGCAAGAGATGGTGGCATGTGAACCACAAACACCCTTGCCTGCTTCTTCTTGAGCTCATTCAGTTGTTGAAGAATCTCATCATTTTTAGCAGAAGGAGAAACTGCATATTGGGATGAGACAAAAGCATCCTCTCCCAAAAGTGGTACTGATCCACTTCCATATCTCGTATCCTCGTAGATAAAAACAACCTCCCTCCAACCAAAGTTCTTTACAACCGCAGCTACTGCCTTGGCCTGAGAAGCAGCACACCATGACGATCTGATGAAGTATGGTGAGTGGCGAGGCGATAGAGAGGGGCTCGTTGCTGGTGATATTATCGGAACTTTCACTTTGTCACCAATTTCCATCACATAGTGTGCTTGAATGGATGTTTGCGGCCCCAAAATCGCCACTACTTGAGTATTCTTCAGCAGATCAATGGCTGCATTTTCAGAAAAAGTTTCCAAGAAATGTAAACTTGTATTGAAGGAAAAGAGGTGTTATAGTATTTATATATACCTGCAGAAGCTGCAGAAACAACATCTTCTCTTGAATCCTTGAAATGTGGCACGATCACAGTGCTATAATTAGTGTTTTTGGAGTAGAATTCTTCAATGGCCATAGAAATGCAAGTTTTGTACATCTTTCCTTGAATTGTTTGAAGATCAAGAATAACTCCGACGTCAACCTTTGCATTGAAACTGCTCAATGGAGAAACGCAAGAGGTCATATACAAAAGCATAAGCAACAAATAAAAGAGTGGTTTCTGCATTGGAAATTTGGAAAAGTATTAAGAATCTAATAAAAATGAATAGTATCTACTTGGGAAATGGATCGATGAAGCAACACTTGTATATATACATATACGAGCATGCAAAATTCCAACTTTGGAAAAATGAAATGATCACGTAATTACGCTTTACTAAGTCTTTGATTTTAATTAAAAAAGAGTGGACTTGTCATTGTCAATCAAAACAAGAAATTTCTTTTGCAGTAGAAGCTCTGACCAATTCTCATGTTCTAGTCTTAATTCTAAGTGTTCGCTCTTTTATTCTTCAAGAAATTTCTGATAGTTTGCGTCCTAAATTCTGAAAATAATATCATAATTTCCAATATCTGGTAAAAACTTAAATAATACTCCTACTAATATAATTAAGATATTAAATAATTCTTATTTTATCAATAAATAAAATCAACAAATATTAAATTCATGTTAAAAAATTCAATACAATATTAGTACAACATAATTCATGTTAAAAAAAAATTCCAAAATACCATTATTTGCAGTTTAAATTAGTGCATCACAATTACTACTACTAATATTTTGTCACCAGTTCTATTGTTGACCACTTCCCTTGTTCACAGCAAATGCAGCTTTTGCAACCATTTCTTCACAAACAACTGCTGATTTCTTGGAAAATGGCAGCAGCCAATTATTAGAAGCTTCTTCATGCATCTACATACTACTACTAATTAGAAGCTTCTTCTTGCATTTTTGTTGTTAGTAATTATTTGCTTTTCCTGAAATTAAGTAATCATTAAAGTGCTGCTTGTTCTTGCTAATTAAAGTTGTTTCAACTAATTTAATAAACTGGTGTGGAAGCATGACCAGTGCTTTAGAGGTGGACCCGCCGGCCACGGCTCCATTGCAGCGTCACGGTGGACTCAAATTGAAACATTTGGCATCCTGCATTAACCACTCTACTACTAGCTACGCAACACGCACACGCACGCATATTAATTAACTTTAATGAAATTATTAATACCCCAATGCAAAAATCGCTATACAACATATATTATCTTCAAACTCCCACAAAAACAATCATAATTTGTGCTAATCATAGTTACTGAAAAATAATAACCGCACTGCATGTAAAAGTATTCGATTTAAATCTTAAAAATATGTATTTAAAATAATTAATGTTTAGTTTTATCATAATTTTGAAGAATTCTAGATGCAAAAAGATCGATGAATAAATATAGACCATTATCCTCTAAACTAGCTAGAATAGAGCTCCTAATTACATACATACTTGTATTTCTATATTATGTGGATATCATATTTGGCCTGTAATATTATCACTACATCTTCAAGTTATAATACACAATTATTTAATAGTACTATATATAAAATATTAGTTTGATACACCCTTAATTTCATGCAATTTCCGAATGGTTATGAAAAAAATCCACATGGAGGTAGAACTTTATTTCCTTGTAACAACCACCTTGCAGAACTTTTCATGATGCTTTTATTACCTTTTTTCTTTTCACGTCATCTTCAAAAGAGCATTTCATATTTTCGTATATACTGGTTATATGTATCTTTTCTACAAACCATAGAACAAGCTCTTAAGAGACTAACATTTGGAACACTCTGTAGCTAGGGAAATAATAATATTTCAATCGCTTTTTTTTTCTTTCTATTTATATCGATTGATTTATCAAATACGCATTAAATCTCATGGTCTCAAAAGTGATAGTAGTATATTTTTATGAGATAGAAAGAATATTAATTAAATATTATTATTAGTATTTTCGTTTTCTTGTGATATGGCTATTTCGTTTTCTTGAGCTCAATTGAAGCCATGCTAGTGTAGGAAACGTACGGATGTTGCCAAACGCGAGTTTAGTGTGAATAATTATTTATTATTATTATAAGACGAGTGCGGTTCCCTTTTTGGTACTTCCGCCTAGCCTCGTCAGTGCTCCCTAGCTAGTGGTTGATGAAAATATGATACAAATAGGGTAGTAAATTTGTAAACACAACCAAATCACTAATAACCATGCTTATGTAGGCTTTATAAAAGCAATAAACTCACCCTGTATAGAGAAACCACTAGTTCCAGATCCCCCACCGCGAATCGATTGAGACATGATGCCTACATCAGATTAAAAAAACAAACCAGTAAACACATCACACAACACAACCTCATAAGGAGAACACAATCACCAGACATAGAAAGTTTGACACATTGCTGGTTTAAACGCAGATACATAATACTATACATGAACCAAGCAACATCACTCTAACATATTGTCTTGCCCAAATAATTGAAAATACACAGAGGATAATAAAATTAAATTGTATATTGCAATGTACAACACCACGATTATGTTGGAAGCTCTATGTGTTGATGAATCATCAATTAAACTTGAAGAAGTGGGGGAAGAGAAAGCATACCTGCACACAAAATCGGTTGAGAGAGATTCACGGTAGTGTTATGAAGTCCAATGCCGAACAAATGGAAGAGAAATATAGAATATGTACCTAGAGTCTGCTCCCACATCGTTTTTGGCGAAAATTTGGGCGCCCAATTTGTTTCAATTTCCCGCTATTAATTCCGGTGAAATTTGGAAAGGGAGAAATATGTCATTGAACTTGAAAACATAATTTAAAAAAAAAAATAAAAGCAACTGTGCGGCCCATATTTCAACTGAAATCTGATAGACTAAACAAGGGTTACGTTATCTGAACATGTGGGCCATAGTCATCCAATTCTGTTCCATAAATCAAATATTGTATCTATGAGATTTTGAAATCTCCAAGGGTGAACACGCCCTTAGTTTTACACTTTTTCATCTATGTACAAGATTCTCCCACTCATTCATGTATTATTAATTAAATTGGTTTTTAATTAAACCTTCGAGAGTTGTTTCGACTTATTATTAAATTTAAACTGGTAAGTGTGGAAGTATCACCACCTCACTTCCTTTTCCCTTTTAACCCGTCGCCCATGGCTGCCATTCCCCTCTTTCACTAATCATTAGGCCAACGCATGCACGTGCAAATTTATGCAATATGAAGTTATCAACACCCTAATGCAAAAATAATTGTATAAGATCCATCAGCCATGGCTGCTACATAAACTAAAACTTAAAATATATATATAATACTACCAATTCTTTTAATAATTTTTAACATTAATATCTGCGTGCGTATTTACTGAGGTTACATAGCTAATTAATATACTCCGTTTACTTTTTTAAATATATTAGGATCATCAATTACAACATTAGTTTGATATTGTCCGCTTTGATCAAGCCCGCACGAATTTTGTCACGATCACCCTTTCTAGGGTTAATAAATGCGAGTGGTCGCAACTAATAGGACATTAAGAAATGGAAATATACTAGGATTTCAAATAAGAGTTTGACCAAAATATTTAATATTCAAATAAAGGAGGAAAAATCAAAGTAATGTCTTAGCATTTAAATCCAAGGTCAATAGATATCATGTTTAATAATCCAAGAGTAAATGAGGTTCAAAACATAATTGTGAAAAATAGTATTTATCTCATCGAAAGCGTTCAAGAGAAAGAGTAACGTCATGTATGAAGACATGACGGCACTCGGATTCAAATAATAACCAGCAAGACTTTAATTTAAGCTCAACACCACCCAGCTCGTCGCAACTCAACCTGCACATGTGGAAAACACATGCAGGGCTGAGTACTATAAAATACTCAATGGACTTATGCCGAAAACATAGTTATAAAAAATATTATATTTATCATGTCATTTTCAAGTAATCATCGAGGTTTTAGCTTTAGAAAGGCCTGAGGCACCAAAATATTTCATCGTTCAAAATCACGGCAGCGCAACCAATTTCCCATAGACGTCTACCATATCTGCTCATACATGACTTGGAATGTGGCCACAATCCAAATCACTAGACCGGCCAACTCATAAGATGACACACGGTCTACCATAGGTACTGTGCACTAATCCAAGTAGGGTTTGCATGCCGCCTACAAGGATCTGAATTCAATTTAAATAATATATGGCAAAGTTATTTCAGATAAGCACGTTAAAACCAAAATACGGCATGATAAACATATTCACATTTCGTTCCCATCGATAAAATAGTTAGGACTCACTTGCGAGATATCACCTTTAGAATTTAAAAATAACACATAGATCAACACAGGGAATTAAAATAAATAAGATGCATGAATCCTATGACTTCGATTATTTTAATTTTAGCGATACAATTATGAATTTGCCCAACTAGAAACTTGATTTTTCGGTTAATTTCGGCCGCCCAAGGCTAGAAGTTACTCATGTCAAATGGTGACACAAATTATTAGTTGGGGGGAGTAAAAATTTAGTACTAGAAAAATAGAAAATGTTGAAAGATTTAGGTAGTAGTGCATGCAAAAGAAAAGATACATCATTCCCTTTTTTACAGGGAAATAGTTTGGTTAAGTGACTACGACATGGGAAAAGAACCAAACGAAGAAAAACCCATGAAGGAGCTTATAACACTGCTCGACAAACAACGGGAAGAGAACCAAACGGAGCTTATAACAGTGCTCGACAAACAACTTGAAACATTAGGAGTAATTATTCATATGTTGTTGGGTCATTGGCAGAGTAAATTTGTAATGCTCTGCGTAGCCGTCACAATTTGCATTACGCATATCAAATAATTAGTCGATCTCTTCGTGCCGATGACTCTCCCTCTCATCCCAGCCGAGCTCGTGATCCGCACCACCCCCAGGCTCAAATCGGCCGAGAGCTCAGCGGCGTTCAAGAAAAGGGGCGCGATAAGGATCATCGTCTTGGTGGATCTTTTGGCAACCCCGGAGGCGGGGATGGGAACCTGGCCCACCATAGCCCCCTCGTAGAAGAAGTCGAGGGTGGTGTTGCGGTAGTCGTAGGGGACGAAGTTGGGATTGTTCACCGCCAACTCGGCGGTTATGTCGGCCTGCAGCCACGGATTCTGCGGCGTTCCAACGCTGAGGCTCGTCAACATGGCTCCCACCATACCGAGCTTGGGCGTTTTCACTGGCAACATGACTACATCAATTATAATCCCGGCTGCTATCACGATGATCGTGGTAACAATGCAGCAGCACTGCCATCTCTCGCCGGTGGTGGGGGGATTCACTCTAGGGGTGCTGTTGTTGCACGACTCAGGGAGAACACGATCCACAAATATGCTCATTTTAGTTGAGTTGAAGCCCTGCAAAGCTTTTGCTATATTACTATATATATAGGAAATCAACACTCAGAGAGATGTTGCCAAATGCGACTATTTATGTTTAGTGCTAATTATCTAATACTACCTCCGTTCCATAGTAGTGGAGGCATTTCTTTTCGGCACGGAGATTAAGAAAAAGTTGTGTTGGGTGAGTTAAATAAATGAAGATAAAGTAAGAAATGAAAAAGGTAGAGAGATGTAGAGAGAATAAAGTAAGAGAGAGTAAAGTATGTGAGAAGAAATGTATTGACTTTTACCAAAAAAGGAAATGACTCTACTACTATGGAACGTACCAAAATGGCAAAATGACTCTACTACTGTGAAACGGAGGGAGTAGTTTATTTTGGTTTCAAAAGGGACTACAACATCACTACCTACTTCACTGTTCATGCATTCTTCTTGTTAGTAAAGTGGTTTTCCACAACATCACTACCTAGTTCACGATTCACTCTACACATTGTGAGGTGTATTGAAGCCATGCAAACCTATTGGTATACATATATATATATATTACTCACCTATTTGTCACCTATTTCTTTTTTCGTCCGTCCCTAAAAATTTATCACCTTTCACTTTTACCATTTTTGGTAGTAGACCCTACATTCCATTAACTCATTCATACTCATATTTTATTATAAAACTAATATATAAAAGTAGGACCCACATGCCACCAACTTTTTCAATCCATTTTCTGTTACATTTTTTAAAACTCGTGTCGGCTCAAATGGGGAAGAATTATTAGGGACGGATGGCTAGTAAATAGGAAAGACAAGAGAGATATGTTGCCAAATGTGACTATTTACTCCCTCCGTGCCAGATTATTCGGGTCACTTTGACAGGGCACGGGTTTTAGGAATTATAATGAAAAGTGGGTTGAAAAAGTTAGTGGAATGTGGGTCCTACCTTTATATATTAGTTTTATAATAAAATGTGAGTAGGAATGAGTTAGTGGAATATGGGGTCCACTATCAAAAATGGTAAAAGTGAAGTGGGACAAATTATGTGGGACGGACCGAAATAGAAAACTGGAACGAATTATCTAGGACGGAGGGAGTAATAATCTATTGGTATAATTATCTTAGTTTGTTATGGTTTCAAACGTGTTATAAAGGGAGCACTAACTTTTTCATGTATCTACACATTACTTGTAACAACCCGCTTTCCTAGGGTACAATAAATGCGGCGACTGCTACCAAAACGGACTCACAGAAATGAATGAAGGCTAGGGTTTCAATTAAAGAGTGTCGACCAAAAGATTTGAAAGAACTATCAGAGTGTTTAAAGCAATAACTTAACCTCGAAACTCGAATAAAAAGGAAGGTGTAATAAATGACGTTCAACAATGTCAAGAGTATGACATAGTTTTCCAAGATAAAACCACAAGATAGTCTAAAGCCTCTGACTCGAAAGAAGAGTGCAACCTATCCGAAATAAGCATAAGTGTATCAAACTCAGCGGAAAACGACCAAGAGAAAGAATAGCTATGTATGAAGACACAACTACGCTTGATGTTTCAGATATCCATCTTAATTAATTATCATGCTCAACACCCGCCACCGCTCGTCATCGTTCAACCTGCACATAAGGAAAACACATGCAGGGCTGAGTATTTTGAAATACTCAGTGAACTCGTTGCCAAAACATTTTACAAGTTATGCCACCCTTACCAAGTGAACTCGAGTTTTACAATTTATCAAAATAAAATATCATCGAGTATCACAAAATATTTTCATAGATTGGCCAATCAAAATAACTCCCCATTTCCTCATCAAATTCCACATCCACATATCGCAATCTTTCCATGGTGCGACGAAAGCGTGGCCACGCTTTTCGCCCACGAGACCGGCCGACTAGCTAGGACGGCTCCCGATCCCCTCGTGTACACAGCCTGGTAGGGTTTGCGGCCCATACTCAGACCCGAATTCGTATATCATATCCAAGCCCTATAGCCCAATGGAGCGAACTCACAAACTAGGCATCAGGCACACAATCTCACAATAAAACAGACATAGGCATGGCATAACAGTTAAACCACCCTTATAGCTCCGATAATTATCTTTGACTAAATAAAAGAGAGTTTTTGAGAGTAAAGCCCACCTCGACTGCTTAGATTTCAAGTAGTTTCGCTTTTTCCGTTATCTGGCTTCGCAACCGAAGTTTCACCTTTAAATTCACATAGGCACATATTCACAAATTAGGTTCAATTATGACTCTTAACTTATGCATGTCTCGTTACTTCCCTCTTTCCCATCGATTCACCTTAATCTTCATAACTTATAATTCTAAGTCACACTCATCATAAATTACTAATTTCAAGTCACGCTTAGCTTACATATATTTCTTAGCATCTCAACCCTAGATCTATCATCATATGTCATACAAAAGTATTTAGCCATCAAGCACACACTACACAACACACACTCACACGCATAACACACACACACGGCACACACACCTCACACACTCTCGGCACACACACACACACACACACATGTTCCCATATCCCTTCTTATCCCTTTTTCACTCAATTAATATGCATGAAGGTTCAAGAACACTGATTAAATCGGTTGGAAGAAAAAGAAAAGAAGGGGTAGAAGAAGAACAACATAACTCTTAAGCAAAAATACCTTTTTAGAGAAAATCAATCGGTAGAAATAAGGTAGAGACTTGGTTCTTCAATATCCTCGGATTAAACTTCGATTTCTTCTCAAAAGATGAAGGATTTATGGAGTAAAGTGGAAGAAAATTGAGAGAGTATGAAGAAGAAGAGAGGGGGACGAAAATATGAGGGGGGCGAAAATAATGAACTAGGGTTGGGGTCTTGGCTCTTATTTATAGAGTCCAATAAGATCTTTAGAATATTTGGTAAGATTCTATTCTCCACAATTAAATAAATAAATATTATGGAGTATGGAAGAAGAATTAACAAAAATAGAATAGGGCACAAAGCATGGGATTTTCGAAAATTATGGCTTCTAATTAGCCAAGATTTCGTTTGGTATTTTTCCGGAGTAGAATAAAATATCACGGAGCAAAATAAATAAAATAAAAGAATTCTCCCAAATCTTGGAATTAAAAAGAGGCGTGTACTTTGCTTGATATATAAGGAATTGGATTTCTTTATTAACTAAAATAATATATGGCATAATCTTTTGAGCTATGGAAAGATTTGGTAGAATATTTAAATTCTAAGTATGGAAAGAAATCAAATAAGAAGTCAAATAAAATAACTCCTTTCCTTCTACATGTGATTTTCAAAAATCACAAAATAATAGAGGCTAGTATTTTTGGAAATTTTCTCTAATATTCTCACTCACCCTTAATCAAATAATTCATCTCATAAATTAATTAATCACATATGCCACATCATAATAGTCAACAAATTTGACTTTTCAAACTTCTCAATCAAATAAACTCATGTAATAAATTCACTTATCAAATAATTCACATCTTCCACGACATCAAAAATAAATTCTAGGGCTCTAAAATTAGGGTTCGAAAATTCGGGATGTTACATTACTAGTTAGAAGCTTCTGCCCATCTTTCATGCATTCTTCTTGTTGGTAAAGTGGTTTTTTCCTACTAATGATTAAAGTGTTGCTTCTTTACTAAATTAATCTTGCTAATTTAACCTCCCAGAGTTGTTTCAACTTGAATTAATTAAGAAACTGGTGTGGAAGCATGACCACTTGATTTTCTTTTCTGCTTTAGAGATGGACCCACCGGCGGACACGACTCCATGCAGCATGACATCCAAACAAGCCCTTGTCACAAAAGACTCAAATTCAAAACCTTTAGCGTCCGGCATTAACCAATCTACTATTAGCTAGGCGCACTTCACACTCAGGTTATAACATTATTGAATCTTATAACTATACGTACATTCCTTCGAAGCAAAAAAAAAAACTATATGTGCATGTTAATGTTGGTTTCAAACGTAAGAGAGCACTAACTTTTTCATGCATCTACATACGACTACTAATTAGAAGCTTCTTCATGCATTTTTGTTGTTAGTAATTTTCTTTTCCTGAAACTAAGTAATCATTAAAGTGCTGCTTGTTCTTGCTAATTAAAGTTGTTTCAACTTATTTAATAAACTGGTGTGGAAGCTGACCAGTTGACTTCCTTTTCTGCTTTAGAGGTGGACCCGCCGGCCACGGCTTCATTGCAGCGTCACGGTGGACTCAAACTGAAACATTTGGCATCCCGCATTAATCACTCTACTGCTCGAGTTATTACATTGTTGAATCTTAACTATACGTGCATACTAATTAAATTTAATGAAATTATTAATACCCCAATGCAAAAATCGCTATACTCCATATATCATCTTCAAATTCCCACAAAAACAATCATAATTTTTGCTAATCATAGTTACTGAAAAATAATAACTGCACTGCATGTAAAAGTATTCGATTTAAATCATAAAAATATGTATTTAAAATATTTAACGTATAGTTTTATCATAATTTTTAAGAATTCTAGATGCAAAAATATCGATGAATAAATATAGACCATTTTCCTCATAACTAGAATAGAGCTCCTAACATGCATACTTGTATTTCTATATTATCTGGATATCATATTTGGCCTGTAATATTATCACTATATACAGTACTACATCTACAAGTTATAATGCATAGTTATTTAAAAAATATTAGTACAATTAATTTTATGCATTTCCGACTGGTTATGAAAAAAATCCACATGGAGGTAGCTTTATCCTTGTAACAACCAAGTTGCAGAACTTTTCATAATGCTTTTATTTACCTTTTTCATTTCACGTCATCTTCAAAAGAGCATTTCGTATTTTTGTATACACTGGTATATGTATTTTCGACAAACCGTAGAACAAGCTCTTAAGAAACTAACATTTGGAACACTATGTAACACTATGTAGCTATGGAACTAACAATATTTCAATCGCTTTTTTTTTCCTTTCTATTTATCTCTTGCTTTATCAAATACGCATTAAATCTAGCTCATGAGTTCAAAAGCGATAGTAGTATATATTTATGAGATAGAAAGAATAGTAGTAATTTAGTATGAATGAATTTTTGATACATAGAGTTATTTGATTATAATTAGTATAGGAATTTATTAGCATCCAATCAATTTAATTAATTCATTGATAAATAGGAGTATTTAAATTTTTCAGTTTTGTATCTTAAAGCTATGCAAACTGAGATATAGAAAATATTGAAAGTTGGTGTACGTAATATATGCATGCAAAAGAAAAGATAAGGTTCCCTTTTATAGAGGAATTAAACTAGTTTGGTTCAGTAGGTACGACATGGGAAAAGAACCAAACGAAGAAAAACCCATGAAGAAGCTTATAACACGATAAAGCTAAACTAATAGTAGTAGTGTCCATTTATTTTCATTCACAGACTAAACTTGTAATAGTTTGCGAAGCCGTCATAATTTGCATGAGGCAATTCAAAGAAGTCGATCTCTCGAATATTCCGACGAATGTGCCTCTCATCCCCGCGGAGGTCGTGATGGCCACCACCCCGACGCTCAAATCGGAGGAGAGCTTGGCGCCGGCGCTGCTGAAGTCGAGGGCGGCCACAAGGAACATCTTCTTGGTGGATCTTGTGGAGACCGCGGAGGCAGGAACGGAAGCCCGGCCCACCATAGCCCCCTCGTAGAAGAAGTCGAGGGTGGTGTTGCCGTAGTCGTAGCCGCCCAAGACCCAAGTTGGTGTTCTTCACCGCCAACTCCGCGATCACGGTGGCCTGCAGCGTCGGGTTATTCTGATCCGTTCCAACGCCGAGGCTCGTCACCATGGCTCTGGCGATGCAGAGCTTCGGCGTTTTCAGTTCCACCACTTTCAATCCGAATAAAGCAATCCCTGCATGCGGTGCTCGTTATTTTTACTCCCTCCGTCCCAATAAATATGAGACGTTTGCTTTTCGTCACATGATTTTATGTAGTGTTGTTTTGTGAGTTAAAGAAGAGAGAGTAAAGTATGAGAGAGGGAAAAGTAGAGATAAAGTTATTTCTATTTTAAGAAACGTTTCATTTTTAATGGGACAACCCAGAAAGGAAAACGTTTTATTTCTAATGGGACAGAAGGAGTATTTATATTCTTTCCTAATTAATTAAACACAAGAAAAAATCAAATAAACCTGCGGTACCGGTGATTATGAGCAACAAAACAATGCTGCAGCACCATTTTCTGCGCCCATTCCCTCTACCTCTAGAGTCCGCGGCGCTGCTGCTGCTGGTGCCCGTGCCGGTGATGAGGCCATTATTCTCGGTGGTGGTGGAGCCGGAGGCGAAGCGATCAACAAAAATATGTAAATTGGTTACAATTTCTAATATTTTATCTATGGTTTGAAGTCGTGCAAGTATCTGAGCTACGGATATGGCCATTTCGTTATCTTGAGTTTAGTTGAAGCCATGCTAGTGTGTATATATAGCCATATAGGAAATGTACGGATGTTGCCAATTCCAAACGCTACTATTTGTGTTTAGTGCGAATAATTTATTATTACTACTACTACGTTTTAGTTTTTCACTTTTTTCATATATGTACCAAGATTCTCCCACTCATTCATGCATTATTAATCAAAGTAAGTGGTGCTTTTTTAGTTTACTAAATTAATTAAACCTCCGAGAGTTGTTTCAACTTACTGTATTAAACTGGTAGGTGTGGAAGCATCACCACCTCACTTCCTTTTCCCTTTTAACCATCCACAGTGGAGCCGTCGCCCATGGCTGCAATGCCCCTCCATCCTGGTACCAGAGCGGGCCCAAGTCGATGATGGATTTTATCTCATTATCTCTTCTCTTGCCTACCCACTTGATAGAAATCCTATGTGTCATTCTGGCCTACACATGAGGGAGCGTGTTAAAACTATTAAATCTTATCTCACATTAATTTCGTGACAATCCTAGTTCTTCTATTTAAGTATGGATAATTATCCCCCGTATAAAGCCTTTTAAGGAATGAGTGGTTCATTTATAATACTAAGAGCATCCGCAGCGGTGCTCAGAACTCCGTCCGTCCGTTCGTGCCATGGGCAAGGACGAGCTCGTCCGCCGCTGCGAGCTGTTCGTCCGTCCGTGCCGCTGAGCAGCCCTACGTGGCACGATTTGATTGGCCAACGGCTTAGCCGTTGCCAAATTCGATTTTTCTTTTTTTAAAAAAAAAATTCATAAATAATTCGAAATAATACCAAAAATGAAAAAAAAATAGTTTTGGATTTCCAAAAAATAGAGCCGTTTATGGACGTTTTTTTTGGATTTTTGTGATTTTTTTTTATATCCCAAAATCATCTATAAATACACACATTCATCATCCACTTTTCACATCAAATTATCTCCCATTCATACTTTTTCATACTAAATCATCTACATCTTCCTCTCTCACCGAAACCCTCTCTAAAAAATTCAAAAATGGATTTCACCGATCTCATTGCGGAAGTGGAGCGCGAAGAACAAGAATATTATGAACAATATCATGCCGCCTATGAAGCCTATGTCACTGCCAATACCCCCGCCCCTTCTCCTCAACCAACTAGAGCAAAACGTCGCTACATCCCTCGTGATCGAGAGGGAGCCCACAAAAGGCTCGTTGCCGACTATTTTTCCGACCAGCCGCGGTATCCAGAAGATTACTTTCGGCGCCGTTTTCGCATGTCAAAACGGTTGTTTATGCGTATTGTCAACACATTGTCCACCCATGTTGAATACTTTCAAGAAGGTGCAGACGCAACCGGTCGGCAAAGTCTCTCGGCGTTGCAAAAGTGTACTTGTGCCATCCGACAACTTGCTACCAACTTGCTACTGGGCAAACGGCTGACCTCTTCGACGAGTATTTGCATGTCGGTGAGTCAACTAGAATCCTATGCCTCAAGAGTTTTTGCGACGGCGTTTGTTCTGATTTCGGCGAGGAATTCCTTCGGACACCACCACCGACGATTGTCAACGGTTGTTTCATCTTCACGAAACAGTCCACGGTTTTCCCGGTATGCTAGGCAGCATTGACTGCATGCATTGGAAGTGGAAGAATTGTCCGACTGCTTGGAGGGGGCAATACTTAAGCGGCCACAAAGGCGGCGGCCCAACGCTTATCCTTGAAGCAGTCGCCGACTACCGCCTATGGATTTGGCATGCATATTTCGGTGTTGCCGGATTCAACAACGACTTGAACGTGCTATATTCTTCACCACTCTTCGATGATGTTTTGAATGGTATAGCACCGGCGATCGACTTCACCGTCAACGGAAATGCATACCACATGAGTTACTCTCTCGCCAATGGTATCTACCCAAGGTGGTCAACTTTCATGAAGTCGTTCAGCAATCCACAAGAGCCGAGACGGATTCTTTTTGTGCAGCATCAAGAGTCTGCTCGGAAAGACGTCGAAAGAGCTTTTGGGGTCCTTCAATGCCAATTCAACATTGTGAAGTCCCCTTCTAGGCTTTGGTACGTTAAGAATATCGCCGACATCATGTACACGTGTATTATCTTGCACAACATGATTATAGCTAACGAAGGACCGATGGCGGCTAACTTTCACGACGAGGATGAAGCCGGAAGCTCAACCGCGAGGTCTCCCCCACGTCGAGGTGTGCATACGACGGTGAACGAGAGGATCGAAAGAAGATACACAATGTGCAATACAAGAGCCCACACTGAGCTACAAAAAGATCTAATCAATCACATTTGGGCCAAATTTGGCATCGAGTAGTGGGTCTTTTTAATTTTATAGATTTTAATTATGTAATATTTATTTTTTAGGATTTATATTATGTAATTTTTAATTTTTAGGATTTTAATTATGTAATTTTTAATTATTTTGTAATTTGTAATAGTATTCCGGGTATTTTTAATGCATTTTAATATTATGAAAATATTTTTATTTAAATTAAATAATAGAATGATGGGATCCTTGAGTTTGTCCTTAGCTAAGAGCATGGATACGGGTATTGTGCTCTTAGCTAAGGATAAGAAGTAAAAGTGGGTCCTGGTCCACTTCCGTGCTCTTAGCTAAGAGCACGGATGGGGATGCTCTTGACCTCACTGTGCCAACGCATGCATATTCAATTTTCATTCGTGCATTATGCAACATGAAATTATTAACACCACAATGCAACTATATACTCCTACCAGTTCCATGTGAAAGTACTCGATTTAACTGTCAACATCATACTATTTGATTTTGATTTATTTATTGAATGTTTTCTAATACTCCACCCATAAGCAATTACCTATCTCGATTCGTCCCATATTTTAAGAAATACTAGTACAAAATATAAATGAAGTAAAAAAGTGATTATTGTTAATTATTGAAAATTGTAATCTTTTGTGCAAAAGTCAATTTTTTTTCTTATTAACCCCTAATTCCCTAGCATCAATCTCATTTAATTGTTTATTAGTTACTAATTGGTACAGTTTGTTTTAGGTAGTTAAAAGTTGTGAGAAACTATTACCTCTATATTGTTATTAATTATTGAATATGCATTTTTTTCGTGTAAAAGTCAAATTTTACATTTTATCAACTCATAATTCACTAAGCACCGCGCTAGCTCAGATTCTTCGAGGTGGGTGGCAGTCTAGCATAGATGGCGATTGTTAATTATTGAAAGTTCTTACGTGCAAAAGTCAAATTTTTTCATCTTATCAACCCCTAATTCACTAACGTCAAACTCATTTACTTTGTGTTTGATAATTTTTGTATAGTTATATTGGTGTAGTTTATTTTTAGTAGTTTAAAGCAGTGAGAATCTACTATCTAACGAAATATATACTGTTATTAGTTATTGAAAATTGCATTTGTTTCGTGCAAAAGTCAAATTTTGGCGGAAAATATGAACGCAAATAAAGTGAATCACAACAAAATGTTTCCAAACAAAAATATATGGCAAATTCCTTTTCTTCTACCAAAACAGCCAACATGGTGATTTTCAATCATACCAAAACTAATCTAAAATCGAAACAACAACAACAATAACAGATAAACATAACTGTAGAGAAGCTGCTTCCTGTGGATTTTCATCATCGGCAGCCTAAAGATGTCTATTTTTATTGTAAGAGTCACTGAAAAACAGAGTTTTGTCTCGCAGCGAAGTTCCATAAAACATACAAACAATCAAGTTCAGAGGTCAAGAAAGACAAACTCTTCGATAGCAGGCACTTCGCCTATCTTCTTGAGTGTTTCCTTGCTAGGCGCTTCGTCCACCCCGATGGCCACAATAGCCTTCACCCTCTTCACAGTCCGGCTAACGCTCATGAAGCTCACGTTCACGTTGCTCTCTCCAAGAATCGTCCCAACTGTCCCGATCATGCCAGGCTGGTCGACTTGGCGGTAGAGGATCAGATTTCCCTCGAGGCTAACGTCCACGCTGAATGCTCCCACGCGTGTCAGGTGAGGCACACCGTCCTTCACTCTCCCCTCGATGCTTATGTTCCCGTTATCCAGCAATGCACTCTCGAATTTTGACCCCACGTTGCTTATCTGGACCTGAATGGAGTCGATGGGGCTCTCGGAAGAGGAGTCGACTAATAGTTTTTCCTCACTGATTCTTAGACCCTTCTGCTTGGCTATGAAGTCTGCGTTGACTAGGTTGATATGGGCATCTGAGATAGGCTCGATGATTCCCTTTACTATCATGGATCGGAGAAGTCTCGTGTCCATGTTGTCAGAGGCACGGGCCGAGCCATAGACCACCTTCACGGATTGTATTCCGCGTCCTCCAGCAACTAACTGGACGCCTAGTCTACCAAGCTTCTCAGCCAGATTGACATATGGAGCCAACTCAGACAGGACCTGATGGTGGAAATCAAGTTATAACCTTCATTGATGAGAATGTGCAAGGAAATGCTGAGGCAAGAATGATTTTGTTTTTTACCTCTGGAGGAACCATAGGAGCATTTACTGCAGTTGCAGAAAGTTCCCCTCTCAGTGCACCAACAACGGCCTCTGCTATTTCGACTGCAACTCCCTCCTGAAACGAAGGAAAAGAGCACGTATTATGCAACAAAAACATTCACAGGAAACTAGTAGGAATGGGATAATGGTTACAAATTCAAACCTGTGCTTCTTTTGTGCTAGCACCGAGATGTGGTGTAACTGTAACGTTTTCGTGTTGCACTAGTTTGCTATCTTTTGATGGGGGCTCCTTTGTGAAGACATCGAGGGCAGCCTACAAAAGTCAGGATGGAAAAAACTATTAAGGTTCCATAGCGAGATATGACTTCCAAATATTAGTGCAAAGGAAAAAGGAACATAAACATCCAAACAATTGAAATCATCAAAAGGAAAAAACATTCAACCTGTGCAACAATTCCTTCATCGAGGGCTCTCACAAGAGCATCCTCATCTATCACGCCACCACGGGCAACATTTATTATGCGCACTCCCTTCTTCATCTTTGCAAATGTTGCGTCATTGAATAGCTTGTTTGTAGTAGGAGTAAGAGGCATGTGGAGGGAGACGAAGTCAGCAGTGGAGAGGGCTTCATCAAATGAGACCAACTCGACACCAAGGGCACGTGCTCTATCGGCTGGGGCATATGGGTCGTGCGCTATAACATGCATTCCAAGGCCCTTAGCACGTCTTGCAACCTCAGAGCCAACCTTGCCAAATCCCATGATAGCCAATGTCTTCCCAACCAGTGAGACACCAACGTACTTGTTACGTTGCCATTGTCCTGTCAACAGCATTGCAATACACAAGTAAGGTCTTGAAGCCAATAAATATCGTACAAGTATTAACAAACAAAGTCGAATGGAAGGATTTATGATGCAGGGTCATTGGATAATAGCCCCCTATTGGCAAATATTCAGCATTGCACAATTTGCACCATTTTATGCAATATTCATCATAGTTTATGATCATTCATATTCTTCAAGAACAGGGCACAGCATAGACTAACATAAAATGCGCTTCATAGCAAACGAGTCCTATAGTCATAGTATATCACTATGAAGTTTGCCATACGAAAAATGATGAATTCAAAAATCTCTTCTCTGCACTGACTAAGTAGTTTTCACATAAAAATATGATAATACCATGATAAATGTTTCCAACCACCAACAAAGCGGCGGTTTTACCGGTGTCGCGCATTTACTATGGAAAAAATTAAGAGCAATATTTTATTCATCTACCACATGGACCTAGATTTTATTCATCAGCTTATTTTATTTTAGGTTGCAAAAAGTATTAAAAGCAGATTGTTCTATGTTTACATTCAGATCTGTATCAGCATCAATTCATTAAACTATTTGGAAAAGAACATTTTATGCGCAAAACGACAAACATTGAAAATCAGGACTGAATTATGGATCCACCGTCAAAAACAAGGTAAAATCGAATCATACCAGCCTTCATTGAGGCGTCAGATTGAGCAACATTCCTCGCCATTCCAGCGAGCAGCGCGATCCCATGCTCCGCCGCCGCGATCGTGTTCGCCGTCGGCGCATTCACCACCAGACAACCAAGCTCCGTCGCCGCCTGCAGATCCACATTGTCAATCCCCACGCCAGCTCGCCCGACGACCTTCAGCTTCCCCTTCGCCGCCTCGAACACCTGGCGCGTCACCTTCGTGCCGCTCCGCACGATTAGCGCATCGAACTCCCCGATCTTCGCGCACAAATCCTTCGGCGAGAGATTGTACAGGCACTCCACCTCCCCGTAGCTCCTCAGCAGGTCGAGACCGGCCTCTCCGAGTTTCTCGGAGACCAGAATCGTCGGCTTCGGCGATTTCACCTCCGGATCTGAATTCCGCGGCTGCGACGCCTGCTCGGATTCCCTCGCCGTCTTCAGAGCGCTGACTACGGAGCTGCGCGAGCTCAGATCCCTCGAGGTGGCGGAGATTGCGAGTTTTTGGATGGAAATTGACGAATTGGAGAAGGAAAGGCTAGCGGCGGAGGGGCGTGCGGCTGTGGCGTGGAGCGGAAGAGGCGGCGATTGGTCTGTCAGCTTGTTTGTCGCGGAGGAAATGGATGTTGCGGCCATTTTTTTCGTTTGTGTTTTTCTCTCTCTGGAATAGTGTGTGTAGTGTGTTAGAGATTCGTATGCAGAGATTTTGGCGGAAAGATGAATTGTGAATCTATATAGACCATATATATAGAGAAACTGTGATTTACTACGAAATTAGGATTTTAATTTAAAGCTTTAGTTTTTATTACTACTACTAAATTTTTGCCCAAAAAATAAATTTAGCTCGAATTTTAATAAATATAAAAAGAGTTAGTGGAAAAAAGTTCAGTAGTACAATACATGAGTTACTACTTTTACATAATTAATTTTACTAATAAATTAGTGTAATGTAAATTATAGTTAAAATTGGTAAAAGGTGACTGAGACATGTATTTTTTGAAATTGGAAAATTATCCCTAATTGCTTGATTTATAAAAATATGATTTTACCACTAAATTGATTCACTCACACTATTATTTTGAATTCAAGCGTGTATCGTAGTACAATTATATGGAGGCTAATCAAGAGTTATGACTAATTACCATTAAAAATGATAACAGCCTGAAATCAAGATTACCATTAAAAATGATAACAGCCTTAATTGACATCATGACTCTAAAAGACCAAACCAAAAATTCGTATACATTGGCGGCGACTTCAAGTATTTAACCATAAATAAAAATAATAAACACAATAATTATAAATTGTTGGATAAAAACTGTTGCTGTTAATTATTGAAAATTACCATTTCTTCGTGGCCAACAACAATCTTATTTAATCCGTGTTTAATGTTAAGCGTTTTATTTCATGACATTATTTTGTTTTTAATACCTTAAGTTCTTATTGAGTATTGACATTCTTAACTTTATAAATTATAGTATTAAAACTAAAGTTTGATTTGTTGTTTTATTCACTTATTTCAAGAAAATTGCAAAATAGACTTTAATTGTAAGTAAACTATATAAACTAATTAATGTCATAATCAAAATAAATGTGTGAAATAAAATGAATACCACTATTGTAGACTAAACTAAAGCAATGCTAAAGGATAATCGATCTCATAAAAATTAAGTTACTAGTACAATTTTGACCCTTAGCAAAGTGATAGGCGGGTGATTGTGACAAATGTAATTGTGCACTAACATGATTAAACTATTTACTAGTACATAATTTAAGTAAATTCATTGCATGTGGTTGGTATAAATGACAATTTTGGCTTTGTTGTTTCATGACATGTGATGGTTGTTGTGATAATCTGTCAAGTTTTAGTTCTGTATAAAGAAGTTTTATACTGTTTCACATGTTACAAATGTTTCTATGTTGGAATTCATTTCAAAATATGTAACATTATCAACTTTAAAACTCAATCAGTAGTTTGTTGATTAAATAATGAAAGATCCATTATACTTGGAAAATTTTAGTGGGTGGACATCAATTTTCTATTTTGCATTTGTTCGCACATGTAGAAATAACGGCATGTTAAATTAAATAAACAAAACTGTAATTTTGGTACTAAGAAAATAATTTAATGATAATTTTTATTTAATAAATTAATGCGTATGCCATGACGAAAATCCACACTCAAGTAGTAGTTGTCAAATGGTCATGTAAGTCTGATAGTGAAAAAAAAACACTATCATTTTGTTATAATCCTATTTTATCCGATATTAATAGAGTTCTATTATTGCACTTTTTATAGCGAAAGTAATTAACTATACTTACTCCATTATAAATTACTAGTACTTTGCATTTATGATATATAGCGTAGGATACTGTTTTAATTTCCAAAAAGGTTCACTATTTACTTGAGAAAAAATTATCTACTCAAAGAATACCAAGGTGACAATCCTATTTGGTATGTCACGCCCATAAAATTTTGACAAATGAAAATGTATATAACCCCAAATTCCAACTAGATATATAAAATTTGGAAACAATCTAAATATAATGTACACCATTTATTATATGGAAAGTTTATGCATATTCTATATATAATAGACACGATATATAAACAGTAGATAATACTAGTAACATAATAATTGGGATGACGATCACTATTTTTAATAGTAGTTTTAGTTTATAAAATTTCAAATTTAATTGCTTTATCATGCAACAATCATTTGTCTTATTTTGTTTATGAAGTTTTTCATGCTATATTAAAAATAATATAATAAAATTAATTTCTAGATCATCTTAGTAAAATTAGTTTTTTAGATTATCTTATTATTATTAAATATTTTATAATTAACAAAATGTATAATATTCATACAGTTAATGTCTAGCTATATAATTACGTATTTAATTTAATTTATGTACTACATAATCATTTGTATTATTAATTTAATTTATATAGAGTATATTTAATGCCAACCAATTTGAAGTTATAGTTGCACTTTTTATTTGTCTACATGTTCTGTATTTATGAAGAAGAAAAAAAGTAATCTCCTAAAACTCTTAAAATGAGTGATGTGACATCCCAAATAGAATTGTCACTTTAGTGTTCCTTGACTAGGTGAATTTTTTCTCCATTTTAAATCACTTCTTCTTTTATTTAGGCCATTCGAAATCCATTTTAAATCACATCTTCTTTCGCAATAGGGCCGACAAAAGAGTAATTATATAAAACAGCTTCATTATTCATTAGTAGAATTTGCGCAATGATTATAAACCCACGCATCATGCATTTTGGCTACTTTTCCTTGAAGAGTAATATATAATAACAATCCCAATAATAACTATACACCATTTCCTTGATGAGTCAATATAAAAATCTAGATAGTACATAATAATAATACACTTTATGGTTTTAAATTTTGTCCATCCTTTTTCCTTGATGCGTAAATATAATATAGCAAAACACTTTTTCCTTTATGATTCAATATAATAATAATAATAATAATAATAATAATAATAATAATAATAATAATAATAATAATAATAATAATAATAATAATCCAAATAATATAATACAGTTTATATATGTGGAGTAGAAAATAGTAGTCACAATTCACAGATATAAACCAATTAGGGGAGTGTTATATTGCTAACTCAATGCTTAATTGTTAACTACAATTCAATAATAGCTATTAAATATTCAAATTAAAGGCCTAGATTATTAACCACAAAATGTCAATACGATCAACAAAAAACGTCAATAAGGCTATAGGATTAATTCCAATAAAAATCAATAGGGGTATTAATGTCAAGTTAGTTATAACTGACTTTTAAAAGAAATCCCAAAACTTTAAATTCATATAACATATATCAAATTAAAGATAATTTTATAAGGATTCCAACGATATACTACATGCATATGTTCCGACGTCAAAATTTGAAAAAAAAAATCTAGAATTTTCGTATTTTTCGTACACAGGCTAATGTCAATACAGCTAAGATAATATGTCAATATAAAGCATATACAATGTCAATCCTAAATTTGTGGTGATATTCTCAAAGCATTGTGTTGATATTTTTGAAACACTATATTGACATTTTCATCCAAAACCCTAATTTGACGTTTTTTTTTTTTTTTTTCGATTTAATTAGTAAAAACGAAAATTATACGTGGCAAATTATAGACCACACATTTTTCAAAATCATATGACCTTAAATTAATTGTATTTAACAATTAAATAATAAATTAGCAATTGATCACTTCCCCACCAATTAATATATGAATTGTTTCCTGCTCCTCAATCTAGCAGGGGACACTATAGTCATAATAAGAGATTATCCATAAGAAAAAAGAAAAGCCCAAATTCTCCATTTTGGGCCTTGGCCCACAAATAGTTTTATGAGTGTAAAATTTGAACAAAAAAATTTGGTAGCTTGCTCAATAAGAAAATCCTATTGGCCACAAATTTTCAATATTTTACAGCAAATTTTCAATATTTATAGACAATTTTCAGTGCTGTTTTTTGCCGCTGGATATCTGTGATTTCCAGTCGTAATTTCCAGGTATTTCCAGTCGTAAAGCTTCTGTATTTCTTCAATTATCTGCTGATATATTTTGTATTGTGTCATCTAATTATGTTTTGATTTACAATTTGCAATGAGATGTTGTTTTGCTTTAATTCGGATGGAATTTACAGAAAATATGCTTATTTAGGGAATATTGACCAAAATGGAAGCATAAGCTGAGGCGAGCTAGTGATACTTCTTTTTACTGTTATACACATTAATTTAATCGGTGATCACTTGTGTAATTGAAGCAAGACATGTCTCGATATGGAATGATGATGCAGCAAAAGTGATCTGATTTTGATAGGAAAAGTGGAGATGTTGAAATTGATGCTACATGTAGTTAAAAGTGGTGTGGATTTGGAATGTTCATTTTAGTATCTTTATGTGAAGAATCTGTTCTGCTCATTGTGCTTCAAAATGTTGAGTTTAGACTCGAAATTCAAAATTACCGAGTTTCTGGAAATTTTGTTTGAGTGCATTTTAGAAATAGTGATGATGCAGCTGCATATTGTTGTGAGACCGAGAGCTAGGTGACTTTGGTATTTATGGTGAATTTCATGCTCGATGCGGACTTGCTATGAAACCACATGCTAATTTGTGAATAGTTTGGAGTAAGTAGTTAGTAACAAATCATTTTAGTTTAACTTTTTGCAATTTGCCTTTTGATCACTACAGTTGTGAATTTGTGCTATCCTTATGGACTTGAATGATCTTAACAAAGTCTGGGAAATCAAACCTCTAAAGAAGGTTCGTGAGGATGAGGCGAGGGAAATTCTCGAAAGAGTGGCAAAGCAAGTGCAACCTATCATGAGGAAGAGAAAATGGAAAGTGAAGGTCCTGTCTGAGTTTTGGTGGGATCAAAATTTCCCTTTGTGGATTTTGATGTTTTTTCATCTTTGTCATGCTTCGCCTGCTGGCTAATACGTATTGTTGACTTGCAGCCCGCCTAATCCATCTCTTTTAGGGCTAAATATAGGAGGAGGGTCTGAGGTGAGGCTGAGACTGCGTAGACCAAACAACGAGTGGGATTTTTTCCCTTATGATCACATTCTCAACACAATGCTGCATGAGCTTTGTCACAACGAACATGGCCCTCACAATGCTGATTTCTACAATCTTTTGGATGAATTGAGAAAGGTTGCTGTGCTGTTGATCTCATTTTTGAATGTTGTGAAGCATCAATTCTTTTATTCTTGTTGCAAAAATATCTCAGATGAGCTAACTAGAGCACATCCTTGACTTCTTCTTAATGATTATGTATGCAGTATGCTCATTTGGTTTAAATTCACCATTTTCTTAGGAATGTGAAGAGCTTATGGCCAAAGGCATTACTGGAACTGGGCAAGGATTTGATCTCCCTGGGAAGAGACTGGGTGGATATTCTCGTCAACCTCCTCTATCTTCCCTACGCCAGCAAGCTCTAGCGGCTGCTGAAAAGAGGTCTCGAAGTGAAGCTCTGTTACCCCATGGGCCTATGCGCCTTGGTGGTGATAGTAGTATTAAAGCCGTGCTAAGTCCAGTTCAAGCGGCTGCTATGGCTGCAGAGAGGAGACTACACGACGATTTATGGTGTGGATCCAAATCACTAGAGCACGAGGGGCCTTCCGAAAGCCCAACTGGTTCATTGGATGTCAGAACTACCAGAACATCAGTTCTTGATTCAACATCAGTCCAGGACCAGAAAGACGAATCATCATGGCAGTGTGAGACATGCACCTTGTTAAATCAGGTAAAAAACCTTGCTTCCATTTCAGATTATGATGTTCACATTATAACTTTAATTACTACTCCACTTGAATATGAACATTGTATTTCTCATTATGGAATTGCCACATAACTTGCATCAATATAATAGGGCTATATAATATGCTTAACTAGGCATTAGAACCTGCCTATGTTATGCATCACCAACCATATAATCCGTTAATCTTCATGTAACTACACATGTTTTACATATAAGTACCCTTTCAAAGAAAAAATATTTCTGTGGTGATATAGTTTTTTGGTTGCTTTTCTTTACGAGTGTGTATTTACTGCAGCAAAGAGCTCTTATATGCGAAGCCTGTGGAACACCTAAGAGTAAATGCAACGGAGCAACGAAGTTCAAAGTCTGGTCTTGCAAGTTTTGCACACTAGACAACAGCACCGAGATTGAAAGATGTGTGGCTTGTGGAGAATGGAGATACTCGTATGGTCCTCCTACTGCCACTCCCGGGCCATATCAAGGTACCTGAACCTATGAATCGCGATAAATCATTGAGACAAAAACAATCTTGATTTGCAAATTGTGTGTGTACACACTCTGCCAAATATTAGTACTGCTATTCGTGTAAAATTCTAGCCGTGTATGAATAGTATAATGCACAATTTAGTTGGGAATTTGAATTAACCAAATACTGGCACTACTTTGTAGCAAGATTAAGTTTCCATACTGTATATGATTACATTTGTAAAATTCTATTTGTTGAGTACACTTATTTAGATAGTCAGACTAGGGAAGTTTTGTAGTACCAAAACAGTGAAATTGAGCACCATAAATTTTACTAGTAAGGCCATCTCCAACCATTTACACCAAACTCAAACCCATTTTTGAGTTTAAATCACACCAAAAAGTAGTTTTACTCCAATCATTTACTCTAAACTCAAACCCAAAAGAATATTCCATATTTATATTCTTTTTATACCTTTTTCAATTATACCTACATGTTTACTTAAATTACATATTAGTCCCACAATATTTTATCAATAATTTATGTAACTTAAATAATTATACAATTTTTTTTATTAATATATTTATATATTAAATATACTTTATATTAAAAAAAATTACACTACTTTTAAAATTAAATACACTAAACTTGCAATAATAAAATTCAAATATAAATTGAAACTCATTTAAATATATCGCAATTACATAAAACATATCACGATAAACATAAAAAATAGCTAGAATTCAAGACTCGAAATTTGTGTATTGTTCCCACAAATGATCAACTAGTGCATTTTGAAGTTCCAGATGAGCACTTTTATTTCTTATTGCGTCATATCAGGTCATATACTCTTGAAATAATAACAAGATTTTTTTAGCAATATTCGTTCCTATTTAGTAAATTTATTAGTTATTATTTGTAAAAAAATATAATATATTATAATATGGTCAGCTTGATAATTTCTATTTAATTATTTTTATTAGAAAAATATATGTAAATTCCGTGAACAAATTGTGTCTAAATTATATTGCTGATGGTTTGAATCAACTATCAAGTACTAGTACTAGTACATAAATTGACAGTATACAAATTGGCCGCCGGCTGATTCAACTATCAAATTAATAATAAGGACTATTATGCAATATTTAAATTTTTTTTGCAGTAGATACTCAATTTTGGTGTTCACTTCAAATTTGGTGTTGTTTGATTAAAAAACCCAAAAATGGGTATGGGTATGGAGTATGGTTGGAGCACATTTTTACACCAAAAATGGGATTTGGTGTATGGTTGGAGGTGGTCTAAGAAGACAAATTCATCTTCTTCGGCAATTCACACAACAAACTCAAAAAAACATTTTTGTGCGTGCAAATTTTAATTGAGGCATTTATGTAAATAGTCGAGTACTATAAAGAAACAGGCAAATTTCATGCTTCGCTTCCTGAATTTTTCATTTTTGTAAGTGTAGCTATGATATGATTTCAAAACTGAATATCTTAACTTTTGTTTTCGAAAAAGGAAAAAAATTATGGCCTAAACTATGTACAGTTGATGGAAATGAACCGCCAGGAGTGTATGGAACGACAGAATATATATACAGTAAAAATTTAAAAACACTCATTTTATGAAATGTGAGGTTGTGGATTTGATAGTATAAAAATTGCAAGATTCATGGTTACTACTCCCTCCGTCCCACAAAAAATGTCACATTTTCATTTTTGAAAAAAGTTCTCTCTCACATTAATATAAAAATTATATTTTCTCTCTTCATTTAACACACAAAACAAAATCTCCTAAAATCTCGTGTCATCATAAAGTGTGACATCTTTTGTGCAACGGAGGGAGAAGCCTGTAGAAAAAGAATTAAAATCGGATTCTTCACCCAACCGCTCATCACATCCACTCCGAGAATTACAAATTTTGAAACTCTTTTTCCCTTTGCGAAATCAATGGCGCCGAAGAAGAAAAAAAGAGTTCCGGAGTTTATGTGGAGTTTGTTTGGCAACCGCGCGCAGTCTCTCGCTGATGCTATCTTGGATTTCATCCTTCCTCCTCCGCCGGCCTCCTGCACCTACAAAGCCAACAGTCCACTAACTTTTCCAACTAACTTTTCTTTACATTTCTTAAAAGACAAGAATGAGAGTGACAATTATTGTGGGATACAAAGAACATTACGTAAAAATGACTGGATGTTTTATTCTTTTGGCAAAAAAGGGAAATAACTTAACATTGTTTCTGTTTGGACCCCACAAAAAGAAATACTCCCTCCGTTCCACAGTAATAGAGGCATTTCATTTTCAGCACTCATTTTGGAAAAATGATACTCCCTCCGTCCCGCTTTAGGAGTCCCGATTGAGTCGGACACATGTTTTAAGAAAAAAAGTGTTTGAATATGTAATAAATAAATATTGTAGTGAATGTTGGGACCCACTTTTAATTGAGTGTCCAATAAATAAATGTTGTAGTGGATATTGGGACTCACTTTTAACACTTTTTTATTAGTTGTAGTGGATGTTGGGACCCATTTTTAACACTTTGTAGGCATTTTTTTATTAATTTATCCCAACTGGGACTCCTAAAGCGGGACGCCCAAAATTGATCAACCGGGACTCCTAAAGCGGGACGGAGGGAGTATTAAATAGTTAAAGTTGAGAGAGAGTAAAGTAAGAGAGAAATAATGTGGAGAAGAGTCTTATCTACAATATTCTCTCTCTTACTTTACTTTTTCTCCACTTTAACTATTTATAATTATTTTTTCAAAATGAGTGCGCAAAATGAAATGTCTCTATTACTGTTGGAAATAAGGCTGGTTTTGATGACCAAGAATCCGCCACATCCAAGAAGCTTCGGTTCCTTGAAAGCAGAAACGGTTAAGGGGAATTAGTTGTGAGAAGTTTATCCGTTATTCAGTTACTAGAGCTGAATTAGATTTGGGAAGCTGAGATATAAAAGGGCCTCTCATAGGGTAAACAAAAACAGAGAGTTCAAGAAAAAGATTCATCAAGAGAAGTTGAGTTTCTTCTTTGAGTGAGTCGACAGATTGAGAGAAACACTTGTATCATCTAGCTGAAATTGCATCTTTCTTGTTGAGTTTTCGTAGAATAGATTGCGTGAGGAATAGCTAGTGTTGGTGAGAGTGTTCAGCTCGTTCTTGAGCTTGATCGTTGTCTTGTAATTGTTCCAAAGTTGTGACTAATACAACCTCCATCTTCCCTCCCGTGGACGTAGGTTCGAAAGAGCCGAACCACGTAAAATCTCTGAGTTTCTTTTCTTGTTAGTTTATCTGTTGCACTGAAGGTGTTTGTTGTTTTGTCCGAGTGAGTGCGATTCTCACTGACTTGATCGTAGCTCATTCTTCACAAATTGGCGCCGTCTGTGGGAATCTCAGCCCACGACGATGACTACGGCTAAGTTTGATTTGGAAAAGTTCACGGGTAAAAACGACTTTGGGCTATGGAGGCTTAAAATGAAGGCCGTGATGATGCAGCAAGGTTTGTGGGACATCTTGAAAGAAGAGAAAGAAGAGGCAGATGAGAAGGAAGGAGTCAAGAAACAAGATCTTCAAGATAAGGCGTATTCTACTCTAATCCTCAGCCTGAGCGATCGAGTTTTAAGAGAGGTTTCAAAGGAAGAAACCGCAGCTGCTGTGTGGAAAAAGCTTGAGTCATTGTATATGACTAAGTCCCTAACAAATAGGCTTCTCTTGAAGCAGAGGCTGTTTACATTCAAATTCTCTGAGTCAAGAAACATCGGAGAGCAACTTGAGGAGTTTGCCAAATGTATAGATGACTTGGAGAACATTGATGAGGCCATCAAAGATGAAGATAAGGCCCTCATGCTCCTCAATGCCCTTCCAAAGAGTTTTGAGCAGTTTAAAGATGCCATCCTGCTCGGGAGAGACTCGAAGGTTACATATGAAGAAGTGCACTCTGCATTGAAAATGAAGGAGTTCCAGAAGGCTGCTTCAAAGCCTACTGATCAGATGGCTGATAGTCTGAATGTGAAGTTTGAAAACAAGAAGAAAAAGAAGTTTGGCAAGAAGAAATCCACAGGTGAAAAGGTTGTGGAAGGAAAGGAAACAAGATCTTGTCATTACTGCAAGAAGTCCGGGCATTTAAAGAAAAACTGTTTTTCTTGGAAAAGGAAGCAGCAAGAAGAAGAAAAGGAGGCCAATGTAGCTGAAGTAAATGAACCGGTACAGACTGCAGAGGCTCTGAATGTGCTTGAGGGTGATATCAGCAATTTTTGGATCATGGATAGTGGCTGCAGTTTTCATATGTGCCCACACAGAGATTGGTTTCAAGATGTTCAAGCAGCAACTGGTAATGTGTTGTTGGGTAATAATCAAGTATGCAAAGTGAAGGGGATTGGGAGCATCAAGCTAAAGATGGAAGATGGTTAGTCAGAATGTTAACTGATGTAAGATACATTCTAGACATAAAGAGAAATCTCATATCTCTTGGAGTTCTAGTGGATAAGGGCTACATCTTCATCTCAGCTGCTGGAATCTTAAAGGTGATGAAGGAATCCAAGGTAGTGATGAAAGCAGAGAGGAGACAAAGTCTCTATTACCTCATGGCAGATGTCATAAAAGGAGAGGTGAATCTCACAGAAAAAGACAACCTCAAGATGTGGCACTTGAGATTGGGGCATGTATCAGAAACTGGGCTCAAGGAACTGGGAAAGAAAGGAGTGATCGATCTCAGCAATTCAAAGGGTCTAGGGACTTGTGAGGACTGCATTCTTAGCAAGAGCAAGAAGAAGTCTTATGAATCTGGAAGGCACACCTCAACAAAGCCTCTAGACTATGCACATAGTGACATTTGGGGGCCTGCTCAGACAGCTTCCATTGGAGGAGGCAGGTACTTTCTGACCTTTATTGATGATTTTTCTAGGAAGATTTGGCTATATATCTTGAGAGAGAAATCAGAAACATTCAGTAAGTTCAGAGAGTGGTGTACTGAGGTGGAAGTTGAGAAGGGGACTTCATTGAAATGCTTAAGAACAGACAATGGGATGGAATTTCTTTCTCAAGAGTTTGATGGTTTCTGTAAGCTTAAGGGTATAAAAAGGCACAGAACGGTTCCTAATCATCCACAGCAAAATGGAGTGGCAGAGAGGGCTAATAGGACAACACTAGAAAGGGTTAGGTGCATGCTCTCAAGCTCAGGGTTAGAAATGAAGTTCTGGGGTGAGGCTGCTGCCACAACTGTTCACTTGTTGAACAAGTGTCCTTCATTAGCAATTAATATGGATACACCTG
The DNA here is from genome assembly GCF_029641045.1 of Salvia hispanica. Classification (NCBI taxonomy): domain Eukaryota; kingdom Viridiplantae; phylum Streptophyta; class Magnoliopsida; order Lamiales; family Lamiaceae; genus Salvia; species Salvia hispanica. The sequence continues at coordinate 460,391 of NC_142697.1, forward strand.
ATTTCAGATGGTATGGGTCACATGGAGATTATCTGAGGCTGAAGCCTTTTGGCTGCAGAGCTTACTCATACATCAGAAGAGGAAAGCTCGAAGCAAGGGCAATGAAATGCATTATGCTCGGTTACCAAAAGGGTGTTAAGGGCTATAGGCTATGGTCTCTGGAACCTGGGAATCATAAAGTTGTGATAAGCAGAGACATAACATTTAGAGAAGTTGAGATGTCTTGCTTGAAGGATAAAGCTCAGAGTGAGGAAAGTGACCACAATACTTCAGTCAAGGTGGAGCTACTGGAAGATCAGCAACAAGAGAATTCTGAGGAAGATGGAGATGATCCTGAAATCACTGAAGTTGAAGATGACAATGGGACTGAAAATAATCAAAATGACCTAAGGGACTATCAACTGGCTAGAGATAGAGTCAGGAGAACAAGGATCACCCCACCAGCCAGATACAGTAACTATGCAAAGGGAATTGATAGCTCAGAACCAGCAAATTTCAGAGAAGCCATGGAATCAAGAGAAAGGCAAAGATGGATGAAAGCTATGCAAGAGGAGATAGATTCCTTGATCAAAAACAAGACTTGGATATTGGTGACAAGAGAAAGCTTTCAGAAATTGGTTGGATGTAAATGGATTTTCAAGAAGAAAGTTGAAGCATCTGAAAATGATAGAATAAGGTTCAAAGCAAGGGTTGTAGCTAAAGGCTATACTCAGAAGGAGGGAATAGACTACAATGAAGTTTTTTCTCCGGTAGTAAAGCACAGCTCAATCAGAATTTTGATGGCATTGGTAGCACACAATGACTGGGAGTTAGAGCAGATGGATGTAAAGACAGCTTTTCTGAATGGAGAACTGATTGAGAAGATATACATGGAGCAGCCTCCTGGTTTCATCAAGAAGGGAGATGAGAACAAAGTATGCCTGCTGAAGAGAAGCTTGTATGGCCTGAAGCAGAGTAGCAGTGGAATCTAGAGTTTGATAAGTATATGATGAATATTGGTTTTGAAAGGTCAAGCTATGATTCTTGTGTGTACCTGAAGAAAAAGGCAGGTAATACAGTTGCTTACTTGCTTCTATATGTTGATGATATGCTCATAACCGGACCAAGTATGATTGAAATAAATGAAGTAAAAGGAGACCTCAGTTCCAGATTTGAAATGAAGGATCTAGGGGCAGCAAAAAGAATACTTGGTATGGATATTGTAAGGGACAGAAGGAAGAAGACTTTGTGGCTCACACAACAAGAGTACATCAGAAAAGTGATAGAAAAGTTTCAGATGGCTGACTCAAGATCTGTTACAACTCCTATGGGGCAGCATTTCAAGCTAAGTGTGAATCAGAAGCCTCAAGATGATAAGGAAAGGAAGGAGATGGCTGATATCCCTTATGCAAATATAGTTGGGAGTGTGATGTACACAATGGTGTGTACAAGGCCTGACATTGCTCATGCCATCAGCACAGTGAGCAGGTATATGGCAGATCCTGGTAAGACTCATTGGCAAGCTCTCAAGTGGATACTAAGGTATCTAAAGGGATCTCAGAGTTGTGGAATTTTGTACAAGGGTGGATATGATAGCAGTAAAGAGGCTGCAATGGGGTACTGTGATGCAGATTTTGTAACAAACCTTGATAGCAGAAAGTCTCAAACAGGCTATGTATTTACTCTATATGGATCAGCTGTATCTTGGAAGTCAGGTCTGCAGTCAGTTGTAGCTTTGTCAACTACGGAGGCAGAGTACATGGCACTTACAGAAGCGGTGAAAGAAAGTTTTTGGTTGAAGGGAATTCTAAATGATTTTGGAGTCCGACAAAAGGCCATTACAATTCACTGTGATAGTAGTAGTGCAATCAGCTTGACTAAGCATCAGATTTTCCACGAACGTAGTAAACACATTGACATAAGGTTACATTTCATCAAGGATGAGATCTCAAAGGGTGAAGTGAAGGTGCATAAGATTGGGACAGATGATAACCCTGCAGACATGCTTACTAAGGTTTTGCCAGTTTCTAAGTATTTGCATTGATTGGATCTGGTGAATGTTCTTCAGAGGTAAGAAAGGAAGTGGTGGAGAGGAGATGGAGCAGGTATTGGTCATATGCTGCAACCAGGGTGGAGATTTGTTGGAAATAAGGCTGGTTTTGATGACCAAGAATCAGCCACATCCAAGAAGCTTCGGTTCCTTGAAAGCAGAAACGGTTAAGGGGAATTAGTTGTGAGAAGTTTATCCGTTATTCAGTTACTAGAGTTGAATTAGATTTGGGAAGCTGAGATATAAAAGGGCCTCTCATCGGGTAAACAAAAACAGAGAGTTCAAGAAAAAGATTCATCAAGAGAAGTTGAGTTTCTTCTTTGAGTGAGTCGACAGATTGAGAGAAACACTTGTATCATCTAGCTGAAATTGCATCTTTCTTGTTGAGTTTTCGTAGAATAGATTGCGTGAGGAATAGCTAGTGTTGGTGAGAGTGTTCAGCTCGTTCTTGAGCTTGATCGTTGTCTTGTAATTGTTCCAAAGTTGTGACTAATACAACCTCCATCTTCCCTCCCGTGGACATAGGTTCGAAAGAGCCGAACCACGTAAAATCTCTGAGTTTCTTTTCTTGTTAGTTTATCTGTTGCATTGAAGGTGTTTGTTGTTTTGTCCGAGTGAGTGCGATTCTCACTGACTTGATCGTAGCTCATTCTTCACAATTACTGTGGAACGGAGGGAGTACTACTCAACCTAGATATCACTTAATAAAGGAATTCTTAACTTAATCAACTGTATTCACAATTATTATATAATCATTAAACAAATTCGAGATGATGTTAATAACGAGAATAACTTAATCAATTCTTCTTTATCATTTGACAAATGTCGCATCTTTTGTAGTATATCAAAAGCAATACAAAATTTAAACTTGAATTTTCAAAAGAAAAAACATTCAATTAAATATAATAAATTTGCCAATAATTAATAATTCTCATGCGAGAGATTCAAATTCTATTAACTTCTTTTTGGGATGTCCAATAAACTACTCGATTCCAACAAAAAAAATAAATCATTAAACAAATTCGAGATATTGACTAATAATAACATCAAATGAATGTACAAAATATAATTATATATATTTGCAATCCTATATTAAATACGATTTGAAAACAAAAACCCTATTTTCAAAATTCAGAATATTCTCATACCCATTACATCATCCCTGTTAATTTATTAACATTCCCAACCCATCAGACTATTCACATTACCAACCAATCGTTTCAAATCACACAACTCACATTCCCCTTTTAAGACTTCTCTCAAAGAAAACAACTACAGATTGAAAATGTCGACTTCAAGCCAAATATCATCCACAAACACAAGCTTGTGAGTAACACCAAAATTCTGCATACATAGATACGCGACAATCAAACGAAATGGCATGATAATATTCAAAATCAGTTTCTATTGTTTTATTAAACTGTAAAAACCTATTCATTACTTTATTAATTAACTAAAACAAATTTGTTAAATTTTTACAGAAACTACCTACAGAATTTGCAAACTGCAACATTCCAAGCCATAACAAAATAGCAATGGATTCAACTCCACTTCAATGGGAAATCGAAGCTCATTATAAGCACAATCATTATGTCTTAACAAATGGTTGGAAATAATTTCTTGATGATAACAAAGTTGAAGCAGAAGATAGTTTAGTTCTCCTATATAACGACAATGCAATGTTCAAAGTTGATATCTTTGACAAAAATGGTGGGTGGTGGGTGGACTCTTGATACTTCCATTTTTGTCAAAGATATCAACTTTGAACATTGCATTGTCGTTATATAGGAGAACTAAACTATCTTCTGCTTCAACTTTGTTATCATCAAGAAATTATTTCCAACCATTTGTTAAGACATAATGATTGTGCATATAATGAGCTTCGATTTCCCATTGAAGTGGAGTTGAATCCATTGCTATTTTGTTATGGCTTGGAATGTTGCGGTTTGCAAATTCTGCATGTAGTTTCTGTAAAAATTTAACAAATTTGTTTTAGTTAATTAATAAAGTAATGAATAGGTTTTTACAGTTTAATAAAACAATAGAAACTGATTTTGAATATTACCATGCCATTTCGTTTGATTGTCGTGTATCTATGTATGCAGAATTTTGGTGTTACTCCCAAGCTTATGTTTGTGGATGATATTTGGCTTGAAGTTGACATTTTCAATCTGTAGTTGTTTTCTTTGAGAGAAGTCTTAAAAGGGGAATGAGAGTTGTGTGATTTGAAACGATTGGTTGGTAATGTGAATAGTCTGATGGGTTGAAAATGTTAATATATTAACAGGGATGATGTAATGGGTATGGGAATATTCTAAATTTTGAAAATAGGTTTTTTGTTTTCAAATCGTATTTAATATAGGATTGCAAATATATATAATTATATTTTGTACATTTATTGATGTTATTATTAGTAAATATCTCGAATTTACTAATATAGAATTTACCATGTTATGTTGTGAATATTACCATGCCATTTCCCTTTTTAAAATGGAAGAATAAAACATCCAGTCATTTTTGCGTAATGCTCTTTGTATCCTACAATAATTGTCACTCTCATTCTTGTCTTTTAAGAAATGTAAAGAAAAGTTAGTTGGAAAAGTTAGTGTACTGTGGGACCTATTTATTATTTATGGTAAAAACTATGACAATAATTTTGGGATGAACTGAAATGGAAAAGAGTGACAATTATTTGGGATGGATGGAGACATGGAGTAATTCCTAGGAGTACTTTTTTCTCTATGTTATTAACTTTTCAGTTCCGAGATTTGTTTAACTCAAAATCAGAGTTTTGTTTTTTTGTTTTATTCAGAGATATTTTAACTCAGGTTTTTGAATCATGAATAAATGTTTGTATATTTTGATTTTATGAATGATTAAATTTATAGTATATACTGTATACTTTTCGTAGTATGTATTGATATTATTTTACATAGGTACAAGTCAGTTTTGACAATGCATGTATTTTGGGAAGATGTGTTTTCTTGAGGTTGGAGATTGCGTGTATATTAGCACCGATTAGGAATGAAAATATATTTTGGATTTTGTCAATATTGATGTGAAAGTGTAGTCAGTATGTCGTAGGGTCATAATGGATTTGTGTAGTAGTTGTCATTATTATATGTGGATTTGTTTTAGATTTGGTTAATTTTCAACATTGAATGGATTTGTATTGTTTGTTTACTATTAGTCACGTAACATATATTTAGATTTAAATTTAATATATATGTATTTGGAAAATTTGAATATATAGTACTCCATATATGATTTGTAATGGTGGTAATAATATTATTATAAAAAATAATAATATTTTAAACAATATATATAAATGTAATTCATATTTTGTTTAGCAAATCATATAGTACTACTAAAATAATTAGCAAAATATCCAATGCAACAAGTTAAATATATATACATAATATAGTTACAATAATTTGAAGCAAGAATGAGTGTTTGTATTTTGTTTATTTTTATTTTGATTGGATGAATGAATAAATTTATACTAATAAACATTTGATATCGTAGTATGTATTGATAATATTTTATATAGATATATGTCACTTTTGACTATGCGTGAATTCAGGGAAGATTTGTTTTATTGAGATTGAAGATATTTTACCATATCCGATGAGATATGAATTTTTTTTTGGATTTTATCAGTAATGATCAATTGGCGACAGAGTCATAATTGATTTCAATAGTAGAGTAGTTGTCATTATTATATGTGGATTTGTTTTAGGCAAAAATAATTAGCAAAATAGGCAATGCAACAAGTTAAATATAAATCCATAATATAGTTACAATAATCTGAAGCAAGTTTAATAGATTGAAGTTGTTCAATCATTCATACGTAATCTGCAAGATATTTGGGACGAGAAGTTTTCCGAGGTACTCTAGACTGTGATGATGGAACAATGTTTTTCTTTTTTGTTGTTGCGGTGGCATTGTTGGATTTTCCAATTTTTTTAGTTGCTTCATTCGATGGTGGTGTAAAATCTGCAGCAAGATAGGTCATGTTAGTATATATACAATTATAAGTAATATTATCATTAATTAATTTGATAAGGATATAGAATAGAACAATGATTAAAAAAGAATCGCACCTTTAGGAAAATTAACCTTCATCCGAATACCATTGTTTTCAGAGAAATGTATTATGAATGTATCCTCACCAACATATATGAAAGTCAATAAAGTATCAATTCCAATGTTGTTATCAAGCAAAAATTTCTCCCAACCTATTGATAGATAAGTTCTGATATGGTGGCGTTTTTTCACTTTTTCTAAGTGAATTTTCCATTCTGAATTTGGAGAAATTTTAGGATGCATTTTTCTGGTATTATATTTCCGTATGAATCTTCAAACTGTTGTGGAAATGCCTGTGATATGCAAGTGACATATAAAAGTTATATAAATAATTAAACCGCTATTTGAATTACCTATAATAATAATATAATGATTATTGAAAATGTAGACATCATTCTAAATTAAACGATGATTATTTAGGTCAAATGTATGATTAAAGTTAATGTAACGTTTAAATAATAGTTTGGCTACATTAAAGGTTGAAAAAAAAATTAGAAAACTATTCTACAATATAATTATAAATAGTTTTTAGTAAAATCTGATATTTTGTATGATGTCACAAATAATATTGCTAATAAAATTAAAGATTCTATTTTTATTATTGTAAAGTAAAAAAGGATTGAATTCTTCTGATGATAAGCATAATATTCAGTGTCATACTAAATAATTAAATATATGTTCATCTACTATATAAATTATGTGCTACATGTAAAACATATTTAGTGTCAACTAGAGATTGTTATATATTTATGTAACATGAATAAATATTGAATTTCTACTCGCGATAATCATGACATTAATTAAAATATTTGTTGCAAATGAAATATATAAATTGTAAAGTAAACAATTTTACCATCATTTTTGCATGTTTGGAAGGGTTGTCACTTTGTGGAAAGTTGGTCTCCATTCGCATAATATTGCTATTGTTTCAGACGAAACTTTGGTTGTGCTATAATATTCAAAATAACAAATGTCAGGTTTTATATGTTGATAGGAAATTTCGAATTTATTTAAACAGATGATGTTAAAGATGAATGAAGTAATATAGTAATAAATTTTTTTCTTAAATATTTAAATTCTTACCGTGTTATCTCTTCAGAGTCCTCATCTTCATATACCGCCTTCATTTTATTTTTTTCTTGTGATTTTTGGTTTGACTTTTGTTCCAATTTGCTTGGTTGTGGTGTTAGAGTAATGAAGTCTTCAGGATTGTATGTTGCTCCATCTTCAATCCAGCCATAGCACGGGCGATTAGCTCTCGAAGTGTGGGTGTGTATAATTTGACATTGTATGTTGAACAAATATTATTTTGGTAGCAATATGAAGTATCAGTAGTATATTACTAATAAATAGTAGGAGTTTTTGTTATACGATATGATTAGTTGTGAAATGACATGCGGTCAGTTTTTGCTATCAATGTAGACATTTTGTCTTTTCAACATCTTTTACAAGAGCTGGCAGTCTTTTTTATTTATTTCGACTGTTTTCAGTATATATATTTAGAACTTAGTCATGAATTAGATTTGTGTAAAATTCAAATTTTGAGTTAAAATTTATTTGAACTTAAAGTTGGACTGAGATTACGTATTATTTAGTTGAGGTTCAAATTATAAAAAAATGTATGTATAATTCAATTTTTGCACCTAAAATTTTATTCATGTACTATAAAGTAGAAAAACTGAAATTTGTGATTTAATTAGCTGATTTTAATCTTTGTGGGATAAGTCATATTTTGATCAAAGTTAATTATTTAATGGTTGTTTACCCTTAATTTAATACTAATGTAATTTTATTTTGAATTACAATATGCATACAATAAGATTTGCATTTATAATTTTAATTTAATGCTATTAGTAGTACTTCTGTCGTTTCAAGTAATTTAATTTGTACTACCAGAGGTCCATACAATATGTATTGGATTGAACGTGTCATCATTGAGTAAATAGAGGGTCAGGGTGATATTATTAGTGGTATACATAGGGTTCTATATTTATAGATGTAATAATTAACTGTTATTGTCTTTTGTAGGTTCATTAATTGTTCGTTGTTTTCAAAATAAAATTGTATGTTTTGTTACTAGGAGTACTATTAATTATAGAGATATATAGAGATGCATGTATACTGAATTGTAAGAAGAAATATACGTTGTATGCTACCCTATATGTAATTTACTGTGTGTTATATAGTACGATTATAGTGGACATTTAACATTGATTTTCAAATTTATATTAAATGTAAATTACTTATAATCCATCCGTTATATGTTAATAGTCCTTTTTCTATGTTGTAGAGTTTTGAATTAAATGAGTCTTTTATGCTTTTGCCAAAAAGTAGTATTCTCCTTTATTGTATTTTGTCTTTGTTTGTTTTAATTTTTTGATTTATTCTCTCTATTGATTTCAGGTGTGTTATTTAAAGTTATTGGTAACTGTGTCTACTTTAAAAAGTATCGTTGTGCTCTTGCCGATTTATTTTCTCCTTTTCCTTTCTCTGTAAATAGTGAAAAACACTTCTTAGAAGATTTTCAGTTTCAACGCAAAGAAAAGCAAACAGAGGTAAAAAAATTTATTGTTTTGCTTGAGGAGGAAAATTTTGTATTGTTTACAAAAATTGGTAGTATTTCAAAGTGATTACTTATAATAAATTTTATACGAAAAAACCCTTAAATATTTGAAGTATTCAAACTTTTAATGGATATTGTAGGAGTATTATTTTAAGTTTGTAATTGTTTGTATAATAAAGTCTAATTTTTTTTTAGTATAAAATGTCAACCTCTGATGGGGAATCTTCTTCAAGCCCTAGCTTTGATGTGCAGCCGAAGATCTGCCTTCATGTGAACAGAAATTTCAATTTAAATACATTAGTAAGATCTTAAAATTAGGATTCCATTCTCTGATTATAATGCCATTTATTAAAATATTATTTATTGAAATAATTATTTGACATTTTTTTTTTTAATAGGTACTGCCTCCTAATTTTCTAGGAAGTGATTCGTGTTTAATACCTAGAGAGTGTAAAATAATGATGTTTTCCACTCAATTTCAATGGGAAGTTGAAGTTTATTTTCGTCACAGATGTTATTATTTGTTATATGGATGGAAGAATTTTATTACTGAGAATAACGTTGTAGTGGATGACACTATAACTTTGAAGTACAAAGGTGGTGGGTTGTTCATGGCTGATATCTACGCGAGTTATGGCTTGATTAAACCTGCACCAAGATTACCAAGTAATTATTTTAACTACATATAAGTTGATTTCAATTTAAATATGTATAATGTTTATTTATATTTAATAATTGAATCTTATTGTTGTAATTTTAGGTATTTTACAAAGTTCAGCATTCCTTCAGAACCGTTTGCATGGACCTTCTTTTAGTATAGTCATACAAGAAGAAAAACGTTATGGTAATTTTTGATGTTGTATGATACTCTTTATTACTATAATATATTACTCTTTATTAGTAATAATATTATTTATGAGTAAGGTATGTTTCTAATAGTTTATTAATAATATATTTCGTTTTATATATTTGTTTATCTAAAATATGTTTTTTTATCAAACTAAACCTTTAAGATTAACATATTTTGATTGTTTCAATTATTTTATGTATGATTAAAAATTTTAATTTGATTATGATATTGATATTTTATTTTTTAAATGTAGGAACTACCATTTTCATTTTGGAGACAACATCTACCTGAAAGGGAATTTCATCAAGTTGTTCTTACGAGTGATTGGCGATATTTTTCTATGAAAGTAACACAATGTGATGATGATTTGATAATTTTGCATAGTGGTTGGAAAATTTTCTATGATGAAAATGGTTTGGAAATTGGGAGCATAGTTACTTTTATGCTCTTACCAGATCCATACATCACTTTCAAGGTTACTATTGAACCATGATATTTCAATTGATGATGTGCATTATTTTCATTTTTTGTGTAATTTTTGTTTGTCATAATTCTAAGATGTTTGTGTTTAATAGTATGAGTGTTTAACTAATTAATAATTATTTTGTATGATTATATGTTCAGCTCTATGGTTTTGAAAGGTTGTAGATGTTAGATTATCATCGTGGTATTAAGATGGAAGTTTTGGCGTTGTAGCTCATACAGTATGTTTATATGTATAAAAAGTTATAACAGATTCCATGATACTACATTGATGTTAGTCATTTATACTCTAATATTTATCGTAGTGATTGAATCCATGATATATTGTATTCGATTATGCGTGTATGTATGAGATATATTTTGGATTTTAGAGTTTCAATGTAAAAGAAGAATTGTCAATTGGTAGTGTAATTATGAATTTGAACAGTTTTTGTCATTAAGATTTGTCGATTCGTTTTAGATTTTGTTATGTTTTCAATGTGGTTCAGTTGTTTTGTTTTGTGTATGTTGTACATTTTTGTATGCATTGAATGTTATTTATATTTATATTTACATTTACATTTAATTTTTATATTTTGAATAACTGGATGAATAGTAGTAGTAGTAGTAGTAGTAGTAGTAAGTCGATACTTTACTTACAACAATTTTGAAGCAATTTCGACGGATTTAATATTATACTAGCTTTCATATTGTACTTATAACAAGATATTTATGTTTAACCATATAAAAATAGTAACTAATACAAGAAAGTAATATCATATATAATAGTCAAATAAGGTATGTTGTATAATAGTGTATTGAGAGTAATAAATATAAAAGCATAAATCTACTGTATTGGTTAAAACTTAATAACGAGGGATGGTGCATAAATATAAAGCATAAATATTGGTTAAATAAGCGACTTCCTCCTAAATTCCTCCTTAAAACCGAGAATTTAGGGTGTAGGTTATCTCTATACCATTACCATTTGATAAATATTTCTATAGCACTATATTATTGAAATTTAACAAATATTTTTCGCATTTATATGTAATCTGCAAAATATGTATTTACCCCAGTTTCTGCACTATTATTTATTTAGTTTAACATAATTCATGATATATTTATGTAATTTAGATGTTTATATTCGTAGTAAATATTGTGTCATTGATAATTGCATCATAAATATAATACAAAATAGATGCTAATTGATGAGTGCATACTACATATTGTCTACTGATAGAGTACTTAAAACATTATCAATTAAAAATACATATTGTTTGTTCCACAAATTAGAGTTTTTGAAATCCACTTACCTGATCAGCAATTCTCCAAAACATTGTATTTTGTCACATGTCATCACTGCATAAGATATAGTGAAAGTCTTCAAAACATTATATTTATGATATCAATAATGAGCTTAGTTATAAAATGGAGTTAGTAAGGTATGTTTTCCTCCTACTAATGTTGTTATTAAATATTTATTTAATACTACTATAAAAAATTACTATAAAAAACATTGTATTTTGTCATGATTAATGTGGATTACTGCATAACATATAGTGCAAGATTATTATTTTTATTTATCAATCAAAGAAATATCATGTATTGAGTTAAAACATGAATTATAGACTATTTATTTTTACCCCAGCCATAGTAACTTTAAACTTGATGGTAGGGGTATTCCTTATCAACTGAAAATTCAATTTCATTCCAGTGTGGAATGAGTTTTCATGGAAGAAATTTGACCATCCTGTTGAGACTGTCACTCTATCTTTAGTGCTCTTCAAGTATGTTTGCCACTTTCTCTCTTGGAATTCAAAGATTGCGACTTCAACGTGTTTGTTCATCACATGTGTCCTCCAGAATTGAATTGGTACGTGCTATAATGTTGATTACATTAATTTATCAATTTCAATTGTTCAATTTATAAATAAATAAACTCAATGGTTATTAAATATATTTATGAAATAAAAATATAAGTTCTTACCAATTTTTTGTGATTTGATGTTGCCATGGTCGATTTGAAAGAAGGTGAAACAATGAGTTCTGAAGATGATGGTCTGTCGATCATGACGATAGCTCATTCTATAAAGTAGTGATTAAAACATGGAATATTAAAATTTATAATAACAAAGTTGAATTTATTGTAATTTCTTACCCCATTCTGGTTGGTATTCTTTAGCACATTGCGTAGTACCATCATATATTTCCACATAGAAGCAACTGGGTGAAATCAGATCAAAAGTCAAGATATCTCCAGCTCTCAAGTGGTTATCTTTGTGGAATTTCTGTCATCCATTGTCCAAGCACATTTTTCTGTATGGAAGTTGTTTGATTGCTGCTATCCAGTAGTTATTAAACCTGTTTTCAAGCTCGCACGTTGGGCCTAGCTCAACTTGATATTTCTCTTGAAATTTTTCTGGAAAGATCTGTTGTAGGGAGTATTATTTAACATAAATGTAATTGTCTTTTTGAATCTTGATGATACAAGGAATGTTATTTCAAAAAAAAAAAGAAGCTAAAAGTAATAAATAAATTTCAATACATACCATCTGTGCTTGTTCATCGGATGAAATTATCGTAGTGAACATTGCATAGACATTTTTTGACACTTGAACGTTTGAGATTTACAAAGAGAATATGGAAGATGGAAATGGTTTTAGATGTGAGAGAAAATTTACAGGAGTAATTGTGGAAGATGGAAATGGTTGTTGCCTTTATTGAATGTTAGGTGAGAAATATTTTAATATTTTGTACTCCACATACGTATTCTCTTTCTATTGACAATTTAGTAATTAAATAATATTATAATTAGATGAATATGTAATTTGCTAATATGATAATTAGATGAATACGTAACTAATTAATAGTATTATAAATAGATGAAAAGTTCTTAACTATTACTCCTGCATCGTTCAAGTATAATGTTGCATTTGATGTTGTTGTGATTTTTGTTTTCTATGTTTTGCAGAATCTATCTCCTAATTTACATGTTGTTTTATAATTTTTCGCAATAATTTTTGAGGGTTTGTTGGAAAGATTTGTTTTATCAATTAACATAGAAAAAATTGTAGTTTGTGTTTGCAAATTATATAATAATATGATTTTGTATCTTTAATATTATAACTGGTAGTATTAATATGAAGTACAGTATGGATAAATATAAATTAGTGTACAAAATCATATGAATATCGTGTGTTTTTCTATTGACATTGTTGGTACGATTTATTTTTAGTATTTCTATATATATTTTGTTTTAGAGTAGTGAAGATTGTGAATAATTTAAGGTTTTATATTAATTTTCTTAGAAATAAATATTTGTCATTATTATAAAGAGTGAATGTTGTATTTGTAGAGGGATTTTGTTTTTCTTATTGATTTATAAGAAAATATCTATTCATAAATATTGTATTCTCAAATATTGTACTCCCTTTGTTTCAACTAATTTAGTACTACCAAATTATGAATACATATTTGGACGTTGTATACAAAAGATTTGGCACAGAATGTCGTGCGCTGGGGATGTACTAGTAGTGTAAAAATTGCAAGATTTACGATTACTACTCCCTCCGTCCCACAAAAGATGTCGCATTTTCATTTTTGAAAAAAGTTATCTCTCACATTAATATAAAAATTATATTTTCTCTCTTCATTTAACAGATAAAACAAAATCTCCTAAAATCTCGTGTCATTTCAAAGTGTGATATCTTTTGTGGGACGGAGGGAGAAGCCCGTAGAAAAAGAATTAAAATCGGATTCTTCACCCAACCGCTCATCACATCCACTCCGAGAATTACAAATTTTGAAACTCTCTTTCCCTTTGCCAAATCAATGGCGCCGAAGAAGAAAAAAAGAGTTCCGGAGTTTCTGTGGAGTTTGTTCGGCGACCGCGCGCGGTCTCTCGCTGATACTATCTTGGATTTCATCCTTCCTCTTCCTCCGCCGGCCTCCTGCACCTACAAAGCCCACCCCCGCTGCCTCTATTGCAGCGCCGACGAAGCCATGTCGTTCCTCCTCAGATCTACCGATGACGACGACTACCGCGACCTTCTCAATCGTTGCTTTGTGGTTGTCTCCGAGGACGCCCCTCCCCCTCCCGCCTTCGATCATCACTGCCGCTGGTCGCAACTCGCGGTACGCCCCTCTCTCTGATTTTGGCGGGAAAATTAAATCATCGAAACCTATGGCACTAGTATTAATTAGGCAACACAAGTTCATTTGCACCGACGGTGTATGTATGGTTTCAGCTTGTGAGAAGAACTATTGAGTTTATACTGCATCAGCAGCCCACCACTGCAAATCTTATATGCCGCCAATATGATAAAGTAAGCGTTTCGTTACACCTAATTCGACCACTGCTTTCATAATGCTTATTGGATTTTATTGCATTTAACAGGAGGCCCAGTCTAGTCCTGCAGTTGCCCAACTCTCATCTGAAAACTGGACTCTCCTCTTAAAAAGGGTAACTGAATTACATATAGCTGCATGACTACTAGTATTATATAGGTATATCTCTACATTGTACTCACTTGATTGATGTGCTAATGAATAATGTTAGGTCGGTGATACTCTCATGATGTATTTGTTAAATCATACTTCAATATTTCTTCCTCTTCCTCTGAATGAGTACCATCAGATTTCTGGTATTTCCCTTGCCAGTTTGGGCTCCAACGTCCCAAGACTCATGCCTACGCCTAGAGCTCAGCATCATCCACAAGGTGACATTTATTGTGTGGACATTCCACGGATATCAGCAACAGAAACATTATCTTGCTTTTCTTCTGAGTAATCAAACTGTACAATCATCCTAATACTGAACAAGTCGTTATGCCTGTAGGGTCGAATTATGTTTTACAAGAGCTTCCTCAAACACAAACTGAACGTAACTCTAACCAAAATACTGTTAAGCCTCGGAGGCAAATACGGGAGCATAGCTGGCAGCGTAAAAGAAAGCGCAAGCACTTGGCTCTCATGGGAATACCTTCTTTCTCCTCATCAATAGGAAATAGTAGCATTTGTGACTTATCCCTCATCTCAAGTTTAAGTCAAAATGACATTATGCCTGCAGGGTCTTCTTGCATTTCTGAAGAACTTCCTCCTATACAAATTGAAGGGAACTCTAAGAAAGATACTGTTAAGCCTCGGAAGCGTAAACGGGAGTATCGCTGGCAGCGTGAAAGAAAACGTAGACAGTTGGCTGTTTTGGGAACGCCCCCTCTGCTTCCATCTAGAGGAAGTAGTAGTACCTGTGATAACTTACCCCTTGTCTCAAGTTCAAGTCAAAATGACATGGGTGTAAGTCTTGTTGTTTTTTATAGAGCTTACATGTCATTATCTCTAGTTCTTATATTATCAACCTCAAATGAATATTGTTTTCTAGTTTGGTGCGGAGAAAAATAATTTGATTTTGTTTATTAGTAGTAGATTAATGGAGCCAAATATAGCTATTTATCCTGATCCATGATGTATGCTGTGGTGCATGTAATCATATTCAGGCGACGATAATAAGTCATTTGACCTTTTGTTTTTTTGTTTTGTAGAACATGGCTCCTTTATTTTGCAATTTGGTTTTCCAAAATCAACCAAGGATTAGTGGAAATGCTGAGATTGATAGAAAGAACATATTCTATAGGATGGAGAATTGTTCATCAATGCTGCCAAGGAAGCGTATCCTTCTTAGAATGTGCTCATATCTGTTTACTAGTGTGCATAAGTTCAGGTGGTCAGTGTATTTCATCATCTTGTACCATATGCCATACAGTGGTTAGAGTCTTACTTTTAGGTGAAGTTCATGGGATTTGGGTTTTAGTTAGTGTTTAATTTATTAGCTTGATAGTTGTGCTTTTCTTTGAATGCCTCCACTGCCTTCCAACTATTCGATGCTTACCAAAAGAAAGCTTCTTATTATAGATCTTGAATTTTTGCCCCTATTTATCTCGGATGCTCGGCCTTAACATTGAGTAGACATTTTGTATGCTCTAAGGCCTAATGATTGCGGTGCTTCCATCTTGTTCAATCATATCTTTGAAGCATTTGGTCCTGACAAAATTAATGGGAGCACACCATGCTGTCACACCGAAGATGGTTCTACCGTCAATTCCACCTGTTTGTAAGCAACTGCTTTTTATTTATGTTATACGGAGTGTATGAATTTACTGTTACTTACTCTGGAATCTAAATAATTCAGTTTTCAGATCTAATACTATTATGGAGGACAGCGTGTGTTGTGCATTTAGAACTTCATTAGAAGAATAGGATGTAATACAATCCACTACTGAAATGTTTCTGAGATCACATAGCAGAGAATACATTACTTAAGCTTGCACATATTTCACATTCTCTCAACAGGAGTGTGTGTATTTTTCTCTAGGTATCATTCCCTTAAAGTGCTTCTGAAAAAGCTTATACGCGAGACTCGATATTATAGACATGCGAGGCTGTTGGAGAAACACTGTTCTGTAGGATCCTCAAACCAAGATGCTAGTAGGGGAGCTGGCACTGGGCTTGAGGTAATATGAAATTTGCGCCTCTTGTACCCTCTAATGTTTGAGTTGAATTACAAATACTATATAAATTCTACTATCATTTAGACATATTCATCTTTATTATCAGTATATGTCTTGTTTCTAAGGAAGGAGTTCCAGATCCCTTCTGCTTGATCTTGGTAATCGTGTGGTTCATCTTTTCTCCATTAAAAGCAATTTATGTGGTCTATCCTGTTTCTGTTTCCTGTGTGGGAAGTAGGTATGTGGCTGGATGATCTTATGCATTTAAATTTGGGACTCTAAGAAACACTTAACTGTGAGCGGACTAGATGGTTTACAAAGTGATGTCAAATTGTTTCAGGTTGCGATGGTCCAAGAAGCCAATACTGCTCAAGCTGAACCGGTTTTGGGTTGTCTCAAGCATCATCAGGTAGGATCATTCATTTGGGCAATTTGTAGGAGAATAATCCCTTCACCATTGCTGGGAGAACCATCTAACTGGAGATGTCTGAGAAGAAACATCTCAAAATTCATTTCGCTACGAAGATTTGAGAAGTTCACACTGAAGGAATGTATTCATAGATTAAAAATATCCAAGTTTCCCATCTTTTCATATAAGCAAAACTCGAGATGCTGTATTGGTATCCCAGATAATTCCAGGCATGCGATCCTTGAATGTTGGATGCTTTGGGTTTTTACACATCTAGTATCACCACTGGTCCAAGCCAACTTTTATGTTACAGAAAGTGAGCATGAGAAGCAGGAGGTACTATACTATAAAAAGTCTACTTGGGAGAAGTTGATGAGAGAAAATGGGTGCATGATTGCTGGTCGGTATCGTCTACTAGATTTTGAGTCTGCTAGAAACATATTAGGGAAGAGATCTTTTGGTTTCTCTAGGTTCAGACTACTTCCCAAGAGTAATGGATTCCGAATGCTGACTAATCTTCAAGCACCGTCAAGAATACCTGTTTCCACACCTTCTAGAATTCAGCCCAATCAAAATTCATGGAGAAGAGCATCTAGCAGCCACAGAGTTCATAGGTTCTTTAAGTCTGTTAATACAGTGCTTCATGATGTGTATGCAGTGTTAAAAGGTTTACGGGAAAAGGAACCAGAAAAGATGGGCTCATCAGTTTTTAACTACAATGATGTCTACAAAAAGCTTGTGCCTTTCTTGTTCCATCTGAAAAACGGGTCAATTAGCCTGCCTGATGTATTCATGGTGGTTTCAAATGTGGCAAAAGCTTTTGACTCTGTAAATCATGAAAAATTGCTCAGTGTGATGAAGGATGCCATACGTGATGATGAATATACTTTGGAAAAGTTCACTCAAGTTGTTTGCACAGATAAGTATTTAAAGATTGAGCCTCATGTGATGTTAGCACATCAAGATATTTCCACTGCATCTACAAGAATGCAATCAAAATTTCATGTCCAATCATCGGGTAGTATTGTTCTTAAGGAGGTACTTTTCAAAAAAAAAAAATCATCTTAGTATTAAATAAGCTGGAGACTAGCAAGTCTTGCAAAATTTTGCATTTTTCTTTTTATTCTGTTTCTTTTATTACCCATTTCATGTAAAATATATGCCCAAGTTTTTGGTGTGTCAAAACCAGCTGTCAGATCTCTACCCTCTATTTTTAATGTATCTATATGCAGTCAGCTTTGGTCTACTAAAATGATTTGTCTTATATCTATAGTTACTTTTTTTGATGGCTATATTAATTTAGCCAAAGCCGAATTCAGAGAGCACCATTGCATAAAATGAGTCAGCCACAGTGCAACTATAAGATCATGTTGTGGAGTTTTTGATACTAAGAGTGGTTCTAATTCGTTCACACTGTTTTCTTTCTCATATCAGGATGCAAGCTGGAAAATAAGGAAGGAAAATATTCATTCACTTTTGGAGGAGCACATTATGCGCAACATGGTGCAGTTTAGGAACAAGTTTTATCTTCAACAAGTTGGTATACCTCAAGGGAGTGTTCTGTCAGCATTACTGGGTTCATATTATTATGGACACATGGAAAGGAATGTAATATTTCCGTTCTTGGAGAAAGCTAAGAGGACCTCATCGGTAACACAACATTCTTCTGATGGCACTTCAGTTTCAAGGGGCAACTGTCAAACTGAAATAGCTGCACCTGGTTGTGAATCTCTTCTGCTTAGATACCTTGATGATTTTCTCTTCATATCAGTTTCAAAGAGGCAGGCGTCTATGTTTTTCACCAGATTGGAAAGAGGAGTTCGTGATTATAACTGCTGCATGAATAAGGAGAAATATGGTCTAAATTTTATCATGGAAAATCAACAAGGCCAACTGTCAAACAGGCTTCATACCGGCAAAGACAATATCTCATTTCTTCAATGGAGTGGCCTCCTTGTCAACTGCTCTACATTAGAAATTCAAGCTGACTATACAAGGTTTGCCTGTTTTTTTTCTCATCAGTTGGCTTATTTTGTTGTATGTTTCCTAACATTGTTTACTCATTTACTATTTTTAGCCGGTATATATAAGCGACTCTTGTATGTTACACAGATACTTGAATCATCATATGCGTTCAACACTAACAGTATCACGTCAAGGCAAAGTGGGAAAAAACTTAAAATCAAAGTTGAGAAGTTATCTTAGGCCTAAATTCCACCCTATTTTATATGATTCCAACATCAATTCTCCAGGGGTGGTTAGACTCAACATCTATCAAAATTTTCTGCTTTGTGCCATGAAATTCATTTGCCACCTCTCCAATTTATCAATTCTACCGAAATTTCACCCCAGATTCCTGCTCAAAGCTATAGAGACTTCTCTGAGGTATGTCTCAAACTTTGTGACACAGTTTATTTCCTTTTACACTAGGCATATTGGATGTATTTCCACTTCCAGGTACATGAACAGGCTAATCAGGAGGAGGATGTATTCTTTCAAAGGTGCTGATTTTCGTCCCAGATACAATGTGAAAAGGATTGATGTGATCTGGCTGGGGTTACACGCCTACAGCCGGGTGCTGCTGAAGAAGCACTTGAGGTTCAAGAGTCTGCTTTGTTTGCTCAGGGCCAAGTTGAAGGCTTATGGTGAGGTGGAGAACATGTCGTCTGAGCTCAAATATGCTGTTGATCAAGTGCATTCTTCTGTGCTTTGGAGCATCAAATATTGATTTTGTGAGGCATGGGATGACCTCTTCTTTAGGAGGTATGTTTCTGGCGTATATCGATGCTGCAGCATCCTTTTCAGATTATGAAACTTGAAGTAAATTCACTAGGTGCTAATATGTTATGCTCTCGAGTCTCTCTTGTCAATCTTGTACATTCTCCACTAAATATTATGCCAATCGTGTAAATTTTTGCCAATTGTATGCCACTCTGCTAAATATTATGCTAATCGTGTATATTTCCACTGTGTTTCATAATGCATAAGGTGTTACTCTGTCAGTCTGTCTACAGTTGGGAATTCAAATTAGCCAAATATAAGATTAAGTGAAGTTGATGATGCTACTTGCTATACCTCTAATCTTTTGCTACTGTGTGAAAGCTGACTATAAATACTCCACTTTCTATTAGTTTAAGTGCAAAGCATCTTATTCTAGAAGATCTTTTCTGGATTTTGTTGTCATGAGTGGTGAAAACCATTCTTTTTGTAGGTCTTAGGTATCATCTATATCCATTACTTTAATATTTAGGCTGCTAATCATGCACCTAACTTGTTTCAATCAATATTTTATCATTTCTACATATTCTTGTATACTTTCATGGTCCGACCCTTGTGCCGAGTTGCAAATACAACTTTTTTACTGAATGGATTGGCTCATCTTTTGAGACTGAGACTTTCCTTGCATATTTTTGCAACTCGGGTATAAGGTCAACCATGAAGTAATTATGCTAAATCATACTTATTGCTTGTGATTTTTGCAAATTGTACTTTATATTTTGTGATACCTTGATATAGAGGGACTAGGTAGAACTTAGACTCTAATTCCTTTAGTTGTGAGATCGTCACTCCCTGCTCCGATAAGTAACCGAAAGGGGTTGACTTGAGCAAATTTTGGAAGACATTGCCCTAAAGTCAACTTGGGCAAATCTTGGAATTGAGTTAGGTTTTTTTCTTTTTGCCAAACTTCAGCATTTAAGAAGATTGGAATGAATGATCTGATTCCTACCTGCTTATATGGGTTGGGACAAATGTACGATAATTACATGAAACTGAAACCCTTTATTGCATGACTTTGTTTGGAGGTCTTCATCTTCTACTGAGAAGTCAACTGATGTTATGTCTTTGCCCTTTAGTTTGGTTAAATTAGTTCTTTAATGAAAAGGAGTAATTAACTATACAATTATAGAAACTACTGTTTACGGATTTGACTTATTCGATTTGTCAACATCACTTCGAAAAAAACACAAACTTTTAAAAGAGACACTTTCAGGTTTCAACACAATGGTTGTTTTAATTGTGTAACTTTTTTTTCCACTTTTTGTTGAGATGAGTTTAGATGCGCTCAGTTTTTTAAAATTATTTTTATTGAACTTAAAATGTCCAATTTACTTCTAATAATAAAAATAAAAACAAACAAATTTTAAGTTCTGTAATTTTTGCAATAGCGAAAAGGGCATATTCCAGAATTTGTATATTTTTCTAACAATTGACTTTACTAATTTAATTTAATGGGACAAGTCATTTTCATTATTTCACATTGAAAACAAACAAATAAATTGTGGAGATAACCGTTGAAATTGTGGTGTCAATTTATTCATGTCAAAATTAAGTGATTGGGACTAATCATCAAGAATAACACAGCTAGTATCTGGCTGCTAATAGCTACCTAGCCTACTTTTCTTCACTAATGTATATTAATATCATACTATAAATCAGTTGAGTTTGATATATTATGACTATATGTGGAATTTATCATTTTTAAAAGAATATGACTCCATTATATTACTCCTAACAAAATGCTAATATTCGAAGAGATACCTAAGTCCAATCGAATAATCTGGACTCTCACGACCTAATAATCACAAATTTGTTGATTCCACCAACTAAGCCACTAGGCATTTTATTAGTATGATACTATGTTTTTTGATAAATCAGATTAATCAATCACAACCTTGAGGATTCTTCTTGGGACCCATTTGTCCTAAAATGTAGTACTTAGTAAGTAGTAATTACATTAGCATGGGTAATCATGTTTTATGCCTTCAACTTTGAGCATTTTTTTAAAATTTACGTTCTCGTAAAAAATCCTAAATTTTGCAAAGTTCATGACCCGCTTCATACTATTATTATGGATCTGAATGGAAAACAATTTATTAGAAATGGGTCATTCACCCCTTAAAAGGCCTCATAAGGGGCGTGTTAAATTCTCTAAAAGAATGTCCACACTTATATAGATGGGGCGTGTTAAATTCTCTAAAAGAATGTCCACACTTATATAGATTAGATTAGATCATCACCAAGTCGATATGGGACAAGATATTAAAATTTTAACACGCCCCCTCACATGTGGGCCGAAATGATACATCGGACTTTCATCACGTGGTAGGCAAGAAAAGAGATAAAGAGAATAAATCTATTATCGACTTGGGCCCTGCTCTGATACCATATTAGAAATGAGTCACTCATCTAATAAAAGGCCTCATAAGAGGGAGGGTTATCTATCCTTATATAGAAGAGATAGGATCATCACCAAGCCGATGTGGGACAAGATATTAGAATTTTAACACAGTTAGTATTTTTTAAGAGGAACATCAAAATTTGGCCAGAACATAATTAATCCAGTAATTAGACTCTAATCCATCTAAAAGGAAAATATTGATTGAGTTTTTGAGGAAAATTAGATAAAAACATAATTAACCCACTCGTATCCTAAAAAATGAAGGAAAATTCATAAAAAAAAATTAGGAATGATTTTATAAACATTCAGATTAACACAAAAACTATTTTACTCAATATGATAAATAAAGAAAAAAGAATGGGCTTCAGTTTAAGCAAGCTGTGTAGAGTTGTAGAGTAAAACAACCCGAAATGCGGGGCCCATAAAAAAGGCGGTTTTGCAAATAAATACGCTCACGCCCCTCATTTATAACTGTCACGCACTATTCGGGACTTCCGACACTGTCTCCACACCTTCTCCTATTGGCCCGTGGCGAACACGCTCCCCTCTCGCGAGTGATCTTTCACGATTAATCCCTTCCTTTTGTTTTGATTTTCGTTATAATTAGTTTAATTAATTTGAAGGGAATACACATGCAGAAAGTAATCGTTTATGATTAGTCGTTTTATATTAATAAAGGCGTTTAATTTTCTATATTCGATTCTAAAAAAATAATATCAGTATTAAAGGAATGAAAGAGTAGAGAAAAAAAGAATAATTTTAGAAAAAGTTATTCCCTTCGTCCCAGATTTGTAGTAACATTTTGCCATAAAAGTTGTCCCACATTTAGAATAACATTTAGAATTTACCATATTTGCATATAAAATTTTACCCCATTATTCACTAAAATTACACCCAAACGTCATTATCTATATTAAAATAAATCAAAACAAAAATAAAAAACCCAAAAGTCAAAGAGAGGGACCCACCTTCAACCAACTCACTTCATTTATTACACACTTCATCATCTCACTCCACTATCTCATTTCATTTATTACACACTCCATCTCTCACTTCATTAATTACACACTCCACCAATTTCTTAAAACTCGTGCCATAACTAAATGTTAATACAAATGTGGGACGGAGGGAAGTACTATTTATGTGGGACGGAGGGAATATTTTTTTATATTATTCTCTTTTATTTTACTTTTTTTTCACTTTAACTATTTATGAAGTATTAAGTAGTATTATTCTAAAATGAATGAAGAAAATAAAACGCCTCTGTTAAGGTAGAACAGATGAAGTATCATGCAAACTTTTTAGTTTATATTTTGACATGAAATTATTACTATTTCTCAAACAATTAGAGCTCGTTTGATAAGTTAGTAATGCCTAAATATAGATACTTATATGACTATTTCTAAGTGTTTGATATCATAGTTAACCTATTATGTCAGCCCGTGGTTTTCTCTATGGCCCATCCGAGCCCGCAAATTTTTCCTTAAAATACAAAGATATGTATCTCACAAATTTGGTCGGATAGCATTTCTAACTCATTTATTATGATTTATTAATATAAAATCTATATAATTTCTTGTCTACCAAACAACAACAAAAAAACCTTCATCCGAGCTTATCTTGACACGAAACCCGCATTTTTTATCTTATTTAAAAAATTTTGTTATATCTCATCTTTCTTATCAAACGAGCCCTTAGTATGAACGAATTCAATACCCGTCACTACTCAAAATACGTATACAAAGCATTCAATCAAACTAATAGAATGAACTTTTATAAAAAAGAAAAGGAAGGAAAAGGGAACTTTGGAAAAGAAAAAAGTGTGATGTAAGTCAAGATGGCTAAAATGGGAAAGAATGTGTAAATAGGAAAAATGGTTGTCAAATTGCATTTTTAGACTGCCCAAAAATGTCAAATTTCAGGCATTAATCAAATGAAAAATATATTTACATTCACATTTGATATCTAGTAATTGTTAATATCTTGCTCATATGCGTCGTCAAAAATATTGAATGAATTTCAAATTGATGCATCGGATCACAATAGTTATTTTGGTACTAGTTGATTAGCTATAGCGTTGAAATAATTCCAATTTCCAACAACAAAGCACTAAACGTTTAAATGAAACATGTAAGAACATTATTAGTTCCAATGTTCTCACTTGGAACTAACTTATGAATTCTAAACATAAATAGTAAAAATCAGTGAGTTAAAAAGATCATTGTTGGCTTTAAACAAAGAATGAATGACAAATGTTGAAATGATGTGAATCTAACCATGAAGGATTGAGTCCTACTACTAATTTTGCAGTTCAAAAGGTCGATTTAATGTAGTTTTTCGTGTGATTGAATACAATGAAAAAGATCATTCTCAACATTAGAAGACAAAGAATGAAAGACAAATAAAGAAAAGAAGTGAATACAACCCAGAAGGATTGAGTCGCACCATTAATCTTGCAATTCTAAAGATCGAATTTAATGCATTTTTTCAACTAGTAGGATACAATGAAAAAGATCATTGTCGGCATCAGAAGGAGAGTGACAAAAGTGGAAAAAGTGAACTCAACCCCGGAGGATTGAGTTGCACCATTAGTTTTGTAGTTCTAAATATTGAATTTAATGTAGTTTTTCGTTGGATATGATAAATTGAAAAAGATCATTGTCGGCATCAAAAGGAGAATGACAAATGTGGAAAAGTGAATCCAGCCCCAGAGGATTGAGTCACACCATTAGTTTTGCAGTTTTAAAGGTCGAATTTAATGCAATTTTTCGTTGAATAGGATTCAGTGAAAAAGATCACTGTCGACATTAGAAGGAGAATGACGTAGCAAAAGTGAACCCAACCCTAAGGATTGAGTCGCACCATTAGTTTTACAATTATAAAGGCTGAATTTAATGCAGTTTTTCGTCGGATATGATATAATGAAAAAGATCATTATTGGCATCAGAAGGAGAAGGACAATTGTGAAAAAAGTGAACCCAACCCTGAAGAACTGAGTTGAACCTTAAGCTCAACTATAGCAAGATTGAATTTAATACAAATTTTCAATCGTTGCATCCGATAACCCTAAAGAATTGAGTTGAACCCTGAGCTCAATTATAGCAAGATTGAATTTAATACTATAATTTTTCTATCATTGCATCCGATAACCCTGATGAATTGAGCTGAACCCTAAGCTCAGTTATAATAAGATTGTATTTAATATTATAATTTCTATATCCTTATATCCAATAATAAGTTTGATCGAGCATAGCCTTCTATTTAAATCCCATTGTATAACCATGTATCCATCCAAAGCTCCAAAATATATATCCCTCTTCCACAATCCCACACCATCTCCATCAAACCCTCATCCTAAAAAAAAGCATTCATCTTAAAAACACCCACTACAATCACATATAGTAATTCTCATTTTCAAAACTTGCCAAAAAAAAAAAAAAAAAAAAAAACCCTCAAAAAATTTCTCACACTTCTCTATCATAAATCACATCCCCCCTCCAAACCATATTTTATTTTAATCCCACCCCACCCCACCCCACCCACCCCCTTCTCACTATTTCTTCTCCCATTTCCCCTCTTCCATGAACCTTCTCCCTCTTTTTTCCATGGAGATTTCATCATTCTATCTCATTCTCAACAATACCTCAACATTCCTCTCTGTCTCTTCATTAATTCCATGATTCCCCTTTCCTCCCCTCATTGATTCCCCAAATAAAAAAGGAAACTTTATCATTCATTTCCATATTCCCACCAATAATGAGGCCTCTCCAAACCCCTCCCTCCCCCGCCGACGCCGGCAAATCCAGCCGCCGCCGCCGCTCCGACCTCACTCTCCCCCTCCCCCACCGCGACCCCTCCCTCGCCGTGCCCCTCCCCCTCCCCCCTCCCTCCGCCCCCTCCTCCTCCTCCTGCCAGCTCCACTACTCCGACCTCGACCGCCTCAGCCGCATCGGCAGCGGCGCCGGCGGCACCGTCTACAAGGTCGTCCACCGCCCCAGCGGCGGCGTCTACGCCCTCAAGGTCATCTACGGCAACCACGAGGACGCCGTGCGCAACCAGATGCGCCGCGAAATCCAGATCCTCCGCGACGTGGACCACCCCAACGTCGTGAAATGCCACAACCTCTTCGACCACAGCGGCGAGATCCAGGTCCTCCTCGAATTCATGGACAAGGGCTCCCTCGAATCCACCCACATCCCCCACGAGCAGCCCCTCTCCGACCTCGCCCGCCAGGTCCTCGCCGGATTGGCCTACCTCCACCGCCGCAAAATCGTCCACCGCGACATCAAGCCCTCCAATCTCCTAATCAATTCGCGCCGCCTCGTCAAAATCGCCGATTTTGGGGTTTCCCGCATCCTCGCGCAGACCATGGATCCCTGCAATTCCTCCGTCGGCACCATCGCCTACATGAGCCCCGAGCGGATCAACACCGATCTCAACCACGGCCAGTACGACGGCTACGCCGGCGACATCTGGAGCCTGGGCGTCAGCGTCCTCGAATTCTATTTGGGGAAATTCCCCTTCGCCGTCGGCCGGCAGGGGGACTGGGCGAGCCTCATGTGCGCGATCTGTATGTCGCAGCCGCCCGAGGCGCCGCCCTCCGCCAGCCGCGAATTTAGGGATTTCATCTCCTGCTGCCTCCAGAGGGATCCGGCCAAGAGGCTCTCCGCCGCGCAGCTGCTCAAGCATCCCTTCATCGTGCAGCACTCCTCTCCCGGGGGAGGCGGCGCCGCGGTGCATCACCAGGCAGCGGCGCACCAGCTCCTGCCGCCGCCGCCGCGCCAGCATTACTCCTCGGCTTGATTGAAGGTTTTTTTTTTTGTTTTCTTGAAAAAAGATTAAAAATTTTATGGTGTTGGAGCTTCCTTTAGTCTAAAAATGGTAGTCTTGTGGGATTAAAATCATGTTTTTTAGAAGGGAGACTGATGATTCATGTACAACAAGCCAGAAGATTAATGAATTCAATCATCAAAAACCACTTCCACCATTTTTTGTGGATTATTTGGATGCTAGTATGATAATCATTTGAAAAGAAGTTAATTTTCAATATGTATTATCATTTGGGAAAGGAAAATGAGCTATTTTTTGGTCTGAGTTATTGACACCTCTTTGTATAGGATAGATACTATGGAAAAGGGGTTTTCTTGTCTTGGTATCCTTATCTTTTTTAGTACTAAATCGAACATTATCCACAGATGATAATTCATACTATATCCCATATGCTTTGATGCCACATCTTATACACAGTAGTTGCTAATTTGCTGGTTTTAAGGTAAAGTTTATGATGAAATTTGGGGGGATTTTTTTTTTTCAGTTTTGAGCAAAGATATGTTACTTTCTTGCAAGGACAGTAGTGTATCAATAATGAAGCTATAACCCAACTCCAAAAATACACATGTTTTGTTGCAGACATGTGATCATTTGGTTTTCTTTTTTCCTCAGTTTTTTCATCAGTGGCTGTCTATTGCTTTTCCCATGTCACCTTATCTAGGACTAGGACAAAGTATCATCCATTATAAATCGAAGATTTACTATTATTGATTTTGTTGTTTTAGGAGCTTTGTTCCTCCCTTTTTTAGGCATGGTGTGATATGGAAATGTTACCAATATGTTAATCTGTTTTTATTTCCTGGGCTTGACTTTTCTCTCATGTTAGCAGTTGAAAGTTTGAGGGGTTGGCTGATTCAAAGAGAAGTGAGTCAACACACCAAAACATAAGTCTTGAAGTGTGTGTTTGAGCAAGAATTACTAGGAAACTAGGTTGTCCAAACAAGACTGCAGAAGATGAATGAAATAATTTAGAAATCTGCTTTGTCTTGTTCAATTTGACTTGGTGAATTTTATTTGCATTTGAGTCAAAGGTGGAAATGGTCTTATAAACTTATGCTTCTTGTTTCATTATCATAAGCAACAAAGAAACACGAAAACTTGTGCAAAACCATTACTCGTGAGATGGGTTGGAATTTTTTTTTTATCTAGATTCATATTTAGTTGTATATTAGTAATTCAATGGGAGGTAAGTCAAAATCTAGATCAAAACTCAACATGAGCCTTATAGTTTAAACATACACTTTATTTCATTTAAAATGATGAATATGGCAAGGATCTCAATCTCTACAATCTACATATTTTAATCCAACATTTATACAATTTTGTGCAGCATAGTCCAAGAGCCAAATATAATTTGTTTATGTTTCTTATTTCTAAGTGCTTCATTGTTACCTTCTTTACATATTAGGATTTGCCAAAATAAAATTATTGTTTTGTAGAGAGAATAAAATTTAATGCCCCACTTAATTTGTAATTGGGCCTTAATAATTGTTTTATGAAAGATCTATGAATACTACTTTAGGCCTTTCTGTTAAGATGAGAAACTATAAATATTATAGGCCCAATATTTCTTTCCCAAAATTGCTACCTCTTTCCAAAATTAATGAGATATTTTTAAATATCCTATTGTTGTAAAGATGGAGTATATGTTTATTTTGGTTTGTATGGAAATCAATATTGATTACTACTATCTTTTAAAAAAATAAAAAAAGGTTTAATATGATTAGATAGAGATGTTTTCTAAATTCTTGGTGCCAAAAAAAATTAATTAGAAATACCACAAAATTATGTAGGTTTAATAATTAATAGTATATCGATCATCACATATCTTTCCATCATTTAATGCTTAAATTTTAAACCAACGTGTGACATATCTTTCCACAAAATTATCCAGGTTTAATAGTTAAAAGAATTCAATATCAAATAATCCAATTATTGTTGTTCCACATTAACAGAGGTGTTTCATTTTCTACACTCTATTTAGAAAAATAATATTTTACTTTCGAGTAATAAATAGTTAGAGTAGAGAAAATATAAAATAAGAGATAAATTTATATTCTTTATATTATTATTTCTCTTATTTTATTTTAACTCCATTTTAATTATTTATTATTTTTTTAAAATCAGCCAAAAAAATGAAATCCGAAGAATTGAAGTGAGTATTTATTTGGTTTTAATCTAGTGGTTGCATCTTTGTCGTTGGCAGGTTTATAGTCCTCTTCAATGCCCCACCACCACCATCCAATATTTATAAATATAATTGAATTTCATATCTCTATTTATATATTAAATTTAATTATTGCACGTAATTTGCAAGAAAAAAATATACTTATTACAAATAAATCAATAGACTGCATTTCCTTTTTTCTGTTTTTTTCTAATTTATATTTAGGTCTTGAACTTTAATTTGCATAAAAAAACCAAGACCACATTTTTTCATGAACTAAAAAAAAAGATAATGAAAGGGATATGTTTGGAAGCAAGGTAAAAAATCAAACAAAAGATTAAACATTGAAACATTTAATTATTAGTAAGTAGTAGTATTAATTATGAACCTTAATGTTACACAAATAAATTACTGCATAGATATAAAGGATAGATCGAAAACCAAGTCATATTGAGAGAAAATTATACATTAGGTGCTGTTTCTTGGAACCTTCACGCTTCAAGACTGGAAATATCTAATAAATTTGCCAACTTTTCTGCTTGAAATTTTCCCTTTTCTGAGTATATAAGCTTCCATGTAAAATTTTAGCAGTCCTTTTCTTTTCTTTTCTGTTCTTTTGTGGATAAACAAGGGATATTTTGCTTCAACTAAGACAGTTTCCGAGCTCAAATCCTTTGCATCAGTAGAAAAGGCAGAAACCTACTTAATAATAAAGGTTAAAGATTCGACCTTTATCACCTGTTTCTCATTTTTTTCCCTTTGTTTTTCAAGTGGGCTGCTTCAAGGGATCCTGATCTGTGTGTTTGTGCCTACGTTTTCTTTGGGGGTATTTATCTAATCTTTGCTCTTTAATTTAAATTTTCTTGATCTGTTGACTAGGTCTGACTTGATGCAGATTCTGCAGTTTTTTGGGAATTTTTGAATAGGATATTATGTTGATTTATGTTAATTTACTGTCTGGATTCAATTATTATTGGTTTTACTGAAATCTTGCTTATTGTATTAATTCATACATTGAGCATTCTTTGCTTCTTCAAATTACATTTCCCCCTAATTTCTGATACATTTCCTATGACAATGGTTTTAAATCTAGTATTAATAAGTGAGTTTGATGCCTTATTCAAATGTTTGTTTTCCCCCTAATTTCTGATTCATTTTTATGTGAAAATGGATTAACTTAATTCATCATCTGACCTTAAGATCATTAGTTTGTTTTTTTATCAGTTCTGCAATAAGTGTTTCTGGAGATGGGATCCATTGAGGAAAAGATAGACCTTGATTCCGACGAGGAGATCCCTTTTAGAGTGCCGCAGCCAACTAATAAGATGCATTCGATGAGTTTTGAACCTTCTCGTCATATCTTGGCACACCCTCAGTTTTCTGCTTCTTGGGTTATACGAAAGGTGAATCGAGTCAGCATCCTCAGAAGTATATACATTGTCTTGATCAAAGCGAGGATCAACGTGTTGCTGCCATTTGGGCCTCTAGCTATATGTTTACATTATTTTACAAAAATGCATGTAAGTGAACAGTCATCATATCTATATGGAAAAGGGATAGTGCTGAAAATCCCTTGATGAGTGTATTTTGTGGTTTTTGATGTATATCTGCTATGTATTGTAGGGATTGGTGTTCTTCTTCAGCTTAATTGGCATTATCCCTTTGGCAGAGCGCCTTGGTTATGCTACCGAGTGAGTATCTGCTCCCCAAAATTCGTCGCTAGTCGTAATTTTCGGTTTCTGAATGAAAAACTGACGTGCTCCGCTTTTTGTGCTAGGCAACTTGCGTGTTATACAGGTCCAACTGGTACGATCCCTTTTCTGTTCGCCTTTAATTGTTCCTTAAAACTGAAGCTTGCTGCAAATTTTCAAAGGGTGCCTCAGTTGCTTATGAAAGGATCATATGAATGTATTTTTCATGTCTAAATAACTAGCTAGTAGCTCCTTTTAGGAATGGTTCCCCGTTCCCCATTCGTGGATGCCAGTTATCTTGGGAAATTGATGAACGGGCTTCGTGGATACTCAGAGTGATATCTGATTAGAGGTGGTATAGTAGTGTTTGTGAATGCGTCCTCAATATTTGAGGAAAGTTTGAATGTAAGATAGTGCTCGATATCATAGTTTCCTTCAAAATGAACGAAGCCCAAAATCTTTTCTAACATATTGAGACGAGAAATTAAAGCAAAGTGGTAATATCCCATTGGCTTGGTGATAGAACTCAGTTAGCTATATGACATGGTGTGGATGATTTTACTTTCTTATATTCGTCAATTTCCGGACTTCTATATGCCTCTCAATCACCTTTATCAGTGTGCTGACATATGCAGACTATCCAATCCAAATTTTTAAATGCTTTGCATTGTTTAATCTACAGTTGGTGGCCTTCTAAATGCTACATTTGGCAATGCTACTGAGATGATAATTTCAATTTATGCATTACAAAACGGAATGATAAGGGTTGTTCAGCAATCTTTACTGGGTTCCATCTTGTCGAATATGCTCTTGGTGCTCGGTTGCGCCTTCTTCTGCGGTGGGCTCGTTCATCACCACAAAGTCCAGCATTTCAATAAGGTGGTGATCAAATTGGATGGAGTTTTGTTTCGGTTTCCAGTTAAAAAGGGGCATTCTAGCCTGAATAAAAACTAATGCGTTTTGGGATTTTCAGGCCACTGCGCTTGTGAATTCAGGGTTACTGTTAATGGCGGTTATGTGCATATTGTTCCCGGCTGTTCTACAATTCACTCATACAGAAGCGCACAAGGGAAAGTCGGAGATGGCTCTTTCACGAGTCACCAGCTGTGTTATGTTGATTGCTTATGCGAGCTACCTTTTCTTTCAGCTCAAGAGTCAGAATAATTTGTATAGTTCTCTTGATGAGGTTCGTATTTAGTAAGCTTCTAACTTGAGTAACGTGTGGGCGTTCATTCACACACATATTCTGCATGGAGCACATTCAACGAATCTACGTGTATCTGCACTATTTGATTGCTATTTTGCTTGGTGTTTAAGCAGGTTAGGGATAATGATGAAGCTGATGATGATGAAGTCCCCGAGATTAATCCGTGGGAAGCAATCGGGTGGCTTGCTATGCTGACTCTTTGGATATCCCTTCTATCTGGATATCTTGTTGATGCAATACAGGTATCTATCAAGACACACAACACTTTCTAATTTGAGAAAATAAAAAATATGACGGCAGCTTTGACATTTCTTCAGGGAGCATCCGATTCAATGAACATGCCCGTCGCCTTTATTAGTGTTATTTTGCTGCCAATCGTTGGGAATGCTGCAGAACACGCTAGTGCTATCATGTTTGCGATGAAGGACAAGCTTGTGAGTGTTGGAATATCGTGGCCCTCTGTTTTTTTTTTTTGGTAACATTTTGTACCTTTCGTTCTTTTGACTGTTCTGTTTCCAGGACATAACTATCGGAGTAGCAATTGGGTCGTCTACTCAGATTTCAATGTTTGTAGTAAGCCTTTATAAACTTATGATTCTACATTGAGGTGGTTAAATCTGTTAAACAAACTTATGATTCTTGAATTTATGGTATTTCCAGATTCCGTTTTGTGTAATTGTCGGTTGGATTATGGGACAGCCTATGGATTTGAACTTTCAACTCTTCGAGACTGCTACACTATTCATCACAGTAGTAGTGGTGGCGTTTATGCTTCAGGTTTGTCTCTCTACAACGCCCCAGCATGTAACATTCAATTGAATTCATTCGGAGAAAGATATATGTGAAAGTCTTTGCTTCTGTCGATGCAGGAAGGTCAATCAAACTATTTCAAAGGTTTGATGCTTATTTTGTGCTATATCATCGTCGCTGCCAGTTTCTTTGTGCACATTGATCCAACAAAGGGTTAGTAGTCCTGATTAACTTTTTATGAGTTTCGCCTATGTTTTTTATTGTTCGTGTATTCTTAGATTTTATAGTCACTTTCATGAATAAATGTAGTCTGTGCAGCAGTTAGCATATCTCATGATACTTGATTATGATGTACTATTAGAGAGCGTTTGCCTAGAGTGACATGATCGTCTAGGATTGCGTATTTGAAGGATGAGATGTGGTCAAACGAGCTCAAAAATTTAATCAATCCATCAAAATCTAAGTAAACAATGAATTAGCTTGGATTATTATTTTTACCAGTCCATTCTATCACAGTATCACTAAACAAAATGCTAGGTAGTTATGAAGACAGATAATACCTCTTACTAGGGTCCGTTTGGTACATGGAATTGGAATTGGAATTGGAATTGGAATTGGGCTCCGTTCGGTACCACGGAATTGGGGCTATGGAACTGGAATTGAAGCCTTCAATTCCAAATCCGAAGTTTCATGTTTGGTAGCGCAAAATATCTGGATTTGGAATTGAATTATACAATTCCACAATTTGAATTCCATTTCATAAGTAGAAAATTGGAATTCAAAATAGTTAAAAAATGACACTTTCACACACAATCACACACACACACAGTTACACACACACACACTCACTCACTCACTCATATAAACACACACATACACACAGTCACACACATACACACAGTCACACACATACACACAGTCACGCACATACTTACACACTGTCATACACACACAGTCATACACATACATACACATACACACACACACACACATAGTTACACACTCAGAGACACACACACACACACACTACACACTCATGTGAGTGTGTGTGCATAATTTCTATAAATTCAAACTTTGTAGAATTACTTTTTGGAGTTGAGTACACTTTTGTTGTTAATAACTGAGTTCATGTACTTTCATCTATGGTAACATTAGGCCATTTTGTAAAATTTGAGTTCTTGTGATTTCAATTTTTTTGGTTAAAGTTAGGCCCTTTACTATAGTTAAAGTTATTTCAAACCGAATATTAAGTACTTGTAGAAACCACAACTCTTTTGAGCATAAACGTGGCGAGCCAACTTCCCAAAACTCATTGTTTTTATTCTGTGTGATGATGCAGAGGATGATTGAGCTGATGGAGTGGTGAAGCTCGTGATTCTTGAGAAGATTCCGAGTCCTTGTAAGAACACATACAACAGCGGTAACCTTTTGTTCGTTGGTGAGACTAATGTTCACTTGTGAAGGAGCAGTTGTGCAGCAGGTAAAACCTATACAGCCACTGGCTCTGCACTCATATGTTGTACTTTGATAGTTTTGTCACGTTTGCTCGTGCGAAACTCGTGGCCCTTCGACTAAATTTTTGGCCCTTTGTAGCTATACAGGTTGTAATCTTGGTGATTTAGATTGAATGCAAAGAATTGGAGCATGTTCTTGAATTGGATTGTCTCACAATATATTTTCACTTTGGTGAAAGTGAAAATCATCTTTTCATTTTTTATTGGATCATAGCAAATGTCCTGTGACAGGCTATATGAAATAGGGGATGAAATCTTTGAAGGTTTCTTTATTTATTTAAGATGAGCCCAAAAAAATACTACTACATGTAAACAAATGAGATGTGGGCACTTAGCCTATTGCAAAGCAAGTTATATCAATGAGATTGAGATGAGTTTCACAGCAAACAATTTGGGATGTACAAGAAATCATCTTTACATAACTCTAAAACATAATTTAAATTATTTTATCAATTTCCTACATTGGTTCACCAAAACACACATTATGAGGTTGGTTAAAGAAAAAATTAGATCAAAATTGGAAAATTATTTTATTTTGTATTATGATTATTCAATAGTATAATGCTTAAGAAAATGTGATTGTGTTCAAGAGTTAAAGATTCCGAATTTCCAAGATATAAATTAAACACTGTTCATCAAATCAAATAATAATAATAATAATAATAATAATAATAATAATAATAATAATAATAATAATAATAATAATAATAATAATAATAATAACTGGGCCCAAAATGTTCCTAAAATATTTTGAAACAAATATTATTATTTCAAAAAAATTGTGGATGGTGTGTATTTCCTGTTTACTTTTGAAGATATATTGGAATCAATTGTTGTAATCCTCCCAGCAGTGATTCCACAGTTGAAAATGGAATATATATTCATAATTCATAGTTTGACTTAGAGAAAAATAATTAAATGGATTTTGTGCAATATTGGCCGACCATTTCATGGTAATGACTGGTGAAGTGATAGGGTGAATAATAAATAATAATTCATCCTTTTCTTAGTGAAAGGAAAACCACTTATAGATGATAATGCTCTCTCTCTAAGGACTAACCAACATCCATAGTGGGTTGGATTTGTCACACACACACGCGTATATATGTGATATGTTTATTATATTTTGTGCTTTTGATAAGCTACTATTCTTGATGGAAAAAATATAGTACTACTACTATTGGATATATGGTTATAATGTGATAATTGGGACACTTTGCATGTAATAACATGACCATATTGACAAAATATGGTTGATGTCTATGTGAGTTTTTATCTCAATACACAAAAAATTATAAATTACTACATAAGAATCTAAGTTTGATTTATTCTTTTAATCATATCTCCAAAGTTAAATGGAATATCAATATATCGAATATTAATTTTTATGTAACATATGAATTGAATGACCTCCATAGCAAATTCAAAAGTATTAGTATAAAAAATTGTTACCTAAATGTCAATAACGATCACAAATAGTGAGTGCCATATCGATCCTCTCTTTATATATGATTATATATTTGTTTATTTATTAGGCATTTAAAAAGGATTTTGATGACAACGTCAACATTTGTAGTACAAGTTATAAATGCTACTCATATAAATATAATGATATAACTCAAATAAAAAGGAACAACTATGTTCAATTTTATAAGGTCAATATGTTAATTATACCAACTATCCTTGGACTTGAATTTCATATATAATTTGGACATATATGGTTCTGAATTTTGACTGTGGGCTGTAATGTTAATTTTTAATGCCAAATGGATCTAAAATTATTTTATTAGGTGGTCTCTGCAACCCACATGACCTGACCAATAATTTTCCAACCTACTAGAAAAATATTATGTGAAATATTATCAAAATTGTTGGTATGGTAAATATCAGTTGACATACAAGAGAGTGACAAAAGGTATTTTTGATCAAGACTTTCTCCATGAAATAGACATATATAATTAGTATTACCTATAATTCTTGGTCAACAATTCCAATCATATTTAATGAGTGATGATTTTGCCTTCAAATAAATCACTGTTGTATTCACTTTATAATTAGATTTATGCTAACAAATTTTATTAATTGTAAAATTACCGTTAAATCATTATCTTTATTGTAATTTTTAATAATTTTAAAATAGTAGTATACGATTTACTAATATAACTATTTTTCCAAATACAAAACTTGAAAGAAAAAAATGTCATTTTCTTAGACTTGGTAGAAATAATTTCTTTGGTTAGTCAATGAAGCAAATAAATGTCCAATTGTACGTGCGACACCCAATTTGATATACTTATATATATAAAGACATGACATGTGCATCTACCCATTACCCAATATATTATAATAGTAACACAAGAATCTAATTCCCAAATAATTATATACTGGAAAAAATATTTAAAAAATTGATATTGCGTTCCAAGACCCATCCACTTTTCTTTAAAAAATAATGGTAAGTTTGACAGCAAACTGGAGTATATATATGAGCTATATATATGGAGTACATGATAACTCTTTTTTACTAAAAGATGCTAAAGTCATACCCACTAAAATATATCCTTGTATTGCAAAATTGCAAGTGGCAGATGTAATAGTTTTATCCACCAAAGTATGTAAAAACATGTTCAAGAATGGTGACTCTTGATTGATTTATATGTACACTATACCAAAAATAGCATACTAAAAATGATCTATTCGACTACTTTCTCAATTCATATTTACCAAATATTATCATTAAAAATTGATACCCTAGCTAGGTCTAATAAATCAATTCACCTTATAAACAAGAAATTAATATAAAGATTCAAGTAAATTTATTATATACACAGATAATATTACTTGGAGCATCTGTGGAATGGGGGTTTTGACCTCAACCACGTAGAATACACGCTTTCTCTAATTTACAAATAACAAATAATAGAAAAAACTTATAAACATATTCCTAATAAGTACTCCCTCCGTTCCACAGTAATAGAGGCGTTTCGTTTTGAGCTCTCGTTTTGAAAAAATGATACTCCCTCCGTCCCAGATAATTTGGGACACTTTGACCCGACATGAGTTTTAAGAAATCTAATAGAAAGTGAGTTGAAAAAGTTGGTGGGACGTGAATCCTACTTTTAAAGTATTAGTTTTATAATAAAATGTGAGTATGAATTAGTTAGTGGAAAATGAGGTCCTCTACCAAAAATGGTAAAAGTGAAGTGGGACAAATTATGTAGGACGGCCCGAAATGGAATACTGGATCGAATTATCTGGGACGGAGGGAGTAATAAATAGTTAAAGTGGAGAAAGAGTAAAGTAAGAGAGAATAATATAGTGAAAAATCTTATCTACAATATTCTCTCTTACTTTACTCTTTCTCCACTTTAATTATTTATTATTATTTTTTTAAAATGAGTGCTCTAAACGAAACGTCTCTGTTACTATGGAACGGAGGGAGTAATAATTTATGGTGAGTCGTAATAAAGAAAGTCCACCAGCCAGCCGTCCCAAAAGTAAACGCTTTATAATAATTTAGAGCAAAACTTTATAATATTGAGCCATGTCAACATCACCCCACTTTCTCTCTTCCTCTCTCTTCTCTATCCATGGACAATGCTGTATGTATCCCTTTGGATCAAGAAAAGTGGTGGACTAATCCCACATATCATCACCCTCTTCTTATGTTCATCCTCTTCTCATTCATTCCCATAATGATCAAACTCCAATATTAATCTCATCATCCAATCCAATCCAATCCAATTCAATCCACCACCTCTTGTCACACCAGCCATGCTCTTTGCATTCCCCAAGCTCCGCCGCACATTGCCGCCCGTCCTCGTCCTCGTCCTCGTCCTCATCCTCGTCCTCGCCCTCGTATCCACCTCCCACGCAGCCGACTGCGACGCCCTCGCCTACTTCAATCTCACCATCACAGCCTCTCCCCCCCTCAGTTGGTCCATCTCCGATGACTGCTGCACATGGGAGGGCATTGGCTGCGACGCCTCCGGCCGCGTGATCACTCTCCGCCTCCCGTCTCGCCGCCTCTCCGGGACAATCTCCCCTTATATAACCAACCTCACCTCCCTAACTCACCTCAGCCTCTCCCACAACTCCCTCTCCGGCCCTCTCCCGGACGGATTCTTCGCCTCGTTGGCTCGCCTACGTGTCGTTGATCTGAGCTGGAACCGCCTCACCGGGGAGCTCGACAGACTTCCAGCTCAGATCAACACATTCAATCTGTCAAGCAATCATTTTCATGGAACATTGCAGCTTTCCTTCTTCCAGCCTGCTCCGGACATGGACTACTTCGACATCAGCAATAACAGCTTCACCGGAACAATCCCGGCCTTCATCTGTGGCTTCGCTCCCTCGATCACGCGCCTCGACTTCACCAACAACGACATGACAGGCCCGATCGGTCCGGGATTCGGGCAGTGCAAGAATCTTCTTAGCCTGAGAGGAGGATTCAACCTCCTCTCAGGTCAGATTCCCGGAGATATTTATGATCTCCGGGAACTGCAAGAATTGTCCTTTCCTGGCAACCAGCTCTCAGGACCAATCGATCAGAGGATTCTCAATCTTAACCACCTTAAAGTCCTCGCCTTGTACGGCAACGGCTTCACCGGACCCATCCCGCGTGACATCGGAAAACTGTCCGAATTGGAAGAGCTGCACCTCCACATAAACAGCTTCACTGGCACGATCCCACCCTCTCTAACAAACTGCACATCCATCAAAACCTTGAATTTGCGGGTGAATCACCTCGAAGGCGAGCTTTCCTCGTTCGACTTCTCGAGCTTCACCCGCCTCCGATCAGTTGATCTCGGCAACAACAACTTCAGTGGCACCTTACCAACAACCCTTTTCTCTTGCAAGATGCTCACCGCAATCCGCCTCGCCACGAACAAGCTCACCGGAGAGATACCGCCTGAGATAGCGTCTCTGCAGTCGCTCTCGTTCCTATCTCTCTCCAACAACACCTTAACAAACATGACAACTGCAATGAAGATTCTCACCGGGTGCAAGAATCTCACCACATTGACCCTCTCAAAGAACTTCTATAATGAAGCAATGCCGGGGGACGAGGCCCTGATCGCTCCCGGGGCGTTTCAACAACTCCAAATCCTGGCTCTTGGGGGCTGCTGGTTCACCGGCCCTGTCCCCTTGTGGCTCAAGGGGCTGGTTAAACTCGAGGTTCTCGACTTGTCTTTCAATAACTTCACGGGCCCTGTTCCCGGTTGGTTCGGGACATTCCCGAACCTTTTCTACTTAGATTTGTCGCATAATATGTTAACAGGATACTTCCCGATGGAGCTTACTCGAATGCAGCGGCTAGCATCAAAGCAGAACCCCGACCAAGTCGACACCACGAGCTTAGAGCTGCCTGTGTTCGTGAGGCCGGACAACGCCTCCAACCTGCAATATAGTCAGCTCTCGAACCTTCCAACAGCATTGTATCTTGATTATAACAACATCAGTGGCACCATCCCGGTTGAGATTGGTCAGTTGAAGTTCATCATAGCCCTTGATCTTAGCTACAACAACTTCTCCGGCAAAATTCCTGATACAATATCAGGTCTCACTAACTTGGAGAAGCTGGACTTGTCTGGAAATCACCTCTCCGGCGAAATCCCGCCATCGCTGCAGAATCTCCATTTCCTGTCGTTTTTCAGTGTTGCACACAATGATCTTGAAGGAGCAATACCTACCGGAGGCCAGTTTGACACGTTCCCGAACACAAGCTTTGAGGGGAATCTAAGGCTGTGTGGGCGTGTCCTCCAGCGGCCGTGCACTAACAACGAGTCGGGCAGCACGGTACCCTCAGAGGAAAGGAGAGGGAATAGGAAGAAAACTATCATACTGACACT
Organism: Salvia hispanica; assembly: GCF_029641045.1. Classification (NCBI taxonomy): domain Eukaryota; kingdom Viridiplantae; phylum Streptophyta; class Magnoliopsida; order Lamiales; family Lamiaceae; genus Salvia; species Salvia hispanica. The sequence continues at coordinate 500,486 of NC_142697.1, forward strand.
TGTGATCTCTTCAAGTATCTTCACCATGATTCTACTTCTTTATTGCATCTTTTCAAAGAGGAGAGTCCTACAAGTAGGCAATGGTGATGAGAAGGATCTCGACACGATGTCCTTCAACTCCTCGGGGGTGTTCCCCGAGGTAGCAAGGGACACCAGCCTTGTTATACTGTTCAGGAATGACAATAGCAGAGTGGAGGATCTCACGATACTCGATATACTGAAGGCCACGGACAACTTCAACCAGTCGAATATCATTGGCTGTGGGGGTTTCGGGTTGGTGTACAAAGCAACTCTTGCCAACGGCACAAAGCTTGCGATCAAGAAGCTCTCGGGAGACATGGGGTTGATGGATAAGGAATTCAAAGCAGAAGTGGAAGCCTTATCCACAGCCCAACACAAGAACTTAGTCACTCTGCAGGGTTACTGCGTGCACGACGGCTTCAGGCTGCTGATATACTCTTACATGGAGAACGGGAGCGTCGACTACTGGCTGCACGAGAAGCCCGATGGAGCATCTCAGCTTAGCTGGCCAATTCGTCTCAAGATTGCTCAAGGCACGAGCTGTGGGGTGGCTTACATGCACCAAATATGTGAACCGCACATCGTGCACCGTGACCTCAAGTCCAGTAACATCCTCCTCGATCAAAACTTTGTACCACATGTAGCTGATTTCGGGCTAGCAAGGTTGATTCTTCCGTATCGCACTCATGTCACCACGGAGCTGGTTGGCACCCTCGGCTACATTCCACCCGAATACAGCCAGTCGTGGATAGCGACCTTTAGAGGGGATGTCTATAGCTTTGGAGTCGTAATGCTCGAGCTGCTAACTGGGAAGAGACCTGTTGAGCTGTTCAAGTCAAAGATGTCTAGAGAATTAGTTGTCTGGGTGCATCAAATGAGGAGCGAGGGAAGGCAAGAGGAAATCTTCGACCCTCTCCTAAGAGGGAAAGGCTTTGAGGAAGAGATGCTGCAAGTGCTTGATGTTGCTTGTATGTGTGTCAACCACAATCCGTTCAAGAGGCCGACTATAAAAGAAATCGTTGATTGGCTGAAAGATGTAGGATCCAACAGACAGACTGCATAAGGTGAAGAACTCGTAAATACAGAACTATGAGTTTGCTGTCAATGCCAACATAAATCCAAAAAGTCATGCTCATAGAAAATTTTCCTCCATTCATAAGCAGATTTTGATGTAATGTAAGTATTTTCATGTTGTAAATAGATAAATTTTGCATCCATGAAAAGTCATGTATTGAACAATTTGATAGGTAGAGCTAAATGTAGTTTCTTTTACATGAACAAATGAAAGTAATAATTCTCTTGCAAAACAAGATTTTCAGTTAAGCTTTCACCAGAAAATGAAATATAGGCTTAGTTATGAAGAATGGAAATGTCTTTGTGGCCATTAAGGCAAAAAATCACCGCACTTTGTCAGATAAATCATTGTTTTATCGGCATTTCTTTTTTAAGTCGGGTAGAATCAAATCAATTCAACAGAATCAAATCCCACTAAGGATAATGGCCACAGAGTTTAAAGTGGTGTACTGTGTTGTGATTGATAAAGACTTCATAGTTAACACTAGTCTCCTTTTCTATATTAACCCAATATGAAGGAACAAAATGAGGAAAACTTTACACATAATTCATCACCTTCAAAGTTGAAACTCCCACAACCTTTTTACCAGCATATTCCTAAACTCAAAGGGCATCTAACTAACACATCTTGAGATAATAATGGTGTGATCCATATGATCAAACTAGAGCTAATCTACATTCAACTTATTGTTGCAAGCTTCTCACCAGTTTTAGTGAAGGAAGTCACAATTAATAAAGCAGAAATAATGCATCTAAGTAGAGATAATCCCAGTAACTTATTCACTACTGAAATTTTTCCTAGTGCACCATAATAAATAAGTTCATTTATCAACAAGAATCCATGATTTTAAAGGATAAAAAGTAGTACTACTATGTTTTTTTTCTATAAACATGTAAACACCCTCCAAAAAGACAGAAATTGATTTTTTCTTAAATCAATGCTTGCTAGGCTGAAAATGTAAAGAAAAAGAAAACTTATTTTATTCTGTTTTCCTTGAAACTTAGGGGAGGTGAATCTCCAGTTATATATTACTAGAAAAACTTTAGCTCTAGTTTCTCGTTTAGGCATTTTCACAAGCAGGTTGAGTTGATGGAAGAAGTGAAGAATAGCAGCAAATATCACGGAGTAAAAAGGGAAGGGAAAGCGGAGCAATACCCTCGAATCTTAGCAGTAAGATTAAATCCATTGCTTCCAAAAGATGGAGGGAAAATACGCAATTTCAGCTATGGCATGAACAAGCTTGATATTTACTGATGTCTGAAGATATCAACTATTGAAAGCGTTTTTATTTGGAGAAATAACTTCTATAGGCCCAATTTATTTTTTGTGAGTATAGGCCCAATGAAAAGATATCAATTTTCCCAAGAAATTAAGTAGTAGTATTGACTCTTGATTTTTTTATTCTCTTTTTCTAAAAATACTTTATTCATTTATTCTCTTGAAAGCGGAGCAATACCCTCGAATCTTAGCAGTAAGATTAAATCCATTGCTTCCAAAAGATGGAGGGAAAATACGCAATTTCAGCTATGGCATGAACAAGCTTGATATTTACTGATGTCTGAAGATATCAACTATTGAAAGCGTTTTTATTTGGAGAAATAACTTCTATAGGCCCAATTTATTTTTTGTGAGTATAGGCCCAATGAAAAGATATCAATTTTCCCAAGAAATTAAGTAGTAGTATTGACTCTTGATTTTTTTATTCTCTTTTTCTAAAAATACTTTATTCATTTATTCTCTTGAAAGCGGAGCAATACCCTCGAATCTTAGCAGTAAGATTAAATCCATTGCTTCCAAAAGATGGAGGGAAAATACGCAATTTCAGCTATGGCATGAACAAGCTTGATATTTACTGATGTCTGAAGATATCAACTATTGAAAGCGTTTTTATTTGGAGAAATAACTTCTATAGGCCCAATTTATTTTTTGTGAGTATAGGCCCAATGAAAAGATATCAATTTTCCCAAGAAATTAAGTAGTAGTATTGACTCTTGATTTTTTTATTCTCTTTTTCTAAAAATACTTTATTCATTTATTGAAATATATAAAGACATGCATTAAATCATTTCTCTTTTAAAATACAGTTTCTTTTTTATTCTTATTAATAAAACTCAAAACATGTGTCAAACATAAATATGTTACATAACTAGCTACACCTTCCACTTTATTTCATACATATATATGATCTCATACAATATCAGCACTCCATTTTGCATGCCAAATCATCCATTCCCCTTCAATTTCTGCATCATTAGTTCTCCAAGAAGCCCAAATTGCTGTAAAAACTTGCTAATTTCCTCTCCATTTTTCCCAAAAAAACCTCAAATGGGATTCCCCCATTTAGGTAAAAAAAATTATGGGATTTTCCTAAGGAGAGTAAATTTGCAAAATAAAACAAAAAAGAAGAATAAGAAGAAGATGATGGTGAAACAATTTGGGCTTCTTCTAGTCTTGCTAATAAGCTATTTTGTTGGGATTTGAAGAAGTGACACAATATAGGTAGGATTTGATCATATTTTGGAGAGATAGATAGATATATAGAGAGAGAAAGAAAAGAGGGTTTTTGTTTGTTTATTTATTTGGTTATTCATCGCCTTGAATGTACCAACATAGAAGCATGGTGGCGCAGCGGCGGAGAATGTAAATTCTTGCTCTTTGTTTCTTCACTAAAGAAGCACACTTTCTTGTGAAGCTCTTTGAAGAGGAAATTCTCTTGAATTGCACTTCAGCCATTTTTCTTCAAGTTTTTTGTTTTTGTTTTTTTTGGGGGGTGAGGAGAGATTTAGAACTGGGAATTAACGTGAAATTTTTTTCAATATTTGGGGAAAAAAAGCTCACAAGAATTGTGAAGCTGGACCCTTGAGGGAAAATGGCAAAAGGGTTGTGATATTTATATGAGCAAGAAGTTGACTTGTTGTTGGATGGTAGGGATGTACGTGGACAGGTTCGAAATTTGATGGATCTGCATGGGAATTTGGCATGATTTGAATAAATAAATTTAATATATTTTCATTATTCCAAGATTATGTGAATTTATGTCCTGATCTTGGCTATACTGTTGATTGTAAAGACAATTTGTATGGGTTTATATATCAAATATATTTTTCTTAATTAAGTTTTATTGATTGGTTTGTAAAAATTGGTGTTTTGCCTAACAACTCGGAATGGTGGTCTGGCAAATGAATCAACTATAACCAACGAATACGTTTGGGAGCCGACTTGAGTGGTGGTCTGACAAAGAACTAAATGTGACCAAGTGAACTCAAAGTGGTGCCCTGACAAAGAACTAGTCGGGATCAAGGAGAATGTTGGCCTTAAAGGAGGTCAATTGTTATGATCCGGTTGTGATGGAACTGATATGGGTTTATACACCGAATAGGCTCTAGTATATAGTTTCTTCTATAAATACTAGTATTACAGTTTTTAGTCGATTCAGAATATTATTAAAAGCTTTTGCACAATAATTTAGACAATATTCGAATAATTTGATCCGGGAAAACAAATAAAAATTCCTTCGTGCAGCGATGGTCACAAGAAACCTCATTTTAACATAAAAAGAATTTTGAAAATATACTGAAAATTTCACAATTTAATTTATCAATTAAACTAAACTAGAATAGAATATGGAGTAAAGAAATAGCGGTGAATTGGAATTGAAGAGATGGTTGGAATAATGAGGGGTGTTGGGTTAGAAAAGTGGTAAAGTTTGTATTGAAAATGGAGAGTTGTTTAAATGAAGACAAAGCAAGAAGGCGTGATTATGGGAATAGTGTATGGGGCAGCCGACAAGTTAAATGGCCTACGCTGGCACAGATTTTTGTGGGTTAATTTTTAATAAATTATAGCTTCATATTTTATTTTATTTTTTGCAATTTTCCCTAAATTATATTTGCTCATATCATGATTAAATTAGCATCATTAACTAGAATCACTAGTTTGTAACTAAAATATAGAGATGGAGACCATAATCTTAAGATAGTACAGGTAATCATGATCATACTTTTTTATTTTAAATTAAAATATTAGTATTAGTTTTTACTGACTATTATGATAGTATTACAAAAAAAATCCAATTATTGTAAAACGAACAGACTATTATGGATTTTTTTACCGTAATTCATAACTTAATTAAGGTAGGAAATGAACAAGGTGCTGTAAATATAAATGGATTTTATTGGAGTGTTTACTTTGAATCTTCCTTTATCGAAATCTAACAAAATTGCAGCATGAAACAACTCAAAGTTACACATAATCCGAGTAGGAAAGTAGGTGAGGTGAATTTAGCCAATGCTTAAATGACAGTACTATTGACAAAATTTTGGTGGCAATTGAAGTATTAATTACACAATCAATGTACCTTTGTTAAACAAATTCTCGTTCCTTATCCTACTTGAAGTATTAAGTAAGCAGTCAATCTACATTTGTTGAACAATTCTCATTCCTTAAGAGGTAAATTGTAGTAGTGATCTCATAACGTAAGAGCATCCACAATGGATGCCCGATCTCACGCTCGATCGGTCGAGATCAGGCATCCATTGCAAGTCTCGGGCATGCCCGAGGACGACCGAGAGTTCGGTCGCGCCCCATCTCTCGCCCGATCCATCGGGCGTGAGATCGGGCGCCCATTGCAGGCCGATGCCTGAGCCCGAGCCCGATCATTTTCCTTTTTTTAATTTTTTTTTAAATTATTTAAATCCTAATTAAACCACTACAAATACTCCATTTTTCTTCACTTTTCACACACCAAATCTTTTACTTTCTCTTCTCTATTCTCTTAATATCCACACTTTCAATAATGGATCCGAGTCAATTAAATTAAGTAATGAAGTTTCACTTTTAAATTAAGTAATGTAGTTTTTTTTTTTTCATTTGTGGTGTTTAATGGAGTATAATATATTTTGGTATTTTAGTTTAATTAAAAACAAAATTAAAAACAATGATTTAAAATTGAAATGAAAAGTGGATAAGAGATAGGACATCCACTAGGGCTCCACCATTGCAGAAAGATAGTGCATGCTGATGTGGCAACCACTAGAACTCTCATTGGGGCTTTCACTAGGGCATCCATCGTGGATGCTCTAAGTTTAAGAAAATCACAAAAAGCCATAGTAGAAATTGACGCCTTCTTAAAGAGTACGAGGGCATGAAATCGTACACTCATTAATTTGGAGGAACATTCCTTTTACTATAAAAAAGTATCAAGATCTCCTTTTGTGATGCAATGTACCTTAATCTTGAGAGTTGAGTAGTTTGTGTTGGCACAAAGCAACCACCTTAATCTTTTCAATAAAATAGATATTAAGGCTACATCTTCTTTTCCCCATCATTTGACTTTATAAACTTTTAATTTTCATTTGAAAATTTTCATATTGTTAAAAGTATCCAAATGTAAAATAACTGAAACCGGTCAGAGTCACATACATCCCTTCTTCAATTTCCTAAAAATTAATCATTTAAATGGAAATTTACAATTTATCTAGATTTATGATTAAATAAAGAGATACTACTATAAGTTGCTGATTTTCAACTCAATCAATCATCAAAAACCAGTTAAAGAAGCTGGAACAATGTATTATCCTCTATTTCTACACTTTTTAAAAATGTTTCTTACAACATTTAATTTCTTCTTTTTCTTTTTTTAATCAAGAATCTAGCTTAGACTAAGCTTGCCTCTGCCACCATTTTCTGCGCTCTCTCAGACAGCAATTCACAATCCTGTGAAAATAGCCAAAAATAGAAAAATCGATGCAAGAAATCAAAATCTTGAAATTCTTAGCTCAAATGTGTAAGAACTGTTCAATCAAAAACATGAACTGCAGTTGAAGAAATCACCTTTACAATTGACTGAGCACAAAGCTTTCCTGATAGGACAGCACCTTCCATCGAAGCCAAGTATTTCTGCTTCGTGTAGTCACCGGCTAGATAGAACCCTTCAATCGGAGATTTTTGCAGGGGACGACAAGGCTCCGTGCCAGGTACAGTTTTATACACGGACCTAAGAAAGAAATTCGGTTGGAATTTTTACGTACGTGATCAAACAACTTACTGCTATAAGTCGAGATTCATTTTTCTTACCGTGGAGTTTTGACAACGTGGTACTTCAAGATTTTCGCTTTGCTCTGATCAGCAGAGATCTCGTCGGGGAACAGCTTCGCGAGTTCCTTCATTGTGGCCTCGATGATGTCCTCATCGCTGTGGGAGATCCATTCTTCTGCGGGGGCAAAAACCAGCTCCAACATGGATTTATTCGGGTCGTAATATTCCTGAAGATTTTTTTTAAACAATTCAGAAAATTTTAGTGATAATTTTTTACGGCATCAAGAACAATGGAGCTGCCTTAGTTTGGCAAGAAATTCGAAGAGGGGCGTGATTATGGTATGATTTACCTTACAAGCTACGGACATGTCAGCATAGACACTGAGGAGCGGACTCCTGCAGGGGGAAATGCGAACGAAGAAGCTCAACAGAGGTTTTGTGAGGAAATACAAACAGATTTTAACTATGGCACATGGAATCATAAAATACAACGATGAAACAGAATAACGCTGAAAACCTGCTGAAGAGTAGATGATCATATGTGTTCTTCAGTTTCCGGTCGAACCTGAATGAAATCAATTTGTGTCAATTTTTCATAATCAGTCACATTTAAAGAAAGTAATAGCCAAATAATGTGGAAGAAGATATAAAAAACTCACCATATGTGAACATTTATAACTGGAACTCCGACTAATTTATCCAACTTTTTGAAGTATGGGATATCTCTCCACTCATCGGGCAGAAGAAGCTTCAGGATATCAACTGAGAAAACAATGATGAATCAAAAGATATTCAAAAGAGATCCGACTTAAGCTACATGAGAATAGTGAAGACTCTACCTGGCGTTGCAAAGACGTATGCATCTCCTTTAATCACATCTCCATTAGTCAGAATGAAGCTTTTGACAGTCCCGTCTTCATTTAAATCGATCTTTTGTATTCTTGAGTTCAGACGGACTTCGCCTCCCAGCGATTGAATATGTTCGGCAATAGGCTTGCAAAGTCTTTCTGGTGGATTACCATCCAGAAAAGCCATCTTTGAGCCGTTCTTCTCCTGTTGTTTTCACAAAAATGAATAAATACCGAATTCATAAGTAGTAGTAAATTATTGTGAACATAAATACAGAATCATCAAAGCATTCGAGTTCATCTCACTTCAAGCTAAATCCAAAATCTACCTGTAGAAATCTGTTCAATGCAATCAAAATACACTGCATCGAAAGCTCATCGGGGTTAATGAAGTTCAATGCCTTCGACATGGCAATGAACACTTCATCGGTTATCCTCTCCGGTACGCCCTGAGACAGATTAGGATAATGAGTCGCTAACAGTAAAAACTGATTATGTTCCACGAATCACTCTAATAATGGAAAAATTGCGTCCCTTGACAAAGAAAAGAAGCACGCACTTGCTTTTTCATCCAGTCTGTAACGGTTATTCCATCTTGCGCCTCAACATAAGATTGTCCCCCGGCTATAGCTGGTAAAAGCCCAATGGCAAACTTGATTTTCTCCTCCCATGTAAGCATTTCATTGTTCTTCAAGATTGCCAAAATACCTACAGATGAGGCAAGGCAACGACTTTCAATGGAGAACTATATAAGCATTGTTCTCTTAAAAAGCACTTTTTTAGCTCACCATTGAATGGTGCAGGTAAGATTTCGGGAAAATCAAATCTGCTGAACTCTCCTGGCTTATTAGGCATCGCGAATATCATAGAGTGTTCTTTCCATTGCAACCGATCATTAATACCGAGCTCACCAAACAAGTTCTGTATATTTGGGTACGCCCCAACTAATACAAAAACGAACATCAATAGAAGAGTCATATAGTGCATATGATTTCGAGAAATGATTTTAGGCAGTTTAAATAAAAAGAAGTACAATACAATTACAGTTGCCATCACTGAATTTCAGAATTTGAGAAGAGATATTGAACTTACAGAATATGTGAAGACCAGTCTCGTACCAATCTCCGTCCTCATCTTTCCAGGCAGCCACCTGGGTTAAAAGAAGAACGATAAATCACTAGGCAAAATTCAAAAAAGAAGAAACAATGAGCAAGAACTGAATGCCAACCTTTCCACCGAGAACATCCCTCGCTTCCAACAATATTGGCTTATGGCCGGCATCTGCCAAGTACTTTGCAGTTGACAAACCAGCCAGACCTATACGAATCCAACAGTACACATTTAAGCCAACAACAATAGCTTTGCAAGATTCAAGCTAAAATATAAACAGTCGATATTCTTACCTGAACCGGCAATCACAATTTCCAACGGCTTGCTTGGACGAGGAGATGTGCGAAACGTTGAGGATAAACGAGCAGCATCTAAAAAGTTAACTGTATTTTCGAGCTCCGGTCTCGGATAATCAATGCAAACAACCTATTTAACAAATATAAGCATCAGATCAAACACTCATCTACTCAAAGCTAATTGAAGATTTAAACATTTAAGCCATTCATTCAGCATACTTTCAAAGGATGCACGTTCCTGTTAGATCTCTTTGAAAAAGCATGTGTAGTTGGCATCCTCAGCTTGTGGCCCATGGCATCACTAACTGCAAAGGATATGCTGTTCCCAATGGAGCTGCCGTGCTGTGGGCTCAAGACAGTGCACATGTTACACTGCCTGCTCAAGTTGACCGCAGAAACATGTCCGAATTGTGACATCTTTCGAATCAAAGATTCTTTGATTCCCTTCTGTCTAATTTCAATCACAACTCAACAGCAACTGCAATTTGTCAAAAAATTTAGGGAATTTCTCATGTTGAGTAAGCATACATTATCCATATCAAGAAAGCCAGACTTTTTATAAATATGAAATCATCAGAAATACAAAGACACTTTCCTATACTAGAATGGAATCAAATATTCCCTTCTGACTAATTTCAACTGCAACTTTTTACAAAAAATTATGGCATTTCTCATGTTGAGTAAACATCCATTGTCCATATCAAGAAATCCACATTTCAATACATATGTAAACATAAATAAATAAATAAAATCTTTGCTAAACTAGAATGGTTACCTTAAAAATCTCAAACATCATTCTTAAGCAACAAAGAAATCCAAACAAATTCTAACAATTGAAAAGATGTAACAAAAACACATTTTCCTTAAATAATTTGCCCACAACACAGAATTGTAGGTAGATGAATCACAAACAGCACCAGGCTAAAACGAACTCAACAAAAAAAGGCATCAGTTTAGCAAATAAAGGGCAACCTCAATAATTGCTAATTTCACCTCTAATTTGATTGAAATTGAGAAGGGGCAGTTTCGAAAAACCAAACTCAAGCAAAAAGATAGAATTTTGAATCACAATAAAACCCAATTCTTCAACAAATCAATCCAAAGAGAGAGGAAAAAAAAGAAAGATGTTACCTTTGGGCAAGTAAGAATTGGGAGGTGGAGAATCTTGGTGAATTGAGTTGTGATGGTTTATTTGAAGAAACAGAGGTAAGTTGAAATTGCAGAAGGTTTGATAGTGCTGAGTTGTGGCATCATTGGAGCCAAGATGAGTAGGATTATATGCAGAAATGAATATAAAGAATTTAATAAAATTAATGGTGATGACATAGGTTTGGCTGTTATATGAGAATTGGTTAGTTTTTTTGGATTCTTTTGCGTTTAGTAAATTGTTGCAATTGCATCGAATATACCATCATCCAATTCCCTCTCCCTGTTTTCTCATGTCATTGATTTGGCACGGATTCAAGCAAATTCAACTACTATCTCTCTCGATATATGTCTCACCTCAATTCGGCTTAAATTCAACAAATTTATACTCCTTTCTAAAATAAATAATAATTTAAAATTTTTAAAGATAGGCTACAATGTAGTAGTATTAAATACTCCATTTAACTTTAAAATATGTTTGTAGATAAATATGTTTTTAAAGAGTTGACTAGTGATAAAAAAAAGACTTTAAAATATGTTTGTAGATAAATATTAAAGTTTTTGGAGTAGGTAAGCTTTAAGTTTATACAAATTAAAACTATTAATTATGTTCTATTTCTAACTATACAAATTTTTTTGAATTTTATATTTTTGGGAGATATCCTCACAGCACTAGTGGGCTGAGCTGACAAATATTTACTTCTAAAGGGGCTTTTGTAAATAGTACTGCTAGGCATAGCCCAAAAGTTGGCCCATATTGAAATATGATTTCACCTACGCATTTTGATCCCAAAATTGAGCATTTAAATGGGCCTCGAGTAAAAAATACTGTACTACTAAGTAATACAACAAGTCAACAAAAATAATATGGCCTCAAACAATGCACCACGTGATTCTCGAACCATCATGTCGAATCAAAATCGGACCGGTGGTCAATGGTTTAGAAACCGTGACCACGGTCGAATTAAAATTGAAATCATAATCGAATTAGATGCGGTTTAGTTATAATTTAAATTTTGGATGTCGTTTTGAATAGTGCCGCAGTTCTGAGTCAAACTGAAATTGAAATAAGATGATTTAATTACCAGACGAAGAAACAACTCCGAACCGACGACTTTTATACTAGCAACGTGATAATATATGATTTAAATATGTTGTGTTTCTTTCACATTTATCGTAAGACTTGATAATGTGGAACACTATCCCAATTTTTGAAGCAAAAATAATTGTTATCTTTGAAATTTTCCAATCAAAATTCAAAACAATGGCTTGAACTTCTTTTTTCCTTTTTCATTACATAGACATAGAGAGAGGGAGAGCTCCACCGACAGGAACAACCGACTTGATCGTTAGTCTGACTCAGACATTCACCACTTCTGTACCAAACTACCACTCTATTTTGTCTTAATTGCAAATATACCACATCTAATTTTAAAAACTATATATCATTAATTTCTCTAATCTTTTTTAATAACAAAAGGCGCACATAGTGACATAAATACCACGTGTGATGTAATAAAATAATTGTAATATCAGTGAAGGTGGAGTTTGGCTTTAAGAGAGTTTATAAACATAATTGAAATATAGGTACAATTTGGATATTAATTATTTTTTTTTAAATAAGGCAAATGGTGCTAATCTACATTTTATTGAAGTTGTCAAGATTCAAACTACCCAGTTGATCCAAAAAAAAAACTACCCAGTCGAACAAACTTGAAATGTAATTTTAAGTTTATTATTATTAAAGTAAATCCCAAATTATGATCATGCGTATATTTTAAACAACTTTATATATTACTGAAAAAAATTAGAAATTGACAGCACACCTGCTCCACAATAACTTGATGCCATGTGTGTGGAATGCATACCTCTTATTAATATGAAAATGATATAGAGTTGGACTTTGTGTAGACGGATTCAATTAATCAATTCTACTTGAGTTGCATTTGATTCGATACATATTTCTCACCATGTATCTACCTTTTACCGTTTATAATTTTATAAAATAAGAGAATAAATGTTACTACCTCCGTCAACCAAAATTTGTCTCACTTTGACTCAGCACGGATTTTAAAAAATATAATGAAAAGTGAGTTTAAAAAGTTAGTGGATCGTAAGTCCTACCTCTCTCCATGCATCTACCTTTTGCCATTTATAATTTTATAAAATAAGAGAATAAATGTTACTGTCTCCGTCCACCAAAATTTGTCCTACTTTGATTCGGCACGAGTTTTAAGAAATATAATGGAAAGTGAGTTTAAAAAGTTAGTGGATTGTGGGTCCTACTTTTATATACTTCAGTTTTATAATAAAATGTGAATAAGAATGAGTTAGTTGAAGATATGGCCCACTACCAAAAATAGTAAAAGTGAAATGGGACAAATTTTAGGGGACGAACGAAAATTAAAAAAATGAGACAAATTTTGGTGGACAGACGTAGTACTCTCGTATCTATTCACTATGTTGTAAGGTTGGTGGAGAGAATGCGAAGTGGACATGGCCATAAAGCATATAAGAAGTCGAGAATGATAGGAGTATTTATTTATGTGTATACATAATGTGCCTAGTCTTACTTATGTAAACATTGCTTAGCTGGTTTCAACAAGTTTGGCAATGTCAACTAATTAGGATATGAAATGAAATATAGAAACAATTTAAAGTTATCAAGAACCTAACTTAGTCCTCATAGCCATTGCAATGCTTTCAAAAATCAAAATATCAATGGAATTAACAAATTTGCAGAATAATATCACAAAAAATAAGAAGATACTACTATTAAATAGTTCAAACATTGGTAGTGGACATGACACTAATACATATACCAAAAAAGCACAAAACTTTCTTTAAGGCTATATAGTTTTGGTTAGCAAAGATAAAAAAAAATATTACTCCCTCTGTCCTATTAGAAATGAAACGTTTTCCTGTTTAGGTTGTCCTAATAAAAATGAAACGTTTCCTAAAATAGAAACAACACTCTCTTTACTTTTTCTTCTCTCTTACTTTACTCTCTCTTCATTAACTCACAAAACACCATTGCATAAAATCTTGTGCCAAAAAGCAAATGTTGCATATTTATTGGAACGGAGAGAGTATTTGTCACATAAAGAAAAACATAAAATAACAATCACAAGCAATAGTGGCCTTCCAATCAACAAGATCCACCTCCCACTTAGCTTGATCCCTTCCCTTCAAGGTAAATTGACAATAATTTATAATATGTTATGCATCTACCATTAAAAATAATAAGCTGTCTTTATAGTTGGTTGTGATTGACATCACAATTATAGTATAATGCGACTAAAATTATTTTTAATTTATATGGTTTTGTTGTCTCTCTCAAACTCACCAATAACCATCACACTCAGTTCATTCATTTTGCCCTTGTCTCTATGGCAATTAATGTAATTTCATTTTCGTTAATTAATTGCAAATGATATGGCTTGGCCTATTGAATATTTACTTAATTTTAATACAGTTATATTATGACTGGATCACTAAAACACAAAAACATACTCGTATATACACAAAAAAAAAATGCTTCATATTTTATTCTATTCTCTTTGGGACTTTGATTTTTTTTTTCATGTAAATTATAATTTGATAATTTTGATAATAACTCTTTAGTTAGACTGTCAAACCAATGATAAGATCATAAGATTAACGTAACTAAACATCACTTAAGCTTATAACATATGTATTTATTTATATACATTATAAATAACGGTAATTCATATTGTCAAACTATTAAATCATATATAGATGAAGAAAAAATATAAACACTTTATAATACTTAACCTCGTAGCGAAGTAGGCTGATTTTTGAAGCATATATTTTCCACACAATTTGTGTTTAAAATTTTCCAACAATAAAATTTGTTAATAGTAAGTACTCAATTACATATTCCAATTATATTGTATTTTTTTACTGTAATATCTATTGCTCACATTACGCGATTAACATCACTAATTCAATATAAATTATAATGCATATCTTGATAATAGTAGTATATAAAATTATAAATTATCATAACCCTTAAAGGCTACTACAAGACATACTGTTTTCTTTTTTCCAAACGAAGGCATACTCTTTTCAAGGAAAACGAATATTGTGATAACCAAGATTCAGAGAACCTATTTTTTTGTATAGTATAATTACATATTATAATATTTTTATTTATTTGTCTTGTTTTCTAAGAAAAATAAAGAAACTATTTCTTGAAGAAATCACATATACCTACTATCCATGCCCCATCTCTTAACTAATTTAGTTATGATATGCTGACACATACATAGGTGGGCTCATTTTAATTTTGAGAATTATCATTTCCATTAGACTAAAGTCTTATTGAATAATATTTTGTAATATACTATTGGATTATTGGAATGAAATTGCAAACATTTCCCCCTCTATAACTGGTTTATCTATGTTTAAACAAATTTTGATTTTATTGTCATAATTTAATGTGTGGGCATGGGGTCTAGACAGCTTAATGTTGATATAAAACTCATGTACGTACATTCAAAGCACTTGAGCTTGACCACATATTAAAACCCTAACCATATATCAACAACTCATTTTCTTGACTTCCCAACTCATTTTTTGTACTCATTATTTGAGCGGTGGCTTTAATTTTCTTTTATTTCATAAAAAATTAATACATTCAACCTAATCATTCTTTAAAATCTATATTGGTTCGAAAATAATGTAATGATATATATGTATGTTAATCAAAATGAATTATGCATACATTTAAAGACAAGACATAGCTAGGTGTATGTGATTAGGGTAAGATAGTAATTTAGTTTAATTTGATGATGATAGGAGCCTATAGAAAAGCCGTCAAAAGATTGAAATAATTACTAGAACGTTATTAATTATATCACTATACATTTAATTAATCTCACTAAATTGGACTTTAACTTTTTGTCACTTTTTGTACAATGGACAACGCCTAAAGGAGATTACTCATTACCATCTTTTACTGCAAATTAATACTCTCTATAATAATTATAAGGTTGAATTAATAACCTTAATTACAGTCGTTCTGATACATTGTACGTATCATTTAATTTCGTATTGAATATTTTTGTAAATAATACATTCAAACTGAAGTTGAAATATCCACTATTAAATCGTTAAAATTGGATTATGAATAAATATAATATCTACTTTTACAACCTTGCACTTACTATGGAAAATAAATATTGAAAATGGAAGATTTCGTACTACATTCTTTTATTAAAAAACATTATTACTACAATTTTGCAATAAATAATTTCACAACGTGGAAACCCATTTTTTATTTTATTTATATGAAAAATATGATTGAGTAGATACAGAGAGATTAGCTAGAAAAAATAGCTGCATTAAAGTATGGAAAATGAAATACAACTGGTTTTTGATGTGACTCCACTTTACACATTTATTTATTTTTAGAAAAAATAATAAAATTGATTTCATTCTAAAATTTAGACTCCTTTCCTTAGCAATACTTCCAAATGAAATGAATTAACTATCTTGTTCTATTATTCTACTAATATACATTCCATGATTTTTTCTTCTCATTTATAATTATTATTCCGCGGCATGTCTCATTCGTACTAAGTACTCCCTCCGTCCCAGATAATTCATCTCAGTTTTTCATTTTGGTCCGTTCCACATAATTTGTCCCATTTCACTTTTATCATTTTTGGTAATGAATCTCATATTTCACTAACTTATTCCTACTCACATTTTATTATAAAACTAATATATATAGGTAGGACCCATATTCCACTAACTTTTTCAACCCACTATTCATTACAATTCTTAAAACCCGTGCCCGATCAAAGTGACCCAAATTATCCGGAATGGAGGGAGTATTATTTATTCTGTAAATTCGATTAATATAATGACATACATATGGGATCATTACTCAACATACAATGAAAGAACTATTACTAAAGAATTTATGTAATAAGAGTAAATAAATTTATTGAATGCATAAAACAAAAAAAAATGAAACTTTTTCCAAGTCAAAAAGGATGCCCCTTTATATGAATCCCGTGACTCGCTCCCTCTATAACGGGAAAATTTATTTCAGAAAAGAAACAAAATTCAATTTTTATCTTCCAAAATCCCATCAAAATTTAGCAATTTTATCATGTGGCAACTGTAGTTTATTGAAAGCTACTCCTTCCGTCCCTATTAGGAGTCACTATTTGATCGGGCATGAATTTTAAGAAATGTAAAAAAAAGTTGGTTGAAAAAGTTAGTGGAATGTGAGACCCATTTTATTATATTGGTTTTATAATAAAATGTGAGTGAATTGAGTTAGTGGAACGTGAGACCTATTTACTATTTATGGTAAAAAAGAAGTGTGACTCTTAATTGAGGACGAACCGAAATAGAAAAATGTGACTCTTAATGGGGGACGGAGGGAGTACATCACATTTAATAAAATCTAAGAGAAAAATACTATCTTGAGCACAATTTTAATAATTTGCAATTGGTAAAATCGACATAAAAACGCGTTCTTGATAACTTAATTTTATGTTCGGTGTTTTTCTCTTTCAAGAAATATTTATTACTCCATACTTTACTAAATAAATCGGGAGTGCTAAGTCTACGGGCATATATCTAACAATTAGGAATTGGGAGAGAGAGATAGAGAGAGGAGAATTTGTGGCTTTGGATTCTTCTAGCAGATCGTGCCTGCCAGCTTTATGTTAGAATGCCTAAGTGTGCAAAATAAATTAATTCTTGAAATTCTTGTTCCCATTATTTGACTGAATATTTCTGTAAAAGAAATAATTGAAAGAGTTTGAGAAAGTGTTGTCTGTTCCTGAGCTGCCTTCATCAAAGATAAGAGCTTTTTGGAGTTATTTTTCTTCTTCTCCTTCTTTGTATTGCTCTTCCTTTTGTGAAGAGCAAAAAGAAGCTGATTCGGATAGAGATGAGGAAGGCGGAGGAGTTGCTGGTGGCGGTGGCCGCGGCGCTGCTTATTGGCATTCTGAGCTCCGCCAATGCGGCCACAGATCCAAGTGATGGTAAGTTCTTCACTAGTCTTGCTCTTAAATCTTCATTCCTGAGATTGTTTATGCATGTGTGTATTTATCTATGGATCAGAGAGAGAGAGAGAGAGATGGATTATTGATGGTTGAGGGTTCGGGTTGAGAGTGACTGATTGATGTAATGATGGGTGGATTTTCCCCCAAAATTAAATTTGTGTTGGAAAGTCAAGAACATGAGCATAGTGATGATGAGATGAAATCCAGAAATTGGAAACAGGATTTGAATATAAAGTTTAGTTTTGTAAGGCTGTATTTCTGGTTGCTGGCTTTGTGTTTGATTGATGCCATTGATTTTCAAATTAAAGATATTTTCTCTGCTTTTTTGGTGGCTTTTCATATTAGCTTCCTGAATATTTGGGTCTTGAAATTTAGAGTTTTCTGCACATGGCAGGGAGAGAGAGAGAATTTGATTCTTAAACTGGTGTTCACCATTGTGGTTTCTGATGCTCTGTTGTTCTAGTGCAAGTTTATCTTTAAATTTACAGTTCAAGATTCCATTTTCAAAACATGATTTTTGATTGGTTGAGTAAAACATTTTAGGATTTAGCTTAATAATTCGTGTTTGTTATGAATAGCTTACTTTTTTTGTGATTAATTCTTCATTAGATGCTAGTCTCGGAGAATGTTGTACAAATCCTCGGATAGAAAGAAAACTGCAATTTTTGAGAATTTCCATTTGATTGTCAGCAAAGTAATGCCCTATTTGAGTCCATGTTTATTTCGGAGCATGATAATTATTCAGCTTATACAAAATTATTGTAACAACTCATTAATCGCTAGCAAAATTATACCACATGCCACGTTTTACATGATGCATTTCAAAATCAATGAGAATTTTTGTGTTATTTTTGACACGTATGACTGACCTATTGCAGTGACATTCTTGGTTAATGTATATGCTTCTTATTTTGACTAACTTAATCTATATTGTGACTGTTCGTTCTTGGATTTGCAGCGTCCAATCTCTATCTCTTGTTCACCAGCTTGAATTCAGCACCACAACTTACCAACTGGAAGTCAAGTGGTGGCGATCCTTGTGGAGAGAACTGGAAGGGAATTACTTGCTCGAACTCAAAAGTTACAGAAATGTGAATCAACGATATCCCTTTTTGATATGCTCATTTTTATTCTCTCGTATATGCTAGATTCTGATACTCCCGTTTTCTGTGTTTTTGTCAGAAAGATACCGGGATTAGGACTCTCCGGAAATATGGGGTACAGTCTAGATAAATTCGCATCGCTAACTGTATTGTAAGTCACGTGCTATTAGTCCCACATCTCATAGTTTTCTGAAAAAAATGAAATCTTGATGATAACTTCCGATGGATATTTGTAGTGATATAAGTAACAACAACCTCGGAAACCCGCTTCCGTATCAACTACCTCCAAACCTGCAGAGACTGTAAGGCTTCCTTTATTTTGCCATTTTCTCATATTTGAGTTTCCTCATTCCTGACTCGCCTCATTTGTTTTCTAATCAATGCAGAAACCTCGCCAACTGCGGTTTCAGTGGTTCACTTCCGTATTCCATCTCATTGATGAGTTCTCTGAAATACCTGTTCGTTTTCCAAAAATCTCCTCTGCCCCAAACAACAATTTATGTATAATTTTTGTTGTGAAGAAATATATGACTTTTTGCATTTGGCAGCAACGTGAGTCGTAATCAATTCAGCGGCCAAGTGACTCTCCCGTTCAACACACTTACGTCTCTCACCACATTGTAAGGCCAATCTCCTCGTGTTGCAGTTCCTAGTTGTTTTGACTCTGGCAAAGTTATGAGGTTGCAAAATGATACAAGTTCTTTCTCTTGTGTGATCATGCTTCAGGGACTTTTCATATAATGCCATGTCCGATAATCTTCCACAGAGTTTCCAGTTTTTGACAAGTATAAGCGACATGTAAGCGGTCCATATGCTCTCACCACATTTTTTATTCTCGTTGGATTCTTGGTAACAACCTTCTTGCTTATGCAGGTACTTGCAAAACAATCAGTTTACAGGAACCCTCGATGTCCTTGCAACTCTTCCTCTTCAGAATCTGTGAGTCCCCGTTAAAATTGCCATTTCGCACACATTCTATTTGAATGTTTTCTTGGTAATATGTGTTCTATTTCGCAGGAATGTTGAAAATAACCGTTTTACTGGATGGGTACCCGAGCAGTTGAAAAGCATAAACCCGAAGTAAGTCTTTCGATCTGTATATATCTGTACTTTCTTGCCATTTAGGCCCCGCATAGTATGAGCTTTTAAACTAGTTTGAGCTTATTTGATCACGTAACGATGTAATTTCCCCCTTCCTACAGAACGAGCGGTAATCAGCTTAGCACGGGGCCTGCACCTCCACCGCCACCCGGCACTCCTCCTGCCACCAGGCCCAACCGGAATCGCGGATCAGGCGGTGGCGGTTCGTCTAATAACAGCGGAGGCGGAGGTGGAGGTAGTTCTGGTATCGGTGCTGGTGCGATAGTCGGAATTGTTATTTCAGTTTTGGTGGTTGGAGCTATCGCAGCATTCTTTATAATAAAAAGACGATCTCGCCGAAAGCCATCCGCTGACCTCGAGAAACTCAACAACCGGCCTTTTGCTCCTCCACCTCCGCATGAAGTGGAAGGTGATTTTTTC
The DNA here is from genome assembly GCF_029641045.1 of Salvia hispanica. Classification (NCBI taxonomy): domain Eukaryota; kingdom Viridiplantae; phylum Streptophyta; class Magnoliopsida; order Lamiales; family Lamiaceae; genus Salvia; species Salvia hispanica. Next base: position 520,691 of record NC_142697.1, read on the forward strand.
TTGACTTCACCTTCGAGTGTATGTTTGCAAGAGTAATGGAAATAACGCGATGCTTTGTTATCTGACTGCAGAGAGCAAGCCTCCTCAAATTTCAGCAGCAGCCAACACGAAAGCTTTCGAAGAACCTTCTGTGATAAGTCTGAGACCACCTCCAATCGACCGCCTCAAGTCGTTCGATGAAGATGATGTCACTGCAATGCCCATTGTTACGCCCAAGAAAGCGAACATAGCTCCAATAGATGCTAAATCATTCTCGGTTGCAGACTTGCAGATAGCAACTGATAGTTTCAACGTCGAAAATCTCATTGGTGAAGGATCCATCGGGCGGGTTTTCCGTGCTCAATTGGATGATGGAAAGGTATGCTCTACTGGTGTTTGCATCTGCGAACTGTTAAAACTGATTTTAACAGTTAAAACGAATTGCTTTATGTTTTGGTAACAGGTTGTTGCTGTAAAGAAAATAAACGCCTCCGTTCTGTCCAATTCAGACGATTTTCTCGCGATCGTGTCGGAAATTTCACAGTTGCATCACCCAAACATAGTTGAGCTGATAGGGTATTGTTGCGAGCATGGACAACACCTGCTTGTTTACGAGTTCCATAAAAATGGATCTCTGCACGAATTCCTGTATCTCTCCGATGAATACACCAAGCCTCTGACGTGGAACAGCCGTGTCAAGATTGCTCTGGGAACTGCCAGAGCACTAGAGTATGTCTCGAGGCCCATTTCTTATACTAGTGACTGATCGTTTTAAATATTCTCGAATGTCTCTCGTAACTCATCTGGTTATGTGCTGCAGGTACCTTCATGAAGTATGTTCACCCTCTGTGATTCATAAGAACTTCAAATCAGCCAACATTTTACTCGACAACGAGCTCAATCCTCATCTTTCCGACTGTGCATTAGCGAGCCTTGTCAGCGAACCAGATCAGGTACGATCTTCGTTTCCTCTCCCTTTTCACGATTGATGAAGAATACATCTACGGTTAACCATTTCATTTATTTATTTAAGCTATCACCGAAAGCAAACACCTCTTTAATCTTCTTTTTTGTAATCATGACAATAGTAATTCGGTTTGGGAAATATAATGCATTCAATCTTAAGAGCTATGATGGCTCTCTTGTCGATTTCTTAATGTTTACACGAAGCATTTGCAGGCATCCGGATACAGCGCGCCCGAGGTCGCTATGTCAGGTGTGTATACAATCAAGAGCGACGTCTACAGCTTTGGTGTCGTGATGTTGGAACTTCTCACCGGGCGCACACCATTCGATAGGTAAACTCCGGATCCTCCCATAATACAAACAACGGAATGCCACACACACACCTCTTCTCTACTGACTCATTTCCTAATGTAGCTCAAGGCCAAGATCCGAGCAATCTCTAGTCCGATGGGCGACGCCACAGCTCCATGACATCGACGCCTTATCAAAGATGGTCGACCCCGCTCTTAAAAGCCTCTATCCCGTCAAATCCCTCTCTCGATTCGCAGATGTCATCGCTCTCTGCGTCCAGGTATGCTTAAAACTTGTCTCTCCCCCTCCTCCCTCTCTCTCGTCTCCTTCAGTTTACATGATTCTTGTTTTATGATCAGCCGGAGCCCGAGTTCAGGCCACCGATGTCGGAAGTGGTTCAAGCGTTGGTGCGGTTGGTGCAGCGAGCGAACATGAGCAAGCGAACTTTCGGAAATGAAGGCACGGCGAGGGCTGGATCTGGAGATGCTGATGACTATACTCCATAAGTTCACCCAATCACTAGAAATTTTAAAATTATGATTCAATCTGTGATGATTGTTTATGCTTCCCAGAAAGTGCTTTTGTGCTGCCAATGTTATGTGATATTGCTTTAAGCAAAATATGTATCATAGTGAAGAAGAATAGGTGACCAAAATTTGTTCATTCTTGGTGTTTATGAATCGACTTTTACTTGTTTTTTTAAATATACTATATTTTGGGTTCTGTTTGAGAAGCCATTGCTCGCTAATTTCATCAAATTTGATATTCTTTGTTTATAAGAATACTACTAATAAATTATTGGCTTGTTTATTTTTTATTCCCCAATTGAGCTTTTCACATGGTGGCATTTATTTTGATCCCAAGTTTTTTTTTTCATTCTATTTAGCATAATATCATTATTATGATAATTTTGCTATATAGTTACATGTTTAGGTAGTTTTCATGGAGTAGTATATACAACAAGCTCACACCATTTTAATCAATGGAGATTTGGTAGTAGTGGGAATTAGATATATCCGAGAAGTCATATGTCTACTACTCTAGTAGCAGCAATCCGGGTATAGTATACCGAGTAATTATAATTTTTAAAATTGTATCTTTTCATTATTTATTAAATTAAATTATAAACTAATAGTAGTAATTAATTAGATTATGGATCTCACCTCACGGTGTCTCCGACTCTGCACGCTGCCTGACAAGTCTGTTTATCTCTTCTTCTTTTTTTAAGGGTGAAATACACAATTAATCACTGATCTTGTCATAAAATACACCAATGGTTTCTGCAAAACTTTTATAGTATTTTTTTGTCTCTAAAAATTACAGTTTTGGTACCTGTTGGTCTATTATACCTCTTTGCATTTGAAAAATGTCCTAAATGCTATTGAGGGCATTTTCGGTACCTAGAAATTATAATTTTGTTACCTCTTCAATTATGTAATTATTTTAGACATGCATAAAAACATCTTTTACAACAAAAATATTTTCTTTTAAATTAATTCACTTAAATTTTTTAAATAATTACGTGAATAATGTATAGATTAAGCCTTATAATGAAAAAATTACTTCATTTTATTTTTTAGTAAAAAAATGTTACTTGCAAGAGTTCGCTATACTATATTTTAACTAACGTAATTAAAATATTTATTATATAGTTCATTTTATTATATTTTTTTAGTAAATTTCAATTATTATATTTAACAAATATTCTTCACTATATTGTATTTTTTAATTAACGTAATTAAAATATTTATTTTTCACTTAAGTATAGTAACATTTAAATATTTAAGTAATATTTTTTAAATAAAAAATTACTATAATTCACTATAATATTTTTTCTTCTCAAATTTAAAAAAATTTAGTAAAGTTTTTTTAGTGAAAATAAATCCCACAAAGAATTTTCTATAATTCACTTTAATATTTATATTTAAAAATATTACTATTAAATATAATATTTTCTTCGCAAATATATAGATTAATTTGTATAAAAATAATATTTAATTTTAAAAATAAATAAAGCATAACTAAAACATATGGTTTCTTATTTAAAATTTTGAAATCATAAAGCATCAAATATTATTTAAATGAAAGTATAATTGAGTTTATAAAAGAAAATGGTGATGGAAGAAAAAAATAAAAAAAAATTAAAATGATCGAAAGGTCCAAAATGCTCCAGAATTTTAAATATTCACACTAGTGGTACCTAGGGTTAGTTTTGTCTTATCGTACCAAAAATGATATAAAATTTTTTTAGGGACCATTGATGCATTTTTAGACAAGATCAAGGACTATTAGTGTAGTTCACTCTTTTTTTTATGAGTGAACTACAAAAATAGTCCCTGGACTATGCATTTATCTCGCCAGACAACCCTGGACTTTAAAAATATCTCCAGACAACCCTGGACTAAACGTTTATCTCAAAATTGGTCCTTTTTCACTGTTTCGTACCGAAAATACCCTTTTAGGGCTTTGGGCATTTTCGGAAGTTCAAAAAAATCACTTTTTCAGATGTCAGCACATTTAATGATTTGTTGCAGGTTGTGTCATTATATTAATGCAGATGTCTTTCTCTCTCTCATTCTTTCTCTCACCTTCTCTCCTCCATCTCTCTTCTCTTCCCTTCTTCTTCCTCCCCTTTCTTTCTTCTGCAAAAGTCGAGAAAACATCTCGACTCAAGAAAGAAATCAAAATGGAATGTGTATCTATCTCCGAAGAAAACATCTGCAAAGGCCGCAATTACTTGGTTCAGCATGGTGGGAGTGAAGACGAAGTTGGAAGACAAGATGAGGTTGATTTTGAAGTATCTCTCTCCTCCATCTCTCTCTCTCACCTTCTCTCCTCCATCTCATCTCTCTTATTCTGCAAAAGTCGACGCAACACCTCGACTGAAATGGTTTAGTAGATTCAGCGCGAAGTTGGGGTTGGGGCTGACATATTGAAAAAGTTAAAATTTTCAACAGTCTACAATGTACAGTACTCTACTAGGGACTGCAATTGATATTTCTTCAAACCCAATATGATATTAAAATTTGGGACTAAATCGGATATAACTATCAGGTATCAAATATGATATTATTTATTGCTTATTGTCCTAGTACTTCATATGATATTATTTGTGTTGATTACGTCGAGTACTACATCCGATATTATTTCAACAAGATGCATTTCAGTAATCGAAGAAAAACTCATTCATTCATGCCATGGTTAATTTCATTACTCAATTTAGAAATCAAAATCAAATTACATTGATTTGAACACTACACAATTCTTCCCCAACTTTCACGAACTACGTCACCAAATTTTTTTCCCACAAACTGCAATCACAATATCTGTATATCTGAAACAAATGTGAAACTTCAAAAATTAATACTCAGTACTTAGAAAACATACATCAACATCACATTACATTAATTTGGAACACTACAATTCTTCCCAAGTTTCACGCACTACTTCACTAAATTGTTTTCCCAAAAACTGCAATCTACGGGTGAAAGCCTACTTCATCAAACTCACCATAATGGCTACAAACGAAACAATCAACGAAAACCCAACAAATAACACCAAAATATAATCTTTAACTTTACTTCCACCTTCAACACGATTTGGAGATAATTCAGAATCAACTTCATCTTGTCTTCCAACTTCGTCTTCACGCCCACCATGCTCAACCAAGTAATTGCAGCCTTCAAAATCCACACACTTGGGATGACACCACTGAAAATACTTGCAGCCTCCAATCTTGCCCTTTTTCTCGCAAACGAAATACAACATTCCATTTGATTCCTTTATTGGATCAACAACGATTTTGAGAATCGCTCTTTGCCGGCACAGACAATTTTCGTACTCAAATCGGAGCCACCTACAACCAGTCCCGCCTCCTCCATCAATCGATTTTGTAACAGAAAGCGAAGACATTTTGATTTCTTTCTTGAGTCGAGATGTTTTCTCGACTTTTGCAGAAGAAAGAAAGGGGAGGAAGAAGAAGGGAAGAGAAGAGAGATGGAGGAGAGAAGGTGAGAGAAAGAATGAGAGAGAGAAAGACATCTGGATTAATATAATGACACAATCTGCAACAAATCATTAAATGTGTTGACATCTGAAAAAGTGATTTTTTTGAACTTCCGAAAATGCCCAAAGCCCTAAAAGGGTATTTTCGGTACGAAACAGTGAAAAAGGACCAATTTTGAGATAAACGCTTAGTCCAGGGTTGTCTGAGGATATTTTTAAAGTTCAGGGTTGTCTGGCGAGATAAATGCATAGTCCAGGGACTATTTTTGTAGTTCACTCTTTTTTTATCAACAAATACTTACGAAAAGGTTAAGATTAGCATCATTCACACATTTAAATTAACAATTATCATGATACAATATTACGATTAGTTGTTTAGATAAAATTAAATTTAAATATACCACTAAATACTACTCCCTCAGTCCCGCTTAAGATGACACGTTTTTCTTTTTAGTCTGTCCCAATTAAGATGACAAATTTCCTTTTTTGGTAACTTTCTCTCTCCAATTAATACACTCAACCACTTTTTCTCACCCCTATTAAAATATTCATCTTTCTTTATCTCTCTACTTTAATACTTTCACCCACCTTCTCTCTCTCCAATTAAACACTTTAACTAATAACTCCTAAAATCTCGTGTCAGCTAAGCAATGTGTCATCTTAGCCGGGACGGAGGGAGTAATAGTTTAAGTTAAAGTCTTGTATGCGAAGAAGAAGTCTGTATCCGATAGTTGCAACATAGTTTATTGATTTTAACAACTTATTGTTTATCCAAAGTGTTTAAGCAGCTACTCCCTCCGTCCCAGATAATTCGTCTCAGTTTTTCATTTCGACCCGTCCCACATAATTTGTCCCACTTCACTTTTATCATTTTTGGTAGTGGACCTCATATTCCACTAACTCATTCCTACTCACATTTTATTATAAAACTAATATATAAAAGTATGACCCATATTCCATTAACTTTTTCAACCCACTTTCCATTACAATTCTTAAAACCCGTGCTCGGTCAAAATTATCCGAATTATCCGGAATGGAGGAAGTATATTTTAGTACTACTATCATAAATAAAGCACGCAGCTTGTACTGTCATGTCAACTGTTAACGTGTTTCTATCATCAAGTTGCAATATCATACGGGCCAAGATCCCCTGCTGTGCACAGCAGGGGCTGTGGCAAATACACACCCACATTGAATTGTTTTATAATAAATAAAACTAATATTTTAATATTATACTTTAACAATTAAAAAATGTTTGTATATATATGGAACATCACCCCTGCTGTGCTAACAGTCACAGCAGAGGATCCAAACCCAATATCATACTCCTCAAACTCTCATGCTAATGAATAAACTGTAATTAATACATAACCCAATATCATACTCCTCAAACTCTCATGCTAATGAATAAACTGTAATTAATACATACTCCCTCTGCACGGGTCAAATATAGGACATTTAATTGGAGTAATTCATGCAGTAGTAATAATTATAGGAATGATAAACTTAATTTATATATTGTGCTTATTTCACATTCGAATACAGTATTGTAAATTACACATCATCACTCCAACCACACGTACGAGAATACATACGAAGTCATATTAATTAATCAGTGAAGCACTTGCAGGCAAAGGCCGTTTAACAATGGGAACCAAATGCAAAGGGTTTTTCCTTCTAACACTGCCGCCAAAGGCCTCCTTCATATCCAAATCCTCACGTTTCATCCCGTTGGGCATTTTCCAATCAAAATGATATAGAAGCATAGCAAGCAGAAGCTCTACGTTTGCCAGTCCGAGCAATATACCAGGGCAAATTCTTCTTCCTGAACCAAAAGGTATATATTCTAGATTGTTCCCTTTGAAATCAACGGAGCTCTCCTCGAATCTCTCTGGTATAAACTTCTCCGCATCGTTCCAGTACTCGGGATCCCTTCCCAGTGCCCATGCATTAACTATCACTTTGGTTTCAGCTGGGATTTCGTATCCATCAATTTCACATCTTTCGACGTTCATTCTCGGGATTAAAAGCGGCAGCGGAGGGTGCGACCTAAATGTCTCTTTGATGACTAATCTCATGTATTTTAGCTCATCAAACTTGGCTTCATCTACGTATCCCTTGTCGTCAAAAACCCTCCTCACTTCTTCTTGTGCCTTGCTGAGTACGCTAGGGTTTCTCATCATCTCTGACATCGCCCATTCCACGGTGATGGCTGACGTGTCGGTTCCAGCTGTGAACATATTCTAAACCGGACATGAACCCCAAGTCAAGTTGAAGAATAAGTAATTTGAAAATTGAGGAATTGAGAATGAAAGAAAAGCACAAACCAGAACCACTGCTTTAATATTGTCAGTGGTAAGAGGGAATTCAGTTCCATCCTGCTGAATCTTGAGCAGAACATCCACCAGATCTTCCACCTTGTCACCATCACCACCACCGGCTCTATGCTGGTCGATGATCCTATTGAACAACTTGTCTAATTTTCGATACATCCGTTGGATCTTGAACCGGGCCCCGGTGATCAACGGCAGCAACTTGACGGAAGGATAGAGATCGGCCAGCATGAATCCCGACCCCAACCGGATGCCTTCTTGCATTACAGAAGTCACCGCTCCGCGGTCTTCTGTCTTTGCCCCGACCGCAACCCTCGTTGAAACATCGTACGTCATCAAGTAAAGTTTCCCCGACAGATCCGCCGGAGATCCCTCGCGAGAAGCGATCTGTTTGCAGAGACTCAACGTCTCCTCCTCTCTTATGGAGCGGAAGGTCTGCACGCGCCTGGCGCTAAGGAGCTCGAGCGTGCAGATCTTCCGCAGGTGGCGCCACTGGTCCCCGCAGGGGGCCGTGACGATGTCAGAGTTGTTGTAGGTGAGTTTCTCCGTCACCAGTCCAGGGGACCGTTTCGCGAAGTTGATGTCGTGAGTTCTCATAACTTGTTTGGCCAAGTCCACGGAGGAGATGATGACGAAGTGGATTTCGCCGAGCTGGAGATGCATCAAGGGCCCGTGTTTGGCCGCGAGCTGTCGGAAGATGTGGTGGGGCAGGGCGGCGCGTAGCATGAGGTGGAGGTTTCCGATGAGAGGGAGGGTTTTGGGGCCAGGGATGTGTGAGTAAATCTTGGATGATTTTGAGATTGTTTGGGATTTCAGAAACATGAAGACAAAGAGGAGAAAGGAGAGTATAGCTATGAGTGTAGATGGCATGTTCAACTCCATAATGTGTAATTAATTTCTTTTGTGTCTAACTTCGTGTGTAATTCATCTATTTATTGAGAGATGAGACATTGGGATATGTTGAACAATACATAAATTAATCCCTCGACTTAAGTGACTACCATATTATATTCTTAAGCTTGCAATGTCATAATAAAAATATAAATAAACCTCTTTCCCAATCATCATTTCCTCTTCTTCACTTCTAAATTACATGTTGATATTTAAATATTAACTAGTGTATCAGGTTGTGTAATTTTTCTAATTTACTCCCTCCGTCCCGTATAATTCGGGTCACTTTGACAGGGCACGAGTTTTAAGAATTGTAATGAAAAGTGGGTTGAAAAAGTTAGTGGAATGTGAGCCCTACCTTTATATATTAGTTTATAATAAAATGTGAATATGAATGAGTTAGTGGAATATAAGGTCCACTACCAAAAATGGTAAAAGTGAAATGGAACAAATTATTTGGAACGGACCGAAATGGAAAACTAGGACGAATTATCTGGGACGGAGGGAGTATTTTGTAACTTTGAAAGTGATGTTGTAACTGTGAATTGGATTGTGATGGTTGTTTCATTCGTAGTTAAGCATCAAATCGTCATCTTCGTGAATCAGTCATGCATCAGACGTGGTAGATAAAATTTTTCTATGTTGGTTGACTTTTTTCTTGCATGACTCATTTTGAATATAAAAGTAATTAATAATTGCCGAAGAAATTAGTTTATTTTTATCCTTTTCATTGGTCAGCCTGCAGGCCCATATCTGTTAAAATCAAGAATTGCAGAAAGAAGAAGCCATAAAACATCCTTTGAGTTGGAAAATAACTTCAGACCACAGTGAACTTATATTTGAAATTTTTACAAATAGGTTCTAGGAAAGAAGAGTAAACCCATCAAAGTTTTTTTTATTATTACTGGTACATAATAAGTACTATAGTTTAGGTTTCATGCATGAAGAAATGGGGCAATAATGATTCCTAAAATCACAAACTTTAGCTGAAAATTGGCATTAATTATAATGTGATCGTTACTACTATGAACTTGCATTTATAGCGAATTTACAATGAGTTTGATTTTTTCCTAAAATAAATTTGACGGGAACTTTGTGTTCAAAGGCTACAAAATGGTTAAAAGTAAAAATCATGTTTAAGCCTCACTTCACCTTGGAACAAAAAGAGTACAACTAATTGATCATTCTTAAAATTGGAAAAGTCAACTCATAATTAGTTTTTCTATTTCAGCACATTGAGAAAATTATGCAAGTAATCATTTTTAAAATTGCATTATCCGGTTATACCGTGTAATTATCATTTAAAAAATTGCATTATCATTAAGTATTTATTAAATTAAATTAGTAGTAGAATTAAATTAAACTACAGTTTGTAAAATCAGAGTCTCAGCCTGAGTTTGTAAAATCCGATGACGGCGCGGCACGGCAGCACAATGTAAACGCCTAGTCAGAAAGAGGCAGGCAGCAACGCGCCAGCTCTACTCCTCCGCTACCAGCCATATCCCGCCGCGGTGTCTCCGCCTGCAGCCTCCAGGTAATTTGTGGTGTTTTTCGTTGTTTTTTTTTTTTTTTTTTTTTTTTATTATATATTTTAGTGTAATTGGATTAATTTGATTGATCAGTGTTATCATAATGAGACATCATATAAGTCTGGAGGTGCGGAGTGAACGCTTATTTGAATTCATTATGATGTTAGAGGCGAAACCCCTTACCAGATGGACAGGGGTCCGGGGGCAGCGCCCCAGAGTAGCGGGGGGTCCAAGGGGCAGAGCCCCTGGCTGGGCTCGAGCTGTGTAAGAAATTCATCCGAAAATGCAATTTCTGAAAGTCAAAGGACTAGTTTGCAATTTCGGAAACCTTAGAAAAACAGTTAATTTCGGTTATGAAATTAACTGTTGCGCTGGTTCATCTTCTTAAAAAACCTGATCGATTCTTTTTGGTTCTTAGAGGCTTTTTCTCAAAAATTAACATATGAAAGTTCTGTTTTCTCTGAATTGTATCCGATCAAATATTTTGGTAGAACCACCGAAATTGAATTGATCTGAGAGTGATTTCATCACGACTTTCGGATTATCGGTTCTGTTTGGTATTTTGAATATATCTCCTTAACATTTTTCATCCACAAATCTATCCATTACGAACAGGTTTAAATTAGCATCATAGACTCTAGATTCACACATTTAATTTGACAATCATCATACAATATTGCGATTTGTTGTTAAAATAAAACTAAATGTAAATTATACTTTATTGTTATAGTTTAATTTGAAGTATTCTATGCGAAGAAGTCTGTATCCGATAGTTGCAGTTGCAGCATATTTAATTGATTTCAACAGCTAATTGTTATATCAAAATGGCTATATTTTATCATGAAGCAGCTTGTGATGTTAACTGTTAACGCGTTTCCGTGATCAAGGTTGCAATATTATGTCAAATTTCATGCTAATGATTATATTCATAAAGGTAATACATAGTGTATTTCACAAACACTGTCATTTTCACTCAAACTCATTCCTACTTTCCTGCCCTTTGTTTGCTGCACTTTTTTCTCTCTAACTTGCTGTTAGAGATTGATGGCAGCTTATGCAGCTCTGACTTCGCTCATGCATATCTTAGATGATATCAAGAATCATCCTTCCCCTCCGATTTCTATCCACCAACAACAATTTGAATCCCTCACTCAAACTGTTACCTCCTTGCAACAATTTCTTGAAACCTATAATTCCCCTGTTTCCGACACAAACGAAGCCAATCCGTTGGATATTCGTATTGCAGAGGCAGCATATGCAGTACAAGATGAAATCTAGTCCCATATTGTGGACACGATTAAGCTGCGCAGATCCATTGCAACTGATTACATACAAATCGACTCGGGAGAAGAAACCAGTGAAACTCATCACCCACAAATCGACTTGGGAGAAGACACTGGTGCTTTTGCTGGCTCAAGCAACCAAAGTAAACCGACGATGTGGTCAAATTACTTTGGATGTTTTATGAAACCCAGAGCTAGCAATCAAAGTAAACCAATGATCTGTCCCAATTATGAAAAATGTCAAATGGAACCCATAGATCGTGGCGGAACAATCAATTATGTTGATAACCTTTTTCGAGGTCTGCATAGAGTGATAGAAGACATGCAGTTGGTCAAGAAGAAGGTGATGGAAGTGTCTCAACATGTGGTTGAAGCTCAGCTGCTTCATAGAAGTGTCTCAACATGTGGTGGTTTGTCAAGATCTTCCGTCATGGTGGGCTTTGATGATGTCTTACTTGAAATCATGCACAAACTCACCAACGGGCAAGACGATCGCCAACTCCAAGCCATCCCTATTGTAGGGATGGGAGGGATTGGTAAGACCACTCTCGCTAAACATGTTTATGCACAACCTTTTATCAAGAAGCATTTTGATATATGTGCATGGGTTATTATTTCTCAAAATTTTGACACAAGAGAAATTCTTTGTGAGTTACTTTCTCAAGCCAACAAAAAAAGCAAGGAAGAAATGAGTGAGATGAGTGAAAATGAAATAGGATTAGCACTCCACAAATATTTATTCAATAGAAGGTTTATAATTGTTATGGATGATATGTGGAGTGTTGATGCATGGGATAAGATACAACATCTCCTTCCAGATAATTGGAATGGTAGTCGCATAGTGGTGACAACTAGGCAATCGAAATTGAGTTCTCAATTGAACAACAATTATTGCCTTCGATTGAAGTTATTAGATGACGTTAGCAGCTGGGATCTATTTTCCAACTCTGTGTTTGGGGAGGGAAGTTGTCCACTTGACTTGGAGGAAATTGGGAAGAAAATTGTAAAGAATTGTAGAGGACTTCCTTTAGCAATTGTTGTAGTGGCAGGTCTTTTGAAAAAATTGGAACGCACTAAAGAAAGTTGGGAATCAATAAGAAAAAACTCAAGTTCAGTAGTGAATTCGGCGGATGAAGATTTTTGCTTGAAAATTCTGAAAATAAGCTACAATCATTTACCAGTGTATTTGAAGCCATGCTTTCTATACATGGGTGTGTTTGATGAAGATCGTGCTGTTCGTGTCTCAACACTTGTCAAGTTGTGGGTTTCGGAAGGGTTTTTAAGACCAATAAGTGGGAAAAGCTTGGAAACAAGTGCAAAAGAGTACTTAAATGAGTTAGTTGATAGAAATCTCATTCTAGTTCATGAGTTAGGGTCTACTGGAAACATCAAGTACTGCAAAGTTCATGATCTTTTGAGAGACCTTTGTTGCAGAGAAGCTGGGAAACAGGGGTTTTATTATGTAATAGGGCAACATAAGTCTCAGGCCTTAAATAGGCAACATTGTGTTGTTATTCCTGGAGGCACTTCAAAGGATGAGGTTTGTGATGCCTTACAATCTATGCCGCTTGCTCGTACGCTTGTATGTCATAGTGATGAAGTTGTTCCAGTGCCTGAGTCAAGACTGTTGAGGACATTGAAAGCTTTTGATACAGATAGAAGTGGAAGCCACAATTATTTGTTCGATGATTTGTTCCAGTTTTTGAACTCACGGTATCTTGCTGTTGGAGTTCAGAGGGTGTCTGAAATCCCTTCATCAGCCACTTTTCTCTGGAATCTACAAACACTTATCATTTTCCATTCGACAGGGGTTGATGCATCATATATTTGGGAAATGCCTCAACTTAGGCATATTGAGTTCCATAAAGGAGATTCATATATATCACATCCTCCTAATTTTCACTTTATCGTCATGCACAATCTACAAACGCTGAAAGGAGTTAATCTTTCGAAATGCCCTTTTGGTTCATATATCCCCAATATAAAGAAATTGGCAGTATCTAATATAGTACTTGGAAATCTTAAGTCTATGGATAAACTAGAGTCCTATCGGTGTTATGGACCTTGTGGTAAAGCGAATACCTTCTTTCCACTCTCTCTTAAGAAGTTGAGCTTAGGATCACACACCTCCCATTGGGAGGTTACTCAACAGATGCTAGAAAAGATAAGTGCATTACCTCATCTTCAGAAGCTTAAATTGGAACGAGCTGATTTCGAATACGGCGTGTGGAAAACAAGTGAAGAACAATTCCCCAGGCTCAAATTCTTGGAGCTGAAATGGTGTCATTTGGTATCCTGGATAACAGATAGCTCCCACATTCCATGCCTTGAGAAACTTTGTCTTTACGCAATAAAGGAATTGAAGGAGATCCCTTGTGAAATTGGTGAAATACCAACAATGCAATCAATTCACTTGGACTATTGCAGCGAATCTGTGGTGGAGTCTGCCAAGATGATAGCAGAGGAGCAAGATGAAATACAAGTTCGAGCTATGCTCTTCAACAACAGCAACAACCAAGCACTACGGAGCCTTGCAAGCCCCAACTTTCAAGTCGAGATAGACTATTTCTAGTCTGAAACATTGAGGTAATGAGGCTGTTACAATGAATTTATGGTACTTTGGTTTCACTTTTCAATTTCTAGGTAAATATATGTAGACAGAAAATATCGCAAATATGCTCGTCATAACTTTACTCATGTAGTATTGATTTGCATATGCAGATGGAATCACTCTTTGCTTCCAGGTACTCTCTCTTCGCTCTGTTCATGGACTGATGAGGCCACCTACGTCGGAAGTGGTTCTTGGGTATGTGCGGATTGACACCAACTTCTGTTTTCTTTGGGTTCTGTTTCCGCGTTTCTGTCTTTGCAAATACTGTTTGTACATGTTTGCTTGTTCCATTGAATTTGTAATTCTTAACTACTATAAAATCCATTTTGTTGCTTCCAGTAGGCTTGTTTGTTAACTTAAATATGTTGCAAATAATAAATTATTGGCTGTTTATTTTCTGATTCCCCATTTGGGCTGTTTCAAATAACTGAGATTTATTTTTTTAAATTTATTTGCTGCAACATTTGAAAGGAGAAGGTAGGATCCGTTTTAGCATAATTTCACTAATATTAGAACTCTAGGAGAACGTAGGAGTATTAAACACAGGTTTAGAGAATCTCATATAACAAGATCAGCTCACACCATTTTAATCAATGTTCAACCTTGTGTTTTTGAGGCTAGTATTTGCTCAGACTTTTGATTGAACAAATGGACTTAAAAAATTCTTGAACAAATTAATTCGTTCTTTGTAACAATGGTCTTCTTCTCACATCACTTTATACTGTGGGGCCACGTACATGTGTTGGTTGTCGGCAATAATGTAGAAGGGAGAAAGATCAGTAATATAGAAGGGAGAAAGATCAGTAGCCAGCAGTAACCACACACCTTTTTCATAATTATACTGTGGCCAACATTTCTTCTCAACAAGCCTGAACTATACAGTTACAGATCGACCATGGCTGCTTATGCAGCTCTGACTTCGCTCTTGCATATCTTAGATGATATCAAGCATCATCCTTTCCCTCCGATTTCTATCGACGAACAACAACTTGAATCCCTCACTCAAACTCTTACCTCCTTGCAACAATTTCTTGAGACCTATAATTCCCCTGTTGCCAACACAAAAGAAGCCGATCCATTGGAGATTCGTATTGCAGAAGCAGCATATGCAGCCCAAGATGTAATTGAGTACCATATTGTGGACATGATCAAGCTGCGCAAATCCAGTGGAGCTTATCATGGACGAATACACTCGAGAGGAGAAACCAGTACTTCTGCTGGCTCCAGCACTCAAAGTAATCATGACAGGAAAATCAGTTACGTTGATAATCTTTATCGAGGTTTGAAGAAAGTTATAGAAGACATGGATTTGGTCAAGAAGGAGGCGATGGAGATATCTGTGTCTGAAGCTCAGCTCCAGAGAAGAGTCTCAACATCTGGTGGTTCGTCAAGATCTTCAATCATGGTGGGGTTTGGTGATGCATCACATGAAATCATGGACAAGCTCACCAACGGAGTAGACGATCGCCAACTCCAAGTAATCCCTATTGTAGGGATGGGAGGGATTGGTAAGACCACTCTCGCTAAACATGCTTATGCACTACCATTTGTTAAGGACCGTTTTGATATTCGTGCATGGGTTACAATTTCTCAAAATTTTGACACAAGAAAAATTCTTTGTGAGCTGCTTTCTCAAGCCAACAAAAAAAGCAAGGAAGAAATGAGTGGAATGAGTGAAAATGAAGTAGGATTAGCACTCCACAAATATTTATTCAATAGAAGGTTTTTAATTGTTATTGATGATATGTGGAGTGTTGATGCATGGGATAAGATGCAAAATTTCTTACCTGATAATTGGAATGGAAGTCGCATAGTGGTGACGACTAGGCAATCAAAGTTGAGTTCTCAATTGAACAACAATTATTGCCTTCGATTGAAGTTATTAGATGAGGTTAGTAGCTGGGATCTATTCTCCAACTCTGTGTTTGGGGAGACCTTTATTTTGACGTTTCTAACTTAAAAATCTCAATCTACTTTTATTATTTTTAAATAACTCTATGTCAAACTAATCATATACTCATTAACATTGATTCCAATGCAATCACATATTCTGTTAACCAATTCATTGTATGGAATAAACTTATCTAACACAAGGTATGCATTTGTCATGGGTGGCTCATAAGACAAACCAATTCCTCCAATTTGTACTATTCTTCCACCCCAATATAAAAGGACACAAATAGATTCTGTGTCTATAATCCTGCAATACATACACAACTTTATCTCAAAATTTAAATAATTCAAAATAAACTATATACCAAATCTTTAGAAATTAACAATTCAAAAGACACTACATACCAAATCCTAGTAGCTAATAACACACATTGAACATACAATTTATACCAATAACATAAAATTTTAATTTTTAACTACAAAACCTAAAATTACAATTTTCACCATAAACTATGAATATATGCTAAATGAAGAAGAAAAGCATGTAACTTACCTTGAGGGAGAAACAATTAGATGAATTTGGGCGATTTATGCAAGAATCGGACGACAAGGTAGCATTCTTGGAAGGGTTTCGCGAGAAAGTGTAGTTCAGAAGCGGTGGCGTCTGCGATTCTGTTCTGTTCTGCACCAATTTTATTCACGTTAGACACGCATTCTAAGAATGTGCGTTTAGTTTGATTTTTCTGATCTGTTATTCTGCGAATATTCACCTAAGTTACGCATTCTAAGAATGCGTATTTAAATACGCATTCTTAGAATGCGTAACACCCAGTGATAGAAAAAAAAAAAACCACCTATCTATGGAAGCAGTTTTTCATAATCACCTATTTATAGAATTTAGCCATGTTTCACATTTCTCTATAAACTTAATACTCCTTTCGTACCACATAAGAATATACACTCTTTTCTTTTTAGTCCATCCCACAAGAATATGTACTTTACAATTTTGAAAACTTTTTTTTCTTTTATTTTGACGAGACTCATTCTCCACTAACAATACTTTTTTTATTTTTCTTTCTATTTACTTATCAATTGTGCATTAAAATCCGTATCCACCTCAAAATGCATATTCTTATGGGACGGAGGAAGTATATAAAAGCGTTGAAGTCAAATTGAAAGTCTTAAAATTAGAAACTGAAAATTGAGAAATTGAGAATGAAGAAGCACAAACCAGAACCACAGCTTTGATATTCTGAGTGGTAAGAGGGTATTCAGTTCCATCTTGCTGAATCCTGAGCAGAACATCCATCAGATCATCCACCTCGCCACCACCATCACCGGCGGCTTTGTCCGCCTTATGCTCCTCGATGATGCTATCCAGCAGTCTGTCTATTTTCCGATACATCCGTTGGATCTTCATCTGGTCTCTCGTGATCCACGGCAGCAACTTCACGGACGGATACAGATCCGCCAGCATGAACCCCGTCGCCAAATGCGTGACTTCCAGGATTACCGAAGTCATCACGCCGCGCTCCTTCGTCTTGTTCCCCACCACCGCCCTACGCCATCAGGTAGAGATCGTCCGACAGATTCGCCGGAGTTCCTTCGAAGGAAGCGATCTGCTTGCAGAAATTCAGGCACTCCTCCTCTCGGATGGGGCGGAAGGACTGCACGCGCGCGGCGTTGAGGAGCTCGAGCGTGCAGATCTGCCGGAGGTGGCGCCACTGGTCGCCGTAGGGGGTGGCCACGATCTCGGAGTAGTTGTAGGAGAGCTTCTCCCCGAGGGTCGAGGAGCGGTTGGCGAAGTTGATGTTGTGAGTTCTCATCATTTGCTTGGCGGAGGCGACGGAGGAGATGATGATGAAGTGGATTTCGCCTAGCTGGAGGTGCATCAGGGAGAGTCAGTGCGGATAAGGAGGTGGAGGTTTCCGATGAGAGGGAGGGTTTTGGGGCCGGGGATGTGTGAGTAAATTTTTGCTGATTTTGAGATTTTTTTAGATTTGAGAAATGTTAGCCTATGCACTCTCAAGCAAGCTGAAACTAAAGTGAAGCTAGCTCTCAATCCTAATGCTGATGCTAAATGTGAAAATGAAGATTCTTCAGTCAAGGACGTGGCATCTACTCACAACATGAAGAGCTGGAAAGATGTGCTCTTGGGACCACCTAAAACGTTAGCAGCAGGAGAAGGTGGCCAGCTCGCTCTTGTGGTCCAAGGCAGTTAAATGTGTTGTGTTGTCACTCTTCTATTGCTTGTTATGGTAGAGTATTATTCTCAGTGTAGCTATATATATGTGCAGCACGTAATTCCAATTGCAATCCATGAACATACTATTTCTGGAAATATGCAGTCTCTCTTTATCTTCTATATCAATTCCTCTGCTATTCTTTCATGGTATCAGAGCCTAGGTTCATCCTAGGTTCTGCATATTTCCCTTTTGTTCTCTTTTCCTTTATTTTGAATCATGGCTGAAAAAGATGGGTCAAATGTGGAGGATACATCCTCTCACAGAAGTTCTATTCCCGTTTTAACCCAAACACATCCCATAGCCATTAAGCTTACTGAAAGCAATTATCTGGTGTGGAAACAGCAACTAATGTCCACCATTAGAGCTCTGGATCTGGAGCCATTTTTGACGGGAGAAGAAGCTGCTCCTCCACGTCTAATTTCTGTTGAAGGTACAACTCAAAAGAAGGTGAATCCAGATTTTCTGCTGTGGAGGAAGCAGGATCAGTTTTTAGCCTCCTGGTTGCAGTCTTCACTCACTGAAAATGTTCTTGCTCTCATGGTTGGGTTAACCACCAGTCATGAGATCTGGACAGCTCTAGAAGCTAACTTTGCAGGTCAATCGAAGGCCAAGATAATGCAGTATAGACTGCAACTTCAATCCTCCAAGAAAGAGTCTCAATCCATGAGGGAATATTTGGGAAAAGTTAAGTGTTGTTGTGATGCTCTCGCGGCTGCTGGATGTCGCATATCTGAAGATGATCAGATTCTCTATGTTCTTGGTGGACTTGGATCAGAATATGATCCAGTTATGGTTGCAATCTCAGCCAGAACTGATCCCTGGACTATGCAAGAGGTAACATCTCTATTACACAGTTTTGAATCTAGATTGGATGCAGCTAAATCCACAAAGATCAACATGGATGGATCTACTCCTTCCTTGAATGTTGCACAAACTAATAGGCAACGTGCAGATGTAAATAATCGCTTCAACAGACAAGATGAAAGTGGAAGAATTTCTGGCTATGGATCTGGTTTTAGGGGTGGCAGAGGTGGTAGGTCTGGTGGAAGAGGAAGAGGAAGGCTGACTTGTCAGTTGTGTCAAAAACCTGGTCACACCTCAGCCCGTTGTTGGTATAGATTTGAACAATCCTTCATGCCTCAACCATCTCAGCCACGGCCAAATCATCAATCTTATCACTCTTATGGAAATCCTCAGCCATCTGCTAACATTGCTCAGGCCAGGGGCAGTTCTTATCACTCTCCTGCTAATGATTCCAGCCATGATAGCTCATCTTCAGTCTCTTGGTATCCTGATTCTGGAGCTACACACCATGTATCAAGTGATCTTTCAAATCTGAATAGTGCCTCAGAATATTATGGAGGTAATTCTTTGCATCTTGGTGATAATTTTGGTATTCAAATTGCTCATGTTGGTAGTTCCACTGTGACTCCTGATTCTCAATCTTTCCCTAATTCCAGATGCTTCATTCTCAGTAATTTACTTCATGTTCCTCAAGTGTCTAAGAATCTCCTTAGTGTGTCTCATTTTGCTAAAGATAACCATGTCTACTTTGAGTTTCATCCTTCTTACTGTCTTGTGAGAGATCAGGTTTCCAGGCAAATCCTTCTACGGGGCACCCTTGAGAACGGTCTCTACAAATTCCTCCTTGTCCACAAAGCTTCTCCAAACTCCATTTCCATTCAGCCTACTTCAATCAAGAGCTCTCTTCCAAATGCTCAGCCTTACTCTCTTTCAAATGCTCAGCCTCAAGAAATTCCTACTGTTTTTAACTCTTCATGTAATAGATCAGATAGTCTAGAGCTTTGGCATAGGAGATTAGGGCATTGTGCTCTTCCTATTGTTAAAAAAATTCTAGCAGATTGTAATATTCCCTATCATTCAATGAAATCTGATCTCATTTGTCACTCTTGTTCCATCTCTAAAAGTCACAAATTACCTTATTCTCCATCACTGTCTGTTCATTCTGCTCCCTTAGAACTTGTGCACTCTGATCTTTGGGGTCCGGCTCCCATTACTTCAAGAAATGGATTCAGATACTATGTAAATTTCATTGATCATTTTAGCAGATTCACTTGGATTTATCTACTGAAAACCAAAGATGAGCTTCTTCCAGTTTTTAAACATTTCAAGTCTCAGGCTGAAACACAGCTTGGCTGTAAACTCAAAATTCTCCAGAGTGATTGGGGGGGTGAATACAGGGGTTTATCTCATTTTCTTGAGTCTGAGGGAATAGTTCACCGTGTGTCATGCCCCTACACCCCACAACAAAATGGTCTAGCGGAGAGGAAACATAGACATATTGTAGAGTCTGGTCTTACACTTCTAGCTCAGTCTGGATTGCCCTCACATTTTTGGGATGATTCTTTTGTCACTGCTACATTCCTCATTAACAGAGTTCCTTCTAAAACATTGTCATTCTCCTCACCATATGAGATCCTCTATAAAACCAAACCTGATTATCTTGCTTTGAAACCATTTGGGTGCCTCTGCTATCCACATATCAGGCACCTAAACAAATCCAAACTAGATTTCAGGTCTGAATCTGCTATATTTTTGGGATATAGTGGCTCTCATAAGGGTTATAAGGTACTTCTCAAGTCAGGAAAGCTCATAATCACCAGGGATATTATTTTTCATGAATCAATTTTTCCATACCTTTCTTCCACACACATTACCAAACCTGACTCTCCTACTTTGTCTGTTCCTGATTTCTATCCGGCTCCACCTTTATGCTCAGCCTCTATTCCCTCTACCATTCCTCATGCTCCACAACAAACTCCCTCTCCTATTTCAACACCATCTCCAATTCTTAGTCAAAATTCAGATTCTGTTTCCATTACTCCGTCTATCATTTTCCCTTCTTCCCCCTTATCCCTCCCTGATGCTTCACCTACTATTCCAGATGTCTCTCTTAATCACCATCCCATGATCACTAGGGCTAAACATGGCATTTTTAAACCAAAGATTCTCACTGCTAATGCTTCTTCCAAAAAGGATGTTGATGCTTCTTCTAAAAAGGATGAACTGTGCATTGTTATTCCTCAGTCAGCTAAGATAGCCCTTGCTATTCCAGTTTGGAAATGTGCTATGACTGAGGAATTTCTTGCTCTTCTTCGTAACAAAACTTGGACTCTTGCCTTCCTGCCTCCCGGTAAAAACCTCATTGGTTCCACTTGGGTTTTTAGACTCAAGAAAAATGCTGATGGCTCAATTGCTAGACACAAAGCTCGGCTAGTGGCCCAGGGCTTCTCTCAAGAAGCAGGTTTTGATTTCCTTGAAACATTTAGTCCGGTGGTCAAACCAACCACTATCAGATTGATGCTTACTATTGCTATTACCTCTGGCTGGTCAATCAAGCATCTTGATGTTAACAATGCATTTCTTCATGGTGAGTTAAAAGAGGAAATTTATATGAGACAGCCACCTGGATTTGAGCAGGGACCCCCGGGGATGGTTTGTAAACTCAATAAAGCTATATATGGGCTTAAACAGGCATCTAGGTCATGGTTTTTGACTATGCAGTCTACTCTCAAGGATCTTGGTTTCTCTCAATCCAAGGCAGACCATTCATTATTTTTCCTCAACACCAAGTCAGACACTATCTATCTCCTTTTATATGTCGATGACATGCTTCTTACTGGTAGCTCTCCATATGGTGTTCAAAGAGTTGTTGATCAGCTAAATCAGAAATTCTCTTTAAAGGATTTGGGTGAAGTAAAACATTTTCTTGGCATTGAGGTTTCAAAAACCACTCAAGGTCTTCATCTATCTCAGGCTGGTTATATTTCTGAACTTCTCAAGAAAGTCAAGATGACAGAGGCAAAACCTTTTCCAACTCCTATGGTTTCTGATTCCAAATTGAGCAAGGTGGAGGGAGAACCTACAGTGGATGGAAAACTATATAGAAGTGTTGTTGGAGCTCTACAGTATGTGACTGTAACCAGACCGGAACTGAGTTTTTCTGTTAACAAAGTAAGTCAATATATGTCTTGTCCTCTTGATACTCATTGGAAGGTTGTAAAAAGGATTTTAAGATATTTGAGTGGCTCTACTGATTATGGCTTGCACATTAAAGCCTCCAAATTCTCTCTTGCTGGATTTTCAGATTCAGATTGGGCATCTGATATTGATGACAGACGATCTACTTCAGGTTATTGTGTATATTTTGGAGAAAACTTAGTCTCTTGGTGTGCTAAGAAGCAAAAAGTTGTGTCTAGATCAAGTACTGAGGCAGAATACAGAAGTCTTGCTCTTGTTACTTCTGAAATTGTTTGGATTCAATCTTTACTACATGAGTTAAACATTAAGCTGGATGCACCTCCTGTCATTTGGGTGGACAACCTTAGTACCATTTCTTTGGCCTCCAATCCTGTTCTTCATTCCAGAGCCAAGCACATTGAACTGGATATGCACTTTGTAAGAGACAAGGTAGCAGCCAAAGTGATTGATCTACGACATGTGCCATCTATTGATCAAGTGGCTGATATTCTCACTAAACCCTTGAGTTTCCAATTCTTCAACAGGCTGCGCAATAAACTGGGCGTTTGCTCGCTTGCCTCTCTCGAATTGAGGGGAGGTGTTAGCCTATGCACTCTCAAGCAAGCTGAAACTAAAGTGAAGCTAGCTCTCAATCCTAATGCTGATGCTAAATGTGAAAATGAAGATTCTTCAGTCAAGGACGTGGCATCTACTCACAACATGAAGAGCTGGAAAGATGTGCTCTTGGGACCACCTAAAACGTTGGCAGCAGGAGAAGGTGGCCAGCTCGCTCTTGTGGTCCAAGGCAGTTAAATGTGTTGTGTTGTCACTCTTCTATTGCTTGTTATGGTAGAGTATTATTCTCAGTGTAGCTATATATATGTGCAGCACGTAATTCCAATTGCAATCCATGAACATACTATTTCTGGAAATATGCAGTCTCTCTTTATCTTCTATATCAATTCCTCTGCTATTCTTTCAAGAAATAACAACACAAAGAGGAGAAAGGAGAGTATGGCTATGAGTGATGGCATGTTCAACTCCATGATTAGTGTTTAAACTTGGTGAAGTAATCTTGTGTTAGTCATCTATATATAGTGAGAATGGGATGTTGAATATATAACACATAAATTAATATATCCCTTCTTCAGTCCCGACTTAAGTGATAGTAATATTAGTATATTTTATTTTGGCAGTAAAATTAAGAAAGTGATGTTTAGTAGCTAAACAAAGAAAAATTAAAATAAGACTTGCTTGGAATGGAAAGATTAAGACTTAATTTGTGGTTTAACTTCAACCACATAGATGTATAAATAGCGAGAAATATTTTTAATTTGTTTGGTCAAATTATTGAAATTAGAGCATCCAGAGGCGGACGATGCGACGGACGATGCATCGTCCATCGCATCGTCCGTCACCGTGGCATCGCGGATGATGGGTTAACCATTGTCCGCGGACGATGGCGACGCAATTTTAGTTTTTAATTTTATTTAATTTAATTTTCAAAACTTATATATACCTCTCACTTTTCACTTCATTTTTCACTCCTTTCACTCTCAAATTCACACTACATTTTCTACATTTCAAACAAAATGAATCCCGGAGATTACCCAAGTCCGAATAGTCCGATGTTCGGTTGTGCACGATAGCTGAGTACAAAACCCGACGAATACCGTCCAGTCGACACCGACGCCCAGTACGATCCCGAGTTCAGCACGAACTCGTAAGGGCTGTGAGACATGGAGCCTTCTCCCAACCGCACACCCACCGCCGCCGCCTCCGCGTTGGGCTCCACCACCAAGAAGAAGTGGACCAAGGCACGAGCCCAGAAGTTGCGCAAACGGCGGTGTGTGAAGAGTTCACCCCGGAAAGGACAAACTACGTCCCGGAAGAATCCATCGTCTTGACGAGATGTTGGATTGATTTTTTAGAGGATCCGGTGTTCGCCAACAAACAGAAGGTTACTGCGTATTGGGAGCGCATCGCCGAAAAATACAACGAGGCCAAGCCGCTGACCGCCTACAAGCGCCATAGGGAGCAGCTCCGCAAGCACTTGGATCAAATAAAGAAGCAGGTCAATCTGTTCGCGGGGGAGTACGAGAAGTGCGAGAGGGAGCAGGGCAACGGCGAGAGTCTGTCGGATGTGCGCGACAAAGCGGTGAAATCGTACATGTCATTATTCGGCGACTTCAAGCACTACCAGTCATGGGCGCTCTTGAAGGAGAAACAGAAGTTTGTTGGTGGTGTGCTTTCCCAATCGACAGCGTCGAAGCGCACCTTCACTGATTATACAAGCAGTGAAAGCGGCGCATCTCCAATGGACCTCAACAATCCAGTGTTCAAGGAGGAGAGTTGTGCAGATGAGAGTTCCAGCACACCGATGTCCCGGCGTCCCCCTGGCATCAAGGCTGCCAAGGCCAAGGGCAAGGCGACCTCATCCGCCGCGGCGCCGCCTGACCACGCCATAAGCCCAACTCCGAACGAGACCTCGGCTGCGTCACATGCCTACACGGATTTGGTGGCCTCCTCCGACTACAAGATGTTGTTGGACGCGCACAACGCCCTGATGTAAGTGACCAACCTGGCTCAAATCGAAGGCATCCGGCTGGCCTCAGCCGCAGGTTGGGACTACTCTAGACTAGCCGGGGGTTTTTTATATGTAGTGCACTTTTTTTTTTAATTTCTTATTTTGTAACTTTTTTTTAATTAAGTAAATGTAGGATTTGCCTTAATTGTGTTGTTTTTATTTATTTATTTTGGTTGATATATTTGCATAATTTATATAAATACAAAATAGAAGTAAAATGCTTAGGGCGGGCTATAGTCCGCCTCATTGCAGGTGGAAGGGGCGGAGAATAAAATGCTGACACGACGGTGCATAGGGCGGGGCTTAGAGCGTCGATTAGTCCGTCACTGTTGATGCCTTTAGGTTATTAAGCAGTCCGCACACGCATTGTGACTCTGATCCTTATGGATTGTAAACTATAGTAAAATTCAACAAAAGATACTACTTAAATAATTTTGAAGGGATAATTAAGATACAGTTTGTGAATCTGACTTTTTGAAACGAGACAAGATGTAATCAACTTTGTGGAGTTTATACGGATATATTCATTTAAATTAATCTTCGTATCACATATTTTATTAGTATTTATTTCTGTAGGATTTGATTTGATTTGATTTGATTTGGTTATGGATTTGTTTTATTTTTTAATGTAAAATTTGTATTCAAATAGGTGTGGAGTCTTTAATAAAAATTGAATGGAGAAACATAATTATTTCTCTTTTCCAATCCTCGATTTCTCTTCTTCAATTCTCAATTGCATACATACGTTAATAAATATTAGTAATTGTATCCGAGGTCGTGCATTTTATTCAAATTTATTTGTAAATTGAAAGTCATGCAACTGTGATTTGGATAGTAATGGTAGTTTTATTTGAAACTTAGCATCGAATCTTCATCTTCTTGAATAAGTCACTCAACGAAGCAGATAATAACGTCAGTGGGTAGGAAACACTCACTGCAAGTAATATATTTTTTTTATGTTAAATTGACTTTTCTGCATATCTCACTTTAAATATAAAAGTAATCAATAATTGCCAAGGAAAGTAGTTTTTTTTTTATATCTTTTTCAATGCCGGCATTGGTCAGCCATATTAGTTAAAAATCAAGAAGTTTAGAAGATAGAAGCCATAAAACAAATTTTAATTCGAGTTGGAAAATAACTTCAGAGTTCAGACAACATCAAGGTACAAAAGAAAAGAGAACTTAGCTTTGAAATTTTTACAAGAGCAACCCCATCAAATCTACTTATATTAAATTTTGGAAGTGATGTTGTAATCTTGAATTGGATCTTAATGATGAATTTATTTGTAATAACCATCAAATTCACTGCAATTGATATGTTAAAGTCTCCGCAATTGATAACGAGTTTTAGAGAAAAAAAATGCTAAAAAAATACTCCATTTTTACACAAGTAGCAGCCTTCATGACTAAAATTTCAATTCATACTTAATCTGTTTAAAATGGGTACCAAAAAAAAGTTATTGCATTTTTGTAACATAAAACAGTGCAATAGAGATTCAAATTCAATCCAAAAGTGGCAGAATTTCAGAATAAACTGAATCATGAAGTCTACGAAGCTGCTTTTAGTACAAAATCCACAAAATAAATTCATTTTCATTCTGATAATATTACATGGAAATTAATCAATAAGAGTTCAGTACAGAATGAGCAAAGTTACCAAATGCCAAATACGCTGCTAACAACCTTTTTCAACTGAAATAAAGCCAGAGTTTGCACCTGCGTACCGTTTCAGATTGGCGTCCAAGATCAAAAGCATCTCTACCTCAGCTGTGCATCTGGCACCATAAAGAAAAGCGTAATACGACACAGTGCTTAATTGTAAACCATATACTTGGGTGTTGCACTGAATTTCTGATATCCTTTGATGACTTTGTTGACAGCATCAAGAAAATCTTTCTCAGTCACCGTCTTCCTTCTTGCACGGATAGCGTACATTCCTGCTTCTGTGCACACACTTCTTATGTCGGCGCCTGATTTTAGACAGAGAAGACGATTTAGTATTATCCATGCCATACCATCAAGTTGATTTTGCGTACAATATGCAGCATTGGTTAACAGTTTACCAGTGGAATTTGGGCACAGCCGAGCAAGAAGTTCAAACCGGATGTCCCTCTCACAGTTCATTGTGCGTGTGTGAATCTTGAAAATCTGGGTCCTGCTCTCGAGATCTGGCAGTCCAAATTCGACTTTGCGATCTAGTCGTCCAGGTCGTAAAAGCGCCGGATCAAGGGTATCAGGTCTGCATAAAATGAACACATTAGTTGAAGAGGTGCAACAAATTTATGTAAGCTCGATGATAAAAGACAAGCATATTATGTTCAAATTACGAGTTTTATCGAAGATTCAATCAACAATGCATTAAACTGTAGCTCCTGTCCTTTTTTCTAAAAAAAAATGGCCAGCTTCAGCTTCAATTACTACATAACTAAGACAGAACATGTAATAACTCATCAAATGGATAAGGGATAATGAATCGGTGCAGGCACATCTCCTACAAATTTGAAAGTTGTGCTCCTAGTGCACATGCCAAAAGTCAAACCGACAGTGAAAAAGCTAAAATTTGGAGCAAAATAGACTACCGACCGGTTAGTTGCCATCAGAACTTTAATATTTCCACGAGCATCAAATCCATCGAGCTGATTCACGATTTCAAGCATGGTGCGTTGAACCTCATTGTCTCCACCCACCCCATCATCAAAACGTGCACCTCCAATAGCATCTACTTCATCAAAAAATACAATACAAGCTTTTTTCGAGCGAGCCATCTGCACAGAGGAAAAGAGAAAAGCTACATTAAGTAAATTCCAAGTTAAGATGAAAAATCTGTGAGAAAATTGGTAAAATTTAGGGTATGGCACCTGAAATAGTTCACGAACCATCCGAGCTCCCTCACCAACATATTTCTGAACAAGCTCACTACCAATAACACGGATAAAGCATGCATCGGTTCGATTAGCCACTGCTCTCGCTAGCAGAGTTTTGCCAGTTCCAGGGGGACCATAGCAAAGAACACCTTTTGGAGGATCAATCCCCAGCTTTACAAACTTTTCAGGATGAAGCATAGGCAGCTCAACCACCTGAAGATAACCATTATTATTCACAAATCCAATTAATATTCCAGTTGATAATTTTAACCTTTAACAATAGGTATGAAGACCACATTCCAGCATTACTATAAAACTACCTCTCTCATCTTTTCAATCTGCTCCTTGCATCCTCCAACATCATTATATGTAACATCTGGCTTTTCCTCCACTGTCATCATTGTAACACTTGGATCAATCTTTGGAGGTAAAGGAATCTGAATTTGATATTTATTCCGGTCCACGCTGCAAGAAAAAGGGACTTTAAACTTTACATCACGACAGCAAAACAAACATAAGTAAAAGTCCACACAACCAACAATCAGAATCTCAGGCTTACAACTTTGACTCCAGAAAGATAATTTATAGTATCGTTTATATTCAAATCAACTTATCAATGAAAGTAACAACTGCAGTTTGGTGAATTGAATGAGGAAGTCCAAATCCATCTTGCATCTCTAACATGCAACATATCACTTACGCAATGAAAAAGATAAGAGGAGAAGATAACAGATCCTAAAGAACTGGAATTCACAGATTACACAATGTTCAGAGTCTATGAATAGTTCTTGAGTTTTTCACTGATGAACCCATTCTTAGTGTGAGTTTACATCACACATACAGTTCAGTAAAGAGGCAAATAAACCACGCAAGATATGCGATGCATCTAGGAAATTTGGGACCAGAAAAACAAATTATAGAAAATAAAGATGGAAAAGCTCACCCAACACGCATGCCTTCTTCAATATCAGTAGGTGAAACTTTATCACCAAGTCCCACAACAAACTGCAACGAGAAAAATAACACATGATGAACAAAAGTTAGACCACACAACATTACCAAAAAAAAGTAAAGGCATAATTGTCCATCAAGTACTGGTGTAAGCTACAATACAAGAGAGGTGAGATATAGATAAGGTGGTGTTAACCTATCTCTTAACTTTCCAAGGAAGACAATAAAAGAAATTATTGGGGAAAACCTATGAAAAAGGCAGGTAAAATACCTTGGCAATCTGCTTGACATTTATAACATACTTGGCATCCTCTGTGTTTGGATTGATTATCTTTGTGCATCGTGCAACCTATTCAAGGAAAAAAAACTATATATCATAAGATATGAGTCTAGAGGGATGTATAGTATACTTCGGAATCCAGAAACAAAACCTGAAGAGGCTGTTCCTCCTGCATCATTTGCTTATCAGATACAAGATCCCACTGACTTGGTGCAGCTAAACCAGTGTCCGATTCCTTAATACCTATTATGAATTTAAAAGAGCATATTAGCATCCAAATGAATGTTAACTAGACAAATTAACCAATGGATCAGGCAACCATTCCAGTTCAGTGGTAGCATTCATGGTGTTCATTAATGAATTCTCCACTCCACTCCCACCCCAGCCAAAACAAGGGAGGGAAATAAGAAAAAGAAGCAACTACTAAAGATCCGATCAGTTTTGAATATAGTAAATTTGCATACCACACAAATCATTAATCTTCTTCGCCATCTCCTTGATTTCCTTCTCAGCTTTCTTTATGCTGTTCGAGTAAGGTCCCAAACCCTGTGTATACCAACATATAAAAACTTTAAATAGCCACACCAAATCATACCATGAGTACCATATAAACTCCAATTGCATGACACAACTCCTTACACATTCCAACAAAATCTTGCCCATATGCACAATATAGCCCCCATAAATATAACAAGTTTAAATAATAAGAGAAGGTGAATAAGAAATTATGGTAGCACGATGGAGCATTATCAACACTACTCCTAACCCAACTAATTGTTTCGCCCATGGATCCAATTGCATATGGTGGTTCATCATATTTATGTGACAATGGTTTGTGCAGCTAATCCCTTTATACTAAGTTTGTTGTTTAGAGCTTAGTCAACCTATAAAGAGTTCCCATCCCTTTATACTAAGTTCGTTATTTAGCCAGGAACACTTAACTGTAAGTTTGGTACAATAATATGTAGAAATCTTGTGTTGCTAAGCATTGGTGAGCTAGAATGAGCAAAGGTTCTAAATTATATACTATTGAACAAAAGGATTGCATATTCAATGTAGTATTAAATTTGCAGGACGGTTTCCAATAAAACAATGAAAGATAAAAAAAATGTGAGCGAAATATCTATCAGCTAGTTGAAACCAGTCCGGCCATCAGCTAACTAAATTCATGGAAAACTAAATGAATCCTCGATTCCACAAAAAACATTCATCAGCTAGATCCTATTGCCTCTCAGTCAACAAAAAACAAATCATAAGTCATGGATAGATTGCGTAACATTAGGGTTTATGACAAAATTAACAAGGAAAGGAATAAATTACATAGGTTTTGAGGAGGGCGATATCATCTTCATCGAGAGGCTTAGGGTTCTTCTCGTCCTTGATCTCATCCTCTGGATCGTGCGCCATTTCCCCAAACTCTAATCGAATTTTCCTTCTTCCAAATTTGTTGATTTATGTTTTGGTGAAACTTTTCTTGCAGAAGGAGCTGAGTATTTTTAAGATAATAAAGTAGAAAACAAGTTATTTATAGTCGAATTGATTCATGTGGCTTTGAGGCTGCCCTTTGAATTAGTTAATTAAAAGCCCAATATACTCATTGGGCTTATATGCAGATACGCAGCTAAATTGGTAATTACAATAAGATAGTTACAATAATCACTTATCATCTCCAGGAAAATAGTACTCCCTCCGTTTCGCCATAGTTGAGACGAAACTTTTCGGTACGGAGTTTTAGAAATGAATATTGGGTGTGTTAAATAAATAGATAAAAAAGTAAGAGAGAGGAAAAGGTAGATAGAATAAAGTATAATGTGAATAAAGTAAAGAGAATAAAGTAAGAGAGAGTAAAGTAAGAAAGAGAAAAAAGGTTACCATATATAGAAATGACTCAACTATGAAGAAACTTCTCGAAATGGAAAAATGACTCAACTATGAAGAAACAGGGGGAGTACTAGTAAGTTTGGTAAATATTTCACTTTTAAGCAGAGATTTGAATCGTCACGAGACTCACGACCAAAAAAGAACGGAATTTTATGTAGTTTTATTTCGTGTGTTAAACGGAGAGAGTAAAGCAAGAGAGAGGGAATAAAGTATAGATAAAAGTATTTCCATTTTTAGTAATGGATCATCTTGGCTGAGACAAACCATAAAGGAAAGTGAGTCATCTTTAGTGGAGACGAGGGAGTAGTAAATGAGAAAACAGCAAATGTGAAGTTACATTTCTTAAGTTAAGTACATAACAATGTACTGGTAAATCACAATTCTGCATCTGTCCCAAAATTAAGGATTCATGATCCCAGATTCTAGCCTCTTGCACCATTTGCCTTAATGGGCAATTTTTATTGCTTTTTTCCACGACAAACATATACAGATTTGCTCGGATTCTAACCAATAAAAACAAAGGTTAACTAGCCAAAAAATCCCCAAGAATGAATGGAATTCACTAAACTGGAAAAGCAGCTGAAGAAACTAACTAAAACTGATGACTAAACTGAATCGATGTATTTCTTCACATCTGCAACATTAAGATGGTATTTCTGGCAAATCTTTGATATCGCACATTCGCTCAGACAACTGTCATCATCCTTGTTTTGGATAAGCTTTTCCAGCTCCTCCGAAGGCTGAAAAACCTAAGCATGGTAAAGAAATATCCCGAGGCAATTAGTTAGTGAAACCTAATAAGACGTTATTAACTTGCACATCTTAGTTATAGAGTGATGAACACATCAATAATGAAACAGATCAATTCAATGGCTGGTAAATATTCATTCTAAGATGTGGAGGCAAGTTGGAAAAGATGCTTACGAATAGCGAGGTCGTCGAATTTTCACTATTTTTATCTTGTGAGGAACTATCTTCGCTTTTGGCTGTCTGATCAGAATGATTGGGCTGATAGGAGGCATCAGTGACTAAGTGCATCAGCTTTTCACTTCCCTGAAAGGGGAATAAAAGTTGTAAGCTAAAGGGTGTGTACCGATGCTTTTAAAGAGCATCAGAAAGTTGTGATTTTGACAAAATGTTTTCTGATGATTCCATGCCTGTGATGCTCTCCAGTGAGAATAGGCGCGGAATGAGATCCAAAAGAATGGGATGTTAGGCAAAGGAAGAACCTGCATATGATTACCACATATTTAATCAAAAGGATCGACTTATTGTATTGAGCAGAGGAAATAGAGCACAAGAAAAAAACAATTTTATTTTGGTGCAGTGACATACCATGAAAACTGATGTCAAAGGCACCATTATGGCTGAGCAGTAGAAGTATTTCGTATGAATAACAGATCCCCTGGTAAGCATGTTACACATTTTATTCGAAATGATGAATGTTTATGGGGTTGATGTTTCCCAGAAAGATCACTGCCTCATCAAATGATAACACATGGGGAAGCAAGAAAAATAATGATGAAACCAATATGTTATGGCATGCTAAACATTCATGATATTCATGCCTTGGAAAAATAAAGACAAAGTACAGTATGAGATATAATTCTACTCCATAATTAAAAATAGATAACTATATTCAAGCTTGCAAAAAGTATCACATAAGATTCAATAAAGTTACCTGTACGCTAGATGTCGGAGTCTTCGGCGAACAAGTCTTGGATTCAAACTGTCACATGTAGAAAATAAATCGCAAGGAAACAAATTATATCACAACTGCATAGCATATTAACCTTCTAATATAGTAGTACTAATTTTTTTCCCATAATTCTTATGGTTGCTTTAATTTTTAAATTTTAAAAATTGCTAGATAGCATTCTTCTATCATTTTATGAAGCGGGTAGCAGTATGCACGAAAGAAAATGTGCTTTGGAGTATGCAGTTATGCACCAAATCACCAATACTAAGTGAAAGTGGATTGTACGAGATTAACATTTACTATTCTCCTGCAATATAAATTTGCACTTTCTTTTTATCTTAGTTTTAGGCTGGCATCAGAAATATGTAAAGTATTGTGGGATATTGACTAGAGATGTCATGATTATACATGAAATAGAATCAGATTACCTCG
Organism: Salvia hispanica; assembly: GCF_029641045.1. Taxonomy (NCBI): domain Eukaryota; kingdom Viridiplantae; phylum Streptophyta; class Magnoliopsida; order Lamiales; family Lamiaceae; genus Salvia; species Salvia hispanica. The sequence continues at coordinate 553,393 of NC_142697.1, forward strand.
ATGGATACACGATATCCACTCTATTAATCTCCTTTGGAATAGATTTAAAGAAGATTTCTGACGGCTTCACACGTGACAACAACTTCACTCCAAGCCTACATGTTAGAACAATCAGGTAAAATTATAGTAAATGGTAATGAGAACATGTTTTCCCCGTTCCACAGACTATAGATTAAAGAACTAGTGAACTACACAAAAACCCCCTCCATCCCATTAATAATGTCTCAAAAGGCTCCAAAAACGGAGATCAAGGAATGCAGCATTTGTGGCTATAAATGAAAGACCCTCACTTGTAAGACAATTTAAAGGACTTTTTGGGTTTGAGACATAAATTGAACAACCCAAAAATAATACTAGGACAGAATAGTTCATAACAAATCACAAACTCAAACAAAAAAGACCAGGAACAATATCATGTTCATCCATATATACCCATGAATTTTATTCTTCAAAGTTCCTTGGGGCGCCTTCTCCAGCTTAGTCCAGGCTCCATTCATCTATATATTATCAATGCTAACAGTTAGATGAACACACTCAAAACATTAATTAATCCATTCACACTTCATATAACTTTTACTACAAAAATTGGCTCTAGTTAGAGATGTCAGATGTGTTAAGTTAATTCCTAACAAACAAATACTGCATCTATGATTTGATGTATGTTGACAAACTTTTTACACTTACTCAATGAAAACAACACTATCCAGTGGAGAAGATGGCATATATCCTACTCAAAATACAGGAACAAAGTAGAAAGACATCCATTTAATCAGTAACATAACAAAACAAAGCCAATCAATCACAACTCAGACACCCACAGGCACAATGCTTTAATCACATTACTCACTAGCAATCCACGCATGATCACATTTTAATCACCCACGAGCCCTAGAAACACCAATTGCGCAATAAACTACGCAGCAACAAGTAACAAAATCCGCTTAATCAAGTGTAAATCAGCGCAAATAACTAATTCCAAACAAAACAAAATCCAAATGCCTTCAGCTAGCTGCACATTTACGACGGCACAGATAAAACTGCAACAAAAATAAACACAATCATTCAGCTAATGAGGAGACCTTGTTTGCGAAGAAATCAACGGCGAGCTCAACTTTCGAGTCCTCGGAGGGCTTACTGCTGGAGAGCTTGTTCCAGAGCTCCATTACTGTCGAAGGAGCGGTGGATGACTGGGCGGCGGCGGCCGACGGATCAATCGATCGGCTGAAACACCAATTCCTTCCTCTGATCGGAAACACCACAACTTTAGCCCTCATTTTGAAATTCTACGATGAATAAATAGAATGAATCGTAGAATCAAGAGCTGTTTGCTGTTTGAGAAGGAACTCGAGAAGATAAATGGAATCTGAAAACGAAAATGTATGGAAATTACAACATAGAGCGGCGGCGATGTTTAGAAATTGTGTTTCAGAGCTAAATGAGTGCTTAAATTATCAGAAATTGAAGTAGTAAAAATATAATAAATGAGTGCTATATCCACTTGGACTCCATTTATACCTTTTTACAACTACATAAATTTTTAAATTTTCATTATACCTTATTTTTGAACTGTGAAATTGTTGGTTGAGATTTGAGAACTTATTTGAGTTCAATTTAATTCATTACAAATACACAATGATGAATATAACTTTAAAGAAATACTCCCTCCGTTCGCCATTTGGAGTCCCATTCATGGGTGGCACGAGTTTTAAGAAATGTTAAGAAAAGTGGATGTAAAAAAGTCAGTGGAATAGAAGTCCTACTTATATATATTAGTTTTAAATGAAATGTGAGTGAAATGAGTTAGTGGAAGGTGGGACCCTTTTATCATTTATGGTAAATGGTAAAAGTGAACCGGGATTCCTATTCGCGGAAGGACTAAAATGGTAAAACGAGACTTCTCTTCGTGGACGGAGGGAGTAGTAAGATTTAAAACTCAATTGATGTTTTAGTGCGATGAATAAATCTTTGACTCTTATTTTATTTTGATTTGTCCTAAAATAAATCTCCACTTAATCTTTAAATATCAATTTATTAAGCTATCGTGCCAAGAAGAAACGTCACAAGGCTATGCATTTTGGGGACGGCCCGTGTCCATCGAGCCAGTCCAACATTTTCAAAATCAAAACACACCAAACTATCGAATTGGACTGAGTTTGACAGCTCTAGTTATAATTGATGAATCTTTACGCATCCAAACGATAAAGCATAGATAGTCGATAAACGCGTCATCTAACAAAAGTCACCAAATATTTTTATAACATCGACAAAAACCTTGTTCGCGAGGGATATTCAACATCGCCAGTATAGCACATAAGCTGAACTACTGTATACAACTCAACACAACACAACAAACAGACACCAACTAAGCTAACTTTCTCAAGAAACTATGGAGAACAAAACTACAAGTCAAAATTTCTGGCTGAAGCTCTTATTACATATGGAACAAGATAAATCAGGTATGATCTAATTTACACCATCAATTCACATGTCCAAACAAATACGTGGCAGGATCCAGGGGTCGTTAGCCATCTCCTTCAGTTTCCCATGGCAGTGGATTCCACGAAAAAATATAAAGATTAAGCAGTTTAAGCAAGTAGATAGTAGGGTGAGACTCAACTTCATAAGGAGCACCAGTATCTTCATGAGGAGAGGTGAATGTACAAGATTCAAGGTCACTCATCTTCTGCGATGAAGTTTGGAAGTTCACCCTGGCACAAGTACTCGTCACATTGTGATGCTGAGCCCCAGTCCTTGCGGAGGCGTAGAATATCATCAGTGAAAGTGGATCCGGAAGATCCAATGAAGACTGATGAAAGAGCGCAAATAGTCTTGTCCAGCATTGCCTCAACCTTCACACAATGAAATTTTCTAGGTTTAGATATATTTATTCAGACAGTAGTATTTCAAAGATTCTGTGATATCTCAGTTATAAATCGAAAGTTGGTTTGATTATTTAACCATCCTTCAATGATTATTTAACCATCCTTCAAACCTATCAATTCAATCTCATCCACCACACAAAAGCCCTAAATGGTATTCCACCCTCTAGACGATGTCATGCATAACCACGCGGTGGAGTGGTTGATGCTGACCCAAAACAAAAGTGTATAGCTAGTTCTAACTATCTATGAAATGTTCTAGTCATGTATAGATTCAAGATCAAGTGCCTATTTATTGATTCTTAAGAGATAACCAATTGCTAAGAGCTACTAATGGAATGAGAAAAGATTCAAGAACCAAGAAGAAATTAGGCCCACCTGAGAATCCCCCTCAAGTCCGTGTCTGTATAATAAAGCATCCCATTTTTCAGCTGAATTGCGAGCTGGTCTCTGAACAAGCGGTACAGTCTTCCCGTTCAAGACAACAAGTGACTGAAGTAAACCAGTTTCACTTTCTGCAGCGTCTGTAGAGAGATATATCACTGGAGTACTAGCCCTCTCAACAACTCGATTGATGCACTCAGCAGCTTGCGGAACAGGATAGAAGCAGCTTGGTTGTTTGGCATTGCTGAGAAACCATTAAGAAATTCATGTTACACATCACATAGAATCACAGGATAACATTTAGCAATGCCTGAAAAGATTAGGTAAAAAGTACCAGAATTTTAAGAAGCCATGGCGCCGGAAATGAAGAGCCACAAAGTCTTTTCCCAAGAATGTCTGTATGAAACGTTGAGCAGTGAGCAAAATAAGCCTACTCGGCTCAATCAGAGTCTTACATTTATGTGCAATCGGACCTCCTGGCTGCATCACCCAATCTCTCTCGACATCAGCAAAGAACACATCTCCGATTGCAATGACATCACTGTCCGAAGAAAACTTTGCCAAAACATCCTGTACTGTCCTCTGTTTTGGCTTCTTAACATCCTCCTTCCAGACAGCTTCAACCTTACTCAAAGAGACCCCCGACCCCTTCAACTTCTTCACACGCTCATCATCCATAAAACACGGCTGTGGCAACGAGAAATAACACATAAACTTGTCTACATGCAAATGGTTCTTCTTGCTCTCTGCAAACTCCTCAAATGTCACCACGACTTTCTTTCCCAAGCACTTATTAATGTGATCAATATCCAGCACGCGGTGGAACTCATAATCAACCTTTGAACTCGGGATCACCAAAATCCGGTTCAACAAAGCCGCAAAGAACATATGCTTCTCCAAACAGATCAAATGATTCGACATTTGGCCAGATACACAAATAGCAAACAAATACTTGTTTGATTTCGGGTTCCACTCTATTGTCTTCCTATCTCCCAACCTCTGATCCACCTTCTTGCACCTAGCCCAATCAGACAAACTCGAATCCGTGTAATTTGCAGACAAATCCACAGAACTCTCACCCTCATGAGCTGACAATAGAGTCCCCTGAACTTGCCTATTCAACGAAATTTGGCCAAAAACTCGCGACTTCAAGTCTTCCAACACCCCAATATCCTTACCAGAGTTCAAATCCACCGAATTACTATTATTTACCAAGCTAAAATTCGATCCACCAATCAATGTAGTATAATTCCACATCTTAACAAGCTCAATTTCCTGCTGCTTAAGCAAATACAAAGCACGTAACTCAGACTCACGCATTCGATCAGCCAACAAGCCATTACCCCCAATACCCCTAATCGACGGCACACGCATCCGGAACACATTCTTCAAATCGGTGGTCAAAAACACTATCAAAATCACCACCGGCAGAGAAATCGCGAGAATGTACCTCTTATTGAATCTGCGCGCGGCGCCGGAGACTCTGCTCCTCAATTCGCCGTCGATTCCGAAAGCCGAGCGGTGATCGGGCGACTTCACGGCGTCGTTCGGCCTCGCATTTTGCAGAATCAGATTCTCGCGATCCTCCTCTTCGTCCGACAGCTCCCTCTCCATCATTAAATCGAGTAAATGCGGCTGGAGAAGCAGCAATTAGGCTTGTGTGTTTGTTTCTGAGTGAGCTCCGGCTGTGTGGATCTCTTCTGCAATGGTGGGAGGGTTTTGAAGAGAGAGCAATGGGTGTTAGGTTGGGAGGGATTGGAAGAGTGAGAAGGAAGGGAAGAAGCCACAACTAATTCTGCATCATTGGTTGTTGATCGGAAAAGAACATCGTCGGTGGAAAGTGACCTGCGACCGGATCTGCCAGCTGCAACATGACCCGCTTTATATGGGCTTTATTTTCCTTTCTTGGCCCAAATTTGGGATTTGGTCCGGCCCATTTATATAGCTGAATGCCCGTGAGGATTAAAGTGTAGAACACTTCAATTTTTGTACAACCAATGAATTTATTTCTCTTTCTTGTATGTTTGCATGTAAATGCAGTTCAACATACTTCATCCGTCCCCTAAAAATAAAAACTTTAGAATGACACAAATTTTAAAGCAAAATCAATAAAGTAAAAAAGAGATAGAAAGAAAAGTGTATCACTGAAAAATAGGTTCCACCTCATTAGTAGAAAGAAATTTCCTTCCATCGAAAGTTTCTATTTTTAGCGGGAGTGGGGAGGGGCTAAAGCCCTTATTCATATTATTTTTTTAATATTTTTCTACTTATATTTTTTTTTAATTTAATTCAATTTAGTGTAAACTTTTATATAAAAGCCCCTACAAATAATCTAAATTACACAAAAATATACTTAAAATTAATATTTAGAAATCTCAGCCCCTATTTAACAAATATTTATGCGTCCGCCACTAGCAAGAATATAATTTTCAAGTAATCACTCAATAACAGATTTAGTAGCCCGATCGACGGCTTTTCTTGCGTATACACTTTTGTAGCTCATTATGATGACTAGCTTGTCAAATAATCCGCGATTGAATTAGTCTGGTGATACATGTGCCTCACCACCGTAGATCAATTCCTATCACAAATGCCCCAAATTAGAATCTATACATGCAATTATGAAATCTAATACATAATCCCTTCGTCTACAAACAATTGACAAAGTTGTAAACGGTACGAATTTTAATGTATAGTTGATAAAGTAAGAGAAAGTGAGTGAAAAATGTGGTGAAAGTAGTGTTAGTGGGTTGTGGGGTCCACATTTAGAATAATGTGAATGGTTGGTATTTGGTTTAAAACTTTCTATTTTTAGAATTAGTCTAATTTTAGTGGACGGTCCAAAAAATGGTAAAACTTGTAAATTTTTTGCGGACGGAGGTAGTATAAGTATATCGACTTACAAAGATCACTCCATAAATATAATTTGTACTTAAAGCCCGAGTCACAATTTTCCAACAATTTTAGAGAATTTTCATTGATCTTTCTATATTAAAAAATAAATTAGAAACTCACCCAAAAAAATAAAAAAAATAAATTAGAAGTTGTTTTTAGGTATATAATTGATTTTGATGCCCATTTCATGAAATCATATCAATTTTATTTGACAATAGCTCGAGCAATTTCTGTAGCAGAGAAAATAAATACTCCAGTCACTCGTCCATGCAAAATAGTCTTCCTTGGTAGTGGACATTATGAGTGGACATTATGAGTTTAGTACAAATTTGGTAAAATAAAAAAGAGATTTAGAAAAGAGGGGAATGAAGTCAGTGGAAAATAGGTGCGAATAAGCTTACCATAAATACATATAGAGTAATTTAATGGACGGTTCAAAATGTATACTACTCCTTCTCTCCCGGCTAAGATGACATATTTCTTAGCCGGCATGGGATTTTAGGAGTTAGTATTAGTTAATGTGTTTAATTGGAGAGAGAAAGATGGGTGGAAGTATTAAAATAGAGAGAGAAAAATATGAATATTTTTACAGGGATGGGAAAAAATGGTTGAGTGTATTAATTGGAGAGAGAAAGTTTCCAAAAAAAGAAATGTGTCATCTTAGCTGGGACAAACTAAAAAGAAAAACGTGTCATCTTAAGTGGGACGGAAGGAGTATAAAAAAACATGTCCATAGACAATATTACATATAGACATGTTGCATGTATATGTATAGAGTAATTTGGTAAAACAAATTGAATGTTTTGCCATATACTGAACCAATACTAGCTTCATAAACCAAAGTCTGAACATTGATTAAAAATGGTGTGAGCTTTTTCTATATGAAAATTCCTAAACCTGTTTTCAATAAATCACAACCATTTGCAACAGCCTGAGTGGGGAATCACAAAATATACAAACCAATAATTTTTTATTTGAAACAAATTTAAGCAAATAAACTAGCCAACTGGTAGCAACAAAATGGACTCTATGGTAAATAAGAGTTACAAAACCAATTGAACTAGCAAACATGCTCAAACAGTAATTGCAAAGAAAAACCACGCTCAAAATAGAACGCAACGAAAATATTTCAAAACAGAACACAACGAAAATCAGTCTAGGAATATGGGCCAAGAACTACTTCCGACATAAGCGGCCAGCGGCCTCATCAGTCCATGAACAAAGAGAGAGAGAGAGATTACATCTGCAGAGCCTCATTACCCCAATATTTTCCGTTTATATATGTTTACCTAGAAACTGAAAAGGAAACCAATGTACCATCAAATGCATTGTAACAGCCTCATTACCTCCATGTTTCAGACTAAAAATAGTCTATCTCAACTTGAAAGTTGGGGCCTGCGAGGCTCCACCTTAATGCTTGGTTGTTGCTGTTGTTGAAGAGCACAGCTCGAACTTGTATTTCATCTTGCTCCTCTGCTATTGTCTTGGAAGACTGCACCACTGATTCGCTGCAATATTCCAAGTGAATTGATTGCATCGTTGGTATTTCACCAATTTCACTAGGGATCTCCAATTTTTTTATTGCGTAAAGACGAAGTTTCTCAAGGCATGGAATGTGAGAGCTATCTGTTATCCAGGATACCAAATGACACCATTTCAGTTCCAAGTATTTGAGGCTTGGGAACTGTTCTTCACTTGTTTCCCACATGCCATTTTGGAAACCAGCTCGTTCCAATTTAAGCTTCTGAAGAAGAGGTAATGCACCTATCATTTCAAGATTCTTTCCAGTCAATTCCCAACTGGAGATGTGTGATCCCAAGCTCAACTTCTTAAGACTGTGTGGAAAGGTATCCAAGCTCCAACGAGGTTCATAAAACCGACAGGACTCGAGTTTAACCATATGCCTAAGATTTCCAAGTTCAATATTAAATGCTGTCAATTTCTTTATATTGGGGATAGAAATAATACGAAATTTCAGATCAACTCCTTTGAGCGTTTGTAGATTTTTCATGACGACCGGACGAGGATATTTCATATATATATCTCCTTTGTGGAACTCAATATGCTTAAGTTGAGTCATCCTCAAAATATATGATACATCAACCCTTGTAGAATGAAAAATAATAAGTGTTTGTAGATTCCAGAGAAAACTCATTGAAGAAGGTATTTTAGACACCCTCTGAACTCCAACAGCAAGATACCTTGAGTTCACAAACTGGAACAAATCATCAAACGAATAATTGTGGCTTCCACATCTATCTGTATCAAAAGCTTTCAATGTTCTCAGCAGTCTTGACTCGGGCATCAGAACAACTTCATCACAATGACTTAAAAGTGTACGAGCAAGCGGCATAGATTGTAGGGCATCACGAACCTCGTCCTTTGAAGTGCCTCCAGGAATAACAACACAACGTTGCCTATTTAAGGCCTCAGACTTATGTTGCCCTGTCACGTAATAAAAGCCCTCTTTCCCAGCTTCTCTGCAACAAAGGTCTCTCAATAGATCATGAACTTTGCAACGCTTTATGTTTCCAGTCGACCCCAACTGATGAATTAGAATGAGATTTCTATCAACTAGCTCATTTAAGTACTCTTTTGCGCTCGTTTCCAAGCTTTTCCCACTTTGTGGTCTTAGAAACCCTTCCGAAACCCACAACTTGACGAGTGTTGAGACACGAACTGCACGGTCTTCATCAAACACTCCCATGTATAGAAAACATGGCTTCAAATACACTGGCAAATGACTGTAGCTTAGTTTTAGAATTTTCAAGCAAAAATCTTCATCAGCCGAATTCACTACCGAACTTGAGTTTGTTCTTATCGATTCCCAACATTCTTTAGTGTGTTCCATTTTTTTCAAAAGGCCTCCCACCACCACAATTGCTAAAGGAAGTCCTCTACAATTCTCTACAATTTTCTTCCCAATTTTCTTCAATTCTAGTGGACAACTTTCCTCCCCAAACACAGAGTTGGAGAATAGATCCCAGCTACTAACTTCATCTAAGAACTTCAATTCAAGACAATAATTGTTGTTCAATTGAGAACTCAACTGCAATTGCCTAGTCGTCACCACTATGCGACTACCATTCCAATTATCAGGAAAGAAATTTTGCATCTTATCCCATGCATCAACACTCCACATATCATCAATAACAATTAAAAACCTTCTATTGAATAAATATTTGTGGAGTGCTAATCCTACTTCATCTTCACTCATTTCACTCATTTCTTCCTTGCTTTTTTTGTTTGCTTGAGAAAACAGCTCACAAAGAAGTTCTCTTGTGTCAAAATTTTGAGAAATTGTAACCCATGCACGAATATCAAAATGCTCCTTAATATAAGGATGTGCATAAACATGTTTAGCGAGAGTGGTCTTACCAATCCCTCCCATCCCTACAATAGGGATGGCTTGGAGTCGGCGATCGTCTACTCCGTTGGTGAGCTTGTCCATGATTTCACGTGATGCATCACCAAACCCCACCATGATTGAAGATCTTGACGAACCACCAGATGTTGAGACACTTCTTTGGTGCTGAGCTTCGGACACAGATATCTTCATCGTCTCCTTCTTGACCAAATCCATGTCTTTTATCACTTTCTTCAAACATCGATAAAGATTATCAACATAACTGATTTTCCTGTCATGATTTATGGGTTTCATTAGACATCCAAAGTAATTGGACCACATGAGCGGTTTACTTTGAGTGCTGGAGCCAGCAGAAGTACTGGTTTCTCCTCTCGAGTGTATTCGTCCATGATAAGCTCCACTGGATTTGCGCAGCTTGATCATGTCCACAATATGGTACTCAATTACATCTTGGGCTGCATATGCTGCTTCTGCAATACGAATCTCCAACGGATCGGCTTCGTTTGTGTCGGAAACAGGGGAATTATAGGTTTCAAGAAATTGTTGCAAGGAGGTAACAGTTTGAGAGAGGGATTGAAGTTGATGTTGGTGGATAGAAATTGGAGGGGACGGATGATGCTTGATATCATCTAAGATATGCATGAGCGAAGTCAGTGCAGCATAAGCAGCCATGGTCGATCTGTAACTGGTGTAGTTCAGGTTTGTTGAGAAGAAATGTTGGCCACAGTATAATATGAAAAAGGTGTGTGGTTACTGCTGGCTACTGCTGTTTCTCCCTTCTACATTGCCGACAACCAAGACATGTACGTGGCCCTACAGTATAAAGTGATGTGAGAAGAAGACCATTGTTACAAAGAAGAATTTTTTAAGTCCAATTGGTGGACCCCTATTAGTAAATCTATTTGTGTTCACAAATCACTTTACGTTCACACACATACATATAATTTCACAAGCCACGATTAGCCCTTAGTGAAATGGAAATTTAACCCTTAAAGAAAGAAAATGGAATATGTTCAATCAAACCCCACCGTGATGGAAGATATCTCAGCGAACAACCACAAGAAATATAGGAATCAAATCAAGGGACTGGATCCTCTGCAATGGAGAGAAAACACAGCACCGTGCTGTGCCTTGAAACAGCGCCGCTTTGCCTCTTTCTTGCTTCTTTTTCATTCTTTTTCTACATTACCGTTCCATATTTATTATTTTGCCTTATACTAATAGTTTAGGGCTTAGGGATTCCTTATAATCAGAATTAAAATAACGGCGCCTTCTTCTTTTTTGTATATTTCTTTTCTTCCTCTTTTATATTTCTATTTCTTTAATAATTACATTTGTAAATTAGTTATTTTATTATATGTTTGTAACAAAGAAACAAAAACTGGTTAATAATACTCCAATCTGCATAATGGACTAATATTTTTTCAATATAAAAAAACTAAACTAAGCCAAAATTGAATAAAAATACTAATAATTATGGAATTAAGACTGAAATAATTGGTCAGTTCATTAATTAAGTGTTCAAATAAATAGTTATATTTTTTACTAAACACTTAATTTAATTTAGTTATATCACTTCGGAGGATATCCAATAAATATTGTAAACATGAGATCCGTTCTGCTGCCCACCTTTTGTGAGCGTAGTGTGAGCGACACTATTCCACGTAGGAGAGAGTCCAAAAATTTAGTTCTTTCTGGTTTGGATTCTATTCTCTCCCTACGCATTATAATATATCTAAATTGATTCAATATTTTAGGCTTAGATTTGTTTTCCTTTTTTATTTCTTTTTATACTTATACAAATCTATTCGACCTATTTTATGAAAAATTATACCCTTCACATGTTTCCTCTATCAGAATTTTTGAAGTATCCTCTCTTCCTCTCTGGACTCTCTACCGAGTTGCATCAAATTTGGTCAGGTAATATTTTAGTCTATTTGCCTTATGTTTATTCAATGTAGGGAAATTATAGATTTTGTAGTTAAAAAGTTTGGTCTCTGGAGAAATTTAGTAAAACAACTACTGTGTTGCATAAGTTTTTAGTTCAGAAACTAATTAAACGACATACATGATGTTGCAAATACTAAATCAACCATTAATCTTTAGTTTTATTTAGGTTCTAGTATTGTCTGCTACTTATTTTTTTTATATATATTAATGTTTTTGTAAATTTATTTTTTAGTCTAAGGAGTGAAAATATGAATGATGAACTGCATATTCCTCAAACTGCGAATGATCGAAAGCCAGAAATTGGAATGAAATTTGCATCAATAGATGATGCGTTTGAATTCTACAACCAATATGCACGTGAAGCTGGTTTTAGTGCAAGAATAAGCAATAGCAAAAAGAATAAGATGACAAATGAAGTTGTTTGGAAACAATTTGTATGCTTTAAAGCTGGCCAAACTGATGAAGCCCGCTCAAAAAATCGAGCATCGTCGAGTGGTGGCCCGATCAAGAAAAGAGCTCGTGGTGAAGTTAGAACTGATTGTAAGGCAAAGATCTCCATTGTCAAACAACAAACTGGACCCTATTGGAGTATTAGCTTATTCACTGAAGGTCATAATCATGACCTTTCTACTCCTTCAAAGGTGCATTTACTCCGTTCACACCGTAGTGTCTCTGCTGCGAAGAGAGTGTTGACACAACAATTTTCAGAAGCTAATATACCGACTTGTCAGCAAATGCAACTAATGGAGATAGAGCATGGGGGGCCTGAAAGTGTAGGTTGCACTGAAAGAGATATCAGGAATCTCGAGAGAGATATGAGGGATGAACAGAAGGGGATCGATGCCGAAACTTTGGTAGAATTCTTCACATCTGAAAAGGAGAAAAATTCATCATTTTTCTTTGACTATGAGATAGATTCAGATAATAGGTTCAAAAGATGTTTTTGGGCAGATCATAAATCAAGAAGTGCTTATAGTATATTCGGTGATGTTGTTGTTTTTGATTCTACCTATAATACTAATAAGTACGGAATGATTTTTACACCGTTCGTAGGAGTAAATCATCATCATCAAACAATTGTTTTTGGCTGTGGATTTCTAAGTGACGAGAAGACCGAATCATATTTGTGGCTGCTTAATAAGTTCATGGAAGCTATGCCAACAGGTGCACCGAAAGCAATCATCACTGATCAAGATCCTTCTATGACGAAAGCACTTGCACAAGTTTTGCCGCAAACAGTACACCGTTATTGTTTGTGGCACATATTGAATAAATTTTCGGACAAGATTTCAGCAGTGACTTTCCGAGAGCATTATCAGAGCATAAAAAATGTTATAAAAAATTCTACTTCTCCTGAGGATTTCGAGCATGGTTGGAAAGATGTTATTAGATCTGCTAACTTAGAGCAAAATAGTTGGATCTTGTTGATGTATGAATTGCGGCATAAGTGGGTTCCGGCATACTTTAGTCATGTATTTTTTGCTGGGATGTCAAGTAGTCAGAGATCTGAGAGTTCACATTCATTTTTCAAAAAGTATGTCTCTCACAAGAACTCATTGATGGATTTTATCACTCGATTCAACCGAGCACTAAGACACCAAAGACATAATGAGTTAGTTGCTGATCATATTGACATGAATGAGCATCCCAAAATCAAAACAAATTGGCCGATGGAAACGCAAATGGTTAAAGTGTACACGAAGAAAAAATGGACGGAGTTTCAAGATGAAATGAGTCAAAGTCATGGTTACTTTGTGGAGCATACCACTACAAGAGATGATATCATGATTTACAATGTGGTAAGTTTTCAAAGTTCCTCCTCAAAACCAAGGCAACTCATGCATGATAGACAAAGAGATCATATATCTTGTAGTTGTGGAAAATTCGAGTTTGATGGCATTCCGTGCAGACACATGCTAGCTTTCTTCCGCATTAGCCAAATATTTGAACTACCTGAGAAGTATATACTCAAAAGATGGACGCAAGAAGCAAAGATTGGTGTTGTTTATGCACTAGATGATGAAAATACCAATGATGATCCAACAAGACTTTTGATGACACGACGCTCCAAATTATCCTATAAGGCTTCAATATTGATTGATTATGCATCTTTGAGTGATGAGGGGACAAAGTTTTTGAATGAACAACTTGATTCCTTACATGGCAAAATCAAAGAGATGGGTGCTAGTTCAACCACTGTGCCCAGTAGTCAAACAAGGAAGAACTCAGATAAACCCAGAAATATTGGCGATCCTTCTAATATAAGAACAAAGGGATGCGGTAAAAGAATGTTATCGTCAAAAGAGAAGTCAACTTCAAAGGCTAGAGCTTGTCATGGATGTGGACTAAGTGGAGTATCACATGACAAACGTAATTGTCCAAAATTGCATGACTGGTACGTGAATATATCGTTGTTGAATTTTATCATTTATATTTTATGGTTGTTTTGGTAATCAATCAATTTAACTTTACTATTTTCACTCTTGCCTTCAAATTTCAGATTAGTCGTACACAGTGGTTACGGCGGCAATGGTTTTGCAAACGAAAAAGACTAATCTCCATAGTTTTATTGAAATTATTTTTTATGTTGTCTCTGTGTTGCTGCTAAGAGAAACTATGAGAACACGTCTAGTTTTTTTATGAGATTAATCATTTGTTTTCATCCCCTCTATGCATTAAATTTGGTTTCATGAGATTGGTCATTTATTTTGTGAATTTTTATGGACAAAATATGTCTCCACAATAATTGAACTGAAATACTCGTAGGTAATTTTGTACAAAACAAACATAAAGAATAGACAATTGAAATAATTAGCAGAGGAACTTCAAAGCTAATGAATGGAGTAGTGCTAAATTTAGATGCTACTTTATTTGATCAGAAACTTATTACAAGAATGAGATTTCTGTAATGGTGATCAGCAATAATTCAGTTATTAAGAGTCGCTTATATCATGAGTGATGAAGAAACCAATATAAGTAGTCTGCTTTTGGAAGCTGAACATTCATTTCATGCCCAATCTTCAATATCAATTAATAGTTTTGCAGATTTGGAAGAAAGCATAAAATCAAAACATCAAACACTAAAACATGAGCCAGTGACATATAAGCGTATAACAAAACCGAAGGAGTATCTCAATATTCAAGAGTTACAGTAATTTGATAAGTGCATATTTCTTGTTTTTTGCTACACTCATGCAACAAATTTTAGACTATACATTGCTTTCCATCCTCTCCTTGATCAAGCAAAGACACTTCCTTTACAGCAAAAAAGAATCCGCCACTGCATCATAGAAAATTACGAAATTACTTCTTCCCGAAATTACATACTGAACTGACAAAGATTATTGAGAGAATTGACTGACATGTTATAAGTAACCACTACTGGCAACTACTCCTTTGCTAACAAAAGACTAAAGTTCACCACTAGTTTTATGTTTTATTTTTACTTATTTAGGTTTCTCTTTGAGTAAATTCAGAGTAACATCAAGATCCTCCCAAAACTATGACCACAACTAATTCCAGTCTACCATCAGCAACAACACACTTCACCTGCTCGGATTACATACACATGACGATACACTCTAAATCCTAGAAATTCAATAATGCAAGCAACAAATACTCAAAATAAAGTACTTACTCCGCAATTCCTTCATACACATATCCAAATGTTCCACGCTCCAAAAGCTCGCCCTTCTGCCTGTCATGAATAACGCGCCCATATCTGTCATTAGATGAAATGCACAAAGGCTCAGTCATGGAACTTGAGGAATCATCCTCATTTGAAGAGAAAGAGCAAGACTTTGATAATGCACGGTTCTCTTCTATTGTCAACCCCCCTATCCTCGCACCCTTCTCTTGCTCGGTCCTATCCCGGCCAACCCCCTCAGTCTCTCCATTATTCGAAAAGAATCTGCTTTGGAACTTTGGAATACAAGGGTCACTCTACCGCAAAAAGCCTATTGTTGTATCCCAATCGGGCACCAATATAGTTCGCCGCGCCCCCTTAATTCCATTCATTCGAGATGCTTTTGATCTCACTCTTAACTTGTCACTATAATTTACACCATCATCTAACCTCTTTAACACCCCCGTTTCCCCCAATTTCTTACCGTAACTATTATCTAAATTTCCGACACACAAACCCTCCATTCTGCGATGGATCACATCAATAGCCCCAATTTAACCATCACCATAAGAATATTGAACAACATCATCACAATCAACTTCAATTTCTCTATACAAAGGCTCCAATTTCTTACCGTAAGAAGAAGACCCCACCTTCATCGCCTCATATTCCTCCGGGAAATAGCGAAATCGTCTATTCCAGAAAAACTAACGGCTTCGCAGATAACCTCAAATTCGCCCTCGGTCCCATCCACGCGGAAGCTCGCCGTCTTCGCGGCGTACGAATCCAAGGAGCTCGCACGCTGGGACTCCTTGGGCGCGCCCGAGCACTGCCGAATTGATGTCTGATCCCGCCGTGACCAGGTTCTGCGGCGAATTTCCGACAAACTCTCGGTAGCGATGCAGAAAAAAATCGAAAGAGAAGAAATATATCCAAAATTCTGAAATCTAAAAGGAGAGAGATAAAAGTATGAAGAGAGAGAGAAAAAAAATAAAATAAAATCAGGTCTCCCCCTCTCTCCTACGTGGAATAGTGTCGCTCACACTACGCTCACACAAGGTGGGCAGCAGAACAGTTCTCTTGTAAACATATATTAAGAATAGCTAATTAACTATTGCTAGTATACTTAATATACATCGATAGGTAATATTAAAAAAAAACCATATAATAGAATAGCTAATTTACAAATTTAATTATTAAAGAAATAGAAATATAAAAGAGGAAGAAAAGAAACACAAAAAAAAAATAAGGCAAAATAATAAATATGAAACGGTAATGTATAAAAAGAATGAAAAAGAAGCAAGAAAGAGGGCAAAGCGGCGCCATTTCAACGCACAGCACCTCTCCACTGCAGAGGATCCAGTCCCAGGAGGGGAGGAGCGTGTTTCACGCGGCAGATAAATATAGCTCAATTCTCAATATTTTCAAGCAAAATTCATCATTACTGCTAATAACAATTGAATTCAAATTTTGCTCTATACGCACCCAATATTCAATTGTGCATTCAGATTTTGACAAGACCTCCTATCGTAGCAATTGATAAAGGAAGTCCTTTACAATTTGCTACAATATTCTTTCCAACACTTTCCAACTCAAGAGGACAATTTTCTTTTCCAAACACAGTCTTACAAAACAATCCCCAACTACTAGCCTCATCTAAAAACTTCATACAAACTGTATTAAACTCATTCAACTGAGAACCCAAGTTTGATAGTCTAGTTGTTACGATTATTCGACTCTCATTCTGGTGATTAGGAAAGAAAAATTTGATCTTGCTCCACACCTCTATACTCCACATATCATCTATTACTATGAGATACCTCATTCCCGATAAATACTTGTACAATTTTTCTCCCAAATCATCCTCACTTAGATCACTCAAATCCCCACTTGCTTGGAAAAGAATTTCCCTTAGTGTTCCTCTAACATTATAAGTTTGCGATATCATCGTCCAAGCACGAATATCAAAATACTCTTTAACAAGTGCATTCTCAAATAGATTTCGGGTAAGAGTAGTCTTACCAATTCCACCCGTCCCCATAATTGGGATGATTTGGCAGTTCAGTTGACCTCCAGTGAGCTTATCCAAGACTTCAAGAAATACTTGGTCAAAGCCCACCATAAAGTTTTCCTTCAAAGAAGACGTCAACGAACCAACATGAGTCGAGGAGATCTCTCTCTGCAGCTGATCAACGGGCGCAGTCTCCAACCGCTGCAGATGAGCTTCTATTAAAGAGATCTTCATCGCCTCGTTCTTGACCAAGTCCATGTCCTTTATCACTTTCTTCAGAGCTTGATACAGATTATCAATGTAATTGATCTTTCTGCCATGAGTCATGGGTTTCATTAGCCATCCGAAGTAATTAGAGCACATAACCGGTTCCTTTGATTGTTGGATTCTCCTCCAGAGTAGATTTGTTGATGATGAACTGCAGTGTGCTTAATCATATCAACAATATGGGACTCAATAACATCTTCAGCTGCAGATGATGTTCGATATCATCTATGAGAAATGCTCAGAAACAGAAAAAAAATGAAAGAAGTTAATATTGCATAGATAAAAGAAAATGTTAATATTGCATAGATTAAAAAAAAAAAGAAAAAAAAGAAAAGAAAAGAAAAGAAGCCCAATGTGAATACATCAATGATTGAAGTTATCTCCCAATCTAAAAAAGATGAGTACTAATTTCTTCAGCTAATTAATTTTTTAATTATTCAAGCTGAATTGTCCAACTAACATAAAGTCAACTATTTTTAATTGCAGAGACTTTAACATATCAATCGTAGTGAAATTTCAAACATATCAATTCTAGATGGTGACGCGACTTTGATGATTAATTACACGCCATTAAGTTCCAATAATTCAAGATTGCATAAGTACTAGTATTAATTTGTTCATATATATATATATATAAACTTTAAATTCAAAATGCGAGTGTGGAATTATTGGCACTTATTAATTAATCAAATTGTATATTAATCAAATTAATTAGTAAAGGCATGCAAAGTAAGATAGTTAGTATAGGGTGGCAACGTGGTGTCTTGCAATGAATTAATGCAACTCTACTTCTCCATCTTAGTCAACATTTGTTAGCTACTCAATTTGCATATAAATGAATAACTTCACACAAAGCAAATTAAACACTATGGAGCTTTTTAACAATATACTAATACCTCTACTTTCTTTTCTCCTCTTTGTGTGGATGTTTCTCAAATCTCAAACAATCTCAAAACATGCAAAGACTTACTCACACATCCCAGGCCCCAAAACCCTCCCCCTCATCGGAAACCTCCACCTCATGATCCGCCCCGCCCCGCCCCACCACATCTTCCGCCAACTCGCAGCCAAACACGGGCCCTTGATGCATCTCCAGCTCGGCGAAATCCACTCCGTCATCATCTCCTCCGTCAACTTCGCCAAACTGGTGGTGAGAACTCACGATATCAACTTCGCCAACCGGCCCCCGGGGCTGGTGACGGACAAACTCACCTACAATTACTCCGACATCGTCCTAGCCCCCTACGGGGACCAGTGGCGCCAGCTGCGGAAGATCTGCACACTCGAGCTCCTAAGCGCCAGACGCGTGCAGTCCTTCCGCCGCATAAGAGAAGAGGAGACTTTGAGTCTCTGCAAACAGATCGCTTCTTGTGAAAGAATAGGATCTCCGGCTGATCTTTCAGAAATACTCTACTTGACGTCGTTCGACGTTACAACGAGGGTGGTGGTCGGGGGCAAGACGAATGAGCGCAGAACGGTGACTTCTATAATCCAAGAAAGTATCCAGTTGGCGACGGGATTCATGTTGGCCGATCTCTATCCGTCCATCAACTTGCTTCCGTTGATCACCGGAGCCAAGTTTAAGACCCAACGGATGTATCGAAAATTAGACAAGCTGTTCGATAGCATCATCGAGCAGCATAAAGCCGGTGGTGATGGTGGTGAGGTGGAAGATCTGGTGGATGTTCTGCTCAAGATTCAACAAGATGAAACTGTATTAAAGCTGTGATTCTGGTTTGTGCTTCTTCATTCTCAATTTCTCAATTTTCTAATTTTCAGTATAAAAAAATGGTAACGCTTATTAATTTTATTTAGAAATGTGAGAGTGTGCACCAAGTTAGTAAGCAGACTGACATTTTTAAGTTGGAAAAATCGAGAATGAAACTTAGTTTCTAAATAAAAGGTGTCATATGTGGTTTACCTTTGTAATGAGAAATAATTATGGGGTTGAAATTCTCATCCTTGAGTACTTCTTGTCTGGTTTAGAATATGTTCGTAGGTGGAACCGACACGTCAACCATCAACGTGGAATGGGCAATGTCAGAGATGATGAGAAACCCTAGCATACTCAGCAAGGCACAAGAAGAAGTAAGGAAGGTTTTTGATGACAAGGGATACGTAGATGAAGCCAAGTTTGATGAGCTAAAATACCTGAGATTAATCATCAAAGAGACATTGAGGTTGCACCCTCCGCTTCCACTTTTAATCCCGAGAATGAACGTTGAAAGATGTGAAATTGATGGATACGAAATCCCAGCAAAAACCAGAGTGATAGTGAATGCATGGGCACTGGGAAGGGATCCCGAGTATTGGAACGATGCAGAGAAGTTTATACCAGAGAGATTTGAGGAGAGCTCAGTTGATTTCAAAGGCAACAATCTAGAATATATACCTTTTGGTTCAGGAAGGAGAATGTGTCCTGGTGTGTCATTTGGACTGGCAAACGTAGAGCTTCCGCTTGCTATGCTTCTGTATCATTTTGATTGGAAAATGCCGAACGGGATGAAACATGAAGATTTGGATATGGAGGAGGCCTTTGGCGTCACTGTTAGAAGGAAACACCCCTTGCATTTGATTCCCATTGTTAAACGACCTTTGCCTGCAAGTACATGCTCCACTCATTAATGACTTGGAGTGATGATGTGTTATTTAGAGCACTATCTGTGATTGTGTAATAAGCTCGATAAATGAAATTATTACTCCGTATTGAATTACTACTAGTGCAAGAATACACTTTCAATTATAGTATTAATCCACTCCACGGTCATGTACATTTGTATTTATCCTTATATTTCTTTCTATGCAGTTTCTCATGAAACCAGAACACCTATGATTATGAATGGTGTTCATGGTAAGTGAATAAATATAGTATCAGTGGCGCCAGGATGTGCACGCTCGAGCTTCTGAGTCCTTCCGCCACATAAGAGATCGCTTCTTCTTAAGGATCTCTCGGGGAAACAAACTTTGCTTGACGTTGCAACGAGGGTGGTGACCAGGGCGACCATTGCGTATGTAATATTAGTCTTCCTTAAATGAAGAAGGCATGAATTATATGCATGGCTATTGCTAAGATTTAAGTAAAAATTTGGATGATTCTTGGACATCAAAACCTGGATATAAGCTAGTATTGAACACTCTATACTTCCTATCAATATGGATATATAGAAACTAAAGCATGAATTACAAAAATGCTAGAGCTAACCTAAGATGTATCTTCTTCTTCTTCAACTTCAACGAGTCCCCCACGAACCCATTTCTTGACCACGTTCGCCCCTTTCTTCTCTGCCTCTACATTCTCATGTCGGAGCTCCGGTCCCTTCATGACCGAAGTTTGTGTATGAACTGAGCTCCCATTAGGGTTTGGTTTATGATCGACACGATTCTTGGTCGAATCAGAGCTGTTCATCATGCTATCTAAAACTGATGAGACAGAGCCATTAGGCCCATTTTCTTCCATTTCAAGAGGGTAAGGACTTGAGCTGTTGCCATTGATGAAATCTGCAAAAATGAACTCATCGAAACTGAAGCTATCGGTTTCTTCAGGATCGTCAGAGATGCTGTGGACTCCGTTTACTATCACGGGCTTTATGTGTTCCATATTTTTCTCATCTGCATACGCCTCGTTTTCAAGATTTGGAGTTTCCCTATTATCTTCTTCAATAGATGTTGTTGCATCTTCGAGCTCTATGGATTCAATGAGCTTATGTGCTTCCGCGATCAGCATCCTGCTTTCCATCAACGAAGCATGAGCGAGAGGACTAGTCTTAGCAGCTATTTCAAGCGCCTTGGCTGCCTTCTCGGCTTCTGCAATCAACGACCTGCATATATAGAGAGAAAAGATCAAATGAGAATGGGGTTTTATGCGAGAAATGAGAATATATGCACAAACACATGAAATCCATCAATCCGAGATGAACATATAAATGTAACACACACATGCACAGCCACAAATACGAACTATACATCAATTTCCAGAAATCAGTATTGTGTATTGGAGATACTCATCTGTCTACAATATAATAAGAAACCAAGATTACAGTTTCCCTATTTTCTTTTTTCCTCTTAACACATTATTCTGTTGACGGAGATAATCAACCAAATTGAAGCAATAAGCTATGGATGGATATAAGAACTTACTTGGCATTATTGATGGCTTCAATTTTCGGGTTGTTGACAGCAACAGCTCTCTTGGCTCGAATGTTTTTCAACATCTCCAGTTTGGTGCTAGCCAACGGGTCCTTGTATGATGGTGCTTTTCTTCTCTTTGCTCTAATTGGTTGATTTAGGTTTTTCGTCCTGCGTCTTGCAGCAGCATCATTCTCATCCTTGTCTTTGCGACCTCTACTTTGAGCCTGTCCGTCACCAGCAGGCTTTCTCTTAGGCTTCCATTCTTTCCCCTCAGGTTTGCCATGATATTTAGCTAGACCAGAGTAGACCCGAGTCCGGTAATCCTAATTTATATGAGAAACATAAGCATGAGAATGAAAACTGAGGAAATAGATTTTTGTGAGAAGGAACCCGAGTAAACCCAAGTCCGATCTTACAGGATCAGCCCATTTTGCAGCTATGGCCTCTGAGATCTTCCTCTTCTGCGCAGCTGATTTGGGTGCTCTCTTGCTTCCCTTTGGTCTAGGCATGCTTTTTCTTTTTTCGACACTCTGTTGCCATTGCTGCTGGAGCTCTTTATCCAAGATCTTGTATGAGTCCCACTGCAATTGTTCCTCGCCTTGAAGACCCTTCCGGGCACTCTCCGCAATTAGATTTTGCCAGTCATAGTAGCAAGTATCCTGGACCATCAATTTCTCACGGCGTTTCTCCCATCCAAGTCGAACACCAGCTCCAATTTTCAACCTTGTCTCTTCACTGCAAAGATGTAGAAAAACAGAGAGGAGACAGCATATTGTAAAATTGTTCAATAATTTCCAAAGCCAATGAAGTCAATACAAAACGAGATCAGTTCCCTTAAATCTATCAAACACAGGCCGAATAGCTACCATAAAGGTGTACTAAACATAAGCACTTCCAGCATCATTTTCATAGCCCAAATGAAAACAAATAAAAGTAATGGCTAAAATGCCAGAACCAATATAAAAATGCGAAATACACAGGAAAGTGAACCTACCTTTGAGCATGCCCAAAATTAATCAGCTTGGCTTTGACCTACATTGCCATAAATCATTACAATGACTCCTCAAAAGATCAAATATAGCAAGTTCATACTTCATATTCACAGGCAGGAATTTCTATATGTGTGTTAATCAACTGATAATAGAACTGATAAATGGAATAGCAAAAAAACTAAAGGAAGTTAGCAATGAAAGAGAAAGCCTTGCCAATACTATGCAACAGAATCAAGAATGGATACTATGCATACACATTTCCAAGATTGGTATGTGGACAACAATCAAACAACGTGACCAAACAGGGAAAATGATTGACATAATATTTTGAAACTGCTACTACGCTGCCAGGCCTTTAGATTTATATTTGTTTCAAGACAACATCAATCTACAAAGAGATAACAAGATTATACCAATCGGATAAAATTTACTTAGAAGGTTTATTTAACTATGAACTAGTATTAGAAACAATTCTGTTGAACTTTAAGACAAATTGGTTATCCTATTACCTTAGGATTTTGCATTGCCAGCCTTGTTCTTTCTTTTATCCGCCTCAAAGTTTCTGCACAAAAAGAAGACATTTAAAACATTGCTAGATTCAATAGAATCAGGTCATTCACAAGCACTTAACAAAAGCACGTGCATCACCTGGGCTGTGCTTCTTGCCTTTGTTCCACGGCGTATTCCCTTTATTCGCCTTGGAAATCCTCATCCGTCTCAACCTCTCCCTCTCATCCACGTCCGTTGAGTCTTCACTTGAAGATTGTGCCGCTTCAATTTCAGTGGAACTCGACCTCACAGAATCAACATCCATCATCAATGCATTTTGAAGCCTCTTCACCCCTCCACTTTTGCAAGGTACACTACCAATTTCGAGCGTACCAACAGCCTTTATCATCAACCGACCCTGCCACACCCCGGCTCTTCCCGAGGCAAAGTCTCCACCCACTCTTCCTCCATTACAAAAGTTCCTCCCTGAAAATGTGGATCCCAATACCAGCCTCCTATCATTGCCAACTACAATTCTCTTAGGAAGATCGATTACTGACTTAAATGATACTCCTATATTGTTGAGGAAACAAGAGCAAGGTTGTGAAATAGCAATATCTGCAACACAAACACATCAATTCTCACAGCCTCAGCTAGAAAATCCCACATTTTTAGAAGCAACAATATTACAGTTACAATTCATGAAAACAAAAGCTTTACAATTTACAAAACCAACACAGCTGCAGAAGCACAATGTATATAGAGTAAATATAAGAAACCCCCAATATTGAAACCTAAATTAGGGTTTTTCCGGCCAAATTTACCTAATAAAGGCATGGGAATCTCATCAAGTCAGGAATCCAAAACACACTGTTTATGCACAACCACAAATCGCCGTCGTTTGGGGGAATTCCATGCAATGACTTCAAAATTGGATAGAGCGAAGTGAAATCAGATTGAATTCAACAAAAGGGTTGGTGAATTCATAGAATTATGATAAAAAGAAAAAAAGAAAAAAAACGGAGCGAGAGCCACACACAGATTGTTTAGGCGTGGGAAACCGGCGGTGGATAATGAGAATATCTTTTACTTATTTATTTTCCCCTTTAATTGGTTGATATTTGCAAATTTGTTTGTAAGTACTGTAGCAGGACTCCCTCCTTCACACAAAGATAGTCTCACTTTGATCTGGCACGGGTTTTAAGAAATGTAATAAAAAGTGAGTTGAAAAAATTGGTGGGAGGTGGGTCATACTTTTAAAATTTAGTTTTATAATAAAATGTGAGTATGAATGAGTTAGTGGAATATAGGGTCTACTACCAAAAATAATAAAAGTGAAATGGGACAAATTTTATGGGACGGACGAAAATGAAAAAATGGGACACTCTTTGTGGGACGGAGGGAGTATCATTTTTCGCAAAACTTTGAATAAATGAATAAATGGAAATGTTATTTTATTTATGTGTTTATATGATTAATAATATTAATAACAATAAGTTATAATCTAATAAAATATATACTCCCTCCGTTCCATAGTAATAGAGTCATTTTAGCATTTTAGTACATTCCATAATAATAGAGTCATTTCTCTTTTTAGTAAAAGTCAACACATTTTTTCACACCTACTTTACTCTCTTTTACTTTTCTCTCTCTACCTTTTTTTATTTTCTACTTTTATTCTCTCTATACTTAACTCACCTAACACAATTTTTCTTAATTTCCGTGCCAAAATGAAATGTCTCCATTACTATGGAACGGATGGAGTATAAAATAAAATTAATAATAGTACTAATCATTAGTAATTCTCCTAGTTAAGCTTGGGCTTAATGCTTTAAATGGGCCTTGATATTAAATTGAAACACATAGTTCTTGGGCCTAGTGTCCGCCTATCTGGCGTATAATTTTAGCTAAAATATTTCTAATAATTTGTTATAAAATCAATAGTCAAACAAGATCACATTATTTATATTTGGATACAGTAAGCTTTAAACACTAATTTTATGATATGCATGAGGATTCTCAAGGTCCTAATTAGAATGAAATTTAGCTTCCTAATTCCATATTCATTTGATAATCAAAAGAGTTCACCAAATGACCCAATACTTAAACAGGGCATATATATTAGCAAAATGGGTTAAAGATACTACTCCACTTTTTATGAAACAAATCTTTATATTTTAAATATTCTATCTTATTTACTAATTTTAAAAATAAATAGTAAATATATATTCGTGTTCTCACGGACTAATAATAGTGAGATGATTGACTAAGTCGTCGAATTATGGTTTTTGCTATTTTTGTTGGTGGGAATAATTTGTTTTAAATTAGTATGTTTACACTTATTCTTGAAAACGTGTTTCCACGACAACAACATTTAGTCTATGATCGTGTATTTCACGTTATGCCTCTTATTGCTATTTTTAATATCATCGATTTGATTTTGGAGAAGAATTAACATTTTCTTAAACTATAAGAAATTACAATATTGATTAGTTTCTATTTTATAACAATGGACAAACTATAATATCGATTTTTTATGTTCGAATTGAGAGGAGGGAGACAATAAATCACTCAAATATGTATTATTGCCAAAAAACTTTACAACAATTCAATCGATTGTCGTTGGTTGTCAATTTTCGAGTACAAATAACACACATATATATTAATTTTGTCTAACATACCATCATTAATTAGTTGGGGGCTTCTACTATTTTAATTTATATTTGTGCTGTCACTATCAACTCCTACATTAGTAAGAGTACAAAATAACTTCAAAATATATGCAAATATCACGATATAGTGTATTTAAAACATACTACTACTATGGAGTACAATTTATAGTTAACGTCCTCTTTTGAGCACAATTAACTTTTTTTGCATAGTATATAAATTGCTTGATGCTATAATCTTGTCATAACTATCCTATTGTCTAAAAAAAAGAGAGTTTATGCATCTAAAGTACGAGAAAAAATTCAGTAGACCATCCACACCACGTAGACATGATGAATTGGTGTGCCCAACAAATAATTATTTGACAAGTAGAATTCTATAAAAGTTAATATTCCAACTATACATAATTATACATGGAAACTGTAAATCAGCATTCAATGAGTATTACATTAAATTATGGAAAATTTTCCAAAATATTTTGAACCTTTTTAAATATTCTCAACTACATATTGAATCCAATGGGAGTAATATTTGCGTACACATACTAATACATGTGTTTTGCAATTTTATTTTATAGTTTTAAAATATTCTTACATTTTTATATGCTATTAAAAAATTAGTAAAAAAATTGAAATTAATACATTAGTATGTTAACAAAATTTAAGTTAATAGCCACACTTCATTATTTATGTACTCAGTAGAACAGACGTGATATTATATACACAAACGTATATTAACCTAAAATAAAAAGTTTGGCTATTAATTTAAATCTTGTTGATATATTATTAACTATTTCAACTTTTATCTATTTTTTGATAGAATATAAAAATTTAAGAATTTTTTTAAATTATAAAATAAAATAACAAAAAACATGTAAAATTGTATAAATATATTACTCCCACTAAATTCGGAGTATGTATATGACATAAATACAAAATATTTAGATTTTTTCCCATAATTTAAAGTAATAATTGACTTTTAGATTACATCCATTAATTTCCATATATAATCATGTATAGTTGGAATATAACTTTTATAGAATTCCACTTGTCAAATGATTATTTGTTGGACATACCAACTCATTGTGCCAACTGGTATGTCTAGACTAGGAAATTTTTTCTCCTAAAATACATAGTTATTTATTATACGAGATCGATTTATTTATCACATTTTTCATGTTAAAAACCGTGAGTTGTCAAAAAAAAAAATATTGTGTGATTGTTAATTTTATTGGGATTTAACTTTCCATCTTAACCTAAAGTGTGTGCATTTTTAAGATGGTCTAATAAATGGGGAGTGTGACCTTTTAATTAAAAAATAGTAAACTCATAATTATTTTGTACATGATATAACAAATAACAAAAATAATAAAAGGGGAATTAAATTAGCAGCCATCCCTACTCCCTAGCCATGTTTCAAAATTTGAAATCTATACTATTATAATCCTAGCCACATAATTTAGTCCCTTAATTAATCATAGATCTTGTCGCGTGTTCCCATTCAAATTTAAATTATTAAATTCCAATCGTAATCAAGTAAAGGGCAAGAAAAATTATATGATTATATATCTAAACTAGGAGGGGCAATTATTTCATATTCATCATTTTGCCCTAAATGTGGCTTAAATTTTTGCAAGAATTCATGTATACGCACCACTGGGGACATTTTTGTCTGCCCTGCCAAAATTTAGGGAGTAATATTTCTTTCGGTGGGAGAAAATAAAATGAAACTTTTGGAAAGTTTGTTGACCTCAAATCCCAATCATTATTGGGGAAATAATAGGTAAATGTCTTAAAGCGTTGAGACAAATATAAAAATTAAAATATTTTATTTTTTCAGTTACAGAAGCAGTATCAATAATTATTTTCCTTATTTAAAATTTTAAAGAAGGCGTTATGTGAAAAATTACTTGAACTATATGTGATTCAAATTAAATGTTTATACTATTTTTGAACCTGTTTTGGGCAACTGGCTTGTTTCTACATGGAAACATAATTATGATTTTTATACATATACAAATAATATTTGTTTTTATTATAATAATTCTTTATGGAGTATAGAATAGTACTATATTACTTCTTTTTATGACAATCATACGATTTAGCAGAATTGAGTACTCTTGTTAAATTTGTTTTTAACCTAAAAATATACTATGAAGAAATGTGTACTATTTTTTTTCAAGTAAATTTTGATGCCTTGCGAGAATTAACTAAATTTCATAAGAAAAAGACTGATCTTTGTGGGAATTAGATTGTTGTCACTTTCTACCACATGCCAAACGCAAAAGGGCATTTATAAACTTGACTCTACACCGTTACAATAAATAATTTAGGGCCCATTTTGCACACTATTCATTTCTTACCATTAACATATAGTGTAATGTATTGTAACATGTAAGCAAATTATTAAAATAGATAAAGTCTTTCATTTGAGGTAAAAGTTGAAACCATGTCAATGAATGTCATGAACATAACATGTAAGCACATTATTAATAATTAAGACTCTTGTGCTTGTATATGAGTACTACTATTTTGGAAACCATTAGTGTATAATGAAAATTGAATACTTTTATATACTCTTATGTAGTTTGAAAATGATTTCAGCTGCAATATTTGATCAAAACAATTCTACTTGAAAGAAAATAAAAGTCAACATCTTGGCAAATTCAAAATTGAGTGTTAGAATTAAACATGGGTCAAAAGAAAGTGCATATCGTGGTCAAATTTGGCTAGATTAATTATCAACCACCCTCTTGATCTTACTCTATAACAAGATAATTAATCACGCTTTATGTCTAATGAATAATGCATAAAACAAGACTCCTTATCCTAATTGGAAATTTCCTATTTTGATGAAAAGAAATCAATTTCAAATTTATTATCTTTAAATAAAAAAAGCACTAGTCAACATCTTCACAAATGATTTTTCAATTACTTATGTCCGTTTCAGTTATTTTCAAAATTCATTTGGAGTTATTATTACCTTATTTCAAAAAACTATTTTAATTTCTTGATACTATATTGTGGTCAAAATTCATGTCTGATTAACATGTACGCCTAGCCTAGAGTATAAAATCATATTGATGAGGTATTTAGGGCACTAATAAAGTTAGTGGAACACACTATACCTAATATATACTTGTACAACTATAATTTAATGTGTGTTTGAGTAAGATAGTATGATTGATAAAATAAGGAGTATAACTTAATTAAATGTTTTGTTTACATAATTATACCTGTGATAGATAACTTGGTCCATAGACCATCAAATCTATTAAACCAAACAACATGTAAAATTATTGAATTGGAGCAAGACATAAACTATGTGTGTGACTGTGTGTGTTAATATAGAAACTACTTTAGAAAGTAAACTATTTAAAACCATATTAACCATGCTAAAATACAAGATTGAAAACAGAAGTTAGAAGACTTTGAAATTCTTTTCATGGTCAAACGCAAAATCAACACAAGTCAATGATCTAAAATCTTCGTCTCCTCCATCTAAAATTCTACCACTAAAAATTATCAGTAATAATAAAAAATAAAATAAAAAATACAAGTCAATTAGAAATTTAAAAGCCTCCATCAAATTGCAGTTGGTCTCTTTGCTTTTGCACCCATTCTAGACGCCGCCGTGTAGGCCTCTTTCCCTTCTTACATTTCTCCGTTGACTGATCTCTTCACTTCCACGACCTCTCTTGCAACTTCCCTCCTGCTTCTCTTACATATAGAAACCTCTCACATTCTTCAAAAGATCACATTTCCAAATTTTCTCTATCTATTTACATTTTTTCTCAGTTTCAAGAACTCTACACATTTTGGTACAGCTATTTGATGAAACCCTTTTGAGTTCTTGGATAAAGATCGAATCTTTGAAGAAACCCTTTCGAAATCTCGGGTCCCTTCACAAAAAAGACTCAATCTTTCCTCAATTTTTCGAAAAATGGCCGAAGCGGCGGAGCTAAGCAGCGGCAAGATCGGAGACGAGGGAGTGATTGAGCTGACGGGGAAGATAATGGTGGTGGCGATAGTCCTCCTCTTCTTCGTGGTGGTGTTCGTCTTCTGCCTCCACCTCTACGCCAGGAGGTACTGGTACCGCCGCCAAGAAAGCACCACAGCCACCGCCACGCGGCGGCGCCACCTCGAATTCGCGGCGGGCCACCACGAGGCGGCGGCGGCCTCCGCCCTCCGCCGCGGATTGGACCCTTCGCTGCTCAAAAACATACCCATCACGGTGTTCGACCCGAAAGAGTTCAAAGAGGGCTTGGAATGCGCTGTGTGTCTGTGTGAAGTCTCTGAGGGTGAAAAGGCAAGACTTTTGCCCAAATGCAACCATGGATTCCATGTGGATTGCATTGACATGTGGTTTCAGTCCCACTCCACTTGCCCTCTCTGCAGAAACCCCGTGGCGAAATCCGAGGAATTCGCCACGGATGGGGAGGGTGTGGTTCAAGATCCAGCGGTGGAGGATTCAGTTGCAATTGTGATACCTAATTTCCCAACCAATGTGTTGATTTGGGGGAATGAGACTCAAGTTAGCACCTTTGCCCCTTGTGTGGAAGAGGGCCATCAAGGCAATGGAGAGACCTCGACCTCATCCTCCTCGTCCTCGTCCTCAGCCCCCTCTCACGAGGGAGCTGAGGAGGACGAGCAGAAATCCACGGTCCCAACGAGGCTGAGGTCGTTGAAGAGGCTGCTTAGTGGCAATAGAAGGGTGAATCCTTCAACACCAAGAAATCTTGATCTTGAACAAGGAGTAAGAGGGGTGAGTTGATTGATTTAGATTTGGTTTTATGTTCACATTAGACGTATTAGGCTTTTTCACTATGGTTATGGTTCAAAAAGTTTGAGCTATGATTTGCTTATAGAGATGATTGAGAGGTTGTGAGATGGATTATTTGTTAGATGTTCTTTGATTCTTGATGGAGATGAGTTAGTTGTTTTCTTGCAGCATATATGAATTGGGATATGCTTAATTTGTTGTATAAAGATATAGGTTAGATTCTCTATTGAGAAATCTTGCATAGTTTGTCAATGTAATAGCTATGTATTCAAGAGGTTATTATACTATAGTATATATCAAGATTTTTAAAGTTTGATTCTTTGTCTTATGCTTTGTGATCCACATCTCTTTTTAGTAATACTATTGATTTTGTGAGATGATGAGAGATTGAAATGAAATGGAAGTTAGAGTAATGTTTGTTGATGTGAATTAGATATTGAGAAATGAGAAGTATGCACAATATTGCATACGTTGTTTTTTAAAGGGCCAACATTTGGAAAAGGCATGAAGTATAGTAAAATTCTGGCTCATTCTGCAACTTTAATAATTACTCCGAAAAATCATAAAGTTTGTTTTGTTCTCAATTACCACATGATACAAAAAAAATCATGTTGCTTATGTGTGACACTATGTTTTTCAATGAAACGACGTCATTTTCTTTATGAATAGAGGATATAATTTAATTCACTACCAATGACGTTTACGTATAATTCATCAGCTGTCATATCAGATATAATTTAACTAATTTTTTGCCATGAGATAATTGCGACCAAAATCTAAACTTTATGGTTTCTTCGTCTGATTTTAAAAATTGCGGAACTCACCAAAATAGAATAAGACTAGAATTTACTTGTTTTCAACCTTTTGACAATGTGTATCTATTAATATTTTGTAGGGTAATAAAAACATTAACTTTTATTAGGGGTGCCATTGCCAATATGCCATGTTGATCCAACTGCAAGCAAAATATGTGGTCTACCACAAGATGGCACCAAACAATTATCCAATTGCTGTCTCAACTCATCCAAAATTCAATAAATTCTATATCCCGAAATTAACCTTAAAAATCAAACAAAACTATGTGACCATATATATAGGCCCATAAGCTTGAATCTTCTCCTCTTTAATCTCTCCAAGGCACATGTATGCTCCTTTCGGGCTCCCGGTCGAACCAAAAAGCCCGGCCAGGGGCCCGGACGCCGCACGTCGGGTCCTTTCAGACGATGCACCGACAACACCAGTAGATCGTCTGATTGGCCCCGACATGTTGGCACGCTTCGCCCTCGAGGCGGGGCAAGTGGTGTGAGAGTGAGATGGTTGATTGAGTGTTTTACTTTTACTTCTAGTGCCATTCTTCAACCAAGAAAATAGGGATTTTTCCCATGATTTCCTGTGCTTTTTCTCCCAATCCAACTGTTTTGTCTCCTTTTTCTCTACTCCATTTAGATTCACTTGGAAGGTGCTGTTTTTGGCTTCTTTCAAGAACTGAAATATGAAAAGAAAATAATTAGTAAAAAAAAGATTTTGAATCCAAAAATATGCAATAACTTAAAAATAGATGTAATATTAAGACTTCAAAATTAAAAAAAAAAATGAATATTACATGGGATCAAACAAACCTGTGTGAAATCTGACTGATAATCAAATTCATGGCTATAATCATCTGCAGAATCATTCATCTTTGCCTGAAGATGAAGAGAATAGCAATCAATGTATATATAAGAAAAGAAAAAGAGATTAATATAAATTCTTGGAAGATTTTCAGTTGGTGAAAAAACACACTGAACTATTTCTTACCTTGGAAATGATCTTGAATTTGCAGAGAGAGAGCAAATAACACAATGAAATTGTCTAGCAAATGATATAGTATATCTCTGTTTTTGATTTTATAGTGATTTTTTATTCACATTGCATAATGTGTGAAAACGTTAAGGCCAGCTAATATGTATGCAAGGCCACATGAAAATTTTGGAAATTTTGGAAAACTGTAGCTGTTGGATTGGCAGTGAAAGCTACTTACTTCTAACGTTTGAAATTTCCACAGAGAGAGAGAGAATATCTTCAAGAAAAGGTAAGTTTTTTGCAAAATCAAAATGGGAATCAATGTTACCAAAGTAGATCATATCCTATTTCAACCATATTATGATGTGTGTCACGTTTACTCTAAGTTATAATAGTCCACTAAAACGACTAATTAAATAAATAATGAAAGATGGTCATGTTCTTGTTTTTTAGACACTTTTCAAAATTGAATTATCAATTCACAAAGTTTACAATTTTCGCAATTATCTCATCTGTCTCATTTCCGACAAAAATGCGTTAAGATGTGAAGTTTGGTTTAAATTGTAAACTTCGTGATTTATAATTTCATTTTTGAAATCATGGGATGTATCATATCTGACTATCTTTCGTGATTATTTGTCAATTTACCGAAATATCAATATGAAAATAGAGAATATCTCATAAAAGGGAAGATTGCTTACAAAAAATGGTCCTTCATTTTGCTGGCTTAGTAGGTCTTTAGACATGAAATCATGGAGAAGTGAAGTGAAGTTTGGTGTAAATAAACTCAAACTTAAATTAAGCATAAAGTTTGGTTTAATGAATAGTGGTGAAAAGGATGTTTTGTAAAGCAAGAAGTAGTGGAAAGCCACAACCTAATAATATTTGTCATCATAGTGTTTTTCTATTTCATCATTATCAATTCACGCCGCATGTTTCGGAGGATCCCATGATATATGATATCTTACCCTTTTCTTGAGAAATGAAATTTACCAAATCAAAATATTTCATTGCATAACTCCAAATGAACTTAGATGTATTTAGGAGTTAGAACTTGGGACTTATTCACAATGTGACATGAACATGTGAACTTTTGACAAATAATGTGAGTTGATGGTCTTGAAGAAGAAAAGTGTACAAAAATTCAGCAAGCAATATATTCTTTAATTTAGTACTACTATTATTGATGTCATTTTGATGTTTACTATGTGTTGTAGTAGGTTATTTTGGATGACTTTCGATAGTGTCAATTTAATAAGTCATCAAGTCATGTTAGCCTCAAAATTATATTACTTGCAACAGTTCAATAATTTATGGGCGAATTTTAAAATTGATATGCAAAACAAGTTCAGTAATTTATGGGCGAATTTTAAAGTTGATATGCAAAATAAGAATTTGGCAAAAGTTTAAACAACTGAACTTTCAATTTTCAAAGTTAATACTATATATATATTAAATAGTTCATCAACTAAACATAACTAGGATAAATATTCAACGTCAGTGGAGGAAGTGGAAGCTCAAGTAGATGACAAAAGACCAGAAAAGGAGGAAAAGACAAACAGAGGATTTCAGGCATTGGAATTGAAACCTCAGCTAATGCACTTCAATTTAATGTTTTGATTAATTATGTAATGAGTCATCCCACTATTAAGGGGTCATTCCAAAACAGTTACTCTTTTAGAGCACAAAAAAGTGGGTGAGGTATACTACTGAAAGGAGTAATACACAATACATGGATTCAAATCATATTTCCTTCATTTGCACGACCACTGTACAGGTCCTGTTTCGGTACATTTAACACTTATAAGATATTACACCTAAATCACACTCAAAATATCCCTTTCAAGATGGCCATATAACATCACAGCTGAAGCAGGGGTAGAGCCATTACAGCAGCGAAAATGCAAACGAGCATCACTGACAACCAGGTAGGGAAAGACCCGCGTTTCTGCTGGTTATTTACCTCTTTTGGGACGTCTACGCTATTCGGTTCCACCTGGGATCCACGTTTCTTTAATGTGGGGCGGGAACTTTCTTCCCTGACGGATTCTTGTGCTGCCTGATCAGCAGATTGCTCGGTCGCTAACTGTTGTTCGTATTTCTCCAGGTACTCTGGAAATAGTTTCTTAAAAGTTGGGCTGTTTTGAGCAAAAAAGAGAGCTTTGAGATCAATCATAACTCCCAGATGTTAAAACAAGTAACTAATGTTCATCATTCAATAGCAATATATTGGTGAATTAATTAACTGATGATTTGGTAACAATAAACAAAATAAAAGGGCACATGTGTGAACCTTTAATTCATCTTACGCAGACCAAGAAATGACGATAAAAGAGAATGCATATCCTTAAGTAAGACTTACATTTTACAATTAAAAGCAAGGGAAGTACTTGCAAGCCTCTTTTTCTCTGCGTCTGTACTTGAGACACTGCCAGTGGTAGGACTATTGTCCATCTGAAACAAAATAGAAAACAAATAGCACCTGGTTGTATATTTCGACTGTGGAAACTAGTTTACTAGCATGTAAGGGTTTCAATGTAAAAATAGCTGTTAAAATGATCAAACTCCCCATTAGCATGGAACCCACCATGAATGAAAGGAGGCCATTCAGTATGCTGCATAGAAATGGGAAAAATCAGCACAATAAACTTGTATAATTGGTAGAGAAAATGAAGAGTGATATTTTTCTCGAAATCCTTTACCTTGAGACAGACCACATGGGGTTCCAACTCTCAGGATGGACTGGAAAAGGAATCAAATAAATAGTGTGACACAAGAGAATTGAGTACAGATAACACAAGGAAATAATATGCTAAAGCAACAACAAATAACTTACAATCACTCATGGACAGGCATAATTTCTTTTGTGTCATAAAGCGTCCATTTGGAGTAGTCATGCTACACGGCACATGGAGAACATTTAAAAATTTAAAAATATTCAACAGTAGATTGCCACATCATGCTTAAATGAGTAGACATGGCATAAGAGATGAAAACTTACGTGATTCCTGGAGGTTTAAATGGGTACTCTGGTGGAAACTTTATCTTTCCATAGTAATATCCACCTTGAATGATCAGAGATTGTAAAAGAAATTAAAGACAATTATTTAGTACAAAGACACAAAACAGACCAGGGCTAAAAGCATTAGTAGCTGTAGTTCATCAGCAGATAAACACAGTGCGCATGTACCCCATTTATAACTATTTTTCCCCGAATCAGACATGTTAAAGATGGGAAAAAAAGAGCCAAAAACCTGCAAAGGGCGTTCCTTGACTCCCCTCCAAAACATAATCTGAATGCAGAATTAGGAAAAAGAGCCATATCAATAGTAGATGAAACAATCATTAGCTATCATAAATTGAACAAAATAATCAACACCAGTGACACCATTTAGCTCTTCAGATACACTATCAAAGATCTAGACTTCAATGAGAATATAACTGAAAGAAGAACCCCATCACAAGGAAAATAACATGTCTCATCTTTTCCGCAATTCCCACAATCAATACTATGAAGAGCATCTTAGGCAACAATAAAAGATGGGAACTAACCTCCCATCAACTAATATGCTGCAGGAAAATGTAGATGAAGTGATGAACTACCATTATTAGCTGGTTCCAAAGTATAACCAATCATTTACTTGTGGACAAACATATTTGTCAAATGAATGAGAAAGAAACTATTTATATTCCCAGGAAAAATGAAAGTAATCTATGCTTAAGAACATGTTCAGAAAGAGGTGGGAACCACATACTACTGTAAAATAATAATAAAAGAACAATAGAAGTAAATTTTAACGAAAAAGTAAGGGAAGACTCACGCCACTCAAGGATGTCATTTGGCAGAGGACGTGCCACGACATTGGAGACAGGTTCCTGTATGTGACATCATTAGTATATAACGTTAAATGAAGTTTACCAGAAAGAATATCCATAGCCCCATGCCTGAGATTTCAAACATTTCCAGAAGTTGAAAACGACTTACTTTACATAGGGCTCTAGATTCCTTTTGGAGGCGCTTTACACAAGCTTTTTCGGCCATTTGAAGGTAGCTTACAGGGGATATTGATCTTGTCCACAGCCTTGAATAGGATGTTCCCTGCTAAGCGAAAGTTTGTCTTCAACTTTATAAAACATTTTCCTCTTCTTTTCCTTAAATTGCCAATAGGCAATACACAATACGACTTACACTGAAATTTCAATGACCGAAGTTCCACTGAAGTAATTCAATAGCACACACATCAAAACAGAAGATCATAATCAGACAGTACATTTTCCCATTTTCAGATGCCAGATGCAAGAGGAGATCATTCAGACATGATCAAATAACAATTCCCAAATTGGAAGAATATCAAATCAGATGTGAAAAACTTTTAGTGCACTGGAGCATTTGGCAATATCGTAATAACTCCAAATATCTATTTCCGCTACCATCCACTATTATTTATAACCAACCTGCTCCTATTCTCTAAATCCTCGTAAATTAGGCAATATCTGTATTGTAATCACACCAAACACCTATTTAAGCCACCATCCATTATATTTAACCAACATGCTCCCATCTCTTTAAATCAATTAAATAAGCGCCCACTAAACAGCGCCACAGTTCAGATGTTAAATTAGGCCCCGGTCGTGATTGCCACTTCTTATCGAAGAAAAACTTACTAAAGTGCTAACTTCCTACAAACTTTACAAATTCAATAGAAACTCAGCTCCTTGCCATCTTCATCAGTATTCAGCAAAAGCAATCTCTACGTGATACGAGGAATCACAACAGATTCACCAATAGATGCACAGAAAGGTGTTTACTAAGGCGGCAACTAATGAATGAGGAAACATTAACAGCATCTTCTGCTCAACAACCACCATTGCTACAAATCCAAGAAATAATTACCTATTGTTCAATCATCAACGAATAAGCCAAAATTTCCCAAGAATGCAGTCAAACTCATAGCCCTTATACCCCAACATCCCCAGAGGCAAATTTAGGAACTTCTAGCTTTCGATAATTTCATTTCCCAAATTGATCCAACCCCAATTGCGTACAAGCGTAATCGATTATCAATCAAAATCAGAAAATTAAACAAATCGGTAATCTCTCTCACATTCTTGAATACTCAATCTAATTAGAAAATGAAACATAAATCCGAAAATAAAAGAGCCAAAAAACAGTAGTATAAACTGAATCCTTACCGGAGTTTGAAAACCCAAAATCAAACGAACAATTGATCGAAAAGTCTTCAGCGGAGTTCAGCTTTCAGCGATTTTTTAATCTTAGATAATTAATTCAACAATTTTAACGAATCAACAAAATCCAACGCGTTGAATTTGGGCAGAAGATTATTTTTTGAGCTTAGATTGGAACTCCTAATTTCGTTTTGGGTATAAAGACGGTTTTATCCCCTTGTTACTATTCGTGTTCAATTATTACTACTCACTCCGTCCCACTTTAAGAGTCCCGATTGAGTTCGGCACAGTATTAAAAAATGTAAATGAAAGTTGGTGAAAAAAGATAGTGGAATGTTGGTCATACCTTTTAATATTAGTTTTATAATAAAAGATGAGTGAAAAAAGGTTAGTGGAATGTGGGGCCTAATACTATTTATAAAATATTCCAACCGGGACTCCTAAAGTGGGACATCCAAAAATAGTAAACTAAGACTCCTAAAGTGGGACGGAGGGAGTAATATTTAATAAAATAAATTATGGATATTTATTTTTTATTTCAATTAATGTATTTTTTTCCTAAAATTTAATTATTTAAATGGCTAGAATGAGGCTATAAAAGGGGGCTTACGACATTGTATTGTGGATGCTTTTGGTCTTATATTCTCAATTTTATCTTATTAACTCAGTAGTGAGTAGCATAATTCATCGTTCAATCACAATAAAATGTTTATCAAATGGACAAATAAAACAAGAAAGTGTTTTATAAAGTCACTGTCATACAGAATCCAATCTTCTACTTGCCTGTTTTAAAAACACCACCTAGTAATTCAAGCATCTTAAGAAGAGGTATTGATCCGATTTTAGGGATTTGTTTTAATTTATTTCATTTTCCTAGTATATATTTTTTTTATTAGAATTAAGAATTAATTTTAATATAATTTGTTGAGAATTAAGAGTAGATATAGTTTAACTACGCTATAGGCCCACTCTGAAAATGGGCTAACCCAAAAATTGAATCGGCCAACCTCATTTAACCTTTGATTATTATTCTGGTTTTTATCCATGTATGGAGTACTATATGATTTAATTTAGAAATTTTTTCCCTCTACTTAGTAATTTTCGTAGAAATTTAGAAGCATTATTTACTTAGTTGATTTCCGAACTTTTTAATTTTCGTTCAAACTAAAGTCCATTATAATTTGGTGTATATGTTTATTTAATGATTTTGATCCAGGATATCATGGAGATTTCAAAATTTGACGATCAACTATTTTTTTTAACCATTGTGATTAACTTAACCAAATTACATGTTTCTTACAAAACTAACTCAATCATATTTTTATGATATTATATTCTGTCAACGTAAATTAAGTCAATGCATGTTTACAACCATTATTAAATATTTAAAGTTTTGGTTTAAGTTAAAAAACACAGCCAAAGTTATAAAGGCATTGCATCATGTCACTAATATAAAAAAAGATTAGTCTCATAATTCACTCAAATACAATTCAAATTCACCAACTGCATTTAAAAAAATTACAGATTATGGTGTCCGAATAAAAACCAGCTGCATTTAAAAAACTATATGCAGCGGACTCAAAAAAGAAACTAGTACTACTACTAGTAACTAACATGAAAAATAAATTAGTACTAGTAAGTAACAATATATCACAAACTAAAAAATGCTATAGAGTATTTCAGTGAAAGCTAGCCATTTGCTCTTCTTGTTCCTCTTCTTCATCACCTTGTTCTCCCAAATAAGCTTCACAAACACGGCCACAACGTCATCAATCTCTTCGTCCCCCTTGAGCCGGAGCTTCTCCCTCATCGAAACAGCACTCTTCCTGATCCCCTCGTCGCCCACCACACGTCTTATGACCTCGGCCACGACCTCCTTCTCGAGCCTCCCTCGGCCGTCCCTGACCACCTCCACACCGACACCGATGAGCTCCACCAACCTAGCATTGAGGGGCTGGTCAATGTGCATAGGCATAGCTATGATGGGCACACCAAATTTCATGCTCTCCATCATTGAGCTACATCCACAATGGCTCACAAAACCCCCCACACTCTCATGCCCTAGAATCTGAGCCTGTGGGGCCCACCCTTCAACTACCAAACCCCTCCCCTCAACCCTCTCAAGAAACCCTAGTGGCAAGGAATCTTCTAGAACAATCTTGTTACCATCCTCCCTTTTGGGAAACCTAATCACCCATATGAAGTTGAAGTTGGAAAGCTCCAAGCCATGAGCAAGCTCTAGAATATCTTCTTTACTAAGAAAATACTCACTTCCAAAAGACACAAAAACAGTGGAATTTTTCTCCTTTTTGTCCAACCAATTGATCAATTCATTGCTCCCATTAATGGAAGTAGTAGCTTCTTGTACAAGGGCACCAACAGGCACAACCTTTTTCCCAAGCAACTCAGCCAAGTAGTCACTATACTTGGCCTCAATCTCACTAAACCCCTTGATCAAAACGGCGCCGTTCGAGCGGCGCACCCCGGCAAAGGCGTTCCTCCTGACCCCCTCGTCCACCGCGAGCAGGCGGTCGCGGTGGACGAGCTCGTACTCCCGGTAGTAGACCTCCGGGAAGGGGAAGTCGTCCTCGGCCGCCGCGGGGGAGAAGAAGTGGAAGAGGTAGGCGTTCATGGT
The DNA here is from genome assembly GCF_029641045.1 of Salvia hispanica. NCBI lineage: Eukaryota > Viridiplantae > Streptophyta > Magnoliopsida > Lamiales > Lamiaceae > Salvia > Salvia hispanica. The sequence continues at coordinate 593,436 of NC_142697.1, forward strand.
GGCGCTGCTGGTGATGAACTCCACCGCGGGGACGCCGTGCTCCGCGGCGACTTGCGGGGCCCACGGCTGGAGGAAGTCGTAGACGAGGAGGTCGGGGCGGAGCTCGGAGAGGACGCGGCGGAGCTCGGGGGCGGCCAGGTCGAGCGTCTCCTTGAGGGCTTCCATGTGCTCGGGGGGGAGGCCGTTGGTGGTGTGGAGGCGGCGCGGGAGGAGCGTCTCGGGGAGGTGGAGGACGACGCGGCGGATGGAGTGCTGGTGATCCTTCTCGATGGATTTGAAGTTGGCGGCGGTGGAGCAGAGGTGGACGACGAAGTTGCGGCGGGAGAGGCGCTTGGCGAGCTCGAGGTAGGGGGAGATGTGGCCGTGTGCGAGCCATGGGAACATTAGGATGTTTGATGGAGAATCCATGACAACTTTTTTTTTTTTAGAGAAGAAATTTTTGCGTGTGTGATGAAGTTAGTTCTTGAGATGGTGCCATTTTTATAGATCGAGTGTCGCAATGTTTTCATATTAATCTTTTGTGTGAATATTTCTTACCAAGAATTCGTTTGTTTCATTATTCGATTAAGATAGCACAATATTTCACTTTTTTATGTTTCTATGTGATCACAAATTTTGGAGGAAATTTAATAGAATCGTGGATGGATTTAGGATGACACCCAATTCGTATTGTCATATGGTAAGTCTATAGGAGGAGTAAATATTTCCTCCTAATTTAGGGTTTATATGTGATTCGAATTGGTAATACGAATTTTTTATTCATTATTTCACCAGAGATGATGTTTTTAAGTTCTGGGGAAATTTTCCATATTTTAGAATTATGTATAGAATTAGATTCAAAATTTGACACTCCAATTCATATTGGCATTTGGTATGTCTATAGTATAGTAGGGAATATTTTCTCCAAATTTAGGGTTGATATGTGATTCGAAAGGGATGAATTAGTTTTTTTCAAACGAATTTATGATTTATTATTGAATAAATAAAATCAATTGTATGGTTGAGAGACCATTGTGTGTATTTCAAGAAAATATATTGTTGGTTTATGGTGTATATTTTGCAAAATCTTTGTTTTATCCAAAGAGATCTTGATGTGGGTATGGTGATAAAAGAATCAGTTTATTTATAGAGTTATATACGCCTTATATATGAAATTTTTAGAGCAACCGTAACTTTTAACTGTAACCATTTTCCTTGTGCCCTATTTACCGCAACTTTATTCTCTTTAAGAACTAGGGCTTTTTTGTGTTTGTTATTTTAATAGAATTTAATTAAGAGAGTGAACAATTAATGATCTTGATTTTGTTGTGGAAGGGCTAGGAGATTTGTGAGAAACCGAGTCTGGGCCATTTTGGCAGGTAGAGGCCCACTCAAAACAATGGGCCAGCTAAAACCCAAACCCAAAATATTGGATAGGCCAATTTATATCAATTAAAACACTTTGGATCTCAATTACATATAGACAAATCACACTTTAACAACTGAAATAATTCTATACTGAAACAACATCAATATAGAAAATTAATCCTCAACTTATAATGTTCAAATGACAAATTCATGGCCATAGAATAATTATATGTGATGAAGTACAAAATAAGTATTACATATATATTTTGGGATGTAACAGTATTAAAACTTAACATTAAGTTCCGATAGAAATTGATGGATTCCATCCTAAAACTAATTGGTGGTAGGAGAAGAGGCTCATGAGACTTATATAATGGATTAAGCTCTTTGTGTACGCCGATGTGGGATATTGTTACATTGATTTTATGTTTCAATTGTTGCCAACACCTTTCCTCAAACCCTTTAAGGTGAACCTTGGAGAGATTGGACTTTTTTATGATCGGTTGGACAACTAGCCCAATTTTTTATTGGTGATAGGAGGATAGGCTCATGAGACTTATATAGTGGATTAAGCTCTTTGTGTACGTTGATGTGGGATATTGTTACATTCATTTTATGTTTCAAGTGTTGCCAACACCCTCCCTCAAACCCTTCAAGGTGAACCTTGGAGGGGTTGGATTTTTTTATGATCGGTTGGACAACTAGCCCATTTTTTTTCTCGATCGGTTGGACCACCGGACCAAATTTTAAGCCCAGATATACTTTTGGGTCAGTCATTTTTTTCAGTTTTAGCCCAGATATACTGTTGGGTCAGTTAAACAATTGATCCACAGTAGGCGACCCACTCTGATACCATGATAGAAGTCCATGAGTTCCATCTTAAAACCAATTGATGATAGGAGGAGAGGCCCATGAGACTTATATAGTGGATTAAGGTCTTTGCAATGTGGGATATCGCTACATTCATTTTATGTTTCAATTGCCAACAAATTCGTATTACTAATAAATCAATAGTATAATCACCAGTGTTATTAATCTCATTATTATAAATTAAAATCTTCAATCTTTTTCGTGACTCTTAATACCGCAAGGCGCAATATACAAATGAACATACTTGGAAAATTATTGTAAGTTGATTTGGTTATCTATTTTATGATTTTGCTCTAGACCAATTAGCTCCCATACTTTGTGTCCTTAATTTATCGATTTGATCCATTTATATTTTTACATGATTATTTTCAGGTAGACATGAAAAATCGACGGATAAACTATTTTTAAACATAAATATTACACGAAAAATAATGATATGTACCTCAAATCGGTCATAAAACATAATCGTTGTGATTAACTTAATCAAATTATACGTTCGTTACAAAATTACATTTTACAACCTGCTAATAAAGAAGTAACCAGAAATCAGTTAGTCATTGGTCTTGTTCTTCTTGTTGTTCTCGCAAAGCTTGACAAACACTTGGACAACCTCCTTAATCTCTTGGTCCCCTCTCACTTGGAGCTTCTCACTCATGGACATAGAACTCCTCCTCACGCCCTCATCGGCCATCAAGCTGCGTATGACCGCGGCCACCGCCTCCCTCTCAAGCTTCCCACAGTCGTTCCTGACCACCTCCACACCCACACCAATTTGCTCCACCAACCTAGCATTGAGCGGTTGATCTAGATGCATAGGCATAGCTATAATGGGCACACCAAATTTCATGCTCTCCAACATTGAGCATGCCCTAGAATCTGTGCCTGTGGGGCCCACCCCTCCACCACCAAACCCCTCCCCTCAACCCTCTCAAGAAACCCTTGTGGCAAGGAATCTTCTAGAACCATCTTGTTCTCCTCTCTTTTCGGAAACCTAATCACCCATATAAAGTTGAAGTTGGAAAGCTCCAAACCATGAGCAAGCTCTAATATATCTTCCTTACTAAGAAAATACTCACTCCCAAGACACAAAATATAGTGGAATTCTTCCCCTTATTGTCTAGCCATTGGATCAATTCATGGTTACTGTTGGAAAGAGTAATTGAAGTGTCCAAGTATGTTGGGAAGAGAAAGTGTGGAGTCCCAATCTTTGGAAAGTGGGTAACATTTACAATATAGAGTTTCAATGAGTATAATTCCTAGGTATATTTATATATAGAGTCCTATAAATACCTATGTAGAAAGTATCTCAAATAACAATTCAAATCAATTAAAATGTAGTCTTCAAGAGTTCTTGAGTTTTATTTTTCGCATTTTATCTTTCAACATGGTATCAGAGCAGGTTCGATCCTCCATATGGATCGATCTGTCTCTATAGCAAAAAAAAAAACAAAAAAAAAGTCAATCAAATGAGGAGGCCTGCATTTAAGCAAGAGGCTGAAATTCTACCCAATAGAATGTTCTTCACCAACAATCCTTTGTTAGTTTGTTCAAAAAAAAAAAATATCACCAAAATTCAAGCCTTCTGTCCACCAAGAAATTTTCAGCCACTCTCTACTCAACTTCAAAGCCACAGCAAGAGCCAAGTCTCCCTTTTCAAAACAGAGAAGGCTGAGTGAATGCAGCACGACACCAACTCATTGCCAGCAGCAGCAAGCGGCGATAGAGCCGACGGAGAACTAGCAAGTAGGGGTCGATTGGTCGCCGGTGTGAGCATCGATCTGGAGGTGGAAGCGAGCAAGAGAGATCTAAGAGAGGAAGGCAAGAAGACTCCGAAAGTGAAGTCGTCGGACAGCCATAGCAGAGGAAAGAACCGATGCTGTCAAAAAGGCCGCAGAGTAGCATCTTTCACAATCTTACAAACACAAAAAATGGAAGAAGAGAATTCGATGAATCGTCCGGCTAGGGCCAAACGATTCATCGTGCCTAGAAGAATGCCGAGAGAGAGCAGGACAGTGTGTACCACCGAAAGAAGAGCCGAGGCTGTCGAGAGCAGCTCAACCAAGAGATCAATGGTGCCGATAGAGCGGTGCCACCCAGCCGCTGTCAAGAGAAGAAAACAGAGGAGTTTGTCCGGCCGAGGGGGAGAAGAAGTAGCCGACCGAACAATCCCTCCCCAAATGTATGTTGGCGGAGAAGTCAAAGATGCCCGCCGGTTAGAGGGCGAGAAAGCTACTGCATTGCAACTCACACATCGATGGCCAGTTAACCGGAGAAATCAGAAGGAGGAGAGATGACTGAAGGCTACGCCTTCAACTAGGCTGTCGGAAAAGTGTTGCCAAATGGAGGAGCCGCCACAGAAGGAGGAGCCGTCCCCGAAAAACTCATCACCAAATTGAGTTGTGTCAAGAAAGTATACTGGTGTTGCCGGAAAAGAAGCAGACAGGAAAGACCCTAAAATGGAGTCCTTCATCTGATAGGGAGAATAGGGCAGCCTACGAGAGGTCTGGAAGATTGCCGGGAATAGAGCGGGATCGGCACCGGCACCAAGCAGATGCTGCAGAGCCTAAGGTCGACGATAGAGCAGAGTGAGCCGCTTCTCTACAGTTATGTTTATCTGTTGTTGTTTCGATTTTAGATTAGTTTTGAGATGATTGAAATCAGATATGTTGGCTGTTGTACTAGAAGAAAGGAATTGCCATGAATTTTGGTTGGAAACATTTTGTTGTTATTCACTTTCAACAATTTGATAATACTCCTATCACTTTAGAATTAGTGTTGTTGTATACTTATGTGTTTTTTCTCTCGTGTGCTAATGTTTTGGTACACATTTTTATTATTTTGGAAGAGAATCGACCTCCGGCGTGTCAAATCACCGATTTGGTGCCGGAAATTTAATTTTGTGATAGATTTGATTGTGTATTATTTAGGGTAATTAACATTTTAAATAGGTTGGGACAGATTTAATAAAAAAAAAATTGTACTCCAAGATTGTATGATTTTTTTTACTATGCCAATGTTGGTCACATTACATGTGTTTGAGCAGATTTTATTGGGTCTAAAAAATGTTATACTAGTACAGTAGTACTACATGAATTGTTGACTTAATGTTTGACTCAATTTACAAATTATTTAAATTTGCAGCTTCCTACTAACATCATGGTAACGTATGTACTTTGAAGAAAAAACTAAAATAACACACACGTGAAAAAAAAATCTCTGGAGGGGATTTTTTTTTATTAAAGAACCACCACCAACCATTATAACTGACATGATTATGTCTATTAAATATAGATATTATAATTGACATAATTATGAAATAAAAGAAAAGAAGAAGTTGAATATGGTCATATGAAGTACTATTATCAGATAAATTCAAACTATAAAAAATTAAATTCAATTAATTTGGAGGAATTTGGACCCAATGTTCCAATTGATTAATTACGTCATACAGTATATATGAAGAATTCAATTGATGTAGTTGATTAATTACATCAGATTCAAAACTGAACGTTTTCTAGCGGAATCTATGGAGCATTTCAATAAATGTCATGTTTGAAGTTTGAACTATGAAAGTTATCAATAGTATATCAGTTACTACTAATTCCCTGAAAAGAAATACGGAGCAGTCCATTATTAATTAATACTATATTGATGAAAATGCATATATCTATTAAATAATTAAAATATGTACTATATTCTGCACATGTTGATACATTAATATATGAGTAAATTTAATTATAAGTGTAACTAATGATTTTTTAGTACTAATATTTATGGATTTTATTTATTGATAAAATAAGAATCTTAATTATATTAGTAGGAGTATTATTAAAGTTTTTACCAGATATTGGAAATTATGATATTGTTTTATGCATGTTTAGAGATTGAAGGTCATAAACTTAGGATGCAAACTATCAGAAATTTCTTGAAGAATAAAACATAGCGAATTAAGACTAAAACATAGCGAATTAAGACTAAAACATTTCCTCTTTTGTCAAGATTCAGAAACATATGAGCTAGAATTGGTCAGAGCTTCTCCTGCAAATTAAAAGCATACACGTCCACAAAATCAACAGAATCTTCAGTTGTTTTATTGACAAGTCCACTCTTTTTTAATTAAAATCAAAGACTTAGTAAAGCGTAATTACGTGATCATTTCATTTTTCCAAAGTTGGAATTTTGCATGCTCGTATATGTATATATACAAGTGTTGCTTCATCGATCCATTTCCCAAGTAGATACTATTCATTTTTATTAGATTCTTAATACTTTTCCAAATTTCCAATGCAGAAACCACTCTTTTATTTGTTGCTTATGCTTTTGTATATGACCTCTTGCGTTTCTCCATTGAGCAGTTTCAATGCAAAGGTTGACGTCGGAGTTATTCTTGATCTTCAAACAATTCAAGGAAAGATGTACAAAACTTGCATTTCTATGGCCATTGAAGAATTCTACTCCAAAAACACTAATTATAGCACTGTGATCGTGCCACATTTCAAGGATTCAAGAGAAGATGTTGTTTCTGCAGCTTCTGCAGGTATATATAAATACTATAACACCTCTTTTCCTTCAATACAAGTTTACATTTCTTGGAAACTTTTTCTGAAAATGCAGCCATTGATCTGCTGAAGAATACTCAAGTAGTGGCGATTTTGGGGCCGCAAACATCCATTCAAGCACACTATGTGATGGAAATTGGTGACAAAGTGAAAGTTCCGATAATATCACCAGCAACGAGCCCCTCTCTATCGCCTCGCCACTCACCATACTTCATCAGATCGTCATGGTGTGCTGCTTCTCAGGCCAAGGCAGTAGCTGCGGTTGTAAAGAACTTTGGTTGGAGGGAGGTTGTTTTTATCTACGAGGATACGAGATATGGAAGTGGATCAGTACCACTTTTGGGAGAGGATGCTTTTGTCTCATCCCAATATGCAGTTTCTCCTTCTGCTAAAAATGATGAGATTCTTCAACAACTGAATGAGCTCAAGAAGAAGCAGGCAAGGGTGTTTGTGGTTCACATGCCACCATCTCTTGCATCTCGATTCTTCCAAATGGCGAAAGAAGCTGGAATGATGAGCAAGGGGTACGCGTGGATAGTTGCTGATCCGCTACCTAGTTTATTGGATTCAGAAGCTAGTGAAGCAATGCAGGGAGTAGTAGGTGTGAAGGCTCATATCCCCAAATCTGACCAAGTTATTAGCTTCGATAGAAGATGGAGGAAGAGGTTTTATGAGGAGAATCCGGAGATTGTAAGGTCAGATCTGAATGCTTTTGGTTTGTGGGCTTATGAAAGCATAGCTGCTGTAGCAGAATCTGTGGAGCGTGTACGCGCAGATGCATCTCCAAGATTCAAGAAAATGGCGGGTGGAGGCAGCTTAACGGATTTGGAAGCAATAGGGACTTCTAATAGTGGTCCAAAACTTGCTCCATTGATCAAGAATTTACTTTCTAAAGGCTTGAGGGGTGATTGCAATATCATCAGTGATGGTCAGTTACAACCATCTGAATTTGAGATTGTGAATGTGATTGGCAATCGAGTGAACACTGTCGGATTTTGGACAGAACAGAATGGCATTTCGAAGGATCTTGCCATCATATGGCCCGGTAACGAACGTGCCTAATGGCTTGAGTGGGAGAAGGCTGAGAGTCGGAGTTCCTATGAACGCAGGGGTTAACTAAAAAAGCACCATTACTTTGAGGAAAACCAATTTAATTAATAATGCATGAATGAGTGGGAGAATCTTGGTACATATGTGAACAAAGTGAAAAACTAAAACGTAGTAGTAGTAGTAGTAATAAATTATTCGCACTAAACACAAATAACATTTTTATGGAGTAGTACATTTTCATGGGTTTTTCATGGAGTAGTACATTTTTAAACGTATCCAGTAGGATTCCATTGCTATAAGCTCCTTCATGGGTTTTTCTTCGTTTGATTCTTTTCCCATGTCGTACCTATATACCGAACCAAACTAATTTCCTCTATAAAAGGAACCTATCTTTTCTTTTGCATGCATGTATTATGTATATACACCAACTTTTAATATTTTCTAAATCTCAGTTTGCACAGCTTTAAGATACAAAACTAAAAAATTTAAATACTCCTATTTATCAATGAATTAATTAAATTGATATTTGGATGTTAATAAATTCCTATGTATTAACAATTCATTCATACTAAATTAATATACTAACTATCACTTTTGAAACCATGAGATTTAATGCGTATTTGATAAAGTAAGAAATTAATAAAATGAAAAAAAAAGCAATTGAAATAACTCCTCTCTCATAAAGCAATTGAAATCTCAGTTTGCACAGCTTTAAGTAATTACCATAAATTTATTACAAATATAAATACTTAAAATAACTCCTCTCTCATAAACTACTCCTAATATTGCAACGTATATAAAGAAATGTTGTGTATTAAAGAAATGTTGTGTATTAAGTATTTGCAACGTATATAAACTACTACTACTAGTAGTACTAGTGCTAGTAGTAGTACTACTACTACTATTATTATTATTATTATTATTATTATAATAAATAAACGTTGGGTATTAGTATTTGCAACGCTCTCTCATGGGCTTCCTTTCCTAAAAGCCCACAATTAAAATTTTTGACGCGATGGTTGAGATCAATCCACGTCGCTCAACGCTGTTCATCCACGATGCGCTACCATTTTTCACTGCAATCTTTAATGTTTTATTGGTTTATTATTTTGACGCGAAACAGCTGAGATTAATACACGTGGCTCAATGCTGATCAACGATAGTGATCAATCCACGCTGATAAACTGTGATTGGTCGAGCTTTGCTGTTTCACGTCTTCTGATTGGTGGAGACACGTAGATTCACGCCTTTTGATTGGTGGATTTTCGAGTCTTCTGATTGGTGGAGACACATAGATTTACGCCTTTTGATTGGTGAATTTTCGAGTCTTCTGATTGGTGGAGACACGTAGATTCACGCCTTTTGATTGGTGGATTTTCGCCATCGTGTTCTCACTGTATATAAGCTGTAAATTTTCAGCAGTAATTTCAAAATTTGAAAATGGCGCACTTTTCACTTTTCGTTTTGTTGTTTCTTCTTCATGTTTCATCGTGTCGAGCAACCTCTGTTGAGTTGCTGAGAGAGGTCCACATGATTCACCCACCTCCTATATCCACCGCAGATGTTCAATCTCTCTCTGAATTTCTGCTCCCACGCACTGTTAGCCGCGTAGATTATGCGCCCTCCCCCCTATTTCAACACCTCCTCCACCCCCTCCTACAACTCCTCCTCCCATGTTACCACCGCCACCACCACCGCTTCTGCCTGCTCTTCCGCTACGCCCAGTGATTCGACGGTTTAGAACACCTCGACGACGAACGACGATGCCGTCTGAAGAACAAATGCCTGCAAAGCGCAGAAGGCGCTATGAGAATGAAAGCGCTTGCAAAGCGCAGAAAGCGCAGAAGGAGGCAATGCATCCTCTGAATTACATTGTAGATGTTCGTAATTTGGAGTCAGAGGAATCTCCGGCGGCATCGGCTCTTCCTGAGCTGAGGTCTGTGGACGACGAAGACGAAGCTAGGACGTCTGCAATGCCTCATGTGCTCCATGCTTTGGAGGCACAGGAAGATGGTGCGGATTTGGCTCTGCATCCTCTCAAAGGGGCAGGGGCAGGATCGGCTCTTCCTGATCTTATTGCTGCGGAAGGTACAAAGGCTTATCCAATGAGTGTTTGTGCTTCAATCCCTGCGTTGCTGACTGATTATTTTGTTGCTTCTTTGGTTGTCAAACCTTCAGCAGAGCCAGAAGAAACTGTTACCATTTCTTCAATGTTTGTGGAGGAACGTGATGTTCGTAATTTAGAGTCAGAGGAATCTCCGGCCGCATCGGCTCTTCCTTAGCTGAGGTCTGTGGATGACGAAGATGAAGCTAGGACGTATCCAATGCCTCATGTGCTCCATGCTTTGGAGGCACAGGAAAATGGTGCGGATTTGGCTCTGCATCCTCTGGAAGGGGCAGGGGCAGGATCGGCTCTTCCTGATCTTATTGCTACGGAAGGTACAAAGGCTTATCCAATGAGTATTTGTGCTTCAATCCCTGCGTTGCTGACTGATTATTTTGTTGCTTCTTTGGTTGTCAAACCTTCAGCAGAGCCAGAAGAAACTCTTACCATTTCTTCAATGTCTTTGGATGAACGTGAAGATCCAATGTTGCGAATCTGGAGGAAAGCAACATCTAGTCCCCCTTCGATTGCTATTCCTCCACTGCTGGATTTGGAGCTCCTGCGTCCGAGGAAAGTTCTCTCACCCGCCCTGCCTGAGGATAACACTAAGTCTCCTCCAGCCACGTTTGCTCCAGCTTGGGATGGCGCCCTTTCTGGCGGGGAATCCTCTTCTCTGGTGGCACCCATGCTGCGTATGGGATATGTTCCACCTCTTCTCCGGTTGAGGCATCTACGCCCTCCATCCTATGAAGCTTCTGAATCTGTGTCTGAACGACCACCCAAGGTTGCTAACATAGCGCAGGCTGCTACTCTTCTCCTGCTGGTTGCCAGTCTCCTCCGGTCAAGGATATTTGAAAGTTCCCACTCTTGCAATGGGTTAACACACTGTGTGCACAGAAAGAAAATGACAGGTTTCCTAGCTCCAGCAAATCCGCTAGATCACACGGTCTAGCAACTCGTTGGTCGTTGAAAAATCCCGATCGTCGGACACACAGAGCACTCCTTCAAAAAACCCTCAACCACTCTACTAAACCTAGCATAGGGAAGTAGGGATCGATCCCACAGAGATGGATGCGTAATAATCATGCTCAAGGATTTGGGGATTGTTTTTGGGGTTGGCTGCTGCCACGCATTTTTTTCGGGTTGAGGAAAATAAATTGGGAATTTAAACTGCTACGCTAACAGCTAGATCTAGGCGAAACAATAAAAGCATGCACGGAAATTAAACCGAACAATCACTAGATCTAAGAAACCTCTCTAATTACCTAGATCTGGGAAACAACCTGACGGTGGGGACCATAACTGAAAAAGCAGAGTACGGATGAAAAGCTGGAAAAACAACTAACTAAGGTACTAACTAACATCGACATCATCTTCTCCAACCAATTCTCGTAAAAAAAACAGAAGAAAACAACAAGAGCGAAATCGGAAAAGAGCGGACTGGATTTAAACAATTTTAATGAGTAACAATCAAGAACTAAGCAGATTTACGGATGCTAGACGAAGTAAAACAGAAAACAAGCAGAAAACTTAAAATCCATGCATAACTCGACTTCCCCTGTTTAGATCCAACCTCGGATGCTAAATCCACTCCGGATCCAAGCGTTCGACACAAATTCTAGCCAAAAGAAACATTTCATGACTTCAAATTTAACCAACAACCTCCGATCAATCAACAACACCACAGATCTACCACCAAATTCCCAGATCGAGCACCAAAGCAACAAAAACAAAGATCAACATATAACTTGCCGAAATAAAAACTTTCATCAGCTGGATCTACGTAAATCAACTTGAAATATCACAGAAAAGCGTAAACTAACAGAAGTGAATAGATAATCAGCAACATCAACAGCCAAATCGACTTCCAAAAGTGAAGTTCGAACGGAAAAAGTGCAAAAACACTGAAATTAAAGAGATTGTATCTTCGCCCTCACGCGGACGGTGTTACGACTAAAATTTACTGAAGAATTTACCCCTTCGGAACCGAAACTACCCCAGAACTCCCATTTCTCAAGTGTATGTTGTGCGTGAGCTAAGAGTGAGCGAAAAAGAGTGATATCTTGTGTGTTGCATGCTCTTCTATTTATAGGCGTTAAAGTGGGGCCCAGCGAGGTATAGATAGACTTTTCGGCCCTCAGCTATTGACTCCCTTCTTCAAGCCTTCTTTTTCCTTAGATTCTGCTCATTTTTACTTCATTCCTTCGCTAGACGGTTTCCTTCGGCATCTCCTTGATCTAGCGATTCTGTCACACACCTGGCTTAGAAACCGTGTTAGACCCAACAAAATGTAACGCTTTTCACCATATAACCGATGCATGAAATTAGCCTTATCAATATCCCTCGGGCTCCTACAGTCAAGCAGTCTCCTCCAGCAACGTTTGCTCCAGCTTGGGATGGCAGCCTTTCTGGCTTTGATGGGGAATTCTTTATTTTGGGATATGTCCTACCACTCTTTCGTTTGAGGCATCTACGCCCTCCATTATACTACTATGCTGAAGAACCTTCTCTCTGAACTGTCTTTTCGTAGTATAATGTCATATCTTGTCTCTAAACTCTAGAATGTATGTCATCATATTTTTTCTGGTTCGAAGCTTTTAAATAATCAATATTCTGTTTGCTTCGTGGTTACTTTGTGTTACTCCCTCCGTATCCCCGATTTCGTTACACTTTTCCATTTCGGTCCGTCTTCAATTAAGAGTCACACTTTATTTTTACCAAAAAGAGTAAGTAGGTCTCACATTCCACTAATTTAATTCACTTACATTTTATTATAAAAAACCAATATAAAAAAATGGGTCTTACATTTCACTAACTTTTTCAACCAACTTTTCTTTACATTTCTTAAAACCCGTGCCCGGTCAAAGTGTGACTCCTAATGGGGGACAGAAGGAGTATGATTTAACATTGTTGCGGAAGGTACAAAGGCTTATCCAATGAGTATTTGTGCTTCAATCCCTGCGTTGCTGACTGATTATTTTGTTGCTTCTTTGGTTGTCAAACCTTCAGCAGAGCCAGAAGAAACTGTTACCATTTCTTCAATGTTTGTGGAAGAACGTGATGTTCGTAATTTAGAGTCAGAGGAATCTCCGGCGGCATCGGCTCTTCCTGACCTGTGGACGACGAAGACGAAGCTAGGACGTATCCAATGCCTCATGTGCTCCATGCTTTGGAGGCACAGGAAGATGGTGCGGATTTGGCTCTGCATCCTCTCAAAGGGGCAGGGGCAGGATCGGCTCTTCCTGATCTTATTGCTGCGGAAGGTACAAAGGCTTATCCAATGAGTATTTGTGCTTCAATCCCTGCGTTGCTGACTGATTATTTTGTTGTTTCTTTGGTTGTCAAACCTTCAGCAGAGCCAGAAGAAACTGTTACCATTTCTTCAATGTTTGTGGAGGAACGTGATGTTCGTAATTTAGAGTCAGAGGAATCTCCGGCGGCATCGGCTCTTCCTGAGCTGAGGTCTGTGGACGACGAAGACGAAGCTAGGACGTCTGCAATGCCTCATATGCTCCATGCTTTGGAGGCACAGGATGATGGTGCGGATTTGGCTCTGCATCCTCTGGAAGGGGCAGGGGCAGGATCGGCTCTTCCTGATCTTATTGCTGCGGAAGGTACAAAGGCTTATCCAATGAGTATTTGTGCTTCAATCCCTGCGTTGCTGACTGATTATTTTGTTGCTTCTTTGGTTGTCAAACCTTCAGCAGAGCCAGAAGAAACTCTTACCATTTCTTCAATGTCTTTGGATGAACGTGAAGATCCAATGTTGCGAATCTGGAGGAAAGCAACATCTAGTCCCCCTTCGATTGCTATTCCTCCATTGCTGGATTTGGAGCTCCTGCGTCCGAGGAAAGTTCTCTCACCCGCCCTGCCTGAGGATAACACTAAGTCTCCTCCAGCCACGTTTGCTCCAGCTTGGGATGGCGCCCTTTCTGGCGGGGAATCCTCTTCTCTGGTGGCACCCATGCTGCGTATGGGATATGTTCCACCTCTTCTTCGGTTGAGGCATCTACGCCCTCCATCCTATGAAGCTTCTGAATCTGTGTCTGAACGACCACTCAAGATTGCTAACATAGCGCAGGCTGCTACTCTTCTCCTGCTGTTACCATTTCACAGTTTAATTTTTGCATTACTCATTTTTGTGAAGTGTGTAAAATTAAATACTCGGCCACGAAAACAACACAAGAAATGAAGGGCAAGTCGGTCACTCCTTTCGGGAAAATTTAACCGGCGGCGGCGCCACCAGCATTAATATGAGTTAATTGTGGGTTTGGGTGTTTGGCATCCCTCAAAATAAAAGCTCCAAACTGTACACATCTGGCTATGAGACCATTATCACTTATCATTTTCCATCTACCAATCTATCTATCATCTATCTATCAATATCAATATATAAAGTGAGAGTTTTTCAAAACTTTTTCAAATGCCAATTTTGCCCTTTTGGCGGGAAACTGTGCATTATACTATCTTCATTTTTATGTTTTTTTTTAATTACAATTTTGTGTCAATATTATAAAATTCTGTTAGATATACATAGCTTGATTGTAGTATTTTCGGCTATTTTGTGGAAAGTTGTGTAGAGGCAGGCTTATTATTTGCTATCTTGAAGGCCTACTTTTTATATACTCCTACTATTCTATGTACAATATTTACTATTTACTACTCCTATTACGTTGTGTATTTATTTCATTCTTTCAAGCCATTCCAAACTCCTTTAGAACATTCCCAACACTTTTCCTAAAACCTCCCTTATTTCTCCCTAACTCCTGCCACATCAGCACCATAATTTATCCCCAGTTTTTAGCCAACTTTTAGCCAACTGCTCCAATGGTTTCTCCCTTATTTCTCCCTAACTCAACATTTCATTTTTATATCATCACTAATTTAATTGTTTTATTTTTGTATATAATAAAGCTAGCTAATTTAATTTATAAGACAAAACAAATAATAGTAATAAAGTTCGTTGTATTAAACACGGGTAAACATTACAACGACGAAGAATGAGATATCTCCTCGTCGGACCGAGAATGAGAAGACGATTCAGAATTCATTAAATATAGATGGAGAGAGAGAATAAATGGAGAGAAAAGGGATGAGGATGAGGATGAGGATGAAGAGAGAAAAGGGATGAGGATGGGGAGAGAATGAAGAGAAGGTGTGTATTTATAGGGGGGAAATTAAAAAAATAAAAACAAAAAATATATTTATCGCTGAATTAACGCCCACAGTGGTCGGCGATAATTCGGCGATAATCCGGCGATTTTTCGCCGGTTGGCGATAAAACGGGAGGAAAAATCGGCGAATTATCGCCGACCTCTCCCATTGGTCGGCGATAACTCGGTGATAGACTGCGAAAAAACGCCGACTTTTAGCCGGCACCATTGGGAGTGCTCTTAGACCTCTTTGCCATCGATACCTGAAAAATTAAATACATCATTAGTTAAAATCTTTTAACTAAGCAAACTTTCAGAAGTTATTATAGCTTGTTACTGATACCCCATTTTCCATTTAAAGAATTAACACAGATTTTCCAAGTAAACTTTTTAGGAGTTATTATAGTTTGTTACTAATACCCCATTTAAAATAAAATGTATATTATTTTTTTAATAATTTAATTAGTATCCATTTCACTGACCATTATTGAAATCTATAGGTGAATATAACTCAAATCAGACTGTATTGAGAAAAGAGTTCAAGAAAATATATTATTTGATGGAATTGAATGTGTATATGTTACTTAGTTGCATAGCCATATTTAGCAAAGCAGACTAATATATTCATTTGCAAAGCAAATAAACTTGAGACTCTAATAAACTAACCAACCTTAACTTCAGCAGCCATAGCAAAAACAAGAACTGATTCAAGAAAGACAAAGACTGGAGCTTTTCTACTCAAATCACCACCTCCCAAATTTGTGTATGGTATAATAACAGTTAGAGAGAGAGAGAAAAAAAAGAGAGGAACAGTTGCAGACTCAAAGGTGTATAAATATGAAGGACGACTGAGAGAAATCGGACCAGAGGGGAGCTATAGCCACGTAGGATTATGCTGATTTTTGCCACATATATCTAATCTAAACTACTAATACTCCAGTACTACTAATATTAAAATGTAAAATTCTTTGCAATGGAGTTGTCCAGAATTTGCAGGAGTTGGAAAAGATTGGATCTTTTGGCTGTGGGCACTGAGATTTCTTGTGGCTGAGATTAAACGGGTTCCTGCCACGTGTCCATGTCCCGTATCTTTTTCTGAATTCTTGAAAGAATGTCCCCCTCTCTTCTTATCTTTATATCTAACATAACAAGATTTTTGTGGAAGATATTGAACCACCACCTACCTCTAATCACATGCCTCAAATAAAGATGATAAACCTTTTCTTTCCCAACCAAATCGTTTTCAAATTTTTTTAAATTTTATTTTGCTTTGTTGAGAAGTAATACCTCTATCCCATTAGAACTGAAACGTTTTTCTTTTTGGTTTGTCTCATTAAAAATGAAACGTTTCTATAAATGGAAACAATACTCTCGCTATTTTTTCTTCTGTCTTATTTTACTCTCTCTTCAATAACTCACAAAACAACACTACATAAAATCCCGTGCCGAAAAGTAAATGTTGCATATTTAGTGTAACGGAAGGAGTATTATTTTATCAGTTTTCTTTGGTCGATCATTGATCGCAAAAATTGTAATTTGTGGTTCAAAATCTATATCTATACTAATATAAAAGCCGAGTTTTGGGCTGTATTTTGAATATTTAAGAGTTTTGGACATGATATAAGATGTGGCTAATATATAAAATTTATGATTGATTATCATAATTTAAATGTTTTTTTCCAACTATAAGATGTGGACATTTATTATTTGCTAGAAATTTATGTTATATTATAGGTATAATGTCATTAATTAAAAAGCTATATTCAGTCAAAGCTATATTCACTAACGTATATATTAGTATACATTAAAACTTATTGAATTTCAATCATAATGTCATTAATTAAAAATAAACGGTTTTGAAAAACAAATTATAAATAATTGGAGAAGTGAAATGTTTTTTTCAACTATAAATCTATGACATGTAGTGGCTCTAAATCCACAAATTCATTACGTTATTTGCTATTTCTATGGCATTTGTCACAGAATTTCAAATAAACCTTATTCTTTGGTTTCATCTTCCGATAAATATATTCTACGGTCTCCTATAAACGTGATTTGATAGATTTGATTAACTCTCATTGTTTATGTAATTGCAGGAATTATATACACTATGTGAATTGTGGTGTTGGAGGTAATTGCTTAACGCATAAAATTAAAACTTTTTTATGTAAGTATGAGATTCGTAGTTTACATCCACTCACTCATTACATTATTTCATATTTCTATGACATTTATCACTTAATTTCTAATAACCTTTATTCTTTGTTTCATCTTTCGACAACCTTTATTCTTTATTCTATGGTTTTCTATAATTGGGCTTGGATAAATTTGATTAACTCATTATAGGAATTATATACAATACGTGAACTGTGGTGTTGAATACATGTTGTTTAAGCATAAAATTAAAACTTTTGTTATTGAAGTATGAGATTTGTAGTTTATTTCGAGAATTGGTATTGAGATGTAACATTTTCCTTCATTTAAGTTACATTTCAGTTACAGATGTAAATATTAATATAACATGTCTTCTAAGATAATAAAATTTGATATCGAATTGTTAGTTGACCGCAAATAAGGGGGAAATAGGGTTGAGGCGTAAGTTACGGCGAACGTATATTTAGTGTGTAATTATTTTTAGGCTTGACCTTGGAAATAATTACATGCGCAATTATAGCAAGCAATATATATTTTTTGGCTGGAACGTAAGAAAGATTGTTTGATTTTTTTTGAAAATTTTAATTTGTATCAACGAGGTTGACTGTATTTGTGATTCCACTGTTAATAATGTGTATTAAAAAGTCTCCTTAGTATTGATGATTATTGCTTTGTTTTAATTTTTTTTTATGTAAATGGTATTCAAGTTATAAAATTATGATTGTTGTTTTGTGTTAGATATAAAAAATTAGTCATTGGAACTTTGATTAATTTTATAAATAATGCAGATTCCATACCATTATCTTAAAATGTGTATGCACTTGGTTGATTTCCAAATTTGTTAAATTTAATGTTTTGGGGTTTTACATTTAAATTATTTTACATGTTTGTGATTTTTAAATCTTAAATAATATAGTTGTATTGTATTTAAAAGTAATTAATTTTAAATATAAATATATTTATGAAATCAAATTAATTCGTGCATCGCACGGATGTGATACTAGTAGATCTTAAAATCCAAGTTTCTCTTACAGTGAATAGCATCTAAATGAGGCAATCTAGTGGCTCTCTCGAGCTAAGCTGAGAGTTGGATGATCCCATGTACTAAATATTCGTCATTGTTTATTTATTTTTATATTTGTGGACATCCAGAGAATAATGCCATTGAATAATTATTACTCCTAATGGTGCCCCATTACACTGGTTGGAGTTTTGTTACTAATCTAGTTCAGCTACAAATGGTTATCCAGTTTTTGTGGTGCAAATTGCTAACTCCAAATATTTTACTGATTTTGCCCAAAATCCAAAATGATAATTGTCAAACATCCAGTATTTAATAAGAATCATTTTTTAAGTCATTAGTATATAGAAGTTATATATAGTACTAATTATTTATTCAATTTTAATTTTGTTAGTAAAAGCGGTTAGAGCAGTTGATTGAATATGATTTTTGTGGTCTAGCGATCAATGTCATGTGTAGTTGTATTGTGACATAAATGTGATTTAGCTTGCTCAATGTCTTGTCGTGGTAGTCTGGTAGATATGATTTGCTAAAATGAAATATCTTGCATGTATAGATATCATAAGAGCATCCGCAATGGTGCTTAGGTCAGCCATAGGCCAACCATTCTCTCCCCTGCCACGTCAGCAACACTAAAAAAACCACCTGCCACATCAGATTTAGGCCAGCTATAGGCCAGCCGCAATAAAAACAATTCAAAATATACTACATTTACGGAATTAAAATTACGATTAAAATACGGAATTAAATTTACGACACATATACGAAAAAATTCATTAATTGCATTTAAAAAAGTTACATAGATAAAAAAAATTACATGCATAATAAAGAAAAAAAAACTATCGCCGTGCAATCCTCCGTGCCCACAACTCTTCAATTATATCCTTTTGGAGTTGAATATGAGCATCCACTTGGCGCATGTTGGCAAATTCCTTGAGGCGGCCGGCTTCATCGAGAGGTACCCCCTGTCGTACACTAGGGGTGACCGTTCCGTGGCTTGGACCGGCTTCATCGTCACTGACCCAACTAGTCAGTTGTACGCCTTCGTCTTCGACGATCATGTTGTGCAGGATAATGCAGGCATACATTATCTCGGAAACGCATCCGACATCCCACAAACGCGTTGGACCCTTAATTGCCGCCCATCGAGACTGGAGCATACCAAATGCGCGCTCCACGTCTTTGCGCGCCGACTCCTGTCGTTGCGCAAAGTAGGCCTTCTTTTCATCACTTGTTTGTCGGATCGTCTTCACAAAGACCGGCCACCGAGGGTATATCCCATCCGCCAAGTAGTAGCCCATATCATGCCGGTTGCCGTTGGCCACAAAAGAGACGGCTGGACCGACGCCCTGGCATTTCTCGTTGAAGAGGGGAGACGAGTTCAGGACGTTGAGGTCGTTGTTCGACCCGGCTACCCCAAAATACGCATGCCAGATCCACAGCCGGTAATCAGCTACGGCCTCGAGGATTATCGTGGGGTTCTTTGACTTGTAGCCGGTCGTGTAAGCCCCCTTCCAGGCAGTCGGACAGTTCTTCCACTCCCAATGCATACAATCTATGCTGCCTAACATCCCGGGGAACCCATGCTTCTCCCCGTGCATCTGCATCAAATTCTGACAATCTTCGGGAGTAGGGCTTCAAAGGTACTGCTCACCGTAAATGCTGATCACGCCCCCACAGAACTCCTTCAGACATTTCAGGGCTGACGACTCACCGATGTGGAGGTACTCATCCCACATGTCTGCCGCGCCTCCGTAGGCCAACTGCCTGATTGCCGCCGTGCACTTTTGAATAGGGGTGTGGCCGGGTCTGCTAGCCGCATCGTGCCTGAAGCGGAAACACAGATATCGCGCTCTAATGCGCCAACGATGCGCATAAACAACTCCCTGCGCATTCTAAAACGCCGTCGGAACATGTTGGCGGGAAACCGCGGGTTCTCTGCAAAGTAGTCGTCGTACAGCCGCTGATGTGCAGCTACGTGATCCCGATCAATCACTGCTCGGTGGTGGACAACTCGTGGAGGGCGATGTATCGCCTGCTGTTCCACCATACGCATGTACCGCTCCATCCCGCGGTTCATGTAGGCATCCATAGCCTCGTTCATCCTCCGTTCGTACTCCTCAGGATCCCCACCACTACCACTACCGCTACCACCCGCGTTACTCATCGCTCGATGATGCTCTTGTACAGAAAGTTAGAGAGAGAGAAACTCGTTAAAACAAGTGGTGCAAATGAAAATAAAACGAAAATCGCGTTTATATATGATTTAAAAAAAAAAATAAATCAAAAATCGGCGCTGGCCGATCGCTGGCCAATCGGGCCGCCACAATGGCGGCTAGCCGATCGGCCAGCGCTTCGGCCAGCCCACGCCGAAGCGCTAGCCGATTTCGCTCTGGCCGATTGCAATGGTTCGGCTAGCCGATCGGCTAGCGCGACGAATCGGCTAGCCGATCGCTAGCCGACCATTGCGGATGCTCTAAATACAGTTATTCTCTTTCTTTTCTTTCTCCCCCATTTCTCATCTCATTTTGTTGATTGAAAGAGAATAAGCGCTATCCATTGAGTAAAGGGAGGGTTTGCAGCAGTTCTTCGGTCTCCGCTTTTGGGGGCAGGAGTGCTTGGTCGCTGGGATTTCCTTTTCCTCAACCAATTCGGTTGTGTTAGCCTTTTTTTCATCTTTCATAAAGAAGAATCAAGATTACATTAAAAGGATTAACTGTTCTAAATGGTATTTTATTTCTGAATCTATTTAATTAAACAGGTTTGCCATCAAACAAGTTTGAACAATTGTCACATGGAATACCAAATATTAAAAAAAAAACTACTAACAAATAAAAAAAATAAATATAATAGTTATAAATGGTAAGTTATTTCTCTTTATCTTTATATTTATTTTTTTCTTTAAATATATTTTTAATTATAATAAATAAAATAATTTAAATAAGAAAAAATAAAATAAATGGTAAAGTAGGAATAATAATTTTTTTTATATAATAAAGAAAAGAGGGAACATCTTTTTAGTACACCAACTATCTCATATGAGCAAATTTGGTCCATAACATTTAATAATATCTTTTGAGGTACATCAACTATAAGTTAATATCAATTTAACTACTTTTTTGCTATTTTCAATATTTTCATGACCAAAGTACCCTTAAGGCTATGAAAGACAATTCAATCTATTTATTCTCTCATTTTCATTAAAGTATACTTCTTTCTTTATTTATCCACTTTCTTCTAATTTATTTGTGATTAAGTTAAATAATAGTTTCTTATACTATTATTATTAATATATACCATGCCTTATTTGAATATTATGATATTGCTTTCTAGTGCTAGTTAATAATTTTATATGGTTACATCCTCAATTATTTAGATAAAGTTAAGATAAATATTTTATTTTATCGTACTTTTATTAAACTAAAAATTTAAGTTAATCATAATATATAATATATACTACATTGAAATTTTTTTTAATAAAGTAAAGAAATTTAAACTTAGCTCTTTGAATTATTTAAAATTCTGTGTATGTTAAAGAAGTTTAATTTATTTTTAATTGTCAATTTTGTATTGCACTTAAAAATAAGATATTCTCCTATGTATAGCTTTAAGATTGAAAAATTCTCAATTATTTAGATAAAATTAAGATAAATATTTTATTTTTAATAAATCTAATAATTTTATTAAACTGAAAATTTATGTTAATCTTAATATATAATATATGGAGTACTACATTGAAATAAAAATTTAATAAAGTAAAAAAAAATAAAACGTAGCTCTTTGAATTATTAAGATCCTGTTTATGTTAATAAATTTTAATTTATTTTTATAATTTTGTATTGCACTTAAAAATAACATATTCTTCTATGTATAGCTTTAAGATTGAAAAATTAATATTCTATCTAATAAACAGAACTACATTTATATACATATATTGTATAAGTATAATGTTCACATATATTTATACCTAAGTTATTTCATTATTAATATTAAATATAGTACAATGATTTAAAATATTACTCCTACAAATAAGTAAAACTAAACGTAGATAATTAATAGTAGTAATAAAATATTAATATCATTAAGATATTTTTATTTTGAAACTAAAAGTAGAGGGAACATATTTTTTTTGGTACATCAACTATTTAAATTACATACTTTAATGAAAATGAAAGGATAAATAAATTGAAATGCCATTCATAGCCTAAGAATACTTTGGTCATGAAAATATTGGAAATAACTAAAATGTAGTTGAATTAATTATATCTTATAGTTGATGTACCTCAAGAGATATTATGAAATGTTACGGACCAAATTTGGTCATTTGGGATAGTTAGTATACTAAAAAAGATTTCCCTTTGAAAGAAAATGACTTACTACCTCCGTTCCAGATAATTCGGGTCATTTTGACTGGACACGAGTTTTAAGAATTGTAATGAAAAGTGGGTTGAAAAAGTTAGTAGAACGTGGGTCCTACCTTTATATATTAATTTTATAATAAAATGTGAGTAAGAATGAGTCAGTGGAATATGAGGTTTAAAAATTTGCAAAAGTGAAATGAGATAAAATGGAAAACTGGGACGAGTGAACAAAGTGAATAGCTGGAATGTCAATCTCCGCCGCCATCCACCGCACTCTCTTCAAAGAGAAGGACGGCGGCGGCGGTGGAGCTCTCTCCTCCATCATCAGGCACCGCTTCCTCAGCTTCTTAATTTGGCAATGGCTCCAATCAACCCTCATACTCTTCCTCTCCAAAACCCTTCTTCTTTCCCTCTTTACCAAATACCCATTTTCCCCCATTTTTCTATCCCTACTCTACTTCCTTGGCTTCCATTTGTCTCTCTTCGTATTCTCCGTCTCCCTCTTTTCTTCTCCGCATCCTCTGCAGTTCGCCACCCCTCTCGAAATCTCGCTTTCGTTTATTCGCCTAATTTTTATTTCCGGAGGCGAGCAGAGCTTGCTGAGGACCAGGGTCAGAGTGTCGTTGAGCTTCGTTCTGTTTGTGTGCCTCTGTGCTGTGGCCGGCGCGGTTTCGGCGATTTCTGTTTGCTGGGGTTGTGATGCTTATTAAGATGCTGATTCGGGTTAGATTAGGGTTGGTGTTTTGGGGTTTAGGGGTTTCGTAGTCGGATTGATTTATGGCTTGCATTATGTGTATAAGCAACGGTGGGTTTTCAGGTTTCCGATAATTCAGGTGATTAGTTCTTCAAGCCTTCTGAACTAAGTCAATTTTTAGATTGTTGTGTTTATGTGGAATTATACAGTGCTGATTGACTAGAATTTACTTCAGTTATTGAGATTATTGGTTAATGTAGATTAAGAGGATGGTATGATAACGAGCCTGTAGTCCTGTATTATTATGAAAGTCGTGATAAACTGCAATTTCGTTGTTTCTTATTTTGCTGTACTGATTAAAGCTAATTGGATGAACAGTGCCCTCCGTTCTTCAGCTACAAAATGGGGCTTCCCTTGTCTATTAGAAGGGCTTTAAGGTTTTCTGTTGTTGGCTTTGCACTATCTGGGATACTATCTTTTTTTTGCCTAATGAGTACAAGAGTCAAGGTTCAGTTGGAAAGTTCGTTGTCGAGCAGGTTGTGTTTTATCTTGGGAGTTTTGTAGTAGTTCTTTGCTGGGAACTAAGCCACCATCTGCATCAGGTTTCTCATTTAACTGATTGTTTCTCCTAAAACTTTTGTTCACAGTTTAACACGTTTTCAGTTTTCAAGAATTTTATGTACTCCATTTTGATCACTATGTAGGTTCTACATACCAAGAGATTTGTATTTGCGCCCCCAAAAGGATCAGCAGCAGCAGAAACAAATCCAAGTGAGCCGCTCCTGGCCACAATTGAAGAAAGCACCCCTAATTCACTTTTGCAGTATCTTGCTTATCTTGATCTCTGCATGGTGTGTGAGAATAGTGTTGATTCATGCCTTCTTTGAGGAGACTGGTGAGACTTATAGAAGAGTTGTAGCTGCTTGCCTACGGCCTCTGGAACACTTCACCCAGAAACTAGCTGAAGGTCTAGAGTGCTCTTCAGCTGATAAGTCGATGCAACTATCTGACCAGTTAACTTAACCAACGGAACGGCTTGCTGTTCTGAAACTCAATGTCTCATTTTTTGATGCACAGGTATGACATCAGGATCACATCACGTCAAAGTGATTATTTAATTGGTTATGGCCCCTAACTGTGTGAGGACTTGCCATCATCTCACTTTTCTCTGGCTTATTCTTCCTCATTTCATCAACTCATATATTTTGGTTCTACTGTTTTTCTTTCCGTGATTTTTATCCTTTTGTGTTTTAGACTATTAGTTAAAACATTTTTTTTCATCTTTCCATATTTATATTGCCTATATCTTTTGGTTATCTCTTTTAGAAATTCATTTTAATCACATATACTGTTTCAAGTTATATGTATTTTGTATGGTCACTCACTCCATGGTGGTTCAAGGAAGTCTTTATTTTGTATCTGGAAGTTTTCTTGTAAAGGAATGAGGCCATTTTCTTGAATTTGCTATCTTTCTTGATGCTTGGGAAGTGTGATTAGTTTCTTCCACGCATAGCCAAAGTTTTAGTATTTGTGTGAATGGGTTAAGGACTTATGGTACTGTTGCTGATAGATAGACTGAGAAATAAGAATCTGAAGTTGAAATTATTTGAAACATTATATTTTTAATTTCATATCTTCAGTTTCTTGCCATAGTACCTTCCTAATTTTTGGTATCACAAAAATGTTCCCAAAAAGGACTATTCGGCAAGTACTTTCTTATCTGTTGATGCAGTGATGCTTGATGATTTGTTTTCCTGATAAGAAAGCCAGTTATATTGTTTTATTTATAGTCCTCATTGTTTTCCTTTAGAGTGAACTGTGAAGAGAGCATTTGTTTCAACATGTTATAAGAAAGGCATGATTATTGCATGTTGCACTCACTTACTGTCAACACTGGCAGAAGGGAGTCAACAGCAGGTGCAATGGGGGAAATAAGAGGGAGCCCTCTGTATGCAGAAGCTTATTCAATGGCTGATCTCCTGAAAACTTCAATATACTGCATTGCATCTGCTTTTCAGAATGAGATGCTGAGCTGTGGGAAAGCAGGGCTTCTTGAGAAGGAATGGATCATTAGCAGTAAACCGCTTTATGGAACTCAAGAGCTCCTCCTACACAAATTGAGACTTTTCTTGGACCACCAGGCAAACTAGTGCCTCAACTGCGCGAGCTCTGAAACATGTTTTGCTGCCGAGACAAATTCTTGAGAGGCAACAGTGTGGGGGGTTTTCTTCCCCTTAAACGAGGAGTATGTGGCTGACCTGTGCATTTTTTGATTGCGAACTGTATCACTAGAGAAGTAATCACCTGTTGAGGAATCATGATGCCCAAGTGTTAGTTGAATATTTTCTGCACTGTAAAATATCATGTTAAATTGGAAGAGAGAAGTTTTTTCTAAAATTTTTTCCTAGTTTTGCATGCCTGTTTAGTGCTGGTTTGATAGATCTACGCAGGAATTTTGTTCTCTACATTGAGGTTGATATCATGCAATCCTAATTCAAGTCAATTGTTGCATCAAAAAAATTAGTCATATTTGAAATTTGCAGAAGGATTTGGTTGTAATTCTAATCAGTGAAGTCATTTTCAATGTTACTTCATTTAATATTGAGCCTACAACATTTTTTTATTTGATCTATTGTGGTACATTTCCACCCTTAAAGATGCGTGATAAGAAAACTTGTTTTAGTTCCAAGTATTACTATTTCCCTAGCAAAACTTCATTACTCTAAACTTTAGCCATCAAGAATCACCCTACAAACAAGACAAAACACACACACACACACACGTCTCCAGACTGTTCATCAGCTACAGATACCCCAGCAACAAGGCCGATAAACAAGCACTGATCGCATTCAAGTCCCTCATAACCACAGATCCCCTCACGTCCTTAGCCTCCTGGGATGACTCTTCCCATTTTCACAACTGGACCGGGGTTGCATGTGGTCCAAAGCTCCAAAGGTTCAGGGGTTTGAATCTCACACGACTCAGCTTAGCTGGGACCATAGCTCCCCAACTGGGAAACCTTTCCTTCATTACCATTCTTGATCTCTCAGCAAACTCATTCCAAGGAGTGATTCCCGCAGGGCTGGAAAATCTTGAAAGACTTTAAATCTTGAATGTGAGCAACAATCTTCTCGGAGGGCGAATCCCAGACGGCCTTTCTAACTGTTCCAAACTACTTGATAGGGACCGTTCTAACTGAACTAGGATCACTTCATGAGCTTCTCAGGCTGCACCTTGGCATCAACAATCTAAAAGGTACAATCCCATCTTCTTTTGGAAACTTAACATCCATGTTTGAGATAGATGTCTTACAACTACTTGAATGGTGAGGTTCCTAGCACAATATCCATGTTGAAATACCTCAAAACTTTGAGGTTTCCTGTAAATTACCTCACCGGTGAATTCCATCCTTCACTCTATAACCTCACCACGCTCGACTTTTTAGCCCTCACCTTCAACAACTTGACTGGTAACTCGAGGAATGATATTTGCCTTCCCCAATCTCAGTAAGTTGTGGTTAGCTAACAATTTCTTCATCGGCCCTCTTCCTGATTTGTTCCCTAATGCTTCAAAATTTGAGAGCGTTGAGCTGAGCAGCAATAACTTCCTCGGGACAGTACCTCTGAACTTAGGCAGCTTAATCTACTAACATTTTTTATAGGCTCCAACAATCTTAGATTAGGACAAGAAAAGATCTGGACAAAACTGTAGCAACTTTGAACTCTTCATTTAGGTGAAGACCAGTTTGGAGGAATCTTGCCTCTCTCTATAGCCAATTTTTCAGCTAAGTTGAACACACTCTATCTACATTCCAATATTATCCATGGAAGCATACCGAGAGAGATATCAAATCTTGTGAGCTAGAGTACACTCTATATGTTCTAAAATGATCTCAACGTAACCATTCCTGACTCGTTTGGGATGCTTCCGAGCGTAGGAAAGCTCGTTCTGGGTCTAAATGGCTGACAGGAAAGATCACGTAATCCATTGGAAACATCACAAGCCTGCTGTGACTGTTTTTGTTTGACAACATGTTAGAAGGAGGCATACCATCATCCTTAGCAAATTGTAATCAACTATTCTTTATTGATATCGCAAGGAACAATCTGACAGGGATCATTCCTCAAGAAATCAGTGGCATGCCAAGCATTCTGTCATTTAATGTGTCGTACAACTCCCTCATTGGTCCCCTGCCTGAAAATGTAGGAAACATGAGCCATCTTGTTAGAACTGATCTCTTACAACAGATTTTCTGGTCAGATTTCATACAGCATAGGCAGCTGTTTGGAATTGAACATTATCTGCTTTCAAGGATATTCATTTGAGGGGAGGATTCCAAATTAAGCTCATTTGAGTCTCCTCAACTACTAAGACTTCTCAAACAACAATCTTTGAGGGATAATCCAAGTTTCTTGACAAAACTCCTCTTTCATCTCCTTAAATCTGTCCTTAAACAACCTTGAGGGTGAGTCCCTTCCACGGGTGTGTTTGAAAATTGTAGCACAGTGAATGTTCGCAAAAACTCTAGGCTTTGCAGTGGAATACCTCAGTAGTTTCAGTTACTGGCATGCCCTCAGCAAGAACCTCCAAAAATCCGAAGAAAACAAGGACTAAAAACATTAATACCTATCTTGATAATCGTCTTGCCTCCATCCTTTGCTGCTCTATCGTTGCTTCTTCTCCTGATTTACTGGAAACAAAGGAGACTGTAGAGGTCACCGGATTCAGAATCCGGGCCTGTGAACTTCTTCCCCAAGATATCCTGCCAAGAACTGCTGAATGCTACCAACTGTTTCTCATCACAGAAGCTCATTGGGTCAGGCAGTTTCTGGAGTGTTTACAAGGGCACTCTGGGTTCGGATGGAACAGTTGTTGCAGTTAGGGTTCTTAACTTCAGATGGAGTGCCAAGCCTTGAAGAGCGTCAGACACAACAACCTTGCCAAGGTGATAACTGCTTGTTCAAGCAATGATTTCCATGGAAACGATTTCAAAGCACTCGTGTATCAGTTTATGTCAAATGGGAGCTTAGACAAATGGCTAAACCCTCAAGAAAACACACCTAAGTTGAACTTTCTTCAAAGGATCAACATTTTAATAGATGTAGCTGCTGCACTGCATTATCTTCATCACCAATGCCAAACACCTGCTGCTCACTGTATTATCTTCATCACCAATGCCAAACACCTGCTGCTCACTGTTAACTCAAGCCACATAACGTCCTTCTTGATAGCGACATGACTGCTCGTGTTGGTGATTTTGGTCTAGCCTGAGTAGTTCCCATGTTCGGAGCAAGAGAAGTTTCAGGCCAGTCCAGCTCACTTGCAATCCCAGGAACCATTGGATATACTGCTCTGGGTAACAACTAGTTCAAGAATTCACATCTAAAATCTTTATCCGAATACTCTTCGTCTTACTATAAAACTATCTAAACTTGGAGATGTGTACAGTTTTGCCTCTTGTTGCAATGATCACTACAAGGTTTATTTTTTCTTACATTTTAGAATTATACATATACACCTTGTTTCTTGATCAAATACACAAGTATTCTGTCCTAACACTAACACACATCATGTCTTGAAAAATAGGTCCCTTAATGTTGAGCAAGTCTGAAAGTAGAAGAGAAAATGGAATGGAAACCATCAGTACTTTTTCTCAATCCATTTTTCTTCTAAATTTGTATGGATGTCACAACTATAACTACTAGTACATTGAATAAAGTAAGGCATAGTTTGCAAGAAAAAGCATTATGTGATAATTTGTTTTTAATTAGTTGCTTTTAAAAGTTTTAAAAATATGATGCCCACATATGACATATGTATGTAAGGTGGTAGTCTCCATCATGCAGGGGTTTCCACCAAGCATGCATGCATCATTGTTTTATAATGCTAAACGACATCGCCAATATGAGAAAAAGAAAACATAAACAGATAACTGCTATTTTTCGGATGGCGGAGATTTAACCAAATTTGTAGATACAAACAACATTAGTTGGATTTTTTTTTCTGTTTCACTGAAACAAAGTTTTCTTGTAATTAATAAGAATATTTTTGGTATATTGCTGGCATCAATATTTGGTTCTTTAAATTGTTGTTGTTGAAATGATGGGCAACAAACTCAAAGTGGGCAAATTATTTATTAAGTACTTTATAAATGAATTTGTTTATGTTGAAAATTGATATTATTCGCAATCATAATCTCTTTAAATGTTAATCGAGCCACATGCATCTATGTGTAATGTACAATGATAATATCATACTCTAACTGCATAAATATGAGAGGAAAAAACAAAACAAAGCGTAACCATAAGGGGATATGTAACTTTCTTTCTTCGCATGCATGCGCATCCATAAAAATGTATAACTCGTTTCAAGTTGCATCACAATTCAAAATAAGCTAATTTATATCTTTTGCTAAATCAAATTAAATACTTGATTATATATAGTGTGTGAGAATATAGGATCAGCATCTTGTACTAGTGGGAATAATTCTGTTCCCACTACAACAGCACAATACATTTTTTATCTCATCAAACGCAGTAGAAATTTTGATTGGATGCATTAAACCTTGAATTGGAGGCACAAGTTAATTAATGTTTAATAATGCAGTTCTATGTCACTGATTATTAAGGCAAAATGATTAGATTAGAAGTATAATAATAATCCAATCTAGTTCTGCCTTACTCAGATTGCCACCTTCAAGGAATAAAAATGCTATCTTTTCTTAGTGGCATAACACGTCAAGAAACCAACCAACATTAGCCATAATGTGATCCAAACTCCAAACTTAATGCAAACAATAGTCACTGGTGTCCATCCTTTTCATC
Organism: Salvia hispanica; assembly: GCF_029641045.1. Lineage (NCBI taxonomy): Eukaryota > Viridiplantae > Streptophyta > Magnoliopsida > Lamiales > Lamiaceae > Salvia > Salvia hispanica. The sequence goes on from NC_142697.1 coordinate 623,573, forward strand.
ACTGTTTGTTTTCTCAGTGTATAAAAAGGGCTATTTTCAAGAATTAGACAACACTGACACGGCCTCACATTCTTGTCTGAAATGGATGAGGAAAAACAGCAACTTGTGGGAGAGAAAAATGGAGTAGGGAGTAAGGGCATCCGCATCGCTGCGCGATGCTGTCTCGGTCTCGTCTCGACGAGACGAGACAGCATCGAGACGGCGATGCGGGATGCATCTCGTCCCGAAGAGACGAGTCGTCTCGATGCGTGACTCGTCCCGGAGAGGCCGGCCTCGAGCTAGCGAGACACGCGCGCGGCGCCACATGGCGCGCACTGGTGGATGGCGTGACGCCCACTCGCCGGCCCGCGAGTGGGCGTCCGAATTATGACGTCATAATTCATTTTTTTTAAAAACAAATCAATTTTTCGAAAAAAAAACGGTAATATGACCGTTCAACGGTCATATTTTAAAATTTTTATTTTTTTTAATTCTATAAATACTCTTCTCATTCTCCATTTTACACACATCTATTATTCTCTCATCTCTCTTTCTTTCCTCTCCAATCACTTCTATAAAATCATTCATTTACTTTTTTCTTCTCCCAAATTTAATCCATTATGGACCCATTTGAGCAAATGCGTCGAATAATGGAAGAATCGCTGGAAGAAGATCGACGTAGGGAGGAGGAAGCCGCCGCGCCTCCTCAAAGGCGACCCCGGACTTACATCCATCGTAACCGGGAGGATGCCGCCGCAAGGTTGGAACGTGATTACTTCAGTCGGAACCCGGTATGAGGAGATATCTACTTCCGTCGCCGTTTCCGTATGTCACGCGCACTATTTTTGTATATCGCGAGTACATTGGCGGCAGGGGAAGAGTACTTCAGAGAAGGGTTCGACGTTGTTGGCCGTCCTAGCCATACGACGCTCCAGAAATGTACTGCAGCGATCCGTCAGCTTGCTACTGGACAAACGACGAATTCGTTCGACGAATACCTGCACGTCGGAGAATTCACTGGGAGACTTTGTTTGTTGAACTTCTGCAAAGGAGTCCGGGCAGCCTTCACCGACGAATTTCTGAAGAAGCCAACCACCGCAGATTGTCAGTTTCTGCTCCAACTTCACGAACAAGTGCACGGATTCCCCGGGATGCTCGGGAGTGTCGATTGCATGCATTGACAATGGAAGAATTGCCCTGTGGCGTTGAGGGGGTCATAAACGAGCGGCCACAAAGGCACCCACCCCACCGTTATACTCGAGGCCGTCGCCGACTACCGGCTATGGATTTGGCATGCGTATTTCAGGGTCCCCGGCTCGAACAACGACGTCAGCGTGCTCAACAATTTCGACATCTTCAGCAATATTCTGAATGGTAAAGCACTGACATCAACTTCATCACTAACAATAGCCGGTATAAAATGGGGTACTATCTTGCCGACGACATCTATCCGAAATGGCCAACCTTCGTGAAGACGTTCAACAGGCCTGCGAACGAAAAGCAGTCTCTTTTTGCGCAGAAGCAAGAGGTTGCTCGCAAGGATGTGAAGAGAGCGTTCGGGGTTCTCCAAGCTTGATTCAACATTATCAAAACCCCGGCTCGACAGTGGTTTATGGAGAATATGGTCGACATCATGTATACGTGCATAATCTTGCACAACATGATTGTCGCCGACGAAGGACCTGAGGCGGGAAATTGGTTCGATCCTGAAACCCCGGGAAGCTCAACCGCAAGTAGTCCGCCTCGAATAGGAGTGCATCCGTCTTTGCAAGAGCGGTTGTCTATTCGGGCAAAGACACGTGATTCTACCGCCCATGCCCAACTCCAGGAGGATCTAATGGAGTACATTTGGGCAAAATTTGGCAACCGTTAGATGATCGTCACTAAGAACTCCTTCTTCTGCTTCTTTGCCTCCATTTTTTTTATTTGAATTTAAGTGTGCAATTTGTAATTTCTAGTTTTTTAAATTATATCTTTTTTATTTTTTTAGGTATTTAAATTGTAATTTTATTTTATTTAATGAAGTGTGTTTTTATTAATTGAATTTGTTGGAAATAAAAATAAAAAATGAAATTGAATGAATAGTTAAGGGATGATATGGTTAAGAGATGGAGGGATGCATGTGATGTCTCTTAGTTAAGAGATGAGCTGAAAAGTACAGTGGGGTCCATGAATAGTGAAGAGATGAGACGGTTAAGAGACGGATAAGAGACAGGGATGCGGATGGCCTAAGCTGCAGCTTACAGTGGATGAGGTGGTGGAGGAATATGTGGGGTCGTTCGGATTCTCGCAGCTTGTGCAGGTAATCTTGGTGTCCCTGGCTAGGATATTCGATTCCCACTGCACCCTTGTCACCATCTTCACAGATGCTCAACCACAGTCATGGCGGTGCATTGGCCGCGAATGTGGTGGCACAACGGCTGCTTCTGTTGTGGGTTGAAGCCGGGGACTTGGGAGTGGAGTGGTGGGAGTACAAGCTACAAGCTCCACCATTGCTGAATGGGGGCTCGTGTGTGACCGTAGATTTCTCGCTGCTCTGCCAACGTCGGTTTACTTCCTTGGTTCCCTCATAGGTTTCCTCCTTTTACCCACTTGTTATTTGTCTCACTGCTAAAAAGAGACGGAAAGAATATTAAACTTTGCATAAATGGGAGTTAATAATGTTAAGGCATCATGCATGAAGAAAAGGTCTTTTTAACCAGTTTTTCTGAATGAGTTTGACCGTACGTGTTAACAGGCTCTGCAGTGTTTGGCCGCTTGGCGGATGGATGCTTAGGGCGGAAAAGAGCAGTGCTTGCTTCATGTCTCCTAACCGCTGCTACCATTTTCCTAACTTCCTTCTCCCCAAATATATGGATTTACTCTCTTCTCCGTTGTGCAAACGGCTTCTCCAGAGCAGGCATCGGTATATGCTGCCTGATGCTCTCGACAGAAGCCATTGGCCGGAAATGGCGCGGTCAAGTTGGCTCTTCTTTGCAGCGGGGTTTCTGTCTATCCCCCTGATTGCTTATCCGACCAGAACTTGTTGAAGAAGTTTGTACAGGATTATTTCAATCCTTCCACTCGTTTACTCAGTCTTTATACTAATGCCCTTTGTAGCAGAGTCTCCGAGGTGGCTACTCGTGAGGGGAAGAAGTGAAGAAGCTCTTGATGTGTTGAGGAGGTGTGCTAGAATCAATAGAAGAGAGTTGCCCCCGAATCTAAGTCTCCGGGAGCCATCGTCTATGAATGAGAAAATGGTCTCAGGCAAAGGAGAAAATAAAGCCTCACCTATTGAGAGACTGTGGAATACTAGATGGGCTGTGAGAAGGATGACAATGGTTATGCTCACAGGTTTTGGGATTGGTTTCGTTTACTATGGTGTTCAGCTCAACGTTGAAAACCTTAACTTCAACCTGTACTTTACTGTTGCCATAAACGCGATGATGGAGATCCCAGCTGTTTTCATAGGCAGTGTGATGCTCGCCTTCACAAACCGCCGCCTGCTCTTCTCTGCCTCGGCGTTTCTCACCGGAATTTCTTGCATCCTCTGCATGATTTTCTCAAGAACAGGAGACAAGCATGGAAACGAGATATCATCAAGGAAAAGAGGAAGCTTACCTCAACTGATGATCGAGGCAGTTGGTTTCATGGCAGTTTCGACTGCATTTGATGTGCTGTACATCTCCTGCGTGGAGCTGTTCCCTACAAACGTGAGGAACTTCCGTGTTTCCATGTTGAGGCAGTCAATGATGCTGGGGGCCTCGATTTCTCCCCTGCTGGTTGTGTTTGGGAGATCGAGCCCGTCTCTTTCTTTCCCCGTATTTGGGGTTCTGTCCATAATCAGTGGCTTTATGAGCTTGTGGCTCCCCGAAACCAGGAATTCTCCTCTCTATGAAACTCTGGAGCAACAAGAAGAGCAAGAAATGTTAGAATCTGAGTTTTCGGATATTGGAATGGAAATGGGCAAGAACCTGCAAATGTAAATGTAAATGTGTATCACTGTACCATACTTGTAGTTTCTCCTTAGAAACAGAAGACCAAAGCAGTTTTGTACAGTTTGAATGGTGTATGCATAGAGTTTTAAATCAAGTAAAGAAAACTTCATTCAATATATTTGAATAAAGTCACTATACGCGAAAATGAACACTATCGTCATGATTCATCGGTAAATGGTAAACTTCGAAAGAAAAAACTTCGAGAAAAATTCAATCTGAGGCATAAAACATCAAGATTCACACCAGAGATACACCTATATATATATGATCATAAAGAAATGAGTCTTGCATGCCACAATCTGGTATATATATATATAAAGCTCAGACAGGAAGGAACCTCGAGACGTACAAGCCCTTCTAGATAGTACATGACCAATAACACAAACTTGTTACAAGGCATTATCATGTGTAGATGAATGATGCAAGAACAATAACATTCTAGTTTGCAGAATTGAAATTCAACAGGAGATGAGTTGTTCCTGGACAAAGCTTGCAACATCATGAAGCAAGAGATGAAAGTCGGGCAGTTCGGGGAATGCATAGAAAGCATGGAATGCATTTGGATAGTGAACCACCAAAACTCGTTTCCCACAAGTCCTCAGCCACTCAACATACCGTCTCTGCCAATCCTGCAACGGAACAAGCCCTCCAACAACCACCAAACAAGGCGGAAAGCGGAGGAGGTCGGTGACATCTCTGCCAGTGCCACACACATTAGCCGCAGGATGGTCTCTATCCGCCCCCTACGGCAGAAAGTCCCTCCAGTATTCTATCCATCCGCCCAGGCACCTTGGTGAGCCTCACCTCAGACTCGGTGCGTTCCTCGCCTCCGAAAAAGGGCTGCAGGCCAAGCAATCCAACGATCCTCATCACACCAAACTGCTTGGAAGAATCCTCCGACAGAAACAGCTTCAATCTTGTCACACTGGCAGTGCCACTGCACCCGATTCATTCATTCTCCAACCTCAAAAATTGAATTCAACCCCTAATTTTTGTTCTTGGGGAAAACCTTGTAGAAGACCACTTTGACTTGATCGATATTGTTTATCAGAAAAATTAAAAAAATTTAGTAAAAATGTCAAAAGTTCAAGCAAAAAATAAGACAAGTTTATCGAAAATCACAAATTCACCAACTGCATTTAAAAAAATTACAGATTATGGCGTCCGATCAAAAACCAACTGCATTTAAAAAACTATATGCAGCGGACTGAAAAAGAAATTAGTATTACTAGTACCTAACATGAAAAAGAAATTAGTACAAGCAAATAACAATAAATAAGAAACTAAAAAATACTATAGAGTATTTCAATGAAAGCTATCCATTTGCTCTTCTTGTTCCTCTTCTTCATCACCTTGTTCTCCCAAATAAGCTTCACAAACACGGCCACAACGTCATCAATCTCTTCGTCCCCCTTGAGCCGGAGCTTCTCCCTCATCGAAACAGCACTCTTCCTGATCCCCTCGTCGCCCACCACACGTCGTATGACCTCAGCCACGACCTCCTTCTCGAGCCTCCCACGGCCGTCCCTGACCACCTCCACGCCGACCCCAACCAGCTCCACCAACCTAGCATTGAGGGGCTGGTCAATGTGCATAGGGTGTATCCGGTGGCGCCCCTCCTACTAGGACCTCCACTAGCCCTTCCCACAAAAACTGTCTGCCACGTCAGCACTAGCCCTTCCCATTGCACTAGGACTTCCCGCAATAAAATTAATAAATTCACAATTAAAATTAAAATTTACGGAATTAAAATTTCGACACGAGCCATATTTATAGAGTTTTTTTAAAAAAAAAAAAAAATTAATTTCGGTGGGACGTCCTACCCACGCCACAGTGCCGGACGTCAGGTAGGACGTCGGGCTGAGGGGCGAGGCCATCCGACCGGCACTCGGGACGGGCGTGGGCGCCCTTCCCCCTCCCTACGGCGGACGTCGGGTCGCCCGTCGGCGACGGGCGAACGGGAAGGGCGATGGTGGAGACACCCATAGGCATAGCTATGATGGGAACACCAAATTTCATGCTCTCCATCATTGAGCTACATCCACAATGGCTCACAAAACCCCCCACAGTCTCATGCCCTAGAATCTGTGCCTGTGGGGCCCACCCTTCAACTACCAAACCCCTTCCCTCAACCCTCTCAAGAAACCCTAGTGGCAAGGAATCTTCTAGAACAATCTTGTTACCATCCTCCCTTTTGGGAAACCTAATCACCCATATGAAGTTGAAGTTGGAAAGCTCCAAGCCATGAGCAAGCTCTAGAAGATCTTCCTTGGTAAGAAAATATTCACTCCCAAAAGAGACAAAAACAGTGGATTTTTTTTTTCCTTTTTGTCCAACCAATTGATCAATTCATGGCTGCTATTAATGGAAGTAGTACCTTGGTACAGGATCGGGGTTGCCGGAGGTAGGAACGGCCACCGGGATTGCACCTACGCGAATAGAGCTACGCGGGAAAAGTATATGAGAGGAAGAAGGGGAGTTTGGCATTAATTCTCAAATCATAAGAAAACAATACAATGGAAAATGCAGCTCATATATTGAGCATGCATCGTACATTTCATCACAGCTCAACAACTAACTAACTATCTATTCTCTACTTCGCGCTCACGGCGTGATTTCATCCCATTCAATCCACGTGCCCATGTAACCATGAACACTTATTTAGCTTGATTCCCTCGTGCGCTTATTGAGAAGCTCTACCACGTATCAAATCTCCCCCTCTCAAAATAAACCTTGACCTCAAGGTTTAAAATGAGGAAACCTCTCCTGCAGATCATGTAAGTACTCCCATGTGGCATCTTCCGGAAAGGAATTAGCCCAATGAACAAGGACCTGCGTAGCCGGACGATTGCCTCGTTTCACCAACCTACGCTCCAGTATCTGCACAGGCTCGAGAAATGTCGAGTTTCCCACTGCAGGCAAAGAGGCATGAAGCTGATTCAAGGGCCCCATCTTCCTTTTCAATTGTGAGACATGGAAGACAGGGTGGATTTTGCAGTCAGCCGGTAACTGTAATTTATAGGCTACTTCCCCCATTTTGTCCACCACTTTAAAAGGACCAAAGTAGCGAGGACTCAGCTTGTGGAATTGACGGCCGCGCAGTGTGTTCTGCCGATAAGGCTGGAGTTTCAAGTATACCCAGTCGCCTATCGAAAACTTCCTCTCCGAGCGATGTTTATCATGTTGTTGCTTCATACGCCGTTGTGCGCGCAGGAGGTGATGCTTCAGAACCTCCATCATAGAATCACGAGTGATCAGGCTTTCATCCACATCATGCACTGTCGACGTTCCTCTGAAATAAGGAATATGGATTGGTGGGGGGTACCCATACAGAGCTTCAAATGGGGTCATCTCTATAGCAGAATGGAATGATGTGTTATACCAAAACTCAGCCAAGCTCAACCATTTACTCCATGTAGTTGGCTGATCCCCACACATACAACGTAAATAAGTCTCTAAGCACCTATTCACTACCTCGGTTTGGCCATCGGACTGAGGATGGTACGCCGTAGACATGTGTAATTCGACCCCTTGGAGTTTAAAGAAATCAGTCCAGAATTGACTCATGAAAACCTTATCTCTGTCTGATAAGTATGGTAGGCAATCCATGTAGCTTAAATACAGAATCAAGGAATGTTTGAGCGACAGTCAGGGCCGTATATGGGTGAGTAAGACTCAAGAAATGAGCATACTTAGTAAGTCGATCAACCACCACTAGAATAGAAGATTTACCATGTGATAGGGGAAGACCCTCAATGAAGTCAAGGCTAACATGAGACCAGGCCTCATCAGGTATTGGAAGAGGCTGTAATAAGCCGGGGTAAGCACTATTGTCATACTTAAAGCGTTGACACACATCGCATTCATTGATATACTTCCTTATATGCTTCTCCATATGAGGCCAATAAAAAAGAGAGGTGAGCCTTTTATAAGTAGCTAATATCCCAGAGTGACCGGCTGTACTAGAATTATGAAATAAATGGATAAGCTTCAGTCGCAAGGCCTCATCATCTCCAACCACCAACCTACCTTTCCTCCTCAACTGAGCCCCTCTCCAAGAAAACTTAGAATTCTTTTTAGGTCCTGCTGCAGCTCCCTGATCAGATTTTGTAGCAGAGGGTCAGAACTCCAAGTCGCCTCTATCATAGGATATAAGTCTGTAGAGACAGCAGTAATGGCCATACAAAATACCTCAGAGGAGTGGACCCTAGATAGAGCATCTGCAACAATATTTTCAGAACCCTTCTTATAAGTAATCTCAAAATCAAAAGCCATGAGTTTAGAAAGCCAACTCAATTGGCCCAGTGTGGTGAGCTTCTGTTTCAAAAGGTGAGCTAAGGTTTTATGATCTGTACGCACTTCAAACGGTTGATGACCCAAATAATGGCTCCAATGTGTCACAGCAAAAACAATAGCCAATAGTTCCTTATCATAGACTGAGAGAAGCTTGTGTTTGGGAGACAGAGAATTTCTAATAAAAGCAAGTGGATGGCCTTGCTGCATTAACACAGCCCCAATACCATAACTTGAAGCATCAGTTTCTATAACAAAAGGGAGGGAGAAGTCAGGTAGAGCTAAAACCGGGGGTGACACCATAGCCTTTTTCAACTCCAAAAAAGCTTCATCAGCAGCCTCACTCCAAATGAAGGCATCTTTCTTTAATAAATCAGTAAGAGGTCGGCTGATCATCCCATAATTTCTGATAAATTTCCTATAATATCCGTCCAAGAAATCCCCTGAGTTTAGAAATATCAGTAGGTGTTGGCCAATCCTGCATGGCTTTGAGTTTCTTAGGATCAGTTGCTACCCCTTCTTTGGATATGATGTGGCCTAAGTACTCAATCCTTTCTTTAGAAAATTCACATTTACTTCTTTTAGCAAAGAGAGAATGCTCCTTCAGCTTAGCAAACACTTGCTCTAAGTGATGCAAGTGAGTCTCACAGTTATCACTGTATACAAGTATGTCATCAAAGAATACTAACACAAACCTCCTCAAATAAGGTCTGAAAATGTCATTCATCAAGCTTTGAAAAGTTGCAGGAGCATTGGTAAGCCCAAAGGGCATCACAGCAAACTCATAATGTCCATCATGTGTTCTGAAAGCGGTTTTAGGGATATCTTTCACCTCCATTCGAATAGATCAATTTTAGAGAAGACTGAAGCACCATGTAACTCTTCTAGCAGTTCCTCAATCAAAGGGATTGGGTACTTATCCTTAACAGTGAGCTTGTTCAACCTCCTATAATCCACACACATCCTCCATGTCCCATCCTTTTTCTTCACAAGTACCACCGGGGAAGAAAAAGGGCTTGTACTTGGTTGAATAAAGCCTTGTTGCAATAAGTCTGCAACCTGTTTTTCAATGATATCCTTCTGCATGGCTGTATGTCTGTAAGGTCTGCAATTCACCGGGGAAGCTCCATTGTTGAGGACAATCTGATGGTTATGTGACCTCATAGGGGGAAGAGTAGTAGGCTCTGTAAATACCTCAGACTGATTATCAATGAAAGCCTCGATGAACTGAGGAATAGCCTGTGAATCATCCTCTGAACCAGCCATAGTTAGCAGCTCCGAATGGCCTTCATGGTTGACCTTAATACAGCATAATTGGATGCCATCCTCATGAGTAAGCAATTTATCCATCTCTTTTCTCAGATACTTCAGCTACATTCTGATTGGATTGACCCCCTCGTAGCAGAAATCTCCTCCCATTCAGTTTAAACTCCATAGTTAGTGTCTTAAAGTTCCATTGAATGGCACCCAGAGTTTCAAGCCATTGAATTCCCAATACCATATCACAGTTGAAGGAGCTGGCAGCGGAAGCACTCATATAAATCAATTACATAATAATCAGATCTATTTAGCAGATTATTTAGACAAAACCTATTCGCGTAATTATCACATATATCATGCTCATAACTTGAATTAATCATGCTTTAAGAATAATGAAACCTAAAACATGCTTTTCTACGGAGCAGAAAAATACCTAATTAATTCTCCAAAGAATTGAAGATGGCTAGCTTCTTCTCCACGTGATGCTTTGAGTACTAGACCACAAATCTTCTCTCTGGTTCCCGAACTGTATCTCAATATCAGTGTGTGCTGATCTTACTAGAATACTACGACTTAAATAAAGAAGACAGAAGAAATCCTCTTTGGAATAGGAGATGAATTCGAAAATTCCTACAGCTGGGGAAGCTGAAATTTTCGAAAAATACAAATAAAATTGTGTTATTTCTGTCTCCTTTATTCTCCTATTTATATTAAGTTCCTTTTGGGCCCAGACAGAGATCTATGGAAGGTTTTGGATATGGGCTCATCCAATTTACTTTTTACTAATTAAATTGAACCCACAATTTAATATAAGTTATAATTGGAATATTACGAGCAGCCACTACAGAAGTAATATTGAACTCTCCCCATCCAAATCCAAAATTACAAGTAATCCGGGTTTCCGTTTAACTTTCATTTCCCGTGCTTAAGATTAAAATGTCCATTAATTAATTAATGTCTGCTATTGACTTAATTAGCTAACTTCTTATTAATTCCAAGAGTGGACTCAGCATGAAACGCTTATTTATTATTCATAGAGTAATCAAACTCCAACTAGCTAGGTTCCGAATAATAAAACCTTGTTTCGCACTCCTCTTGAGCACATTATCAAATGAGACTCTCCTCGTGCACGAGTCAATATAATAGCAATCCTAGCACCGCTAGATATTGATCACCACTACCCAATATATCAGGATAATTGGGTTACGAAAAACCCGCACCATTTGATAAGTCAAAGTAGTGCATAATCAATACCGTATGCTCAATGCTAACCTACATTGATTAAGAAACAAATATTATCAAGACCTCGCCTTTCAGTAGATAGCCCAAGGACAAGTCTTGCTGTTAGATCCGTTCAGTGCTATACCACACCAATGTCATCTTATTTCAGTAAGGCTTAGAAATATGCGGACTGACATTGCAACCTTTCTCGATGGATAATCAAATTCCATCTAGGTTGTGAAATTCATCTTTTTTTTTGTTTAGAACTGACCGTGTTACCTTAAAGTGGACGACGCCCACAACCGGTCTACTAAAACAAAGACTTAGACTTTGTTAAATTAACTTATACATTTAAACATGCATTAACATCCATTAAATGTAAAGCATAACAATATATGACAAAAAATAATCTGTTTTATTCCTTGGAAAATAAAATAAGAGTTTTACAGTATTCAATCACTCGAAACGTGATTTCTAGTATACAAACTCTAACAACAGTTGCCACGAGGAAGCAGCAAAACATCATTAGTAAATGGAGTACCCCTCAACATCCATTTCATTCCCTTACACATTGAGTCACACTCTAGGCTATTACCATCTGCTACATCTACCATCACAGATTTTACTCGCGTGAGTTGAAGTCCCAACTTCTTAGCTAACTGAATGTCCAAAAAATTGTGCGTGCTCCCAGAATCAATGAGAATATGCAAAGCCTTCCGGCCAACTCTGCCTGTGATTCGCATAGTTTTGTACCCTTTAGAAGTTGAGCCACTTATAGCATGAATTGAAATTAGAGGATTATCATCCTCCGGAACTTCTTCATCAATATTATTGCTACTTGGATCCAGCTCCTCAATCCCATCCTCAATCTCCAACAAATAAAGTTGTTTCTTAGCACATCTATGCCCCCACTCGAATTTTTCATCGCATCCATAGCAGAGTCCCTGAGCTCTTTTCACATCCATTTCCTCAGGGGTCAAATAACGGCGGCTCTTAATTTTTGGTACAATAGGAGTAGGGAGTAAAGGTGAGGTATTAGATTTATTAGATTCCCCACCATAGACACCAAAATTACCTCGTTTAGGAGCTTGAGAAAACCCCTCCCTCGCCGGAGCAGACGACTCCCGAAGTCTAGCGAGGGCGTAAGCATGGATAAGTGTTTGGGGCATGAATAAGCGAACAACCTTTTGTATATGAGGACGTAACCCATTGATAAAGTGGCTGATAGCATGACTCAGGGATAGACACACGACCCAAAAGCAGCTCAAATCGATCATGATAGTCGGCAAACGAACCTGATTGCTTGAGTGACGGTAGCTCCGTCATCGGATCACCCAAGAGATGATCACCAAACCGACCCTCCAGCGCTTGGAGAAACAGAGGCCACGGTGTCGCCATGGGTTGGTCCTGATATTTTGCCCAATTTTGAAACCATTGCCACGCACGACCTTCGAAGTTGATGATCGTGAGACGGACTTTAGATTCCTCCGGTGTGAGATCCACCGTGAAAAAATGGTCGCATCGAATGATCCACCCAGCCAGATCCTCACCAGAGAAGTGAGAAAACCCCACTTTCGACTGACGCGTCGCAAAGTATTGTTGTTGTCTCGCCTGAAATCCACCAGCCCCACCCGGAGGTTGTGCTGGACCACCACCACCAGGAGTCACAAATCGATTCATGATCTCATTCTGCTGGAGTTGCAGAGCTAAGAATTCCTCACAAAGCTGACGCAGTGATAGATCGTGCGCTGATTCAGATTGATCGCGGATTTTGTCGAACTCCACTCGTCGGCGATCGGCATCCGCTAGTTTGTTGGTCAGATCCGTCATCGCAGCAGTAAGCATTTCCTCGAGACGGCGAGTATCGCCGGAACGTGTTTCCACCATAGGATCGGTGGAACTGATACCACTTGGTACAGGATCGGGGTTGCCGGAGGTAGGAACGGCCACCGGGATTGCACCTACGCGAATAGAGCTACGCGGGGAAAGTATATGAGAGGAAGAAGGGGAGTTTGGCATTAATTCTCAAATCATAAGAAAACAATACAATGGAAAATGCAGCTCATATATTGAGCATGCATCGTACATTTCATCACAGCTCAGCAACTAACTAACTATCTATTCTCTACTTCGCGCTCACGGCGTGATTTCATCCCATTCAATCCACGTGCCCATGTAACCATGAACACTTATTTAGCTTGATTCCCTCGTGCGCTTATTGAGAAGCTCTACCACGTATCATACCTTCTTGGACTAGGGCACCAATAGGCACAACCTTTTTCCCAAGCAATTCAGCCAAGTAGTCACTATACTTGGCCTCAATCTCCCTAAACCCCTTGATCAAAACGGCGCCGTTCGAGCGGCGCACCCCGGCAAACGCGTTCCTCCGGACCCCCTCGTCCGCCGCGAGCAGGCGGTCACGGTGGACGAGCTCGTACTCCCGATAGTATATCTCCGGGAAGGGGAAGTCGTCCTCGGCCGCCGCGGGGGAGAAGAAGTGGAAGAGGTAGGCGTTCATGGTGGCGCTGCTGGTAATGAACTCCACCGCGGGGACGCCGTGCTCCGCGGCCACGAGCGGGGCCCACGGCTGGAGGAAGTCGTAGACGAGGAGGTCGGGGCGGACTGTCAAAACATATCAAATGTAGAGAAGATTGGGAGAATAATATCAAATGGAGAGAAGATTGGGAGAATAATTGGAGAGTAATTGATTGCATTATTGTCCTAGAAAAGATTGATTACAATTGATTGTGTTTTCCATAGATAGCATATCTTCACACCTATATAATGAGGTGTTGAAATACATTGTCAGAAACAACAGAAATAAAATAAACCATCTTCTACTCTAAACGCTTTTCCAATATGCATTGCCCTATGAAGCTCGCCTCTCTCGATTACCATCTTTAAGATGGTATCAGAGCAAGTTCATTCGGGACTGAGACTCAGAAAATTATCATCACAGTCTCGAATACCTTTCCCAGCCTTTTGAATCCTGCAAAAACCCAACCAACAATATGTCAAATTCTGAATCTGATAATCCTCCAAAAACCAACCAACCTATAACACTTTCAGCCGAACAATTCGCTGAATTTATGAGACTGAGCATGTCTCAGAAAAACCAAAATCAACAGCCTTCATCAATTGAATCACTAGGCGAGGTGCGCCTGGCAGAAAAACTCAACGGGGATAATTATCCCTTATGGGCAAAACTGATGAGAAGGGTCATCCGTGGGAAGGGTCTGGCATCTCACGTAACCGGAGTTACAGATCCTCCCCCACCGACTGACCCAAACTATAATCGATGGCAGCAGCGGGACGATTGCTGCTTCAACTGGATCATAAACAACATCGACGCCAGCCTCGTCAACGAGGTCTCCCAATACGAAACAGCCTACGACTTGTGGGACAGTCTGGCCACAACGTATGGAAGCGGTGCCGACAAATTCCAGATTTCAGACCTGCACAGACAAGCTTACAGTATCAGACAAGGAGAGTTATCACTAGAGAATTTGTGGCAAAAGCTTCAAGATCTATGGATCTCAATTGACACTAGGGATCCAAATCCGATGGAGGACCCATCTAGCATCGAAAAATACAACCAGAACACACAGAGGCACAGGTTGTACCAATTTGTATGGGCATTAGATGACCTCCGATATGGAAAAATCAAGAGGGAGATCCTAAATATGGATCCGATACCAACTGCAAGAAAGGCATACGGGCTAGTCAGACGAGAATCCGTCAACGAAAAGCTACTCAATCCCGAAACGAAAGAAACCGGGATCGGAGTGGGACTTGCGGTATTCGATAGAAGTCGAACACCCATCGTACAAAATCACCAACCACCAAGAAACCCTAACTACCGGAGGGAAGAAGACAAGAGTAAATTGATTGTGGGGTGACAGACACAATTTCGTTTGAAGCCTCAGATTTCGTATCTATCTCCACTTCCAAAAAATCCTATGTCCAAACTGCCAGTGGAGACCTAGCACAAGTCATGGGCGCGGGCACAATTAATATTTCGCCCACTCTATGTCTCTCTAATTGTCTTTATGTTCCGTCATTATCACACAAGCTCCTATCCATTAGTCATGTGACTAAAGAGCTGAACTGTAAATTACTAATGCAACCTCAATTTTGCATGTTGCAGGATATCAAGACGGGGACGATAATTGGGCGTGGCACTGAGCGATGCGGACTGTACTATGTGGACGAGATAACCCAACAGAGTGCTGCAATGATGCTGACTCCCGGACCAACAGACAGACAGGCTTGGCTTTGGCATCGTCGGTTAGGGCACCCATCTTTAGGATATTTTCGCCTACTTTTTCCTGAATTAGCTACTTCTATGAAATCTTTTCATTGTGATACTTGTGTTTTGGCCAAAAACCATAGACATTCTTTCAAGTTGAACAATACGAGAATGAAATCTCCTTTGACTTTGATACATTCTGATGTCTGGGGTCCTGCCCCTATCACTGGGGGCCAAGGTTTTCGTTACTTTGTACTTTTTATTGATGACTACTCTCGCATGACTTGGATCTATTTCTTGAAACATAAACATGAAGTGTTTGATAAGTTCGTAGAATTCTATAACCTTATTCAAACTCAATATAACCACAAAATCCAAATCCTTAGGTCCGACAATGGGGGAGAATTCGTCAATAGTAAAATGCAAGAATTTTTTAGGATAAAGGGACTAGTCCACCAAACCCCGTGTGCATACACCCCGGAACAAAATGGGGTGGCCGAAAGGAAAAACCGATACATCCTCGAAATTACCCGAGCCCTCTTGATTGAATCCAGAATACCTAAATCCTTTTGGCCTGAGGCTATAGCTACCGCAGTATATCTCATAAATCGCCTACCTACCGGAATACTCAACTTTAAAACCCCCTTAGACACCTTTTCCCAGTATTCGGATGCTCGGTCATTGTCCATATCCCAAAACACGAACGTTCCAAATTTGATCCTTGTGCCCTCAAACGTGTCTTCCTTGGCTATGGGAAAAATCAAAAGGGTTACCGTTGCTATGACCCGACAACCCGTCGGATACACACCACCATGAATTGTGACTTTGTGGAGGGGGAATACTTCTACAGCCAATCTAGTAGTCAGGGGGAGACACAACCATCAGACAATAGTCCAAACAATGACCTCCTAGATTGGCTACCAGATATTGAGGACCACCACTTAGGGGGAGAGCCACATCCAAGGGAACACCAGACAGGGGGAGAGTCACAGCCAAGTCCTGTCACAGACGTTGGTCCACCTGAGGAAGTTAGTGGCACCGCCGGGTCGTCAAATCCTGTAATACAGGACGGAGAACAAAGTGACATTGTCCGGCCATCAACCTCGGCTTCGATTCCTGAGGTAAACAGTTCAGATTTTGATAATATGCCTTCAGAACAGACTAATCTTGATAGTGGCAATATTGAGGAGTGTGGAGCCAGTGGAAGAAGTGGAGACACATGTGACCCATACGAGTTACCCCTAAGGAGTACAAGAGGAATCCCTCCTCGACGATACTCACCAGACTGGAAAGGGAGAAAAGCAAAATACGCTGTATCAAATATTGCTCAAGGTCACCTGTCAGAAATGGCCCGGGCTTTTGAAGCTGCCCTATATGAGGATGAAGAAATTCCACAGTCATTTGAAGAGGCCAGTAAACACAAACATTGGAGAGAAGCCATGAAGAAGGAGATAGATGCCCTAGTAAAAAATGGCACCTGGGAGAAATGCACGTTACCAAAAGGGAAAAAGCCGGTTGGATGTCGATGGATATACACCATAAAAAGAAGAGCAGATGGTTCAATCGAGAGATACAAGTCGAGACTAGTGGCAAAAGGCTACACTCAAGTATATGGAGTAGATTATGAAGAAACATTCTCCCCAGTTGCGAAGATGGAGACTGTGCGAGCCTTACTATCTGTAGCAGTATGCAAAGACTGGCAACTTCACCAGTTCGACGTGACCAATGCCTTTCTTCATGGAGAGCTAGACAAGAACAAGGAAGTGTACATGGAAGTTCCACCCGGGTTCACTGATGGGTTTGGAGAAGGAGAAGTCTGTCGACTACAGAAGACCTTGTATGGTTTGAAGCAGTCTCCACGGGTCTGGTTCGGAAGATTCTGCCAAGCAATGTTCAAACATGGGTTCCAACAAAGCCATTCCGATCACACACTCTTCACAAAAAGGAGAGGCAACAAGATAACATGTCTGATCATTTATGTCGATGACATGATCATCACTGGGGACGATGTAGAAGAAATCCAGAGTTTAAAGGAAAACTTGTTTAGAGAATTCGAGATGAAAGACCTTGGCGCACTGAAGTACTTCTTGGGGATAGAAGTGTTGAAATCCAGACACAGAATATTCCTAAGGCAAAAGAAGTATGTTCTAGACTTGTTAGCAGAAACATGCCTCCTTGAATGTAAGCCCATAGACACCCCGATGATTCCCAATCATGGTTTGAAAATAGAGGAAGGAGCCGATCTTACAGACAGGAAGAGGTACCAACGGCTTGTCGGGAAACTAATCTATCTCTCACATACCAGACCCGACATTGCATATGCCGTTGGAGTTGTGAGTCAATTCATGCATCGACCTCAAGCTAATCACATGGAGGCCGCATTGAGGATCATGCGATACTTGAAGGGTACTGTAGGCTATGGTATATTCCTAGCAAAGAGAAAAGACCTGGAGATTGATGGATATACCGATGCTGACTGGGCAAGTAATCCAGTGGATAGAAAATCCACGGGAGGCTACTTTACTTTCATCGGAGGCAACTTGGTTACTTGGAGGAGTAAGAAACAAAAGGTTGTAGCTCTATCTAGCGCCGAGGCTGAGTTCCGAGGAATGAAAAGTGGACTCACAGAAATTCTATGGCTAAGGAGATTGCTCATGGAAATTGGCTTTCCGCCTACTCGAAAGAGCCAACTGTTCTGTGACAACAAGGCGGCTATTAGTATCTCAGAAAATCCAGTACAGCACGACAGAACGAAGCATGTGGAAGTTGATCGGCACTTCATCAAAGAAAAACTAGATGGAGGAATTATTGAATTCCCCTTTGTCCGTTCTGAAGAACAACTTGCAGACATATTGATCAAAGCAATTCATCCAAAGGTCTTTAAAGAAATATTGGGCAAGTTAAGCATTGGAGATACCATTGCTCAACTTGAGGGGGAGTGTCAAAGCATATCAAATGTAGAGAAGATTGGGAGAATAATATCAAATGGAGAGAAGATTGGGAGAATAATTGGAGAGTAATTGATTGCATTATTGTCCTAGAATAGATTGATTACAATTGATTGTGTTTTCCATAGATAGCATATCTTCACACCTATATAATGAGGTGTTGAAATACATTGTAAGAAACACAGAAATACAATAAACCATCTTCTACTCTAAACGCTTTTCCAATATGCATTGCCCTATGAAGCTCGCCTCTCTCGATTACCATCTTTAAGACGGACTTGGGAAAGGACGCGGCGGAGCTCGGGGGCGGCCATGTCGAGCGTCTCCTTGAGGGCGTCCATGTGCTCGGGGGGGAGGCCATTGGTGGTGTGGAGGCGGCGCGGGAGGAGCGTCTCGGGGAGGTGGAGGACGACGCGGCGGATGGAGTGCTGGTGATCCTTCTCGATGGATTTGAAGTTGGCGGCGGTGGAGCAGAGGTGGACGACGAAGTTGCGGCGGGAGAGGCGCTTGGCGAGCTCGAGGTAGGGGGAGATGTGGCCGTGGGCGAGCCATGGGAACATTAGGATGTTTAATGGAGAATCCATGACAACTTTTTTTTTTTTAGAGAAGAAATTTTTGAGTGTGTGATGAAGTTCTTGAGATGGTGTTTTATAGATCGAGTGTCGCAATGTTTCCATATTAATCTTTTGTGTGAATATTTCTTACCTAGAATTCGTTTGTTTCATTATTCGATTAAGATAGCACAATATTTCACTTTTTTATGTTTCTATGTGAGCACAAATTTTGGAGGAAATTTTTTAGAATCGTGGATGGATTTAGAAAATGACTATGGTAAGTCTATAGTAGGAATATTTCCTCCTAATTTAGGGTTTATATGTGATTCGAAATCGATGAATTAGTTTTGGTAATACGAATTTTTTATTCATTATTTCACCAGAGATAATTCTTTTTAAGTTTTGGGGAAATTTTCCATATTTTAGAATTATGAATAGAATTAGATTCAAAATTTGACACACCAATTCATATTGGCATATGGTATGTCTATAGTAGGGAATATTTTCTCCTAATTTAGGGTTGATATGTGATTCGAAATGGATGAATTAGTTTTTTATTATTGAATAAATAAAATCAATGCATGGTTGAGAGTCCATTGTGTATATTCCGAGAAAATATATTCGTGGTTTATGGAGTATATTTTGCAAAATCTTTGTTTTATCCAAAGAGATCTTGATGTGGGTATGATGATCAAAGAATCAGCTTATTTATAGAGTTATATACGCCTTATATATGGAATTTTTAGAGCAACCGTAACTTTTAACTGTAACCATTATTTTCCCTTGTGCCCTATTTACCGCAACTTTATTCTCTTTAAGAACTAGGGCTTTTTTTGTGTGTGTATGTGTGTTACTTGAATAGAATTTAATTAAGAGAGTGAACAATTATATTTGGAATGAGAATGCCTTAATGATCTCTTGATTTTGTTGTGGAAGGGCTAGGAAAATTTGTGAGAAACCGAGTCTCGGCCGTTTAGGCTGCAGGTAGAGGCCCAATCAAAACAATGGGCCAGCCAAAACCCAAACCCAAAATATTGGATAGGCCAATTTATATCAATTAAAACACTTTGGATCTCGATTACATATAGACAATCACACTTTAACAACTGAAATAATTCTATACCGAAACATCAACAATATAGAAAATTAATCCTCAGCTTATAATGTTCAAATGACAAATTCATGCCATAGAATAATTATATGTGATGAAGTACAAAATAAGTATACATACAGGGATGAGGAGTTATAATTGTTAACTCATCATTTAATTGCTAATTATAATTAATTTAAGATTATAAGATTTCAGAAAACTTGTGGTCTACAATTTGTCACGTGTAATTTTCATTTTTTATTAATTAAATAAATAAAAATATAAAAAAATTACCAAATTTGGGTTTTGGATGAAAATGTCAATATAGTATTTCGAAAATATCAACACAATGCTTTGAGAATGTTAGCACATTGCTTATATTGACATTCTACGTGTATTATATTGACATATTTTATATACTATGTTGACATTTCTGGTGTACGAAAAAATTAAAAAATTTTAAATTTTTTTTCAACTTTTGACGTCGGAACATATGCAAGTGAGATCTCGTTAGAATCCTTATGAAATTATCTTTAATTTGATATATGTTGTGCAAAAAAATAATTTAAATCGAGAAAGTTATATGTGCTTTAAAGTTATGAGATATATTTCAAAAGTTAGTTACAACTAATTTGTTGTAAATCGACCTTAATACCCTTATTGACGTTTTTTGTTGATCGTATTGACATTTCAGACTTGATGATTATGCCCTTAATTTGAATATCTATATTATTTAGTTGTAGTTAGCAATTAAGTATTGAGTTAGCAATATAACACTCTCCTATATGAATGTACAGTATTAGTAATACAACTTAACATTACATTCATATAATACTAACAATAGTTTCTAAGTTTGAAAAACTTCTTTGTAAACAACATTAATATTATGATCACCAGTGTTATTATTCTCATTATTACTCCCTCCGTCTGCGAATAGAAGTCCCGTTTTTTCATTTTGGTCCGTCTGCGAATAAGAGTCCCGGTTCATAAAAAGGCCCCACATTCCACCAACTCATTCCACTCACATATCATTTAAAACTAATACATATAAGTGGGACCCCTATTCCACTAACTTTATTCCACTCACTTTTCTTAACATTTATTAAAACCCGTGCCGGAATGGAATGGGACTCCTATTCGGACGAAGGGAGTATAAATTAAAATCTTCAATCTTTTTCGACGCGTGACTCTTGATAACACAATATACACATGAATGGTTATCTATTTTGTGATTTTGTTCTAGAACAATTAGCTCTCATACTTTGTGTCCTTTTGTGTCCTTAATTTATCGATTTGATCCATTTTTACATGATTATTTTCAGATAGACATAAAAAATCAGCGGATAACTATTTTTCAACTTAAATTTTACAACCTGATGATAAAGAAATTACAACTAAAATATCCAGAAATTAGAAAGCCATTGGTCTTGTTCTTGTAGTTTTCGCAAGATTGACAAGCACTTGGACAACCTCCTCAATCTCTTGGTCCCCTTCCCCTTTCACTTGGAGCTTCTCCCTCATGGACACAGCACTCCTCCTCACGCCCTCATCAGCCACCACGCTGCGTATGACCGCGGCCACCGCCTCCCTTTCAAGCATCCCACGGTCGTTCCTGACCACCTCCACACCCACACCAATTTGCTCCACCAACCTAGCATTGAGCGGTTGGTCTAGATGCATAGGCATGCACTGGCGGAGGCAATTCAAAACAAGGGGGACAGTGGTTCCCCCAAATTTTTTTCTTTTTCACTACAATTATTATATATATAATTTTATTAGTAATGTATTTTATAAAATTTCTAAAAGATAGCTATGAATATTGAAGGAAGAATCAAACTTGCAGGTTTTTATCCTTTCAATTTTTCAAGCATGGATTTGAGGTCTCTTGATTGTCAACTTGATATATTCATGGAGGATATGAGAAGAGATAATGGCTCTCAGAATTTGCACGATCTTAGTTCTTTTTCAGTGAAGCTTGTTGAAACAAAAAGGGATGTGACTTACTCCTTGTCTTTTTGCTTATCAAGTTGATTTTGATTCTTCTAGTTGCTACCGCAAGTGCAGAGAGAGTATTTTCTGGAATGACGTTTGTCAGAATAAGTTGCGAAATAGAATTGGTGATCAACCCGATGATTGTTTGGTGACTTACATTGAGAAAAAAATGTTTCTGCAAGTCTCTGATGATGATATAGCCATCGCTTTGAGGAAATGAAGACTCGTAGAAAAATAAATTAGATGTTATGTATAGTTTTTGGTTTATTTTATTTTAAAATACACGAGTTAAAAATTGAATAATATTTCAAATATTATTTTACCACTATTTTCTATTTTTTTAGTGTTATGTAATTATTTATCATACGACTCGTACTCCCAAATAATAAATCCTGGATCCGCTTATGGTAGGCCAAACCCAAACCAAAAATATTGGATCGAGCCGATCCAAAGTTCCAAACCCACTGCTTTGCCATTATAACTTAGGCCTTTCAACATAGTTGTTTGAGGCTTAAAATAAATAATCATTTTGGACAATAAAATATAAATGGTATCCATATCATACGAGTATTACTTTTATGAATTTAATCTATTACTCATATTTATAAGACTTTTTAAGATTTAGTATCTATTTTTTCTGTTACTCCTGTCTTCTCATGTGTTAATATTCAATTCCAATAAACAATGGAAAGATTATAGTATAACGGAAAGATTTAAAAATGAAAGATAAGAGGAATTAAAAGGGTCTATACATATTCCATTGATTTTGTTTGAAATTCTTCCAAGCGCTCCAGTTGTTCGATGCAATGTCACACGCCAAAAATTAAAATTATATGGTGGTGGATTGGAGGAATAAATGATGATCTCAAATTCAATTTCTTGTGGGTGTGGGAATACATTTCAGTATAAATATTATAAACATTTTGAGATTGGCGTTAACATAAATTTTGTTCATTTGTTACACAAACTAAGGTTACTAACACACTTACTAAATTTGAATGGGCAGGTAAATACAAAGTAGGAGTACTACAAAGAAGAGAGTATAAGTTCCTCAAAAGCACAAAAAGAAAAAAAATAATAATAAAAAAATTAAAAGAAAAAGGAAAAAGAGAAGATGCCAATTCTTCAAATTACTTTGAATAAAATATTTATTATTGCTTTTAAATATAAAAACTATCCCAACAACTAGTTTGACTCAGCTCAGAGTTATTTCCTCAATGTTTGAATGATCTGAGTATTAAAAAGCAGACGACAATGACAAAAGAAAAAGGAGATTCTTTGAGTAATTTAGTGATATATTCTTTGCCAACATTACAAGTTTGTATTATTATATTGTCCGGCTAATTTGAAAAAATCAAAGCACCAAAATCCCCCCAAGATTTGTCATTATATAAGAACTTGTCAATTGCATACTAACACACACAATGAATAAACATTCCAAATTGAATTGAGAGAAAAAATGAGTGAGATTGATGATGAGGAGGAGGAGATTTGCAGTTATGTTATGCATCTCGAGCGCGCCTTCAACAAGTCGCCTCGCACGACTAGGTACGTATATATATGTCTTATTTCTATGTTACGAATATAGCATGTAGTACTTGTCTTTGTTGTGTAGCTAATAGCCCGAGTCACTATTTTCATGCAATTTAAGAGAATTTTTGTTAGTTAAAGATCCATTTTGTTTGTGAGAAAGAAAATACAATAACGATGTATGTTTTCAACAGAGTAAATGGGTGGAATGAGAAAGACATGTTCTGGCTTCCAACAAATGAGGTGGTTGAGGAACTAAATAGAGCCGTCGTGATGATGGAAATAATTTCCTTCAACACGCAGCTCACCCACAACAACCCCTTGGAGTCAACCACCAGCCGCGGATGGGACCAGCGCCACCAGAGGCAGCTGTGTTTGGCCTGCGACAGGCCAGTCGCAACCATCCTGGTGAATTTCACGTGGTCACCTGCGGAAGGGAAATGCATCCCAGGAGCTGGATGTATCACTGTCGCATCTGCGATCTATACTTCCACCTAAAATCCCAGGAGCTGGATGTATCATTGTCGCGAATGCGGTCTATATATACTTCCATCCAAGATCCCAGGAGATGGATGTATCATTGTCGCCAATGCGATCTATGCTTCCATAGGAAGGCAAGTATAGAAACATCAAATTGGGGAAGAATGTTTGAATTCCGCACACTCTCACCTATCAACTTCTCACCACAAAACGGGTGTTGCGACGTTTGTGCTCGGGAATCATGCAACTTCTTCATTTGTCTCGACAATTGCCCAAGAAATGGTCAAATATAGGGCTGAGCAAAATATCCGTGCTCTAAATAATTGAACAATGTATGTCATCAAGAATCATGCAACTTCTTCATTTGTTTCGACAATTACCCTAAAAATGGTCAAATATAGGGGTGAGCAGAATATCCGTGTTCTAAATAATTGAACAATCTATGTCGTCAAGAATCATGCAACTTACAATTGCCCTTAAAATGGCCAAATATAGGTGTGAGAGGAATATTCCTACTCCAAATAATTGAAGAGAACTAAATCACAAGTATTAATTGGTTCGTATTTTTTCGGATTTTCAGATTTGATCAATTTATTTTCCTTCAAATTTTGGATTTTTGGTTCGATTGGCATTGGTTTTCTTATTTTTTTGGATTTTCAGATTGGAATATATTTTAAATTCAATAAAGGAAATCTATTATTTCTGTATTTTTCATTAAGAATATAATGCATGTATACAGTTTACTTACTTAGCCAATTTTATGGATTTAATTATTTTATTTCTCTGATCACTAAAAATTCTAAAATTTGGGAATTCATGATAAATCGATGGGAAGTATAGGCCCGCTATAAAGTAGACCTTTCGGGTTGCCCACTAAGTCTATATACAAAATATTGGACAGGGCCAATCCAAGCCCAAACCAACTTCAAAATAATGTCATGCAATAAAAAATCAACCATATTGTAATATACAAAAAATATTGTTTTATACACATAAAAACATTCTCATAATAAAGCAGTTCTAAACATAATAAAGTGTAACCATTTGAAAGGAATTGTGGTATTCATTGAAAATCAATCAGTCATGATTTATGGAGTAAAACATACAAAAAAGAAGCACCTTCCCTAGATGACATATAGTACTAGTAATATTGTTAACAACTGTATGTGATATGCCACAATTATAACACAGCATGATTAAGCAACCCAAAAAATGATTGCAATTATTTAAATAGTAATGAGTCATTAGAGGATTTAATCAATCGTTAACCAACATAAATACTTAAATCATATAGATGATATTGTAATCTAATAAAATAAATGAACCAGCTTAAGATTGAACTACAAAACTGGTACCCAAAAAATAGAATTCGCATCTTTTTAGTACTCAACATTTACAAAATACAATTTTCAGTTAAAAAGTTCCATAAATCTCAAATTCACTATTCCACCCTTTAGCTCTTGAGGGTATATTTGTCTATTTACTTTGATTTGAGAACCAAACTTATGATTTTTGAATGTATGGAAACGAAGAAATTTTTTGAGATAAATTATCTAAAAATTAATTATGAAAATGAAGAAATTTTTTTAAATGTGAACCAAAACATACTTTTAAGATTAAAAATAAACCTTATTTTTTAGGTATTAATTTTATAGTTCACTCTAATAGTAATTATGAAAATGAAGAAATTTCGTTTTAAATGTGAACCAAAACATACTTTCAAGACCAATGAAAATGAAGAAATTTCTTTTTAAATGTGAACCAATACATACATTCAAGACCAAAAGTTATTGCACTTATGTGTAGGACCAAACTTGCTTTGAGGAACGATAGATGTCTAATTTTTGACTTTAGTAACAGTCGTGTGACAATTGACACTGTCTTCCATAAACAATTGACAATAGATGAAATTTTAATTTCAATTTCCTCCAAATCATCGCCTCACAATAGAAGCAACTACCATAAAACAAAACAAAGATATTAATGCAAATAACGAAAGCAAATTTCGACTCCTGTGTATTTGACGACATTTTTGTGAACCACATACGTGGCAATATACGGTCCCACACCTGCATGACACATTGACACAGGAGTTTAATATTATAATAGTATATATAATGTGATACTCCTATAGTACTACTTGTCTACTTATATATTTTTATTATACAAATGTGTATTCTTACAGGTTCTAATTGACATCTAAATAAATCATAAATGGAAATAGGATAGTTCACAAGTAGTGTAATTAATAGTACTATATAGGTTCTACGCGTGGGAGTAATCAATTGCTAACCCATCATTTAATTGCTAACTATAATTAATTTAAGGTCATAGAATTTTAGAAAACGTGTGGTCTGTAATTTGCCACGTGTAATTTTTATTTTTATTAATAAAATAAAAAAAGATTAAAAAAAACTCTAAATTAGGGTTTTGAATGAAAATGTCAATATAGTATTTCGAAAATATCAACACAATGCTTTGAGAATGTCAACACAATGCTTTAAAAATGTTAACCCATTGCTTATATTGACATTCTACATGTATTATATTGACATATTTTATATAGTATGTTGACATTTCTGCTGTACGAAAATATTAAAAAAATTTGATTTTTTTTCAAATTTTGACGTCGGAACATATGGATGTAGGATATCGTTGGAATCCTTATGAAATTATCTTTAATTTGATATATGTTATATGAATTTAAAGTTTTGAGATTTCTTTTAAAAGTTAGTTATAACTAAACATGTAGTTAATTGACATCAATACCCCTATTGATATTTTTTAGAATTAATCCTATAGCCTTATTGACGTTTTTCGTTGATCGTATTGACATTTAGGGATTGATAATCCAAGCCCTTAATTTGAATATTTAATGAGTATTATTTAGTGGTAGTTAGCAATTAAGTTAAGAGTTAGCAATATAACATTCTCTGGTTTTACATACTGTAAGATTTTTTAATTTAAGGAACAGTTAGTAAATTAAATCATAATTATTAGTTGATTTCCGGTATTTCATGGAATAAAAAACATAAATTATCATTTTGCTGCAATTGTCCTAAAATGGTAAAAAATTGAAAATAAAACGATGATAATTTATTAACAAGGTATGATTTTGTGTCACGTCAATTTTTCAAATTTTGATTATTGTGGGACAATTACATAAAATTGAAAATTTCTAATTTTATATTCCAGTTTAAAAATTTACTTGACAAACCAAAACTCAAGGAAAATTTGTGAATGTAATTACAATTATTCCTTAATTTAATTGAAGATACAATTGAAGTGATAACAGTAACATGGTGAATTAAATAAAACACATATAGTAATGAAAAGAACCTGCATATAACGTACTGGCAACCACCACGACGTTCTATTGATTGGCCACAGTTAGGGCATCTTGTCCACTGCATTTTCTAAAGCAAAACACCGAATTGAACGTCATTTTTCATCCCTTTCTTGGGAGGTCTCACTGCATCTAAACCCGACGTGCCATGGAACCCTACACGCATAGCAAACGAGCATCTTGCATGCGGGACAAACACATTTGGTGGTCGCCTCGTCGCACTCATTGAGGATCAGCTCAGAGCAGTTTCGGTTAGGGCAATAGCAGCTTGTGTAAGCTGAAACAGATGATCGGCATAGACAATCACACCACTTAACAAAGAGCAAGGATAGGATTATCGGCCGGCATTCCATAGGAGTTAGGGTTTTTGATTGGATGTGGCTGCTTATGCACTATACAATCACAAAGTGTGACATGAAATTAACATTGGTCTTTAATATCACCATCTATTCACTAGTCGATCTTAAACTGTACAAAAACAATCTACTTAGTGAAAAGAAACTAGTAAAATATAACAATGAAAGCCTAATCATATAATTTTAGTGTACAGTTTTACAGATTGAAAGCTCTCAATGAAAGCACCAATTGTTAAAAGATGATTTCTCTTAACAAGATTCCGGCGTCGCAGAGGCGATCGTCGGAGGGATAAAAGGTAGTCGCGGAAGCTTTGCCCGTCGGTCAAACCAAGATCAACACCGAATTGAAATAAACATCAAAATAAGATAAAGGTAATTGTATTTCTTGATTAAATAATGAGAATAACAATAGCCCTATTTATAATAGGGATACTAACTTAATGAGCCAAACAAAAGATATGAAAAAGATATGCAATCCCTAAATAATGCAACTAAATAATAATGCAAGATATGTGGAATAATAAACGTATCAGAAAGCAAACTTAAAAAAAAGTAGAAAAATTAATAATGTGAGAAGAACATGATGCAATCATACGACGTACCGTGAAACAAATTTTGTGAACACAATTGGTATCGTGGCTTAATTTCTGGCTCAACATTGATGGTTCTATAGTTATTAATTATGATTCCCACCTTTATCGGATATTAAATAATTAATACTTGAATTATAAATGCTATATGTATTGATTATCATGCCCAATTATCAAATAATCAAATTAGTCTATAACTTATAAGTATTTCAGAATGAGGACGAAACTTATAAATATTTCAAAAAAAGGCCAAAACTCGCCTTTTATATATGCATAGATTACTTCGGGATAACCAAAGTTTAGTTCATTATGAGTACAAATCGCATATACACTACAAACATGAAAAAAAATTGTTTTACTTCATTAGTTTTAAGCTCATGGATCAATTGCATATACACTACAATAGAGTGCCTCTTTGATGTTGTAGATAATCCAGAATTGATCCAATACTAGCTTCTTCATTATTGGTCGATGAAGATCCATCTTCAACCACAGAATTTGTCAGTGTCGTTCCTACACCATCGAGCTGCTGATGAATTTCACGTGTGGAATTCTCCATGGATGACAATTGAAGTAGATCGTTAATTGAAGGAATTGCGAAAACTGAGGCATATCGATCGAGAATTTGATGCAGCAATTGCAAAACACACGATTGTTTGACGATGCAGCAATTGAAGGAATTTGATCGCGATTGTTCGACGATGCAGAAATTGCAAAACAATCGTGAATTGAGGAAGCAAAACACGGTGGAGGTAGAACGTGAATTGAAGGAATTGCAGATTGAGGCTGATCGCGATTGAGGTAGATCGTGGAGATCGATGCAGATTGAAGAAGATGTTGGTGCAGATTGAAGAATATGTTGATGCAGATTATACAGCTCACGTAAATTGCGAGAAAATTGAAGAAAATTGAGTAAAAGTTGATGAAGATTGCGTGAAGATTGAGTGAAGATTGTATGAAGATCGCAGAATTGAGAAAGAAAGCGATTCACGTATTGTTGAAGATTAATAAACTGCTTTCTGAAAATATCCCTTAGCTTGTTTTTATTGAATAAAAAATTAAATTAATTGTAAATTAATCATAACCACAAGATTTATAAAATGGAGAGCCCTAGTTTGGTCTCTTCGGAGCCTTTAAGCCTATTCTTTGGAAGCCAAAATAATGGGGACAATTCCTTGGGTTAGTTAGTTTTTGCTATCTTATTTTGTAAAGGAATTGGAGAGATAAGGAGAAAAGTATAAATAATAGTGTGCTTAATATAAAGAAAGTACAAGTTGTGAAATTGAGAAAAATTCCAAATATGTGCTTGATCTTAGAAAAAAAAGGGATGTGTAAGAAAGAAAAAGAAAAAGAAAAAAAAAAGGAGAAAAAAATGTGTGAAAGGTTGTGAAAAGAAAAGAAAATCAAAGGATTGGAAAGTGAGTTGAAGGAGAAATAAATAAAGTGTTAAAAGTGTCTTGGGTTTAGAAAAACGGAGTTATCTTTACTCTACTTGGGATATTTTTTATTTTTAAGTCACTTTTTAGCCAAATATTCCTCACCTACCAAAGAGCCTACATTACAACCAAAGATAAAGACCTTTCGGACTTTTGAAGCTTAATCACATTTAGTAGAGGAGGGATTAGACTTTGAGCAAGCCTATGGTAAACTTTGCATGATGTATGATTTGAGTGCTTATGTACACATTATCCTTATACACTTTGAGAGTGAGAGAACACTTCCCATCTTTGGAAGTTTGCCACGTGCGAGGGCTTGAATTCAAGGTGTTCTACGAGTTAGTAGTGAAAGTGCACTAATAAGCCTTGCTTGATTTGATTGCGTTAATACATGTTTAAACTGTTCTTCCATCTTTTGAGGAAATTATGACATCTAGTCCTTGTGTATCTTTATTGTTTTGTTCGAGGACAAACAAAAATTTAAGTTTGGGGGAGTTGATACGCTCGGATTTTGCACTGTTTTAAGGCCATTATTTGGTCCATTTTTGATGTCAAAGTCACTCTACACGTCCATTATTTGCATATTTTGTCTATTTTGGTATTTTGACGTGTTTTGTGAGAAATGTGCATAAATGAGCCGAAAAAGGGAGCCAAAACGCCAAGTTTGGGAATCTGGAGTCAGACGGCGACCGGCGACCGCTGCGGATGTGTGCGGCGACCGCCGGCGCCCAGCGGGCAGATCAATGCAGCGGTCCGCCTCGGAAAAATGTGCTTGGAAGAGAAGTCTCGTCCGGCGAACGCCGGAAGATGTGCGGCGATCCGCCGCCGAGGGAACAGACTCTCTGGACTCCAACGCGGCGACCGCCGGCCAAGGTGCGGCGGCCCGCCGGAGAAAGGCGACGAATCCGAGAAGCCCTAGATTTGCGCCCAGATTTACCATATTTTGGAGATCTTTTCCTTTTACAACAAGGAGTGGCTTTCCCCTATAAATAAGACCTCAAGCTTCATAAAAAAAGAGAGAACTTCTACTTGCAAAATACTTCATAGAGATCAAGACCTAGAGTACTTCATTGGTGCAAGGAGTTGGAGAAGGATTTCAAGAACATCAAGAACGACAAGGATTCAACCCACGGGTTTTATTTGCTTTAGTTTTATGTTCAAATTGTCTTCCCTTCAATCTATGTTTTTAGCTTATTCAATTATGTGTAACTAAACTCATAGGATTCTAGGGATGTGTTAGTAACGACTTTGGTTATACAAATTCCTTTTTCTATCTAATATCCGTTTTGTTTTTACTTTGTTTCTTCCCTAAGTAGTTTTGATGATGCATGATTGAGTGACACAATCGTGTATGATTTAATATAAGTTGCTTCATAACTGTGACAGAGTTCTAGCGAGTTAGATTCACTTAGTAGACACTACAGTTAGCTTCCCTTAAAACGGCACTGTTAATTGAGAGTGAGGACTTTTCAAGGGTCTTAGGAGCTTTTTGGAGTTACGTGTTAGGATTGACAACCCTAATCTTGTAATCAACATTTGTATCGCATGAGCATAAGCTAGGTGACTCGTCCTTTCAAAGTATAAACTGTGCTAGGGTATTGTAGTTGGAATTTTGTATAACCATAACTGTGAACACACATCCCTGGGATTCCCTTATCTCTATCGTCTTTCTGTGTTTTATTCGCTTTTTAGTTGGTCTATGCTTTCTATTGTTTTTAGTTTTTCAAAAGTTTTCAAAATCCAATTGTTTTTCCAATAGTATTTGAGTCTTAGTAGAGGATAGACACTTTGTGTTCGTCTTCCCCGTGTTCGATATCCGGTACTAACCTTTAGCTATACTAAATATACTTTGTATACTTGCAGGTTTATTTAGTGCTAATAAAAAGTGCATCAGGGTGATACCACCCTTAAGTAAATAACAACTACCAATTATATGTCATATGATTTTGAAATCGTGTGATTCTAATTTAGTTAGACGGATGGCAATACAGTTTGGGAGAAATATCTAAAGAGGGTAATAGTGTCACAAGTTAAAAGATCGTCCATTTTTATTTTTGGTAGGCAACGAGATTTCTGGAAATTAAAGATCCTGCGTAATCTCTCTCTCCCCCAATTTTCCGATCAATTATGCTTCTTATTCTAGGAATGAATTCACACTCTCTCCCTCAACTATTGAAGCAGTCGAAACTTAGTGTTGAAGCAAACAGATTTAATCTCTCTCCATCAAAAATTTTCATCGAACAACAATGTCCCGGTTGAAGAGAACGGCTGCAAACCATGTTGGGGAATCATCTGGAGGTGATTTAATGTCAATGTTTTCTGTTCTTCGTTCTTAATTTGGTGTTTTCAGTAGATTGTTGCTGCCATTGATGTTCCTTTATGCGAACTCTGAAAATGTCACACTGTTTTCTGATTACAGTTGCGTATCAATTGAGTTTGTCTGGAGAATCTATTACTTGTTTCGGTGGTAATGAAGGTTGTGTGTTGTTTTGTTGTATTGATTTGTCCAGAAGCTAGTGTTTTGCAAATTTATTTTGGAATTTCTCTTGACATGTAGCTGACAGTACTATATCTCTCTTTCCATGGAAATTGTGATGTATCTTTCTATTGTAGAGATGCATCTGTTGTGTTGATGACTAAAAGGAAAATTTGGCCTTCTTTTTAGTGATGTGTTGATGTATCTCCTCTCTGTTTTTGATGTATCTGCTGTGTTGATGTATAGCTGCTGTGTATTGATGTTAGAAAGTTTAATATCTCCCTTGTATTCATGTAGCTGTTGTGTTGATGTATCTCCTCTATTGTAGTGATGTGTCTTAATAGCTATGTAGATATTAAGAATGATAATGTGAATCGTTGTAAACATTATAGGTACAAAGCGTAATAAAGGTTCAACTGCAATCGTTGTAAGAAACAGTGGTGATGCAACTGATGAGGGGGAAAAGCTCATAATCAAGAGGAATACAAGAAAATTTGTGAAGATTTTACAATCTTTGAATGAAAAACAAATAGCAGCAGTTACAGAAATGGGGTTTGGAGAACTTATACATTACAATGTCGCTGCAATACCGAGAGAGTTGGCCTCTTGGCTGTTAAAGAATTTTGACCCAATTAAATGCAACATTGCGCTACCGGGTAGTGGGCCTGATTTGCACATAGATGAAAGTGATGTAGAATTGACATTCGGTTTTCCACGAGGTGACATCAAAGTAGAAAGGATTGACAGGCAGGATGATATAAGCATAATGAGTAAGATAGCAGGTGTAGTGGGTGTGGAAAGACCTAACGTTAAAGCAAGTAAGGTTGCAGAGGAGATGTTGAAGGACATTGAAGGTGGAGCTTGGTTTAAAAAGGTTTTTCTAATTTTGTTGGAGTCTGCATTAATTGAGACATCGGCGTGTGGCTATGTTAGGCCAAAAATATTACATTTCATCGAAGATATTACAGATTTTCATCGTATAAATTGGTGTGGTTATATGATTTCCGTTCTGCTTAAAACGCATAGACATTGGAAGGAACACAAAACAACAACATTTAGTGGTCCAATTGCTTTTTTGGTGGTAAGCTCCCAAATTAAATTCATTATTTTCTTGTGTTGACATGCCTATAATGTTGTGGTGATTATTACTTCGTATTGTATTGATGTTAAATACTTTATATATTTTGTCAGTGTTGTTATGTTGATCGAATTTTCCATGGCCAACGACCTGTGCCACATTGCTATCCAATGGTCGAAGGATGGACTGAAGGTCTTTTGAAAAAGCGGCAAGAAGCAGAAAAACAGGATGGATCTTATGGCAAGGGATATTTAGATGAACAGTTTGACAAACGTCAAGACAAGTCTAGGGCTGAATTGGGTGATAGTGGTTTAAGCGAACGACAAAGTGGAAAACAACCAATTGATTATCCCATAAATACGACACACCTATCTGGGAAAAATGGTACGATGAAAGTGGCTGATGCTGTGATCAATCTACTGCAAGTACTGAAGGATACTCTAAGGATACTCCTGTGGAAATACGAACTTTAGACTGTTTCAAAATGATATGGGACATGATGAGGAGGGCATTCGGTGTAGCTGATACTACAATTGAACAAGACACAAATCCAGTGGGCACCCTCACACAATCAATGTCACAAGAAGAGTGTCGCGGTAGTCAATGGTCTGAGACATTGGATGCGCTCTTGAAGGGGGCTGAGGAGTTGTTACACAAAAGACATGAGTTCCCAAGTTTTAGTTTGGGAATGGGGTTCACACAAGTAAGTGTATTGTTTGTCTGTCTAAAAATATACTGCTGATAATGCTTGTAACATTATCCAGCGTACAAGTTGATATTGATTAATATATGGTGTTTTTGATGAATTGTAAGGATTTATATGCCGAAGCTGACATTGGTGGCGGCAGTGGAGGTCTCGGGTCTGTAAACGAAGTTCTTATTCACGAGAAACACACAACTGATGATGACCTATTGATAGAGGCAACAGTTAGTAATTTTCAATATCAGGGTAGTATCAGTACAAGATCAATGCAGTTAGTTCGTATAAAAAATTATAAAGTTGAATTGATGTTGAAACCATTTCATATCTTTAAGGGGGGATGGTCTGACAATGACATTGAAGAGCATCACCTACTTGTTGCAAGCCTAACTGAATATGTAAGTATAGTTAGGAGACTTACTAAAAGCAAAAAAATGTATTTGACATATATGTGTTGACAAATGATGTTTAGGAATGTAATGTGGAACCGGATATGATTGTTGGGAACATTGGTGCTGAGGTCATCGCAAAAGGTGTTGCAAATCGTTCTCCAAGTACAATGGCTGGTGGTATGCCTACTATACCAAAAGTGAATAAAATTGTCGGCATAAGCTTGGTAGGACGTACTACATATAGCAGTCTACATTTTCGTATTGTGTTGAAGTGTTATGCTATATTGATATGCCATATTTATTTTGTTGATGTTGTCGGCAACATTCGTGTAGGACGAGTCTTTGTGTCATGAGAAGGGAACTAATGCTGAGATTGCCAACGCAATTAAATTGACAAATTCAATTGTTCAAGACATAGCTAGAGAGGTAATACAACATAGTAAAAGTTATTGTGTGACGGTTTTAGGCTTACAATATTTCCGTTACTTTTTAAAACTCCCATAGCTTGAGCATGACCTCACAGACTCGATTATATGTTCTGCTGTGGAAGTAGTTCTACACGAAGGAGTTGATGCTTTCTTCTTAACTAATAATGAACATCAGCAGGCTTTGGGTGTCGAGAAAGGGAAACAAAAGGCACATGGACCAACTTTGGAAGTATCCGAATATCAAGATAGATGTCAAACAACGCACAAGATTGCAATGGAGGTTAAAGATATTACAAATTTGTTTCTCTAAAGTTTTTATTTTCTGATTATTAATCCTTGACCTCAGGTGCCTCCAATATCTGTAGAGTTGGTGCGAGGGGTTCGGATGCGTGCTACGAAGCGTAAGAGTCCAGCTTTGTGCTCACCTTACAATGAAAGGGCTGTACCGATTATGATAAAACAGAGCGCTGAAGAAAGAGACATGTACTACTGGTTGGTGTGGACTCAAGGAGAAAATGAGTAAGATAATTTGGCATTTACATTTACATCTTGTCCTATTGAAATAGTTTTCCATTAATGTTGACATTTGAGTTATGGTTGGTGATTTATTGATTTACTAAATTTATTGGCTCGTATACAGCAACATGGAGGTTTACTTCGATGACATCGTTCTACTAACAAAGATACAGATGATCTCAATGAAACCTCATAGCCATGTTTTTGAGAAGGTGGTTGACGCCTGGGCGTCATACTTGAATCACATGGAATTATATCGAGCACCATCGTCACCATCACGGGTGTTCATGACCACTTTCCCATGTGTATGTGAACCACTATGCTAATAGTAAAACCAAGCTAATCTATAAAGTTACTGAAATACATATTAATTGCAACTGCACAGTTTCCTCGATCATACTCGCGATTGGGATCGTGCTACTGGGTTTCATCATTTCTGTCAGAGTGTTGATTCTCATGTCCAGAATCTCACACATTTCAATTGGAATGGGAGCGACATGGTAAATACCTGTTAAGTCAATACTTATTTACCTTTTCTTCAATATCTATCGTCTTTAGTTAATCCATTCTGCCCCGTGTATATTAGGTGTTATTTTCTATGTACTCCAGACGACATTATTACCTTATTAGTTTTGGACTGAAGACTGGAAAAATGGACATAATTGACAGTTGCGCCACATCCAATAGATTGAACGATCGTAGCAAGTATGGTGACGACATTGAGTTACTGGTATGTACATTCATTGATGTATTGATATTTCATAGCATATTTATAGATAGCAAATCAGTATAACAATGAAGTCATTTTATTCTGTTGCAGCAATATTTTTTTAGTTCATATCTTGAGGGTAAGAAACATAAAATGCTAGCAAACATAATCCAAGGGTGCGAAATTCGGTTCATAAATATGCCATGGCAAGGTACTGGAGGCAAGGATGATGCTGCTAGATTCTTAATGCGACACATGGAAACGTATATGGGCCAAAAGGTGAAGGATTGGCCAACGGGGCTTGCAAACATATCTATGAAGAATCTGCAGATTATGCGCGGTAAATACTGCAAGGCCTTGCTGACGACGGACTTCAATTACCATTCAGTTGAGATTAAGGATTGTGTGAAGAAATATTTCAAGGATAATAAAGAGAAGAGAACCAAGATAGGTAAGCTTGTGGCAGATTTGATGTGCAAGAAGCCTCAGTGAAAGTTGATTTAATTATATTAGTTATCCAGTGTGTCTGATTTTCTAGATCATGTGTTTTGAATTCTAGATTGTCTTTTTTGCTGTTATTATGAAGATGATGTTTGCTGTTGTTATTTTCCGGATGATGAGTTTTACAGGATGATTATTATATGCAGCTTTTTAAGGAATTTGTGTGTACATTGTGTACTGTTAATATAGCAACACGTCAGTTTATGCACCATGCAATAAATCATATTTTACTGGGAATAATGTTAATGGTCATATTTTATTCGAAGTGCACTGATTATTATACAACTTTAAATTGATACTTAACTTAAAGAACATTGAGTTAAAAAAAACTAAAAAAGGTATACTGATTATTATACAACTTTAAATTGATACTTAACTTAAAGAACATTGAGTTAAAAAAAACTAAAAAAGGTATAGCTATTTTGACTGTTTTGCAGTCAAATTAATCTTGAACAATATTTGTATGCAGAGCGCACAGAAAAACGTAGGGAAACAACCAAAATAATTCTACAACTCCATAAAACAAGACATTGATGTTTGAACTGGATTGGATTGATACTTGCACAATACTATATTGATATTAGCATTGAACAACATTGATGTACATACAAGTAAAAAAAAGAGTTTAGATCACCTTTTTGCATTGAAATTTATATGGAACAACGTTGATGTACAGATAACACAAAAAGCATAACAACGCAATCGACCAAATAGCATTTAAACTCTTAAATTTAAAACAGAGGCAATCAAACAAACAATATGAGTACTTGTTGAAAAATCCAAAGAAGCAATAAACGAAAAACCATATCCAAGGAATTGTATAAAGAAGACGAGGCGAATAGAAAAATGGGGCAACAAAATCAGGGAAAAAGTGAAATAAAACTCCTTAGCATTGTCACTTGTTTTTGTTTTTCTATTTTTCTTTGCCACAGTTCCTTGAATCATGTCGCACCATTTCGCGGCATTTCACGCAACGTCGCAGAGGTTTATTCATTTGCCTGATAGCCGCTTCTTTCTTTGACACCTTCCGGCTTCCAGAACCCTTGGTATGTACAGCATCAGGTGGGCGAACATTGATAGCATCCGGTATTGGATCACCAAAAATATTTTCGATCCTCTTTCCCTTATCCAAAGAAGGCACTGCTAACCCTTCATCACCAAACAGTTCCAGACCAAGTCTCTCCATACCAGATATGAGTGCATTGACATCATCGATTTTGGACTCGGCCTTTTGAGCTAAACGGTTATATGTTGTGTGCATCTTGGTGACTGCATTCCGTTTAGCGTCAACTTCTGGATCTGTTCACACCATTCAAAAATGTCAATACAATTCAGTAAACATATCAGAACATCACAGATAAAAAAGAAAGTACCTTCAGTCATTTCAAACTCGTCTCTTGGAAAACCATGGACGGCCTTTAGTAAGGGCCTCTTCAGCCATCGTGATCCAAAATGTTGCTCTGGAATTTGCTGCACATTAGTGTTTTTGAAAACAAAAAATATGTGACTGCATAAAATACCGCCTGGAGTACAACTTGCATTCACAACTGTACACCTCAGCTCCAACTTCATGGTTGACGTTAAAGGTATTGCGACCACCATCTACTACTCTGTAAACTTTATTGCTTGACTGAACTGACATATCAACCATGCTACAGCTATGATAAGCCTCAACAATTTCAGCCTGAACATCTTTAAACATTTTGTCGGTATAAATTTTAGATAGACACTGTGAGCTGCTTATGTCAAATAACGAGCACAGGAGATAAGATCAGCTTACACCAGTTTCATAATAAGCCTAAAATATTGAGACACCTGACCAAAAGAACATAGTGTCGTGTAGAATCCGACTAAGAACTAAGAGACTGAAGCACCTGCAGAGATCTCCAATAGTTAAACAATAACTAACAAATCGACTATGTAAGACCATGAAAATGCTCTCAAACACTTCCGTCAGAGTGATTATCAAACTATGCAACATAATATTTGTAACATCCTGGATTTTAGAACCCTAAATTTTTGAGCCCTAGAATTTATTGTTGATGACGTGGCATCGAGAATGCTTTTATTTCATGAGTTGATATGGTCGAGTTGAGTTAGGGTTTGTGCGAAAGTTTGAAAAGTCAAACTAATTCTTTTAATGATGTGGCATGTGATTTAATTATCTGTGAGTCTATGTGGCAATTTAATTGTTTATGGGTGAGTGGGAATATTAGAGAAAATTTCCATAAATACTTGTCACCCTAATTCTCATAATTTTCGAACCCTAGACCCCTTGGAGGAAGAATTTCTATTTTTCCGGAATTTATTTAATCCTTGGGATATTTATTCAAATTAAATTCCAAGAGCCAAATATTTCCTTGTTTAAAGATGGAGAAATCGAGCCCCCTTACTTTTCTAGTGATTTTCGAAAATCACTATATTTGGGAAGGAAGGAATTGTTTTATTTTATTTGATTCCTTACTTGATTTCCTTCCATACCTAGAATTTAATTATTCTACCAAATCTTTCCATACTTCAAGAGATCTTGCCTTACTTTATTCTAGTCAATGTTCAAAAATTCATGCCTTATTTAAAAGGCATAGAAATCAGCCCCTACCTTGTTTCATGGAGGATTTTCCTTATTTTTATTTTGCTCCATGATATTTTATTCTATATGGAAAAATACCAAAAATAAAACCATGGCTAATTACCTAGCCTAATTTTCGAAAATTAGGAGATATTGCTATCTTCTATTTTTGTTAATTCTTCTTCCCTACTTCACAATATTATTTTATTTATTTATTTAATTGGGAGAATGAGATCTTACCAAATATTCTATTCTAATTACCTAAAGATCTTGTGGAACTCTATAAATAAGAACCAAAACCCCAACCCTAGCCCCCATATTTTCGGCCCTCTCCCTCACACACTCTCTCTCAATTTTTCTTCCACATTACTCCATTAATCCTTCATCCTTTGAGAAGAAAATTGAAGTTTAATCCAAGAACTTTGAAGAATCAAGGCTAATACTTGTTTTCTACCGATTGTTTTTCGTTAAAGAGGTATTTTTGTTTAAGAGTTATGGTTGTTCTTCTTCTACCTCTTCTTTTCTTCTTCTAACCGATTAATTGGTCTTCTTGAACCCTCATGCATCTTAGTTGAGTGAAAGAGGGATAAAAAGGGATGTGGGAACTTGTATGTGTGTGTGTGTCGTGTGTATGTGTGGCGTGAGTGTGTGTGTGCCGTGTGTGTGTGTTGATGTGTTGTGTAGTGTGTGTTTGATAGTTAAGTAACATGGTGTGATAAACATGACCTTGGTTAATTAGTAATGATGAGATAAATCGTTGGGAAGGGGAAAAAGTAATGAGACATGCATAAGTAAAAATAGTATCGAACCTAACTTGTGGTATGTGCCTATGTGATTAAAAGGTGAAACTTTGGTTGCGAAGCCGGATAACGGAAAAGCGAAACTACTTGAAAACTAAGCAATCGAGCTGGGCTTTACTCTAAAAACTCTCTTTTATTTTATCTAAATGTTGTTGGGAGATATAAGGGTGGTTTAACTGTTATGCCATACCTATGTTTGTTTTTATGTGATATCTGCTCTGCTTATACGAATTCGGGTCTGAGTATGGGCCGCAAGCCCTACCAGGCTGTGTACACGATGGGATCGAGAGCCGTCCTTGCTAGTCGGCCGGTCTCGTGGGCAAAAAGTGTGGCCACACTTTCGTCGCACCATGGAATGATTGTTAATTTATGAAAAAATGGGAGGTTATTTTGACTGGCCAGTCTATGAAAATATATTTTGTCATACTCGTGATATTATTCGTGATATTATTTTATAACTGCTTAAAACTCGAGTTCACTTGGTAAGGGTGGCATAACTTATAAAATGTTTTGGCAACGAGCCCACTGAGTATTTCAAAATACTCAGCCATGCATGTGTTTTCCCTATGTGCAGGTTGAATGACGATGAGTGGTGACGGGTGTTGAGCAGCTTAATTAATTAATGAGGATATGTTGAACACTAAGCGTAGTTGTGTCTTCATACATAGCTATACTTTCTCTTGGTCGTTTTCCGCTGAATTTTTGATACTCTTTAGAATGTCTTTTTGGAATATTTACATCTTGCCTACGGTTTGAGGCCTTAGTCTTTTCTGGTGATTTTGTCGTGGATACTATGTCGTACTCTTAAGGTTTTGATTCTCGTTTATGATATCTTTCTTCCTTTAATCTTCTAGGTTAAGTTGTTGCATTTAATACTCTGATATTCCTTTCATTCTTTTGGTCAATACTACTTTAATGAAACCCTAGCCTATGTTTACTTCTTTGGAGTCGGTTTTGGGTAGCAGCCGCCGCATTTATTGTACCCTAGGAGGGCGGGCTGTTACAATATTCTTACAAAAGGAAGATCCACAACATCAATATGATAAAAAAAACTATATAATTAAAATAAAAATTAAAACCAACAAGTTAAAGCAGATCAAGATATTAATACCTTTAGGAGCTTTATTAAACATTTAACAACCAAATAAGAGAACTTCAGGTTTCTGATCGCAAGAGAATCATTTGATGCTGGAGATGGACATCTTGATGGATCCAGAGGTCTTAACAGATTTATAAGCACAGGAAATGATGACGCCGTCCTGGGTTATCCTGCACGTGCAATGCGGCCACACAACAACAATTATATTACAAGAAGAGAGGAGAAAATACAAGCTATACTTGCCACATAAGTTTACAGTGATAGTTACCAGAATCTTTAACACCAGAACGTTCAAGACTTCCATCATCCATCTCCGGAACCTATCATCCAAAACCCAGAGCAACAGTTCCATGAAAAGACTATCAGGGTACTCTCCTTAACTGCATAAGCAAACCTCTTGCTCTGAAAAGTCTGCAACAAAAGCAATAACAACTTCAGACCTCAATTGACACCCAAATAATCAAAATCATGACATGACTCTTAAATTTGAGGCGTTATTAGTTAAAAGGCCTGACTAATTACCTGCATCATAGTATCATTTACAAGATCTTAAGAGGCACCAGTGAGGATGGAGTCAAACTGATACAATCCCACATCGGTTTCACACAAAAAGTGTGGAATAGCATATAATAGGGAGTCAACCTTTTACCTTTGACCATGGTTTTGGGTTAAGTTAGGCTTCCTATCTTATATGCTTATCAATTTGGTGCGGTGAACATGGATCCGGATGTCCTACTGAAAGGGGCTACCCGTAGGAGTGACCAAAGGGGTGCCACCGAAAAATGTGGGCCGGAAGGAAAAGGGCAGCAAAGGGATGGTGGGCCCGTGGCTTTGGGTTTGCCACCCGGTTTAAAAGAGGGATGGATTGATACGATCCCACATCGGTTTCACACAAAGTGTGGAATAGCATATAATAGGGAGTCAACCCTATGCTATTCCACACAAGATACTTCTAAGCACCAGGAAATGATATGATATTATTCAGAGGTTAAACAAACAGTTCAGAACTGAAATAAAGGTAGATCATGCCTTCAACAATGTCAGTTAGACTCAAGCATCCGGACTTAAGCATTGCCTGAAGAGTTTGGGTAAGGGCCTCCGTTGAAGTAGGTTTCTTCTCCTTCAATTTCTCCTACATAGAGTCAGCAAACATAAGCTCATTTTAAGCATTAATCAAAACTCACAGATGCATTTACAAGAACAGGGAGTGACTGGACACAAATTATATCTTATTATCTATAAGAGCTGTCGGGTGTCAGGTATATTCCAATTCCAGTTAGAAAAGGAAATAATCGCAAAACATAAAGATGACATTTGAACAATTTATACATCAATGGTAAGCACCCAGAAAGAAAAAGTCATATAACTACTCAAACACACATCCACTATCATTTTTATGGGGCATTTTTGCAACTGTAATTTAATAATTAATCTAGCAAGAGTACTGGACTAACTAGTAGTACGGGCAATAAGAAACGACAACTGGCCCAAAAATGGGTTCTAACCCTAGTAAGGTTACCTAATGCTTGAATAGCGTCAACTGCAAAAACAATGTTTACATCTGCATAAGCTGCAAAATTCAAAAACACCAATTACTTGGTCAAGATATTAACACCAACAATATGTTGTGCATAAAGTCTAGAAAAGTCTGGATTGAAAAGGAAACCATAGCATACCTTCTTTAATGTTCAACAAACTTCTGAAATATCCAGGATCAACATTTTTGTAGATGCAAGTTCGGTTTGGATAGAAAATCATTTTGGATAATGGTGTTGATTATAGACAAATAGTTATTCAGTAGAAAGTGAACACATCTATAAACTATTAAGAGATAATGGGTTCAAGGAAAAATAGCAAATCAGTATGGATAGTGGTGTTGATTATAGACAATTAGTAATTCAGTACATAAAAGTATCAATACAGATTGAATGTTGGGATGCCCCACGGGTCTTGATAAGTCCCCACTTTGATCAGCTGGATCAGACCTGTGGAGATTAAAAACTAATTACCATAACCAAAAAAGGAAAGGAAAAATAAGTTCTTTGATGATCTTTCCCTTCAATATTATGAACATTTAATTATGGCAACAGTTTACATTGAATGTCTTGCCTTGACCGACAACAACTTGGATCATATTTGGGTCCAAGGACATTGCTTTCCATCATTTAAGTATATTCTAGAGTATACACATATAACAACAAGTTCAACGTCTATAAGTTGTTTATATATTTTGTCACAAGATTACTAAGCTCAAAGTTCTAACCGCTAGAAGAAATACCCTCCATGGGAAATGAGCCTTAGAGTGAACAAAATCATGATGGATAGATTAAACTAGGAGTCTAGTCAGTAATAAAAGCAATATCTGAATATGTAGATATTCACACTTAATGGTGTTCATTAACTAAAACCAACACATAACTATCGACTGTATACACAATGGATTTCCTAGGTAGGTTGAGCCAGGAACTGGTTGAAAGATGTTCATGGCAAACCTGTTCATGAAAACTTAGTTGGACCTAGTAAGATCTAGATTCTAGACTAATAATAGAAACATGCATGTCCATGAAATAATCATTGTATGGCTAAACAAAATGAAACTGTGCAAGAAATTCGTACACATTTTCTCGCACGGAGGGTCTTAGGTCGCTCTAGTTTCACCAGGCATGCCTTCCTTCCTCTTCTCCATCTCTCGTGCACGATTCAAAAACGCATAAGAACTATTTTAGTGGAAGAACTGGTTGAAAAATTGTTGTGAACCTCAACTTACTAACCTTCGATTTATTTCTATCATCCAACATACTTCTTTGTTCCTCAGTAAGCTTCCCAACATATCTCCAAAAATTATCACCTACATAATTTGCAGAATTATCAGGAAATACGATGTTCAAAACAAAAGTAATAACTGTGCATTAACTTGCCACAACAACTTCCTTAGCTTAATAAGACTTTGAATACTGGTTGAGATATTACATTTTAAAAAAAAAAAAAAAAAGAAACTCAATCCAAATTCAAAACAACCAGGATCACTTGCCATACAATATAGATGGGTTGCCTCTGCTTCTGTCATAGTGTAGCCTTCATTTTTCAACAGATCCAGAAGCCCGGGAAGAAATTCAAGTACCTTATCAAAGTTACAGAAGGTCAAAAGTTAAGAAGGATAGTAGATAGTTTAAATATGATAGATAAGAATTATCAGAACATATATATTCACTGGCTGTAACATCATTAGAGAGCTAGATATTGGAGAATCAATAACAATTTGTAAACTTAGCAATTCCACAAACAAACAGAATAAACAAATGTTCTAGTACTGAAAATACTCATCAAATATGCTACCACTCATTTCCTTTTCAAATATAATAGTATTTGATAAATTTAGTGAGCAAAGCACACGGTCATGCTGGAAAAAAAATAGACAAATTAATAAAACCCTATTTACCTTTAATAAGCATGATGTGTCGGATTCACGAAACCTTAACACAAACCAGAGTATATCTAAGACTTCAATCACCTCCCATCCATGGAGGAAGAGCCTATATAAGTTACACAATCAAAACTAGAATTTATGTTGAAAGAACCTTCTGCAACATCTCAATGCCATCACCTTGATTTTTTAAGTTAGCACTTAAGAGCCTCCGATGCAGATCCTCTAGAAAGTATTTCATGACATCATATTGTTTGAGAAGTAAGCAAAGTCACTTACTAACATCTATAAAGAATGTAACATATGGATCCCATGCAAAAATATTACATAAGCCACACAGATGGCCAAACAAGTCAACACAAACAAATGGTTTAAAAATTGACCCAAACCCAAAAGTTGACAAAAGTTCTAAAAAGTTGTATGAAGGCCTCCTCGGTGGTATAGAAACGCTAATCCCAAAAAATTAATAAAGAAACCTTAAAATAGAGCAGAAACCTCAAGATCTTGAATTTGCTCTATATGCAATT
This sequence comes from Salvia hispanica, assembly GCF_029641045.1. Classification (NCBI taxonomy): domain Eukaryota; kingdom Viridiplantae; phylum Streptophyta; class Magnoliopsida; order Lamiales; family Lamiaceae; genus Salvia; species Salvia hispanica. The sequence continues at coordinate 668,093 of NC_142697.1, forward strand.
CTTCGAGTTTGAATCTGCGAACAATAATCATTTCCTTGTCATCCTGCGAGAGTAACACTAACGGGGTGTTCGGTTTGCAAGATTGTATCCGGGATTAAATTTGAGGTGTGTTTGGTTCATGAGATTTAACCCCACAACTCACTTCTAAATGGATAATCATGGCATAATTAGTCATAGCTAACCCTCTATAACTAAAATAATCTCACAACTCAATCTTAGATTGTATCTTGGTATCATTTTATCTTGGAAACCGAACACCACCTAAGTTAATAATCTACTTTGTTTGCATAAAAGATACGGGCACTGTTTGCAGCCTGCAGCTACCAAAATATTTGCACCTTATTGTCCTAAAAAATAAATCTGTACCAACCTTGCTGAACAAAACTTGTGCCAGAATGTTGATGTCTTGAACAGACAAGATGGTTTCTTGCATGGATCCCTTGTGAGGTACAGCTCTCTAAATAAACACGACATCAATGGACAAATACATTATGGTTCAGAAGAAAGATATTAACCACAGACTGAAGATGCATTTCTACTTCAATGCCATGATTCGCAGTCGCCATGACCATTTGGTTTTGCTGTCTTTAGGATGCTTTCGGATGTGATACTTGACAAAACAGATCCACCAGATTCATAATTATCTGCAATGATACGTGACCCGAGAAAAATCAATAAAATGATATGGAAAAGTGAAAAACATAATATATTATTAGGAGATGAGTGAGTTAATGGAAAGTAGCATAATACCTTGAAAAGCATAATATGGCTTCAGTCGTTTGCTAATAAGTAGCAGAACCTTGTATATCTCTCAAATTTTTTGATACCTACAAGGGGAGAAATATAAGATAGATCCAGCGCCATCTAGCAGCTAAAATTTTTGGATGTTCGCACCGTTTCTTGTACACGAACCCTCAATACATTAAAGCATGCTTCAGCCGCTTTACGAACAACTGAAATACATTGTAGTTGAAGACAGCAACAAATGATGAGGTCAACGATACTCAAAACACGAGTTAGAAAAACACTATTTTCCAAATCCAGTACAGTCCATTTTATTGGGATGGGCAGAGCCAAGTATCTAAGTTACTCAACGAACACTCACGCATATGCTTTTTGTTATCGCCAAGGCATTTCAAGACATCTGAAAGAATGCCCTGCAATAGCCACCATTCATGTAAATGATCAAGCCTTCACTGGAGCTATGTAAATGACAAAAAGAGTTTCAATATTGGGATTTAAAGGTACAACTATTGGCTTTGAGGAATTCGGGATTTGCTAAATGATCCCAAGTATTTATAATATTGGGATTGTAAATCTCAGTTAGTTAGCGCAAGAGACTCTTAGTAAGCCTATATAACTAATAGTATACGAGAGCACCAATTGTGGACAAAGTAGCAATAATCAAGTTTTGTTACTGTCGTGTAGATGCCCTTTTAGAGCTCCAAATAGATCTCCTAAAACTAGAAAGATAAGAGGGCAAATCATGTAGATAATTATATACTCCATATACAAAATTTGAGCCTTAGTTATTTCAAAATATCGACTAGCGTACCAGTTCCAGTGAGCAGAATAAGTTTGTTCACCTCTTCTAGAATTTTGGTTACACTTCCAATAGATTCCAAGCGGACCTAGAAGACGATAGAGTCAGATTGATGGCATGCCCTCTTAAATCACTCACAGATTTGATGATTAACAAACATATACTCCATATAACAAACCTTCCAATCAGAACTCTCTAAAACAAAGTGGGAGTGATCTTTTCACTATATCTTCACGTGGAAGACGATCCATGCCAGTCACCGCAGATGATGTAGAATAAGTTACTTTAACAACCTTCTTTGGAATTGCAGATGCCTGCAAAGAGTAATATTTGTAAATTTGAACTGTGGAACAAACAAACTTATATTGGGAAAAATGACAGTTTTACACCAAAAAGAATTTACCTCGTAGTAAAGCAGGTTTAACATCAGACAGAAATACCTCTTTTGAGCCACCCCAATGCAACCAAATACCAATATCATGGTTTACTAAGGCGCGCCTCTGCGTAGGGCACGCGGAAATCTCATCTGAGGTTACACCAAGGCCGCATACCAAGGCTAGCCTCATTAGATTTCATGTTTAAGCATGACTTTGGAGTGGGGATGTAAAAGTAAAATTAACCATAATCAAGAAGATTAATGGAAAAGGAAAAATATCAAAAAAACTGAATCTACAGAAATGGGTTACTCGCCTCATAAACTACTTTAAAAAGGCCAGTAGCACGGATCCATGCACAAATAAATGCAGATGGAAAAGGAATTACCCTCTCAAAAATAAAACCAAGACCCACATCTTCACAATAAGTGGAAAGACACTTCATGGCCTGAACACGAGTCTTTATGTCAGCTACTCTATGAGTGATACCTATCAAGTAAAAACTAGCATATGTAAGAAATAACCAAAAGCTTATTAATTTTAACTCAACAAACATCAGAGAAAAATATGAGCATTTGCATCTCAAAACTACATGTAAGAGTTACAACTGTGAGAAATGACTACATAGCCAATCAAAGAAATGCTAATACATTTTCATGGTAATGATTGCACCAAACTATAGAAGTTTCTGACCTGAAAGGCAAAGCACAACGTCGCAGCAATGTGAGTGACAATATCAATAACTTGTTGCTGGACCTGGACCATGCTTAGGTTAAGTTCAGTAGTCCAAGTAGTCGGTAAAAACAAAGAAGTTAATGTAAAAATTTTAAGTTCCTGGATGCAGCACCTGAACATTTTTCTCATTCCAGCCAGGAATAACACAAAGTAAACGGATCAAAATCTCAACAGATGGATCAAAATTTGTTTGTTATTCAACCTGCTTTTTAAAAGACACAATAGCTGAAACAAAAAACTCGGTAGCAAGATAAAATTTTGAATAAGCAGCCTCCCTCATTTGTCAAAGCAATTCATACAAAATAATCTCAGTAAACGCAATACTCTAATAACATCAAAGAACCAAAGACAACATGTATATAATAGTACTATCTAGCATTTTTAGAAAAGACCAATAAATAGAGGAGTATATATTTATATTCACCTGATAAGGCAAAGAGAATATCACAAAAATCAAAAATAAAAAGGCATGATATGAGGATTAATCTACTAGGAGTACTTAAATACTATTTCCATGATATCCATGATATATTTATCCAAGTTTAACAATGGGCAAAGGAATGGATAAAGGTTTTTCTTAAAAGCAAAAGAAATATTCAAAACCAACAGAGTTATTGACTCCATAACCTTGTAAATATTGGAAAAAGAATAACTAAGATAGAACCATACCATATACTTAAGTTGTTAAATCTATAAAATATTTAGGTAGACAAGGAAACCACACATAGAAAAACAAACAATTTCTTAAACGGGAGCATATTAACTAACCAGAAAATATTAACTCAAGAAAAACAGAAAGATAAAATTATATTGAAAAATGATCATCTACGAAATGATCAAAAGACATCAACTGACTTATAAAACATATGCACACATCAAGAGTTATTTTTCTAAGCAGACATTAGCGTCAGGGCTAGATAAAATTGTTTCCGATTGTAACAAATTTATATGATACCTGATATTGTGTCCAAAGCCGTCACTGGAGCTATGGTCCAAAATGCCCTGCATGAGCCACATTCATGTAAATGATCAAAAGCCTTCACTGGAGCCATGTAAATGACAAAAGAGTTTCAATATTGGGATTTAAAGGTACAACTATTGGCTTTGAGGAATTCGGGATTTAATAAATGATCCCAAGTATTTATAATATTCTCAGTAAGTTAGCACAAGAGACTCATAATAAACCTATAACTAATAGTATAAGAGAGTACCTAGCTTGACTTTTCAACTGGCTGTCCCATTGTAGTCCAAAGAGCACCAATTGTGGACAAAGTGGCAATTATCAAATTTTTGTTACCGTCGCGTAGACACCCTTTTAGAGCTCCAAATAGATCTCCTAAAACAAGATAAGAGGGCACATCATGTAGATAATTATATACTCCATATACAAAATTTGATAGTTATTTAAAATTCTCCATTGAACGTACCAGTATGTTCGACAAACTTCTGAAAAAATCTCATGGAGCAATTTTTTGGTGGATGCATGTTCGGTTAGTTCAGCAACTTTCCTCTCACACGATTTTGAAGCGTTCTGAAAATAAAAGCAAAAAATATGTATAAAAGGCTACATTAAATAATTTTTAGAATATTTATTATAGGCAAATGACAAAGATAGGCCACTTACCACTGCTTCCCAAAATCCAGACTTCTCCAATGTCTTTAATATATCAACTGGATTGATAAGCTTCGAATTATTAAAGCTTAAGATGGTCGGGCCAGAAACTGTGCTCCACATAAAATTTTGGTTCAATCAGGCAAAACCTAGAACCTAATCGAGTATAAGGCTAGGCTAGTGGGTGGACAGACTCTGCAAAAGTAAGTGATAGCATTGAATTGGCCCGATCCTGTGCTACGTGGGGGAATTGACAACATTCGCCAGAAACATTGTTCAAATGCTAAACAAAGACTTCATAGTACACATACCATCAGCTACACTCTCTTCAGTGGGTACAGAACCCACAGCCTTAGGAACAGCTTCTGGTTCGGGCTCCTTGACCTGCTCAGACCTTACAAAAATTCAATTTATACAGGTTGCATTTTAGATAGACACTAAGAGCTGCATAAGTCAAATAACGAGCACAGGAGATAAGATCAGCTTACACCAGTTTCATAATAAGCCTAAAATATTGAGACACCTGACGAAAAGAACATAGTGTCGTGTAGAATCTGACTAAGAACTAAAAGACTGAAGCACCTGCAGAGATCTCCAATAGTTAAAACAATAACTAACAAATCGACTATGTAAGACCATGAAAATGCTCTCAAACACTTCCGTCAGAGTGATTATCAAACTATGCAACATAATATTCTTACAAAAGTTAGATCCACAACAACATCAATATGATAAAAATAAACTACATAATTAAAATAAAAATTAAAACCAACAAGTTAAAACAGATCACGATATTAATACCTTTAGGAGCTTTATTAAACATTTAACAACCAAATAAGAGAACTTCAGGTTTCTGATCGCAAGAGAATCATTTGATGCTGGAGATGGACATCTTGATGGATCCAGAGGTCTTAACAATCAAAAACGCATAAGAACTATTTTAGTGGAAGAACCGGTTGAAAAATTGTTGTGAACCTCAACTCACTAACCTTCAATTTATTTCTATCATCCAACATACTTCTTTGTTCCTCAGTAAGCTTCCCAGCATATCTCCAAAAATTATCACCTACATAATTTGCAGAATTATCAGGAAATACGATGTTCAAAAGATACGGGCACTGTTTGCAGCCTGCAGCTACCAAAATATTTGCACCTTATTGTCCTAAAAAATAAATCTGTACCAACCTTGCTGAACAAAACTTGTGACCGAATGTTGATGTCTTGAACAGACAAGATGGTTTCTTGCATGGATCCCTTGTTAGGTACAGCTCTCTAAATAAACATGACATCAATGGACAGATACATTATGGTTCAGAAGAAAGATATTAACCACAGAAAACATACTGAAGACGCATTTCTACTTCAATGCCAAGATTCGCAGTCGCCATGACCATTTGGTTTTGCTGTCTTTAGGATGCTTTCGGACGTGATACTTGACAAAACAGATCCACCAGATTCATAATTATCTGCAATGATATGTGACCCGAGAAAAATCAATAAAATGATATGGAAAAGTGAAAAACATAATATATTATTAGGAGATGAGTGAGTTAATGGAAAGTAGCATAATACCTTGAAAAGCTCAATATGGCTTCAGTCGTTTGCTAATAAGTAGCAGAACCTTGTATATCTCTCAAATTTTTTTATACCTACAAGGGGAGAAATATAAGATAGATCCAGCGCCATCTAGCAGCTAAAATTTTTGGATGTTCGTACCGTTTCTTGTCCACGAACCCTCAATACATTAAAGCATGCTTCAGCCGCTTTACGAACAGCTGAAATACATTATAGTTGAAGACAGCAACAAATGATGAGGTCAACGATACTCAAAACACGAGTTAGAAAAGCACTATTTTCCAAATCTACTACAGTCCATTTTACTGGGATGGGCAGAGTATCTAAGTTACTCAACGAACACTCACGCATATGCTTTTTGTTATCGCCAAGGCATTTCAAGACATCTGAAAGAATGCCCTGCAATAGCCACCATTCATGTAAATGATCAAGCCTTCACTGGAGCTATGTAAATGACAAAAAGAGTTTCAATATTGGGATTTAAAGGTACAACTATTGGCTTTGAGGAATTCGGGATTTGCTAAATGATCCCAAGTATTTATAATATTGGGATTGTAAATCTCAGTTAGTTAGCGCAAGAAACTCTTAATAAGCCTATATAACTAATAGTATACGAGAGCACCAATTGTGGACAAAGTAGCAATAATCAAGTTTTGTTACTGTCGTGTAGATGCCCTTTTAGAGCTCCAAATAGATCTCCTAAAACTAGAAAGATAAGAGGGCACATCATGTATACTCCATATACAAAATTTGAGCCTTAGTTATTTCAAAATTTCGACTAGCGTACCAGTTCCAGCGAGCAGAATAAGTTTGTTCACCTCTTCTAGAATTTTGGTTACACTTCCAATAGATTCGAAGCGGACCTAGAAGAAGATAAAGTCAGATTGATGGCATGCCCTCTTAAATCATTCACACATTTGATGATTAACAAACATATACTCCATATAACAAACCTTCCAATCAGAACTCTCTAAAACAAAGTGGGAGTGATCTTTTCACTATATCTTCACGTGGAAGACGATCCATGCCAGTCACCGCAGATGATGTAGAATAAGTTACTTTAACAACCTTCTTTGGAATTGCAGATGCCTGCAAAGAGTAATATTTGTAAATTTGAACTGTGGAACAAACAAACTTATATTGGGAAAAATGACAGTTTTACACCAAAAAGAATTTACCTCGTAGTAAAGCAGGTTTAACATCAGACAGAAATACCTCTTTTGAGCCACCCCAATGCAACCAAATACCAATATCATGGTTTACTAAGGCGCGCCTCTGCGTAGGGCACGCGGAAATCTCATCTGAGGTTACACCAAGGCCGCATACCAAGGCTAGCCTCATTAGATTTCATGTTTAAGCATGACTTTGGAGTGGGGATGTAAAAGTAAAATTAACCATAATCAAGAAGATTAATGGAAAAGGAAAAATATCAAAAAAACTGAATCTACAGAAATGGGTTACTCGCCTCATAAACTACTTTAAAAAGGCCAGTAGCACGGATCCATGCACAAATAAATGCAGATGGAAAAGGAATTACCCTCTCAAAAATAAAACCAAGACCCACATCTTCACAATAAGTGGAAAGACACTTCATGGCCTGAACACGAGTCTTTATGTCAGCTACTCTATGAGTGATACCTATCAAGTAAAAACTAGCATATGTAAGAAATAACCAAAAGCTTATTAATTTTAACTCAACAAACATCAGAGAAAAATATGAGCATTTGCATCTCAAAACTACATGTAAGAGTTACAACTGTGAGAAATGACTACATAGCCAATCAAAGAAATGCTAATACATTTTCATGGTAATGATTGCACCAAACTATAGAAGTTTCTGACCTGAAAGGCAAAGCACAACGTCGCAGCAATGTGAGTGACAATATCAATAACTTGTTGCTGGACCTGGACCATGCTTAGGTTAAGTTCAGTAGTCCAAGTAGTCGGTAAAAACAAAGAAGTTAATGTAAAAATTTTAAGTTCCTGGATGCAGCACCTGAACATTTTTCTCATTCCAGCCAGGAATAACACAAAGTAAACGGATCAAAATCTCAACAGATGGATCAAAATTTGTTTGTTATTCAACCTGCTTTTTAAAAGACACAATAGCTGAAACAAAAAACTCAGTAGCAAGATAAAATTTTGAATAAGCAGCCTCCCTCATTTGTTAAAGCAATTCATACAAAATAATCTCAGTAAGCGCAATACTCTAATAACATCAAAGAACCAAAGACAACATGTATATAATAGTACTATCTAGCATTTTTAGAAAAGACCAATAAATAAAGGAGTATATATTTATATTCACCTGATAAAGCAAAGAGAATATCACAAAAATCAAAAATAAAAAGGCATGATATGAGGATTAATCGACTAGGAGTACTTAACTACTATTTCCATGATATCCATGATATATTTATCCAAGTTTAACAGTGGGCAAAGGAATGGATAAAGGTTTTTCTTAAAAGCAAAAGAAATATTCAAAACAAACAGAGTTATTGACTCCATAACCTTGTAAATATTGGAAAAAGAATAACTAAGATAGAACCATACCATATACTTAAGTTGTTAAATCTATAAAATATTTAGGTAGACAAGGAAACCACACATAGAAAAACAAACAATTTCTTAAACGGGAGCATATTAACTAACCAGAAAATATTAACTCAAGAAAAACAGAAAGATAAAATTATATTGAAAAATGATCATCTACGAAATGATCAAAAGACATCAACTGACTTATAAAACATATGCACACATCAAGAGTTATTTTTCTAAGCAGACATTAGCGTCAGGGCTAGATAAAATTGTTTCCGATTGTAACAAATTTATATGATACCTGATATTGTGTCCAAAGCCGTCACTGGAGCTATGGTCCAAAATGCCCTGCATGAGCCACATTCATGTAAATGATCAAAAGCCTTCACTGGAGCCATGTAAATGACAAAAGAGTTTCAATATTGGGATTTAAAGGTACAACTATTGGCTTTGAGGAATTCGGGATTTAATAAATGATCCCAAGTATTTATAATATTCTCAGTAAGTTAGCACAAGAGACTCATAATAAACCTATAACTAATAGTATAAGAGAGTACCTAGCTTGACTTTTCAACTGGCTGTCCCATTGTAGTCCAAAGAGCACCAATTGTGGACAAAGTGGCAATTATCAAATTTTTGTTACCGTCGCGTAGACACCCTTTTAGAGCTCCAAATAGATCTCCTAAAACAAGATAAGAGGGCACATCATGTAGATAATTATATACTCCATATACAAAATTTGACAGTTATTTAAAATTCTCCATTGAACGTACCAGTATGTTGGACAAACTTCTGAAAAAATCTCATGGAGCAATTTTTTGGTGGATGCATGTTCGGTTAGTTCAGCAACTTTTCTCTCACACGATTTTGAAGCGTTCTGAAAATAAAAGAAAAGAAATATGTATAAAAGGCTACATTAAATTATTTTTTGAATATTTATTATAGGCAAATGACAAAGATAGGCCACTTACCACTGCTTCCCAAAATCCAGACTTCTCCAACGTCTTTAATATATCAACTGGATCGATAAGGTCATACTTATCTAACTCCTAAGGTGAGGTGCTGATAGAGAAGATATCTAAGACTCGTAAAAGACAGCCATAAATCTAAGCCTCTAAGGTAAAACAACACGAAGCTATAATAGCAGTATCATTTACAAAGTCAGCTTCGAATTATTAAAGCTTAAGATGGTCGGGCCAGAAACTGTGCTGCACATAAAATTTTGGTTCAATCAGGCAAAACCTAGAACCTAATCGAGTATAAGGCTAGGCTAGTGGGTGGACAGACTCTGCAAAAGTAAGTGATAGCATTGAATTGGCCCGAACCTGTGCTACGTGGGGGAATTGACAACATTCGCCAGAAACATTGTTCAAATGCCAAACAAAGACTTCATAGTACACATACCATCAGCTACACTCTCTTCAGTGGGTACAGAACCCACAGCCTTAGGAACAGCTTCTGGTTCGGGCTCCTTGACCTGCTCAGACCTGACAAATGGAGAACTCGATCATAAGAAAATTCAATTTATACAGGTTGCATTTTAGATAGACACTGAGAGCTGCATATGTCAAATAACGAGCACAGGAGATAAGATCAGCTTACACCAGTTTCATAATAAGCCTAAAATATTGAGACACCTGACCAAAAGAACATAGTGTCGTGTAGAATCTGACTAAGAACTAAGAGACTGAAGCACCTGCAGAGATCTCCAATAGTTAAAACAATAACTAACAAATCGACTATGTAAGACCATGAAAATGCTCTCAAACACTTCCGTCAGAGTGATTATCAAACTATGCAACATAATATTCTTACAAAAGGAAGATCCACAACAACATCAATATGATAAAAAAAAAAAAACTACATAATTAAAATAAAAAATAAAACCAACAAGTTAAAACAGATCAAGATATTAATACCTTTAGGAGCTTTATTAAACATTTAACAACCAAATAAGAGAACTTCAGGTTTCTGATCGCAAGAGAATCATTTGATGCTGGAGATGGACATCTTGATGGATCCAGAGGTCTTAACAGATTTATAAGCACAGGAAATGATGACGCCGTCCTGGGTTATCCTGCACGTGCAATGCGGCCACACAACAGTAATTATATTACAAGAAGAGAGGAGAAAATACAAGCTATACTTGCCACATAAGTTTACAGTGATAGTTACCAGAATCTTTAACACCAGAACGTTCAAAGCTGTTAAAATTTGACTTCCATCATCCATCTCCGGAACCCTATCATCCAAAACCCAGAGCATCAGTTCCATGATAAGACTATCAGGGTACTCTCCTTAACGGCATAAGCAAGCCTCTTGCTCTGAAAAGTCTGCAATAAAAGCAATAACAACTTCAGATAGGAAGCCCTAACTTAACCCAAAACCATGGTCAAAGTTAAAGGGTTGACTCCCTATTATATGCTATTCCACACTTTTGTGTGAAACCGATGTGGGATAGTATCATAAACCTGCTAGAAATGATAACAATTGTGAGGATCTCATGGAAATAATGCGTAAGAGGTATGTCAAAAATAGTATAACAATTGTCTTATTCGCTACACGTGAAACTAGCCTATCAGCATCTTTCGCTATGTCAAACTAAAATCAAAAAACATATATACACAGCAAACTCTGAAACAGGGTGTCGGATCTATTCCAATCGCAATTAGAAAAGGACATAATCGCAAAACATAAAGATGACATTTGTACAATTTTTACATCAACGATCAGTCCCTGGAATGAAAAAGTCTAATAACTACTCAAAAATACATCTATTATCATTTTTATGGGCATTGTAATTTAAAAAATAATATATTACAGTTCTGGACTAACCGGTAGTACAGGCAATAAAAAGCGACAACTGGCTGAAAAATGGGCTCTCGGATCCCTAGCAAGGCTGCCCAGTGCTTGAATTGGCCCGATCCTGTGCTACGTGGGGAATTGACAACATTCGCCAGAAATATTGTTCAAATGCCAAACAAAGACTTCATAGTACACATACCATCAGCTTCACTCTCTTCAGTGGGTACAAATTCTCAACCTTACATTTTCAACTTATTAAAGAAGCAATATGCATGACAAAGTAAAGAGAATGGAAGAGGTCTTCTGTGAGAACATATAAACGTATAAAATGGTATGGCAAGAACTTCAATAGAACACAGACAATAAATAGATAGTCAGTTTTTCTTTTTCAGTTTCATTTACTCCAACGGTCCAACCTCAAAGGTCAAACTTTGTAGCTGGAATGTAAAGATTGCATATATAAGTTCACTAACTGCATTTCAAATGTATAGGGAACACATGAAGCTCAAGTTTCAACTTACTTAACCATACAAATGACTCATATTTTTCTTTAACCAATCCAGGACCATCGAGAAAGAAAAGCTTCCATGGTAAGGAAACCAAAGACAGTTACTTTGACTAATGAATTGTGATCGTTTAAAAGGAAAAAGGTTTGACAGTTTTGTGGGTTCCTTACAACCAAGCTCACCTAGATACTAAAGCAATCAGATATCGAGGACAACTAATTCTAATTCATTCCACAAATAACCTATGCCAATAGACGAAATGAAATATGCAAAATGACTGATAATCTGATGCTGGTCTGTAGCCGGGTCGCTGGTCTGAAATGAAATGAAATATGCCAATAGACGAAATGAAATGAAATATGCCAATAGACCATATGATTTTAAATGATTTATGAACGTTACTAATCACACAATAGACGAAATGAAATGAAATATGCCAATAGACCATATGATTTTAAATGACTTATGAACGTTACTAATCACTATTTCTGATTTTGAAATAACAATCATTTTGCTATTTAAGTTTATTACATTAATTTGTCCCCTACTTTTATTCAAACAATTTTTTAAAATTGACTTGAGGCAAAGGATCTCTCAATAGTAGATTCAAGATTGAGTAGATTTTACGATTGAAAGGATATCAGATTTGGATTTTGGAAAAAGAAAAACTATGGCAGCAAGTCCATTTTGTAGTTAAATCATGAAATCAGGTCACTAGATTGAACAAAAGGAAGTCTTATATCTCGATCAAAATTTTTATTCAATTGCAGTATTACGAGCATAAAATTCCCAGATAGCAAGTCCATTGGTAATTTATCAAAAGCATATATTCATGTTCTATTAAATACAGCACATCTTATTTGGATAATCACATATATACCGCATAAAGTGACACAATAATACCACATAGCTATTTCACTTTTGTTTTCATTTTGTCCCATCCAAAAAGTACCAAAACAAAAACCAAGAGACGAGTAGATATTATGAGACTTATATAATGCCTGGTTTCAGTTGAATATATATCATGACAGAAATTAATAAGGTTTCATCTAAAAAATCAATTGGTGATAGAAGAAAGGCCCATGGAAATTATATAGTCCGATATGGGATAGTAGTACTCCTATTATATTTCTAATTAAAATTGCCAAACAGAATCTACATAAATTAACTTTAACTCAATATATATAGATACCTTGTAATCATTGTTGGGTTTATAGCAAGCAATATCAACGAGACACCAGCGACGCTGCATATAACAAGATGGAATGGAGTTAACAAACATAAGGAAAGCGTACATACAACTCATCAAACAAGAAAGCACAGGCAATGTTCAACAGCTACTTCTCGGGATTAGTTATGGAAATTCTCAATTCACACATTTCTTCGTACAAGAAAACACACATACAGCTAAATCTACAAACATTCAAAAATGGCAAAACAAATGCCAAAGCTTGCTAAACATTGAAATCCCAAACGTATAAAATGATATGGCAATCCAAATGATATGATATTATCATTTGAAAGGTCAACCCAACTTTGATAATTAGAAAACACAGAGACAGAAAGCTAAACAAGAAATGATAATTACTTTTAACTGACATAAAGCTAAACATTTGAAAGATGAGTAGTTTCTCTTCAAGTTTTAACATGCAGGATTAAACGATCACAATTCAAAAGTCAAAACTACACTGTTTGGTTTCCTTACCACATCATTTCTTCGTACAAGAAAACACATATAAAGCAAAATCTACATACATTCAAAAATGGCAAAACAAATGCCAAAGCTTGCTAAACATTGAAATCTCAAACGTATAAAATGATATGGCAATCCAAATGATATGATATTTCAAATTATCAGTAATTTGGATTGACCTTTCAATGCCAAAGCTTGCTAAACATTGAAATGACAAAGTAAAGAGAATGGAAGAGGTCTTCTGTAAGAACATTCTAAATGTATAAAATGATATGGCAAGAACTTCAACAGAACACAGACAATAATAGACAATAAATAGATAGTCAGTTTTTCTTTTTCAGTTTCATTTACTCCAAAGGTCCAACTTTGTAGCTGGCATGTAAAGAATGCATATATAAGTTCACTAACTGCATTTAAAATGTATAGGGAACACATGAAGCTCAAGTTTCAATTTACTTAATATGTATTCACTGCAAATGACCCATTTTTTTCTTCAACCAATCCTGGACCATCGAGAAAGAAAAGCTTCCATGGTAAGGAAACCAAAGACAGTAGTTTTGACTTTAGAATTGTGATCGTTCAAAAGGAAAAAAGGTTTGACAGGTCTCGTGGATTCCTTACAACCAAGCTCACCTAGATACTAAAGCAATCAGATATCGAGGGCAACTAATTCTACAAATAACCTATGCCAATAGACGAAATGACATATGCAAAAAGAAGTAAATTATTTTGCAAGAACCTGCTGTTAATTCTCCATCTGGTCCTGCAATTTTGAAAGGAGGATATCTTCCAAGAACCTATTGTTAATTCTCCCATCCACCTCGGGCCTGGTTCGGGTGGAATCGAGGTTGTTTCGGGGTGAACTGCCGGACCAGACAGGGAACGGGTGGCGGTGTCCCTGACCCCGTCGGCGAACAGCAGCAGCGGTGCATGTGTGCGAAGGGGAGATGGCACTAGTAGTTGATTTGGCGGTGAGAGCCGAGAGGAGGGCGACGGAGATTTAGGGTCCGATTTGAGGGTTTTGCTGATTTTGGGATCTTTCAATTGGGAGGCAGTAAGGCCGAGAGAGGGAGGAGAGGCGGTGTCCGGTGGTGGTGGTGGTGGTGACAATCGGATTCTCTTTTTTTTTAGGGATGAACATGAAGTGAGTTGAGAGAGAGAATGAGGATGACCGTTGTGGAGGAATGAGGATGACCGTTGTGGAGGATTCTTTTAAAATTTAAAGTGGGCCTCTTGATTGTTTTTCTTTTTGGGCGAAATAAGGTGGGCTAAGTAAATAAGTTCTTGGGCCCAATTAATCGTTGAGAATTATTTATTTATTTATCCTAATCTAAACCTCAAGTTTGGTGAAAAGATTTTAATACTCCGTCTGTCCCATTAAAAATGAAACGTTTTCCTTTTTTGTTTGTCCCATTAAAAATGAAACGTTTCCTAAAATGGAAACAACTCTATCTCTACTTTTTCATCTCTCTTACTTTACTCTCTCCTCATCAACTCACAAAACAACACTAAATAAAATCTCGTGCCGATTCCCAAATGTTTCATTTTAAGTGGGACGGAGGGAGTACCTTTTTGGAGGAAAAATAGAAAGTTGATGTGTCGTCTATCTAAAAATAATTTAAGGCAGAAATAATTAGACAAATAATAACCCAATAAAATCCTAACTTCTTGAACAAGTTTTAAATCACATTTAAAGTGTACACTACCATTAATTTTTTTTATAATTAAATTTTTAAGTTTATATATTAAATAGCCTTATATTTGAGTTAAATTGGAATTGTGCTAGAGATTTTAGTTTGTCTTCCATTTATTTAGGTTAAAATTGAGATTTAATCATTTATTACAATACTTTTTCTCCGAATTAATTCACAAGATAAACGACAACACATATATGTAATGTTTACAATTTTCATCTTATATTTACTCATTTAAAGTTTTCAATTCTTATATTTTTAATTCATCTCTAATTAAAGTTTAATGATTAAACTAAGGAATAAGATGAAATTATATATATTTAAGATTAAACTAACGAATAAGATGAAATTATATATAGTTAAAATTTGGGAAGTGGTCAATTGTTAACTAATTAGCAATCTCAAACTAAGACTAAATCTTAGCCATTAAATTAGAATATCTAGTGGTTGAAATAATGTCATATGGATTATATTTTTAATTAAGAAAATTAATAAATAAAATTAGATGGTAGTAATGTCAATTTCCTCTCATTAAAATCATCTTAAAACTTTAAATTTACGTAACTCTCTCGATTTAAAATATTTTTTCGCAAAAAATATATCAATTTAAAGATAATTTTATAAGGATTCCAACGATATCTCAATTGCATATGTTCCGATGACGTTCGGATGATGAAATTCGATCTTTTTTATTTTAGTTTTCGTAAATGTTGATAACTAGACAAATACATCAAAAAATCTCAATAAAACCATGTAAAAATCTCAATAAATATGTATTGATATTTTCTTGTACTAGTGTTGATATTCTTATGTCATATTGTTGATATTTGTAATACACACTATGTTGATATAGAAAAGCATTTACGAAAATTATCATATGATAACATAATGACAATATTACCCTTTTGTTGATATTTTGTCTACTATTTATTGAGATTCGTAAGATTTAATCTCATCCACTCATTTTAAAATCTAAAGGTGGAGATTTGGTCTTGATTTTGAATTAGGGTGCTATAAGCATTAGAATATGACCCTTTAAAATTATATATAAAGTAGTGTAAAATGTCACATTATTCAAAACAAACAAGATGCATAAAATATTATCGTTATTTTAAGTGATAGTAGTAATTTACTTTTTATACGTATATGTGGCGGGAAATACGAAATTTATTCTCTCCAATATAAAAAATTAATTTAGTCTTTGGCAATGTATATCAAGTTATGATATGGTCTGAAATTAAAAGAAATAAATAAATAATCAACTAAAATGTGATTATTGGATAATACAAATTTTCTAACTTGACTTCTCAAAGAAGTTTTAAATTTTTATGATTTAAATTATTCAGATATTTAATGTGAATATGTTTAACATTCCATATATTTTTTTCAAATTATTTTTTTATAAATTAAGCTATTGAATTTATATATTAATTTACCTTTTATTTGTATTAATGACTTGCATAGCACTTTCGATTAACATCTTTACTCACACATATTTTCTTTATTGGTATATCTTATTCTAATTAATTCATAACTATTAGTAAATAAAAAGTAAACAAGTCATTTAATCGTAGAATCCTGAAATAGCAAAATGATTTATTTAAATTATCTCCACTTAGCTATAGTTTCATTCATGTATAACTATGCTGACGTGATACAATGTAGTTCATTTGTCATGATAACACAAGTATAATCTATTTAATGACTTAAAGTTAATGTATATAATGTCAAAATAATATAATACGTAAGTGCTTTTTCAAATTTGCAATCGTAAAAATGACAAATATAAACAATTTGTATTTAATGCAATTTGTTGCAGAAAAAGTTTTATAGCAAAATGCATAAAATATCGAGGATAGTGAGCAAAGGTTCAATAAATCAACTAACAAGGCTATGCTACAAATACAAAAAAACACAAGAGACAACACAACACCCACAACCAACTATGAGCTACCTAGACCGGGGCACCTCGACAAACCAAGAACAGAGGAGAAAAGCAACACAACCAAAGGACAACATAACCCAAATTTAATAAGCAACAACCTCTATATATATCTTCACCAATCTATAGATAACATTTAATAACACATAAAAATATAATAATACGAAATCATGGATTAGATTCGAAAAACATTGCAAGTTTACAACAGATATATTATTAGAACAACACAACAAGATGATACAATAAAACATGACACAAGTTATTTTTGAAAGAAAAATAATTGAGTATCCCTCTCGACGTACGATGACAAGTTTTAGTGGGCAGGTGGCAGCGCCGGAAATCGTGGGAACGGGGAGCTAACTGATGGCAACGGCGGGAAGATGATTTTTGGGAAGCCGGGGATGGTCGGAGTTGGCGGAAACAGCGGGAACTGTTGGAGATGACGAACCGCTTCACAATTTCAGGCATCGAGGACGACCACCGCGAGAATGATGCATAGCACATACACGATTCTACCCATTTTTTGATGATGGATGAATCTAATAAATATTTGAAGGGAAGTTGTTTTTTTTGTGATGGAATAGATATGGAGTTTGAGGTGCTTATATAGTGGAGAGTTGGAATCCATGCATGCTAGCTAGCTACTTTATGTTGATGTGATTTTTTTATGTTTTTCTTTTCTTTTCTATTATTCTTTTGTGTTTATGATGGAAAATTATCATATTTTACATGTAACATTTGTGCCTCAAATTAAATATGGATATTTATAACTAATCTTTTGTAGTCCCAGTATAGAAATGGGTTGCGACATTTTAGGGTTGGGACCATTGGACCAATGACCGTAGACCAAAAGAATTAGGTTTCTTTCAGGTGTATTTTTTTCAATTTAATTATGAAGATATTATAATACTGTAGTATGGCATGTTTCTTTATCTGTAGACAATAAGTAAATCATGCTTTCACTTTAATATAGGTGTATGTATTTAATGTGTAAATTAATTTAATGACTCCATTAAAATTCAGATAAGTTGCATTAGAATGTAAATATTTTAGAAAAAGTTGAAGTAAATTAAATGCCAGCGAAGTGATACTCAATTTGTGTACGATTGTAACTTGTTGTAATCAACTTAATTAATAAACTACTACTAGTAGATATGTTATCCCACTACTATGTGTAGTGTAGGATGGCTAATTAGTTATGTGTGTAATACAAGATTAAAAAGCAAACACTAGATCGTAGGGTTAGTTGAATATAAACCATGAGGTTTGACTAATCATAATGAAAAATAAAAACTAACAAGTTTTTTTGTTAGAATTCCTAATTACCATATCAAGATCCATTTGGGGAACAGATCCTCTGTTGTTCTACAAATCATAGCATAGCATGTTGTGCAATGAAACGCAAGGAATAAAGAAGGAAACGCAGGTGAGTTCGGCATCGTGGAATTCGGACCTTGGAATTGGAATTGGAGCCTCAAATTCCAATTTAGCAGTTCGATTCCACTAAAATACAAAGATTTGGAATTGAATTCCAATTCCAATCAATTCTAGTTCCACATTTTCAATTCCATACCACAGCGAAAGAATTGTAATTCAATTTCTTAGTAAACGTATCAGATTTTAAAAAAAGTGCAGATCTTAATCCGGGTCGAAATGTAAACGGGTTATTTAAATACAGAAAATATCATTTTGCGTGTTTCCTCTCTCCCCCTCTCTCTGCGAATTTTCCCAAGCCGCTCTCTCCGCAACTATGCCCTAGCTTCTCTCTCTGTGACTGAGTCCACCGATTCATCTCTACGATCGGTCGATAGATATATAATCAGGTAATGATTTGAACTCTTCTTCATTTCTGCATTTCCAGTTCACCTTTCCTTCTCTTTCATGCTTCCGATTTTACTTTATTTCATATATCTGCTGGGAAAAGGGGTATTGGATTTTCTATGCTTTCATATTCATATGCTGCTTGTGTCTTCTTAGACTGAAATTGCTACTAAAGGCTACCGACTCAACTTCAATTTGCATTTCTTTATTTATTC
This sequence comes from Salvia hispanica, assembly GCF_029641045.1. Lineage (NCBI taxonomy): Eukaryota > Viridiplantae > Streptophyta > Magnoliopsida > Lamiales > Lamiaceae > Salvia > Salvia hispanica. The sequence continues at coordinate 687,146 of NC_142697.1, forward strand.
TGGAAGATAACTATTCTATGGCTACAAGAGATGTCAATGTCAATTTGTGGTGTGAGGGATGGATGATTGCTGAAAAAAGCAAAGCTATACTTGTTCTAGTGAGAGACAGGAAGCATGATGATAACAATGAGAAATGCATAGTTGAAAGTAGGCTACATTTTTTTTAAATAATCTGCAATGTTGAACCGAAACTTGTAATTTGTGGTGTGAGCTATGGCATTTTCATGCATATGTGAAACAATGTCCATTTTCAACAGATTTTGGAACATAAACAAAACTAGTTTTTTTCACTTTATAGGCGGCTGAATATATATTTCTCTTTCAGTGAATATAAGATTGTCCTATTCTCAATCTGTTGTCAAAAGTGATGCATAACTATAAGATTGTCTTATTCTTTTTCTCTCTCAGAGACTATAGGCTCAACTTCAATTTGCGTAGCCATTAGAACAGTTATCTTTTTCACCAAGACGAAGGAAATGGGGGTGGATCAGAGTGTAAAGGGTCTCGGAGAGTGAGGTGGTGGAGATATTCAGGAAGTCGTCGTTGGTGATATGTACTTGGTTGGAGAAGAACGAAGTGCAGGGAGATCAAGAGGCTTCTCCCCTAGGAGGTTTGAGATGGGTGATCTGATCAGTGATCCTTTGACCCTCATGTGCAGATTTTGAAGGTGTTTGTAGATAGACAGATGAGAGGTTTTTTGGGGCATTTGTTAGGCTTTATGCAGATCAGCTTGGTGAAGTGTTTGTTCAAAAGTGTTGATTCAAGAGAGAAGCAATGAGTGATTGTTGAGCAAAGTTCAGAAAGTTGATTGTGAAATAGTGAATAATAATTTTAAATTATAGGTTATTTACTAAAAATTTAAAACATTATAAAAAAATGTATATAATAACTATGAATTATACGGCTAAAACATATATATTAAACATGAAATAATTAAGAATGAAGCATAAAAATTTGGAAAGCTTTGATTCTGGAAATTATTTGAAATAACATCATTTCATTATGTTCTTTGAAGAAAAAAAAATAATCCATGTATCATGGAATACTAAATAAAAATACTATTCCTATATTAGAATTAATTGAAATTGTGACATCTCACGAACTACTTTCTATACAAAAATTTCATAGTTGTGAATAAATAAATTATAAATCAATATTATTAGACTAATTCAAATTAACTTATTACTATTTTGTTATTAATTGACACACTTAATATTAACAAATTTTAAAAATTGACATGGAATAAATATAAAACAATAGCTAAATGATTCAGGCAATATTAAAGTAAAATTTAAAAAAAGAATTAAGTTATAATATACTATTTAATTTATAAGAGCATTAATACTTCCATAACTCAACTTATATAGATATGTGGGAAAAATACTGATATATAGTATAGTATAATTTTCTACCATGGGACAGAGGATATAGTAATAACGTCTTATATAAGTGATCCAAAAAGATGGAAATATATATTAATTAGTGAAGGCTATCGCTTAGCCAAATATATAACGGACCAATAATATAGGCAAGCTTAAACTTAATAGCCTAATAGCTCATCTTTATAACAAAAGGAATAAACTACAGTTCATCAGACTAATATAATTATTGAAGAAGATTAGACCAAAAATATAAAGACCAATAATATGGGGAAGTCTAAACTTGATGAATAGCCTAATATCCAATCCACAATTAGTAGAACTATTAATAATATTATTATTGAAAAAGACTAAATATGAATATGCAAATTGGACAGGAGTATGCCAGTTGTGATGCTACACAGAAATTTCACCATATCATCGGCCTTCGTCCACGCTGTGCCCCTTTACCTCATTCTCTCATACAATTTGCCATCGTGAAGAGTAAAAAAAAAACAAATAAACAAAACAAAACACACAACCACAATGAAAATACAACAAATAATAAACATGAAATTGTACGAAAAAACGTCACTTTCTTAAGTATTGCACCAAACCTTTCGTGTAAACTTCACAGAAAAGTTGCTTGAATACTAACGCCCTAAGCAAAAAAAATATAATTAATGATTTTATATAATTTGCATACAAACATAAAATAACGCATTAAACAACATACCGCACGGTAATGAAAAACACACTATAACCCGATGGCATTGGTTATGGCTCCATGAGCAGTAGCTTCATAAACGTGGATGCAACGAATTTCGATAACAAAATAAATTGTGGAAGGCTCCAGATCATTGAGAAAGGTGAAGAATGATTCCATGATGTCGACCTTTCTTCATAAGATATGAACAAAAATTTCAAACTTAAGTGTGAGGTAAGTAGGAATGTGTAGATAGTAAGTCTTCAAACGACATATTTATAGATAAAAAAAAAATTAAACATGAGATGATGTATAACTTCTCCAAATTAAAGTCATAAATTTGCACCTTTAAATGTGAATAATAAGTTTCAAAAACTGAATAATTAATTAAAAAATTGATTGATGGATGGAAACTATATACGGACACACATTAATTTTATAAGAGAATTTAATATTTTGATTTTTTATTCTATTCTCATAGAGAATTCATGATAGCAAATATGTAACGGTAAAATAATGATGAGCATTAATTTTTGGATATTAAATTGAGTGTTACAAAGAAATGAAATGACATTAATTAAAATAATTTTATATTACTCGATACTTATGAAATTAAAAGAGACTAAATCTTTTAATCTAAAATGGCAGATAGATGAGTTTTTGATTAAAATTTTTAACCTATGTAATACGCATATATACTTGTTTGGTTCTTAAATGATAGTTAGTGATTTCCTATGTGCATAAAAATAATTTTGTACGTACATAAATTCTTTAATATATTGAAATAAATTAAGATACACACGCTGTGTGAAAATTATGTTAATTCATCAATATATACATGGTGGATTTCTATTTATTACTAACGCTTAACCCAACAAAAATTATTTTCCCACACAACAATGTGATTAGATTGTAACTGCTATTTTAAATTATCATAATTATTACTAATACAATTCTTAATTTTGAAAGAAGTTACAAATCCTATAATTATTATTAATACACTATATTGTTTAATACAAATATATTTTTGAAATATTCTAAATTAGTACTCAAAACACAACTTTTATATGATAAAGATGTATAGATAGATTTTCATTTGTAATACCCAAAATGATATATGGTCAAACAAGATGTTTATTACTTCTATGCATATTTCACATGTGAAATATTGTTGTATTTCGTTGCTCATTATATTTGTATCTTGTCGCATATATGTTTTTGTTGTATCGTCTACCTCTATCTGCAATTTAGAACGAACTTCCCTATATATATATACACACAAAAAATTATAGACCAAGAATTCCTCTCCAACTCCAAGTAGAATTCAGTTTGGATAATTAATTTAATTTAACAAAACTAGGAAAAATGCTTCTATAACTATGAGAACTCGATCGGGTCTAAGAAGTATAGGCCTGTTCAAAATGGGCTAACTATTAACGTCTATATATATTGAAAATAAAGCACTCACGAAGTAAAATTAACAAAGAAAAAGAAGCGGCTTCCCACCTAGTTGACCTATCAACATCCGTATATGAATATCAGAATATAATATGCTACAAATTAAAACGCAGATGAAAAAATTATTACAATTAATGAAACATAATGCTTGTGAGTCATTACAGAATTTAATTAATCGTTAATTAACATATCTACTTTAATCACATGCTGTAGATCATGATTTTGTAATGTACATGATAAAATAAATTAACTATCTTTAATTTATCTGTTTCAAAATATTATCTACATGGAATAATTTGCTTATTATTGATATGGTAATATAATAAAATATAAAATAAATTGCATGAGTTGAGAAAGAGGTCGTTTTATTTGACATTACTTTTTTTCTAAAATAAAAAAAATTACATTTGCATTCCAACTGGATAAATATTTTTGGAATGCAATTGTAATTTTTTAGTGGCAAGACATATCAATTTAATCTATTTTTTCACCAAGGATCCAATTTAAAAATCCAAATTGTCTAACTAATAAATACTACTATATGACACAATATTTATTTATTTAAGTCGAAATAATCATCATTAAAGTCTAGCTACAAGCCGAATAAAGAAAATTTGCTTTACTAGTGGCAAATGAATCCAATTAATTATATGCCGTGATTGGTGCTTCAAAAAAGCCACATTAAAGAATAAAAATACGTGTATTAATTATTTTCTGAATGATCCTGGAGAAAAGTCCCCTGTTTTTACAAATAACTGAGTTTCCTTAATATATTAAAAATATTATTCAATTATTATGCTAAATACAAAATATGTTGAATTTTTTAGTGTAATTGGGTTAGCTTGACTGATCAGTATTATCATAATGATACATCATATAATTATGGAAGTGCGGAGTGCACGCTTATTTGAATTCATTATGATGGTAGATGAATGGGGGTCCGGGGGCAGCGCCCCCGGGTAGCGGGGTCCAAGGGGCAGAGCCCCTGGCTGGGGTCGAGCTGTTAGCTTGGAAAAAAAATATTTCCAACGAAGTTGCTGTGTAAGAAATTCATCCGAAAATATAATTTCTGAAAGTCAAAGGACTAATTTGCAATTTCGAAAACCTTTTGAAAATTAGTTATTTTCGGTTTTTTCCCTCCAACCGATGCACTATACTTCTCGAACATCAACATATAGAAGTTCTGATTTCTTTGAGTTGTATCCGATCAAATATTTTGGTAGAACCACCGAAATTGATTTGATATGAAAGTGATTTATCACGACTTTCAGATTATCCGTTTTTTTTTTAATATTCTAATCCCTGACAAAATATCTATCGACATCATTGACAATTTTAATGAAGAACAATCTCAAATTTAAGCAATTTAACACAAGTACAAAGTGGGGCTTTACAATATTAAACATTAAAAATGTAGAGGACTCATTTCTAGTACTGGTAAATTAAATTTGTACCTTGGAATCTGCTTAACTTAAACCATATATAATTTATTTCTTGATCATGACCAAACTAAAGAGACACAAGATAAGACAGAAAATCATTAACCAAGATGATAAACATAGTTTGATAATTAAATAACATAATGTACAGTACTACACCTACCCAATGCATCATTATGTGCATGTGAGGGTCTGACTAAAAATGCTTTCAAAGAAATAAATAAAAATAAAATATAATAAAAACATATATTCTTTACAGCAGACACCATAGCTGTACACTAATCAAACACATTTTTGAATATATAATTATAAATCAATAAAGCATTTTTATACGCCAATTAACTAGGTGAGAATATACGGTAGTTACAAATATAAAGTGCCGAAAACTAGGTATTAAACAAAGGAAAGAATTCAAAATTATCCATAATTTATAATTTATTTGGGTGAAAGAAATCAAAATTATCCATACTTTAATATAGGTGATTGATTTTGACCTTATTAAAAACATCAAATTAATTAAATATTTTAATCTCAGTGTCGGTGGGATTCAAACGATTGGTATTAATACCGTTTCAGGTCGAACTTAAAAAGGATATTTTATATATTTAGTCAAGTAATAATTACTTAATTAATTATATTGATGATATAAATATCGTAATATTATAGTAGTAGAAATCAGAGCTGGTATCACTATCTATGAAATTGTCTATTTTCTGGTATAATGTATAAATAATTGAATAAAGTGTTCATGATTGCAATCTTTATTTTTTTGATTCACACTTTTCTCGTTGCGTCCACCTTTCAATTTATTATTTCCAAATAATATAAATCAAGAAAGAATATACATGATTGGATGATAAAGCCTCTTACTTTCTTATAATCAACAAAGAAATTTATATTTTAGTCAACTTTATTCGAAATTTATGAATTTGTTTATTTATAAAGTTCGAACATTTCAATTTAATTGCATTTAGGGCAATAACACAATTCCTTTTTGTGAGAGGCAAACCCCAGTACTCTCTTTTTGGATAAAAAGTAGTAAAGGGAAATTATTTACCGTGCATTTGAATTTTATAAATGAGATCTATTACAATGTTTGTCACTTTGCATAATTTGAATTTTCGTGCATAATAGTGAAATTAAAATTTTAATGTTTCCATAAACCATCTATCCTGGTTACTCAAAACTTCAACCTGAGCATCTCCAACGGTGAATGTCACGGTAGGACGTCGCGGAAGTCCTACCCGACGTCCGCCATTATGGAGCAAAAGGTCGGACACGTCTGTCCCATTAGCCCGTCGGATGTCCTCGGATATCCTCGCGACGTCCTACCTGACGTCCGCCATTGTGGAAGGGGTCGGACGTCCCGGTCGGACGTCCGAGTTGAAATTTAATTTTTTTTTTTTAAACTCTATAAATACGGCTCTATATATACGGCTCGTTAAATTTCGTAAATTTGAAACGTATAAGTTGAATAATTGTGATTTTATTTTATTGCGGGAAGTCCTACATTGTGCAGTAGGATGGGAAGTCCTAGTCCGTAGTGGGAAGGGCGCCACTGGAGATGCTCTAACGGAGGTAGAAGAAGCGTCTTTGAAATAGTAACATAGCAACCTAAATAATTGAAAAAAATGAAACCATTTTTTATTTTTTAAAGGCAATACTTTTCAAATGGGTATATACTTTAAGCAACTCGGTTCCCTAAGTAAAGTATATTTGTGAAATATAAGCATGTAGACGCTTTATTTAGTATCCTATGCAGATATATATAAAAAATTATTATAAATTTATGAAGAAAATTACTGGAATAGTTGAAAACATTAAACCGTATAAGAGTTTACCATACTAAACACAATTTTTTAAAGCGTTTTTAAAACTAGGTATTTCGATGAATTAATTAGATATTTGAATTCAAACTTATATTTAAAATCAGTTGTACTTGATACTAATTTTTAAGGAACCTTAATCTATGCAAGTCTAATCCGCCAAATGATCTTTGCACACTTGCATAATACTCCCAAAAAAAATCTAAATTATTATAAAAAAAAAAAGTTATGAAAAATATTGTGATGACAGAGAGATAATTTGACGAAGTTGAACTTGTAAAGTGTACTTCATTTTAATTTGTTTCCTTTTCTTTTATGACAAAAGTAAAGAAATCCTAGCAGCCCCAATCAATTACTCCTACTACACAATATGCATGTGGCAATTGTTAAATTGATAAGCTTTGTCCACATATTCAAAGAACTTAAACTATATTAGTATTATTTTAGTAATTAAACATGTTACTCTTATACATTACAAATACTCATTGTTTATCAAGGAAAATCCAAAATAACCATGTTAATTTTGCTCATAAAATTCAAGAAAAAAAAATGGTACTCATATAAAATAAACTTTCTCGACAAATAATCTTTGATGCTAAATAATGCATCAAAATCATATAATCTTGGCACACTTGCACAATACTCCCAAGAACCTAAATTATTATTTAAAAAGTTTTGAAATATTTAAATGAAAAAGAGATATTTAACAAGAGTTGAAAAGTATTTTTCTTCTATTTTTCTTTCAATAAAAGGAAAATGAAAAGAAAAAGAATCCATAGCAGCCCCAATCAATTGTTACAACATTGCGTGTGTCAATTGTTAAGTTGATGAGCTTTATCCCATATTCTATTTAATTTATAATATTTCTAAATATACTACTATGATATTTAGAAATACTCATTATTTAATTTATCAAGAAAAAATCTGAATCAACCATATTGTACTCATGAAATTATTTTTTTTAAATGACACCCATATATTACAAATTTTATAAGCATAAAAATACAACAATCATTTTTCACAAAATAGAAAATAAATTTAATTTTAAAATAATACTCTTACATTATAAATGGAAGGTTCACCTTCACTCACTCATCCTTAAGCAAATTCTCAACCATTCCCTTCTCTCTTTCAAAAAAATGTCCCGCCTCCGCCAATTCTTTGCCGGAAGATCATTTTCCGGTGACAAAGCCACCCGAAAAAAACTCCTCCTCTCTCTCCTCGCCACAACCGTCCTGGTCTCCGCCGTGATCGGAGTCGCCGCCGGAGTAAAATCCCGGCGCCACAGCCCCTCCGGCGCCGGCGAAAGCGCCGCCCTCAAAATCTCCGGCGCCCACGCCATCGCTCGAGCCTCCTGCAGCAGCACATTGTACCCGGAGCTCTGCTACTCCTCCATCGCCGCCTCTCTCGACGGCGGCAAGAAGGTGAAATCCCCCAAGGACATCATCACTCTGTCGCTGAACGTGACGATCGCCGCCGTGAAGCGGAACTACGCCGCCATCGGAAAGCTGCTCGCCGCCGACAAGGGCAACTTCACGAAGCGGGAGAAGGGGGCGCTCAAGGACTGCCTCGAGACGCTGGACGAGACGCTCGATGAGCTCGAGACCGCTGTCGACGAGCTCAGCGAGTACCCGTTCAAGAAGTCGATCGAGGCCCACGCCGACGACCTCAAAACCCTACTCTCCTCCGCCATCACCAATCAGGTCTTTTTTTTTTTTAATCGCAACATTCAACGTAAAATATTTGGTCTCGAGCATTAACCACTCTGACAATAATACTGTCAAATAATTTTAGTGTCTTGTTATAAGTCTCGCTAGTGAAACTATGTAACTTAATACTAATGAGTAACGAAATTCAACTAAAGCATACAAAATTGAAATTAAACAATAAATCTAACACAATGTTTTTTTTTTTTTAATTCAGGAGACCTGCCTGGACGGCTTCTCGTACAGCAAGGCCGACAGGCACGTACGAGAAGTCTTCATAGGAGGGCAGGTCGTTCGGGTCGAGCAGCTCTGCAGCAACTCGCTCGCGATGCTGACCAACATGACGAAGAAGGACGCGGAGGAGGAGAGGAAGCTCAACGGCGGGAGGAAGCTCACGGCGGCGGCGGCGGACGGGGGCTGGCCGGAGTGGATGTCGGCGGGGGACAGGCGGCTGCTGCAGTCGTCCTCCGTGACACCGAACGTGGTGGTGGCGGCGGACGGGAGCGGAGACTACAAGACGGTGGCGGCGGCGGTGGCGGCGGCGCCGGAGAAGAGCAGCAAGAGGTACGTGATTAGGATAAAGGCGGGGGTGTACAGGGAGAACGTGGAGGTGCCGAAGAAGAAGACGAACATAATGTTCGTCGGAGATGGGCGGACCACCACCATCATCACCGCCAGCAAGAACGTTGTCGACGGAAGCACCACGTTTAACTCCGCTACAGTTGGTGAGTTACGGTTCTTGCTTTTTCGTCTATTAAACGTGTTTTGTATTTTGTTTTTAATGTTTTATTCGTGCATGCATACTCATTTTTCCACTAAAATTGATTTTTTCTTGCATCTTGCCTTTTCAACTTTCTTAGGTAAGCATCATTCGGTTTAATTCATATTTTGGTTTAATTTTAATATTTTATGTTTGCAATTTCCGTAAAATATAAACCATTATGTAAATAAGTGAAAATTACTACAATATGCCTGATTTTCAAAATAGAGAAATAAGTAAATTATATACTCCTAGCTATTTTACAAAAATACAGAAATGGTAGTCATTCTCACTTTAATACAATAAAATTTTGATAATATATTATACGATAAATTTCGTAATTTCTACTATATGTTTTCAAAAAATTTATATCTAGCTACATGGAATTTTTCTATGGTATGTGGAAGATACTAGAATAATTAGATCTCGTATCAATAGTTAAATCAATTTTAAAACATTATGATCTTCACATTATGCAATACTAATACAACTTCAAAATTGTTGCATGTAATTAAGTGATTTGATTTAAGAAAATATTGACAAAAATCGAATGTGTGTGTGTGTGTTCACTAGGTGTCGAAAGTGACTAGAGTAGAACAAAGTAGAGGCTAGGATTGGGTTGTAGTTAGTGGGGGTGGGTTATTGTGCTTCGATATATACGAATCTACTATACATACAAAACGTTGAGTACAAAATCACATGAATTCTTTTGTTTTTAGCGTCTGCCCATTTAGATAAAATGGCAAAGAAGAGAAACAATGTATCATTACGTTTCTTAGAAGCCTTCCATATTTCTAGAATTGGGTCCCAATATATTAGTTATAATATTATAGTTATAATTAGTGGCTAAAAAATATTAGTAGAATTTTAAACTAATAATTCTCTATGCATAAGTTCGATAGGGGTTGAAGATAATTTTTCTGATAACTATAATCGAAATATGATTAATTCTTATTCCCATTTGAAAAAGCTGTACAAAAAATTAAATGAATTTATTCTTATTCCCTGATATTTTTTCCGATCGCCTAGTTGTAAAGTTATGCTATATATGAAAACAAGATAATTAGTCAAGTTGTCAACTATCATGCAAATGAGTGACTGACCTTTTTCTATAAAATAAATCATGACATGGATGTTACATCTACATAGACTATATATATTAGGAATATAAATAAGATAACAATTTTTCACGGTATATTTGCATGCAAATATTTGACTATGTGCGCAATTGAATTCTTTGTATACTATATATGGAAAACTGTGTGCATGCGTATATGGCTGTCGAGCATTATAGAAAATAGATATAGATATGATAAATAATGTATACATCTATCAATTTATTTATTTTTAGCTTTATTGGCAATACTCTAATTAAATACATAGTAGTACTGTGTTATGTATACAATATATTTCTTTATTCATACACATATATGCATACAGTGACTGACATATATAAGTCACGAGAGGTCCAAACCCCTAAAAAAATTAATATTTATTAATATTGTTAAGTACTGTATTAATGTTTTTATATAAATAAATTATGTAAAAATTTCTATCATCCAAATAAATTAAAAGAAATTCTTGTTTCATTATTTTAAAGTAGTACTCCTTTCGTTCCATAGTGATAGAGACATTTCATTTTGCACACTCGTTTTGAAAAAATAATTATATATAGTTAAAGTGGAGAAAAAGTAAAGAAAGAGAGAGAATATTATAGAGAAGACTCTTCTCTACGTTATTCTCTCCCTTACTTTACTTTTTATCTACTTTAACTATTTATAATTATTTTTTCAAAATGAGTGCGCAAAATGAAATGTCTCTATTACTATTGAAGTGAGGAAGTACAAAATTTGGATTATATAGACAGGAAATAAATTCTACGTCTTTTAAAGCATGATTTGATGACATTGAAATGTTTCATTTTTATTGATGTGATGATTCATAAGTTAGCACGTTCTTCGCTTACTTCCCTCCTTTAATTACGCTTTTATTGTCACTTAAAACCCGGCCGACACCTAAATCACCGACACAAATTATTTGACTGCTTTCTTATGTATATTTACTAAATTTTCTTTAAAAAAAATTAGCAATCACTATCGGTAAATAGTGGTTGCAAAATTGTTTAGTCACTAGATTTGTAATAGGTTACATAAAATCACATCAATGTATATAGTCTAACATTTAGTCAAACTATCCCATTTCAACCACCTTTTGATGGTTTCGTTAATGCCATTGCTTTAATTATAAAGTAGTTCCATCCACTTTTTAAATGAAATAACATGGCATCTAACTTATTCTCAAATGTTGGTTTGCAGCTGTAGTAGGAGAAAAGTTCTTGGCCCGAGACATCACTTTCCAAAACACGGCCGGGCCCTCCAAGCACCAAGCCGTCGCGCTTCGGGTCGGGTCAGATCTTTCCGCATTCTACAAATGCGACATTCTGGCCTATCAAGACACGCTATATGTCCACTCCAATCGAAATTTCTTCATAAACTGCTATATAGCTGGCACGGTTGACTTTATCTTTGGTAACGCCGCCTCAGTGCTCCAAGATTGTGACATCCACGCCCGTCGCCCTAATTCGGGTCAAAAGAACATGGTCACGGCCCACGGCCGAACCGACCCGAACCAGAACACGGGCATAGTGATACAAAAAAGTAGGATTGGAGCGACTTCTGACTTGAAGTCAGTCCAAAAAAGTTTTCCTACTTATCTTGGACGGCCCTGGAAGGAATATTCCAGGACCATCGTCATGCAGTCGTCCATAACGGACGTGATACACCCGGCCGGGTGGCATGAGTGGAGCGGGAGTTTCGCCCTCAATACTCTGACTTATGGAGAGTATCAAAACACGGGGGCCGGGGCGTCCACTTCCGGAAGGGTTAAATGGAAAGGGTACAAGGTGATCACGAGCTCGACCGAGGCAGCGGGTTACACGCCAGGGAAGTTCGTCGCCGGTGGGAGTTGGTTGCCCTCAACCGGCTTCCCTTATTCACTAGGGTTGTGATTCTTGTGTGTGTAATTTTTAGTTGATGAGATTGGTTTTCATAATTGAGGCCCATAGCTAAGGCCCATTTGAGTTGCTTCAATAATCCTTAATGTGTAATTTAGTGGCTTTGTGTCGAAAATAGGAATAAGTTTTATCTTGTCATCTTGTGGATTGTAATAATGTATTCCATAAAAATGAAAAAATGCAAGTTTTTAGCACGTTATTACATGAAGAGTATTTTTAGCACATTATCACATCATTTATAAAACATATATTTTTCATAAAAAATAAAAATATTTTCCATTTTTTTATGTATGACATAATTTAATTTATTTGACGAATTCTTACATCACAGGTTGTATGTATTTTGACCCTACACCTTTTTGTTTTAAATCTTTTGTCATTATTGATTTTGGATCTAGAAAATTAAATACTTACCACCCGGCCCAAATGTTATCAACAGGGGTCCATTTGGCGATTTAGTTTTTTTGTACTCATATTATATGTTTGATTTTATTTAATCTTACTATTATATATATATTTGAATGTTTCATCCCAACCTACACTATATCATTCCAAATACGAAAGGCTATAACATGTCTTATTCTCTAATGTTTAATGCTACTGTTTTAAAATTTTTAAAGTGGAGAATTATAGGACTTGGAGGCAAGAGTGCGCAAAGAAAAAAGATTGGTATAGACTATAGACACTACATTTATTTCAAATTACATATTTTCAATTGATTCCTGTTATTGTGGATTGGCAGATAGGAATGACATGAAATCATTGGGGATTGAAAGATAAGAATGAGATGAATTTGTAGGAGAGAGAAACTGAGAAATAACATTGACAGTGTAAAAAGGAGTATAAAGAAAGATATAAGAAAATATATTATTGTTGTATATATTTGGAGATTTGGTCAAAGCGAATAGAATATAGAGGGGCAGAATATAGAGGGCCCTTCTCATTTAAATTTCATTCATTATGCTCTCAAACATACGGTTGAGCACAATCAATGGCAATCAATTTGTCAAATTTTAAAAGGGCCAATTTATAAATGCCAAAATAGAATTTGAATATACCAATAAATTCATAGTACTTTAGAAAAGATACTACTCCTTAATTCTTCTCATAGTGTTTCTAGTGTACTCATACAAGATGCGCAACGCATTTAATAATAATAAAAAAACCCATCAACAATTCAAAATTAATTTGATATACATAAATGGCCGTTTGGTTTAATAATTATCTTGTTTTGTTCAGTGGGATTCATCATAATAGAACTTAACATGAGATACAACCAAGTTAAAACTTTATTTTTTTATTCATATAATTTTGTTGAGTCTTCGGTACTACCTCCGCCCCTGAAAATTTAACACAGTTTACCATTTCAGTCCGTCCCTAAAAATTTAACACACTTCACTTTTTACCATTTTTTATAGTGGACCCTCATATTACACTAACTCATTCTTACTCACATTTTCTTATAAAACTAATACTTTAAAAGTAGGACCCACATCCTACCAATTTTTTGAAGTCACTTTCGATTACATTTGTTAAAATTCGTGTCGGGTCAAAGTGTGTCAATATTTGAGGGACGGAGGTGGTATTTTATAAGCATGAGTTGTTATGCAAAAAACTTAATAATTTTTTTTTTAAAATGCTAAATCGAAAATTTAGAAGAAAAAAATGTCTCGTAAAATTAGTTATGAATCTTTTTTTTTTGACAAAATTAATCTTAGCTAATTCAATCTTTGAGATAATGCTGTCTTAATTTAATATTGAGAAACAAATTATCTCTACTGTAAAAGCGCGTACTCATCTGGAACAAATGTGAAAGCGCTTATCCCACACACGTTAATCCAGCCAGAGCACACTGTATTACTCTCTCAACAAAACTAATGGTTAAATAAAACAAAAGAAGCATCGAAGAAGAAGTATTCAATCAAATTAACAAACACAAAAATCACTCAATAAATACCCCAACTCGAGAAAAAACACAAACACCAAAACACGCCTTTTACGCAAACACAAACTCAGCCATGGACACCGTCAAGTCCTTCAAAGGCTACGGCAAAGTCGACGAGCGCGACGACACCGAGTTCCGTCGCAAAACTCGGAAGCGCCTCATCATCCTCGCCATCTCAGCCATTCTTCTGATCGGCCTCATCGCCGGAATTGTCGCCGGAACTTTAGCTCACCGGAAAAACAACTCCGGCGAAACTCCGGCGACCACCTCGGCCGCGCTGAAATCCATCTGCAGCGCGACCGAGTACCCCGAGTCGTGCGTCACGAGTCTGAGGTCCGCCAACTCGTCCGATCCGCAGACGATCTTCCGCTACTCGCTCTCCGTGGCCGCGGACGCACTGGCGAAAGCGTCCGATTTCGCGGCGGAATACGTCCGCAGCCACGGAAGCCTCGGCGCGAGCGCCAGGCAGGCGCTGCAGGTCTGCAGCGCCGTGCTGGGCGACGCCGCGGACTCGCTGAGCGAGACCGCCGACGCGGCCCGCGCCAGCGACAGAAAGCAGCTGCTCTCCGTCGCGGACGACCTGCGGACGTGGCTGAGCGCGGCGATCACCGACCAGGACACGTGCCTCGACGCCCTCGACGAGGCCGGGGCGAACGCGACCGCGGTTAGGGATGACGTCAGCAAGTTGCTGGCGAACTCCACGGAGTTCGCCAGCAACAGCCTGGCGATCGTCACGAAGGTGGTCGGATTTCTCGGGGGGTTCAAGATTCCGGCGCACCGGCGGCTGCTGGGGGAGGCGGCGGATGGTTTTCCGGCGTGGGTCGGGGCGGCGGAGCGGAGGCTGCTGCAGGAGGTGAGGCCGAAGCCGGATGTGACAGTGGCGGCGGACGGCTCCGGCGATGTGACGACGGTGAATGAGGCGGTGAAGATGCTTAAGAAGAAGAGTAAGACGAGATTTGTGATATATGTGAAGGCCGGAGAGTATAAGGAGAATGTGTTGTTGGAGAAGGCGCATTGGAATGTGATGATCTACGGCGACGGCGCCGCTGCGACGGTCATTTCCGCCGACAAGAACAATGTCGACGGAGTGGCCACCTTCGACACGGCCACTTTCGGTTAGTGTTTCAGTCTCGTATTTTATTTTTTATTAATTTCAAATTTTAAATGAAGTAGTATAAAAATTAATGCAAGATGCAAATTAGGACTATAATTTTTTTAACAAGTGATGGGGAATTTAGATGTTGATTTTAAATTTTTGTTTGGACTTTAGATTTATAATTCTAGCATCGATCGAATCTGAGGGAAGCACTCCCCTAATTTATGATCTGAAAATGTCAGATAACATGTGATTTGATACAAATAATGCTTCAACTAGATCATGTTATAACACGTCATGAAAGTTTTGAGACACTACCATGTGAATTTTTTAGGTCAACATCATTATATTTGTTGCTCTCACTTTGTTAGTCAAAATCATGAACCTCCACTTTTCATTCGTTAATTAAAAGTAGCAATATTTGATTTATTTATTTTATTCACTAAATATGCATAATGTATGAATATGGTTAGTTACCAATCATGTGTATTAAGTGTGGTGTCTACACAATCATCTCATTTACATTGGTGGTGTGAGCAATCTAATCAAATGCACTTAAACTGTGTTGTATGTAATGATTTCACATAGGTAAAGATATTATTCTATAATAGACTTGCAAACCAAAATAAAATAATATAGTGGACTTCTACTTATTTTAGTCACTAAGTTTAGACTTGCAAGCAAGTGCCATATAAGTGAACTCTTCAACATTGTATCTCTTAAGATTTGATATATTTTTAATAGTTGAATTAACTATCTAAATTAAATTTTTGGTGCAACAGCTGTCGCTGGCAAGGGATTTATAGCCCGGGACATAGGGTTCAAAAACACGGCCGGGCCACACAAGCACCAGGCCGTGGCCCTCCGATCGGGCTCCGACCAATCTGTCTTCCATCGATGCTCCTTTGATGCTTACCAAGACACCCTCTACCCCCACTCCAATCGCCAGTTCTACCGCGAGTGCAATATTACGGGCACCATCGACTTCATCTTCGGGAACGCCGCCGTCGTCTTCCAAAAGTGCAACATCATGCCTAGGCAGCCCATGGCCAACCAATTTGTGACCATCACTGCACAAGGCAAGAAAGACCCTAACCAAAACACTGGCATTTCCATCCAAAGATGTGTGATGGGCCCATTTGATAAGCTCACTGCACCAACTTATTTGGGCCGGCCTTGGAAAGATTACTCGACGACCATCGTCATGCAGACCGAAATCGGCGGGTTTTTGAACCCATTGGGCTGGATTTCTTGGGTAAAGGGTGTCGACCCGCCCAACTCGATTTTTTATGCCGAGTATCAGAATACCGGGCCAGGGTCGAGCACTGCCGGCCGGGTTAAATGGGCCGGGTATAGGCCCACTGTCACAACGGCCGAGGCGTCTAAGTACACCGTGAATTCATTTATTCAAGGCCCATCTTGGCTGGCTGAATCAAATGTGGTTTTTGATTCGACATAAATTAACATATACCTATACAATTAGTTTTTTTTTGTTTAATTTTGATATCTTCTCTCTCTGACAACTTTGTATTGTAAAATTAATTCGCTTGGTATTTGAAAATTTGTATTTCCATCAAAACTTTATACGGTTACCTGGTTTGGGGGTGATTAAATACTAACTTAGTTACAGTAATAACTAATAACTAATATCAACTTTGTATGTTAAAAATATCAACACAGAGACATAAATTTATCAATTTCTTGTGCTAAACTTATGTCTTTGTGTTGATATTTAAATTTTACATATTGTATTGATATAATTATGTCTTTGTGTTGATATTTTTAATACACAAAATTGAAAGTCATTAGTTATTACTATAAATTAGTTAGCACACTAACGCAATTCCTAGCTAGTTGACTATTTTCTCTAGATTAGCTATAGATGCATAGTCGAGACTGTTTCAATTAAAAAAATACAAACTTCAAATTCCACATACACTAAGGGGCCGTTTGGTGGCTATGTTACGACTCGTTGATAGTAAAAACATTTAAATGTAACAAATATTTCCAAGGAAAATAAAATATGTAGCCAATCTTTGGACCATTCATTGTATCTCATCATTATATCACTTCTGATAGTTCTATTAATTATTACTAAAAATAAATAAAATTAAAGAATTTTAATCTAAGTTTATAAAGTCAAAAATAGAACAAGGTTTTATTTTACCAGAATCTAACCAAAAGTGGGACCCAAATTTGAGTTATTGCAAAGCCTATAAACTTCTCCTATATATGATTGTTCAGCAAGAATCCTTAAACTGTAAACATCGCACTTTGCCATTTCATCCAAAAGATTAAATCTTTCGGCGGCTGAGGATAAACCCAGAAATCCCTTTCCCGTTTCGATTCGTATAAATCAAAAAAATGCGGAAATTTGCGGCGGAAAAGTCCAAAAATTTGTTAGCACATAGGAAAATCTGTGCTGTCAGTTTGCAGCATCCCACCGCTTCAGTCTTCTCATCTCAATCACATCAAAATCCGCTGCCCCAATCGTCTATTCTCCTGCGTTTCCTGAGCTCTGCTGCTTCGAATCCATCTGCTCCTTCTGAATCCATGGCTTCTGATTATTCCTCCACCCCTATCAAGATCGATTCCATCAATCCTAAGGTGATTTGTTTTTTTAAAAAATCTTGTTCGGGTGTTTCCCGCTTGTTTTTATTTGTGGTGTTAGTATTGTTTTTTTGATGTTTGTGATCTGATTTTGGGAGTGGTTATGATTTGTGTGTGAATTTTTTGATTAGTTGACCTTCTGTTTTTGGTGGGGTATGCTGTCAACACTGAGCTGGCCACTACTCTCAGTCTTCCATTTTTATGTTGCTTTATTTTCCAGGGTTGTTTTTCTGTGTGATTGGTTATTTTGATAATGTTTTTGATCATTGGCTTGTTTCTTGAGCTGTGCGTCTGAGTGTTAAGTGTTTGTTGTTGGGAAATAATAAAGCACAAGTAATCACTAATGCAAATGAGATTAAGTGTTTATCCAGTCCGATACGATGTGTGTCTACGGATGGCGTGATGCCAAGCTATGGATTTCACTATTTTTTCGGATACAACTTACAATGAGAGAACAACTACGTATAGGTAATGTAGTGAGCCATAATCATCCTAGTAATAATAGGAATCGTACCGGGCTAAAGAACATGTACGGAAGCCGACAAAAAATTGGATCTTGGAATGTATCACTTTGAAAGGCTCCATATTCAAACATTTCCTATCTGAAATAGGAGTATGTAAAGAATGTGATTTTGTTCTGTTTGATGATGTGATACCTATCTCGGATTTACTGCTTTTCCTTTTCATGGTGTTTCGTATTATCAGCATTTGATTGCCTTGTTCAAATGCTATTCTTGGAGAGAAGGGGGGAAATCTAATAATCGAACAAACTTCTTTACCAGGTTTTGGAGTGTGAGTATGCAGTCCGTGGTGAAATCGTGAACCTTGCTCAGGTAAACGAGTTCGTTCACCCTTTGAGCTTCGATGCATCATAGGCATTTTGTTTGTGAACTTTGAGGTTGTTATTTTACATGCTTTGTTTTGACAGAAATTACAAGAAGACTTGAAGGTCAATCCGGATTCTCATCCCTTCGATGAGGTGAGTAGTGTATTAGGCATTGAGTTGCTTGCAAGTTCAAATCGTAGCGTGATGTGTAAAGTATATTAGAAATTTTATCGACTTGTGGTATGAATTTGAAAGTGAGGATGGAAAGTTCAAACAAAAATATACAATTTTCAAATACTTGTAGAAGCTTGATTTGATGAGTATAGTTTACTAGAATCGATTATGTGATAGTTTTCTCATCAGTGAAACATACAATCAACTCTGAATTGAAAAAAATTTGATTTGAACTTGTGAAAGTCCTGTGAATAAAAGTAACGTTGCTCTCGTTAGTTCACACAAGGTGATATTCATGCTAGAAGCTTGCTTTCGTGATTTCAATTTGATCAAATTTGCGAAAGTTTTGGCATTTTTATAGTTTACTTGAATCGCAATAGCATTGGCCAAAACACTGCGTTTGCTTCATTTTCTCTTTGTTTCCGCAGATAATATACTGCAATATTGGAAATCCTCAATCTCTTGGGCAGCAGCCAATCACCTTTTTCAGAGAGGTGTGTAACGCTCCAATGGTGCAACGAAGCTCGAAATTGTGCAGTTACTTGTATTTCAAACATCCTCGTTTCTGATTTCAGGTCCTTGCTTTGTGTGACCATCCTGCCATTTTGGATAAAGGCGAAACACAGGGGATATTTAGGTATTCATCGTAATCATATCTACCTAACGTTGTTGTATTGGAAGGAGTCGTGACAATATGTATCCCTGTTGATATGGGATTTTTGATAGGCGATTGTTTCCTCAATGAGGGATTCTTGTTTTAACTTTGCTTCTGTCGAGATTGAAACGAGTTGTGTTTTTCGACTTTTTAGTTGATCAAGTTATGCGTTTGTCTTCTTTAAACGAGATTTAGTACTGTTTTTTCCCTTTTGTCTATTGTCAGTGGATACATGTGGAATAGTTAGGTTGCATGTTTTTTGGCTCAATCTTTGTTTTCTAACAAAATCATTGTTGTGAATCTCTAGTGCTGATTCTATCGAGCGGGCATTTCAGATACTCGATCAGATTCCTGGACGAGCCACTGGAGCTTATAGCCACAGCCAGGTAATAAAATTAGCATTTTGAAATCTAATTCATATGATAAATTCATGTCTCATTCACTGATGTAACAACTTGTGTTCATCATTAAAATCAGGGTATCAAAGGACTGCGCGACACAATATGCTCTGGCATCGAGGCTCGTGATGGATTCCCGGCCGATCCAAATGATATCTTCTTGACAGATGGCGCAAGCCCTGCGGTATTCACAAATTCACCTATCACTGTTCAGACGAAACAGGTGCAATTCTAGATATAACAACATCCGCCCTCGTCTTTCAGGTGCATATGATGATGCAGCTATTGATAAGGTCGGAAAACGACGGAATCCTTTGTCCTATTCCGCAGTACCCTCTGTATTCCGCTTCGATTGCCCTGCATGGAGGCTCTCTTGTACGTTTCACATCTTTTTCTTCTCTTCAAAATCGAAGTATGATATAAAGTCATCACGTTATTGTCTCCTAGGTTCCATATTATCTCGATGAGGCTACGGGATGGGGTTTGGAAGTCTCTGATGTTAAGAAACAGTTGGAAGCAGCCAGATCAAAGGGTATCGATGTGAGGGCTTTAGTCGTTATAAATCCCGGCAATCCCACCGGGCAGGTAACAAACTGGCCAAACCTCGTGTTTGTAGATACCAATTCCATTTTTCGTTATTTGGTTCCCGTATTTATCGCTTTCTCTGAAGGTTTTGGCTGAGAGCAACCAACAGCAAATTGTCGACTTCTGCAAGAATGAAGGACTCGTTCTTTTGGCAGATGAGGTGACTTTATTCTTCACGTGCTCTACTTTGCTTCTCGTTAACTTTTACGTGTATGAATGGGCTGAAAATGACAGAACCAACGTATAAACTTAGTCGATTGCTGATGCTAGCCGCGCCTCTGCAGGTGTACCAAGAAAATATATATGTGCCCGACAAGCAGTTTCACTCGTTCAAGAAAGTGGCACGGTCCATGGGTTACGGGGAGAAAGACATTTCTTTGGTATCCTTCCAGTCCGTGTCGAAAGGTATAGCTACAGGCACATCTCATATCATGATAATCTTAGGATACGTGTTTAATTTTGCTCGATGCTCCCAGGTTACTACGGAGAATGTGGAAAACGGGGAGGCTACATGGAAGTCACTGGCTTCGCTCCCGAGATAAGAGAGCAGATGTACAAACTAGCATCGGTCAACCTCTGTTCTAACATATCCGGTCAGATTCTCGCAAGCCTCGTCATGAGCCCACCAAAGGTTAGTACTATCGTGACTCTGTTCGATTTTCAGACCATTTCCACTTTGTGCGCCTCGTATTTAGAAGTTCGTATCTGATGGATGCAATGCAGGTGGGAGATGAATCGTATGAATCTTATACTGCTGAGAGAGATGGAATTTTATCCTCCCTGGCGAGACGAGCCAAGGTTAGCACTTCGTCTCGAACCTTAGCAATGAAACATCAATGAAAACCTAAGAGAGACACAAGCAATGAAAGAAAATTGAATAAAACTTGCAATTATCAATTGAAATAGGCGAAAAGATAAATCGTGCTCGACTTTAACTCGATTTTTGTGCATATTCAGACTCTCGAAGATGCACTCAATAGTTTGGAGGGAGTAACCTGCAACAGGGCCGAAGGAGCAATGTATTTGTTCCCTCGCATTAGCTTGCCAAACAAAGCAATCGAAGCTGCAAAGTCCATGAAAACTGCTCCTGATGCATTCTATGCTCGTTGTCTCCTCAATGCCACTGGAGTGGTTGTCGTTCCTGGTTCTGGATTTGGACAGGTAACGACCAGTAACTCGACTTATACTAGTTGGGAGCATTTGTTTCAAGTAATAGCATTAAACGATTGGCAATACGTTCGAACGAGAAGATCTAAATAATGTGACATAGTGTAGTAGTGGCTTCATCACGCTAACTGGTTTATATCTGCTTTTACTTTTCTTGCGGATTCTTCTTCGGCTGCTGACTGATGCACCGTATTGTTGTAGGTTCCCGGGACATGGCATTTCAGGTGCACGATTTTACCTCAAGAGGACAGAATACCAGCCATCGTGTCTCGTCTCACGGACTTTCACAAAGCGTTCATGGATGAGTATCGCGACTGAGCAAAGCCCAATAGTTCGAATTCGACTTTCCAAGGTTATATCTGTACAAACAATATAGGGCAATAAAAATGCTTTTGGTGAGCAAATTTGGGTAGAGCTCAATATTATCTTCAGAATTTTGGGTTCATAAATTGGTTGTTTCTTGACTTGGAAGGCTGTTTTGTTGTTACAGTAAGAAATAAATTAGACTTGGATGTTGAAACAATAAATTAGACTTGGATGTTCGATATGTTTCACTTGGAAATGTGCCATCATGTTGAGTCATTTTCATTTATGGTAAAAAAATATCAGTTATTTTATTTTATTTTTCTCCTATTTTTTCTATCATGCTTATTATCTCTCCACTTAATTAAGTGGACATTCATTTCTTATGTGTCCAAAACTAAAAATCAAAATATACATTGCAACAAAGGAGATTACTTGTTAGCGTTAGACATAGCTCCAGCATATAAGTACTTAACACGAAACATAAGTAAATAATGAAATGCAAAAAAAGGTTTTAAATTTAGAAATGTAAGGTTACTTTATAACGTAAGCCCAAACATAAAAAGTCAGAAAAATGTTGTAGTGAAAAAAAGAGGAAAATTAAGGTTTAAGCTAACATATAGAGTAGCACTACAAAATGAGTTCAAACATTGCAGCAAGAGAAAAGCCAACAGAAACAGACCAATCCCTCTTTCCCTTACAGGCGACTGATAACTTCTTCAACTTCGGAAGGGGAGTAGAGATGGTATTTCGGTGACACCTTAGCAATATCGACATTGTTGGCCGTCACCTGAGACGAAGAAACGTCATGGCAGTTAATAAACACTACATTGAGGGGGAAGCTTATAAGATGAGACTGACGAAAAAAGTGATGTCCATGGTAATTACCTTCTCCTCCATAACTTGCTTCAGAATGGAGAGTGCAATGGTTTCGGCTTCTTTGAGGGTCAGTTCCTGCAAGCATGACGAATGAATCAGGTAACTGAAGATCTAGTGTCGCGCACTTGAATAACCAAACGAACAGATACCTTGTTATACTGCTCCTGCAGAGAGCTGTCAGCACCTTCGGAACCTGACCCGATGGCTTTTGCATTGCATTGCCAGAAAGTGCCAGATGGGTCAGTGTAGTACCTGTGCATAACACAATTAGTGTATGTTCTAATGAACAAGTAGGTAGCAAGGAGAGCTGCCGAAAGGAATAATAGGTAAGGTAA
The DNA here is from genome assembly GCF_029641045.1 of Salvia hispanica. Lineage (NCBI taxonomy): Eukaryota > Viridiplantae > Streptophyta > Magnoliopsida > Lamiales > Lamiaceae > Salvia > Salvia hispanica. Next base: position 710,385 of record NC_142697.1, read on the forward strand.
TTATTACACTTTGATTTACAGCTAAAGTTATCCACAAATAGCGAAGTATGGACTATGGAGTGGTAACTATACAAGCAGCTTCAGCATTCAGAAAAGGTCGTAATATACCACATAGAAGCTGGTCCTATTCGAAAATTTAGTTGAGATTAGCATTAAAAATGAGCTAACCAAATGTTTCATGTTTTAGAAAGCTCTATAATTTCACATATATCACATGCATTACGTCACTATGTCAGTAACACAGAAACTCAACCATGCAGAAGACTTCATGTCGGGTGACTTGTATCCAATTATTCGAAGAGAGCTATTACTAAATTAAACTAAAACTACTTACAAGCAGGGGCCATTCTCATCATGACCAGCAATGAGAAGAGATACACCAAAAGGTCTTGACTGCACAAAACAAAGATCGAAAATTAGAAAAGCACAAGCATATGGTTTGTAACTTAATTAGGTTAGAATTAAAGACTGGCTGGATTGTGAACAATAATGATTTGGGAATCTTCCTCGCATCAAAGCAACTTAAACATTGAACTTTCATGACGCATAAAACTATATGCATCTACACTTTCCAAAGGCATTGAGAGTCTCTGGTATTCAATTTGAGACTACAAGATAGAAACTTGAACGAAAAAGCTCTATAAGATCCTATGGTATAAAATGCCTCGTTGATAGTAGTATAGAAAGTACTTTAACATTCAACTCTAAGATTTTGGCATCTTCAAGAAGATTAATGTGAGAAGCAATGAATTTTGAATACCACATTTCACAAACTCGGGGATTCCGGGATTTACTGATAGCAACAATTCTTTGAAAAAAATCAAGATATATGTATGAAACTTGAAAGATGCTAACCATGGATTCTTCATCCCCTTCCCCAAATCTCAGTGCAAGATCACAGAGGGCTTGAGTAGTAGATTCAACAGTCATTGGCTCACCATAAGAGAACCTGTGATTCTGGAGGATGCAACAGATTCACATTAACATCTGTGAAACCGAATATTGACAGGTCTTAAGAACTGACAAGGAATGTGAACTAAAGGGTACCTGAGTTTCAACTCGCGCGTGCTCAACGAGTGTGCGGGCATCAGCAATCAAACCACTCATGGCACACCCTATATGTTCATCGATTTCCATTATCTTCTCCACACTGCTCGGCTCCTGTGTGCAGTAAAATGTAACATATATTCAAATAAATAGTACTCCAGTATAGATCACTGAACATCGTAGAAAGCCTAAAATGACAATAAAATGCAACTTGGCTTTCAGAAAGTGTAAATCATGTTTACAATTTCACCATTTTGCACCTAAAATTACAATGAAGTGGAGGGGCATTGGGCAGTATCCTTCGATATTTCACTATCTTGCACTGTACCATTCTTGACCTCAAAGCTACAACGCATAACATATCCAACTCACATTTTAACTAGAACAAATACTTGAATCATTGGTAACCATCGCAAGTACAGCCAGCTTACATCTTTTTTGAACAAAAAATATCACATCTCCTTCACACACTCATGCATTCAAGGAGTTAATAGCCAATAGTTGAAATGTGCACTTGTTTTCACAGTAATAAAATAGAAGCTCAAACTAGCTTAAAGCCAAGCTTAATTTACAGGATGATAAACATACCAACAGCGGTGACGTAATGCGCTTCTCAACAGCAAGAACAACTCCCTCCTTAGTCTTTACACCAATTGCAGTTGAACCCAACTAAACAAAAGCACAGAAACTACCTTTTTATTCAGAAATTACAAACCAAACACACACGCACACACACACATTAACGAAAACACTCAAAGAAAGCACAAAAACTACCTTATAATTCAAAAGCTACAAATCTAACACACACAATCATTAACAAAAACTCAATTGGCGGACTGAAATGAGCATAATAATACCTTAATCGCCTCAATGGCATATTCAACCTGAAACAACCGGCCTTCAGGGGAGAAAGTATTCACTCCCCTATCATACTCAGTCCTAAAATTTCGAGAAAAACACAAATCACACCACTGTCAAAATAAATTAGCTCAAAAACCTCAGAGAAACCCTAAACATATCATCATTACCTCGTCAGAAACATTTTCGATTACGTAAACCCAAAGCCTCAAAAGTTCCTGCGCACAGATCAAATAAACACCTCAATTACGATGAATCAAACAGAATTGCGTTCATACAAACTAATCCTCGCGATTTGAGCAGAAGAAAACTTGAAACGGATCTGAATCCGGCAAATCTCAACCCACCAATGAAGAAAGCGAGATTTTGAATAAATTCGGAGTGAACTTCACTTTTATATTTCTGCAACTGAGCTTTTCTCCTTCGTGTTTGGCAAGAAAATAGGGAAGATCCGAAACTCAAAATGGGTTGACATTCGGGTCACCAGAAAGTTAGCGGGTTTGGGCTTGATCGGATCGGGTATATTTGATTCGATTCATTCAACCCATTTTGATGCAATATGGGTCATTGGCCCAATTAAAGGTTTCAACTTAGGTCCAATATAAATAAAAAATTTAGCTTACAATTTAGTATCGATGTTTTAATTTATTTACGGATGATAATTAATTTTAGCGTTTATAAATAAAAATTTATTTTCTAATGAGTATGAGTGTACCTATATTGAGATAACTCTCATGAATAGCCCAATAATATTTTTCACTCAATCACCCATGTTGTATCTTTAGCTGGTGTTCAATTTGATAAATCAGATAGAATTAGTTCATATGATGTTGTTTGATTGTATTGAATGTAACACTCTATTATCATTTATAGTGAAAATGAAATGAAACTCTTATCTGTGGATTAGTCAAAATAGAAAAATGAGACTCCTACTCGTGTAGAAAGGTATTATAGTTTGAAAAAATTATAGTAAAAATGAAATGAAACTCTTATATGTGGATGGATCAAAATAGAAAAAATGAGACTCCTACTCGTGTATAAAGGTATTATAGTTTGATATTTTTTCACCCCAAGAAGTCAAATTATTGATGTAACTACGTTGGATTATATTATTTTAAAAAAATTATCACTGGCCTATAGGTAAAGGTGTCAATTACTTAATGGTTAATCATCTTGTTGTAGTCATCACAATCACTTCTTGCGAGTGTGAGGTTACTTGTTTGAAAATGAGACTAATAGAATCTAATACTTATATTCCACATATGAAATCATTAGAGTTTACCACATAAGAAAATTGAAAATAATTTGAAGAAAGAAACAGTATATCTGAAGAAGTCAAATGAATTGCATATAACGTTTGATATTTTATTACTACTCTAATGAGAGAGACATTTCCTATGAATATTTTTACTGCATCTATCAAATCAACACTTGGTGGTTAGTGATGAGATCTCCCCACATAATGATATGTTGTTAATACTATAAATAATTTTATTTATAAATTGGGGTTTAATTAAGACCACACAATTGTATGACCCCTTCCTTAGTCATAGTAGTATTGTTTTACGTTATATACTCCTTCCGTCCCTCCGTCCCAAATTTATAGTCACATTTAGTTATGGCACGAGTTTTAAAGAATTGGTGAAGTATGTAATTAATGAAGTGAGATGGTGGAGTGTGTAATAAATGAAGTGAGTTGGTTGAAGGTGGGTCCCTTTTTGACTTTTTGGTTTTTATTTTTGTTTTGGTTTATTTTTGTATTGATAATGTCATTTGGGTGTAATTTTAGTGAATAATGGGGTAAAATTTTATGTCCAAATATGAAAAATTCTAAATGTGACTATAAATATGGGATGGACTTTTATGGCAAAATGTGACTATAAAACTGGGACGGAGGGAGTATTTGGTTGCAGAGAAGGGAAATTGATACGAATGTGTCAGTGAGTCATTTTCTTTTTTTAACATTTTTTTATATTTTACTCTTTACTTTTTATCCATTATTTATTTTTTTCATTTAACTAATAAAATTCATACTAAAAAATAATTATCTCACCTAGTGAAGAATGGATGGAGTACTTTTTTATTCATTTCCAACTTATTAAAGATATCAAGTACCATATCAGCTAAATTACACATGTGGAATCAATCTTGTAATCTAATCCAATTAACAAAATTTTCCACATAATTGTATGTGTATAAATGCTTTTGTTCTTCTTCTTGCGTGACGGAATTATTATTATTACATAAAATATGTAAATTTTCTTATAATAGTATCAAGTAGTAATAAACAATTATACTCCATAGTAGTATATACAATGAACTGTGGCGCCAATAATGCAACAAAGAATACTAGTACTAGTAATATTTAATAATAATGCGATTTGTGTTCAATCATGTGGACTTGATTGAGTATTCCATCCACTCTCTTATTGGCTACTACTTATTTCGTTTTAAATCTCGTTCATGTGCCTATATATAGAAAAGAATTTATTCATCAAAATATATTAATTATTAACTAAGTTGGGCATATGCTTAACAAATAGTTTTTTGCAACAAGATATTTCTCTCTCACATACACGAACCCACACGTCTCATCAAGTTGAACTATTATAACAATTTGTTATATTGGTTGATGTCGACATTGATGATAATTTAGTTATTCAATCGAATATGGGAAAAAAAAAAAATCGAACCGAAATAGCTGAATTTCAATTAATTTAGGGTGATATTTTCAAACAATTATCGACCTAATGTAAATGGGTGCTTGAGTAAGCTTATTTACGACTCCCAATCATCCTCAAAAGTCAAAATTAAGATCACATGAGTGCATGTTAGTAGTAACAATTATGAGTATCTAATTTTGGCTTATGTAATCAACGCCACTTTCAACCTATCAAGATGACTCATATTTCATCTCCACCATCATTAAGTAGAAGATAAGCCAAATGGGCCCTCCAACCATTGTAATAATTTATTTACATGAGATAAATGCAAAATTGATTAGGCACCAATAATACCTAACACCCTTGTCTCACTCCTATTCCCATATTATTTAATTATAACTTTGTATTAAACCTAAAAGCCAAGCATCCCAACCTCAAATCAACCATTTGTTTTTTCTTTATATATACAATATAATGTTTGCTTCATCATTCTCTCCACTAAGTCCCCACAAACTTACAAAGAAAAAGACCAACCACATTTCTTCTTCTTCTTTCTCATCTTCCCAAAACCTATATGATTTCATGGCTATAGCCGTAAGTTTATCGACCGGTGTTTCGTCTTCTATTCTCGTATTTTCCCGCGATCCGATCAAACGGGTTTCGAGGGGTAGTTTGGTCATGATGTGTGCCGCTGGTCCCGTGCCAGCTGGCATCCAGATCAGATCATATGATCACAACAAGATCAAGGTAAGATCATTTTCCATAATTTATATGAATTTTGTTATATAGTTTAAGTTAATTTTATAACTTAATATTTGTTAATCTCTTTCTTTTTCACATGATTGATCACAGGTGTTTGAAGATAAATTAAATGGTGTAGTTTGCTACAAAGATGCAAATGGAGAGATGATTTGTGAAGGATACGATGAAGGCCCTCGTTTTTCTCATCGAACTTCTTGTGATTCAAGGTAACATAATAGTGTTAATTTGTCACAACGCAAGACTCGAAAATTATTCAATCTGTCGATATTTTTTTAGTAACCCGACTTGTATTTGACTCGATTGTTTCATCATGTGACAGTGGAGAGGCTGAGATAGTAGACTTGCTTCAGAGATGCTGGCTTCATGAATCTGATGAGAAAGAGCTGACTATATTTTGACATCATAGAAATACTCTAGTTTTTGAGGAATTAGAAGATGTTTTGTATATTGATAACAAGAATTATTAATCTTCAGAAACAGAATATAATGTGGATGAAATCCAGAAATCTATGAAATCATGTATTTCTTTCTTGATTTTTCATTTTCGGAATTCGAATGTACATGTAAATGAAGGTTTCTGTTAACTTGTTAGTAGCTCGAGCTCAATATAAAAATGACTTGTTTAGCATTGAGTTCACAATTTAAACCCCGAGGCTCAGGTTCGATGCGTTAATTATAGGGATATTGGTCGCTAAAAACAGATTTACAACTTCATGGCTGAAAACAGAGCAACACACAAAAAAGAATGTGTACAATGGGACTTGCTTTTTTTTTCCCTAAAAAATATGAATTCTACCTCTAAACAAGTTTCAAATGGCCATTGCTTACAAAAGAATTTAGAAATGGAGAAAAATAGATGTACAAAGAAAGAATGAAGTGAGCTCCAAAATATACAAGCAAATGAGGTTTCTTCACTCAGCAGAGGGCGTACAATCATGTACAGTATTCTGTGACTGTGAGTTCTCTTCAGCCATCTCCGTCTGCGACTGGCTACGAATGATCATAGGAGGCGACCATTGATCCGGGACCATCAAAAAGTATGTCGTCATGGCCTTCCTGAATCTCCTCTTGTACTGCTTCGGAGAGATCACGGTTGGTGAGGCGTTCTTGGGCCCGCCAAGAATGCCCGACGCCTTCACCCATGTCTCGAGGTGCTTGTCCCACGTGTACTGTCTCATGAAGTCAATGATCCCAAGGACAAGCTCGTGCTTCTGTTCGTCAACCCCGACTAGTAGTGAGTAGTCCATCACGTCTATGGACTGCAGCCGGAGATGGGAGGAAATGAAAATGTAAGTAACGGTGGTGTGACTTCGTTAATGATAAGGAGAGAAGATGAGAAACTTACAGCGAGAAAAGCAGTGTCGTTCCACACTGCTCTTTCTAGTACTCGTTTGGCTTTGTTTCCGACAAATATGGGAGATGTGGGCATTGCTTCGATCAAGTTCTGGTCCAACAACACCTTATTACTTCCGGAAGAATCAGGATTGTATCGCGATCTGGATGAACCTTTGAGATCGTAGAGACGTGTCACGTTTCTTCCGAATAGTAGATTCTCCATCACCAACACGTCCATTTTGGTATCCTTCCCTCCTTTCAGATGTTTTGACGATACCTTTTCAAAGGAAACACCATAGAATTCAAACCTTGTGTTAAATTTACCACAAAATATCATACTTCATTCATTAATAAAGATTCAGTTGTTTGGATGGAGATATACCTGATAGATACCGAGGATCTTTGCCAGGCAGGTTGGGCTTCCTGTTCCGATAGACTCAGAGATGTACTTGAAATAGCCCGGGGCGAACTTGATGAACGACTCCAGCTCAGTCTTCGTCACTTGCTTGATTATGAACCGGTCATCCAAAGTTTTTGCAAAGAAGACGTTGCTCTTCCCACCTTGGGCGCCCCACTTCTTGCAACGGCTAAGGGATCTAACGAAATCCATCTCCGATGGGCAACATATCCTCCTCAGTGCATCGAAACGTTTTGCAAAGTAACATGTGACCGTGTTTTTGACCTTCCCAAGGGGGCCATCATCGGTAAAGGACACTCTGGCGTGCAAAGCTTTTGTATATGAGACCGGGTCCGAATTCAAGGAATTGCGGAAACTCATCAACATGCTCTCTTCTCCGGATCCAAGACTTTTGAACGATTCCAGCATCACCTCGTCCAAAGATGAAAATGACTGCAAGGAGGACCCGGCATCAAGGGATTGCATTGAAAAAAAAGATTCCGCAGTGTCCCTAGATTTTTCAGGCTCATCAGAGATTTGGCCAAAGTAATCATGCGAAACGAGAGCATACGATATAAGACTTGTTGGCTCATCATCATAAACTGGGATGACAGTTTCGTTAATCCCCACGGGGAGAAGCAACCTGGCCCCACCTTGGAGTTCAGGGTCCTGAAACGAGGAGATGTATACTGGATCATATCCACCCAACACATCCAGCTTCAAGTCCAAGCCCGAGCAATTCTTGCTTGGTGATCTGTGGTAGATGGAAAATGGTGTGGTCAGCCAGCTCTCAGCGTCATCCACATCACCAGAATTATTGGTAGATAAGAAGGAAGGCAAGTCCTCTCTGTCATATTCCATGTCCAACTTGTCAAATCCTCTGACAGCAGATGAAGTATCGACTTCAGTTAATTCTGGCACGCTGCACTTTATCGGGACTCCTACACCAGGATTACTCTCACCAGTCCACGCGGCATCAAGAGTTTCCGACAGAGATATAGGAGTTTGACCGTCTACGAGAGCTTTATGCACGCTGACGCTCGAAGCCAGAGAATCTGATTTATCAGCAGACCATACTTCAAGAGAGAGTTCGAGAGGATTCTGATCTCCATGATTCAGATTTGAGGATAAATTAGTTCTTTGGGGAACCACCTCGAGTTGATTGTTGAGCAGGCCGACCTTGCCATGATCGGGATTTTCTTTGAGCTTTGCATCGGCAGCAGCGGACACCAAAATGCTTAAAGTCTTACTGGTCGGAACTAGTACATTTACATCTTGAACTCTCTCAGTTTCACAGGGAATTTTCTGAACGGCCTCTAAAGTGGAAACCTCCACCTTATTTGGTTTGTTACTGGAATCTAGACTGGCTGCGTGTATCAGGCGCTGGTCCCACACATAAGACTGAAAAACTAGCTCTCTGCGCAGCCGATTGAGCTCGAGAATATCAATGAGAGGTTGCCCTATTCTTGCCTCCTTTCTCATGATTTTCCGGAGCATTTCCTGCCCAAAAAAAGCATAAGATATTAATCACATGAAAATTGCTTTGGAAATGAAACTCTTGATTTGAAAATGATCCCAAACCTCAAACATTGACTTTTCCTTCTGCAAGAGCCCTTCTAGATCTATAATCAGGTACCTAGATTCATGAACATTCACAACACCGTTCATCGCACCTGCACTGCTTTTTCTTTCTGCCAAAAGACGAAGAGCATTGAGAACTTCAGAGAAGAGGAGCTCAGCACGCCCAACCACCTGTGAGACAGTTAGAAAGAGTAAATGAAAGGGTATTTGGCATATCTAAAGAGACAAGAGATCCCGAAGGAATGAAAAAAGAAAGAATGACATTTGCTTCACCTCATTCATTTCTTTTTCTATCCACTCCTGATTTTTGTAGTTGAAATCAAGTTTTGAGGGAGGTAGGTACACCGAATGAACATCAATCGACGCATAACGAAAGCAAGCAACCATTTGCCCGAACCTGCATCAGCCAAGAAAGTAGACTTGGTCGATAAAATAGATCCAATATGCTCGAGAGGCGGTGGTAAATATATATGGAACACGAGAAATGGATCATACCCATAAAACCGAAGACAGTCCCTATGCAAAGAATGGCCACAACTGGCCACTCTACTCGCAGCAGCATGGTTCGAAAAGCTTAGCTCCAAAAACTTTCCAAATGACAACCCCCATGCAGCATCCGACATCAAAACACGCCTAGTTGCAGGCGGATATCCATTAGCCCTGGGACATCTCAAGCAACGGTGCCACATCCAAATCTTCCCTTCCCGTTCACCGGGTAAAATTATTTCAGGTAGTTTTTTCACTGAAATTGTCAGAGTACCTTGTCTATGAGTGTAGCACTGGACATGAGCCTCGGAAGCCATCTCACATGAACGGCATACAAAACTCTGTTGCATATGGTAGACACGTCAGTAAGACTGAAAATTTTGTCTTCAGTTTGATGAGAGAGAGAGAGATACCTGATCGAATAAATGATCCCGCAGATAACGGCCCAATGGCTTGTCAAAGCTACCATAATATTTGATCCGGAACAAATGTGATCTTTCGCAGACAGTCCCCTTCCATACACATCTCGATGACAATGAGACTAAGATGCTTTGATGGTCTGAAGGAGAAGGTGGAAATTCTTCTTTCAGAGCAGGTTGTTCATCAGAAATTTTGAGAGCATCCGTTTGTAAAGATGTTAGATTTGAGCCATTACTCTTAGAATCTATAATTTTGACATTTGAATCTCCAAATTGATTAGAGGAGTGGATATCTGCCGCTGCAATAGAAAGTCCGTTTAACTCGCTAGGTTTTGCCTCAATGGACAGGCCTAAGTCTAGAATAGCTTGATCTTCAGAAGACAATGGATTCGAGGATGAATGCTGATCCACGCAAGATGATATTGGAGGCTCGCCATATTGAGAGCTTAAAGGAGCAGGAATATTATGCATGTCTGAATATTCCTGAATCGATGCAATTGTTTCCCTGATTAGATCTGAAGGGGGTAAAGTATTTGATCTCTGTAGATCACCAACAGATTGAGGTCCGGGAGTTTTATCACCAGATGGAACTGAAAAACCAGGTACCGTTGAGATGGATCTGTCGATTGTCGACTGCTTATCTGGTAGTGCAACTGTGATAGGAGAGTTCAATGGAAGTGCTGGCAAAGAGGCACCTTCATCAGCAAGAAAAGACGTCTCCAGAGCCAAGTGATAAGCTGCAAAAACTCCATACTGTACGACATGCTTCACTTTCTTCAACTCATCCCCACTGGCACCTCGAAGTATTATCTGAAGAAAATAAACAGCCACAATAGCCCTAAGACAGCTAAACTTGAATACTGAATTTTAAAAATGATAAATCTGTCACAAACTTACAGTGCATCCTTGTGGCTTCGGGCAACCTTCAAAATACATCAGAGTCTTCACCAGTTTCTTTCCAGCCTGGCCAGCACTACCATGCTCTTCCGTAAATCTCATTACATTGAACATGTCACAATAACCCACCTTCTCTGATGATAGGTGATCAATTGAAGGAACGATTTGGGCACCAGTACAACGGGCTATACGCTCCAGAAGCGGTCTTTTAATATTTAGAACAAGTGATATTTCTTTCGCGAGAAGGTACTCCTGGGCGTAGCGCGAAACAGATTTCTCAACCAGAAGAATATTAGGAGTGTGCACACTTATCTTTGCAACAGCCATCTTCAGATGATCCATTTCCTGTTGAGCAATCAAATGTTAAACACAATGACCAAGGAAAATATAAGCTTAGGTTTAAATAAAGTGAAGTCAATAATACTACCTGTTGTAACAGTGTATCAAAGCTTGAAAGAGCATTAGAAACCCGCTGGTACTCAAGTGCCCCTCCGAGGATCAGTAAGCGAGGCTTCTCAACTCTTGATGTCATCCGTCGATGAGCCACATTTTTCTTGCACACAACTCCTCTGACCACCAAACTGTAAGGTGAAATTGTCACCATCCGAGGAATACAAGTAACAAGAATAATGTAACAGAATATAAACACAAGAATTATGTTCTATTTTCAACCTCCAAAATCCTCTACATTGAGTCATTGACTGAAACCTAAATATTACCTAAAGGTATAGGTTTATTATAGGAAGGGGCATATTTCAGAAATACTGAAGCAGTAGAGGAAAGAAGAATATGGTCCATAAATCCCATGTTCTATGATGATTCGGTATTCATAAGCTTCATCCCCTTGTTGAATTTGACTTTAAAACAATTTCAACTTTTTCATTACCCTGTTTGCTTGAAAACTATCATCTCAGTGGAATTTAAAGAAAATCACACTCGAGAAAAAATTTACTAACCATTTGCAAGCTGGTTAAAGTATTTACCTCTCACTTCGAAGCCCTGAAGCTAAACATTTTACTTTGACATATCCCCCTGGGTCCATTTGTCCCCCCTGGCTCATATCTGGTTTTAACAATGTGGCAGCCTCCCATGACAAGGCAATGATTATTTCCAACCAACTCTCTTTGTCATTTTCATCCTCTGAAAGAAGATTATCTACTTGCAAAAGTTGAGCTACTAAAGCCCGAAAATGGCCTTCGACGACACTCTTCATGGCTCTCTTATGCTCCTCGATTGATTTCTCCCGACTACGAAACTCCCCACTCCCAGAGCTGCTTGAATTGTTCAAATATCCCCATTCTCCAGCAGCATCCCCATCACCGTCATCCTCAAATAGAAGTGCTTCCCTTTCATCATCTTCATCTTCAGGCTCGGGAGGGAGCCACAAAACTCCATTGTTTTCAAAATCAACAGGCTCTGTATTTACGTCTTCTGCCACATATAGAGAAGAAGGTGCCTCACATTCATCACCAATGTCGTGTTCAGCATCTTTTTCAGCAATCTGCTGTGATTCTTCAGGGTTTCTGGAATTAAGACTATATCGCAAAGGGGAGCTGGTCGTACTTTTTGAATCAACAGCATCTCCATCAGGATGAACTCTACGTGAGTTGTAGTCACTGTTGATATCCTCGAATTTAACAGGACCATAGTAGCCATTAACCTGGGAGAAGTCACTAGCTATGGGACCTAACTGAGATATTCCAAATTCATCATCCTCGTCATCACTCCTGTTAAACAAATAATGATGAGAAATGCTATCAACCAAATATTGATTTTCAATGCTTAAACTCACGTGAATAAATATAAGCACTCAACAAAACAATTGAGCATAACTACACTACACTAATATTTTAACCACAATTAACTATTTCATCCGAAATAAATATCATGCCTCTAATCTATTCAAGTTTTATAAAATCTCTCGAGACACTCTCAAAGAAACATGCTATCTATGAAATTAATAAAGGAGGATCAGAAATAACCTGTTTCGAAAATAATCAAATTGGTCATCAGACAGGTTTTGCTCCTCCGTGGCATTGATCTTTGATGCTCCAACATTTTGCCTATCTAAATCTGCTTCCATTGACTGTGATTGCATCGGGGTGGGTCCAGCAGACTGTGGTACTGACACAAATGTAGTGCTACTACCACAGGTGCCACTAGATCTCGTGCTAAGAAAACTGGTTGTTGATGGAGAAGTACAGCTGGCATCGGGTAGGTCCACTTGGAGCCCATCATCAACAGCTACACTCAACTCTTTTCCCCATTGATCTTTCGCACTTTGCTTGAAACAGTAGTTGCAGACCCTAATCTTATCCCGCTCTTCTAATGAAATCTTTGGCTCGCTATGTCCAACAGGAAGCCAATTCGAAGTACACTTGGCACAGAAAATCCTACCACATAGACGACAATGATGTCTACGATTAAACAAGGTAAACTGTGAATCACACTCGTAGCATACCCTGCAACTCTGGTCGGGCATCCAGAAATCCCTCGACACATGTGCAGGCTCCGACCGCCATGACATCCAAGATTTAAACAAGCCTACCAGATCCGGAAATGTCCTATCAGGGTCATCCATCGACTCAACAACCCTCCCTTCCAACTCATTGTGATATACACATTTCTTTCCAACTCAAACATCCATTCCCAACAATCCCTGACACATAGAATCACAATAGATTAATAATGACTCCTCAACTTTAACACAACATATAACCTACTTAAGTAGTAACAAACTGATCCAATCTTATCAACAGATTCTACTTATAAAAGACTCAATTGAGACTAAAACAGCTGCAATACACTTGATCCACTCAAAATTAAGCACAATCCCCTAATCGTATTTCCCCCTCCCAACTTCCTTGTTCAAGAACTGATCAATTATGACTCCTCAACTTCAACACAACAAATAACCTATTAAGTAGAAACAAACTGATCCAATCTTATCAGTAGATTCTACTTATACAACACTCAAATTGAGACTAAAACAGCAGCAATACACTTATCCACTCAAAATTACGCACAATCCCCCAATCGTATTTCCCCCCTCCCAACTTCCTTGATCAAGAACTAACCCGAATTCCAGCTGGCAACTCCACCCACACATATTCCACAGTCAAAAGAAGCACAACAACTAAAACGAATCCAATATCAATCCCAATCAAACAGCAGAGCAATGAAAGAAAAACGAACCTTTATCCGGAGAAACACGCCGCAATCACTGGATTCCAAAAAAAAAAAATCACTCTGTATCCCCTCTGTCACACAATTCACTCTGAAAAACGCGGGATTTCGGAGAAACAGTTGCCCCTTCTCAGTCAGCGAGTGTCAGCCCTAATTTCTTGATCCTCAAATATATGCGAAATCGGAAGTTGAATCACCAAGATTAAATCATAATTGGGGCGTGAATTAATGCAATTAAGTAACTAATTCTCGAAATGATTCGTCGTGGTCAGAGATTTGCATGATTATAATAATGGCAGAAGAAATTTGATTGAGAAGAAAGCGACTGAAACAAGCTCAGCTGTACGTAGCCATTTTCATCCCAATTTAAATAATCACTATTTGCTGATTAGCACAAAATTATGAAAGCGACGGCCTATGGCTAACAGACACGTGGCTACATGCCAATTGTGCTTAACATATTTTTTCTTTTTTGCTAGATTTGAAAGCTGACTTAAATTGTTTTATCAGGCAATAAAATAAATTAGTTTTAGTGGACTGCTTCGTATTTTATAAAATAATATTTGCTTGTGTAATTGGAAATTGGAATTGATAGATTTTTCTTGATCTATAATATTTTATTATGTGTTACGTATTAATTTTGGAAAAGGGATCACAAAAATAAAGGGGAGTATATCAATTATCTTCTTGATTAGGTTATCAATTTTACTAGCTAATTTGATGAGCTGTTATTCAATTATGGGGGTTTTATTTAAATGTTATACAATTTCCAATTTGGGTAAATGGTCAATACTTGCTCCATTTAATCCGACCAATTACTAAATCAATTTCGGGATTTAAAATTTATAGTTCAATACGTAATATAATTAAGTTGTATTGCCACTACTGCTACTTACCAATTTCCACTCATTGTACATCAGCACTCTACTCGTTAAGTTTTTGTTTTTAATTTCCATTTTTTAAATAATTTGATTTTTATATGTAGAATCAAATTTTGTTAATACACATTAATTTTGGGTCAAATTAATAGTATATCTTTTAGGCCCAAAAGGATTTGAAATTATGGGCTATTGAGCGCTTTATTATGGGCTCTAGTATAGTTTAATATCCGAAAGTGAAATAGCGGGCCGGCCCATCTGGTCCATGTTAAATTGGTACTCTACTTTTATTATAGAAAATGATTAATTGCTCGAAATTTATAAAATTTTAATGACAATTCACAAATTTACAATTTTTATTAAATCGTTAGTCTCAAATGAAGTTGATTTTTAAAATAAAAAGTATAGTTCTGTTTAACATCAAAATATTAAGATAGTTTCAAATGATAAAATGATATATTAGGATTTAGGATGGTCTCATTAGTCATTCAAGGATCGAGCATCAGTTGCATTGTCATCTTGTTGCTCTCAGCTTTGAGGACGACTATGTTATTCTCTGTTTTGGCATCAACAAATCTCATTTGGAATAGATCTACAATTGTGTCGTTGACAAACAAATTGAGTCATTCTCCTTTCACGAATCAAGTCTCAATGACGAACAAATAGATATGACTACATCGTCACTAGAGTTTACAAGGGTCCTAAACACAAATACGATGAGCACAAGAACCTTGACACAAGGTCGTCATGATTAAAAGGGTGGTTTGGTTTAACAAAACAATATTTTTTATCCTTCAAGAGGCATGCACAAATCAAGGGTCACGATATGCCAACTAGTCATCTCTGACTTGGGGATGCTCGTTGAGGGATGGTTTGAGTTGCCTAGGAACATAAAATGACAATCAAACATTGTTGGTAATATACGTCGCCATCTACATTCACGCATGGATAGACGACTCCTCGATACCAAGCACCGAGAAGATCTATCCATATGTCAATGACTTAGTAGGTAGACCATATTACTCTCTTCGTCTGCCATTAAGAGTCTCATTTCTTGGCGGCACGAATTTTAAAAAATGTTGAAAAGAGTTAATGAAATATGAGTTCCATTTATATATAGTAAGTAATGTTTTAAATGAAATGTGAATGAAATAAGTTATTGGAACGTGAGGGACTCACTCCTATTCACGAACGAAGGGATTATATTACGTTTATAACACAAAACAAATTTACTCTCAACACTTAGAAAATTTCCAACCGTTGATTGTTGCAGTTTGATGACGTGGCGATCATCTAAAACTCCATCGAGCTCTCTTCATATTTAGATAACCGTGGAGAAACTATTTCCAAAATCCGCCCTTTCCCTCTCTCAATCCCGCCGGAACTTCACCAAAACCCTGCCGCCGGCGTCGTTTTCACGGCTGGATCGCAAAAATTTCTGATTCCTATTCCCATTAACTGCAAATCGATCCATCAAAAACGCTTTAATTTCACGAAAAGAGACAGATGTGGTATCGATCAGCTTCATTCATCCTCGACAAGCAGGAGCAGCAGCGGAAAGACGCCGCCGAGAGCCGCCCGCTCTCCCCTGTTTCCACCGCCATGGCTGAAAACCCTAGCGCTAACGTCTCAATGTACTACCAGACGCGTGCGGCGCACCACGGCGTTGTAACAAGCGATTGGCTGGCTCAGGCGCAGGCCGCCGTCGCAGGAAACGCGGACGACGCTGCTGTGGAGAACAACGCGTTCGGTGGCGAGGAGAAAGGTAAGAAGTTCTCGGTGGTGGACGAGTTTAACAATTGGCGGAAACAGCCGGAATTGGCGGAGGCTGTGGCGGCGATTAGGGCTTTGGCGTCGGTAATTCGTTCGAGCCAAGCGAAAACGATGATGGAGCTTGAAATTGAGCTTAAAAAGGCATCCGATTCTCTTAAAGTAAGCAAATTATTTCGATTTTGTCGAGCTCTTTGTTTATCCCTCATTTTATGTTATAACGCTTTTGTATTATTCCAACTGAGTTTGTAAATCTTTTATCTGATTGTTTTGATAGTGTTAAGTGGCAAACGAATAAAATGAATCGATTAGTTAGATGATGGAATAACGAGTGGTATGAATCAACCATTTGAAGAATGAATTTTGAGCTACAAAAAGCATCTGATTTTCATTGAGAATAGACTTCTGCTTCTATTATGTTTAAATTCCTGCAACTGAGTTTGAATGTTTCACATCTTTGACCACTTATCTAATTGTTTTGGATTATGTGAAGTAGCAAATCTCTAATTTGCGTTTATTAGATTTACAGAACAATGAGTGTTGATCAGAATGACGTTGATAATTTTACGAATTCTTGCAATTTTGATGCAGTCATGGGACACTACTTCAATCTCCTTAACAGCTGGTTGTGACATTTTCATGCGATATGTGACTAGAACTTCTGCTTTAGATCGTGAAGACTTCGGTTCAGCCAAGTCCCGACTTCTTGAGCGTGCTGAGAAGTTTGGGGAGATATCATATAAGGTGTTCATTTGATAGACAGTTTTGAGTTCCAAGCTTTGAATTTGTTAAAACGGATCTTTCCCATGACAGGCTCGGAGAATAATAGCTATGCTGAGTCAAGATTTTATATTCGATGGTTGCACAATTTTGGTGCATGGCTTCTCCAGGGTTGTGCTCGAAGCTCTGAGAACTGCAGCGGAGAATAAGAAACTGTTTCGAGTTCTCTGCACAGGTGTGTGCTCCTAGCATCAACTCTATATCACTTGAATTACTTCACCACATTATCAGTAACATATTTGATCACTGTTTTCCTTTGTCCAAGTGCTTAGCAGTTAGCACTTCATAATAGTCATATGGATTTCTTTCCTCTGGGACGAAAATAAGAAAGGAAGATAAATCTGTCAGAGGGCTATCGAAAATAATACTGGAATCATCAATTTTCCTCTAAACAAACTACAAACCTGACCATTTATGGCTTCTCAAGTCATCCATAAGCATTGATAAAAAAAATGCTTGGCATTCTTTTCAATAGTAGTAGTATTATATAATGTGTATTTTTGCAAGTAATAACTGGCTTGCTGTATGCACTTATGAATTATGAGGCGTACTTGTTTCTCTGAGGATAGACTTTTCAGTTTAGTGATATGACTCTGGAACGCAGAGGGAAGACCCGATAGGTCAGGATTACGTGTGTCCAACGAGCTTGCCAAACTGGATGTCCCTGTTAAGCTCTTAATCGACTCTGCTGTGGCATATAGCATGGATGAAGTAGACATGGTACTCGTTGGAGCAGACGGTGTGGTTGAAAGTGGAGGCATTATAAACATGATGGGAACCTACCAAATTGCATTGGTTGCCAAAGCCATGAACAAGCCAATGTATGTTGCTGCTGAGAGCTACAAGGTATTATCCACCCTGACTGTGTTTCATAAATTTGGTTTGGATTATTATGAAACATATGCATGCCCGTTCTTTCAGTTTGCACGCCTATACCCGTTGGATCAGAAAGACATGGCGCCAGCCCTACGCCCCATTGATTTTGGCGTACCAATTCCATCAAAGGTGGAGGTTGAAAGATCCGCTCGCGACTACACTCCCCCACAGTATCTCACCCTCCTCTTTACTGATCTTGGCGTTCTTACACCTTCTGTGGTAAGTGACGAGCTCATCCAGCTCTACCTATAGACTAAGGCGTGCAGCTTGCTTCGGCACCACATCATTTTTACTATTAGTTCTTCAAGATTATGGATTAGCATGTTGGTGCACATGCTGAAATTTTGCTTCAAGATTAGTCTTTTCTGAGATATTTGTGGACAGCATGATTATGTTGGAATTTTTTTGATGTATGATTGTAGTTGAACTGGAATTTTTTTGGTGAAATAGGATTCTTTTTTTTTGACATACAGAAAGCATAGACATACGTTTGAGTCACACAAATAGTTATGTTAACTAGATGAATTTGTCATTTTTATGTGATGTTTTTTACTATCGCCGTCTCACGTTACTTGAGTCTTTCTTTTGAACACGTAATTTAAGTGTTGTTTAGTGTGTTTAAGTAGATATAGAATAAAGTAGAGAGATAAGAGAGGTAAAATATGTTTTGTTTTTTTATGAAACAGTCCTTACGACTTGATCACGGTGCTCAACTCTCAAACAAATTTATATGCTCACTATTTACACGATTTAAAACAACATGCAAAAACTAATTAAAGTGTGAAAAGATACTCGAAATAGAAATGGAGTATCATTTTACAATTTACATTATAATTAAAGCTTACTTTTCTAAGTTCGTTTCCAGTCAATAAAAAAAAAGGTGATTACAATCAAGATAAATTGAACAACTTACAAAATTTGACTCACTTACTAAAATAAAAATATCATTCTACAAATTACATTATAAGTAAAGCTCGGTTTTCTACTTACTTTTCCCCTTATAAAAAATAAAATAAAATAAAATAAATAAATCGAACTTTCATAGTATTTAATTACAAATATTGATTAAGCTCTATCTCTCATAGTACATTATTAAAAGAAGTAACTGTTGATATTTTAAAAATATTCGAGTCGAGCGTGACACAGACTTAACCCGAATGCACATTAGTGTGCCCCTTATTTAAATTTTAAATTTAATGAGACTCAATTTTTAAATACAAGGAAAAAATTTACCAAGTTTACATTATTTAGGTGTAGTATATGAAGCTACTTTTCTGTACAAGCCAAATGATTTGTGTTAAAAGAGATGTTCGTGGTTCAAACTGCAACCTACTAAAGGTCAAAAATACAGAAACAGAAACTTTAGAAGAGAAGAAAATAGAAAACCACAACATAATTTAAAAAACAGTCCGTACACTCTTTTAAACATCATGAAAAACCTAATTAAAACGTGCAGAAATTGTGACACCGTAGATATAATAAAACATCATATAAAAATGACAAATCCATCTTTTCCATAATAATTGATTAATTTATTCAGCTCACGGCTGCCTCTCATTTCTGTGTGTTCTCACAGGTCACACGATGCTTCACGTCCTCGTAGTGTATAAATTAAACTGAAATGTAAGCTTTTGAAATCATAAAATCTTCCCATTTTAAACACACACACATTGTCACATAGTTTCAGCATAAATTCAGCATGCTATCATTAATGTGGAAGTCGAAGAAATGGGATTATTCGAGGAAATTTGTTTTTGAATTTTTTTCCAATAGAAATTGCAGTTCGAGTGAAGAAAATATGAAATCAGAAGATGGAATATTTTGCCACCATTATCAGTATTCTTACAATTTTCTCAATTCTTGCCACCTCTGCCACAAGCCTTTGAGTGGCAAAGAAATTTACATGTGCAGGTAATTAATTAATTCTTTTCGAAATAAATATAGAGTTATTTATTTGTTTGAAATTATTCAAAAATTGGGGTTTTATACATTTAAATACATTTAAATTGTGTTGTATTTGAATATGTTTGCAGGGGTGAAATGGGGTTTTGTAGTGTGGAGTGTAGGAGCACACAAATGTATATGGAAGATATGAAGAAAATCGAGGTTTCCACAAGAAGAATCTTGGCATCTTTTCACGAGCGCCGCCGCCGGTGCGAGGCTAGAGGTGTTGGAAGCGTGGCGGTGTCGGTGCCGCCGATTTTCGTGTTGATGTAGAAAAGTTCTTAGTGTTGAGTGTTAGGTTTGGTGATGAATTTAGCTCATGCGTGTTAGGTTTATTGAATGAAAAGTCCAATTAAGACTAGTGGTAACATATGCAATTTGGTTCTTTAATTGATTCTAAATAATTTACTTTTATAATTTGAAGCATGTAGTTGGTTCTCTGTAATTTTAAATGATAAAATATTAATAAATTAAATTAATTCTCAAATCTATCTACACTATCATTCATTTCTACTTATTATAATAAACACATTGCTGTTTCAAACCATTAACAATAACGAACCTGTAATAATAAGTACTACTACTAGTAATAATAGGAGGAGGATTTGAAAGTTGTTGGATAATACTATTAATTCAGCAACAAAAAAAGAGCGATTTATAATTAATGCTATAATTATTCATCTTCGAACAGCCATGGTGGTAGGTTATTGTAATCATATATGCACTCAAGTCAATTTTTTAAAGTCAAAATGGAAAGTTGAAATTATATGTAATTGTATAACTCTGTCACATAGTATTACTACAATATATCATCTACGTCTACTCTAAGAGCATCCTCAAATCTCAATGCCGGATGTCCCGACAGACTTCGGAGAGCCTTCGGGGAAGGACGTGCGGGAAGTCCAGCATTGGGGCGATGGAGGGCGGATACGGATGTCCCGTGCAGACATGGGAAGGGCGTGCGGACGTCCGCCGCGACGTCCGCCATTGTGGCGACGCGCAGACTTCCCACCCGGACTTCCCATTTTTTTATTTTTTTTATTTTTATTTATTTTTGTTTTTTTAAATATATATATATATTGCTCGTATTTTCCCCGTATTCGTGGTGAAATTTTAATTCCGTAAATTGTTTAATTTGGTGAATTTGTGAATTTTTTTTATTGCGGGAAATCCGCGTGAGAAGGCTATGAGATATCCGCCACAGTGCAGTGAGAAGTCCTTATGACGTGCCAAAAGGTGTTTTTGGGAAGTCCACCTGCACTGCGGATGCTCTAAATACTAGAGTATATTATTCCCAACTTGTATACGAAATTCACATTTAATTTGTAAAGGATATTGCCCCCTACTTGATTTGATTTTTACTAAACCAGAATGTAGTTAAATGGTCAGTGCATTCAATTGAAATTATTACTCCTATTAAAGAAAGTGCTAAAAATGAAAATATTTTTATAATTTTGCTTCTGGATTAGTCATTTCTGAGATATTTGTGGACAGCATAATTATGTCGGAATTTTTTTGATGTATGATTGTAGTTGCACTGGATTTTTTCTTGGTGAAATAGGATTCTTTTTTTGAAATATTGAAAGCATAGACTTACTTACTTTTAAGTCACATAATTAGTTATACTCCTATTAACTAAATGAATTTGTCATTTTTATGCGATGTTTTATAGTATTGTCGTCTTATGTTACTTGATGTTTTATAGTATTGTCGTTTTATGTTACTTAGTCTTTCTTTTGAGCACGTAATTTAAGCGTTGTTTAGTGTGGCTACGTAGATATAGAATAAAATAGAATGATAATAGAAGGTAAAGTAAGAGAATTAATGTGCTTTTCTTTTTTTGCTGAAAATGACTCTAGGAAAATAAAAAATTGAATACGAACTCAACATAAATACTTAAAGTACATAAATGGGGTCGCAACTTTTGCACATTTTAGACTTAAGACAGAAAGAGTAACATGGTAGACTTCCTAGTGTAGTATAGGTAAAATGGCTAAATACATAAATTAAAATGGACCACAATGTTAATTATAGAGCCTAAAATATCTCTTACCATATTTATGATTTGTTTCCTAGAAGTTTCTGATAGATTTATTCCATAGAAGATATTTCCTTATGAAATATGTTTCCTAGTTTTACGGGCTCTCTATTGTACTTATAAATAGAGGTGCTCCCTCATTGTAAAATCATCCTAAAATTATATAGTGAAATCCTTGCTTGACATCGCCCCCAGACGTAGATACACTTTGTATCGAAACTGGGTAAACAATTTCTTGTGTTCATTCTCCTTTTATATTCGTGATTGCCTGTGTTAATTTCCCAACACACGGACGGATGATCCATTGTGATAGTTTGTTAGGTTGAGGTGATTGTATTGTGTGGATCCTTATATTGATGTAAGGTATCAAATATTAAATGCAATTACTGTTTCCAGCTAGCTCTCTCAAACCAATTTATCTTCCATGGCTGCTACTGCTACTCCTTTTATGCCTCTCATTTCTCACACGATGCTTCTCGTCCTCCTACTCTATAAATTCAACTCAAATCTAAGCTTTTCAAATCATGAAATCTTCAGCATGCTATCATTAATGTGGAAGTCGAAGAAATGGGGTTATAATTCGATGAAAATTGTTTTTGAATTTTTTTCCAATACAAATTATTCGAGTGAAGAAAATAATGTGAAATCAGAAGATGGAATTTCTTGCCACCATTATCAATATTCTTACAATTTTCTCAATTCTTGCCACCTCTGCCACAAGCCTTTGAGTGGCACAGAAATTTACATGTGCAGGTAATTCTTTTCGAAATAAAATCAACTAGAACGCATTTTATAATTACCTTTAAATTTGCCACTCTAAAATATTTAAATGTGTGTTTTGATTTGTTTTTTAGGGGTGAGATGGGGTTTTGTAGTGTGGAGTGTAGGAGCACACAAGTGTATTTGGAAGATATGAAGAAAATCGAGGTTTCCACGAGAAAAATCTTGGCATCTTTTCACGAGCGCCGTAGCCAGTGCGAGGCTACAGGTGTTGGAAGCGTGGTGGTGTCAGAGCCGCCAATTTTCGTGTTGATGTAGAAAAGTTTTGAGTGTTAAGTTTGGTGATAATTTTAGTTCATGGATGGTAAGTTTTGTTATTTGAGAAGTCCAAGTGGAAACACATGCAAATCGGTTCTTTTCATTTATTTATTTATTGATTCTAAATAATATACTTTTAAAATTTGAAGTTGTAGTTGGTTCTCTACTTTTGTAATTATCAATGATAAATATTAATAAATTAAATTAATTCTCAAATCTATCTACACTATTATTCATTTCTACCCATTATAATAATCCTAAAAATTAACTTTTGGGTAAATTAAATATTTTACTAACAACTATACCAAATAAACTCAATATATTTCATAACACGTATCATCATGTTATTATGCTCAACAAAAATAAAACATAAGTATATGTTATCAAAGTTCAAAACCATCTTTTGCTCTTTTATCTAAACCCAGCTGTAAATAAAAAGTACTACTACTAGTAAATAGTAGTACTCCCTCCGTCCCAAGGAAAATGATCCATTCCTTGGGCGGCACGAGATTTTATGTACTTATATTTTGTGTGGTAAGAGGAAAGAGTAAAGTAAGAGAGGGAATACAGAAGTAATGGATCATCTTGATTGGGACAAATCAAAAAGAAAAGTGAGTCATCTTTAATGGGACGGAGGGAGTAATAATTGTAGGAGGTTTTGAAAGTTGCTGATAATATTAATTCATCAACATAAAAAAAGAGCGATTTATAATTAATGCTATAATTATTCATCTTCGAACAGCCATTGTGGTAGGTTATTGTAATCATATATGCACTCAAGTCTCAAGCCAATTTTTTAAAGTCAAAATAGAAAGATGAAATTATTTGTATAACTCTGTCACATATTACAATTTATCATCTACCTCTACTCTATTCATATGAGTAAATATATATATATTTACAAAATTCACATTTGTAAAGTAATTGAAATTATTATTATTGTGCAAAAATGAAAATATTTTCAAAAAATAAGAATTTACTAGCATTTTAATATCTCAAGACACTACTTCAAAAAAACACTCTAGTTTTGATGGTGGGAGATGACCAGATGAACAAGAATATCATACACTACTATTAAAAAATTCCTCTTTAATGTTCACTTTAATTTGTTTATTGAATGCAATATGCCAATTATGCATTTCAGCATTTGATGTTCATATGATTTATAAAATGAAATTACCAAAATAATTAAAAATATAAAGCAAAATTGAAGGAAAAGAGAGAGAAGATGACTACAATACAACACTCAGTATTCTTCCAAAGCACCCAGAAATTTCATTCAATATTCCCTCAATTTTATTCCAATTATAATTCAATCAATCCTAGCTAAATGGGAATGAATGAAAACAGTGCAAAAACACACCTTACGATTTGGGACGAAAATTGAAATGTAGTTTGACTTTGATAATCCAAAAAAAATAAAAATTGCCAAGTAAATGATTACTGCAAAATTAACTTACCTAATTTTAATAGCAGATGAATTCAAGTTAACAAAATCAGAATTGAAGTTTTAACAGATCATTATGAAAAGAATTTAGTTTATTGCCACATTATAATAAAGATTAAAGATTTCCCCAATTTTTTTTAGATGGAGATGATTTAGCATCACTTGTTTCGAAGATCAATTGATAAAGATTCTTGAAACACACGATTTTTCTTTTTTATTTTCCCCTTTTCCTATTCTTTTATGGTTTGATTTTTATCGGGGTTGAATTATTAAAAAGGCAGTCGCATTAGGGTTACCTATTTTTTCTTCCCTCTGTATGCGATAGGAGATTTGTTTTGGTTTGAAAGCGGCGATCTTTGTTGATTTCTCCATCTGGGTCGGTGAGTTTGTTTGTTTTATCATCTGGGTTTTCGAAATCTTCAATGTCTTTTTGTTTCTGTTTCAGCTGATTTTGGGTATTATTCATAAGTTGGGAGATTGAAGTGTTAAGTAATTCTTGTGTGATTTTTGTAAGTTATGATTTCTGATTCTGTAGAAATTTATTTGATTTTGATTCAGTTAATTTATCTGCAGATCAGGCCTCGATTTTTCTGTGTTAATTGTGTGGAAATAAGTTGTGAATTTTGGTGCTAGTTCAAGTGAAGTTCGTTCATCATGCTGCTGCAATGATGCTTGAATGTGGTTTTTAAAGTGGATGATAAGTGGATTTTGTGAGAGATAAGTAAATTTGGATAAGTTTCCTGCCCTTCTCGAGTAAAAACCAGTGATTTGGATATGTTCCACACCCAAGGAGCTCTGAAACACACTTGCAATCTTCTCGCGGTCTTGTGTTCGGAACCAGCAGAGAGCAAGCGGAATCAAGATGTTTCGGAGGAGAAGAGGAGGTTCCCCTTCCCTGAAATTGCATCTTCAGGACGTTTAGAGGTGCATAAATGATGCTTATTAGCTCGTCTAAGTCGAACCTGATGTTGTTTGCTGCAGTTTTTACATCGGTTATGTTGGCATTGTCAGGTCCAAACGCTGAAGAATCCGACACCAGATGAGTTCCGCAAATCTCTTGATTCGTTGCAGCCGAATCTTGTTTACTTGCAAGGGAAACAGTTGGAAAATGAGGAAGTTGGGTCATTCTCTTTGGGAGGGGTAGAGCTGTCCTCTCCCGAGGCTGTTTCCGGACTTTTTAGCTCCACAATTCCGACTACTGTATGTTTTTTCTTTCTCCACCAAGTTGTCGTTATATTTGCTATTAGCTTTTGGATTGGTTCTTGGTTGCCACTATATAGAAGTTTTTTTTTCTTTAATATATGAACAACGAGTAGTTTAGTTTATATAGAGATGAAGAGGAACATGCATTAAATTTGATGTCAACTTGAGAAAAGAGTGTCGGTGGTTGATTTCCAGTTTCTCCTTAGTAACACGAGCATTAGTGGGAAAGTAACTTTGAAATATCTTGGCTTAAAGTTTTTACTTTCATATCTCTAATGCTCATATTAAGTCTGATTGGAAGTAAACGCTTTTTTGAAGGTTTATTTGGAGGTTCCAGATGGTGAAAAGTTGGCCAAGTCTCTTCATTCGAAGGTAAGCAAAGAGGAGTAATTTTGGTTGTCGAAAATGCTAGCAATTTTTGACAAGAAAAGAAATTCGTATGCAGATTTTGCTTCCGGCTCACCGTCTTCATCTGTGCAGGGTATTCCTTACGTAATATACTGGAAGAACTCATTTTCATGCTATGCGGCTAGCCATTTTCGTAATGCTCTATTATCTGTAATACAAAGGTAATTATATTACTTACTGATTAATTTAACAAATACGGTTGCTTTCACTTACTCGTGTGACAAACATTGCAGTCCTCCGTATATTGTTGTGTCCATGTCTCAATTTAAATTGCTAAAATCTTAACCTGGTGCCTTTTATGTTATCTACTGTAGCTCATCGTGTCATACATGGGATGCTTTCCAACTAGCCGATGCCTCATTTCGGCTTTACTGTCTTCGAAATAATTGTGTCCTCCCTGACGGCGAGAAAGTCGATGATGAGGTGGGCCCTAATCTTTTTGGGGAACCTCCTAGGATCACTGTCGACGTTCCCGAGATTGAGGATGCTGGGGAAGATGAAGAAAGCACGTCTGGCTCCCTTCCTGCAATAAAGATATACGACGATGATGTGAACATGAGATTCCTCATCTGTGGAGTGGCTAGTTCCTTGGTAATGGCGTAAACTAAAAATTCCAATGTATTTAATGTTTCGTTTTGAAAAAGACAAGGAAAACTTGGACCTAATTGATTACTATTTTCAGGATTCTCGTTTGTTGAGTCCGTTGGAGGATGGTTTGAATGCCCTCCTCAGTATCGAAGTAAGCACCACCACCCTTCAGAAAATTAATGAAAAAAAACTAATCTTTGGTTATTGCTAATTTCATTCTTTAGATGATGATCTGTTTGAGTGCTCATTTGGTTAACTTTTGTTACCTGTGCTAATTCAGATGCGAGGGAGCAAACTTCACAATCGGGTTAGGTAAGTTTGTTTGCAATTTTCATGTTGTTGGTACTGTTTTCCTCGTTTATTGATATACGTCGGAAACTTGACCTGCCTGTATCATTTTCCAGTGCTCTACCTCCACCCCTCCAAGCTGGCACGTTTTCTCGGGGTGTAGTGACAATGCGATGTGATTTATCAACCAGTAGTTCAGCCCACATTTCTCTTTTGGTATCGGGAAGTGCTCAAACATGCTTTGATGATCAGGTGATGCGTTAAAACTTTTCCAATATTGGCTTTACGGTTTTTTCTCTTTATTATTTCTGTAATTTGGCTGAATTACTCAACCAATTCTTACAGCTGTTGGAGAATCATATAAAGAGTGAAATCATTGACAAAAGCGAGCTGGTCCACGCACCGCCAAATTCTGATGAAAACAAGCCGCCCACATCCGAACCTCGAAGGTCTGTCTCAGTAGCGTGTGGAGCAGCAGTATTCGAAGTCTGTATGAAGGTCCCGAGTTGGGCTTCACAGGTACTAATTTTTCATTTCTCTTACTGAACCATTTTATATGGCCGTTGCACCCATTTTTTTATGCATCACCCCTTTAAATTCGTTAGTATGACCATGTGATTTATCGAAAAAAAAATTATGTTTCTATTTTCCTAAGTGCTTCATGGTTTTGACTTTAGGTTTTGAGGCAACTAGCACCTGATATTTCGTACCGTAATTTTGTGGCCCTCGGAATCGCCAGCATCCAGGGATTGGCTGTAGCTTCATTCGAGAAAGAAGATGCAGAACGTCTGCTGTTTTTCTGTTCAATGCAGGGGAAGAATGGATTCTCGAATAATCTAAAAATCAGCAGCCCTCCATCCTGGTTAAGGCCACCTCCTCCTAGTCGAAAGAGGCCTTCAATTTGCCAGGAAATTACCACCAGCGGTTTAAACGGTTTAGCTGCAGGAAGCCGGACCTACATTAAAAAAGAAGAGAACGAACTTATGCCATCGAACGGAGTCAGTTTGCCAAGTATGACCCATAGACGAAGAATCAAGATAGCTGCCTTAAGACCCATCCCTCACGTTCGTCACCAAAAGATGCTTCCGTTTTCTAGAATTTCGGTGGCAGATGGGCACGATGGAGGCCCTGTGAAGGCTAACTTGCCTCCTCCTCCGGCAAAACATAATGCTGGGATAACTCCACCCTCCCATCGGAAATCAAGTTCGGCTTCATTAGCTAAGCAGGTCATATCCTTAAATCCTCTCCCTCTAAAGAAGCATGGTTGTGGGAGAAGCCCGTTGCACGTGTGCTCCGAGGTATATTGTTCTTCAATCTAAATATTTCCATTTGTTTCTGTTTTGATTTTCAAAGTTCTCATCTTTCTGCTTCTCGTTTCGTGAAGGAGGAATTTCTCAAGGATGTGATGCAATTCCTCATCCTTCGAGGGCATAATCGTCTCATCCCTCAAGGGGGCCTTGCCGAGTTCCCAGATGCCATACTAAATGCAAAGCGTCTCGATCTATTTAACCTCTACCGGGAAGTAAGACTTCTCCTAGACTCCTAGTAATGCTTCTTGAAGGATCGAAATAATATCATTTTAGTAACATAGTTTGATGATGGTTTTACGATCATGATCAGGTTGTCACACGAGGGGGTTTTCACGTCGGAAACGGCATTAACTGGAAAGGACAGGTTTTTTCAAAGATGCGCAATCACACGGTTACCAACAGAATGACCGTAATGCCCCAAAACTTGATTTCTTAATTTTGAAACTTGTTACGCTTACGCATTTTAATCCTGCTTAAACTTAATATACGTACGTTTCTTGAACCAGGGCGTGGGAAATACGCTCAAAAGGCACTATGAAACTTACCTTCTAGAATACGAATTGGCTCACGATGATGTCGATGGCGAGTGCTGCTTATTATGCCGCAGGTTCTTCCGCAATCCCTCTTTTCTCTTATCTTGATTTTGCACGTTCGCACAGATACATACACACGCCTACTACGGATTTTTGTAGCCCTTGAGTCGATAGCTAAAGCTCGATGTTTTTCTAAAATTTACTCGTTTCTTGAATATTATGCTCTGCTGCACACTCACATACGTGCTTGCAACACACTACTATGCTCTATTTTGGCCTTTGAGTCGATCACCGAAGCTCGATGCTTTGAAAACGAGTTCTCTTTTCTTGAACATAGCGATCTGCTGCACACACGCTTCAGCACGAAGCTAATAGTTTATGTTTACCCCTTGAGTTGATCACTAATGGTCGGCGTTTTTGAACATTCACCAGTAGCGCGCCCGGAGACTGGGTCAACTGCGGTTTGTGCGGGGAGTGGGCCCATTTTGGCTGCGACCGACGGCCCGGTTTGGGGGCCTTCAAAGTAACACCTCAAATCCACAACTACTGTTAACTTGTTGAGCCATTATTTGATTATTTCCATGGCTGAAAACCACAATTTCTTGAATATTTGCAGGATTATGCCAAGACAGATGGGCTGGAATACATATGCCCACAATGCAGTGTTACTAGTTACAAGAAAAAGATGAAATCAGGAAATGGATATTCTTGAGTTTTTCATAATTCTTTATGGCCCCTCATATTTTGGGTTATTACATTTTGACGCTATTTAGTGTGGAGGAAAGGTATTCTTTTTCCCCTCATTTTACGGAGGAGGCGAGAGGCGAAATATTGAATACATATGGGGAGGAAAATGTAATTTGTGGAAGAATTGTAGGTGGTAGGAAATGTCCCAAAAGAGGGATTTGTTGGGGCTAATTGGATATAATAGCCAAATTAGTTGCTTAATGTGTAATTATATGGTATCTGAGGCAAGACATTTTGTAGCTCTTGTAGTTTTTATGAAAAATGTCACTTGATAGATGCCTCAAATGTCCTTTCTCGGTTTCATTTTTATTGTATATATGTACTTTGATATACCTTTTAAATATAATTTTATGGGTAATTTACTAATTGTAAAGCTCTATTTCATAAAAAGTAGGGATTTGAGTATGCATGAGTTTTAATGCAGAACTAGTAATAAAATAGAAGAGATGTAGAAATAAAAGGTGATTAAAGTAGTGAAGATTGGAGAATGAGGCTCATCCTATATAGTGATAGTAAGAGATAGTAAAAGATTGGCCAAAATAGAGAGGCATTTTTGTGGGACATATTAAAGTAGAAAACGAAAATTATTTTTATGGGTAGAAGAAAATATGATTAACTTTTGGTTTTTGTTTAATTTGATTCTTTGAACTCTATGTTTCGTATCACTATTGGTTTGTAGTAGTAGTAGTATGTTGAACCCGTTAGCTTTTCAATTGTTTAAATTTGACATAATTAATTATTTATTTAGATAAACTCCACTTTTTAAGGGAGTCATCATTGTAAAGTTTCTGTTGTCAATCCATCTATACATAAACTGAGAACGTGTAAGTCCCATATTTCATAAATTGAAAATTTGCTAACTCAATCGTATTGTATTTGAATATCAATATTGTCACATTAAAATATCAATATAAATTTATATTAATATTTTAAATATTAATGTTACACGGTATATTTTAATATTAACTAAATTTATGTTGATATTTCAATATTATTATGTTAATATTTTAATATATTGCATTTACGAGAGCATAATATCACACCTCTAAGTCACACTATGTTATATCAAGACTTTAATTTTTAAATCCCACTATAAAAATAAAGTAATACAGTAACAAATTCTTTATTCAAAATATTATATATACCCCCAACCCACGCACACACATTTTATTCGGCAGGCCCCCCCCATATATGATATATGTATTTATTTACACGACATTCCATGCAGCCAAGCAATATTATAAGTAGAGGCATCTGTTCAATAATAGGTAACATAAGAATAAAAGAAATGTATATTATTATTATTATTAATAATTGCTTTTGGTAAGTGGGGAGGAAGTTAATATCTTAAAGGACTATACTTTTTACAACTGGAATAAAACGACAAAACGAGTGTGTTTTGTTGCACTCAACAACAATTGCAGCACACACGTGACATTCAATTAGCTTCAGTATTTTATTTTGTCTATTATCAATTTCATAAATACCTTATTATATTTGCAATAAACACTCGCCTTAAGGTTGATGTGAATATAGAAAAAACAATTAACAATAACAAGATTGGACCTCACCGATATCTAGGTTACTTATTTAGCAATGCAAAATAGATGCCCGTCACCGTCAATTTACTAAATTTATACTTATGGGATTTAGCAATAGATTTATGTTACAGCCTCATTTAGCAAATAAATTGATTGTGACCTACTTAACCGTCAAATCTAATTGTTTGTTCCCCATAAATCTATTATTGGATAAGGAAGCATCACTGCATTCAATTAATAATTATTAGATCACTTTATGAGCTATACTAGCTAGAATATACTCCAATTTAACTAAACTCATTCTACCTAAACAATTTGAAAAAAGTTGTGAAAAAATGATAACATAGAGCATGAGAGGGTAGTAATTGCAAACATATACATTGTATAAACTCAAAATTTTTCAATACAGTTTCAACACTGTTTCAATATAATATTAATATAATATAAAATTTCAAAATTTTAATGTGAACACATTATCAACATAATATCAATACAACATCAATTATTGACTACCGTTAAAATTCTGTTGACATTATCCTCTTAATGTTTTTTTTTTGCAGATCATAGTTTTAAGTTTGTATAATATTTAGAGTTTTCTTTTAATCACATCCCTGAGAAATGATATCTTTTAGTAACTTGTCCAAATTAAAATCTTTGAATATTATTTCTAAATAGAGTAGTACTTGATTACATATTAAATAATGATCATATAGTATATAATTTCTTCACAAATAACAATAATCCCTAGTATTAAGGTGCTATCATATAGTAATATTCGATTCAAATAATGGTTTAATTAACCCTAACTATTTCAAAGCGACCTTTTCGTCTCTTTAATCTAGCAACCAAAGTAACTAAATAAATCAAATCCTAACTATGAATCTCAGCCGTTCATCAATATCACCATCATTAATCCAGCTCACACCTTAAATACTCACACACTACTGAAACTGCATGAATGAATCTGGACCTCCAATGGCGATTTCTCCCCTCCTCTCCACATTCTCTCTCTTAATCCCCTTCCTTCTCACCGCCTCCTCCGCGCTCAATCCTCGGAAAACCTTCATCGTTCGCGTCGAGCGCGACGCCAAACCCTCGGTGTACCTCACTCACAGCAATTGGTACGAATCGACGCTGAGATCCGTCGCCACCGCGTCCGATTCCGCCGATGCGCCATCTGGACGGCTGATTCACTCGTACGACAACGTTTTCCACGGATTCGCAGCGGAGCTGTCGGCGATTGAGGTGGAGAAGGTGCGGAATTTGCCTGGAGTGATGGCGGTGCTGCCGGAGCAGGTGAGGCACTTGCACACCACTCGTTCGCCGGAATTTCTAGGATTGAAAACGGGAGATAGCGCGGGGTTGTTGAAGGAGTCCGATTTCGGGTCGGATCTCGTCATTGGAGTTATCGATACGGGGATCTGGCCGGAGAGAGAGAGCTTCAATGATCGGGATTTAGGTCCTCCGCCGGCGAAGTGGAGAGGAGAGTGTGTCGCCGCTGAGAATTTTCCGGCGGATGTGTGTAATCGGAAATTGATCGGAGCTAGGTATTTCTGCGCTGGTTATGAAGCGAGCAACGGAAAAATGAACGAATCGACGGAGCTTCGATCTCCGAGAGATTCAGACGGACACGGCACTCACACGGCTTCAATCGCCGCCGGGAGGTACGTTTTTCCGGCGTCGACTCTCGGCTACGCCCGCGGCGTCGCCGCGGGGATGGCGCCGAAGGCGCGCCTCGCCGCGTATAAAGTCTGCTGGAACGCCGGCTGCTACGATTCCGACATCCTCGCGGCGTTCGACGCCGCCGTCGCCGACGGCGTCGACGTGATCTCTCTCAGCGTCGGCGGAGTGGTGGTGCCGTACTATCTCGACGCGATAGCGATCGGCGCTTTCAGCGCCTCGGACGCCGGTGTCTTCGTCTCCGCCTCCGCCGGAAACGGTGGCCCCGGCGGATTGACGGTCACTAACGTCGCGCCGTGGATGACAACCGTCGGCGCGGGGACGATCGACCGCGATTTTCCGGCGAATGTTAAGCTCGGTGACGGAAGGGAGATTTCCGGCGTGAGTATTTACGGCGGTCCGGCGCTGGCGCACGATAAGCTCTACCCGCTAATCTACGCCGGGGGCGAAGGTAGCGATGGGTATTCGTCTTCCCTCTGTTTGGATGGCTCTTTAGATCCTAATTTGGTGACTGGGAAAATCGTGTTATGCGACAGAGGAATCAATTCGAGACCGGCAAAAGGGGAAGTAGTGAAGAAAGCCGGCGGCGTTGGTATGATTATCGCTAACGGAGTTTTCGACGGTGAGGGTTTGGTGGCGGATTGCCACTTGTTACCGGCGACGGCGGTTGGCGCGGCTGAGGGTGATGAAATCAGAAAATACATCCAATCCGCCGAGAAATCGAACTCTCCGGCGGAGGCCACGATCCTATTCCTCGGAACGCGGCTCAACGTAGCTCCGGCCCCGGTCGTGGCCGCGTTCTCGGCCCGGGGCCCGAATCCGGAGACTCCAGATATCCTGAAGCCGGATTTGATCGCCCCGGGCCTCAACATCCTCGCGGCCTGGCCCGCGAATGTCGGGCCGAGCGGGGTCACCTCGGACGAGCGGCGGACCGAGTTCAACATACTCTCGGGGACGTCCATGGCGTGCCCCCACGTGTCCGGGCTGGCCGCCCTGCTGAAGGCGGCCCACCCGGATTGGAGCCCCGCCGCCATCAAGTC
Source organism: Salvia hispanica (assembly GCF_029641045.1). Taxonomy (NCBI): domain Eukaryota; kingdom Viridiplantae; phylum Streptophyta; class Magnoliopsida; order Lamiales; family Lamiaceae; genus Salvia; species Salvia hispanica. Next base: position 744,125 of record NC_142697.1, read on the forward strand.
GGCCTTGATGACGACGGCGTACAGCCACGACAGCCGCGGGGAGACAATGCTGGACGAATCCACCGGCAACGTCTCCACCGTGATGGACTATGGCGCCGGCCACGTCCACCCGCAAAAGGCCATGGATCCCGGCCTCGTCTACGACATCTCGTCCCTCGACTACGTCGATTTCCTCTGCAATTCGAACTACACGGCGGCGAACATTCGGATCATCACGAGGAAGGTGGCGGATTGCGCCGGCGCGAGGCACGCCGGCCACATTGGGAATTTGAACTATCCCACATTGGCCGCAGTGTTTCAGCAATATGGGAAGCGGAATCTGTCTACGCATTTTATTAGGACGGTGACGAATGTGGGAGATTCGGATTCCGTCTACACGGTGAGAATCCGGCCTCCGGTGGATGTGGCGGTGACGGTGGAGCCGGAGAGGTTGGTTTTCCGGCGGGTGGGGCAGAAGCTGAATTTTCTAGTGAGGGTGCGGACGGAGGCGGTGGAGCTGTCTCCGGGGAGCTCGGTGGTGAGGAGTGGCTCGATCACGTGGTCGGACGGGAAGAGGAACGTGACGAGCGCCGTGGTGGTGACACTGCAGCAACCCCTTTGATCATGATTCTTGAATTGAATGGAGGTTTAGATGATGATCATCAATGTGAGGTGTTTTAATGTAGGTTGATAGAGAAGTGGTGAAGATGCTAAGAGGATTTAGCATGTTTAGGAATGAAAAAATGGTATTGTAAAAAAAGAAGGGGAATGTTGGTGGTGGTGTATATGATTATATAAAAGCGATCATGATTCATGGTCCTCTTGTTTATGAAATTATGGAGATGGAAAGTAGGTTAGTTGTAGTAGTATTTCTTAACAACTGATGGTAAATTTTCATTATCTTTTGTGATTAATTAATTAGTTCTTTGGAATTTTAGGTTTTTTGAACGTCGAAAACGACTCTACATTGCGGAAATTATGTTGCTTGGATTATATATAAAATATTTTTATTTTTAAAATTCACAGTAAATATGAAAGTTTTGGCTGAATTTGTATAGGAGCTGTTTATGATTGGAAATGCATACATCATCATCCACTATCTCATAATCCATTTATTTTACACCATTCCTAATACACCTCTCACAACTTAATAAAATAGTCTTATACATGTAAGTGATGGTTAAGTGATAGTGGAATTATTTTATTAAGTTGTGAGTGTGTATTAGGATTGGTGTAAGAAACATGGATTAGGAGATCCACTCCGCTATACCTTCTGCCGACAGAAAATTATGCTCTTCTAACACAAATTTTAATCAGTGAGGATCACCTACGGCTTTTCCTACACCATCTCCTATTCCACCCATGACAAACATAAAATATGATGATGGGACCATTACTCATATATATGAGGAGTGAAGTAGAGAATGGCGTAGAAAAAGCCAATAGGTGATCCTGACTGAATTTTAACCGATGTACAAATTACACCATTTATTCACGAAATTTATAAGTAGACAAAAACATAAAATTCAGATAACTGTCAAATCAACTCAAGGCATGGTTAATTGGCCCGTTTATAAAAGCCCAGTCAAATGGATTAGGCCCATACATTTTTTGCCCATAAAGAAAATGGGGCTAAGCGACAATCGTTTGGGCCATAGTAAATAAAACAAAATTATGACAACCCTCTAAAATTGGACAAATTCTAATTCGTTCCGCCATTTTAAAAAATACTACTTTCATCCATCCTTTAAAATTTGACACCATTTGACCGGGCACGGATTTTAAGAAATGTAATAGAAAGTGAGTTAAAAAAGTTAGTGGCATGTGAACCCTACTTTTATATATTAGTTTTAAAATAAAATGTGAGAGGAAATGAGTTAGTGAAATGTGAGGTCTACTACAAAAAATGATAAAAGTGAAAGGTGATAAATTTTTAGGGACGGACGAAAAAGGAAATAAGTGACAAATTTTCAGGGACGGAGGGAGTACTAACTGATTAACTTCGAAGTTCCAATTTACTTGCGGTTATCCCTCAATAGAAAAACTATAATTTTTCTGATTATTTGTCTTGTTAAATATTATAATTTTTCAAGTAGGTAGTACATATTTAGATTAAATGTTTTATTTTTTATTTTTTTGGCAATATATAGGTCAATTTTTTTTATCTAAATTATACAGCCTTCAATGATTTGTTGCCTGAAAAATCATGAAGCTTAAATACGACTTTTATGAATGAAATAATTCATGTGATTGAACAAACTTTGTCAAAAATTCATAAACAGTAACGATAGAATATATTTTCAGGCCGAACCAATAAAAAGTGGAGTATATCTTCTCGGCGAAGAATGGGGATTAACAAATTTTAATTATTGCACTACTTCAACCAGTTGCAGCTAAACAATTGAAGCGTAATTTAATTATTTCTTTCATTGTTGCAAGTTGATGGAGGCTACCTCACAACTTGCCCTCTTTTGATCATAAAAAATGCAAAAGCAAATGACGTTTTGATCATAATTCATAGTTGTGGTCCAAAAATATTGCTACAATAAACCAATATATATCACCTTCTTGTTATATTTTATCCGGTGGAATTGTATTTCGCACACATTTATAAGGATGTTAATTGTTACCTATACAATTACAATTATTATTGTTATTATTATTAGTGGTGAGTTAAAATTATAAAATAAATTATCCAGCACCGTCTAAAAGGCTCAGCCTCTCAGGGCATCACATGTTTAGACAAATTTATTTATATTTATATTTAGTAATTTTCTGATCATTTGGAATCTTGACGTGTGAAACTTTTTTGAAAATGAGACAAATTTAGATAAGTTTTTGTCCCTTAACTTAAAAGGATGTTGGATTTTAATTGGGACAGCCGTCCATCTTTTCCAATCAATTAATCACCTAAATTATACTTACTAATATTTTAAACAAATTATTCGTATTCTCACGTGTACAAACTCTACTATTATGGGAAAATATATATTTTAATAACAAATAGAATCTTAATTGAACCACTATATCACAGATGCAATAATTACAATGAGGTGAATCGGTTGTTTTCTAGTTCTTTCTCGAAAAGATTTAGGAAATTTTACATCGTCTAAAGTCGTAATAATTGATGTAATTGAATCTTTAATTAGTCACTTATCAAGAAATGTCACACTAAGAATCTTCGTGTGATTTTGAATTTTAACATTTCTTATTTAATTTTTTTAAAGAAAAATCTAATCGAGGAAATAAGAGTAATCAATTGAATTTGAACTCAAGACTTTCTACTTTCAATATTAAATGAAATTAATGAACAACTGATAAATATAAAATGGAATGGGGATTGAAAAATTCAAACCTACTAGAGTGAAAGTTACTACTAGTACTTACTAGTGCATGTAACATAATAAGAATATGCCAAAATCTATAATTTAATAACCATATGGTAATTTTTTATTAACCAGCAAATATTATAAAACATAAAGTTGGATTAAAAGAATCCAGCATTAGTTTCCTGTCAATTATTTGACAGCTCGTGTCTATGTTCTGCAGCAAATAATTTTCAGTTTGAATAAAAAACTTAACCAGCAAAAATAGAATTTAATGTTAAATGACATGACTGACCTCCATTAATTGTAAACAGTAAAACAATCGAGAATGTTTTACTAGTAATGGTTTGTTTCCCAGTTCTATTGTCCGACTCGAAAAAAATTATTTACAAAAAAATTTATAATTAAAAAAAATAGTACTCTTCCGTTTCATAGTAATTGAGACGTTTCTTTTTAGCACGGAGATTAAAAAAATTTGTGTTAGATGAGTTAAGTAAAAGGGGAATAAAGTGGAAAATTAAAAAGTTAAATAGATAAAGAGAGAAAAAGTAAAAGAGAATAAAGTTGGTGTGAAAAAATGTGCTGACTTTTACTAAAAAGGGAAATGACTTTATTAGTATGGAACGTATCAAAATGACAAAATGACTCTATTACTAAGGAAGAGAGATATTAATAATCAAGTTTAAAAATTTATAATCAAAGTTATTCATTTGTAGTATTAGTTTGGATAGAACATTTGCTTTTAACTATGTGTTCATTTTCTTATTTTGTTTAAGAAATAAATTACACACAATTAAGCTTTAATAAAGGAAATTATTTCCTCATCTCAGGGGCATATATGTCAAACAACTACAAACCCGTAATTTCGCCTTCTCACGGGGGTTAAAATCGTCAAATTGAACGCGCCACTACCTCGATATCTCACCTGCCTCTTTGCATGTATAAAATGCCACTAAAGACAAGCCACACGCATCTCTCTCTCTGAATTTCATTTCCCCCCAAAAAGTAAACCTATTTTGCATTCGCAAAATCAAGGAATTTGCTCAACGAATCGAAGAGATACCGTAGTGTAGTCTGCAATGTGTGGCGGAGCTATAATCTCGGATTTCGTGGCGCCGGCGAGCCGGTCGTCGGCGCGACTGACGGCGGATTTGCTATGGGGAAGCGCTGTCGCCGGCTTGGACCGGAAGAAGAATCGCGGCAGCTATCGCTCCAAGCATATGAGATCTGCGCCGATCCTCGATTTGGAGGACGACTTCGAGGCTGATTTCCAGGAATTCAAGGATCATTCCGACGGTGAGGACCAGATTGGCGCGAAGAAGCCCTTCGCTTTCTCCGCTTCGAAGAGTTCTGGTTCAAAAGGTGAGACTGATTTTTTTATTTGTGGTGATGTTTGTTGTTAGGTTTGTCAGCATGCAATTTCTGGAATGAATTTATGAATACCTTTTTGCTTTCTTACTTTCCTTTTTGTGTTTTTTATTGGCAAATTAGTAAATGTTCAGTAGTTCGTAGCCCAACTTTATAGTTAGGATGTGTTTTTTGGTATGGATTTTTGGTTTTCATTGTTTGTTTTAGCTTTGGCAATTTTGATTGAATTGAATGAAGGAAGGTGCATTGGTTTATATTTTAGGTCTTATATGTTGGATAAATGTATAATTTGAATAACAATTACTTGAATCAGAGAGAAAGCAAATATGCACTTGCCTTGGAGAAGATCAAAAAGATACTATCAAGTACTATTTGTTCTGTTATTGGATTCTAATTATATGTTTTTAGTTTAGTCGTTGTTGTAATCATATGGATCTGATATGTGCATCTTGTGATTAAGTGTAATTCTATGCATCTGATGTTGGTTCCTGTAATTAAGAAGATAGAAATATAGTCTTAATTGTTGTTCCTTGTTTGATGTTTATGGTCTCTTGTTGCTTTTTATGAAGGTGTGAAACATACAGACACCGTTGAATCTGACGAGGAGGATGGAAAGTGTTCAAAAAGAAAGAGGACGAATCAGTATAGAGGGATTAGACAACGTCCTTGGGGAAAATGGGCTGCTGAGATCCGTGACCCAAGGAAAGGGGTTCGTGTGTGGCTTGGTACTTTTAATACTGCGGAGGAAGCTGCTAGAGCTTACGATACTGAGGCTCGGAGGATCAGGGGTAAGAAAGCTAAGGTGAATTTCCTTGAAGATGCTCCTCCTGCTGCTTCGAGATGTACTGTTAAGGCAAACTCGCGTCAAGAGGTTCTTCAGGAAAGCCTGAGGGCAGTTCAGCTCAACGAGGATGAAAGTCTGAATTTCATGAACATGTTAAATGATGACTACTACAATTCATTTGGCGTCGTTGAAGAGAAACCGCAAATTAAGCAGTTCTGCTATACTGGTTCCTATCATACAGCTGATGGGAACAATCTAAAACCACTTACTCCTACTGACGGATCAAATGTTTGCTTCAGCTCTGACCAGGAAAGCAATTCTCTTCTTGATTGCTCAGACTTTCCTTGCGGTGAAAACTGTGTAAAAACCTCAGAAATATCATCTATGCTGTCAACGGTGCTTGAGGGTGAACAGGCTGACTTTACTGAGGATGCTGGGCCAGCGAAGAAAACCAAGACCATTCCTGAAAATCTCACACCCAGTGATGGGAACACTGTCTCTGATGATCTATCAGCATTCGATTCCCAGATGAAGCTCTTTCAGATGCCATATCTAGAGAGCAACTGGCAAGCCTCACTCGAAGCCTTCCTTAATGGAGACACAGCTCAAGATGGAGCAAGCGCGATGGATCTTTGGTCTTTTGATGATGTCCCAGCTATACTAGGGAGTATCTAATGCTGCAGCTTGGCGCGTTAAAAGCTGCCTTTTTGTAAATAAGGCTACATGTTAGTGCTTTTGCCCCCCGTAAAAAATTATCTTTGCTTTAAATATGCAGCAATAGAAATTTGATGAATCCATTATTACGTTGTTGTTGATGTCTTCCTCTTGCTTTTCTGCAGGTGTGTTGCTTGCTAGTGATCAAGAATGGCAAAATTCTAAGCATGCCAAATGCCATTTGATGGTGTTTTCTAGGAGTCTGCGTAAATCGTAATGTGCGTTTTATAGGTAAAAACTAGATGAAATTTGTGTTTGAAACATTGAAAAGTCTATGATGATGATATGATGCCTGTATGGATGATTTATTACGCGTTTAAACGTAATATTATACCCTCTCTGCCTGTTTGTTTTCCAGCGCTATTTGATTCTTATCTTATCTTAGAAATATTGTAAATTTGCTAAATTTTAATTAAAATGTTTGTATGGCTGATTTATGCGGTCATGCGGATGAGGATTGGCTTAGTGAACATGTACTAGATAGCAAGTTGTGAAGCATATTTGCTGAATTGTTTGTGCAATTGAAGCAAAGGACAATGTTAGGTGAAAATTGAAAGGTAAGTTAGGAAAACGGTTGAGATATTTTTGGGTGTTATTTCCTGTTGCTAGTCAAAAAGATACTTCGTCCGTCTGCCATTAGGAGTCCCATTCAATGGCAGTACGCGTTTTAAGAAATGTTCAGAAAAGTGGGTAGAAAAAAGTTAGTGGAATAGAGGTCCCATTGTATATATTAGTTTTAAATGAAATGTGAGTGGAATGAGTTAGGTGGAGGTGGGACTATAGTATACCATTTATGGTAAAAGTGAACCGAAACTCTTATTCGCGGACGGACTAAAATGAAAAAACGGGACTCTTATTCGCGGACGGAGGGAGTAATTGGTGGCGAAACAAGTGAAGAAACATTTCGGCATATCTTGTTTTAGTGGTAGAGTAATTAATGCTCGAGTTATATATGGAATGGTGTCCTTACCAATTTAGAATTTCTGTCCCGATTAAGATCAACATGGAGTATCACTCAACTTCAATTTTTTTAAAAAAAAATTAAAATTCGAACCAAATTGTATGAGTTATCATGGAATCGACTCAACATTATTTTATAAGTTTATAACTCCAGTCCATTGCTACTATATTCTGAACATGTAAACTAGTCATTTTTTAAATTTTATTCCAATAAGACATGGACCTCAAAAGCTAAAAAGCCTATACAAGTGAATTTTCATTCATGAATATATAGGGATGAAATTTATGGGATAGATCAAATATCTCTTGTCAATCTCTTGGGCCACTGGCATATTGGATTTGAAACAATTGGTGCAGAATTGAATTTGGCTTCAAAATATTGGATAAGAAATTATTGGTGCAGACATTAGGTGTACTCTTATTTCTTCTTTGAATAGAAGATCGATTCTCTTCGTTCTAGTGCAGTGTTAAGCATGGCTGCTTATGGAGCTTTGGTTTCTCTTTTGAATATCATCGATACCATCGATAAACATCCTTCCCCTCCCATTTCTATCCACAAAGAGCAAGTTGAATCCCTCACTCAAAATGTTACCTTCTTGCTGGAATTTCTTGATGGTTATATTTCCCCAGTTGTTGCTGATGGCTGTGAAGCTGATCCATTGGAGCGTCGCATTGCTGATGCAGTTTATGCAGCTGAGGATGTTATCGAATCCCAAATTCTGCTTCAGATTCACAATCGATCCACATTTGTTGAAAATCATGACTTCTATGATGATCTACAGAAAGTGATAGAAGAAATGAATCTCATCGAGAAAGAGGTGAAGACGATTACAGATGAAGCTCTTTTGCAGCAAAAGCCCACCGGTGAATTGACATCCTCTTCGACCGTGAAGGAACACGTGATGGTGGGGTTTGAAGAAGTTTTTCTTGAAGTGTTGGATAAGCTCACTGGAGATCGACTCCACCGCCAAATCATCCCCATCACGGGGATGGGCGGAATTGGTAAGACCACTCTTGCCAAATATCTATTTGAGGATGCACTTGTTAAGGAGCATTTTGATATTCGTGCTTGGATTACAATTTCTCAAACTTATAATGTGAAAGAAATACTTAGAGAAGTTTATATTCAAGCAAGTGGAGGTTCAAGTAGTGACATGAGTGAACTTAGTGAGAATGAATTAGGAGAAAAATTGTACAAGTTTCTATATGGCAGAAGGTATCTTATAGTAATGGATGATATGTGGAGCGTAGATGTGTGGCAGAAGATAAAAATGTGGTTTCCTATTTATAAAATTGGAAGTCGAATAATCGTAACAACTAGGTTGTCAAACTTGAGTTCTCAGTTGAACGAGTCTTGTACAGTTGCTATGAGATTTCTAGACCAGGCTAGTAGTTGGGGATTGTTTTGTAAGATTGTGTTTGGAGAAGAAAGTTGTCCTCTTGATTTGGAGAATACTGGAAAAAATATTGTAGCAGATTGTAAAGGGCTTCCTTTATCAATTGCTACGATTGCAGGTCTTTTGGCAAAATCAGAGTGCACAAGAGAATGTTGGGAGCGTATGGAACAAAATTTAAATTCAATTGTTATTAACAATAATGATGAATTTTGCTTGAAAGTATTAAGGATGAGCTATCTCTATCTGCCAAACTATTTGAAGCCATGTTTTTTGTATATGGGTGTTTTTGAGGAAGATCGAAGAATTCGTGTATCAATGCTTGAGAAGCTATGGGTTTCCGAAGGCTTTTTGAAGCCGCAGAGTGGGAAATGTTTGGAAACGATTGCGCAAGAGTACCTTAAGGAGTTGGTTGATAGAAATCTTATTTTAATTGATAAGTTGGGGTCTATTGGAAAGATTAAGTATTGTAAAGTTCATGATTTGTTGAGAGATTTGTGTTTGAAAGAGGCTGAAAAAGAAATGTATTATCACGTCTTAAGAGATGATCCTCTACGCATAAATAGCGCACGTCGGGTTGTTCTTAAGACCAGAGGGTCGATAATGAGTGAAGTCTTTAGATCTTTGTCACATGCTCGCTCCTTAATATGTGATTTTCAAGAGGGGGATGGAGACGTTCGACTACCTCACAATCTTGGATTGTTGAGGACATTTAAAGCATATGATGATAACTCTAATTCTTGGAATAGTGTTCATTATCTAGATAATGTGTTTGAATTGGTGAACTCGCGGTATCTTGCTGTTAGAATCCATGACGAGTCCAAATTCCCTTCTTCGATTGATCTGCTTTGGAATCTGCACACATTGATCATTTATTGTTCGAATGTTCTTATTGTACCGACTGAAATTTGGAAATTGCATCAACTTCGACATCTCGTGTTTGAGGAAGGCGAGGTGATTCTCACATGTCCTCCAAGTAGCGATAATGACATTGTTATCTTGGAGAATCTGGAGACACTCAAAGGAGTTCAAAATTTATTCTTGAATGAGGAAGTGGTTAAAAGAATTCACAATGTGAAGAAATTGCATCTCAACTACTATGTCAATCAAATGAAAGGAGGAAATTGTCTCAGCCATCTTCAGTGTTTAAGTAGATTGGAAAACTTACGTTGTGAAATCGAAAATATATGTAATGAGTATTTGCAGCGGATTATGTTCCCACACTCCCTCAAGAAGTTGTGTATTGTGGTCTCCTATGATGTGGAGTTGGAGTTGGAAGACATGATGCTGAAAATCGGTTCATTGCCCCTTCTCGAGAAGTTTGTATTAAAAGGTGGCCGCTTCATAACACGCAAGTGGGAAACAGTTGAAGGCCACTTCCTGAGCCTAAAGTTTCTACGGTTGCAGTCCTGCGACGGTCTACAAGATTGGATTGTGGCGGATAGCTCCCACTTTCCACTTCTACAGAAGGTTCGCCTTTGTTATTTAGGTCGACTGAAGGAGATCCCATCGGAAGTTGGAGAAATAGCAACGCTAAAATCAGTTTTATTGGATTATTGTAGTGAATCAGCGGTAGTGTCTGCTAAAAAGATAGTAGAGGAACAAGAGGATTTATACGGAGACGAACTAGACCTTCATGTTCGAGCTATAGTTTATGAGAAGCAAAAGGAGCTGAAGAGCTTGGCAACGACCAACTTTGAAGTTAAAGTGGGAATGTTTTAGTGTTGGATTTCATGTAGCATGGAAAAGTAGTGTTGGGCCTCACTTCCTCTTCCATTCCAACTCAAGAATAGAAGATGCTGAAACCGTGAAGCCCGAGCTAGCTTGTTAGAATGGAATAGAAGCATTGAAGATCTTAGTTTGTTTCGAGGTGTATGTAAATGCGCAAGCCCAACCACAACTGCAACTGCAACCGCAACCGCAACAATTGAAGAGGACTTCTTTCATGAACTTCAACAAGTGATAGAAGAGTTGAATCTGATAAGGAAAGAAGCCATGGAGATTGTAGTTGTCACTCGGCTGCAGAGAGAGGTTCCCTGTGCTAGCTCGTTGACATCTTCTTCCACCGCGAAGAAAAACGTGATGGTGGGCTTTGACGATGTATTTCTTGAAGTTTTGGATAAGCTCACTGGAGATCAACTCAACTGCCAAGTCATCCCAACTGCCAAGTCATCCCATTCACAGGGATGGGTGAAATTGGTAAGACCACTCTTGCCTGAAATCTATTTGAGAATGCACTTGTTAAAAAGCATTTGGATATTCGTAACACAACTTTATTATATCAAGTACCAAAATAAACGACTTTTTTTTTGAGATGCTTAGTAAATAAATGAAGTAAATATCACATCCAATAATATTCAAAAAATACAACATTTCTCTTCTCCTTTCACAAAACGGCCACCCCATTAGGGGCGGAGCTAAGGGGGGCCCTTTGGCCCTTCAGCCATTTGTATAATTCCTATATACTCCCCCGTCGCACAAGAATATGCATTCTTTCTTTTTCAGTCCGTCCCATAAAAATATGCACTTTTCAATTTTGGAAACTCCTTTTATTCTAATAAGGTGAGACTCATTTTCCACTAACAATACTTTAATTATTTTTTCTTTCTACATTTCTCTTATATTTTCAATTTTGCATTAAAATTCGTGTTAAATCCAAAATACATATTCTTTGGGAATGAAGATATGCATGCAACGTTTAACATATTAGATGTTGGTGCAGTTAGTCTGAGTTATGCTGTTTTCTTCTCTAGTTATTTTGTCTCATATCTATTTATGTTTCATGGATTTTCTTACATTAGAAACTTTTATTGATTTTTTTACTAGTAATTTTGTATAATTCATTTTAAATTGTATTCATATAAAATGATTTTTAAAATTTAAGAATTGAAAATAAATCTTCAATTCTATAAATATTTAAAATGATATTAATAAAATCAATTTTAATGAGATATCCTTTATTATAAAAATCTGGAATTGAACACAACTCTTTGATCTTGATCTAAAAAATATGTAAATATATCATAATCATATTATAAGTAAAATTGGTGCTATGCTCTAAAAAATCTATTCGGTAATTAATTTTATCACCATCCATTTCTTATGCATGGCTTTTTATATTGCTCGCGTGATCAATAAAAGTTGTTTCTGTGTCGGGTTTAGGGGTTTAGCACTTAACACAATCAACAAATTTAATGGTAGCTTGGGCCCCCACCTTAAAATTTCTGGCTATGCCACTGCGCCCATCCCTCTTGAAATAGGATTCTTCTCTCTCTTGCAGGTTCTTTGTGTTAGTAATATCAAGTTAATACCTATCATTAAGTCTCTTCATCCCACCCGTCATCGTTTGTCTTCAGAATCTTTTGGCAAACAAATTGGTTGTATTCATACCATTCTGGTTGTCTTGTTTCACTGAAAGAGTTAATAAGCATGGCGGCTTATGGAGCTCTGGTTTCTCTTATGATTATCATAGATACCCTCCAAAAACATCCTTCCCCTCCCATTTGCATTGACGTAAAGCAAGTTGAATCTCTCACTCAAATTGTTACCTACTTGCAGGAGTTTCTTGATGCTTATATTTCCCCTGTTGTTGTTGATGGCCGTGAAGCTGATCCATTGGAGCGTCGCATTGCTGATGCAGTGTATGCAGCTGAGGATATTATCGAATCCCAAATCGTGTTCCTGATTGGCAAACATTCCACTATCGGTGAAGATCATGACTTCTATCATAATCTACAGACTGTGATAGAAGAAATGAATCTGATAACGGAAGAGGTGAACAAGATTTCAGTCCAAGCTCGTCCGCAGCAAAAGCCAGTTGCTGCCTTGGCATCTTCTTACTCTATGAAGGAAAACGTGATGGTCGGATTTGATGAGGTGTTTCTTGAAGTTTTGGATAAGCTCACCGGAGATCAACGCAACCGCCAAATAATTCCCATCGTGGGGATGAGCGGTATTGGTAAGGCCACTCTTGCCAGAGAGTTATTTGAAAATGCACTTGTTAAAGAGCATTTTGATATTTGTGCTTGGATTTCAATTTCTCAAAGTTACAGTGTTAGAGAAAAACTTAGAGAAATTTATATTCAAGTACAAGGGCATTCAAGGAATGAGAATGAAAAATTGAGTGATCTGAGTGAGAACCAATTAGGAGAAGAATTAAACAAAACTTTATATGGCAGGAGGTATCTCATAATAATGGATGATTTGTGGAGTATCGAGGTGTGGGATAGGATCCACTTTTTCTTTCCTAGTGGAAATAATAGGAGCCGAATAATTGTAACAACTAGAATGTCAAATTTGAGTTCTCAATTGAATGAGTTTTATAGAGTTGGTATGAAATTTCTTGGGGATTGTTTTGTAAGACTGTGTTTGGGAAAGAATGTTGTCCTCATTTGTTTGAGAAAATTGGAAAGAATATTGTAGCAAATTGTAAAGGACTTCCTTTATCAATTGCTACAATAGGAGGTCTTTTGGCGAAATCTGAGCGCACGAGAGAATATTGGGAGCATATAGAGCAAAATTTGAATTCAATTGTTAATAATAATAACAACGATGAGTTTTGCTTGAAAGTACTGAGAATGAGTTATATCTACCTACCAAACTATTTAAAGCCATATTTTTTGTATACCAGTGTTTTTGAGGAAGATTATAGTTTTTCTGTGTCAATGCTCAAGAAGTTATGGGTTTCTGAAGGATTATTAAAACCAATGGGTGGCAAATGTTTGGAAATAAGTGCACAAGAGTATGTGAAAGAGTTGGTTGATAGAAATCTCATTCTAGTTGATGAGTTGGGGTCTACCGGAAATGTTAAAAATTGTAAAATTCATGATTTGTTGAGGGATTTGTGTTTGAAAGAAGCTGAAAAGGAAAAAATATATCATGTCATGAAAGATGATCCCCAATGCATTAATAGCGAGCGTCGTGTTGTTCTTAAAAATGCATCTTTGTCAATAAATAATGTCTTTGGATCTTTCTCACATGCTCGTTCCGTGATACTCCGTCCGTCCGTGAATAGGAGTCCCATTTGTTTTCGGCACGGGTTTTAAGAAATGTTAAGAAAAGTGGATGGAAGAAAGTTAGTGGAATAGGGGTCCCACTTGTATATATTAGTTTTAAATGATATGTGAGTGAAAGGAGTTAGGTCGAGGTGGGACCCTAGTACCATTTATGGTAAAAGTGAACCGGGACTCTTATTCGTGGACGGACTAAAATGGAAAAACGGGACTCCTATTCGCGGACGGAGTGAGTATTTGATTGTGGCGAAAACCAAGAGGGGCATGGGGAAATTCGACTGCCTCACAATCTTAGATTGTTGAGGATACTCAAAGCATATGATGTAGCTACCAATACTTTGAATGATGCTTATTTCTTTGATAATGTGTTTGAATTGGTGAACTTACGGTACCTTGCCTTTAGTGTTCATAAGAAGTCCAACTTCCCTTCTTCAGTTGAGCTGCTTTGGAATCTACACACATTGATCATTTATTGTGTGAATGATCTTATTGCACCGATTGAAATTTGGAAGTTGCATCAACTTCGGCATCTCATTTTTGAGCTAGGAGAAGTTGTTGGCAATTGAAACTAAAAAAGTAACATAAAAACTGTTCCACTTCGGTGTCAAGAGAAAGCTGAAACTAGTATATAAGTTTCATGAGCCCTCCTTCTATCACCAATTGGTTTTAGGATTGAACCCATGAATTTCTATCATGGTATCAGAGCGGGTCACCGATTTTGGGCTAAAATTAACTGACCCAACAAAATATCTGGGCGAAAAAAATGGCTGACCCAACAGTATAACTGGGTTTAAATCTGGGCCAATGGTCCCAACCGATCGGAAAAAAAATTGGGCAAGTTGTCCAAACGATAAAAAAAAAAGGTTCAACCCCTCCAATGTTGCCTTGAAGGGTTTGAGGGAGGGTGTTGGCAATTGAAACTAAAAATGTAACATAAAAATTGTCCCACTTCGGTGTCAAGAAAAAGCTGAAACTAGTATATAAGTTTCATGGGCCCTCCTCCTATCACCAATTGGTTTTAAGATGGAACCCATGGATTTCTATCAGAAGTGATCCTCCCAGATCCTCTAGCGGTGACAATGATATTGTTATCATGGAGAATTTACAGACACTCAAAGGAGTGAAGAATTTGTTTTTGAATGAGGAGGTGGTTAAAAGAATTCCCAATGTGAAGAAATTGCATCTAATCTACAATGTGGAACAAATGGGGGAAGAAAACTGCCTCAGCTATCTTGAATGTTTAAATAAATTGGAAAACTTCCGCTGCTGCATCAGATATGGAAGTGATGTGTATTTGCAGAGAATTAGGTTTCCACAATCCCTCAAGAAGTTGTCTGTTATTGCGTCTTCTGAGCTAGAGTTGGAAGACATACTACCAAAAATTGGTGCATTGCCCCTTCTTGAAAAGTTTGCGCTAAAAAATGGTTTCTTCGAAGCAGGCAAGTGGGAAACTGTAACGACCCGCCCATTTAGGGTATAATAAATGCGGCGTTCGCTAACTAGGTAGACTTAAATGTATCAAAGATCATAAACTAGAGTTTCAATAGAAAGGGATTTGACCAAAACATTAAATGAACAATTAAGTAGAGTAAGAATCATGCCTTAGCAAAGGAATCCAACAAAAGACTTATTTAAAATAAAAGCTTAACAAAGTTTTCAAGATAAATATTTCTAACTGTTCATATTCCAAAATATACCCACGAAAACAAAAGTATTTATCCCAACAAAAGTTCACAGTTTTCATAATCAATAGCGGAAGCGACCAAGAAAGAAGTGAGGCTATGTATGAGGACACAACGACACCTTAAGTACCAACAGATCATTTTATTATTCTCTACTCAACACCGCCGCCCGCTCGTCACCACTCAACCTGCACATAAGGAAAACACATGCAGGGCTGAGTACGATAATCATACTCAATGGGCTCATTGCCGAAAACAGTTTTATCACAAATATAGTTATTATCATCATGCCATTTTCAAGTGTCCATCGGGGTTTTAACTTTAGAAAGACCCGAGGCACCAAAATATATTCTTTCTCAAATATCACGGTCGCGCAACCATTTTTCTCATAGACGTTTACCATATCCTCATTCTACATGACAAGGAATGCGGCCGCAATCCAGGTCACTAGACCGGCCGACCCGTACGCCAGCACTCGGTCTAACATTGGTGTACACTAACCCAAGTAGAGTTTGTGGCTCTACAAGGATCCAAATTCGATTATAACAATAGTGGCATAGCCACGAGGGATAGGCACGACAAAACGAATCAAGGCATGATAACACATCTTTCATTCTCATCAATATCAGTTTAGGACAATGTCCTTATTTTAAAAGAAAGCCCACCTCGTTGGTTTAGCTCGATAGTATTCTTTTCTCCTCGTTTATCACGCTGAGAGCGCGAAGCATCACCTTTAAATTAGGCATATCACAAATCAGTTTCAATCATGGATCAATATTATGCATGATCTCACGTTTTCCCTTTTTCTTCCCCTCAATTATTTTCAAAATCATTACTATCAAAATCAAAGTATGATTAACATACCATTTTTATTTAAATAAACATTCCAAAATCTCCAATGATTCGTATCACGCATGAGTGTTCCACACACACAACACACGCACACAACAATTGTGCACGCCGCTCGAGGCGTGCACACACACACACTCTCGGCCACACACACACACATCCATGCATCGCAAAAATCACCAATTAAAACCCCTTTCACTCGTTCTAGATGCATGCGGATTCAAGAATACCGATTGATCGGTAGAAGAAGAGAAGATCAAAATTTAAAGTACCTTTTCCAAAAGAACGAACGGTAGAAACAAGGAATTAGTCTTGATTCTTCAATAATCTCTTGAATTTCACTTGAATTCTTCTCAATTGATGAAGAAATCTTGAAGAAAACTTGAAGAAAATATGGAGAAAGTGGAAGAGAGATTTTCGAAATTGATGAGAGAGTGGGGCACCGGTTTTTGATCTCTAGGGTTAGGGTTTCTCTCTTATTTATAGAGTCACAAATAATAATATCCAATAATTAAATAAATAAAAGATTTGGAAGATTTGGTAGAGAATATGGGGGAGTGGCGTTAATTAGTTGAGAAGTAAGAGGATTTTCGAATTTTGTAGGCTATTTTAATAGCCTATAATTAATTCAAATATTTCACGGAGTAGAATAATATATCACGGAGCAAGAAAATAATAATCAAATCTCCCAAGTATAGCCAAAAGTGGCGTGTATTTCCTCTTCTCACAAGGAATAAATTCAAATCCTAATTTAATTAGGATATGGTAAGATTTTCTTAGATATGACAAGATATGCTAGGATATTTTAGCATATTTATATTTATTCATGGAGTAGAATAAATAAGAGATCAAATAAATAAATATAAAAATAATCCCTTCCTCCACAAAATAGGAGATTTCGAAAATCTCCTAGAAATATTAGGGGTTTCGAAAATTCCACCAACAAATAAGGAATAATCGGACTTTGGATTTAATTTGGATAATTCTCCCAAACAAATAATTAAATCCAAGAATAATATTATTTCTTCTCCAATAATCATGATGGCCGAAAATTCCACATGCTTTAATTAATGCTCCTATTTAATTCTCACTCATCCCTTAGGAAAATAAATAATAATTCCCCCAAATTTTATATTTCTCCGCATCAAATATTCACACCCAATCAATCATCTCTTCACTTCCACTCCATTTTCTCAACGTATTGACCTTTCAACGGCCACATCATTTTTCCCATTTTTGACCATTCAATAGCCACGTCAACATTTCAACAAGTTGACTATTCAACTCAATCTCCATTCTCATACGCAATTAGGTCACAAAAACACTATGCAATTAATCACTCATCAAATAATCCACATATCATAGCATTTAAGGCATTTAATGCAAAAATTTTATAACCCGAAAATTAGGGTTTGAAAAAGTGGGGCGTTATAGAAACAATTGAAGTTCAATTCTCAAGCCTTAAGTTTCTACTATTGGTGTTCTGTAATGATCTAAAAGGTTGGATTCTGTCAGACAACTCTCACTTTCCACTTCTTGAGAAGCTTTGTCTCCATCACATAAATAAACTCAAGGAGATCCCATCAGAAGTCGTAGAAATAGCAACACTGAAATAGAAAGATGGTAGAAGAACGTGAGGGTTTATATGGAGATCAACTAGACCTTATGCGATACCCTAATGCAATTCCCTTTCGAGAGCTCGAGGAGTCCATGGGAGGATGAGGAACCAACCAGCTCTGAGCTTGAGGCCACGGACGAAAAATGACCGGCCACGGAGCCCAAGCCCACCGAGGAAAGAAGGAAGTCACAGCGTCAAAGGTTCCTGACGGAACGTTACTAGGGCTACGTCTGTCGTTAGTTAATTTCTTTAGTTTATTTTATTCAATTATTGTACTAAAGAGTCGAGCTTGATTATAAAATTCTTTCCGGGTTTTCTTTATTTGTTCTTTCCCGGAATGCAAAAGAGAGTCGAACCAACCCTAGGCTTGTCATTATTTTCCATTCATGAAATAAAAAATCTCCTTTTAGTTTTACTCTTTACATGTTCCGAAACCCTAGTTATCCCCGAAGATTCTGATCGACGGGAACAACTCCTGCGACGGTATCCTATCAACTTCATGCTAGTTGAAGTTCGGAAGAATGAAGAAGCACGGAAGAGCTTGTATAAGCATGGGCAGCAAATCAGCAAGAGGATATAAAGGAGAAGATCTTCCCCTTTGTCCACACAAAAATGAAGTTGTTCGATGACTTTGTTGTTCTTGATGTTCAACGATATTGTACACTATATTTTGCGATCTTATTAATATATTTATGCCTCATTATATTTTTTTCATTGCTTACTTAAAACTTATAAATGGTTCCATTGTGGGAAACATATGACCCATGGCATATCTAGGATAATTACACTGACTTTGAACTTCATATTCAACCGATCATTTTTCTTCTCTTGTTATGTAATCAAATTTAAAATCTCTATGTTTACTTTTTTTGTTATGTTATGTCAATTAGATTCTCTATGTTCATTTTTAGTTATGTTATGTCAGTTAGAATCTCGATGTTTAATTTCTATAGTTATGTTGTCATTTAGAATCTCTATGTTATTTTTTTATTAAGAAACTTTAATGTATATGAAAAAATGATTAATTAGTACTTTATAGTATTACTATATATTTGGATGACTTCTAGTCTTTTACTCTTTGAAATGGAGGTTTCTAGATTTTGAAAATTTCAAATTCATTCCTCGCATATGATAGATTCTTTATTATGGATAGAATTAGTAATCATCGATGAAGAAAAAATGAGAGATATGATATTAAATAGAAGCTCATGGCCCAATTATTTATGATAAAGATGAAATAGAAGCCATACATTATCAAGCAAAAAGGAAATAAAACAAAAATTATGAAACAGAAGCATATTATCTAGCAAAATGAAACACTATGTGAAATAGAAGCAATATATTGGCAAGCAAAATAAAACACTATATGAAATAGAAGCCATATAGAATTAAAAAGAACACTAGAAAGTGCATAAAGGCAATAACTATATGAAATGGAAGCATATTATCATGCAAAATAAAGCACTACATGAATTATGAAATACAATAAGCCATGCACTAGCATGCAAAATAAAACACAAGAAACTAGAAAGTGCATCATTGAGAATTATCCTAAAACCTGAGTCACAATACAATTATACAATGTTGTTTTACTACTACTACTACTTAAATGGAACTCAATATGTATTTTCCTTTATAATGTATGTCCTTATTGTAGGGTTGGGAATTCGGTCGGTTCAGTTCCGACCGAACCGATTAGTCGGTTAACCGACTCCCATTTTTTCCGAAACCCAGAACCGAAACTGAACCCTTTGTCGGTTCGGTTCCTCGAGGAACTGATTCACTTGGATTTTACATAATTTTAGAGGGTAGTTTTACTTGGATTTGATCGTATATTGTGTATTTTGAGACATGGTTTATAGCTACTTTTCTATGTTATTGGTATTTTGACCATTTTGTGAAGAATGTGTAGAAAAAGGGTCGAAAATGAGCTTAAATGGCGAAAGGTGGAAAAAGGACGAAATTGTAGCATGAGGCTGGCGACTCGCCAGCTTCGCACCAGTACCAACCTGGCGACCCGCCAGGTCCTTCCTCCAGAATCGCCGAGAGCAGCTGGCGACTCGCCAGCTTCATAGTTCAACGAACCTGGCGACCCGCCAGGTTCGGCCGACAGCTCTAAACAAGGAAATTTCGAGCCCTATTTAACCTAATGTGCATGGGACGCCTCCAACAACATTCTACACGCCTTCAACCCCAAAAATACTACTTTTTCACCTAGGAAGAAGAGAAGAACGAGCAGAGGACGAGTATTCATCGCAAGATTGAAGACGAAGTCTCCAATCCGCCCAATCAAATTCTAGGAGTTTCTACTTTTAGTTTTATTCTTGTTTAAACAATGTTTTTGAATATTTCTTTAACTTTTGCGATGAACATGAGTAGCTAAATCCTTCGTAGAGTTCTACGGGGGAGATACAATGATTCTTATGTTTAATTGATTTCCTTTTTCTATGCCTTGGCTCATGTGGTCATTTTGATTTCTTCTGTGCTTATACATTTATTTGACTGATCACCTTATAAATGCATGTGGATTTTACTACAAGAACTGAGAAGTGAGTAGTTTAATTTGAAAGAGAAGAAATTGACGTCCTTGCCAATATAATCGAGAGATTTGAGCCTTTGAATGAAGCTAAGTATCTTAGGAGCTATTAGGAGTTGTTACCTTAGTTCTAGGAAGGAGACTTCGGTTCTAGGTAGCAATCTACAAATTATATGCTTTGAGAAAAGATATAGTTTTACCTTAGTGATAGCTTAATAACCCTTGAGACCCTTTGTTGGCATAGTTAGGAAGTTAGTTGAGCATAGGATAGTTGTTATCGATCCCGTAGGATTCTACCCTTCTCATCTTTAATCTACATCCGTTTTCTTATTTGCTTTTAGTTCTCTAGTTGTTTTTAATTGTTTTTACCTTGCTTTCAAATAGATTTAGAAAAACCAAAATTCCGATTCATCTAGATAGTAGTTGAGGTTGGTTCGTGGTAATTAGGTTGACACTCATTGTCTCCCCGGCAACGGCGCCAAAAACTTGACTCAACTTATTTTTAACACAAGTATGGAGTGAAGCATAGGGTGACGACACCATACCATCCTCAAGCCAATGGCCAAACCGAGTTGGCCAATAGAGAGATCAAGCAGATCTTACAAAAGACAGTGAGCTCAAATCGGAAGGATTGGTCACTCAAGCTCGATGATGCACTTTGGGCGTATAGGACGGCATATAAAACCCCGATAGGGATGTCACCATATCAATTGGTGTTTGGAAAATCATGTCACCTTCCAGTGGAGATGGAACATCGCTCACATTGGGCAGTGAAGAAGTTGAACTTAGATTTCGCTAAGGCCGGCAAAGAAAGAATGCTACAGTTGAATATGCTTGACGAGTTTAGACACGAAGCCTTTGAGAATTCTTCTATTCTCAAGGAACGAATGAAGGCGTATCATGATCGAATGATTGAAAAGAGAGAGTTCATTCCGGGGGAAACAGTGTTGCTTTTCAATGCTAAACTTAAGCTTTTTGCCGGAAAGTTGAAGTCTAAATGGTCGGGTCCTTGCATTGTTAAAGAAGTGATGCAAAATGGCACATTGGAGTTACTAGGGGCAGATGGAAAAGTGTTCAAGGTGAATGGACATTATGTCAAGAGATTCTACAGTCCGGATCAGGCGAGGGAAGTGTTCGTGCTCAAATTGGCCTAAGTGCAAGCTTCGAGACGTCGAGCCAACGACGTAAAACAAAGGCACTTAAGGGGAGGTAACCCCTAGTAGGTAATCCTTGTTTTTATTTCAGTTTTCCTTAGTCTTTTAGTTTGTTTTTATTAGTCCATCGGTAGCTAGTTTTCGAGAAAAAAAAAAAACCAAAAAAAAAAAAAAAAAAAAAAAAATAGTGAAAAATCCCGTAGGCAACTGGCGGGTCGCCAAGTTCGCAGTAACACGAACCTAGCGACTCGCCAGGCGTGTCGTATCTCTCTGTAGGTGCTGGCGTCTCGCCAGATTCGTCAAAAAAACCAACCTGGCGACTCGCCAGGTATGTTTTAGAAAATTGCCGTAGCTAGCTGGCGTCTCGCCAGCTTCGTTCCTCGCCCAACCTGGCGACCCGCCAGACACGTGCAGCGGTAATTTTTAAAAGGTAAGTTTCGTTTTTTTTTATTTTTTTACCTTCTCTTCCCCAATTTCGAACCCTAACGCCCCAACACCAAATTTCTTCCTTTCTTTCACTACATTCTACCAATTAATCTCAAATTCCTTCCACCCATTCGCTATTCTTGCTTATTAGAAGAGATTCACCATGTAATTTGTTGATTTTGAGTGTTTATTCAAGAAGACAAGTGAACTCTCACTTTTGCTCGAATTTGTGAAAATTAAACTCAAAAGGTACGTTCCATCACTCTAATCTCCATTATTGTTGATGGGTTTTTGTTAAAGTTGAGCTATTGATATGATAGAACTTGTTTTATGTTGCAATTCTTTGAAGCATTGGTGGAGTATTGTTGAATTGAGTTTTATTGAGGTGTTCTTGTTGATTACTAAGTTCTGGATGCTTCTAGACTTGGTTTCAGTAGGAACTTCATGTTTAATCTTGGTGTTTGTTGGTTTTGAACGTTTACCCATGTTGAAGAATTGTGTTGGAAGGTATAATCGGTTCACGGGTGACATGTTTCTTAATGGGGGATATTGTGTGATGAATTGTTGAGAATTGCTATAGGGATTGAGTCTATCTCCCTAGTTTTATAGGAATCGAGTCTATCTTCCTATGTGAATTTGGTTTATGCCTACTTCATGATGTGTTGTTGTTACATAGAGACATGAAGTAGATGACAGTTTGGGGGAGTTTCGAGAACCCACCCCTCATACTTTATTCTTTGGTGAACTCACACATTCTTTTTATAGGTACCATGTCTAGCACAGGAAAAGCCGAGGCACCGAGCAAATATGGTGTTCGAGGGCTCGATCAAGAACAGAAGCAAGCATGGGACAGACTATCCCGCAGGCCAACTGTGCCTACTCGATATTTGAAGGAGCATATGTTAAACTACTTAGGAGTAGAAGCAGACGTAGTAAAGTTGAGCTTAGTGGGCGAACCAGAGCAAGGGATTCATGGATTCCTATTTCGAGCTTACCCGTCCTTCCGCAGATATACATTGGAGTTTTTGAGCTCCCTAAAGGTCATCAAGAGGAATGTTGGCCAGCATGAGCTGATAGATAGAGTAGAATTTCGGTTAGACAATCAAAACCGAGTTCTCACCTTAGCCGATTTCGATGTTGTGTTTAAAACTGCAATGGATGGAGATCAAGAGAACTTTAACCATGATTCTTTTTGGAAGTTGATTACATTAGAAGAGCACTACACAGCTGGCACCTCCAAGGCGAGTGCCATTCGAAATCCAATGCTGCGACTGTGCCACAGAGGGATCTCGAATTCGATCTTTGCCCGCTCCGACAGTGGAAGCATTAACAGTACCGAGATTTTCCTACTATACAGCCTTCTTCGTGGAAAACTCATCCATCTCAATCAGTATGTCCCTTTGTATTGGGAAAGAGTTGCTAGGAATAACACAGGGACGATCTGCTGTGGGGGACACATCACTGCTATCTGCAGTTTCTTCGACATCGAGCTCAACCCAAACCATATAATACCAGGGGAGATGTACTTGACTTATGATGTTCTCCACCAAATGGACGTACTCAAGAGGGATCAGAACTGTTACGCCTATCCCTATCAAGGCTCACGAGGTGATCATTTTCCCTTGCCTAGCCCAGATTTGACACATATTGATGGATGGAGTTTCCAAGCTAATTGGAAAATGGACACCTCTGCACACCACCGAGTAGTGGCGGCCTTCCCTGCATGCTTACCTTGAAAGATGAGACAGTATCCACTTGCAGGTCCATTTCTTGACCCGGGGGTTGAAGCTGGTTCGAGCCAGCATATGGCCATTCATGAGGATGCGGAGGAGGAAGAAGATGCGATGGTCGAACCTTTGGGAACCTCTCATAGGTATCAACAAAGGAATCGAAGCAGAAGAAGGAACCAAAATGCCCGAGATGCAGAGTTTCAAGAGTCTGTCACTCACCAGCTGGAGCAATTGCAAAACTCCTACACCGACTTGTCTAATCGAGTGGATGAGCGGTGGGATCAACAACAATCTCGGTGGGTGCAGCATCAACAGTGGCATGGAGGGTGGGACCAAACTTGGGGTCAGCATCAGCAAAACCATGACCAGTGGCAGCAGTTCCAAACTAATCAATGGAATGCGATGTATGATCGGGATATGCACGCCGCACGAGTTTTGGAGGAAGTGCAAAGGGAGCAACGAATGAGTAGAGAGCAGTTAGACCAGCTGACTGCCATGATGAACCAATGGAACACCAACTTTTTCTCTAACTACCCGCCGCATCCACCACCACAGTAGTGCAAGGTAAGCATAACTTCTCCACCAACGTTTCAAACTCATTCTTTGCGCAGCTTTGAATAAGTTTGGGGGGATGATATGGTGGATAGTGACACTTACGAGGTACGTATCCTTTTTAGATTTATTTTTTTTGCCTTAGTCGCTTAATTGGCTTTTTGCTTTATTTTGTTTTGTTTTAGTTGATAGAACTCCATGAATTTTTGCTTTGATTGGTTGGGATTTATTGAAATTTTTTTTTTGAAATTGAATTGGAAAATTTGGTAGTAATTTGGGTGAAGACTAGTCGTCTATGATAAAAGAACTTTCCACTTTGAGCTATCACTTGACCATTGACTTGAGAGTTTGAGTAATAGGATGCATAAGTAACGAATTGCTTGTTTGCCTTGATTCATGCTATTTGCCCAGTGAGACTTGAGCTTTTAATTCTTTCATGTGTGATTTCTCATCAATTGTGTATGTGTTTCTAGAACTTGCTCCTTGTCTTCTTGAGTCTACATAGTGACCTTAAAGATAGGGGAAGATGTTGCCTCATTTCTACCTAAACACTAACCTTATTATATAATAATACCCTTGATAGCCAAGTTTGAGCCTATTGCCTTTTCTTTTGTCAAGCTAATCAAAGGGGTTGGGAATCCTAGACTCTAGAATTGTTGAGCTATGAAAAGAAGAATGTGGAGAGTTTAGTTGTTGAAAGAAATTGGTCGTGTTTAGCTTATCAAGTTGAAAGTTGGTTGTACTTAGAAAAAAAAAAAAAGAAGAGAATGAAGAGAAAAAAAAATGGAAAAGAAAAAAAAAAGAAGAAAGAAAAAAAAAAAAGAAAAAATATTGTATATAGAGAATAATTTGAGGTCTTTGGAAGTTGGGAAGAAATTAGACAAAGTCTAGTTATTGTGGAAAAGTGTTTTGGCAAATGGTTGAAGTTAAAAGTTGATTGTTGTAATTTCTTGGGATTTTATCTTATTGGGAATTTAGCCACTTTAGCCAAATATTACCCTACCTACCAAAGAGCCTACATTATAACCTAAGCAAAAGACCTTTCGGACTCTAGATTTATTGTCACACGAAGTAGAGGAGAGGTTAGACATTGAGCAAGCCTATGGTAAACCATGCATTTTTGATTGATTTGAGTGTTACTCTATATCTTATACACTTTGAGTGAGGTGATTATACACATATATATACATCTCGAGTGAAGCATGAATTCAAGGTGATATACGAGTTAGTAGTAAAAGTGCATTCGACGGCTTAACTTAATGGAATTTGTATTGAGATATGCTCCTTTATTCCGTATTATTTGAGACGATGATGATGTCTAAAACTCTTTTGAATCCAAGTTTCTCCTAGTTCATTTTCTTCATTGCTCGAGGACTTGCAATTGTTTAAGTTTGGGAGAGTTGATTCACTTGGATTTTACATAATTTTAGAGGGTAGTTTTACTTGGATTTGATCGTATATTGTGTATTTTGAGACATGGTTTATAGCTACTTTTCTATGTTATTGGTATTTTGACCATTTTGTGAAGAATGTGTAGAAAAAGGGTCGAAAATGAGCTTAAATGGCGAAAGGTGGAAAAAGGACGAAATTGTAGCACGAGGCTGGCGACTCGCCAGCTTCGCACCAGTACCAACCTGGCGACCCGCCAGGTCCTTCCTCCAGAATCGCCGAGAGCAGCTGGCGACTCGCCAGCTTCATAGTTCAACGAACCTGGCGACCCGCCAGGTTCGGCCGACAGCTCTAAACAAGGAAATTTCGAGCCCTATTTAACCTAATGTGCATGGGACGCCTCCAACAACATTCTACACGCCTTCAACCCCAAAAATACTACTTTTTCACCTAGGAAGAAGAGAAGAACGAGCAGAGGACGAGTATTCATCGCAAGATTGAAGACGAAGTCTCCAATCCGCCCAATCAAATTCTAGGAGTTTCTACTTTTAGTTTTATTCTTGTTTAAACAATGTTTTTGAATATTTCTTTAACTTTTGCGATGAACATGAGTAGCTAAATCCTTCGTAGAGTTCTACGGGGGAGATACAATGATTCTTATGTTTAATTGATTTCCTTTTTCTATGCCTTGGCTCATGTGGTCATTTTGATTTCTTCTGTGCTTATACATTTATTTGACTGATCACCTTATAAATGCATGTGGATTTTACTACAAGAACTGAGAAGTGAGTAGTTTAATTTGAAAGAGAAGAAATTGACGTCCTTGCCAATATAATCGAGAGATTTGAGCCTTTGAATGAAGCTAAGTATCTTAGGAGCTATTAGGAGTTGTTACCTTAGTTCTAGGAAGGAGACTTCGGTTCTAGGTAGCAATCTACAAATTATATGCTTTGAGAAAAGATATAGTTTTACCTTAGTGATAGCTTAATAACCCTTGAGACCCTTTGTTGGCATAGTTAGGAAGTTAGTTGAGCATAGGATAGTTGTTATCGATCCCGTAGGATTCTACCCTTCTCATCTTTAATCTACATCCGTTTTCTTATTTGCTTTTAGTTCTCTAGTTGTTTTTAATTGTTTTTACCTTGCTTTCAAATAGATTTAGAAAAACCAAAATTCCGATTCATCTAGATAGTAGTTGAGGTTGGTTCGTGGTAATTAGGTTGACACTCATTGTCTCTGTGGATACGATACTCTTTGCTTACTATTTGCTACATTAGCCCCATACACTTGTGGGTATACTTGTGTTAAAAATAAGTTGAGTCAGGAACCAATTGGTTCGGTCTTTGGTTCCACCGAAGGAATCGAACTCAAGTGTAATATAATACATTAAGTAATAAGTCATGAAATCAAAAGGACAAAAACCATGATTCTATTCCATCATCAAAAACCAAAATTCCAAACAAAGTCTACAAAACTAAGTCCAAAACCAATATAAACCAATATCATTTATCAAACTAATTTTTACTTTTGTAAAACCAAAATAGTAAAATTAAAAAATATATATAAAAATTAGATATTTAGAAAATAACGGATTCGGTTCTAACCTTTCGGTTCTCGGTTAGAACCGGAACCGAGATTAACTTAAACTTAATAACCGGAACCGAATCTTAACCTTATTTTTTCAGTTTTCGGTTAACCGAACACCAAAAAAATAAGATTCGGTTCTCGGTTAACCAAGAACCGAGAACCGTTTTCCCATGCCTATCCTTCTATATATGCACTCAAAAGTCAACTACATCAATCGTCATCATACAAACACTTAATTTAATTAAATTCATCGTAGTGGTGATAATTTACGAGCGTCGTGTTTACACGTTGTGGTATAAGTTGAATTAACTCCATACCTAATGCATCAAACAGTCTGTATCCAATTAAACTTCGTCATTATTCTCATAAACTAGTTTCGTCATTTTCTTAATAGTGGTTGCACTAATATTTTAAAAAGGCGCATAGGAAAGTCATGTATAATGACTTGTTCATCTCTATCTGCTATAAAATGTTGCATCAATTGTGGAATCAAATACCAGATTGGTTAATTGCCTTCTTAAAGAGTGGTTCTCTTCTTTCATCTTTGAACATCAAATTGTTAGTCTTCTTTCAGCTTTGATGATCAAATTGTTTTGCCTTCTTTCAGCTTTGATATCTCTCTTCATTCAGCTTTGAGCATCAAATTGTTTGTCTTGTTTCAACCCTGAGTACAAATTGGTTGTTTTTTTCATCTTTGAATATCATATTGGGTTGCCTTCTTTCATACTCCCTCCGTTCCATAGTAATAGGAGCGTTTTTCCATTTCCGTCTGTTCCATAGTAATAGAGTCATTTCCTTTTTTAGTAAAAGTCAACACATTTTTCCACACCTACTTTACTCTCTCTTACTTTTTTCTCTCTTCATCTCTCTACCTTTTTCATTTTCCACTTTATTCTCTCTTTACTTAACTCACCTAACACAATTTTTCTTAATCTCCGTGCCGAAAAGTTTTGCCTCCATTACTATGGAACGGAGGGAGTATTTGAGTACCAACTTAGTTTCCTTTGTTCATCTCTGAATATTTCATATTGGTTGTTTCTTCCTTCATCAAAGAGTTAATAAGCATGGCAGCTTATGGAGCTCTGGTTTCTCTTATGAATATCATAGAAACACTTGAAAAACACCCTTCCCCTCCCATTTCTATCCACAAACAACAAGTTGAATCCCTCACTCAAATTGTTACCTTCTTCCAAGAGTTTCTTGATGCTTATATTTCACCAGTTGTTGCTGATGGCCATGAAGCTGATCCATTGGAGCGCCGCATTGCTGATGCGGTCTATGCAGCTGAGGATGTTTTCGAATCCCACATTGTGGATCAAATTCACAGGCAATCCAAAAAAATCAGACGATTCAGACGACATGGAAAATCAACAATTAAAGAGGAGTTCTATCACAATCTACAACAAGTGATAGCTGAAATGAATCTGGTCCAAGAAGAGGTGAAGAAGATTGCAGTCAAAGCTCAGCTGCAACAAAAGCCCATTGCTGCGCTGGCGTCTTCTTCCACTGTGAGGGAAAACATGATGGTGGGCTTTGAAGAAGTGTATGCTGAAGTTTTGGATAAGCTCACCAGAGATCATCATCGCAACTGCCAAATGATCATCTCCATCACGGGGATGGGCGGAATTGGTAAGACCACTCTCGCTAGACATCTATTTGAGAATGCACTTGTTAAAGAGCATTTTGATATTCGTGCTTGGACTACAATTTCTCAAACTTACAATGTTAGAGAAATACTCAAAGAAGTTCTTCTCCAAGCAAGTGGGGATTCGAGTGATCTTAGTGAGGCCAATATAGGACTTACATTATACCGGTATTTAAGTGGTAGGAAGTATCTCATAATAATGGATGATATGTGGAGTATAGAGGTATGGTACAGGATCAAAAGATACTTTCCTAATTTCCAAAATAAGAGTCGAATAATCATGACAACTAGGCTGTCAAACTTGTGTTCTGAGTTGGATGAGTCATATGGAGTCAGTATGGAATTTCTAGATGAGGCTAATAGTTGGGATTTTTTTTCTAAGACTGTGTTTGGGAATGAAAGTTGTCCTCTTGAGTTGGAGAATATTGGAAAGAATATTGTAGCAAATTGTAAAGGGCTTCCTTTATCAATTGCTACAATAGGAGGTCTTTTGGCAAAATCTGAGTGCAAAAGAGTATATTGGGAGAATATAGAGCAAAATTTAAGTTCAATTGTTAGTAACAGTAACGATGATTTTTTCCTGAAAATATTAAGGATGAGTTATATCTACTTACCAAACTATTTAAAGCCATGTTTTTTGTATATGGGTGTTTTTGAAGAAGATAGTGAGATTTGTGTGTCAACGCTCCTGAATCTATGGGTTTCTGAAGGACTTTTAAAACCAATGAGTGGGAAATGTTTGGACACAATTGCACAAGAGTACTTCAAGGAGTTGGTTGATAGAAATCTCATTTTAGTTGATAAGTTAGGGTCTAATGGAAATGTTAAGTACTGTAAACTTCGTTATTTGGTGAGAGATTTGTGCTTGAAAGAAGTTGAAAAAGAAAGGTTTTATCGTGTCATAAGAAATAATCCTCCAGCCAATATTAGTGAACGCCGGGTTGTTTTTCCTTTCGACAAAAAGGTGCCTTCACATATAGTCTTGGGGTCTTTCTCACATGTTCGTTCCATAATATTTAATGACTACGAAGGTGAAATTCAAATGCTTCAAAATTTTAGATTGTTGAGGACACTTAAAGCATATGATCATTATCTTGGTGCTTCGTGTGGTGCTAATTTCCTAGATATTGCTTTTGAATTGGTGAACTTGCGGTACCTTTCAATTGGAGTTCATGATAAGTCCACATTCCTTAGTTCAATTCATTTGCTTTGGAATTTGCGCACATTGATTATTTTTCATTTGGGTGATCTTATGGCACCAATTGAAATTTGGAAATTGCATCAACTTCGACATCTAGTATTTGATAATCCAGATAACGGATTGATTCTCCCAAATCCTCCTAGTAGCGAGAATGACATTGTTATTATGGAGAATCTTCGTAGCTCAAAGGAGTGAAGAATTTGTTTTTGAATGAGCATGTGGTTAAAAGAATTCCGAATGTCAAGAAGTTGTATCTGAAGTATGATGAGAAACAAATTGGGGGTGAAAATAGTCTGAGCTATCTTCAGTGTTTGAGTAAACTGGAAAGCTTCTTCTGCGAAGATGAAGATTGTCATGAGTATTTGCATAAGATTAGGTTTCCAAACTCCCTCAAGAGGTTGTTTATTCATGCCTCACGTCTCGAGCTGGAAGGCATAATGTCAAAAATTGGTTCATTACCCCTTCTTGAGAAGTTAGCAGTGCATGGGGGTTTCTTCAAAACGCGCAAGTGGGAAACATTTGAAGGCCAGTTCCCAAGCCTCAAGTTCATGCGAATGTCTGATTGTGATGATCTAGAAGATTGGATTGTGTTTGGCAACTCCAACTTTCCACTTCTCAAGGAGCTACATCTTTGCTATATGAGTGGACTGAAGGAGATCCCATTGCAAATTGCAGATATATCAACGCTGGAGTATATACATGTGGAACATTGCAGTGAATCAGCGGTAGTGTCTGCTAAAAAGATCGAAGAAGAACGAGAGAAATTATTCGGAGACCAAAAGTTTTTGGTGCGGGTTGTAGTTGTGCGTATAGGAGAAGCGCTGAAGAGCTTGGAAAGTGCCAACTTTGAAGTTGAAACTATAAGTCCGCCTGGAATTGGAATTGGAATTTGAAGAAGTTGAAGATGTTGGGCCTCACTTAGCAGGGGTTTTATTTGTAATCTTATATGTACTCCATAAAAGTTTGAGCTTTTGTTGCTTCATTAATGTAAGCTCTTTCTATTTTTCCTTTTATTCTCTTCCTGTTGTTAGTAATAGTGTTATCTTATGGAAAGTGCATACATAATTGCATAAATATACACAAAAAATTGTAATCGGCATTACATTAAATTTAAAAATGCAATAATACAATCACAATATAAAAGTAGAATAACATAACTTCCAACTTAAAATTAATAATACAATCACATGGATGTAATCAATTGTTAATTAATTATCAATCCCAAATTGTGACCAATTTTCAATCATTAGATTATAAGATCTTGTGGTTAATATAATGTCAAGGGTAATATATTTTAAATTTAAATAATTATTAATTAAATTAAAAGGGTATTAATGTCAAATCATATATGTAGTAATTATAACTAACTACTTTCTCTCTCCTCAAAATCATCTCAAATCTTTATATTTACGTAATTCTCTCAATTTAAATTATTTTTTCGCAAAAAATATATCAAACTAAAGATAATTTAATAAGGATTCCAACGAGATCTCAATTGCATATGTTCCGACGACGTCCGGGTGATGAAATTTGATAAATTATATTTCAATTTTCGTACATGTTGATAAGCAGCTTTTATCAACAAATGCAACAAAAAATCTCAATATATTGTAGGCAAAATCTCAATATTATGCATGTCCAATCTCAATAAAAATGTGTTGATATTTTCTTGTCCTTGTGTTGATATTCTAATATCATATTGTTGATATTTGTAATACACAATGTTGATATAAAAAAACACTCACGAAAATTATCATATGATAACATAATGACGATATTACCCTTTTGCTGATATTTTGTCTACTATTTATTGAGATTTGTGAGCTTTAATCTCATCCACTCATTTTAAAATCCAATGGTGGAGATTAGTCTTGATTTTGGATTAGGGTGCTATAAGCATTAGAATATGACCCAACTCTAGTAAGGTTAATTTCCGAATTTGTAATCATTTTTTTTTTTAATTTATGAATGCTGGAATTTGAATAAAAACATAAAATACCAAAAGTCAACGTCTAAAAAAAAGGGTTAAGTAAGAGAATGAATAAACTACTAGTAAATTTAGAGTGTTGAATTTTACTAAGAAAAAGATAATGATTCAGTCCAACAAAAAAAAAAAATACTCCATCGCCAATAGTCATTACAAATTTACAACCACATGATCCATCTCCAAAACGATGAACCTCTTGCTATCTCGTGCAACAACAAACTCAGCCCATTGATCGCCAAGGGTTTTTGAGGAATATCGTAGGATCCGTGTATCAATGCTTGAGAAGCTATGGATTTCTGAAGGATTTTTAAAACTAAGGAGTGGGAAATGTTTGGAAAGAATCGCGCAAGAGTACTTTAGGGAGTTGGTTGATAGAAATCTCATTTTAGTTGATGAGTTGGGGTCGATTGGAAATGTAAAGTACTGTTAGATTCATGATTTGTTGAGATATATGTGCTTGACGGAAGTTAAAAGGGAAGGGTTTTATTCTATCATAAGCGATGATCCTCCGACCAATTGTAGCAAACGTCGGGTTGTTATTCCAATAAAAACTCCAGGGTTGTTAATAAGTGAAGTCTTGGGATCTTTGTCACATGCTCGTTCTATAATATGTGTGACAAGAAGGGAGAAGTTCGACTGCCTCATCTTCGATTGTTGAGGACATTCAAAGCATATCATCACTCTATAGCTCTTTGGAAATGTGGTGCTTTCTTCCTTGATAATGTCTTTGAATTCGTGAACTCAAGGTACCTTGTTGTGACGGTTCGTAAGAAGTTACTGATATGGAGTTGGAAGACATAATGCCAAAAATCGGTTCGTTGCTTCTTCTTGAGAAGTTTGATTAAAAGATGGTCGCTTCAAAACAGGCAAGTGGGAAACAATTGAAGGTCAATTCCCAAGGCTCAAGTTTCTACAACTAGAGCATCTTGGTCTAAAAGATTGGATTGTGTCGCATAATTCTCATTTTCCAATCCTCCAGAAGCTTCATCTTCATTACTTACATCAACTGAATGAGATCCCATCAGAAATTGGAGAAATACCAACAGTCACATCAATTGAATTGGAACGTTGTAGTGAATCAGTGGTGGAGTCAGCTAAAAAGATAGTAGAGGAACAAGATGATTTATATGGAAACCAACTAGACCTTCGTTTTCGAGTCAAAGTTTGGAAGAATGATGAAGCATTGAAGAGCTTGGCAAGTGCCAACTTTGAAGTTGAATTGTGCTAGATTATTAAACTTTGTCATTATTTTCCAATTGAAGGAGGAGACAAGAATCACTCATCAAAATAAAGAACTAATGAGCGTTTGTTACTTCATTACTATAAGCTCCTTTCTCTTTTTTAGCAATATTCTGCTTAAATATATTGAACCATCAACTGTTCAACTATTACTGTATTACTTTTCTTTGGCCGGCAATTATTTATATAGCAAATACTCTATGTAAAATGATCAAAGAATCTTAAATACCGCCCTTTTAACCTATAAATCAAGAAAAAAAAAAAAAAAAACCTATAAATCAAGATATACAATTTTCCAATTGTTTGAAGATAAATTCACGATAGCAAAATACTACCTAACCTACACTTGAATAACAATTGCGAGTTAGCCTCTTCATTGAAAAGTTCAAGTAAACACTCAAAAATCTTACCAGCCTATTAACTTATAAATCAAGATATAATCTTATAATTCACCTATTGTTTGAAGATTAATTCACGATAGCAACCTAGCCCACACTTGAATAACAATTGCGCGTTTGCGTCATCATTGAAAAGGTCAAGTAAACATCACATCATAAGAAAAATATTCCTTTAGTTCCTAATAGAGGCGTTTTTATTTGGGGACGAAAATGAAGAAACTAGTGTTTTGTTAGTCAAGTGAATTGAAAATAAAGTGGGAGAAAAAAAATAAATAGAGAATAAAGTAGTAAGAGAGATTAAGTAGATTTTCTTTGTCATAAAAGAAAATAACTTAATTATTGTGGGATGACCCAATTACATTATGACAGAAGGAATACAGTACCTATTATTTTAAAACTAAAGTTCAAGTGTATTACCTTTTGGTCATAAATAATGTATTTTGATCTATATTTAAGGTTTTGTTAAAAAGTAACAGTGAACCATATTTTGACCTAACCAATAAGTTAAATATAGACAACATGTATATGTTAGATATTTTAGTGTAATTGGATTAACTTGAATGATCGGTTATTGTTATAATGATACATCATTTAAGTATGGAGGTACGGAGTGCACGCTTATTTGAATTCGTTATAATATTAGGAGCGAAGCTCCTAGATAGATGAACGGGGGTCCAAGGGGCGGCAGCCCCTGGCGGGGGTCCAAGGGGCAGAGAAATTTTTTATTTCCGACAAAGTTACTGTATCGGATATTCATCCGAAAATATAATTTCCGAAAGTCGAAGGACTAAATTGCAATTTTGGAAACCTTTGAAATTCGGTTATTTTCGGTTTCATCTCCCAACAGTTGCAATGCTTCATTGCACTGTTTCATCTTCTTCTTCTACTGATCATTTTCTGGTTCAATATCATCGAAAATACAAACAATATGATCTTCTAATACTCTGAATTTTATCCGATCAAACATTTTTGGTTGAACCCCGAAATTGATTTGATCTGAAAATGATAAACACGACTTTCAGATATCCGATTTTTATTTCTCTGTTTTATATCTCCCTAACAATGTATTGTCTATGACCAAAAAGTAACACACTAAAATGTATAGGACTAAATAGATTTTTTGTGCAAATGTACTAACCAAATTTGGACTTTAAAACACCTTTGCTCATTAATCTTTTACGAAACTATTAAATATGAACAAAAACAAATTGTTTAATAACAAAAGCTAACACATTTCATGTATGGTACGAAAAAGGTTTTTTTGAACAAATGTTAATAACTAATTTTAGACTATATACTACTCTATGTCACACTCAAGATGATCACATTCTTGAGTAACACGGGATTTTAGTAAATGTTGTTAGGTAGAATAAAGTAGAGAGAAAAAAGTACTTAGAATATTTTCATGAGAAGAGAGGAGAGAGGTTATTTCCAAAATTGGAAAATAACCATCTTAATTGGGACAAATAAAAAAGGAAAGATTGTCATCTTGAATGAGAGGAGAGAGTACTAAAGACTATATCAAGTTTTATATAACTTATATAAATAAAGCTACCGCTATTGGCTTAATTAATATATTTCGTACCATACAAAAATATTGACCTTTATTTAATATGGAGAAGCCAAGTCTTTATCTATAAATAAAGATGCAACTCTCAAATTTGAAATCAGAGTGGTTAATTGTCTTATTCCGCCTTTGAATAAAAGATTGGTTATTTTGATCTCTATCTTCTATAAAAAGGTACCATTCTCAATTGTGGAATCATAACAATACGAAAATGGTTAATTGTCTTTCTAAAGACTGTCTTCTTTCATATCTTTCAGCACCAATTTCTGTCTTCTTTCATCTCTGAATATCATATTGGTTATCTTCTTTGATTCAAAGAGTTAATAAGCATGGCAGCTTATGGAGCTCTGGTTTCTCTTATGCATATTGTAATTGCGATGCAGGTTCAAATTCAAATCGGGTGAACGAAAACTAAGAGCAGAAAACACAACGCACAAAGGATTACGTGGTTCGGCTGCAAAAAGCCTACATCCACGGAGAAGATGAGCCCTCTTTATTCACTGACTCTCAAGATGGAATTTACAGAGGAAGATTACAATCAATTCACACTCAAACTATCACAATCTCTCAAGAACTCTCTATTCTCTTGGATGATCTTGAAGAATATGATAATCTCACAAAGAAAGCGTAAAATCGACTCTAACTGATTAACAACCTTAAGGAATTGAATCAGAGATGTATATATACTCTCCATGGCTTACGGTTTCAGCCCCAATTTGATCAAGTGAGCTGATTCTTCTTCAACACCTTAAACCCCTCTTTCTCTTCCTTAATTGCAAACCAGTCCCTCAACTTAGTAAGTTGTTCAATTGCTCCCATCACTTCCAACAAATCTCCACCTTGGGACAAGTGAACAAATCTTGGACCATCTTCTCTTCCTTCTCCATTCTCTTATTTCTGCTTCAAGCCAATCAGCTCCAAGCAATACTTCAACTTGGTGCTAGGAATGACTTTAGTGAGTATATCTGATGCATTATCATCTGTAGACACCTTAGTTACTCTCACAGATCCTTTGTTAACTTCATCTCTGATAAAATGAAGTCTTACATCCACATGTTTACTCCTTTCATGGAAGGTTTGGTGCTTAGTCAAGCAAATCGCACTAGCACTGTCACATTTGATCTCCACTGATTCTTGATTAATTCCGAAATCCCCCAGAATCCCTTTAAGCCAAAATGATTCCTTTACTGCTTCAGCAAGTGCTATATATTCTGCCTCTGTAGTAGAAAGAGCTACCACAGATTGCAAGCAAGATTTCCAACTTACTGCAGCTCCATTCATAGTAAACACATATCCTGACTGTGACTTTCTTGTGTCATAGCTCACTGCATAATCTGAGTCAGAGAATCCTATCAATTGTTCTCCACCTCCACCCTGATTTCTCTTGAACAATATCCCATATTCTGTAGTCCCCTTCAAGTACCTCAAAATCCACTTCAATGCCTGCCAATGTTCAATACCTGATTAGCCATAAATCTGCTCACCACACTTATAGCATGACTGAGATCTGGTCTTGTGCAAACCATAGTGTACATGATACTCCCAATGATGCTAGCATATGGTATCTTATCCATTTCCCTTCTCTCATCATCAGTAGTGGGGCATTGCTCCTTGCTCAGCTTAAAATGTTGTGCTAATGGCAGTGTTACTGATTTTGAGTCAGCCATCTGGAACCTTTTGAGAACCTTGTTCAAGTAGTCTCCTTGAGTTAACCTCAACTCTCCTTTACTTCTTTCTCTGATAATATCCATGCCAAGGATCCTCTTGGCATTGCCAAGGTCTTTCATCTCAAACCTTTCTTGCAACTGTTTCTTCACTCTTTGAACCTCTGCAATGTTTGGTGCTGCTACAAGCATATCATCAACATAGAGAAGTAAATATGATGAGACCTCATCTGCTTTCTTCCTGATATAGACACAATCATCATACTTGGATTTTACAAATCCTATACTCTGCATATATTCATCAAATTTGAGATACCACTGCCTAGAGCTTTGTTTAAGGCCATACAAACTCTTTTTCAGCTGACAGACCTTTCCCTCATCTCCTCTCTTGATGAAACCCTCAGGCTGCTCCATGTATATGGTTTTAATGAGATCACCGTGTAGGAACGCTGTTTTGACATCCAATTGATGCAATTCCCAGTTTCTCTGCACCACAATGTCAAGTAGGATTCTAATGGAGCTGTGTTTTACAACCGGAGAGAAAACCTCATTATAATCTATCCCCTCTTTCTGTGTGTATCCCTTTGCTACCAAACGAGCCTTAAACCTCACATTGTCATTCTGGAAGGCCTCTATCTTCTTCTTGAATACCCACTTTGATCCAATAGTTTTCTGATTCTTTGGTCTGAGAACCAGAACCCAGGTTTTGTTCTTGTACAAGGAATCTATCTCCTCTTGCATCGCTTTCATCCATCTATCTTTCTCTGGAGTTCTCATTGCATCTTTGAAGGTAGATGGCTCGTGATAGTCAATGCTTTCTGCAACAGACAATGCATAATATACCATGTCATAGTCTGCAAACCTAGCAGGAAGCTTATTCTGTCTTCTTGGTCTGCCCTCTCTCTGTGTTGGAGCTATTGGAGTTGGAACTCTTGAAGATTCTGCTTCATTTCCCTCACTGAAATCTGGTCTCTGACTTTCACTACCAGGTGACTCACTCTCAGCACCTCCAACATGAGGCAACTCCACCTCAACATGAGCAACATCAGACCTTTTGTTCAGAAATGGCATTTCATCCTCCTTGAATATCACATCCCTGCTGATCACTACCTTCCCCTTTCCTGGTTCAGTGCACCATAACCTGTAGCCTTTCACTCCCTTTTGGTAACCCAACATAACACATCTGATTGCCCTTGCCTCCAACTTTCCCTGCCTATTATGAGCAAAAGCTCTTGAGCCAAAAATCCTGAGCTTGCTGTAATCACCAACAGAGCCATACCATTTGTTATCCGAAACCAATGGCTGATGATGGGCATTTATTAATCAACACAGCAGCTGTAGCTGCTGCCTCTCCCCAGAAATACTTTGGCAAGCCTGACTGGAGAAGCATACATCTCACCCTCTCAAGGATGGTTCTATTTGCCCTTTCAGCCACACCATTCTGCTGGGGATTATTTGGCACGGTCCTATGCCTCTTAATCCCCTTTGACTTACAAAACTCATCAAAATGTGTAGATAAAAATTCCAACCCGTTATCAGTTCTAAGGCATCTAAGTGAAACCCTCTTCTCAGTCTCTACCTCCTGGCACCATTCCTTAAACTTTGTAAAAGCATCAGATTTTTCCTTCATCACATACAACCATATTTTTCTAGAAAAATCATCTATAATGGTGAGAAAATACCTGCCTCCTCCAATACTTTGGGTCTGAGCAGGTCCCCATATATCACTGTGTGCATAGTCTAGTGGAGACTCTGAGGTGTGCTTCCCCTTTTGATAACTGAGCTTCTTGCTTTTTCCCAATATACACTGCTCACACTTAGCAATTTCTTCCTCACAATCTTCTGAGCTTGCATCTATAACCCCAGACTTGACCAATTCTTTTAGTCCAGTGAAGCCCACATGGCCTAATCTCTTATGCCAGATTTGAAGATCTATTTTCTCTGTAAAATTTACTTCATTGCAGATGGCTTTGGCCTGCAGGTAATAAAGGTTGTTGTATCTGTGAGCTTCCATCATGATCTTTCCATCCTTTCTGACCTGCATCACTCCACCTCTTGAAGCAAATTCAAACCCCTTATTCTCAAGAAGACCCAAGGAGATCAGGTTCCTCTTGATTTCTGGTATGTACCTCACATCAGTGAGGATCTTGAATGTTCCATCTTCCATGATGAACTTCACCTTTCCTTTTCCTTTTACCCTGCAGACATGATCATTGCCTAGTAGAACAGTACCATCAGAATCTTCAATATCCATGATCCAATCTCTGTGTGAAGTCATGTGAAAACTACATCCAGAGTCCATCACCCATGAATTTGACATTCTCCTATCAGTGACATTCATGACTTGTGCCATCTCAATCTGTTCAGCAACATCTGCAGTGTCTGGGGCCTTCTTTTCCTCTGCTAGTTTCCTTTTAAGTGCATAGCAGTCCTTCTTGAGATGCCCAGGCTTCTTGCAATGGTGACACGATCTAGTCTCCTTTCCATCAGCCCCCTTATCCTTCCAAGATTTCTTCTGAGACTTTTTCTTCCCAGACTTCTTGGTATCATGCTTGATATTCAGACTTTCTGCTGCAACATCAACAGATTTAGAGCTAGATTTCTGGACCTCCTTGAGTTTCAAGGCAGAATACACCTCCTCATATGTTATCTTTGAATCCCTGCCCAAGAGAATCGCATCTTTAAACTGCTCATAGCAATTGGGGAGTGAATTCAATAGCATTAGAGCCTTGTCTTCATCCTTGATCTTCTCATCTATCATCTCTAGATCATCCACACACTTCCCAAACTCCTCCAATTGCTCAAGAACACTCTTACTCTCCAAGATCTTGAAAGTAAAAAGTTTCTGCTTCAAATGGAGGCGATTCGCCAGTGACTTGGTCATGTACAACGACTCAAGTTTTGCCCAAACATCAGCTGCCGTCTCCTCCTTGGAGACTTCCCTCAACACTCTGTCACTTAAGCTCAAGATCAGAGTGCTGTAGGCTTTATCTTGGAGCTCTTGTTTCTTCACGATTGCCCTTTCATCCGTCTCCTCGGCCTCGGCCTCGGCATCGTTTCCCCTTTTCAAGATCCCCCACAGCCCTTGCTGCATCATAACTGCCTTCATCTTCAATTTCCACAGCCCGAAATCGTTGCTTCCGGTGAACTTCTCCATCTCGAATTTCGCGGTCGACATCGCAATCAACTTCCCACAGACGACGCCAATTTGTAATTGCGATGCAGGTTCAAATTCAAATCGGGTGAACGAAAACTAAGAGCAGAAAACACAACGCACAAAGGATTACGTGGTTCGGCTGCAAAAAGCCTACATCCACGGAGAAGATGAGCCCTCTTTATCCACTGACTCTCAAGATGGAATTTACAGAGGAAGATTACAATCAATTCACACTCAAACTATCACAATCTCTCAAGAACTCTCTATTCTCTTGGATGATCTTGAAGAATATGATAATCTCACAAAGAAAGCGTAAAATCGACTCTAACTGATTAACAACCTTAAGGAATTGAATCAGAGATGTATATATACTCTCCATGGCTTACGGTTTCAGCCCCAATTTGATCAAGTGAGCTGATTCTTCTTCAACACCTTAAACCCCTCTTTCTCTTCCTTAATTGCAAACCAGTCCCTCAACTTAGTAAGTTGTTCAATTGCTCCCATCACTTCCAACACATATTATAGATACCCTTCGCAAACATCCTTCCCCTCCAATTCGTATTGACAAAAAACAAGTTGAATTCTCACTCAAAATGTTACCATCTTGCAGGAGTTTCTTGATGCTTATATATCCCCTGTTGCCGGTAGCCATGAAGCTGATCCATTGGAGCGTCGTATTGCTGATGCAGTTTATGCAGCCGAGGATGTTATCGAATCACAAATTGTGCTTCAAATCGACAAACGATCCCCAATCGTTGAGGGTCATGACTTCTATCAAGATCTGCAGACAGTGATAGAAGAAATGAATTTGATCAAGAATGAGGTGGAGAAGATTGCAGTGGAAGCTCACCTGCAGCAAAAGCCCGTTGCTGCGTTAACGTCTTCATCCTCTGTGAAGGAAAACGTGATGGTGGGCTTTGAGGAAGTGTTTCGTGAAGCTTTGGATAAGCTCACTGGATATCAACGCAGCTGCGAAATCATCCCTATCACGGGGATGGGTGGAATTGGTAAGACCACTCTTGCCCGAAGTTTATTTGAGAATGCTCTTGTTAAGGAGCATTTTAAAATTCGTGCTTGGACTACAATTTCTCAAACTTTTAATGTTAGAGAAACACTTAGAGAAGTTCTTTTCCAAGCAAGTGGTGATTCAAGTAGTGATATGAGTGAGGAAGAATTGGGAAAAAAATTATACAAGTTTTTATTTGGTAGGAGGTATCTCGTAATAATGGATGATATGTGGAGTGTAGAGGTGTGGGAGAAGATAAAATTTTTCTTTCCTAATAACGAAAATGGTAGTCGGATAATCGTAACCACTAGATTGTCAAACTTGAGTTCTTCGTTGAATGAGTCTTATAGGGTTAATATGCAATTTCTTGATAAGGGAAGTAGTTGGAGATTGTTTTGTAAGATTGTGTTTGAGAAAGAAAGTTGTCCTCCTGAGTTGGAGAATATTGGAAAGAATATTGTAGTACAATGTAAGGGGCTTCCTTTATCAATTGTTACAATAGGAGGTCTTTTGGCAAAATCTAAGCGCGCGATAGAATATTGGAAGCATGTAGAGCAAAATTTAAATTCAATTGTTATCAACAAGAATGATGAATTTTGCTTGAAAATCTTAAGGATGAGCTATATCTATCTGCCAAACTATTTGAAGCCGTGTTTTTTGTATATGGGTTTTTTTGAAGAAGATCGTAGGATACGTGTGTCAATGCTCAAGATGTTATGGGTTTGTGAAGGGTTTCTAAAACCAAGGAATGGGAAAAGTTTGGAAATAATTGCACAAGAGTATTTTAAGGAGTTGGTTGATAGAAATCTCATTTTAATTGATAGGTTGGGGTTTACTGGAAATATTAAGTATTGTAAAATTCATGATTTGTTGAGAGATTTGTGTTTGAAAGAAGTTGAAAAGGAAAGATTTTATCATGTCATAAGAGACGATCCTCTACACATAACTTGTGAACGCCGGGTTGTTCTGAAAACAGAAGTGTTGTTAATAAATAAAGTCTTGGGATCTTTATCACATGCTCGTTCTATAATATGTGATTATGATGAAAACAGCCAGAGTGAAGTTCGACTGCCTCACAATCTTAGATTGTTGAGAACTTTCAAAGCATATGATGATAGTGATTATCGTTCTTTGATGTACTCATTCTTTTTGAATGGTTCTTATTTCCTAGATAATGTGTTTGAATTGGTGAATTCACGATACCTTGCTGTAAGCGTTCATGTCGAGTCAAAATTCCCTACTTCAGTTGATTTGCTTTGGAATTTGCACACATTGATCATTTGTTGTAGAGATATTGTTGTACCAATTGGAATTTGGAAACTGCATCAACTTCAGCATCTCGAGTTTGCCTCAAGGAACTTGAATCTCCCGGATCCTCCTAGTGGTGACAATGACATTGTTGTTATGGAGAATCTGCATACCCTCAAAGGAGTGAAGAATTGGGTTTTGAATGAGGAGGTGGTCAAAAGAATTCCCAATGTGAAGAAATTGCATCTAAAATACAATGAGGTGAAGCAAATAGAGGGAGAAAATTGTGTCAGCTATCTTCACTGTTTTAGCAAATTGGAAAGTTTCTTCTGCGATGGATTTGGAAGTCATGAGTATTTGCAAGGGATAAGGCTCCCTCACTCTCTCAAGAAATTGTCTATTGATGCCTCTTTTCCTCTGGAGTTGGAAGACATAATGCCAAAAATCGGTTCATTGCCCCTTCTTAAGAAATTTGTATTACGCCATGGTTTCTTCAAAACAGGTAAGTGGGAAACAATTGAAGGTCAATTCACAAGTCTCAAGTTTCTACGGTTGGAGCATTGTAAAGGTCTAGAAGATTGGATTGTGTCACACAGCTCTCACTTTCCACTCCTCCAAAACCTTGTTCTTCATGGTTTTCGTCAATTGAAGGAGATCCCAGCAGAAATTGGAGAGATAGCAACTCTGAAGTCTATTTCATTGGACAGTTGCAGTGAATCAGCAGTGATGTCAACTAAACTCATAGTAGAGGAACAAGAGGAATTATATGGAGAGACAGACCTTCATGTTCGTGTTTCGACTACTGATGAATCACTGAGGTGCTTTGCAAGTGTCAACTTTGAAGTTCATGTGTATCAGTTCATAAAATATCCTCCTCCCATTTACACAGGAGAAGATGATGGAAATTGCTTATGAAAATAGAACGTGAGATTTTTTTGTAACCTCTTGTAAAAAGTTTGAGCATTTTGTTGCTTCATTACTGTAAAGCTCTTTCTGTCTTTCATTTCATTCTACTCAAATAAATAAGGGCTTTATCTTCCTAATACAATTTTCTGCTCAAATTTCTTAATACATAATAAGAAAATTAAATCTTCTATTGCTGCTAAGTTCTGCCAACTTAAAGAAAATATACCAGATTTGATCCAATACAATAGTACTCCCTCCGTCCCAGATAATTTGGGACACTTTGACCCTGCACAAGTTTTAAGAAATCTAATGGAAAGTGAGTTGAAAAAGTTGGTGGGATGTGAGTCATACTTTTAAAATATTAGTTTTATAATAAAATGTGAGTAGGAATGAGTTTGTGGAATATAAGATCCACTACCAAAAATGGTAGAAGTGAAGTGGGACAAATTATGTGGGACGGCCCGAAATGAAATACCGGGTCGAATTATCTGGGACGGAGGGAGTACTACTTATTACTATAACAAATATTTATACTCCATTTAAAATGGATCAATAAATATTTACCACTCCTATAACCTATAAATCAAGAACTAATCATACTGAATGCACATTTAAAAGTTAAATAGCACTTGTGAATTACCATCATCATCGAAGATAGTGATCAAGCGAATAAACATCGAAAATATGTCAAACCAGATCCAACTGTAGTTTGAGAAAATTTTATATACGCCGTTAATTAGCTGGAAAGAGAATAAAGAATATAAATGAAGCATTAAGTAGGAGAAACTCAAAGTAGTTTTTTGCAAAAAATAAAAATAAAAAAATCCAACAACTGAAAAAAGAAATAAGATTCTAGGACAGTGGGATGGAGGGAATAGTATTTATTTTAAGATGCATAAAAAGTCTGCATCCAACGACTTCGAACTTTGACTTAGAACTAAAATGTGTGTGAATAAAGATAGTGATTTTGTGTTCACACCTTCATGATTACTAGTACAGCCAATAAAACATAGGTCCCAACTATCTTAGCTATAATGTGGAAGCGAGAAAAAAGCTAGCCACTTAGCCTTAGTGACTGAGGTGAATAATAACCTCACCTTTTCTTATTTGAATTGTTCATCTTTGTCTTCTACTTATATCATATTGCAATTCTAAAGTGTGGAGTCATAATGCTATATTATTGTCTTCTCATTTTCATTGTGTGCATTCATAGATTGAGTTAAGCATGGCTGCTTATGCAGCTCTGGTTTCTCTTATGCATATCATAGATACTCTTCACAAACATCCTTCCCCTCCAATTTCTATTGACAAAAAACAAGTTGAATCTCTCACTCAAATTGTTACCTTCTTGCAAGAATCTCTTGATGGATATATTTCCCCTGTTGTTGCTGATGGCCGTGAAGCTGATCCATTGGAGCGTCGCATTGCTGATGCAGTTTATGCAGCTGAGGATGTTATCGAATCCCATATTGTGCTAAATATTCACACATCTTCCACAATGCATGAAGACATCATCAATAAATCCCAAATCGTGGCTCAAAATGGTAGACGATCCACGATACGTGGGAAGATGAACAGCTTGTTTCGAGGTGTGTGTAAATGCACAAGCCCAACCACAACTGCAACCGCAACTGCAACTGCAACTATTGAAGATGACTTCTTTCATGAGCTTCAACAAGTGATAGAAGAGTTGAGTCGGATAAAGAAAGAAGCCATGGAG
Source organism: Salvia hispanica (assembly GCF_029641045.1). Lineage (NCBI taxonomy): Eukaryota > Viridiplantae > Streptophyta > Magnoliopsida > Lamiales > Lamiaceae > Salvia > Salvia hispanica. Next base: position 788,923 of record NC_142697.1, read on the forward strand.
ACTGTAGTTGTCACTCGGCTGCAGAGAGAGGTTCCTCGTGCTAGTTCGTTGATATCTTCCTCCACCGCGAAGGAAAACGTGATGGTGGGCTTTGACGATGTTTTTCTTGAAGTTTTGGATAAGCTCACCGGAGATCAACTAAACTGCCAAATCATCCCAATCACGGGGATGGGCGGAATTGGTAAGACCACTCTTGTCCGAAATCTATTTGAGAATGCACTTGTTAAGGAGCATTTTGATATTCGTGCTTGGACTACAATTTCTCAAACTTATAGTGTTAGAGAGACACTTAGAGGAGTTCTTTTTCAAGCAAGTGGTGATTCAAGTAGTGATTTGAGTGAGGAAGAATTGGGGGGAAAATTGTACAAGTTTTTATATGGTAGGAGGTATCTTGTTATACTTGACGATATGTGGAGTATAGAGGTGTGGGACAAGATCAAAGCTTTCTTTCCGAACCCTTATGGCGAAAATAGGAGTCGAATAATCATAACAACTAGACTAACAAACTTGGGTTCACAGTTGAATGAGTCTTATAGAGTTGGTATGAAATTTCTAGATGAGGCTAGCAGTTGGGAATTGTTTTGTAAGACAGTGTTTGGAAAAGAAAGTTGTCCTCGTGAGTTAGAGAATATTGGAAAGAATATTGTAGCAAATTGTAAAGGGCTTCCTCTATCAATTGCTACGATTGGAGGTCTTTTGGCAAAATCTAAGCATACAAGAGAAAATTGGGAACTTATAGAGCAAAATTTAAATTCTATTGTTATTAATGATAATGATGAATTTTGCTATAAAATATTGAGGATGAGCTATATCTATGTGCCAAACTATTTGAAGCCATGCTTTTTGTATATGGGTGTTTTTGAGGAAGATCGTAGGATCCGCGTCTCAATGCTCAAGAAGTTATGGGTTGCTGAAGGATTTTTAAAACCAATGAGTGGAAAATGTATGGAAACAACTGCGCAAGAGTACTTGAAAGAGTTGGTTGGTAGAAATCTCATTTTAGTTGATAAGTTAGGGTCTACTGGAAATGTTAAATATTGTAAAATTCATGACTTGATGAGAGATATGTGTTTGAAAGAAGTTGAAAAGGAAAGGTTTTATCGTGTCGTAAGAGATGATCCTACAACAAATAACAGCGAACGTCGGGTTGTTTTTCCATTTAAGACTCCAGGGTTGTCAATAAATGAAGTTTTGGGATCTTTATCACATGCTCGTTCCATACTACGTGATTACGGGAAGGGGGATGGAGAAGTTCGATTGCCTCGCAATCTTAGGTTGCTGAGGACATTCAAAGCATATTATGTAGACACTTTCAGTGGTGCTTATTTCCTAGATAATGTGTTTGAATTGGTGAACTCACGGTACCTTGCTGTTAGAGTTCATGAAAAGTCGAAATTCCCCGCTTCGATTGATCTGCTTTGGAATCTTCATACATTGATTATTCATTGCTTGGATGATCTTATCGCACCGATTGAAATTTGGAAACTGCATCAACTTCAGCATCTCGAGTTTAGGCGCCGCAAATTGATGCTCCCGGATCCTCCTAGTGGCAACAATGACATTGTTTTCATGGAGAATTTGCAGACACTCAAAGGAGTTCTGAATTTGTTTTTGAATGAGGATGTGGTTAGAAGAATTCCTAATGTAAGGAAATTGCTTCTAATGTATAATGTGAAACAAATGAAGGGAGAAAATTGTCTCAGCTATCTTCAGTGTTTGAGTAAATTGGAAAACTTTTGTTGCTTCACCAGAAATGGATGTGATGAGTATTGGCAGTGGATAAGGTTCCCACACTCCATTAAGAAGTTGTGTATTGTTGCCTCTTATGATATGGAAGTGGAGGACATAATGCCAAAGATTGGTTCATTGCCTCTTCTTGAGAAGTTTGTATTGAAATATGGTTTCTTCAGAACAGGCAAGTGGGAAACAGTTAAAGGCCAGTTCTCGAGCCTCAAGTTTCTACATTTGGATCTTTGTAATAGTCTAGAAGATTGGATTGTGTCAGACAGGTCTCACTTTCCACTTCTGCAGAAGCTTCGTCTTTGTAGTTTAGTTCAACTGGAGGGGATCCCAGCCGAAGTCGGAGAAATAGCAACCTTGATATCGATTGATGTGGAATATTGCAGTGAATCGGTGGTGGTGTCAGCTAAAAAGATTGTAGAGGAACACGAAGATTTATATGGAGACCAACTAGACCTTTGCGTTCGAGTCAAGGTTTGGAAGAAAGATGAATCACTGAAGAGCTTGGCAAGTGCCAACTTTGAAGTTGAAGTGTGGTAGGTTATTAAAGAACTAACCTAACCTTGTAAAAAAGTTTTAGCATTTGGAGTTGGAGTGACATATATATAGTCTTTGTAATCTGTGTGAACATCTGTTGCTTCATTAATGCATGCTCTTTCTATTGTTCCTTTTTTTACATAATTTGATGATTAAATCATTTCTGCCAACTTGGTTTAAAATTTAAATTAACCTTCAGCCTTGAATGAAATTAAATCATACTACTATTAACCTGGAGATAACTGCACCATTTAGAGGAGGTATCCCTGTAATCAAATTGGATGGGAAACTTCCACATATCTCCATCAATATAATGTAGAGTTTGAATTTTGTAAGCCTTTAATTAATGAAATTTGATTTCGTTTCTTGAGTTATAATCTTGAAATACCCTAAAGTTTAAAATTTATTTTAAAATGTGAAGAAAGGTAGCTGGTTCTCAATTAAATATCCCAAAAACTATTTCCCCAACCACCATATTAGTCCAAAATGTACATATATAATTAAGGTAAGTAACTTTATAGTTATATGTTAGACACATTAGTTTCAAAAATCAATATAATTATATAGCTATAGATGAGCGGAAGCTCCCTCTATGTAAAGAAAATACTAGTTTATGCTAAAGCATGGACCAACTTTCTTAGCTGTTTGGCAATAAAGTGGAATATACTAATTGGGGTGACTAAAAAAGTCTGTTCCTAACGACTCAACCATATTTTATACTCCCTCCGTCCCAAGAAAGATGACCCATTTCTTGGACGGCACGGGATTTTATGCAACTTTATTTTGTGTGTTAAGTGGAGAGAGTAAAGTAAGAGAGAGAGAATAAAGTAGAGATAAATGGGTTTCCATTTTAAGCAATGGGTCATCTTAATTGGGACAAACCAAAAAGGAAAGTGGGTCATCTACAATGGGACGGAGGGAGTACATCTCAATAATGCTGCATGTTTCATCTCAACTTGGAGTGATAATACAACATTGGTTGTTAAATATTAGTATCTCATTTTCATTGTGTGCATTCATTCATAGAGAGAGTTAATCATGGCTGCTTATGGAGCTCTGGTTTCTCTTATGCATATCTTAGATACTCTTGAAAAACATCCTTCTCCTCCCATTTCTATCGACGAAAAACAAGTTGAATCTCTCACTCAAACTGTTACCTTCTTGCAAGAGTTTCTTGATGGTTATATTTCCCCTGTTTTCGATAGCCACGAAGCTGATCCATTGGAGCGCCGCTTTGCTGATGCAGTTCATGCAGCGGAGGATGTTATTGAATCCCATATTGTGGCTCAAATTGACAGAGGATCCACAGCCGTTGAAGATCATGACCTCTATCATGATCTACAGAAAGTGATGGAAGAAATGAATCTGGTCAAGAAAGAAGTGACTGAGACTGCAGCCATTGCTCAGCTGCGGAGAAAGGTCTTCTCGACTCATGCTGCTGGTTCATCGATGTCTTCTTCCACTGTGAACGAAAACGTGATGGTGGGCTTTGACCAAGTGTTTCTTGAAGTTTTGGATAAGCTTACCGGAGATCAACTCAACCGCCAAATCATCCCCATTGTGGGGATGGGCGGAATTGGTAAGACCACTCTCGCTAGAAATTTATTTGAGAATATACTTGTCAAGGAGCATTTTGATATTCGTGCTTGGACTACAATTTCTCAAACTTTTAACGTTAGAGAAACACTTCTAGAAATTCTTTTCAAAGGAAGTAGCGATTCGAGTAGTGATCTTAGTGAAAATGAGTTGGGAGAGAAAGTATACAAGTATTTATGGGGTAAGAGGTATTTGGTAATAATGGATGATATGTGGAGTATAGAGGTGTGGGACAAGATCAAATTTTTTTTTCCTGATCGCCAAAATGAGAGTCGAATAATCGTAACAACTAGGTTGTCAAACTTGAGTTTTCAGTTGAACAAGTCTTATAGAGTTGGTATGAAATTTCTAGATGAGGCTAGTAGTTGGAATTTGTTTTGTAAGACTGTGTTTGGGAAAGAAAGTTGTTATCTTGAGTTGGAGAATATTGGAAAGAATATTGTAGCAAACTGTAAAGGGCTTCCTTTATCAATTACAACAATAGGGGGTCTTTTGGCAAACTCTGAGCGCACAAGAGAATATTGGGAGCATATCGAGCAAAATTTAACTTCAATTGTTATGAACAGCAATGATGAATTTTGTTTGAAAATATTAAGGATGAGCTATATCTATTTGCCAAATTATTTGAAGCCATGTTTTTTGTATATGGGTGTTTTTGAGGAAGATCGTAGTATACGTGTGTCAATGCTCCATGAGCTATGGATTTCTGAAGGATTTATAAAACTAAGGAGTGGGAAATGTTTAGAAATAATTGTGCAAGACTACTTCAAGGAGTTGGTTGACAGAAATCTAATTTTAGTTGACGAGTTGGGGTCTACTGGTAATGTTAAGTATTGTAAAATTCATGATTTGATGAGAGATTTGTGTTTGAAAGAAGTTGAAAAGGAGAGGTTTTATTATGTCGTAAGAGATTATCATCAGGCAAATAATAGCGAACGACGAGTTGTTCTTAAAACTTCAGCATTGTTCATAAGTGAAGTCTTGAGACATTTGTCATGCACTCGTTCCATAATATGTGATTATAATGGCTATGAAGAGAGTGATGGAGAAGTTCGACTGCCTCACAATCTTAGGTTGTTGAGGACATTTAGAGCATCTGATTCCTGGAATGGTGATTACCTCCTAGCTAATGTGTTTGAATTTGTGAACTCGCGGTACCTTGCTGTTAGAGTTTGCGACGACTCCAAATTCCCTCCTTCGATTGAACTGCTTTGGAATCTACACACATTGATTATTCATTGTTCTTCGAAGGGTCTTATTGCACCAATTCAAATTTGGAAACTGCATCAACTTCAGCATCTTGTGTTTGAGGAAGGCGAGGTGATTCTTCCGGATCCACCCAAAGGCGACAAAGACATTGTTATCATGGAAAATCTGCAAACACTCAAAGGAGTGAAGAATTTGTTTTTGAATGAAGATGTGGTTAAAAGGATCCCCAATGTGAAGAATTTGAATCTAAGCTACCAAGTGAAGCAGATGGAGCGAGCAAACTGCCTCGGCTATCTTCATTGTTTGAGTAAACTGGAAATCTTCCGCTGCTCCACAGCATTAGCAAGTGATGAGTGTTGGCAGCGGATTAGATTCCCGCACTCCCTCAAGAAGTTGTCTATTATTGCCTCTATTATTGCCCCTTCTAAGCTAGAGTTGGAAGGCATAATGCTGAAAATCGGTTCCCTGCCCCTTCTTGAGAAGTTTGTAATAGAAGGTGGTTCTTTCAAAACAGGCAAGTGGGAAACAATTGAAGGGCAGTACCAGAGTCTCAAGTTTCTACGATTAAACTCATGTCGCGGTCTAGAAGATTGGATTGTGGCAGATCACCTCCATTTTCCACTTCTGCAAACACTTCATCTATATTATTTAGATCAACTGGAGGAGATCCCATAAGAAGTTGGAGAAATAGCAACGCTCAAATCAATATATTTAAGATATTGCACAGAATCAGCGGTGGTGTCAGCTAAAAAGATAGTAGAAGAACAAGAGGATTTATATGGCGACCAACTAGACCTTCATGTTCTAGCTGTAGTTGAAAATGAAGAAGAAGAAGCATTGAAGACCTTGTCAAGTGCCAAATTTGAAGTTCAAGTGGGAGGTTTTTAGAGCTTAGGGTTCATTGTATTATTTCATGTAGTTGTCTTCTTATCATGCATTGTGTTTAAACATTGGAAGTTTAATTCTTAGGGAAAATAGGACGTTTGGCAGAGGTGCCAACATTCAAGTCAAATATTGGTTGATTATTTGACTTGGATATAATGATGCACAGAAGAATAGTGTTGGATCTTGTAAAGTTTGAGCATTTATTGCTTCTGTGAGCTCTTTCTAGTGTACCCTTTCTACTTAAATAACAGATTTCTCTTCCTTATACAATATTCAGCTTGTACTTAGATATTTAGATATTTAAATCATTACTGAACATGCAGTTTGAGAAATATAACATAAATCAGTAATTCAACCCAATGCATAAACAAGACCCATGTGATTTTTTAATTTAAAAATGATCAATAATTGTTGACCCATTTACCCCCAAGTGGCTCGAACCTGCGATTTATTGGTCGAAGGGGAAGTATCTTACCAACTACGATGTCTTTCATCGTTGAGCCATGTGTCACGTTTCAACCTGGCAGCAAAAGTGAGTAAACGTAGTAGCACGACAAAATCAATCAAACACCAGAGAGTAATTGTGTACAAATCCTGAAGAACCTAAATTAAGCAGTCTTCATCACCAAAAGTCATTACAACTACACGATCCATCTCTAAAATGATGAAAACTCTTGCTATTTTGTGCAACAATTTCCCTTTCAACTATCTCTGAGATGATCTCAAACACATTGTGGCAATCGCTGCATACACGAAGGTTCTTTATTATACGTATTGAGCCGCGAGCTGGAGAGGTCAAGAACATCTCTGAATTTCAATTCTGATTATACATTCTGAATTTTGTTAATGAACATTAATTAGTTATTTTAGAGGCAGAGAATATGATCCTTAGTGTCGATTTCGTGGAAGGAAACTTTAAGCGTTTGATTCCCACAATGTCAATTGCAATATATCAATATATGATGATAGGAAATTCACAAGAGTATAAATAATCGAAACATACAAATATAGGATAGAAACATAAATATGATGATTCAGTTACAACATGATAGTTTAAAAAGAAACAAATTTCACACAAACAGGACAGGATATGGTAATTCAGTTACAACAACATGACTGTTTAAAAAGAAACAAAGTTGACACAAATAAGCAGACAGGCATAATCTCCTACTCCATTCACTTGCACACACGTGAAGCGCCTGCACATTCAACACATATTGATGCATTTTAATTAGTACTACTAAATTCACTTGTTCTGTTTTTTTGTGGATTCAAAACTCATTTACTCACCGCGTAGTTTCATGCATCTGGAGGACTAATGGAGACCGCGAAGGTAGCGACATCTTTCTTGGCCGCAGCAATCTTCCTGACAGAGGCAGCTGCCTTCTTACAGCACTCCAAATCCAAGAACTCCAGATTCGGAATATCAGCAAGCACTATGGGAACTTCTTCAAGCTCCTCACAGTTTAGCAATTCAAGCCGTTTAAGGCGGGGGAAATGGCGCGCAGACACCTTCCAGGTCGACAAATCGGTCCTCTCAATGTGCAGAAACTCAAGAGCTTCGAAGGCACTCTCCACCTTCCAGATCGGCCCTACAAACGCGTATTCCTTGAGCTTCAGCACCTGCAACTTCTCCAATGATTCTAAAGTAGACATGTGAGTCCAGTCCAGAAACGTGTTCAGCAGAGTCAGGCTCCTTAGTTCCACCGGGAATTTACAGGCCGGAGGGAGGCCATCGAGCTTCCCATCTATAGCCGCCTTAGGGAAGACATCGTTCAAAAGCTTCAGTTTCTCGAGATTGCTCAAGTTGGTTAAACAACCAAATGTTCCAGTCCTGTCATCAAAGAAATGAGGATAGTTCGCCACAAACTCCGAGCTTCTTTAGATTGCGAGCCCTGCCTAAGAGTGCCTGCGTGCAGCTCTCTGGTGACACTATCCCGAGCCTCTGAAGCTTGTCGCCTTCTCTGCTGTCTTTGCCTGGCTTGGCTAGAGTGGTGCACACGTTCGTCTTCAAATTCCTTAGCTGAGTCATACTCATGACATCTGCTTTGATGTCGAGAGCAGCAGAGTCTGTATCGACTATAAGAGTCTGTATTTGCCAAAGCTTTGTCAAGGCCTTGGGGAGAGTCGAAGGGTTTGAGTTCGGCTCCCGCTTCATCGACAGTGCAAGATACCTCAAATGAAACAACGTGTAGAAATCAATTGGTATTTTGCTGAATTTGAGGGGCTTTGTCTCTGAAACTCTCAGAAGCTTGAAAGCATCAGAAATGGCCGAGATTTTGTCCTTTGGCACCTCTATATCCTCGGACGAGAACGTAACAAACGAGCGTACGCAAAGGCCTTTTGGCTTTCCACTGAGGAATTCCATGACTTGTGAGTGGATGCAGAGGCGGCGATGCTTTTCCCTCTCAGTGACGGAGGGCTGAAGCCCTCCGTCACTGGACCTTTTGATTTCTTGGAAGAAATCCTCCCTGTCTTTCCCTCCTTCATTTATGCAGAAGGCGCGTAACATGTCATGAATCCGGAAGGACTTGACTCTCCCATCGGCCTTCAATTTCTCAACTCGAACCAGATTCCTGTTGATGAGATCATCGAGATTGTGTTCAGCGACCTCCTCCATGCTAAGACCGGCCTTAGGCAGTATTAGTCCTTCCGCAATCCACATCCGGATCAATTTCCATGCGGGTATCACAAAATCTTCCGGAAACATCCCCACATAAAGGAAACATTCCTTCAAGTAGTAAGGCAACTTATCATAACTCAATGCTATGATGTTGTTCATGCGATTTTCCGGGTCATATTCCAGTTCCAGGAAGGTCGAGATACTTTTCGATACTTTCTCCCAGGCGGTAACAGATCTCGAAATCTTGGTGGTAAGAACTCCTCCAATCACCACGATAGCCAGGGGCAGGCCGTCACACTTTTCTGCAATCTCTCTCCCGACACGCTCAAATTCAGGAGGAAACACCGGCTTGCTGAAAACCTCCCACTGCAGAAGCTCACAACTCTCATCCAAATCCAGCTTGCGCAGATGGTGCGGATCCCTGAAGCGGTTGGAGTACTTCCCCACGGCCTCCTGGCGACTGGTGATCATGACTTTCCCCCTCGTGTTACGCCTAGGCAAACACACCTTGAGTTCATCCCAGTCCTTGGGCTCCCACACATCGTCCATGACTAGCAAGAACTCGCCCGCCTCCTCTAGAAGACCTGATACCTCTTCAGCCAGCTCTCCAGCGCTCCTTTCGCTGTACTCGTCGTCCTTGAGCCTCGTCCCGAGCTTCCTCAAAATGGAGCGAAACACCTCCTTCGCTGCAAACTCCTGGGATACATCAACCCATATACGCTTGTGGAACTTGTAGTCGATGCCAGAGTCATGAAAGATCTTCCCGGTGAACGTCGTCTTGCCTAGGCCGGGCATGCCAACGATGGAGATCACATCCAGATAAGGAGTTTTCTCGTTGAGATACCCGAGTATTTTTTCAGCCTCGTCCTTCAGTCCCACCACGTTTTCTCTTCTCAACGACGTAGGCTGTTTGAAAGATCAATTCATACGTAAAATTTAATTTCTGTATTCTCAAATAGGAATTGGAATGGAAAAAGTAGTGATGACCTTGAGATCGTGTTTGCTGGGGGCATTGTCGGAGGAGAGTTGTTTGAAAGAGTCGGAGGCTTGGATGTCCGTGATCCGGGTGCAGATGCGGGTGACGCTGTTGGCCATGTCGATGAAGCGCGCGGCGTTGAAGGCGGTGGAGAAGGAGAAGTATCTGGCGGTCTTGGCCTCGGCGGCCTGCGAGACCATGGCGTCGATGATGTCTTCGGCCTCGTAGATGACGCCGCGGATGTCGCGCAACACGGCCCTCAGAGATTCTTCCTTGCGCAGCTTCTTGCTGGAGCTCGACACCTTCTTGAGGAACGATTTGAAGTATCCGACGTCCCTCTCCAGCTGCTCCAGCTCGCTCTTGAAGTTTTTTACTAGCTTTGCGCGGTGAAGCACCAGCTGCTTCAGAGTTTCCAGCAGGAACTCCACCGCTGCATCCGCCATTTCTTCACACACAATTCACAATTTCTCTATCCAGATTTTACTTGATTATTCCACATTTTTGCTTATCAATATGCATTCGCCTCACCACTAACGATTATTTTAAGTTAATTCATATTTTTAAATTGATTTTCAATCTAAAATGTGTCTCAGTTCCATGTTATTCGCATTTATTGGCTCGTACCTAACTACTTACATTATTTCTATTTTAAGTAAGAATTAGAGTATTTAATTAATATATAATACTCCATCCGTCCACGAATAGGAGTCCCGTTTTTCCATTTTGGTCCGTCCACGAATTGGAGTCCTGATTCATACTTTCCATAAATGTTAAAGAAACCCCACATTCCACTAACTCAATCCTCTTACACATCATTTAAAACTAATAAATACAAGTGGGACCCTATTACACTAACTTTCTTCCACCCACTTTTCTTAACATTTCTTAAAACTCGTGCCGGATAGAAATGAGACTCCTATTCGTGGACGAAGGGAGTATATGTAGTTAAGTGTTCCTTTATTTAGTGATCACTCATTATATTTAAAATACTAATTTAGTCACACTAAAAAAATAATCTCAAATTTACGGCCTAAAATGTAAAATGCGACTAGTATGGGACGGAAGGAGTACAGTTTATGTTCAGTTACTAGCTCGCTTGTTCCTAATTAATTTATTGAACGATGGTGAAAACATTTTCCATTTTTGTACTTTTAAGAAATTTCTTGGCTTATGCAATGAAAATTGAAACTCGATCCCAACCATCAAACTCTTCATCTAGAGAATGATAATTGTTCTTAGTTATGCACTAATGAGTTGGTTGCACAATATATATGAGAATTGAGAAATGCTATGTTATACTTGGGATAGTACTCTATTATTTTTATTACAACTTCTTGGTATTATTCATTTTGAAACAAGCAGGCGACGATGCAACTGCGGCGAAGGCGGTGGCCTCCTAATGCAGGCATGGATTTTAATTTGTGATAAAAAGGTAGTGTGAAATCTATATGTTGTCATATTCCACTTTAAATAAAATACTAAGTAATTATCAATATGGAGTAGAAAAATAAAATAGAATTAAATAGGACCCAGTATGGACTTTGTGCAAGTTTGAAATTGATTTGGTTGTTACAAACATTCTCCAAATCTTAGCCACTTAAAAAGTTTCATGGGCTGCATATTTATATAGGATCCATATGCTATTTACTCCCTCCGTCCATGAAAATTCGTCCCGGTTTGACCGAGTACGGGTTTTAAGAAATGTAATGGAAAGTGAGTTGAAAAAGTTAGTGGATTGTGGGTCCTACTTTTAAAGTATTAGTTTTATAATAAAATGTGAGTAGGAATGAGTTAGTGGAATATGGGGTCCACTACCAAAAATGGTAAAAGTGAAATGAGACAAATTTTGGGGGACGGACGGAAATGGAAAACTAGGACAATTTTCGTGGACGGAGGGAGTATCTTTTATCTCCTATTTTTTCAATTCCTTCTTATTTCATTATTGTATTGTTGTGATTATTTATTTATACGAGTATATCTTAATTAAATTAATGTGCAAACAATTTTTAAAATATAAATTTCAATAAAGCTAAAACAATTACAAAAATTTTTGCTTATTTTGGAGTCGATGCAAATTTGAAAAGTGAAAACTAAATCAATTTCATTAATTCAAAAACATGAAAAATTACAAAAAAAAAAAAAAAGCGATAAAGTTGTTTTCATATGTAACTAATTTAGGAAAATTCCTGTACTTTTCTTAAAGGTGGAAGTAATGATAAGGTTAATTATTTTTTATTTTTATTATTTATGGATTGGAAGAAAGTTGAGGAGGGTGGCGCTTAAGGAATTAATTGTACGCGGTGTAATTATTATTGTCTCTTAAACAATGTTAAATATATGTATCTTTTCATTCTTTTATGAAAATTGTACAGCATTATTAGTTTAATTCTTGTACTACTTTTTTATTTTAAAAGGTAGAAATGGATGACTATTGCAGCTCTTTGATTCATCTTTATTAGCGTCTCTTAAACAATCTTAATTTCCGTGGTGCCCTATCTCAACTAATTACTCCACTAATCTCTGTAAAGTAGTGAACGTTAGATCTCATAAAAAAAAATTATGTTAATTTTAGTACACATAAGAAAGTGCAATAGTATAGCTTATCAAAAAATAAGAATTTTAGGATACATAACATATAAAAGGAGTACTTAAAAACAGTTAAAAAAATGTGGTCTAAGGTTAGGTTTAAAACAAATTCAAATCATATTTCATTCTTTATCCTTTCCATATCAGTAATTACTGATTAGTTTATAAAGTAACTGTAACAACTAAAGCTTAGGAGTTAGGACCAATCATCTTAGATGTCTGCCAATGATAAAAAGCTACCCACATTTAGTTATCTTTTTCTTTTTACTAATTGAGGCGACTAAAAAAGTCTGTATCCAACAACTGCACCATAATGCTTCACTTGTTCATCTATATATGTTTCAATAACATGTGGAATCATAATCTAAATATATGCATTCATAATCATGGCGGCTTATGCAGCTCTAGTTTCTCTTTTAAATATCATAGACACCCTTAAGAAACATCCTTTTCCTCCCATTTCTATCCACGAAACACACCTTCAATCTCTCACTGAAAATGTCACCTCCTTGATGAATTTTCTTGATCGCTATAATTCCCCAGTTGTTGCCGATGGCGAAGAAGCTGATCCACTGGAGCTTGACATTGCTAATGCAGTTTATGCAGTCGAGGATGTTATCGAATCCCATATTGTGGTTCAAATTGACAGGAGAACCACACCGGTCGATCATCTTGACTTCTATCATAATCTACAAAAATTGATAGAAGAAATGAATCTCATCAGGGCCAAAGCGGACAATATCAAAGATGAGAAAGTGTCAGAAGGCATTGCTGCCTTGACGGCAGCAATCTCTTCTTCCACTGTGAAGGAAAACATGATGGTGGGCTTAGACGAGGTGTTACATGATGTTTTGGGTAAACTCACTAAAGGTGAACCCGACCTCCAAGTCATCTCCATCATAGGGATGCCTGGCATTGGTAAGACCACTCTTGCCAAAAATCTATTTGACAATAAACTTGTTAAGGGTCATTTTCGTATTCATGCTTGGACTACTATTTCTCAAACTTATAATGTTAGAGAAATACTCAGACAAGTTCTCTCTCGAGTAACTGGTACGACGGTGTCTATTGGTTTGAGTGAAAGCGACTTGGGAAAGGAGTTAAGGAGTTCTTTATGGATGCAAAGATATCTCATTATATTGGATGGATGACATGTGGAATATAGATGTGTGGAAGAAAATACATAGTTTCTTTCCAATAAACAAAAATGGTAGTCGAATAATAGTAACAACTAGGATGTCAAACTTGAGTTCTGAGTTGAGTACGTGTGAGTTGAGCAAGTGTGATTGTGTTTATATGAAATTGCTAGATGGTGCTAATAGTTGGGATTTGTTTTGCAACACTGTGTTTGGGAAAGAAAGTTGTCCTACTGATTTGGAGAATAGTGCAAAGACTATCGTAAAAAATTGTAAAGGCCTTCCTTTATCAATTGTTACGATAGGAGGTCTTTTATCAAAATCTGAGCCCACATTAAAATTTTGGGGGGATATAGAGTAAAAATTAAATTCATATTTAATTGAAAGTGCTGATACTTTTTGCTTGAAACTATTGAGATTAAGCTATATCAATCTACCAAACTATTTGAAGCCATGTTTTCTGTATATGGGTGTTTTTGAGGAAGATCGTAGCATCCGCGTGTCAATGCTCGAGAAGCTATGGTTTTCCGAAGGGTTTATAAAACCGAGTGAAAAATATTTGAAAACAACTGCGCAAGAGTATGTTAGGGAGTTGGTTGGTAGAAATCTCATTTTAGTTGATAAGTTTGGGTTTAGTGGAAATGTCAAATACTGTAAAATTCATGATTTGTTGAGGGAGATGTGTTTGATAGAAGTTGCAAAGGAAAGGCTTTATCATGTCATAAGAGATGATGCTCCGGCCACCAATACTGGACGCCAGGTTGTTTTTCCATCCAATACTTCACCGTTGTCAATAAGTGGCGTTTTTGGATCTTTGTCACGTGCTCGTTCCATAATATGTGGTTATCACGACGATGAAGATGATAGTGGAGAAGATGAAGAGGGAGGAGGAAACGATGACGAAGAAGGGGGTGATTTTGACAATGATGAAGAAGGAGAAAGAGGAGACGATGATGAAGAAGGGGGTGATTTTGACAACGATGAAGAAGGAGAAGGAGAAGGAGACGACGATGAAGAGGCGAGTGGAGAAGCTGACAATGAAGAAGGGAGTGATCATGACGACGATGGAGAAGGGGTTGCAGAAGTCCGGCTGCCTCACAATCTTAGATTGTTGAGGACATTAAAAGCATATGATGCAGATGCAGTGAGTGGTGCTTATTTTCTAGATAATGTGTTTGAATTGGTGAACTCGCGGTACCTTGCTGTTAGAGTTCACGACAAGTCCAAATTCCCTTCTTCGGTTGATCTCCTTTGGAATGTACACACTTTGATTATTCATGGCAGGGGTTTTCTCAGTGACCCTGCCGAAATTTGGAAACTGCATCAACTTCGGCATCTCAATTTTGTTCGGCATCTCAAGTTTAACTGCGGATTGACTCTCCTGGATACTCCTAGCGGCAGTTGTAGCATGAAGAATCTGCAAACACTAAAAGGAGTGAATAATTTGTATTTGAACAAGGAGGTTGTTGGCAGAATCTCAAATGTGAAGAAACTGAGTGTAGAGTACAACAAGGTGAAACAAAAGGGGGAAGAACATTGTCTCAGCTATCTTCAGGATTTGAGCAAATTGGAAAATTTCCACTGCTCCACCTCCTATGGATTTCAAAAGTATTGGCAGAGGTGTTGGCAGAGTATTAGCTTCCCACACTCCCTCAAGAAGTTGCGGGTTGATGTCTCCAATGATCAGGAGTTGGAAGGCATGTTGGAGAAAATCGGTTCGTTGCCCCATCTTGAGAAGTTCGTGTTGGATGATGGTTTCTTCAAAACAGGCATATGGGAGACAGCGGAAGGCCAATTCCGGAGCCTCAAGTATCTAGAAATGACGAGCTGCGTTGGTCTAAAAGATTGGATTGTGTTCGACAAGTCCCACTTTCCAGTTCTGCAGAAGCTTCGTTTTTGTCTTTTAAGCCAGCTGAAGGAGATCCCGCGAGAAGTAGGAGAAATAGCCACACTCAAAAAAATTCATCTGGCATATTGCAGTGAATCGGCAGCGAATTCAGCTAAAGAAATCTTGGAGATGCAAGAGGAATTCTATGACAATGTGGAGCTTCGTGTTAATGTTTTTGTTTGGGAAAAACAGAGTGCACTGAAGGACTTGGAAAGCGCCAACTTTAAAGTTAACGTGATAGGACAAGTGGACGATGACTTTTATAATTTGTAGCCTTTTATAGCTTTCTAGTTAGGATTTGATTTGTTGCATCTTCTCGGGTTTTCTTGGTGATTCTTTCCCTGACAGTATTAAAAGAGTCGAATCACACAGGGTCGGAATTCTATAAATACTAGAATTCTATAAAACCTCAACTAGGGTTTGTGTTCTTTCATATTTTTGTTAATTTCGTTCTTCCAACACGATAGGGCAAAGCTACGCCCTAACACTAACCATCTTGTGAATGAACTCCAAGGCTTCATCTAAGCACCCTGCATTTTCCAGCATACCAACCATGCTAGCATAGTGCTCCATAGCAGGAACAACGCTGTAATCGTTCATCATGGACTCGAAATACAGCATTCCTTCCACAACATCACTTATTAACTCCACACGCAGAGAAAACCCCAAGAAACATCTGTCCATCGGGTCTTATCCCGGATTGTTTGAATTCTGCAAACAGTTCAAGGGACTCTTCTCCATGGCCATTCTGAGCAAGCCAAGATATCATAATATCCCAAGACGTTAGATTGCGTTCAGGCATATGATCAAACATCTTCCATAGAACCACCTTTACAATGCATCTCAATTATCTGATCACACATTCTGACTAGTGCACAGATTTAGCTTCAGCCAAAGCCTCATTCTCACCACATGATTTAACCAGTGCCATAAACCGAGGCAGATCAACTCGGATCATCTCCTTCTCTATCAGTTCCAGCAGCTCCACCGCTTCCTTAAGTTTCCCTTCTCTTGTAAACCGATCAAAATCATCCAGTTTCCCTTCTCTTGTAAACACACTCCTCCATGATTATGCTGCCTCGCATCCAAATTTCCACCTTTATAGCCCACATTCTGCTGGAAAGTGCCAATTTCCATTTTCCCGCCAAAATTCTGCCAGTTCGGAATCCGATCCACCTCACCGCCGACAATATTCCGGCGATAATTCCGACTGTAGAAAGAATCTGATAGATTCTGAACACTACCGTTACCATTACCAACGGTATTGGATAAATTCAATCTATCATCCCCAATTTTCCCATAATCCCTTCTAAGGTTTTGGTTCTGCTCAACTCCACCTAAACTCCAGCCATGAAACTGATCATTTCGATCTTAATTGACGTAACCAGATTGATTGTTAGCTCTATATCCACCATAATTGCTGTAAATATCAGCTGGTTCAGCTGCAGCTCCGACACACCGGACAAAATTAGGGATTTCTACGGAGCAGTAAAACTGGGAGAGATTTCTCTGACATACCTTGATTGCGCGTCTCAAAGAAGTGAGCGTGACGAGTGCAGCTCTCCTAGTGTACATGGCATGAGTGAACTCGGTAGATGCAACTCAGTGAGTCGAGTGATTACAGTAGATCGCGGGCATTGCACAATTGTTTGGAGAAGAAATGCAGAGGTAGATATGCCGGTAAATGGGTCGGGTCCAAAGTCCGGATACCAGATCCGGTTAAGTTAATGGACTAATATGAAAAAAGCCCATTTTAAGGCCCAACAAAATTTTCCAATATTTATACTAACACACTTGAAAGCAAAGTTTGCCCAAATGAAATAGGAATAATACATAAAAACAATTTTTTTAGCTATTTTTATTCTAACAAGTAATATACTATTATTGACTATATCGATTTTTTTTCACTTTGAACTTGGAAGAGATTATAATAAATAGATTAGGAAAGCTTTCTTAAGTTCTTCCTTTGTTAATTTTGAGATACTAAACTGTGAAAAATCTTAATTTTAAAAAATAATTATATATTAAGCATTTGTATCGTGTATACGCCTGTATTAATTGTGTTTGTGTTGGCCGTATCTCTACGAGTCCCATTCCATTTTCCCGTCTCATCGTTATCATATACCGACCCGATTACGACCCTAATAGTCATCAATGGCCAACCTAAGCAAACCCATGATTTTCACGGGCTATAAAACCACAACCACACTTTTAATTTCACAAAGGCCATATTCATATATTTAAAGCCACTGAAAATTACATTTTGATTTTGGCAATTGATGTATTCTCTTAATCTCTTTCATGAAACTATCCCGTGTAATTGTTTATAGTATGATAAAAAAAACTATAGTGATTTTAATTTGTCAATATTAATAAAGTTATTTAATGACAACAAGAAATATATTAAAAGATATAAGTAGTTATAAACATACACATATAATTAAATGTATGTTTAACAATATGCAATCCATATTTAGTGATTTATTTTTCCAATATGGTTCTGTACTTTGATACACACAAGGAATCCATAACCTTTCGAAAAGTTTACACATAATTTGTGGATGAAATAAGTTTTCAATTTTTTCGAAAAAGGGTATAAAGTCTATAAATTAATCACTACTTACTTTTTTAAATATTACAAGTATACACGTTCGAAGTTAGTGACAAATTTGTTTGCCTCGGCGATTACATATTCTAGTCTCGCCTCAATAATATTAACATGTAAAATCATATAGTATATATAATATTTTCATCCAATATAATTTCTCAAATATGACCTAAAATCAAACATTTGATATATTTTCTTCTCAAATGGATCGACGTGTATTAAAAAAAGGTCAAGCATGAAAAAGCAATAGCAACCACATGATTTACGTGTACATTTTTTTAAGGCCACATCATTTATATACTTATAATATTAAGAGGGGTTGCTATCAAATTATTGCTATTAAAGTGACAACAAGCATATGCTTGAGATTATCTTAATGACCTTGCACAAAGTTCATATTTGTGGTCATCTACTTATTAAGCTTTACCTAACCTTAACTTTGTCGTTTTATCAATAACATAGGTTTAATATTTTGATAAATATATGTAACTATATACACACATTACAATTTTTTAGTTTATACTCCTATATTTTTTTCGAATGCAACAAATACTTGGCAATTTTTGTCATTTTTTAATATTAATATTATTTCCCATGCAGTTCATGGATATTGTGAAATATAACATGAATTTAAAGATTAAATCCATCCAACCTGAATTCAAATAAACGAGAAATAATATTTTCCCATGTTTACTGTCACAAAACTAAAATTGTTCAAACAATAAATGTTACCTATTTTTGAAAGATAAGGGGAGTTTGCGAAGAATATATATAATTGAGGGGCCAATTTGTTAAAACGTAGAATAATAATGATAAGGTTTAAAATTTTGCGGCCGATGATTGAGCGTGAGAGCACGTATCAAACACGTGGCAAAGCTGTCATCTCTATAAATTTTTATAAAAATTAATAATTTTAATGAATTATACAAATATTTTAATGTAAATGTTTGAGTAGGAGTACCAAATATTTTTATTATCAATACTGTGATGATTTTATCGAAATGATAATGTTTAGAGGTTTGAAATAATTTTTACATAAATAGCCAAAAGAATGAGTAGTAATATAGAGACAAAAAATACATTTAATTGGATTGTAATTTATGAGGTATGCTTCCATAAATAGCCAAAAGGTAGTCTATAATTGAATTTCAATTAAATTAGTATTTTGGTCATTATATAACATGTACTTTATGTGGGAAATGAGAATTATAATTTCAAGTAAATGTGTGGACTCTACATATACTAGGAAAATATTTGTGGATAGTACGACACTTCATTTAATTACTCGTATTTGACTAATTGGATCATTATAATTTTTGAGTTATAGTATTCATTTTCTTTGTCGGCGTAGAGTTTGATAAGTATAAGAAATTTGTTGATAAGAAGGAATATTGATAAGAACCGGAGAATATATTTTTTTTAATATTTTATGCTATACTACTATGAAATTGATGAATATATATCGATAGGCCCACAATACTATATATTATTGGTCAATTTTCCATTTCTCTGAGAATTAGGTACATTTAATTAAGAATCAACGTGACGTTTCTTCATTTCGTTGAATATTTGCTTAAATGCTTTTTTAGGGAAGTGAAATAATGATGGGCCAAGTTATCATAAATTTTGACACAGTTAATACTCAATACTTATAATATATAACATTTCATGATTTCGTTGAAATTGCTTTAATGCTTTTTTCAGGGGATATGATTAGGGATGAGCAAAGTTAATGTTATTATAAATTTTGACATAATTAATAAGTATATTAAAACTAATAACATTAATAATATTTTTAATTAAATAGAACATTTTAGAAATTACGGTTTGTTATGATAATATATCACCTGGGCTTCGGTAATATCCATCTAAAGGAATAAAGGATTATGTAGCAAAATATGATGCAAATATAACTTCATAAATTTATGGTAAAATTGAAGCGGTTATAGGAAAATGCCAGAAAATAAAAATAATATAAAGCCACCGAATATTTCAGCATATGCTGTAAACAGCTGGAATATTACCACATCATTTTATTTGTGTAGTATTTTATATTAAAAGTCGTTCTTAACCATTATTATAATAACGAATAAATATTGTATGCATAATATTCCACGAAAATGAAATGTAATAAAAATAGTACTAGTAGCATAATGTAGTTAAAATTTGCATCTTTTTTCTCCTAAATGTTGTTGAAATTATTATCAAAATTTTAAACAAAAAATAGAAAATTATGAAGTGAGGTTACTTAATTTGACCAAAATTAAAGAGAAACATATCACGATAATAATAATCATTAGTCTAACAAACGAATTCGGTTAGCCAATCAAGAACCATTAAAATCAATGAATTTCTTTACCAAAAAAATTAATGAATTTAGTTACTTTAATATCACGTGATTTATAGTTATTCCAATTTACTATTAATTAAGTGCAGTTTTTGAAATATGAAAAATCACTAATAATTAAAAAAACTTTTGGCGAAACTTAGAAGAGTTACACAAAGCATAACATATATATAGTCAATGAACATTATGCGTGTAAGTAAAGACGATCACAAGTCTAAAAATGATTTTTCATAATATCGTCTTAAAATAAATAAACAACACTCAAATTCTAAAACGACACTCAATTTTATGTTTTTCTTCATTTTTAAATCAAAAGAATATGCTTGGGACATTTAAATCCTTTTTCAATGAATAAAAAATTTCACATACTATAATAATAATGTCTCAATATTAATAGAAATACTCCTTTTTATCCTAATGAACTGATGGGAAAATAATGTAATTGGATCAAATTTTGTATTGTTCCGCAATTAAAAGTTTTGTTTGAAAAATATCGACAATATTCATAATTATTACACGACAAAAAATCAGCTCGACATGTATAAATTTGTGGTTTTTTTAATCAAACTTCATGGCTACGAACTAAAATTTGATCAAATTTATTTTCAGCCGCAGCAGCGTGAACAATATTGAATTTTATGATTTTTAGAACCAAAATTTACCTAAAATTCAGAAACGTTAACAATTTTTTGTCAAACGTTTTATTTCCATTTAATAAGTCAAATAGTATGTGTTTGAGTCATATGTTTATTTAATCAATATAGATAGGATGTGAATAATTAAATTGACAAAATGCTTCATGAAATAAGCTGGATAATTATATTTTGAAAACGAAGACAGCCAATAATTACACAGCTACAGATTAAATGCATAAAAATAGAAAATTATTAGTAGTATATTCCTTATTCTCTCTTCACGCCAATTTTTTGTGGACGCAGTCGCCGGAGCTTTGCTTCTAAATCTTCTCTCTCGATCTGCGCCTTATTTCAACCCCAGCCTTCTCAATCTGCAGCCTCGCTCGCGTATTCTCTGTTGTTTCCGATTTTTTTGAAAAATTTTAGCTGAAAATCGAGTCTCATTGTAGTTTGATAGTTGCTGGTGAGTAATAGAGTTGTAATTTGGATTTCGGATGCGTGTTTTTGTAAGCTGAGTTGTTTGATGAAGGTAGGGTTTGTGGAGCGGAGTTGACTTGCAGCTTTTGCTTGGGGAATTTGTATGCGATAGTTGGATTTGCGAAGCCCGAGCTCGAGGCTCGGGGAATTGGAAGCATGACTTTGGAGAATGAAGCGAAGGCTCCTTTGAATGTGGAGGCGAGGTTTGATGACGTTAGCGGCGGCGGCGGTGGCAAGTTTCAGAAATTCATGCTCTATGAAACTCGCTCGGTATAAATATCTGATCTCGTTGCTGTTTGCTTGTTTGGAAGTGAATTATTGTTGTTGTGATGATATCTTCTGCTATATGTGGTTTGAATTTGGGGAGTAAGTTGCTGTGTTTTGATTGGTGCGTTAAGTTTGTGGATTGTGTATTTGCTTTAATCGTAAGGGACAGAACTGTTATTGACGTTGGCATCTGATTTCAATCCATTGAAACGTGATCGTGATTCCTGTAAGCTGCTAGAGCTTGCTATTAATTTGGCTTGATTTTATATTTTGCTCTTTTTATGCATCATTGTAAATCGTATTCACTTTCGGAGTTCTATAGTAAAGGCATTTACATTCTTTCTGTTTTGGAGTTGGTTGTATGAACATATATGACTGAATTGATGACATGAGTCTATGTTTGTCCTCTGCTTACACAATCAGCTAACTCATTTTCTCTTGCTGCTCTAGAACTTCTATATGTTTGGATTTGAGAGAAGGAAAAAGTACTGGAAAGTCTTGAAGATAAGCAGATCAGATCAAACCGAGCTTACTGTTGTTGAAGATTCGACACTGTACTCTCAGGATGAACAATCCGAGCTTCTGCAAAGAATTGCTGATGGAAACAAGTCTACGGGCGGGCTAAAATTTGTCACCACATGCTATGGAATTGTTGGTATGTTATCTTTGTTATTACCACTCAACAAGTTGGTTGTGTGAATCGGTTAAAAAAGGATATATTTTTCATCTGACTTTCTTGTGGTTCTTCTCGTGGTTACAGGATTCATAAAATTTTTGGGACCTTATTACATGATCATTATCACTAAAAGAAAGAAGATTGGCACAATTTGTGGTCATGCAGTATATTCCGTTGCCAAGAGCGAGATGATCCCAGTACCTTATTGTTCTGCCAACTCAAATATGGCTTATTCTAAAAGCGAGAACAGGTCTTTTGCCAATTCATATGTAAAAAGTTGCTATGTTTCGAGAGGACAAAACTATAAGATTGAATATGCGTGTTATGTTTATGTCGCTTGTTATTTATTGTTAATTGTTAATGTAGTTGTTGTTAAGCTATTTAATGCTTTACCTTTATTATATTATTATATTATATTATATTGAAGTGTCTTCTGCCGGATCTACATTTTCGAGGCGATCTCATTAATATATCATCAATGCACCCTTCTCTACAGGCTGTCGTACGATGCTAATTGTTTACGGCAGTATAGCATTTGGGTGTTATTTTTTTTCTATAATTGATAGTCCTTTTAGAGATCATCTTAAGCACAGTTCTTAGTGTATCTGCCGTAGTTAAATTGTTCTTAGTGCCCGTTGCCAGTTTTTCCCAGTTAATGTGCAGGACAATCCACATTGGTGTTGTGGTATTAATTTAACTTGTTGAATGACGAAGGTATCATCAGAGTTCAGGGGGACATTTCTTGCCTTTAGTTTTTTATGTTTTTAAGAATTGTTCTCTTATATCTTACTTTTGAAATGGACTTCTATTGACTTGTTTTGTCGTGCCTTCTCTTTTGTTGATAAATAGATACAAGAAGCTCTTACGCAATGTGGATCTCACCAAGGACTTCTTTTTTAGCTACTCCTACCATGTTATGCTTAGTCTTCAAAGGAATCTAAGCAAGCATGAAACAGGATTATCCCTCTATGAGACAATGTTCGTCTGGAATGAATTCTTAACTCGTGGTATTCGAAATCAGCTGAGGAATTCTGTTTGGACAGTAGCATTGGTTTATGGATTCTTTAAACAGGTAATTATATTCATAAGAAGTCAGCCCATCGTTTCTGTTGTCCTCATTTGTTATAGGGATGCTGCTCTTATGATTTAGTTGTTCTGATCTCTATGATATAAGCAGTTTATGTTTTGTGAAATTCATGTTTTATTGAATACTCACTATCTCTTATATTTGAGTATCTTCATATTTTATTATCATGACTTGATTTTTAACTTTGAATCTTTAACAGGTTAAGCTCTCAGTATCTGGCCACGATTTCAGTTTAATTCTTATTGCTAGACGATCGCGTCACTATGCTGGCACCAGGTCCTTAAAATTCTAGCCTCATTAATTAGTTTTTGTTTCTTCTATGATTGTTAATAAAAATTATTTCTTTTGCTATGTCCATGATCTCAATCCATTTTTCTATAATACAAGTTTGATTTTTCCATAATGCATTGTGAATTAGGTCTGTATTCAACTACGTGAATATTTTGTAATAAAATCCAGTCCTTGTGTCTCTGATGCAGATACTTAAAACGTGGGGTTAATGAAAAGGGTCGTGTAGCAAATGATGTTGAGACCGAACAAATAGTGCTTGAGGATGTGGTTGGAAGACCAAGACAAATATCTTCTGTTGTGCAAAATCGGGGTTCAATACCACTCTTTTGGTCACAAGAAACTTCTAGATTGAATATTAAACCAGACATCATATGTATGGCGATTATTTAAAATAATTTATCCACACTTCAGTGCTTTTTAGACACTATTCTAACCATACCTTTGTGCAGTATCGAAGAAGGATGATGCATATCAAGCCACTAAGCTTCATTTTGAGAATCTAGCTAAGAGATATGGCAATCCTATCATTATTCTAAACTTGATTAAGGTAAACTTTAGCATTGGCTGTTGGGCCAATACTGCTAAAGTGGCAGAATCACCATCTACATTCTCCAGATAGTTACTGTGTCACATTTCTTTAAAACTCCATTTTTCAATTCCCAGACTCGTGAGAAGAAGCCACGGGAGTCTATTCTGCGTGCAGAGTTTGCTCATGCTATCGAAGTCATCAATAAAGATCTCGCGCATGAAAATCGCTTGAAGTTCCTTCATTGGGATTTGAGTAAACACTCTAGAAAGTATATATTCAAATTTCTTTCCTTCCCTTCCCTTTGCTTTTTTTTTTCCTGTTTACTTTCACTCTTGAATATTGTAACCTTAAGATCTCTCTGTCTGCTCTACAGCAAAGCGGCATGTGTGCTGGCATATTTAGTCAAAGTAGCAGCTAACGCGTTGGACTTAACTGGCTTCTTCTATTGTGAATTACCTCCAGTATCAAGGTGAGGGATTTGATTAATTACTGATATTGTGGCAAGCCAACTGTTAAATGCATTTTACTAGATAGATAGTTAGTTTTACCTAAATTTCTGGGTCACTATGTTTGTTGTGTACTAATATTACTTCTGTTGTAAGTTAGTTATGATTATAATCCTTCTTTCTGTTACACGATATGATAACCGATCGACTCTTCTGCAGCCAACTCCCCTGCAGTAGTGATTGCAATGATGATTGCCCCGATGAAGACCTTTTCCTTATGAATGAAGATGGGCATGATATGAATGCTGAAGATGGAATTGGCTCTGATGTGAATGATTGTCATGTTGTAAAGTCGCCCTTGTTTCAGAAAGGGGTATTAAGAACAAATTGCATAGATTGTTTGGACCGGACAAATGTTGCCCAATACGTGTATGGGCTTGTTGCTCTTGGTCATCAGTTGCATGCATTAGGGTATATCAATAGTCCTAGTATTGGTTTAGACTCCTCTTTGGCAGATGATTTAATGAAGATTTATGAAGCTATGGGCGACACTCTTGCTCTACAGTATGGTGGATCTGCAGCACACAATAAGGTATATTTTGACCATGAGAGGTTTTATAAATTTCGTTACTCTGCAACACCTTAAACCCAATTCTCATCTTGTTTTTTCTTGCTGAGATAAACATCGTAAACTTCAATAATCCGCTCTTCTTTCTTCTTCTTGATGACCTAATATGTGCTACAATGAACAGATCTTCTCGGAGAGAAGAGGTCAGTGGAAAGCAGCAACACAGTCCCAAGAGTTTTTGAGAACTCTTCAGCGTTTTTACAGTAATGCGTACATGGATGCTGAGAAACAAGACGCCATAAATGTGTAAGCCAATTGGTCCTGCCTTAAGCATATCATTTTAGGTTCCGATGTGATTAATATTTTATTATACACGCTTAATTTTTTTTTGAGCAGGTTCTTAGGTCATTTTCAGCCACAGCAGGGTAAACCGGCTCTTTGGGAGCTTGATTCTGATCAACATTACAGTATTGGAAAGCGTGGCTCTGAATTTGCAGCAGAAAATGCTAGGTATTTACAAAACATACCTGCACCTACCATGTTACCACTCATGTCAGATACACAATATGCGAATTATACATTTTGTTCATACTATGATTATGGGTTTATTTAAAAAGCAAACAAAACTTTTTTAGCCCTGAATACTTGTCGCTAGAAATCTGTTTGTAATTGGGAACACTGCAAGTATTTTGCTGTTGTGCTTTGCGTTGCGTTGCTAATGCCAAATGAGTTTGCAGGTCAATGATCAAAAGATCGTTTTCTGATGGGAACATTCTCTGTGACAACTCAGCCAATGTTGAGGAGAAAGTCCTTCAGATGAATAGTTCTCAAAGGCCATTAGCTATGGAGGTTCAAGACTGTGGCGTGTGTCTTTCAGAATCGACTCCAGAATTTTCAACTTGTGAAACTGCTATAACTTATTCCCGGTATGAGTTTTTACATTTGCAGAAGTAAATGGCGCATTGCACACATAAAACCTTTTCTAGGTCCAAGTTAAATCTTGTATTGGTTGCACGATGTCTTGACATCATTGGCTTCAATTTTTAGGTATACTCCCTCGATGTCACGTAAACAGCTGTTCCTTGATGCGCAACAAGAGCAGGCTCTTGAAAACGAGAGTACATACTTTGTTGACCGCAGAGATCTAATCAACTGTTCAAACTTTCTTGATGTGGATTGCCTATCTTCATCCGGGAACTCCTGTGAAGAGGAAACTTATGAAAGGTAAACCATTATTTCCCAGAAACCAGAAATCTGAGGTTCATGTTGACGATCTTCTTCTTCAACATGGATTGTGCAAATTGCTTGTTCGTTGCTAACTGTACCTTCCTCATTACAGATCATTGCTAATTGCTTCCCCAAACGTTGGAATGTCTTCGGGTGAAATTAAAATGGAATCAACCCCATGCCATCAATCTGGATCAAGCTTGAAGGTCAGTTTACTTTCAACACACTTTTCAATCTACAGCCTAAATTCGGATATAGTTGTGTCTTAAACACGAAGTTCAGTCACCTCATCTATGTGCTTACAGGGAAAGGAACTGGTCAGCGGAAACCTCGAATGTGGCTCTGCCAGCAGCTCAGTCGACCTCACCGGATTCTCTGACAGTTTCGTGCATTGGGTCATCAACGGCAACGTGCTCTTTCCTTAAGACATTCGTTCATCCCCAAAAACAGGCAGTAACATTGGCGCCATAATTTGACTTGATGAATCCATCCAAAGGATGTGAATAGAGAAATAAATGGTGGAAAAAAACTTAGCAATAAAAATGGATGGAGAAATTTTGGTACAGAGATATATTCTGAAAATTGTACATTTGCAACCAACTAATTTTACTGGTGTAGTAAATTATTCATTTCTTGAGGAGAAAGTACAGATAGTTTGAACACTACAATCCTTTTTTCTTTTCTCTCTTTTTTTAGCCTTGGATTTGTAAATAGTAAGTTTACTTTTCATCTGTCGTTGGGAATTCTGTATTTTATCTTCTGTGTACATACGTTGTTATCAATTTATTTCATCATTGTATGCACCCTTTTTGTTTTTTGTTTTGTTTGTATAATTTATTAGTGTTAAATTTTGATTGATGCATGGTTTTAAATGGAATTGATCCAATGATCCAAGATTGAATTTTTGTCGATGTATTTTTGAAATTAATTGTTCTAAAGTTGAATTCGAGATTATTTGAAATTGAATTGACTCAAGATTAAATCGATTTAATATTATTTGATTTGAAGTGATTAAGATTAATTTCGATTTATGAGTAAACCAACACATAAAATGGAACGTGGGCTTCTTCAATCGGTCCATTCAAATTTCTACAACTACAAATCAGCCTTCCCTAAACGACGTCGTAAAAAGGTCCAAAACCCTTGGGCCTTAAAACCCTCTTCTTCTTCGCTGCAGCTTCACTACTCCAATCCACCCGAAAATGGTCGCCGTGAAAAAGAACAAACCCCCAAGGGACGCCGCCGTCGACCTCAACTCCGACGTAGCCGCCTTCGCCTCCACCCTCGGATTTTCCTCCTCCGCCCCCTCCTCCGGCTTCAACGACTCTGATTTCCGCAAAACCGGCTCCTTCAAAGCCGCCTCTCAATCGCCAAAATCCGCAGCCAAAAGCCCTAAAGCGAACCCCAAGCAGCATCCTAAGCCAGCTCAAAACCAGAAGCGCGATTTCAGGAACAGCAATTCGCAGGAAAAACATGTTAACAGTAAGTTCGGCAATCCTAAACCGAACCCCAAGCAATATCCCAAACCAGCTCAGAACCAGAAGCGCGATTTCAGGAGCAATAATTCACAGGGAAATCATGCCGGTGGTAGGTTCAACAATCCTAGACCAGTTCAAAACGAGAAGGTCGATTTCATGAGCAGTAATTTGCCGGAGGAGAATGCTGTTGATAGTAAGTTTAAGAATCTCCCGAAGCTTCCGCTGGTGAAATCGAGCTTGGCGGGAGTGTGGCACAGCGACTTGGCGGAGCTGGAGGAGAAATTGATCGGGAATGATAAGAAAATCGAGTTCAAGGATGCGGAGGAGTGGAAGGGATTGGTGGAGAAGAAGAGGGAATTGGGGGAGCGATTATTGGCTCAGTACGCCCAGGAATATATGACGTCGCGAGGACAACATGGAGATATTAAGATGCTTTTTGCAACACAGAGGTCAGGGACGGCCGCTGATAAGGTTTCCGCGCTGTCTGTTTTGATTGGGGATAATGCAGTTGCCAATCTGAGGGCAGTTGACACTCTTTTGGGTAATGAGCTTATTAGTGAATTATTTTTAGCTTTTTTTCTTCTGAGTTACAACCTACACACATCTTACTTATGCACATTGGTTGATCTGGTTTTAGTTCTTGGGATATTGCTATGTTTGGACTCAAGATGGTTTTTGTGTTCTTTGATGATTTATGTTTTGGGTTGTCAAGCTATATAAGTCACATCGATCACGGCTTCATCTTGGCCAATTTGAGCTGAATAGCTCCAAGAGTGATGCTAGCGCGAGAAAGACAAGTTGTCGTAGCAATCTGGGATTAGTTGACTTCAGCTATGTTGGGGAATGCTAGAGAGTAGATGTGTTGTGAAGTGAAAGTATTGATAGCCTAAATTGAAATTTTATCTATTTAGAGTCTCTAGCTGCTTTATAAGCTAACATTGTGAGAATTGTAATATGCAGGAATGGTGACTTCAAAAGTTGGGAAACGACATGCATTCACAGCCTTTGAAGCACTGAAAGAAATGTTTCTTATGTGAGTTCTCCTAGTTTCTTTGTTCCCCTTACTTGTTCGACAGAATAAATTTTCCAGTTTATTTCTGGTCAAGTGGATGTTGCTGAAAATCACAATAAATAGTTGTGCAAAAACTAGCCTCTTCCAGTTTCCTTACTTGTATGCTGTCTTCTATATATGCTAAACTAACTTATTTTGTGACTTAACATAACAAGTGAGTTTGTCAGTGTTGATTGGTTATGGCTGCATTCCAGTTTTGAAGGGAAACTGATCTTGGTTAAATTCCTTTTTCAGTCTGTTACCTGATCGGAAACTGAAAACACTCTCTCAGAAGCCTCTAAATCACCTCTCCGATACCAAAGATGGTTATTCTCTGTTACTCTTTTGGTATTGGGAGCAATCTTTGAAGGAGAGGTATCTCTTGTTACATTTTTTCTCATTTTTAGATTCT
The DNA here is from genome assembly GCF_029641045.1 of Salvia hispanica. NCBI lineage: Eukaryota > Viridiplantae > Streptophyta > Magnoliopsida > Lamiales > Lamiaceae > Salvia > Salvia hispanica. Next base: position 818,198 of record NC_142697.1, read on the forward strand.
AGCTGATTTTGTCACTTTTTAAATATGATAGTTTCGTGCAATATGATAAGATTGAGTATAGAATCACTGTCCATCGAACATGATGGATATTGTTTAATTTGCAGGTATGAACAATTTGTTTCCGCTCTTCAGGAAGCTTCCCTGGATGTGATAGTTAGGCTCAAAAGCATGGCACTAAAGGTAAGTGGATCACCTTTGCTTGTGTGGCGCAGTCTATCCTTTTTCTTGCAAATCAGTTAATGACTGGTAATTTTACAATATGAAACAGAGCCAGTGGATTATGTGGTGTAACTGGTTCATATAAGAAAGAAACAGAAGCACTTGTATTCATGTTTGATCCAATGTTTCAGATTATATATACGTTGCTGAAGAACAAATCAGAACAAGAGCGCAAATTGCTATCTGCACTGGTCAATAAGGTACTTCTAGAATCAATTTTTGTAAATAGTATGGTGGACAAATTAACAATCAACGACTATGTTATTCTAATTCTTGATTCCCTGGCAGCTTGGAGATCCTGAAAACAAAGTTGCGTCAAATGCTGATTATCACTTGGCGAATCTTTTATCTGAGCATCCAAATATGAAGGTGGTTTTTCATATTTGCACCTTATGCTAATATTTTGGATTACATGGTTCATGCCTTCCCCATCATACTTATGCAAGAAGAAATTGAAGAAATCAAAATTTGTTTTTACAGGCAGTGGTAATAGATGAAGTGGACACTTTCCTTTTTCGACCTCGTCTTGGATTACGCTCCAAGTACCATGCTGTATGGTTTTAGTTAGATTTCCTCATTATTTTCCTGTTTTAAACTCAACTGATTTTTTTTTATCTGGTTAAGAGTATATTGAACCTCATTCTTCTGTGGATGAACAGGTGAACTTCTTGACTCAAATTCGTTTGAGTCACAAAGGGGATGGGCCTAAAGCAGCAAAGCGGTTGATTGATATATATTTTGCCCTTTTCAAGGTGGGATCTGGAGTTTTAATACTTACCCTTCTATACAGTCCAATTTGTATGCTCTCTTTGATCCTGTGAAGGAGTTTAATTACATCTTTTACTTCTTTAGCTTTTGATATCAGAGGCTTCAACAGCACAATCAGAGGAGAAGGACAAAAAAAATTCAAGTTCTTCGAAAGAGGGCAAATCAAAAGCCTTATCAGAGTCACATATTGAAATGGATTCACGGTTATTATCGGCTCTATTAACGGTCAGTAAAAATGGTCTCTCCTTTTCTTTTCTTTTCTAGTAACATCATAAACGGGAAATATCTGATACCCTTTTTTTGCAATGCTGCTATTCATACTCAACCAAAACTACTTAATCTTGTTATATCCAGTATGATAAAGACTTCACAAATAGCTGATTTGAAAGCTACCCTTTCTTCTGATGCAGGGTGTTAATCGAGCTTTCCCATTTGTGTCAACTGATGAAGCTGATGATGTTATAGAGGTCCAGACGCCACTGTTGTTCCAGCTGGTAGGTCTTTTAATGCCAAGAATTCCCTGTAGTTATTGATATATGGTCTATATCGAAGATATCTTACACCGGGAAGTATGTGCTCTCTGACCAGGTTCATTCTAAGAATTTCAATGTGGGTGTCCAAGCACTCATGCTTCTTGACAAAATCTCATCCAAAAATCAAATTGTCAGTGACCGGTTTTATCGTGCCTTGTACTCAAAATTGCTGCTTCCAGCTGCAATGAATTCTTCCAAGGTCAATAAAATAATATTATCTACTATTTGAATGATTGCATTATTTAGTGCTTCTTCTGATTTGGTAAAAGACTATTTTTTCTTCCATTTAATGAGATGTTTAATCGTGTTTTATTCTACAATGGCAGGAAGAAATGTTTATTGCACTTCTATTGAGGGCAATGAAGAATGATGTTAATATAAAGCGTGTATGTGCATTCTCAAAGCGTCTGTTGCAGGTTTGTATTAAATCGATGCTTGCCAGCATTAAAATATGATATTATTATATTATTGCTGCTTAGGAACGTCTGCAGTCAGATTTTATTTGTCAGATACTGAAACTCTAGTACTTGGGGACAACAAAATATGTTATGCTTTATTAACAGCTTCTCTGTAACAGGTTGCCCTACAGCTGCCGCCTCAGTATGCTTGTGGATGTCTATTTTTGCTTTCTGAAGTTCTGAAAGCCCGTCCTCCTCTATGGTACATCGTTTTCTTCTACAAAATAACCTTCGTTATAGTAAAGGTGTACAGACTGTTGAAGGTTGAAACTGTAACTTATTTTATCTTTAGGAATATGGTGCTCCAGAATGAGGTTGTTGATGCTGATGATGATCTCGAGCATTTCGAAGATATTACTGAAAATGACGGCGATCAGGCAATTCCTGATAATAGCAACAAGAAGGGCCAAGTAGCTGAAACCAGTCACGCATCTGATGATGATAGCGAGGAATCACTTCTTGAAGGTGCAACCTCTGATTCCGATGAGGATGGCCAAAATGAAGCAGATGATTTATTCGGGGGAGGTGGTTTCAAAAAAGCTGTGAAATCGAAGTTGAAGTCGACTGGTGACCTTGAAGTGTGCAGTAATCAAGCTCCCACCCCACCACCCGGAGGTTACGACCCGCGGCACAGAGAACCTGCTTATTGGTAATTCTGGCTCTTGTAAATGTTTTATCAGCATATTCCGACGTATAATCCGTTCTTGTTTTGATGCTTGCTAACTCTCGTCGCCAACAGCAATGCAGATCGGGCCGCCTGGCGGGAGCTGACAGTTTTTGCTTCACACGGGCACCCTTCCGTTGCTGCAATGGCCAAAACTCTTCTCTCTGGAGTGAACATTGTGTACAATGGTAACCCCATCAGTGACCTCTCCCTTGGCGCATTCCTGGACAAGTTCATGGAGAAGAAGCCTAAGCAGAACACGTGGCATGGCGCCTCCGACATTGAACCTGCCAAGAAGGTTTGTTCGCATCCACATGTTCCCGATTTTGCTCAATCTCACTTAGCCGTGAGTGATCTTCAACTTCCGTCCATCTTCTTGCAGATTGACATGAACCATCAGCTGATAGGGCCAGAGATCCTGTCGTTGGCCGAGGCCGACGTGCCACCTGAGGATGTAGTTTTCCACAAGTTTTACATGAACAAAAAGGACTCCTCCAAGAAACTCAAGAAGAAGATGAAAAAGAAGAAGACAGCTGAGGACGAGGCTGCTGAGGAGATCTACGCCGTTGCCGGTGACGAGGACGAAAGCGACAACGAAGAGATCGAAAACGTGTTGGACGCTTCCAACCGCTCAGAGGCAGACAGCGATCATGACTATGACGATCTCGACAATGAAGACGATGAAGACTTGATAGCCGAGGGTAGCGACGGAGAAATCGACATCCCCACAGACGACGAAGTATCCGACGAAGGCGGAGCCAGTTTGGACGAGGACAGTGATGATGATGATATCATGGAAGGACAAGCAGAAGACGGCAGCGACTTCGACGAAGATGAGGCAGCGCTTGGCGAAGGCGGTTTTGGCGACGACAGCGACCTTGACGAGGGCTTCGAACAAGGGAAGAAGATGAAGACGAAGACGAAGACGAAGAAGCGGAAATCGAGTAAAGGTCCTGGAGCTTCCCCTTTCGCCAGCCTTGAAGAGTATGAACATTTGATGGAGGAAGAAAGTCTTGAACCGAATGCACCCAAAGAGAAGAAGCACAAGTCGAAGAAGGATAAAAAGAAGAGAAAACTATCTTAGTCGCAGCTCTGCTTGTGCAAGTTAATGCAGAACTCCGGCGACGGCGATTCTCCGATGTGTTCCGGAAGGATGCACGGTGCGGCCGTGCATACAGAAGCAGAAGCTTCTTCTGCCTATTTGAGAGATGGTTAGTAAATTTTGTCATAACTTCGGAAAATGTGCTCATTCCTGTTGTTTTAGTTATAAACCTATAAATCTTGTTTTAGGGGAATTTTGTTGGGACTCTATGCTTCTCCCCAATTTATGAAGATCAATCTTTTTATGTGCCAAAATTTTTGTTAGTTCGGCCACATTTTTTTGGACGGATTATAATTTGATTTAGAAATGCTACTTTAAATCAGTTACTACATGATTTGAATATTTATTTTATTTTGCTATCAATATTATTTAATACATATAATACATTTTGATAACTTCAAAATGATTATTGACATAATTAATTTTAGGGTTTTTGGCTTTTTAAATCAAAACTTTTCCCCGAATTCTGGTTTTTTCCATGAACTATGAGATTTGTTTTTAAAACCACGAACTTTCGTTTCGTTAGGATTTTCCCAACCGACCAGAATAGCATATTTTCAACCTGAATAGCATAATTCAAAATGTTAAAATTGTGTTTTGTTTATTCAAAAGTTGTCAGTTGTTATATAATAATTGTGACTGTATGTATTATTGTGCCAAATAAGATCCAATTAATCAATTTAGTGACAAATAGGATTAAAATTGACATGTAGACAACCCGGGTTTCGTCGTTGACCCGCCGGAGGAAAATCCTAACGAAATGAAAGTTCGTGGTTTTAAAAACAAATCTCATAGTTCATGGGAAAAACCGGAATTCGGAGAAAGGTTTTGGCAAAAAAACCCTTAATTTTATAAATTATTGTGAACATTAAAATTTTATACTATTATACAAATAAAATGAGTAAGGAGTACTTATCACTTTTTATTTTAATTTATATAGTAATAAGTATTGGAAAATTGAATACATAATTTTCTCATAAATTGAAATTTTTTGTTTGTATATTTCTCCAAAAACGTTAAAATCCAATATATAAAGAGAAATCGAATAATCATAAAATCGGAATGAGCAACAAACTAGAAATAAAAAAACAGAACTACAATTCACATTTAACGGTGGATTTACTACTTAATCCCGAAGCCTAAAACCGTAAATTCCCATAATCACACACAAAATACAAAATCACATTCTACATTTTAACCATAAACCCACACTTAAAACCATAAAACCCACACACAAAAGCTACAACGCCATCTCAAGAGATGGCGACCTCGATCGACTTCGATTTCGGCGGCGGCGGCAGCTTCTCCACCACCACCGTCAGCACTCCGTTCTCGCACTTCGCACTGATCGCCGACACGTTGCAGTTATCCGGCAGCCGGAATTTCCTCGTAAGCTTCTGCGGCGGCCTCCTCTCCAGCCGTATATACTTGCAACCCTCCTCCTCCCCTTCCTCCCTCTTCCTCTTCCCGTTGCTCTTTATCACCAGCGTGTTCTCCTCCTCCACCGTCACCTGCACCAATTCCGCACCAATTTCATAAATTTCGCATCAATTTCATAAATGCCTAATTTTTTTTTTCGTTTCAATCGACCAATTGAGCTGAATTTCTGGTGAATTTCATGAATTCCGCACCGATTTCATAAATTACTTCGGCTCAAGCGACCTAATTCGCATCAATTTCACAAATGCCTAATTATTTTTGGTTTCAATCGAGCAATTGAGCTGAATTTCTGGTGAATTTCGTACCTGAATGTCCGACTTCGATAGCCCGGGGACGTCCAAGTAGAAGACGTACTCCTTCGGCGTGTCGAGAATGTCGGCCGGGAAATTGGCTACGCCGCCGCGGCCGCCGCCGCCGTCGTGGCGCGAGGCGGAGTGCAGTAGCTTCTCGAGTGTCTCCGGGAAATTCAGCAGGTCGGTCATGGCTTCAACGACGGAGCTCATTCGGTATGCTCAACGAAGATTTTATGAAGATTTGGATGTGTTCGATGTAATGCCTGAACGAAATTGGGGTGATGATTGCTGCAGCTGAAGTGAGTGAGATTTTAAGCTGGAAGATTGAAATTTCCAGAATTGTTGAAGAAAAGTCTAGAAACGCCTGGAAATGCGACACCTGTTGGAATGTAAGCACGTTTTCTTACAGTATTTATCCACGAATTTAGTTATAAACTCTTGATTTTTCTGTATTATTAAACCATGACAATTGCGATAAATATAAATTTGTGTATTTAGTTATAAACTCTTGATTTTTCTGTATTATTAAACCATGAACAATTGCGATACATATAAATTTGTGTATTTATAATTTGAGTGAACTACGTAAATAGCATGTATCGTACCTGATCTTTCACTTTCACACAAAAGTAGTACCTGCTATTTAGTTTATATTATATCATTTTTAGTACTCTGTGATAAATATGACTCTGAGTAACAAACATGTGATTTTTTTAATAGAGGATATTTTTAGAAATTTCAAACATGTGATTTTTTTAATAGAGGATATTTTTAGAAATTTCAATTAAATAGTGCAAAATATGTGATTATTTTTTCCATTTTCTTATTTCTCTTTTTCTTCTTTAGTTTCTTCATCTTTCTTTTTTCTTCATTTTTTTAATATTTTATCTTCCTTTCTTTTTTTTCTCCCTAAGTTTATGTTTTTTCTTCCTTCTTTTTTCTATTCTCTTCTTTTTTTTCTTTCTTTTTAGTGTTTTATACAACATCTAATTGCATTCATAATATAAATAAAATACCTTATTAAATTAATTATTTAAAGTGATTAAATTAATTAGATATTTTTTATTAAATTATTTTATACTCAGTTTAAGGTTGAAACACATAATTAAAAACATTCAACATTTTATATCATTATGAATACAATTCACAACATAAATTTTTATGAAGGCTATATTGATTAGTTACTAATTTAATGTATAATAATAATAATATTATTATTATTAATATTATTATTATTATATAATATTTTGTGATTCATAATTTATATAATTATAGTACAATTATTTATTCATTACTATCAATTTTTAGTATTATAAGAATAACAATAACATCATTATAATAATTAAATATAATTATAACAATAATTATATTTAAATATATTTGAATGATATTAAGAATGAATTAATTATTAATTTATAACATTAAAATAATAATATTAATATTGATTAATAATAATAGTATTATAAAGAGTGAGGATAATGAGAATAGATATTATAATATCACTTTTGGTACTAATATTATGTATGTTCAAAATACCTTCTATGACATAAATGGAAAATATATTTGTTTAAAGGGTATTTTGGGAAGAAAATTGCATCAGATAAAAAAAATGTGATTTATAAGTATCAAAAATAATATAAAATAAAAATCAGGTACTATTTACGTGCGAAAGTGAAAAATCAGTTACTATGTAGTTCACTTATATAATTTTTTGGCAGTTGGTATACAAAATCAAAGCGTACAAAAGTTTGTAAATTTGAATGAAGTTTACTCTTTTTGATGTCTAAACAATAAAATTCGCAAAAATTTATAAAAGAAACGTGTTTTAATGAAGTTCACAGTAAACGGCGCCGTTTTATCCGATCCTCTCCACCATTTCATTTCCTCAGTCAAGCTAGAAACTACGCTTTGAAAATGTGTGAAGAAATCATCAAAACTTCTTCTTGCCTACGAGTTCGATTACAGGCAATTCTTTTTTTCTTCGGTTTTCGCAGCTCAGATCACTCAAATATATGTTATGCGTAAACTATGTGAAACTAAATTGATGTTCGATTTCAGAGTTCACCATAAATTAATCGAGAAGATGTCTAGGTTTCGTGGATTGTGGCAAGCTTCCGTTAATGCAACTAAAAGAGGTAAAATTTTCACTTGCCTTCTCTTCTTCATCAGCAACCGCGTTAGGCATTTCCCTTTTCTTTGAGGTGTGGTTTAGGTGAAGCTCCTCTTTTTGCCTAATTATTAGCATTGTAAAGCTGTTTGCTAAGCTGATTTAGGAACATGATGAATCTAATGTGAACTTGGCATGTGAATTCTTGTTGCTTTGAGGAGGATGTCAAATTATGCAGCTTTGAGTATTAATGAAAAACATATGCTTGGATCAATTTTTTTGTTTTATGTTAAGTTGTTGTGAGGAACTATGATTACTGTTAATACTTTGAAAAGAGAAATCTAGAAAACACAATCTTTGGTTGATTATGGGGTTTTTAAGGAGAAATAGGATAGAAAAAAGTTGAGAATTATGTTTAGGTGATATGTTGCTCGTACTCGTAATATTTGTTAGTATACGAAGAATTAATTTTAATCGCTAACCCCTTCCCCCTTTTGTGTTTGCCTTAATCGTGCAGCTCTTTTATGGAAACCTGAGGACTTGCTTCCTCCAAGTGAACGATACATATTTAAGTTTGACTCAAAAGAGGAGCTAAAGCGATGGCATTTGTACGCAGATTCTGAATTCAATGGTATCAGTATGAGAAATTTCAATGTTCATATAAAAAGTTGATAAATTCTTCCTTGTGTTCTACTTGGCTTTGTGTAACTTTAGCGTACATGTTGTGAGGCGATACCAGTTTCTCCAGAATACTCTATTAAAAATGATAGTTTTGTTGGCTCTGTCCGATCATAAATGTTCCAAGCAAGCACTGTTTATGAAAAGAATTTTGATGAAAATTGAAAAGGATAGAATATGAAGAAGGAAAATCGCAGATATCATTGTATAAACGACAAACATTACTTTTTCAGGTTTGTCATCAGCATCGTTGCAGATAAAAGAATCTACAAATGGATCAAGTGGTACTGGTTAGTAACATAACCCTTTTCTCATGTGATCGGCTCATCATAATTGTCACAGAAATAGTGTTATTTACTGTCTACTAATGAAAGCTACTTACGATTGCCTTCACAAAAGTCACTTTGTTGGTACTAAAACCTCACAGGTGTATTTTCTGGAAACCTTTCCTTGGATGTCAGTGAAGGTACTAAGTGGAATATAAGTAGAAGTGGATTCTGCGGAATGAGATCTAAGAAGGTAATGGTAAACTATACTCGAGAAATAGAGATCAATAGCATGTCTTCATATTCTCCTTTTCTAAAATGGTTCCTTTAACAAGTTTCACTCTTCGAGGGATTGGAATGGTAAGTATTCTGGCTGTATCTACGTTTTCACCAATGATTGTTATAGTGCAGAAGTTTGAATGAATAAGCTGTCCATAGAATTGTCCTTTGAGCGGATAAAGTTTTCTATACCACTAGCTTCATTCACTTGTTTTGCAGTTTGATGGCTTCATTGATCTGGATGGGTATGACACATTGGCTCTAAAAGTTAGAGGAGACGGGCGATGCTACATATCTACTGTGAGTAATTTGACCCTGTTATGAACTTTGGACACATCGAAGAAGATTTTCTTTTTTGATGCTTTAAGCGAGTTGAGTGCAATCGTATGCAGTTTTAACGATGCTTATATAACTGGGAACAAGCTAATCGAGGATAAATCTAACTTCGATGCAGATTTATACAGAGAATTGGGTGAATTCTCCGGGACAACAAGAAGATAACTCGTGGCAAGCGTTTGTTTATGTGCCTAAGGACAACTGGTACATTGCCAAGGCAAGCCTCTCTCTCTCTCTCTCTTGCGCGTACACACTTACAATGTGGCCATGGCAGTCATACGAGTGCCTACTATACAGATGATTAAAAGGGGGGCCATTGTCTTTTTCAATTTTCAGTATTGAAGACACGAAAGAGAAACATTTCCATTCTTGCGCACGAGCAAAAACTGAACTCTCTTACTAATCAAGAACTATGTTTTTCTATCTGCCAGATCCCCCTTGCTCGATACCTGCCAACATGGCGAGGCAATGTGATAGACGCAGAGCTCGAGATGAACCCATCTCGCGTTGTTGGAATGTCTCTCTCGCTGAATGCAGAAGGGGGAATCCCAGGCGCCATCTCTGGTCCAGGTGATTTTCGAGTCGAGATAGACTGGATCAAAGCTCTTAGAACATTGAGTTAGTTGATCCTCGTTGCTATAGAGTATAGACACAAATTCAATTTTGTTCGACATATTTTGAACCTCGACGGTCTACTACGTGTATATTGATGATGTCATTATACCCGCGTCGTTGCACGAAAAGCACATACTATATGTGATGAAACCTCAATAAATATGGTGCTGATCTGTTTCAGGCTTGTGTTTCTACACAGTTCTTTAACTATTGCTGTCAAATTTAATTGATTTGAAGAAAAGAGGACGGTGGGATTTGTTCTTTGTTGACGTGGACACAATTCCCCTCACAATCTTGTGATTCAGTTTGATATTTCCTTCTACTGTCTTTAACTGAAACCAAACAAGAAAAAGTATCTAATTTTTGTATTATGAGGCACGTGATTTGCAGCAAGTTTGCACCTGTTGGTCACGTGATCCCATAATTGGAATATGGACCACTCTACCTTCTAATTTCAGTCATAAACACAAAGTTGAAGACTTGAAGCCATACATCATAGATTTTTGTTGATACCAATTGCAAAAGTTGAGGTTGTGGTGCAAACATATAAAAGTGATATCTATTCTTCTATCTTCTAACTTGATATCAAAGATATTGACAATTATACAAGAGAAAAATGTGATAATGTTAGATATGCCCGCACACTGCGGATGATCTTCTGTGAGCCCACCTCTTTGTTGAATATCACCATCATGTAGTTGAGAGGCAATTTCCATGAGCCTAATAGTACAAGATTTTGTACTCTTATCGTTTTCAAATAAGTGTTATGTTTGAGGATGCGAGCACAACGAGCTCAAAGAGGAGGGGGGATGGTAGGAGAAGATGCGCACACCAAGAGGGTGCCCGTGTCGCAATGTAAATGATTGCCCATGAAGTGAAGGGCGAAAGCCGAAGGTGCTGGGACAGACAAGCTGATCACGAGAGGCGTGAAAAACGCATTGAATGATCGCTATTTTATCCCACGGATATCTATCTTCAATCCTCGAGGAAGTATGCATAGAGAATGTACAAAGACTCTTGATCCTACTTATTAAAGATAAACATGATTCATAAGATAAAAGTAACTAAATAATAAAAGGCTCCTAAATATCTTGCATGATCTATCTCCAATTCTTGATATCATAGCTATATTATTCTATCTATGTCACTACTTTTTATCCTTTCTATCTTGATTTGATCATGCTTTTCAAGGCCCTCTTTCAATTCCCCAAAGAAAGGCAACAGCCCCTATGGATAAAGCAAGAAGTTGAACTCATGGGAGCTTGAGCATCCCCAAACCAAATTAATTTCCTTTCCTACCCACAAAGTCAAAAACAAGCTAAGTGGCCAAGAATTCCCTGTTGTCTACGCCAATGAAAATCACAAAAACATGCATCAATCCAAGAAAACTTTAAAAAAAGGATTAAAAAAGCAAGAGAACCAAAAACAGTAAATGGAGAAGCTTCTGGAGACAGAAACTGAAAAAAATATCTAACCCAACATTCAATCCCAGCCGTTAAACCTTTCAACCTCACACTCCCTTATCTAACAAACCAACCACCCCACAAAATTCTTCAAAACTTGCCCCTTTTTTAAAGCATTTTATTTTCTTGGAATTATTCAGTATAAAAACACCCTGCACATTAATATGCTTTCTGGAAACTATTCGAGAGAGAGAGTTGTTTCTCTCTCTTCAACACTTGCAAATGGTTACGTCTTGTAGTGATCTTTTAGCATTTATTGAGAAGTAACAAATACGGAGTAGTATTATTTTAGTATGTGTACATGTACACTTTCTACTACATATGCAACACACGCATTTGCTGAAAAAAGGGTGTGTTGGGACAAGAAAAAGATCGGATTTTTATTATTTTTTTTGTAGAGTGATTGTGGAGTTTTGAGGCTATGGCTGGTGAAGAAGATAAGAGCTGTGATTATTATGCTGTTTTGGAGTTGAAGAAGGAATGCACATCAGCAGAGCTGAGGCATGCCTACAAGAAACTTGCTCTGGTTAGAATTACAGCATTTGACATATGATTGTTTGTTGTGTTTGTTTATAAGGAAATCAAACTGGAAATGATTGTGAATTTTTGTGTGAGTAAGGTTGTTGTGAGTTGCTTTGAACTGGTTCTTTTTTCCTGAGATAAAAATGTGATCTTTACTTCACTGAGAATTGTAGTAGCATTGGAAGTGCTGTTCATGAAGATCAAAATCACACACAGACACAGTGATAAACTTGAAAACATCTTAAATTTCTTGTGCATGATTGCTGTGATTGGTTTTAAACTGGTTTTTTTTTTATTCTGAGATAAAAATGTGATCTTTACTCAGAATCACACACACACACACTGAAAAACTTGAAAAACATTGCAAATATGTTGTGATTAACCTTGTTAGGAGTGGTTTTGAACTGGGCTTTTGCAGTTTTCTCGATGTTGAGATAAAAATGTGATCTTTCCTCAGTTTGCTGATAAAAATGTGATATTTCCTCTGTTTGATGATATAACTGTGATCTTTATTGATGACTATCTCTCTCACAGACACACATATACTAGAGAGAATATCTAGTTTGAAATGGTTTTTCTGTTAAAAATCATAGCTTTTGATCTGGAAAAGAGTTAATTTGATGTTTTTGTGACAGAAATGGCATCCGGATCGGTTCTCTGCTTCAGGGAATTCTAAGTATTTAGATGAGGCAAAGAAGAAATTTCAAGCTATTCAGCAAGCATATTCAGGTAAAAAAATGATTACATCATTATGTTCATTTTACTTTATAATTATTTAAATGATCATGATTAAAAGCTGTCAATTAGAACACAAAAATCTTGTTAGTTCATGGTAAACAGAGGTGGTTGGTGGGCCATCTTGATCAGAATTGATTGAGATATGTGATTTTTAATGCAGATGTTTGAATTCTTTGGCCTTGATTCTGGTTGCATTAGGAACACAAATTTTTTAGATCACCACTCATTTTTTGTGGATTCTCTTTTGTGTTAATGTGTTGGTGAGTAGTTTCTAGTCATTTTTTTTTATCCACAAACACAACTTGATCAATTATATTGCAACTTGCAAGTGTACTTTCTTATTTTGTCAAAAATTTTGAATTCTTGAACTTTCTTCAAGTGGACTTACTTATCATGTCATGCTGTTGCAAAAACAGTGCTTTCAGACACCAACAAGAGGTTTCTGTACGATGTCGGAGTGTACGACTGCAACGATGACGACGACAACGATGTAAGTTGCGTAATCGTTTAATTGCAACATTAAATTTAAAGACTGCGCTACGGTACTCAAACATGAGATCTTTGGCATATTAACTTTATCACCTTTTCTCTAGTGTAGTTGATTCACATATGACTAATGGTGGGATCAAGTTGTTTGAATAGATACAAATCAATGTTTCTAGTGTGTTATTTTAGTTTGGTGGCTATTGAGATGATGAGAATGTGGTCCCAATATCTCATAGTTGGAATTCTTTAATGAACCAACATGGATAGGGTCTCTAATTAAATTATTAGAGGATGATAATGGCCTTTAGATTATGTCTATTTTATTCAAGGAAAATTGTAAAAAAACTAACTATTAATCTCGTGACTTACATAATTATATCATAATTTTGCCATTTTTCCTCAATTGGTCCATAATCTTGAATTCGATAGAAATTATGTATGATGTGATAGACAGAAAATACTATGTGAACAAAACGTGAGGTTAGTTAAATAACGTCGTTTAATACAACTAGTCAACCACGTGAGTTTAATTTTATATAGCATATATTTGAATTGGTGTTCAATTCTTTTTGTTCTTTGATTTTATGTAGGGAATGGGTGAGTTCTTGAATGAGATGGCTACAATGATGAACCAAACCAAATCCAGTGTGAGTTCTTTTATCCTACAATATTTTTTATGTTTTTTTAATCTTAAATTTGACATTAGAACATGAAAATTGTTGCCCAAAAAGGGCCTAGTTTTAATTTTATTGTAGGAACAATTATGACCTAATAATGATCCATGGCTAAGTAGTGTGTTTTGATATTAAAGCAATGTTTTTGTATATGATAGGAAGGTGGGAATGAGACATTGGAAGAACTTCAAGAACTATTTGACGATCTCTTCGAGAGCGACATCAAAGCCTTCGTTAGCTCATCCCGGTCAGACAAACCCCCAACACGCTCCTCCTCATCGTCCTCGGCCTCAGGAAACGAGGCCTATGGCGTCTCCAACAAAAGGAGCTCGAACGAGATGAGGCCGGGGACGGTCGGAGAGAGTAGCCGGAAAAAAAATGCAAAGATTGGCCGGAGGTAGTTTGAGGCCTATGATTTTATTTTTATTAGTAGTACTTAACTTCCTTCTTGTGGAATTTAATCTCCCTTGTAACAAATTGTTTTTTCTAGTTAGTTGTTTTATTTCTTGTAAGTTGTAACCTCAAGTTTCTATATCTATGCAATGTCCATTTTTTGTTATTTTTTATTGCATAATTTTGAATTATAATTTTGTAATTTTGTCTGATACACCTCCAGCACTTCCACTGTATAATTGTATTTACTTTATTTTAATTTTTATTCTTCACTCTTTAAATTTACCTTTTTAAAGTTATGGCCTAAAAAGAAATATCTCAAATTCTCAATAAAATAATAGGATGGCGATGGAGATGGTAGTATGTGTTTATCATGATCTTGTGGTATCCACACATCATTTATATGCATAATTATGAGATGTGTAGTTGTTAATATGCATAAAAGTAAAAAATGTGGCGATTATAATATTTTATTGTATGTCACTATATCAAAATAAAATAGTGACAACAACTTCTAGTCTATTATGGTGTGCCAAAAGGTGCACATCAACTTGAAAATCCACTTTATGTATCAATATACAGAACATAAGCCAAGTTGGGAAATGGAGACCAGCCGTCAATTAATATCAACCTTTTCTATTCTATTCCATTCGAGTTATTCGCTCGGTCCCATAATAAAAGATATATTTTGTTATTTTGGTTAGTCTCACAATAAAAATCATATTTCACTTTTATCATTTATTCATAAATGATAAGTAGATTCTTCATTTCACCAACTTATTATACTCACATTTTATTATAAAACTAATATATATAAGTGAGACTTATATTCCACTGATTTATTCAACTCAATTTTCTTTATATTTCTTGAAACTTATGCCATAACCAAATAAGACTCCTATTGCGGGATGGAGGGAGTATTCAACAAAATTTAAAACAACAGTTGCTTTATTCTATATATAAATGCTTTTTTTCATAAATAAATACTCCCTCCGTCCTACGTTACTTGAGGCATTTCTTTTCGGCACGAGATTTAAGAAAGTTGTGTTTAATAAGTTAAATATAGTAAAGAAAAAGATAGAAGAGATAGCAAAGTAAAAGAAAGATTAAAGTATGTATGATTAGATGTTTTATTTTTAGCTAAAAATAGAAATGACTCAAATAAAGTTGAAACAATTCAAAATGGAATACGACTCAAGTAACTTGAGACGAAGAGAATATACGTGTATTGATATAATTGATAGAAGTAGCAATAATATTTGTGAAAAATTAGGTGCTACTGATTCACAGCGATTAAAAAATTGCATTTAAAACTAGTAGTATTAAGTTTTTTCAGTTACACAATTTATATAAATGATGATTATATCATAATTTTGTCAATTCTCATATATAAAATATTCCCTCCGTCTCTTATTAATTGTTCACTATTGTCATTTTTGTCCGTTCTCTATTAATTGTCCACTTTCATTTTTACCATAAATGGTAAATAAGTCTTACATTCCATTAACTTATTATACTTACATTTTATTATAAAATCAATAGATAAAAATGATACTCATATTCCACTCACTTTTTAATTTTTTTTTTTTTTTTTAAATTCATTTCTGAACCAAAGTGGACAAATTAATGAAAGATGGATGGAGTATTTAATAAATGATAGTACTCCACAAAGTTTTAATTTAACACATATACATTCCATCCACGTCATTAAATTCAGGAATGTAGGCCACTCCACAAACTTTGTCATAAATTAATTTAGGGAAAAGTTAAATTTATGATATAATATGTCAGTTATGAAAATTGTGATTAAAATAATGTGGGTCCTACATCACGTGGGCAAATGTCCACGTGGGATCCACTCAGCTTGATTGTACTTTTCAACAAGGACTAACTCTGCAAAAAAACATTTCTCTGCTTTTTAAGCTGCTGACGCCATCCACCGCCGTCAACTATTTATTTATTAATTTTATCGTGAGGTCCCTTCTCTTTTTGGTTTAATTGCTGGAGGGCCCCCCAACTTCATGAGTGGTCGAGATTCAGCCCATTTAAGACTGTTGCCCCGACATTTCCAACCCCACTTGTCTATTTTCTTATCTTATCACCCTACTTCTTCAACTTGTGCTTGTACTTTTACAATGCTTTTAGTAATTCCACTCTCAACTTGTGGAAATCAAATCTTCATCCACCTAATTTTTAATAAAATCAACTAAACTTTAATAATGAGGAGACTTAATATTATTCTCTCAACTTGATACACCTAATTAAATATTAGGGGTTGCCAAATTGTGCGAATTGATTCAAATTTTTAATCTTAAGATCAAACCCGAACACAACGTATTAAAAAATCTTTAAACTCAAATGCTTCAAATTCAAACATGACCTGCATACGACACGAACATGTTAATGTTTCGATTCGATTCACATTGACACGCTAACCTAAGATATCATATGAAAAGTGAGAAAGTAATAGTACTAACATAAATAAAAAAGAACTAATTAAAATAATAATTAGGGATGGGTAGGTATGGTATACCTTACCGAAACCACCATACCGTATATCTTACCATAAATACGGTATGCGAAAAAGTCATACCTTTACCTTACCAAAGATTTCGGTATACCGAACTTTGGTATATCTTATTTTCGGTATGACGAATTTCAATACCAATACCGTACCTCATTTTCGGTATACCATATCGAAGTTCGGTATACCTTAGTTTAGCGGTATACCTAACTTTCAACATCAATTAAAATAGAAAATTAGAGTTTTAGAATATTATTTATATTTTATAATTTTAAAAAGAAATTAAATATAATTTATTCATAATTATATTTATATTTCACAATAGATTTTATAATTTAAAAATATATAAAATATATTTTGTATATAATTGTGTTTGTATTTTTGTGGTATATACCTTAGTTTACGGTATATACCTTAATTTACGGTATATACCGAATTTCGTATGCAGCGGTATACCGTGGTATTTGAAAATTCATACTGTTACCTTACTGGAATCTTTCGGTAAGGTATCATACCATACCGAAAGTCACGGTATACCGAAAATTCGGTATTTTCGGTATTTTTTCGTTACGATAAGGCCGGTATTTCAGTATTTTTTCCCAGCCCTAATAATAATAGTATTAATTATTAACGGGTTACTCAAATTGGACCCTAACCCAACCCGAAATTATCATGTTCATATCAAGTTAAGCTGCTATGAATACGAACACGAACACGAACACGAACACGATAAACTTTGACATTTACACATTGATTTCGTACATACTTATATCGTATCAGCAAATACTGTATAGCATCCGGATACATATGATACTAATTGAGAATATTTATATAAGTACGGCAATGTAAATAAATTGTAGCCAGTGTGATCATAAGGTCGTCCCCTTTATATTTCAACTATTTATAATGGCAATTTAAATTCTATAATAACATTGATATTGACAGAATAATATCATTAATTGCAGACCATTCACGTCTAATAATTAAATAGCCAACAAAGTAGAACCCAGACTCAATAGTTTTGGACTAAATAAAATTGAGTCCAACAAATTAGATAGATACTAGTAGTACTATATTTTTGGACTCATTTTTTGTCATTATAATATTTTACCAATTAGGGATTATGACGTTAGTGATCAAATTTCTCCACACAAAAATTGACTGGTTTTGATCCAATAAACACTCAATGCTTCGCCACAAATTACTCAAAATCTATTTTTAGGATTTTCTTGCTAATATCTCTATAAAAACCTTAGTTTTTTCCATTTTCACTAATTTTGTTATATCGTAAATAAATAGGTCCGTTTAATTTATTTATTTTATTCCATCTTCTTTGTAACAGTCGTGTGTTTGGTGGTGTTCCGTCCCAAGAAAATTATTTCCATCTCATCACCTACATATTTTCGGTTGTTACAAAAGAAAATTCACACACAATTAAATCGGCATTTTAGAAAATTCTATTTTTTCATTTTTTTTCTCGTAATTATGGGGTTTCTCCATAAACTTTGGGACGAAACACTGGCCGGACCGCCTCCGGACGCCGGCCTCGGCAAGCTGCGCAAATATAACTCTTTCTCCGCCTCGAGATCCACCACCGCCCTGCCCCAATTCGACGCCAACCAGGCCCGGATCACCCGGAGCATCACCGTCGTGCGACGTGATGCTCTACGTAACCTAAACCTAAATGTCGACGTCGGATCACCGTCGACACCTTCCTCCGCCACCAGCTCCACCCCTAGCTCTCCGTTCTCACGTAAGACCCCAACCTATTTTTTTCTTAGAGAAAAGATAAATGTACATAAATTCTACGTGTACATAATATTATTAAATTTTAAAATTTAATTGAATTTAATTAAAAATTAGTTTTGTTATTTATTGTATTATATGCAGTAATAAAAAAGAAGTGATATAGAAAATTTATGAATCTCCATAAAAATTGGACACCTCTAATAATAGCCGAAAGAAGTGACTTTATTATAGCAGGACTAAGACAATATTAAATATATATTTCTAAACTTTACCAAAGCAACAATTTGAAACTTTTTGGGGAGAAATTCTAATATTGATATATTTTGGGGTGCTTTTAGCAAATTCTCCAGGAGGGAATTTTAAGAAATGGTTGAGGAAGAAACCGACAACGGGTGGAGGAGGGTTGCACAATTCCGACCATGAGAGTAAGAATTTTCATGATTGGTTTGTAGCCCTCCTTTAATTGCATCATTAATTACTTCTTCAAGATTTGATTATCACACTTTTTACAAGTCATATAACTAATCTAAGATTCATCTTCTTTCTTAACAGGATTCTGATCGTAAATTCTTTGGATCGCTGAGTTTATTTCAAAGAGGAAGTGATGAATTTGTTCAAAAAAATTATATATATGTATGTATGTAAATAAGTTAACCTTTTTGGGTAAGTTTTGCATGTAAAAATTAAACCAGATGATGGAGAAAATGTAAAGGAAAGAAAAAAATCATCTGTTTAGGATCTCTAAGTAATGCTTCTGAGAAGAGTAGAGAGAGGGAAAGTCAAGTAACTATTTTATTCCTCATTTATGGGGATTTTTTTTTTCTTTTGGATTTATTTTGTCATTTTAATTGACAATTAGGGAGTTTCTTTTATATACTATTGTTTGGGGGGGATTTGATTCATGTACATAAGGTTTTTTTTTTTTTGGGTTGTAAATATGTGATTTTTTGTATTTGGACCTCTCTCATGAAGCAGTATACCTGTTTGTCTCTTTAATAATTGGCCATAGAAATTTTACAATGTTATTATTGTTAGCTATGTATGTTGGATTTACTAGTTCAATTTAAAATAACTTTAACTACTCATGCAAATAATGAATCCCCATATCTTGTTCCTAAGAGCACTCCCAATGGAGTTCCCTTATTTCTCCCTTATTTCTCCCTAACTCCTGCCACATCAGCGCCACATCAGCATCACATTTTATCCCCAGTTTTTAGCCAACCCCTACAATGGTTTCTCCCTTATTTCTCCCTTATTTCTCCCTAACTCAACATTTCATTTTTACATCATCACTAATTTAATTGTTTTATTTTTATATATAATAAAGCTAGCTTATTTAATTTATAAAGATAAATCAAATAAATAGTAATAAAGTTCGTTGTATTAAACACGGGTACACATTACAACGAAGAAAATTAAAAAAAAAAAAAGTACACGAATGGAAATAAAAAATCAAAAAAAAAATTCAAAGAAAAAAAAATTCAAGGGCGGTGGGCGCGGTTTCTATTTGCCCACAATTCTTCGATGATATCGTGTTGTAGTGCTTGATGGGCCTCCTTCTGGTGTATGTCCATGAACGCCTGGAACCGTTCATGTTCGTTGTGCGGTACACCCTGGCGGGCGGACTCGGTTGAGACACCGTGACTCGATGATGCAACACTTGGGTCGTTGGTGACGTCGAGGACGCCTTCGTGTTCATCTTCGATGATCATGTTATGCATGATGATGCACGCATACATGATATCGGCAATATCCCCCTGGTAGAAAAAGCGCGTCGGACCCTTTACCAGTGCAAATCGCGATTGGAGCACCCCAAATGCCCTCTCCACATCCTTGCGCGCAGACTCTTGCGCTCGGGCAAAATACCTTCTTCTATCTCCGAGTGGGCATCTGATCGTCTTCAGAAACACGGGCCATTGCGGATAGATGCCGTCAGCCAGGTAGTACCCCATGTTATGCACATTGCCATTGGCCGTGAATTCGATGGAGGGGCCTAATCCGTTGATCCGCTCGTTGAAAAGGGGCGAGGAATTGAGAACATTTAGGTCGTTGTTCGACCCGGCTATACCAAAATAAGCATGCCAAATCCAAAGCCGTTGGTCGGCAACGGCTTCAAGAATGATGGTGGGATGCGTACCTTTGTAGCCGGTAGTAAACTGGCCTCGCCACGCGGTTGGGCAGTTCTTCCACTGCCAGTGCATACAGTCGATGCTGCCGAGCATCCCCGGAAAGCCGTGGGTCCTCCAGTGCCAATCCAGTAGGAACTGGCAGTCAGCTGCGTCCGGCGAGCGAAGGTAGTGCTCCCCAAATATCTCTCGCACGCCCTGACAGAAATTCTTCAGGCACTCGTTGCCAGTCGTCTCGCCGCATTGCAGATACTCATCGAACATGTCGGCGGACCCTCCATATGCCAACTGCCGGATGGCAACAGTGCATTTCTGTAGGGGCGATAGTCCGGGCTTCCCTGCTGCGTCTCGCTGGAGCCGGAACTCGGGGTAACGCGCGGACAACGCATTAACAATGCGCAGGAAGAGGGAGCGGCGCATTCTGAACCGGCGACGAAATACATCTGCCGGATAACGTGGTTCCTCCGCGAAATAATCGGCGAACAGCCGATCGTGCGCACCAGTGTGGTTGCGAGGGATGTATCGGCGCCGCCGGCGGATTGGCCGTTGGGGGGGTGGCTGCTGCATTCGAGCGATCTCGCTTTGTATGCAGCGGGAGATATAGTTGTTGATTGGGTTGTTGGCGAAACCCGCTACATCCCATCCGGTGGGAGCGGGAGGTACCTCTTCTTCGGAAGAAGAATGTGATATTTCCTCGTCGGACTGAGCACGAGACGATGAATCAGAACTCATTTAATAAAGATGGAGAGAAAAAAGATTGAAAATTTGTGTGAATGAAGTTTGTGGGTGATGAATGGAGGAAGAGGATGAAATATTTATAGGGGTGGGATAAAATAGCCGTTCGGCCAAAAAAAAAAAAAAAAATTTTAAAAATCGCCGATTATCGCCGAGCGTCGCCCACAGTGGCCGGCGATCGCTCGGCGATAATCCGGCGATAAATCGCCACTCGGCGAAGCAACGGTAACATTATCGCCGAATTATCGCCGACTTCGCCACAATGGCCGGCGATAATTCGGCGATAATCGGCGATTTATCGCCGAGAATTCGCCACCTCCATTGGGAGTGCTCTAAAGATGACTTTCGGTTTCAGACAAGATAATAGTAAGATACGATGGTAGAGTTCGATTCATTAGACAAGGTAATAGTGAAATACAATACGAAATAAACCAGAATGAGAGAGTAACTGAGATACAATGGTAGAGTTTGGTTCATTATATTTTAGTAAAGCATCAAAATTCCAAGGCAAGCACTGGTTTTAAGAAAGAATGCTTTTTTAGCTACCAAAATCACATTAATGTTCCACAAATTGGAACTGTTTAGTTGTTATAATATACAAAAATAGAATATTTTGAAACTAGATGATAACTAAGTCTCCATAGATGCCATTAGAATCCATGAGCATATAAAGCATCATACTCACTCATTTACCACTCATATCAGTCATGCTAGCGCCGTTGAAGCCAATCCGAGCAAATTTACAGTCTACTGAAAAAACATTACCTGGGCTTGGACTCATTTCCCTTGCTCCTAAACGTCGATAGTGAGAAAAATGATCTCGGAGCTGTGAAAAACATAGCATAGTGTAAGCAACCAAATGAACTGATACACTTTCATAATGACAAGATACATGATTTGAGCAGCCCAAGAAGGAACATCCTCACTAGTAAGTATATGAACATACGAACATTGTGTGTGTTAGTGCTCGTGTGTGTAGATGATGAGGTTAAGGAAATAATTTGGGTTGCATAAGAATATATAGGTAAAGATGTTTCTAAGTATCATTCGCAGATGATGTTGATTTCTGTATGCATTTTCTCTTGGAGTTTAAGTATTTGGAACGAAAAACACGACATTGCATACTTCACCTTTGATTGAGGTTCCAGAAACATGATCCTCTCTTAGTCTGAAGTTGGCTGGAGGTGCTGGGATAGAACTTTGCGAGGATTGTTCTGTGTGGACAAAGGAGATAAATGCATCAGTAAAGAGGCATCGGAAGTTCTTAACCACCGCCTGAATTGATGATTAAGCATAAAAGGAAAGAGAAAACATAATGAGATACTATAACCACCTGAGTCGTTGAAAAGCTCGTTTTCATTGAAGCCATCATCAGAAGGTTGAGCTAGAGAAAATCCCATTCTCGACTTCCTGAGATCTTCTGAGGAACGATTGGCCAGATCTCGTCCATCTTCGGTGTCATCATCTCCTTCTGATGTGGTAGCAGAGACCCAGTCAGCCATTGTCTCTGAGCCACGATTCTTCCTTCCGAATTTCAGTAACCTTTTAAATCCTCTAGTCATATCCTTACGGGATGAATTGGCGGCTACCATAGGCTTCTCAGCTGCTCCCCATTTCTTCCTCATCCTAGCAGCATCAGCCTCCATCACATTTAACGAATGTGAATTCCAAGAAGGACTTCCAATTGGGGAATCCACAGAGGTGTCAGCATCAAAGGTCTCATGGGGATATGAAAAGGGATGTTGAGTGCGAGAATTCCACGACATTTGACTTCCGTTATGCCAATCTTGCACAGAGTCAGCAGGGAGGAAGCATGAAGGAATTTCTCTTGGAAATTTTGAGCCCAAAGCCTGGTCTACTGCCGAAAAGGTGAGAGTGTCGTCACCATTTTCGGATTCAGAGTTCACAAATGTATCTAGTTCAGGTTCCCTAGCTTCTAAAATATTGTCCTCTTCGGTATTCAAGCTCTTGAGTTCCTCCTCTCCTTCATCTTGAACAGTATTTATGCATTCATCAGGTTCAGAGGCAATTCCATCATTTTCATCCATATCATTTACGCGTTCGGATCCCGCAGAGACCCTCTGCCTCGCAATACTTGTCCGAGCAGCACGACTACCTTTTCTAAGAAAAGGCTTGGTACCAACATTTTTCTGAATGTCCTCATCAAATTTAATCTGGGTTAAAACAACACCATCTGAGTCCAGAGAAGATACATCCTTGAACTCACTTGGATTCGCTGAGCCTTTCCGCAATGCCTGCGACCGGCGTGATTTGTCCTCCTTGACAATACCCATTTCTTCAGTTATGCTTTTGCTACGAGTATGGTTTCTCACCTGTGAACGCATTGCTTTGCCACCTCCAGAATAGGGCTTAGTATTTTCCTTTCTCAGGTCTGAGAAGTTGGGGACAGATTGGGCAAGAGGATTTTCAGGTTGCATTCTTCGCTTTACAGAACCAGTGGAAGCTTTTGAAGCAGGCCTTGAAACTGGAGTAGCCGAAGGGCGAGGAGTCGTTGATGAAATTTTTTTGTTATTAGGCATGAGCTTCTTCTCTCGGAAATCCAAAGCATCATCATCAAAATCACAATCTCCAAAATCTAAATGCTCCTGTCAATGTGAAACATTGTTAAGAATCCTTTGAAAAACACACACGTGCACAAATTGCATGATGATTCCACTCATTAGTGCCAAGTTAGAGCATAATATAAATTTTACCTGTTCGTTGTTCAACATTGACCTGCTATTATACGATCTGAGTCTCTCAGCACGGCGCCGAGCACTGGATACTGAACTTTGTCTGTCTGCGGATCCAGATAACTTGGCCTTCATCTCAGACTTATTCCTCTCAAGGCTATCCTGCATTGACTTCAATCGAGCTTCCTTCTGTGTTCTGTTGGAACTCCAATCTTCTTTCAGTTTTTCATCCCTCTTTTGAACATACCTTTGGTATTGTTTCCCTCGAGAACCCTCTGAAACACTAAGCTCGGAGAAACTCTTCTTCAAAGCATCACCTTTGTTCTGACTATCAACAGTTTTCATGGAGGACGAAGCATTTAGCTTGGTTTTGTTCTTCAAATTTCCAGTTGGCTCATTTGGGTTATAACTATCAGAAACTTGAGGGGAGATATCTGGTATTGGTTTTGAATACTGAAGACTACTCACTGGCAAATGTTGTGTGTCGTCTAATTTACCTTTACGGGAAGAGTTGGACAGATCTGCAGGGACTCGCAGTTTGTGTTCTGCAAAGAGTTTTTCAAGCTCATTTGCTTTCATCTGTAACTCATCATTGCGGTCCTGATTAGCCTTTGTCTGCCTTCCCCTCTGAAGTTGTTCCGGAGGTGTAGCGAAAGAATCAAACCCTTCTTGAGCCTCCTTTGCAATTTTACCAGAAAATAGAATCCTGCTGCTTCCATCAGGCAGAACTGTTGTCTTCTTACTGAGGTCAGCTCCTGAAACCTTTCGATAGAACTTCATCCTCTGAGGTCCAGAATCTTCAATAGATTCCGTATTTTCCACTACTTCAGTTTCCCCACAAGACCTCAACTCTTGCTGAGCAGAAGAAGAATCATCTTCAATCTCTTTATGCTGAGCATCAAAAGCCTCTTGCAATCTTGAATCGGAAACACCTTCAGAAGCCCAAGACTCTTCCATAGTCTTCCAAGTGGACGTCAAACTTGATTGCGCAGCGGATTTATCCCTTGTTTCCCTAATTTGTGTCGGTAATGAATCCCGATCCTTTAGCCCAGAAATCTCTGACCGGCTCTCGCTAGGAATGACACTTGACTGAGGCTTAATTATTGAAGAACCCTTTGTCGTATCATTGTCCGAATCCAAAACTTTATCCTCCTGGGAAGGCAATTTCATGGAAGGAGTGCATAACGGGCTCTCAGAGTCTTTCTTTTCTGCACTCAAGTCAATGCTCATATCACCAACCCCACTCCACCTCCTTAAGACTCCCTTCTCCGCAGCTGCTCCCATCATTGACACATCGGACGATAGCCTCCTCAGCTCAACAGGTTTTACAACAGGAGGCTTTCCCCCAGAATTCTCCTTCTGCTTGTTCTCAAACATGTTTATCCTGTCCTGAACACTGAGTCGCCTTCCAGGTTGACTGGCTTGAATAGAACCTGTTTGGTCAGGAGCTGACGTCTCATCTTTCTTATCATTTTCACCAGTGGCATTGCCTGGCTTATTTCCACCATCCCTCTCTACACTGGATTCTCTACTAAAAGTGTGACGGGGCTTCTGATGTGTGGCTGGTTCTGGACGCGGCGGAGAGGGCAAATCATTGTCGATGGACATATCTGATGTGCATGAGGAACGAATAGCTCGGTCTTCTGACCCTGACTTCAATTGGTTGATGAGGTGTGGCCGTCTCTCATATAGAGATATGTACTTGCCACAAGCTTCACTGCAAAAGCAGAAGCAAGCAAAAGCAGGTTAGTGCTGGGAGATCTCACACACGAGAATAATGCCTTTAGTCATACAGTGCTGTTTTATGTTGGAGATGCACATATAATTGTTTTAATTGACTAAATCAAAGAATGTATGAAAATCCTTACTTAAGGCGCTCTGCACCAAATATATCAGCAAACATTTGAAGTTCCGGAATAGTGTCAGCATCAAAACCAGCAGCAGCAGCACGAGCACATGCATTAGTTAGGTCCTGCTGCGCGGCTACAAGCCTTAAGTCGATAGCTTTGAGAAGCTCCTTTCTGTATAGATTACAACCAAAAGAATTAAGTATTGCATGCCTTCAAAGTCGTTTTTGGATAATAAAAGCTGAGTAACATCCCGATGCTCGTTAGTAGAGACAACTCGGACCGAAAGTGAAAAAGATGATGGCAGTTAATACATAAGTTAGAGGGGGGAAATACTTTGTGGCATCATCTGCAGCACTCGAACCAAATCCACCTCCACCTGGAGTAAATCGTAAATAATTAGATTATTGTTCCTTCTTAGAGTAAAAACCATACTACATACACAAGAAGTGGTAAATGACCTTAAAATCTTGCAGACTATAAAATTACTTGGATATCTAGAAAATCCAAACACGCTCAATAACAATTGTTACGCAAATGAATAAGTATAATATACTATAGCAATGTATATGCTTCAAAGCAACAAAAATGTACAGAAATAACAATAGCATACGCTTCAAGGCATCCGATACAAGATAAATCAAACATTTCATGTGACTAAAATAAAAAAAGGAATTATGAAACTGATTCGTACCAGAAAGTTGATTGCCCATTCCCTGAAACAGGCAACCAAAGTAATTTAGCATTGATTCCTTCTCACAAGGAAAACAAGATACTAACAGGCAATACATACCTGTGAATAAATTCTCCGTGCTGCTTCTAGCTGTGACATCTCCGCATCAAAGGTATTGACAAGTTCAAGAACTTCAGGGGTGCTAACAAATCGCACAAACCTGGAAAATGAAATTTATAGATACCTAATATCAGACATTTCCAAGTCTTCAAAGATTAACACAGGTTGAAGGTTGAAACGGTGCCACTACCTGTCAAGTGTGCCCTTTGTGAACCACGCCTTGGCATTCTTATGTCGTCCAGGATCAAGCTTAATCGACTGTGAAGCAGAGGCAGCTTGTGCCTCGGCAACCTTTAAATGCGTAACGAATGGCTTGAGAAGTCCTGAAGCAAGCTTCTCTGTGCTCCCACCACTCGAAACAAACAATTCACATCTGGATAAAAACGGGCTCACAAGTCAACAACAAGCATTACCACGTAAAACTCTGCTGGCAATCACAAAGAAAGAAATGCTAGCTCACCGCGAGTGCTTTGGTGAAAGCTGGAATACAGCGTAATCTAGAGGCGTGTCCGGCTTTATCTTTTCCATACTAGGAAACGATACTATCTTCACCGTCTTACACCGTATACGTACACTTCCATCCCCTAAGACCTATGAACATCAGAACATGAAAATTCTCCCCATTCCATATACAAAATTAATAGAAATTCCAAAATCACAACCACACAAAATCAGATTCAAGTATATCCAACACCATAAAAGGGGCAGGAAAAGGTAAAGCACAAATGCCAACCAAATTCCATCACTGAAACTGCACAATCGCACAAAATCGACAAAATCAGCCACAATGCACTTCAAATTGAGCTAAAAATCAATCAGAAACTAAACATAAAAATCAAATTACGCCTCAGATCTGATTTCCCCCAAACAAAATTCAAACGCCACACATCAACTTGAGCTCGGAATCATCGCAGCAGCTAAGTTCTCAGCTCAATCCAAACCAATGCAGAAACATTTCACCACTAATCAAACAACAACTTAAACAACACACCAAATTTTATCAATCCAAACTAAAACAATCGAGGAATCATAAACTTACCCAGCGCGAAGATCTTCAACACTGGAACGCGATCGTCGGATTCAAGTCAATTCAACTATAAATCTCCAACGAAATCCAATCAAAATGCCCGAATTCACCTCGAATTCGTAGGATTTGCCGCTACACTACAAAATGCGCTACCTGAGCTTCTCTTCTCTTGTCTCTGTGAAGATGGATAGAATTATTAAGTGTGTAGTTACAGCTAAGTGTAGGTATGGAGAGAGAAGGTGGGGGAGCGGAGGATGGAGGATGGAGGAGTGGTGGTGCCTTGATGCTGTGATTGTTTGTGCGTTCAGACAAATAATGAATCCTCTTTCTCTCTCTCTCCTCTTTTTGAGTGTGGTTCGTTTTCACTTTACTTGTCTGTTGTATGTTTGAAATCGTTAAGTGAAGGATTAATGAAAAGACAAAAAAGTCTATTGTGGTGATATTCTTAGCTTGCTTATTCTAGCCCTCAAATTACAAAATTATCCTCCTTAATTGATTTTTTTTATATTAATATTTATTTAAATCATACCCCGTCCGTCCTACATTTGGAGTCACTTATTGTTATGACTCGGGTTTTAAGAAAGAGTTGAAGTGTGTAATAAATGAAGTGAGATGGTGGAGTTGGTTGAAGTGGGTCCCTTTTGATTTTTTATTTTTGTTTTGATTTATTTTAATGTAGATAATGACATTTTTATGTAATTTTGATGAAGAATGGAGTAAAATTGTATGACCAAATATAGAAAATTCTAAAAGTGACTCTTAAACTGGGACGGACTTTTATGGCAAAAAGTGACTCTTAATCTGGGACGGAGGGAGTAAAATTTAATTAGATTCTGATCATTTTATAAGGGTTAGAGAAAAAAATATTAAGTTCGATGTTTTCATTTTGGATTAATTTTAGAGTAAGGGCCAAAACTGAATATATAACCCTTTTATGATTTTGGTCCTACACTTTATCTTTTGAATTTTTGCATCTTGAACATTTCAACTCGGATCACAATTGGTCCTACATTAACAATTCTGTCAATTTTAAAACGGTTTTAACCCGATTTTGATGGTTTTAACAGTCCCATTCAGGTTAAAACCGTTTATAAATTGATAAAAAAAAATCGATTAAAACCGTTTAAAAATTGACAGAATTGTTAGTGTAGGACTAATTGTGATCCGAGTTGAAATGTTCAAGATGCAAAAATTCAAAAAATAAAATATAGGACCAAAATCATAAAATTGACATATAAAAAAAGTTTTCAAATTTTGATTTGTCATGGAGTAGTATTTTCTAAAAATAAATGACAAATTAGGAATTTTTTAAAAATTTCAATTGTTCATTTGACCAAATATGCTTTATTTTTCTTTGTATATTTATAGTTTCTTTGGTTTAAAACAATGTCTTTTTGTTGACTGTATCGTTACATTAATGTCACTCTTTATAAATATTATTAAAATTTTATACGTGTGCACTAATTTAGCATTAGAATCGTATGAAAGAAAATCATCTTGGGATGATTGAGAATTTTTAAAATTATATTATTTGTCATCAAGTTTTTATAAATAAATAGCCGTTTAGTTTTGGCAATGGTGTCATTTCATTAAAATAATTATTTTTCCTATTCCTTTATTTCCTTTAATAGACGAAATTGGTATTATATGGAGTATTCAAATTTGAAAAGTTTAAATCTCAATTAATATTTTTTGCGGGGTTTTAATTAGTACCGTTTATTATTACTAGTAATCGTTAGGCTTATAAGGCAATGTTTAATTTCAATCAATTATATCTATTTATTGTCATGGTTAGAAGAACATGAGAGTGAATAAATGGAATTAAGTTAAAGACGTGTAGAGAATAATACAGTTGTCATATGGCAAACCACTATTCAATAAAAAATAAAATAAGTATATTTTGCAAAAATTCACTTGGATGATTTGATTAATTTTGCGAGTGTTAGCTTAATTTTTTTTCATAAATTAGTAGTATTAATTTTAACCGATCATGATACTTATAATATACTATATAAATATTTTAGCATTTAATTTCTATTTTTAAGCTAATAGTATCTGAATTGTTTTGACATGAATGTGCTTATATATGAAGATGCAACACACTACTCCTATAAATATTAAATAATTATGATTGTTTATAAATATATTACATATACACAATAAAAAAATAGGGGCATGTTAGGGTGCCACCACCCTTTAAAATAACATCATACCACCATTCCTAGCCAATTATTTGTATACGTGGACGAATAATAAGCTGCCACGTGTCAAAAAAAAAAAAAACTGAAAAAGACGGTCAGCAATTTACTGGTCTTTATACAACAATATTTCTTGTCCAGCAATATCCGACACACTATACAGCAATCTATAGATTACTGTGTAATGTTTGTAATATTTCTGTGTAGTGTTTATAATATTGCTGTATAAGTAGTATCACGGTGTCATTTTAAGAGGGATTGTCATTTTAACATAAACCTAAAAAAATATACTTATATAATTAAGGTGGAGCAAAGAAAAGAAAAGGAGTAAAGAAAACCGATAATTAATAAACTTCGACCGTTCCCTACTTATTGCCAACAATTGCTTTGATTTTGAAGCTTCAAGCCGTAGTAATTATTTATTGCACTCCACAAATTAGATTGCCATTGGTAAAATCTAACATGGTGATAGGTGACAATAGCAAATGGATGATCCAAATTGTTTTGCCTTCTTATTCCAAGCCAAACCAACTCTTGTGATACACATGGAAAATGACAATCAAGATTTCTTTGCCTTGATCTTCTTTTTTTGTTCATATTTTCCAAACCTTTCTTAGCCCCACACCCTCTCCATTCATTGTTCACCACATGAATTATGAGTAGATCTTGGAAAATCCATATTTCACATGCATTTGACATTATGAAATTATGTAGTAGCACTACTTTTTTATTTTTTCATTTAATAGATAAAAATAAAGCTTACATTATAATTTAAAGATGGCCCATCATCTGAATGCTTGTGCTGTATTTTTTGACTTGTTCAAGTTTCTCAAGCATATAACTTTATTGGTAAAGCCTTTCATAGGAAGGGAGCATTCTAAAATTAATTTACAATTCTATTTTTATCACTCCACATTGTACTAACAATCTATAACCATCTAGTTTTATAGTACACAAGAGAACTAAACAAAGTATTCATGATAAAATTATAAAAGTAATACTATTAAAAAAGAATAATTCTGTAAAAAAAATCACTATGGCTCATGGGCCCAAATGAAATAGAGTCAATATATTGCCAAGTCTTACAATATGGGCTGCAATCAGGCCCAAGTAAATACCCTCTTTTATACTATAATCACAAATTTGGACTTTATATCTTGCCTTAATAATGGAACTTTAGTCATTCACACTTAATCATGTTTCACTAAAATCTCAAACCACTCATGCAAAATTTGATAATGGGCTGAAGCAACATCTTGTTCGAATAAAGCAATCAATGCAATAATCGAGTAGAGATAAAAATGCAGCAAAGAAAATTTACCTTCATGAATTATATTTTTTTTCATTTTCCAGCTTTAAAGAATTCATCGGAACGAGGGAAGAAGATGGAGGGCCAGAGCACGTGCTGGATTTTCACAGGACATGAAAATCGGGCACGTGCCCTGCTTCTCCATCTTCATTCAACCACATTTCATATCCTGCTGCTCTTTTAGATTCATCCATGAAGAAATTCTTCTAGGCATCATCAAAACTTAGTCTCACTACTATTATTGACTTATGAAATAATGTGACATGATTTTATCATATATATATACATATAGAATGTTGAAAAGCAAATACTTTTTTATTGAGTTAGCAATTTTTGAATAAAAAATATGCATATTTATACCACACACTCCACCAAGATCACCAGAAATTGTGCGATCAAATTTATTTTATTCTATGTATATTTGTAAAGTGGTTTATGTCTTGAAAAAGTGGGTATTGGGAGTTTGGCTGCCAAAAAAAGAAGAGAAAATGATGATAAAAAATGATCTGTACCATCACAGGCTGGCCACCCATTGCCACTATATTGATCTAATCATATATTATGTGCTGTAAATGTAATGCAAGCAATTAAAAGTGCAAAATAGTTGTTTAAATTGGCTTATCAAATTAGATCTATTTTCAAGAAAATGGAGTGAGTTTGGTGAACCACATTACAATTTTGAAGTGACTAATTGTAAATGCAAATAACTTATCTCATTGCTTTATAGTTGCACCAAGGGCCAGTTCCTCGGGTTTGAGTCACGTTATTTGGATTGCGAGTTAATCCGGTGCGAAATAATGTTAACCAACTATTCTGAATTTAGATTAACTTTTTTTTGCTCTTCGTATGATTTACTTACATATCTTTAATTTTTGAATAAGTTTATATATTTATTGAAAATATAGGTTCCTTAAGAAGAAAGAAGTACACATGTTAATTTTTATCATTAGCTTTGAGCCCAATTAGTCTACTGGGCTAGCCTGAATCCGAAAGATTAGGGTTATGACCGAAATTTCTAATCCAATAAAATTCTAGTCAGATTAGCTAAAAATCTGGGTAGGGATTACCCGAAACAAAATGAGCTGACCAATTAACATATCTTATACTCCATATATCTCATTTCACGCTGCCTACAACCCAAAAAAACGACACAATATCAACGCAACACAGTCATACATCACT
Source organism: Salvia hispanica (assembly GCF_029641045.1). Taxonomy (NCBI): domain Eukaryota; kingdom Viridiplantae; phylum Streptophyta; class Magnoliopsida; order Lamiales; family Lamiaceae; genus Salvia; species Salvia hispanica. The sequence goes on from NC_142697.1 coordinate 850,415, forward strand.
ATTCCAGCCAAAAAAGCACATTTAAAACGATCTAAAACTTTTATTCAGAACGTCATCACAACACAAGAACTACATATAATTCTCCGATCAACGACAGTATTTCACACCGGAAGATAGCTCGGCGACCCAGGAACGTACTGAATCAACGTGCCCGACGACGACCGGATCCCGACAATCGGGAACCTCAACACGCCCCCCGAGGGGTCCAAGCTGCACGAAGATGAAGCAAACGTCGCCCTAAGATGGCAAAACTCAGGGTTGTTGAGCAACATATCTCTGGCGCCGAAGGTGAAGGTGTAGATTCCTAAACTACTTGTAGTGGTTGATCTGACCACTCTTTCGAATATCAAAATCCCACAAATAAAATCAACTTTTGCTTGTGGGATTACTGCATAAGTTCCTGCACTGGCTATGGAGGTGTTTGTGCAAGTCAAGACTCCTGCAAGAACCAAATTTACTTCCACTGTTTGGGCAGGAGATTGTGTGAAACCTAGAGAGAGAAGAACAATGAGAAGAGGAGAGAGAAAGGCCATTTTTTTGGATCCAGTGTAGTTGAAGTTCATGCAGATTTATATACAAAAGGGGGTGAAATATGATTTTTATTGATGTACTACTAATTAATTGTGTATTTTTGATCTATGTTATGTAGATTTTTAATTAGTGTATACATAGGTACTGCTGTTTTTGTACTTAGATTTAAATTTCTTGAACTTGTGCTAGCCATAGGCAATGCTAGGAGATGAGATGGGTGCTAGTGCATTTTTTTTTATATTTTTGTAGTCCTTAGCTAAGAAGCATAGGTGCCCAAGATTTATGGTTCCGGCGGTTACGGTTCGGAACCGTGAGAATATGCCCGAACCGAAACCGTCGATTTTAGAACCGTGGTTAGATTCAAGTTCAAAAATTCTTGAACCGAAACCGTGTCGGAACCGCGAAAAACTATCGGAAAACCGTGAAACCGAGCCGCAACCGCAAGAAAGCAGTGGTTCGAAACCGTGAAAAACCGTAAAAACCTTCGGTTCAGACCGAAACCGAAACCGTGTAGTTTTGGAACCGGAACCATGAAACACCCTCGCGGTTCGGTTCCGGTTCGGCAATTTCCAAAACCAGAACCGGCGGTTCCGGAACCGTGGGCACCTCTAGCATAGACTAGAGTGAGCAAAATATAATCTTTATATTAAAAAATTACAACAGCCTATGATGCATGTTACAGATTAGCAAACTGTGCAAGTAAAGCAAAGGGCAAAGGGAAAATCACACACTTCAAACTCTAAACAGACTGCAAAACTCTCACCCTCTTTCCCTATAAGTTTGCATGACAAAATGTTGAATCGAAAAACCGAGCAAAGATGGCTTTTCCTTCGTCGTTTCTTCTCATCGCTCTCCTCTCGCTCGCACTCTCGCAAGCTTCTTCTCAAGCACTGAACGGCAATGCCACTCTAGCAGGCATTGTCACTTGCATCAACGCTTCTATCGCGGCTGTGAAGACGTATCCATTAGTCCCGGATGCACGGGTGGATGTCGTCTGTGGCGTCCTGTTTATAGAGAAGGTGATCAAAACCGCACATACAAATCTCGAGGGGGTTTATTCATTTTCATTCAACGCAGCTGATACGGCCTTGCTCAGCGTCCCGGAGATGTGTTACCTTAAAATCGCAATGCCAGAAAACTCGTGCTTGTTTGATCCTTCTGGAGGTTTTGTGAAGCTTCCTGTTGTTGTCGGCTTAAGATCGGGCTTAGGCATGGTGACCTACTTTATCCCGGGAGCCCCAAGCTACGCACGCCCGTAAATACCATTTCGTTCTACGCTATGCAGAGTTCACCTGAAATTAAAAAAAGAAAATCAGAATTCCACACCCAACATACTATATGTGACAAATATATATATGTACTAAAGCAATTGCAAGCAAGCTGTTACAAATATCAAATATTCATGATTCTAAGCTTAAAATAAAAGGAATTGGTTCCTTGCAGCTCTTTTGCATTTTAAATAAATGCATTGTAACAGCTTCATTACCTCAATGTTTCACACTAGAAATTGTCAATCTCGACCCGGAAGTTGGGCCCCGTGAGGCTCCGAAGTGCTTGGTTGTTGAAGACCACAGCTCGAACTTGTAATTCATCTTGCTCCTTTGCTATCGCCTTGGCAGACTCCACGACTGATTCGCTGCAGTATTCCAAGTGAATTGATTGCATCGTCGGTATTTCACCAATTTCACAAGGGATCTCCTCCAATTCCTTTAACGCGTAAAGGCGAAGTTTCTCAAGGCATGGAAAGTGAGAGCTCTCTGTTATCCAGGATACCAAAGGACACCATTTGAGTTCCAAGAATCTGAGGCTGGGGAACTGTTCTTCACTCGTTTCCCACAAACCTTTTTGGAAACGAGCTCGTTCCAATTTAAGCTTCTGAAGAAGAGGTAATGCGCCTATGTTTTTAAGCATCTCTTCATTCACATCCCAATTGGAGTGGTGTGATCCCAAGCTCAACTTCTTAAGAGAGTGTGGGAAGATATTCCCTTTAACCTTGCACCAACTAGTATAGGACTCTAGTTTATTCATAGACAGATTTGGAAGCTCTTCACCAGTTATTGCCAATTTCTTTATGCTGGGGATACTCGAATTCAAATCCGCACAGTAATGAAAAATATCAACTCCTTTGAGCGTTTGTAGTCCGTGCGTGATGACAACGTTTCCATTAGGAGGACGTGGTAGAAACAGTGCTCCTTTATAGGATTCAAAATGCCTAAGTTGAGGCATCATCCAAAAATTGATGCAATAAATATTGTAGAATGGAAAATGATCAGTGTTTGGAGATTCCAAAGAAAATTTTGATCTTTTCCCCAACACAGTATTACAAAACAATCTCCAACTAATAGCGTCATCAAGAAATTTCATGTGCACTCTATAAGTCATTTAACTCAGAACTCAAGTTTGACAGCCTAGATGTTACGATTATTCGACTCCCATTTATGTTATCAGGAAAGAAAAAGTTGATCTTTTCCCACATCTCGACACTCCATATATCATCCATTATTATGAGTTACCTATGGCCATATAAAAACTTGTACTAGTATAATTTTTCACCTAGTTCATTCACTTGCATCAATACTTGATAGAATTCAAATTCACCTTTTACCACCTCTGCTGCTGTTTATTCTCCCTCATGATTACCATCACATCTTTCTTGATCAAATCTATATCTTGTATCACTTTTTGAAAATCTTGATAGAAGTGGATGCAACTGATTTGTAAGTGGCCATCATCATCAGCTGTTGCTGCAGAAAGATGAATAGTGTCGACTAATATAGACTATCACATCTCCAGCTGCGTAAGTTGCATCTCCAATGGAACTGCTTCATCGCTGTACGCAAACGGGAAATTATAGCTTTCAAGAAATCCATGCAAAAAGACAAGTTTTTCAGTGAGAGATTCAGCTTGATGTGAATGAAAAAGAGATAATATTGACAAAGACCAAGGTGATACAGGAAATAAGAAGAAAAACAGAATGATCCAACAACTATAAAATAGCGACCTGCCAAGCTCAACATCAAAGGAAAGATCTTCTCCTTGTAAACCCTCAACTTCTGCTGATATTCAGCAGAGCAAAAGTAACAACAAAAGAGCTTACAATATTCAAGCAACAAAAGCTCGTACCTTATTACAAGTAAAAAAAAAAAAAAAAAACTCTAGTTCATTCCTCGTTTGCTCGGCCTTCATGTCTTCTGCATGAGTTGGATTGGGAAGAGGAAGAGGAAGTAAGGCCTAACACTATTCTTCCACTTTAACTTCAAAGTTGGCACTTGCCAAGCTCTTCAACTCCTTTTGCTTCTCATAAACTATCGCTTGAACATGAAGGTCTAGTTGGTCTCCATATACATCCTCTTGTTCCTCTACTATCTTTTTAATGGACACAACTGCTGATTTCCTGCAATATTCCAATGAAATTGATTTCAATGTTGCTATTTCTCCAATTTCTGTTGAGATCTCCTTTAGTTGACCTAAAAAACAAAGGCGAAGCTTCTGGAGAAGTGGAAAGTGGGAGTTTTCGGGCACAATCCAATCGTCTAGATTTTTACACGCCCACAAGCATAGAAACTTGAGGCCTGGGAATTGACCTTCAATTGTTTCCCACTTGCCCGTTTTGAAGAAACCACCAGCTAATGCAAACTTCTCAAGAAGGGGCAGCGAACCTATGATCGACATTATTTCTTCTAACTCCTGAGTAAAAGAGACGTGCACATCCAACTTCTTGAGGGAATGTGGGAACCTAATCCAATGTAAATAGTCACCACGTGAATTTTTGGTAGTGCAACATAAGTTTTCTAATTTACTCAAACATTCGAGATAGCTGAGACTGTTCGCTCCCTCCATTTGTTTCACCTGGTAGATTAGCTGCAATTTCTTTACATTGGGAATTCTTTTAACCACCTCCTCATTCAAATAAAAATTCTTCACTCCTCTAAGTGTATGCAGATTATTCAGGATAACAATGTCATTGTCGCCACTTGGTGGATCTTGGAGAATCAATCCTTCCCCATGAGATGCGAGATGCCGAAGCTGTTGTAGTTTCCAAATTGCAGTCGGAGCAATAAGATTGTTCTTGCAACAAATAATCAATGTGTGTAAATTCCAAAGCAAATTAATCGAAGAAGGGAATTTGGACCCTTTATTAACTCTAACAGCAAGGTATCGTGAGTTCACTAATTCAAACACATTATCTAAGAAATAAGCACCCCTGTAAGAAGCAATACTAGAAGAAGCATCATATGCTTTGAATATCCTCAACAATCTAAGATCATGAGGCAATCCAGCATCACCATCCCCTTCTTCATCCTCGTCATAATCACGCCCCTCTTCATCATCGCAGTAATCACTACCTTCTTCATCATCGTCATAATCACTCCCCTCTTCATCGTCTCCATAATCACTCCCCTCTTCAACGTCGTCATCATCACTCCCCTCTTCATCATCGTCATCATCACTCCCCTCTTCATCGTCGTCATCATCACTCTCCTCTTCAACGTCGACATAATCACATATTATTGAGCGAGCATGTGACGAAGATTCAAAGGCTTCACTTAACAGCAATCTTGCAGTTTTAAATGGGAAAAAAAAACGGCGTTTGCTATTAATGGATGAAGTGTCATCTCTTATGACATGATAAAACCTTTCCTTTTCAACTTCTTTCAAACACAAATCTCTCAACAAATCATGAATTTTACAAAACTTGACATGTCCAATAGAGCCTAACTTATGAACTAAAATGAGATTTCTATCAACCAACTCCTTAAAATACTCTTGTGCTATTGTTTCCAAACATTTCCCACTCCTTGGTTTTAAAAATCCTTCAGATACCCATAACTTCTCTAGCATTGACACACGGATACTACGATCTTCCTCAAAACCACCCATGTACAAAAAACATGGTTTCAAATAGTTTGGCAGATAGATATAGCTCATCCTCAATATTTTCAAGCAAAATTCATCATTATTGTTAATAACAATTGAATTTAAATTCTGCTCTATACGCTCCCAATATTCTTTTGTCCTCTCAGATTTTGACAAAAGACCTCCTATTGTAGTAATTGATAAAGGAAGCCCCTTACAATTCGCTACAATATTCTTTCCCATGTTCTCCAATTCAAGAGGACAACTTTCTTTCCCAAACACAGTCTTACAAAACAAATCCCAACCACTAGTCTCATCTAGAAATTTTACACCAACTCTATATGACTCATTCAACTGAAAACACAAGTTTGACAGCCTAGTTGTTACAATAATTCGACTCCCATTATTGTCATTAGGATAGAAAAATTTGATCTTGTTCCACACATCTATACTCCACATATCATCCATTATAATGAGATACCTCCTACCTGACAAATGCTTGGATAACTTTTCTCCTAATCGGTCCTCACTCAGATCACTCGACTTTCCACTTACTTGAAAAAGAACTTCTCCAAGAGTTTCTCTAACATTATAAGTTTGAGATATTGTTGTCCAAGCACGAATATCAAAATGTTCCTTAACAAGTGCATTCTCAAATAGATTTATGGCAAGGGTGGTCTTACCAATGCCGCCCATTCCCACAATGGGGATGATTTGGCGGTTGAGTTGATTCCCAGTGAGCTTATCCAAAACTTCAAGAAACACTTCCTCCAAGCCCACCATCACATTTTCCTTCACAGTTAAAGAAGACGTCAAGGCAACAATGGGCTTTTGCTGCATCTGAGCTTTGACTGCAATATTCTCCGTCTCTCCTCTGATCAGGTTCATTTCTTCTATCACCTTTTGTAGATCATGAAAGAAGTCATGACCTTCAACGATTCTGGATCCTCTGTGAATGTGATCCACAATCTGGGATTCAATAACATCCTCAGCTGCATAAACTGCATCAGCAATGCGACGCTCCAATGGATCAGCTTCATGGCCATCAAGAACAACTGGTGAAATATAACCATCAAGAAACTCGAGCAAGAAGGTAACATTTTGAGTGAGAGATTCAACTTGTGTTATGTCGATATAAATGGGAGGAGAAGGATGTTTCTCAAGGGTATCTATTAAATGCATAAGAGAAATCAGAGCTCCATAGGCCGCCATGCTCAACTCGATCTACAAATGCACACGCAGAATGTGAATGAAAATGGGAAAATATTTAGAAGACAACCGATCTTGTATTATGACTCCACAACTGAGAATGGAAACATGTTATAGCACATATTGATGAAGAAGCCATGTGCAGCAATAATTTATGCTACAGTTTTTAATTTATAGCACCTTATTAAAATATTAATGCAACTAGCTATGAATCTAATTTATAAGTCCAGTCAAGTTGAATGTGTAATTAATAGTTTATAATCAATTTGCAAATCTAACGTGCCTACCTACCCTATAGAAATTGTCATACTCCATCTACTTTATCAACATTTAATCCGGCATTTGTCTTATCTCTGAGAAAATGATTGTTTGTTTAGCATTATTAGCTTCAATCTTCATGCCTACTTGTGTGTATATGAAGATATGTGTTTTGTTTTTCCAGTGGCGTTGAGGTAATAAATGTCTAAGAAGAGGGAGATTAGCTTGACGAGAAGGATAATACTAGCTATGAACTTATTCAGAAAATGATTTAATTAAGGTTTGCTTTAGTATTCCGATTGTAGTTCTTGCAATGCATAATAGCATAGCATCTCTCTAGATCTCTTTCGCTCTATCTTGTAGTTCTTGCAATGCATAATAGCATAGCATCTCTCTAGATCTCTTTCTCTCTATCTTGTGAAATAATGTCCTTCCTTGTTGTTGGATGATACAGACCAAATAGGAGAACTCATCCCAAAAGACTAGCCTATTAGGAGAGAGAGCTCATTCATACACAACCGATGTGGGAATTTGTCAGGCCACCACTCCGAGTTCTCGTTGGTCACGGCCACGATGGTCAAGGCGGATTCCTTTGCCCGGCCACCACTCCGTGGGTCACCACTCCGAGCCGGACCCAAACGCACTTGTTGGTCACGGCGAGTTCGTTGTCCGGCCACCACTCCGAACCGTTTGGGCTATCGATGAAAGCACCAATTGATACAGACCAAATATGAGAACTCATCCCAAAAGAATAGCATGTTAGGAGAGATAGCTCATTTAGTCTATATACCCCACAGCCGTTGTTCTCGCAACCGATGTGGGAATTGAGTCCGAAACATTGGAGCAGATCGAAGTGCTATGGAGTAAAGGAGAGAAATGAGAAGATGAAGGAGAAAGGCGGAAAAGCGCACCAGAGGTGGCGCTGCTCGTTAGCGCGCATAAAGCAGACGGGGTTCGTCAAGGTAAGTAGACCTCTCTAGTTAAACTAAACACAGATTCTGTTCATGTAGAGTAGCTTCTATAAGGAATTTTCTCATGCCAAAACATGTACCCACATGACACTAATTTGTGTTTCTAAATATACCACTAGCGCTTCAAAAATCATCCTTATTGTTGGTGTTATGAAAAAAGCAAGTGGTGAAGTTAATTCTTTCTTTTGCATCCTAAATTATTGTTATTTTCTAAAATTTTCCAACGCAACGCAAGTAATTGTGTCCTTAAAAAACAAGTTCTTTGTAGTGTCCTCAGTTTGTGATTCGCTTCACTTGTATCTAGCAGGGCTGCAAGAAAATGGTCGAGAGAAGAAAGGTAGACGAACTGACAAAGACAGCAGCAAGAAGCTCACTTTTATACTAAAACTCAAGCACTGATCCATTTCAGGTAATAAAACCGAATGGGAATCCTAATTTTGGGGATTGATGCAAGTTTTCATGAATTAGCTTCAAACAAGTTAAAGATAGAATTCAAGTTCACCTTTTGTCACCTGTAATTCAATTATATCTTTTTGTTCAGTGGAAATTTAGTTTCCCACTTTCAATCCTTATTTTGAAATAGAAATTTTGAAACAGTTACGCACATGCAAGCAAAAGTTCTCGAAGCAAAACCATGAGAAATTCTCCCACAAATTCCATTTCCAAATATGAAATAAAAACTGACATAAGCCACAAAGCATTACTATTAGTTTACCAGCAATACTTATCCAGTGATCATCGTCCCAGCGCCTTCATCAGTGAGAATCTCAAGGAGCAGCGAATGCTTCAGCCGCCCATCGATGATGCTCGTCGTCCGAACACCTTGTGCCAGTGACCTCACGCAGCAGTTGACCTTCGGGATCATCCCACCAGCTATTGTCCCCTCTTCAATCATCTTCTTCACTCCCTTGATGTCGATCTCCCTCACCAGACTCTCTGGCTTGTTCCGATCCTCCAGTATCCCGGCCACGTCCGTCAGCAATATCAGCTTCTCCGCCCCCAGCGCCGCCGCCAGCTCACCAGCTGCCGTGTCCGCGTTGATGTTGTAGGCCTGTCCGGTTGCATCAGCAGCGACCGAGGCGATCACGGGGAGGTGGTTGTTGTCAATGAGCGGCCGGATTATCGTGGGATCGACACTCGCGATGTCGCCAACGAAACCGAGCTGCGAGGCGTTCGGAGAGGGCCGAGCCGTCAAGAGCCGGCCATCGATTCCCGATAAACCGACCGCGGTCCCGCCAGCTTTGTTGATCAGCGCGACGAGCTGCTTGTTCACTTTACCAACTAACACCATCGACACAATCTCCATGGTCGATGCATCGGTGACACGGAGCCCGTTGAGGAAATTTGGCTCGATGTTTAGCTTGCCGAGCCACTGGTTGATCTCTGGCCCACCTCCATGGACAAATACGATACGGAGGCCAACACAGGAAAGAAGCACGACATCAGCAATCACAGACGCCTGCAGGGCCTCGGATTTCATCGCTGCTCCTCCATACTTAACAACAATGGTCTTGCCACGGAATTTCTGGATAAAGGGCAATGCCTCGGATAGAATCTTCACTCGAGTTTGAGCAGAAGTGAAGTCTTGATCAACTTCTGGAGCTACAATCGACTGTAAAGACGATCTGAGGCTTGTGCTTATACGGCTGGGCTTGAATTTGGCCAAAGGCGCTACGTTTTGCCTTGAAAGAGCAAAACTACTAGATTTTTCAAGAACTGCTGGTAAAGGGGAACTAATCGGGCGGATATTGGCAGCTAACATCCTTACTTCAACAGCTTCGAAAACGAACCTATTAAAGACTTCAAACTAGCAACGTATAAGCTCATCGCCCCATCCACAAATCCAAGAGCAAACGACCAAGACAAGACGAAAAATCATGATGCATACAAATCTAAAATCCCAAAAAGTATTAAAGAATAAATGGAGAAATGCACATTGATATGAACTCCAAATTGCATAAACAGAACGAGAACATATCTATAGTCTATACTCAAAGTGAATCTCTTCCAAAAACATAAGGTATCTAAACTCTATTTGCCCAACTTGAAACCAAGAAACCCCTTAATTTCTGAAATTAACCAGCAACAAGAAAATCAAGAACAAGAGTTGCTTAAGACAAATAGAATCTCTTCATAAATTAGAACATCCAAACATAAAATCAACTTTTTCACATCATAGGGAAGTAATCGTAATCGTTCAAGAATGAGTAAAATCAAAACCGAAATGGTGCTAAATTAGGTTTCTGCAAACTCAAAAAATGCATCACAAAGCAAAAAAAACCTTAATTTCCATTCCATCACTCTCAAGTTTCACCTGCTTAGAAATTAGAAGCTCTAAACTGATATACAACTAAGAAACATCCATAAAAAACTAATCTTGAAGCAGTCTTTACTATCCAAGCAACATTTTTGATTTCCGCATGCATTGCCATATATCAGTTGCAGACACTTCACAAGAAAAAGAAGAAGAAATGAAAATCAGCTGACCTCTTTCACAAATTAGGACAGCGAATTGCAGAGGCCAGTAGCTGATTTCAGCAGCCAACAACAATTAAAAATGGGGATTGCTCAATGTGATGAGGGAAGTTAGATGTTTTGAGTGACAGTATTATATAGTGGAGAGGAACAGAATTAGGATTTATTGAGAAACTTTTTTTTTACTATTCATTTTTCCGAGTTTATTAGATGTATATATAATTTAATTATGATTTATTCATTTCAAAGAAGAAACTTTTAATTGTGATTTATTACCATTTCTGTGTTTATTGCCATTTCGACCTAACCAAAGAAGACCAGCATATTATAATAGTTTCTTTTGTTTTTCTTATGTTTTTCTCAGCTGTCAATTTTTGAAGGTTTAAATGCTAAAAAATACACAATTGATCCGATTTTAGTTTCTATTCGTTACTCCCTCCGTTCCTAAAATTTGTCATTTAATTTCATTTTCATCTGGCACTAAAAATTTGTAACACTTTTTACTATTTTTTTTTAGTGAAACTCATATTTCACTAACTCATTATCACTCATAAAACTAATATATAAAATTAGAACGCCAAACTTTTTGAACTCATTTTCTATTACATTTTTTTAAATCCATTTCGAGTCAAATGGTGACAAATTATTAAGGACGGAGGGAGTATTACTTACAAATATTAACACCACTTTCAATTTTTAATAAAATATAAACAACCAAAGTTTTCAGCCTATTCAAGAACATGGCCTGGCTCTGATTTTATAAAGGCTAACAGTTACTGCACTTTATATATGTTTTGAGGAATCTTCTATAAATAGCAATGCATAAATCATCCTAGTACATTACATAAAAGTGACAAAACCGAATAAACAAAATAAGCTTAATCCAACATGTGAGTATGTGACAATATGACATCTCCTAGCTTTACAACACATGTTATTACTATGTATCAGTTACAACATTCATCATTGAAGAGGAATGGAATTATGTATTCCCCCACTGAAATAGTCTTCTTCCTTTTACGTTTTATTCGGTGAACAGCCACACAATCAATCAGTAATGCTCCTCGGGGTTCAGTTTCGACATCTCATTTGGTATGCGTCTTACCCAGTTGTCACAGCCTCGTCAGCACTATACATTATTTACAGAGTTACTTTTGTTGACACCCTGTAGCTCCATTGGAGAGTTTGCGATGCTACCGACTGAGCCCATGGTCTGTGAGCTCAACTGAGGACTGGCGGGACAGGCTTCTGGATTACCAGCACCCATCGGATGAATGGCCCCAGAACTGAGCTGTGGGCTCATCGGAGTTCTCTGGCTCATTTGCTGGGGACTGGCCTGCTGTTGCTGTTGCTGTTGCTGTTGCTGAGTCATTTGGTGGGGAATCCCCACGCTTGAAGGCGATCCGACTGGTGGAGGCGAAACAACAGCTTGCAATGGTGACGTTGTTTCTTGCTGCTGTGGCTGCGGCTGCTGCTGTAGTTGCTGTTGTTGCAGCTGTTGCTGCATCTGCTGCTGCTGCTGCTGTTGTTGTTGTTGTTGTTGCTGCTGCTGCTGCTGCTGCATCTGTAGTTGCTGCTGCTGTTGTTGTTGCTGTAAGTGTAGCTGCTGCTGCTGAAGCTGATGTTGCTGCTGGTTCATGTAAGGATTCATTCCCGGTACCTTCGGTGGACCCATAGCTGTACGTTGCATCTGATTCATATTGGCCCGGTTTAGAGCAGCAGGGCCGAGCATGGAAAGATTTGATCCTGGATGCATCTGTCTAGCGCCAGGTATGCCTCCAATACTCGACTGCGGGTTTCCCAACAAATTCGCTCTGTTTTGGTTTCCCAACTTCATTTTCATGAAAGCTTGCTGCTGTGTAAGCGTCCCGGATCTAATGGCATTAGTAAGACTTGCAGCAGAAGTCAGATTCATGGGGTTCTGATTCATATTTCCTATGTTTGACATAGACCCCATCGGTGCAGAAATGCCCGATCCACTCACACCCCTAGCCCCACCGATTCCCATGACATTACCCAAGCCTCCAACTCCAAGCCCCATCATATTATTGCCAATATTTCCCATCCCGACGTTTCCAAGGCCAGGCATCATTTTTCTTTGCATTAACTGCTGCTGCTGCTGCGGCTGAAGAAGTTGCGATTGTTGCTGTTGTTGCATCATCTGAAACTGGAGAGCTGTGTTCTTGTTTGTCGTATGAGGCCCCAACTGCATGTTAGCATTCTGAGCTATATTATTCAGATGCTGCATCGAGTTCGTTGGGAGCATCCTTTGGAACTGGGGATGCTGCTGCGGCAGTTGAGGTTGCTGTTGCATAGGCGGCAGTTGTTCGGGTTGCTGAGGCCTTGAAGACACTGAAACCCCAGGTAGAAGTCCTTGGGACATTTGAATTGCCTGAGCACCTCCTGGAGGCAGCACCCTCATGCCTTGTAGGTTCTGTGATGAGGTTGAATTACCACTGTTGCTCGGTTTTGCGACATCGCTCGATTGCTGCAGAGAAACACCTTCAGAAAACTGCTGCATCTCAGGTGCTGCGCTAGTGGGAGATATTCCCGAAGGATTGGGCTGGGTCCCTGAGTTAGGATTCATCCGAACAGGTTTTGGTTGGACGTGATCCTCCATGTGATAACCTTCCCGTGTCATCTGCTCGAGTATATATTATCAGCAGCAAATTGAGCTAAATCACAATCACTGAATTTTTTAACTAAAAAGTGCTAACATACCAGTAAAGAATACTGCGCTGCAAGTAGATCAGCCATGTGCTGCATAGGCATCACATTTTGCAAGGAAGAAGCAAAATGAGTAAGTATTTACAGAAACAAGAAATGTCATCATGTTTATCAAAGAAAATTGATGCTTGAAAAGCTTACAGTATTTGGCAATGTTGGAAGGTAATCCTCTGCAGCCAAGTAATCTGCGTCCTCTATCTCCCCTATATGAATTGCAACAGCACCCTCATATGGTTTCTCCGACATGATCATCCTAGTTCTGGACTTTTGGACCATTTGGAAGGTATTACCTGACAGATCAAATTGTCAGGATCGGCCATATTCAGTTTGCCGGTATTATAGTAGAAATATTAAGAATGTTAATGCACCTTGAAGAATGCGCTCTGTCTGAATAAAGTTCAAAATCCTGGTCTTGCAAACATTCATGCTACCACCAACCAGGGACTTTGACAGTGGCATTTGACATGTTTCATCTTTCAAATTCTCATTGTTTGAATCACTTGAGAAATGAGACATCAGCTGTTGAGCTGAAAATGCATTAGGTTTCCTGATAGGGTACTCTTCCACCTTACCCTTTTTGCAATTAAGTTGAAACCTGAAAGCAAAAAAATCATTATATCTAACATAAAACAAATAATTATAGACAAGACATCATTCGAGAATATAATTCAACCTATTATCAAATACTATCAGATATTAGAAGTTTGTTTTCCTACAGTGGATTCTGTAATCGAGTTCAATGGTTGCTGTGACTTAAGTTCATGCTCAGTAGGACAAACACTCACAAAAAGTCATTCACTGAATCTTACCCGGACAGTACTACATTTCCCAGAGTGCAACAGAATATGTAAATATGATATCTACTTGATAATTTGGTGGCATGAAAACTAAAATCAGAATGACCATAAAAATTTGAGGATATTGATTGATGGAGATACCTCATAGCTACCATTTCTATCTTCGAGAATCTTTCCAATGTGGTCTGATCACCCAATGTCTGACTCCCAACAGGAGGGCTTGGTAAGCTCATATTGCCAACACTTGCTGGAGAGCCAACTCCACTCATTGCAGGGGTCTTAGGAAGAGAATTAGATCTGCGTTTTGCAGCTGCCTGTGCATGAGGATGCCTCTGCACAGACTCATTAGCACTTGAAGTGAAAGACGGGTTGCCACCAACACCAACAGATGTGACCGCAGATTTATCCTTTTGTGATGATACGAGCCCACTAGTTACAACAGCTCCAAATTGCCCCATAGAACCACTAGAAAATTCTCCAGATCTTGACGACAAAGGAGATTGAGGCAAGCCACTGCCAGAAACATGAGGACTCTGAACCAATTTTCTCTTCTGGAAAGGGTCTTCCTTTCTAGAATTATTATCAAGAGGCTGTCCAAGATTGTTCCAAGGAGATTGAGGGAAGCCAGATCTCATCATCTGATGTGGCATCCTTTGCTGCAACCGTGACTGCTGGGAGTCGATATTTGCTAATTCATTCTCTCCCATGGCCACACGACCATCGGGTTTATCCAATCTATCTGTCTCAACAGGTTCTTCCTTCAGGTTGTATCTTATTCCTTGCTGTCCAACACTGAATGGCATCTGCCCTCCTTCCTGATTTAGACTCCCTTCAAATGCCTGCTGAGGGAACTTTTGCATGCCATTGTTAGCATACTGCATGACTCTTCCAATTGACTGCTGCTGTATTAATGTGTTCTTCCAGTGAGATTCAGTCCCATGTAATGGATCCATCTGTGAACCAAAATGCTGTATATTTCCCTCAGGACCTGCATGTGTAAGCCTAGCCTTCTTGTTGGTCAATGGAGATGATTGTCCATCTTGATTCTCCCTCTTGCCATGAAGAGAAGCAGCAATGTTATCAGCGAATGGGATCATCATGTCCTGCCCACCAGGAGAACCTACAGAGGCATTCAAAAGTGCTCCTGTCCGCTGATCCTTCATTCTTGGGCTTACGCCTCCGGTATATTTTGGTTGGTAGGATGTCATAGGTGAAGGCAGAAGAGAGCCATCCGACCCAAAGCCATTGCTTCTTAGTTGAAGCATAGCATTCGAAACATTATTTTGACTGTTTGTATTCTCATAGGCAGGTTGCTGCACTAAAGTTCCTGCATCTCCCAACCTAGAACTTTCTGGAACTCTATCAAGACTTGCCTTCTTTCCATGGTTATTAGCTTCAGAAATCTGCCTCAATCTTTTCCTTCGCATGCTGCGTAGTTCTAAATTTAACTGAACACAGAGGTACACCAAAAATTATAATATGAAACTTAAAAACCATAAAGGGAAAAAAGATTAGACAAACCTTATTTTGAATTGGATCTTCAGATAGTTTGTCTAGCTGTGGGGATGGATCAAGACAAAGTTGTGGTTGTATAGCTTTCAAAATTCTAGACTCCACTTCCTTTACTCAAAAACATAATAATTCCAAGTAAGAAATTATCCTTCAACTGCGCAAATTACAGCGGAGGATCACTTACCATCAGATCACCATATGTCCAACCATTTTCTGAAATAGCTGGAATATCCTTCACTATATTTTCCAGTGACATTTTGAGAGACACTCTGTTGATTGCAGGTGAGCTTTCGCCAGAAGCCACGTTAACTCCTTCAGCAAAGCACTTGCGATAATCTCGCACCTGTGTTAATAATTACATTAAATTAGGATCTGATCTATTCCTCATAACATATATTTCTTCGTTTTATTTTATGTTTCACTTGAAAAGCATTTTGATAAGGATCCATTCAAGGTAATTGTAGTTGAGAAAAACTATCACTAACAACTCTATTTTCGACATTGGATAGCTTACCTCACAGATAATTGTCCCATCAATATATTTGCATGGTATGTCATCCAGAATATCTCCCGGCAATCGACCAGATTCAATTGCCTTCCACCAAAAAAAGCAAGTGAGATTTTCAAAATAATTAATCAGAAAAATTTGATGGTTTTAATATGAGGAATTTGACTAAAGATTCTATAAAAAAATGGGATCCAAATATTTATGTTGATATCAAACATTAAAAGTATGTACACTTGGAAAACAAAATGACATGAAGGTTAACAAAACCTGCCAATCAACATACAGCAAAGTCAACAGTTAATCAACCGTGATAAGTGGTACTGTTAAGTAGGGTAAAGAGTTTTTGGCATTTCATTGAGATTAACACAAGTTATAGCACTATACAACCTGCAACTGTAGATAAGGAATAAAACATGCAACGAGCTAAAATTCCTCTAAAATGGAGATATAAATCGCAAGCCTACCGAAAAAAGAGCCTCTGATGCTCTATCATATGGATGCAATAACTTCGGTACATCGTTGGATGTCTGGTTGGCAGATTCATTCTGAAGATTCATAGTGAACATAGTCAACCAACACACAAATAACACAAAAAAAAAATTCCATTTTTAACATGGGACCCTTAATTTCTTTCATACAAAAATTAAGAGGGATAATGAATGGCAGACCTCAACAGGTTTCCCGATCGAATATCCATCCGGAAAAAGTTTAAGAGTGAATGAAACTTCATTATCTAGCGAACAAAGATATAAGAGAAAGCAGTCAAGCACAATAGTAGTAATTAATACGATACCATGAAGCCAAATATTCAAAGAAAATGAGAGCAAAATCAGAATCTTGTGTATATAATTTAAGAAGATATCTACATACCTCCAATTTTAGTGATTCCCTTGTTCTCTCTGGCCTCTCCCTGTCCAATAAAGATCGAAATCGTTACGAAATGCAGCTGGATTTAGCAACTAAGCAAAGATAAAAGCTTCAAAGTTCCCTTTTTTCCTCACTGAGTCAAAACACAATTCATCATGTTTTATCTTTACAACAAACATCTCAATTTCTATCCAGCTCCCGATGCAATTTCATTCAACAAACCCCAAATCACATAAATCTAGGGGAAAAGAAAAGGAAACGCATGTAGAGCTCGTTCTAATTGAAAAGCCTCAAATACTCACCAAAATCGATAATTCTTCTCACACGATAAGGTTCAATTAGCTAATTCTACAATTCACACAGCATATACACATTCGCAAATCGAAATTTCGAAAAACATAAAGGGGGAAATTAGCAAGCGCACCAGCTTCCGAGCAGAGGCATCAGTTTTCTGCTTCGACGCAGCAATTTGGGAATCGATGAATTCGTCATCTTCGGCGCGTGGAACGGCCGCATTTGACGGCAGCGGTTTGGGGCGAAATCGCCGACCTGTTTTGGAGACCTTAAACGAGATCCCCATAGCTTTAGGGATCTCTACAAGCTGAATTCGCTACCTCGAGAACTTGAATAATGCATACAATTCATGAATTGAAGAGACGATTGCAGAAATTGATTTGCTTTTTTCTTCTCTGTGTGACTGTGTGTTTGTTCAGAGAGAGAGAGAGACGCAATCTTGTGTAGAACTCTTTGCTACTCGGCTTCGTCAAATTGAGTATACATTCTTTCATTTTTAATTTGTTATTTTCCAATTTTAGAAATTTTTTATTTATAAAAATTAATATTATTTTAATTATTTTCTTTTTACGTCTTTTTTATTTTTAAATTGTATATTAAAATTCGTATAAAGAGAAGAAGTACTTTTTAACGGCTTTTTCAAATTAATCAATTCAATTTTGCACTATACTATGTGAAAATATTGGTTATATTTTTTTAGGATATTTTTTAAAATTGTCTCTTTGTTTGGATGGCAAAAGGTAGTCTCTATACATGAAGATTAAATGAAATAATATATCCATTTCGTGAAATGGAATGCAGGACGACTTTAAGTAGTAATAAGAATATTTAAAGACTGATATATATGATCTGAGTATAAAAAAAAACACATTATTTCAATTGGAAAATGAATCTTAATCTACCAAACTAGATATCTATACAATATATGAAAGGAATATATGAAAGGAGAGTTTTGGAATATTTAGGTAAATAAGAGAAATTTTAGGGATATTTAGGAAAATAGTCATTTAAAATAGATTAAATAAATTAAAAATATATATATTTTGCAAATTATAGGAATAGACGTGTATAGATATGAAAAGCCAATATATGGATTAGTTTGTTATGCCTTCAATAAAATGAAACTGTCGTGATTTAATTTGTAATCAATTCGAAACATTAAATATTCTTAATTATAATATTTGTAACTGTCATCTTAAAAAGAAATTGTATTACGAATGCCGGAGAGGATCAACTCATTCAAATGATACACTATTCATCCTACACTAACAAAATAATAACACGTGGATATTCTTTAAATTAACAAAATAAAAGACTAAAAGTTTAATTATGATAATATATATCCTCATACACCAATAGTTTAATGCCATATATATATTCTTTACAAAAGGAAATAACAAACTAAAATCTAAAATTTAAACCCTAGAGGTTTCATTTATTTAATTCTCATTAAAAATCATACACTGAATCCCCCCCCCCCCCCAACACTTTTTCTTTCTTTTTTGAAAATCATACACTGAATCCCCCCCCCACACACTTTTTTTTTCTTTTTTGTTAACCTCCCCCCCCTTGTTGTCTGCAAGGAAGGTTAGCTTCTGATTAATTTACGTTTACAACTATGTACTATTACTTGATTTCGTGACTTATTTCAAACTTAATTGGTATTACGTATTTCTTCTTCCTTCTAATTCTCTAAGTTAAATGCATAAAAAATATAATAAAGGATCGAAATATCTGTCAAAATATTTTATGTAATTGGTTTTAACTTTTTATGAGGCAGTACTAAAAATAAATGACATTGGATGAGAATATGATAAGTATGAGAGTTTTTTATCTAGAAGTTAAAATTTAATTATAAGAAAATTCTTGATAAATTGAATGTTTCGTTCATCCAATTTATAATGGAGACTGGAGAGCTTTTGACATTTTGTGGTTTTTAGAATGGTGAAACCTTTATTTAGTGTAGGAGTTGTTAATTTCATGGTGAAACTTTTATTTAGTGTAAGACTTGTTAAACGTTTAGCATGGTGAAACTAGGGGTGTGCATTCGGGTTTCGGTTCGGTTTTTCGCCCAAACCGAACCGAATCCGAAAAATTGAATTTCTGCTAAAATTGAAACCGAATCGAACCGAAAAACCGAAAAATCGAAAATCGAAAAACTGAAAACCGAACTTAAAAAACCGAACCAAACCGAAAAAACCGAAATTTCAAAACAAAACCGAAAAACCGAAAAAAATAGTATATTTTAATATATCTAATTTATTTTATTTTATATATACTAATAGAATATAAATATATATAATATATATAATATTTATTATATAAAAATATATTAGAAGAATATATATTATATATATGATATAATACTAAATTAATAGGATAAAAATATATAATAATATATTTGAAATATAATTCGGTTTTCGGTTTTTCGGTTTTTTTTTCGCCCAAACCTAACCGAATCGAAAAACCGGAATTTTTGTATTTTTAAAACCGAACCGAACCGAAAAACCGAACCGAATTTCAAAATTTCGGTTTGGTTCGGTTTCGGTTATTTTGCTCACCCCTAGGTGAAACCTTGATATTAATTTATCGCAGTTTTTTTGGCAGCTGTGTGGGGGATTACATGGCATTATTAAACGTGTATGAGGATATGTATCATCGTAATTAAATTTTTAGTCTTTTATTTTGTTAATTTATAGAATATCCACATGTCATTATTTTATTAGTGTAGGATGAAATGGTGTATCATTTGAATGAGGTGATCCTCTCCGAACTAATGCTTACCCCACAAACATAAGCCGCCTCTCCGAAATATGACTTTTGTTAGTTGGTTATTTAATTTCCATAGGTAGTGGATTAGTGGTATAGTTAGTGGTAATATTGCACAATAACATATAGCCAAAGAAAAGCAAGATTTGAAAATAAAATCTAATTGGTTTTCTAACTGTTAAATATGTCTCCCAAATATAGTTTTGAGTACTAGAGATGCTAGAGAAAAAACAAATAATTTTGTACTTTGTAGCAGACGGGGTGGCCCTCTTTGTTGCGGCCGTGCATGAACACGACCTTTTCAAATTCTTCTTCGTGTTGTTTATATTGTTCTCTTTGCATGTCTTTATGGTGGAAGTGATTTATGTTTTGAAGTGTCGAGCTTAATTATGTGATCTTTTTTCCTTTTCTTCGTGTCGAGCTTAATTATGCGATCTTTTTTCCTTTTATTCGTGTACTATTGTGAAGTGTTGAATGTATAATTTTTTTCATGTAGCGCTCTATATGAATATTAGGTTGGTGGCAGCTCTTATTCATTTGTCTTTCATGAACGTGGTATGGGCGGTAGCAGCTACACGGGAAGTAGGCGATGCGGGAATAATATTAGGATATGCAACCAGTTTTTTTTTTTTTTTTTTTTCGGGTTAAATGCATGCATATCGGTTGTATATTCCATGCTATTTTGTTTTATTTTTGTTGATGATTTGATCGATTTGGCTATCTTCTAATATAGATTTATACATTATTTTTATTGACATGTGTTCGTGGTTGATCTTTTGTAGTATAGATCTAAAAGTGATTTAAATGATATGTGATTTGTATGCAATTTTTAGTTTATAAACTTTTTGGTTATATGAGTTTCGAACTTGAAATAATAATATTGTTTCTCATTCGATATATGTGTTATTTTATTTTCTTTGTTTAATTTTATATTTTTTAATAATTATTTTTTATTTTATATATTTATGATTTCAAATTTCATACAATGATATTTTTATGAATTTATAAAATCATTTTACAGTATAAAATAAGTTTAAATAAAAGAGAATGAGTCGTGCATCACACACGTGGGTGATACTAGTACTAATTAAAAATTGACTAATTTTAGAGTATATATAGTTGATGTTAAACCATAGATAATTATAATTAATTGAAAATAAATAAATAATGATAAAGTCAATATTATAGTATGAAAATGAAACCAAATGAAGGTTCTCAGATATACTACTAGTAGTATCAAGTTGTGTAGGCAAAAGCAATTGGGCCATAATTCTGACTAATTTGTAAATTAAATTGGGCCTTATTAGAGACCCATAATATTTGGCCCCATTGAATAAGTAGTCCATTACTATTTTTAATTTTTAGAAATATCCACGTCAGAATTTCAAATACAATTTTTTCTTCCATATTTTGACTATTTTTGTAACTTACTCTATTTTCAAATATCATGCCATAAGTCCATAACTTTTTTATGTACTTTTATATGGCACAATCGTTATAGCCCTAAAAATGACGAACGTAAAGTAACAGTATGGAAGTAGTTCATAACAAAATCAACATATAAACAAAAAAAAACAGGCTGATTAAAACCACTATAAAAAAAACACCGGATGAACGCACAAACAAATCCCGACTTTGTCCATCAACCCCTCACTAGAGAAGAATGGTTTCACGTTAGCTCTAAGTCCGAAGAGAAACTCTAACAACAACCATAGCATACAGAACATAAGCAATAACGATAGTTAACAACAAATGATCCATATAATTTTGTTTTCGGAGAATTTTTTTTTTCTTCCTTCAATTTCATAGAAAAGTGTACAATATGTTAAGGTCTTGATATCATAGATAGTGAGAGTGGAAAATCAACTGCCTAAGACATTACCAATCAAGAAGTTACTACTATAATAAAAGAATTATAAGTACAACTTGGAAAAATGAAACACTAATCTTTTTGATAAGGGAAGCTATTTAGGTCAATTGGTTCATCACCCTTGAAATTGTGTGCAACATTCTCTTGATGATTATGGTATGGCCCTCTCACAGCAGCTCTGAACAAGAAGCAAACATTGATAAGTTTACATTAGAATTAATTACAATAGTATATAATGAAATTTTATTAAATTTCACCACACAATCGGAGAACATATCGTATGCAATTGATGAATTTTATTCAATTTTCGCTTCAAAATGTCCGGTCAATAATTTCGTCCAAACATTTTTTTAAAATCATCTTGCATTGAAAATGTTCAAATGATTGGACAAAACCGAATATTTACAAACAATAAAAATATGGAAAAACAATTGCTTGCACATGACTAATATTATTGAAAGAATGAAAAAAGGATAGTTATATGTTGAAATTAAAAATACAGAAACATTAAACATATCATATTAGTTGTTGGCATATTCAACTTATATTTCACATGATAACTAAATATTTCAACTAAAATTTACTCATAAATTTTCTACAAAACTTATTAGAAACCAAGTTTCTCCCTCCAAAATTTTCAAACTACAAATTTTTAAATTCAATATTCATAACTATAAAACTGTAAATTACTAAAATTCAGGATAGAGAAATAGGAATAAAAGATGCATACCTATCTTTCCTCTTCTCAAGAAACCTATGAAGTGATGATCTCCTTGCAATTGGCAAATCTTCAACCAAAAAAAATAAAAAATCAATACACAAACACAACCACAAATCATTCAATAAAAACATCCATTTTCATCTCAAATTACCTGATCCACTACCCTCAGAATTAGTCGAGAGCTCTTCCTCCCCTCCCGATCTCGACGGCCCGGCTTCGCTCACTCCAGCCTTGCAGGTGTTCGACGAAATGCCAACGTGCTGCTTCCCAGCATGCGGCCGCGGAGGCAGCCCCTCGCGCGGGCTAGACGCCGCGGCCATGGGATTCGGCCGCTCTGGAGCGGCCATGCTCGTGGCCGTGATGCCGTAAGACATCTTCGAACCGCTCTTTTTGGCCAAGTGCACGACGTCTCGAACCTTATCCGCCGGAAAATCGTCGAAAACCAACACCTTTCCCGAGTAAAAGATCGTCAACTGCGCAATCTTGGGATCTTTGCTGAAAGAGAAACAAGAATTGTAGGAATTGTTTAGCTCTTATTGAATTGCTACCTACACAATTATAAAAAATAAAAACAGTAATGCTAATATTTTTTTCTGCTTCCGCCACTTTCTTCACAACTAATATTTGATTGTGGATTAAAACATTAAGAATGTTATATAAACCTCATTTTTCAATAAAGAAAGAAACTCACCTCAAAATGATATTGTGATATTATGTCACCTTGGAAATGAAAAAAAGTTAAATTTGCATAATTACTTATAGTTGGCGGATCCAGGATTCATAAATGGAGAGGGCGAAATATATTTTAGTAGGTTGGTTTAGGGCGAAAATGACAAATTTTTTCGATTTTCAGGGCGACGGAGGGGGCGGACATGGTAATTTTACGTCCGGAGAAGAGGAAATTAGTCGCACGGAGCCCCTCCTGCCCCCCTTAGACTATTAATTAATCATAGTTGATTATTTAGTGATAATCTTTAATAGAATTAAAAAAGTATTTATACAGACATGGAGTATAACAAGTACTACTATTTAACATTAAAAACATAATAGTGATTCTCTATAATCTATATACCCCTATATCTGTACGGACTCGAATCCTCGACCACTTAATTTGAGAAGAAGCGTCTTACCGACTAACATAATTTAAAATAATATTGCATAAGAGTGTATAAAGTATGGACTAGCTAGGTAGACAAATACACAAAATAGGTAAAATAGATAGATAGTACTCTAGTACTATAAAACTTTAAAAACATGTTATTTATACTTTATTTCACCAAACTCATGATTTTTTAATCCACAAATTGCATAGGCAAATTGCTTCACAATCCATTAAACAATGGCTTCTAGTAGTACTAATACTAATTAACTAATGCACACACGCAATTATTTATTTAATGGCTCAAATAATTAATTAAATGCCGCAAAACATTATCAACGTGATCGCGTATTAAATGAGTGAACAGTGCAGTGAAAAATGGAAGCAGTAAAGTAGTTTGAGGAAGACGACAAATACCATGTGCTATCTTTATCAGAGCCCTCTTCCACCGCCACAATCGGAATTTCCGTCGCCGTAACCGCAGATTTCACCGGTGAGTCCGTGCTCGCACGTTTCGCCGCAGCAAGAGATGATCCAGGCTTCACTGAAATCAAAGGAAGGAAATTTATCAGCTGAAAAGGTGAATTAACTGTGTAAATCAGTTCAATTCATCGCTAAATTCGCCAGATCTATCGATTATGTGAGAATTTGTTACCTAGAGTTTCGATGCTTTCAACTTTTCCTCCGATTTCGAGATTTAGGTCTCTGAGGGTGCCCTTCTGCTTCATGTACTGGCTGAGGAGATTGCAGGTTTGGGCGAAATTCGACGTCTCGAGCGCCTTCCCTTTGCTCCGGCCGTGAGAGGTGTCTCTCGCAGTCCACATGTTCGACGAATTGACGAGCTGAAAAAAGGAAGGTATTTTCGAGCTGGAAATTATGTGGTTTGCGTTTGTTTGATGAATTACTCGTGTTTGAGAAGTTGGGGGAAATGAATGATGGAAAATTGGGAGTAAATAAGAAAAGGGGAAGTTAGGCAACCAACCGGGAATAGTAATATATCGAATTTCATGTGCTTGAATTTTGATATTATTTGAATTTGTGTGATGGAGGAGAAAGAATGTGGGTTGTGTTCATTAAACACGTGATAATTGAGTGGAGATAAAGTGGAAAGGAATTGGTTGTGGTGGGGTAGGGTAGGGGGTGGGGTGGGAGGGTCTAGCTGTATTCAAGAAAATTGTGGACCTTGTGAAAGAGGGAACATGTTGTATTGTATTCCCTTCGTCCCAAATAATTCGACCCATTATTCCATTTCGGATCATCCCACATGATTTGTCCCACTTCACTTTTACTATTTCTGGTAGTGAATCTCATATTCCACTAACTCATTCATTCTCATATTTTATTATAAAACTAATACTTTAAAAGTAGGACCCACATCCCACCAACTTTTTCAACTCACTTTCCATTACATTTCTTAAAATCCGTGTTGGGTCAAAGTGTTCCGAATTATCTGGGACGGTAGGAGTATGTATATAGAGTCTAGAAAAATGGAAAGGGGGAAAGGACAAAGATGGGTGAAACACATGCACAAAATTGAATTATGTAAGTGGCAAATCCATAACATACTTTTGGAGGGGACAGATCCATTGGTGAAAATGGTATGCAACGAATAAATGAGTTTTTGTTAATTTAATAAGACGAATATTTTAATTTCAGAAGTTGAGCTGTTTAAAAAAAATCTGAGAGGAATGTTATTTGGTGTCTTCTTCAAAGAGAATTTGTGGACTCGGAGTAGCCATGGTAACTTCGATGCTAGTAGTATATCTTTAAATATTCGTGGTTAATTGACCTTTTATCTAACAAGAAAGTCATGATCATATTGAAAACAACAATAGTAATGTTTCCATTATTCTTATTCCCTATTTTTACTTGCATATTATTTTTCTTCCTTCTCTTTTACTTTACCAATTATAATTTAAAACCTGTATCATTCATAATCTTATCTATTTTTTCATGGACGGAAGGAATATTAAAAAGTAAAAATTTCAATATTTAAATGACTTGTAACTAAACGAGATTGTTACAAATAAAATACATATACCAGACCTTAACTATAAAAAAAAATTTATATAAAAATAATAAAGAACGTAAATATAAAGTCTCAATAAAGAAAAAAAATGATTCAAAAATTGACGTATACAAATATCAGAAGAAGAAAGTCTCTACATCTATTAACGAATAAAAATTAAAAAAAATATTAAAAAGGAAATAAGTAAGTTTCAATTAAAGAGTGAACTACAAAAAAATTTATTGATATTTAAAAATAGAATTTTATAAAATTAAACATAATATTGAAATAAAGAAACAAAGTGAAGGATGACAAAAGGGAAGAAGAATGATAATTTTGAAATAATATCAAATTTAGTACATAACTGAAATAATATCTGATTTAAAATGTAAAAAGACTAAATTGTCTAAACCCCCCAAAAGGGTATTTTCGTCACGAAACAGTGAAAAAGGACCATTTTCGAGATAAACGCTTAGTCCAGGGTTGTCTGGGGATATTTTTAAAGTCCAGGGTTCATTGACAAGATAAACGCATAGTCCAAAAACTATTTTTTTAGTTCACTCTCAATTAAATCATATAGTTACTTGAAACATATAGTTGCAGGTACCCAAACTATATGAAAATATCATATTCAGTACTAAAGAGTAAGATAGAGTAATATCATACCCAGTACTCATGTACCCCAATTTTATGAATGGACAAAAGTGTCCTCCATGTATTAGAGTGCATTTTCGGTAGAAAAATAGTGTATATAGTGAAAAAGTACTACAAATGAGATAACATCTTAGCCCATGGATTACCTATATTTTAATAGTCCGGGGACTATTGGCGTTCAAAATGCAATGTTAAGGGACTATTTGCCTTTAACTTATTAAGTAATCTTAATATAAAATTTTATGTAATGAATCATATTTTATACTATTATTATAATAATAATAATAATAATAATAATAATAATTATTATTATTATTATTATATTCTCAATTTATAATTTAACTTAAAAATCTTGCTATAATATGACATCTTTTATTTAATTAATATTTGTAAATATAGAATACATAATACGCATTTAGATAATCATATTACTCACAACATTACTTTTTTTAACAAATAAATGAGAATGAGTATGAATCTAAGTTTCCTAATAATGTCACATGTGATTTAGTTAGTGTTTGCTAAAGTGTGTACACGTGGGGATTTCTTTTCACAAAAACTTCAAAAATAGTTACAAATAAAACAAATACTAACACATTAAATTCTTTGGCAACCATACACTCAATTATACTTACTATAATAAGTGTCAAAGTCATATATACAATATGTGTATATATGTGATCAAGAATAAACAAAAGGGGGATTAAGCATCGCACCAAGCTAGTTTTTTTTTATAATCATATCATCACAACGAAACATGAAAAAAAAAATAATGTTGCAAAATTTCAATATCATTACTTAAAATATAAAGACTTAGCAAAACAAATTTATGCGGTCATCCCTAACTCTAGATGAGTTTTTTCAATGCGAGACAAATTTGACGCGGCGAATTGGACATGGACACATGGCTTTTGGATAACTATGAGGTTGAACAAAGCTTTAATATTTCATCGACTATAATGCCCTTTCTATAGTAGTTAACCATTATTATGGTCAAACATAGATGGATAGAAATTCAATATATTTGTCACATGTCAAAATAAAAATTAATTGCTCTGTATTTCAGGACTCCATACTCCATGTGTTTTCATACCTCCACAAATTAATTGTGTGCCCCGGGAGAGGAGAAAAAGCACCGCCACAAAGGGATATTAGACTTGAGTTATTCTTGCTAGCCTCATGCTTAATTTGTTTTGGCTACCTCCTTCTTGACATATTGCACATTTTCAGGATCAATACCATAGTATCTTATTAATTATCCACAACTAAGCTAAATTTACAACACTGAAATTGTGTATAATGTAGCTAATTAGGAGTAAAATATAAATAGAATTTATTGATCACTAATAGCCCATCCCAAGCATCGGTAGTTAAATGAATTAAAATATACCCCATGGGGAGTGTTAGGGTGCCACTATCCCTACCATCCCTTAAAATAACATCATACCACCATTCCTAGCCAATCATTTATACACGTGGACGAATAATAAGCTGCCACGTGGCCAAAAAAAATAATTTCAAGGATAAAAAAAGACGGCCAACAATATTTAATACCTTATACAACAATTTTTTTGAACAACAATATCCAACACGTTAGACAGCAATCTATAGATTGTTGTCTATCGTATTGAATATTGCTGTGTAGCGTTTATAATATCGTTGTATAAGTGGTGTTACAGTGTCATTTTAAGAGGAGTTGTCATTTTAACACAAACTTATACTCCATATAAATAATTATATGTAAGGGCAATTATGTCTTTTCAACTTCAATCTAAACACAAGCTATAAGATTTCTAATATACCAAACAATGTTACAAAAGTTTTACTTTTTACACAATCTTACAAAATCTTTACTCCGGCCGAAAACTTTATCTCACCATAATTTATTTTTTAAACATTAGTAGATATAATAGTGGATCATGGTTTTTATATGAAAAACTTGTGTGATACTAAATCCCATTATTCAAACATTTCATGCTATGTGTATCCTTCTTCATGACATTTATTTCTTTTTTCCAAAAAAATCTTAGTAATGGGAGAAATAAAGACAAATTAAAAAGTTTCGTTTTCATGCAATATTTAGCTTTGGAAAACATACCTCATTATTTCAAACTCGTTATAGATCACAGTAAAAAAGAAAGAAGAAATAGGAAATAGAACGATGAAGAAATAGAAATAGAAAGAAGAAAGGAAGATAAAGAATAAGAAATAGACGAAGAAGGAAAAAAAAAGAAGAAATGAAGAAAAAAAAATCACATGATTAGTATCTAAGATTATTTTTGTGACTAGGTATCAAATCCCACCAACTTTTTCAACTTACTTTCCATTACATTTCTTAAAACCCGTGTCGGGTCAAAGTGTAGCAAATTTTGGGGGACGGAAGTAGTATAAAACAACGATCTGATTCCATAGTGAAAAATTTATTATTTTTTTAATCCCATAAACATAAAAAATGTCATAATATAATATTCTTTAAAATTAATTCCACTCTACTATTCATGTCAAATTCTTTCTGTACCGTAGACATCAAAACAATTAAACAACACAACAACTTTTAACAACAATTTGAGCTTATAAGATTAAAATTCTTGCTCCGCCACTATAGATAACACATAAAGTTAATGATAAAAAATAATTTAAATTATATGTTGTTATCCTATTTTATTTATTTTCTGTCCTACTAAAGTTCACTTAGGAGTAGTACTTTTTAATCTGTGATTTATAAAAGCAATAAATGTAGGATTGAGTCGACGTTATTAGTACAGTAATCCTAATAAAACGTGAAAAATTCATAGTTCGTGTGACTGAATCTAGGCCGTCCGATGTTGCCTATTGTCGCTGTCATGCAGTGGGAACCGCAGATGTTATATTGCTGTCACAGTAAATGTCGGGCAAATCATATTGCTCCACGTAGCTTGATGGTAGATTTATGTTTTGTCGGAAGAAACAACTAGATTTACATTGGATTCATTAGACACGTGTAGTATAGTAGTAGTATACAATTACAATTAGTTCTGAAAATTTATTTATTTTCATAAAAAATTTATAATTGCAATTAGAATGTTAAGTGGATCTAGAGTGTGCCTCGTACCGTACTTTATAATTAGAATAAAAATTCGTGTGAGCTCTCTCATTAGAATATTAATTAATATCCCAATGAACAACTACCGAATACAATATAATTAAACAATAAATCGGAGCAACAACTTCGTTTATATTAGTGTTGAATTTTAAATTTAGAGATAATAATCTTTTAAAGTATAAATTTTGGTTAGAACGAGCATCTCCAGACTCCAAAAGATATCATCGTATTTATATATAATTTTTTTAAAGTACTAATTAAAGATCGTAATAAAACAAGGGTTGCAAAACTGAATTTCAATAGAATTTAAGACTGCTGTCCTTTCCTTGCCCAAAACTAGGAGAAAATATTTAGTGGTATAGACACATAGTAGAAAATACTATTTTATTATTATTATTATTATTATTATTATGTTAATAATGCTACAGTCGATTTGAACGTGAAAATTAGTGAATTGAAAATTTGAAACACATGTGATAATATGTACACCTAGACATCAATAAAGCACGTCAAAAGGTTGTATTAATACAGTATATGATATTAAAGTCAACTAACCAATAAATTGCATAATTAACTCATTTTATCTTAAGCATGAAATCCCAAACCACAGCCATGTAGTGAGTAGTGGAGTAGGTCGCAGAAGATATTGTATCATAAATTTTGTATGTTGGTGGAGTATTATTTATTACTAATAATATTTTAATTATTATTTTTCATCTCTCTCTTAACTTATTAATTTTTATTAAATCCCATTTCGTACAATTATTTTTTAAGGACGTACAATTATTTTTTATGGACAGATGCACTAGGACATTTTTTTAATCATTTTATTATCCACAAAATCTTCAATTTATTCTCCTCTAATAACTATGCATCCACCAGAATATGACTTCAATCATTTTGTTGGGGGGTGAGGGGGGTTGAAATTATTTAATTTTATTTAAATTCACGTTTTTAGAAGTGACAAAGCGTATCTGCAAGTGGGATGACTAGATATGTGGATTCAATTAATTGTGTATATCTTGTCACTATTTCTTAGATATTTTAAGGGTCACTTGAGAAATTACTCCACATTTTCATTATGTGATTTGTTGAGCACTTCTGCTTATCCATGTCCAAGAAATTTAAAGTATACTTATGAAATCTGTACATCACATTGATAGAAATAAAATCTACCTAAATTAATGGTATGAGCCATGGGCGAATCTAGTAAGAACATTAGAGGGGCATTTGCCCCACTTCAAATTTTTTACTCCACATATATATTGCTTATGATAAAATTTATTTCTTTTAATTTTTCACTAAATACCCTTTCTCAAATTCTAAAATTTTCTTCATAGATAAATTTGTCCCTCTTCGTATAAATTCCTAGCTCCGCCCACTCATTTGCAAATGTGTGACGTGGGATTCTCTAAAAGGTGACAAACAATGCAAATTGGTGCCCTCCTCCTGTAAATAAATAGGTCAAGTTGAAAAATAAATGAAATTAAGTCCTTCATCTTAAGTTGTTCAAAGGAGGACCACATTTATGGTCAACTATTATTATTAGAGCAATTAAAACACAAGTTTTTTTTTTTTTAACTTTTAAAATTTTAATTTAATAAAACAACATTTTAAATGTAAGAACTCCTAAATTTAGTTAACAATAGTTAAAGTTACCTAATAAAATTTTTATTTATCTGAAAGTCAAAGTATGCTAAATGTAACTCACCGTTCCATAATAGTAGAGTATTTCATTTTATGCGCTCGTTTTAGGATACTCTCCCAGTCACATTCAAGATGCTCACCTTTTCTTTTTAGTTTGTCTCACTCAAGATATCCACTTTTGATATTTGGAAACAAATCCCTATCTTTTCTCTTCTCAGAGCATCTATAATGGATGAGGTAAATAGAGAGGTAAATTCCTATAACTACCATATTTACCTTTTTTCCATGAAAAATTATTCTCAAAGGAGAGAGGTATTTGAGAAGGTATCATACATTTTCTCATTTTGAAGATGTATCTTTACTTC
Organism: Salvia hispanica; assembly: GCF_029641045.1. NCBI lineage: Eukaryota > Viridiplantae > Streptophyta > Magnoliopsida > Lamiales > Lamiaceae > Salvia > Salvia hispanica. The sequence goes on from NC_142697.1 coordinate 881,636, forward strand.
TCTATTAGTAGAGAGGTAAAATCTTATAACTACCGTTTTGCCTTCTTCTCATGAAAAAACCATTCTCCAAGAGGGAGTATTTAAGAAGGTATTACACTTTATATTTTTTGAATGCATTTTGGAGTATTATTATGTTTCAAAAAGAATTTATCTTTCTATATATCTTTTCCCTTTGGAATGTAGTATTACTTTACATTTCAGTTTTTGGGAAGATAAATAGATGATATACTTCTTTCATTTACCTTTCCTTCTTGGAGATGCTCTTATTAAAATATTCAATTGTCTTTTTTGCTCTTAACTTATTCTGCCTAACAACTTCTTCTAAAATTTTGTGCTACTCAAAAATGTGGGTATCTTGAGTGGGATGGATGAAGTTTTTATAAATAGTTAAAGTGGAGTAGGAGAATAAAATAAGAGAGTGAATATTACAGAAAAGACTATTATTTCAAATTATGTCATTTTTAAATACACTACGGATGTTATGCTTAATGGTAGAATTACTCAATGCAAAACCATTTTCCCAAAGGTTGATTATTTAAGCAACCCATTTTCTATTTCCCTCTGTGCAGACCTTATTTAGTAGTAGTATAAAATAAAAATAGAAATAAATAGTGATTTAGTTTACTGCTATATCCTTAAATTAAATTGTTAAAATAATATCTTCACACCATGACTTACTACTGGAAATGTAATGGCCCCATTACTAATTCTTGAAGGGGCCTAGGCCCATAAGGCCCAAATAGAAGAAACGAGTATGTGTAGTAAGTCCATTTTATATCTAGGTTGTAAATATTTTTTTTTTGAAGACAATTACTAGTACACTCCTATCCAGCGCCGCCTAGTCTCTGAATTGGAAATTGGAAAAGGGAGGAGAAGACTTTAGGGCTTTCAAGTTTTGGGCCAATTATTTGATTACTTTTATTTGATATAATAAATTAGTGAAGTACTTGAAGCAATTAGCATAAATGTTTTTTTTTATCAACATTTTGTTCCCTAAATGCCTTTTAATTTAAATTGGACCGCTGGATAGTATGATAGAATTAGAATACATTAATGACTCGTTTGATAAGTAGTGTGGGATATTATCAAGATAGGGCCCGATGTAGATTCATGTCCTGCTTATGTAACAAAATGATTTTTCTTCCATGTGTTTGATAAATAAGTTAAATAATTCTATGTCAGCCACTTGATAGAAAATTTTTATATCAAGATAATAATATATATTTTCATATTTATCCTTCTAATTCATCCCCAACTGACTTTCACATTGTGGACGCCCACAGATTAAAGTCGGCCGTCTCGTTGTAGAGCTTCTTGGCAATGGTGGTCTTGTCTGACCCTCCCATTCCCCCAACTGGTACCCCATAATTCAATCCTCCGTGTCTTTCCTTAGGTAATGAACAAGCTGCTCACCTCATCCTCCCTGCCAAGGAACCAATCTCCCATCTCCAAATTGGGGAAAGTCTTCGTATGAAACCTCTTTCCAGCCGAGCTTTCCCCCTCTCCATTTGGATTGATGATTATGCTTTTTTGTATGCTGTTTCCTCTCCAGATTGGATGTAATTTGTGAAATCTCGAAGCCTAATTGGTGGAGTGAGCTGCAATCTGTCAAAATGCAGGAATACTTGCGAACGAACTGTGTGAGGCCTCTTCTCCTTGAAGAGACTGATTAGCTGCGTGTCTTTCAATGGCAGATTCGGATCTGTAGATGAGATCTCTGATCTCTGAGATCCAACTGGAGATTGTTCTGCTTTTATGTCGACTTTTGTCAGCATTTTGGAGGAAACACTTCATCTCTTCGAGCTGCCTCTCGAGCTCCTTCACTTGATTGACCGCACCAACTAAAGAAATTTCATAGTTGTTGGTTTGATTCCCTTGGAGAAGAGTTGGGGGATGGAAGAAGAGTTGGGGGATGAAGGAAGGTTGACGCATATGGGTAGAAGGATTGACAAAGGGTACGAATGGTATAATTTTCTATTTCTGGGAACACAATACAGGTCCGGATTACTATCTCAAAAAATTGTGAGATACAAAACCATATATTTCCAACCTATTTCAGCGGGCCTAGATAGGCCATATCAAAAAACAAGGGTTGGTGTGATGGGCTAACTAGGTTATCAGAGTATCCGCAACGCTGCCTCGTTGCGGACTCGATCTCGTCTCGACGAGACGAGACGCCATCGAGACAGCGTTGCGGTTCCCGTCTCGTCTCGACGAGACGAGATGTCTCGACGCCCAACGCGTCCCGGCGAGGCAAGTCTCGAGGTCGCGAGACACGCGCCCGACGCCATGTGGCGCGCGCGGGCTGGTGGCGTGACGCCCACTCGCCGACCCGTGAGTGGGCGTCGGATTTATGACGTCATAATTCAATTTTTTTTTTAAATCAGATTTTTCAAAAAAAAAAAAAATTAAAATAAAAAAAAGGTAATATTACCGTTGAACGGTAATATTTTTAATTTTTTAATTTTTTTTTATATATTCTATATATACTCTTCTCCATTCTCCATTTTACACACAAACACACATTTATCCTCTCATCTCTCTTTCTTTCCTCTCCAATCACTTCTATAAAATCATTCCTTTATATTTTTCTTCTCCCAAATTTAATCAATTATGGATCCATTTGAGCAAATGCGTCGAATAATGGAAGAATCGCTAGAAACAGATCGACGTAGGGAGGAGGAAGCCGCCGCGCCTCCTAGGCAACGCCGGACATACATCCACCGTAACCGGGAGGAAGCCGCCGCAAGGTTGGAACGTGATTACTTCAGTCCGAACCCGGTGTGGGGAGATATCTACTTCCGTCGCCGTTTCCGTATGTCACGCCCGCTATTTTTGCATATCGCGAATACATTGGCGGCACGGGAAGAGTTCTTCAGAGAAGGGTTCGACGCTGTTGGCCGTCCTAGCCACACGACGCTCCAGAAATGTACTGCGGCGATCCGTCAGCTTGCTACTGGACAAACGGCGGATGCGTTCGACGAATACCTGCACGTCGGAGAATCCACTGGGCGACTTTGTTTGTTGAACTTCTGCAAAGGCGTCCGGGCAGCCTTCACCGCCGAATTTCTGAAGAAGCCAACCACCGCAGATTGTCAGTTTCTGCTCCGTCTTCACGAACAAGTGCACGGATTCCCCGGGATGCTCGGGAGTGTCGATTGCATGCATTGGCAATGGAAGAATTGCCCTGTGGCGTTGAAGGGGTCATACACGAGCGGCCACAAAGGCACCCACCCCACCGTTATACTCGAGGCCGTCGCCGACTACCGACTATGGATTTGGCATGCGTATTTCGGGGTCCCCGGCTCGAACAACGACATCAACGTGCTCAACAACTCCGACCTCTTCGCTGAAGTTCTGAATGGTAAAGCGCCGGCCATCATCTTCGTCGCTAACAATCGCCAGTATAAAATGGGGTACTATCTTGCCGACGGCATCTATCCGAAGTGGCCAACCTTCGTGAAGACGTTCAACAGGCCTACGGACGAAAAGCAGTCTCTTTTTGCGCAGAAGCAAGAGTCTGCTCGCAAGGATGTGGAGAGAGCGTTCGGGGTTCTCCAAACTCGATGGAACATTATCAAAGCCCCGGCTCGACAGTGGTTTATAGAGAATATGATCGACATCATGTATACGTGCATAATCTTGCACAACATGATTGTCGTCGACGAAGGACCTGAGGCGGGAAATTGGTTCGACCCTGAAACCCCGGGAAGCTCAACCGCAAGTAGTCCGCCTCGAACGGGAGTGCATCCGTCTTTGCAAGAGCGGTTGTCTATTCGGGCAAGGACACGTGATTCTACTGCCCACGCCCAACTCCAGGAGGATCTAATGGAGCACATTTGGGCAAAATTTGGCAACCATTAGATGATCGTCACTAGAGAACTCCTTCTTCTGCTTCTTTGCCTCCATTTTTTTTTTATTTGAGTTTAAGTGTGCAATTTGTAATTTCTAGTTTTTTAATTATGTCTTTTTTATTTTTTTATGTATTTTAAATTGTAATTTTATTTTATTTATAATGAAGTGTGTTTTTTATTAATTGAATTTGTTGGAATTAAAAATAAAAAATGAAATTGAATGAATAGTTAAGAGATGGTTAAGAGATGGTTAAGAGATGGAGGGTTGCAGGTGCTGTCTCTTAGTTAAGAGATGAGCTGAAAAGTACAGTGGGGCCTATGAATAGTGAAGAGATGAGACGGTTAAGAGACGGATAAGAGATAGCGTTGCGGATGGCCTCAAACACATGGAAATATGGAAATACATATCTATTTCTAAGCATTACTAAGATATCAAACGAGCCCTAAGGGTTGACAATTAGAAATTTAGTCTTTTCTCGTCTTAGATTAAACAAAAGATAATAATGAAATTAATTATAAAATTATTTTATTACTATTTTCTTAGCAAACTTGCAATTTGGATCATATATTATAGTACTACTTATAAAATTATTTGTATTGTGCAGTTAATAAATGTATTAGTGTAGGAGTATATACTAATCATCTCCAACCATAAACCAAATATGAGTTTTGGTGTAGAAATCTTCTCCAGCCATACACTAAACTCAAAAGTCAAACTCATTTTTGGTTTTTTTTTTTTTTTCGAAACAACACCATATTTAGTGTTACTCCAAAAGTTTTGTGAAATAAAATTCCAAAAATGGTATAAATGGTTGGAGTAAAATTATTTTTTGATGTGACATACTAAAAAATGAGTTTGAGTTTGGTGTAAATGATTGAAGATGCCTAATGAACCTTGTTTTTAGTATCAGCTATGCATCGATATTTACTCAAAAAATCTAACGAATGATTCACAAAAAAAGTTGAATGAGAATAATCTTCAGATATGGTGATTCGTCGAAAATAGTTATCATCTGATGTATAATAAAAATTGTAGACACATTACGTGTAAAATTAAATATTTAATATTATTATTTTTTGAAAAAATCAGGCCGGCTTATTTAATTATCTGATTCCGCCACTGATTAGTACATTTACCTATAACACAAATACTTGGACTCTTTTATTCAAGAAATAAGAAAACAATAAAACAAACATGTCGGTTCAACAAAAAACATCATGGGAAAGAACCGAAAAGAAAACCCACTAATTAACACACAATCCTTAACATATAATTCAAGCCTAATTTTACGAACTCAATTCCCACATCGGTTGTGAGAACAACTGATGTTGGGTATATAGATTAAATGAGCTTTCTCTCCTAACAGACTAGTCTTTTGAGATGAGTTCTCCTGTTTGGTCCGTATCACCTCCGGCAGCTACGCAAAGCTGCAGGGCGGCCCGACCTTCTTGACAAGTCTTTTCACTCTCTTCCCATCTCTCATGGAGCTAATGATTATGATAAATATAATGGATACCAAGAACACAGAGCCTGATATGGCAACAACATACCTCAACCCAAACCCATCCATGTTGGGATTTGTCATGATCAAGGAAATCCCATAAGTCACTCCAATAGACGCCATCGACACCAGCATCGATATCGTGGCACAGAGCACGAAGATCCACTGGTCCGAGGAGCCGGTGGTGGCAAGGAACAAGATTGCCACGAGAGACGAAATGAATGCCACGATGTTGACTTGAATGAACTGTTTGTATAAATCTTTCTCTTTGAGAGCCATGACTGCATGCCCGGCGAAGTACATTTCCCCGGCTTCTTCTTCGGGCTTGTTTGCTTGCCATACGCCGCCTGGGGGGCTGACGGCCGCCTGGAACGCCATGGTCGCGATCAGGACCGCTGCCACCATCGTCATCTCAGCGAACCGAGGCAGGTTTAGGGCTATTAACCGATTAGAATACTTTTTCAGGATTGATTTCATTTCGGAATATGTACTTGTGTCTTCAAAGCTCTCGTTCAAGATATTGAGGGCGGTTTTGCCACCGGAATTCTTTGTCAACCTCCCTAGTTTGCCACTTTCATCCAAGTATACTACAACCTGAAATAGTTTAATAGGATCATTTTTTCAATAAATTGTCCTACTTAATAAGTTGGACCTTATCACTTTAAGGGAAAATTGTCAGAAAAATAGGTATGTTTTGGTAAAATTTTGGTACGTTATGCAACTTTAAAAATCAGTTAGAAAAGAATAAATTTTGGATTTGATCACAAATATCCCACGATGAAAAACTAGCAGTTTACGTGTAATATGTAGCAGTTGATATTTTTCAATTAAAAGATGTTTTCTGTATGAGCAGACAACATCGTTTAACTCATCGATAGTGATGTCAGGTATGGTTTCTCGGCCCTCATATTGGATACAATTTCACTAAAAAAATGCCAAAAGATAATTGCAAACAAAGGATTCTTAAAGTTGCACAATTAATAAATTAAATTACCTCAAGTTGATTAGTCCTGACAGCAAAATGCAACAATGTCTCTCCATTATCATCCTCTGCACTCACTAGGTCTTTGTCTCCCAGTTTATCCACCAAAACCATCAACGTCCCAAGCTGACGATGTTTCACGCACAAGTGCAGCACAGTCTGTCCGCGATGCAGCCTTTCCGCGGCCGCAAAGGAGTCCTGCCTTAGCATCTCCTCCAACACCGCCACATTCCCTTTCACGGCCGCGACATGAAGCGGGTTCATATCTTGGCCGTCTCGCCACCAGCACATCTCCGGGGCTATGGCTAGCAGCCTCTTTGCGATCCCCACGATCCCTATTGCGGCCGCGAGGTGGAGAGACGACGAGCCCTTGGAGTCGAGCTCGAGAGCGAGCTCCGGCTTGATCTTCAGCACCTCTTCCACGATGCCTTCTTGCCCCTGATTTATTGCAATGTGCAACACGTTTTTCAGACATGAGGTTAATGAAACTACATCAAGAAGGTGTTGATTTGTTTGGAGGAGTTGTTTCAGTGTTGTTACATCTCCAATTGTTGCAGCATCGTACATTTCCTTTTCTGCCATTTTTTTTTCAATTCACTCTTTTTTTTCCCACACAAGTTAGCTTGAGGAGTTGTTTAAGTGAGGTGTGAATTCATCTAATTACACTGACACACACATATATATAGTGCACAAACTCTTGTAAGATAGAACTAGGAAATGTTAAAGAAAGACCATTAAAGTCTATATGTTAAGATTGACTGAAGAAAAGTTTTTTAAGTCTAAAACATGACAAGGATCCATTGAATCTATACATGTTATAAATAGTTACAAATGGTGCACACAAGGACAACGTTCATGAAGCAACGGGGGAAACCGCAGGCGATATGCACTATAGAATTGTTCGTAGAGATATTAGATAACCATTTAAGTTAATTACAACATTTTATGTGACAATAATACTAATTTTATTACTTAATTACCTTTTTTTGGGTAATTACCGACGATATCCATCGGTGGGCCCAGTGACTATTACTCGCGTTGATTTGTAGGCATCCAAATGGATGGAACAGCCGACACAAGGATTTAAAGCTGCTCTATACCCAAAGGAAAAACTGCTTTTAATTCAATTAGTCCGTTGGATAAGCTCGAGTAGGGTTAAAACATTTCTACCGAACCAAATTCAACTTGGTGAGTCCACATTCAATTAGCCGGGCCCTAAATAGATCATACTCAGAACTCTATGAGCTGACACGACTAGGTATTAAGATGTACTCCCTCCGTTCCTTGTTAATATAGACATTTCTTTTCGGCAAGAAGTTTAAGAATAGTGTATTAAATGGATAGTGAATAAAGTAAGACAAAATAAAGTAGAGAGAGTTTTTTACTTTTTTACCAAAAATAGAAATGACTCAATTATCTTGGAACTTCCCAAAATAGAAAAATGACTTTAATAACATGGAACAAAGAGAGTAACATAATGATGCGATAAGAATGACTGAACTATGAGAGACACCGTAATTCCTTGAAACAAAATCAATACTTATTATAAAATCAAAATCGGAGTCAAAACAAAGATATCCGCTAGTTATAAACGTTTCGAAAACCCTAGAAGCTAAAAAAGGAAATTAAAAAAAAAAACTAAGAAATTAAAAATAAATTCCAAAACAGTAAATTGTCTTTTTCGCTCCCTAAATGATATCAGATGGCCAAAATCCATCGTACATCGTTGCGACAATGATGCAATGATGTCAATTTCTATGCTCAATTTGCAAGCACCATGCAAATTTCAAGTCATTTTGATACAGATCATTATTGACACTTTTCATTGTCGCCGACGTCTAATGTTGGAAGTTGGAACTGCATCACATGACATCACAAATAGTATGCAAAGACTAATTATCGCAGAAACATTATTATATTGAAAATGAATTCTCAAAAATATAAAGTTATTAGGAGAAGAGATTCTATTTGATTTCTTCTATATATAATATGCATATTTGCACACACTTGCAAGTGCATCAAACTACTCTAGGCAAAGTTTATAACAGGACCTATTACCGTAGATACAAAAGAAGATTCTGCCTGATTTCCAATTTCGCAAGGATATGACTATATTCAAAAGAGGATGCTCAAGTTATTCAAGAAAAGGACAAAAAAACCAATCTAAATAAACAAAATATACATACAATAAAGATTGCAGAAACAAGTTGAGATAAACTTACAATATTTGGGTAAAAGCTGATATTACAACTTGTAATATTATTATTAATCGATCAAATCATTGTACAAATTGCATGGCTGCTTTCCACACCAGAATTAGACAAACCAGATCTGCACAAGCCGCCATGCTTAACTCACTATGAATACACACAAAGAATTTCCAAGAAATTCAAAATAACAAAGTATAGAAATTATATGAAATATGTATATCACATTGAAAGAAATAAAATACACCTAGGCCATGTTTGGTTGACGGGAATGTAAAGTTGGCAAGGAAAATGATTCCTGGGAAAATGAATCCCGGGAATATGATTCCTAGTAACTTTACTTTCCTGTGTTTGGAAAATATCAAGATTTTAAATTTATATTTAATTTAAACACCAAACTAAAAATATAATTATTATTTTTTATTTATAAAAAAGAATAATAATATAAAATTCTTAATAAACTATTAATTACAAATAATAATAATTATATTATTATATTTATTACTCCCTCCGTCCCACTTTAGGAGTCCCGGTTTACCATTTTGGGGTGTCCCACTTTAGGAGTCCCGGTTGAAATATTCCATAAATGGTATTAGGCCCCACATTCCACTAACCTTTTCCCACTCACATTTTATTATAAAACTAATATAAATAGGTAGGACTCACATTCCACTATCTTTTTTCACCAACTTTCCTTTACATTTCTTAAAACTCGTGCCGAACTCAACCGAGACTCCTAAAGTGGGACGGAGGGAGTATTACAATGGATAGTTTAAATATGAATTATTTATCATAATATAAAATAATACATATAATTATAGTTTGAAATATTATACTCATTTATAATAATAATAATAATAATAATAATAATAATAATAATAATAATAATAATTATTATTATTAGTATTATAATTATAATATTTAAGGATGTTATAAGTGAATAAATTTAATAACTGAAAATTACACTATAACTTTATTGATTAATTATTAATTTATAAAAAAAAAAAATTATTTATCATACGATTTATATTATATAATTATATTTAAATTATTTAATAAATTATTAATTATTATTATGAATTATTATAAAATAAGTTATAATTATGATAATTTTAATCATAGTTATTTATTTTCTAAAATTAAGTAGTATGATTTCTATTTTTAAATTATTTTTAAAATATTCTAAATAATAATAATAATAATAATAATAATAATAATAATAAAAAAACTATACTATATTGCATTATATATATAAGAATCCTAAAATTGGGAAAAAGAATAACTAAGAAAAGCTAGGATTCAGAATCCTGGAAAATTGTACTAACTTTTCTTGTTCTCGAATTCTGATTACTTTCCTAGTTTGATTAAAAACTGAAACAAACACTGAAATTTAAAATTTAAGGAATCAGATTACTTTCCCAGACAGAATCTTGACAACCAAACATGGCCCTAAGGTAATGTTATGGGCCAAGTACTCATCAATAAAATACACCTAATGTAATAATAATAATAATAATAATAATAATAATAATAATAATAATAATAATAATTATTATTATTATTATTATTATGTTAAATATAATAAATAATTTTATTCTCAAATACATTACGGATATTATGTTGGGGGAGCATTAAGGTCCTATTGCCCCCTTAGTGTCTATTTCCTTCTTAATATCAACCATTAGATTGATGGAATGGACGGACAAGATTAAAAGGAGATGATTGGTTCCGCGTTGCATTATTTGATATCCGTTGTGCATTATAGGGGTATACCTGTAAACACACATCTAATTTCACACGTTTCAGAACTGCTGGTCCGCTAATTAAGCGGTATTTTTGGAGAAACTGATTCACATACCATTCCCACTCTCTCTCTCTCTCTCCCTCTCTCACACACACACACACACACACACACTCCAGACGTCTCCCATCAAAATCTTCTCCCCAAATTTCAACCCCATTCAAAACCCTAGCAGCCGGAAAACTCGTTTCTCTCCGTCGATAAATCAACCGCACACGGTGTTTCACAGTCGAAACCTCACTCCCTTCGCGCGCGACCATCAAGTCGACAATAAGGTAGGGTTTAAATGCTTCAATTTTTCGTAATACCCACTCTTAATCGGTGATTATCACCACCGATTAACAACCTAATCGTCGATTCAATGTTTTCTCCCAAACAAGATCAAGTTTTTCGTACTTGTTTCGGTCGAGATTTTCGTAAATCGTAAAATCGTATTCATTGTTGTTAGGGTTCTGTCCATTATTGAAGTATGTAGTTAATGACCGGTTTACAATTGTGTATTGGGCGATTTGGGAGAGAAAATTATATCCGATTTGATTTTTTGTTTGTCTCACAGATCTAGGATGACGAAACGAGGCAGGCCTTTCAAAAGCCAACCGGCCAACCCAGACTGCCGATGAGCAATTTTGACAGCCTAATATGCCTGTAATTGAGTGAATGTTGTATCTATTCGTGCATTGTTTGATGCAATGTTTACATTATTTTAGGAATTGTTGTGCATTTTATTTTGTTTGAAGCTACATAAATCAGTTGGATAAAAAGCCTGTAAATGAGTGAACGTTGTTATCATTTGTGCATTATTTGCATTTATTTGTTCAGTATTGTAGGGGGATGTTTTAACAAATTTGTGCATTATTTGATCTGTACATTTATGGATTCGTATACATTCTGGTTTCTGGTTGGGTGACTATTATATTATTTCGTGCATCATTTGACGGAATGTATACATTATTTTAAAATGTTTTGTGCATTATGTTCTTGATGGAAGCTACATTCATCTGTTTGATATCTTGCCTATAAATGAGTGAATTTTGTATTCATTTGTGCATTATTTGTTGCCATTTGTACATTATAGTAGGGAGTGGTGTACAAAAGTTTTTTGGGAGTTTAATTTTCATTTGTGAATTATTTGCTGCTATATGTACATTATTGTAGGGAGCGGTGTACGTTATGATTTTAGATTTAATACAGATACTTCTGATTTTAAAAAGGTCAATGGTTGAGAGAATGTAATATTCATCAATGCATTATTTGAACAACTTTGCACATTATACAGTTAGTGTTGTGCATTAATGCGATATATTACTGATTTTTGGACAGCAGCGAAGAAGCCAAGGTTAGATATTGACGAAGCAGTGGATGATGTTCTTCCACTTGCAATTGCGCAAAAAATCAGGGAGATATTGGTTGTACATCAAAGGGACGAGGCTAGTACCTCTCATGAAGATGCAGAGAAGAGGAAGCCGAGTAATGGATTTTATTTACTCAGTAATGGACGATTTGTGTCCTGTAATGTATATGTTTCTGAGATGTTTTTCCTCTGATTTTATGAGTAGTTTTAACTTATAGACATAATATGAAAATATTTCAATTTAATGGATTTTATTTACTTAGTAATGGATGATTTGTGTCTTGTAGTGTATATGTTTATGAGACGTTTTTATTGTGATTTTATGAGTAGTTTTAATTGATAAACATAATATACAAATATTTCAGTGTAATGGATTTTATTTACCCAATAATGGACGATTTGTGTCCTGTAGTAATGGACGATCTGTACATTATCCACTGATCTGTGCATATTATTAGATACTATGTGTACATTATTTATTGTATCAGATCTTAAACGCATTAAAATAAAATTTAATTCATGTTGTGGTGCTATAACCTAGCTCCATGGGTTGCTAAACCCAAGGGGAATGATTCAAACTCTCTGCCATTTGTGATGGTTCCGTTTGTGATTGGGTACTACAACCTAGCCCGAGGAATGCTAAACCCAAAGGGCATAAATTCAATATCCTTTCAACATTATTCTATTCCATCTGTACATTATACACTGATCCGTGCACATTATTAGAGACTATTGGTACATTATTTACTGTACCAAATCTTAAACGCATTAAAAAATAAAATTTAATTCATGTGGTGGTGCTATAGCGCCCTATGGGTTGCTAAACCCAAGGGGGATGATTCAAACTCTCTGCCCTTTGTGATGGTTCCGTTTGTGAGTGGGTGCTACAACCTAGCCCCATGGATTGCTAAACCCAATGGAGAATGGATTTAACTTCTGTCACATATTAAACCCATTACAATGTACATTATTCAAAGCTGGCATATACATTATACAACTATAATCGTACATTAATACTTTCTACATTATACACTTAATATAATACATTACTTATCGAAAATTTACAAGGTGTAACTGATGAAAAGAAAACACGAAAAATCTATAAGCAATGGATGATTTCATGAAAATAAAACGACAATTGATGCAAAATAAAACTTAATACAAGAACGAACTAATCATAAACTGATACAAAAAACCATAGATCTCAACCGTTGGGCGAAGAGATCGGAATGCAATTTTGGATGAATTGAAAATCGGTGTTGTGATTGAATCTCTCCACCACTCTACTCGCTCTCTCAATCCTCCTCTCTTCAGGCGTCGTGAATGAATACTCCAACAATTTTGTTTTATGACGAAAACCCTAAACACCTGACGTCTTCAATTGAAAAAAGACGACAACAATTTCTTGATGAAGTCTTCAATGGAGAAAAAACGATGAGGGGGAGAAGAAAAAAGAAGAAAAAACGATGAGAATAAAAAAGAAGAAAAAACGATGAGGGAGAGAAGAAAACATAAGAAGAGCGTGTAATCTGTAGAAAAAGAATCGTGATATTTGCTAGGGAGATAATCAAGGAACTTACCATAACTAATTGATTTGTGTATACCAACAAAACCCTTTTCGATTTTTTAAAATATTTTAATTAAACACAAGTGGCACTATTTTTAGCCATTAGATCTTCAAATTGTGGGGCTGAGATTGAGAAGGAAAAAGAACAATATAAAAAGGATATGAATACATCCCTATTATGTTGACATTAAAAAAAATGAAAAAGTTAAGGACATTTTTTATTGTTAAAGAATTGGAATATCTGAGGAACTAAGGAATCTAATAACTTATGTGTGGCCCAATAATAGAGTTGATAATGTTTGAGGAAAAATGCCTGAGATTTATTTATGTTAAAAATTATAATTTCAAATTATATATATGGCATTTTTAAATACATTCCGGATATTATGTTCAATTAATGGTATTACTCAATGCAAAACCATTTTCCAAAGGTTGATTCTTTATATAACCCACTTTCCTTTCCCTTTTGTGTAGACTTATTTAATTCTAGTATATATAAAATAAAATAGAAATAAATATAGATTTAGTTTACACACATATATAGGCTATAGCCATTAAATTGAATTGTTAAAAAAAATAATATCTTCCCACTATCACTTTACTGGATATGTTATTGATCCATTCTTTTTCTCGACGGGGCCTAGGCCCATAAGGCCCATAAGGCCCATTATTTAAGGCAGTGTTACTAGATTGCAATAGAGCCCAAACACAAAAAAAGAAAGATGAATAAACAATTCGAGATATAAGAATCAACTCCGACACTCTCTTTCTCAAGTAAAATGAGTAATTTGAACAATAAATGCATGTGATTAATGGTTTTCAATTTTGTATTCAACATGCCTTGTAATTAACGAGAGATTTCGAAAAATGGGTTAATTTCACTGACCTTTCAAAATCTAAGATTCAATTCGCTGACCTTTCGATATATGAGATCGAGGCATGCGAATTTTTCATAACAAAGGATTTTTGGTTTTTTCACTTCTTTTATTCCTTTTTCTTATTATTTCCTTCTTAATATTTATAAATGGACCAAACTACCCAATAATATTTTACTCCCCAACTCCAATACCTTCGGTTTCATTCCTCTCGTATTGTTTTGACGAGTGAAATGGAAAGTTGAGCACTGAAAGAGGGCATGCCGAGTGCGATCGCAGCCATAAATCAATGCACCGCACTCACGCAGCTTCCAGTAGCCGTTGCTGCCGCGTATGTGGTTTTGGCATATGGAACAGTAGTGCTCAGTTCTCTGATCTTTCGTGAAATACGGTAGCCGTCGGCATCTGCTCCTCTTTGGCGGAAATTTCTCAAGGAATAATCCCATGTTTGTTAATATAAAGCTCTGTTTTATTAATTTTTTCGTGTTGAAATGAAGCCTAATTGAGATTGCTTGTATATAATGGTGAGGGCATTGGACTAAGATTGTGACAAACTAGAATTAATTCGAAGGTAAAACTAAAATGGTGATTTTGGGAATGGGAGATGATCAAATAGAGGTATGTGTTTAGTCAAATATGACTGATTTTTCTTCGCAATTTGAGAGTTAAACAGACAGCCATCATGGAAATTGACTGTTTTAAATAAAATGACCTTTTTCAGAATTAGAGAAATTTCAGATTAATTTGAGGTATCAAAATTGGGATGAAAATATTATAGGGTAGTTTGGTCAGTTTAAAAATATTGTGAATAAAATAATAAGAAAAGAGTATAATTTTTTTAAAAAATAAATCCCTTATTCTGAAAAATTAGCAAGTCACGGTCTCATATTTCGAAAGGTCGGTGAAATTAATCTTTTTTTTCTGAAATTTCTCGTAATTAACACTGTATGATAGTATACTATAATAAAATATTAGTAAAATGTAATGTAATAGTTGGACGGAGGAAGTAACAATTAATAATGACATATGCTCCATGTTATATGCATTAAAATAATTATCTCGATATTCTTTCAGTACCATATCACACTAGTTTATCGCACTAAAGTTGGGAGACATTTTAGGCTTAAACTCTCCAACTGTTCACGATAAGTAATTCAGTAGTACTACATTTTTTTTTATCGTAGTTGTAATATTTCTATATTTCTTCAACGGCAGGGGAAAGAACCGAAAAGAAAACCCAGCGACTCCATAACTACACAAAGTTGCAGTTGGGCCCCGCAGCCTTCTTAACAAATCGTTTGACTCTTCCGGTCCCACTTCTGCAAGAGCTAACAACAATGATAAAACACATGACTCCAGCGAACACACCGACTGATATGGCAACAGAGTATCTCCATCCAAAGTTTGCCATGTTAGGGTTGGTCATGATCAACGAAAATCCATAAGTCACTCCGATAGACGCCATCGACACCAGCATCGAAATGAGGGCGAGCAGCGCGAACAGCCACTGGTCCGACGAGCCGGTGGTGGCGAGGAACAAGATTGCCACGAGAGACGAAATGAATGACACAATGTTAGACTGAATAAACTGTTTGTATCTACCGGGATCTTTATATGCCATCACTGCTTGGCCGGCTCTGTATATTGTTCGGTCGGTTGCTTCGTCTTTCTTGTCGTCTTGCCATACGCCGCCAGGGGGGCTGACAGCCGCCTGGAAGGCCATGGTCGCTATCAGGACGGCCGCCACCATCGTCATCTCTGCGAAGATGGGCAAGTCTAGGGCTATTGGCCGACTAGAAAATCTTTTCAGGATTGTTTTCATTCTTGGATACGTGCTAGCGTTTCGAAGGCTTTCGTTCAAGATATCGAGTGCTGTTTTGCCACTAGAATTCTTTGTCAGCCTCTCTACTATGACACTTCCCTTCAAGTATTCTAGAACCTGAAATAGGATAATTTCATTAGTTGGACTGGTGGACGCAGAAATTGTACAATGAGGGTTCCAAACCATGTAACACAAGAAAAATGATGGATTCGAAATCAGGCCAGAAGGTTTTGTGTGTTGGTTAGTGTAGAAGTGATTGTAGAACAAACTTGAAACCGACGAGAATTGACTGGGATTGGAATTGCAAGATTGAAAATGTAATTCTATTTACTGATTGTTGAGAACGGAAGAAAAACGATTACAATAAACTCCAAACAAACTTGTATTTAAACCTATCACAAAACTAATTGATATGTGCATCCAACGGTTCAGATTGAAAGCTCCAAACTTAAAATCTAATCTGACGGTTGCTGAAAGAGCTGATTGAGAGATCAGCTGTGATCAGCTGCTTCTTCTAATCATGCAGCTGAGCCATCAATTCCTTACAGTTAGTTGTTATTAATATAAGTTATAACACAGATAATAGATAAATGAATTGAAAATTCTAAAATATACTACTTTAGAATTTAGTGAAATATGCTTATATTTTATTTAAATTTTCAAATCTTAAATTAGGTTTTTAACACGATATTATTCATCGTAACTTACTCTCTTATATGTTATATTATTTGTCATTTTTTATGTTTCATAATAGCAGTACTCAATCATATTTGAATTTTTGTTTTATCATATGATTAAAATCTTTCATTGTTATATTAAAAAAGTATACATATACTACTAATTTTAATATTTATCTTTTAGTCTGATTAGCCCGTTGGGCAAAACATAAATTTTCAGAATAAGTGTTACAACATTTCAACCCAATCAAGCCCACATTCAATTAGTCAGCCCCCATATAAAAGGAATCGACATCCCTAGCTCCAAGTATACCTAATATTAAATCACAAATAAATATGTAAAGAAATATTACCGCACAAATATCACTAGCTCCAAGGCCTAGCTGATGTAATAATACCGCAGAATTATTACATCACAAATCGGAGTATTATATATTGAAAAGGAATATCAAACAAAAGTTATTAGGATGAAAGATTCTATTTGATACCTTCTATACGTCCAAGTCCAAGTTATTTGAATTGTATTCCAATTTGAATTGTCTCAAATTACTTGAATAATTTAATTTCTGTTTTTGGCAAAAAATTAAAACAACTAATTGCATCTACTTTATTTTCTCATCTTTGTCTTACAATATTTTATTTTACTTTATTTAACTCACGAAATACAACTTTTTAAAATTTTTGCCGAAAAGAAACACCTCTAATAAAATGGAACGGATGGAGTTCATGACAAGCATATTTGCACACACTTAAATGCATAAACCTACTCTATTAATGGCAGATATAGAAGAAGATTCTGCCTAATTTCCAATTTCTCAAGGATCGACAGGACCATAGGACCCTAGGAGACTATTCAAAAGAGGATGTTCAATTTATTCAAGAAACGGACAAAAAACAAAACAACCAAATAAACAAAATTATAATCTGTTATCTGTATATGTGGGCAAGATGATATTACAACTTGTAATATTATTAATGATCGATCAAATCATTGTGCAAGTTGTATGGCGTCTTTCCACATCAGAATTAGACAAACCAGAGCCGCCATGTTTAACCCTTAACTCACTCTCTACGAATGCACATTAATGTGAAAATGAATGAGATAATATTTAGAGACAACCAATTGGAAATTTCCCTTAAATTTATATTAAAGGAAAATAGATATATATTATGGGACGGACGAGGTGGGGTCGCGCGGGCTAGGGCGGCGCCACCGTCAGCCTGCAAGTACCATAAAATTCATTAAATTTATCTTTTGAGCTGATGTTACCTCACGTATGTGCTCCGACCCCACAAGTTCCATCTCTTGGATACGTTACATAAACATATAAAGAAATATTATGCTACATATTTTATATGAACCTAGTATGTATGCTTTTCCATGGCCTTATTTATTTGGTTAATTGCCTTAAGATTTTGAAGTTTAGTACTACCTCTGTTCCATAATAGATGACATACTTGGGGATTGACACGAGATTTTAAATGATGTTATAGAGAAAAAATAGTATATTTATATTAACTAATGTGATAGAGAACTTTTTCTAAAAAAGGAAATGTTATATTTTTGTGGAACAAACTAAAAGAAAAGTGTGACATCTATTATGGGAGGGAGGGAGTACACTGATAGTTGTCGTGCTATATATATCACACTGGTATATCAATCAACAAAAGATTTAGATCGTGTCGTTTGATGAATGACGCGATAGGCATTAGTAGAATGCCTGGACTCAATATTCAAATAAATTTAAAAAACATGACGAAAATATTTCTTATTAAACTTTAGAAATACAAATTACAAGCATGCTTGCTTTTAGCATCTTTGGTAACAACACATTTTCTTACCATACCACATTACAAACATATCAGTACGACAAAAGCATTACGGGGAAGAATAAAAAAGAAAACCCACTACTCAGCAATAACACGTACACAATCCAATATTCAAGTACTCGACCCTGCATATATAAACTCGAATATCTAGAGTGATTCTAAGGTCTCCTTGGTCCTCTTGACAAGTCTTTTCTTCATTCCCTTAGAGCCGAAAACACAGATTGCCACTATGGCCGGAACGAATATGCCCATTGTTATATAAACAACGTTGTTAAATCCAAATCCCACCATATTAGGATTGGTCATGACAAAGGAAGCTCCATAAGTAATCGCGATGGCCCCCATCGACACCCACTCTGCAAGCAACGCGAGCTTCACGAATTTTGCATGGTCCGACCCGCCAGCTGTGGAGAGCAACAAGATGGCGATGGTAGACGCAATGAACGACACAATGTTGGCAATGACGAAGTTTTTGTATGTCTTGGGATGTTTAGTAGCCATGACGGCAAAGCCAGCTTTGACATGCCTTCCCGTCTCTACATCGACTGTGTCAGCTTGCCACACGCCGCCGGGGGGCTGACGGCCGCTTGGAACGCCATGGTTGCTATCAGGACGGCCGCGACCATCGTCATCTCGCTGTACCTCTGAAAGTTTTGGAATATGGAAAGATTGGAAAAATTTTCAAGGATATTTTTCATTTTTTTGTATGCACTTGGGTCCCAATAGTTCTCCTCAACAATATCCAGTGCTGTTTTGCCATTGGAATTCTTTGTCAGCTTTTCTAGTCTGAAACTTCTCTTCAAGTATTCTACAATCTGAAATAGTTTAATAGGGTAATTTGACTAATTTCATTAGTTAGACAAATTGGTAATAAAGTCACAAAATTTGGTCAATTTCATTAGTACTACTATTATTTTGTAATGCAAAATTTGTTTTGCGTGAAAGAAGTACTATAATCTATATTTCGTATTCAAAATATTACAAGAAGAATTTTTCTTACTGATTTATACTCCCTTCGTCCCACTCAAGATGGCCACATTCTTAAGTGACACGAGATTTTAGGAAGTGTTGTTAAGTGGAATAAAGTAGAGAGAAAAAAAAGTAGTTGAATATTTTAATGAGGGAAGATGAGAGAGGAGGTTGTTTCTAAAATTGGAAAGTGGTCATTTTGATTGGGACAAATAAAAAAGGAAAGGTGGTCATCTTGAATGGGACGGGGGAAGTACTATTTAAAATAGATTTTTAACAAAATTAAAAAATAAAAATTGACAAGGCTATATCCGCCGCTAAAGTGTTGACTCACTTCAGATACGTCTAATACGAACAATATGGAGTAATTAAATTTCAATGTTTTCTGACCGGTTTTAAATTTGCAGGATATGCAAAAATCTGACCAAAGTTTTGAGTGTCATCAGATGCGATATCACTAAAAATAAAGCCCATGGGACAACTATATTATAGTATTCCATATTTTTTGTATCAATTTCAACAAAATTATAGGACGCGCCATAATTTGACCAAATTTTATGATTTATTCCGACTAAGTACCTCAAGTTGATTAGCCCTCGCAGCAAAATGCAACAACGTCTCTCCATCATCATCCTTTGCACACACTAGGTCTCTCAACTTATCCACCAAAACCGTCAACGTCCCAAGCTGATGATGTTTCACGCACAGGTGCAACACTGTCTGTCCGCGATGCAGCCTCACCGTGGCCGGAAGGGTGTCCAGCTGAAGCATCTCCTCCAACACCGCCTCATTCCCCTTCACGGCCGCGACATGAAGCGGGTTCATATCTTGGCCGTCTCGCCACCAGCACATCTCCGGGGCTATCACGAGCAATCTCTTCGCGATCACCACGTTTCCTCTTGCAGCTGCGAGGTGGAGGGAAGACGAGTTCTTGGAGTCGAGCTCGAGAGCGAGGTCCGGGTTGATCTTCAGCACCTCTTCCACAATGCTCTCTTTTCCATGCTTTATGGCAATGTGCAACACATTTTTGAGACATGGGAATGAGACTACATCAAGAAGATGTTGATTTGTTTGGAGGAGTTGTTGGATTGCTGTTACATCTCCAATTCTTGCAGCATCATACAGTTTCTTTTCTGCCATTCTTTTTTTTTTTTTGCATACAAGTTAGCTAGCTAGTGATGTGTGAATTCAT
The DNA here is from genome assembly GCF_029641045.1 of Salvia hispanica. Classification (NCBI taxonomy): domain Eukaryota; kingdom Viridiplantae; phylum Streptophyta; class Magnoliopsida; order Lamiales; family Lamiaceae; genus Salvia; species Salvia hispanica. The sequence goes on from NC_142697.1 coordinate 902,265, forward strand.
CTTACACTTACACACACATATATACAGTGTACAAGCTCTCTCTCTCTTGTAATAAGGAACTAGAAAATGTTTAAGAAAGACCACTCAAGTCTAATAAAGAACTAGAAAATGTTAAAGAAAGACCACTCAATTCTAATAAAGAACTAGAAAATGTTAAAGAAAGACCACTCAATTCTAATAAAGAACTAGAAAATGTTAAAGAAAGACCACTCAAGTCAATATGTTAAGACTGAATGAAGAAAAGTTTTTAAGTCTCAAACATAACAAGGATCCATGGAATCTAATAAAGAACTAGAAAATGTTAAAGAAAGACCACTCAAGTCTATATGTTAAGACTGATTGAAGAAAAGTTTTTAAGTCTCAAACATAACAAGGATCCATGGAATCTATAAATTTTATAAATAGTTACAAATGGTGGAAACCACAGGAGTACGAAAACAATAAAATATTCACTCTAGAATTGTTTGTAGAGAGATTGGATAACCATTTACAACATTTACGTTTCCATAATACTAATTTTTATACTTACCTTTTAGTTCAACTAGTTTGTTGGAAAAGCTCGAAACCTTTTTCTAGAATTAGGGGTTAAACATTTCTACCGAATCAAATTCAAACTCGGTTTGTCCACATTCAATTATAGAACGGACTTAGAACTCGATGAGCTGACCCGCCTAGCTCTTAATTAAGGTGTAACATAACATTACAAATAGTATGCAAACACATATGTGTATAGCAGAAATATACACTAATTATATCGAATAGGAATTCTCAAATATATGGGTTCCACTAGTGTGCTAACTAATTTACAGTAATAACTAATAACTTTCAATTTAGTGTATTAAAATTATCAACACAAAGACATAATTATATCAATACAACATGTAAATTTTAAATATCAACACAAAGACATAAATTTATCAACACAAGAAGATTGATAAATTTATGTCTTTGTGTTAATATTTTTAACATACAAAATTGATATTAGTTATTAGTTGTTACTGTAACTTAAATAGTATTTGATCACACATCTATGTAACTTAAATAGTATTTGATCACACATCTATATAGTTATAAGGAAGAGAGATTCTATTTGATCTCTTCTATATATATAAGCATATTTGCACATGCTTGCAAACAGGACCTATATATTATACTCCTTCCGTTCCCTCATAGTTGAGGCGAAACTTTTCGACACGGAGTTTAAGAAATGAATGTTGAGTCTGTTAAATAAATAGATAAAAAAGTAAGAAAGAGAAAAAGGTAGAGAGAATAAAGTAAAAAAGTGAATAAAGTAGAGAGAATAAAGTAAGAGAGAGTAAAGTAAGAAAGAGAAAAAAGTTACTCCCTCCGTTCCCTCATAGTTGAGGCGGAACTTTTCGGCATGGAGTTTAAGAAATGAATGTTGAGTGTGTTAAATAAATAGATAAAAAGGTAAGAAAGAGAAAAAGGTAGAGAGAATAAAGTAAAAAGTGAATAAAGTAGAGAGAATAAAGTAAGAGAGAGTAAAGTAAGAAAGAGGAAAAAGTTATTCCCTCCGTCCCATAAAAGTTGAGACAAAATTTTTGGACACGGAGATTAAAAATTTATATTAAATAAATAGGAGAGATGAAAAAAGTAGGAAAAATAAGAGAGAGTAAAGTAAATGATGGAATAAAGTAAGAGTGATTAGATGTTTTGTCTTTAGTTAAAAAAAGGAAATGACTCAACTTTTTGGGACGGACTAAAAAGGAATACGACTCAACTTTTATGGGACGGAGGGAGTACTATAAATGGAAATGACTCAACTATGAGGGAACTTCCCAAAATGGAAAAATGACTCAACTATGAAGGAACGGAGGGAGTACTATATATGGAAATGACTCAACTATGAGGAAATTTCCCGAAATGGAAAAATGACTCAACTATGAAGGAATGGAGGGAATACTCCTTCTAAATTATTCTCCCTCTATTTTATTCTTGAGTAAAGGCCAAAATTGGTCCTGAACATATGATCATTTGATGTTTTTGGTCATAAACATTATCTTTTAGATTTTTTTTGGTCCTGCACATATGAAAATTTGATCATTTTGGTTCTCCGTCAATATTTCCGTTAAAAACTAACGGTCAACGGGTTTAATCCCTAATTATTTTTATAAATATTCTTTTAAAATTAGAATTAAATAATATGCTTAGGGAGTGTTTCACTTCAATTAAATAATATGTTTATGGTTCTTATTTGGAGGGTTTCGCTTCAATTTCTATCTTCTTCCTTCCTCTCATCTTTCATCTTTTTCATCTATTTTTATTCATATCAAAATTCTAATCTACAGAACTTCAAATTCTCCATTCATTCAAGAATTCTAAAATCGAAATTCATCTTCAAAATACCTAACATAATCAAGAATCCAACAAAATCGAAGAATCCGAAAATTGAAAAACCCAACAAAAATGGGAGAACCTCAAATCTGCAAACCAAACAATAAATGCATATGATTAGTGGTTTTCAATTTTGTAAACATGCAAACACGGTACACCTGTACGATATACTCCATTAAGAGTTACACTTACGTTTCTGCACTCATTTTATAAAAATATACTAATAAATAGTTAAAGTGGAGAAATTGTAAAGTAAGTGATAAAATAATGGATGAATTTTTTTATAAAACAAGTGCATAAACTAACAATGCAGAATACTTGGACTATTTGAACTAAGCAACAAAAAGAAATACTACTTTCTTATTACAATTGATAAAAAAAATCACATACCTAACAATATGGTTTTCATTCTACAAAACAAACATGTGGGAAAGAAAACACACCAACACACAATCCAATCCAAACTATTGTAGGCGAATTGCTACACAAAGTTGCAGGAGGCCGGGCCAGCAGCCTTCTTAACAAATCTTTTCACTCTTCCCGTCCCACTTCTGAAAGAGCTTACAACAAAGATAAAAAACATGGCTCCTGCGAACACACACACTGATATGACGACAGAGTTTCTCCATCCAAATTCTTTCATGTTAGGATTCGTCAAGATCAACGACAATCCATACGTTACTCCGATCGATGCCATCGACACCAACATAGAAAAGGTCGCGAGCACGGGGAAAATCCACTGGTCCGAGGAGCCGGTGGTGGCAAGGAACAAGATTGCGACGAGAGACGACATGAATGACACGATGTTAACTTGAATGAACTGTATGTATTTACGGGGCTCTTCAGTAGCCATTACTGCCTGCCCGGCTTTCTGTATTATTTCGCCCGTCGTTGAATTGGTCTTGGTTTCTTGCCACACGCCGCCAGGGGGGCTGACGGCCGCCTGGAACGCCATGGTCGCTATCAGGACCGCTGCCACCATCGTCATCTCCGCGAACTGAGGCAGGCTTACGGCTATTGGCCGACTATTAAATCTTTTCAGGATTGTTTTCATTTCGGTGTATGTACTTGCGTTTCGAAAGCTGTCGTTCAAGACATCCAGTGCTGTTTTGCCACCGGAATTCTTTGTCAGCCTCAGTCCTCTCACACTTCCATTCAAGTAATCTAAAACCTGAAATAGGATCATTTCATTAGTCATATATGGTCCGTGCAAAATGTTTTCAAATCAAACGAACGTTGTTTTCTGTATAAATAGACTATTATAAATCATTTAACTCATCGATAGTGATTTCTCTGCTGTTATATCAGATACAAGTTCACTTCAAAAATTGTCCGAAAGATATAATCGCAAACAAATGATTCTTAGGGTCCGTTCAGTATACGAAATTGGAATTGAATTGGAATTAGACTTATAAGGAATTGAATTTAAACGAATATAATTCAATTCCAAATCCTTTGTTCGGTAAACTGATATAATTGACTGAAGTTGAATTCAAAGAAATTATGCAATGTGTGTTGTGTGTGTGCAGGTGTGTATATATGTGTGTGTGTAAAAGTGTGTGTGCAGGTCATAGGTGTGTGTGTATGCAGGTGTGCAGGTTATAGTTGCCGAACATACTAAAATTTAGTTGAACCTCGTAAATTTTCTAATTAATTAATAAAATTACCTCAAGTTGATTAGTCCTGACAGCAAAATGCAACAATGTCTCTCCATCATCATCCTTGGCATTCACTAGGTCTCCTCCGTCTCCCAGTTCCTCCAGCAAAACCTTCAACGTCCCAAGCTGACGATGTTTCACGCACAAGTGCAGCACAGTCTGTCCGCGATCCAGCCTCGCCAGGGCCGCAAAGGAATCCTGCCTTAGCATCTCCTCCAGCACCGCCTCATTCCCTTTGGCGGCCGCAACATGAAGCGGGTTCATATCATGGCTGTCTCGCCACCAGCACATCTCAGGGGCTATCTCCATTAATCTTTTCGCAATTCCCGCGTTCCCTCTTGCGGCCGCGAGGTGGAGAGACGACGAGTTGTTGGAGTCGAGCTCGAGAGCGAGCTCCGGGATGATCTACAGCACCTCTGCCACGACGCTCTCGTGTCCCTTCTTTATTGCAATGTGTAACACGTTTTTCAGACATGAGGTGAATGAGACTACATCAAGAAGGTGTTGATTTGTTTGGAGGAGTTGTTTCAGTGTTGCTACATCTCCAATTGTTGCAGCTTCGTATAGTTTCTTTTCTGCCATTCTTTGCCTTTTTTTTAACATATACAAGTTAGCTAGCTAGTGATGGGTGAATCATCTCACACTTACACACACACACATATATATACACATATATATAGTGTAAAAGCTCTTGTAAGAAAGAACTAGGAAATGTTAAAGAAAGACCATTTAAGTCTTTATATATGTTTAAATAGTTACAAATGGTGCCCATTTGATCTCTTCTATATATTATATGCATATTTGCACACACTTGCAAACGCAGCAAACTACTCTAGGCCTATTAAACGAAGATTCTGCCTAATTTCCAATTTCTTAAGGATAGTACTATATTCAAAAGAGGATGCTCAAGTTATTCAAGAAAAAGGATCAAGTATATATATAATAAAGAGAGCAGAAACAAGTTGAGATAAACATCAATATTTGGGCAAAAGCTGATATTACAACTTGTAATATTATTATTAATCGATCAGATTGACAGATCATTGTACAAATTGCATGGCGGCTTTTACACCAGAATTAGACAAACCACACCTTCATAAGCCCAGAAAATATTCAGTGGTCTAGATATACCACATGGCATGATAACATGGTATATCCTTTTAATTAAAAATTGACAAATAGGAGTAGTAGAAATATAGAAATTAAGCTATATAAGGTATCTAGTTCTTATAAATATAAAATTTTTAGAAATTCTTATAAATATCTAGTTCTTAAAATCTTATCAAATTATAATATAAACTATTAATATACATATATATATATATAATAATATATTTCATTTTTTCATTATCTATTCACATTATTGTAAGACTAATTTATATAAGTATTTTTTTATTTTATGTAACGTAAAATAAAATTATATAAATATTTTAGTTTCATGCTTATAGTACTAAAATACTAGTAGTAGTATATTTTTATTTGTAATTTTTTTCGTATATAAATATAAAATGAAAAAATAGTAAACTTAAGTTATTGTATTGTGATTCTTTGAGATACGTGCAATACTAATTAGTTTTTTTTTTTTAATTTTGTGTAATGATTAAATAAAATTATATAAATATTTTTAATTCTGTACCTATAGTACTAACATGATTAACTACGATTTAGTTATCATTATATTTTTATTTTATATTTTTTATCATGTATAGATACAAATGAAAAAATAGTAAATTTAAGTTAAAGTATTGTGATTTTTGAGATACATATAATACGTTCATATATATGTACTCCATAAAATAAAATAAAAGAGAGAGAATAGTCTAATCAAATTTTAAATAAATCACAAACAATGACGTGAATAGATAATGAAAAATAGATGAAATATATTTTTAATATATGTATATTAAAAGTTTATATTGTAATTTGATAAGTTTTTAAGTTTTTAAATTTTTAAATTTTATTCTATTTATAAGAACAGATACCTTATATAGCTTAATTTCTATATTTCTACTATTCCTATTTGTCAACTTTTAATTAGTGGGACACACCATGTCATTATGCCATGTGATGTGTCTAGACTATTGAATATTTTCTCACATAAGCCGCCTTGCTTAATTCACTCTATGAATTCACACAAAGAATGTGAAAGTAAATGAGATACAGTCACACAATATTTAGAGACAACCAATTGGCATTTTTCCCTTTAATAATTTTATAAAATATCATTAAATGTAAATACTGCTAAATTTAGTTAAACATAATTAAAGTTACCTAATAAAGTTTTTATTTAAAAGTTAAAGTATGCTAAACTTTTCCTTGTATGGGAAATCAAATTGTGCCTGCATAGTTTTATTTATTTATTTATTATTATTATTATTATTATTATTATTATTATTATTATTATTATTTATTATTATTATTATTATTATTTATGTTTAAAATTTTAATTTCAAATCATATATGATATGAAATTTTTAAACACATTCCGGATATTATGTTCAATGGTACTATTACTCAATGCAAAACCATTTTCCAAAGGTTGATTCTTTAAATTACCCAGTTTCTTTTTCCCTTCTGTGTTTGACAATATTTAGTTCAATATAGACATAGAAATACAGGGTTGCGCTAGCGTACTAACTAATTTATAGTAATAACTAATAACTTTCAATTCAGTGTATTAAAATTATCAACACAAAGACATAATTATATCAATACAACATGTAAATTTAAATATCAATACAAAGATATAAGTTTATCAACACAAGAATATTGATAAATTTATATATTTGTATTGATATTTTTAACATACTAAATTGATGTTAGTTATTAGTTCTTATTATAACTTAGTTAGTATTTATGACAAGCCTATAAATAAATATAGATTTTGTTCACACCTACATATAGGCTATAGCCAATAATTATAATTCTCAAAAAATAATATCTACACACTATCACTTACTGGAAATGTTATGGGCCTAGGCCCATTATTCAAGGCAGTGTTACTAGATTGCAATAGAGCCCAAACACACAAAAGAAAGATAAAAAACAATTTTCAAGAGTTTGTTAGGTTCTATAGACAAAATAATCTATGATTGAGTTAGTGAAATTATTTTAGTTAGAGGAAGGTGACTATGACTAGTTATCACATGAGTTTAGAATTCAATTGTGAAATTTAATCCTATAAATCAGTACATATTTAATTTTAATATATAATCTCGCAAACTGAATACCCTCCTAATTCCTAATGTATTTATGTATAATCATGCAAACCGTTCATGATAAGTAATCTATTTTTTTATATCTAGGTTGTAAATATTTGTTTATTTCTTCTAAAAAATGTGTAAGAGGGAGTATTTTAGTAAAGGCGCAGTCACATTCCCCACACAATCAAAAAAACTAAAAAACAAAAACAATATTAAAACTAAGGAATAAGGTTACATACCACTACTTAAAAAGCAACATTTCGGTTCAACAAATGCATCATGGGAAAGAACCGAAAAGAAAACCCACTAATCAATAATAACACACAATCCAACATAAGCTACGTATATAAGTCTTGAGAGTTATACTTAGACAGTGTCACAGTTGGGCCTGACCTTCTTGACAAGTCTTTGCCCAATTCCCCCACCATTACTTCTAGAGCCAAAGAGAAAGATCACACATATGACTGGAACGAATATAGAGGTCGTTATATAAACAATGTTTTCAAATCCGAACTTGACCATGTCTGGATTGGTCATGACCAAGGAAGCTCCATAAGTAACTGCGATAGCCGCCATCGACACCCACTCCAAATACGTCGCGATCGTCACGAAAATCCACTGGTCCGATGCCCCGGCTGTGGAGAGCAACAAGATTGCGATGACAGACGAAATGAACGACACGAGGTTGGCACGAATGAAATTCGCGTATGTCTTGGGATGTTGACGAGCCATGACGGCTTGGCCGGTATAGTATATTGTTGTGTTGGTCGCTTTATCGATTTTGTCCTCATCTTGCCACACGCCGCCTGGGGGGCTCACGGCCGCTTGGAACGCCATGGTCGCTATCAGGACGGCGGCGACCATCGTCATCTCGGTGTACCTTGGCAAGTTCTGGAATATGGACTGATTAGAAAAACTTTGGAGGTTCTTTTCATTTTTGGGTATGTTGTTTCGTCTCGAACGCTCTCGTTCAAGATATCCAGTGCTGTTTTGCCACTCGAATTCGCCATCAGCTTCTCTAGTTTGCAATTTTCCTTCAAGTATTCTAAAATCTGAAATATTTCGATACGGTATAATTTCATTAGTAAATGTCTGGTCCGTCCCACAACTCAAAAAATCAGCTAAACAAACAATAAATTATAGCATAACTTTATTTGCAACTATGCCACGGCAAAATATCAAGGTCACCTACATAATATGTATTTTATGAAGTGGTGCATTGGTCTCTCGAATTAATGATGCGACTGCGTATGTGCTAAGCATGAACAAAATTTGTAATGAAAAATTTGTTTCTAGTGGAGACTGTATAACATATACTACCTTTGTCCACAGAAAATAGACAAAATTGTGAATAACACGGGTTTTTTAATGGCAGTTGGTAAAGTTAGAGAGATGAAAGGAAAATGTTGTGGAAGTAATATTGTGGAATCCACATTTAGAATAATGTATATGGTTATTATTTATTTAAATTTCATGTTTTTTTAAAGCAGAAACGGCCAAACTTTATGTGTTATTCCGTTGTATAGTTCTCACAATTCAAAGTACCTCAAGTTGATTATCCATCACAGCAAAATGCAACAATGTCTCCCCATCATCATCCCTTGCACCCACTAAGTGTCCCAACTCCTTCACCAAAACCATCAACGTCCCAAGCTGACGATGTTTCACGCACAAGTGCAGCACAGTCTGTCCGCGATGCAGCCTGGCCGCGGCCGCAAGGGAATCCTGCCTTAGCATCTCCTCCAACACCGCCTCATTCCCCTTCACGGCCGCGACATGAAGCGGGTTCATATCTTGGCCGTCTCGCCACCAGCACATCTCCGGGGCTATCACGAGCAATCTCTTCATGATCCCCACGTTCCCTCTTGCGGCCGCGAGGTGGAGAGACGACGAGCTCTTGGAGTCGAGCTCGAGAGCGAGGTCCGGGTTGATCTTCAGCACCTCTTCCACAATGCTCTCTTTTCCATGCTTTATGGCAATGTGCAACACATTTTTGAGACATGGGAATGAGACTACATCAAGAAGATGTTGATTTGTTTGGAGCAATTGTTGGAGTGTTGCTAAATCTCCAATTGTTGCAGCATCATAGAGTTTCTTTTCTGCCATTCTTTTTCAATTCACTCTTTTTTCTTTACATACAAGTTAGGTAGTGATGTGTGAATGCATCTTACATCTACACACGCACATATATATAGTGTACAAGCTCTTGTAAGAAAGAACTAGGAAATGTTAAAGAGAGATCATTTAAGTCTTTCTATATTTTTAAGATTGACTGAAGAAAAGTTTTTTAAGTCTCAAACATAACAAGGATCCATTGAATCTATAAATGTTATAAATAGATACAAATGGTGCACACAAGGACAACGTTCATGAAGCAACGGGGGAAATCACGGGCGTACGAAACCAATACAATACGCACTATAGAATTGTTTGTAGAGAGATTAAATAACCATTTAAGTTAATTACAACATTTTACGTGACAATAATACTAATTTTAGTACTTAGATTTTTTTTTAATTACCAAAGATATCCAACAGCGGGCCCAGTGACTATTCCCCGTGCTCATATAAAATCAAAACCGCAGTCAAAACAAAGATATCCGCTAGTTATAAGCGTTTCGAAAACCCTAGAAACTCAAAAGAAAATAAAACAAAAGCTAGGAAATTAAAAATAAACTCCAAAAATAGTAAATTGTCTTTTTCGCTCCCAAAATGATATCAAATGGCCAAAATCCATCGTACATCATTGCACGATGTCGCAATGATGTCAATTTCTATGCTCAATTAGCAAGCATGTGCGAATTTTAAGTCATTTCGATACAGAACATATTTTTCGATACAATACATTCAGCATCGCTAACGTCTACGGTTGGAACTACGTCACATAATATAGCAAATAGTAAGCAAAAACAAATTATCGCAGAAACATTATTATATTGAAAATGAATTCTCAGACACATAAAGTTATTAGGAAAAGAGATTCTATTTGATTTCTTCTATATATAATATGCATATTTGCACACACTTGCAAGTGCATCAAACTACTCTAGGCAAAGTTTAAAACAGGACCTATTAAAGTAGATATAAAAGACGATTCTGCCTAATTTCCAATTTTCTCAAGGATAGGACTATATTCAAAAGTGGATGCTCAAGTTATTCAAGAAAAGGACAAAAAAAAAAACTAACTAAATAAACAAAATATACATACAATAAAGAGTGCAGAAACAGGTTGAAATAAACTTACAATATTTGGGCAAAAGCTGGTATTACAACTTGTAATATTATTATTAATCGATCAAATCATTGTACAAATTGCATGGCTGCTTTCCACACCAGAATTAGACAAACCAGACCTGCATAAGCCGCCATGCTTAACTCACTATGAATACACACAAAGAATTTCCAAGAAATTCAAAATAACAAAGTATGGAAATTATATGAAATATGTATATCACATTGAAAGAAATAAAATACACCTAAGGTAATGTTATGGGCCAAGTACTCATCAATAAAATACACCTAATGTAATTATTATTATTATTGTTATAATAATAATAATAATTATTATTATTATTTTAAATATAATAAATAATTGTATTCTCAAATACATTACGGATATTATGTTGACATTACAAAAAAAGAAAAAGTTAAGGACATTTTTTATTGTTAAAGAATTGGAATATCTGAGGAACTAAGGAATCTAATAACTTATGTGTGGCCCAATAATAGAGTTGATAATGTTTGAGGAAAAATGCCTGAGATTTATTTATGTTAAAAATTATAATTTCAAATTATATATATGGCATTTTTAAATACATTCCGGATATTATGTTCAATTAATGGTATTACTCAATGCAAAACCATTTTCCAAAGGTTGATTCTTTATATAACCCACTTTCCTTTTCCCTTTTGTGTAGACTTATTTAATTCTAGTATATATAAAATAAAATAGAAATAAATATAGATTTAGTTTACACATATATATAGGCTATAGCCATTAAATTGAATTGTTAAAAAATAATATCTTCCCACTATCACTTTACTGGATATGTTATTGATCCATTCTTTTTCTCGACGGGGCCTAGGCCCATAAGGCCCATAAGGCCCATTATTTAAGGCAGTGTTACTAGATTGCAATAGAGCCCAAACACAAAAAAAGAAAGATGAATAAACAATTCGAGATATAAGGATCAACTCCGACACTCTCTCTTATTCAAGTAAAATGAGTAATTTGAACAATAAATGCATGTGATTAATGGTTTTCAATTTTGTAACTAACATGCCTTGTAATTAGCGAGAGATTTCGAAAAATGGGGTTTATTTCGCTGACCTCTCAAAATCTAAGATTCAATTTGCTGACATTTCGAAATATGAGATCGAGGCATGCGAATTTTTCATAACAAAGGATTTTTGGTTTTTTCACTTCTTTTATTCCTTTTTCTTATTATTTCCTTCGTAATATTTATAAATGGACCGAACTACCCCATAATATTTTACTCCCCAACTCCAATACCTTCGGTTTCATTCCTCTCGTATTATTTTGACGAGTGAAATGGGAAGTTAAGCACTGAAAGAGGGCATGCCGAGTGCGATTGCAACCATAAATCAATGCACCGCACTCAGGCAGCTTCCAGTAGCCGTTGCCGCCGCGTATGTGGTTTAGGCATATGGAACAGTAGTGCTCGGGTCTCTGATCTTTCGTAAAATACGGTAGCCGTCAGCATCTGCTCCTCTTTGGCGGAAATTTCTCAAGGAATGATCCCATGTTTGTTAATATAAAGCTCTGTTTTATTAATTTTTTCGTGTTGAAATGGAGCCTAATTGAGATTGCTTGTATATAATGGTGAGGGCATTGGACTAAGATTGTGACAAACTAGAATTAATTCGAAGGTAAAACTAAAATGATGATTTTGGGAATGGGAGATGATCAAATAGAGGTATGTGTTTAGTCAAATATGACTGATTTTTCTTCGCAATTTGAGAGTTACAGACAGCCATCATGGTAATTGACTGTTTTAAATAAAATGACCTTTTTCAGAATTAGAGAAATTTCAGATTAATTTGAGATATCAAAATTGGGATGAAAATATTATAGGGTAGTTTGGTCAGTTTAAAAATATTGTGAATAAAATAATAAGAAAAGAGTATAATTTTAAAAAAAAAATCCCTTATTCTGAAAATTTGCAAGTCACGGTCTCATTATTTCTGAAAAATAATGCATTGATGAATATTATTGTTATTATTATTATTATTATTATTATTATTATTATTATTATTTTTATTATTATTATTATTTTTATCATTATTGCTATTATTATTATTATTGCTATTATTATTATTGCTATTATTATTATTATAATAATAATAATAATAATAATAATAATAATAATAATATTTGACTATGTTATTGTGATCAAATTTTTATTTTTTTTTACTTTTTTTTTCTTATGTTCTTAAATGAGTAGTACTTTATTCCTTATTCACTCAATTCACAAAATTAAAACGAATAAACTCTTGTGTTGAATATAAAATGTTTCAGTTAGGGTGAGAAGAGAGAACTACATTTTTTTTAAAGTGACGTAATATTAGTTTTTGTTTCTGTTGAATTATTTAAAATTTGTATTTATTAAGTGAAAATCATATGTCCCGTGCATAGCATATGCACGGGTGTTAATACTAGTCAACTTAAAAACAAAGTATACAATTGGTACTATGATGCTTTTGGAGATATTTGAAAGAGAAATTTGAAGGAAAATATTTGAGTAATATTTTAAATATTCATTATGAGATTCAGTCACTCATATTATTATTATAATAATGATAATCATGACTTGACAATAAAATTTAACTTCTTTTTCCATGCAATTGTGCAGCCAAGAATGGAAATGCAAGTTAGACTTCCAGCTATGAAGTTTAAAACTTGAAGAGAATGTATATATGTTTTATTAATGTATTATGTACTCCATTGATTGTTGTACTAATGTATTAATGAAAAACGTGAGTTTGAGTTTGTCCAACATCGGTAGTAAATGGATGGTAGAAACAAGTTTGTGTTTTATAAATTCCTACCTTGAATGTGAATGAATCGGGTAATTACAAGTTAATCGGGTATACCCGACACCCGATTTTTTGTCAAGTTTAGTACCCGATCCCGATCCCGACCCCGACCAGATTTTTTTCGGGTAGCGGGTATTGGGTTATGTTGGGTATTACCCGTTATCCACTATCCGTTTCGACATCCCTAGTGTTGCCCACTTCATATATCGTGAGTACATTATTGAAAATCCTACATGAGTACTTACAAAAGATCCACAGTGATTCCCTTCTACCAATCTCATATTTTAAGGAATCGATCCCTTGACTGTACAAGAATATGTGGATCTAAGCATGGCGCGTGACTGGAAGCGAAGCATAGGAGAATGTTCTTTTGTGGGTGTTATTTTTGGTTTCTGATATTGGATCATTCATAGTATTACTATACCTTCCCTTCGTTGCATGTTAACCTTAGTAATTACTACCTCCGTCCCCTAAAATTTGCTACACTTTGACTCGACACAGGTTTTAAGAAATGTAATGGAAAGTGAGTTGAAAAAGTTGGTGGGATGTGTGTTCTACTTTTAAAGTATTAGTTTTATAATAAAATGTGAGTAGGAATGAGTTAGTGGAATGTGAGGTCCACTACCAAAAATGGTAAAAGTGAAGTGTATCAAATTTTCAGGGACGGACCGAAATGGTAATATGTATCAAATTTTCAGGGACAGAGGTAGTAGTTTATAATGAAACGTAATTGAAATGAAACTATTGGAATATATATGGAATATATAGTGAAACAACACACGTAAGGTCGGACCTTTCGCAAAGGAAAAATGAACATTCAATAGCAAATACTCCATCCGTCCCAGATAATTCGACCCAGTATTCCATTTCGGGCCGTCCCACATAATGTATCTCACTTCACTTTTTACCATTTTTGGTAGTGGACCCCATATTCCACTAACTCATTCCTACTCACATTTTATTACTACCTCCGTCCTCCAAAATTTGCTACACTTTGACCCGACACGGGTTTTAAGAAATGTAATGGAAAGTGAGTTGAAAAAGTTGTTGGGATGTGGGTCCTACTTTTAAAGTATTAGTTTTATAATAAAATGTGAGTAGGAATGAGTTAGTGGAATATGAGATCCACTACCAAAAATGGTAAAAGTGAAGTGTATCAAATTTTCATGGACGGACCGAAATAGTAATGTGTATCAAATTTTCAGGGACGGAGGTAGTATAAAACTAATACTTTAAAAGTATGACCCACATCCCACCAAGTTTTTCAACTCATTTTCCATTAGGTTTCTTAAAACCCGCTTCGGGTCAAAGTGTCGCAAATTATCTGGGACCCGAGTATATAGAGAATATTATATAGCTGTGCCGGGAACATTAATTTCCAACAAAATGAACACATGGCATGTGGCATGACGGAAGATGAGTAGGATTTTAGTTTGGAAAGATGAACTGGATTTTAATGAGCTGTATTTTAGAGGAAAATAGTTTATCGATCACTCAAATATCAAAAATGAAAGCGAGAATACACTCAATCTAAACCACTTTTGATATCTCGATTCGATCGCCTTATTCAATAATCAATAAAAGACTTAGGTCATGCTTGGTATGATGGAATGGAATGAGGAGGGAATGGAATGAAGATGAGAATGGAATGAAGGTGGGAATGGAATGACAATTCCATTCCATTCTTGTGCTTGGTGAATGTAAGGTTTACAAATGGAATGGAATTGTTATTCCTTGATTGATTTCATTCCTAAGCTTGGTAACTACGAATAATATAAGAATGAAATGAAATGAAATATGAATAATTAATATGTTGATTCTATAAAAAAATATATATTTATTTCAAAAAAAATTGTCAAATATTTTGGATCATATTAAGTTGAACTATACACGTAAATAAGTGTGTGCATATGTGGTGTATGTGTTGTTGTGTGTGCGTGTGTTTTTTGGTGTGCTGTGTGTGTTGTTGTGTGTGCGTGTGTTTTTTGGTGTGCTGTGTGTGCTTGTGTTTTTTGGTGTGTGTGCGCGTATGTGTGTGTTTTTGGCTGTTTTTTGGTGTGTGTGCGCGTATGTGTGTGTTTTTGGCTGTTTTTTGGTGTGTGTGCGCGTATGTGTGTGTTTTTGGCTGTGTGTGTGTTTTTGTGTGTTGCTCTGTGTGTGTGTTTTTGTTTGAGTTGCTGTGTGTGAGTGTGTTGCTATGTGTTTTTGTGTGTGTGTGTGAGAGAGTTGTGTGTGTGTTTGTGTGAGTTGTGTGTTTTTGTGTGTGTGTGTGTTTTTCAATTATTAAAAAATTTAAAATTTTAATTTATGCTAAAATTGAGATGATATTAAATTTAAATATAATATTTATATTATTTTGTTAAATTTTAAAATAAGAAGAAAGGAAAAAGAAATGGAATGGAATGACCATTCCTTAGCTAAATGGATGGAATGGGTATTCCCATGTGGAATGGAATGACCATTCCTTTAGGAATGATGATTCCTAAGGAAAAATTTACCAAGCAAAGGAATGGAATGGAGGTAGGAATGTCATTCCATTCCCCCATTCCATCATACCAAGCATGGCCTTATTACGTGATCTATTCAATTTTCTATATAGGTAGTAAATAAATAGTACTCCCTCAGTTAAGTGATCAATTTTCCATTTGGATTGTTCCACATGCGATTAATTTTTTTTTTCTTTTTTTCTGCACAAACAACACATTCTTTATCTACTGGAGTACTTTTTTTTTTTCTCTCTCACACATTTTTCTTCAGTATTTTATTAAATTCAAAGCAGAATAGACAACTACGTTAAAAAAAATATGACGAAAGTTGCTTTATTAAACTTGAGAAAAGTAAAGTTAGATACGCAAAACATGTTTTGAGTACCACAAAACAAACATATCGGTTCAACAACTCTGCTCATAAATATACTAACACACATCCAACATTAATTACTCAACCCTCACATTGACACAGTTATGCTTAGATCGTGTCAACCTATTTCCCCATTACCTTAGAGTAGAAAAGATAAAATATGACTGGAGCGAATATAGAGAGTACTATAAAAACAACTCTGCGAAATGCAAATGTTACCATATTAGGATTGGTCATGACCAAGGAAGCTCCAAAAGTAGCTGCGATAGCCGCCATCGAAAACCACACAAAAAACGTCGAGACTAACACGAAAAACCACTGGTCCGACGAGCCGGCTGTGGAGAGCAACAAGATTGCGAGGGTAGACGAAGTGAACGACAGCATGTTAGCACGAACGAAATTTTTGTATGTTTTGGGATGTTTAGTAGCCATGACCGCAAAGCCGGCATGTTGTTTTATTAGGCCGGTTGCTTCGTCTTTCGTGTCTTCTTGCCATACGCCGCCAGGGGGGCTGACGGCTGCCTGGAACGCCATGGTTGCTATCAGGACGGCTGCGACCATCGTCATCTCGGTGTGCCTCGGCAAGTGTTGGAATATGGACTGATAAGAATATTTTTTGAGGATTTTATTCATTTTTGGGTATGTACTATTGTAACGAAAGCTTTCGTTCAAGATATCCAGTGCTGTTTTGCCAGTGGAATTCTTTGTCAGCTTCTCTAGTTTGGTATTTTCCTTCAAGTATTCTACAATCTGAAATAGTTTCATAGGGTAATTTCATTAGTTGGACAAATTGGCAATAAAATCACTAAATTTGAACTTCATAGGGTAACATATAACTCTGTTCGCAATTATCACAACACAAAATATCGAGGTCGCCTACCTATAATGTGTTATTGAAGTGGTGCATACATATCTCAAATTGTTAATAAGATTGAGCATGGGCAAACCGCAGATGCATAATCTGTTTCAAGTAGGGATTGTATAACATATAGTACTTGTTGGGGATTGGTGATGCACACCCGAACTTCATAATAGTATGATATTGTCCGCTTTGGGAAAAACCCTCAAGGTTTTATTCTTGGGGTATATCCCAAAAAGCCTCATACTATTGGAGTAGGGATAGCCCATATATATACTTGCAACTATTGTAATGCAAAATTTGTTTTTGGCAGAATCTCTATTTCTTATTCAAAATATTAAAAGAAAAAATTTCGTAGTATAATTTAATTATTTTAACGATAGAGAATTTGTGTACCAAGATTTATACAAAGAAAGAAGAATTGTCAGGGCTATTAATATGCCCGCCACTAACGCTTCGAGCCCACAGGGGACAGCTACGAACAAATTAATTTCATGATTTTTTTTAACTGATGCTGGGTCAAAATTTGACTCACTCCCGTTTTTCTATTTTGGTCCGTCCACGAATAAGAGTCCCGGTTCATAATTACCATAAATGGTAAAGAGACTCCACATTCCACTAACTCATTCCACTCACCTATCATTTAAAAATAATATATACAAGTGGGACCCCTATTCCACTAACTTTCTTCCACCCACTTTTCTTAACATTTCTTAAAATCTGCGCCATTTAGAAATGAGACTATTAATCGTGGACGGAGGGAGTAACTCATTTATGTGCTAAAATTTGACCAAATATGATTCTTACTCTGATGACACAAGCCAAAATAAATGAAGTACCTCGAGTTGATTAGCCCTGACAGCAAAATGCAACAATGTCTCTCCATCATCATCCTTTGCATTCACTAGGTCTCCCAACTTATCCACCAAAATTGTGAATGTCCCAAGCTGACGATGCTTCACGCACAAGTGCAACACAGTCTGTCCGCGATGCAGCCTCACCGCGGCCGGAAGAATGTCCAGCTGAAGCATCTCCTCCAGCACCGCCTCATTCCCCTTCATGGCCGCGACATGAAGCGGGTTCATATCATGGCCGTCTTGCCACCAGCACATCTCCGGGGCTATCGCTAGCAGTCTCTTTGCGATCAACACGTTCCCTCTTGCAGCTGCAAGGTGGAGAGACGACGCGTTCTTGGAATCGAGGTCAAGAGCGAGCTCCAGGTTGATCTTCAGCACCTCTTCCACGATGTTCTCTTTTCCATGCTTTATGGCAATGTGCAACACATTTTTGAGACATGGGAATGAGACTACATCAAGAAGATGTTGATTTGTTTGGAGGAGTTGTTGAAGAGTTGCTACATCTCCAACTCTTGCAGCATCGTACAGTTTCTTTTCTGCCATTCTTTTTTTCAATCACTTTTTTTTTTTTTTTTTTCATACAAGTTAGCAGCTAGTGATGCGTGAATTCATCTTACACTTACAAACATATATATATATGGTGTACAAGCTCTCTCCTTCTCTCTCTCTCTCTCTTAGTATAAAGAACTAGGAAAAGTTAAAGAAAGACCACTTAAGTCTGTCTATATGTTAAGATTGAATGAAGAAAAGTTCTTAAGTCTAGAGAAAGAACTAGAAAATGTTAAAGAAAGACCACTTAAGTCTGTCTATATGTTAAGATTGAATGAAGAAAAGTTCTTAAGTCTAGAGAAAGCACTAGGAAATGTTAAAGAAAGACCACTTAAGTCTATATGTTAAGATTTACTCCCTCTGTCCCATTAAAAATGCAACGTTTTCCTTTTTTGGTTGTCCCATTAAAAATGAAACGTTTCCTTAAATGGAAACAACTCTATCTCTATTTTTTCATCTCTCTTACTTTACTCTCTCTTCATTAACTCACAAAACAACACTACATAAAATCCCGTGCCGATTCTCAAATGTTGCATTTTAAGTGGGACGGAGGGAGTATATGTTAAGACTGAATGAAGAAAATTTTTTAAATCTCAAACATAACAAGGTTCCATTGAATCTATAAATTTTATAAACAGTTACAAATTGTGGAAACCACGGGAGTACGAAAACAATAAAATATTCGCTATAGAATTGTTTGTAGAGAGATTGGATAACCATTTACGTGACCATAATACTAATTTTTATACTTACCTTTTAGTTCATCTAGTATGTTGGACAATCTCAAAACCTTTTTCTAGAATTAGGGGTAAAACATTTCTACGAATGATCAAATTCAATCTCGGTTAGTCCACATTCAGTTAGCCAGATTCAAATAGAACGGACTCATAACTCGATGAGCTGACCCGCCTTGCTCTTAAAAATATAAGGGCGTTTTCCGTAGCCCACAATTGGTTTTTTCTAAATAAATCTTGACGTAATAGATTGCGGTTGGCCCCACCAAGTTGAAATAATTTAACCCTGTTTGTTGCACCTGAATTGGGCTCACTGAATTGATGTGATGCCTATGATTGACTTCGGTTGCCATTATGGTTTGGACAATAATATCCCTGCTTTTTTAGTAAAATTCCCAACACATGGGGGAGGGGGTGGGGGAATGAAATTTTCCAAGGAGATTTGATAATCTCATTAACATATCTTGATGAACTGTAGCGGACCATAAATGTTAGTATATCAAGTTGATCGTAATAATAATAATATGCCAAAGTCAAAGACAATAGCGCGGGCCGACAGATTTATCGAGAGCCATGCAGAATATTATATGGAACACCAAACCGTCAGATTTTCCATGATTCCCCACTTATGGCCATTTAACGAACAACGAACAGGCCCTAAAGTTATTAGGAAAAGAGATTCTATTTGATCTCTTCTATACTACCTCCGTCCACAAAAAAAGATTACTTTTGCCATTTTGGAACGTCCACAAAAAATAGATCACTTTCTAAAAATCGAAAGTTTATCTCTCATACTTTTCCCACTTTTTCTTCTCTCTCTCATACTTTACTCACTCTTTCTCCCTATCTCTCTTACTTTGCCTACTTTTTCACCTCATCTCTCTTACTTTACCAATTCTACATTAAAACCCGTGCCGAACAACAATAGATCTATTGTTTGTGGACGAAGGGACTATAAAATATGCATATTTGCACACTCTTGCAAATGCATCAAACTACTCTAGGAAAAATTTAAAACATACTCAGGAGTATATACTTCTTCTGTTCCATATTAATAGACACGTTTTATTTTCTGCACTTATTTAGAAATAACACTCCATCCGTCTCATAGTAGATGTCACACTTGAAAGATGATACAGAATTTTAGGAGATGTTCTTTTGTATTTTAAGTGGTGAGAGAAAATATAATTTTATAATTGATGTGAGAATGGACTTTTTCCAAAAGAGGAAATGTGACATCTTTTGTGGGACAAACTAAAAAAAAAAGCGTGACATTTACTATGGACGGAGGGAGTAATAATAATAATAATAATAATAATAATAATAATAATAATAATAATAATAATAATAATAATAATAATAATAATAATAATAATAATAAATAGTTAAAATGGTGAAAGAGAATAATTTAGAGAAGAGTCTTATCTCTCTTACTTTACTCTTTTACCACTTTAGCTATGAGTTTTAATCCATACAAAGCTAGAGTTAAATACAAAAACACATAAAGGAGAAATGGTCTAAAAATGACATCAAACTCAGATTTTATAAAATGACCTAAAATTGATTAATAATGACCTTTCGTGTTTTTGGCTAATTATTCACTATTAGATCGATCACCTAATAATATGGCTAAGATTTGGGTTGCATTTCTGAATTTAGATGCATTCTTGTTTTGATCATCTCCCTTATTAGTATTACTACCTCCGTCCCACATTAAGTGTGGACGTGGATTTTAAGAAATGTAAATAAAAGTTAGTTGAATAAGTTAGTGGACTATGAATTCCACTTCATATATATTAGTTTTATAATAAAATGTAGAATTAGTTGGTTGAATGTGGAGTCTACTTACCATTTATGTTTATGGTAAAAGTGAAATGTGAATCTTATTGTGGAACAGACCGAATTGATAAAATGTGACAGGGACAGAGGTAGTATTATTTTTTTCAAATAGAGGGAGTAGTTGATATACAACTATAAAGGAAGATTCTGCCTAATTTCCAATTTTCTCAAGGATAGGGACCCAAGGAGACTATATCCAAAAGAGGATCGATGCTCAAGTTATTCAAGAAAAAGACCAAGTATATATATAATAAAGAGAGCAGAAACAAGTTGAGATAAACATCAATACTTGGGTAAAAGCTGATATTACAAAATGCTCAAGTTATTCAAGAAAAAGGACCAAGTATATGGAGTATATAATAAAGAGAGCAGAAACAAGTTGAGATAAAACATCAATATTGGGCAAAAGCTGATATTACAACTTGTAATAGTACTATTATTAAACGATTTGACAGATCATTGTACAAATTGCATGGCGGCTTAATTCACTCTGTGAATGCACACAAAGAATATGAAAATAAATGAGATACAATCATACAATATTTCGAGACAATCAATTGGAAATTTTCCCTTTAATTTTAAAAAATAGTAGTAACATTTTAAATGTAAAAACTACTAAATTTAGTTAACAATAATTAAGGTTACGTAATAAACTCTGCTTATATAATTAAACCCGAATATCTTGAGTCATACAAAGGTCTCCTTGGCCCTCTTGACAAGTCTTTTCTTCATTCCCTTAGAACCGTAAGCAAAGATCGTCACCATGACCGGAAGAAATATACCCGTTGTTATATAAACAACGTTGTTAAATCCAAATTCTACCATATTAGGATTAGTCATGACAAAGGAAGCTCCATAAGTAATCGCGATGGCCCCCATCGACACCCACTCTGCTAACAACGCGAGCTTCACGAATCTCGAATGGTCCGCCGTGGAGAGCAGCAAGATGGCGATGGTAGACGCAATGAATGACACAATGTTGGCAATGACGAAGTTTTTGTATGTCCTGGGATGTTTAGTAGCCATGACGGCAAAGCCGGCTTTGACATGCCGGCCCGTCTCTTTATCAGTGTCGTCTGCTTGCCAGTGGCGGATGCAGAAATGTTTATCAATAGGGGCTGGAATTTCTAAATTTTATTTTAGAGTATACATTTGAGTAATGTAGATAATTTGTAGGGGCTTTTACACTATAAGTTACACCAAATTTGAATAAATTTTAAAAACAATTAATAGAAAAAAGTAAAAAAAATAAAATTCATTGAAGGCTTAAGCCCCCTCCCCTACTATACTTGGGTCCGCCCATGCTGCTTGCCACACGCCGCCAGGGGGGCTGACGGCCGCTTGGAACGCCATGGTTGCTATCAGGACGGCCACGACCATCGTCATCTCGCTGTACCTCTGAAAGTTTTGGAATATGGAAAGATTGGAAAAATTTTCAAGGATATTTTTCATTTTTTCGTATGAATTAGAGTTAGAAAAATTCGACCCTATCAAATTCCAACTTGATTAACATGCTCCAAGGCCTAACATAATATCTAGGGAGGTCAATTCAACCCGAAACTCGTGGGCTGGCCCGAACAACCCGGTAATATGAGCTGGTTAGGGTTGTAATTTTATTACCCGAATACAAAACGGGTTAAACGGGTTGGCCCGAATGGGTTGGCGGGTTAAACGGGTTGGCCCGAACGGGTTGGGGGTCAGCCCGAACGGGTTGGGGGTCGCTCGATGGGTTGTGAGTTTTAATTATAAAATATTAAGTTTTAGGGATTTTTTATATTTTTGAATCCTCAATCTTCATTCTATACAATTATTAGTCTTATTCAATCTTCATTCTACACTTCTTCACTCGATCCCACAATATCAGCTTTCAAGTTCCATCTCAACTCATTATTGCACCGTCCCATCATCTGCCACTAGTGTCTTACCACCACCAAAGCCAATGAAGACAAAATTAAGAACTAACCCATCAAAATCTTAATATATTTATCATTTTAATAATGATTCATGTAAGATATGATTTTTAATTTTCATAAAGAATTAGTTACGAACAATGTCATAATAATGACACGAGCACAAGCTTTAATTTATATTGCAGTTGATCGAGATGAAAGGCTTCTTTCAAAGTATTATTGAAGAAAACTATAAAAATTTGAAGAATTTAAACTAAAAAGAAAAAAAGTATCTAAAATTTAAAATCATTTTATAGAAGAAAATTTTGATACAAGAGATTATTTTCGAAAGCTTTTAGGCCCGAATAGCCCAATGGGTTAGCCCAAAACCCGACGGGTTAGGGTTAGGGTTGAAAATTTATGACCCGATAAATCCATAACCCGAATGGCCCGCACCCAAATAGCCCGACGACCCGAGTGGGCTGGCCCGAACCCGAACGTGTTAGCCCGATTGACATCCCTAATAATATCACAATACTATTTAAGGAAATGTTACCTCACAAATATTAGTATTATCAAACGAATAAAGTTATTAGGAAGAAAGTTCTATTTGATTTCTTCTATGTATAAATAGGTCAAGTCGAGTAATAAATGACATTAAATCCTTCGTCCTAAGTTGTTCAAAAAAGACCTATGAGTAGCTCCTCCTCCTCTTCTTCTTCTTCTTATTATTATTATTATTATTGGACGTGGCACTGATAGAGATGGGTTGTATTACGTGGATGAGATAGATCAACAAGGAACTATTTTGCTAACTCATAGATCTTCAGACAGGGAAGCTTGGCTCTGGCATCGCCGCTTAGGACATCTGTCATCGGGTTATTTAAAAATTCTCTTTCCCAAATTTAGTCAAGAAATGCATTGTGAGACCTGTGTGTTGCCCAAAAGCCATAGACACTCTTATAAACCCAATAATACCCGAGTTGACTCGTTATTTTCATTAGTTCATTCTGATGTGTGGGGTCCACCTCCAGTTGTAGGGGGACAAGGGTTTAAATACTTTCTTCTCTTTATAAATGATTGCACTTGCATGACATGGATCTACTTTATGAAACACAAAAATGAAGTCTTGAACACTTTAAACATTTTCACACCCTGGTACAAACCCAATTTCAGAAGTCTATGAAATGGCAGGCACAAAATGACTGCTTCTGTCAAAAAGGAAGTAAGGTTAATAGCATATGCCCAGTACTATAAATTAAATTAAAAATGATTTATCGTATGATCCTTCCCGTGCCATATGACACAGGTATAATTAGTCATTCTAATGTTAAGAGGCTTTAGCTATACTAAACACTATAATTGTTTACAATATATAGCTAACCATTTTCTATCTAGGTTGTAACTATATGTTTATTTCACAATATATCGCGTCTTTCAATGAATGACGCGATAGACATTCACCTCACAATGAAGAATACCCAGACTTTAATTGTATTCAAACAAATTTAAAAAACATGACCAAAATATTTCTTATTAAACTTAAGAAATACGAATAAGAATGCTTGCTTTTAGTACCTTTGGTAACAAAACATTCTCTTACCATACCACATAACAAACATATCGGTACAACAAACGCATTATATGGGAAAGAATCGAAAAGAAAACCCATTACGTACTCAGCAACAACACGTATATAATTACTCAACCCTGCATATATAACTCCGTGCATCTAGAGTCAAATTAAGGAATGCTTGTGATAGAACAAGAGGTTCTATCGATGCTAAAAGAGCACGCGTACGACGGAGATTTATCGGAAAATATGATAAACACACCTAGTTTAAGTGCTAGGGTTTCGAGAGCCAAGGTTTGAGAAAAAGTGCTTTTTATTACTTTAATTCTCAAGACTCAATCTATGAGAATTCTATAATATATAGAATCCCCCCTACTTGATTCGGACTTACGACTCGGGAAAGAATCAAGAAGAAAACCCAAGAAGATTGACACAAATCTATTCTAAACATAAAAGATATCGTTCAAAATAAAGAAACAATAATAATTAACTAAACTAGATATTCTCTTCCTTTATTAGTGTGATACATAGCCTCTGTATCGGCTGGATTGGAAGCTTCCCTTTTGGGCCTTCCTTTCCTTCCACTCTTCTTCTCGACTTCCTTGCGTGGCAAGTCTTCTTCCGTGTCGTCCGACATGGCGGAGCTGCTCGTCGGACTTGGTGATGGCGGTTGGCTCATGCGTGATGTGGAGTCCCTATCAGCTTGGCCCTCTTGACAAGTTTTCTCTTCATTCCCTTAGTGCCGAAAAAAAAGATTGCCGCTATGACCGGAACGAATATACCCGTTGTTATAAAAACAACGTTGTTAAATCCGAATTCTACCATATTAGGATTGGTCATGACAAAGGAAGCTCCATAGGTAATTGCGATGGCCCCCATCGACACCCACTCCGCAACCGACGCGAGCTTCACGAACCTCGAATGGTCCGACGCGCCAGCCGTGGAGAGCAACAAGATGGCGATGGTGGACGAAATGAACGACACAATGTTAGCAATGACGAAATTTTTGTATGTCTTGGGATGCTTAGTAGCCATAACGGCAAAGCCGGCTTTGTGATAACGGCCGGTCTCTTCATCAGTTCCGTCGTCTTCCCACACGCCGCCAGGGGGGCTGACGGCCCCTTGGAACGCCATGGTTGCTATCAGGACGGCCGCCACCATCGTCATCTCGCTGTGCCTCTGGAAGTTTTGGAATATGGACAGATTGGAAAATTTTTCCAGGATTTTTTTCATTTTTCGGTCTCGAGGGCTCTCCTCAAAGATATCCAGTGCTGTTTTGCCATTTGAATTCTTTGTCAGCTTTTCTAGTTTGAAACTTCTCTTCAAGTATTCTACAATCTGAAATAGTTTAATAGGGTAAATTTTCATTAGTTGGACAAATTGGCAATAAAATCACAAAATTTGGTCCATCCCAAAACTCAAAATATCATCCCAAAAAGCTTAGTAGGGGAAACCACACAATTAATGTGTACTCCCTCCGTCCCACATAATTTTACCCAGTATTCCATTTTGGGCCGTCCCGCATAATTTTACACACTTCACTTTTACCATTTTTGGTAGTGGACCTCATATTCCACTAACTCATTCATACTCACATTTTATTATAAAACTAATACTTTAAAAGTAGGACCACACATTCCACCAACTTTTTTAACTCACTTTTCATTAGATTTTTTAAAACCCGTGCCGAGTCAGAGTGGGTAAAATTATGTGGGACGGAGGGAGTATTATTTTGTGATGCAAAATATGTTTTGCGTGAAAGAAGTATAATCTCTATTTCGTATTCAAAATATTAAAGAAGATTTTTCTTACAAATTTATTTTTTAAATGGAGATTTTTTTAACAAAATTAAAATAATTATTTTTTTGACAAGGCTATATTTCCGCCACTAAAGCATTGACTCATTTCAGATACGTCTAAAACGAACAATATTAATTAAATTTCACGATTTTCTGACGATTTTAATTTGCTGGACATGCCAAAATCTGACCTAAGTTTTGACTTTTGAGTGACATAAGATGCGATATCACTAAAAATAAACCCCATGGGACAACTATGTAATTATATTCCTTATTTTTTTTTACCAATTTTTAAAAAAATAATTAGACCCCGCCAAAATTTGACTAAACTTTATGATTTATTCCGACTAAGTACCTCAAGTTGATTAGCCCTCACTGCAAAATGCAACAATGTCTCTCCATCATCATCCTTTGCACTCACTAGGTCTCCCAACTTATCCACCAAAACCGTCAACGTCCCAAGCTGGCGATGTTTCACGCACAAGTGCAATACAGTCTGTCCGCGATGCAGCCTCACCGTGGCCGGAAGAATGTCCAGCTGAAGCATCTCCTTCAGCACCGCCTCATTCCCCTTCATGGCCGCAACATGAAGCGGGTTCATATCTTGGCGTCTTGCCACCAGCACATCTCCGGGGCTATCGCTAGCAATCTCTTCGCGATCACCACATTGCCTCTTGCAGCTGCGAGGTGGAGGGACGACGAGTTCTTGGAGTCAAGCTCGAGAGCGAGCTCCGGGTTGATCTTCAGCACCTCTTCCACAATGCTCTCTTTCCCATGCTTTATTGCAATGTGCAACACGTTTTTGAGACATGGGAATGAGACTACATCAAGAAGATGTTGATTTGTTTGGAGGAGTTGTTGGAGTGTTGCTACATCTCCAATTCTTGCAGCATCGTACAGTTTCTTTTCTGCCATTTTTTTAAAATCACTCTATTTTTTGCATACAAGTTAGCTAGTGATGTATGAATGCATCTTACACTTAAATCACACACATATATATAGTGTATAAGCTCTCCATCTCTTTTGGAAGAAGGAACTAGGAAATGTTCAAAGAAAGATCATTTAAGTCTAGCTAGCTATCTGTTAAGATAGATTGACTGATGAAAAGTTTTAAGTCTCCAAATGAAGACAATAAAATATGCACCATAGAATTGTTTATAGAGAGATAGTATTACACAAACATTTAAGTTACACCAATTACGTGACCCTAATTCTTGCAATTAATAGGGATAAAATAGATAAAGCTTATGGACTCCAAGTAGGGATGCTAGTGCAGCCCGACTTATGCGAGTGGGGTTGGAATTGGAAATTTCAAATCCGACAAAATTCCAGCCTGATTAACCCGCAATTCAAGTAAGCAGCCATAAAACCTGATAGGTTGGTTCTACGTGTAACTATTGCAAATCTTTTTTTCATATTGTTTGACAACTGATTCGACACTTCAAAATCTATCATAGATTTTGATAAAAATGAATGACTGCACAAACAAAACTAACCTTTCAATTTCTATTATGTATACATATATGTGTGGGGGGTTAGTTTTGTATTAAAAAAAACACTATAATAGATAAATGAATTGATAAATCCAAGTTCACTATGAAAATTATTTCAAATTTGAAATACTAAATTTATCAAAATATGTTTATATTTTAATTTAAAAATCTTGAATTAAATTTTTAACATGACATCATTTATCATAAATTATTCTTATATGTTAAATCATTCAAAAACTCAAGATTTATTAACAACATTCTTATCGAATGCCATTTCTTTATATTTTATAATGGTAAATTATTTATGTTTGAATTTATGTTTATCATATGATTAAAATCTTTAATTGTTATATATTATAAATACAGATCCTTATGAATAAAAAATATACTTCCGAATATTGCACACAAATATCCATAGCTCCAGAGCCTAGCTGACGTAACAATACCGCTGAAATATTACATCACAAATCGGAGTAATATATTGAAAAGGAATTATCATACAAATAAAGTTATTAGGATGAAAGATTCTGTTTGATCTCTTCTATATATGGCATGCATATTTGCACACACTTACAAATGCAACAAACTACTTTAGGAATTTGAAAAAGACCTATTATGGCAGATATAGAAGAAGATTCTGCCTAATTTCCAATTTCTCAAGGATATGACCCTAGGAGACTATTCAAAAGAGGGTGTTCAAGTTATTCAAGAAATGGACAAAAAAAAAAAAAAAAAACACAACCAAATAAACAAAATATTATCTATTATCTATATATGTGGGCAAGATGATATTACAAGTCAAATCACTGTGCAAGTTGTATGGCGTTTTTCCACACCAGAATTAGACAAACCAGAGCCGCCATGTTTAACCCTTAACTCACTCTCCACGAATGCACACAAAGAATGTGAAAGTGAATGAGATAATATTTAGAGACAACCAATTGGAAATTTCCCTTTAAATTTATATTAAAGGTAAATAGATATACATTATGGGACGGACGGAGGTGGGGTCGGACGGGCTAAGACGGCCCCACCGCCAGCCTGCAAGTACCAGAAAATTCATTAAAATCTATCTTTTGAGCCGCCGTTAAACCCATGTATGTGCTCTGACCTCACAAGTTCCATCTCTTGGATACGTTACATAAACATATAAAGAAATGTTATGGTACATAATTTATTTGAATCCAATATGTATGCACTACTTTAGTTTCCATGGCCTTATTTATTCGGTTAGTTTCCTTTAAAATTTTGAAGTTTAGTTTAATAGTATTAGTTTGTTCAGCACATTTCAGAATTTGAATGATAAATCATGAAGTTTCAAAAATTCGCTATTGTCCCATAATGATTTTTGGGCAAATACGATATTGAGTTAACACACATGTGTAACATTTTCAAAATTCGAATACACTGTAGGGATCAGACTAGGGACGGTGTGAGGGTAGACTCCAGTCAATTCATCGGTGCTCCCTTGGATTCGGCTCTAGTTGAATAGATCTGGGTTATGTGGCGGGCTCTGAGCCATATTTTGTGATCTATTCTACTTTGTTTTGTTTTCCCTTGTTAGTTGTTGTTTAAGATCCGCAAGGATCTTGTGTTGTTATACTAACAATCTTCTTGATTGTGTAGGTGTATCAAGAAGTCAAGGTTACTCAAGAACCCTAGCTAGCCCTACATACACCAAGAAAAAAAGAGGAAGAAAGATAAAAAAAAACATATTCTTGTAAATATTTTCTTTTTTATTCGTTCATTTTTCTTAAAAATGTTTGTGAACGTGGGTCCCACTTCATATATCGTGAGTACGTTATTAAAAATCCTACATGAGTACTTACTAAAGATCCACGGTGATTCCCTTTTACCGATCTCATATTTTAAGAAATCGATCCCTTGACTGTACAAGAATATGTGGACCCGAGCATGTCGCGTGACTGGTAGCGAAGCATAGGCCGAGAACGTTCTTTTGTGGGTATTATTATTTGTTTCCGATATTGGATCATTCATAGATAGCATACTATACCTTCCCTTCACCTTAGTTTAATAATGAAATGTAATTGAAATAAAACTATTGGAATATATATGGAATCTAATAAAAAGTGAAACAACACACGTAATGCCAGACATTCCAAAATGGAAAAAATGAGACATTCAATGGCAGGCGGAGCGAGTAATGTAGCTGCATTGGGAACATCAATTCCAACAAAATGAACACATGGCATATGGCATGACCGAAGATGAGCAGGAATTTAGGTTGGGAAGATGAACTGGATTTTAATGAGCTGTCTTTAGAGGTATCCATCACTCAAATATCATAAATGAAAGCGATAATACACTCAATCTAAACCACTTTTTAATTGCTGGATCGAGAGAAATATATTTCAGTCAGTTTGTACTCTTTAAAAAAGAGAAATCCTCAAAGCAAAATATAATACTAATAGAGAGAATACATATCATCAAGAAAAGGATTACCACATATTGAAAGTAGACCAATCATTAATTATGAATAAAAAAGACAAAGAAAATGCCAAAGTAAAAGTAGATTCTTTTAGTGAAATACTTTGTAATTGTTATTGATTTTGCTTTGCTGAGGTTGGAAGTTTTGTACTATATAAATGTTTGCTCCAAAAGTTTGAAAAATGGGAAATACAAGTATTTTGAGAAGTTGGTAGAAAACAAAAAATGAGTGAGAAAGAAATGAGAGAGAGATGGTAGATCACTGGAGCCACGAGCATCCACTTACGTTGGTGGAAACTCGTAGAGGAGACGAGTGTTGTGGTTGTGAAGTTGTTAGGGACGGTCCAGCTACACCGACCAACGACACCAACATCACAGATACAACAGAAACACCAGCCACTACTGAGAAAGAGGAAGAGAGATCAGCTGCGACGGATGAAGAAGAGACGCCGGAAGCGGAGGTGCCGGAGGAGGAAAGGACAACCCGGAAGCTAAGGCCGCGAGAGAACATCAAGCCTCCGAACTTCTACAAGAATTACGTCGCCAAGTGAGGCGCGTAATATCTTTAGTTAGTTATTTCTAATTTTTTGTTTTATTTTGGATTAGTGCTATTTAATTTCTGTTACAAACGTTTTGAGAGTCGGGCGAATTATAAGCCCCATCGGGTTTTTCTTTGTTGGTTCTTTTCCTGATGTTTAGGTTAAGTCGAACCAAACCTAGGGTCCTTAGTTTATAAATAGGGTTTTCATTAATTCCGCAATGAATAAATGAAGAATTATTTGCCCAAAATACTTGCGTAATACTCGTGAAATCTTAATCACTGCCGACGGAGAACTCTCTCCGCGCCAGTTCGTGACTTTTCAGCCGCCGACCCCGTTGTTGAGGGCGCCGGATTGTGGTATTTCGTACGTAATTGCAGGTTATTCTTCGTTAGGGATAGGAGATCCCTAACATCTGGTGCTTATCATCTCGAACTCAATGGAATTAGTAGAAGACGTACACGGATCGCCGGTTGCTCTGACTGGAGGCAACGCGCAGGAGCTGTTGATAGGCTCCTCACGCCGACAACCAGTGGGATACCGGCGCGATGCGGGAATTCCTCTGCACCCGCCGCCAAGGGGTGACCCATCTACTGCTCGTCAGCGACCAGAAACCGGTGCGACGGATCCCCTCGCTCAAGGGTTCGATCGGATCATGGCCCGATTCGATCAACTGGAAGTTAGGATGGATAATTCGGATCGTCGTGTGGACGGGTTGGAAAATCCACCGATTCGGGACACGGGACCACCGGATGACGATTATGATTCAGACGAAAGGGAGTATGCGGAATATAGGGAACCTGATTTCCCTCTGCGGGACGCGAACCCTCGACAACGACAACTAGGGTTTCGCGATCGAAGATCGACTAGGGGTGGTCGACGAGGAGGACCTTATCGCCGCTATGATTCACATCGTGAGGCTGATTGGCAGCAAGACATCGCGACTGAGACCAGAATTGTGCCCTACCAGTCGCGCTGCCCATCTAGCTGGGACCCGCCAGCGATTCATCAGCGGGGATGGCGGGATCAGCGACGCCGAGCGTCGTGTTGGGACCCCCCTTCGTCGCGTGACAGACCTCATGCCGAGTACGGCTCCGATACACGTCACAGGGTAAAAATTCGAGCCCCTTATTTCAACGGTTCGGACGTGACTAATTGGATATCTCGGGTGGAGTATTATTTTGATCACATTATGATGCCCGAGGAAGATCGTCTTCATTACGCGGTGATGCTCTTTGAACCGCCAGCGGCAGAATGGATATTTAATTACTAGAATAACAATCAGTTTGTTACTTGGCCGGATTTTTTGGAGGATGTCCGCCACAGGTTCGCCCGCAAAGTTCAGAAATTACATCGACCCTTTGGCCAAATTGGTGCAGACCGGTTCGGTGGCAGAATATCATGATACTTTCGAGAAGTACTTGAATCGTGTTGAGGGACTTCCTGATTACGCCTTAATTCCTATATTCATAGAAGGTCTAAAGATGCCCATTCAAGAAAAGGTTGAGCTGCAACAACCACAATCTTTGGCGGAGGCAATGGCGCTCGCGCTTCGTTTGTCGGCTAACCAGGACCTTCGGTACCAGCAATCGTCATCACAGAAGCGCCAATGGCCCACCAGAGAGTCACGCCAACCACATCAGTCAGTGGCAGGCCAACCAGCCACTCCGTCACTGGGTCCATCCGGGGGACATGCGACACGGGTGCAGGAGAAATCGGAGCGATCACGGAAGGGCCTTTGCTGGCATTGTCCGGAGAAGTATGTACCGGGCCATGTGTGCGCAGTGAAGCTCCTCTGCTACGCAGGCGAAGAAGATGCCGCCGGTCAGGGAGCTATTTTGGAGGACCCCCCACAGGACGAGGAGATCATTACGGAGGATATTTCTCATCTACATGCCTTAAGTGGTAACAGCCGCTTGGTTCCCTTCCAGGTAGTGGGCGAGCTGGGGACTATGGAGGTACAGATTTTAATTGACACAGGGAGCACTCACAATTTTCTGCACCCACGCATTGCAGAGCGCCTGCAACTGGCGCTATCTCCAATTCGTCCTTTCCGGGTTTACGTCGGCAATGGGGCGTCTTTGATGTGTTCCCATGTGTCTCGTCGTACAAAATTGGCAATACAGGGAGCTCATTTCCTAACTGACTTACACATACTGGAGATCCATGGTCCAGATGTGATTCTCGGCATGTCGTGGTTAGAATCATTGGGGAAGATTTCAGCAGACTTCGTCGGCAAGACTTTGGAGTTTCAACAGGAGGGCAGGCCAATTACTTTACAGGGCAAACTCCCTGGTCCGCAACAGATCTCATTACATTCCTTGGCATTATTGGCTTCTTTTTCAGATGCCCACGAATTCTATGAGATTGTGACCATTGAGCCAGAAGACGACGCAGCCTCACTGCTTACTGCTGAGGCTGTTTTCCCGCCGGATTTGCCGGTTGATTTCAGCCGGGTACTGGAGGAGCATCGGGGCGTTTTCGCCCTTCCCGAAGGGATGCCACCAGCGCGTACTTTTGATCACAAAATTCATTTATTGCCGGACACCAAACCTGTCAATGTGAGGCCATATCGATACCCCTATTTTCAAAAGAACGAAATTGAACGTCAGGTAAAGGATATGTTGGATCAAGTAATTATTCAGAGAAGTCAGAGTCCATTTTCATCACCAGTTCTGTTGATCCGGAAGAAAGACGGTACTTTTAGATTTTGTATTGATTACCGCGCACTGAATTTGGCGACGGTACCAGATCATTTCCCGATTCTCACTGCTGATGAGTTATTTGATGAGCTCGGGAAGGCAAAATTCTTCACAAAGCTGGATCTTCGCTCGGGATACCATCAAATCAGAATGCATGAGGCAGATATATTTAAAACACCTTTCCGAACCCATGATGGCCATTTCGAGTTTTTGGTAATGCCGTTTGGCTTGACGAATGCCCCTTCTACTTTTCAAGCAGCAATGAACAGCATTTTTCAGCCACTTCTCCGGCGATGCGTCATTGTATTCTTCGATGATATTCTGATTTACAGCCTTACTATGGAGTTACACTGCGAGCATTTGAACGAGGTACTATCGCTCCTACGCGTTAATAAATTCTATGTAAAATTATCCAAATGTTCGTTCTGCAGTACTACTGTTGAATATCTGGGTCACTTAATTGCAGATGGGGAACTTAAGGCTGATCCGAAAAAAATTGAAGCTATGACGGCTTGGCCATTACCCCACACTGTACGGCAGCTGCGAGGATTTTTGGGCCTAACAGGATATTACCGCCGCTTCGGAGCAAACTATGTGGTGATTGCAGCCCCCCTAACTGATTTATTGAAGAAGGAATCGTTTGTGTGGACACAGGCAGCAACCGACGCTTTCACTGTCCTCAAAGGGGCGATGACTTCAACACCGGTATTGCGGCTACCGGATTTCACAAAAACTTTCTATGTTGAAACCGATGCTTCGGACATCGGCATTGGAGCGGTTTTAATCCAGGAAGGGCACCCAATTGCTTTCTTCAGTCGAAAATTAGGGCCACGACGACGGGTGGCTTCCACCTACCATAAGGAACTTTACGCTATCGTAGAGGCGGTACAGAAATGGAGGCAATACCTCTTGGGGCGAGAATTTGTGATTCGCAGCGAACAGAAAAGCTTAAAGGAACTGCTGCAGCAGGTAGTGCAGACTCCGGATCAGCAATTGTACTCCGGAAGTTAATGGGCTATAAATTCAGAATTGAGTACAAGAAAGGCATCTCCAATAAAGCAGCTGACGCGCTCTCACGGCGGGAAGAGACTGATACTCCGCAAGACCCGCTGCTGACATTAGCTGCGTCGCATCCTGAGCTCTCGTCGTCAGAGAAGGATGCATCTATTTTTGCTGCAGTCGCGCACCCGGTTCCTAAAATCTTGGATGTTTTGCGACGAGAGGTAGCATCATCACCAGAGCTGGTGGAGCTGACAGCAAAGATTCAGTCGGGGGAAGCCCCTGCCCATTTATCATTCACGGATGGACTGATTTACTTCAATCGCCGAATTCTGGTCGGCCAATCGTCTCCAATAAAACGGCTACTGATGGAGGAGCACCATAGTACACCATTAGCAGGGCACCCTGGGCATGAGCGGACGTTTCGGTTACTGGCAGCAGGCTTTTATTGGCTGAAAATGCGAAAGGATGTCAGGAAGTTTGTCGAGGCTTGCGTGGTTTGCCAATCTACGAAGTACTCGACACAAAAACCGGCAGGTCTCCTACAGCCTTTGCCGGTCTCCTCTCAAGTATGGGACGATATATCGATGGACTTTGTCACTGGGCTTCCCCAATCGCGCGGGTACACAACGATAATGGTTGTTGTCGACCGGCTGTCCAAGTACGCTCACTTCGCAGCTCTCCCGACACGCTTTGATGCTTTACGCGTGGCACATTTGTTTGTCAACACAGTGGTTCGGCATCATGGATTTCCCAAAACCTTGGTGTCGGATCGGGATTTGGTCTTTCTAAATGCAGTTTGGGAGGAAATCTTGCGCCTCAGCGGGACTAAGTTGAACTTCACGACAGCATACCATCCCGAGTTAGATGGCCAAACGGAGATTCGTAACAAGGGCTTGGAGCAATATTTGCGGGCGTTCACAGCCGACAGACCGTTGACTTGGTCGAATATTTTGCCATGGGCGGAACTCTCTTTGAATTGTTTTCACCACGCCGGCCTAGGCACCTCTCCATTTCAGGCCTTGTATGGCTGCGAACCACCTCTATTGGTGGCCAGTGCACCGTCGGCGAAGACTCCCCCCAGCGGGGAGAGTTATTAATAGAACTCCGTCAGAATCTACTGCGTGCCCAGCAACGAATGGCGGCTACAACGAACAAACATAGGAGAAATGTCGAATATGACGTGGGCGACTTCGTGTGGCTGAAACTGCAACCGTACCGCCAGCACTCTGTTGCGTAGCCGATATCGGCAAAGTTGGCGAAGAGATTCTACGGGCCTTTCGAGATCTTGCAGCGGATTGGCCCGGTGGCGTATAGGCTGCGGTTACCGGAGGGCAGTAAGATTCACAATGTGTTTCATGTTAGCCTCTTGCGAGCGTTCGTCAAAGATGACCCGCAAGTTCCCTTGCCGTCAAAGTTCGTAGGGAACAGACCCATTGCCTATCCAGTGGCGATTCTGGATTCCCAGGTGCTGTGGCATAACGGAGCAGCCGTGGAGCATGTGTTAGTAAGATGGTCAGATGGATCAGAGTCACCCTCATGGGAGCTGTTCGCAGACTTGAGAAAGCGATTTCCAACTCTTTCCCTTGAGGACAAGGAAATTTCTAAGGAAGGGGGAGTTGTTAGGGACGGTCCAGCTAAACCGACCAACGACACCAACATCACAGATACAACAGAAACACCAGCCAGTACTGAGGAAGAGGAAGAGAGATCAGCTGCGACGGATGAAGAAGAGATGCCGGAAGCGGAGGTGCCGGAGGAGGAAACGACAACCCGGAAGCTAAGGCCGCGAGAGAACATCAAGCCTCCGAACTTCTACAAGAATTACGTCGCCAAGTGAGGCGCGTAATATCTTTAGTTAGTTATTTCTAATTTTTTGTTTTATTTTGGATTAGTGCTATTTAATTTCTGTTACAAACGTTTTGAGAGTCGGGCGAATTATAAGCCCCATCGGGTTTTTCTTTGTTGGTTCTTTTCCTGATGTTTAGGTTAAGTTGAACCAACCCTAGGGTCCTTAGTTTATAAATAGGGCTTTCATTAATTCCGCAATGAATAAATGAAGAATTATTTGCCCAAAATACTTGCGTAATACTCGTGAAATCTTAATCACTGCCGACGGAGAACTCTCTCCACGCCAGTTCGTGACTTTTCAGCCGCCG
Source organism: Salvia hispanica (assembly GCF_029641045.1). Classification (NCBI taxonomy): domain Eukaryota; kingdom Viridiplantae; phylum Streptophyta; class Magnoliopsida; order Lamiales; family Lamiaceae; genus Salvia; species Salvia hispanica. The sequence continues at coordinate 938,835 of NC_142697.1, forward strand.
ACCCCGTTGTTGAGGGCGCCGGATTGTGGTGTTTCGTACGTAATTGCAGGTTATTCTTCGTTAGGGATAGGAGATCCCTAACAGAAGTGTTGTTTAGTAGCGGAGAGCAAGGTTACGGATGCAGAGGCATCGAGGGCTGTAAGCTTATATTTGGCATTGGTTACGGATGTATGAGCTTGGGATGTCAGTTCAGCCTGCACCATGCGCGCGAGGAAGTGGCGCAGTGGTGGATGGAGAGATTACAGAGACTCATTAAATCAGGGATTGGTTATCATAACGTAGCTTTTGTATTTTTGGTAGTCATACATATTTTCTCTCCTTTATCAAGGAGTGAAACCTAGATGTAACATACAATCGAGTTCTATTCAACCGATTTTTTCGGCACTCTTATATATGGAGAAATGATGTTGCAAAGGTTGTATACAATCTCTCAACTCATTTAATATATGTTTCCTCATGCAGTTCTCTTCTATCTCAACTTATTTTATAAGTGGTAGGAGTATGTGTTTCTCTTTTATCTCAACTTATGGTACGATGGAATGGAACGAGGGTGGAATGGAATGGAATGAAGATAGGAATGAAATCTCAATTTCTTTGGATTTCCTTTGCATTTTCATCCATTCATTTATTCATTCCATCACACCAAGCAAATGAATAGAATGGAAGTAGGAATCACATTCCATTCCATCATACCAAGAAGCCACTAACAAATTACTCCCTCCGTTCCATAGTAGTAGAGTCATTTTGCCATTTTGGTACGTTCCATAGTAGTAGAGTCATTTCCTTTTTTTGGTAAAAGTCAACACATTTTTCCATACCTACTTTACTCTCTCTTACTTTATTCTCTCTACATCTCTCTACCTTTTTCATTTCCTACTTTATTATTCATTTACTTAACTCACCTAACACAACTTTTTCTTAATTTCCGTGCCTGCCGAAAAGAAATGTCTCCACTACTATGGAACGGAGGGAGTACATGTTTACACGTAAGTATTCATTCTATAGACTTAAGTCTAAAGCTACACAAAGTTGCAGGTCGGCCTAGCCTTGTTGACAAACCTTTTCATTCTTCCCCTCCCACTTCTGAAAGAGCTAATAACAAAGATAAAAAGCATGACTCCAACAAACACACACACTGATATAATAACCGAGTTTGTCAATCCAAAGTGTTCCATGTAAGGATTGGTCATGACGAACGAAGCTCCATAAGTCACTCCGATAGATGCCATCGATACCAGCATCGAGAACGTCGCGAGCAGCGGGAAGATCCACTGGTCCGAGGAGCCGGTGGTGGCGAGGAACAAGATTGCCACGAGAGACGAAATGAAGGACACGATGTTAACACGAACAAACTGTTTGTATTTACCGGGCTCTTCAATAGCCATTACTGCCTGCCCGGCTTTCAGTAATACGCCCGTCATTGGATGGGGCTTGGTTTCTTGCCATACGCTGCCAGGGGGGCTGACGGCCGCCTGGAAGGCCATGGTCGCTATCAGGACCGCCGCCACCATCGTCATCTCCGCGAACCGAGGCAGGCTTACGGCTATTGGCCGACTATTAAATCTTTTCAGGATTGATTTCATTCGGAATATGCACTTGCTTTTCGAAAGCTATGGTTCAAGACATCCAGTGCTGTTTTGCCACCGGAATTCTTTGTCAGCCTCAGTCCTTTCACATTTTCATTCAAGTAATCTAAAACCTGAAATAGGATCATTTCATTACTTCAAATTAAAATCTATAGCAGTTTACATGCAATATGTTGTTGACGTTCTAATATCAAACGACGTTGTTTTCTTTATAAATAGACTGAATCTTTTAACTCATCGATAGTGATGTCACGTATGATTTCTCTACTATTATATCAGAAGATATAATCGCAAATACTCCCTCCGTCCCGGATAATTCGTCTCATTTTGACCGGGCACGGGTTTTAAGAAATGTAATGAAAAAAGTGGGTTGAAAAAGTTAGTGGAATGTGAGTCCTACTGTTATATGGAGTATTAGTTTTATAATAAAATGTGAGTAGGAATGAGTTAGTGGAATATAGGGTCCACTATCAAAAAAAGTGAAATGGGACAAATTATGTGGGACGGACTGAAATGGAAAAATGGGACAAATTATCTGGGACGGAGGGAGTAAATGATTCTTAAAATTTAGCTTAATCTCATAATTTTTCCGACAGTATATATAATTAAAAAAGTAAATTACCTCAAGTTGATTAGTCCTGACAGCAAAATGCAACAATGTCTCTCCATCATCATCCTTTGCACTCGCTAGGTCTTTGTCTCCAAGTTCCTTTACCAAAACCTTCAAAGTCCCGAGCTGACGATGTTTCACGCACAAGTGCAGCACAGTCTGTCCGCGATGCAGCCTGGCCGTGGCCGCAAAGGAATCCAGCCTTAGCATCTCCTCTAGCACCGCCACATTCCCTTTGACGGCCGCGACATGAAGCGGGTTCATATCATGGCCGTCTCGCCACCAGCACATCTCCGGGGCTATCTCCATCAATCTTTCCGCGATCCCCGCGTTCCCTCTTGCGGCCGCGAGGTGGAGAGACGAGGAGCTGTTGGAGTCGAGCTCGAGAGCGAGCTCCGGATTGATCTTCAGCACCTCTGCCACGACGCTTTCGTGTCCCTTCTTTATTGCAATGTGTAACACGTTTTTCAGACATGAGGTAAATGAAACTACATCAAGAAGGTGTTGATTTGTTTGGAGGAGTTGTTTCAGTGTTGCTAAATCTCCAATTATTGCAGCATCATACAGTTTCTTTTCTGCCATACTTTTTCACTCTTTTTATTTTACATAACAAGTAAGCTAGTGATGTGTGAATGCATCTTGCACTTAATTACACACATATATATAGAGTACAAGCTCTCCCTCTATCATGCAAGAAAGAACTAGGAAATGTTGTTAATTAGATTGACTGAAGAAAAGTATTTAAGTCTCACAACATTACAAGAATCCATTCATTGTCTCTATATATACAAAACCATAAGTTATATTGTGCAATGTATAAATAGATACAAATGAGAACAATAAAATATGCACTATATATAGAATTGTTTGCAACTAATATCCCTAGCTGATGTAATAATACCGCAGAAATAATACATCACAAATCGGAGTATTATATATTGAAAAGGAATTATCAAACAAATAAAGTTATTAGGAAGAAAGATTCTATTTGATCTCTTCTATATATGACATGCATATTCGCACACACTTGCAAATGCAACAAACTAATCTAGGGAAGTTTGAAAAAGACCTATTATGGCAGATATAGAAGAAGATTCTGCCTTAATTACAATTTCTCAAGGATATATTGTAACGCCCCACTTTTTCAAACCCTAATTTTCGGGTTACAAAATTTTTGCATTAAATGCCTTAAATGCTATGATATGTGGATTATTTGATGAGTATTAATTGCATAGTGTCTTTGTGACCTAATTGCGTATGAGAATTGAGATTGAGTTGAATAGTCAACTTGTTGAAATGATGACATGGCTATTGAATAGTCAAAGATGTGGAAAATATGACGTGGCCGTTGAAAGGTCAATGCGTTGAGAGAAGTGAAAGTGAAGAAATGATTGTTTGGGTGTGAATATTTGATGCGGAGAAATATAATTGTGGGCGAATTATTTTCCTAAGGGATGAGTGAGAATTTAATAGGAGCATTATTTAATCATGTGGAATTATTCGATCCCTCCTATTTTTATTTGGAGAAGAAATCCTATTATTCATGGATTTAATTATTTGTTTGGGATAATTATCCAAATTAAATCCAAAGTCCAAATACTCTATAATTCCTACATGGAATTTTCGAACTCCACCTTTGATTTTCTATGAGATTTTCGAAAATCTCATATATTGTGGGAGAATGGATTATTTATTTATTTGATCCCTTATTTATTCTATTCCATGAATAATTATAAATATGCTAAAATATCCTAGCATATCTTGCCAAATCTAAGGAGATCTTACCATATCCTAATTTAATTAGGATTTATACTAAATCCCTTTTGGAGAATGAAAAAGTCACGCCTATTTCCTATTAAATTGGGGAGTTTAATTATTATTTATTCTGCTCCGTGATATATTATTCTACTCCGTGAAATATTTGAATTTAATTATAGGCTAATTAAATAGCCTATAATTTTCGAAATCCCCATGCTTCTCAACGGTTTTAACGCCACTCTACTATATCTCTACCAAATCTTCCAAATCGTGATTTATTTAATTATTGGATATTATTATTTGACACTCTATAAATAAGAGAAAGACCCTAACCCTAGAGATCAAGAAACCGGCGCCCACTCTCCCAAGAATTTCGAAACTTCTCCCCCACTCTCTCTAAATTTTCTTCAAGTTTTCTTCAAGATTTCTTCATGAGAAGAATTCAAGTTGAAGTTCAAGATTTTATTGAAGAATCAAGGCTATAACTTAGTTGCTACCGATTGTTCTTTTGGAAAAGGTACTTTAATCTTTGATCTCCTCTTCTTCTACCGATTAATCGGTGTTCTTGAGTCCACATGCATTTAGATTGAGAGAAGGGGGAATAAATTGATGAATTTTGGGATATATGTGTGCAAGTGTGTGTGTGTGAGACCGTGTGTGTGTGTGTGCATGCCTCGGTCGGCGTGCACATGTGTTGTGATCATGTGCGTGTGTTGTGTGTGTGGAACACTCATGCGTGACATGATTTAATGGTGAATTTGGAGTTGTTATTTGAATAAAAACGATATGTTGATCATACCTTGATTTTGATTGATGATTTTGAAAATGAATCGATGGGAAAAAGGGAAATATGGGAAACATGCATGATTTGAAATCAATGATTGAAACTGATTTGTGATACGCCTAATTTAAAGGTGATACTTCGCGCTCTCAGCGTGATAAACGAGGAGAAGAGAATACTTGCGAGATAAGCCGACGAGGTGGGCTTTCTTTTAAAATAAGGACATTGTCCTAAACTGATATTGATGAGAATGAGATATGTGTTATCATGCCTTGATTTGTTTTGTCGTGCCTATCCCTCGTGGCTATGCCACTATTGATTTAATCGAATTCGGATCCTTGTAGAGCCGCAAACTCTACTTGGGTTAGTGTACACCAATGTTAGACCGAGAGTCAGCGTACGGGTTGGCCAGTCTAGTGACTTGGATTGCGGCCGCATTCCTTGTTATGTAGAATGAGGATATGGTAAACGTCGATGAGAAAAATGGTTGCGCGACCATGATATTGATAAAGAAAATATTTTGGTGCCTCGGGTCTTTCTAAAGTTAAAACCCCGATGGACACTTGAGAATGGCATGATAATAACTATAATTGTGATAAAACTGTTTTCGGCATTGAGTCCACTGAGTATGATTATAAGTACTCAGCCCTGCATGTGTTTTTTCCCTATATGCAGGTTGAGCGGTGGCGAGCGGGCGACGGTGTTGAGTAAGGAATAATAAGATGATCTGTTGGTACTTAAAGTGTCGTTGTGTCTCCATACATAGCCTCACTTCTCTCTTGATCGCTTCCGCTATATTATGAAAAATTGTTATCTTTTGGTTGGGATGAATACTTTTATTCCGTGGGAATATTTTGGATATGGAACACTTGAGAATATTTTGGGAAACTTTGATAAGCATTTATTGTGATAAGCCTTTTGTTGGATATCTTTGCTAAGGCAGTATTTCTTGTTGGAAATTTGACACACAACAGAGGAACACTCAACAAAGATGAAATATGGAGGACAAGTATTTATAGGATTCTCACAAAAGGATTACAAAATACACAAAAAACAAAAGTGCTTCAACACTATAAAATCTCTCTTCACTCTTTCTAACTTGAGCTACGGCTCTTTCTTTCTTTCTATCTAAGAGCTTCGGCTCTTACAAACACTCACTCTTCTTTCTCTCTACTTATGAGCTACGGCTCATTTCTCTAAATCTCATTCACTACATTTTCTTTTCTTATGATTGATCCTTATGATACAATGAACTATAACTACACCTATTTATAGATTTTTGGAGATTGATAAACTAGCTACCTAGTATACACATCTCCACTACGTGTCATGATTAGCTTAATTAGAAAGGCCATCACATGCTAACCATAAATTCCACCGCCTATTACATATTGGATTTGTGGCTTCATTTTGACCATGAACAAATAACTATTCTTCCACTATATGACGTAGAGGACTTGTAAGCATCTTTTTAGCCATGAGAAATCACAAAATTTTCACCACTATTACGAGGTGGTGATGCAGCAGCTTCGTCATTTTTCTTAATCTTGAAGCAATTGAGTTTAATAAACTCAACATTTCTCTCCTACTTAATTGTTCATTAAATGTTTCGGTGAAATCCCTTTTTAAATGGAACCCTAGCCTATGATCTTTGATGCATTTAAGTCCGCCTAGTTAACGATCGCCGCATTTATTATACCCTAGATGGGCGGGTCGTTACATATATAGGACCCCAGGAGACTATTCAAAAGATGATGCTCATGAGTTATTCAAGAACAAGGACAACAAAAAAAAAAAAAAAAAAACAAATAAACAAAATATCATCTATATATGTGAGCAAGGTGGTATTACAACTTGTAATACTATTATTATTGATCGATCAAATCATTGTACAAGCTGTATGCCGTTTTTCCACACCAGAACTAGACAAACCAGAGCCGCCATACTTAACCCTTAACTCACTCTACGAACGCACACAAAGAAAGTGAAGATAATGTTTAGAGACATGCAACCAATTGGAAATTTCCCTTTAAATTTATATTGAAGGAATATATATAGATATACATTCTGGGACGGATGGAGGTGGGGTCGCGCGGGCTAGGACGGCCCCACCGTCGGCCTATGAGTATAAGAAAATTCATTAAATTCTACCCTTTGAGCCGCTGTTAAACCCCACATATGTGCTCCGACCCCACAAGTTTCGTCTCTTGGATCCGTTACGTATGCATGCACATATAACGAAATGTTATGCTACTAATTTTATTTGAGCCCAATATGTATGCACTACTTTAGTTTCCATGGTCTTATTTATTCGGTTAATTGCCTATAAAATTTTGAAGTTTAGCAAAATTTTAGTTTGTCCAGCATATTTCAAAATTTAAATGATAAATCACGAAGTTTTAAAAATTCGCAATTGTATTATAACGATTTTTGGGGCAAATACAATTTTGAGTTAATGTGCACGTGTGACATTTTCGAAATAGAATACACTAAAAAAGGAGGAAAAAAGATCACAAAAATACATCTCTGTAAATATTTTATTTTTTATTCGTTCAATGTTCTTAAAAATATTCGTGAATTAAATTAGAAGGTGAATACAAGTGGTTAATGATTTTTATATACTTATTGATCTTGAGATTTTTATGGTATTTATTGATTATTAATTAAAATATGCATAGATATGTGCAAAATAGTGTGATTAAGTAGACTAATTCGGAATAGGAAAGATATGAAAATGGAACTTTACTGGCACTCTAATTTGGTTTCTATAATGTGATATGATCGATTGCTATACGATACTAGTGATTTATATATTAAAAATTCTACAAAAAAATATATGCTGGCGAATATTTTCAGAAGCATAAAATGAAAATATATAAATAATTATGATGAAGAAAAGACTTTGGAACATAATTCTTAAACGTTAAATCATGGTACACAAGCTATATTAATTCTATGTTAACTTGTATATATAGATGTTTAATGATAATCTGTTCAATAATTAGGATCGCCTCTCGCTTATTAATACTTGTATTCTGGTTTTAAATATTACCATACCTTATGGTACCAGAATTGTGACATTTCCTTATTTAACTGATCATCGATCGGTTAGGAATGTTACAGGACCTCTTGAAATGGAAAATGAGACATTCAATAGCGGACGGAGTCCAACAAAATGAACACATTGCATGACAGAAGATTAGCTGGATTTTAGAGGAAAAATAAATACTCCACATTAGATATGTTTTATCCATCACTCAAATATCAAGAAATGAAAGTGAGAATAGATCAATCTAAACCAAATCTGCACTTTATTTTATTGTCACATGCAACAAGAAAAAAATGATTCCACACAGTGGAAGTAGACCAATTATTATGAAAAAGACAGAGAATGCCAAAGGAAAAGGAGATTCTTTGAGTAAAATACTTAGTAGTTGTGATCCATTATTCTTTGCTGAAGTTAGCTTTAGTATGTTTGAAAGATGAGATAGTTTGTCAGTTATTTTGATTAACACACAAAATGAGTGAGAAAGGAAAAGAAAATGAGATATCTTTATCATCCTCGGAGGCGGAGGAGATAGAGATGGTTGATCACTGGAGCCACGAGCATCCGCTTACGTTGGTGGATCCTCGTATAAGAGATGTATGTTATAGTTGTGGACAATTATTTAGCAGCGGAGGGCAAGCTTACGGTTGCAGCATCAACGGATGCCAGTATTCGAAATTATTACACGAAGAATGTGTAGCGATGGCGAGAAAGATACAGCATCCATTGCATCCTCGGCACATACTCATCCAACAACACGAACCATATTGGTCGCTATGTAAACTCTGTGAAAGGCAAAGTTGGGGCATTCTTTACAAATGCACAAGCTCGGGATGTAGCTTTTTCATGCACCCGAGATGCGCGCAGGGAGGTGGCGGTGCGGTGGCTGAGCAAAGGTGCACCAACATACATCATACGAGCCACCCTGACCATGAGTTGAAATTGTTAAGGAAAAGGTGTTCCTTCACGTGCGATGCTTGTGGCACCACGCGCAAAGGGAGTTCGTATATATGCACCCAAGGTTGTGAATATTGGATCCACGAGAGATGCGCATCCTTGCCTATAACCATCGGAAGGGAAGACCATCATCACTCTCTCTATCTTTCCTTTCATGTCCCACTTGAATACATCAAGTATGACTATAAATGTGATGTTTGCACCAAATTTTTGTTCCCCCAATATTGGATATATCATTGCCAGCTCTGCAGATATATTGTCCACGTCAAGTGTGCCTTCAACAAGTCCGCCATTCGGTATGTAGTATCATTACTTATAATTAGGGATATTAGTCAATGCATGGGTTTCGGGCTGCATTGACATCTATATTTATAAAATCATTCACTTATCATGTCCAACAGAAATGATGCAAATGCAAAAGACATTATCCATCTACCAACTAAAGAGGTGGTCGAGGAACTAATAACACCTTTTGTGATGAAACAACGAGGAGGAGGAACATTGATACCACCCATCGATGGTAAATTCCTTCATCACGAGCATCAACTCACTTTAGTCTCGTCATCACCAAAAGGCGACCAAGAAGATGAAGAAGAAGAAGAAGAAGACGAGGAGAATTATGGAAAACGATGGGAAGTCATATGTGACGGGTGCATCACTCCTATATCTTCTTCATCACGTATGAGTTGCGGTGAATGCAAATATAACCTTCACATAGCGTGCTTTCACTTGCCACCTCAACTCTCCTCTCTTCCATTCCACGAAAACGGCCATGAGCTGCTTCTCAAATCTTGTTACAAAGTTAAATCTATGTATCACCTAGGTTGTAGTGTGTGTTACTATTCTATGAATGGGTTGTTTTACGGTTGTACAAAGTGCGGTTTCATGGTAGACATCAAGTGCGCTTGTATGCCGGCTACCATACATCACGCAGCTCACCCACACCACCTCCTAGAGTATGCCACCTTGTCGGATCTACGCAAAGACATATACTCACAGAGAGAGGAACGGTTATGCAGAGAGAGAAGGGGGTGTAAACAGAGTAAATTGATTTTGAATTGGAAAGATTTAATTTGCAGGTCATGGGAGGGAGGAGGAAACGCGTGAAAAGAAAGGGGGGAAATCTTTGCAGATTTTTATTTATTTAATTTATTGTTCCAACATGGAACTGAGTCCAATAAATATTCCTCACGGAAGGGAATTATTAAATCCACCAAGCACCAATTATTCAACACGCTACGTCATAAATAAAAAAATTAATTCTGTCAACTCGCATTCAAACCCTAAATCAAATTAGGTCACAAGAATATCAGATAATCATATTTACTCGCCAAATAATCCATGGACTCCACGGCGTTAAAAGCATTAAATGCTAAAATTAGGGTTCGAAAAGTGGGGCGTTACATAACTACTCAACCCTACATATATAACTCCGGCAACTACACAGCGACACAGTTTGGGCTGACCTTCTTGACAAGTCTTTTGACCCTTTTCCTGATTTCCGTAGAGCCGAAAATATAGATTACATGTATTGCTGGACCGAATATAAAGGCTATTATCAAAATAACGTTGCCATATTGAAATGATACCATATTAGGATTCGTCATGACCAAGGAAGCTCCATAAGTAGCTGCGATAGATGCCATCGATAGCCACACAAAAGACGTAGAGATCGACACGAAAATCCACTGGTCCGACGAGCCGGCTGTGGAGAGCAACAAGATTGCGATGGTAGACGAAACGAACGACACAATGTTAGCATTGACGAATTGTTTGTATGTTTTGGGATGTTTAACAGCCATGACGGCAGAGCCGGCTTTGAAATATCGGCTTTTCTCTTCATCGAATCCGTCCTCTTGCCGTACGCCGCCAGGGGGGCTGATGGCTGCCTGGAATGCCATGGTCGCTATCAGGATGGCCGCGACCATCGTCATCTCGGTGTACCTCGGCAAGTTTTGGAATATGGACTGATTAGAATATTTTTTGAGGATTGTTTTCATTTTTGTGTATGTACCTTGGTCTCGAACGCTTTCGTTCAAGATATCCAGTGCTGTTTTGCCAGCGGAATTCTTTGTCAGCTTCTCTAGTTTGTTATTTTCCTTCAAGTATTCTACAATCTGAATTAGTTTCATAGGGTGATTTCATTAGTTACACAAATTGCCGATAAAATCATGAAATTTGAACTTCGGGTTCGTCCCACAACTTAAGGTATCAATTATATTTATTACTATAAATCAACACAAATAGAATTTGTTTTAAGGTATAATATAGTATAATATTAAAAGAGAATTCAATTTTTTGTTTTTTTTTTTTTAATTCGAACCGAACCGAAAGACTGAAATTAGCTAAAAGTTTAAACAAATGCGAACCGAACCAAATTTTAAATTTCGATTTGGTTTGCTTCGGATATTCATTTTGCACACCTCTATTTAAGCCCACAGGACAGCTACGAAAAAGACTAAATTTCACGGTTCTTGACTGATTTTAAAATAGTGGGACTGGTCCAAATTTTGATTCACATCAGATACGATACGATACGATACCACTCAAATCAAAGCCTACGTAGGACAAATATTTCAATTTTCATGTGTTTTTTCTACAAATTTTAAAAATAGCGGGGCGTGCCAAAATTTGAACAAATTTTATGAATTTTACTTGTGACGATATGCTCTATGGTGCTCTCACAATTCAAAATAAATGAAGTACCTCAAGTTGATTAGCCCTCACAGCAAAATGCAACAAAGTCTCTCCATCATCATCCTGTGCATTCACTAGGTCTCCCAACTTATCCACCAAAATTGTGAATGTCCCAAGCTGACGATGTTTCACGCACAAGTGCAACACAGTCTGTCCGCGATGCAGCCTCGCTGTGGCCGGAATGGTGTCCAGCTGAAGCATCTCCTCCAGCACCGCCTCATTCCCCTTCATGGCCGCAACATGAAGAGGGTTCATATCGTGGCCGTCTTGCCACCAGCACATCTCCGGGGCTATCGCTAGCAATCTCTTTGCGATCACCACGTTTCCTCTTGCGGCTGCAAGGTGGAGAGACGACGTGTTCTTGGAGTCGAGCTCGAGAGCGAGCTCCGGGTTGATCTTCAGCACCTCTTCCACGATGCTGTCTTTTCCATGCTTTATTGCAATGTGCAACACATTTTTGAGACATGGGAATGAGACTACATCCAGAAGATGTTGATTTGCTTGGAGTAGCTGTTGAAGTGTTGCTAAATCTCCAATTGTTGCAGCATCATACAGTTTCTTCTCTGCCATTTTTTTTTTTCAATTCACTCTTCTTTTTTTTTACATACAATTTAGCTAGTGATGTGTGAATGCATCTTACACACATATATATAGTGTACAAGCTCTCTCTCAAGAATGAAGTAGGAAATGTTTAAAGTAAGACCATTCAACTCTAGCTAGCAATCTGTCAAGAAATGATCAAGTCTGGCTAGCTACTCAAAAGGTTGACAGTTGACTTTAGAAGCTAGAAGACTTTAGGGCGTGTTCGGTACTCCCTTTTCGATTTTGCGTGTAATAAAACACGGTAGAATTAAATATGGATGGTCCCACATAAGTAGATTGAAAATAGGCTGTTCAGTGTTCGAGTTTCATCCCAGATTTGGGAATCCCCATTTGCACCCTTTTTACAATTCCACAGGCGGAGCACAGGCGCTGCTGCAACGTCTCCGCGACGGCCAGCAGTGCTCCGTCGTCTCCGGCTGCTCGCACTGCTGTCTCCATAGTCGTTGTCCTTATACAGGCCACACAGTTGAGAGCAGAAACGGGAATGCGTGAGCTGAATTAAATGATTTAGATTTTTAAAATGACATTATTCGCCATAACTTATTCTTATATGTTAAATCATTCAACAACTCATTTATCAAACAACATTCTTGTCGAATGTAATTTTTTTTTTAATTCTATAATAGTACTCCCTCCGTCTCAAGATAAGTGACCTACTTCTTTTGGAAACGGGATTTAAGGAATGATATTTAAATAAGTTAAAGTGGAGAGAGTAAAGTACGAGAGAGGAAAAAGTAGAGGAGAGAAGAGAGAATAAAGTATGTGGAGAATAAAATAAGAGAGATAGCTTTTTGCTAAAAATGGAAATAGGTCACTTATAGTGGGACTCCAAAAAGGAATACAAGTCACTTATCTTGGGACGGAGAGAGTAGAATTTAATCATATTTGAATTTATGTTTACCATTGTAGGGGCATGTTAGGATGCCATCACCCCTTCAAATAACATCATACCACTATTCCTAGTCATTCATTTGTACACGTGGATGAATAATAAGCTGCCACGTGGCAAAAAAAATCCAAAAAAGACGGCCAGCAATATGCTGTACATTAAACAACAATTTTTCTTGTCCAACAATATCCAACACGCTATACAATAATCTATAGATTGTTGTGCAGTGTTTGTAATATTGTTGTATAAGTGGTGTCACGGTGTCACTTTAAGAGGGGTTGTCATTTTAATACAAACCTACCATTGTATCTTTAATTGTTATAGTACTATATATTATAAATATAGGACTAGGCCGAAACCCAAACTTTTATAATTAGGGCATGTTTGATAAGTTAGTAATACCAATATAGAAAATTATATATGGACATTTCTAATTGTTTGATATCATAGTTAAACTTAATTCAAAGCCCAATAATAGACAAGGGCCCTATCCAATCTTACCAAAATTATAACTTTAACTATGTTTATGTAACCCACCAATTTGTCAAGTTAAGCCATGTTATATACTATAGTACTATACAAATTTAGATAATTTCTTTTCAATCAAACAACAACGAAAAAAAATCATATCTTTGCATATCTTGACATGAAGCCCATATTTCTTATCTTGTTTTACATAACTTCTCATATCCCATTTTTTTTATCAAACGAGTCCTTAGAGTTAAAAAATTCGACCCTATCAAATTCCAACTTGATTAACATGCTCCAAGGCCTAATATAATATCACAATACTATTTAAGGAAATCTTACCTCACAAATATTAGTATTATCGAACGAATAAAGTTATTAGGAAGAAAGTTCTATTTGATTTCTTCTGTGTATAAATAGGTCAAGTCGAGTAATATATGACATTAAATCCTTCGTCCTAAGTTGTTCAAAAAAAGACCCATATTTATGGGCAGCTATTATTACTATTATTACTATTATTATTATTATTATTTTTATTATTATTATTATTATTATTATTATTATTATTATTGATTTTATTTTCAAGTTATATGTCATTTTAAAATTCATTATGGATATTATGTTCACATTACAAAATAAAAAAAAGGTTAAGGAACAAGGCATTTTTTTATTGATAAAGAATTGGAATATAAGGAACAAAGAATCTAATAACTTGTGTGTCCATGTTGGCATTATGGTAGAAAGGTTAATGTTTGGAATCTATCGTAACGTGACATTTAAATTTCAATTCATTTTACAATAAAAAATGTCAGTGACATGTTTTATTTAATTAGAGGGACATTAATTTATGTTTCTAAATACATAATCCATATCCATATCTATATCCATATCCATATCCATATATCCATATAAAAAGCGAGTTTTGACTTTATTTTGAATATATAAAACTTACGGGCATGAATGCAAATATTTATAATCAATTTCAATAATTTAATTAAAACTCTTTAACGGCTGGTATATGTTAATATTTGGCTGAACAAGAATGAAGAAGCCAAGAACTTTTCAAATAAACTAGCCGTTGGATATTTGTTGAAGACTCTATTTTGGTGGTTGTAACGGTTTGAGCTCAAAGGAGCTGAGCTGTGTTTTTGGTTGGAGTAACCGCACGCACACACACACTAGTATATATACAAAGTGTGTGAGAGCAGAAGATTAGATTCAGATAGCATCCGAGAGATTATACACAAGAGAGAAAGGAGAGTTTCATCCATGTTTGCGAGTTCTCGTCTGTGTGATTCAGAGAGAAGCAAGTAGAGAGAGTTGAATGTTCTTCTTGTTGTAATCTAGAGCTAGTTGTTTCCTTTGTAACTCCATCTCCGATTAAGATCAATACAAAAACCATCTTCTCCGTCCGTGGACGTAGGCTACGGCCGAACCACGTTATTTCTTGGTGTTCCTTGTGGTTTATTGTTTTCTTGTTCGATCACATTCACAACGTGGCGCCGTCTGTGGGAATTGAGGCATAATCGCGCAAGGAAGAAGAGATGTCGATATCCAGATTCGAGGCTGAGAAATTCTCAGGGAAAAATGATTTTGGTCTTTGGCGTTTGAAGATGAGGGCCATGCTGGTGCAGCAGGGGCTAGCCGAGGCCTTGAAGGGAGAAGACAAAACGAAGGTAGCTGAGGAGCTTGATCCCAAAGAAAAGGCAAAAAGGGATGAGATCTTCGAGAGAGCGCATAGTGCTATTATTCTGAATTTGGGGGATAAAGTTTTAAGAGAGGTTGCAAGAGAGACAATCGCGGCTGGGATCTGGACCAAATTAGAGTCATTGTACATGACTAAGTCCCTTGCAAATCGTTTGTATGTCAAGCAGAGGCTGTATTCTTTCAAGATTGTTGATGAGAGGAGCATAGAGGAGCAGCTTGATATGTTCAACAAGATCATTGATGATCTTGAGAATATTGATGTGAAGCTCGAGGATGAGGACAAGGCAATAATATTGTTGAATGCTTTGCCAAGATCTTTTGAGCAACTGAAAGATGCAATGCTCTATGGGAGGGAAACCTCCATAACAATGGAAGAAGTGCAGTCAGCCTTAAAATCCAAGGAGCTTCAGAAACAAGGAAGCAAAGGGCACTCAGATCCAGTGGCAGAGAGTCTTGTGGTCAAGAATGCAAAGGGAAAGAAGGGATTCAAGAAGAAGGGTGCCGGATCCAAGCAGCCATACCCTCAAAAGGCAGGACAAGATCAAGAAAAGGAGACTAGATCATGCCACTATTGCAAGAAGCCAGGCCACTTAAAGAAGAATTGCTTCTCATGGAAGAAGAAGCAAGCTGAAGAAGAGACTGGGAAGAACACTACTGATTTTGCAGAAGAGTTGGAGATTCCCAAAGCTCTGAATGTTTCTGACAACTATGAAGAGCTCCCTTGGATAGTGGATTCTGGATGTAGTTTCCATGTATGTCCAATCAAGAGTTGGTTCACTGATATGGATGAAGCAACTGGGTCAGTTTTACTGGGCAATAACAAAATATGCAGAATCAGAGGCATAGGAAGCATTAGGCTCAGGCTTCACAATGGAACTATAAGGTTGCTCACTGGTGTGAGGTATATACCAGAAATCAAGAGAAATTTGATTTCTGTAGGAGTTTTAGATGCTTCTGGTTATACTTGTGTTCTCTCTGATGGAGTTATGAAGATAATGAAAGAAGGAGAGGTGATCATGTTGGCTGAAAGAAAAAGGAGCTTGTATTATCTGAAGGCATCTGTGATCGCTGGTGCTGTGAATGCAATTCAGAGCCTAAGTTTAAAAACATGGCATCTTAGGCTGGGACATTTGGGTGAGGCTAGAATCAAAGAACTAATGAAGAGAGATCTGATTTGCATAGATGATCCGAATGAGCAACTGGGATTGTGTGAGCAATGTGTGTTGGGGAAAAGCAAGAAGCTCCCATACCCAAAGGGCATTCACAGTTCCACAGCCCTTTTGGACTATGCCCATAGTGACTTATGGGGGCCAGCCACTCCAGTCACCATAGGTGGAGGTAAGTACTTCTTGTCCATTATTGATGATTTCTCTAGAAAGCTCTGGGTCTTCATATTGAAGGAGAAGTCAGAGGTTTTTGTGAGGTTTAAGGAATGGTGCAGAGAGGTTGAGGTTGAAAAGGGGGGGGTCTCTTAGATGTTTGAGGACTGATAATGGATTAGAGTTTTTGAGCAGAGATTTTGATTCTTTCTGTAAGGAAAAAGGAATGAGGAGGCATAGGACAGCTCCATCTAATCCACAACAAAATGGTGTTGCTGAACGTATGAATAGAACTATATTGGAAAGGGTTAGGTGCATGTTGTTTGGTTCTGGAATGCCAAAAAGATTCTGGGGAGAGGCAGTGAGCATGGCTGCAACTCTCATAAATAGAAGCCCTTCATCTGCAATAGCTTTTGAGACTCCAGATCAGAAGTGGTATGGAAGAAATGTGGATTATTCAAATCTGAGAATTTTTGGTTGCATGGCATATGCTCATATCAGGCAAAGCAAGCTTGAGGCAAGGGCTCTGAGATGTGTTATGATTGGCTACCAGAAGGGAGTTAAGGGGTACAGGTTATGGTGTGTAGAGCCAGGAAATCAAAAGGTCATCATTTCCAGGGATGTGCAGTTTGAAGAAAGTAGAATGCCTTTCCTGGAAAAGGCACAGGCCAGCAAGGAATCAGTTAAAGAGAAGGTGAATTCTGAGTGTGATGGCACAGTGCAAATGGAGTTCTTGGAACCTGAGAGATCAGCTCAGGTGGAGGCTTCTGAGGAGGATGAAATTTCTGACTCTGAGCACCATATGGCTGGGCAGCAAGAGGCTGAACAAGAAGCACCAATTCTTGATAAAGAGGGATTAGGTGGTAGTGCAGAGGAGCCAGGAGTTGTTTAGCAGGAGCTGAATGATTATATGCTGACCAGAGATAGGGCAAGAAGGATCCCTAAGCCTTCCTCTAGGTACAGTGAGGCTGAGTATCTGTTGTATGCATTATGTGTGGCAGAAAAGATAGAGTATGCTGAACCATCAAACTTCCAAGAGGCCATGAAGTCTAATGAAAGTAAACAATGGATGAATGCAATGATTGAGGAGATAGAGTCTCTGATGAAGAACAAAACTTGGGTGCTTGTCAAGAGGCCAAAGGATCAGAAACCAGTCAGTTGTAAGTGGATATTTAAAAAGAAGGTGGAGGCTGGAAACAGGATCAGGTTTAAGGCAAGATTAGTAGCAAGAGGGTTCACTCAAGAAGAGGGTATTGACTACAATGAGGTTTTCTCTCCCGTGGTAAAACATGCTTCAATCAGAGTATTGTTAGCAGTGGCTGCTCAAAGAGATTGGGAGTTGGAGCAGTTGGATGTCAAGACAGCCTTTTTGCATGGAGACTTGAAGGAAACCATATATATGGACCAGCCTGAGGGGTTCATCATGCATGGAAGTGAGGATAAAGTTTGCTTATTGAAGAAAAGTTTGTATGGCGTAAAACAAGCCAGTAGGCAGTGGCATATAAAGTTTGATGAACACGTGGAAAGAATGGGGTTTGAGAAATCTGAGTATGACACCTGTGTCTATTTCAAGAATAGAAATGAAGCAAGTGTGGTGTATCTACTACTGTATGTTGATGACATCTTGATATCTGGCCCAGATAAAGTAGAAATTCAGAGAGTGAAGCAGATGCTAGCTGATGGTTTTGAGATAAAGGATCTAGGCAGTGCTCATAGAATACTGGGCATGGACATACAGAGGAATAGGAAAAAGAAAAGTTTGTGGCTGTCTCAGAAAGATTACATAAGGAAAGTTATACAGAAGTTCCAAATTGATGGCAGCAAAGGAGCCTCAGTTCCAATCTCACTGCAGTTTAAACTATCTAAGGATCAATGTCCAAAGAGTGAGGCAGAAGAGAGGGAGATGAGTAGGATTCCTTATGCCAACATAGTTGGAAGCATAATGTACATGATGATATGTACTAGACCAGATATTGCACATGCCATCAGTGTGGCAAGCAGATATATGTCATGTGCTGGAAAAGATCATTGGTTGGCTCTAAAATACATTCTCAGATATTTGAAAAGTCATGATGATTTGGGGATATTGTTCAGATCAGAAGACATGGGTGAAGAAGATGCTTTGATTGGTTTTTGTGATTCAGATTATGCAGCAAATCTAGATAACAGAAGGTCCCAATCTGGATACATATTCACATTATTCAATTCAGCTGTGAGTTGGAAGTCAAGTCTTCAATCTGTTGTGGCATTATCAACAACAGAGGCTGAGTATATCTCTTTAACTGAGGCAGTAAAGGAGAGTCACTGGTTGAAGGGAATTGCTAGTGATTTTGGAGTGAGACAAGAAAGTGTAGCAGTGAAGTGTGATAGCAGCAGTGCTATTTATCTAGCAAGGCATCATACTTTCCATGAGCGCAGCAAACATATTGATGTGAGGTTGCATTTTATCCGGGATGAGATAGATAAGGGGAAGGTTAGGGTGGAGAAGGTCAGTACACAGCATAATGCTGCAGCATAATGCTGCAGACATGCTCACAAAGGCTCTACCAAAGTCCAAGTTTAACCATTGCTTGGATTTGGTGGGGGTGGTCAGAAACTAGTGTCTCAGGGATTGTTGATGGAGATTTGGTATGTGGAGATTCTTAATCATCCAGGTGGAGGATTTGTTAATATTTGGCTGAACAAGAATGAAGAAGCCAAGAACTTTTCAAATAAACTAGCCGTTGGATATTTGTTGAAGACTCTGTTTTGGTGGTTGTAACGGTTTGAGCTCAAAGGAGCTGAGCTGTGTTTTTGGTTGGAGTAACCGCACACACACACACACTAGTATATATACAAAGTGTGTGAGAGCAGAAGATTAGATTCAGATAGCATCCGAGAGATTATACACAAGAGAGAAAGGAGAGTTTCATCCATGTTTGCGAGTTCTCGTCTGTGTGATTCAGAGAGAAGCGAGTAGAGAGAGTTGAATGTTCTTCTTGTTGTAATCTAGAGCTAGTTGTTTCCTTTGTAACTCCATCTCCGATTAAGATCAATACAAAAATCATCTTCTCCGTCCGTGGACGTAGGCTACGGCCGAACCACGTTATTTCTTGGTGTTCCTTGTGGTTTATTGTTTTCTTGTTCGATCGCATTCACAGTATATATTTGTAATTCATTGCTCAAACAAACTTACTATATATTTGATGAAATTAAAAAATATAAATTCCCGTCATTATTGCATTAAAGTTGGCAGTTTCTAATTGACGAGTCAAACAATGCAATTAAGGCAACGAATGATTACTTTATGTGTGCACATAGACACGATCTGTCGGTAGGAACAATGACGTTTTTATATTTTGCATTAAATTAGGGTTAAGCAATGCAATGAATGATTTTTAAGAGTAAGTTCAAAGGCTATAAAATAGAGGAAATGAAAAGGTTCTAAAGATGATTATGACATTTTGTGTGAGCTAAAAATATAGTATGACATATGGGTACCATAATTCAGGTGGAGGCACGCCAACTATCCGACAGTTCACAAAGACTCCTCCAAATTGCTGTAGGGGGGTCTCTTTGGCGGCGGAAGATGTGCTTCGATGAGATAAATCCGAGAATCTGGAGATGGCCTTTGAGGAGTACTAGGCCAGCCGTCCATCACGAGTAGGACGGGCTGGACCTCGGCTTCCTCTTGCATTGGCTGAAACAGAAATCAGAGCGATCATAGGAACCGGCGAGCCACCGTTCGTAGCCATAATGCTATCAAGTTTCGTGTCTTCAGAGAAAAGGGTTTTAAGATTAATAGGCCATCGTATATTTTCTCTTACTAATTAATTGTTGTTCTATGGTAAATGAACAATGAGCCATAGTATATTAGTTTCAATTGCTATATTCAATTTATTTTAAGTGATTATTTTTATCACTTATTTGTTTAAAGTTATTGGATTTACCGAATAGTTAACTCATTTGATGATTTATTAATTTAATCCATCTTAATGTATTTGACTCATTTAAGTTTTTGTGTTCTTCACAATTTTATACAAAAAAACTTTCTTCTGTTTTTCAACAAACTGTACAATTTTAGAATACTTTTCTTTCATCTATCTTTATTTTTTGCATGTTCTTTATTTTGTGGTGTAATATTTAAAAGAGACTTTACTACATAATTATTTATAAACTGAGTGTGTTTACAAATTAAAGAATAATTGACAAAAGAACTAAAAATCATAAAATGGAATACAAGTTTATAAATTAATCAATCTTTAATTTGATTAATTTAAACTGAAAAGAAAATATAACATTATCGGTGAATTATTGACGATTGGCAATTAATGAAATTAATGAATGTCTCACTTTATAGAATTTAATTGAAATTAACGGCCATTTAATAAGCAATTTTGAATTTAAGGAAATGAGATTGATTAATGGGTAAACTGTTGATTGATGATTGGCAATTAGCGAGTTTAATGTATGCCAAACTGTCAATTCATACTTAATTTATGGGATTGGTGATATTAACGGACCATTTGATATGTACTCGGATATATCATCGGTAACTTTTAGTTATTTTTTATTGTTCTATTTTTTTAAAAAAATTTCATGTTTCTGTAAGGCACCAAACAAATATTGTTGAACAGACTATATTCACTTTGCGACAATAATGAAAAGTAAACATTTTTCTTTGTAAATATGAATAACATATAGTAAAACATTGAAAATATATTATACCCTCTGCTTCCACGTTATTTGAGAGACAATTCTTTTTCGCAGTTATTTTGAAAAAAAATGCGCATATAAAATTTTATGAATAAAATGTAATAATTATATTTTAATTTTAGTAAATATTTATTAAAAGTATGGATATATGTACATTGAAATTATTTTCAAACTTCTACATTTACAAATTTTTGTCTATATTTATGCACAGTTATCAATACTTTCATTATATAATAAAATTGTTTTTTTTCTCTCTATTTAACTAATAAAACTCCATTTTTTAAAATCGTGCCGAAAAGTAATGTCTCACTTACAGAGGGACAAAGAGAGTATTATTATTTTTATTTTATATAGATACTTTATAATTTGATGTAAATAATATAGACCGTGCATAGCACGGGTGTCATACTAGTCTACACTAAAAATCATCCTCAATTTTTTTTGTTTCAACTAAAATTAAGGGACGCAATAAAAAGCCTCCCAAAAATGCAAAAAAGGGTGTAGTTGTAACGCCCCATATTTTTAACCCTAATTTTCACATTTAATGTTTTATTGAATTCCGTGGAGTCAATTAAATAAATGTCATGAGTAGAATGTTTACATGATATTAGTATTTGGTATTTTTTTGTCCTAATTCGATTAAGTGGTTGATTGTGGTTGACTTAATTAATTCCATTTATAATGTGAGGAGGCGTATCGAGTAATCTAGTGTTTTTATGTGTTCGTGCGAAGTGAATTTTAAATACTACTCCCTCCGTCCCGCTTTAGGAGTCCCGGTCGGGCACATGTTTTAGGAAAAAAGTGTTTAATGTGTAATAAATAAATGTTTTAGTGGATGTTGGGACCCACTTTTAGTTGAGTGTCCAATAAATAAATGTTTTAGTGGATGTTGGGACCCACTATTAACACTTTTTTATTAGTTGTAGTGGATGTTGGGACCCACTTTTAACACTTTGTAGGCATTTTTTATTAATTTATCTCAACCGGGACTCCTAAAGCGGGACGCTCAAAATTGATCAACCGGAACTCTTAAAGCGGGACGGAGAGAGTATAAAGGTTGTTTAAGTGCTTGGAATAACACCAGCGCACTAAATAATTTGTTATACAAATTTGAATTGTGATTGTGCAATCACAGTTGGAACTTAATAATCCTTTCCTTGAGGATTATTTATTTGACTCAATTCCGTAACAAGTGTGATAATTAAATAAATAATGGAAGTCCAATCTTTCGACATACAATCTCTGCAATTAGTATATAAATAAAATACAAGGGTCCTGGGCCCAAATGAATTGAATTAAGATCCTAACCTATCCTTAGCCCAAATCCTAGATTTTTTATCTCGAGTCCAAAGACTCTTTTCAATGCGTTTTTTTTAACAGCTCTCCAATCTGCAAAATTCCGGCCATGTTTGTTTGCAAGGAAAGTAAAATTGTAAAGGAAAATGATTACTAGGATTTTGATTTCTAGCATTATGATTTCTGTGATTTATGATTCCGGAGAAAAATGATTATATAGAATATGATTAATGAAAAATATGATTATTGTGTTTGGAAACATGTCAGGATTTTGAACTGCTATTAAAATAATTTGATGAATAAAAAAATGTAAAACATATAATAAAATACTCTCATTAACTGAATTATTATTTTACATTAAATTTAAAATAGAAATTATAAAAATAAAAATAAATAATCTATATAATCGGCTAAAAAAAACTAAAATACTAGCAAACTTAATCAAAAGAATCTTCAAATATTTGACGGAGGCATGATTGATTTTTTTTATATATAAAATATTCATCTCTACATAATCAAATCCGCAATGTAGATTATCAGAATTAATTAAATTTAGTGGAAATAAATTAGTTATGGGCGAGAGAAATGAGGCGTATTTGATAAGTAGTGGAAGAAACAGTCTTTTCAAATTAGGGGAAAAAGAATACCTAGGTTTAGGTTAGGAAAAAGAATCCTTAAATTTCTACATATATTTCCTAGATTTTAGGAATTAGTTTCCTTTCCTTATTTTCTTATAATTTTACCAAACATAGGAATTTAATAATTATGAATCATATTACTTCCCCATTTTCAACAAACACTAGAATGTTACAATTGGGAATTAGATTATTTTCCCAATACACAATACATGTCAAACAAACATGGCAATTAATCCTTTCCAATGAGTTTATACTTATCTATTTCACTTTCTTTTACACAACCTGCAATCTCACATGTCACAATCTGCTTCACCCAATTTTCTGTTAAGGACTCCCTCCTTAACCGTGATCGGCGGTTTAGGCTTTGTCGATCTGTAGAGTTTCCGGCGCCCTAACGTAGGGTCGGGCGTATTATTGTTTTATTCATAATCGTGAAGTACGAACAAATGCGCTATTTATAGGCTAAGGATCCTAGGTTGATTCGAACTAATCCTATTCATCTCGGAAAAGAATCAACAAAGAAAACCCAAAACGAACCTTATAATTATGCTCTACAGTTATTCAAAAATAAATAACAAAAGACTAATTATTCAAAAGAAAAGAAATAAAAGAAAAATAAAATAAAAGACTCAATATCTATTTGGGAACGAATTCGCCCAATCTATCGGGCGGGCGAACGTTCCTCTTCCCCAGGCGACGGTGTGTGCGTGGGTTTGGAGTGAGTGTTTTTCTTTGTTTTCCTTTTGGTCAATCCGCCGTAGTTGATTTACGCATTGAAGAGTGTTTTTTCTTTCTTTTTGGGCTGCCGGAGCCTACTTTTTTGGGTTTCTTATGGAAATGAGTGGGCTGGAAATTAATTTTTTTGTCCAAAAGGGGCTGCAATAATATTTGCTGAACTGCAATTATGTTAGTAATTAAAGTGGTGTTCAAATAAAATATTTGGGCTGATTTTGATTTAAATAATTCCCTTGTGAGCCGGTTTTCTTTCGTAGAAATTTTTGGGACGCAAGCAGCCGGCTGGCGTCGTCGCGATGCCTTGGGCTTCCGCAAATTAATCGAAATAAATAAATTCACTATTTTATAAGTTTGCCGAATTAAGTCGTATGAATTAGTTGAGTTTCGAATCCGAAAATTCCCGTGATCGATAAAATAATCGAAGCCTTAGGATGCATGCATCTTATTTATTTTGATTCATTGTGTTGATGATTGTATTTATATTTATATTTTTAAAGGTGTTTCCTCGCAAGGGAGTTGTGGTCGAAGAAATAAATTAACTTGTGAAAATTAAGCGAACGATGTGGACCTTCTTTTAAATAAGGACTATGTCCAAAATTATGTTTTGAATTTGAAAAGGAGGTAGATATGTTTATCACGCCAAGTTTATTTTGAAACCTATCTGAAGTGGCTTTGCCATGTATGTTAATCGAATTCGAGTATTTTTATGGTACTAAGCCTTGCATGTGTTTTCCTTACGTGCAGGTTGAGCGGCGACGAGCTTGGTGGTGTTGAGTGCTGAAGTTCTGGTTGTCGTTTTCTTTGATCTTTGAATGTCGCCATGTCTTCACACATTGTTGGGTCTAAGTACTAGTTTGATTCACTAATTATCAGGACCTCTTTGTTCTTCTACAAGAGGGCAAAGCCAGACCCTCACCCACGCGGCTTATTTACAAGTAATTGAATACAAGAACGAACGCTTCAATTACAGCACAAAGCCCCTAACTATTACAAAGTAACATGCCAAACTTTAGTCACTTGTTCCCGAGACACCTCTGGAAAACCCTAGACCCGAAGTTCCTGCACACTAGGTAAAGAAGTTAGTAAACCACAAATGATCCTTTCGTATCTAAGACAGAAACTAAAGTAAAGCTCAAGAAAACAAGTTATCGGCTTAGACACTGCCGATAGCACCAAGTTATTCAACCAGAATCAAGATCCAAGGAGAACACAGAAGATCAGAAACCCAGACATCGTCACATAACCGATCTAGCCACATCGCCTCCTCAAACACCGGATCAACCACCGATTCACCGTTGAAATTAGGTCACCCTCACAGATCTCACAAATCATCGCCATTCGTCGTCGTCACATGCGGAAACCAAAGTGGTTACCGTAGCTGAAGCCGTCATGGATCAATACTCAATAATACCGAGTATTTCATCGGAAGAAGTCATCGGAGAGTCGTCGGAGGAAGGAAAAGAGAGAAGAGAGAAGATCGCCAGAAATTGCCATCGAAAGAGAGAGAGTGACAGTTTCTGAATGAACGAAGAAACAAACACACTTGCCTCACAATATCAAAAGAAACCCTGAATCCAACGGCAGTAATCGAGGATCCGTGTGAGCTGCGACGTGGCTAGATCTCAGTCGTGGATTATATGTCACGGTCAAAGCAGGCCAAGACTTTGGGCCTTCATTTAATTTTGATTGGGTTGAATAACACAAGCCCAATAAGATAAATGTCCATAAAATCTTACACACATGACTTCATTCCTTCTCTTGAACGCTTCCGCTCAGAAATTACTATCATTCACAATTACGTTTTGAACCCTATCTGCTGCTGAATTATTGATTATGATACTCGTTGTCTCTGGATTTAATGTCAAGACATTATTCTAATGTCTCCTCATTTATTTGAATATTAAATGTTTCGGTCAAGCTCTTTATTGAAACCCTAGATAATTTCTCGTTCTTAAAGTCTCATTATTCGCGACCACCCGCATTTATTAACCCTAGAATGGACGGTCATGACAGTTATAGACTATTATGTCCTGAACTTAAGGACATTTTTCTTTGTGTCCTAAATCTTGAATATTTCTCAAAATTTTCAACGCTAGTAATTCCATCAATATTTATGTGCCCTGTTAAGATATGTTTGTTGTATTGTTAATGGTATTGCTCAATACAATCCACTTTCCAACGATAAGTTTTGTTACTTTATTTAAAAAAATAAATATACATATAAGTATAGTTTATACCTATAGGCCAGGGGATGTGATCAAATGAAAACTTTAAATATTGTACAAACTCAACTATGATCTGACTATTGAAAAATGTCAACAGATAACAAAAAAGCATCAACTTGAAAATGTCAATAGAATTTCAACTGTAGTCAATGATTGATGATGTGTTGATACTGTGTTGACATTAAAATCTTGAAATTTTACACTATATTGATATTGTATAGAAACTGTGTTGAAGTTGTGTTGAAAAATTTTGAGTTTGTACAATATATAAGTTTGCATTTTATCAGTACCCTATAAGCTAGAGCCATAAATTAAATTGTTAAAAAAAAGGAATACTCCCTCCGTCCCATAAAAGTTGAGTCGTATTCCTTTTTAGTCCGTCCCAACAAAGTTGAGTCATTTCCTTTTTTAACAAAGACAAAACATCTAATCACTCTTACTTTATTCCATCATTTACTTTACTCTCTCTTATCTTTCCTACTTTTTTTATCTCTCCTATTTATTTAATATAAATTCTTAATCTCCGTGCCTAAAAGTTTTGTCTCAACTTTTATGGGACGGAGGGAGTAATATCTTCACACTGTAAGTGTTCTGGCCTTCTGGGCCTAGGCGTTAAATAGGGATATTGACAACAGAAAATTCGGACGTGGCAAATCATAGCCCCAAAGTTGGGAGACTTTAGGCTAAATTCTGCTAACTGTTCGCTATAAGTAGTCCATTTTGATTTAGGTTGTAAATATTTATTTCTTTCTTCAAAAAATGTAAAAGAAAACTTTTAGTGGTAACGGGATCACTATTTACCACACAATGCAGAATACTTGGACTTTTTTGTTCAAATAAACTAAAAAACAAAAAACAGTATGATAGAAATATTTTTATTACAATTGATAAAGAAAGTCACATACAAACAAGAAGCGCAAAGCATGCTTTCACCGTAAAAATATAACAAACATGTCTATTCAACAACCGCATCATGGGAAAGAACCGAAAAGAAAACACACTTCTCGATAACAACACACAATCCAACATTAAAGTAACATAACTATTCAACCCTACTCAAAGGTGAATTCCATAACTCCGGCAGCTACACAAAGTTGCAGGAGGTGGGCCCAATCTTCTTGATAATTCTTTTCACGCTTCCCGTCCCACTTCTGAAAGAGCTAATAACAAAGATAAAAAACATGACTCCTGCGAACACACAGGCAGATATGATAATAGAGTTATCCAATCCAAAATCTTTCATGAAAGGATTGGTCATGATCAACGAAGCTCCATAAGTTACTCCGATAGATGCCATTGACACCAACATCGAAATGAGCGCTAGCAGTGCAAAAATCCACTGGTCTGACGAGCCGGCCGTGGCGAGGAACAAGATTGCCACGAGAGACGAAATGAATGACACGATGTTGACACGAATGAACTGTCTGTATCTACTGGGCATGATAGTAGCCATTACTGCTTGGCCGGCGTAGTACATCGCCCCGGGTTCATCCTTGGGCTTGTTTTGTGACCATACGCCGCCTGGGGGGCTGACGGCCGCCTGGAACGCCATGGTCGCTATCAGGATCGCCGCCACTATCGTCAGCTCAGTGAACCTAGGCAAGCTTAGGGCTATTGGCCGACTTGAAAAACTTTTGAGGATTGTTTTCATTTTTGGATATGTGCTTGTGTTTCGAAAGCTCTCGTTCAAGATATCCAGTGCTGTTTTGCCAGCGAAATTCTTTGTCAACCTCTCTACTTTGCCACTTCCCTTCATGTATTCTACAACCTGAAATAGTATAATTTCATTAGTTAGACTGGCAAGACATATATTGATGCAAAACGTATAGAAATTGACTGAACGGAGAAGAAATTCAGAGAAACCCTAGTTTCAATGAAAACGAAATATTATTATCAAAATTCAACTGCGGCCCAAAATAAAAGCAACGCTATTTATAAGCGTCTAAAAAACCCTAGAAGTTCAAAAGGAAATAAAACAGAAAATTAAAAATTAAAAATAAACCCGAAAAAACAGTAAATTGCAGTTTTCGCCCATGTCAGATGGCCAAAATCCATCATCCATCATCGCGAGTTCGATCCCAAATTGCGTTTCGCATGTCTCGTGCGAATTTCAAATCATTCTGACACCGCAGATTTAGCTTAACCTCATACTTTTTCCGACAATCCATCCTTTAATTATCAAACAATTTCACTTCCATCAATTGGCAAGACATGCAAGCACAAACTAACAACATATGCACAAACTTAAAAACAAATTAAGTACTTAAATTACCTCAAGTTGATTAGTCCTGACAGCAAAATGCAACAATGTCTCTCCATCATCATCCTTTGCATTCACTAGGTCTGTGTCTCCCAGTTCCTCCACCAAAACCTTCAACGTCCCAAGCTGACGATGTTTCACGCACAATTGCAGCACAGTCTGTCGGTGATGCAGCCTCGCCGCAGCCACAAAGGCGTCCAGCCGAAGCATCTCCTTCAGCACCGCCTCATTCCCCTTCACGGCCGCAACATGAAGCGGGTTCATATCATGGCCGTCTCGCCACCAGCACATCTCAGGGGCTATCTCCATCAATCTATTCGCGATCCCCGCGTTCCCTTTTGCAGCCGCGAGGTGGAGAGACGACGAGTTGTTGGAGTCGAGCTCGAGAGAGAGCTCCGGGTTGATCTTCAGCACCTCAGCCACGATGCTTTCGTGTCCCTTCTTTATTGCAATGTGCAACACGTTTTTCAGACATGAGGTTAATGAAACTACATCAAGAAGGTGCTGATTTGTTTGGAGGAGTTGTTTGAGTGTTGCTAAATCTCCGATTGTTGCAGAATCGTACAGTTTCTTTTCTGCCATTCTTTTTCAAATTTTCTTTTCACTCTTTTTCTTTTACTATCATAACAAGTAAGCTAGTGATCTGTGAATACATATTGCACTTAATTACAAACATATATAGAGTACGGGCTCTCCCCGTTGGATATTTTAGTGTAATTGGATTAACTTGATTGATTAGTATTATCATAATGAAACATCATATAAGTCTGAAGGTGCGGAGTGCACGCTTATGTGAATTCAGTATGATGTTAGGGGCGAAGCCCCTTAACAAATGAACGGGGTCCGGGGGCAGCGCCCCCGGGTAGCGGGGTCCAAGAGGCGGCAGCCCCTGACGGGGTCCAAGGGGTAGAGCCCTGGCTGGGGTCGAGCTGTGCAAGAAGTTCATCCGAAAATGTAATTTCTGAAAGTTTAAGGACTAGTTTGCAATTTTGGAAACCTTTGAAAAATAGTTATTTTCGGTTATGAAATAAACTGATAAAACTAATCAATTCCTTTTGGTTCTGACATGATTTTTCTTAGACATCAACATAAGAAAGTTCTGTTTTCTCTGAATTTTATCCGATCAAATATTTTGGTAGAACTACCGAAATTGATTTGATCTGAAAGTGATTTCATCACGACTTTCAGATTATCTGTTCTGTTTTCTGTTCAGTATTTTGAATCTCCCAAACACTCCCTCTATCATGCAAGAAAGAACTAGGAAGTGTTGAAAGAAAGACCATTTAAGTCAAGCTAGCTATCTGTTAATTAGATTGACTGAAGAAAAGTATTTAATTAAGTCTCACAACATTACAAGGATCCATTGTCTCTATATATACAAAAACATAAGTTATTGTGTAATGTATAACTAGTTACAAATGAAAACAATAAAATATGCACTATAGAATTGTTTGTAGAGACTAGAGAAATTACAGAACCACTTAAGTTGCAACAACCCTAATTCATGCAACTAATACCCCTAGCTCCAAGGCCTAGCTGATGTAATAATACCGCAGAAATAATACATCATAAATCGGAGTATTAAACTGAAAAGGAATTATCAAACAAATAAAGTTATTAGGAAGAAAGATTCTATTTGATCTCTTCTATATATGACATGCATATTTGCACACACTTCCAAATGCCACAAACTGATCTAGCAAAAGGTTGAAAAGACCTATTATGGCAGGTATAGAAGAAGATTCAGCCTTAATTCCAATTTCTCAAGGATAGGACCCTTGGAGACTTTTCAAAAGAGGATGCTCAAATTATTCAAGAAAAAGGACAAAAAAAACACAACCAAATAAAAAAAATATAATCTGTATATGTGGACAAGATGATATTACAACTTGTAACATTAGTACTGATCGATCAAATCATTGTACAAGCTGTATGGCGGCTTTGCACATAAAATTAGACAAACCAGAGTCGCAATTTAACCCTTAACTCAATCTCTACGAATGCACACAAAAAATGTGAAAGTGAATGAGATAATGTTTAGAGACAACCAATTGAAAATTTCCCTTAAATTTATAGTAAAGGACAACAGATATACATTATGGGATAGGCGAGGTGGGGTTGCGCAGGCTAGGATGGCCCCACCGTCAACCTGCGAGTACTAGAAAATTCATTAAAATCTATCATTTGAGCCGCTGTTAAACCCACGTTTGTGTTTCGACCCTACAAGTTCCATCTCTTGAATACTGTACATAACATATACATATTGTCACACCTCAACCCCTCCTTGGCATATATACTTATAATAAAAAAATGTATAAATTTAAGTAAAGAAATCATATATTATTAATTATATCACCATCCAAATACCATAATTACAAAAATCCACAATTTATTAGCTTATTTACAAATATTCTACATCAGCACACATAATCCACAAACATTTAATATCATCAACAATCAACAGTTTCATATCCATGTGCATATGCATATGCCTCTATGTTCAATTTATTATTCTGTGACAAATCAAGTCCGGTATCTGCCCAGGATTTCCATTGTATACGACCCGTAGGTCCCATTGCCTTTGTACATATATATATGACTCGAAGGTCCATTGCCATTGTATAATATGACCCGGAGGTCTCATTGCCATTGTATAAATATATATGACCCGAAGGTCCATTGCCATTGTATATGACTCGTAGGTCCATTGCGACCCAGGGCAAGTCTATCACATATCCTCTTTAGTCAAATGATTCATATAATGACAATAACATATATCAAACATATCCATATGTTCTATCAATTAACTCAAATAATATAGATAAATATATCCATTTTACAAATCACATATCCACATCATATTACACCATCAATATCAAATAACACAACCATTTCAAACTCACATTATATAATTCAAATATTCACTCCAATTTAACACATAACGATCAGTCACATAAAATATATAAAATTAAAAGTGTGATTTATACAGACCTGACAAGTGATCTACTCGAACTCCCGATTCTATTTCCTATTCTACAACTCATATAACTCACCATTTATTTTGACTGATTTCTCTCAACTCACCTCTCCGGCTTTTTGTTTTTCTCTCCCTAGCTCCTCCATCACTATGTTTTTCCTCCCTAACTTATGAAATCACAATGGATAAATTTAAATTAATGAGAAAGTTGGAGCCATTACCAAAATTTTGTTTGCTGTATATCTTTAAAATCTGACACGTATAAATATACATACGTGTACCCATACCAAGATAAGTACTACTTATTTAAGTTTAATTAATAACATAAATTTGCAAATATTTAAGTACTCTAAAGTTTCCATGGCATTTAAGCATATACGTCACTTTAAACTATAGTCAAGTTTTTTTTTATTTTATTCTGTTGTTTTTGCTTTTGATTTTTGCTAACTAATAAAAAAAAATACATGTACTAATTTTAACACGTAATGATATGATATATATCATTATAAATTTAGTTATATTGATGAGTAATTAAATATTTTCTTCTTAGATATCCATTTAAAATGTCTTATGCCAATAAAGGATACATAAGCTGTAAGGATTGAATATGCCAAAATATGCAAAATAATGCATATTTCGGGTTACGAATGTTACACATATACATATAAAAAAATGTTATGCAACATATTTTATTTGAACCCAATATGTATGCACTAATTTAGTTTCCGTGGCCTTATTTATTCGGTTAATTGCCTTTAATATTTTGAAGTTTAGTAAAATTTTAGTTTTTCCGGAATATTTCAAATAGTAAAATTTTAGTTTTTCCGGAATATTTCAAAATTTAAATGATAAATCATGAAATTTCAAAAATTCGCGGTTTTTCCATAACATTTTTGGGCAAATCCGATATTGAGTTAATGCACACGTGTAACATTTCAAAATTCAAGTACACCAAGAAAAACAGGAAAAGAAGATCACAAAAACATATTCTTGAAAATATTTTCTTTTTTATTCGTTCATTTTTCTTAAAAATGTCTATGAACATGGTCCCACTTCATATATCGTGATTCGTGAGTACATTATTGACAATCCTATATGAGTACTAACTAAAGATTATCCACAGTGAATCCCTTTTACCGATCTCATATTTCAAGGAATCGATCCCTTGACTGAACAAGAATATGTGGACCTGAGCATGTCGCGTGACTGGAAGCGAAGCATAGGAGAACGTTCTTTTGTGGGTATATATCATTATCGGTTTTTGATATTGGATCATTTATAGCATTACTATATATTCCCTTCATTGCACGTTAACCTTAGTTTTATAATGAAATGTAATTGAAATGAAACTATTGGAATATATGGAATCTAATATAAAGTGAAACAACACAGGTAATGCCAGACCTTCCAAAATGTAAATAAATGGGACATTCAATGGCAGAAGGAGCGAGTATTGTAGCTGCGTCGGGAACGTCAATTTCCAACAAAATGAACACATGGCATATGGCATGACGGAAGATGAGCAGGATTTTAGTTTGGGAAGATGAACTGGATTTTAATGAGCTGTCTCTAGAGGAAAATAGCTTATCCATCACTCAAATATCATAAACGAAAGCGAGAATACACTCAATCTAAACCACTTTTCAATTGCTGGATCGAGAGAAATATATGTCAGACTGTGATTCATCAGTTTGTACTCTTTAAAAAAGAGAAATCCTCAAAGCAAAATATAATACTACTAATAGAGAATACATATCATCAAGAAAAGGATTACTACCACAAATTGAAAGTAGACCAATCATTATGAATAAAAAATGACAAAGAAAATGCCAAACTAAAAGTAGATTCTTTTAGTGAAATACTTTCTAATTGTTATACATTGTGCTTTGAGGTTGGAAGTTTTGTACTATATAAATGTTTGCTCCAAAATGTTTGAAAAATGGGAAACACAAGTATTTTGAGAAGTTAGTTAAAACACAAAATGAGTTAGAAAGAAAATGAGAGAGAGATGGTAGATCACTGGTGCCACGAGCATCCACTTACGCTGGTGGAAACTCGTAGAGGAGACGAGTGTTGTGGTTGTGAAGTGTTGTTTAGTAGCGGAGAGCAAGGTTACGGATGCAGAGGCATCGAGGGCTGTAATTAAGCTCATATTTGGCATTGGTTACGGATCTATGAGCTTGGGATGTTAGTTCAGCCTGCACCTGAGATGCGCGCGAGGAAGTGCTGCAGTGGTGGATGAAGAGATTACAGAGACTCATTAAATCACGGATTGGTTATCATAGCGTAGCTTTTGTATTTTTGGTAGTCATATTTTCATTTCTATACACATATTTTCTCTCCTTAAACAAGGAGTGAAACCTAGATGTAACATACAATCGAGTTCTATTCAACCGATTTTTGCGGCACTCTTATATATGGAGAAATGATATTGCAAAGGTTGTATACAATCTCTCAACTCATTTACTATATGTTTCCTAGGAGTATGTATTTCTCTTTTACTGGGTTTAGATTATGTAAAACTTGAATACCAAATACTTCCTCCATTCCATTAGCAATAGAGGCATTTCATTTTGGGCACTTGTTTTGAAAAAATAATTATAAATAGTTAAAGTGGAGAAAAAAAAGTAAAGTAAGAGAGAAATTATTATAGATAAGACTTTTCTCTACATTAGTCTTTCTCTTACTTTACTTTTTCTCTACTTTAATTATTTATAATTAAATTTTCAAAACGAGTGCGCTAAATGAAACGCCTCTATTACTATGGAACGGATGGAGTAATTGGGATGTATAACTATAATTAACTCAACATTGCATTATAATGTGTGTTAATTAAGTGGTACGTAGAGTGATTAATGCATAGAACCAAATATCTTCATGACAAATTTTGATTAATGTCACTCGCAACTAGTCATATTTTTTCTCTTTTTTCTTTTGAGATGCGATGGCATTCAGTTTGTGCTCTTTAAAAAAGAGAGAAATCCTCAAATCACAATTCATAATAGTTGAGAATCAATTAACACTTTAGTCACCTTCATCAAGAAAAGAAGCATTCCACAATTTGAAATTAGACCAATCATTATGAAAAAAGACAAAGACTAGAAAAAAGAGATTATTTGATTAACATATATACTTTGCCCTAATCCCTTCTCGGTCCCCTTTACCTTTCTCGACTAAGACCTACAATTAAACAGTGAACTTTCCAGTCAAGTTTGCTGCCCAATTCGCAGCTTTCTTGAAGTAGAGCCTCAATATATTGAAAACAAACCGGTATCATCATCGGCAATGTCACCCCATTCAAACCAACCAGAGACGTTCAGAGAGATCTCCATGTTGTTATACGCATTAACCAACAAAAATTTTATATCTTGAGGTCCTTTCAGTGCTATACTACTCTAAGGTGGTATTCGGTTAGCAAGATTAAATAATATCAAGATACAATCAAGGATTAGCTATGACTAATTATCTCATGATTATTCATCTAGGATTGAGTTGTGGGGATGAATCTCATAAACCAAACACACTACAAATTTAATATCGGATACAATCTTGTAAACTGAACACCTATGATAACGCAATTACCAATTACCACACAATCCAAAATACCTGGACTCTTTGTTCAATAAATAAAAAAAACAAACAACATGGATAGAAATATTTCTTTTCAAAATTAGAAATGCTAAAGTTACATATAAACATAAAACAAATTACTCCCTCCGTCCCTGAAAATTTGTCACTTATTTCCTTTTTTTTGTCCGTCCCTAAAAATTTGTCACCTTTCAAAGTATGACTTACATGCCACCAACTTTTTCAACTTACTTTCTATTACTCCCTCCGTCCCGGCTAAAATGACACATTTCTTAGCCGGCACGGGATTTTATGAGTAATTGGTTAATGTGTTTAATTGGAGAGAGAAAATGTGGGTGAAAGTATTAAAATGGAGAGAGAAAGAAAGGTGAATATTTTAATATGGGTGAGAAAAAGTGGTTGAGTGTATTAATTGGAGAAAGAAATTTTCCAAAAAAGGAAATGTGTCATCTTAATTGGGACAAACTAAAAAGGAAAACGTGTCATCTTAAGCGGGACGGAGTGAGTACATTTCTTAAAACTCGTGCCGGATCAAATGGTGTCAAATTTTAAGGGACGGAGGGAGTACATGTAATGTAATGGTAACCCACTACTCGATAACAACACACAATCCAAGACTTAGCTACACAAAGTTGTAGGTCGGCCTAGCCTTGTTGACAAACCTTTTCATTCTTCCCCTCCCACTTCTTAAAGAGCTAATAACAAAGATAAATAACATGACTCCAACAAACACACACACTGATATAATAACAGAGTTTGTCAATCCAAAATGTTCCATGTAAGGATTGGTCATGATGAACGAAGCTCCATAAGTCACTCCGATAGATGCCATCGACACCAGAATCGAAAACGTCGCGAGCAGCGGGAAGATCCACTGGTCCGAGGAGCCGGTGGTGGCCAGGAACAAGATCGCCACGAGAGACGAAATGAAGGACACGATGTTAACACGAACGAACTGCTTGTATTTACCAGGCTCTTCAGTAGCCATTACTGCCTGCCCGGCTTTCTGCAATGCGCCCATCTCCTCATTGAACTTGGTTTCTTCCCATACGCCGCCAGGGGGGCTGACGGCCGCCTGGAAGGCCATGGTCGCTATCAGGACCGCCGCCACCATTGTCATCTCCGCGAACCGAGGCAGGCTTACGACTATTGGCCGACTATTAAATCTTTTCAAGATTGATTTCATTTCGGAATATGCACTTGCCTTTCGAAAGCTATCGTTCAAGACATCCAGTGCTGTTTTGCCAGCGGAATTCTTTGTCAGCCTCAGTCCTTTCACACTTCCATTCAAGTAGTCTAAAACCTGAAATAGGATCATTTCATTACTTAATATCTAGCAGTTTACATGCAATATGTTGTTGATGTTTTAAAATCAAACGACATTGTTTTCTTTATAAATACACTGAATCGTTTAACTCATCGATAGTGCACTACAAGAAAATAGAGCTCTAAGGATGCTTTTTTGCTTAATTAAGGACATTTTTTTGTGTTACTAAATACATCACCGACGCTTTAAAAAGTGTCCTTACTGGGAGCGTGCCAAATCCAATTTAGGACGCTTTTAGCTAGCGTCGGTGATTTAATTTTTGGGACGCTTTTAACATGCGTCTCCAATATATTTGGGACGCTTTTACTTGTATTTGGAGACACTTTTAAATAGTGTACACTAAAAAATAAACGGAAATCAGTGACGGAAATATCCGTCAGTAAAATCTACCAGGTAGAGATTAATGACAGATTCCTGACAGAATTGCGTCGTCGTAAAAGTTTGATAGTAAACCACAAATTTTGTTACTCGGAAAAATCCGTCGCTAATATTAATCCATATTTCAAAAAAAAAACCTCAAATTTTATTTTCTAATTTATAAATTTATTGATCAATAATTAAGAAAACATTCACCAATACAATATCTGATTAAGTTCAAACACTATTCAACCCCGCAATAAATAAATTACAGCTTCAAAAATAGTAAGCTTCAAAAATAGTAAATCGAGATTGGAAGGACAGTAGGAGCTTCTTTGATTGATAAAATCTCTACCTTTTCTCTCTCTCTTCAATACTTCCAATTATCATTGAGCAAAGCTTGTGCATAAATCTGAAATCAGATATCCATCCACACAAACCTCAATTATCATATATTTAATTTATCTAAGCTCAACTATCTATGAAGACGAGCACTAACCTTGCTCCATGGGCTCTGCGCACCCCGAGTTGGCCACATATATTATCTGGTTGCATCTGTAGACATTCCTAACCATGTTTCAGTGAGAGCAACATCAAAAATTGGGAACAAATGTAGAGCATCAAAAACAAGAAAAGTTACCTCTTTCAAGAGAATATCCATAATAGATGAGCCATATTTTTGAACCACAAACTTGCATTCTTGATTTACCACTCCAGATACTTCTATGGCATGGTTGATCATGGCTATCTTAGTCTACAACAAATGATCCATTAACATAAATCTACAAACATCTTTAAATAGCTTTAGTCAAACACCTTACTAGTCTGATTACTAAAGAATAGCAAATATCGTTGGACTGGCTATAAGAGAAGTCCCAGAATCTGGAAACGATGAACATCCTTAGGTGCAATAGTCTACAAAATGCACACAACAGGTATCTCACATTTTTTATCAAATCTATAAAAAGTGGTGAAAAATGTGGTGTGACATACCACTACTCTGTTTACCCCCGATGAGAACATCACTCATATCAAACTGCAAAATATCCCATCCACATATTCAGAAATCAGCCAAAACAATCCTCAATTTTTACATGTAACTTTCAAGATTAGCTATATGTGATGTATATGCGCTATAATTTACCTCTTCAGTCATGGACAGAAACATCTAACTTGAGGTCATCTGCTTACACAATTATTGTGCAATTTTAGATTGCCTACAAAAATATTGAGAAACATCAGCAAAATATCTTGTGAGTAACCATGTTTCATACATTAATAAGAATATGCATAAGTGTGCGGATCAGAACTTATGGATGTACCTGCAATGTCCTAAAAAAGAGAGATTCAAGAAAAAAATTTATGCATATAAATTTGTAACAAGGGATTTCATGAAGATAAATGATGAACCTTATAAATGTGAAAAGTAAGAAGAGTTATTCATGAATTTCAAAATGATCTCAATCGACATTCCATGAATGAAATTCTTAAACAACATGGTTTCTTAACATGCATCTGCACTGTAGTTGAGGACAACAAATTTCAAATTGTTCAATAGTGACTGAGAAATCAACATGAATCCAATTTCACTAGTCAATAACTCAATTCTCAGAACGACAATCAAAAGGTACAATTCGATAGTTCTCAAATGTAGCTCTTGAAATGGTATATTTCCCAAGCAAGAGTTGTTAATGAGTTAAAACCTAATTTGTCAAAAGTATCCATAGAGTAATTTGAAAGAAATACACATACAAAAGCCTGAAACGACAATTACATAGGGTTATTTAGTTATCGAGGCACCATAAATGTCATACATAAGTATTTCTTACTAATTCCAGAAATTTAATGGAATGATGGATTCGGAAATAATAATATAATGAGTAGAGAATAAAAGAAACAAGAGTACCTTCTTAGCTAAAGTTTTTGTGTTCATTTGAAGGGATTAGGCTATGCAATTGGAAAAGATTGAATGAACATAAACAAAACAACAAAATGAAATAAAATTGGCTTACTAAATATCCGAGGGAGGTCCAGGAGGCGGAGCTCCTAGTTTCATACTATGCACGATAAAATTCTGAAACCAGCAACTGATCAAAATGACGTAACAAAATCGATATAATATATAGATATGCACGACTAGGTATATTATATAACTATTCATTTACAAATTCACATACCTTGTATTTATGCTATGCCTTTGCAATAATCATTTCTTCTTGATTCAGCTGCTAAATACAACTGATTCTTTAAAATTTTCAGAGCCTAAAATTTTCCTAAAAGAAATCAAGAGTTAGCAAACAAAATGCCTGTAATACCCGCTCGTTTTTCTTTTGAGTTAAGTTGTAAAGGTTCACCAACTTGGAAATTTTCGTCACTCTCTTCTTATGATGAAATAAATAAGAACTCGTTAATTTGTGTTACTAAGTGCCGATTAGATGCAAAATAAAAATATGTTCGATACACATCTAACGAAGAAGAATGTGAAGAATTTACTTTCTAGCTAAGAAAGTGCAACTACTTTCCAAATTACACTTTAGCTTACTTAATTAAGTACACGTGAGTTTAAGAAAAAGGGAAATGAGAACGCTAGTACACAAATTTACAAGTATGGGCTAAAAGGCTAAGAGCTAAGGCCGACTCTTTTACTACACGTTGGGCCTCTTCTTTTCCGAGCCCAAGCCGCACACCACCGCGACCCCACCCGGTCAGCCGGTGAGCCAAGGCAGCGAGCCTACCTCCCGGGACAGTTGGGTGGCAGCAAGTTGTCTCTTTCTCCTACAAAAGACAAACAAGTATATTAGATGCAAGGGGAACAAGAGGGAAATTGAGTAGTACTAAAGCAGCCAACAGATTTCACTTAAGGAAGATGACAATGATACCTTTGTTAGAGTAGACCAAAACACTTGCCAAAAGAGGCAAGAACAGCTGCAACTTTTGACCCCTCAACAAGCCCCTGCAAAAAGGAGAAGAAAGACAACAAATGGCATGAATGCATAGTCCTTATGTCCTTAGAATACCACCAATTCTCAGTTAAAGAGTGCTGCATGAGGATCACTAAAGGTGAGATTTTCTGCCACATAGCAACAAATGGTACAGCAGCCATTTAAGGCTCAAGAGTACACCAAAGCTCGGCCTATAAAGGCCCCTCCACACCACACACCAACTCCTTTCACACACACTTCAAAATTCAGCAAAAACAGAGAGTTAGAGGGTAGAGCAAGTAGTGAGCAGCAGCAAGTCAGCCACTCCTTCGATTTTCAGAGGTAATACACCTCCACCCTCCTCCCAATCAAAATTTCATGTTAGCATGTAGTAAATAAAGCACAAGCATGTTAAGAGCACCACCACTTCAGATCTTAACAGCATGATAGGATAATGGAAGAACAATGAAACCTTTAACACTCCCCTGCCTTGTTTCGAATGCCATGCTTAGGATAAGAAAATTTAGAGCCTTAACACATAGATGAAACAAGGGAAACCCAGAGAACAACATGCTAAGTGTTAAATCCACAAAGAAAATGCTAGCTTTACTTGAAATGCTTCATCCACAACTTTTTCATAGTAGCCGACAGTGAGTTCAAATCAAGGTGCTAGCTTCACAATTCGATAAGCAAAACCACAACCCAAATAGGGGTGCTACTGCCTCCTAACATATCTATTAACTTAAGAAAATAAAAGAAAAGAAAGTGAGGATAAGGAAGAGAGGTCAAGCACTTAGCTACTGCCCGACGAAGCGGTGTGGCTCACGAGCGGTGGTGGCAGCAAGCACGCCGGCGAACCGGATGCCGATAGCATAGACCGCTATTCCGCGCAGCAGCCTCACGCTGCGACGGCTGAGATAGCCGCAGGCAGAGCCGCAGCTTGACAGAGAGCCGGATGGCGAGACGGGCAGAGCCTGCAGAGGCCAAAACAGAAGCTGCCTCGCACGGTAACACCTCCGGCGACGGCTCTAAGATACCCTGGAGCGGCGCCGAGCGACGCCGCAGGCGGCATGCCCTGCTCGTCGGACGGCCAAGGACGAGGCGGCGGTGGATGGCGGCGATTCGCCGAGAGGGAAGGGAGAATTGGAGTTAGGGTTTGTGTATAATTTGGGGGTTTTGTGTTCGATGAGGTAGAGAGAGGAGGGGAAGGCATCGAGCTAGCCGGCGATGCACAGGGGGACGCCGATCGGAGCAGCCGGCGGCGGTAGACGAGGAGGCGCCGCCGAGCTCTCTCTCGATTTAGGGTTTTGAATGTGGAATTTGAGAATGGGAATGTGAGGAAGGGAAGACCGATGGATGTAGGAGGGTTTTGGGCCTTCCCTCATCTTTTTCTTTAGTTGTTGGGCCTCCCAAATTTTATCAGCTGGGCCTTTAATTTTTTTGTGTTGGGCTATCAACTAAATAAAGTATTGGACTAGGAATTTAATTAAATCATGGCTTTCCTATACTACGGATTTAATAATTAATAGTCCGTAAGTAAATTTCCACAAGGATAAGTCTAATTTTCCGGAATATAGTATAAGTGCCCTAACGATTGAAA
The DNA here is from genome assembly GCF_029641045.1 of Salvia hispanica. Classification (NCBI taxonomy): domain Eukaryota; kingdom Viridiplantae; phylum Streptophyta; class Magnoliopsida; order Lamiales; family Lamiaceae; genus Salvia; species Salvia hispanica. Next base: position 979,875 of record NC_142697.1, read on the forward strand.
TTTAAGAAAACACGGTACGCTAACGGTGAATAGACCTCGAGCTTATTTTTGTACTTGAATAAATAGCATAGGAGGTAGCACCCTCTAGCTAAGCGAATAATTTTCCCAATTTAATTAAATCTACTGATTTAATTAATACTCAAGAATTTTAGAACTCTTCTAGAAAATTTAGAGAAAGAATAAAATGATCATCGCACTTAGGATGCATTCATGTTTAAGTTTAATGGATATCTCAAAATCTAATTAAGTATCATTTTATTTTCTAAAGGGACGTCTTCGAACGTCATCTAAAACCAAGTTAAGGAAATTTCGGAAGGAGCTTTAGCTTTTGAGGTGGGCATTTCTTTCAAAATGTGATTTCAGTATGAAAATGTGAATCTTTGCTCAAGTATATTGTCATGCCATGTTTTATTTTATGATTACCTATCTGCTTGGCTATGCCAATTTAGTTAAATCGAATCGGGTCCCAGTAGGGCCGCAAACCCTACTCGGACTAGTGTACACATAAGGGGACCGTGAGATAACAAAAGGGGTTGGCCGGTCCAGTGATCGTCGTGGAATGTGGCCACATTCCCGGTTCACATCAGTTTCAGATATGGTATATCTATGTTACGTGATTGCGCAATCAAATCTTTACTAAAGGAAAAGTATTTTAGTGACTCGGGTCTTTTAAGTAAAACCCCGTGATCACTCAACTGTGGCATTGACAATTAAATATAGAACTATTTTTGGCAATGTGCCCACTGAGTATACCAAATACTCAGCCCTGCATGTTATTTTCAAATGTGCAGGTTGAACGTGGACGAGCAGGCGAAGGTGTTGGGACAAACATTTTTAAATAAGTAGTTAGGTAGCCCAAAGTAGCATGTCTTCATACGTGCTATTTTGTCTTGGACTCTTCCGCTGCAAACCTAGAATTATGTACTAGCCAGTTTTGAACTTAGTCTTGTTACTCTGATCACGTTTCGACTATGTACCCATATGCTTTTGATACTTTTGATTTGAGTGATTTCATCCTTTTTATGTTGTCCCTTGATGATTGAGAATTGTTTAGTCACGAAATAGCTACGCTCACTAGCACTAGGGAGTTGTGGTCGTGACAATGCCACAATGTTGTGCTTTTACTATCACATACAGAAACAGAAACAGAAACCTTCAAGCTTTCTGCAAACTATTCTGCATGAAGATTTCTTCTCATTGGTAGATTTTGCTATTACATACAGAAACAGAAATAAATAGGAAATACCTTCAAGCTTCCTGCAAACTACTCTGCATGAAGATTTCAAAAAAAACAAGTTATAAGATACTATAAATTAATACTATGAAATCATATAAACTTTGTGAGGAATTGACAGTACCATTATTTGGATTTCAAAGCATATTACATCCATTTTAATCAACAAAACTGAAAAAAGGTAGTCAAAGCAATATAGTAGTGTATCATATTCAAACTATCATGCATTGAATCTTCACCACAACTTTCGACAGCCAAATAGCCCAATTATGATTAATCATGTTTATCAAAATTAAAATCTAGGTATTTACAAGTTTCCACCAAAGCAATGCTTCTAACAAAATATAAATACATATTCGTGAGAATCTGTTGAAGAAATCTCAGTAAAACATTTTAAAAATTTAAATGTGCAGATCTGTAAATAAATTCATAAATCTTAAAGTATAGATTTGCAGATTTCTACTTTAACTAGCGAAAATCTGAAAAGTCACTCACTTTGCAATCTCAATTTCCTCTAAAATTGAAACCGCCACCAACCGCCAAGCTCAATTCGACAACATCGCCTCTCCGCAGCTCGCAGTGGAGTTCCGTCGTGGAGTCGGCAATAGTTTCACCAGAAATTCGAACTTGCCGCTGGAGGCAGCGATCGACGGAGGCGAGGACTGTGCGCTGATCGCGGAGGCAGCGGGCGGCGGCGGATGAGGCAGCGAAGCCACAACAGGGAACCAGACGGGAGAGATGACGTAGGGCATTGGATTTTGTGGCGGTCATGGGTGGTGGAGGAGAGATTGGGGCGGGCGATCGTGGGTGCTGAGGGAGTTTTGGGGGGCAGTGGTGAAAAGTGATAATTAGGGGTGGGTGCTGAGGGAGTTTTGGGGGGCAGTGGTGAAAAGTGATAATTAGGGTTAAATCAAGATGAAAAGGGGAAAGAGTGTTAAATGGATTTTTAAACTGTAAATATAATTTCTCAATTCTCACTATGGAGGAATAGAAAAATAAAATAAAACAATATAAAATCTGAATATATTACTGACGGACATATGTCTGTCACTATTGTTAAAATCTGCCAATAAATAAAGGGACAAGTTTCCGTCACTAATTCCGTTGAGAAATGGCACTTTTTATAGTCCTCACTTTGAGACATTTTACTAAAAGCGTCCCTAATTTAATTTCTCAAATTCATTTCTTTTTTAGAGACATAAATGTCCCTGATTTAGAGACATTTACTAAAAGCGTCCCTAATTTATATATTTAGAGACATTTACTAAAAGCGTCCCTAATTTATATATTTAGAGACGCATGTATTTAATGCGTCTCTAATTTAAGGACGCTTATCTTTTGCGTCTTAAATTTTGGATATTTGTAAAAATTTATAACGCAAATGATTGCGTCCTTAATTTTGCGTCCTTAAAAGATAAATTTATTGTAGTGGTGATGTCACGTATGATTTTTCCGACAATATAATTAAAAAAGTAGTAGTAAATTACTTCAAGTTGATAAGTCCTCACAGCAAAATGCAACAATGTCTCTCCATCATCATCCTCTGCACTCACTAGGTCTTTGTCTCCCAGTTTATCCACCAAAACCATCAACGTCCCAAGCTGACGATGTTTCACGCACAAGTGCAGCATAGTCTGTCCGCGATGCAGCCTTTCCGCGGCCGCAAAGGAATCCAGCCGAAGCATCTCCTCCAGCACCGCCTCATTCCCTACATGAAGCGGGTACATATCATGGCTGTCTCGCCACCAGCACATCTCCGGGGCTATCTCCATCAATCTTTTCGCGATCCCCGCATTCCCTTTTGCAGCCGCGATGTGGAGAGACAACGAGTTGTTGGAGTCGAGCTCGAGAGCCAGCTCCGGGTTGATCTTCAGCACCTCTGCCACGATGCTTTCGTGTCCCTTCTTTATTGCAATGTGTAACACGTTTTTCAGACATGAGGTTAATGAGACTACATCGAGAAGGTGTTGATTTGTTTGGAGGAGTTGTTTGAGTGTTGCTACATCTCCAATTGTTGCAGCATCGTACAGTTTCTTTTCTGCCATTCCTTTTTTTTTTTTTTTTTCTCAATTTACCCTTTCTTTTACAAACAAGTTCGCTTGTAATAAGTGAGTTGTGAATGCATCTTACACTCACACACACATATATATATAGTGTACAAGCGCTCTCTCTTAAGAAAAAGAACTAGGAAATGTTAAAGAAAGATCGTTTAAGTCTATATGTTAAGGTTGACTGGAGAAAAGTTTTAAAGTCTCAAACATAAGAAGGATCCATTGAACCTATAAATGTTAGGATAAATAACTATTTAAATCACGAGCTTGTTCAAAATCTGGTCTATTCCATAGTTTAAAATTTATTAGTTAAATAACGAAGTTTCAATTTTTCAGTTAATTTATTCCATGAGTAATATTTTTATCCACGTCAACAAAGATACCACCTAAAATTCAGACTCATGGGATAAACTAGAAAAATTAAAACTTTATAATAAAATTAGCGAATTTCAAACTCTGTGGGATAGACCAACTTTTAACCAAACTTGGTGATTTAAATAGCTATTTACCCTAAATGATATAAATAGTTACAAATGGTAGAAACCACGGGCGCACGAAAACAATAAAATATTCACTATAGGAGATTGGATAATCATTTAAGTTAAAACATTTACGTGACCATAAGTAATTTTTACCTTTTAATTCAACTAGTCTGTTGGAAAAGCCCGAAACCTTTTTCTAGAATTAGGGGTAAAACATTTTTACCGAATCAAATTCAAACTCGGTTTGTCCACATTCAATTAGACAGCTTCAAATAGAACGGACAAACTCGATGAGCTGACCCGCCTAGCTCTTAAGTTGTAACATAATCTCTTCTAGAGTATGCATATTTGCACACAATTGCAAATGCATCAAACTACTCTGGGCAAAGTTTAAAACATGATCTATTAATACTCTCTCTTACTTTACTATTTCACCATTTTGAATATTTATTTATTTTTTTAAAACGAGTGCAGAAAATGAAACGCCCCTGTTAAGGCGGAACGGAGGGAATAGTAGACACTATAAAAGAAAATTCTGCCTAATTTCCAATTTCTCAAGGATAGGACCCAAGGAGATTATATTCAAAAGAGGATGCTTAAGTTATTCAAGAAAAAAGGACCAAGTATACGTACTATAGTAATAAACATAGCAGAAACAAGTTGAGATAAACATCAATATATGGGAAAAGCTGATATTACAACTTGTAATATTATAATTAAACGATCAGATAGACAGATCATTGTAGAAATTGCATGGCGGCTTTTCACACCAGAATTAGACAAATCTGACCTGCATAAGCCGCCATGCAGCCCATGCTTAATTCACTCTATGAATTCACGCAAAGAATGTGAAAGTAAATAGATACAATCATACAAATATTTAGAGACAACCAATTGGCAAGTTTCCCTTTAATTTTAAAAAATACTGCTAAATTTAGTTAACAATAATTAAAGTTACCTAATAAAGTTTTTATTTATTAAAAGTTAATGTATGCTAAATTTTTCCTTGTATGGGAAATCACATTGTGGCTGCATAGTTTTTATATATATAGGGATGTGATCATCATAACCCATATTTATGGTGATAACCTAATAATCCTCATTTTATGGATGAAAAATATCATTTTATAGAACAAAATATCATTTTATGGAATAAAAGTATCATTTTATGCATGCTGAAAAAATATCATTTTACCGTGTATAAATATCATTTTTAGTAAAAATGATACTTTTGACCCATAAAATGATAGGGTTATTAGGTTATCACATAAATATGAGTTATGATATGATCGCACCCCTATATATATATATATATATATGGGAGCATAAAGCTACTTTTACCCCTTTAGATACTATTTCCTTCTTAATATCAACCATTAGATTAATATGATGGATGAACTAGATGAAACCCAACAAAATCATCCCGTGTTGCATTATTTGGTTCATTCTGTGCATTATATGGGTAAAATTGTAAAACAATCATGAATTAAAACGGAAGGAGCGAGATTTAAGCAATCATTCCATCTGCTCACTCTCTCTCACTCCAAACGTCTCTTCCCATCAGCCCACGATTCTCAAATCGTCTCCCCCATTTCAAACTAGGAAAAACCCTAGCCGCTACTCAAATTGAAGAGACACCACCACTCCCGCCGATTTTTCGCCGTGAAAAGCAACGCCGGTCGACGATTCACAGTTCTAATGTGATTCCTTCGCCGCGTGATGATAGATTTGCAGTCGTCAACAAGGAAGGTTTCAAAAGTTCCGATTTTGGTAAGAGACACTTCTATTCGTCAATTTTCGCCATTAAAACACCACATAGTCGACGATTCACAGTTTTGTACTAAACAATTTCACGATTTTCACAAGCATTTGGTCGATATTTCTGTAAATCATGAATTTGTGTTCATTTGTTTTAGGTTTCTGTCGGTTATTCTCTAAAGCATGACATCGTTTGCATTTTTATAAAATTGTATCCGATTTAATTTCTGATTTGTGTCAAAAACCAGGATGACGAAACGAGGAAGGCCTTTCATAAGCCAACCAACCCAGACTGCAGGTGAGCAATGTTGACAGTTGACTCAACTTTATTTTACCCATATAATACCTGCAAGTGTACAGGGTTATTGTAGCAAATAGCAAGCAAGACCTAAGTACCACGAACCAATTTCAACTACTATCCAGACGATCGGGAATTTTGATTTTAAACTAACAACTACTAAAAGCATATAAAAACCAGAGATTAAAATAAGCACTTAAATAAGAAAACAAAGAAGCAAGTTGTAAAAATGATAGAGAAATATGCAGAATTCAAGGATCCGATGCAAAACTCATAGCCTAACCCAATTGAAACCGATTTACCATTTAAAGTCTCCAGAATTGTTGAATCAATCACAAATATAGATTAAACCCCCTCCCGAGGTGAGAAATCCGTAGATTAGGTGTAATAATTGAAGTTCCATTCTAATTTTTAGACCTAACTCCTAATAGTTCGATTAGATTAAAGATCCCACTCAAAACCTCAACTCTCCCGAGTTTTATTGAATTAAGGTGTGAATAATTCTTCTTTCAAGGTTAAATATTTCATCTCCCGATTATTCTAAGAAACCCTACACTCCCAATTGGTGATCAAGCAATTGTTAGGAAAAAGCACAAGAATAATTCAAACAATTGCAAGAGCAAGATAAAAACGAAGTCAATTAGATTAAAACTGTAAACCAATGCATCTTCACCAAGAATTCTACATAAAAGATGTTTAGCTACTCATGTTCATGGTAGAATACAAAAAGAAACTAAGCAAAACAATGGAAATCATGATCCGAATTGCAATTGGTGGAAGAATTGAAGCTTGAATCTTCAATCTTCTTCCAAGAGTTCTTCACAAAGAGAGAGATGTGTTTTGTCGCTTGTAGAGAATGAATAGAATTGACCTAATTCTTCCTTCTTATTTTCTCTTCAAAAAATTGCATTTCAGCTCTAAAAAACGCCAAAATGACGGACCCGGCCGGGTGGAATTAATCCACTGGAAATTCACCCGGCCGGGTGGGACTTCTTTGGTACTTTCTGGAATCTCGCAGGCATAATTACGCCACCCGGCCGGGTGGAGTTATAGGGTAATAATTCACCCGGCCGGGTGAGATTTTCTTGACAGCGCAGTGTTCGTATAACGGCCATAACTTCTTCTACCGAACTCCGATTGAGGCGTGCGAGATACCCACGCGAAGCTCTTTCGAAGACGAAGAGATTGATATGCATTAGGGGCTGATTGGACTTCAAAATATCCAGTAAATATTGTCTCAAAGTAAGGCTGCTGCACATCCACATATTTTGTACCTTTTTCTACACATTCTTAACAAAATGGTCAACATACCAACATAATAGAGAAGTAGATATCAACACTCCTAATAATAGACGAAATATGCTCAAATTCATACAAAATCACCCTCTAAAACCATGTAAAATCCAAGTATGTCAACAGTCTAATATGCATGTAATTAAGTGTATCTTGTATTTATTCGTGCATTGTTTGATGCAATGTGTACATGATTGTATGAATTGTTGTGCATTCTGTTTTTATTTGAAGCTACATAAATCAGTTTGATAAAAAGCTTGTAAATGAGTGAATGTTGTTATCATCTGTGCATTATTTGGTCCTATTTGTTCAGTATTGTAGGGAGCTGCTAACAAAATTTGCTATTGGTTTAATATTCGTTTATGCATTACTGGGTATACATTATGAATTTTGGTTGAGTGAATGTTACATTATGTCGTGCATTATTTGATGGAATGTATACATTATTGTATGAAGTTCTATGCATTAAGTTTTAGATTGAAGCTACATCCATCTGTTTAATTCAGATGCTATACATTATGATATTCATTTGTGCATTATTTGCTTGCTTTTGTACATTATTTATCAAGTAGTATGCATTACATAATATTAATGCGGTAAATTATTGATACCTTCGATTATAAACATGTACTGATGTCGTATTTTGGACAGCAACGAAGCACCCTACATTGGATATTGAGGAAGCGGTTAATGATGTTATTCCTATTGCGATAGCACAAAGTCCACGAGTTCCAGTCATACCTCTAGGGTTCAGATATCCTCTACGTTAGGGAGTAGTTTTAATTGATAAACATAATGTGAAAATATTTCAGTGTAATGGATTTTATTTACTCAGTAATGGACGATTTGAGTCCTGTAATGTATATGTTTATGAGACGTTTTTGTTGTAATTGTATGAGTAGTTTTAACTGATAAACATAATGTACAAAAATTTCAGTGTAATGGATTTTATTTACTCAATAATGGACGATTTGTGTCCTGTAGTAATGGACGATCTGTACATTATTCACTGATCCGTGTACATTATTAGATACTATTGGTACATTATTTACTGCACTAAATCTTAAACGCATTATAAAATGAAATTTAACTCATGTGGTGGTGCTATAGCCTAGCCCCCATAGGTTGCTAAACCCAAGGGGAATGAATTCAATTTTCTTTCAACATTATTCTCTTCAATCTGTATATTATTCACTGATTCGTGCACATTATTAGATAGTTTTGGTACATTATTTATTGTACCAAATCTTAAACGCATTAAAAAATGAAATGTAATTCATGTGGTGGTGCTATAACCTAACCCCATTGGTTGTTAAACCTAATGGGAATGATTCAAACTCTCTGTACTTGGTGATGGTTTCGTTTGTGAGTGAGTTCTACAACCTAGCCCCATGGATTGCTAAACCCAAATGGCCATATTCAACTCTCGCCAATCATTAAATACTTACACAAGTACATCATTTAGTATTACACACGTACATTATAGGCGACTTGGCGTACATTATTTAGTTCTACTTAGCCTAAACATTAATCCCTCAAACATGTACTTGATTCAAAAATGAATTTTGATGTATGGGATAGTAATATGTCCTAGCCCTATGGATTGTTAAATCCTATGAGAATGACTCTAACTCCCTTTCCATAGTCAGGGTTTTGTTAGTGAGTCGGTACTATACCCTAGCCTTATAGATTGCTAAACCCTTTTGGGAATAGATTTAACTTCTGTCAAACATTAAACCCATTGTAATCTACATTATTCAAAGACGACATATACATTATACAACTATAATCGTACATTAATACAATCTACATTATATGCTTAACATAGTACATTATTTGTCAAAAATTTACAAACTGTAACTCACGAAAAGAAAACACAAAAAATTGTAAATGTTCGATATGTACACCAGAATCGCCAACCACTGGCCGGAAATCGAATCGATCTTCTCCTCCGAATCGACCGCAATCATCAAATTGCAGGCGCTAAACTCGCTCGTGAAACTAAGCGAGTTCACCCGTGCCGCGATGAGCGAGTTCGAGGCGGCGATCCAGAAGGATTCGTCGAAATCTCCGGTCACCGGCGCCGGAACTCACTTTCTCATGATCAACGCGATGGATTACTTTTCAAATCTGGCCGATTACAGAAAACCGCAGATGTAAATTACACAACTAATACAATAACTTTCCACCAAAAAATTTCAATAATTCTCGAAATCAATGAGATTAGGAAAAGTCGGAAAAAATTATCATAGACTTCAAAACTTGGGAAAATCTATTTTGCAAAGAACGACAACTCCAGCCAAACGGTTTACAAGTGCAGTTATGGGTATAATCTCAACAAAAACTTTGCTAATAAGAATACCTTCTTCCATTGTTGAAGAACAACCTTCTTCCATTGTTGAAGAACTATCTTCTTCCATTGTTGAAGAACTATCTTCTTCCATTGTTGAAGAACAACAACAAAACGATAATATGCAGATACTAAACGAATTTAACTCTCGATAGAAATTTAAGAATTCAATGGAGAAAGATGGGAGAATAATCGGTGTAAGAGACAAAATATTTGTGGAATCTGAGAAGAAAATCGCTGAAATCTTTTGGGATGGAGAGAATCAAGCACTTTCCATAACAAACATGAAAGTGTATACCATAAAAGCCCTTTTCTACTTTTAAAATGAATTAAATAGATTAAATCAGGCCCTATTTTGGGCCATTAGATCTTGAAAATGGATGGACTAGATTAAAAAGGAAAAAGAACAAAAGATGGGAAAAGTATATGAATACATCCCTATATATATATATATATATATGGTAGCACTAGGGTGCCCCCTTATTTAGAGTCACAACGTACATCCAATCTGGTGTTACCATGTGGCACAAAACATGCAATATTTTAAACACAAAAATGCAATCTAGTTGTATATGCATTTTCGCAGATTGCATTCTAGTTGTATGTAAATTGCATTTTATAGTGTTGAGTTTTGCATTTTCACATAAATTGCATTTTTTATTGTTAAGTTTTGCATTTTCACATATAAAAATGCAATTCGTCTATATATAAAATGCAAATTAAACAGTCAATATTAAAAATGCAAAACTCAGTGATTGAAAGGAAGGGATTTTGCACGCGTGTCGTAGGCGCGTGTTCTTCCTATTCAACAATACTTATACGTTCCCACTTCCCAAAATACTATTAATTAGTACGTGGTAAGTCGGATGTCGATCCCACGAGGAACGGTCGTATCCGTTATGTATTTCAACACTTAAGAGTTTGGCGATGCCGCCATGCTTTAATTTAAAGAAGGAGGAAACTAAACTACAGAAATTAAACCATACTTACGAACATAGTGGGAACTAAAGTTTAAATAAGGTAACAATGCAAGCAAACTATGAATTTGAGACAAAACAAATAAACTGATACTTAAACTGGGCAAGTAAGTAAACTGGGCAGTTTAGCAGCAAAATCAGAATAGTGGCGAGAAAAATAACAACACTTTGTAAAATAACATTTTCGGGAATAAAGGGAATAAGGGGAAAGGAACCAGCTTTTGCCACAAAAATTACTAAGTAAAGGCTGCTAACTAAATTCTAAATGTTCACACCTAAATGAAAGCTAGAGAAGCTAATTTACTAGGAAAGAGACATTTAAAAGGTGGGATCTAAAAGCCTACTTACCTAGCTATTTTGGAGACTTCCTAAGGTGACTAAGCTGACATGAAAAGCATGAGAGAGAGAGAGTTTAAAACTGATTTTGGAGGCTCCATGTCAAAGAGTGAAAAGGGATTGTACTAGTTGCTTGCTATGGGCTATTATCCAATGGTCAAAAGTAGTAGACAACTAAACTAAACAAAGGATAAAAGGATTAGCAATTTGAAATCAGATTTTTGGGTTCCTAAATACACTAAGGCACGAAAACTATGATAAAAGAGAGACTAAAAGACTTCTACACACTTAACTATGCTAGAGAAACACAAGATCAACAAGTTAACTACCTAATTATGCCTTGAAAACACCAAATAAAAAGCTGAAAATCAGCAACTTGGAGAGGATGAACAAGCTTAAGAACATTCAACAATGGAGGATAGAAATAACTAAAGAAACTGCAGCAACTAAAACACATTAGCTAGCATACAAGAACAAAGCTACTAAGCAAGGGAAAATCACCAACAATTGCAACTTAAATTCACAAACGTTTTCTCCTCTTTTTTTTACTGATTTTCGAAATTAAAAGGATGGAAAAGAAGGATTAACTAGCTGACCTAAACACTTAGAAAAGATCAAAGAAAAAAGATGCAAAAAGAGAAATTTAAACAAGCTAAGCAAGTAAAACTAAACTAGCAACAACCACTATTTCTTTTTTTCTTTTCTTCAATCAAAAGCTTCAAGTAGAATCAGCCCCTGCAAGACCCTTTCAAAAGCATAAAAAACTTCAAATAAACAAGAAAAGGAATCAACAAGGACAAAGGCTAGCTAGAGAACGAAAATAGTAGAACCAAGGCAAGATTTTAACTAAATGCTCAAGAACACCAACAACCAAACATAAATGCTAAACACCTAGAGATTTAAATACACCAAAAGCTCTTTAAGATCAACCCAACAACCTTAACTAGAGAGTTAAGATGCTGGAAAATGAGTACAAACAAGGATCTAGATCATTCAAAGCATTAAAGCACTACATAATCACCCCATGGTGAGCAAAAGTGGCAATGGCTGCCTATGGTTCGAAATTTACTTCAAGGATGAGAGAAAACTAAGCTTAGAGAGAGGAAATAAAACTAACTAAAGCTAGCTAAAAGGTGGTGTCCCCAAAAGTTAGGCCAAAAGATAAGTTTTGTTGTTCTTTTGTTACACATCTTCCAACCAATCTGATGTGGAAAGCTTCTCCACTCCCAATGATGGTAGTTGGCTTCTTTTGCCTTCAAAAGTGTCTCTTGTGGCCATTGGTAGCACAAAGACTCGTCAATTTAACTTTGAAATGCGACTTTGAAGAGCTGTCAGCATTGCTCGGACACTGGCCAATCCATCAAACTGGGCAGTTTGTGTCTTGTGGATTCCTTCCTTCTCCAAATGCTGAATTTGTATCCAATTTGCCTCTACTTTTGCATGTAATCCAGAATCCATTCCATTAGCATGCTCGTCGGACCACTCCATTCATTTCCTGCCAAAACATGCATCTTTATATGCAAATTTTCAACAATATAGCATGAAAAGTGACTCCAAAATGGTGACGAATGCTAGCCTATCAAACCTCCTCACACTTGGTTCATACTTGTCCCAAGTATGTGGTTGAGCTTTTTACTCCAGTGCTAGCTCAAGTCACCCCCTCTCTCAACACACACTAATTAAAACAACACACAACACACAACACAAACATGTACAAGACGCAAACACAAAAGAAGACTCAATCGAAAACACACAAAACTACACACTTGAGTCAAGCTTATGAAACACAAACCATACTCAACCTCCCCGAAATTCAAGCAAGAATGCAACCCAACTGATTTTTCTCCTCAAAATATGGTTCATGTTGTCAGTTTTGTCAAGATCGTTAAGCACTACATATAAGTTCAAGTTTCACTTAGGTTACCTCTCAAAGTGTAAAGTGTTTCACTCAAAGCTCACCACAAGCACTCAAAAAGATATCACTTAGTCAAAATAGCTCGAAAGGGGCTTTGAGAGGGTTGTAATGGGGCTTACGGACCTTTTGAATTGCATTGGATGGATCCTAGGGGTCCTAAGCTTGATGTAGAGAGTGAAACCATGCATTTGAAGTGTGTACACACTTACAAAAATCAAACCGAAGCATGATGAACTTATGATCTTCAAATATGGCTTTGTCGCACTTCAACTTCCTTCTTGCTTTTTGTGCTTCCTTCTCTTTTCTTCTTTTTCTTCTTCCTTTTTTTTCTGTTTTCTTCTTCTGTCTCATACTTTTTTTTTTTCTTTTTTTTTTCTTTTCCTTTTCTTTTCCTGTACTTCTCCTCTTCTTTGTTTCTTTTTTTTTTTTTTTTTTTGTTTTCTGTTTGCTTCTTCTTTTTCTTCTCTCTCTTTTTTTTCTGTCATTTTCTTCATCTTTTTCTCAAAAGGCAACACCATTCTTCATCTTCAAACGGGAAAAGATTCACCACATTTGGCTTGACTAAGCAAGTGTGTAATATGCATAGTTGGGGTGTGGATGTAGGCATTCATATGGCTTGGGAAAAAAAATATATTCTTGGCTATGAATGAACAAGGCTTAGTCTTCAAAATGGGTCACTAGGGATAGCTCATTAGGTAGGATTATCAACAAAATTAAGGCTCAAGTGGCTATCCTAATGCCCTCTAACGTTTGCCAAAATGACCAAGCGATATCCAAGATTGTGCAAGTCACACACACTCAATAACACTCACAAAAAGATAGTAGAAAGTATTCTACTTTTAGAAACAAATACTGAGGTTAAACAAATGAGTAGTGCTCTACTTTTCCGTCATACAAACGTCATCCAACAACCCATTATTTGGAAAGAGAACTTTGCAAAACAACCGCATTCAAGCTCGTTTTAAGGGAAGATATTTTGCAAAGCTTATGCATCAAGGCTTGACTAAAAACAATTTTTTTTTTTTTTTTTTTTTAGAAAAACTGACACTTTCTTAACAAACTGATTTTCACAAACTGCACAACGAAAAACAACACCACTAATAACAAATGATCCCCCTCCTCACACTTAGACCTTGCTTGCCCTCAAGCAAGTTTGATTGAAGTGTTAGGAAAGAACCCCGCTAACATCACGAAACAGTTACAAACGCCGGCAAGGCAACAACACATGCATCAAGGCCGACAAGGCAACAATATATACAAACAAGGCCGGCAAGGCCACAATTACAAAAACATCAAAGTAAACACATACGTCACACAGAACACATATATATACAAATGGAAGAGAGAGTTGGATAGAAATCACCTCCCCCGCCTCTTGCGGGGGGTATGAGCAGAAGCGGCAGGTGGCGGTGGTGCAGCATCAAGTTTATACTCATTAATCTCCTTCATCACAGCGTCATCTTCTCCCGGCTCTTGAAGGACAGATTCTGCCGGAATCTCAACCGTGGCTTTTGCCTGAGTGGCAGTGGTGGTCTCAGCCCTCCTTGTTGTGGCGGTGCGCCGCGTGATGGGTGCTTCCTCCAGCAATTTGGGTTTGAGGTTGGGCTTCACCAGAGGTTTCTTGGGTGCCTTCTTCGCCGGTTCATCAGAGGGAGACGGGCTGTCTGGCGGTGGTGCATCTGTTCTACGAGCAGCTTCTTCCTCCGGCGTCCTCTTGAATCGCCGGGGCAGCATGGTGAACGACGGTCAGCAGTGTCGTGGCGGGAATTTGAAGAGACACTCTGAAAATTTTGAAAAGGAAGAGGAATTACCGTGAGAGAAAAAAATAAAAAAAATAAAAAAAATAAAAAATGAAGGGGCGGTGAAAAGTGGGAGAGAAATTAGGGATTAGAGAAATTTTGGAAAATGTGAAGACTAAAACCCAATATTTAAGTATAAATCCCTGCAATCCTATACTCCCCCAAAATTCACGCTTTTGATAAAAAAAAGCTTAGAAGTAGAAAATGGGCCATACTTAAATCACACAAAACAAATGGGCCGTCTCTTTTTCTTTCAAAGTGATTCAAATGGGCCCACTTTTCCTAACTTAAATTTGAGTACAGCCCCTAACATTTATATTAGTACAGCACGAGTAAAAAAAAAAAAAAAAACTCACACATAAGCCTACTACAATATTTCAACAGTGAAGATAATCAATTTTTTTTCTTTCATAATAAAAATTTTCTTTTGTTTTTTCGTTTTTTTTTTCAACAAAAAAAAAACTTTAAAAAAAAGTAAAAACAAATATTTACATGAAAAGTTTTATCACCCTAATTCGAAATCCGAGGCATATACAATGGAATTTCTTCCACCGTATATGCTTCCGAAGGCTCCAAAAAGATTTTTAATCTATGACCATTCACAACAAAGGGTAGAGAATTAGAGTCAACTCCCTGAATTTCGATGGCTCCATTTGGATGAATTGCTCGAATGATGTAAGGACCGGTCCACTTGGATTTTAATTTTCCCGGCATGATTTTGAGCCTTGATTGGAATAGGAGAACTTTTTGCCCAACTCCAAACGACTTTCCCCTCAAATTTTTGTCATGCCATAGCTTGGTCTTTTCTTTGTACCACATCGCGGCATCATATGCTTCAAGGCGAAATTCCTCAAGCTCTTGGAGTTGGAGCTTCCTCTCCTCACACTTTCCCGGTTCCATACTCATCTTTTGAATGGCCCAATAAGCGCGATGCTCAATCTCAATGGGAAGGTGGCACATTTTGCCAAAAATGAGGCGATACGGCGACATCCCAATTGGCGTCTTATATGCCGTGCGGTAAGCCCATAGTGCATCATCTAGTCTCGCACTCCAATCCTTCCTTGAGGGATTCACCGTCCTCTCTAACACATGCTTGATCTCCCGATTGGAGATCTCGGCTTGCCCGTTGGATTGTGGATGATACGGGGTGGATAAACGATGATGCACACCATATTTCTTCATCAAAGCATCAATTGTGCGATTGCAAAAATGTGTACCTTGATCGCTTATGACGGCCTTTGGTACCCCATAACGGCTAAAAATGGTAGACTTGAGGAAAGAAGCTACCTCTCGTGAGTCATTAGTCCTTGTAGCCTTTGCTTCAACCCACTTGGAGACGTAATCGACGGCCACCAAGATATATGAATTCCCAAATGAGCTCGGAAAAGGCCCCATGAAATCCATCCCCCACACATCAAAGATCTCACACACAATAATGGGGTTTTGGGGCATCTCATCTCTAGCCGAAAGTCCTCCCATAAATTGGCAACGAGGGCATCTTTTGCAAAATTCATAAGCATCACGATGGAGCGTCGGCCAAAAGAATCCACTATCCAACACCTTCCTCGCTGTCCTCTTTGGTCCAAAGTGTCCCCCGCATGCTAATGAATGGCAATGCAGTAGGATATCTTCTTGATCGGGCTCGGGGATGCACCGTCGAATCACTTGGTCGGCTCCCACTCGCCAAAGGTATGGATCATCCCAAAAGTAGTATTTGCTTTCGCTACGGATCTTCATTCTTTGAGCTTTGGTGATGATCAGTGAAGAAGGCAGATCTCCAGTGGTAAGATAATTCACGATGTCAGCAAACCAAGGCTCTTTGTTCTCTGCTGGTTTTCCCACTGGTGCATCCAGACTGCCCAGTTTAACGAACTGGGCAGTGTACAGGTGTTCCTCCGGAAATGCATCGTCGACCGGATCATGAATTCCATCTTTCACTATTCGACTCAAATGATCAGCCACTTTGTTTTCAGCCCCTTTTTTGTCTCTTACCTCCCAATCAAACTCTTGAAGTAGTAACACCCATCGAATCAACCGCGGTTTGGCTTCCTTTTTTGACAAAAGATATTTGAGAGCGGCGTGATCGGTGTATACAATGATCTTTGACCCAAGGAGGTATGGTCTAAATTTCTCAAACGCATAGACCACTGCCAAGAGCTCTTTCTCGGTGGTATCATAATTACCTTGAGCTTGATTCAAGGTTTTTGAAGCATAGTATATCACGTGACTTTCCTTCCCTACACGTTGGCCGAGCACGGCACCAACGGCTTGATCACTTGCATCACACATGATCTCAAAAGGGATGCTCCAATCCGGGCCTCTAATCACGGGTGCCGAGACTAACTTGTCTTTTAAAGCTTGAAATGCCCACTTACATTCATCATCAAACTCGAATTCCACATCATTTTGTAGGAGGCGTGTCAATGGTCGAGCTATCTTAGCAAAATCCTTAATAAATCTCCTATAAAATCCGGCATGACCAAGGAAGCCGCGTATCTGCTTTTGATTTGTGGGATACGGTAGTTGGGCAATGACATCCACCTTCGCTTTGTCGACTTCAATTCCTCTTCCAGATACAACATGGCCGAGAACTATCCCCTCTTCTACCATGAAATGGCACTTTTCAAAATTCAACACAAGGCTCTTCTTTTCACATCGTGCAAGTACCAAGTCGAGGCTGCTCAAACATTTCTCAAAGGAGTCCCCATATACGGTGAAGTCATCCATAAAAATCTCAATGCACTCCTCAATAAGGTCGGAGAATATGCTCATCATGCACCTTTGAAAGGTTCCGGGTGCATTGCATAATCCGAATGGCATGCGCCGATATGCATAAGTGCCAAAGGGACAAGTGAAGGTCGTCTTCTCTTGATCATCGGGGTTGACAAATATTTGGAAATAGCCACTGTACCCATCAAGGAAGGAAAAGTACTTTTTGCCGGGCAATCTCTCGAGCATTTGGTCGATGAAAGGAAGTGGGAAATGATCCTTTCGTGTGGCTTCATTTAATCTCCGATAGTCAATACACATGCGCCACCCCGTCACCAACCTTGTGGGGACCAACTCATTATTTGCATTCTCCACAACTTGAATTCCGGACTTCTTCGGCACCATGTGGATGGGGCTGACCCACTTGCTATCGGGAATAGGATAGATGATCCCTATTGACAATAGCTTGAGAACTTCCTTCATTACAACTTCCCTCATATTCGGATTCAACTTTCTTTGCGGGTCACGGTGTGGCTTGGCATTTTCCTCCAAATTGATGTAGTGCATACAAACATCGGGACTAATACCCGTGATATCAGCCAATGTCCACCCAATTGCTTTCTTGTGCCCCTTCAACAACTTGATCAACTTCTCTTCTTGGCCCTTCTCCAATCCACTATTGATTATAACTGGAAGAGTATCATTTTCCCCCAGGTATACATACTTGAGGTTGGTAGGCAGCGGCTTCAATTCCAACTTCGGTGGCCGAACTTCCGATGGCACCAATTCCTCCTCTGCCCTCAAACTGGGCAGGTTGCACAGACTGGGCAGTTCGTCTGGACTGGGCAGGTTGCTGGCAGACTTTGCATGCTCCAATTTGTTGCACCACTTCATGATGGCTGCCTCTATCTCCTCATCAGTCAATCCTTGTGAGCTAAATAACTCACTCATACCGTTTGCCTCCAACTCGGCTTGCTCTTCAATGGTGGATGTAGGGTACCTATCCTGCAAAAACTCGGCCTCAAGGTAATCTTGGACCATCGGGTCAATGATATCAAGAGAATTTGCATTCTCAACATCCAAGGGTCTCTTCATAGCATCATCAATACCAAATGTATATTTTTCACCATTATAGTCCAAACAAATAGTACCCTCAAACACATTGATCATGCTCTTAGCGGTTCGCAAGAATGGTCTTCCTAACAACACACCATTAGATTCCCTAGACATCATATCATTCATTCTAATCACATAAAAGTCAGCGGGATATTGAAATTCATGCACTTTCACAATAATATTTTCAAGCACACCCTCGGGACATATGCAAGACCTATCGGCTAGTTGAATCACAACCTTTGTCTCGGACATTTCAACTCCAACCAAGCGATTATAAATGGACAAAGGCATAACATTTATAGAAGCACCAAGGTCACACATTGCATGTGGGATATGAACATCACCAATAGTAATCGGAAGTGAAAACATACCCGGGTCCTTGCATTTTGATGGAAGATGATTTTGGATGACGGCGGACACATTCTCACCTACCACGATCTTCCCATCCGCCTTTGATTTCCCAGAAATGCAATCCTTGATGAATTTGCTGACCGAGGGCAGTTTCAATGCCTCCATGAATGGTATGCTGACCTCCAACTTGCTGAAAATAGCCATGAAATCCATCGGGTCAGTCTTCCTTGGCTTTTGTGCAAATCGCCCCGGAAAAGGAGGTTTGGCCTTAGCAATTGGTTGGAGCACCTCCTTCTCTACTCCACTCAATTCAGCCTCTGGTCTCAAAGGTATGGGTGTAGGCCCATCGGGTGGAATGATGATGTTCACTTCGATCTCTTCATCGCTATCCTCTACCTGTTCAAACTGGGCAGTTTCCTGACTGGGGCAGTGTGCAGTGCTGGGCAACCTGGCCCCCTGTTCCGACGTTTCCCCTGGTCCGTTGGTTGAGTTATTGTTGAATGAAGCTTTCAACTCTTTCCCGGACCTAAGGGTAATCTGATTTAGGGTCTCCTTCCTCGGTGGTTGCACTTGAGCCGGAATTCCTCCACCAATTCCCACGTATCTCATTGATAGAAGTCGCCAATTGTGTCATTTGGCGTGCAAGATGGTCAAGACTAATCTTTTGCTCCCGTTGTGCATCTTGTAGCTTGTGAACCACATCATTGTTGGCTTGCAAGTTGTTTTGCATGAATTGTTGGGAGGAGATCAAGTCTCCCATCATTTCTTCCAAGGATTTAGGTGGCTTTGGAGCATGATTCGGTTGATTTTGGCCTTGGTTTTGCTGCTGAAAACCAGGTGGAGGTCCTCTTTGATGGGGCGGCCTATAAGCATGATTTCCTACTTGATTTGGTCCTTGTGGAGCTTGGTAATGTGCTTGTGGTGGTGGCCCTTGATTTTGTTGGTTCGGGTCAGTCCATTTAAAATTGGGATGCTCACGCCATCCGGGATTATATGTAGGTGCATATGGATCTCTCTTTTGGCCTCGATGTTGCCAATCCCCCGCGGCATTCACTTGGGCCATAGGCTGCCCTTCCTCGACTCGGCAATAGGGTGTGGTATGATCCCCTTTCCCACACACTCCACAAACAATCTCGGGCTTTGGTGCTTGCCCAACCTTTTCCACTACCGTTGTGAGAAGCTTCTCCAACTTTCCTATCTTGGCATCAAGCTTGACCTCAAGATCAGCGGTGTTAGCACTCACAAATGCTCCTCTTCTCATTGTTCTCATTTGTGGATCCTCATATTCTCGTGTCGCATCCACAAGACGTTGAATGAGATTCCTCGCCTCACTAACTCTTTGCATCGTGAAACCCCCTCCACTTGATGAATTCACAAGATGCTTGTTCTCAAAGGTCATTCCTTGGTAGAAGTATTGTAGCAAATCTCCTTCTGAGAACTTGTGATTGGGGCAAGACTCAACCAATCTCTTGAAACGGCTCCAATATGCACTCAATGATTCATCATATTCTTGTCGTACACTTGTGATCTCCATCTTGATGGCATTGGTTTTTGTGGAAGGGAAGAAGTGCTCCAAGAATGTCTTCTTCATGTCAGCCCATGAAGTGATAGAATCAGGTGGTAATCCTCCAAACCAAGCATTCGCCTCTCCCGATAATGTGAAGGGGAGGGCAAATAATCGAAATATATCCTCTGAAACTCCTTGCGGCCTCTTTTGAATGCTACATAAGCGAGTGAACTCACTCAAGAAGTTGTAGGGGTCCTCCCCGGCTTTCCCGTAAAACTTCGGCAACACGTTGAGCAATGGAATCTTAATCTCAATGTTTGGAGTTCCATCGGGCAACTTGATCGGGCTGTTTGGATCATCGGCTACATGACTAGTAAGGTCACATATCCTTGGATCTGGATCTATCATCTCCATACTGTCCACTGATGGTGTAGCACTCTCAGTGTCTGTGCCCAACTCGGTTTCTGCGTCGGTATCTTCCGAACCCTCTGACTCGACAAATTGGACAATCTGCTGAACTGGGAAAATCGATGAACTGCCCGGGCTAGAGAACTCAGTTTCAGCTTGTTTTCTCAAACGTGCTTCCTTGCGCAGCCTCTTCGCCGTCTTCTCGATCTCAATATCGAACAGCAGCCTTGGAGAAGAGGACCTGCTCATAAACTAAAAATAAAATAAAAAAAAGAGAAAAAACAACAACAAAAAAAAAAAACAAGTCAAAAACTATATACAATAAGTGTAGAAAAACATAACAAGACAACAACACCGTTCCCCGGCAACGGCGCCATTTGAAAGGAAGGGATTTTGCACGCGTGTCGTAGGCGCGTGTTCTTCCTATTCAACAATACTTATACGTTCCCACTTCCCAAAATACTATTAATTAGTACGTGGTAAGTCGGATGTCGATCCCACGAGGAACGGTCGTATCCGTTATGTATTTCAACACTTAAGAGTTTGGCGATGCCGCCACGCTTTAATTTAAAGAAGGAGGAAACTAAACTACAGAAATTAAACCATACTTACGAACATAGTGGGAACTAAAGTTTAAATAAGGTAACAATGCAAGCAAACTATGAATTTGAGACAAAACAAATAAACTGATACTTAAACTGGGCAAGTAAGTAAACTGGGCAGTTTAGCAGCAAAATCAGAATAGTGGCGAGAAAAATAACAACACTTTGTAAAATAACATTTTCGGGAATAAAGGGAATAAGGGGAAAGGAACCAGCTTTTGCCACAAAAATTACTAAGTAAAGGCTGCTAACTAAATTCTAAATGTTCACACCTAAATGAAAGCTAGAGAAGCTAATTTACTAGGAAAGAGACATTTAAAAGGTGGGATCTAAAAGCCTACTTACCTAGCTATTTTGGAGACTTCCTAAGGTGACTAAGCTGACATGAAAAGCATGAGAGAGAGAGAGTTTAAAACTGATTTTGGAGGCTCCATGTCAAAGAGTGAAAAGGGATTGTACTAGTTGCTTGCTATGGGCTATTATCCAATGGTCAAAAGTAGTAGACAACTAAACTAAACAAAGGATAAAAGGATTAGCAATTTGAAATCAGATTTTTGGGTTCCTAAATACACTAAGGCACGAAAACTATGATAAAAGAGAGACTAAAAGACTTCTACACACTTAACTATGCTAGAGAAACACAAGATCAACAAGTTAACTACCTAATTATGCCTTGAAAACACCAAATAAAAAGCTGAAAATCAGCAACTTGGAGAGGATGAACAAGCTTAAGAACATTCAACAATGGAGGATAGAAATAACTAAAGAAACTGCAGCAACTAAAACACATTAGCTAGCATACAAGAACAAAGCTACTAAGCAAGGGAAAATCACCAACAATTGCAACTTAAATTCACAAACGTTTTCTCCTCTTTTTTTTACTGATTTTCGAAATTAAAAGGATGGAAAAGAAGGATTAACTAGCTGACCTAAACACTTAGAAAAGATCAAAGAAAAAAGATGCAAAAAGAGAAATTTAAACAAGCTAAGCAAGTAAAACTAAACTAGCAACAACCACTATTTCTTTTTTTCTTTTCTTCAATCAAAAGCTTCAAGTAGAATCAGCCCCTGCAAGACCCTTTCAAAAGCATAAAAAACTTCAAATAAACAAGAAAAGGAATCAACAAGGACAAAGGCTAGCTAGAGAACGAAAATAGTAGAACCAAGGCAAGATTTTAACTAAATGCTCAAGAACACCAACAACCAAACATAAATGCTAAACACCTAGAGATTTAAATACACCAAAAGCTCTTTAAGATCAACCCAACAACCTTAACTAGAGAGTTAAGATGCTGGAAAATGAGTACAAACAAGGATCTAGATCATTCAAAGCATTAAAGCACTACATAATCACCCCATGGTGAGCAAAAGTGGCAATGGCTGCCTATGGTTCGAAATTTACTTCAAGGATGAGAGAAAACTAAGCTTAGAGAGAGGAAATAAAACTAACTAAAGCTAGCTAAAAGGTGGTGTCCCCAAAAGTTAGGCCAAAAGATAAGTTTTGTTGTTCTTTTGTTACACATCTTCCAACCAATCTGATGTGGAAAGCTTCTCCACTCCCAATGATGGTAGTTGGCTTCTTTTGCCTTCAAAAGTGTCTCTTGTGGCCATTGGTAGCACAAAGACTCGTCAATTTAACTTTGAAATGCGACTTTGAAGAGCTGTCAGCATTGCTCGGACACTGGCCAATCCATCAAACTGGGCAGTTTGTGTCTTGTGGATTCCTTCCTTCTCCAAATGCTGAATTTGTATCCAATTTGCCTCTACTTTTGCATGTAATCCAGAATCCATTCCATTAGCATGCTCGTCGGACCACTCCATTCATTTCCTGCCAAAACATGCATCTTTATATGCAAATTTTCAACAATATAGCATGAAAAGTGACTCCAAAATGGTGACGAATGCTAGCCTATCAGTGATAAAAAATGCAATCCGCTGAAATTTATTTATAGCTTCTACAAATGTGTATTGCATTTTTCTATATACAATATTGCATTTTTCGTGCCACATGGCAGCACGTGGTTGGATGTACGTTGTAACTTTAAAATTAGTTGTTATACTAGTACATCCTTATATATATATATATATATATATATATATATATATATAGGGGTGCATTACCCTCCTTATCACCCCTAGTATAAAACATAGGACTAATATAAGCCCTTGGATCTATTAATCTAATGGCTTTGATTAAAAGCATCGCCGTACATTATTATACCAGTTTCGTACATTAAAGGGAAATTTGGGTATACTACTGTTACATCATTTATATGGATTAGTACATTAACTTAATTTGTACATTAATGTGTTAATAATGTACATTAATGTGTTTTAATGTATATGCCCCTTCTACGTAATGTAGATTATAATTTTTTACTAAGTGACGAAAGTTATATCCATTCCCCAAGGGTTTAGTAATCCATAAGGCTAGGGTGTAATACCGACTCAGTAACACAACGTTCACTAGGGTAATCTTGTGGATACTATACCCTAGCCCTATGGATGAGTTAACCCTAGGGGACTGGATCTAACTTCCACCGGTTAGTGAACGTTATGTTAATATGATGGTACTACACCCTAGCCCCATGGACTACTAAACCCTTGGTGAATGATGTTAACTTTGGGCCCGATGTGTAATACGATGCTACATTATCATTGGTATATCGTACATTATCATGGGTATATCATGCATTATCACTGGTATTTCGTACATCACTCTCCGACGGGGTATGGATTTGTGAATTTGTAGATGCTAAATAGTATAGCTTCCATCCGCGAATTCATACCCCGGTACATTATCATTGGTATATCGTACATTACCACTGGTATTTCGTACATCACTCTCCGACGGGGTATGGATTTGTGAATTTGTAGATGCTATATAGTATAGCTTCCATCCGCGAATTCATACCCCGGTACATTATCATGGGTATATTGTACATTATCATTGGTATATCGTACATTATCACTGGTATTTCATACATCACTCTCCGACGGGGTATGGATTTGTGAATTTGTAGATGCTATATAGTATAGCTTCCATCCGCGAATTCATACCCCGGTACATTATCATGGGTATATCGTGCATTATCATGGTTATATCGTGCATTATCACTGGTATTTCGTACATCACTTTCCGTCGGGGTATGCATTTGTGAATTTCGTAGATGCTATATAGTATAGCTTCCATCCGCGAATTCATACCCTGGTACATTATCATGGGTATGTTGTACATTAAAGCTTGAGACTTGTACATTAAAATACAATTTTCATACATTAACATCATGTACTAATAGAACATAATGTACAAATATAACTACATCATGTATCGAAATCATGTATAATTGTGCTTTACCATTTTTACCCTTTTCGATTATTTTATTAATTTTTAAATTCCACGTGGCTTCCATATCAGCCATCAGATCACACCTAATCAATGGATGAGATTAGTTTTCCTTTTTAACAGATTTTTACACATTAATTTGAATACACCCCTATATATATATATAGGTATATATATATATACCTATATATATATAGGTATATATATATATATATATAGGGATGTATTCAAATCCTTTTCATATCTCTTGTCCTTTTTCCTTCTTAATCTTAGCCCCACAATTTTGTCATCTGACGGTTAGATTAATGCCACGTGTCATTTAATAATGCACATTTTCATTCTAATAATGCACAGCGGCTAATAATGCAACATTATAGACTAATAATGCACATTTTCATTCTAATAATGCACAGCGGCTAATAATGCAACATTATAGACTAATAATGCATTGATCACAACCATCCAATTCAAGGATCCAAGGGCTGAGATTAAGAAGGAAATAGGACACTTAGGGTGTAAAGGAGCCTAACGCACCCCTATATATATATATATATATATATAGGTTTGTGTTAAAATGACAACTCCTCTTAAAATGACACCGTGACACCACTTATACAGCAATATTATAAACGCTACACAGCAATATCCAACACGTTAGTCAACAATTTATAGATTGATGTCTAACGTGTTGGATATTGCTGTTCAAGAAAAATTGTTGTTTAAAGACCAGCACATTGCTGCCCGTCTTTTTAGGGGGTTTTTTTTTTTTTGTCACGTGGCAGCTTATTATTCGTCCACGTGTACAAATGATTGGCTAGGAATGGTGGTATGGTGTTATTTTAAGGGGTGGCGACACCCTAACATGCCTCTATATATATATATAGCGTTTATAATATTGTTGTATAAGTGGTGTCATGGTGTCATTTTAAGAGGAGTTGTCATTTTAACACAAATATATATATATATATATATATATATATATATATATATATATAGGATCATGATCAATTGAGATTATTTAGGCTAATTGAGAAATGAGATGCAATATCAGCCACTCATTTTTATTAAATGAGTGGTCCAGATTTTGCCACACAATAAATATTATTAGATTAATTTAATATGAAAGGGTAAAACTGTCTTTTTGCGTTTTAATTTTAGGGTTCTTCTTCATCTTTCAGTTTTGATCGACGATTCTGCTGAGATTTGAACAATTGAATCATATCTCTCATTGAATCTATTTTAACGATTTATGATTCAATTGATTTGCAAAATTAGACTCAGACGGTTTCAACGATTTCAACGATAGCAGATTTGCGATTCAATTTTCGAAAAATAGACGACCAGTTCGACTGATTTCTGTGTTGATTTTTAAATTTTTCGGTCGATTTTTCCGACTTTGATTCTGTTTTTATGTTCTATTTGTTAATCTCCAGTCGAATTTGTTCCTAATCAATTTTTTCTTTTTTTGATTTTCTGATCTCTAGGTTCGATTTCAGTTCGTAATCAACCGCTAAGTGTTCTTTGATGGATTCTTCATCTTATTCCGAGTCTACGTCGACGAATGGTGGAGGTAGTCTGGTTTGATTTTCGTTAACATGAATTTTTTGTGTTATGTTGGTGATTTATGCTCTGTTGACATGATTTGAAAATCTGTTGACATGATTTATGTTACTTGGTAAATATTCTATGTTGTTGTTATGCTCTTTGTGGACATTCTGTTTGATTAACATTATTTTGTTGTGTTATGTTGTTGATTTATGCTCTGTAGACATGATTTATGTGTACTTGTTAAATATTCTGTTGACATCGTGTTTTTGACATTTTGATCCTGGTAATTTGAAGCATGTTCTGATATTTTGCCTTACATAACTTATAACAATTGTCTAAGAATTTTACAAGAGTGGAGCCACCTCTTTAGATATAACTATAGGGGTAATTTTCTGTTTTAATTGAAGCTACTTGAGAAATCAGCTCATTAATTCTTGACCGAGGAAGTAAACGTTAGTCTAAGTGGATCAAGGTTTTGTTGGATTTTCTTGAATGTAAAAGTCCATATGTTATAACCATGATGAGAGTCCTTAATTTGACATAAAAAAATTGGTTAGTTATTGGTTAAGCAAATGATCACAAGGCCTGATAAGGTTAAGAATCATGGCTGAGTTTGGAATCCATGGATACTTTAGGTGGAGACTGTTTAAACCTTTTTTTCTTAATCAGTTTTGAGCTTTCAAGGGAGAAGTATGGGTTATGAGCTCTTTGTTGACATTCTGTTTCATTAACATTATTTTGTTGTGTTATGTTATTGATTTATGCTCTGTTGACATGACTTGAAAATCTGTTGACATTATTTATGTTTCTTGGTAGATATTCTGTGTTGTTGCTATGCTCTTTATTGTCATTCTGTTTCATTAACATTATTTTGTTGTGTTATGTTTTTTATTTATGCTCTGTTAACATGACTTGAAAGTCTGTTGACATGATTTATGTTCCTTGGCAAATATTATGTTTTGTTGCCATGCTCTTTGTTCACTTTCTGTTTCATTATTTTGTTGTGTTATGTTGGTTATTTATGCTCTATTGACATGATTTATGTGTACTTTTTAATTATTATGTTGACATCGTGTGTTTCAATCGGTGTATTCTAATTCAACTGGACATTTTGATCCTTGTAATTTGAAGATTGTTATGATATTTTGGCTTACATAACTTATAACAATTGTCTAAGAATTTTACAAGAGTGCAGCCACCTCTTTAGAGATAACTATAGGGGTAATTTACGTAAGTCTTTTGATTTGCGTTGACGTGACTTGAAAATCTGATGACATTATTTATGAATGGTGGAGGTAGTTTGGTTTGATTTTCATTAATATGTTTTTTTTGTGTTATGTTGGTGATTTATGCTCTGTTGACATGACTTGAAAATCTGTTGACATTATTTATGTTAGTTGGTAAATATTCTATGTTGTTCTGATATTTTGGCTTACATAACTTATAACAATTGTCTAAGAATTTTACTAGAGTGAAACCACCTCTTTATAGATAACTAAAGCTGTTATGTTGTTGATTTATTCTCTGTTGACATGACTTGAAAATCTGTTGACATGATTTATGTTCCTTGGTAAATATTCTATGTTGTAGGGTCTGTTATTCCAATTTGCAAGCCTGAGTTGAGGCCTTATGAAGGTCAAAAATTTTCTTCTCTTGAGGAAGGAATTTCATTTTATGAAAAGTATGCTCAGGAGTGTTGTTTTGATTGTCGAAGATTTGGAAATAGGTCTAGTGGTGGTGTTATTATTTTTCAGTATATTGTTTGCAATAGACAAGGATTTCATACGGTAGATTCATTGGATGTTGATGTTAGTGTATCTGAGGATGGTAATGTATCTGATGATGATGAAGTATCTTCAAAGAAGAGACGTAGACGTGGCACGAAAAGGTGTGGATGTGGAGCGAGAATTAGTTTTATGTTTTTTTCTGATTTTGGTGATAAGTATTACCTTGTGCATCAGTTTGTTGAGGAACACAATCATACTATGGTTGACAAAGATCATAAGAGATTTATGAAAGGTAATCGGAGTTTGAATGATTTTCATCACAAGTTTGTTGAAGATTGCACCAAAGCTAACATCGGTCCTACCTCTACTTTTAACTTATTAAAGGAGTTTTTCGGTGGTTATGATGTTGTTGGGTGTACGTTGACTGATGTTAGGAATTGTTCACGTGATATTAAAGAGAAATTAAAAGAAGTGGATGTGCAAATGATCCTAAATCAGATGCAAGAGAAGAAGAGAATTTGTGAAGGGTTTTTTTACAAATATCAATTATCACCTGAAGATAATAAGTTAATTAGCTTGTTCTGGTCTGACGCTGAGTCTCGGAAGCATTACCACATGTTTGGAGATGTTGTAGCATTTGATACAACATATTCAACAAACAGGTAGTTTATTTATTATACTTAGTAATTGACAGAGATAGTAGTTGACATGGTAGTTGACATAGCATACATTTGTACTTTGCATCATTTCTGATTTAATAGTTGACATAGCATATACCTATAATTGACATTATTGATGTTTTGTGTTGATGTATTTTTTCAATAGGTATCGTATGGTGTTTGGTCCATTTACCGGGAAAGACAATCATGGCTGTCCTATTGCATTTGGAGCTGGTTTCGTATCCGGTGAGAATTGTGATGCATTTTCATGGCTTTTCACTGTATTTGTTGAATGCATGGGTGTTGCTCCAAGAATCATAATCACTGACCAAGATTGGGGAATGAGGCTTGCCATTGAGAAGGTATTACCTGGTACAAGGCATTGTTTGTGTATGTGGCATATTATGAGCAAGTTATTTGAGAAGATACCTAAATCAATTTCTGATAGAGAAAAGTTTAGTAAGGAGTTTAAGTCTTGTGTTTGGTCAGAGTTGTTAGATCCGGATGAGTTTGATATATTATGGACTAGTATTGTTGAAAAATATAGTGTAGAAGATCATAAGTGGTTTAAGGATATGTTTATGATCAGACAGATGTGGATCCCAGCCTTCTTTAGAGATGTTCCTATGGGTTCTTTAATGAGAACAACATCTTTTTCAGAATCTGAAAACAGTTTTTTTAAGAGGTACTCGAAACCGTTGTTCAATTTTGCTGACGTCACTCTTCAGTATAACAATGCCATTGATGCTCAAAGGAATCAAACTGAAAGGCTTGACTATTATGATTCTGTAATCACTCCAAAATATGTCACTGATTTAGCATTTGAGAAGCAATTGGGATCTGTTTACACAGATAGGATGTTTAGAGTGGTACAAGATTTGATTGTTGAGGCTGATAAGAGTTGTCGGATGATTAGCATGTCCACATTGGAGAACATCGAGGTCTTCAAAGTTTCTGATGCTAGAAAGAAGATCTTTACAGTTAGACATGAGATAGAGACTGAGTCATATGAATGTGAGTGTAAACTATTTTTAAGGTGTGGTTATCTATGCAGCCACCTTTTTTTCATCCTCAGAAACAAAGATGTCAACAATATTCCAGAGAAATATGTTGGTAACCGTTGGCTTAAAAGTGAATTACTAAAGGCAGTTCATGGTCTCACAATTGATGAAAGTGCGTCTGACAGAGGTATGCAAACTGTTTTCTATACATATTTCAGTTTAAGTTTTAGCATGTGTTGTTTAAGCTGTTGACATATCTTATATAGACAGTTGACATCTTATATATGTTGTTGACATTTTATATATGCGCAGGTTCTAACAGAGATGACAAACTAAAGATTGCTAACAGATGTCATGGTCGTTACTTTGGTCTATATCAGCGTGCTTTTAGAAATAAAGATCATTTGATTGCTTTGGATAATTTGCTTGCGGGTATTGGTCCTCAAATCTTTAAAGATGACTGTGCTGGATCGTCTTCTCTTGATAAAAATGATTCAATCATGAACATATATGGTATTGCTGTTCCTGAAGAAATAACTGCCCATGCTCCAGATGTGGTTAGTACAAAAGGAGGTGCAAGTGACAAGAAAAGCAGGATTAAGTCAAGCATAGAGAAAGCAATTGAAAAAGCAAATAAACCTCATAAGCGTTGTGGAAAGTGTCACAAAATTACTGATCATAATGCTAGAAGTTGTGGCAGAAAGGAGATATGATTGTTTTTTTTTTTTAATAGTCAGGCTTTTTTTTTTTATTTGTTGACATAGACTACAAATTATTGACATTTTCTCATCTGTTGTTTATATCTGATTTTAATCTCTATTGACATCTATTTATGATTCTGTTTTTTTTAATTATAAGATTTGTTTTCTGAGTTGTACACCTTTATACAAATTGTTGACATTTGGTTATAAGTTGTTGACATTTCAATACAAGTTTGACATGCCTTGCTTTGATGCTCCTTCATGTTTTTAATGTGCACATGTCAACCACTTAAAAATTAAGTCAACTATATATACTGGCCATGTCAACAAGTAATATAATTATGTCAACTATGATGCACATCGTGTCAACGGCACATACCAGTCATGTCAACAAGGCTACATATCGTGTCAGCTACAAGTACAAGTTATGTCAATTATTTTTCCAACCATGTTAACTATACGTACTAGCCATGTCAACAACTAATATAATTATGTCAACTATGGTGAACTTCGTGTCAACGGCATATACTAGTCATGTCAACTATGTTTTAAGCCATATCAACTACACGTACAATTCATGTCAACTATATTAGTTTTACAATTATATCAACTTTTGTGCATATCGTTTCAACGGTACATAAAATTCATGTCAACTACACGTTAGAGCCGTGTCAACTACATATATAAGCATGTATACTATATTACATAGTATTTTAAATACAAATTGAATCATGTCAGTCATGTCAACTACGTATAGACCCATTTCAATTACGTTACATACTATGTCAATTACGCACAGAATCATTTTAACAACAATTATAAGTCATGTCAACTATGCACAGAACTGTGTCAACAATAAGTATAAGCCATGTCAACACCAATTATAAGTCATGTTAAAAACAATTATATCAACTATGGTGCATATAGTGTCAACGATACATAAATGTCATGTCAATTACACGTTAAAGCTGTGTCAACTATATTATTTACTATTTTAAGTATCTATAGAATTATGTCAACAACAATTATGAGTCATGTCAATAACAATTATAAGCCATATCAACAATAATAATAAGTCATGTGAATCATAACAAAATTAACAGAAAATATACATTTTCATAAGTTCAAAAGTTAGAAACCACAGTAGTAGCTGTTTTGAAATCCATCCCAAAACAAGAAAGCTAACAACATTAAACGTTAAATACATCCCAAATTTTGTTTCACTACTTTCTATTAACAAACCACTTTTTGTATTTGTTGTTTAAACTATTCAATCTGTGCTTGTTTTCTTGCATCCATGCATCAGCTACTTCTAAAATGGGCACTCTCTGGTTGTTGTAACTTGATGCAATCAAGTTGTAGCAATATCTTCCACGCAGCACCTGGAGTATCTTTATGTTGTGTGCAGAGAAGCCAACATTCCATTCACTGTCTTTTTTTCCAACATAAGTTTCCATGTGTCTCATTAAATAGACACCACAGTCCTTTATGTTACTGCTTCTAGCCCACTTCAAGGAAAGAATATCAATGTAAGACTTGTTAATATTTTCGAATATGTCTAACAAGTTCTTCTTTTTGTAGTATGCCTCCAACATATCTTTCTGCAAATATATTAATTAATAAATAAAACTACAAATAAAAAACATTTTAACATTGTGCATAAATTATATCAACAGAATGTAGAGACTGTTTCAATAATATAAAAAAAAATCATACCAGTAAACCAATTTCATGGCCATACTCCTCTAATGCTTCCATGCCATTAACTTTTTTGTTGTCTATGATCTCAATCTTACTTTGTTTCAGCCAAAATACTACCAGGTAGTAACGTCGGTGTTCCCAGATTGGAAAGAAGACCTATATGACATTGAAGATAAAATTACATTCAAAGAACACATCCTAATATTTTCTCAAAAATTTAATTGTTAGATCTAATTACCAAATCAATGTTTCTCCAATCAAATTCTAGTCTTTTTTTAATCTCATTCTCTATTTCATCAATGAATTTGTTTGTAGCCATCATAGTATTCCAACTTTTTGGCCGATTTGTAACATTGAAATTCTGCAATTAACATATTTGGTTAAGGAGATCTATAATTCAAATATTTTATATAAATTTTTAGATTACTTACAGTTGGAGATGTTGTCATGAAAAAGCGTGCAAGTGAAGTTGTTGGCTTTTCTTTTTCAATGTTGTTCAAATGTGAAGCCCATAAGTCAATAACACCAGATTTGATTTCTTCATGGGGCTTCAGTGAGTTGAACAATTCTTTGGATGCCCAAGTAAAATCATCATCATACACACATGTATTCCTGAAATGAAGTTATAAAAATAATATATGAACAACAATCATAAATCTTGTCAACTATTTAGAAAACTAAATTATACATACTCATCTATTCTTCCAGTTTCTACTATGTAGTAGTAGAGATATCTTTCATGAAGTTCGAGGTATGGCAGTTGACAAACTCATATTTTAGGCTTGTTTTATTGATGATTAAAGAGTGCTTTTGATGGTTTAAGATGTTAAATACAAGTTTTTCACCGCATTTACACTAATTAGGTGAGTTGATGGGTTTGTCGTAGTTTTATGATGAAAACAGGTTGAAACGAGCCGAAGCTGAAATTCGAGGAGTTCTCCGGGAGGAAAACCCGACCGGGTGTTTTCCATCTCTCGGAACACCCGGTCGGGTGTTTTGAAGTAGCGTTGTGGACTCCAGGAGGAAAACCCGACCGGGTGTTTTCCATTTCTCAGAAAACCCGGTCGGGTGTTTTGCAAAGTAGCGGGCTTCGGGGAAGAAAACCCGGTCGGGTGTTTTGTCACCTACAAATCACCCGACCGGGTGTTTGCTAATTTGTCCTGATTTTCACTCCGAGTATAAAAGGGGTTCTAACTCAATTTAGAACCCTAACTTTCCCATGACAAATTGAGAGAAAAAATCGAGAGATACAAGTCATTGAAGGCAAGGAGGCTTCCATTTTCAAGAGATTGAAGAAGAAAGATCCTCCCCAACATCAAGTCTACATTAGGGAGTTCTACCTTTTCTTACTATGTTTTCCTTTGAAGTTTTTGTATTTTCTTTTGTCTTAGCTTCCATTATGAGTAGCTAAGTTCTTATTAGGGATATTGGTGAAGTTTGTATGGAATTCATGGGCTAAATCTTGATTTATGCTTATCTATGTCTTATGTGGTGGTTTTGTTGGTTGTTGTGCTTTTTCATTATCCAATTGATTAGCTACCAGTTTGATATGTCTTATTCTAATTATTGTCGTTGAAAGATGCTTAATTAAATAGTTAAATGACCAACAACTCCGTGCGTTGTATGTGCTCGAGAGAGACATAGCTAGAGAGAGGGCTTGGGTCCGTAGGTTGTAGGAGTTGGTTTCGAAGTGTAGGGAGGAGACTCCGACCTTAGAGGCCGATCAACGTGTTAGGTGCACCCGAGAGGGGGTCTAACCAATTAACCCGACCTTCCTAGCCACACATAAGACCATTTAGATGAGCATTATCCCTAGGTGAACACCCGTGATCCATACCAACGGATCAATATCCCTATCTTTCCAACTTGAGTGAAAACTCTCCTTTTTCTTGTCTTAATTTCCTTTGCTCTTACTTTCTTACTTGTTCTTTGATCTTAGTGTAGAAAAACCAAAAAAAAAACCCTTCTAATAGTCTAGATAGTGTTCTAAATTGCATCGTAGTACTCAAGCCGACACTTAGTCTTCGAGGATCGATAATTTTAACTTGCCACGTGCTACATACCCCCATACACTTGTGGGTGACATTTTGATTGCAAGTTTAGCATGAGTCAAGTTTTTGGCGCCGTTGCCGGGGACTAATTTGCTTTTGTGTTTGATATTTTGATAAGATAGAGAATACTAGTTTAGACATTTACTTGCTTTATTTAGTTTAGTTTTCTAGTTTAGCTCTAATTTCCCTTTGTTTCCTCTCTTGTGTTGTGTAGGTTTTTATGCTCACGCGCTCAAGGCATCTACCCCTTGAGCCGATTAATTTAGAGATAGAAGCCGCCAATAGAAGAAGAGGAGGACGAAGGAGGAGAGCACGAGCTCAACATTTAGTTGAGCCTGTGGAAAATCCAAATGGGAACAACGAGGAGGTACCACCTCCACCTCCACCTCCCCTTAATCAAGATCAAATCATCCTCCAATTACAACAACAAATGGAGGAGA
This sequence comes from Salvia hispanica, assembly GCF_029641045.1. Classification (NCBI taxonomy): domain Eukaryota; kingdom Viridiplantae; phylum Streptophyta; class Magnoliopsida; order Lamiales; family Lamiaceae; genus Salvia; species Salvia hispanica. The sequence goes on from NC_142697.1 coordinate 1,014,235, forward strand.
TGAGAAGGGAAAGAGAGGAGGAAAGGAGAAGAGAGGCACCAGTTAGAAATGCATTTGGGAACGTTAATATCCCAATGCCACCCATTGATCCAAGAGTAAATGCCAACAATTTTGAGTTAAAGACGGCATTGATCCAATTTGTGGAGCAACGTGTTTTCTCGGGAAGGCCCACGGAGGATCCTAATATGCACTTAGCCAAATTCTTGGAGATTGCCAACACAACCAAGCTTAATGGGGTTCCTGAAGATACAATCAAGCTTAGGCTATTCCCATTCTCATTAACGGGATATGCTAGAGATTGGTTTGATAACCTTGAGCCGGAGTCGGTTATAAGTTGGGACGACTTAGCCAAAAAGTTCTTGGAGAGGTTCTTCCCTCTTAGCTCTACTCTCAACCTACAAGCGAAGATCTCCCACTTTAAAATGAAGAGCCAAGAGTCCTTGTTCGAAGCATGGGAGAGATTCAATGCTTTGTTGAAGAAGTGTCCTAACCATGGGTTGCCTCTGGGCCATCAAGTGAGCCTTTTCTATAATGGATGCTCGGAATTTATCAAAAGTCAACTAGACTTTGGTTCGGGGGGATCATTCTTGGACAAGGGGGTCGATGAGTGCAAGAAGATGCTTCAAAGGCTTGCCTACACTAGCAAGAGTTGGAGCTCCGGTCGAGATGGCTCTATGCCGGTAGCTTCGGTTGTTGATTCGGATGCATTCAATCTCCTCAACCAACAAATGATGATTCTCAATCAAAAGGTGGATAGCATAAGTTTGGGGATGGCACCCAATGTAGAGCCTCAACCTACCGTAGAGGATGTTAATTATGTGCATCAAGGAGGAAATCAAAGGAACTTCTACAATTATCGCCCCAACAATGGGGGTGGTAATTATCGTCCATCCTTCCATACACATCCAAATCTTTCGTATGGGAATCCGAATAATGCTATTCAACCAAGTGGGGTTAACAATTCACCTAGCACTTCAAAGTCTTCAAGTGATGTTACCAATGAGCTTCTAAAAGCTTTGATGGAGAAGACCGATGGGATTATGGAACACTCTACCAAGAGAATTGATAAAGTTGAGACGGCGGTGGTAGAAGTTGCTACAAGAATGGTGGCCTTGGAGCACCAAATGAGTCAAATTGCTCAAACTGTGGGTCAACTTCATCAACCGGGGCAATTTCCAAGCAACACCATTCCTAACCCAAAAGAGTGCAAGGCAATTAATTTGAGGAGTGGAACAAGCTATGAGGGTCCCTCTATGCCCGAAAAGGAAGCTATTGTTCAACCCGAAGAAGAAGAGGAAATAGAGATGGAAACACCACCGGAGAGCTCGCCTAAGGTTCAACCCGAGATAATTGTTCCTCCCAAACCCATGGAAGTTAAGCTTCCCTTTCCTCAAATGATACAAAAGAAGAAGAAGGATGAACAATTTTCAAGATTTTTGGATATCTTTAGGAAAGTTCAAATCAACATCCCTCTTGTTGAAGCACTTCAACAAATGCCGAGCTATGCAAAGTTCCTCAAGGATGTTGTCTCATAAAAGAGGAAATGGGGGCAATATGAGACGGTCAACTTGACGGAAAGTTGTAGTGCAATTATTCAAAAGAAGTTACCGGCCAAGAAGTCGGATCCGGGGAGCTTTACTATTGAGTGCACTATTGGAAATTGCTTTGTGGAGAATGCCTTGTGCGATCTAGGTGCTAGCATCAATCTTATGCCATTGTCCTTCTTCAACAAGTTGAATATTGGCAAGTTGAAGTCCACTAGCATTACTTTACAAATGGCCGATAGGTCTATATCATACGCCTCGGGCATAGTTGAAGATATTTTGGTGAGGGTGAATGACTTCATATTCCCCGTTGACTTTGTGGTGTTGGATATGGAAGAGGATAGAGTTGTACCTCTTATATTGGGGAGACCATTCCTTGCTACCGGGAAGGCCATGATAGATGTTTCAAAGGGAGAGCTTACACTCCGCCTTAATGATGAGAGTGTGACATTTTCGATTTATGAGGCCTTGAAGAGGCATGATGTGGAACCGGGAGGAAGTCTTCAACATTGCAATGTTGTGACCGTGATGGATGAGTGTGTTGGAAGAGTGGCACCGGCCTCTTACTTGGATGATCAATTGGAGAGATGCATTTCTCACTCTATTTATTCTTCTCACTCTCTTGATATTTTAGATGTTAACCTTGAGTTGTTGGAATTTGTAGGTGCTTTGGACTCGGCTAAGGAGGTTCCTAGATCACGTCGTCCACAATTTCTACCTCTTAGGGATGAAAGTGAAGATAGCAAGGAAGAAGTGGAAAGCAAGAAGATTGAGTTGAAGCCACTACCATCACACTTGCAATATGCCTTCCTTGGAGAGAATGATATCTTTCCGGTAATTGTATCATCTTCCCTCTCTAGTTCCGAGTTAGATAAGTTGTTGAGAGTTCTTAGAAAGCACAAGAGTGCTATTGGGTGGTCCATATCGGACATTAAGGGAATAAGCCCAACCATTTGCATGCATAGGATTCACTTAGAAGAGGGGTACAAGCCTAAGGTACAAAACCAAAGGCGATTAAATCCTATTATGCAAGATGTTGTTAGAAAAGAAGTGTTGAAATGGTTAGATGTCGGGATCATTTATGCTATATCCGATAGTGAGTGGGTGAGTCCTACTCAAGTGGTAGCCAAAAAGGGGGGTACTACCGTGGTAAAAGGGAAAAATGATGAGTTGATAGCAACTAGAGTGGTGTCCGGATGGAGAGTTTGCATTGACTATCGTACTTTAAATTCGGCTACTAGGAAAGACCATTTTCCCCTCCCTTTTATTGATCAAATGTTGGATAGGCTAGCCGGACATGAGTATTATTGTTTTCTTGATGGATACTCGGGTTATAACCAAATTTTGATAGCCCCCGAGGATCAACATAAGTCCGCTTTTGTGTGTCCCTACGGTGTGTATGCATATAGAAGAATGTCTTTTGGGCTTTGTAATGCCCCGGCTACTTTTCAAAGATGCATGATGTCTATTTTTCATGATATGGTTGAGGACATTATGGAGGTTTTTATGGATGACTTCTCTGTTTTTGGCATGACATATGATATGTGCTTGGATAATCTAACCAAGGTTTTGCAGAGATGTGAGGAGACCAATCTAGTTCTCAATTGGGAGAAGTGCCATTTTATGGTTAGAGATGGGATCGTGTTAGGGCACAAAATTTCATCCGAGGGACTTGAAGTGGATAGAGCCAAGATAGCGGCCATTGAGCAATTGCCACCTCCTTCTAGTGAGAAGGCCGTGAGGAGCTTCCTAGGCCATGCGGGGTTCTATAGGCGTTTCATCAAAGATTTTTCACATATCGCTAGACCTCTTTGTCATTTACTAGCTAAAGATGTAAAATTTGATTTCACTCTTGAATGTGTGCAGGCGTTTGAGAAGCTCAAAGCGGCATTGGTGAGCGCTCCAATATTGATCTTTCCCGATTGGTCGCAACCCTTTGAGATCATGTGTGATGCAAGTGATGTAGCGGTAGGCTCGGCTTTGGGGCAAAAGAGAGACAAGTTATTCCGGGTGATATACTATGCTAGTAGAACATTGGACTCGGCTCAAGTTAACTACACCACTACCGAGAAGGAAATGCTTGCGGTGGTCTACTCATTTGACAAGTTCCGCCCTTATCTCATTGGGCCAAGACTATTGTCTTCACCGACCATGCCGCCATCCGTCATCTTTTTGCAAAACAAGATGCAAAACCAAGACTTATAAGATGGATCTTGCTTCTTCAAGAATTTGATTTTGATATCCGAGATAGAAAAGGGTGTGAGAACGTAGTGGCGGATCATCTATCAAGATTGGAACATGCTAATGAAGAAGAGAAGTTGAAGTTGGTCATAAATGAAGAATTCCCGGATGAACACTTGTTCTATGTGGCTCAAGGCAAGGTGGCATGGTATGCTAACATAGTGAATTATCTTGTTGCTAAGGTAGTTCCGGATGGGCTCACGGATTATGCAAAGAAGAAGTTCTTCCATGATGTGAAGTTCTATTTTTGGGATGAGCCTTGCCTCTTTAGAAGATGTGCCGACATGGTGATTAGGAGATGTGCTCCTCAAGAGGAATGGGAATCCATTATTATGCATTGTCACTCCGCACCAAGTGGGGGACATTTTGGAGCAAACCGAACCGCGATGAAGGTGCTTCAAAGCGGCCTTTATTGGCCAAGTATCTATGGAGATTGCCAAAAGTTCGTGATGCAATGCAATGAGTGCCAAAGGACCGGGGGGGGTGTCAAAGAAGAAGGAAATGCCTATGACCCCTATTGTGGAAGTTGAGTTGTTTGATGTTTGGGGGATCGATTTCATGGGCCCCTTTCCATCATCATGTGGCTATCAATATATTCTCTTGGCGGTGGACTATGTGTCTAGATGGGTAGAGGCTATTCCTACCCACACCAATGATTCTAAGGTTGTGATTAAGTTTGTCCAAAAGAATATCTTCACAAGATTTGGCACCCCACGAGCCCTAATTAGTGATGGAGGTTCCCATTTCCATAATCGATGGTTGGTAAGTGTGCTTACTAGATATGGAGTGAAGCATAGAGTAACAACACCCTACCACCCTCAAGCTAATGGTCAAACCGAGTTAGCCAACCGGGAGGTGAAGCAAGTCCTAGAGAAGACGGTCAACACAAATCGAAAGGATTGGTCACATAAACTTGATGATGCATTGTGGGCATATAGGACGGCTTATAAGACACCCATTGGGATGTCGCCATATCAATTGGTATTTGGAAAGTCGTGCCACCTTCCGGTAGAGATGGAGCATCGCTCGTATTGGGGTGTGAAGAAATTGAACTTGGATTTCTTGAAGGCCGGAAAGGAAAGAATGCTTCACCTCAATTTGCTAGATGAATTTAGGAATGAGGCCTATGTCAATTCCTCTATTTACAAGGCAAGGTTGAAGACCTATCACGACAAGATGATTGAAAAAAGAGAGTTCTTCCCGGGGGATGCGGTGCTACTCTACAATCATAGATTGAGGCTATTCCCGGGCAAGCTCAAATCTAAATGGTCGGGGCCATTCACTATCAAAAATGTGATGACCAATGGAACAATAGAGCTTATTGGGGCCGATGGAAGCACTTTCATGGCAAATGGCCACAACATCAAGAGGTTCTACACAAGGGAGCAACAAGATGAGGTCTTCGTCGTGACCTTGACCGAATGATGAGAGGTTGAAGACCGTCGGGCAAACGACGTTAAACAATTGCGCTATGGGGGAGGCAACCCCTAGTAGGTACAATTTTATTTTGTGTCAATGTGTTTTTCTCTCACTTGTAGGATTTTTCTTTGTTTTAGTGTGTGGAACAGGAAAATGGGAACAAAAGAGTGAAAAATGAAAGAAATGGAAAAATAGGTTGAAGTCCAGAAAGGAAACCCGACCGGGTGTTTTCCATCTCTCGGAAAACCCGGGCGGGTGTTTTTAAAACACCGTCGCATTCCAGGAAGGAAACCCGACCGGGTGTTTTCGAATTTCCGAATCACCCGGTCGGGTGTTTTGTCGCGTATATAATTCTGGCGTCGCAGAATCACCCGACAGAAACACTCGACGCCGATTCCGAACCCTAGCTCCCCAATTTCCGAATTTCGGTGATTTCCTCTAAATTTCTCCCTTCCAATCTCACTCCTACACTCTAATAACTCTTCTACTTCATCCTCTACTTCATCTTTTACATATTTTAAACCATTTAATTGGTGGAATTTTGTGAGAACAAGGCAAGAAGCTAATTTTTGAGTTCTACTTGAATTAAGCCCTAAAGGTATGAATTTCTTCCTTTATTCTTCTCAACCCAAGTATTATTGTTGTTTATTGAGTGATTTATGGAAGATTATGATGAATTTGGTGCATAATTGTGGGTTTTTGAGGATTAAGAGCGGATTTGTTGTAGAATTGCTAGAATGGGTGAGAATTTAGAACTTGTTTGCATAATGTGAAGTTGAATATGTTGATATGTTGCCTTGTTGGACATTGTTGCTCATTTGTTTTAAATGTTGATGAAGAGTTGGGTTGTTGAATGATAATACTATCAAAGGATGGTGTAGTTGTGAGTAATTTTGGTTTGAATTGATTGGTCTTGGGGGAGAATTTGGCTACAAGCATGAGGATATGAAGTGAAATCTTTGAGCTTTACATGTTAGAACAAGGATAGGATGAATTTGTGCATCTCTTGAGCTTCAATTGTGATTTTGTGATTAATTTCTTTTGTTATATGCTTTGATTGTTGATATATAAGAAATTATTAGGAGGTGATGCCTACTCTTGTGTTTTAAATGATTAGTTTGATGATAGAGATTAGTGAAAAGTACTCCATGATGATAACTTGTTGAATGTTAGCCTTGAGCTAAGTTTGGGGGAGTACTTTTACTTTGGTTGATAGATTTTTCTAGGTTTGATTACATTGCCATCTAATACTTGGCATTTGTAGGTACAATGGTTCTTTCAGCATCAGCATGCTCGGTCGCACTAAGAACCGCAGAAGAGCGGGCCAAATGGAAGGTTCTGGCCCGACAAGATTACAAGGTTGCGAGGCAACCTTGTCGAGCACTTCTACATAATTTGGGCCTACTACAATGCTTTGACGAGCTATGTAACGTGGGGGAACTCAATGGAATCTTCACAAGGGAGATCGTGTCCTACCATCGTCTCACTCTTGAGTTCTTAACCACATTGGTGGTACAAATGCGAGGAAGGAATATTGTGGCCATAAGGTTCCGGCTAAGGAACAATGAATACGAGCTATCCATGGAAGCGCTTAAGGAGATTTATGGGATCACTACGGATGAGTATGACATGCCGATGGAGTTCAAGAACAGTAGATTCTGGAACGACATCACTCTTGAGACAGACGGGTTCAAGGCTGCCCGGGCCAAGAGCTCCATGATCCGGAACCCAGTTCTCCGGATGATTCAGAAGGCCTGCAACAATCATCCCTTTGCACGTGCCGAAACAGGGAGTGTACAAAAAGATGAGCTATTTTTGCTATGGTGCCTTGTACACAAAAAGCCAATGAATATGGTTCACTATATGGTGAAAAACATAGAGCGAGCATCGAAGAGGAATACGGGGACTATATGTTGTGGTGCTGTGGTGGGCGCAATTGCGCGTCACTTGGGTGTGAGTACAAAGGGATTTGAGCCGGATATAGGGTCTACGGTTATGGACATTGAAGCACTCCGGAGATCACATGATCTTGGAGTAGATGGAGGCCAGGCCTTTTTCTTGCAAAGGATGAAGGATCACTTCCCTCTTCCGGACCCCATCAACACGTACATCAATGGGCCCGTGGAGAAGAGAAATTGGAAAATGAATTCTCCAATCCACCAAACCATCACAGCCCGATTCTCGAACACAAGATTTGAAGAGGTTGATCTAGATGAGTATGAAGGATTTGAACATGCGGCGTTTCCTGAGGCTTCCGAGGCCCCCGAGCACTTGATGATAGGGCAGGAAAATGAAGATGAAGATGAGGTTCACGAGGAACCACCATATGGTGATGAAGGAGCCGGGACAAGCGCTCAGAGGACAAGAAGCCGCCAAGAGAGAGAAGAAGAGGACTACAGCTCGATCAACGAGAGGATGGCACGTATGGAGCTTCGGCAAGAAGAATAGTGGGCCCGGAACGATGCACGGCTGACTGAGTATGAGGCGAGGTGGAACCAGTTCGAAGCTCAAAATGATGCGCGATGGAACCGGTATGAGGAGAACTGGAGTCAATTTACCGAGTTCAACACCACACCATGGGCCAACCTCAATGCTCGGTTCGATGAATTTCGCGGCCCTTGGCAGTATCCACCTCCGCCTCCACAGTGAAGGTCCATGGGAGATCCACTCTCTTTCAAACTTATCCTAGCTTTGCTTGGAATAAGTTTGGGGGGGTGTCTAGTGGATTCCCTCTTCTATCTCTATCTCTCTCTATTTGATGATACCCCGTCTGTACCCCTATTCTTTTGATGCTATTTGATGATGATATGTGGGCATGTAATCTTAACTCATGATATTCTTGATTGTGGATTTTGGGGAGTGTTTCCTTGTTTCTTTGTTCCAATTGTTTTTGTGTTTTTGTTTCTTTTTAGGAATGTTTTTCTTGTTTTCTTAGTGTGTTTAATAATTTCCCTTGGGTAGAATGATAGTAGGGTGAGAGAAAGTGATGTTTGAACGAGTGTGAGGATTTGTTGGAGGAGTTGCCAATGATGATTTTGTGCAAAAATTTTTGAAAATCTTGTTGATATGGCTAAGTAACATGTAATTTTCATTTCAAATTGCCTAAAGTGAATCGCATGGTGCCTTGTCTTTTGCCAAAATGACCTTGTAAGAATTAAGCCTATACTATCACTAAATGTGTGTTTTATCTCAAGCATGTCATATGTTTCTAGAACTTGCTCGCGATCTCCTTCAGTCTACATAGTGGCTATAGAGATAAGGGAGGATGTTAGGCCATTTTTATTAGCCAAATCCTAGTTTCACCCGTTATGTTAATAATCCTTGTTAGCCCACTTTGAGCCTATAAACCTTTTCTTTGACAAACCGAGGGGTTGGAATTGTCATGTGGTACTTTTGAAAAATCAAAGAGAAATGTGAAAGTGGTGTTGGCAAATGAAAAACAAGTTTGTTGAGTTAGAAAAGAAAAAAATAATAATAATAATAAAAAAATAGTGATGATACCATGCGAAGCATGGAGAAAAGGAAAAAAAAAGGAAATAGAAAAGAAAAGAAAAAAAAATGGAAGCGAAAAATGGTGAACAATTTACATTTGGTGAAAAAGGGGTGCCTTGAATGTTGAAAAAGAGGTATTGAACAAAAGTGGAATGTTGGTAGATGGGAAGAGTCTAGGCAAAGCCTAGTACTAGCTAAGATTGGGGAAGAAAGTTGGTGAAATTGAATATGTCATATCTTGGGGATTAAAGTCACTTTAGCCAAAAATTACCTCACCTATCCAAAGAGCCTACATTACAACCTATAGAAAAGACCTTTCGGACCTTAGACCTTTAATCACACCGAAGTAGAGGAGAGCGTAGATTTCGAGCAAGCATATGGTAAACTATGCATGAATTGATGATTTGAGAGTTATGTCATGAGCCTATACACCTTGAGAGTGAGTGAAATTTCTAAAATGCACATTGCATTTTCTCCTTGTGAGGGCGAATTGGCAAGGTTGAGTACATGATAGTAGCTTGAAGCAATACTTTATAACGTTATACTTGTATACGAGGCCATTGATACTTGTTGAATACTTTATTTCTACTGAGGCAATGATGACACTCCAACATCCTTACATGAGTTTGTCTTCTTATTTTCTTCTTCTTGTTTAGGGACTAACAAGTGTTTAAGTTTGGGGGAGTTGACAAACTCATATTTTAGGCTTGTTTTATGGGTGATTAAAGAGTGCTTTTGATGGTTTAAGATGTTAAATACAAGTTTTTCACCTCATATACACTAATTAGGTGAGTTGATGGGTTTGTCGTAGTTTTGTGATGAAAACAGGTTGAAACGAGCCGAAGCTGAAATTCGAGGAGTTCTCCGGGAGGAAGACCCGACCGGGTGTTTTCCATCTCTCGGAACACCCGGTCGGGTGTTTTGAAGTAGCGTTGTGGACCCCAGGAGGAAAACCCGACCGGGTGTTTTCCATTTCTCGGAAAACCCGGTCGGGTATTTTGCAAAGTAGCGGGCTTCGGGGAAGAAAACCCGGTCGGGTGTTTTGTCACCTACAAATCACCCGACCGGGTGTTTGCTAATTTGTCCTGATTTTCACTCCGAGTATAAAAGGGGTTCTAACTCAATTTAGAACCCTAACTTTCCCATGACAAATTGAGAGAAAAAATCGAGAGATACAAGTCATTGAAGGCAAGGAGGCTTCCATCTTCAAGAGATTGAAGAAGAAAGATCCTCCCCAACATCAAGTCTACATTAGGGAGTTCTACCTTTTCTTACTATGTTTTCCTTTGAAGTTTTTGTATTTTCTTTTGTCTTAGCTTCCATTATGAGTAGCTAAGTTCTTATTAGGGATATTGGTGAAGTTTGTATGGAATTCATGGGCTAAATCTTGATTTATGCTTATCTATGTCTTATGTGGTGGTTTTGTTGGTTGTTGTGCTTTTTCATTATCCAATTGATTAGCTACCAGTTTGATATGTCTTATTCTAATTATTGTCGTTGAAAGATGCTTAATTAGATAGTTAAATGACCAACAACTCCGTGCGTTGTATGTGCTCGAGAGAGACATAGCTAGAGAGAGGGCTTGGGTCCGTAGGTTGTAGGAGTTGGTTTCGAAGTGTAGGGAGGAGACTCCGACCTTAGAGGCCGATCAACGTGTTAGGTGCACCCGAGAAGGGGTCTAACCAATTAACCCGACCTTCCTAGCCACACATAAGACCATTTAGATGAGCATGATCCCTAGGTGAACACCCGTGATCCATACCAACGGATCAATATCCCTATCTTTCCAACTTGAGTGAACACTATCTTTTGTCTTGTCTTAATTTCCTTTGCTCTTACTTTCTTACTTGTTCTTTGATCTTAGTGTAGAAAAACCAAAAAAAAAACCCTTCTAATAGTCTAGATAGTGTTCTAAATTGCATCGTAGTACTCAAGCCGGCACTTAGTCTTCGAGGATCGATAATTTTAACTTGCCACGTGCTACATACCCCCATACACTTGTGGGTGACATTTTGATTGCAAGTTTAGCATGAGTCAGCAGTATATCAACATCATTTACTTCTGCTTTGTTGAGTTCTGATTTGTTTTTAGCTTCTGGAAGTGCATCCTCAGATAATGAAGCAATATTCTGTTTTCAGTGGACATAAAATTCATGTCAACTACAAATTCTTGCCATGTCAACTACTGTACATAATATGTCAACTTCTCATAGAGGCCATGTTAACTACATTTATAGTTATGTCAACTACTAATAGAGGCCATGTCAACTGCACGTAGAAGCCATGTCAATAATTATTATAACTCATATCAACTACACTATCAAGTCATGTGAACAACACTTCACTATCAGATAATGAAGCAATATTCTGTTTTCAGTGGACATAAAATTCATGTCAACTACAAATTCTTGCCATGTCAACTACGGTTCATATCTTGTCATAAAAGTAATGTCAACTACGGTACATAATATGTCAACTTCTCATAGAGGCCATGTTAACTACACTTATAAGCTATGTCAACTACGGTACATAATATGTCAACTATTCATAGAGGCCATTTCAACTACACTTATAAGTTATGTCAACTACACGTAGAAGCCATATCAATAATTATTATAACTCATATCAACTACACTATCAAGTCATGTCAACAACACTTCACTCATTTTATATAAATAATATACTGTTTAATTTTAGTTTTAGTTACCTCAACAATATTATCTTCTTTATCCAGTGGGTTTTCTCTCTCTGTTTCAACGTTTGTGTCATCTTGATTTTCCTTATCTTCCTGTTGTTTCAATTGAAACATATTATGTTATGCCAATTATATTTTTACCTACAATATGCAGAATATCTTTATAGTTTAATATAGTTATTGTAAATTGTACCTGTTTAAGATCTTTCTGATTTCCTGTCTCACTCCCTTTGTTATCAGATTCTATTACAGGTGGTGATATAGGAGACGCTGATTTATTGTTGACACCACATGTGCTGTACTCTTTTGATCCTTGTCGTTCTTCATTTTCTTGTTCTTCACTTTGTTGTTCTTCATGTACTTCTTCTTCACTAGTCTATTGAAATAGTAATTATAATTATTATTAAATTAATTTCAACTTAGAGAAAATGTATGTAAACAAAATGATGTACTTACTTTGTTATAGAAATCTCTCCATTTGAAAGTTGGAAATTCTGTCAAATCTTCAAGTGCTTCCTTTTTCTTTTCGACAGTAACTAGTGATTCACATATTGTTTTACAGTTGTCGAATGCCTCATCTTTATCTTGAACAAATGACTTTGCCAATTTTACACACTTGTCTTCCACAGATTGAACAGAAGTTGTTGGGCTTCCAATTGCAGATCTAGCAATATCACACACTAATCCAAATAGATGATTAGTTTTGACATGTGTAGGAACTTCTTCAAGGGTTTTTACTAGATTGGTCTTCTCATAGTTCATCATTTGAATGTATTTCATTACATTCTGCATGATATCTTTTGGAACAACACTTTGGGAAGACCCAACCTCACTGTCAAATACATGGGGAATCTGTTGTTGAGGCTCCTGCTCCGGCTCCTGCTCCTGTTCATGGATATATCTTCTGAACATAACTCCATTACCAAATATTCCCACATCTATCTCCCGATCTTCCCTAGCCTGGAGATGTGTGCTTGTCCAGCCTTTCATTAATGGGAATGTGCGAGGAACTGAACGTTTGGCTTGTAAAACTCTATCCATGTAGCAGAGCTGCATATAAAATACATACAATTATAAGCTATATCAACTACATATACAACATTATGTGCTTACTTTGTAAACTGTATGAGTAATCCAGTGTTAATTAAGAGAAACATATATCAACAAATGCTAAATCAGTGACATATGTCACGACATATGTTGATATATGTTTACATTATATTCACTATTAATAATCTTTAATGTGAAACATAAAACATACCATGAGCAAAGGAAGTGGTCCTGCAAAAGCTTTCATCTTTTTCTTTGACCAATTTTCCTTTGCAAACTTCAGAACAGACAATGTATATGAACACCAGTTGACATTTCGAATATTGTCCAGATCGTCAACTATTTCCCCAATCTTAGACTTTATTGTTCCACATGTTGATGGCTCAATCAATCCTGATTCTAATAGTAACAAGAACAATCTTTTGAACCATGGTCCTCCTTCACTATCTTTTAACATAAGCTCTTCCACAGCTTTATGGCTAACATTTCCTCCTTCTTTTATTTCACAATGTTTGGCTATATCTCTCATGAAAGATGCATTACTTTTACAGTTATCTCTGGAGTAATTTATCCTACCTCTCGGAAATCCGTATACCAGCTCCACATCGTCCTCTGTTATACTAACACTCCTTTTATTATTTAGCTTTATCTTGCACTCTTTTTCATCAAAACATTTCACCAATTCAAATGCCAAATAGGTAGGAATGTAATCGATGTTGAAATGAAAAACATTCCCAAAACCCATATCCTTGACAGCATTAATCTGGGCCTCATTCAATTTTCTCAGTGTTTCAATAAAATACCACGTCTTCCTTTTGACTAGAAGTCTTTTAGAAAAGAAATTACTTTTCTTTTTCTGTTCCTTAGCCTCTCTATACTTGTCATTCTGATTTTTGCTTCTAATCTCAGAAGCAATTAATGATCTCTTGTCATTTCTTCTTTTGCTTCTAATCTAAGATGTAATCAACTCATCCCTATCAATTGATGTACTTCTTTTTCTTTTTGTTGTGTTCTTTTTTTCTGGTTTAAAATCAAGTACAATAAAAATGTCAACAATACAGTAATATAATGTCAACCATATAACTATCTTGACAACCATTCAAACAAGCTCACATTATGTCAATAATTATTGTATAAAATGTCAATATCACTATTTCAACAAAATGTCAACAATACAGTATTATCATTTCAAAATTTATAGCAACTACAATCATACATATGACAATTGCCATCATACTCTATAGACATACTTTGTAATCCTTTGACATTTCACATATGAATTCATTTTTGTGTGTACAGAACATATCTATTTTATAGGAACCATATGACTATGTCAAAAACAATTCAAACAAGCATACATTATGTTAAAAATTATTTTATAAAATGTCAATACCACTATGTCAACAGACTTCTTCTAATGTCAATAATCATAAAAATTTAAATACATACTACTTAACCTCAAAATTATTCTTCTGGTGTTTTAAAAAAGCAAAAGTCGAACTCATCAGATTATTAAATAATGAAACCTAAAAATAAAATCTTTTAGATAATAAAACTTTTTTTTTAAAAACTGAAATTGAAGTCATACAATTAATAAACGAAAGAAATCTTTAACCTGAATGAGTCGTTTCAGTACTATTTGTTGATTTGGTGTTGACCTCCGTTTCTGATGTCGTTTTTACAGGAAAGCCCGACGATCCAGTTGAATCACTTGTGTTTTTTTGTCCAGTTGACATTCCTAATACTCTTAATCGATTTAGAAATCTAGAAAAGAGATGAAGTCGAGTAGATGTAGGGTTTGTATATGAGATAGTAGTCGAATTTTTTTGAGCGGTAATGTATTTGTGAGAGAGAAGAAGATAGAATAGAGTGTAGGTTATCTCTCTCTTGTTGGCATTTATTACTATGACTTAAATTTTTTTCCGGCATTTTATTAGAAAAAAAGACAATGACATCTTTAACTTTTGAATAAAAAAAGGCAGTTGACATGATTTATATTTTCTTTTTTGTTTTTGACATTTAATTTGCTTTATATTGACATGTGTTGTATGACCATAATTTATAAATTTGTTCCAAATATTGAGTTTTCTGAATATTTTATATGAAGCCAATTGATAAGATGTTCAAATTTTTCCTATAAGTTATTGACATTTGATAATTAAGGTATGGACAAAATGTTGAATTTTTATATGGAAACTATTAACATGTTTTTTATGATAATCTTACCAGTACATATTTAAAATTTAAAAATTAAGAAAAATAGGTGTAAATATTTTTTAGTTACAAGAATTGTTTTTGAGCTGTTGAAATTCAATTCAAGTTGTTGACATTTCAATTTAAGTTGCTGTACTGATTTCATAGTTGACATATTATTAAAGATTGCATAGGTTTTTTTTCAATGTTGTTCAAATGTTGAAGTTGTTGGCTTTTCTTTTTCAATGGACATAAATTTCATATCAACTACAAATTCTTGCCATGTCAACTACGGTTCATATGTTGTCCTAAAACTAATGTCAACTACGGTACATAATATATTAACTACTCATAGAGGCCATGTCAACTACACTTCTAAGTTATGTCAACTACTCATAGAGGCCATGTCAACTACACTTATAAATTATGTCAACTACACGTAGAAGCCATATCAATAATTATTATAACTCATATCAACTACACTATCAAGTCATGTCAACAACACTTCACTCATTTTATAAAAATAATATATTGTGATAATTGTTTTACGTATCCATGTGAATAATACATAGAAAACATGTTGATAACAATTTTAAGTCATGTCAACTACAAATACTAGCCATGTCAACAAAAGTCAGAATACATAATAATCATTTTAAAACCAATCCACAAAATAAGTTAACATCATACATTAAAATCTGTTTTTGTTCACTTCCTCTTTCTACAACTAAACAACTTCTTGTATTTGTTGTCTAGCTTATGCAATTTTTCCATGTTTGCTTCCATCCAATCACGAGCTAGTTGTAACATCGTTGATCTCTGGTTATTGTAAATTGATGCAATCATCGTGCAGCAATATCTTCCCCTGAGTATTTGGATAATCTTCAGACTACGCGCAGAGAAGCTGATATCCCAATCACTGCCCTTTTTCCCAACATAGGTCTCCATGTGCCTCATCAAATAGACACCGCAGTCCTTTATGTTTGTGGTTGTTGCCCATTCTAAATTCAGAAAGTTGAATGAAGACTTGTTTATATTTTCTGAAAGATCTAGCAATTTCTTCTCTATGAAGTATCCTTCGAACATATCTTTCTGCAAAATATATAAATAATTAAATTAAACTACATGTATAAAGCATTTCAACACAATGTAGAGAATATGTCTATAACATAGATAAAAGCATACCAGTAAGCCAATATCAATATCATAATTCTTCAACGGATCTGTATCTTTAAGTGGCTTTATATTATCTATGATGTCAATGATGTTTTTCTTCATCCAATATACTACAAGGTAGTAATGGTTATCTGCACAAACTGGGAAGAAGACCTGTATGACATGAAATATATAATTATATACATAGAATACTTGTTCATATTCTAACATAGATATCATTTTTAGATCTTATTACCAAATCAATTTTTCTCCAGTTGAAATTTGGTCTTCTTTCAACCTCATTATCTATCTGAGAAATAAAATTTCTCTTTGCTGTCAAAGCATCCCAATTTTCCTGCCGATTTGTTACATTAAAGTTCTGCAATTAACATATTTGGTTAGGAAGACATGTGACTCAAACAGTTTACATATAATTTAAGATTACTTACACATGGAGATGTACTCATAAAAAAGCGTGAAAGTGATGTTGTTGGCCTTTCATTTTCTCTGTTGTTCAGGTGTGAAGCCCACGCGTTTATTACACCCACATTAATTTCAACATGGGGCTTCAGTGATAAAAACAATTCCTTGGTCGCCCAAGTAAAATCATCTTCATAAACGCATGCATTTCTGAAATGAAGTTATACAAATGACATGTGAAAAATATTTATAAATTATGTTTACTACATAGAAAAATAAAAATACTTTTTAGATCAATGAAATAATTAAATAATGCATACTCATCTGTTCCTTCTGTTTCTAGTATGTAGTAGTAGACAGTTTTTTCATAAGATTCCAGGTATGTTTTTGTATCTACAGCTCTTATGTCAACTGAAGAGCCTAGGAATGGGTCGGAATGCATTTTATCATCAGACTCTTTCACACTAGCTTCTGTCAGTGGAATCTCAGAGCATGGAACAACAGTCTTCTGTCAGTGCAAATAAAATTCATGTTAGTTTCAATTAAAAATCATGTCAACAACTAGTATAATTATGTCAAGTATGGTTCATATCATGTCAACCGCACATACGAGTTATATAAATTACAGTACATACTATGTCTGCTACACATAGATACATGTTAACAGCAAATAAAATTCACATCAACAACAATTATAAGACATGTCAACTACACATACAAATCATGTCAATAACAATAATAACCAATTGTCAACCACACTTTCAAGCCATTTCATAAAAACAATACAATATCTAATTTTAGTTTCAGTTACTTTACTTTAACAATATTCTCTTCTTTCTCTTTTCCTTTCTCCTGTTGCTTTGCTTTGTTCATTTCAACATGTGCGTCATCCATTGAACTTGCATCTGGTGGTGAAATAGTAGAGGCTGATTCACTATTGTTATCACCCACTGTGTCTTCTTTTGTTCCTTCTTCTTCTTTTTCTTCAACAGCCTATTAAATTAGTAATTTATAATTAATTCTAAATAACAAAAGACGAGATTTGGCTCATCCCTTTAGGATCAGAAACTGGCAATGTAGGGATATGGATTCTGTTTCTTTCTCTTGTCAACTACAGTACATAATATGTTAACTACTCATAGAGGCTATGTCAACAACACTTATAAGTTATGTCAACTACAAGTAAAAGCCATGTCAATAATTATTATAAATCATATCAACTACACTATCAAGTCATGTCAACAACATTTCTTTCATTTTATAAAAATAATATAATGGATTTTAGTTATACTTACCTCAACAATATTATCTTCTTTATCCATTTGATTTTCTCTGTCCGTTTCAACATGTGTGTCATCTTCATTCTCCTTATCTTCAAGTTGTTTCAACTGAAATATATTACGTTATGTCAATTATATTTTTATCTATAATATGCAGAATATCTTTAGAGTTTGAGATAATTATTGTAAATTGTACCTGTACAAGATCTTTCTGATTTTCTATCTCACTCCTCTTATTACCAGATTCTAGTACAAGTGTTGACATAGGAGACACTGATTCATTATTGACGCCACATGTTGTTTCCTCTTTTGATGCTTCTCCTTCTTCTTGTTCTTCATTATCTTGTTCTTCATGTACTTCTTCATTAGCAGTCTATAGAAATAGTAATTTATAATTAATATTAAATTAATTTCAGCTTTGAGAAATGTATGTAAATAAAATGGTCCATGTCAACTACACGTAGAAGTCATGTCAATAATTATTATAACTTATATCAACTACACTATCAAGTCATGTCAACAACACTTCACTTATTTTATAAAAATAATATACAGGTTAATCTTAGTTTTAGTTACCTCAACAATATTATCTTCTTTATCCAGTGGATTTTCTCTGTCCGGTTCACCATGTGTGTCATCTTGGTTCTCCTTATCTTCCTGTTATTTCAATTGAAACACATTATGTTATGTTAATTATATTTTTTTCTATAAAATGCATAATATGTTTATAGTTTAAGATAGTAATTGTAAATTGTACCTGTTCAAGGTCTTTCTGGTTTTCTGTCTCACTCTCCTTGTTATCAGACTCTAGTACAGGAGGTGATATAGGAGACGATGTTTCATTATTGATGCCACATGTGTTGTCCTCTTTTGATCCTTCTTATTCTTCTTGTCCTTTACTTTGTTGTTTTTCACGTACTTCTTCTTCAGCAGTCTATTGAAAAGGTTATTTATAATTAATATTATATTAATTTCAACTTAGAGAAAAGGTATATAAACAAAATGATGTACTTACTTTGTTATAGCAATCTCTCCATTTGAAAGTTGGAAATTTAGTCAAATCTTCAAGTTCTTCCTTTTTCTTTTCAACAGTAACTAGTGCTTCACAGATTGTTTTACAGTTGTCAAATGCCTCATTTTTGTCTTGAAGAAATGACTCTGCCAATTTTACACACTTGTCTTCCACAGATTGAACAGAAGTTGTTTGGCTTCCAATTGCAGATCTAGCAATATCACATACTAATCCAAATAGATGATTAGTTTGGACGTGTGTAGGAACTTCTTCAAGGGTTTTTACTAGATTTGTCTTCCCATAATTTATGAGAAGAATGTATTTCATTACATTCTGCATGATATCTTTTGGGACAATGTTTTGGGAAGACCCAACCCCACTGTCAACTACGTGTGGAATCTGTTGTTGAGGCTCCTGCTCCTGCTCCAGATTACGGACATATCTTCTGAAGATAATGCCAAATAGGTAGGAATGTAATCGATTTTGAAATGAAAAACATTCCCAAAACCCATGTCCTTGACAGCATTAATCTGGGCCTCATTTAATTTTCTCAGTGTTTCAATAAAATACCACGTCTTCCTTTTGACTAGAAGCCTTTTAGAAAAGAAATTACTTTTCTTTTTCTGTTCCTTAGCCTCTGTATACATTTCATTCTGTTTTTTACTTCTAATCTCATAAGCAATTAATGGTCTCTTGTCATTTTTTCTTTTACTTCTAATCTCAGATCTAGTCAACTCATCCCCATCAATTGATGTACTTCTTTATCTTTTTGTTGTGTTCTTTTTTTCTGGTTTAAAAGCAAGTATAATAAAAATGTTAAAAATACAGTAATATAATGTTAACCATATAACTATGTTGACAACCATTCAAACAAGTTCACATTATGTCAATAATTATTGTATAAAATTTCAATATCACTATTTCAACAAAATGTCAACAATACAG
This sequence comes from Salvia hispanica, assembly GCF_029641045.1. NCBI lineage: Eukaryota > Viridiplantae > Streptophyta > Magnoliopsida > Lamiales > Lamiaceae > Salvia > Salvia hispanica. The sequence continues at coordinate 1,033,680 of NC_142697.1, forward strand.
TATTATCATTTCAAAATTTATAGCAACTGCAATCATACATATGACAATTGCCATCATAACCTATTGATATACTTTGTAATCCTCTGACACTTCACATATGAATTCAAGTTTGTTTTTACAGAACATATCTATTTTATAGGAACCATATGACTATGTCAACAGCAATTCAAACAAGCATACATTATGTTAACATTTATTTTATAAAATGTCAATACTACTATGTCAACAGACTTCTTCTAATGTCAATAATCATAAAAATTTAAATACATACTACTTAACCTCAAAATTATTCTTCTGGTGTTTTAAAAAAGCAAAAGTCGAACTCATCAGATTATTAAATAATGAAACCTAAAAATAAAATCTTTTAGATAATAAAACTTTTTTTTTAAAAACTGAAATTGAAGTCATACAATTAATAAACCAAAGAAATCTTTAACCTGAATGAGTCATTTCAGTACTATCTGTTGATTTACTGTTCACCTCCATTTCTGACATCGTTTTACCAGGAACGGTCGACGACACTGAATCACTTGTGTTTCTTTCTTCTGTTGACATTCCTAATACACTAAATCGATTTAGAAACCTAGAAAATAGATGAAATTGGTTAGACGAAGGGTTTGAATATTAGAGAGAAGCAGAAATTTCTTTGAGCGGTAATCTATGTGTGAGAGAGTAGGTGTTAGAGAAATATTTATTATTCTGCTTTTTTATGACTTAGCGGTAATCTATGTGTGAGAGAATAGGTGTCAAGGTAGATGGTTTTCAATTATATTTTTTTTCATCCGTTTTATTAGAAAAAAAGGCAGTTGACATTGTTAATATTTGTAAAAAAGGCAGTTGACATGACAATTATTTAGTTATTGCCATTACATAGAGTTTATTTATATTTTCTTTTTTGTTTTTCACGTTTAATTTGCTCTATACTGAAATGTATTGTATGACCATAATTCATCAATATCTTCAAAATATTGAGTTATCTGAAATTTTATATGAAGCCTATTGACAAGCTGTTCACTTTTGTTGAGTTTTTATATGGAAACTATTAACATGTTTTTTATGATAATGATGCCATTACATATTTAAAATTAAAAAATAAAGAAAAATAGTTGTACATTTTTTTTAGTTAAAACAATTGTTTTTGAGCTGTTGACATAAAATTCAAGTTGTTGACATTACTATTGAAGTTACTTTACTCATTTCATAGTTGATATATTATTACAGGCTGCGTAGTTCAAATCGATATATAATAATTGTTTCACACATCCATCTAAAAAACATTATAATATCAAATATTCAAACGAGTCTTTGTTCAAATCAAAATAAAACAGCTGTTTACTTATTGGTTCTACAGCTAAACCATTCCTTATACTTGTTCTGTAACGCAGATAATCTTTGACTGTTTGCATTCATCCAGATGTTAGCATGACATATCATATCCATACACTTCTTGTTGCTCTCTGATGTAAGCATTGCTTCGCAATATCTTCCTCTGAGTACCTGTAGAATCTTTAAGCCGCGTGGAGTAAAGCCAATATCCCAATCCCTTCCCTTCCTGCCAAAGTATGTCTCCATATGTCTCATCGTATAAACACCGTTGTCTTCTTTATTGGTGCTTGTGGCCCAATCTAAAGGAATAACCTTGTAAGGAGACTTCTTTATATTCTGTGATAGATCTGTCATGTTATTCTCTACAAAGTATGCCTCAAACATATCTTTCTGCAAATATATAAACAACTAAATTAAAATTTGCATACAAAGCATTTTAGCAAGATACATAAATTATGTCAACAAAAATCTAAACATAATGTTAGCTATATTTAAAAAAGCATACCAGTATTGCAACATCAAAGCTATACTTTTCCAAGGGATTCTTGTCTCTAGGTGGTTTGGCACTATCAATTATCTCAATTTTGTTCATCCTCATCCAGAATACCACAAGATAGTAATAGCCACTTTTAAAAACAGGGAAGAATACCTGTATTGTATGTTAGATAAAATTAGAGAAAAGAATTTGACAACTCCTGTAGAAAACTATGTAGGTGAAACTGTGAGATCTTAACACAAAAATAAATTTTTTACCAAATCAATCTTTCTCCAGTCGAAATCTTCTATTGTTCTTATCTCCTGTTGAATTCGCGACACAAAGTTGTTCTGGGATTGTAATGGATCCCAATGAGGCTGTCGATTTGTTATATTCAAATACTGCATTTAACATTTTTTTGTTAGTGAAATTTGTCATCAAAATAGTTGACACAGAAATTTAGATTACTCACGCATGGGGATGTTGTCAGAAACAGGCGCGGAGGTGACGATTTTGCCCTTTCTCTTTCCTTGTAGTTCAGGTGTGCTGCCCATACATCAATTACACCAGTACTGATTTCTGAATGGGGTTTCAGAGATGAAAACACTCCTTTGCTTGCCCAAACAAAGCCATTAGTGTAGACACATAAATCACTGACATGAAAGCATGCAGACAACATTTAAATATCATTCATAAATTATGTCAACTGTGTGTAAATATAAAAGGATTGTAGAGATTATTCAAAGAATTAAATTATGCATACTCTTTTGTTCCTTCAGTTTCTACTATGTAGTAGTACATATCTCTTTCGTCTGGGTTCAGGGTTGCTTTCATATGCACAGCTCGTATTTCAAATGGTGAGCGTAGCACTGGGCTAGGACGTATTTCTGCACGAGTCCATTTCTCTCTAACTTCAACCAGTGGAATCTCAGAGATCGGAACAGGATTCAGATGCTGTTGTCAGTGAATTTAATGTTAGTTGCAATTACAAATCTTGTCAAATATATTACACTAACTGATTCAATATTTAATATGATTATATCAACTACAGTACATATCATGTCAACTGCACTACATATCGTGTCAATAACAGTGTCAATTACATTTTAACAACTATTACAAGCAATGTAAACAATAATTCATTCATTTTTTTACCTTGTAAACAATCATTCTTTTTTCCGTGTTTTCAGCAGTTTTTTTCTTTTTCCTCATGCATCTTCTCTTTCCCTTTATGTTCTTGTATTTGTATGTTGGATTCAGGAGGAGTGTCATCCAGTGTTTCAATACCCTCTCTCATCATATACTCAACAATTGAGCATGCAGCTGCATCCTCCCTGTCTTCCTGAAACTCCATGCTATACCATGTCAATTATATTTTAATCTATGTCAACTATGATATCCACAATGTCAATAACTAATATAAAATCATATAAAAATATTCAAGAGTTTAATATAATCATTATAAACTGTACTTGTTCATTTATGATATCAACAATAACATTTGTTGCCTTGATTGCTTCTTCATTGTTGCTGATTTCAAAGTCAGTACATGCTTTTGATAATAGATACAAGGCATTTTGTGTTCTTAAGTCTGTACCAGCTTCATCTTCTGCTTGAATTTCAAACTCAATTTTCCTGTTCTCAAATCCTATAATTGATGCTTCAATATTGACATGTGCAGGAGGATCATTTATTGGTGATGTCCTATCAGCTTCATCTTCTGCTTGAATTTCCAACTCACTACTCCTATTTTCAAATTCTATAAGTGATGATTGATTATTGACTTGTCCAGGAGATTCAGTTGTTGGTGATGCCCTATCAGCTTCAACTTCTTCTTGCATTTTCAACTTAGTTCCACTGTTCTCAGATTCCATAATTGATTCTTGAGTATTGACATGTCCAGCATATTCAGCAGTTGGTGATGCCCTATCAGTTTGAACTTGTACTTGAATTTCCATCTCACTTCCTTTTTTCTCAGATCCTAAAACTGATGCTTGCTTGTTGACATGCTCTGAAGCATTGGCTTCTTGTTGTTGGAGAGCTGGGGATGCTGTGTGTGGAGATCCTAATACGGCTGTCAAGATAGGAGAGTTTGATTCATTATCACCATCACACATCATGTTCTCCTTGCTTTGTTCATCTCCTTCAACAGTTTGTCTAACCTCTTCAGGATTATCAACTGGTGATGTAGGTAAATTTTCTCTATTTCTTTCTTCTACAGCCTGTTCAAAAATTAGTTCAACAATGTATCAACAAAATGATGTATTAATTTAAATATAGGTTGTTTATGTGCTTACTTTATCGAAGAAATCTCCCATTCTGAAAGTTGGAAATTCATTCAAATCTTCAAGTGTTTCGTTTTCTTTTTCAGCATTCCGTATTGAGTCAAATACCGCTTTCCAGTTATCAACACCAACATTGTCGTCTATATGAAATGACTGGGACAAATGCAGGAAAGTGTCACTCACAGATACGACCAGAGATTTTTGGTTTCCAATTGCACTTCTAGCAATGTCACAAATAAATCCAAATAAATCATTATTCTTGATCTGTGAAGAAGCTTCTTTGAGGACTCTAACAAGATTGGTCCTTCCATCATTTATCTGATTGATGTATTTTAAAACATTTTTCACCATATCTGATGGTAGTATGTTCTGAGAAGAAGACCCCACCCCACTGTCATCTACATCAACTCTTTGTTCTTCATTTTCTTGCTGCTGCTCTTCATTTCGAATGTATCTCTTCTTTACATTTCCTAAACCAAAAACTCCTGCACTGATCTCTCTATCTTCTCTAGCCTGAAGATGCTCACTTTTCCATCCTTTCATTAATGGAAATATCCGAGGAACAGGACGCTTGTCTTGTATAACTCTGTCTAAGTAGCAGAGCTGCATATGTTAAAAAATGCATGTCAATTACTATTGTGTCGTGTCAACTAAATTCAAAAGCCACTTAAAATAACTAATACAGTCTATGTTAATTATAGTACGAGCTATATCAACTACACACACAACCTAATGTAATTATGTTAATAATCAACAATGCAAAATGTAAAACATACCATAAGGAAGGGAAGTGGTCCAGCAAATGCATTCTTCTCTGCGATTGACCAATTTTGTTTGCAAATTTGAGAACAGATATTACATACGAACACCAATTTACATTTCTCACGTTATCCAGATCATCAATTATCTCTCCAATCTTAGATTTTACCATTCCACATGTTGATTGCTCAATCAATGTTGATTCTAGCAATAACAAAAACATTGTCTTAAACTGACTTCCTCCTTGAAGATCATTGAACATAACCTTTAAAACATCGTTATGGTTCACACTTTCTTTTTTTGTACCACATTTCTTTGCTATCTTCCTCATGAAAGTTGCATTACTTTTACACTTATCTCTAGAATAAGTAATGTCACCTCTTGGGAATCCATATACAAGCTCCACATCCTCTTCAGTGATATGAATTTGTTTACCATTGTTAAGCTTTATCTTGCACTTATTCTCTTCAAAAAATTTTAATATACTAATGCTAATTTGCTAGGAATGTAATCAATCTTGAAATGTAGGACACTCTCGAAACCCAACTCCTTCACAGAATTAATCTGTTCCTCATTCAGTCTGCTTATTGCATCAACAAAATACATTGGCTTCCTTTTCACTAGAAGCCTTTGAGATAGATTTTCAGCAATAACAATCTGTTTTCCATCTTCTACACTTTTCTTTTGCTTTTTCTTAACAATAATTAACTCTTTCTGAGATACTGAGGTACTCCTTTTTCGCTTGGATGTTCTTCTGTTTTCTGGTTTAAAATCAAACATAATAAATCTATATCAATTAGACAAAGTATCATGACAATAACAAGTGTACTCTGTTGACATCAAGTGTGTGTATATTACTAAAATTATTTCATTAGATATACCAATCACAATTAACAGAATTTCAGGCATTAAGTATGCTCTATCATTAAAAGGTATTTTCCATGTATAGTTAGAACAATTATATTATTACTATTATGTCAACAGTTAAAGTTGACATAACATGTTGATTATCTTATAAAGTTTATGGCAAGTATACTCTGTTTATATAAATATGACTATGTCAACTATTATTTAAACAAGCTTAGAATATGTCAATAGCTATTGATATAGTACTATAACCACACATATGTTTTCTACAGCCATCCAAATAGCCATTGAAACAAGCATACCCTATGTCAATAGTTGTTGACATACAACTACAGCCATACATTTGAAAGTTTTCTACAGCCACTCTAACAATCATACAATATGTCAATATTATTATGTCAATACCTATTCAAACAAGCATACACTACTGTCATTACTGTCAACAGTATATTATTATAGCTATGTCAATAGCTAGTATTTAAAATGTCAATAATCTTAAAAATTTAAACAAATCCTTAACTGGAAGATGAAGATTCTTCTCTTCCTTTTATTACAGCAGCATTTTTCGTTGGCATCTTTTCCGATTCTACAATCGCAAATCAACAAAAAAATTCAGCAAGTATCGAATTCATAAAAAACGAAATCGATATGTTTATTAAAACACCAAAATCAAAGCAATATACTTAAAATATAAATCAATTTCTTAACCTAAAGAAGTAGCTTCATGCGTCGCCGATTTTGACTGCTGTTCCTCAGCTTCAATCGATTTTTCAACCGATTCTTTCCGATTTTCCTCTTCGTTCGTCATTTAGATCAGCGAGATTTTCAATGTTTTTGGTTTGAATTTTGAAAATCACCGAGTTGTTGCAGATTTTGAAGGATTCGAAGTGTATGAAGATCAGCGAGAGAGATTTTTGACGAGAGATTTTAGAGTTTGAAATCAGTTTGATGTTTCAAGCTTTTTCTATTTATGAAATTACAATTTTACCCCCTTGTTGACATAATGTTGTATTTGTTGACATTTTGTTTAGCTTGTGGATTAGTGGCCCATATTGCATCTCATTTCTCAATTTAGCTAAATAATCTCAACCTAACAAGACCCTATATATATATATATATACATGGATGTATTAAGATAACAACCCTCTTTATTGTAACACCATACCACCATTTTAGGCCTTGGATCTCATTTATGGACGCCTAGGATTAAGTTTCGTGAAAAACCACGGGTTTGCAGTCTACTGTATTAGATATTCCAGTCTACTGTATTAGATATTGCAGTCGTGGTAAACTGCAATATTGTTGTGGTAAGACTGCAATATTCAATGAACAGCACTGCAATCTGGTAACGTAAAATTAGAAATTTCCTATTTTACCCCTCCGTGTTTTTACACGTGGCAGCATGACAAGCACACGATTTTCAGATCAAATGGCCTAAAATGGTGGCATGATGTTACAATAAAGAGTGTTGTCATCTTAATACATCCATATATATATATATATATAGAGGAATGCTCTGCTGAGCGACTCAAAATGAGCGCCAGCTGAGCGCCTCCTTTATCATCAATTTTTTTCCTTTTTTATTTACCACTCTTACGTTTTCATCGATTACTTCCATGATTGAGAATCCCCATCACTCCTAATTTTATTTCACCATGGTTTCTCACCTTCATAATTTCGGCAAGCCTCCACCCCAGTTTAATGATTCTATTAAAGTTTCAATCGTCTCCCTATTTGTTATGCATTTTAATTTTCCCAACCTTTTTTTTTTTCTTGGAAAGCATTTGTTTTCAGAGTTCGACTACTCTTTTTCACTCAATTCCTTTCCGTCAATGTCCTCCGAATGAAATTCCACATTACATAATCATTCTTTCTCTAAAGCCAATCTTAATCCTATTCGTTATTTTCAGATTCACTTTAGATAATATGGAGTAGTAAAAAATTTTATGTCTTTGCTCTGATTTATCTGTGTCTTTGCCTACTTGATACGAAATATTGGACGAATACTCCAGAAAAGTTTAGTTAGAGGTAAATTGTTGGTATACCAAATTCAAACTCAATGCTCATAAGTCATAGATTTGAAATTGTAAGAGTCTGGAATTTGGGGAGAATTCGGGTGACAGCGTTGAAATTCCGGATTTGGGTGAATTGGATTGTGGAGGCATTCATTGTAACAAAGAAGTAAGGGAGGTGTTTATTGATTATGATGTGTTTAGAAAAGAAAAAAATCTGAGTGAGTGAGCAAAAAAGATAGAATTTGAGCAAAGAAGTAGAGGATTGATTTTGTAAATATGTGGAGCTTCAATTTGGTAAAGGAATGGAGGAGAGATTACGGAGATGAGTTCCTGAGTTCAAAAAAGTCAATGAGAGGGTGGTGTTGGCCAAAGCATGGAGCTGCACGAGTGAATTAGGGAGGTGGGAAAGACAATTTCATAGTAGAAGCAAGGGGAAAGAAGAAAAGTACTCCAGAAATAAATAAATGTAAATATCAATAAAAAAAAATAACGATAGTATAGAGTATAAAAGGAAACGACGTGGCTTATAGTGAGGAATGAAAAAGGAAAAAAATTGATGATGAAGGAGGCGCTCATTTTGAGTCGCTCAACATAGCATTCCTCTATATATATATATATATATATATAGGGGTGCGATCATATCATAACTCATATTTATGTGATAACCTAATAACCCTATCATTTTATGGTTAAAAGTATCATTTTTACTAAAAATGATATTTATACATGATAAAATGATATTTTTTCAGCATGCATAAAATGATACTTTTATTCCATAAAATGATATTTTTCGTCCATAAAATGAGGGTTATTAGGTTATCACCATAAATATGGGTTATGATATGATCACATCCATATATATATATATATATATATATATAGGGGAGCTTAAGCTCCTTTTACCTCTTTAGATACTATTTCCTTCTTAATATCAACCATTAGATGTAAATGATGGACGGTCCAGATGATGATTTAATAACTAATCTCGTGTTGCATTATTTCATATATTTGGTGCATTATAAGGGTAATACTGTAAAAAAACATGGAATGACACACGATTCAAAATGGCAGGTGCGAAAATTAAGCGGTATTATGATTGACCTTCCATCTTCTCACTCTCTCTCCCCTTCCAAACCTCTCACTCCTCAACCCACGATCAAAATTGGTCGCCTCCAATTCTCCCCATTATCAAAACCCTAGCCTCCACCCAAATACACGAAACACCACTGAAATCGGTCGCCCCCAATTTCCCCCGCTGCGGAAACAACCTCCGGTCGACGGTTCACCGTTGAAGTGTGTCTCCCTCCGCGCCCGACCACCCAGTCGACGATTCACTGTGTTCGACAACCGAGTAGGGTTATAAAAGCTTCAACTTTTGGTAAGATTCCCATCTAATCATCGATTATCGGCGTTAAAACACAACCTAGTCGACGATTCACTGTATTCTCCCGAACTATGTCATTATTTTCACAAACCCTTGGTCGATGTTTGCGTAATTCATTAAATTTTATTGATTTTTTGTTATGGTTCTGTCATTATTGAACAATGTAGTAGTTAATTATTCCTTCAGACATATAGTTTGGTGGATTTTGTTGAGGAAATCTAATTGGTTTTTTATTGTGTTTTTTCTGCCAGAACATGTATGACGAAAAGAGGAAGACCGTATGAAAGCCAACCCACCCAGAATTCAGGTGAGATAAATCTGGATTTTGCCATTGGTATTCATTATTTGTTCTGTACATTGTATGGATTGGTGTACATTATGGTTTTTGGTTGAGTAAACGTTATATAATTTTGTGCATTATTTGATGGAATGTGCACATTATTGTAGTAAGTTTTGTGCATTATGTTTTTGATTGAAGCTACATCTATCTGTTTGATAACATGAATGTAAATGAATGAATTTTATATTCATTTGTGCATTATTTGCTGTCATTTGTACATTATAGTCTGGTGTGGTGTACAAAAGTTTTTTTGTTGTTTTAATTTTCATTTGTACATTATTTGCTGCTATATGTACATTATTGTAGGGAGTGGTGTACATTATGATATCAGTTTTAATTCAGATGCATTGGATTTAAAAAAGGTCAATGGTTGAGAGAATGTAATATTCGTTGGTGCATTAGTTAATTATATTTGTACATTATATAGTTAGTGTTGTGCATTAATGCGATGTATAACTGATTTTTTGACAGCAGCGAAGCAGCCAAGGTTGGACATTGACGAAGCGGTGATGATGTTCTTCTAATTGCGATTGTGCAAATGTTCAGGGATAGATTGGCTGAGCAAAGGGTCGAGACTAGTACCTCTCATGAAGGCGCAGAGAAAAGGAAGCCGAGGGGGTAGAAAGTCGACCATCTCTATTGTCGACGGACCCCATCCGAGTTCTTGAGCTGTTTAAAAACCCTGACTCCACGGATAATGATCGCATACGATATTTATATTACTTTGAACTCTCTGTTTTTTTTATAATTGATGTTGGAAGGGAAAATAGCCGACTTTTGGTTTGGTCTGTTTTGAACAATTTTTAATGGGCATGTTTACTTGCAAAAAGAAGCATATTTTGGTACGTATGATGTTGTTAATACAAAACATATAATGGATGTAAAGTATCGAATAATGTCACGTTACTGGTTAATAATGTAAAAAAGGAAGAAGATAATGCAGAACAAGTTAACTGGATTTTAATATTAATGTACAACAAAATGAAAAAAAATTGTATAATGGATGTAATTAACCGAATAATGTACAAAATGGACTTAATAACGAACTGAACTGGAATAATAATGTACAGTAAGTTGAGTCCTTGTGAACAATAATGTACAACTTCATGAATAATAATGTACGTTAACAGTTTAATAATGCAAAGTTATTATGTTTAATGTACAGAATGCGTCTAACAATGAACTATACTCGAATAAGTGGTAGTAAACAATAACGTACAACTTCATTAACAATAATGTACATTAACAAAGTAAAAATGTAAAATTATTATGCATAAAATGTTGACAGTGGTAGTACTAGTAAGACTAAGACAACGAATTGAATAATAAGACTAAACCGAAAAACAAGATACATCAAGATTTTCTCTTGCCCTTACGAAGCTCTTTCTCCTTCACCATCTCTTTAAGCATTGGACAGTTTCTAGGGTCGTGATGTCACATCTCATCGCACGCCTCACACCGTCTAAGACGCCTGGTAGCCTCCTTTATAGTCTTTTTCCCTCTTGGAAATCAGACGACTCGCGGAGCTGCTAGTGTGGCCCTTGGTCTTGACCACATCCGGAGGATGGACTAACAAGACTAAGACAACAACCACTGTGAAAAAATCACAAAAAATATATTCTCAGCAAACATATACAAGCTGTAACTTACGAAAAAAAACATGAAAATCTGTAAATGTCAGACAGATTTCATGAAAATAAAACGACAATTGATGCAAAATAATAGTAAATACAAGAACGAACTAATCACAAACAAATACAGAAAACCATTGATGTCAATTACACGACTAATACAATAACTTTCTACCAAAATTTATCAATAATTCTCAAAATCGATGAAAGAATTAATTAAATGACTTTCTTCCATTGTTGAAAAAACCGAAAGGAATCAAGGGACACCACCAGATTTCGGGAGAGAAGAGAGAGAAATGAACGACTGCTCTCACTAATCGGTATATTTCGAGAAGAAATATAAACCCAGAATTATTCGATTTAGAAAAGAGAGAAAAGATTAGGAATGCGAATGTCATCAATGGAGAACTCACACTGAAAGTTTAGGGAGAGAAGAAAGATTGCAGAGTGTAATCGTGAAAAATAACTGCTGTAACTTTAATAGAGATAATTAAGGGAATTACCATAACAAACTAATTAGTGTATACCCAATTTGACCTTTTCGGATTTTTTAAATCATTTTAATTAAATAGAAACAACCTTATTTTGAGCCATTAGATCTTGGAATTGAATGACCGAGATTGAGAAGGAAAAAGAACAAAAAAAGAAAAAAAGGATATGAATACATCCCTATATATATATATATAATATAGGTTTGTGTTAAAATGACAACTCCTCTTAAAATGACACTGTGACACCACTTATACAGCAATATTATAAACGCTATACAGCAATATCCAACACGTTAGACAATAATTTATAGATTGCTGTCTAACGTGTTGGATATTGTTGTTCAAGAAAAATTGCTGTTTAAAGACCAGCACATTGTTGCCCGTCTTTTTTTGGGGTTTTTTTTGCCACGTGGCAACTTATTATTCATCCACGTGTACAAATGATTGGCTAGGAATGGTGGTATGATGTTATTTTAAGGGGTGGTGGCATCCTAACATGCCCCTATATATATATATAATTATTATTTTCAAAATTTTAATTTCAAATCATATGTTATATTACATTTTTAAATACATTCCGGATATTATGTTCAATGGTAATACTCAATGCAAAACCATTTTCCAAAGGTTGATTCTTTTAATAACCCACTTTCTTTTTCCGTTCTGTGTTAGACCATATATTTAGTTCTAGTATAATAGTATAAAATAAAAGCAAATATTTATTTATAATGAGATGGAGAGTATTTTTTTAAAAAATAATATCTTCACACTATCACTTAATTACTGGAAATGTTATGGGCCCATTACTTTTTGTTGATTGGGACTAGGCCCATAAGGCCCATTATTCAAGGCAGTGTTTCTAGACTGCAATAGAGCCTAAACACACAAAAGAAAGATTAAAAAATAAGTCAAAATCTACTTTATTAAACATGAGAAATACCACAAACACATCGGTTCAACAAAAGCATTATGGGAAAGAACCGAAAAGAAAACCCAACTGCTCATCAATATATCCAACATTATGGGAGTAGTAACATAATTACTGATCAACCCTCACATTGACACAGTTGGGCTTGATCTTGTCAACCCTTTTCCCCATTACCTTAGAGATGAATAGATAATATATGACTGGAACGAATATAGAGAGTACTATAAAAACAACGTTGCGAAATGCAAATTCTACCATATTAGGATTGGTCATGACCAAGGAAGCTCCATAAGTAGCTCCGATAGCGGCCATCGAAACCCACACAAAACACGTCGAGACTGACACGAAAAGCCACCGGTCCGACGAGCCGGCTGTGGAGAGCAACAAGATTGCGATGGTAGACGAAATGAACGACAAAACGTTAGCAGCAATGAAGTTTTTGTATGTTTTGGGATGTTTAGTAGCCATGACCGCAAAGCCAGCATGGCGTGTTATGAGGCCGGTTGTTTCGTCTTTCGTGTCGTCTTGCCATACGCCGCCTGGGGGGCTCACGGCCGCCTGGAACGCCATGGTCGCTATCAGGACGGCCGCGACCATCGTCATCTCAGTGTACCGAGGCAAGTGTTGGAATATGGACTGATAAGAATATTTTTTGAGGATTTTTTTCATTTTTGTGTATGTACTTGTGTATCGAAAGCTTTCGTTCAAGATATCCAATGCTGTTTTGCCAGTAGAATTCTTTGTCAGCTTCTCTAGTTTGGTATTTTCCTTCAAGTATTCTACAATCTGAAATAGTTTCATAGGGTAATTTCATTAGTTGGACAAATTGGCAATAAAATCACTATACTCCTTGGTAGGCGGATCCCTCGTTCCACTCCCATTTTATTATAAAACTAATATATAAAAGCAAGATCCATGTTCCGCTGACTTTCCTATCCTTTTTTATTTACAAGTCAAATAATTTTTTAAAATTTGAGCCGATCAAATATGAGACAATTCATATACGGAGGGAGTACCAAGGAGAATTGTCAGGGCTATTAATATGTCCGCCACTAAAGCTTCGAGCCCACAGGGACAGCTACGAACAAATTAATTTCATGATTCTTTTTCGGTCAAAATTTGACTCACATATAACTCATTTATGTGCTAAAATTTATGATTTTTTATTTTGATGACACAAGACAAAATACATCAAAATAAATGAAGTACCTCAAGTTGATTAACCATAACAGCAAAATGCAATAATGTCTCCCCATCATCGTCCTTTGCATTCACTAAGTTGTCCAACTTAGCCACCAAAACCATCAACGTCCGAAGCTGACGATGTTTCACGCACAAGTGCAACACAATCTGTCCGCGATGCAGCCTCACCGTGGCCGGAAGAATGTCCAGCTGAAGCATCTCCTCCAGCACCGCCTCATTCCCCTTCATGGCCGCAACATGAAGCGGGTTCATATCATGTCCGTCTTGCCACCAGCACATCTCCGGGGCTATCGCTAGCAGTCTCTTCGCGATCCCCACGTTCCCTCTTGCAGCTGCGAGGTGGAGAGACGACGCGTTCTTGGAGTCGAGCTCGAGAGCAAGCTCCGGGTTGATCTTCAGCACCTCTTCCACGATGCCTTCTTGTCCCTGATTTATTGCAATGTGCAACACGTTTTTGAGACATGGGAATGAGACTACATCAAGAAGATGTTGATTTGTTTGGAGGAGTTGTTGGAGTGTTGCTACATCTCCAATTCTTGCAGCATCGTACAGTTTCTTTTCTGCCATTTTTTTTTAAATCACTCTATTTTTTGCATACAAGTTAGCTAGTGATGTATGAATGCATCTTACACTTAATCACACACATATATACAGTGTATAAGCTCTCCATCTCTTTTGGAAGAAGGAACTAGGAAATGTTCAAAGAAAGATCATTTAAGTCTAGCTAGCTATCTGTTAAGATAGATTGACTGATGAAAAGTTTTAAGTCTCCAAATGAAGACAATAAAATATGCACCATAGAATTGTTTATAGAGAGATAGTATTACACAAACATTTAAGTTACACCAATTACGTGACCCTAATTCTTGCATTTAATAGGGATAAAATAGATAAAGCTTATGGACTCCAAGTAGGGATGCTAGTGCAGCCCGACTTATGTGAGTGGGGTTGGAATTGGAAATTTCGAACCCGACAAAATTCCAGCCTGATTAACCCGCAATTCAAGTAAGGCAGCCATAAAACCTGATAGGTTGGTTCTACGTGTAGCTATTGCAAATCTTTTTTTCATATTGTTTGACAGCTGATTCGACACATCAATGATAGATTTTGATAAAAATGAATGACTGCACAAACAAAACTAACCATTCAATTTCTATTATGTATACATATATGTGTGGGGGGTTAGTTTTGTTTAATAGACAAATGAATTGATAAATCCAAGTTCACTATGAAAATTATTTCAAATTTGAAATACTAAATTTATCAAAATATGTTTATATTTTAATTTAAAAATCTTGAATTAAATTTTTAACATGACATCATTTATCATAAATTATTCTTATATGTTAAATCATTCAAAAACTCAAGATTTATTAACAACATTCTTATCGAATGCCATTTCTTTATATTTTATAATGGTAAATTATTTATGTTTGAATATATGTAATCATATGATTAAAATCATTAATTGCTATATATTATAAATACAGAATCCTTATAAATAAAAAATATACGATCCCGAATATTGCACACAAATATCCATAGCTCCAAAGCCTAGCTGACGTAACAATACCGCTGAAATATTACATCACAAATCGGAGTATTATATTGAAAAGGAATTATCATACAAATAAAGTTATTAGGATAGAAAGATTCTGTTTGATCTCTTCTATATATGGCATGCATATTCGCACACACTTGCAAATGCAACAAACTACTTTAGGAATTTGAAAAAGACTTATTATGGCAGATATAGAAGAAGATTCTGCCTAATTACCAATTTCTCAAGGATATGACCCTAGGAGACTATTCAAAATAGGATGTTCAAGTTATTCAAGAAATGGACAACAAAAAAAACACAACCAAATAAACAAAATACTATCCATTATCTATATATGTGGGCAAGATGATATTACAACTTGTAATATTATTATTGATCTATCAAATCACTGTGCAAGTTGTATGGCGTTTTTCCACACCAGAATTAGACAAACCAGAGCCGCCATGTTTAACCCTTAACTCACTTTCTACGAATGCACACAAAGAATGTGAAAGTGAAACAGATAATATTTAGGCCATGTTTGGTTGTCAGGATTCTGTCTGAGAAAGTAATCTGATTCTTTAAATTTTAAATTCCTGTATTTGTTTCGGTTTTTAATCAAACTGAGAAAGTAATCAGAATCCGAAAACAAGGAAAGTTAGTACAATTTTCCAGGATTCTGAATCCTAACTTTTCTTAGGTATTCTTTTTACCAGTTTTAGGATTCTTACATATTTAAGCAATATAGTATGGTTTTATTATTACTAGTATCACGTCTGTGCTATGCACAGATTAATATATTTTTAATACATTAATTTTAAATTTTAAATTAATTAAACAAAATTAGAATCAATATTAACAATGAACAATATGAGTAACAATTTTAGTTATATGAGAATAAAAAATCTATACAAATCAACATTGAAGCATAATAAATTTGAAACAAATCACATAACATAATGTT
Organism: Salvia hispanica; assembly: GCF_029641045.1. Classification (NCBI taxonomy): domain Eukaryota; kingdom Viridiplantae; phylum Streptophyta; class Magnoliopsida; order Lamiales; family Lamiaceae; genus Salvia; species Salvia hispanica. The sequence goes on from NC_142697.1 coordinate 1,049,888, forward strand.
TAAACATTAAATCATGAAGTAGGAAGATAAAATTCTATCACAATAAAGAATTAAACACAATGGATAATTATTCATCATTTTTAAAACTTCTTTATACACTACATTAACTTTAAAATTAAAATCAATCTCATCATTATAAACTAAAACCTTCAATTTTTCACAATTCGTCATAAAACTACAATAAAATTAAAAACAAAATAAATAATCAATATGTATTAAAATGATCATTGGTGGAGTGGAACAAAGCATAAGATGTGATCTCAGTAGCATCCAATTTTGAAGAGAGAATTTTTTTAATCAAAATTCAAATTTTTTTCTCATTGGAACCAATCACTGGCACAGCGCTCTCAGCCGCGATTGATGCAACCTTATAAACTGCTGTTGCCTGAACATAACTGGCAAATATAAATAAATTATTATAGATAATAACTGTCGGATGTAACCACCCATTAACTCCCTATTAACTTAAATAACTCTCCACTAACTTTAAATAACTCCCTGCTGATTTAACCGATAGCAATAAATATTTACTAAAAAGTAGTTTTACTTAAATAATACTAATATTTATTTCAAAATGATATTCCCTAAATACACCCACAACTCCCTTTTTATATATTGTATAGATTATTATTATTATTATTATTAATTATAATGTTTTAAAAATAATTTAAAATTATAATCATACTTAATTTCACTATAATAAATAACTATAATTAAAATTATCATAATTATAACTATATTTTATATAATTCATAATAGTAAATAATAATTTATTAATAATTAATAATTAAAATATAATTATATAATATCAATTATATAATAAATAAAAATTATTATATTTTGTAAATTAATAATTAAACAATAAAGTCATAGTGCATTTTTAATTTATAAAATTTATTCAATTATAATATCCATAAATATTAAAATTGTAATATAATGATTATTATATTTATTATTATAATAAATGAGTATAATACTCCATGTAACTATAATTATAATTATATTATTATATATTATGATGGATAATCCATATTTAAACTATCCATCGTAATAATAAATATAATAATATAGTAATTATTATTTATAATTAATAATTTATTAAAAACTTTACAATATTATTCTTTTTTATAAATAAAAAATTATAAGTATATTTTTAGTTGGTGTTTAAATTAAATATAAATTTAAAATCTTGATATTTTCCAAACATAGGAAACTAAAGTTACTAGGAATCATATTCTCGGGATTCATTTTCCCAGAAATCATTTTTCTTGCCAACTTTATTTTCTCGCCAACCAAACATGGCCTTAGAGACAACCAATTGGAAATTTCCCTTTAAATTTATGTTAAATGTAAATAGATATACATTATGGGACGGATGAAGGTGGGGTCGTACGGGCTAAGACGGCCCCACCGCCAGCCTGCAATTACCAGAAAATTCATTAAAATCTATCTTTTGAGCCGCCGTTAAACCCATGTATGTGCTCTGACCTCACAAATTCCATCTCTTAGATACGTTACATAAACATATAAAGAAATGTTATGCTACATAATTTATTTGAACTCAATATGTATGCACTACTTTAGTTTCCATGGCCTTATTTATTCGGTTAGTTTCCTTTAAAATTTTGAAGTTTAGTTTAATAGTATTAGTTTGTTCATCACATTTCAAAATTTGAATGATAAATCATGAAGTTTCAAAAAATCGCTATTGTCCCATAATGATTTTTGGGCAAATACGATATTGAGTTAACACACACGTGTAACATTTTCAAAATTCGAATACACCAAGAAAAAAAGAGGAAGAAAGATCACAAAAACATATTCTTGTAAATATTTTCTTTTTTATTCGTTCATTTTTCTTAAAAATGTTTGTGAATGTGGGTCCCACTTCATATATCGTGAGTACATTATTGAAAATCCTACATGAGTACTTACTAAAGATCCACGGTGATTCCCTTTTACCGATCTCATATTTTAAGGAATCAATCCCTTGACTGTACAAGAATATGTGGACCCGAGCATGTCGCGTGACTGGTAGCGAAGCATAGGCCGAGAACGTTCTTTTGTGGGTATTATTATCGGTTTCCGATATTGGATCATTCATAGATAGCATACTATACCTTCCCTTCATTGCATGCCAACCTTAGTTTAATAATGAAATGTAATTGAAATAAAACTATTGGAATATATATGGAATCTAATAAAAAGTGAAACAACACACGTAATGCCAGACCTTCCAAAATGGAAAAAATAGACATTCACTGGCAGGCGGAGCGAGTAATGTAGCTGCGTTGGGAACATCAATTTCCAACAAAATGAACACATGGCATATGGCATGACCGAAGATGAGCAGGAATTTAGTTTGGGAAGATGAACTGGATTTAATGAGCTGTCTTTAGAGGAAAATAATATATCCATCACTCAAATATCATAAATGAAAGCGAAAATACACTCAATCTAAACCACTTTTTAATTGCTGGATCGAGAGATCAGACTGTGATTCATTCAGTTTGTACTCTTTAAAAAAGAGAAAAGAGAAATCCTTAAAGCAAAATATAATACTCCACTAATGGAGATTACATATCATCAAGAAAAAGGATTACTTCCACAAATTGAAAGTAGACCAATCATTATGAATAAAAAAGACAAAGAAAATGCAAAAGTAAAAGTAGATTCATTTAGTGATATACTTAGTAGTTGTTATACATTGTGCTTTGAGGTTGGAAGTTTTGTACTATATAAATGTTTGCTCCAAAATGTTTGAAAAATGGGAAATACAAGTATTTTGAGAAGTTAGTAAAAAACACAAAATGAGTTAGAAAGAAAATGAGAGAGAGATGGTAGATCACTGGAGCCACGAGCATCCACTTACGCTGGTGGAAACCCGTAGAGGAGACGAGTGTTGTGGTTGTGAAGTGTTGTTTAGTAGCGGAGAGCAAGGTTACGGATGCAGAGGCATCGAGGGCTGTAAGCTTATATTTGGCATTGGTTACGGATGTATGAGCTTGGGATGTCAGTTCAGCCTGCACCTGAGATGCGCACGAGGAAGTGGCGAAGTTGTAACAGCCCGGATTTCTAGGGTACAATAAATACGGCGACTGCTACCAAGGCGGACTTAAAAGCACTAAGAACATAGGCTAGGGTTTCATTTAAGGATATTTGACCAAGGTATTAAACGAACTATCAAAGCAATAAGTCAACGATTTTCTCAAGAAAATCAATGAAGAATAGATACCATAAACCATGATCAAAAGTCATGGGTTTGACATAAATTCAACAAAACACAATATGTCTCGATCTTCTAATTCAAAAGGAATAAGTTCAAAACAACCAAGAGAAAGTGAAGCTATGTATGAAGACACAACTACACTCGAAGTTCAAAATATCCATTTTATTTTACTAATGTGCTCAACACCCGCCACCGCTCATCGCCGTTCAACCTGCACATAAGGAAAACACATGCAGGGCTGAGTATTTTGAAATACCCAGTGAACTCGTTGCCAAAACATTTTATTAATTATGCCACCCTTACCATAGTGAACTCGAGTTTTGCAATTTATCAAAATAAAGACCATCGAGTATCACTAAAATATTTTCATAGACTTGCCAGTCAAACAACTCCCCACTTTCTCAACAATTCATCGATCACAACATTTCCATAGTGCGACGAAAGTGAGGTCACACTTTTCGCCCACGAGACCGGCCGACTAGCAAGGACGGCTCCCGATCCCACCGTGTACACTAGCCTGGTAGGGTTTGCGGCCCTACTCAGACCCGAATTCGTTTATACATATCCATAGCCCTATAGCCCATTGGAGCGAACTCTCAAACTAGGCATCAGACGCACAACATCATAAAAAAACAATCACAGGCATGGTATAACAGTTTAAACCACCCTTATAACACCATAATCAATATTTTTGGAAATAAAGAAGTTTAGTGAGTAAAGCCCACCTTGACTGCTTAGATTTCAAGTATGTTTCTCCATTTTGTTATCCTGCTTCGCAACCAAGGTTTCACCTTTTGATCACATATGCACATATCATGTATTAGTTTCAACATCAACTCCTAAATCATGCATGTCCCAACGCTTCCCTTTTTTCCCACCAATCCAGTTTACGTTTATCATTCAAACCAAGACATATTCATCATATATGTTTATTCACTCAACAATCTTAGATCTAACATCAACTTATGTCACACATGAGGGTTATTCACATGTCACGCATACACACACGCACACGCACGCACGCATACACACACACGCGCGCACACATATTTTTCATATCCCATTTAACCCACTTTCACTCAATCTAGATGCATGGGGGGTTCAAGAATACCGATTAATCGGTTAGGAGAAGAAGATAAATATGTAGGTACCTTTTCTTGTCAAAACAAACGGTAGAAACAAAGTAGAGACTTGATTCTTAAAAAATCTTGAGGCTCAAACTCTAACTCTTCTCAAAAGATGAAGAATTATAGAAGAAAATTGAAAGAGTGAGAAGAGAGAGAGAGGGGCGTGTGATATGGGGTGGGGGGGGCGATTTCTTTGGGGGCTAGGGTTAGGTTTCTCTCCTATTTATAGGGTTAAATAAATTCTTTAGGTATTTAGATAGAATATTTGGGAAGATTTGATTCTACACAATTAAATAAAACAAATATTGTGGAGTAGAGAAGAAGAAATAAAAAAAAGTGAACTAGAGTTCAAGGCATGGAAATTTTCGAAATCTATGGCTTTTATTTAGCCAAGATTTTGTTTGGTATATTTTTCGGAGTAGAATAAAATATCACGGAGCAAAATAAAAAAAATAAAAATCCTCCCATCCAAGTAGGAAATAGGCGTGTAATATAGCTATTCAATAAGGAATGGATTTTGAATATTAACTAAAATAAGATATGGCAAGATCTCCTTGAGGTATGGTAAGATTTGCTAGAATATTTAATTTTAGGTATGGAAGGAAATCAATAAGGGATCAATTAAGCAAATAAAATAATTCCTCCTTCCCAAAAATAGGTGATTTTCGAAAATCACCTAGAATCAATAGGGTGTCGATATTTCTCAATAAGAAATAGAGAATAATTGGGTTTTGGATTAAATTTGGATAAATATCCCAAGAATTAAATTAAATCCGGAAAAATAGGATTTTCTCCAATAAGGTAGGGATCGAAAATTTCAAGAATAAAAATGTGGTTATAGTATTTATGGAAATATCATAAAAAATCTCACTCATCATTAAACAAATAATTCACCACATAATTTCACCTTTAATTCAAATATTCATAAGCCACGTCATATACTCAACGAGTTGACTTTTCAACTCCGACGCAACCCTAGACACAACTCGGTCATAAAGTCGTTCCTAATTTAATTCGCGTCTCCTAAGTCATCAAAATTAATTAAGAAATTTAACGGCTCTAAAATTAGGGTTCGAAAAAGTGAGGTGTTACAGCAGTGGTGGATGGAGAGATTATGGAGACTCATTAAATCAGGGATTGGTTATCATAGCGTAGCTTTTGTATTTTTGGTAGTCACATTTTCATTTCTATACACATATTTTCTCTCCTTTAACAAGGAGTGAAACCTAGATGTAACATACAATGGAGTTCTATTCAACCGATTTTTTCGGCACTCTTATATATGGAGAAATGATATTGTAAAGGTTGTATACAATCTCTCAACTCATTTACTATGTTTCCTAGGAGTATGTGTTTCTCTTTTATCTCAACTTATTTTATTAGTGGTAGGAGTATGTGTTTCTCTTTTACTGGGTTTAGATTATGTAAAACTTGAATACCAAATACTCCCTCCATTCTATTAGCAATAGAGACATTTCATTTTGGGCATTTATTTTAGAAAAATAATTATAAATAGTTAAAGTGGAGAAAAAGTAAAGTAAGAGAGAAATTATTATAGATAAGACTTTTCTCTACATTATTTTTTCTCTTATTTTACTTTTTCTCTACTTTAACTATTTATAATTAAATTTTTAAAACGAGTGCGCTAAATGAAACGCCTCTATTACTATGGAACGGATGAGTAATTGAGATGTATAACTATAATTAACTCAACATTGCATTATAATGTGTGTTAATTAAGTGGTACGTAGAGTGATTAATGCATAGAACCAAATATCTTCATGACAAATTTTGATTAATGTCACTCGCAACTAGTCATATTTTTTCTCTTTTTTCATTTGAGATGCGATGGCATTCAGTTTGTGCTCTTTAAAAAAGAGAGAAATCCTCAAATCACAATTCATAATAGTTGAGAATCAATTAACACTTTAGTCACCTTCATCAAGAAAAGAAGCATTCCACAATTTGAAATTAGACCAATCATTATGAAAAAAGACAAAGACTAGAAAAAAGAGATTATTTGATTAACATATATACTTTGCCCTAATCCCTTCTCGGTCCCCTTTACCTTTCTCGACTAAGACCTACAATTAAACAGTGAACTTTCCAGTCAAGTTTGCTGCCCAATTCGCAGCTTTCTTGAAGTAGAGCCTCAATATATTGAAAACAAACCGGTATCATCATCGGCAATGTCACCCCATTCAAACCAACCAGAGACGTTCAGAGAGATCTCCATGTTGTTATACGCATTAACCAACAAAAAATTTATATCTTGAGGTCCTTTCAGTGCTATACTACACTAAGGTGGTATTCGGTTAGCAAGATTAAATAATACCAAGATACAATCAAGGATTAGCTATGACTAATTATCTCATGATTATTCATCTAGGATTGAGTCGTGGGGATGAATCTCATAAACCATACGCACTACAAATTTAATCTCGGATACAATCTTGTAAACCGAACACCTATGATAACGCAATTACCAATTACCGCACAATCCAAAATACCTGGACTCTTTGTTCAATAAATAAAAAAAACAAACAACATGGATAGAAATATTTCTTTTCAAAATTAGAAATGCTAAAGTTACATATAAACATAAAACAAATTACTCCCTCCGTCCCTGAAAATTTGTCACTTATTTCCTTTTTTGTCCGTCCCCAAAAATTTGTCACCTTTCAAAGTATGACTTACATGCCACCAACTTTTTCAACTTACTTTCTATTACTCCCTTCGTCCCGGCTAAAATGACACATTTCTTAGCCGGCACGGGGTTTTATGAGTAATTGGTTAATGTGTTTAATTGGAGAGAGAAAATGTGGGTGAAAGTATTAAAATGGAGAGAGAAAGAAAGGTGAATATTTTAATAGGGGTGAGAAAAAGTGGTTGAGTGTATTAATTGGAGAAAGAAATTTTCCAAAAAAGGAAATGTGTCATCTTAATTGGGACAAACTAAAAAGGAAAACGTGTCATCTTAAGCGGGACGGAGTGAGTACATTTCTTAAAACTCGTGCCGGGTCAAATGGTGCCAAATTTTAAGGGACGGAGGGAGTACATGTAATGGTAACCCACTACTCGATAACAACACACAATCCAAGACTTAGCTACACAAAGTTGTAGGTCGGCCTAGCCTTGTTGACAAACCTTTTCATTCTTCCCCTCCCACTTCTTAAAGAGCTAATAACAAAGATAAATAACATGACTCCAACAAACACACACACTGATATAATAACAGAGTTTGTCAGTCCAAAGTGTTCCATGTAAGGATTGGTCATGATGAACGAAGCTCCATAAGTCACTCCGATAGATGCCATCGACACCAGCATCGAGAACGTCGCGAGCAGCGGGAAGATCCACTGGTCCGAGGAGCCGGTGGTGGCGAGGAACAAGATCGCCACGAGAGACGAAATGAAGGACACGATGTTAACACGAACGAACTGCTTGTATTTACCGGGCTCTTCAGTAGCCATTACTGCCTGCCCGGCTTTCAGTAATACGCCCGTCGTTGGATGGGGCTTGGTTTCTTGCCATACGCCGCCTGGGGGGCTGACGGCCGCCTGGAAGGCCATGGTCGCTATCAGGACCGCCGCCACCATCGTCATCTCCGCGAACCGAGGCAGGCTTAGGGCTATTGGCCGACTGTTAAATCTTTTCAGGATTGATTTCATTTCGGAATATGCACTTGTCTCTCGAAAGCTATGGTTCAACACATCCAGTGCTGTTTTGCCAGCGGAATTCTTTGTCAGCCTCAGTCCTTTCACATTTTCATTCAAGTAATCTAAAACCTGAAATAGGATCATTTCATTACTTCAAATTAAATTCTACAGCAGTTTACATGCAATATGTTGTTGATGTTCTAATATCAAACGACGTTGTTTTCTTTATAAATAGACTGATCAATCGTTTAACTCATCGATAGTGATGTCACGTATGATTTCTCTACTATTATACCAGAAGATATAGTCGCAAATACTCCCTCTGTCCTGGATAATTCGTCTCACTTTGACCGGGCACGGGTTTTAAGAAATGTAATGAAAAATGAGTTGAAAAAGTTAGTGGAATGTGAGTCCTACTGTTATATATTAGTTTTATACTCCCTCCGTCCCCGAATAAGAGTTACTAATTTCTATTTTGGTCCGTCCCCAATTAAGAATAGCACTTCATTTTTACCATAAATGGTAAGTAGATCCCACATTCCACTAACTCATTTCACTCACATTTTATTATAAAACCAATATAAAAAAATGGGTCCACATTCCACTAACTTTTTTTAACCAACTTTTCTTTACATTTCCTAAAACTCGTGTCCGGTCAAAGTGTTACTCCTAATGGGGGACGGAGGGAATAATAAAATGTGAGTAAGAATTAGTTAGTGGAATATGAGGTGCACTACCAAAAATGGTAAAAGTGAAATGAGAGAAATTATGTGGGACAGACCGAAATGGAAAAATGGGATAAATTATCTAGGACGAAGGGAGTAAATGATTCTTAAAATTTGGCTTAATCTCATAATTTTTCCGACAATATAATTAAAAAAAAGTAAATTACCTCAAGTTGATTAGTCCTGACAGCAAAATGCAACAATGTCTCTCCATCATCATCCTTTGCACTCGCTAGGTCTTTGTCTCCAAGTTCCTTCACCAAAACCTTCAAAGTCCCGAGCTGACGATGTTTCACGCACAAGTGCAGCACAGTCTGTCCGCGATGCAGCCTGGCCGTGGCCGCAAAGGACTCCAGCCTTAGCATCTCCTCTAGCACCGCCACATTCCCTTTGACGGCCGCGACATGAAGCGGGTTCATATCATGGCCGTCTCGCCACCAGCACATCTCCGGGGCTATCTCCATCAGTCTTTTCGCGATCCCCGCGTTCCCTCTTGCGGCCGCGAGGTGGAGAGCCGAGGAGCTGTTGGAGTCGAGCTCGAGAGCGAGCTCCGGGTTGATCTTCAGCACCTCTGCCACGATGCTTTCGTGTCCCTTCTTTATTGCAATGTGTAACACGTTTTTCAGACATGAGGTTAATGAAACTACATCAAGAAGGTGTTGGTTTGTTTGGAGGAGTTGTTTGAGTGTTGCTACATCTCCAATTGTTGCAGCATCGTACAGTTCCTTTTCTGCCATTCTTTTTCACTCTTTTTCTTTTATATAACAAGGTAGTGATGTGTGAATGCATCTTGCACTTAATTACACACATATATATAGAGTACAAGCTCTCCCTCTATCATGCAAGAAAGAACTAGGAAATGTTGTTAATTAGATTGACTGAAGAAAAGTATTTTAAGTCTCACAACATTACAAGAATCCATTGTCTCTATATATACAAAACCATAAGTTATATTGTGTAATGTATAAATAGTTACAAATGAGAACAATAAAATATGCACTATACGGGGTGCGTTAAAATGACAACACTTCTTAAAATAACACCATACCACCATTTCTAGCCAATCATTTGTACACGTGGATGAATAATAAGCTGCCATGTGGCAAAAAAAAGGGTAAAAATCTTGGCCAACAATATGCAACACTGTATGAAGCAATATTTCTCGGCCAGCAATATCCAACACGCTATACAGTAATCTATAGATTTTTGTGTAGCGTTTAAAATATTGTTGTGTAGAGTTTATAATATTGCTATAGATGTGGTGTCACAGTGTCACTTTAAGAGGTGTTGTCATTTTAACACAAATCATGCACTATAGATAGGATTGTATGCAACTAATATCCCTAGCTGATGTAATAATACCGCAGAAATAATACATCATAAATCGGAGTATTAAACTGAAAAGGAATTATCAAACAAATAAAGTTATTAGGAAGACAGATTCTATTTGATCTCTTCTATATATGACATGCATAGTCGCACACACTTGCAAATGCAACAAACTAATCTAGGAAAGTTTGAAAAAGACCTATTATGGCAGATATAGAAGAAGATTCTGCCTAATTTCCAATTTCTCAAGGATATGACCCTAGGAGACTATTCAAAAGAAGATGTTCAAGTTATTCAAGAAATGGACAAAAAAAACACAACCAAATAAACAAAATATAATCTATATATGTGGGCAAGATGATATTACATTGATCGATCAAATCATTGTGCAAGTTTTTTCCACATCAGAATTAGACAAACCAGAGCCGCCATGTTTAACCCTTAACTCACTCTCTACGAAGGCACACAAAGAATGTGAAAGTGAATGAGATAATATTTAGAGACAACCAATCGGAAATCTCCCTTTAAATTTATTTAAAGGAAAATAGATATACATTATGGGACAGACGAGGTGGGGTTGCGCGGGCTAGGATGGCCCCACCGTCAGCCTGCGAGTATCAGAAAAATTCATTAAAATCTATTTTTTTGAGCCGCCGTTAACCCCACGTATGTGCTCTGACCTCACAAGTTACATCTCTTGGATACGTTATATAAGCATACCCTCTGTCCCATTAAAAAATGAAACGTTTTCCTTTTTAGTTTGTCTCATTAAAAATGAAACATTTCCAAAAATGGAAACAATACTCTCTCTAGTTTTTCTTCTCTCTTACTTTACTCTCTCTTCATTAACTCACAAAACAACCCTACCTAAAATCCTGTGCCGAAAAGCAAATGTTGCATATTTAATGGGACGGAGGGAGTACATATAAAAGAAATGTTATGCTAGATATTTGATTTGAACCCAATATGTATGCACTACTTTAGTTTCCACGGCCTTAATTTTGAAGTTTATTAGTAAAATTTTAGTTTAGTCAACACATTTCAAAATTTGAAAGATAAATCATGAAGTTTCAAAAATTTGCAATTGTCCCATAACGATTTTTGGGCAAATAGGATATTGAGTTACGCACACGTGTATCATTTTCAAAATTCAAATACACCAAGAAAAAGAGGTAAAAAGATAACAAAAACATATTCTTGTAAATATTTTCTTTTTTATTCGTTCAATGTTCTTCAAAATGTTTGTGAACGTGGATCCCACTTCATATATCGTGAGTACATTATTGAAAATCCTAACATGAGTACTTACTAAAGATCCACAGTGATTCCCTTTTACCGATCTCATATTTTAAGGAATCGATCCCTTGATTGTACAAGAACATGTGGACCTGACTGAGTATGTCGTGTGACGGGAAGCGAAGCATAGGAGAACGTTCTGTTGTGGGTATATATTATTACCGGTTTCCGATATGGGATCATTCATAGCATTACTATACCTTCCCTTCATTGCACGTTAACCTTAGTTTTATAATGAAATGTAATTGAAATGAAACTATTGGAATATGTATGGAATCTAATAAAAAGTGAAACAACACGTGTAATGGACCTTTCAAAATGGAAAAATGGGACATTCAATGGCAGACGGAGCGAGTATTGTAATTTGTAGCTGCATCGGGAACATCAATTTCCAACAAAATGAACACATGGCATATGGCATGACGGAAGATGAGCAGGATTTTAGTTTGGGAAGATGAACTATCCATCACTGAAAGATCATAAATGAAAGCGAGAATACATTCAATCTAAACCATTTTTGAATTGCTCGATCGAGAAATATATTTCAGACTGTGATTCATCAGTTTGTACTCTTTAAAAAAGAGAAATCCTCAAAGCAAAATATAATACTACTAATAGAGAATACATATCATCAAGAAAAGGATTACTTCCACAAATTGAAAGTAGACCAATCATTATGAATAAAAATGACAAAGAAAATGCCAAAGTAAAAGTAGATTCTTTTAGTGAAATACTTTGTAATTGTTATACATTGTACTTTGCTGAGTTTGGAAGTTTTGTATTATATAAATGTTTGCTCCAAAATGTTTGAAAAATGGGAAATATCTGTATTTTGAGAAGTTAGTAAAAACACATAATGAGTGAGAAAGAAAATGAGAGAGAGGTGGTTGAACACTGGAGCCACAGGCATCCACTTACGTTGGTGGAAACTCGTAGAGGAGACGAGTGTCATGGCTGCGACATGCTGTTTAGTAGCGGAGAGCAAGGTTATGGATGCAGAGGCATCGAGGGCTGCCAGTATTCCAAATTATTACACGAAGAATGTGTCTCGATGGCGGTAGTGATACAACATCCATTGCATCCCCAACTTATGCTCATCCAACAATACGAAGACCCATTCGAGTGGCTTTGTGAATTCTGCGATAAGCGTATATTTGGCCTTGGTTACGGAGGTATGAGCTCGGGATGTCAGATCAGCATGCACCTGAGATGCGCACGAGGAAGTGGCGCAGTGGTGGATGTGGCAGCCAATGATGATGAGCTGAGGCGCGCCATGATACGCCACCCGAGCCACCCCCAACATGAATTGAAGTTGTTAAGGAGTTGGTGTTCCTTCCGCTGCGATGCTTGTGGCACCACGCGCAAGGGGAGTTCGTATACATGCACCGATAAAGCTTGCCAGTATTGGATCCACAAGACTTGCGCGTCCTTGCCTCTTACAGTCGAAAGGGAAGACCACCATCACTCTCTTTCACTTTCATTTCAGGTCCCATCTGAGTATATCAGATTTAGCTACAGATGTGATGTATGCAGCAAACTTTTTATGCCTGAAAACTGGGTGTATCATTGTCAACTCTGCAGATATATTGTCCACATCAAGTGTGCCTTTAACAAGCCGCCTCACACCACTGAGTAAGTGCTATTGTTCCGCTATAATTTAGTCATTTTTTTTGTTTATAACAAAAAACAACATTTTATCTCTTTCTTACTGTATGAGCGAAATTAGGGGTGTGAATATGGATACCGAATATTGAGTTTACTCGTAACGGGGTATTGGATATACCTACAATAGTCAATTTTATGGGACCGGGCAATGAAACTTAAGATAAAGTGGGTATGAGACATTGAGTATTATCCAAATATTCAATTTATTATTTAGAATTTTTTTTTTAATTAGGTTTAGCCGTTTATGACTGTTGGGACTAAGATAAGTTATTTACTTAATCAGAATCAATTAGGTTAACTTTCTCTAATATCTACTCATAAATAAACCAATCTTCTGACCCTCCGTCAAAGTAACTCTACGCTCTAATATCTACACATAAGCTATTATGAAGATTATAATTGTTTAGATATATTAGTTGTGCTAAAATGACAATCCCTCTTAAAATGACACCGTGACACTACTTATACAGTAATATTATGCTACCTCCGTCCCCCAAAATTTGCTACACTTTAATCCGACACGGGTTTTAAGAAATGTAATGGAAAGTGAGTTGAAAAAGTTGGTGGGATGTGGGTCCTACTTTTAAAGTATTAGTTTTATAATAAAATGTGAGTAGGAATGAGTTAGTGGAATATGGGGTCCACTACCAAAAATGGTAAAAAGTGAAATGTATCAAATTTTCAAGGACGGACCAAAATAGTAAACTGTATCAAATTTTCAGGAATGGAGGTAGTAAACGCTAAACAGCAATATTACAAACACTACACAGCAATCTATAGATTGCTGTATAGTGTGTCGGATATTGTTGGACAAGAAATATTGCTGGATAAAGACCAGCAAATTGCTGACCGTCTTTTTCAGATTTTTTTTTTGCCACGTGGCAGCTTATTATTCGTCCACGTGTACAAATGATTGGCTATGAATGGTGGTATGGTGTTATTTTAAGGGGTGGTGGCACTCTAACATGCCCCTTGTTTTATGTTATTATAGATAATTATTTTTGGGTTACCTTTTTTTATATATATTTTGCAATTTCGGTTTTTTGATTCAGTTCTTGTAGTTTGGGTTTTGATTTTTGGATTTTTTTTTTTTCAATTTATTTGTGCAATTTCAGATTTTACGATTCAGATTGATTTCAAATTGACAAAATTTTAGTTTTCCGATTCAGTTCAATTTGGACAAAAACCAAATTCTCACTCTACTCTATTCCCTCTGCAATTATTTATTTTATTTTCTTTATTTAATTCACTAGACACTACTTTATTAAATATTGTACTTAAAAGAAACGTTTCGAATATTTAATCATTTATAATCAATCATTTACTTATATAAGTTTTATGTCCAACAGAAATGAAGCAAGTGGGTCCAGTCGAAAAGACATTATCCATCTTCCAACTAATGAGTTGGCAGAGGAACTAATCACACCTTTTGTGATGAGACAAGAAGGTGGAAGAGGAAGGACACTATTGCCACCCATCATCAAAGCTCATGATGATGATGAGTCAATGAAATGAACGTGAATGTGAATGTGAAATATACATTCCTTCATCATCACCATCAACTCAGTTTAGTCTCATCATCATCTGATGACAATCAAAAGCAAGAAAAAAAAGAAGACGATGAGAACTATGGGAAAAAAAGAGAATTAATATGTGATGGGTGCATCACTCCTATCTCATGTAGTAGTAATAGTAAATATTACTACTACATGAGTTGCAGTGAATGCAAGTACAATCTTCACATGGCGTGCTTTCACTTGCCATCTCAGGTCTCCTCTCTTTCGGTCCACGAAGATGGTCACCACCTACTTCTTCAATCTTCCGACATCCTTAAACCTTGGGAGTGCCATTATTGCGACGTCTGTGAATATTACACGAATGGGCTGTATTACGCTTGTAGCGATTGCCAATTCAAAGCGGACGTCAAGTGCGCATGTATGCCGGATACCATACATCACGCAGCTCACCCGCAACATATTCTCAATATCCAAAGACCCGTACTCACAAAGCTTGTTGTGTGCTTCCAGTTTTGTTGCCGCGTATTTTTATGATTGTTACGGGTGCACCAGCAGCTCATGTGATTTCGTTGTGAACACACAATACGTTTTGCTGCCGGCATCCGTCGCCATCTCCAGATGGGACGAGCGCCACCCGCTGCCTTTGACGTACAACGCCGCTCAAAACCATCCTGGTGATTTCTACTGCGACCAGTGCGAAACAGGGATGAATCCCAAGGAATGGATGTATCACTGCCGCGACTGCGATGTATCCTTCCATCCCAGATGCTTTGAAACTACATTGGGCAGGTACAGAAACATGAAGCTGGGGCAGGAGTATGTGAATGAGGAAGCTCACCCACACGCACTCACCTTTCAACTTCTCACCAAAAAACGCCGATGCGACATTTGTCAGCGCGACAAGCATGGATTTCTTGGATATTACTGTGCATCGTGCAACTTCTTCATCTGTCTCATTCCCTGCGGTAAAAAAATGATCAACATGAAAGACATTATATCAGTTTCAGTTTCAAGTGATTCTGAAGCAATCACCAGAATGGAGATGTTACAGAAACTCATTAAATCAGGGATTGGTTATCATAGTATAGTTTTTGTATTTTTGGTTGTGATCTTTTCATTTCTGTACACGTATTTCTCTCCTATAACAAGGAGTAAAACCTAGAGGTAAAATACAATTGATCAATATGAAAACCTATTCTATTGCAAATAGAGAATTACTCCCTCCGTCCCGGATAATTTGGGACACTTTGACCCGGCACGAGTTTTAAGAAATATAATAGAATATGAGTTGAAAAAGTTGGTGGGATGTAGGTCCTACTTTTAAAGTATTAGTTTTATAATAAAATGTGAGTAGGAATGAGTTAGTGGAATATGAGGTCTACTACCAAAAATGGTAAAAAGTGAAATGGGACAAATTATGTGGGACGGCCCGAAATGGAATGCTGGATCAAATTATCCGGGACGGAGGGAGTATATAAATAAATAAATGGAGTGGGTTCCAAAGCGAATCTATTTATTCAAAACTTGAGAGCAAAAGTGCATGAGTATTCTTTTGCCTTTTTGCTCTCATTAAATTTGTTTATGTGATTACATTACTTTCCTTTTTCTTTTTCTTTTACCTTTTTCTTTTTTATCTTTTGGGAGATGATGACAAAGGTATGACTAGAAAACAAAAAAAAATCTCTATATTAGGCCTAATGAGAACATATTACAGATTGTGCTCTTTAAAAAAAAGAGATCCTCAAAGCACAATTCATAAACATTTAGTCACATATATGCTTCATTAAAAGAAGTATCCCACAATTTGAAACTAGACCAATCATTATGAAAAAAGCCAAAGAGATGGCAATTAAAGAAAAGGGAGATTCTTTGAGTGAAATACTTTAAAATGCTACCTTTAAAATGTATGTAAGAGATAGTTTTGTCAGCTATCAGAGAAGTCTGTTAACAATACAACACATAATGAGTGTGAAAGGAAAAGAAAAGGAGATGTATGAGGAGGAGGAGGAGAAGCAGAGAGAGATGATTGATCATTGGAGCCACGAGCATCCGCTTACTTTGGTGGAAACTCGTGGAAGAAGAGAGGCATGTTATGGTTGTGAACAGCTATTCAGTAGCGGAGAGCAAGCTTATGGATGCAGCGTCAAGGCATGTCAGTATTCCAAATTATTACATGAAGAATGTGCAGTGATGGCGAGAAAGATGCGCCATCCATTGCATCCTCAACACATACTCATGCAACAACACCCCCCACGTCCCTCGTTCTGGTTTTATTTTATGAATCGTGGAGTATGTAAACGGATGTTTTATTGCATTTGTTTCGAATGTACATGCTGCACCTGAGATGCGCGCAAGATGGTGGCATGATGTATGCCATCATAGGCGATGATGATCATGAACAAAGGCGCGCCATCATACGCCATCCAAGGCACCCCAAACATGAATTGAAGTTGTTGAGGAGAAGGTGTTCCTTCTACTGTGATGCTTGTGGCACCACACGCAAGGGGAGTTCGTATACATGCACCGATGAAGCTTGTCAATACTGGATCCACGAGAGATGTGCATCCTTGGCTCTAACCATCAAAAGGGAAGACCACCATCACGTTCTGTCTCTTTCATTTTATATGCCGGCTGAATATATCAAATTTTACTACAAATGTGATGTATGCAGCAAATTTCTGCAGCCCAGAAATTGGATGTATCATTGTGAAATCTGCAGATTTATTGTCCACGTCAAGTGTGTCTTCAACAAGCTGCCTCCGACCATTGAGTATGTGTTACTTACTACTTTTCTAATCATCTATATATATATCTAGAGCAAAATTTAACCATTTAAGAAATTCAGTCATTTGTTTTCCTTTGATGAATCGAAAATTGCAACAAATCAATAATGTCGTCTTAAATATGCATATTTGCAATGAATTTCTTCCTGAATTTATAAGATTTGTTGGCAATTTCTTATATACTTAAATAATTGTGTTATATACATATGATCATCATTATTATTTGCATAATGAATTTACGTTTCATCTGAAATAAATCACTCAAAATTTGAAAAAATATGAACAATATTAAAGATACTTAATATATAATCCTGCACTTGTCTATGATATTGTCATGTCCAACAGAAATGTTGCAGATGGAAAAAACATTATCCATCTTCCGACTAATGAGGTAGCCGAGAAGCTAATTACACCTTTTGTGATGAGAAAAGGAGAAGGAACATTAATACCACCCATTACCATATCTCATGATATTGATGATGATGAGATGGTGAATGTGAAATATGAGTTCCGTCATCACCAACATCAACTCACTTTAGTCCCATCTTCACCTCACGACGATCAAAACCAAGAAGAAGATGAGGAGAATTATGAAAGAAGATGGGAATTAATATGTGACGGGTGCATCACTCCTATCTCTTGTTCAACAAGTAGTAAGTATTACTATATGAGTTGCAGTGAATGCAAATATAATCTCCACGTGGCGTGCTTTCACTTGCCACCTCACATTTCCTCCGTTCCACACCTCCACCGAGACTGTCGCCACCACCTACTTCTCCGGTCTTCCGACAACCTTAAACCTTGGAATTGCAGACTGCAGTGTCTGTAGATATCCTATGAATGGGATGTTTTACGCTTGTGGAGAGTGCGGCTTCAAAGCAGACATAAAGTGCGTATGTATGCCGGATACCATATATCACGCAGCCCACCCGCAACATCTCCTGAATCACGTGCTTACTAAGTCTTCTCTAAGAAAAGATGTGCACCCAGGGCGACGCTTACCGTGTGCTGCTGATTGTGGAAATGACGCATTTAGCTGCGATTGTTACAAGTGCAGCAACAGCTCATGTGACTTCATTGTGCACATTGGTTGCGTTCTGCTGCCGGCATCAGTCACCAGCGCTAGATGGGACGAGCACCACCTGCTGCCTCTGACATACAACGCCACTCTCAAGTCTCAACCGTCCTGGTGATTTCTACTGCGACATTTGTGGTGACGATAGGCATGAGCGTCTTGGATTTTACTGTGCGTATATGTCTCTACAAATGCGGTAAAAGAATGATCGACATGAAAGAATTCAGAACTGTTAAGGAGAAATGATCGATGTTGCAAATGTTGTTTACAATCTCTCTCAACCCATTTATATGTTTCCATGTAAAACCTCTCCTTCCATGCTTGTCAAGCTATATATGTACATACAACAATCTATTTGCAAGACACGCCATTCCATTATAAAAGTAATGAAACCATAAGGGCTATATATAGTAAGAAAATTGCAACTTGTATTTAGAATTATCCAAGGAAAAAAATAATGAATTCAATAGTATTCTTTCATCACTTTATATGTGAGGCTATAGTGAGAAAAATTATGAGTTATGAATAAAATCACCAATGACCTTCACTAAAACAAAGAAATTGAATTGAATTGAATTCTTTAAGCAACATTCAACATTATATGTACTTATAAATAAGATCCATCACTCCACTTAGTGGTAGGATTACCAATTTACGAAAAACAGATAGATTGGAGTATAATTTTGTGTTTTATTTTTGGAATTGGGCAAACACTACAATCATCTCATTTTAATATTGATGATAAATAAAATATTGAAACAAAAGTTATTTTAAGCAAATCATTTAGTGTACGTGCGAGCATTTTTGCACGTGTGAGTGTCGGCCTCCTGCTACAAGTTGACTACTAAATTCATTTTTTAATTAATTTACTAACTACAAACTCATTTATTCGCAAATGTGGGAGCATCCGCAGCGGTGGCGTCCGTCTGTTCGTGCCGCTGAGCACGAGCTCGTCTGTCCGCTGCTGTGAGCTGTCCGTCCGTGCCAGCGGCATGGTGCTGCTCTTAGCTAAGAGCACGTCCGTGCCGCTGAGCAGCCCTACGTGGCGTATTCTTATTGGCCAACGGCTAAATTCGATTTTTTATTTTTATTTTTTTTTTAAATTCGAAATTTATTTAAAAAAATATTTTTAAATAAAAAAACAATATTTCCCACTTCCCAACAAATTATATCCGTTTTCTACCCACTTTTAATTTATTTTCAATTTTTTTCCCCCAAAATTCACATTTTCATCTATAAATACCCCCACTTCAATACAAAAAATTCTCATAACACTTTAATTATAGAAATTTTTAATTTATTTTAATTATGTATTTTTATTTTCTAGGATTTTAATAATGTATTTTTATTTTTTAGAATTTTAATTATGTAATTTTTATTTTTTAATATATTTTTTATAATGTAAAAATGTTTTTAGTAATTGAAATATTTAAATTGAATACTAGAATAGTGGGACCATTGAGCTTGTCCTTAGCTAAAAGCACGAATGTGGGTATTGTGCTCTTAGTTAAGGACAAGGAGTAAAAGTGGGCACCTCCATGCTCTTAGCTAAGAGTACGGACGGGGGGGGGGGGGGGGTTTATTCCTAATTACTTACCTAACCATTGCCCATTTTACTGACTGCAAGGGCTTAGTGCAGTTGGTTCCGAGGGAGCAGATATTGCTACAAGGAGCTGGGTTCGAATTCCACTACTGGCGTGTGGGAGCTTCCATCTCTCGGGCTGGCGTGTGGGAGCTTCCATCTCTCAGGCACAAGTGTGAGGCCTTGGGAGATGGGCTCCTGTCAGGACAGTGGGTTGTGTGGGGGCGGCCAGGGTGACCGCATCACCTTTGCTACAAGAGTACGGACGAGGACGCTCTAAATTACTACAAAAAGAAACATAATTTTATCTTTTAGAAATTCAAAAACTAATATAGAAATTTACCACTCTACAAGAGAAGAGATATAAAGCCCGCAGCAGGGCCCGCCAGTGAAGAAGCAGAGCCCGCCTTCCCATCTCTCTCCATAGTCCACAATCAATTTTCTCCCTCTCCAGTCTCCACCATCAAAATCAATCATCACTTCCTTTTCCCCAAAAAAAATTATACACCTCTCCTCTCTCCACTCCCCACCATTGACCACCCATGGAGCCGCCGGAATCCCCCCTCTCCGCCGCCGAAAACCTCATCCTCCGCTGGGACTCCTCCCCCTCCTCCCACTCCCGCGACAAGCTGATCTTCTCCTCCCCCCACCGCCCCGAAATCGACCGCTACCTCGACGCCGTCGACGAGCTCCAGAAATCCATGTCCGCCGCCTCCCTCTCCCCCTCCCCCTCCCCCGCCCTCCAGATCGCCATGGCCCGCCTCGAAGACGAGTTCCGCTCCATCCTCCTCTCCCACACCTCCCCCATCCACTCCGACTCCTTCTCCGAGTCGACTCACTCCCGCTTCTCCATCTCCGAGTCGACTCACTCCGAGTTGGACGAGGACGAGGATGAGAGCGTGAAGCAATTCGACCACCAGGAGAGCAACGCCAGCACCGCCAGCAGCTACTGCTACAAGTCCACCAGCAGCATCCGCGAGATAGATCTCATCCCCGCCTCCGCCGCCTACGACCTCCGCTGCATCGCCGAGCGGATGATCGCCGCCGGCTACCTCCGCGAGTGCATCCAGGTCTACGCCAGCGTCCGCAAATCCGCCGTCGACGCCAGCCTCAGGCGCCTCAGCGTCGAGAAGCTCAGCATCGGCGACATCCAGAAGCTCGAGTGGGAGGCGCTCGAGACGAAGATCCGCCGCTGGATCCGCGCCGCCAGGATCTCCGTCCGCGTCCTCTTCGCCAGCGAGCGCCGCCTCTGCGAGCAGATTTTCGAGGATTCCGGATCCCCCGGCGCCGACGACGCCTGCTTCATGGAAACAATCAAAGGTCCTGCAATTCAGCTCTTCAATTTCGCAGAAGCGATTAGTATTAGCAAGCGATCGCCTGAGAAACTGTTTAAAATCCTCGATTTGCACGATGCTTTATCCGATTTGATGCCTGATATTGATTCCGTCTTCGAATCGAAATCTAGCGAGTCAATTAGGGTTCAGGCCGTTGAAATCCTCTCTAGGCTAGCCGAAGCCGCCCGAGGGATACTATCGGAATTCGAGAGCGCTATCCTTCGCGAGCCCTCTCGAATTCCGGTTCCCGGCGGTACGATTCACCCGTTGACTAGATATGTGATGAATTACATAAGCTTGATTTCTGATTATAAGCAGACTTTGATTGAATTGATCGTGTCGAAGCCCTCCACCGGGCCGAGGTACTCGAGCGATCCCAATGTTCCGGATATGGATTTCTCCGAGTACGAAGGCCAGACTTCGACGTTGGCGCTTCATTTGATTTGGATCATTGTGATTTTGCAGTTCAACTTGGATGGAAAGTCTAAGCATTATAAGGATACTTCATTAGCCCATCTGTTTATGATGAATAATGTTCATTACATTGTGCAAAAGATCAAGGGGTCTCCCGAGTTGAGGGAAATGATCGGGGATAATTACTTGAGGAAGATGACGGGGAAGTTCCGGTTCTCTGCAACTAGTTACGAACGGGCAACGTGGGTGAGAGTGTTGTATTGCTTGAGAGACGAGGGTTTGCACGTGACTGGGAGTTTCTCCTCCGGTGTGTCAAAGAGTGCTCTGAGAGAGAGGTTTAAGGCTTTCAATTCCATGTTCGATGAGGTGCATAGAACTCAGGCGATGTGGTTGATACCCGATATCCAGCTCCGGGAGGAGCTGAGGATTTCCATATCGGAGAAGCTCATCCCCGCGTATAGATCGTTTCTTGGGAGGTTCAGAGGTCATATTGAGAGTGGGAGGCACCCCGAGAATTACATCAAATACTCAGTCGAGGATCTTGAAAATGCAGTCTTGGACTTCTTCGAGGGGTCCCCTGTGTCGCAGCATTTGAGGAGGCGATCTGAGTGACCCGAGTGGAACTACTTGCCACGTAGATTGTAGGACGACATTCTTTGAATTTTTGGTGGAGTGTTATGGGATGAGGCGACCGTATCGTCTCCAAAGATGCTGTTTTCGGACTGTCCATAGCCTCCCTCTCAAATGCTTCTGCCCTGTAAGCATGTGTTGTTTGTACTTCAGCTTTTAGATTTTGTTTCCATCTGTTTATATGTGAAATTGGTTGTATTTGTTGTAATTTATGAATTGTCACATGCAATTGCTATAATCTGCAAAGAAAATTTAGTAAGCCATTGAATGATTAGATGAGCTTCTATTATCTTCTCATTTGGTTTGATATATTTGATATGAAGTCACAGTATTTAATCAAGCATTGATTTAGAAACTCTAGTGACTATTTGATGAGTTCGTTTCACGGGATTATAAACCTCGGTTTTTCCTTACCTGCTCATCTCTATCACTTCAGTTACTGCTCCGTTGGTTCGAATTTCGCTTAGTACATATCTACATATATGAAATGATGCTTAACTCTCTAGTTGTTTTCACTTAGGAACATATTTCTTTATTAGGTTACTTTAGCTCTTTATACCTATGGTTAGTTTGGATTAATACAGCCTAGTGTAATAGAGATCATTTCTTGTTTTGTTGCTGGAATAGGCTTCTTTACTATGTAGATTGTCAAATTTTCATAGGTATTACCTATGTTAGTGTGGAATACCAGTTTGGTAAATTTGCTGACCAATATAAACTTGAAGTAGACTTTGAGTTCTTCTACTCTTTTTGTTGACTAATTGCAAGTGTTGATTCATTTATGATAGTCTTAAATAGCCCAAAGCTGACTAGAAAGGGTAGAGGACTATTCTCTTCAATACAAGAGACTAGTCTCAATCAACTACTACTATATTGATGATCATTGACTTCCTTCAAAATGTTCTTGTTGACTTGTGATTTTTTTTCCGATTTTATTTTGTTCGGTGGCTAGATTCATCGGTGCATGTTGCGTGTATATGTTGGTCGAGTTTTCTACATGGATGACCTATATGATCTTATCTGTTCATCGTTGAGATAGAAGCCGGCCGGTCCCCAAGATGATAATATTGCCCGGTGGGCCCACACCCGTTCGTTCTTGCTTCGTTTTGATTGCTAAATGTATCGATGCATGTCATGTGTATATGTTGGTCAGAATTTTCTATAGGGACGACGTATGTGCTTTCGTATGTTCGTAATTGAGATAGAAGCCCGGTCCCTTACGTGATATATATACACGCGGTGGTCCATGCCTGTGTTTTCTTGTTTTGTTGGAGCTTTCTATAGGGATGACCGATATGATCCCATCTGTTCATAGTCTGTGATAGAAGCCCGGGGTCCCTCGTGATGACATATACACCCGGTGGGCCTTCACTCGTTCGTTCTTGTTTTGCCTTGATTGCTAATTGTATCAATGCATGTCATGTGTATATGTTGGTCGAGTTTTCTATAGAGATGACCGATATGATCTCGTCTGTTCATTCTCAAGATAGAAGTCCGGTCCCGGTGGGCCCACGCCCCCGTCGCGGGTGGACAAAAACGGGAGGGACCTCATTAGCAATGGCTTAGTCCAACCGTGGGAATTTAATTAGTTCATTTAAAATTCGAATGATTGTGATGCTTCATCGGCCATTTGAATAGGATGAATCACTATCCAATATCTTCGATTTTTTAAGTGATTGTGTGCATATCCTATTTTCAAAATATGCAACTTTAATCTACTTTTCAAAGTGGAAAGTGAGATAAGCCGCCATATTTTAAAGATTAGGTTTCGTATATTCTTGGATTGTTTGAATACGACCATATGCATAAGAAAAGCAATATCTCAAAAATGGGTATAGAAAATTTATCACGAGGCTTAGTTGCGTCACGTTTTCTCTTTTCAATGAATTGATGTTTTAAGGGAGAGTTATGGATCGAATAATTTAAAAATATGTTTCGATTTTATTTTTGTTTTGTTGAGACCCAATAATAATAATAATAATAATAATAATAATAATAGCCAACAACCTCAATTGCTAAGTTAGGAATTAAAAACTAAACCTTTACTAGATCACATAAATCTTAGTAATAAAAAACAACCAACTTAGCTCACTAATAAAAAAGTAAATCTATACAAAAGAATATGCTCTATACTTAAACACTAATAATTACAAAAAAAAAAAAACTAAACTAAAGAAATCATGATAAAACACTATTATTTGGGGCTACCACATTATATTCGTGGGTTTTTCTAATGTTTTATTGTAATGTAAATATTCTGAAGACTTCATCTAATTTTGACTTTGTATAGTTTGATGAGATGAGCTTTGTGACATAATTATTTTATTGTGATTATTATTTGTCGTATATAAAGGAAATGGAATGCATGTCTGCCGGTGATCACGAAAATAATACTATGATTATATTCTTCGTATTATTAGTCAACATTTTCCGAGTTATATATTCTGATGGATCGATATTTCTCAACAACTGCTTACCTTTTGTCTCCTAAATAAAATGAACTAGAAATATATTCAAATATTATTTCAGATAGTACACAAAAGTCATTTTTAAGCTGCGTTTTTAGCAGTAAATAATTTCCAAATCCCATACTGATGCATCTCATCCAAATCCACCATTAACAAAAACTAGCAAGGTCAGATTCTACACGAAAGCAGAATCGCAACCATCCGGCCTGTTTATACTTCCACGAAGCCAGCATCCGCGATAATATTTGCAGAAGAGCAGCCCCAGCGTTGAGGAACTGGATCGTTGCAGATACATCAAAATCAATCCATATCGAGAAAGTCCATCCTCTTGTTCATCATACCCTTGAGCTCCGAAGCTTCTCTTTCTGCCTTCTGCGCCTGCACAAAGAGGAATGCAGTCGGATATTAACTTGACGTCTATCAATAGATAATTAGATATCAAGAATGGAGCTTACTTACCCTCTTTATTTCTTCCGATGAAACGCGAGTCATGTGAGAAGGAAGCTCCTCTTTGTCCAAGTCCTAACCAAACCAACCATGCTCAAGTAAAAGGTAAAATAAAACGAGAAGCGAGAGAGCGATTTTCAATGGTATGTACCAGTTCCCCGATTAAGACAACGTTCTCTCCACGAATTATGTACAGACCCAATGGGATATCGCAATAAATTTCGCCTACAATAACACGCTCACACGCGCCCTCAAGGACAGCATTGGCTACATATAAGATATCAAGATTTGTTAGACGAAATAGTATCCAATTGTGCCAGATTCTAGTGTTATATTGACAGACAGACATACCAAACTGGTCAAAGGAACGAAGGATCCCTAATAGTTTCCTGCCATCTCGAAGTAATACAAGAAGTTTCTCTGTGGAGAGAAACATTTCAAGTCAAAAGGTAAGAACTCAATCTAAACAAGTGTTATCATCCAAAAAACATATTATATCTAAGCGTTCCCGCCTTCATCCTAGAACTAGAATAGCAAAAAATTGCGAATCACCAAACCATATTACAAGAACCTTAAGGAAATAAATGTAAAACGAAATGACACATAGCAGAGTGCATTTGACTAGTAAAATGCTCATTGTATTAAGCAAAAAAATGTGAAACACAATGGCATATACCAAGTGATCTAGGATTTGTATGGATCAGAATGCACTTTACGAGTGTAATATGCTCGTCGTACTACATCACTCGCCTCAAACGGCATTGGAGGAATTGACAAATTTTGATGATTATAGCATAATGCATACACTATACAGATACTAATCCTTTCACAAATTGGTAGTTATCATAACATTGATCATAGAAAAATCATAGAATAATGCTACAAAAATTAACCTCGACAAATGTTTTACAAAAACAGCAAATCCAAGAGCTCCACCAATGCAAAACTAAATCTAAATTCAATCTTCATCTCCAAATTTGATATATTTACAAAATTTCACTCGAATTAAACCAAAGCCAGAGTTGGGTAATAAATTTGATTTTTTATAGAAAATAAAAGGAAAAATGAGAAGCTCACTGTCAAGATAGCTAGCAAGAGAAGTCGAGAGAAAGACATCTTCAGGGCCAGCCCACGACATTGATGAACGCCAAATCAAAGCTCGAACCTTTTCGTTATAAACGAAAAAACCCACCGAATAAAATCAGGAATTCCAACGAAATTAATCCACTCTCCCCCAACTGAGTAGAAATCGGAAATTTGAAACCCTAATTCAAGAAATTTGTGAAATTGGATGAAGATTTGAATCGGGGAGATGCAATGATGACTACTCGTTGAAGATCTGATCTGGGAAAAACCCTAATCCCCCAAATTCAGGGGGGAGGCTGAGATCAATGTGGAGAAGCTGATGATTAAAGCCCCCTTCTTGATTTATTTCGAGGCTCTCGTTTTTAATTGTGATTCGTGACTTTCTATTTTGACCCCTATAGTTTTAGCTGTATTTGATCCTTTTCAGTTATTTATTTGTTTATTAACTTATTATTATATCTCTTGAGCTTTAATCTTGTTTAGAGTGAATTGGGTACTTTTACTTATAATTCATATTTATGGAAGTTTGAGTGAGTTCTAAGATATATAAATGCACCAAACCTCAAGGCTGTGTGCAATTTATGATAAGAAATCATTTGAATGTTTAAAAAATGTGAATAATAAAACAAGAACATTATAGGAACTTACAATGTTTAAAGGGCTTTAGAAAATTGTATACATTGTCTTACAAATGAAGAAAATGTCCCCACACACACCATGTCCTCTATTTGTTCCGTTTCTCAATCTCGTATTTTATTTCATCGAATGTATCCAACATGTCTATAGACGAATTTAACATGTAACCGATACTAATGAAATTAAATACGAGGATGAAAATAGGGATTAGATCAAAACCTTTGTAAACTACAGAAAAAGCGATGAGAATATTACACAACATGTGTTGCATCCATCCAAATTGATGAACACACACATGAAAAAAGAGAAAGAAAGTTTCCTTCCCATCATCAAGAAGAACACATACATGTTCACTTGTAAAATAAATATTCAATTTTATTGAAATATTTGCCTATATATATTCCCATGATCCATATTTATAGTATTTTCTAAGTCCCCTTCTTTATCTCTTCAAATCTTGATGAACTTCAGCAGTCTCTAAATCTCTAGCACAATAACTGCAGACAAAAAACACTAAAACTATTAGTCTTCAATCTTCATATTTATAAACACATGAACAAAATTCAAGAAGAGAACTCACAATCAGAATCAGTTTTGTCCCATTTAGATGATCCCTCTCCACCTTCATACCGCGATTCTTGATCTTCGTCTCCATCGGATTTAGCCCTGTAGTCCTCTATGCATCTCTTTGATGAAGCCATTCTTGAAGGCTTTTGAGAGTTCATTTTTTTGGTCAGCATTATCCTCATAAGCTGCATACAAAAAAAAACAGACATGTAAAGTAAGGATTTTTGTCCAAAAAGGACAACTTTGACACAAAATCTTGATCAAGAACATGTTTCTAAGGCTCATACCTTCTCCATTCTTGATTCTTGCAATGTGTCTCGAATGCTGGGAGCCGGTGCAAAGCCACCTCTGCAAGCAAAGACTTTCTTGACAAGGAAGGATAATGACTTCTTCCCAATTGTCGTATTCTTCTTCTTCTTCTCACACACATCTTTACATCTGCCTAGAATGATCCTGATCGTCCGATCAATCTCATCCTCATCTTTGTCGTCTGAGTACGTGCTGAACCTGTTTGAGTTAGTCCTGTCCACTTCCAAGCTAGAAGGACAGTTGAGGAATCTGTCCAATGGGAGATCAGCCGGCTGATCCTCAGCAGCTGGCTTTCGCGTTAGGAGCTTCGTTAGCTCCTTCTGCAGCTTCCCCACTTCCTCAGCTGTGAATTCTGAGAGATCAGGAGATGAGCATTGCTCCTCTTGAGGGATTTGGCTGTCTTGGATCTCTTGCTTGCTCTCTCTTGGGGCTGTGTTGCCAAATGTCCCGATGGCGAGTAGGCCGTGGGGCCAGTCGTTGAACTCTTCCTTTGGAGGCTCCTTCTTTGTATGATCTGCCAAAGAAAATTGGTGTTAGTTTTGGTTAAAAATGTACTTCTATAAAGGAGTATGACATGTTTCACAATTGAATAAAAATTGAATCTTTAAATTGAAAATTCTACTTTTGCAATATGAATAAAAATTGGATCTTGAACACTAACTTGTAGTAGGAATTGAATTATGTCTCTTTTCTCCATGGAACTTGCTTTGCATCCAGTTCAAGAACTGCAAAGAAAGAACATATTTTGTCACATAACAAAATGAGGAAAATAGAGTCAAGATATATACTTAAATTGATCAATCTTTTACCTTCATTGTTCAAGAATGACTTTAGAGATGTGGGGTGAAGAGGTTTTGGTAGGGAAAAAAGAAGGTTTTGAATAAGCAGATCCTAGAAGCCAATGAAATTTGAGCTTTAGCACTAACAAATATGAAGCTGATTTTCTATTGGTTCAAGTTCCAAAATATATGTATAAAAAAGTCAATCTTGAATTCTTTTTGGCAAGAGAGGAGATCAAAGCTCAATGTCAAAATACTATGTTCAAGTCCCATGCAAAAACAACGTTATATATATGTGTATATATAACTAGATTATTAATATATTTTTTTGTTTTAAGAATATAGGATGTTTCTTTTGTGACAAAAGGCAACATAAACAGTCGTGGCACTTCTCTAATCCAAGAGATTAGTGCTAATCTTGAGGCAATTAAGTTAAAGATTAGTGTTTTAAAATCTCGAAACGTGAGACAAGGCCACCAATTTTACACGTCCTAATCTTGTGGAATTAAGCTCTTAATCACCACTAAATTACTAATAAAGCCTACAACTACAAATATCTCAACTAAGAAAGAATAAACAAGAGGAATATTCTCAGGTGTTGACTTCTTGATTGGGAGAAAATGTTTTGACTTGGTTCTTCTTATATGAACAATCATTTTGAGTTGGTTTCAAGTTGAAAACATCTCTTATGATAAAAAATTAGGAATCGTTTCAATCTTAGATAATGTAAAATCTCAAAAGTTACGAAAAGTTTTAATTTTCCTAATAAATTCATGAAGTTTTACTTTAAAATTAATTTGTGGCTGGACTCTTCCCTCAAATTTTGATCAATAACTTTACATATTTGTTAGCACTTGTAGGCTATAAAAAAAATAAAAAATCAAAGAATTATGTGGGATTAAAAATATATTTTTTCTCCAAGCCTAGTTGTAATAAAACTGTAGTAGGAATAGAACTAGAAGCTCCAAGAACATTACAAACTTCAAAAATGGAAAATACAGCCCATGGTTTGGGTTATTACTATTAATCTCTAGCTAATCCGAAGAGGCAGGTGAATTCATCAGAAATTGGTGTCTAAGAGTTCTTGGAAATTGAAAAATCACATCTTTTGGAGTTGAAGTATTAAAGAAATAAAAATGAAAAGGTCGAATGTTAAATTAAAAAATGCATTTATAATTCGTGATAAACCAATATATATGCAGCTAATTTTGACCAACTAAGATCACAAGAATCTGATATGTCTATATCAAAATCATCCTAAAACTTCTAAAAGTGATCTTATGCTTTGATGTAGGATATTTCATGTTCTCTCTCTTTCTATATTTCAAAAAATAATTTTTTTTTATTTCAAACGTTTTTCTTAAACTAAATGTGCTGTAGACTATATAAACGCAATATTTATACTATAATTACTAACTTTTATTTACCACTTTGTTATTGTTATTATTATTCATATAAAATAAAAAAATGGAAAAAAAATCAAGATTACTATTTTTAGAATATATTATGACTTATGTTAGGATATTAATTATGAAAGATATATTCAAAAATATGATTAATAAATCTTTAAAATTTCAATTGTTCTAAATATTTAATTTAGAGATGAGATATGATAAGTAGTGTAAAACATAAGAAGTGGGACACAAAATCTCCACGTGTCCCAATAGGTCGGGAAGAAGGACAAGTGTCATCAATATTAGCAAAAATTCTTAATCAATTCAAGTTAAATTTAATTAAAGCAAGTCTAATGTATTGGTTTTGGATTTACGATGAATACCTGTCTTGCTCTTGTGTGTGGTTTCACTCTTGCAGATCATTGGATTATTTCAACCCATTTAATAATAACATTACTAAATAACCTTGTTATTTCTTATTTACATGGCTATTCTTTAAGCCCTTAATCGCGTTGCTTAAATAAATAATCGTGCTCCTTAACTTTTGAGAATGCTTAATTTGATCTTTCTTTTCATCCCTTTAAAATATTGATAAATATTGTTTACATTTTACATATGATGAAATAACTATAGCACTGAATTTCCACAAATTAGTTGATAAATTAGTTTGAACTTTGAACCACCCTATAATTACAAACAATTACAAATAAATTTACCTATACTTATGTATGATTTGCAATCTACTAGTATTTAACAAGAACGAAGGATTA
This sequence comes from Salvia hispanica, assembly GCF_029641045.1. Lineage (NCBI taxonomy): Eukaryota > Viridiplantae > Streptophyta > Magnoliopsida > Lamiales > Lamiaceae > Salvia > Salvia hispanica. The sequence goes on from NC_142697.1 coordinate 1,080,709, forward strand.
TCTAGTGCACATGAAAAAGTAGCAGACGAGGGTGAATGAAGGGTTATCTAGTGCACATCAAAGATAGCGGACGGGGGTTCTCACCTGAGACGAACAAAGGTGGGGTCACGTAGGGTCGACCCACAAGTACTGACATATTCTATTAAATCCGGTCTTTCGAGCTGTCATCGACCCCACAAGTACTTACATATTCTATTAAATCAGGCCTTTCAAGCTGTCATCGACCCCATAAGTACTTACATATTCTATTAAATCCGGCTTTTCAAGCTGTCATCGACCCCACATCCAGCAGCTCTGACCCCACGAATTTCATTTTCCAGATCCAATCATAGTACAAAATTCATCCTAATTGCATACAACAATTAACAAGATTAACTAATATTCAAATGCTTCACATTGGCTGCTACATAATCTCTCTCTCTCTCTATCTCTCTCTCTCTCTCTCTCTCAATGCAAGTAAAACGTCATGCACACCGTCACCATCTCTAATTCAAACTTCCTTAAGCTTCTGTATAGAATTTGCAGATATCCCTCGAGATGCATGTAAAAAGAGAAGGGGAAAGGAAGGTTAAAGAAACCTCAAGAAATCACACCAATCAAGAAAGAAAAAATGATCCCATTATTTTATACGTTCCCTCTATAAACAAAGAAGAGGAAAAGAAGCCACAGCCATGTGAGAATGAGTACAACTAGCAAATGTCTAGAATTTGAGAAAATCCAACTCCCCATTGCCATAAGTTGTGGAATCGAAACTCGAAAAGTTGCCAAATATGGAATGTTTTGCTGTTTCAACACCTTAGCTTTGATTAAACAAAGGGTGCTGAATGATGTGGACTACTACCCTCCATAAAGTGGCTACTCTAATGCTAGTTGACTAACAGTGCAAATCTCATTGGATCTTGGATGCTAAATAATCTTTGATCACAAAAATGTACTTCTGCATCAACTTGGCCTGATTTGTGCTCACAAAGTTGTACTGCATAACATGTGGCAACAGTTCATTTCCCTTACGCGTATACAAGACTAATGTACCTAGACAGTATTCCGTAGATGAATGAAGCATGGCCGAATATGAGAGAGAGACTTACTTGGAAGGATATGGCCAAGCTACCATGGAAAGCCTCAGTGATTATATGTACATGGAAAGTAAGATCATCACCTGAATATGAAACAGAGGACAATACAAAATATATATACTACTATCAAAACTATATATATAATGACATTCTTACTAATAAAGCCTTGCCCGAGTCCAAATTAAAATGTTTTTAGTCCACACATAAAATGCTGAAACACAGATCAGGTTCAACCAAGAAGCTATCTCAAGTACATATTGAGTCCATTGTTTGAAAGCGGTCAACTACACGAACATGGTAACTGGTGTTTGGACAGAGAGATAAATGCTGAATGCAAACAGTTGATGTAAAAACCAGAAAATACATTTCAAGCCTGTATGCCAACCACACAACGATAAAATACTTTTCGAACGGAAAGAGGAGTGATGTTCTTGCATTTACTATCATAATTGGATACATGGTTTATAATATCTAGTAGATAAATTCCAGCCTTATCCACATGAATCACGGCTGGTCATTGTATTCGTTCAAGTAGTAATAGATTATCCATGCAACTATGCAAGTCAATAGTAATAGATTATCCATGCAACTATGCAAGTCAACAGTTCTTTAACATGGATTGATAATGTAACTCTCATATTTCCACCAATAAACACAAGGAGTAGAAAACAAGAAAAAATGGGACGGGTGATGAAAAGCCTAGGGCAAGGCACCTATGGATATTACCCAAACTAATCACAAGAGTTGGTCAATAATTGGTGAGTTCTATCAGCAAAGAGGCGCTGCCGATAGAAACTTGAATATGATTTCTCCAGTTTTATAACTCATCATGCGTTGGGACAAAACCTGCAGCCAGAAACACAAATACAGCTTTAGAGTTATATAGCTCAGAATTGCTGACAGACAGTCGTTATGTGGAAAATAGATGCATTTGCAGTCCTCATTTGTTGATACACGCTTATTAGATGTACTAGTACCGCATAGCAAAATGCATGATACACAATGAAAAACACGTTCTCACCATAAAAACCAACATAAAGCCGATGCAACGATAATTAATGCTAACGAACATCAAGATATTAGAATAAGGAGAGTATTCACACACACTGAAGATTGTATAAGATACAACATATGCTTCACCTGATTCAGACTTCTGAAAGAAAAAAGATATCTCTCTAGCAGCAGATAGTGGTGAATCTGAACCATGCACACAGTTTCTTTCTGAGTTGAGTCCACACAATGCTCGGACACTGCGTCAAAAGGAAATATAATGTAATAAACAGAAAATAGAAAATGGAAACAAGGAACGGAACATAATTCCTCATTGGACAATACAAAGCACTGTGATAAACTAGCAAAGCTACTAACCTGTCTGGATCAGTCACCTTAGCTTTCTTTGCATCTGTAGGTCCAATCAAAGCACGCCAATCAGCTATGGCATTTTCCTTTTCTATTACCATTATCCGCACTGGCCCACTGGTTAAAGATGACAGTTAAGAGGAGTCTCTGTCATAAGGAAAGATTGTAAAACTGATGAAAGTAATTATTTGTTCCTTGTTGTGGCATATTCCACAAACTCAGAAATATGTAAAATATTATGCCTGTTATTAAACTATATGAACCATTCTGTTTGTTTATCGGTCAGACCAGCTAATCTTGACAAGCAGTATTGATGTGTTTAGGATTTTAAACTGAATGCCTTTATCTCAAAATGAAGTCAGAAAAAAAAAAGATAGTTTACCTGGTCATGTACTGAACAAGGTTTGAGAAAAAACTCTTTGAAGCATGCTCAGCATAGAAACTTTTCACTGTATCCTCATCTAATTGGCGCTCAATCTCCTGCGTGATGCTGAAGCCAGAATCCAAGATAATTTCCTTTATAGCATCAACATATTTACCTTCAACTCCATCCGGTTTTATCATTGCCAGGGTCTTCTCTTTGAAGCCATCCACATCAGATGATGCTCTAGAGTCCAACATTTGAAGGTTTATAAACAGTCAAACGGAAATAGTTTTAACTAAAAAGAAACTTTAGACAAAGTAACATCCAGCCAAGTAAAAATGCTTCTATCAACAAAGCCTTTTTTTTTAATCATATGCACTACAACTATGGTAAGCCACAGATGATCCCCAAACATTTCAAGAGCAGTGCATACATTACCGTGCACTATATCTATCAACCTTTTGTGCACAACAAAGTGGATATGCATACATATAATACGGGCACTATGATGTCTCTTCCTTTACAGCTAAAACCTAATCTCATCCAAAAACTAAGCACGAAGAATGGAAGAAGCCCCGGGAGAAAAAAGCAATTAACAGAAGAGGCGCCAAACATTAGGATCTCCACCACCGCCACAGCCTGCTGCATAGTATGATTCCTTTTTTTCTTGAGATCAATATAATCAATATTCTGTGAGTGTTAATTGCTTAGCTGCTGGTCTTAAAAAGGCAAGAAAGTATGCCAAGGAAATTCAAATGCTAAATTGTAATCTACAAATAGGGGTTATACTATGCATTTCCCCGTTGCAATTCCACGAACAGCAATCTCCGTGTAATTTACATGATCAAAGGCCTCCATTGTTAGTGGAAAGACGATGTGAGGACTGAGGACCAATAATCATCATACATTTGTTATCCTTTCCGATTCAGCAAATCAGGAATCAAACAAACGCAGCTAGAACAGTAACGTCAAAAGCTAAAACAACAAAAATCTTCCATTCTCTAAGCCGTTTCACAAGTTCAATTCAGTTAATGAGCAATCTCACCCAATCCGAGCGATCGTATCAGATTCAACTCGTAATCAAAAACACCACCAGCAACATAAATCAACATTCACTAACCAGTAAAAATGTAAAATTAAATTCATAATAAAGCAATTTCAGCAGATGTTTGCTCACCTGCAAGTGAAAGCCAGAGCCAGAAGGCAGATGAGAACGCAATTGTTTGAGCAGAAAGCCGCAAAACGAATAGCCATAGAAACTTAAACCGAGATCACACGCAGCAAACTGCTTTTAGCAGCAAACACGAAATACTGATACGCGAGAGCGGGAAAAATCAAATGATTATCTTCCGATGGGGAGAGAAGGTAGAAAGAGAGAGTTCAGAGAATCAGTGATGACTGATGACTGACACCATACCGAGATTCCAGTGATGGGCTGAAAGCTCCATTTTGGGCCTTACCATTTGGGCCGTTTTCACCTTTGTTTGGGCCTTTAATAACTTTCTTGATCTCATACTATGATTACGTTGTGCTAACTAATTTATAGTAATAACTAATAATTTTTAATTCTATGTATTAAAATTATCGACATAAAAGTATAATTATATCAATACAATTTAAATATCAACACAAAGACATAAATTTATTAACACAAGAAAATTGATAAATTGATGTATTTGTATTGATATTTTTAACATACAAAATTGATATTAGTTATTAGTATATACTGTAACTTAGTTAGTATTTGATCGCACACCTCTCATCCTGAGATCCTAATACTTAATTTGAAGATTAACAATTACATACGTGATAACTAAAAACCCAAAGTATAAAAATGAAGAAATATATGGGATTATCTTCATTCAATAAAATTGAACATGAAATTAGGTGTGAACAAATAATTTAAATAATCGAATCAAACTAACCAATACTGTAACAGCCCGAATTTCTAGGGTACAATAAATACGGCGACTGCTACCAAGACGAACTTAAAAGCACTAAGAACATAGGCTAGGGTTTCATTTAAAGAGATTTGACCAAGGTATTAAACGAACTATCAAAGTAGTAAGTCAACGGTTTACTCAAGAAAATCAATGAAGGATGAATACCATAAACTATGATCTAAAGTCAAGGGTTTGACATAAATTCAACAAAACACATTATGTCTCGACCTTCTAATTCAAAAGGAATAAGTTCAAAACAACCAAATGATAATAATAAGTTTCATAATTCAGTGGAAGCAACCAAGAGAAAGTGAAGCCATGTATGAAGACACGACCACACTCGAAGCTCAAAATATCCATCTTATTTAATTAAATTTGCTCAACGCCCGCCAACGCTCGTCGCCGTTCAACCTGCACATAAGGAAAACACATGCAGGGCTGAGTATTTTGAAATACCCAGTGGACTCGTGCCAAAACATTTTAATACTTATGCCTCTCTTACCATAGTGAACTCGAGTTTTGCAGTTATCAAAAGAAAGATCATCGAGTATCACAAAAATATTTTCATAGACTGGCCAGTCAAACAAACTCCCCACTTTCTCAACAATCCATCAATCACAACATTTCCATAGTGCGACGAAAGTGTGGCCACACTTTTCGCCCACGAGACCGGCCGACTAGCAAGGACGGCTCCCGATCCCACCGTGTACACTAGCCTGGTAGGGTTTGCGGCCCTACTCAGACCCGAATTCGTTTATACATATCCACAGCCCTATAGCCCAATGGAGGGAACTCACAAACTAGGCATCAGGCGCACAACATCGTCAAAACAATCACAGGCATAGCATAACAGTTTAAACCACCCTTATCTCTCCACAATCATAAATTTGCACATAAAAGAGTTTAAGAATAAAGCCCACCTTGACTGCTTAGGTTTCAAGTATGATTCCCTCTTTTGTTATCCGGCTTCGCAACCAAAGTTTCACCTTTTAATCACATATGCACATATCATGTATTAGCTTCAACATCAACTCCTAAATCATGCATGTCCCAATGCTTCCCCTTTTTCCCACCGATCTTATTTACATTTATCATTCAAAACCAAGACATGTTCATCATATAGTTTATACACTCAACAAATTTTAGATCTATCATCGACTTATGTCACACATGAGCGTTATTCATACGTCACAAACACACACGCACGCACACACGCATGTATACACGCACACACACGCGCACAAACACGCACATGCACTTCCTATAAACCATTTATCCCACTTTCACTCAATCTAGATGCATGGGGGTTCAAGAATACCGATTAATCGGTTAGATGAAGAAAGATTAATATGTAGGTACCTTTTCTTGCCAAAACGAACGGTAGAAACAAAGTAGAGACTTGATTCTTCAACAATTCTTGAGACTCAAACTCTAATTCTTCTCAAAAGATGAAGAATTATTGGAGAAAAGTAGAAGGAAATTGAAAGAGAGTGGAGAGAGAGGAGTGGCATGTGATATGGGGTGGGGGGCGAAAATTTTGTGGTCTAGGGTTAGGTTTTGCCTCTTATTTATAGGGTTCAATAAAATCTTTAGGTAATTAAATAGAATATTTGGGAAGATTTGATTCTCCACAATTAAATAAAATAAATATTGTGAAGTAGAGAGGAAGAAAAAGTGGCGTGAATTAGGGTAGGAAAATAAGGAATTTTCGAAAATCTTGGCTATTTATTTAACCAAGATTTTGTTTGGTATATTTTTCGGAGTAGAATAGAATATCACGGAGCAAAATAAAATAATAATTTTTCCACCGAAAATTGGAAATAGGCGTGTTGTAACGACCCGCTAAGACGTTACGACTAGAAATAATAATAGTAGCTAATTATATATATATTTGCTTATTACTTTTTGTGTGATTACATTCGAGTTACGATAGATTGTCATCGTTGTTTGTTTTCAACATTAGGCAAATAAGTAAAGCACATAAATATATATATAAATATAATAAGTATAAACCAATGAATGAGATCCCGAAACCAAAATTTATAATGTCCGGTTCATCTAGCAAAGGTCCAACAAATATCTAATTTATACATCGAATGTTCCAAGAATGTGGGTGCATCATCGAGAAAAGCCACGAGTTTGAACCGGGATTCTCCTACACCAAATTAAACGATAAATGTACAAATCATAGTATGTTAAACCACTCCACATAAGCTTGTCGTAGCTGAAACGCCTCATCCCTGTACAAGTAATGATTATATGCTCAGAAGCAATTAATGAGCAGCAGAAGTAAATCAATGGCCCACATATCATCTCCTTTTCTTTTCTTAAAATTCCTCAGTAGGATTCAAACATGATGTGATCACCTCTGCAAAAAGAGAATATTTGATTGTCAGGAAATACAGTAGCAATTAATGCCTCCCACTTGTCTAGCAAGTGGCTTTGGCAGCACATATAAAAAGCAACATCTCTTTACATCATAACACTTTTAGAATAACTCACTTAGTTTCATATACAAGAAGTCAAGAGTAGTAAAGGGAAGTTTTCAGACAAGGAAAAGCTACGTACGAAGATAGATCAATTTAGTAAGCTTCTAACTCCTTCTTTGTCAGCAACTTTCATTATCATCACCTACTCAACAACAAAAACACTAACAATATATATATATATATATATACTCATACTACAAGGAAATCAAGAAGAAGACACTCTCTGCAGGAGTAAAAGCCCACCCAGTACTTTTCAAGGTACAAACTCAATAAAGACTCTATTGTAGTTTTCCTCAGTTATTTACATCACACATAGCATGTAGTAATAGAATTTAACAAAAGAGTAGGAAGCCTCTATGGTCCAACGAGACATCAATAACCTTAGAACTCCTTTTTTTTTCTTAGCCCACGTCTATCATGCATACATCTGGAAAACTAGAATTCTGCCTAAGTGCCACAGCAATACCAAGTAGAGCAATATCAACTAAGAGAAGTAGACATGATCCATCTGGAACTTCACAACATCTAAGATTCACCAAAATTTAGTAAACACAACCCCTAAAACCCTACCACCGAAATTAAATAGAAAGAGAAAAGAAGAAACTTACCTTAGGAGTTGAATCTGCTGAAATCCCGGCGACGACCCGAACCCCCCCTGGACGCATCGCTAATTCCACTCTTTTCACCCTGGAATTTTTTAAAATTTCAAAGCTTTGTCCCCAGATAAAATAAAATAAAATAAAAATGAAATCTTGAGAACCTATAAAAGTAATTAGGGGAAACAAGTAATTGGGTCACCCTTTTTTCGGAAATCAGCAGCAAATCTGGAAAGGGGTCGTCGCCGGCAGCGCATGTCGGCGATGACGGCGGGGAAACAGAGTGGAGAGTGAGACGAAATTCGAGAGAGAGATGAGGAAGGAGGGGGAGACGCCGTCGGGGTCGGCGGTGCGATGGTGGCGCCGGAGAGGTGACGGCAGACGGCGGCGCTGGAGCTAGGCGGCGACGGCGGCAGTAACAATGGGGAAGAGAGAGAGAGTGTGTTCTTTCTTAGATGAATGAGGGAGATGACGATGTGTGATGTATTATGAATGTAGGTTTCTGTATTTGGGCTCCTAATTTAATTAATTGGACTACACAAAATCTAAAATTTGAGCCCAACTGCTTGTAAATAAGTGATGCTGTAGAAAGTAATTAGGAATGACCCAAATTAGGATCTAATTATTTTTCTAAAATGAAATGGTTAAAGAAGATGGAATAATTAATTGCTTGTTATGATGTTGCATAAAATTTTGTAGCTGACTTATGGACTATCACCATAATCGGAGCCGGAATTTGCAAAAGAAATAATAATAAGTAACGTGAGTATTAGGAAACCCTTAAGGAACAATAATACTGATCATTTTATATACATAATAGTAATCAAAATAAGATAATGATAATAGTAATACTAACAAGGATTTAGTTCGATATTCTCTATTAGATTAATTTTAGTAAAAACTAAATTAGTACCTTTCTATTGTGTTGTTTCCGAAAGGTTATCTCCGCAAGTAAGGTCGGAGTGAGAATCTCAAGTAAGGAAACTAAACGATCAAGGTGAGCTTTCTTATACTAAAAATACAAATTATATTTTGTGAAAACTCGAACACATGTTCGTGATTTTAATGATGCTGTCTTGCCATAAATGTTTTGTGTATGATGCCTATCTGTTGGCTAAGGCCAAGTGAATTATGAATGATGATATATAAGTCGAATTCGGGTCCCAGTGAGGGTGGTGTCCCCACTCGGACTAGTGTACACGGGATACCTCTGGCCGCGAACGGACGACAGAGAAGGTGACCGTGGAAGGTGGCCACCTTCCTGGCACAAGGATACCTCTGACCTGTTGGGCAGGGAAGGTGACCGTATGAGAACACCATCTCAGCGGCACAAGATGATCAGATATGGCAAAATACAAAAAGAAAATGGACTGCAGTCGAAAAATGATTTTTAGTAAGCTCAGGTCTTTTCAATAAAACCCCTGAGTGTTACTGTGATAATGGCTTGACAATATTTTAAATGTATATATGTATTTTTCGGCAATGTGTTCATTGAGTACCTTCGTACTCAGCCCTGCATATATTTCTAAATGTGCAGGTTGATCGTGGAGGGGTGAAGCAAGTGCTGTGGAGGGCAGGCTAGTAGCTATATAAGAATAAAACTCTCGGAGGTTCATGTCTCCACACATGAACCACGTTCTTTTGCTTCCGTTGTGCCATTAATAAGGCCTCGCTTATTTTTAAATTTCTAAACTCTGATAAGTCGAACTTGTAAGAACAGTCTCTCGAGTCCCCTTGATCGAGTATATTTTGATATAAGTAATTTCCTTTATTATTATAATTTGTGTGTCTCCTTATGTCTTGACCTTAATTTCCCCTAATTTCTATCCCCGCTTCTTATAATCCCTCCATAGTCACGATAAACCGGGTTATGCTATCCTTAGCTAACTGCGGTCGTGACACGTGTATATTGATTCCTCCATAAGGAATCAATTTTAAATATTAACTAAAATAAGATATGGCAAGATCTCCTTGAGGTATAGTAAGATTTGCTAAAATATTTATATTTATGTATGGAAGGAATCAAATAAGGGATCAATTAAACAAATAAAATAATTCCTTCTTCCCAAAATTTGGGGATTTTCGAAAATCACCCTAGGATAAACATGGGTGTCGATTTTCTCATGGAGGAATAGAAAATAATTGGGTTTTGGATTTAATTTGGATAAATATCCCAAGAAATAAATTAAATCCGGAAAAATAGGATTTCTCTCCAATAATATAAAGGGGTCGAAAATTTCAAATAAAAATGTGGTTATAGTATTTATGGATATATCCTAAAAATCTCGTCCACCCTTAAACAAATAATTCACCACATAATTTCACCTTTAATTCAAATATTCATAAGCCACGTCATATACTCAACGAGTTTGACTTTTCAACCCAAATCTCAATCCTAGACGCGACTTGGTCATAAGAACTCATGAAATAAATTCATTCATCTTTTAGTCAAGTCTCCTACGTCATCAATAAAATTTTACGGCTCTAAAGTTAGGGTTCGAAATTTGGGGATGTTACAAATACAGTGGAGTATTAAATTTGTTTTGGGTTTTGAATCAGATTTTTCATCAAATTCAAATTTTCGATTTAGTGGATGGTTTTTTTGATTGAAAATATTTGAAATTTAGAATTATATTTATTATATACAATAATTTAAGAAATTATTTCGGATTATTTTTTTATTTTCGAATTTTCTGAAATCCAAACACCACTAAATGCCGATTTTCCACTCTAACACAAATCAATACAATTTGAAGAGGGAAAACTGCTTTCTTTTTTTTTTTTTTTCTCATTGATTTCTCCACATAATCCAAAGTAAAACTAAAAATAGTACACTCTACAGTTTATTATTCTCTATTATAATTACATACAGCATTACTATAATTTAACAACACCAACACACCCTCCATGCATATTGCATCAACAAACTCCAACCTTAATCACCAGAACATATCTCACAGCACACATTGATGCACTCGAAGCACGCGAGAATCGTGCAGAGCTGAGTGAACGCGATCGCGCATTGGTCGTTCACCTTGTTGCAGCACTGCAAGAAACACATACAGCAGCAGCAATCACACCACTTGGCGCAAAGGTTCGTTGCAGCCTTGAGCATCATCTCTGAAGTTTCGTACAGCTTTGGCTCGGCTTGTTCAGGCGGTCTGTTTTCAGCTGTGGCCTCGAGGTTACCAAACCCGATCCCTAGGCTGCGAATGAATGTCGTCTTCTTTGCTCCAACATCGTCTCTTCTCTGAATTTTCGCTTACATAGGTCAGAAAACACATACTTCATATACGAACAGCATTGCAAGATTGAAGAAGGCTACCTCTTCGACTGCTTTTGTCATGGCAGCTAACATGCATTTGTCTGTTTCGACAACAGCTATGCTGGTGTACTCGGAAGGCACCCAGGTAAGCAGGCTCAGTTTTGTAGCCTGCAAGTATAGAACATTTCACAATTTTTTTAAAATTAGCACAAATTTGAGATAGAATGCCTAGAGTTATATTCAAAGCAGTAGTGATCTATCATTTCACTGAAATTGAAAAAAACCTTTTCCTCTAACTGTTTGTTTCCTGATAACCATGCACACGCGGTGAGTGAATCAACTTGCCTCCTCGCGATCACCTGTCGTTAGAGAAGAGATTGGTGGTTAAATATGATAATAACCAAGAAAGCCATCTGTATAGAGATGAGTATAGATGAAACCTTACTTTGTCGATAGGTACATCTTTTGCATTCTGCGCTTTTATAGTTATCTCAAACTTGCCTAAATCAGGTAAGGTGCCATAAACTTCAACGTTGTCAGGGAAGCTTCCGGTGTATCTTCCCCATATCAGTACTGGACTTCCAGTCGATAGGTCAGGAGTTTGAGCCGGATAAATCTGCAGTGGTAAAGAACAATTGGGATGAGTATATCAGAGGCCTAAATGTATACATGTAGTGTGTAGGGATAAGCGTGTATTTCGTCATACCTCAAGGGAGTCAAGATCTTTCAGAGAATCAACGCTTATATCTGCTACTACGACTGATGATGCATTGCTGATTAATCTTTCCAGCCGCGAGTTGACACATCCTGGCAAAGTGAACACGAGAAACTAAATAAGTACGAAAATAGTTACATTCACAAATAGTTATTGGAATTGAGACAAACCTATATCAAAAGCTGCATCATAGTGACCTCTTCCGATTTGTGCAAGCATTTGCAAGAAGTAATGATTGCAGTACAAACCTTGCAGCATAAACCAAACTTATCAGATCAAAGCTTTTGAAATAACTAAAAGAATTATATGGAGTTTAACGTAAAACTGAGAGGTGGTAACATATAGATGATAGCGAGCACCTCACCTATTCCAAACGTGCAGATTCGTGGAGTGATCAAGCCTCCTGCCTCCACGGGGTGACGTCTCATTCTATCACAAATCTCCTTTTCATCTTCTACAGCTCCATCGGTAACAAGGAAAACCAAGGGAAGCGAACCTCCAGCTTTTGAGAACATGTTGATTGCCTAACATAAAACCACAGAAAGTGATTAATGTGTAGATAAAAGAGAGACATAATTCATCACTTTGGTAACAACCATTACATTCGCTTGAATAACAATCATGTGTTTGTAATGTATGAAACCAAAATATGTATTAAGTTTATTCTATAAAGTAAAATGGCATAGATTGACACTGGCAAGTTACTTGAAACATCATCAACTCATTGGAATGTATAGATCGTATAGCAGAAAAAGTTTAAATACAAAAATCAAACAATGAAATACATAAGAATCATGGATGGATAGTTGGAAAAAATTCTTTTCAAATACCTGATTCAGAGGAGCTGCGATATTTGTGCCACCCTCAGCTATAAACTTCATCTCAATCCATTCAGAAGCTTTTCCAATCATCTCTTTAGTTGCTTGAACCATTGATGAAGAAAATAACAAAGAGCTTTCATTGAAAACTATGATGTTAAAAGTGTCCACCAGGTTAAGCTTGAAGAGCGCAGTTAAGAGAGCCGTTTTAACACAATCAAGCGGTCTTCCTTGCATGCTTGCACTTATGTCGACAAGAAACACCACTTCTTTTCTGAAAACCTGCATGAAAGAAATCCAGATACTATGATCAGGGGCACGAGACATCAGAGATGCCTTAACATATTTGTCAACTAGTTACATGAACATATATATATTTCAAGAAGCAAGTAGTAAACATATAATAGCTACTGATGATGGCTGACCTTATGACTCATGATTTTGCCAGGGTATAGATACAAACAAAACATCTCCCTCTCATCAAAATCATGCAGGGGTGGAGATTGCAAGAGCACCCCACCAACAATTTCATTTGAAGCAACCTGAGCGTTATCAAAAATAACAGGTTAATCACTCTGCCATGTCACCATATACGAAAGAAAGATAAAATGAACATTAAGACATCTTACATTGTAAGAAAAGTTGAAGTCGTCCCTGGACCAACATGCAACTTCCCTCTCAGTAGAAAATCCTATTTTCGAAGCTTCATGTTTTGTTTTCTATCATAAAAGAAACATTAAACTATCATCTTTTTGCTTTTGTTAAGATAATGAAGTTACGTATAGAAGCAATAATAATACCTTGATAGGATGACTAGTACTTTCAAAAAACACTTCAGTTCCAGTGCCAGAATTCACATTCACTAAAATATTTTCCTTTTTACTTGTGCTTTTCACCACTGGATTAACATAAGAAGGAAAAGTAAATGGCACATTCAGGGAAAATCGGCCATCTTGGTACATCAATTTCTGGGACCAACTGAATTTGACAGATAGAATAGTCCCTCCATCAATCTGAAAAATGAAAGCAATTGCAATATTTATCAACCTGCCTTACTTTGGTCTTGCAAATGTTAATATAACATTATGTGAAAAAATCATTTACGATATTAATTATAATCCTAATTACGGTTAATAATCTCATTAAAGTATGGTGTGACACCAACTTATGGCTAGACAAGTCAATATCCAAATCTAAACCCATCCAATGACACATATGCAATTACAAATACCAACAATGTCATAGAAATTCTATGTATTATATAATTATTGTGTCATCTACAAGCGAGACACGTTGCACCCCCTAATAAAGAATTGGGTATTTCGTATAAAAACATTGGGACCAATGTCTTGGATCCAACTTGTTTATTTTAAATAGAATAGTGTGATTTTCAGTCACAGCGCATATGCCCAACCAAGTGGTAGAATATCTATGATTTATATTCGCAAATAACGTGAATTTGACTATATAAGGTGACAGACTGTAATATAAAAAAGTATAGGATGAAAATTTAATTTTCAAAGATACCTTGGGAACTTTAAATGTGTAGAGGTGGCCTTTAATCAAGTATCCATCTTTACTGCTGGCTGTTTTGGCTGCATCTGCTGCAGCATCTTCCGTTGGGATCAGCTCTCTACTGAATGACTTGAAAGGGCTCTCAACTTCTACACCTAGAACTGAACCCTGTTAGCCAAATAATTCTTAATGAAGAGCCAAAACATCAAAACCACTATTGCAAAAATAAATAAATAAATTCCTTACATTTTCCAATAATATATTCCACATGAAAAATTAAAAAATAAAATACTCTAATTTATTCAAAAGTTTAGATTTTTTATGCTAGACTGGCACATTAACACAAACTACAGTCCAAAGACAAGAGCCAAAATGCAATTTTCTAATGTATATTGCATATTCTGATTTGGAATATTACTTTTGTTCATTTGCCGAAAAAAATCACTAATTTCCTCAAATATTAGAAAGCTATATTTTATGTATTTGCAATTGAACCCACAAATGCCAAACCTTCTAAGTTACCTACCTGATTTATTTATCCATGTTAAACCACTTAAAACCTTTTATCCATGTTATCAAAATAGATGACAACTTTTTCTAGAAAACTAGGATTTATATAAATTTTAATTCTAAAAATACCAATGGTAAAATTTAAATATATGGAGTATTTTATTTTACAAAATTGAAATCTAAAAAATATATAAAGCTTTTAATTTCTGATTTTCCGATTTTTATAGTGGATGTAGATTTCACAAGCGAAAGAAAACAACAGAAAACGACAATGCCAGACATGTTTTTTGTTTTCAATTTTAAAAGTCAAAATATTTTCAAAAAAAAAGGAAAATAACAAAAATGCACACACATGCTTTCCACACCTTGTTAAAAATCAATCACACGATATACCTGCTCGCCGATCGGCACAGCAATGCGGCAGCTGCAGCTCCTACTCGCGGAGACGCAGTCCAGCCTCCACGCGCCGCTGACCGTCACGAACGCCGTATCCAAGCAGCAATCGACCTCCAGCGACACGCGGTGCATGCGCATCGGAATCAGCACCGGCGGATCGCACCGGCCGTAGACGTACGGCTGGTAGCTCGGAACGTCGGGATTATCCACCATCGACGGGTCGTTGATCTCGGCGTACACCATCGGCGCCGTCGGCAGGAAGCTCTCCGCCTCCGCCGTCATCGAGAGCTGCCGCGGCGGCGCCGACGCGGCCGTCGATTTGTCCTTGCCGTAGTAGATTCGCTTTGATAGCTTCAGCCCGAGCTCCACCGCTCTGGAGAAGTCTTCCGCCATTCCTGGATTGGTGGAAGCGGAATTGCCGGAGTTTGATCGGAGAGGCGGCGGCGATTGGAGGAAGCGATTGACGGTGAAGAATTTTGGGGATTAGTGAGGTTTGGGTTGGGATTGAATTGGAGGAGTGAAATGAACTGAGCTTTCATTTACGTGTAAAGATTGAGTATTTAATAAATTTAATTGCTTAATTTAATTATGGTGTTTTCGATTTTGGATTTATTGCTTGTGAGGACTTGGAGATACAAATATTTTCATATTAGCCCCAATAGTTCCATAACTTTCATATTTATTATTTACGACACCTGGAGTCACGATTTTCTATCTTTTGTATATTCATCAATAGAAGTCTCATTTCACTGTTTCAAATTCACATTTATTTATAGTGCAAGAAAAAAATGAGACTTTTATTTATAAACAACCGAGTAATACTATGTAACATACTTCCTTCGTCCCATAAAAGATTACACTTTTTCCTTTTTAGTTTGTCCCACAAAAAATGTCATATTTCCCTTTTTGCAAAAAGTTCTCTCTCACATGAATATAAAAATTATATTTTCTCTCTGTATTTAACACACAAAACAAAGCCTCCTAAAATCTTTTGACGTCCCGCAAGTGTGACATCTTTTATAGGCCGGAAGGAGTAGTAAATAAAGGGTTTTAACTTTAAAGTAATTTCAATATCTTTTTGGAAACTCTTCTTGAGATTAGGTGTGTGAAGGTTGGTTTAATAGTGGGATTAAGTTTCTAAATTTGTATGATTTGAGATTTTGTAATTTTATAAGATTGATTGAAGTTGAATTGATAATTGGTAGGTACTACCATAAGTATTGATAATGAATATTTTTAATACAGAAATTGATAAATTCTGAGAAAATGTAATGTTGGTTTTAAATTTTAATAGTGACAATAAATGTATTGTGAGTTGAGAAAAAAAGGGATAATCCATTATAAATGTTCAAAGCGATAAAATCAAGGTTGGCTTCGGTGAGCTGTTACAATGAAATATTAATCCATATTTAATAACTGCTTATTTATGAGAGATTTTGCTTAATTGCTTAATAGTACTATATAACGTAAATACATCTAAGCAAGATCATTTATTGCGTGGTAATTAATTACTATTAGTCTAATTATATATAGCTACATTAATATGACTATGTTATTATTCCATCACCAATATGACACGACTAAATATACTTATTTTTTTTAACTTAGTTAGAGATATATATGGTTTTCCTATATGAAGGTATTAATCTAGCAAAAGTCAACATAACAACGACTACATTGTACCTACTCATCACTTAAAGCACAATTTTTTATTTCTAATAGTCATAATCATAGCTTATAAAAATATATAGATAATTAAACCGAATGGTCAAGCTCATTTAGTTATTGGGCCTCCATTTCATTTTCATTATGATTATGATGGTAACTTTTTTTTATGACATTTAATTAGTCAATTTGAAAGAAAAGAATAGTTAAGATCAAACACGAGATATATTACTAAGTACTATAGTCTATAGATATTTAGTCTTGAAAATAACTTTCAATTGTTGTACTACAACCATTTCTACAAGTATAAAAAATAATGGTAAGATTTTTATCTAATTAAGACATGTAATCTATTCTATGGTTGGCCACGTGGTACTTCTAGTGAGATCGATGTGACTAATTTTGTCCCATTCGAATTGTAAATATTCCCAATAAATATACTGATTAAACTACTTTAATGAGACATAATATAAAATCTATGATAGTGTTAATCAAATAATGAAAATGGAGAATAATTACTAGCCCAAGTTTCAATATTATACTCCATAAGGGTAATTGCGAAAACCATATTTGATGGAACAAAGTTAAGCATGTTTTGTTCAATTTCAAAGTTTAAGTAAAGCATAAGTTCTTTGCTTTATTAGTGGGGTTGAGATTTGAATAGTTAATAATAGTTTTTGTCCGCCATTAATTTAATCAATCATATATAGGAGTACATATTTTTATTGCAATTTGTAATTTCATGTGTCCAATCACACATTGATCCCAATTATTATCCACTAAAGCTTGTCTGATCATGTGTCCTTAAACAGTATAATTTCATAGATTTAATGATATGGATTTAATTTTTTTAAATGAGGCAATAAATTAAAAGCATTGATTTAATTGTAATTTTAAAAAGAGATTACTAATTATACACAAAACTAATCATATTCGCGTGACGTGCATACAATTAGTACCATAGTCTTTTGGTCATTACTTACAGTCTTACATGAATAGTATCTATAAAACTAAAGATTATAAATATGTCACGTTACAATAAATTAAATAAAACTGAATTTCTGGCCGGTTGTGCCGTGAGTACTATTCAATGGCCCATTTAATTGTTTAATAATTGAAAATATAAATATTTGGCAGCTTTAAAAAGTATGACGTTCAACCAACTTACCAACACATTGTTTCAATAAATCGGCGCTATATGCAACTCCTAGAACAAATAAGAATTTATCAAAATACACATATATAGAAGCACTTATAAATAATTAACACTAAATTACAAAAAATTGTACAAATTGCCACTAATTCAATGTGGCTTATGTTCTTCTAGTATTAAAAATCATTTTACACAAAACTAAGGTATTATTAGGAGTAATAAAAAGTGAGATGCCATTAAAAAATAATGATGTTGTGAGAGATGATTTATTTATTTTTTGGTAAAGAAAAACAGGCAAAGCCTTAGCGTGAGATGTTTTTAATACTATGAGATTTCGCACATCTTATTGCAAAATGCAAAACTATCATTTTTAGGTAATATATAGAGGTAACTTTTAGTTTATTTTATGAAATATACAGATGTTGTTTTAGGACATTTAGGTCGTCCTTTATAAAATGAACTATAAAATGAGTAATAAATAGTAGGAAGGGTGATCAATTGCTAACTTATTATTTAATTGCTAACCACAACAAATTTAAGGTCATAGGAATTTAGAAAACGTGTGGTCTTCAATTTGCCACGTGTAATTTTCGCTTTTATTAATAAAATCAAAAAAGATAAAAAAAATAACTCCAAATTAGGATTTTGGATGAAAATGTCAATATAGTGTTTTGAAAATATCAACACAATGCTTTGAGAATGTCAACACAATGCTTTAAGAATGTTAACACATTGTTTATATTGACATTCTACATGTATTATATTGACATATTTTATATAGTATGTTTGACATTTCTGCTTGTACGAAAAAAATTAAAAAATTTTGAATTTTTTTTCAAATTTTGACGTCGGAACATATGCAGGTAGGATATTGTTGGAATCCTTATGAAATTATCTTTAATTTGGTATATGTTATATGAATTTAAAGTTTTGGGATTTCTTTTAAAAGTTAGTTATAGCTAAACATGTAGTTAATTGACATTAATACCCCTATTGATATTTTTTGGAATTAATCATATGGCCTTATTGACATTTTTCGTTGATCGTATTGACATTTAGGGATTAATGATTTTAGCCCTTAATTTGAATACCTAATGACTATTATTTAGTTGTAGTTAGCAATTAAGTTATGAGTTAGCACACTCCCTCGAATAATGGTATCTTTAAATTACTTATGTAGTTATGTGGGTTTGATTATGTGTTTTATAATAAGATTGAGTCACTGACCATATAATATACTCCTATCGTTCTGTTTGAGAATATTATTTCACAAACATAATATACATATCAAATTTAATCCAAAAATTAAACAAATTACAAATAAAAAGTCACTTCAAAAATCAGTCAATCGAAGGGAGTCAATTAATTGGGCCTTTGGACCATACCGCCGTACGACGAAGTTGATGTATTTGTGGTTATTTGAGACACCAAATCTTATATAGGATATGGTTATGATAAAAAACAGCCTTTATTTAAATATCAATAATTTAATAGGAGTATATTTTTAAATCAAATTAGATTGAGTGGACATGGTTATTTATTTAAAAGTATTCAAATTTATTAGTGATATTTTATTCTACATAAATTAGAGTTGATATGTGCATATTATCGAAGTTGTTTTGGCCAAATAAAATCAAAAGTCGAATTTGAGGACAATTCTAACTGCAAAAATCAAAACAAAGTTGCCATACTATCTAAAAATGGCGTTGTTTGGCCAATTTAACCTAAACTCATGCATGCCTATTAATACAATCATCATTGATCAAAATTCATAAATGATTTGATGTTTAATATATTCTTTTTCAAAATGTATCATTCACATTTATGGAATAACTAGTGGGCGAGAGTAAGCAAGCTACCTCGATTGGATCCCACTTTAGCTTCAAGACGCTTACCAATCGAAACGTTTTTTTTTTTTTTTGACGAGACGAAGAGATATCAAAAGTGAGAATGTTGACACATGTATCAGAAAATTTTATGAGGAACACGATCACCACTTATTGATGATTTTCTACACACTAGTACATAAACATTATTGTGACTCAAACTCTCAATAAATGTGTTATCAATTAAAATTGTTTTTCATCTTATGGTTTAATACAAGCTCATCTCAAAATGATACGACATGACACAACACTAATACAATTGTTTTTTTAGCACTAATAGCATTGGTCAACAATAGGGAAACAATAGGTAAACAATAGGGAAAGTGTGCCCACTTCTTTATCTGATTGAAATTGACTATTGCTAACATTATTGCATGGAAACATAAAATTTGTGATATGTGGCGGCCGTTCATTGGCCCATATTAATTTTTCACTTAAACATGTATGGTCCACCTGGACCGCTTTTAATTAATACTAATAATGGTTAGGTGATATTTAGGGTACATGCATGTGGGGTAGGCACCACTGTTTAATTTGGCTAAAGCATATGCAATTAGATTTTTTTTATGTAAAACTAAACTAGTGAGTATAAATTCAATAAGTAGTCGAATAAAGATATGTAACAAAAATATTAATAATAGCCCATAATAAAGGCAAACAAATAACTCTACAAATTCTAAGCAGGTTGAAAAAAGTCAACAACGCTAAAGCAAGAAACAAAGCAAAATCACAAAAAGATATTAAGAAAGGACACACTTACCCGTCACCATGTTAGTCTTTCTCCTTGGCAATGACAGACGATTGAAAAGTTAGGTCATATATCAAATTTAGTAAAACGATACTCCTTTTAAAGACGGCTGTGATAATATTAATCGATTTATATGTGAGTAGATAATTGAAGCGTAATCATCCATTTTTACTATAATAAATAGAAAGAGATTATACAAATAATGAATTTTAAATAAAAAACCATTAATGTAGTATTATATGAGTACTGAAATTTACAAAAACACGCCTAAATATATCAATGCATTGATTGACACTATTAACGGGTTATTTGCGGAATTGCGGTGACAAATTTTGACTGATAAATAATTTTTGTCATGTTCTACAAAGGAGCATTATTTTATATAGATACGATAAAAAAAAAAGATTTAGGTACCATTTCAGTATTAATTTGTGAAGCAAAATAAAAGTTTCTGTCATACAAAGGAACATGGGAATTATATGGAGAAACTCTAATAAAAGTGTTTTTGTTTTACTATCAATTTTTAGTATTATAATAATAATAATTAAATATAACTATAACTATAGTTATATTTAAGTATATTTGAATGATATTAAAAATAAAAATTAATATTAATATTGATTAATTATAATAGTATAAAGAATTAGGAGAACGAGAGAAGATATTATAATATCACTTTTGGTACTAATTTTATGTTTGCCCAAAATATCCTCTATGATATAAATGAGAAAATATATTTGTTTAAAGGCTATTTTGGGAAGAAAATTGCATCAGGTACAAAAACTGTGATTTATAAGTACCAAAAACGATATAAAATACATATCAGGTACCATTTATGTAATTCACTTTTATTATTATATTATTTTCTGAGCATCTCTTGTGTCATTGTAAATTAAAAAGCCAAGATCGTAGGCGAATCTACGTAGGTCCAAATTAAATTAAGGACGAGCTATTTTTTTTTTCTTCCGATATTTTGGAGTTTATTTCAAATTATAAATAATATACGATGATACTATATGAGTAATGCAATAGGCACTTATAAGTTTCTGAAATGAAAAAAATTAAATTAAAAATTGAAAACAAATTTGATGTACAACCAATTCTTGGCTGATTGTAAAAAGAAAATCGAGCGAATACTTTTTAGTTAATTTCGACTAGAAAAAGAAGCTTTTTAGCGTTTAATTATGAAATGATAAAGATTATTTAAAATTTTACCTATGTATGATCTAGAATGACTAATATGATGACTCACGAAGTCAAACTAATATTCTATTGTTCCTATTAAAAAATGGTTACAACTGAGAAATTAATATTTTCAACGATTGGCTGATGGGGAATGATTTAATTAATTTATCTTCAATAATTAAATTATCTAATGATATTGACCACAGTCTACAATAATTACAGCGGCTCACCCTCCTAAAACAAGGTGTCCATTTTATTGTAGTTTTAGTTTCAAGGTGTCAAAATTGTACTTAATGAGTGTGCAGCCAAAAAGATGAAAATAGTAAATAAATTAAAAGGAATAAAATTGTAAAAACAAAATTAATAGTAAAAAGATTTGTGAGAACGAAGATTTTGTGGCTCTATGTTTGCATATAGTTTACATGATAGAATTGTGGGGAAATAAACTTTTCCCCAGTCGTCCCACATAATTTTACGTAGTTTGACTTGGCACGGATTTTAAGAAATGTAATAGAAAGTGAGTTGAAAAAGTTGGTGGGACGTGTGTCCTACTTTTAAAGTATTGATTTTATAATAAAATGTGAGTATGAATGAGTTAGTGGAATATGAGGTCCACTACCAAAAATAGTAAAAATGAAATGGATAAAATTATGTGGGACGAACTAAAATGAAATACTGAGTAAAATTATGTGGGACAGAGGGAAGGGAGTACTAATGATCTCACAAAATTTGATTGATTTATGGAAATTTATTCATTACGCACAAATAAGGAGAATAATAAATCAAACTGGAAAATGACTTCAGCCCATAAAAATCAAGCCCATATTAGCCCAATAAGTATGGTAAATATTATATTTTCAGTCCAATAAAAAGCCTTGTGTATGTGAAATAGCATCATGTTTGTATTACTAAGCCCATTCAATACAAAAGATATTAGTATAGGTTATTTTTGTAAAACACACTCATAATTTGAATCCAGCTGTGGTATGTCAACCCTTTTATTCATATAGTATTAATTGGTAAATTGACGAGTGAAACAAAAATGCCAATTTTAGGCATAAAATATGTAGCTCGGAAAAATTGACTCTTTAACTAACACAAAGTGATAAGATTACAAACCAGTTGAATGTAATAAATTGACATGAAAACTACACAATCTCACCCTTCTCTTACAAGAATCAAACTCCAATGTCCACTTGTACTTTTGTTCTCGACAAAAAAAGACATTTTTATTCAAATGTTAATACTTGAGCATTTAAATCTCAATTCATTTTTCTCTACTAATAAGTGAGGAGTTCGAAATATCTTGTGTTTGTGGGTATACAAATCTGCAAAATTGTACTCCTTGACTCGTTATTACATCTAATCATTAAATTTTTTTATTTTATTATTTCTGGATATTCGTCATTACGCATCTCATTTCATTTTTACTGCTGTATTTATTTCATATGTAGATCAAACATTCTATTAACTCGTTACATTATAAAGGAAATAGTACTATATAAATGTAAAATTCACGTTGTATAAAAATTTCCATCTATATTTATTTCTTGGTGATGAAAAGTTATTACTCATATTATTTATTCTATGAAACAATGAAAGTAATAATTAAAAATGTGTGATCAAAGAAGATGGAAGACGCTTCTCGAATAATTGAGATAAAAAAAGATTTGTAAAAAATGATTGAGATTTTGAGGATCAAATAATTTAAATGTATTATTTGTTTTATTTCTCTATCATTGAATAGTGATTATTCTACTTTGCACTCAACCTCTTGATGAACATGTTGGGTGATATTTTATTTTCATGTAACTGTATTATCTAATATCCTATTGACACAAGTCTCAATCATATTTCACAAGTTGCTTGGAACTTCAAATCTTGTAAACCACATTTGATTTCGTTTGATACACATTAATTAAATATTTTAATCATAATTTTCTTGGCGTATATCTGTAATATTGCTTACAAAGAGTTTTATATATGAAAAAGTAGAAAACTTGTGACAACTTCGTGTACGTTATATTCAAGAATTATATGTAAAATAAAATGTGTAATTAGCATAAGAAAATAAACACTCAGAAACCATATATGTTATGGGAAAATATCATATTTTATAATCACTATATGTAATATGAGACTCAAATTTCAGTATTGAAAACTTTATGTGACGGCCAGATCTCTATATATTATTGCCTTGTGTTTTGATTTTTCTTTGTTGATTTTTACTTTGTTAGTAATAGAAAAATGAGAAATGCTTCTTATAGATATCCAACAACTAAATCTGACTATCCCATCTGACAAATCAAAGTTGCATTTTCATATTGGCATATAATTTAAGATTAAAATTATGTATTATAATTACAAAAAATTTCAATAATAATCTTTCATGATGTAATTCATAATAAATTCTCTTATATTTGCTTTTATAATTATCTGATCATTTGAGTACTTTCGTTGTATATTTTGTCTTTGTAGAATTTTTTGTTCTGTGTAATGTCGTAAATCTTGTGCTAACGAACTCTTCTTTCGTTTTGAAGCTATTTTCAGGCTATTCATCTTTGGTGATGAGATTATTGGATAACACTATGATGCGTGTTGCATATTTGCTTCATTTTTTAGTGCCTGTCTGCTACTTTTCTTCTTCTCTTGTTTTTTATGAAGCATCTGTTTCTTGTACATCGATTTTATTTTGTTTTTATCCTGGATTGCTACTCTATTATCCGTCACTTTTTTCGACAGATCATATTGTAACACATGAAAAATTACGTAAATAACATACAACACCACACTTTTAGATGTTTTTGAAAAATTGGACACTATAGTTGTTATTCGACGTTGTACTCAACACGATAAAACGTCGCTGTTCAAAAAATTCGTTGAATTAAAATGGCAATCAAGAACTATATGTAAGGGCAATTCGACACGTAATAAATAGTGTCACATACCAATAAATGTGCCACAAATTAAACAGGTAATGACCTGCAATTTTGTACCTTAGATTTCATACAATGCAGGTGGTTTGTAGGTCTATGTGTTTGTATTAATTATGAGTTTGGGACGACAAGAAATGGACATTTTATTTGGGTGTGAAGATACAACCTAAACA
Organism: Salvia hispanica; assembly: GCF_029641045.1. NCBI lineage: Eukaryota > Viridiplantae > Streptophyta > Magnoliopsida > Lamiales > Lamiaceae > Salvia > Salvia hispanica. The sequence continues at coordinate 1,105,501 of NC_142697.1, forward strand.
GTCCTTTTAGGCATATATGTCCACTCTTTTTCTTAGGGCAAACATTATCTTATTTTTTTTAATACTAATTAATAGTGGTATTAATCAGTTAGCTAGCTCGAAGACTAGGGACCAAACATTTGTCACAAAAGTAATCATGTGTAATTATTTTCATTGCGTGATTGATTTTTTTTTTCATAATTAATTGCATTTATGTCTACGTACCTATGCTATGTGTGGTGATTGATGATGAATTTAATGTTTGTTATGCTCCGTCTTAAAAAAATAAAAAAAATAAGGATATTTGGAACGTCACGAGAATTAATGTAAAATTGGTAAAATACTTAAAAGAGATAAGGAGACGGATATTAAAGTAGTGTTAGTAGATAAAGACCCACATTATTATTAATATTTAATAATGGGTTATAATGATATAAGTTGTAAATAAATTGATGTATATGAATAATGAGTTTGGTATAATTTTTTATAAATAAAAATGTGATATTTTTATGGGACAACCGAAAAAAAAAGTGTTGTTATTTTTATGGGATGGAGGGGAGTATAATTTAGGGCAAATTTAGAGGGACGAGTGGTGTTGGAATCATTTTAGTAGTAATAGAGATGATGGGAATGCAAAAATGAAATGATAATGGGAAAGATACAAATTTCCATGACATTTTGGTCGGGTCCCTCTTAGAGCCTTTTTTTGTTGTTACAAATTTAAATTTTAAATAATACTACAACCACAATTAAAAAAAATTATATAGAGTGCAAAAAAAAAAGGAAGCTATTTTGATAAAAAAAAATCCAAGAATATTATCTTGGAAAACAAAAATGTACTATAGGAAGGAAAATACTCAATAAAAAATAAAATAAAATAAAATATAAACAACAATGAAATCTAGATACGAAGAAAAACAAACATTTTATCTAAAACTACTATAGAAGAAAATAAAAACTGAAAAGCAATAAGAGTTTTAACGTTCTTCGCTAATTTCATCTACCAGAGAAAATGATTTACAGCAGATTCAAACCAATTGAAAAGTACGAAACAATCATCATAAAACACACAAAATAATACGAAAAGTCATATAAAAATCAAATACATTCCATTTTGATAAAAATCCAAGAATATTATCTTGGATAACAAAAGTGTATATGTATGTATATGTAGAAAAAATAATCAATAAAACAAAAAACAAAATAAAACGTGAGAGTGCATGTAAATGGGGACAGCCATGTGAAGAAAACTTGGTTTGCTTTGTGTGACATCTAGGAATGGGAGAGAATTAAATTTAAATGCCGACGTGGCTTTGGAAAATTCACATATATTCACAAGTGCATGAAAATTGTCTTCTCATTTTATTTCATTTTCATATGAATGTGACTAATTATACTTACAATAGTAGTGGGGGCATTGAGAAATTTCCCTTTTTAAATCTTGAAATTTATTTTATTTACACGCATTCTTAGCTTATTGGCTCATACTATGAACATATATTAATTAATATTCGTGATTCATCATTTTCAGTGTACCTTTTCATTAAGCAACAAAATGCGTAAAACTTTATGGAGTACTATGATTTTAGTTCGACATTATTTGAATTTTGTACCAAATGTAATTTCGAGATCTAAATAAACTTGAATGTTTTGAATTTACATAAATGGATTTCTATGAATGTATGGATAATATATTGATGGCCAAATACTTAAATTTGAGGTAATGAATTTAAAATTTTCATAATTTTTAGGTCGAATTACTAAAACACTGGTTTCTTTTATGGAATTCAAAACGCGAATAAAAAAAAATTAACGATCGAAAAAAGTTCAATTAGAATTGGAAAATAAAACCTAATTAGATTTTAGTTTAGTTTTTAGTCTTTATTTCCAATTCTAATAAGTTCAGAATATAAATATAAATGTTATAAATATATAGAGTTAAGGATACCCAACTACTTTACTTAGAAAAATGATAATTAAAATTCTTTATTTTATTTTTCATTTTTATTCTGTCTTCTTGCCCACGACCAAGTAACTTGAATGGTTGAAAGATATTTTCTCCTTCTTTTGTTAGATTTATTTACTTTATAAATATGTAAATACTCATATACATATAATAAGCATAAATATGCATAGCTTTGAAAGTGATGTGAACATAAAATAAGATCGAAAAACAAAATAGACTTTACATTTTCACATTTGAAGAGATGCCAATTGATAAAGGAAAACAATAAACTACAAAAACAAGCCGACATTTTATTTTTAATACATTATTTTCAAAGGGATAAACGAATGAATTCATAGGAGCTTCTTTCAATATCATTTTCTTCTCTTCATTAAAAATAACAATATATCAATTAATTGAAATCGACAGCCCCAATTTCTCTGGTCTATTACTTCAATACTTAGCCTATCATTAATTTAATTCCATGGAATCTCCTCAGATTATTCTTCAATTAATTGGTCCACCCAATTAAAAAAACACATAAGAAACTTTCTTCCCTCACCTCTTATTTTATTAAATATGATAATAAATAAAAATTCAACTAAATCACCAAATTTCGAAGAAGATACAATTAACACAATTATGACCATTAATTCAATATAACAACCCCCTGATTAATAGTAATACAATCAAATGTAGTTCCATATTTCTCACAAAATTATTTTTGAAGAATATAATTTGTTTTTGCCACGTGTCTGGCTCCTATTCGTCATCATCGTAATGGAAATTTCCAAATAATATTCATGAGTGAATAGCAAGAATTGGACAGCTCTCCAAACACAGATAATGCATTGCTGGCAAATCCACAGAGATAAGACCAGAATTCACACACACACACACACACACACACACTATTTTCTAATGCTGACGTGTACACCCCACCCCCACCACCCCTCACCGCCAATCATTGACCTTCTTTTCCACAATAAAACGCACAAATAAACTCTTTTTCTTGCACTCTCTCTCTCTCTCTCTACACACACAAAGTCTCTCAATTCTCTCTCCCAAAAACAGCCATAGCAAGAATATTTGATAACATCTTTACACCTTCTAAAGCTCCACTGATTGATTGAGAGATTCTGTCTTCAACTAGAGAGAAAAAGGCAAATTTCTTGAATTCTCTCTCATCGATCGAATTGGGCCTTTTCTGACATGTCTTTCATGTATACATTCTTCATCCCCGAAGAAGAAGAAGTCGAGTGGGAGAAAGAGCGATAGAGCAAAACATCAAATCAAGATCCAATTTTTATCCATTCAATCTTGATCTTATTCAGCTGGTAATCTCTCTCCCCCTCTCTTGATTTCCAATTTCATGAATTACCCAGTTCGAAAGTTTCGATTTTGATTGTGAATTCACCTTTTTTTAGAGATGTCTACGAGCATAATTAACGATTCGATGGTGTTGGGTTCCGGGCCGGAAGGGCCCGCAAACGCGATTTCGGGCCAAAACGAGGTTGATTTCGCGAAATGCGATTGCTGCGGGCTTACTGAGGAATGCACCCTTTCCTACATCGAGACAATTCGCGAAAGGTAAAAGAAAATTCGTTAAATTTGGATGAGAAAAGAAGTCTAAAATTCTGTTAAATAACCGTTATTCGGGCTTTTCAGGTATGGCGGGAAATGGATATGCGGGCTTTGTGCGGAGGCGGTGAAGGACGAAATCGTGAGGTGTCGGAAGCTGATAAGCCCGGAGGAGGCGGTGGCCCGGCATATCAGCTTCTGCAGCAAGTTTCGGGCCGGCGGGCCCCCGGAGGACCCGACCGTTCACTTGATCCGGGCGATGAGGCGTGTCATGATGAGGGGCCTCGAGAGCCCGAAGGCGCTGAGGTCAATGCCGTGTAGCCCGACCAACAAGGGTCGGGGGCTCGACTTGGAGGGCGTTGGTGGTGTGTTTACTCGGTCGGAGAGTTGTATGCCGAGTTTGACCCTAGTGGATGCCGCGGTGTACTGCGGGTTGGATGAGGGTTGCGAATGAGGATAAGGGTATTATGGTAAAGTTGGAAAAGAAAAGTAGGGTGAAAAAATTTGAAGGGCAAAATTGTAGTGCTTGATCTTGGACATTACTTAGTGTTGAATAGAATAAATGATGTTATGGAATGAAAAATAATGGTTAGTAAATGTTGATTAATCTTGCTTGTGTTCTTGCAATAATGGTTGGAGTTTTTGCATGTGTTTTTTTTTCTCAATTGAGATGATTAGGATTGATTGTGAGTTTCAATTTGAATTAATTGTTGAAATTGAAATGTCCTAGTAAATCATAAGAAAAAGATGTTAAGCAAATTGATGAGAGGTAGGTTCACGAAAAATCGGCAAAAATATAAGCTCGACACTATGTCAACTATCTTGAAGCAGAGAATGTGTCGTTGTTCTGGTTGTACTACCTTTGTTGTGCACTTGTGCTAATGGAAAGCTCTGAATAAGTAGTATGTCATGAATAGTATCATGTGATGAGTTTTGATGTTTTTAAATTTTTATGATGGAATTATTTTTAGAAAAATTTAATTTCCGATAACTTCAAACAAATTTAATATTGAGTCGACTAACATAAGATAGTTACTTAAATTTAGATGTGGAACCAACGTAGAAAAATCCTTGTCTCTTTAATAATGTGTTTGTGCTTTATTTCAAAAGTTGGTGCTCTTCATAGCCATAAACTATTTGATTATGGCATCTTGGCTTCTTGGAATCTCTCTTTTGAAGTAACTTTAGACAAATTGCTGCAATAATTTAGGGTTCTTGAGAATCATGTGTTGTGCAGTCTCTGTCAGAACCTATATGGTAATAGATGTTTTCGTTTTGTCACCTTCATTTTTTTGCTGCCCTAAAAAGTAGTAGGAGTATATGAAATTCTATCAGTTTGCCAAATTTTCAAAATATGAACACTTGCTATTATTCAGTTTTGGACAATAATTGGCTTACACAAATTTGATTGTGTAATTTCTTTATAGTATTAGAGCATCCGCAATGGTCGGCTAGCGACCGGCTAGCCGATTCGTCGCGCTAGCCGATCGGCTAGCCGAACCATTGCAATCGGCGAGGGCGATTTCGGCGAGTGGATCGGCGTGGGCTGGCCGATCGCTCGTCGCTGGCCGAAGCGCTAGCCGATCGGCTAGCCGCCATTGTGGAGGCCCGATCGGCCAGCGCCGATTTTCAATTTTTTTTTTAAATCATATATAAACGCGGTTTTCGTTTCATTTTCATTTGCACCACTTGTTTTAACGAGTTTTCTCTCTCTCTAACTTTTTGTACAAGAGCATCATCGAGTGATGGATCACAACAACGAGTCCAGTCCGGCGACGAGCGGATCTCAGACTCCCACAGTACCCGTGGGATCTGGATGGGGGCAGATGGGCCCGGGGTTTAACATCCCTTGGAATCAGATGATGGGGATGATGGCTAGTGTGCCGGGGGGGGGGGGGGAACCAGGGGGGTATGCCGTGGGGGATGCCGGGCGGCGGGCAGGGGAGCGGCGGGCAGTCAACGCCCGGGTGGGGGGGTATGCCCCAGATGCAGCAGCAGATGATGGGGATGATGTGGCAGGGGGGGATGCCGGGGGGGATGCCGCACGGTATGCATCCCGGGATGCCGAGGGGGGTGTGCAGGGGTCACCGGGAGGGGACGCGGTATATCGGCCCTCGCTTGATTTTTTGACGGCTTCGTCTCACACGTCGACCCCGGTGACGCAGTTCTCTGGCGATGACCTTCTGTTATTGCATGATATGGGGATCGATCTCGAGGACGATGATACTCCCGTTCCAGCGACGCCGGCCGCGCCGAAGAAGAAGACGAGGGGGAAGGGGAAGGGCAAGGCGGTCGGCGAGTCATCGCAGCCCGCTGCCACTGGCCGGTGGAAGTGGACGGAGGATGAGTACGCTGGGGTGGCCAAGGGGTGGTTGGAGGTGTGCGACGATCCACTGGTTGCGAACAACCAGCAGGTCGTCAACATGTGGGCGAAGATCAGAGCTGCCTATAAGAGGCACTGCCCGCACGGGAAGGACTTCAGCAACGAGGAGGTCCGGAAGGGGTGGGAGCGCACCAGGGCCGCGGTGGGCCGTTTTGCGAATTTGTACGCCAACGCCCTCCGTCAGCTCAGAAGTGGGCAGACTGAGGACGACGCCCGGAGGATAGCCGCGAGTCAGTTCCCCTTGGAGGGGAAGTATAAGGAGTTCACCTTCTGGGAGTGCTTCTTGTTGTTGAAGGACTCCGAGAAGTTCCGGGCGGGGTGCGACGCTGGGTGGCCGAAGAAGCAGCGACTTAACTATAGCGGCGACTACAGCGGCAGCAGCGGCGGATCCCACGACCTCCCCCCGGATGCTGAGGAGTTTCCATCCCCTCCTTCATTTACTGGTCGCCCCCGCCCGGTTGGACAGAAGCGGGCGCAGCGGGCTGCGAGGGGCGGATCCCCCCTATCGCCCCGCGAGGTCCATTCCTCCGCCCTCCCAGCCGCCCCACTCGAGTACACTCTCCATTCGCGTAACCAAACGCGGGCTCAGATGTTACAGGTCTTCCGAGAGTGGAAGAACGCCACTGACCCCACGGAGAAGAGGTTTCTGTACGAGATGCTCGAGAGCATGCGTGCTAATTTAGAGATCGCGAGGTCACGGCTGGGGGGTTCCGACGTGGGCTCAGATACCACGGGTGGCGGCAACGGCGGCGACGACGAGGACGACGGCGACGGCGATGAGGAGTAGAGAGTGGCGGGGCTCGTGCGTTGAAGCCCTTTTTTTTTTTAAAAAAAATCATGTACTTTTTTTTAAATCTTTGTACTTTTTTTTAATGGAATGGATTATTTTTCCCGTATATGTGTCGTAAATTTAATTCCGTATATCACAATTTTAATTCCGTAAATGTAGTATATTTTGAATTGTTTTTATTGCGGCTGGCCTATGGCTGGCCTAAATCTGACGTGGCAGGTGGTTTTTTTAGTGTTGCTGACGTGGCAGGGGAGAGAATGGCTGGCCTATGGCTGGCCTAAGCACCATTGCGGATTCAAAATATACTACATTTACGGAATTAAATTTACGACACATATACTGAAAAAATTCGTTAATTTTATTTAAATAAAAAAAGTACATTAACCAAAAATAAAAAAAATTACATAATAAAATAAAATCCGGGCTTCCACACACGAGCCACCGCCCCACTCTACTCCTCACTAATTTATTAAAAAATACATTAACAAATGTTAGTATGCTTTGAATCCATTATAGTTTGCCGCTAGCCGAACGGGGGTCTCGCTGTTTGCCGCCACCCGACGGTATGACATGTTTGCCGCTACCCGACGGTATGACATGTTTCTGTTTGCCGCTACCCGACGGTATGACATGTTTCTGTTTTAGGTTTTAAATTTGTATTGGGTCTAGCCCGTCGTCTGTGTGCCTATTTAAAAATTACATAATTAAAAAAAATTCATAAAAAAATATTTAAAAAATACACTATATATTTTTTCAAAAAAAAAAATTAAAAAAATTAAAAAATAGCGCTGGCCGATTGGCACGCCACAATGGCGGCCAGCGCAACGCGATCGGCTAGCCCACGCCGAAATTTTGGCCGATTTCCCGCTAGCCTACTCCAATGGTTCGGCTAGCCGATCGGCTAGCCACGTCAATCGGCTAGCCGATGGCTAGCCTACCATTGCGGATGCTCTTATGTTACATACTACTAGTATATTACAATTCGACCGTGGAAATGAACAGTGATGCAAATGACCACATTATGGCGCTTCACGCAATATTTTTTAAATTTTACTCCCTCCATCCCACTTTAGGAGTCCCGATTAAGTTCGGCACGAGTTTTAAAAAATATTAAGAAAAGTTGGTGAAAATAGATAGTGGAACGTGGGTCTTACTTTTTTATATTAGTTTTATAATAAAATTTGAGTGTAAAAAGGTTAGTGGAATGTGAGGCCTAATACCATTTATGTAATATTTCAACCGGGACTCCTAAAGTGGGACACCCAAAAATGATAAATCGGGACTCCTAAAATGGAACGGAGGGAGTAGTAAATTATTAAAATAGAACAATTATATTGTATTTGGACATTAATTTAAAATGATTAATTTACACTAAAAAGACCTCATGTGGACACTCATATTATGATTGCATAGTAATATTGTTTAATAAACTCATAAAGCAACAAGAAAAATATTACTAAAATCTTGGGAATTTAAATTTTTTTTAAGTTTTTCCTTAAATTAGACTACACCATTCCGCCATTTTCCATCTTGAAAGAATAGAATCATCTAGAAGAGAGGACTAAAGGGGTTGTGAAATGTTTATAAATTGTTAGAGGCGAGACCAAAATAAAAAAAAAAACATAGAGACCCCGTTAAATCTAAACGTAAAAGTAACTTTTAACATTTTTATTATTCTTCTCTTAATTTTAGCCATTAATATAATTTTAATCAATTCCGACAAATTCGATAGTAGAAAAAAAAGACGAAGACATTGGTAGAGGCTTAAGCAATCCGTCCATGTCCATTGGACCATTGGTGTGTAATGTGTGTGGATGATATATGACCTTGACTGTCAGCTTGAATTGGCATATACAATAAGGTTAAATTGGGGCCAACTCCCAACTTACAATCAATCATGAATTTTTTTAATTTCTTTACAACAAACATCAATCATATTTTACCTATTTGTAACGACCCATCCCAATAATTGATATTGTGCTTTTCCTCGAGCCCCTTCCCCTTTTGAATACACCTTGCTTTTCTATTTTAGACCTTGAACTAATAATGCCAAGAACTGTTGATGGTGGTGGGTGCAAGTGCAAGAGAGTCGTCTCGTCGAGATTTATCGAGGACTGATTTATAAGATGACATCAGAGAGTGATTTTATACATACAAAATTGAACTTATATTTTTCGCAACTGACTTGACTCGAACTTATATATATGGATGGACTACATTCGAGTGATTATAGAAGTCAAACTCTATGGTACCCGCATATAACTTAGAGCTAAGTTGATTGAAGTAAGCTCCGTTAGGACTTCAATATTTGTTAGTAGTATATTTTTTTAGTCCAAAATTTAAAATTCAACATTTTTATTTCAATCTTTTGATGAGAAAAAAATTGTCACTCTCTCTGCCACGACATCACCTAAAAGGACAGATTTGTCATTTGCCAACACCTATTTTGTATAAATTGAGTGGGCTAGTGGTTATGGTGATCATGTATTTGATGGAGTATTATTTATTTTTAAAGAAAATTCAAACTACTATAATAGTAGTATATAAATATTAAAGCATCAAAATGTAAATTAGGTTACGATACTGACTAATACGTGCCATTAGTATAATCTCCTTTATTCTCCCTAAACATATAATTTAAAATTTAATCTTTTGACAAATTAAGTAATCACTCAACTCACAAACGAGAGCAAAATGACAAAAATAATGAGCCAACTTATGCAAAAGAGGTTAATTTAACAACTAATTAAAACCAATCATACATGTCACTTTTCTATGGTATTGTAATATTTTTATTCAATTACAGTAGATTTGGTGAACAACTTTTTGAAGAGAGAAGGGATGAGATCGAATACTTTTTAATTTGTTAAGTATACTTTTTCAAACATATAATCATCAATTTTGAGATAATGACAGTCTGGTTAGCTAATTTAATTCATATATCAACAATTCCATTTAAGTAGATAGAAAGTATGAATCCACAAATTGTGCCACTAACTACACCTATCTTTCAACGGCGTTTGACTTTATTGGTAAAGTCGTGTTTCGATCTCGTATTTTATTTTATTTTGTTCATGCATAATCTACAATAATATTTCTCTATATGCCGAATTTAATGGAGTTTTCATGGCCGGTGATGGGGCCCGTCAACCTTCTAGACCCCACCCGGATCCCGCCTCCCGCCTCAGATGACAATAATCGTAATAGAGGATCCGGCTTGCATATCGTCATCGTAAAACGAACCGGTGAACAACAAAAGGATGCAATAGAGAATGTAGGAGTTATTATTTCAAACCCTTTTAAAATTTCAATTCTTTCAGTTCATTTACAACAGCAAGTTGAAAACTATGCTTTATTTCATGAATAGTTGAAAACATTCTAGAAATAGAGAGAGCCATAGCTCCTCAGCTAGAAGTCTTCTCTGATCATTCAGATTCTTGCCATAGTTTTTCGACAACAAAGCATACCCGGCTGAATCGAGCTCGCTCGTTGTTTACTACCCGAAGTTGATCCCTTGAGCTAGAGGCAGCTCGCTTCCGTAGTTGATGGTGCTGCATATATACAAAGCAATATGAACATAGTCAGGACTCAGAAACAAAATCTGAAGGAACAAACGAGCTTTGTTAGCTCTGATCGTGCTGCAGGGTTCTCGATGGGAACTTTGATGAGACGACGATACAAAGATAGTCACTTGAAAACAACATAATCGGGTTTTTACCAAGTTGAGCGCCTCATGTATTGTTTCCAAGAATCGCTTCCAGCTTCACGTCCGCCTCCAGTGGCTTTCTCGCCACCAAAAGCACCTCCAATTTCAGCGCCGTTTGTTGGGATGTTGACATTCACAATACCACAATCACTTCCTTGGGGACTGTATCAAGATATGGGTTCAGTCAATATCTCGAAGAAGTTGTAATTTTACAAGAGAACAGCGAGGAAGGGCGTCTCATCACTCACCCGATCCATTTGAATATAATTTCAGGTCTGCGGGTGAAGATGGAACTACTCAGGCCTTGGGGCACGGAATTGTTTATTTCGATTGCTTCCTTCAGAGTCTGCCAAGAAAACTAGTCGTGTGAAACAATTGTACGACGAAAACTGGAGATCTTCGGGCAGCTGAAAAGTAGGCATACCTGAAACTTCATCACATGGAGAACAGGAGCAAACAATTCTTCCTTAACAACCTCAGCACTCGAAGAAATTTCAACTATCGTAGGCTGCACGAAATTTCCTTCAGACTCTACAACACCACCACCACAGATAATCTTTCCTCCCTGCATTTCAACATGATAAACACATGTCAAAAACATCTGTTAACAATTAGAGTTTATTCATCTCAAATTCAGAATTTAAAAGATTTTATTAGGGCAAACGCATCGGAGTGTGCCTTTTAAATGAATATGACCACAACAGAGAAAGGTTAAGCACGAACCTGAGATTTGATTTTCTCGATTCCCTTCACAAAATTTTCCCTCGAAACAGGAGTGTGCAGCGGCCCAAGTAAGGTACCTTTCTCTAATGGATTTCCGACTTTGACTTGCTTGTAGACATCACATAACCGGTCAAGTACTTTCTCATAAACACTCTCGTGAAGAAGCTGCATTTTCAGGATGTGGCAAAAAAGAGGTTATGCATCGAATGTCGACTATATCATCTGCAGAGAAGACTGCAAAGTATGTACCATACCAATCTACGGCAAGTTGTGCATCGCTGACCAGCAGTACCAACAGCAGCGAACAGAACAGAGCGAACAGCGAGTTCAATGTCGGCATCATCCATGACTATAATGGCGTTATTACCACTTAGTTCGAGCAGGCACTTGCCGTACCTTTGATTCACAGTCTGTTGAACCATTAGACCCACCTAGAGATATCACCATTCAAACTTTTAGGACTTCGGAAAATGGAAATACTCTAGACTTGTTTGGGCGAGCAGTGAGCACGTAAACTAGTACCTTTGAACTCCCGGTGAACGAAACTAGGGGAACACGTGGATCTTTTGCTATAGCTTGGCCAATTTCAGCACCTCCACAAAATACTGTGAAAATTGCTCCCGGTAAATTGTTTTTCTCGAATACTCCAGCGATTATCTTCGTCATAGCTATGGTGATGAGAGGTGTGGTTGGAGCACCTTTCCTGAAAATTGTTATACAATCCTCGAAATTCATAAATGCAAAACTACTGATAATTATGATTGTCACTAACATAAATAAATTGCAACATCCGTTATAGACTTATAGCAGAGAGCGACTCACCACACAACAGAATTTCCACAAACTAGAGCTATGCACGCATTCCATCCTACAATTACACGACAAAAGATTTTAAGCTTCGGCTATCCTAACGTATAATATCAAAACTCAATATTCTTGCTCAAAATACTCACCAAGAACAGCACAAGGGAAGTTGAAGGCTGTAATAACACCAACTATCCCTAAGGGATTCCACATCTGTATGTCGGAGATAAGATGCATATATCAGATATAAGGATGGATTGCCATAAACATAAACCGTAAGCTCCCAAGAAAATTATAGCTCTTGCTTACCTCCAACATCATGTGATTAGGTCCTGTTAAGATGGCAACAAGTTGAAAACAGTAAAGAAATTAGTCATTTTTCAATTACATAAGCGTATAAGCATATCTACATGATTCCATACAATACTTGCAAGCCCAAAATATATGATATCTATAGTTCACCGAGACATAACATCAATTATATGTGATGAAAACTTGGAGGATCGCAATGTTGTCAAGCTTACGTTCAGAGGGAATAACGGATCCATTCAGCTGACGACTTAATCCCACAGCAAAATCACACATATCAATTATTTCCTGCAATAATATTTCCCCGAAAAAAGAGAATAAGCTGAACTTTATCTTTATATTTCATCGAAGTTAACAGAAAGCAAGATCCCAACAATGCATATGACACGAATAAGAATATAGTATAAAATTACATTTCACTTCCCAAATTTAAACACAAACCTGAACCTCCCCGATTCCTTCAGCAAGTATTTTTCCCATTTCAAGGGATACAAGCCGGCCGAGGTGATGGAGTTTGGTTCTCAGTGCATCACCAATTTGCCTTACGATTTCTCCTCTCTTTGGTGCTGGAATCTGAGACAAGACGAGACATCATATCACATCTGCCCATTTCTAAGCTTACTAAATACATCGAAAACACTTTTGCATCATAATGAAAGAAATCAAAACAGAACCTGCATCCATATCTTTGTAGCATCAGCACATGCCTCCATTCCTTCCTCATAGTCTTGAATGGATGCTTCAGAAACTTCAGCAATCGGCTAAAACCAAGAAACGGTCCACACCCGATTAGAAGTCAGTCAATCACATCAGACCACACAATGTAAGTGCATTCTAAATTTGGAAAAGAATCTCAAAATCTTGCAACTTAGCAAAAAGTAGCATAGATCTCAATTACATGAAAAATTGATTGAGTTCAGAAAAGAATCACAGTCCAAATTAAGATCATCTAAGTTCATTTAGTAGTGCATTTCCCCCAATTCTAATTCAATTGATCAATTTGATATGATCCATCAGTTCTGATCAGCCAATCACTAAAACACTAACTTCAACACATCCAAAGCTTCTCAAAACAAACAAAAAACATCGAAATTCAAAATAAAATCAGCTCAAAACACCTTATTATCAGCAGGATTCACAGAAGAAACCACAGGCCCACTCCCTTGCCAACCCCCATTGACATAACAGCCCGAATTCCGCGGCCCGAGCCCGATTTCCTTCAGGAAGTCGTACTCCCTCTTCGCGAAGCTCATTTCTGCAAAACTCGAAACTGCACAAAAGGCAAATCCTCAAAAATTTGGGGGGAAAATAGAGTGCTAAAAAGGGGGCATTCGCGACGCATATAGGGGGTTGTACCGTAGGCAGGAGAAGTAGTACTCAATTGAGACATTGAGCGAGAGAAAAATGGAGCAAGAACTTACAGTGGGATATGGAATAGTACGGTATAAATGGTGACGAACGGGAGAAAGATGAGGAAGAAGAGGCGTGCCCGCTTAGAAGTCTACGTGGGTGTGTGATGGAAGCAAATTTGTGAATGCAAAATCCAAACTTTTTAGTCATTTTAACGACAATCATTTTTGTTTCTCTCTCTTGTTTACTCTCCCTTTTTCATGAAAAAGTTGCAGAGATAATTTTGATATGCATATATTTTTTGATGATCAAGATTGGATTTTTATGTGAGTTTTTGGAATTTCTTATAACTGAGCTAAAAGAAAATGCTAATTTATGAATGTAGTTTACTTTTCCAGTGTGATAAATAATTTCTATAAAAAGTGACAAAAAAGTAGAAAATTGACTATATTGTTAGGCTGGTTGGTGTATGTACTTTCAACCTTTCATTTTCGACATAGTATGATATTAGGCTTTGATAGCAAAAGGAGAGTTGGACTATGCTCCACGTGCACAAAAATTAAAAATTACAATCCAATTTATTTAAGAATTATAAAGAGATGGGGAATTTTCTTTTCATTTTTCTTGTTAATAAAAAATTAGTGGTTGGCGTAATGACAAAAGCTACTAGTAGAATTAATTCTTATTCTTGGAGAATTGTTTCTATTAATTAGTTGAATGCTCATTGGCAATTTATATCCAAAGGAATAAGTAAATTTATTACTAATTATTTTGGTTCAAGTTCATCCAAATATACGAATCCTTTACCCCATTATTACTTAGTCATATTTTATTATTTTTATATTCTATTTTATATAAATGTAGTATTTTTTGTAATCGTTATGATCATGACTCATTTCTAAAAGAAATGTTTTGATTTTTCAACTGAAAAAATAACCGGAACAAAATTCAATTTCCTAATCCTAAGCCCTAATTCCCAAATTTGTAGCCCTAAATCATCAAATTCATCGTCATGATTTGCAGGTTATTCAATTTAAGAACTCTTTTTACTCTTCTACCCATCCATTCAATCCACACAGAAACTTCAGAAATGAGCTAAGAAAGAGAAAGCTGATGCAGATTTGAAGATGAAGATGAACAAAAGGTAGTATATTCAGTTTATCATTCAGTTAAATTAGAACGAACTAGTTTTATGTTTATGTGTTTAAATTTGCCGTTTTATTGAGCACTTCATTTTTGTATATATATTGAGCGCTTCAATCGGCATGTCTGAGGGGAGACTCTATGAAGAAATTATTAGTTAAATGATAGATGTAAGAAGGTGTCAAAGTTCCAAGATGCCTCATTTAATCAATCATACAACTTCCCTTTTGACATTTCAGAATCACCATCTCATTTTCATTCATCTTCTTCTCTGGATTGATAGCACAAGATTCAAAAATCATGGCAGCTTATGCAGCTTTGGTTTCTGTTATGAATATCATAGATACCCTTAACAGACATCCTCACCCTCCCATCTCTCTCCACCCTAAACAGGCTGAGTCTCTCACTGAAAAGATCACTTTCCTTGAAGGTTTTCTTGGAATCTATAGTCCCCATCTCCCCTACAGCAAAGAAGCCGATCCATTGGAGAGTAGCATCGCAGATGCAGCTTATGCAGCTGAATACATAATCGAATCGCATATTGTGGATCAGATCAAAATGGACGGGGTAAGGGCTGGCCCCAAGTCCTTGTACGAAGCACTAGAGGAGGTGATCAAAGACATGGATCTGATCGAGAAAGAAGCCAAGGAAATCAAACAGACTTTGGGCGTCCAACATCAGCTGCACACCAAGTCAACACCTTCAGATTCCTTGAAGTCTTCTCCGATTGCAAAGGAGAGTAGCATGGTGGGTGCTGAGGAGGCCTTGCTTGAAATGAAGGATAAACTCACTTCTGATTGCCGTGATCTACAGATCATTCCCATTGTAGGAATGGGTGGCTCTGGTAAGACTACTCTTGCTATGAACATTTATCAAGACCGTCTTATTAAGGAGCATTTTTATGTTTCCGCTTGGGTTGCCATATCTCAAGAGTATAACATTCAAGAAATCCTCGTACACATTCTTCGTCAGTTAAATCAAAATGTTGGTCAAACATCGAGTGAGGAAGGTTTAGGAGAAATCTTGCATAAAAACTTATTTGGTAGAAAATACTTGATTATACTTGATGATATGTGGAGTATAAAGGCGTGGGATGGGATTAGGTGGTTTTTACCGGATAACAAAAATGGTAGCAGAATAGTGGTAACAACTAGGCTATCAAACCTGGGTTCTGATTTATCCCACTCTAAAAACTTTGAGATGAGACTTTTGAATTGGTTTGATAGTTGGGAGCTTCTCTCCAAAATTGTGTTTGGAGAGAACGTTTGCCCACCAGAATTGGTGGACATCTGTTGGAGAATAGTTTCCGGCTGCAAAGGACTTCCATTGGCGATTGTTGTGATTGGAGGACTTTTGGCCAAATCCAACCATACAAGAGAGATTTGGGGGTCCATACAGGAAAACTTGAGTTCAATAGTGAATTCAGAGGATGATGAATGGTGTTTTAGAATATTACACATGAGCTATAAGCAATTGCCGGTTTATCTGAAACCGTGCTTTCTCTATATGGGGAATTTTCGTGAAGATAAGGTGATACGTAGATCACTGCTCGTTGAATTATGGGTTGCTGAAGGAATTCTCAAACCAATAAGTGGGAAAAGCTTGGAAGAGATAGCCAAAATGTATTTAAAGGATCTTGCCGATAGAAATCTTGTTTTGATTGATAAGATTGGGACTAATGGGGAGATAAAATCCTGCAAAATTCATGATTTGTTGAGAGATATGTGTTTGAAAGAAGTTAATAAGGAAAGGTTTTATCATGTCGTAAGAAATGATCCTTCGAGCACATTTAATCCATACATAAAAGGCCAACGTCGTGTTTTTTTTCCAAGGTTGTTAACAAGTCTAGTAATGAGATCTTTGTCAAATGCTCGTTCCATAATATGTGACTATGATGACTATGAAGAAGTTCGACTGCCTCACAATCTAAGATTGTTGAGAACACTCAAAGCGTATGATGCAGATACCAATACTATGAATGGTGCTTATTTCCTTGATAATGCGTTTGAATTGGTGAATTTACGGTACCTTGCTGTTAGAGTTCATTATGAGTCCAAATTCCCTACTTCGGTTGATCTGCTTTGGAATCTACAAACATTGATTATACGATGTTCCCGTGTTCTTATTCTGCCGAATGAAATTTGGAAATTGCACCAACTTCGTCATCTCGAGTTTACGCAGTACAGACTGAGTCTCCCAGAACCTCCTTGTGGAGACAATGACATTGTTATCATGGAGAATCTGGAGACACTCAAAGGAGTGAAGAATTTGATTTTGAATGAGGAGGTGGTTAAAAGAATTCCTAATGTGAAGATATTGCATCTTTGGTACAATGTTACACAAATGACGGGAAAAAACTATCTCAGCAATCTTAAGCGTTTGAGTAAATTGGAAAACTTCCACTGCTACCTCAACAATGGATGTGATGTGAATTGGCAGAGCATTAGGTTCCCACACTCCCTCAAGAAGTTGTCTGTCATTGCCGCTAACTCTGCCTCTAATGCTCTGAACTTGGACAATATAATGCCAGAAATCAGTTCATTGCCTTTTCTTGAGAAGTTAGTTTTAGTTAAAGGTGTCTTCAAAACAGGCAAATGGGAAACAATTGAAGGCCAATTTCCAAGGCTGAAGTTTCTACAATTGGGTTACTGCAGTGGTCTAGAAGATTGGATTGTGTCGGACAACTCCCACTTTCCGGTTCTCCAGAAGCTTCGTCTTGATTTTTTCAAGCAACTGAAGGAGATCCCGTCAGAAATGGGAGACATAGCAACGTTGAAATCAATTGAATTGCATTATTGCAGTGAATCAGCGGTGAAGTCGGCTAAAAAGATAGTAGAGGAACAAGAGGATTTATATGGAGACCAACTAGACCTTCATGTTCAAGTTAGTGTTTTCAAAGAAGAAGAAGCACTGAAGAGCTTGGCAAATGCCAATTTTGAAGTTAAAGTGGATAGGTTTTAGAGTATCATCGAAGATTTATTGAAAAGTATTGCATCGCAGTCTGCCTACAACAAGTAAGCATTACGCCTTAATGCTATAGATTTTTATTCTGCAACCTCTTATCTGATTAATTCTTTATGTTGATATTGTGGCTGTGGAGACTGAGCTAAAGGGAAGGATTGAAGAAATATATACAAAGCTGTTACAACTACTTTGCAACGGTCAAGAAAGTTGTTTTCAGATCTGTAGGTTATTCGATTTAGTTGAAGCGGTTATCGTGTGCAGGGTTGTATATATATTCTTTCTTGTTATAGTTGTATCGCCATCTTCGTCAGCTAGATAAGAGAGAAAGACAGGGATTCATCATATGGTTATCAGCTCATCTTGTTCCTGCTTGTAGTTCGATTGTTTGTAATTTGTGATCGATCGTTTGAGAGTAAATAAGAACCACATCATCCTTTATCCGTGGATGTAGATCTTACGTTCGAACCAAGTAACTCTTTCGTGTTCTTGCATTGCTTGTCGCATTCTTTTCAATTCGTTTTTATTAGCTTAACAATTTATGTCTTTTATTGTAGTTTTAAATTGGGGTAATTGCTTTTAAAATCACCAACTTTCCATGAATTCCGGTTTTTTCCACGAACTTTAAAAAGTTCGTGTAATGCCACGAACTTTATTGTCGGTTGCTATTTTCCCATGTCAGGTTTTCCGGTCTGGTTCAAACTGTTCGTTTCCTATTAAGACAATGTCCAAATTCTTTTATCTTACTATCGTTATCTTTGTCTTTGAAATAGCTTCGTGTCGGTACCTTGTACGCCTCAATCGGAACTCGGATCAAGAAGTTATGGCCATTATGATAGTACAAGGTCGCACAAAGGTCGCAGCCTTCATCAAATGGTCATAACTTCTTCATCCGAGTTCCGATTGAGGCGTACAAAGTACCCACGCGAAGCTATTTCAAAGACGAAAATAACGATAGTAAGATAAAAGAATTTGGACATTGTCTTAATAGGAAACGAACAGTATGAATCAGACCGGAAAACCTGACATGGGAAAATAGCAACTGACAATAAAGTTCATGACATTACACGAACTTTCTAAAGTTCGTGGGAAAAACCGAAATTCATGGAAAGTTGGTGACTTTAAAAGCAGTTACCCCTTTTAAATTTGATGTGATATATACTGGTTGGAAGATATGAATGTGGTGCGTATGTGCAGGTGCTTTGACTGGTGGCATGACAAAAGTATCCGTTGTAACTTGTAACCAATGTGGCCATGACCAAGTACCAACAAAGGACATTAGGGAGGCAACTCGTAGTGGTGGTCTGACAATGGAGCCCACCGTGATTGACAAGCAACTGAAAAGGTAACTGGTGTGGCAATTTTCTAGACCAAATGTGTTCTCTTTCTTCTCCTAATAGGCTAGTTTTTTTTGCATGAATTCTCATGTTTGATCGGTTACAAACTGTTTGTTGAGATATTCACAAGATCTGTTTCGCTTCTAGGAACGTTAATTTCTTGATGTAAACATTGTTCCTTAGGGCATCTTCAACGCGTTGGATTTCACCTCTATAAATCCTTGTGAATTTTTGCCTCTGATTTTAGACTTATTTGTACGGTGTTATAAGTTTAGTTTTTTTTTTATATATAAAATGTTGCACTTAATTTTAGTGCTCCGTTTTCAAAATATTTTGTGAGATACATTTGTGATGAGTGGTAACATGCACGCGTGAATTTGAGAAAATTTATGTGATTGATTCCTTTTCAAGTCTATTTAGTATTTCACGTGTAATAACTTGTGCATGTAGATATGAATTGAGGGATTCTTGATATTTCATGTGGTAATTAATTTTAATAATATTTATTGAGTTGCTGAAAAACAGGCCCATTATTCAAATCGAATAGAAATATTATTGTAAATATGCCCAAGTTTCTAATATAACCTTGTAATAAAGTTTGAGCTTAAGCTTTTTCTAGTGTTACTTTTGTTCTACTGTAAAAGAACTTTTCAGTATTGTTATTTCTAGGTAAATTTTTTCTCATCTTTCCAATTCAATAAATATTGGACTGCAAAAGAGTCAATAGAGGAACATGGGAATTTACAAAGCATTATTGGCATCGAAGATCTTATCCACGAGATACTGACCGTTGGGCCATGTTGAAATACTATAGGGATCGAATTGTGTGTTTATTTACTTGTATGTGTATCATACAATGACCATACATTTATAGGCTAGAGAATATTCCCATATGGAATACTAATTTCTTCCTAATTTACAGAGATTGCGTTCTATCTACGGAAGGAGATCAATTAGGGATCAATCCCATTATTGTTTAGAATATCTTCCATGATTCTCGGAATATCTTCCAACACTCCCCCTCAAGTTAAGTAACGGGGTTGCCAATACTTAACTTGCTCAATACCTCTCTGAACGACTTCGAGTTAACGGCTTTAGTCAATATATCCGCCAATTGATCTTCGGATTTGACGTACGGAAACTCTACAATTTTAGCTTCAAGATTCTCCTTTATGAAGTGTCGATCCACCTCCACATGCTTAGTTCTGTCATGTTGCACTGGGTTTTCTGAGATGCTAATAGCAGCTTTATTATCACAAAACAATCTACAGGGTTGCGATGAGAGCTCTGTCATGAGTCTCTTCAACCATAGTATCTCCGTGAGACCACTCTTGATTCCTCTAAATTCAGCTTCAGCACTTGAGAGTGCAACCACCTTTTGTTTCTTGCTCCTCCAAGTGACAAGATTTCCTCCAACGAAGGTAAACTATCCAGCGGTTGACTTTCTATCATTTGGGTTGCCAGCCCAATCCGCATCGGTGAATCCATGTACTTCTAAGTGACCATGTTTTTCGAACAAAATCCCATGTTCAGCTGTCCCTTTCAAATACCGGACTATCCTCAGTACTGCCTCCCAATGATCCTCTTGTGGTGACTGCATGAATTGGCTGACTATTCCCATAGCATATGCTATATCAGGCCGAGTGTGAGAAAGATAGATGAGCTTCCCTACCAACCGTTGATATCTACCCCTGTCGGTTAACTTCGCCCCTTCAACTATCTGCAAACCATGGTTTTGTACCATAGGAGTGTCTGCTAGTTTACAGTCTATCATCCCAACTTCTGCAAGTAAGTCGAGTACATACTTCTTCTGGCTGATGAAGATTCCCTGCCTTGATCTTAGAACTTCAATTCCCAGAAAGTATTTGAGGGAGCCTAGATCCTTCATTTCAAATTCTTTGAACAAATTCTTTCGCAGTTCTCCTATTTCCTCCTCGTTATCCCCCGTGATAATCATATCATCTACATAGATGATCAGACATGTAATCTTCCCATCTTTCTTCTTGATAAATAGTGTATGATCTGAGTTACTCTGCTTGTACTCATACTTCTTCATCACTTCAGTAAATCGGCTGAACCACGCCCTTGGAGATTGTTTCAGTCCATACAACGTCCTCCCGAGCTTGCAAACCTCACCCGGTTGGAAATCATCAGTGAATCCCGGGGGAGGAACCATATACACCGGCTTTGGCAGTTCCCCGTGTAGAAAGGCGTTCGTCACGTCAAACTGGTGGAGGGGCCAGTCTTTATTCGCCGCAATTGAGAATAGTACTCTAATGGTATTAATCTTAGCCACTGGAGAGAATGTTTCAGCATAATCAACTCAGTAAGTCTGACTATACCCTTTTGCCACGAGGCGAGCCTTATATCGCTCAATTGATCCGTCTGGCCTTCGTTTGATGGTGAACACCCATCTGCATCCCACTGGCTTAACTCCTTCCGGCAATTTCCCTTTATCCCAGGTATTATTCCTCATCAAGGCTTTCATCTCTGTGAACATTGCCTCTCTCCAATGTCTGATTTTCATTGCCTCCTCGGCAGTATGTGGTATTTCCTCCTCCTCATACAGGGCTGCCTCAAAAGCTCGGGCCATCTTCGTTAGATTTGCTTGTGCGAAATTGGCCACTCCATATCTACTTTTCACCCCAACTTTGCTCGGGGAGTACCGGTTCGGAGGGACTCCGTGAGTGTTCCGATAAGGGAGTAAATATCTGCCCGTATCACTATCCACCGTATTCTCCTCAATTTCTGCATCGTTAGTATCAACAGTAGTATTCTCTTCGGGTACTAGATCTCAGAGATGGTAATCGAGAGAGGCATTGTATGGAAGATACACAATGGTGGCAAAAATGAATAGAGAAGGAATATTTTGATTGTATTTCTGTGTTGTATTCTCTTGAATGTTACAGCAGCCCCATTTATAGGGTAATACAATCATGGGGTAAAACCCCTTCATTCTAGGAACTACACAATAATAATTATCTCCTAGGAAATGTATTAATATTGATTAATACAACAGTTACCAATTAATTGGTAAATGCTACTAGCCGTTAGCCCTTCTTTGACACTCCCCCTCAAGTTGAGCAATGGTATCTCCAATGTTCAACTTGGCTAGAATTTCTTTGAAGCTTCTTGGATTCACGGCTTTAGTTAAAATATCTGCCAACTGCTCTTCAGATCGAACAAATGGGAACTCAATAATTCCTCCTTCAAGTTTCTCTTTGATAAAGTGGCGGTCGACCTCAACATGCTTGGTTCTATCATGTTGTACTGGATTTTCTGATATGCTTATTGCTGCTTTATTATCACAGAATAGTTTGCTCTTTCGGTTTGGTGAACAACCGATCTCCGTGAGTAGCCTTCTTAGCCACATAATCTCCATGAGTCCACTCTTGATGCCTCGAAATTCTGCTTCAGCACTTGATAGAGCTACCACCTTTTGTTTTTTGCTTCTCCAAGTAACAAGGTTGCCTCCTACAAATGTGAAGTATCCGCCGGTTGACTTTCTGTCGACTGGATTGCTTGCCCAATCGGCATCTGTATAGCCATCAATCTCGAGATCTTATCCTTTCTTTAAGAATACTCCATAGTTTGTCGTGCCCTTCAGGTATCTCACAATCCTGAGAGCTGCATCCATATGTTCTTTCTGGGGTTGGTGCATGAACTGACTGACAACTCCCACTACATATGTGATGTCGGGTCTGGTATGGGAGAGATAGATTAGTTTTCCAACTAGTCTTTGGTATTTCCCTCGGTCTGCGGATCTTGCTCCTTCGACTATCTTTAACCCATGATTTGTTATCATAGGTGTTTCCGCAGGCTTGCAATCTAGGAGTCCGGTATCTGTCAAAAGATCAAGGACATATTTCCTCTGTCTTAAGAAAATCCCATGTTCTGATCTTAACACCTCTATCCCTAAGAAGTACTTAAGGGGACCGAGATCCTTCATGTCAAACTCGTTGAACAAGTTAGATTTGAGGTTGCTGATTTCTTCCACATCATCTCCTGTGATAATCATATCGTCAACATAAATGATGAGACATGTTACCTTGTCTCCCCTTCTCTTGGTGAAGAGTGTATGATCAGAGAGACTCTGTTTGAACCCATGCTTGATCATTGCTTGGCAAAATCTTCCAAACCATATTCTTGGAGACTGTTTTAGTCCGTACAAAGTCTTCCTCAATCTGCACACTTGACCTGGGTTGAATTCACTGTTAAATCCTGGCGGGACTGCCATGTAGACCTCCTTGTTTTTCTCTAATTCCCCGTGAAGGAAGGCATTTGTCACATCAAATTGATGCAACGGCCAATCTTTACAAGCAGCAACTGACAGTAATGCTCGGATCGTGTTTAGCTTGGCCACTGGGGAAAAAGTTTCGTCATAATCAATCCCATATACTTGAGTGTATCCTTTTGCCACCAATCGTGCCTTGTACCTCTCGATTGACCCATCTGCACGTCTCTTGATTGTGAAGACCCACCTACATCCGACGGGTTTCTTTCCCTTAGGCAAAGTACATTTTTCCCATGTTTCATTTTTTACTAAGGCATCAATTTCTTTCTTCATAGCTTCTCTCCAATGTTTGTGTTTGACCGCCTCTTCAAACGACTGAGGGATCTCTTCTTCTTCATACAAAGCAGTTTCAAAAGCTCGAGCCATTTCCGTAAGATGGCCTTGGGCTATATTTGCTATTGAGTATCTTGTTTTTCGCCCTTTCCAGTCTGGAGAGTATCTCTTGGGAGGTATTCCCCTCGTGCTTCTATGCGGTAGTTCATACCCCCCTGTATTCTCGATTCTGCCACTGTCTTCACTTTCTTGGTTTCTCCTGTCAATGTCAGTATTATTTAATGGAACTATGTTCGTTTCAGAGTCATTTACCTCAGGATTTGAAGACGGGGTTGATGGTTGGTTGTTATTCCCGAATTCAGTGATCTGATCAGTGAAATGCGATGGCCCATTGGTTTGGCTAATTATTTCTGGTGGGATGTTTTCTTTGACAAGGTTGGATTCTTCTGTGACAGGATTGGATTCTTCTGTGGCCTCATTTTCCTTTTGTGTAGACTCAGGTTGTTGAGTTGGGATGCATAGCCAATTTAGTGGGTCGCTAATTGGTCTATTTGTTTGACTCTCCCCCTAACCACTAGATTGACTCTCCCCCTGACCACTAGATTGGCTGTAATAGTACTCTGTCTCCACGAAGTCACAATTCATAGTGATATGCATGTGTTTGGTTAAGGGATCAAAACATCGGTACCCTTTTTGATTGACTCCATACCCTAGGAAAACACATTTAACAGCATATGGGGAGAATTTGGTACGCTCATGTTTTGGGATATGGACGAAAACCGTACAACCGAAAATTTTTGGGTCAAGGGTAAGAGAAGTTGGTCTTTGTATGGTCTCGTGGTTGATAAAGGTATCGATGGGTGTTTTGAAGTTAAGGATACCTGTTGGGAGACGGTTCATGAGGTAAACTGCTGTAGCAACCGCTTCTGGCCAAAAAGATGTAGGGATCTTGGATTCGATGAGAAGGGCTCTAGTAATCTCGAGAATGTATCTATTTTTCCTTTCCGCTACCCCATTCTGTTCAGGTGTGTAAGCACAGGAAGTTTGGTGGACAAGCCCTTTTTCAGCAAAGAAGGTTTTCATGTTTGTATTGATGTATTCCCCCCGTTGTCTGACCGTAGGATTTGGATTTTTTGGTTATATTGGGTATGGACAAGACTGTAGAATTGAGTAAATTTTTCAAAAACTTCAGATTTATTTTTTAAAAAATATACCCAAGTCATACGAGAATAGTCATCTATGAAAAGAAGGAAATAGCGAAGACCCTGCCCTCCATTGATTGGAGCGGGACCCCAAACATCCGAATGAATCAAGGCAAAAGGGGAAAGAACTCGAGTATTATTCAATTTAAAAGAATGACGGTGGCTTTTAGCCAAATGACAAGTTTCACAATCAAGAGAATCCACACCCGAGACTATCTTAGGAAAGAGTAACTTAAGATATCCTATGGAAGGATGCCCTAACCGACGGTGTATGAGCCATGCCTGCTTGTTAGTTGATCCACGAGCTAGCAATGTCGTACTTTGTTGGGCCATCGCATCCACATAGTACAGTCCACTTCGTTCAGTGCCACGCCCAACTATCGTCCCCGTCTTGATATCCTGTAGCATGCAAAAACGAGGTTGCATTAGTAATTTTAATCCAAGTTCCCTTGTAGCATGACTGACAGATAGAAGCTTATGAGAAAAGGTAGGGACGAAAAGACAGTTAGAGAGCCGGAGGGTTGGAGAAATAACAATGGTGCCCGCCCCCTTAACTTGTGCTAAATCCCCACTGGCTGTTTGGACATAGGTTTTAGTGGGCTTTGATATATCTTGGAAATCAGAGATATCAAAGGAGATTGTGTCGGTGGCACCACAGTCAAATATCCATTGTGTTTCTTTATCACAAATTTTTGTGGAAGATGAGTAGGCTAAGGCTTTGAACGAGTTTTGACAAGGTATAGTGGGCTGAAATTGTAAACTTTCAGGGTCATCCTGGAAGGTTTCGGGTTTGCCGGGGTTAATATGAGATTTTTGGGAATTTGTGGGGTCAATTCGGAGATTATTTGGAACTTGTGGGTTATTTTTGGGATTTTCTGGAGCTGGGGGATCGAAAGTAGAGACATGTTTGGAATGGGGTTTGGTGCGGTATTTAGAAGAATTTGTGGGGGGGTTTTCGAATTTAGGAGAGTTGGTGGGGGGTTTTTCTAATTTAAAGGAGTTGGGGGTATTTAAATGTAAAACACCCCCATTTCTAACCCTAGACGGCGCCGCTATTCTTCCTCCAACCCCCATTTCCGTCGATGTTCCGGCGGTGGCGCCGGTAACCGGTGCCGGGTTACCTTCGGACCAAACCCTAGCGACCGAGACAGAGGCGACCGCTGTTTTCTCGTCAGTTTTTCCGGCGAATTGGCTGGTGCTCCCTGCCGTGTTGGGTTGGCCGTCGCTGCCCGCCGAGTTGTTGGTGCTGGTGGCGCGGTCTCCTACGGCTGCTGCCGCTATTCCTCTGCCTCCTCCGTTCCGGCTCCGATTGTGTCTGTTCTTTTTCACGTCTTCCCACCAATCGGGAAATCCGTGGAGGTGGAAGCAGGTTTCTGCTGTGTGCTTCTTTCCACCGTAATGGCTGCAAGTCAGCTTGCTCTTATCAGGATTTGTGAAGGTTTTGGGTGGCGGTGGTGGTCTGCTCCGATCGATTGCTGCTAAACTGACTCCGATGCCAGTTTCTCGCGAGTCGATTGAGGGTTTTAAGACCCGTTCGTTGGCAGATTCGCGCCTTACTAACCCATACGCACTTTGCACAGTGGGTAACGGATCTCTGTTCAGGATTTCTCTCTTGATTGTGTCGTATCTGTCGTCAAGCGCCCATAGGAATTGGTATAACCTATGCCTCTGAGTAATCTTGTTATATTTCTCGATTGTTGAAGGGGTATCCATTGGGTTTGGATCCCTTTCATCTATAGTCATCCAGAGATCTTGGAGCTTATTCCATAGATTTTCAAGGCTCATGCTTCCCTGTTTCATGTTGTAGGCTTGTCGGTGTAAATCCGAGACTTGGAAAGGGTCAGTCCCGCTTCCATAAGTGATGGCTAGGCCTTCCCACAGGTCTCGAGCCGTCGCATATTGTGAGACTTCGTTGACGAGATTGGCCTCAACGTTGTTGATAATCCAGTTGAAGCAACAGTTATCCCCTTGCTCCCATTTTGCATATCCGGGATCATTGATTGGGGGAGGGTCTGTAACTCCATTGATGTGAGACGACAGACCCTTTCCTCCAATTGCCCATTTCATCAGAGTTGTCCACACGGAGTAGTTGTCTCCATTGAGTTTGCTTTGCACATGTACCTCACCCAGTGATTCTGGTTGGTTTGAGGGTGGAGGTGGCGGCTGTTCTGAGGCTTTTGGTTGGAAATTGATTTGCTTAAGGAATTCTGCCAATTGGGTAGCGAATTCCCCTGGAAAATTCACCAAAGGTTGGTTGTTGTTTGCAGCTTCTGAGTCAGATTCTGACATGGCTGGTTTCCTGATTTTGCAGGTTTACAAAAGGCTGAGAAAGGTATATTAGGGACGGTGATGAATGTTTTCTGAGTCCCACACTGTTATAACCTGCTCTGATACCATCTCAGAGATGGTAATCGAGAGAGGCATTGTATGGAAGATACACCATGGTGGCAAAAATGAATAGAGAAGGAATATTTTGATTGTATTTCTGTGTTGTATTCTCTTGAATGTTACAGCAGCCCCATTTATAGGGTAATACAATCATGGGGTAAAACCCCTTCATTCTAGGAACTACACAATAATAATTATCTCCTAGGAAATGTATTAATATTGATTAATACAACAGTTACCAATTAATTGGTAAATGCTACTAGCCGTTAGCCCTTCTTTGACACTAGACATACCTCGGATATCGGTTGAGGAGGGGCGCTAGAACGTGGATGAGGTGACTCTGACGGGGCTTGCTCGGCGGGAGCGACAGGAACAGTCTCTATTGGCTCCTCAATCGATGTGTGGGGCTTGCTCGGCGGGAGACGACTAGGACACCCTTCCTATGGTTATTTTAAACTTTTATTTCCCGATTTTTGGTTTCCCAGAGATTTTTCTTGTGAGACATGTGTTTTGGCCAAGAGCCACAGACAATCTTTTAAACCTTCTAATACCCGTAAGCAATCTATGTTTGATTTGGTTCATGCTGATGTGTGGGGTCCTGCACCTGTTATTGGGGGGAATGGTTTTAGATATTTTGTGACCTTTATTGATGACTGCACACGAATGACGTGTGTATATTTTTTGAAACATAAATCTGAGGTGCCAGAAAGGTTTATTCTTTTTTTTCAAATGATCCAAACCCAATTTCACACCACTATCAAAGTCCTTCGATCGGATAATGGGAGGGAATTTGTTAACAATACCATGTCAGAATTCTTTCAGGGGAAAGGTTTAATTCACCAAACCACATGTGCCTATACACCCGAACAGAATGGGGTAGCCGAAAGAAAAAATAGAACCATCCTAGAAGTAACTCGTGCCCTCATGATTGAATCCAAAGTCCCTACCTTCCTTTGGCCAGAAGCAATAGCCACCGCCGTATACCTCATAAACAGACTCCCTACCAAAATCCTAAAAATGAAAACACCCCTTGACAGCCTTTCCAAACAAGCCAACATCCCAGAGTCACTTGGCATGTCACCAAAGGTTTTTGGGTGCACCGCTTATGTTCACATTCCCAAACACGAGAGATCCAAACTTTCCCCGTGTGCTATCAAATGTGTTTTTGTAGGGTATGGGGTAAACCAGAAGGGATACCGATGCTACGACCCAAACACCAAAAAAATCATCACCACGGTTAATTGTAACTTCTTGGAAACCGAGTTCTATTACCCACACCACCTTAGTAGTCAGGGGGAGAGAGAGCCCAAAAATAATTATGGGGACTGTCTAAGTTGGTTTGTGCCACCTCCAAGCCTCTTCTTTTGTGGATCCGCGAGCCAGCATTGCACTCCCATGGTGAGCTACCCTGTCCACATAGTAGAGTCCTTGGTTCTCAGTGCCACGCCCAACGATCCTCCTCGTCCGAATATCCTGTAAAATGCAAAAACTTGGGTACATTAGCAGTGTACAATTCAGCTCTCTTGTTACATGACTCACAGACATCAATCGTTGAGACAAGCTAGGAACAAACAAACAGTTCGATAATCGAAGATTCGGGGATATTTCTATAGTTCCGGCTCCTTTCACAGCAATTAATTCCCCATTTGCAGTTCGAATGTAGGTTTTAGTAATTTCACCAAAATCAATAAAATCACATCGTTCTGGGGTCATACAGTGGCCCCGCAGTCAAAAATCCAACCCCTTTTTTTCAGTTTTATCAGTATTTTGCACACTAAAAGCAGCGGAAATATTTGATAATGGTGCAAAACGATTGTGAGTCCTAATTTGGTCAACAACAGGGGCTAAATTGCAATTATAGGTATTTAGGTGGGGCTTCCTATAGTATTGCACAGATTGGGGTATCATGCATAATTTGGGCAGACTATAGGGGGAAAAAGATAATTCTCGAGAATACTTAGGGTTTGATATTTCATCAAACCCTTTACCTCCTGAATAGCCGCCGCCTCCCCATTTCTGGGATTCTGCCCCGCCGGTCTTTTCCACAAAGTTTCCGACGCGGAAGCCGCCGTCTCCGCCGCCGCCGCCATTCCCTGAGTTCCCTTCCTAATTCGGAGGGTTGTTCTGTTGATTTCCCCCTCCGATTCCTCCTTCGCGACTGGGAATCGTGCCCTGGTTTTGTTGATTTCCCACCTCGGTTATACCGACGGCGGCGAATTTCGCCTGGGCTCGAGCTCTCTGCCTCTCGTCCCACCATTCCGGATATCCAACCCGGAGAAAACAGCTTTCCTTGGTGTGTTTGTTCTTGCCGCAGTGAGAGCACCAAAGTTTGCTCTTGTCCGGCCTCCCTCCGGCTTGATGAGTGGCGGCTCCGGCGGGTGGAGGTCGCTGCGGCACGCTCCGATTTGTCGGTCGCTCTCTCTGTGCCCCGAATCCATACCCGATCTCCCCCGATGATGTATCGGCGTTCCCCATGCCAGTGGCATCTCCGATTGGTGATGAGGATGCCGGTGACATGATCTTGCATCGAGTCGCCTCCTTCTTCACCAACGCGTAAGCCTCTTCGACTGAGGGGTATGGGTCGAGTTTGAGAATGTCTCGCCGGATTGCATCATACTCCGGGTTTAATCCGGTGAGGAATTTCAGTAGTCTCTTTTTGCTTGTGAAGTCTCTGAATTGTTTGATTCCCTTATCGCAGCAAGTCACCGGCTGCTCTTGGCTTCGGTCGACATTAATCCATAATCCGTGGATTCGACGGTAATACGTCTCAAGATCTAAGTTTCCTTGTCTGATTGCTATTAATTGGTCCTCCAGGTCGTAGATGTGGTACGAGTCCGCCTTGCTTTTGAAAGTAATTCGAAATTGTCCCACAAGGCTTTGGACGTCTGGTGGTGGGCGAAATCGGCAATAATATCATGTTCGATATTGTCGATTATCCACGAGAAAACCACAAGATCGGTTTCCTCCCAATCTCGGTATCCTTTGCTGTCTGGTTCTGGTGGTTCGTCGATGATGTGGGTGTATCCTCTCCTTCCTCCTATCGCGACTTTCATAAGTCGTGACCATAGCGGGTAGTTTTTCCCGTTTAGTTTAAACGCCACTGTGACGTTCTTGCTGGACCTCAATTTTGAGGATCCAGTTGGGGGTTTCTCTTCATCTGTGTCTGACATTTGGGTATAGGAACGAATTTCTGGGTTTGGTTGGTTTTAGCCTGTTGGCCGAGTTTCGATATTACAAAAGGGCTAGGATGAAATTTTTCTGAGCCCTAAATCCTGCTCTGACGCCATGTTGAAATACTATAGGGATCGAATTGTGTGTTTATTTACTTGTATGTGTATCATACAATGACCATACATTTATAGGCTAGAGAATATTCTCATATGGAATACTAATTTCTTCCTAATTTACAGAGATTGCGTTCTATCTACGGAAGGAGATCAATTAGGGATCAATCACATTATTGTTTAGAATATCTTCCATGATTCTCGGAATATCTTCCAACAGGCCACACTTGTAAGGAATTGCTACCAGCTTCCTTTGGCTATAATGTATTCCAGAGACAACACTTTGGGGTGATTCAGTCCTAGCGCATGTAGCGCGCTTCTGACAACGTTGTGGCCCATAGGCTAGTAGTTCGATAACGTTAAATACATGTTAGTTTATCGTTATCATGATGAAAAGAAGAGAATGTGCAAACCTGTCTCTTTCTTCTTATTTTATATATACACATGTTTATTTAGCGCTTTCATGTCTGCAGGGAATCTCCACTAAGACATTGCAAGTTAAATGGTGTTCTTGAGGCTTGGAAATTATGATGAATGTGATGAGTATTGGCAGATGATTAGGTTCCCACACTCCTTGAAGAAGTTGTATGTTTATACTTCTTCTAAATTGAAGTTGGAAGACATAATGCTCAAAAATAGGTTCATGCCCAACCTTGAGAAGTTAGATCCCATCAGAAGTTGGAGAAATAACAACCCACAAATCAATTTCTATGGAATACTGCAGTGAATCATGGGTGGTGTCAGCTAAACATATAGTTGAAGAACAAGAGTGTCATCAAATGGGCCGGACGATAGACTAGAGGATCACCAAAGAGGATTGCTCTCATGGCTTCAGTGGCAATCATTTGGAGGACGCGAAACAAAGTTATCTTTGATGGGAAAGCATGGGATGCAGCTAGGGTCATCTTTGAGATCAAGGAAGCTACCTATAGCATCTTGTACTCACGTTTCTCGTACGAGCAGGTTCTTCTCCACCTTCCGGATAGATGATGGAGTTTCTCGGGTATTGGTTGTTTGGTCCTCGGCACACTTTGAGTCACTCATCATGGTACTCTTTTTTCCCTCAGGGAGTTTTATCCCCAAGGGGTTTTAACGAGGCCCGCCCATTCTTGGTTTCATGGGTGATTTGAAATGTGATCGGTCTTGTTGGGGCCCCGCCCCTTACTTTTTTGGTTCTTGGTTGTCCAAGTTGCTTTGTTCTAGCCGACTTGTGGCTATGTCTTTTGTTCTTCCTAGGGTATGCCCGAGCGTATGATGTAAACGTTTGATTTAGTATATTTAATTATTTATTCATTAAAAAAAAAGAATGCTTATATGGAGACCAACTAGACCTTCATGTTCGAGTTGAAGTTGATGAGGAACAAGAAGAACTGAAGAGCTAGGCCAATGCAAACTTCGAAATGGTAGTGTTTGACATGTCTTGCAGCTTCGCCCAATCAGGAGTGTGAAGATTGCAGAGAGAAAGATTATGATCCTCACGATGATAATGGCAGCTTGAATTAATGTCATCCTCTGAAAAGTGAATGTGAAGATGTCAGAAGAATCTCTAGCTTTAAAACAAGTGGAAGGATGACTCACCAAAATATGATGGAAGCAATGACGTTTCTGTCCTAAAGCTCAATTGAAGAGGCATTTCAAGTCTGGAATTTGCCTTATTTAAGGACCATCTGCCTTAGTGAAAGGATACGCTTTTCTTTACCTTCACACAATATCTCATGTGCTGAGAAATTCACTCCTTAGCAAAATATTTTCTTGTAAAATAAAATTGTAATAATTTGTAAGCTTCCGCCGTACTTCTCCAAGTTGTATCTCGCTCTACCTCTACCTTGCTAGGTCCACTCATTAGAGTGGTATCAAAGCCACGTTAAGTGGCAACTAGTGAATTAGTTTGGACGTCCGTGCAATTTACATTTAGGCTCGTCATATCACAGCCCAGCCCAAAAGACTTGAGTTTAGATTTTCAAAATCATAGTTAGAAGCTGAGCGCAAGCCCATAATATCATATCCCAGTCCAAGAAGAAATGAGTTGGCTACTTGATAATGTTGAAGAAAAAGCTACCCACTTGTTCAGTTAATATTATCATACTCCTTTTCTTTTCTTTTTTCTTTTTTTATTTTTTTTTATTTTGCATTTTCTTCTCTGCAATTAATAAATTGTGTGTGAGTTACACATTACATCAATAAACAAAATATAATGAGATATTGATTTGGCGCAAACTTCAATCCGGCTGTTTGACTAATCACTTTTGTCGTTTCCAGCTTGATTTAAGAAGACGATTCTGCGATCGAACAATCTCTTGGGCATTTCGTCGAGCATTTGGAGCACATATGTTCTTCTAAGCAGATTATGCAAATCGTTTCAAATTTGAAGATTGAATTCTTTTTACAATGCACTATCTAATCTTTCCATTATGATATGCAGGTGAAGCCAAATCATCAAAATCAGAGTTTCAAGCCCAAAAAATTCAGGTTTGGACCATATTCGTAGCTTTTTCAAAAAATGGGGACATTTTTAGAGATTACAATTTTAGTGGCTCTAAGCCAAAGTTGGGAGCATTTATCTTATCTGAACTGTCTCAGTCTCGCAATAATGTGGTAAGGAATGGCCAACCATCTTAAATCTATCAACACTGTGAAAGGAGAAAGTCTGTGTCCATATTTATTGATTTCAATTCTCAACTGTGAATTCATGAAACAATATTGCTCGTCTTCTAAATATCATCTCATTTTTCATTCAAATTCTATGTGAGCATTCATAGACTGAGTTAATAAGCATGGCAGCTTATGGAGCTCTGGTTTCTCTTATGCATATCATAGATACCCTCCGAAAACATCCTTCCCCTCCCATTTCTATCCACCCTAAACAGGCAGACTCACTCACCGAAAAGGTCACTTTCCTCGAGAATTTTCTCGAAATCTATAATCCCCATCTTGACTACAGCAAAGAGGCCGATCCACTGGAGAGTAGCATCGCAGATGCAGCTTATGCGGCTGAAGACATAATCGAATCACATATCGTGTATCACATCAAAACTGATGGGGGAAAGACCAGCCCCAACTCCTTGTACAAATCTCTAGAGAAGGTGATTGGATACATGGGTCTGATTGAGAAAGAAGCCATGGAAATCAAACAGACTTTGGGCGTCAAACATCAGCTGCACACCAAGTCAGCGCCTTCAGATTCCTCAGAGTCTTCTACCAATGCAGATGATAAGATTACCATGGTGGGTGCTGAGGAGGCCTTGCTTGAAATGAAAGATAAACTCACTTCTGATCGCCGTGATCTACAGATCATTCCCATTGTAGGGATGGGTGGCTCTGGTAAGACTACTCTTGCCATGAACATTTATCAAGACCGTCTTGTTAAAGAGCATTTTCATGTTTCCGCTTGGGTTGCCATATCTCAAGAGTATAACATTCAAGAAATGCTCGTACACATTCTTCGTCAGTTAAATCAAAAAGTTGGTCAAACATCGAGTGAGGAAGGTTTAGGAGAAATCTTGCATAAAAACTTATTTGGTAGAAAATACTTGATTATACTTGATGATATGTGGAGTATTAAGGCGTGGGATGGGATTAGGAGGTTTTTACCGGACAACAAAAATGGTAGCAGAATAGTGGTAACAACTAGGCTATCAAACCTGGGTTCTGATTTATCCCACTCTAAAAACTTTGAGATGCGTCTTTTGAATGTGGTTGATGGTTGGAAGCTTCTCTCCAAAATTGTGTTTGGAGAGAAAGTTTGCCCTCCAGAATTGGTGAAAATCGGTTGGAGAATAGTTTTCGGTTGCAAAGGACTTCCATTGTCGATTGTTGTGATTGGAGGACTTTTGACCAAATCCAACCATACAAGAGAGATTTGGTGGTCTATACAAGAAAACTTGAGTTCAATAGTGAATTCAAATGATGATGAATGGTGTTTTAGAATATTACACATGAGCTATAAGCAATTGCCGGTTTATCTAAAACCGTGCTTTCTCTATATGGGAATTTTTGGTGAAGATAAGGTGATTCGTAGATCAACGCTCATTAAATTATGGGTTTCTGAAGGAATTCTCAAACCAAAAAGTGGGAAAAGCTTGGAAGAGATAGCCAAAGTGTATTTAAAGGATCTCGCCGATAGAAATCTTGTTTTGATTAATAAGATTGGGATTAATGGGGAGATAAAATGCTGCAAAATTCATGATTTGGTGAGAGATATGTGTTTGAAAGAAGTTGAAAAGGAAAGGTTTTATCATGTTATAAGAGATGATCTCCCACGCTTAAATACTCCACGAATAAAAAGCCAACGTCGTGTTATTATTCCAAGGTTGTTATCAAGTCTAGTCTTGGGATCTTTTTCATATGCTCGTTCCTTAATATGTGACTATGACGACTATGGGGAAGTTCGACTGCCTCACAACCTAAGATTGTTGAGGACACTCAAAGCATATGATGTAGATACCGATATTATGAATGGTGCTTATTTCTTTGATAATGTGTTTGAATTGGTGAACTTACGGTACCTTGCTGTTAGAGTTCATCCTGGGTCCAAATTCTCTACTTCGATTGATCTGCTTTGGAATCTACACACATTGACTATTCGTTGTTCGCGTGGTCTTATTGCACCGAATGAAATTTGGAAATTGCATCAACTTCGGCATCTTGAGTTTACGCAATACAGATTGAGTCTCCCAGAACCTCCTATTGACGACAATGACATTGTTATAATGGAGAACCTGCATACACTCAAAGGAGTGAAGAATTTGGTTTTGAATGAGAAGGTGGTTAAAAGAATTCCCAATGTGAAGAAATTGTATCTTTGGTACAATATTGCAGAAATGAAGGGGAATAACTATCTCAGCAATCTTGAGTGTTTGAGTAAATTGGAAAACTTCCACTGCTACCTCAACAATGCACATGATGTGCATTGGCAGGGCATTAGGTTCCCACACTCCCTCAAAAAGTTGTCTGTCATTGTCGCCTGGTCTGCCCATTATGCTCTGAACTTGGAAGATATAATGTCAGAAATCAGTTCATTGCCCCTTCTTGAGAAGTTAGTTTTAAATAGTGGTGTCTTCAAAACAAGCAAGTGGGAAACAATTGAAGGCCAGTTTCCAAGCCTCAAGTTTCTACATTTGGAAAGTTGCTATGATTTAGTAGATTGGATTGTATCAGACAACTCTCACTTTCCACATCTGCGAGGGCTTCATCTTCGTGGGTTTCGTCAACTGAAGGAGATACCATCTGCAGTTGGAGAAATAGCAACGTTGAAATCAATTGAATTGGAATCATGTAGTGAATCAGCGGTGAGGTCAGCTAAAAAGATAGTAGAGGAACAAGAAGATTTATATGGAGACCAACTAGACCTTCATGTTCGTGTCAAAGTTTATAAGGATCAAGAAAAACTGAAGAGCTTGGCAACTGCCAACTTTGAATTTGTATAGTTGTAGATAAAAAAGTAGACTTGATCTCGTGTAGCATCAAAGAGTACCCTGTTGTTGGACCTCACTTCCTCTTCTCATCTCATCTCATTTCATCTCATGTACAAGGCGGTGAAGATGTGAGGTATCAGAGTTTTTTTTTTGTTGTTGTAACCTTGTAATAAATTTGAGCTTGTGTTAGTTCAATACTGCAAGCTAGTGTTACTTTTGTTCTACTGTAAAAGGAGCATTTCACTATCTATATTTTTATATTGAAGGGGGAGATGCTGCTATCTGGAACCACACTCGAAGTCTCCCTTGCATACGTTTGAGAGCTGTCGCCAGTCAGTTGTTTGAGCAGCACCTTCTAGTACAGCAGGATAGGAGTAGGATTTTATATTGGCTTTGTTCTAAAACAATGGGTTGGACTTAATCGTCATGGGCTTGGGCTATAATGTATTCCAGAGACAACACTTGGAGCGATTCGAGACTAACGCGTGGAGCGCGCTTTTGACAACACGGTGGTCCATAGGCTGGTAATTAGAGAACTTTAAATCCATGATGAAAAGAAGGAAATGTACAAACCTACATCTTTCTTCTTTGTTATAGTATGTATACATCTGTTTATTGAGAGCTTTCATGTCTGCAGGGAATCTCCACAGAAAATATTAGTTAAATGATGGTAGCAACTTCCAAGACGCCTCATTTGTTTAATTCTACAGCATCCCTTTTGAGAATTCAGAATCACCATCTCCTTTTCATTCATCTTCTTCTCTAGACTGAACAACACAAGATTCAAAATCATGGCTGCTTATGCAGCTCTGGTTTCTGTTATGAATATCATGGATACCCTTCATCTTCATCCTCACCCTCCCATCTCTCTCCACCCTAAACAGGCTGAGTCTCTCACTGAAAAGATCACTTTCCTCCAAAAATTTCTCACTATTTATAATCCCCATCTTGACTACAGCAGAGAAGCGGATCCATTGGAGAGTCACATTGCAGATGCAGCTTATGCAGCTGAAGACATCATCGAATCCCATATTGTGGATCAAATCACAAGTGATGGAGGAATAATCAGCCCCAACACCTTATACGAAGCTCTAGAGAAGGTGATCGGAGATATGGATTTGATAATGAAAGAAATTGTGAGATATGGATTTGATAATGAAAGAATAATCAGCCCCAACACCTTATTGAAGGCTTGTCGGGATCTAGAAGATTGGATTGTGCCAAACAGCTCACACTTTCCGCTTCTCCAAAATCTCTGTCTGACTAAAGTGGATCAACTGAAGGAGATCCCATCAGAGATTGGAGAAATAGCAACAATGAAGTCAATTTCTTTGCGATATTGCAGTGAATCAGCGGTGGTGTCGGCTAAAGATATAATAGAGGAACAAGAAGGTTTATATGGAGACCTACTAGACCTTCGTGTTCGAGTTGTGGTTAAGCATGAACAAGAAGAACTGAAGAGGTTGGAAAGTGCCAACTTTGAAGTAGTAGAGATAGACTTCGCACATAGCATGAAAGAAACAATGAATTGGTTGGGAAGTCCCATCTTTGATGATGAACTATTAAGTTTTTTAGATAGCATACAAGAGGAAGAGATAGTAGAGGAACAAGAGCATTTATGAGGGTATGCTGAGATTAATGCTTATCACAAGAGTGTGTTTTTGGTTTTGTTTTGATCTTAGATTTTATTGGCAAAATGTTTCCTTTGGTGAGATACTAAATCCAATAGTGGGTATGTAATTGTGTTTGTGTGGAGTGATGGGATGGTTTTGTATGATTTGTAGTCTTAACCTACCTGTTTTTTTGTCTTATCACTTAGTATTAAATGTGACAAGCACCCAATCACGAAGAAGATTATGCAGCTACTACGTCTGCCATTTGAAATATGGAGTCTGAAAGGAATGGATTGAGCTGTTTGGCAATAGCCAATAATGTTCAAGGAAGAAAAAAAGCTACCCAAAATAATCTTATACAGTCTTTATTTCACTCATTTTATTCTAATGATAACTAAGCCATTTCTTTATTTGAAAAAGTCAACTATTTTAATCTCTTCTATAGTATTGGCCATTCATGTATATATTTAGTTCTTTATTCCTTAATTTATTGTATTTTTTTCACTTAATGAAATACAATTTTCTTAAATTATGTGTCTTAAAAAGAAAATGCTAAATGAGATGAAGGGATTACTTTAAATTATAATCCTCATTTCCATAAAAATATGAACCCCTTTCATTTTGGTAACTTATTTTGCATTAATGACGTGAGGCACATTATCTGCTGATAATACTTTAATTATCTTTTCTTCCAATTTCTCTTACTTTAATAATTATGCATTAATTCTTATATCATCCTAAATATTTTTATTTTTATGGGACGAAGAAAGTAGTACTAATTTTGATGATGAAATGAAGTTTAGTTGGTAAAAGTATTCCTCTAATTACCAAGTTGGGTAATTAATAGAATAAATTTAAAACTAATACTACTCTCTCTATTTCTTAAAAATATGAACATATCACCAAATTAAGATAAAATTGGTAGAGTAGAAGATAGGAGGAAAAGAGTAGTTAAACTTAGAGCATCCACTATAGGTGGATGCTTTTTGGTGGACAACATTTTTTTTTTGTCCATAACCCCATTTTATTTGTCCACAGCAAAAAAAAAAAGTGTCCGCAGCAATAGTGGACACTTTTTGGTGGACAAATTTCACTTTATTTTATTTGTTGTATATTTTAATTCAATTAAAATTAAAATTATCGGACTATAAATAATTAGAGAACGAGATAATAATAAAATTAAAAAGTTCGATGAGACCAAATATTCGTTGTATTCATGGATACCGGAAAATTACACAACGAACATTTAAAAAAAAACATACAAAAACAAATAAAAACACCGCCACCATCTACTCGGTGGCGGAGTCGGAATCCTCTGCCTTATCTTCGTCGCCCACTCCCCCTGGCGCCGCCGCCCCTGCCCCCGCCGCCCCCGGCGTCGCCCCTGGACCAGTCAGCCCCATATCCTCTCTGATCCTACACATCAGCTCATAGTATATCGCCTTGGTGATCGGGTCGGTGGCCGACTCGTAGAAACAACAGTTATCTTGCAGTTGTTTCATCAACTGCACATTCAGGTTCCTGTTCAAGACCACATGGGCCCCATGGTCCACGGACTGAGCTCCAGAAGGCGCCTGCGCGCCTCGCGATCCAGACGCGGCCGCCGAGTAGCGGGAGGAACCTGCAGACATTCGGGCGCTGCAGATATTGGCCTTCTGCCCCGGAGGGCGTGAGCGCCTGGTGTGTGTATCAGAGGGCTCCTCCGCTTGGGCGTCGTTGAGGTCGATTGATTGTCCGCCGCTGCTGCTGCTGTAGTTCCCGGCTCTGTTGCGTCTATTGCGCTTCGCCGCGTGACCCTCAGTCTCCTCTGCACAGATGGCCTTGAATTTCGGGCAGTTCTCGAGAACGAGAAACTCCTCCCCAGTGGTTGAACCTAGACTTATATAGCGCGTTGTATTGGGACACAGACAGAGCCTTCACTTCGGCTTCGTTGCGGCCACTCTCAGCGTTGAGAAGGTTGTTGCCGTAGATGCTCGCGAACTTCTTGGTGGGTGTCAGAATCCTCCCAAACTTTTTCCGGAGCTGTTCCGCGTCACGCGGTTTGGCGCCTCTCGGCTTGAACTCATTGTAGGTCAACAAGACGCGCTTCCAAAAGCCCATCTCGGTCTGATCGGTGCCAACACAGGGGTCTGATGTGACGGCATCCCATGCCCTCGCCACAGCAATCGACTCGTCTTTGGTGTAGTGCCCGCCCCGACTTGTTACCGCCGACTCGCTACCGCCGCTGCCGCTGCCATCCCCGTCGCAGTCGCCGCCGCCTCTCCCCCCACCGCCGTCGCCGCCGGCCCTCCCCCCACCGCTGTTGCCGCCGCCCCTCCCACCACCACCGTTGCTGCCCCTCCCACCACCACCGTTGCCGCCGCCTCTCCCACCACCGCCGCCGCCGCCTCTCCCACCACCGCCGTTGCCGGAAGATCTCGTCGGCTGGGTCTCCGGTAGGCCCAGACTCATCAGCCCCATCATCTGCTCCAGTGTGAACCTATCGAAATCAGACAAAGGAGTCTGGGTGCGCTGGAAAGAGTGAGAAGGGGTATCCGGCTGCGGATGGTTGGGCGAGTCCATAGTGGGTCGATAATCTCCAAATGTCGAACGACCCAAATTCCTCTGATGAGAAGATTGACCCCGATATTGGCTTTGTTGCCACGACGGGGATGTCGGTGACCACGACTGGAATGGAGGGGGACTGGGACTCGATCCCCACAGCTGAGATGGCTGGGAAGAAGGATAGTATCCGTATCCCGATTCTTCCGTGCCGGGTGAATCTTCGTCTCTCCCGTGCATTTGGTAAAATCTAGGGTTGTGAAATTGGGGGTGGAGTGAAAATGGGTGTGGAGTGGAAAACAAATTGGTAGGGTATTTAAATAAGCCAAAAAAAATAATTACAAATTCGAATTTAAAAAAAAAAAATAATAAAATAAAATCCGGCGACCGCCGCGGCGGTTTCGCCGCGCAATAGATAGGCGCGGTGGCCGCCACGCTTCTCTCTCATGCGGCCCGTCCTCGCCACAAAGCCGGCGATGCCCCTTCCGCCGCGGGCGGACGCCTTCCCCCCTATAGATCGCCGGAGGCGGCTAAGCCGCCTCCGGGGCGGCCGGCGCGCCGCCCCTATAGTGGATGCTCTTAAAGAGTGTTGGTGTATAATTTTTAAATAATTAAATTTATATTTATATTAAGTGCAATCGTGTACACATTCAATTCCAGCTGTTTGGAATGCGCCGTTTCCAGCTTGATTAAAAGAACACGATTCTGCGATCGAACAGTCTGCTGAGCATTTCGTCAAGCGAATGGAGCACATGTGGTCTTCTAAGCAGATTATGAAAATCGTTCTAATTTGAAAATTAAATTTCTTTTACCACGCACTATATAATCTTTCCACTATGATATGCAGGTTAAACCAAAATATCAAATGCAGAGTTTCGAGCCCAAAAATTCAGGTTTGGACTAACCATATTCATAGCTTCTTAACTATCTCAGTCTCGCAATAATGTGGAAAGGAATAGCCAACCACCTTAATTATCTGTCAATACTGTGGAAGGAGAAAGTCTGTATCCATATTTATTGATTTCAATAATGCTGCCCTGAGTTAATTCTCAAATTGCTTGTCTTCTAAATATCATCTCATTTTTCATTCAAATTCTATGTGAGCATTCATAGACTGAGTTAATAAGCATGGCAGCTTATGGAGCTCTGGTTTCTCTTATGCATATCATAGATACCCTTCACAAACATCCTTCCCCTCCCATTTCTATCCACCCTAAACAGACTGACTCACTCACCGAAAAGGTCACTTTCCTCGAGAATTTTCTCGAAATCTATAATCCCCATCTTGACTACAGCAAAGAGGCCGATCCACTGGAGAGTAGCATCGCAGATGCAGCTTATGCGGCTGAAGACATAATCGAAGCACATGTCGTGGATCAGATCAAAACTGATGGAGGAAAGACCAGCCCCGACTCCTTGTACGAAGCTCTAGAGAAGGTGATCGGAGATATGGATCTGATCAAGAGAGAAGCCATGGAGATCAAACAGACTTTGGGCATCCAACATCAGCTGCACACCAAGTCAACGCCTTCATCTTCCTTGAAGTCTTCTGCTATTGCAAAGGAGAGTAGCACCAAGTCAACGCCTTCGGATTCCTTGAAGTCTTCTCCCATTGCAAAGAAGAGTAGCATGGTGGGTGCTGAGGAGGCCTTGCTTGAAATGAAGGATAAACTCACTTCTGATCGCCGTGATCTACAGATCATTCCCATTGTAGGGATGGGTGGCTCTGGTAAGACAACTCTTGCCATAAACATTTATCAAGATCGTCTTATTAAGGAGCATTTTCATGTTTCTGCTTGGGTTGCCATATCTCAAGAGTATAACATTCAAGAAATGCTCGTACGCATTCTTCGCCAGTTAGATAAAGATATTGGTCAAACATCGAGTGTGGAAGGTTTAGGAGAAATCTTGTATAAACATATATTTGGTAGGAAATACTTGATTATACTTGATGATATGTGGAGTATCAAGGCGTGGGATGGGATTAGGAGGTTTTTACCGGATAACAAAAATGGTAGCAGAATAGTGGTAACAACTAGGCTATCAAACTTGGGTTCTGATTTATCCCACTCTAAAAACCTTGAGATGAGTCTTTTGAATGAGGTTGATAGTTGGGAGCTTCTCTCCAAAACTGTGTTCGGGGAGAAAAGCTGCCCACCGGAGATGGTGGAAATTGGGAAGAGAATAGGAAAAAGTTGCAAAGGACTTCCATTGTCAATTGTCGTGATTGGAGGACTTTTGTCCAAATCCAATCACACAAGCGAATTTTGGGAGTCCATGGAGGAAAACTTAAATTCAATAGTGAATTCAGAGGATGACGAGCGTTGTGTTAAAATATTACACATGAGCTATAAGCAATTGCCAGTTTATCTTAAACCGTGCTTACTCTGGATGGGAATTTTTGGTGAAGATAAGGTGATTCGTAGATCAACGCTTGTTGAATTATGGGTTGCTGAAGGAATTCTAAAACCAATAAGTGGGAAAAGCTTGGAAGAGATAGCTAAAGTGTATTTAAAGGATCTTGCGGATAGAAATCTTGTTTTGATTGATAAGATTGGGATTAGTGGGGAGATAAAATACTGCAAAATTCATGATTTGCTTAGAGATATGTGTTTGAGAGAAGTTGAAAAGGAAAGGTTTTATCATTTCGTAAGAGGCGATCCTCCACGCACAAAAAGCCAACTTCGTGTCATAAAAAACCAACGCCGTGTTATTTTTCCAATGTTGTTGACAAGTGTAGTCCTGGGATCTTTGTCATGTGCTCGTTCCATAATATGTGATTATGACAACTATGGAGAAGTTCGACTGCCTCACAATCTTAGATTGCTGAGGACACTCAAAGCATATGATAAAGATACCAATACAATGAATGGCGCTTATTTTTTTGATAATGTGTTTGAATTGGTGAACTTACGGTATCTTGCTATTAGAGTTCATCATGAGTCCAAATTTTCTACTTCAATTGATCTACTTTGGAATCTACGGACATTGATTATTCGTTGTTCGCGTGTTCTCATTGCACCAAATGAACTTTGGAAATTGCATCAACTTCGGCATCTCGAGTTTACACAATACCGATTGAGTCTCCCAGAACCTCCCAGTGACGACAATGACATTGTTATCATGGAGAATCTGCATACGCTCAAAGGAGTGAAGAATTTGGTTGTGAATGAGACGGTGGTTAAAAGAATTCCCAACGTGAAGAAATTGCATCTTTGGTATAATGTTACACAAATGAAGGGAAAAAACTATCTCAGCAATCTTGAGTGTTTTAGTAGATTGGAAAACTTCCACTGCTACCTCAACAATGGACGTGATATGCATTGGCAGAGCATTAGGTTCCCGCACTCTCTCAAGAAGTTGTCTGTCCTTGTCACCTATTCTGCCTCTAATTCTCTGAACTTGGAAGATATAATGTCAGATATCAGTTCATTGCCCCTTCTTGAGAAGTTAGTTTTAAAACACGGTGTCTTTAAAACAGGCAAGTGGGAAACAATTGAAGGCCAATTTCCAAGCCTCAAATTTCTACTATTGCACTATTGTAATGGTCTAGAAGATTGGATTGTATCAGACAAATCCCACTTTCCAGTTCTCCAGAAGCTTCGTCTTGA
The DNA here is from genome assembly GCF_029641045.1 of Salvia hispanica. NCBI lineage: Eukaryota > Viridiplantae > Streptophyta > Magnoliopsida > Lamiales > Lamiaceae > Salvia > Salvia hispanica. Next base: position 1,149,132 of record NC_142697.1, read on the forward strand.
TTTTTGTGATCAACTGAAGGAGATCCCATCAGAAGTGGGAGAAATAGCAACGTTGAAATCAATTGAATTGGATTATTGCAGTGTATCAGCCGTGGAGTCAGCTAAAAAGATAGTAGAGGAACAAGAGGATTTATATGGAGACCAACTAGACCTTCATGTTCAAGTTAGAGTTTGGAATAGACAAGAAGAACTGAAGAGCTTGGCAACTGCCAACTTTCAAGTTAAATTTGCATAAAATTAGAGTTGCTGTCGTGTAGCATCAAAGAGTGCCCTGCTGTTGGGCCTACCTCCTGCTTCTCATTCCATCTCATGTAGTACAAGACTATGAAGATGCGAGACAGAGTTTTATTTTGTAACCTTGTAATAAAGTTTGAGCTTGTGTTCGTTCATTACTGTACGCCCTTTCTAGTGTTAATTTTGTTCTTACGTCGTATCAATTAGTGCTTTTAACAAACCGTCGACATCAAACTCACTTACTTCTGAACTCTAGTAACAGGTATTTCCTCAGTAGTTTCCTATCATTCAGTTACAGAAATACCCACTCTTAGAGTGATTCCAGAAATTTTACAAAGAGAAGATCATCCCTTGCATGTTGAGATTAATGTCTATCACAAAAGTGTATTATGGTTTTGTTCGGATGTTAGCTTTTATTTGAAAAATGTTTCATCTTTCCTATGCTGAAAAATGCTAACCAACAGTGGGTATGTACTTGTGTTAAGTGATTTGATTGAGACTGATTTTTTATGACTTGTATTGTGTTAACCTACATGTCTTCCTGCCTTGATCACTCTGGTAATAATGTGATGCTAACCCAACTGTGAAGAAGATTATACAGCTACTATGTCTACCATTTGGTGTATGGAGTCTGAAAAGAAGTTAATCAGTTTACGACCACGACGATCTAACTCGCCAATGAATTAGATGGGCCGTCTGTGCAATTTACATTTAGGCTCATCATATCACAGCCCGGCCCGAATGACTTGAGTTTAGATTTCCAAAATCAGAGTTTGAAGCAGAGCTCAGGCCCATAAATCATAGCCCAGTCCAAGAAGAAGAAATGAGTTAGCTGTTTGACAATAATGTTGAAGAAAAAAGCTACCCATTTCCTCTGGCCTTTCCATTGATGACAAATGAATCCTCTACACTTACTTCTGAACTCTATTAATAGGTATTTCCTCAATGGGTTGGGCTAAATCATCATGAGCTTATGGGATATAATGTATTCCAGATATAGCGATTCGAGCCTAGCACGGGGGGATGCTTTTGACAACACAGTGAGTCCAAAGTCTAGCAGTTAAAGAAAAGCAAGTGTACAAACCTATCTCTTTCTTCTTTTAAATTTATGTAGACATGTTTATTGAGCGCTTCCATGGAAACTCCACAAAGAAACTATTAGTTAAATGATAGTGGAAACATGGTGTTAATGTTTCAAGATGCCTCATTTATTTAATTCTACAGCATCCCTTTTGAGAATTCAGAATCACTATCTCATTTTCATTCATCTTCTCCTCTAGATTGACAACACAAGATTCAAAATCATGGCTGCTTATGCAGCTCTGGTTTCTGTTACGAATATCATGGATACCCTTCATCTTCATCCTCGCCCTCCCATCTCTCTCCACCCTAAACAGGCTGAGTCTCTCACTGAAAAGATCACTTTCCTCCAAAAATTTCTCACTATTTATAATCCCCATCTTGACTACAGCAGAGAAGCCGATCCATTGGAGAGTCGCATTGCAGATGCAGCTTATGCAGCTGAAGACATGATCGAATCCCATATCGTGGATCAGATCACGAGCGATGCAGGAAAGATCAGCCCCGACTCCTTGTACGAAGCTCTAGAGAAGGTGATTGGAGATATGGATCTGATAATGAAAGAAGCAAAGGAAATCCAACAGACTTTGGGTGTGCACACCACCAAGTCAACACCTTCAGATTCTTCAAAGTCTTCACACATAGCCAAGGAGAATATTATGGTGGGTGTTGATGATCTCTTACTTGAAATGAAGGATAAGCTCACTTCTGATCGTCGTGATCTACAGATCATTCCCATTGTAGGAATGGGCGGGTCTGGTAAGACCACTCTTGCTCTGAACATTTATCAAGACCGTCTTACTAAGGAGCATTTTCATGTTTGTGCTTGGGCTACCATATCCCAAGAGTATAACATTCAAGAAATGCTCAAACACATTCTTCATCAGTTAAATAAGGATGTTGGTCAAAATTTGGGTGTTGATGGTTTGGGAGAAATATTGTATAAGCACTTTTTTGGTAGAAGATACTTGATTGTACTTGATGATATGTGGAGTATCGAGGCGTGGGATGGGATTAGGAGGTTTTTACCGGATAACAAAAATGGTAGTAGAATAGTGGTGACGACTAGGCTATCAAACTTGGGTTCTGCTTTATCGAGTTCTAAAAACCTTGAGATGAGTCTTTTGAATGAGGTTGATAGTTGGGAGCTTCTGTCCAAAACTGTGTTCGGGGAGAAAAGCTGCCCTCCAGAGGTGGTGGAAATTGGGAAGAGAATAGGAAAAAGTTGCAGAGGACTTCCATTATCAATTGTTGTGATTGGAGGGCTTTTGGCCAAATCCAATATTACAAAAGAGTTTTGGAAGTCCATAGAGGAAAACTTGAGCTCAATAGTGAATTCGGAGGATGATGAATGGTGTTTTAGAATATTACACATGAGCTATAAGCAATTGCCGGTATATTTGAAACCGTGCTTTCTCTATATGGGAGTTTTTCGTGAAGATGAGGTGATCCGCAGATCAATGCTCGTTAAACTTTGGGCTGCTGAAGGATTTCTAAAACCGAGAAGTGGGAAAAGCTTGGAAGAGATAGGCAAAGTGTGTTTGAAGGAGCTTGTTGATAGAAATCTTGTTTTAATTGATGAGATTGGGATTAGTGGGGAGATAAAATGTTGCAAGATTCATGATTTGTTGAGGGATTTGTGTTTGAGAGAAGCGGAAAAGCAAAGGTTTTATCGTTTTGTAAGAGATGATCCCGTAGCCAAATATAGCGAGCGCCGGGTTGTTTTTCCAAGGTTGTTGACAAGTGAAGTGTTGGAATCTTTGTCGCATGCTCGTTCCGTAGTATGTCATTATAACGACTACGGAGAGGTTCAGCTGCCTCATAATCTTAGATTGTTGAGGACATTCAAGGCACATGATAAAAATATTATGTGTGGTCATTTCCTTGATAATGTGTTTGAATTGGTGAACTCGCGGTACCTTGATGTTACTGTTCACTGGGAGTCCGGATTCCCCGCTTCGGTTAACCTGCTTTGGAATCTGCAGACGTTGGTAATTCACTGTTGGCAGAATCTTGTTGCACCGGTTGAAATTTGGGAATTGCATCAGCTTCGGCATCTAGTTTTTGAGTTAGGCGAGGTGATTCTCCCGGATCCTCCTCGTGGCGACAATGACATTGTTATCATGGAGAATTTGCATACACTCAAAGTAGTGAATAATTTGTTTTTTAATGAGGAGACGGTTAAAAGAATTCCCAACGTGAAGAAATTGTGCCTAAAGTACGACGAGGAACAAATGGAGGGAGAAAATTGTCTCGGCTATCTTCAGTGTTTGAGTAAACTGGAAAACTTCCGCTGCATCACCGAATATGATTGTGTCGAGTGTTGGAAATGGATTAGGTTCCCGCACTCCCTCAAGAAGTTGTATGTTGATGTCTCTTCCAGTCTCGAGTTGGAAGACATATTGCCAAAGATTGGTTCATTGCCCCTTCTTGAGAAGTTTGTATTAACAAATGGTTTCTTCAGGACAGGCAAGTGGGAAACATTTGAAGGCCAATTTCAAAGCCTCAAGTTTCTACAATTGGAGTCTTGTGATGGTTTAGAAGATTGGATTGTGTCGGACAACTCCCACTTTCCGGTTCTCCAGAAGCTTCGTCTTCTTTATATTAGCCAACTGAATGAGATCCCATCGGAAATTGGAGAAATATCGACAGTTAGATCGATTGAATTGGAATATTGTAGTGAATCAGCAGTGGTGTCAGCTAAAAAGATAGTAGAGGAACAAGAGGATTTATACGGAGATCAACTAGACCTTCATGTTCTAGCCAGAGTTTCTAGGAGTGAAGAAGCATTGGCAAGCTTAGCAAGTGTCAACTTTGAAGTTAAAGTGTACGGTATATATTAGACATGTCTATCATGTAGCATCGAAGAGTAGTGTTGGGCTTTTGATTATAAATTTGTAATAAAGTTTGACCTTTTGTTGCTTCAGTATACTACAAACTTTTTGTATTGTTACTCTCGTTGTATAATTGTATTGTAAGTGAAATGTTACTGCAATCCAAAATTCCGTTAGTTATCCTCGATACTATGCTAAGTTTAAGAAGGTAAAGTTAAAAATTTCTAGTACTACTCATTAGTATTTGCACCCGGTTAATTCATAACTTAATCAGGGATAACACAGAAAGGTTTGCATTAGTGCTACTATTGCCTCTTTTTTATCTTATTTTACAATTGATTCAACCTTCCGGTTTGGATAATACTCCATCCGTTCCTTGTTAATAGAGACATTTTTTCGACACGGAATTTAAGAATAGTGGGTTAAGTAGGTGGTGAATAAAGTATGAGAAAATAAAGTAAGAGATGAAGAGAGAATAAAGTAAAAGATAAAGTAACTTTTTTACCAAAAATAGATATGATTCAATTAACTTGGAACTTTCTGAAATAGAAAAATAACTCTATTAACATGAAACTAAGGGAGTAATTTGTACCGCTGCAGCAAAAAGCAGATTCCGTTGCTTTGGCGGTCCCTACATTCATGCACGACGTCATGTGAGTGGGTTCAATCAGGAGTAGGCGTTAACTAGTCGTACCCATGTAATGTTTATAAGATCCCAAAGCCCAATTATTACAACGTGGATATATCATTTTACCAATTAAATAGTGGAGTACTATAAAGCATTACTTTGGGGTCAAAATGCAATAAAAATCAAAGTACTTGTACCAATTATTGACAAGGCCGCTTTTATTAACCAGATGTCAATTGATTGAGCTCTCGCAATTAAATTTCTGAACCCTAGTTCCCAATTGCTTGAACCCAATAATCATCCAATTCATCTCCTTTATTTGCAGGTTAGTCAAATCAAGAGCCGTTTCTATTCCTTCCCTGGTTCAATTTTGTGAATTTTCGGAAATTATTGCTAGCTGTGTAATTGCAATTTTATGTGTAACTAGAGGGGGGAGATGAGCCATATGCGTTTATTTTACGGCAGAAAAAGCTCTCGATTTCGAGGGTTTTTCAATGGTTTATGTACCTTAGTTTTGATCATTATGTTTTACAATCATGAGCATGTATTTACGAAATTCAGCTCAAAAGGGGGATTATCTGGGTTCAGGAGGAGAATGGTTGAATTAGGTGTAGCTTCCAATGTGATTGTAAATGGAACTGATCCTAACTATGTACATAGTGATGAATCTGAGCTTTGTTTGGGGCTGCTCGATCACGTGGGATACGTTAATAGTTGCAAGTTCTTGAAAGCTCGGCCTCAGTGCAAATTAAACGGGTTTTTCGACTACCTGACATTCTACTATTGCGATTGCAACGGCAGCCCTTGGACTTTCTTCCTGCTAGCTGTTTGGCTCACTGCATTGTTCTATCTTTTGGGCAACACTGCAGCTGATTATTTCTGTTGTTCGTTGGAGAAGCTTTCGAGTCTATTGAAGCTCTCTCCGACTGTTGCTGGGGTCGCCCTGCTTCCGCTTGGAAATGGTGCTCCAGATGTGTTTGCCAGTATTGCAGCATTCGTAGGAACGGGAACTGGAGACGTTGGGCTTCATAGCGTGCTGGGAGGGGCAGTGTTCGTTACTTGCATTGTTGTTGGGGCTGTTTCCCTTGCTGTGGCTGATCAGGATGTTCAGATTGATAAAAAGTGCTTTATAAGGGATGTTGTGTTTTTCATATTTACGATTATGGCTCTTCTATTGATCTTGATTGTTGGTGAAGTGACTGTCGGGGCTGCCATTGCTTTTGTAGCGATTTATATATTGTATGCATTTGCTGTTGCTGCTAATGAGATTTTGAGGGAGCAAGTGCAGAGGCTGAAATTGGATGTCGTTAAGCCTTTGCTTCCTGTTAAGGGAAGTGTGTTTTCGGGAGGTCAAGACGATGAGTCTGCATTTGGCTCGTTGCTTGAACTTGAAACCAACGGTGATGGCTCCCAGGCTCGTTCTTCATTACCACAGTGGATGTGGGCCTCAAATGTGGCAATATATTCGAACCAAGTCATGAAGATTCCTGATGGTGAAAAGAATGTGTGGGGATGGAATGAAGAAGACAGAGATGGAGAACAACAATCGGTCTCATGTTCAAAGATATGTGCACTTCTTGAATTGCCTTTGTCAATTCCAAGGCGATTCACAATCCCCTTAGTGGATGAGGAGAACTGGTCGAGGGTGTATGCCGTTGGCTGTGCTCTGCTTGCACCAATTCTTCTCGCTTTCCTATGGAATACACAACAGAACTTTAGTCCTCAAAGTAGAATGGTTTCGTATATATTGGGTGTTTCAGTTGGTTGTGCGCTCTGTTTTTTTGCATATAAGCACACAAGGACGGAACATCCACCACAAAGATTCTTACTCCTGTGGGTTTTTGGAGGGTTTTTAATGAGCATAGTTTGGTTCTATATGATAGCAAACGAGCTCGTGGCTCTGCTTGTTGGATTAGGTATGATTCTTGGTGTTAATCCTTCGGTTCTTGGAGTGACTGTATTGGCTTGGGGAAACTCAATGGGTGATTTGGTATCAAATCTTGCATTATCCATGAATGGCAGAGAGGGCGTGCAGATCGCCATGTCTGGATGCTACGCAGGTCCCATGTTCAATACGCTTATTGGATTGGGAATCTCGATGCTGCTGGGAGCCTGGTCTGAGAAAGCTGGCTCATTTTCCATCCCACAAGATCCGAGCTTGTACTACACTTTGGGATTTATCTTGACTGGACTTATCTGGGCGCTCGTCATTTTACCCCACAATGATATGCGTCCTAGCCAGACGCTTGGAGCAGGCCTCATTGCACTGTATATGATATTCCTCTCTGTTAGGCTGGGATCTGCTGTGGGTTTTCTTTGATTGGCTGCATTCAAATGATGTCATTTGCATCAGGTATATTGTAAATGCGCTTGTATTTGTACATGATCGAGGCGAAAAACTGACATTGGTATACTGTAGCTTGTTTGGGTTCGTCTTGTTGATTTGTGAATGCTACAATTATGAAGCAGGGGTTTTGCCAACACAGTTTTAAAACATATATAACTATGAACTCGCCCACATCATTATTGTCGTACATGCGAAGGTTTTAGTCTCATGTATTTTTTCAACTTTGTTTTGAAGTTCTTTCTTGAGATTGATGCTTGTATTATATTGTATGAACCTTGTAATAAGCTCGTTTCGTCTTTAGTAGTCCGTGTGCAAGTCTAACACTTCATTTCTGCATTTAACATCGTAAGTAAATTGAGCTACAATAATTCAATTCCTACCTAAATTCGATATGATGGGAGGAGTTTTGGCCTGAAGGTGCTTCCAATGGTAAGAACCAGACTTTCCACTTTCCGTATGTTGTGTGTGGCGTGTAACTTACTTTGGCAGGAGAGGCGATGCACTCAAGGGACGGATGGATACATAAATGGGAGATGGGAGCATGGTCACCCTCCAGTTTTGGTATGCTCCTAATCTCAACTGCCCTGTAGTTCTCTCGATCTGATATTCGTTGTACGACAACGCGCAAAGAGCCTTTCTCTTGATTTGAGTCTGCAAGAAAGAGAAGTTATATGCTTTGATCCAATTTTGCAGCCATCACGTAGTATAGTGGATTTTCTCAGCCTGTATATTTTTGTTATATTCTATTTTTATCTTTGAATTGTTTGTAGCTCCAACACCTATTTGAGGTTGCAAACTTCCCATTGTGTGTGTGTGTGAAAGGGATAGAGCTTGATTGAGATGATGCATAAGATTGCTTACATATTATGAAATAAGTATAAGATCTTTTTTAAGGTTATTTGCCTTAAGAGTCAGGGGTTTTGGTTGAGTTAATTTTGATATTTGCTGCTAATCTTATCCAAATGTTACCTAAACTTCTAGGAATAATCATAAACAATTACTTCAAGCATCATTAGAATCTTCTTGTTAGGAATTGAAGTTGTAATTTAGTCATAATTGAAGTGAAAGCACATGCTTTGAACTTAATCATGTGAACGCAACCACAGTATATAAAACAAAACAAAGTTGCATTATTCAAAAGTTTCCCATAAATTCCCCCTTCATATTTTATTTTTAAAATATGTACTACGTAGTATTTTTTTCTCTTATAAGGAATAATATAAATATTAATATGGATACGATAAAATTATATTCCTGACGATTTTATCTATAAGTGAACAAGTGGACCAATAGTCGATATGTTCCAAAATTAAACAGTTGTTATGATTCCTTTATACATTTATTTATATACTACTGCCATTATAATTTCATAATCTGTTTATTCGTATACCATAATTAAAAAACATTTCGTGCACACTAGTCGCATGTGAAATTTGTAAATTCGACAAAATTGAAAATAGTTGTTAGAGCATCTGCATTGGTGCTTGTCGGATAAGTAGCTGCCGTGTCGCTAGCGCGGCGAGTACCATGCTCGTCGTTGTGCTCTTGCCGACGGCACGGACGTGCTCTTGCCAACTAGCATCGCCATGCCGAAGAGCACACTAACGTGGCGCCCTTCGATTGGCCAACGGCAATGCCATTGGCAATTTCTATTTTTTTTAAATCGAAAATAATCCGAAAATAAATAAATACTTCTCAAAAAAAATCAACCTTTTTAAAAATTTTTTTTATAAAAAAAATTATCTCAAAATCATGTATAAATACATACATTCATCATCCATCTTTTACATCAAATTATCTCACTCATACTTCTCTCATATTTTTTTTCATGCAACTCACCTACATCTTCCTCTCTCACTCAAACACTCTCTAAATTCAAAAATGGATCCGATCGAGATCATTGCGGAAGCGAAGCACGAGAAGTGTTTTTTTTAAAATTTTATTAATATAATTATGTAATTTTTAATTTTTAGGATTTTAATTATGTAAGTTTTAATTTGTTAGTAATTTGTAATAGTATTTTCGGGTATTTTTAATGCATTTTAATATTGTGGAAATGGTTTTAGTAATTGAAGTATTTAAATTGAATAATAGAATGGTGGGACCCTTGAATGTAAGAGCATGCTCTTGCAGAAGAGCATAGATGTGAGTGTTGTGCTATTGCAGAAGAGCATGAAATTAAAAATTAATAAATATGGGTTCGGACTCACATCCATGCTCTTACCACCTTTGGCAAGTGCATGGATGTGGATGCTCTTATTCTTACTAGTTACTCATATTGAAAAAAGTGGTGTGTAAGGGTCCTTACACCTCCTTAGTATAAAACACAGCACAAATCATAATCCTTGAATCATTAGATTGGATGGTTATGATAAACTACATTATTTTACTCTGTATTATTTTACTAAATTACATTATTAGATGACACATGACATTAATCTAATTATTAGGTCATAAGATCTAATGGACTACAAGTAATTTGTTTTTGAACAATATTTACCTTATGAATATGAATACTTTCATATTGAAAAAATCGTATATATATTGGCAGGAGTAAAAATTCCATGGTCCTTCAACACTATGGTGGCATAGTGATTTGTGCCTCACCAATAACTCCTTGACAATTGGAAATAAAAAGGGTCCATATACCACATCAATTGACATAAATATGGCAACCTTATATCTAAATTTAGAAGCATCCATTATGAGCATTTTAAGGAAAGTGTAATAAATTAAATTTAGAAATTGTACTATCATATGAATAATGAATTGACTTTAATTAATATACGGAGTACAATTTGTAATACACTAGACATCTCTCTTATAAAATAATAACATTTTATATGAATATTTCATTTCCTTTTAATTTTTAATTTTTTATATTAAAAATTCTTGATTTTTTTACATGCTAATGAATATAATGAAAATTACAATATACTAGTACTATATGCTAACAAAATATAAGTTCATTCATAATTTTTATTTATGTGAACTTTTTCTTATATATAAATACTAAAACAATTAAAAAAAGATCTTATACATAATAATATAATTTTTTTTACATGAAAAGTAACACAATATGATTATTTTTATGTGCATAATATTATTGTATTATGAAATTAATATGCATATAAAATTGTACTAGTATATTAACGTTAATTCATTATTCATATGATATAATTTCTATATTTAATTTATTATACTTTAAATGGATGTCTTAAATTTAGATATAAGATTACCAAATTTATATCAAGTGATGTGAGATATAGACCCTTTTCATTTTTAATTGTCAATAAGTTATTAGTGAGGCATACTAAATCACTATGCCCTCATGGTGTGGAAGGACCATATAATTTTTATTCGTGAGGTATTGGCATACTACTCTCATAATTTTAAAACGCAACTTGACTTGGATGGTTTAGTAAATAAAACAAAAACAAAAAAAACCCACACCTAATTTATACTCCATACTCCATCTGGAGTACTAGTGGTAGTATGAAATAAGCAAACACCTTGATTTAAATTAAATACTACTCCTCAATATAGAAAAAGAATAGAAAATAAGAGTATCTTTAAATATTATACCCCCACAAATGGCGGCCACCACGTGGCCCAATCAAAACCCGCCAACCACTCATCACTCCCACTTTATAGGGCCCGCTTTACCGTCGTCGAATATTCATTCCCACTCTCAGTCTCTCCCACAGAATGACGCCGCCACCAAACACGCCCTTACTCTCTCTCTACTTCATCACTCTCTCTCTCCTCCTCCTCCCCTCCTCCGCCGCCCAGGAGACCTTCATCGTCCACGTCTCCCACTCTCACAAGCCCCTCACATTCTCCACCCATCGCCACTGGTACTCCAGCATCCTCCGCTCCCTTCCGCCGCACCCCCGCCCCGCCAGGATCCTCTACACCTACGACCGCGCCGTGCGAGGCTTCTCCGCGCGTCTCTCCGCCGATCAGGCCGCCGCATTGCGCAGCGTACCTGGAATCGTCTCCGTCGTCCCCGACGCGATTCGCCAGGTTCACACCACTCGAACCCCCAAATTTCTAGGTTTAGCCGATTCGTTCGGTCTGTGGCCGAATTCCGACTACGCAGATGACGTAATCGTCGGCGTTTTGGACACCGGTATCTGGCCGGAGCGGGAGAGCTTCTCCGATGAAGGCCTCGGCCCCGTACCGGAGCGATGGAAGGGGAAATGCGCGGATTTCCCCGATTTCCCGGCGACATTGTGCAATAAGAAGATTATCGGCGCCAGAGCGTTTTATTTAGGTCACGAAGCTGCTAGAAACGAATCGGCGGATGAATCGATGTCGCCGAGGGATACGGAAGGCCACGGCACGCACACAGCGTCGACGGCAGCCGGAGCGGTGGTGAGGAACGCGAGCTTGCTCGGATATGCGAAGGGTGACGCTGGAGGAATGGCGATTAAGGCGAGGATCGCGGTCTACAAAATCTGCTGGACGGAGGGATGCTACGATTCTGATTTATTAGCTGCCTTTGAGCAAGCGATTGAGGACGGAGTGGACGTGATCTCGCTTTCCGTCGGCGCTACCGGATACTCGCCGCAGTACGATGAGGATTCCATCGCGATCGGAGCTTTCGCAGCGACGGAGAAGGGAATCGTCGTGTCCTGTTCCGCCGGAAACTCAGGACCTGGCTCCTACACTTCCGTCAACATCGCGCCGTGGATTTTGACCGTCGGAGCTTCGTCGCTCGACCGCGAGTTCCCCGCCGATGTCGTTCTCGGCGACGGCAGAGTGTTCGGAGGCGTCTCTCTCTACTCCGGCGATTCGCTCGGCGAATCGATGCTTCCGTTGGTTTACGCGAAGGATAGCGGAAGCCAGTACTGCTACACCGGCGAGCTCAATTCAACGAAAGTCGCCGGAAAAATCGTGATCTGCGATCGCGGCGGCAATTCGAGAGTGGATAAAGGAAAAGCCGTCAACGTCGCCGGCGGCGCCGGCATGATCATGGCAAACCTAGACGATTCCGGCGAAGAGCTCCTCGCCGATGCGCACTTCATCCCCGCCACAATGGTCGGAGCATCCGCCGGAAACCAAATCCGATCCTACGCGAGCTCAGATCCAAATCCAACCGCCACAATCGTCTTCAAAGGAACCGTCATCAGCAATTCCCCTTCCGCTCCCCGTGTCGCCTCGTTCTCGAGCCGCGGCCCGAGCTACCGCACCGCCGAGATCCTGAAGCCGGACGTGATCGGCCCCGGCGTCGACATCCTCGCCGCCTGGACCGGCCACGTCGGCCCCACGGGCATCGAAACCGACGCGAGAAGAGTCGAATTCAACATCATCTCCGGCACGTCGATGTCGTGCCCCCACGTCAGCGGCCTCGCGGCGCTGCTGAAGAAGGCTTATCCGTCGTGGTCACCAGCGGCGATCAAGTCGGCGCTGATGACCACCGCTTACAATGTGGATAACACGGGGAAGAATCTCACGGACCTCGCCACGGGAGGTGAATCCAATGCCTACGTCCACGGGGCGGGCCATGTCGACCCGAACCGGTCATTGGATCCCGGTTTGGTTTACGATTTGGAAACCACAGATTATTTGGGGTTCCTCTGCACAATTGGATATGATTCGAAGAGGATTTCCGTGTTTTCGAAAGATGCTTCTTCTCTGGATTGTGATACGTTGGGATTCAAGAATCCTGGAAATTTGAACTACCCTTCGTTTTCGGTTGTTTTCAGCGGCGGCGAGAGCGTGATCACGTACAAGAGGACGGTGAAGAACGTCGGGAAGGCGGCGGGCGCGGTGTACGAAGTGGGAGTGGCGGCGCCGCCGGGGGTGGAGGTGAGTGTGTCGCCGAGCAAACTGGTGTTCGGTGAGAATGAGGAGAAGTTATCGTACGAAGTCACGTTCAAGAGCAGCGCTGAAGCCGTGGATGGAGCCGGATTTTCGGTCGTGGATGGAGAAAGGTCTGCATTCGGGTGGCTGGAGTGGAGCGACGGCGATGGCCACCGTGTGAGGAGCCAAATCGCGGTGCTGTGGAAGGAGAGCAGCGGCGCGGCGGCGGTGGCGGCAATGTGAAGTTGTTGATGGGATTGTTGTGGTCTGTTGTTGTTGTTAATCTTGTGTGTAAAATAAGGATTTAAAAGCAAAGGGAGAGGTTGTTTTCATGTAGGATTTGAGATTCTTGATCAAGATTATGATTATTGGAGGTTGTTGTCTGACTTTATTAAAAAGAATGTGTTTGTTGCTTTCTCATAAGTAAGGTTGTTTTTCGATCAATTCAATAATAATTAAATCGATTAATTGAAACAAATAACAACCCACTAGATAATTAGAATCTAACTTTAATGATCATAAAGTAAATTGACTTCTAAATTTCCACTGCAAGTATCTAATCTGAAAAATTAAAAGTTTCCACACAATTAGCTTTAGATTTTTATAAAATTATTTAGATTTTAATCAAGATATGATTATCACATATTAAACCGAATTCATGATTACCATTAAACTATGTTTATCAGCAACCACCCAATTGAACCATACCATCTACTTTTTTAATATTTAATTAATTTTTATATCCTCCACATCATCTTTCACATCATCTATATTCATCCAATAACTATACATTTTTTTATGGTTTATCTTACATGAAATATTACTATTACACAATAAAATTTATAAATATTACAAATGACAAACTAAAAATTATTAAAACAAACAAATAAAAAATATATGAAATTATACTAAAGAAAAAGGAAAAGATGAAATTTTTGTGTACAAAACTATAACGAGTGTGGTCTCTATTTATAGAGAATGAAAATTATGAATTTTAATATAATTTTTATAACTTTTTTAACATAATATAGTAAAAGATATATAAATTCTATAAAAGCAAAATATCAACCAATAATTTTTATGCCACATGGCACAACTTCATTGGCTGAATCAAAGAATGACATGGGCAACCAAGTGGTTGGAGGTTGCCCACCATGCAAACCACTGTTGAAGTGAGAGGGAGATCTTCAATTACATTTTTTTTTCTTTTTAATTGCATAATGACATGGGGGTCGGCCTTCACCCACCGATAAACTAGGTCTTAGAGTTAGCGCAATTTGTAGAACTAGAAGCTTTTGCTCAATCTATGCTAAAAGGATATCTTTTTTTAGGGATTTTCATTGGAGATTAGAAATAGATGGACTCTCTATAGTATCCATTTTACTAACAGAGTTCATCACTACTTTAGTGGCTTGGCCGGTTACTCGAGGTTTTCAATTATTTAATTTCTTGACGTTAGCAATGCACAGTGGAAAAATAGGATTATTTTCTTATCGCGAGTTAGAATCAATTCCCGTTCAATAACAAGCCTAAACGTGTTTTCTCCGGGTATCAAAGACAGTGATAGCGGTATAGACTATTACTATAAAAGTAGACAACAAATTGTCGCTTTGGCCGAGTGGTTAAGGCGTGTGCCTGCTAAGTACAGGGGTTTCCCCGCGAGTGTTCGAATCACTCAGGCGACGTTTCTCTTTTCAATTTACAAAAATAATTTCCAAACAGAACTCAGAAGCCCAAGCCCAATTCATCTGTGGTCTTTTTTCAGCTCAAAATCAATCTCTAACTCACTTAGGCCCAATGCTTAATTGGGGTAAACTTTTTGTTTGTGCAGAAATGAATATTTATTGGCCGTGTTATTGAGTATTTTTTTCATAAAATACTTTTGTTAAATAAAAAATTTTAATTAAATTTTTGACATAAAATATATTTTTTTATTTATATACAAACAATTTTAGACTATAATTTGAATTTTGAAGAAAAAGAAATCCAAAATATTCATAGAGAATTGAATATTACGTTTGAATTGAGTACTTAAAAAAATAGACTAGTACTACCATTTTGGATCGTCCAACAAAATTAGACTATTTCAAAAAATGAAAATTTTTAAACCAATACTAATCATACGCATCATTCTAAATGTAAAACCTCCAATCCACTAACACTATTTCCATCAAATTTTTTCTCCTTCACTCTTGTTAACAATTATGAACTAAAATCTTTCATTTACAATTTTGTCTCTCTCCCTCTTTTCTTTTTTTTTTTTATGGAGGAAGTATTCCCTCCATCCCATTAAATGTGTAACATTTGCTTTTCGGCACAAGATTTTATGTAGTGTTGTTTTGTGAGTTAATATAAAGAGAGTAAAGTAAGAAAAAAGAAAAAGTAGAGAGAATATTGTTTCTATTTTGTTTCATTTTTAGTGGAACAGATAAAAAGGAAAACTGTTCATTTCTAAAAGACAGATGGAGTATTTGGTTTGCAATAGTATTTCATTGGGAAGTGTTTCTTCTCATGCATTGCGCAAGGTCAAATTTTCGAAATTGGTGTACTCAACAGAGCTGTATTTATTTTAAGCCTGTGTCTTTGTATACCTACTCAAATTAATTACCATCACAGATTCATAATGTGCTATTTTTCCTTCTAAAATTAATCGCATAAAATTAAATCCGACCAAAATTTTGAAATGGAGGCTTTGATCTTGAAATAAGTTTCTTGTATCATCAATTAATTGTATTTTAATTGTGTAAAGTTTGGATTTGTAATCATGTCTTGGCATTGCTTATGTGTTTGTTTGCTACAAACAAAGTGATTAATTTTTATGATCATTAAGCTGCAATTATTGAACCTACTTCTGTTTTATTGTGTGGATGGAAGAATAGTATACTACTCTTGTCACTTCAACCATAATTTATTTTTGTTGCTCAATATTTTAATCATCAAATTAATCAGTGCTTCTTCCTAAATATTATACCATGGATAGAGGTGTCCACGGTTCCGGTTTTAGAAATTGTCGAACCGGAACTGAACCGTGAGGATGTTTCGTGGTTACGGTTTCGGTTTCGGTTCTAAACCGGTGGTTTTCCAACAGTTTTTCACGGTTCCAAATCGCCGGTTTTTTGCAGTTCCGGCTTAGTTTCATGGTTTTTCGGTGCTTTTTTGCGGTTCTGGTACAGTTTCGGTTCGAAAATATTTAAATCTGAACTGAACCACGGTTCAAAAAGCTACTGTTTCGGTTCGGATAAATTTTCACAGTTTCGATTTTAATCACCGTTTCAGTAAACTTTGGGCAAGTTTTATTGTGAATGTCACTTTACTGTAAAATAAAACAAAATACACCAATAATTAAAATATGCAACATAACTATCTTGATTAGTAAATAAAAACTGAAAAAGCCAATATTTGTCCCAATCTTCCCATGCCTTTCCACTGCAATTCCCAATGCTTCTCAGTTCTCATCCCAACGGTGCCAAATTTCAACTCTCATTCAATTCCCTCTTATCCAATTTCTCTTTCTAATAAACATGGAATATTCCCTCTTATCCAACTTCTCTTTCTAATAAGTTTTTCAATTTATAAAACATAAAATTTTGATTTATTCAAAATTATCTTATGATAAAAAACACCAACAAAGACGGGTGTTTAATATCTTGATTTGCCTATAATTTAACTGAAAAGATTTGCGAACAAATTCAATTAAACTTCATGACATTTTGACCTATTTTAAGACATCGAACTGATTTGAATTAGATTGTTATCATTGCGTGCAGGTTTCATGTTATTGCATGTAGCAAAGTTCCTATAGTCACAAAAATCATACTCCGATCTTTTTATTAAAAATAGAAATTTTTTCATTTTGGTTATTTTTTCTAAAAGTAGAATTTTTTGTTTAATTAAAGAAATTGACTGTTTAATTTACTAACACTACTTCCACTGCTTTTCTTTCTTTTTTTCTCTTATTTTACTTATTTTTTTTCTTCATTTCTCTTACTTTATCTAAATTTCCATTAAAACATGTTTCATATCTAAAGTTTTTATTTTAAAGAGACAGAAGGATTATGGTATCATGAATAATGGAGATTTATACTGAATAGGGAAAAATATTAGTTGTAATTGAGTCTAAAAACAATAACTTTCACAATCATTTCATTTTATAAGAATCTACTCATGAAAATATAAATTTTCTATTCTAAATGCAACTAACTGTCACATGATGTCATTTTGCATAAAATGCTCTTAGATTTGAATTTTCTATTGAGTCTAAAAATAATAACTTTCAAATGATTTCATTCTGTAAAAAAGTGCTCAAGATTATATGAATTTTGTACTGAGTCTAGAATCAATAACTTTCAGATGATTTCATTCTGTAAAAAAGTGCTCTTGATTATATGAATTTTCTACTGAGTCAAGAATCAATAACTTTTACATGATTTCATTTTGTAAAAAATTGCTCTCGAGTCTATTAATGTTCTATTGCCTAAATTTATACAATAGATTACCCCAATTTTATTTCAAGGTGACCTATTGAAATCTCTACATGATGAAAAACATTAAAATAATTGTAAATCATTTAGACATCCAAATATATAGAGATAAAAGTTCAATGAAAAATAAAATTTTTTTATCAAAAAGTAACGGTAATTCATTTATCTGGAGATAGAAGTTGGACAACAACATATATTCTCTTCATTCCACTAGTGTTGCATCATATTCCTTTTTAGATCAATCACTTTACAATTCAACCATTTCTATTTAAACAAAATCCAATCCATTTAAGGTGTATTTCTTACTTCATAATCTCTTTTATTCTTCTATTGTTTATCTTCGTTATCTTTTTTTACTTTATTCACATTAAACTAAACTCACTAATTATTTATCTTTTTTTCAACAGAAAGTGAAGGAACATTTAATACAATTTGCCAAAAAAAATTTGAAGCTCTATATATTTACGAAAAATGCCCTAGCTCATGTAACGTAAATAGTTATGATAATGTCACACCACCAAACTTTATCCCTATATATATAAAAGCACTATAACCACTCTATATGTCAACACTTTTCTCTCTCCATTTCCACCCAAAATATGTCTTCCGAAACTGCCCCCCTCAACCCAAAAACCCTCAGCCTCCGCCGCAACTCCGCCACCCCCTTCCGGTGGAGCCTGGGCCGCAGACGGCCTAGGCTCCCCACCGTTCGCCTCGGCGGGAAAAGGCCCCGCCACGGCCTTTCCCTGCCGAGGCTCTGCAAGAAGGCCAAACTCAAGTGGCTAGAGCTCAAGTATATGAGCATCCTCAAAAAATTGAAGAATTACTATAAAGGATTCATGAAGGATTTGATGGAAGGGAGCACTGCAATTGAGTCATATCAGCAACGGATGTTTCTAGAAGCTTCTTTCGGTATTCCAGTTATGGGCCTTTCAATGAATAGTTATCACTCAAGTAATTAATCCACATTGGTATGTGAAGTTAATTTGAGCTCAGATTTCTCTATTACAAATCGTGTTTTATGCATAGTGGCTAGTTGAGATTTTCGATGATTTTGAGGAATTGTAAGAATGCGATTGTAATTAATAATTATGTTTCAGTTTTTCAGAAATAAATTGGAGATCTGTCACTTTAATTCTTTTGTATACTATAAAAGTGATTGACAAGTTATTTAATTTCAGATCATGTACAAATACAGGTAGTATTTTTTTTTCTAGAAATTTTCTTCTTATATGAGGTTGTTCAGACAACGAATCTTATAGTAATTAATGAGGCACAAATCAATAGAGTCAATGTTGATTAATCTTTGAAGCTAGTTTCAAGTTACAAGAAATTGAAAAATTAAAATAAACTATATTTGTTAATTTAACCAAAATAATGTGCAAACAGCTATACTGCACATGTATATCAAAATTGTAGTTCCCCACAGCTAATTATGGTATATATATTTTCATTATGTGTGTAGTATATTAAATTATTTTGATAAAATAGTATTATAATCAAGATCGATATATTTAATAGGCTTAATTGAAATGAAAATTTTGCACAAGGCACAAATTCAGCGAATTTCCAGCCGATATTCCGATTATTGATATGGTATAGTTATTTTTTTTTCATGTGAGCAATCAGCCAATCACATATAATTAATTTATAGATTTTGTAATTAATTTATTGATTTGTAAAATTGATATACAAAATCAGAATTTAAAGAAAGTTTAGAAATTTATATGGAAAAATTGAGTTATATTTCAATGCATCGTTTTACAAATTTGGAAATATGTGCAAAAAACACGTACTATAATATAATACTCCACAATTGATTTCCAAAAATTAGTTTATTTTATAACTTGAAAATGACAAAAAAAAAAAAGACACGCAACATAATTAAAATTAGAAAAATCACCTATCATTTAGCCACTAATTTAAGTTTCAATAATGTACCAGAATACATGCAGAAATATTATTTATTTACGATAAATATTAATCAATCATTGAACTAAATATAAGAAAGTAATCTGACTATATCATCAGTGCTTCCGTCATCTTTATATTTTGATCCAATATTGCCTTTTCTCAATTATAAAGCTATGTCACTGTCGTGTGCTTATTTTAATAAATCTTTGTCGTCAAGTATATAGATGATAGGGTCCTCGAGTTAGCAAATCTCGCCGAAGATCATCTCTAATATCATATCTTTTATTTTAGTTAGTTATTTGATTTACATATCTTTTGTAATCTTTTTATTTATTTATTTTGCTTGCTTAGCAAGATAGGTTTTAGAGTTTAGAATTCTATAAATAATAGAATTCTCTATCATTTTGATTCATTGAGAATTAAGAAATAAAATACTTCTTTTCTCATTCTTGTTCCAAAACCCTAGAACTTCAACTAGGTGTGTTTATCATATTTTCCGATCAATATCTGTCGTACGCGTGCTCTTTTTGCATCGATAGAACCTCACGTTCTATCAATTGGTGCTTTCATTGTTTACTCTTCCTCCATACCATTCCACCCCTCAAATCCCCTCAAATCTCACGCAACAATCCCTCCCAAAATTCATTCCCTTATTCCTTTCACCCCACTATCAGTGGCGATGGAAACAATCACCAACAACGCTCCACCACCGTTGCATGAATATTCCTACCAGGTTCACAGGAAAATAGAGGAATCCCTCGCCAAGCTCACAACTGCCATTACCGTGGCGAGACAGAAGGAGCCGCCGGACCAGCCGCCGGTTGCAACACCTCAGCGGAGCTGGCCTCTTCCGCCGTCGGTCACAAAATCACCTCTGGGTATCAAACCTTGGGCCGTGCCACGCCTCCACCTCGAGCCACCACGTTTCGACGGAGAGAATGCTCCAGATTGGATCTGTAGGATCCAAAAGTACTATAATCACCACTACACACCACTAGATGATCGTCTTTATCTTACGCAATATCTCTTCGATCACCCAGCATCAGATTGGAGAGAATATTGGGTGGAAAATAACAAAGGAAAGGGTTGGGATGACTTCTTGCTAGCCGTTAAGCAGCGATTTGATCCCGATTTATATGACTACGTCGGTCGATTGGCTACTCTCAGGCACACTTCTACCGTCGAAGCCTATCAAGCATCGTTCAAATCATTGCTACAAAAGGCTTCGCACATCAGGGAGACGACGCTATCCTCTTTGTTCATTGCGGGCCTCAAACCCCCACTGAAACACATAGTACTGATGCGACGGCCTAGCACACTCAAGGAAACTTTCACCATCGCACAGCAATTAGAACAGCGGCAACCCAATTGCACAACAGCGTTTCCTGTCGTGAACCAGGAGCCCAATTGCCTGCCATCGCAGCAAAAGGAGGAGGTCACACAAGAGGTATTTGCTCCGAAATTCTCTGAAGAGGCAGTTTCATGTGTGGTTGAGAAGAATATGTTAGATGTTCTGCCTTCAATTGTTGACAATCAATTTGTTGCTCGTCCTTTGAACGCGGAGTCTAGCAATATTTTTGCTAATGGGAGTAGTTTAAATTCAATTGTGTGTGATGGGAATATGAACCAGAATATGGGATCGGCAAATTGTGGTGTTTCTAATGAACTTGGTTTTGATCCAATGGATGCAATAAGAGATGTTGATCAATTCCTTGGATTTGGTAGCCCAAAGTCTTATTCTGGGTGGAGTTTTGATGCTGAATTGCCACTTCCAAACTGCAATAGGGGCGACGGAAAATTTCCGGTTGAGGCTCGGCATATTCGGGATATTTCTGGCGAGGCAATAGGTGTTCCTGTGGTTTATAATGATAATCACACGGAGACAAATTTTTATGAACAGGCAGTGGCGATAGATTCCTTAGCCACTGCACAATCTAATCTTGATGATGCTGCAACAATTTGCCTCATGGAAGAGATGGTGTTCGCTATGAAGGGGGACGGACATAACATGGCCCCAGATTCTCATTTTGTTGAGCACATCGCTGGTGTAGTAGATGGTTATTTAGTTCACCACAAAACAAGTCACTCTGATGATCCCGGCAACGTTTCAAAATCCCAGAAAAAGTGTCACTGCTGCCGGAGAGTGAGCAGGCAACGGACATCATACGTCGCGGGTGAGAAAGTTTCGGCTAGTGAGATTCTGGTCAATCCAATAAGACATACACCGCAAAATGCCTCGTCCACACGCACATGGCGCCCCCCACCGTCACGCACCGAGGCAGCAGTGCGCATTGCTGAGGTAAATTTCAGCTCCACCTTCAATTGGTCGAATTTGCTGCATTTGGACGTTTCTGAGAATGCATTTAGTGGGAGATTTGCGATCGGTTTAGGCTGTGATGTGAATCTTAGACACCTTAATCTTGCACACAATTGGTTTAAAGAGCAAGAGCTCTTGCAAGCTGTTATGCTTTCTGGTTTTGAGTATTTGAATTTATCAGCTACTAATGTGATTGGTGAGATTTCTTGTAATGGCTCCCATTTGAGTAGTTTGAGGATTCCGGATTTATTTGTGGGGCTGCTCTCTTTGGCAACTGGGAGTCGGAGCAAGGCCTCAATGTGGGCAATGGAGCAGAGTTCTAGTACAGAGGAGCTCACTATCTCGAGTGCCTTCTCGTTCCACACAGATGTGATGCCACCTACGGTGGATGTGAGCCGGGTTGGTGTAGAGGTTGCTAGGCCATTTACCCTTATTGAAAGGATTGTGCAAATCTATAGTGCTACTGCCAGAAATTGGGAGAAAACACCTATTGAAAATGCTGTCAATGTAGTATTTGCTTACGCCAAGTTGATAGAAGAATACAATAATGTTAGCAATGATCAGTCTAAATCTACAGCTACAGCCAACCGAGTAGGGACTGCCTTAGTTCTACTCCAGTTACACTTTCTCGTCGCAGCTTTCCCTACTGGCCACTGCTATTATGATTTCCATTTTCACTTTGAGGACGAGCCGCCTCTATTCTTCTTTCATGACCCACCTTGAGGTCAAGGTGGTTTTCAACGGCGGGAGAGTTGATAGGGTCCTCGAGTTAGCAAATCTCGCCGAAGATCATCTCTAATATCATATCTTTTATTTTAGTTAGTTATTTGATTTACATATCTTTTGTAATCTTTTTATTTATTTATTTTGCTTGCTTAGCAAGATAGGTTTTAGAGTTTAGAATTCTATAAATAATAGAATTCTCTATCATTTTGATTCATTGAGAATTAAGAAATAAAATACTTCTTTTCTCATTCTTGTTCCAAAACCCTAGAACTTCAACTAGGTGTGTTTATCATATTTTCCGATCAATATCTGTCGTACGCGTGCTCTTTTTGCATCGATAGAACCTCACGTTCTATCAATAGAACACAACTCAAAATAAACAAGTAGTACTATATTCATCACAACTCAGGATTAAATTTACAACATACAGCCAACTTCCAATATATTACGATTGTACTAATAAATTTCGAAAATTCATGAATTCTGATCGATTTTAGTTTTTATTTTAGTAACTTAAAAAGAGAGACGGATAGATAGTGAAATATGAATTAGTTTGTAATTATCTAATGTCGATTTTTGTGAAATTGTGTTTAATATGATAATTTGAAAATCAAACAGGGACATTAATATCTAATGAGTTAAATCATGTTGCATGTTAGTACACAAAATGACATGGCTTAGTTGTAAAAATTAACAATACACTACTCGCTGTATGATATTTTTCTTTTTTTTCAATCTATTCTGAAAAGTAGGAATATTCTAATTTTGAAAAAGAAATTCTCTCTAATGAATTAGGATCTATTCTTTACTAATAATATTTTTAAAACTTTTAATATCTATCTCTCTCATACTTTACCAATTATGTATCAAAATTCATGTCAAACCAAATGTTCATATTTTCGAAGACAGATGGAGTATTTTACAGTACATAACAATTGATTTTTCCACTGAAATAATTGCAAATAGATCTAAATTTCGTGATTTTTTATTCTGGCGTTTAAATTTGGTGATATTGAACGAAGTTGACACTTACGTATCCCGTATTTATCAATTCCCATATCTTAAAATGTTGTTATCATCATATTCACTAGGCTTCGGTTCTCCTCTTTACCGCCTGAGAGATCTTAGAATGGTGTATGCTAATGTCGAAGATGAGGTGATTCATTACTTTCTTGCATCGTGTCCCAATCTTGAGAAGTTGCACATACATTACTCTCGTATCACAGAGAATATTAAAGTTGTTGATCCACCAAGCTTGAGAGTTGCATAAGAAGTTGCAACGAGCTCCAGAATCTGGAAAATGCTGCAAGTCTTATTTCATTGACATTCGGGGAGAGGAAAATAATTTGGTTTTTAAGAGAGTTCCGAATCATTATGAGTTAACTATTGTTGATAATATTTATATTTCCTTTGTTTTACAATCCAAACAATACTCGAGTTATTCAGCTCAGCTGGAAAAACTGATATTGGATTTTAGCTCGCTGATAAGAGTAAAAATACATATCTTTATTCTTGTTCATATAATGTTGGAGGAGTAATTTAGTTTAGAGAAAATATTTGAGAGGAGAATTGGTGGAATGTACTCCCTCCGTCCCATTGAAGATGACTCACTTTTCTTTTTAGTTTGTCCCAACTAAGATGATCCATTACTTAAAATGGAAACACCTTTATCTCTATTTTATTCTCTCTTTCTCTTACGTTACTCTCTCCTCTCAACACACAAAATAAATTTGCAGAAAATCTCGTGCCGCCCAAGAAAGGGGTCATCTTCCTTGGACGAAGGGAGCATGAGAAATGATTTAGGAGATGTTGGTGATGTAAGAAAACTAAGGAATACTTATTTTTTAAACTTAAGTTGTGCAAAATGGTACGAACTCTAACATATTTATTGGCATTCCTAACTCATTCTAGAATTCTCTATTTAATTATTTTATATTCTAAATATCTATATTTTTTTCTATAAAAATCTTGATATTTTCTTAAATAATATCTATAGTCTAGAGAATTTTTCTAAAATATCTAAATATTTTAATACTTACTTATATGTAGAGAATTCTATATGATATCTAGATATTGTATAATATATATTTTCATTACAAAATCAAATTTATTTGTTAATATTCTAATAGAGTTGTTGGAACTTATCAAGATTGGTCCATTGATTAAAAGGGTTGCCATTGATACTGAGACTAAGATTGTGGCATCCACTCGAAACGAAGCAATAGAGCGTGCCAGCCATCTTGTATGTATCTAGCTTTTTTAAGCAAAAGCCATTGTGGCATGATAAACTTATAATCGAACTTAGTATGTTAGTTTCTAATTTATTTGTAGGGAAATATGACTGATTTTATTGGAGAATAAAATGACTGATTTAGTATAGTGGGTATTTTTAATCTTTATTTGTGTGCAAATTTTTTTTGATGCCGATTTTCTTTGTTCGATCGGTTATTGCAACATCAGTATACAACATGTTTGTGTTCGGTTATTATCATCAATCTAAGACTATCTAACTAGTGCTTCATTTCTAAATAATTAAATATAATAATTGTGCATTCCAGTTGAATGAAAAACAAAATACACCAAAAAAAAATGTAATCATAACAACTTGATTGCATAAATCAAAACTGATAAATCCAACATTTGTCCTAATCTATTATGCCTTTCGACTTGAAATTCCAATGCCATCTCATTCATCCCTATGTTCCGAATTTTCAAAATCACATTAATTCACTCCTATCCCATTGACTCTTGAATGATGAATTTTCTATTGTGTCTAAAAACAATAACGTCCACATTATAAAAAAATTACTACTATTGATTATACTATGAATTATCTATCGGCTGTATTTTCATATTGGGTCACCCCAAATTTATTTCGAGGTGAGAACATGAAAACTCTACATGCTATGATTGGAAATACATTCGAACTAGCCACGATGAATTAATATGTCGAACAATTTTTCCGTACTTCAATTAATTCTTCAAAAACTAACAACCTTGTAAAAAAACGAAAACTAATTTAAAATCCATATATTTCAGGTAGAAGTTCGATGACAAGATAAATATTTCATTTTTTTTTGGTAATTTACTATTTAGAGGTAGAAGTTAGATGACATTCATGCATTTAATACAGTTTGCTAAAAAAATACTCCCTCCGTCATATTGAAGATGACTCACTTTCCTTTTTAGTTTGTCCCAACTAAGATGACCCATTACTTAAAATGGAAACACATTTATCTCTACTTTATTCTCTCTCTCTTACTTTACTCTCTCCTCTCAACACACAAAATAAATTTGCACAAAATCTCGTGCCGCCTAAAAAATGGGTCATCTTTCTTGGGACGGTGATAGGGACCTGATATTCTATTTTATTCCGGAAGGGAGCTGATATTCTCTCTGTATATTTATTTAGTTTATTTATGTTTTAGTATTATTTAGTTATTATGATTTTATTTACTTTCCATAGTGGTTAGGATTTGATTTGCTTTCCTAGTTTATAGAAGATCTTTTTGTACCACACATATTTATAATATGTGTGGAGTCTTTTATTATTATCAAGCAGAATGAATTAAATTAATATTTATCATTTTCTCAAACACGATTTCTCCCTCTTGGAGAAAACCGATATCTCCCTCAATCTCTCTCAAATTCACGCTAATCACCCCTTTTCTTCAAGATAGGCAATTAAAGCCTATCAGACGGATGGAGTATTTAAGGAAGCAACCGTCTCATCAACATATATTTACAAAAATGCCCTCAGATATATATATGTAACGTAATAAAAATGTCAAACCACCAAACTTTATTCCTATATAAAAATTCTATTCCACTCTTCAATTTCATCCCAGCAAAATAAAAAGATATGTCCCTCAACCAAAAAAGCCTCACCCTCCACCGCCACTCCGCCACCCCCTTCCGGTGGAGCCTCGGCCGCAGACGTCCTCGGCTCCCCACCGTTCGTGTCGGCGGGAAAAAGTCTCGTCACGGCTTTTCCCTGCCGAGGCTCTATAAGAAGGCGAAACTCAAGTGGCTTGAGCTCAAGTATTTGAGCATGCTAAAAAAGTTGAAGAATTACTATAAAGAATTGGTGAAGGATGTGATGCAAGGGAGTGGCACAATTGAGTCATATCAGCAATGCATGCTTCTAGAAGCTTCTTTTGGTCTTGGTAATCCGGTTATGGGTGTTTCATTTCATTAATGGTTATTATATGGGTAGCCAACATTGATGATAGAGAGAATAATAAAGTTTGAACTTTATTTTTTTTTATTACAAAGAGTATCATGCATCATAGCTAATTGAAGTGGCATATTTTTGTCCATTTCTTTTATAATTTTGAGAAATTATAATAATGCTATTGTATCTATGTTTTAAAAATAAAGTGAGAGCATGTGCAAGATCTATCACCTTACTTGTTTATATAAGTTATGCAAACAAATATAAGCATTTTTTTCTAAAGATTCTTCTTACATTAGCGTATTTCTATGAACTATTTACATTCAAATCTGTATGAGTTCAATATTTTCTTTCACATTTTGTTTTACCGAGAACATTAGTATATGTTTAGTTTTATAAGTAGCAATTAGCAATTAATAATGCCCCCTCCCGAATTTTCATAATAAATTCTACCACCATAAAAATGGGCTTTATTGAGTAATGGTAATGCTTGTTAATTATCGAGTATCTTCAACTAGCACATGTCCATGTTATCAAGCTTTCCGAAGCCATTGTGACATGATAATCTGATAAGTATAATCGAACTTACCATATGTTAGTTTCTAATTTATCATGGATTATGCAGCTCATTCATACGCCCTTTGGTATCTCTAATCTTTTTGTATATCAATTTACTATTTGATTCCGATTTTCATTGCGTACTTATGGCAACATCAATATACAACATGTTTGTGTTAGTTATTATGTCTTTGAGTAAAGTCATGTTTTGTGTAAAATGTGAATGCGTATATTAAAGCTAGATAATGAATAGTGCAAATCAAAATGTTTTGGCTTGGATAGGGCGTCGATACGAGAGTTGCGGCCTAATACAGAAAAAGAAGGGAATGAATGTGATGGCGTGGCCGGAGTCGGAGGGGCTTCCCATTGTAAATGCCCTAACAAATTGTTACAAAATAAATTCGCTCATGCAACGGCTATCCCAAGTGCAATTGTCTTTAATTAGTACATATAATTATATATTATTGCAATTAAATTAATTAATAAAATCCGTCCCAGTGGCGTATCCAAGATTTTTAATATGGGGGTGCAAAAAATAGTTATAACGATTTAAAGTTTCAAATTTTAGCTAATCCTTTTAGTTCTATTTGTTTTTGTTTTCACAATATTTCTGTTTTTTTTTTAAATATTCTCTGTATTTTTTAATTAAAAAAAAAGGAATTAAAAAAAACATGGCTTTGAACACATACGAGCACTCCCAATGGAGGTGGCGAATTCTCGGCGATAAATCGCCGATTATCGCCGAATTATCGCCGGCCATTGTGGCGAAGTCGGCGATAATTCGGCGATAATGTTACCGTTGCTTCGCCGAGTGGCGATTTATCGCCGGATTATCGCCGAGCGATCGCCGGCCACTGTGGGCGACGCTCGGCGATAATCGGCGATTTTTAAAATTTTTTTTTTTTTTTTTGGCCGAACGGCTATTTTATCCCACCCCTATAAATATTTCATCCTCTTCCTCCATTCATCACCCACAAACTTCATTCACACAAATTTTCAATCTTTTTTCTCTCCATCTTTATTAAATGAGTTCTGATTCATCGTCTCGTGCTCAGTCCGACGAGGAAATATCACATTCTTCTTCCGAAGAAGAGGTACCTCCCGCTCCCACCGGATGGGATGTAGCGGGTTTCGCCAACAACCCAATCAACAACTATATCTCCCGCTGCATACAAAGCGAGATCGCTCGAATGCAGCAGCCACCCCCCCAACGGCCAATCCGCCGGCGGCGCCGATACATCCCTCGCAACCACACTGGTGCGCACGATCGGCTGTTCGCCGATTATTTCGCGGAGGAACCACGTTATCCGGCAGATGTATTTCGTCGCCGGTTCAGAATGCGCCGCTCCCTCTTCCTGCGCATTGTTAATGCGTTGTCCGCGCGTTACCCCGAGTTCCGGCTCCAGCGAGACGCAGCAGGGAAGCCCGGACTATCGCCCCTACAGAAATGCACTGTTGCCATCCGGCAGTTGGCATATGGAGGGTCCGCCGACATGTTCGATGAGTATCTGCAATGCGGCGAGACGACTGGCAACGAGTGCCTGAAGAATTTCTGTCAGGGCGTGCGAGAGATATTTGGGGAGCACTACCTTCGCTCGCCGGACGCAGCTGACTGCCAGTTCCTACTGGATTGGCACTGGAGGACCCACGGCTTTCCGGGGATGCTCGGCAGCATCGACTGTATGCACTGGCAGTGGAAGAACTGCCCAACCGCGTGGCGAGGCCAGTTTACTACCGGCTACAAAGGTACGCATCCCACCATCATTCTTGAAGCCGTTGCCGACCAACGGCTTTGGATTTGGCATGCTTATTTTGGTATAGCCGGGTCGAACAACGACCTAAATGTTCTCAATTCCTCGCCCCTTTTCAACGAGCGGATCAACGGATTAGGCCCCTCCATCGAATTCACGGCCAATGGCAATGTGCATAACATGGGGTACTACCTGGCTGACGGCATCTATCCGCAATGGCCCGTGTTTCTGAAGACGATCAGATGCCCACTCGGAGATAGAAGAAGGTATTTTGCCCGAGCGCAAGAGTCTGCGCGCAAGGATGTGGAGAGGGCATTTGGGGTGCTCCAATCGCGATTTGCACTGGTAAAGGGTCCGACGCGCTTTTTCTACCAGGGGGATATTGCCGATATCATGTATGCGTGCATCATCATGCATAACATGATCATCGAAGATGAACACGAAGGCGTCCTCGACGTCACCAACGACCCAAGTGTTGCATCATCGAGTCACGGTGTCTCAACCGAGTCCGCCCGCCAGGGTGTACCGCACAACGAACATGAACGGTTCCAGGCGTTCATGGACATACACCAGAAGGAGGCCCATCAAGCACTACAACACGATATCATCGAAGAATTGTGGGCAAATAGAAACCGCGCCCACCGCCCTTGAATTTTTTTTTCTTTGAATTTTTTTTTTGATTTTTTATTTCCATTCGTGTACTTTTTTTTTTTTTAATTTTCTTCGTTGTAATGTGTACCCGTGTTTAATACAACGAACTTTATTACTATTTATTTGATTTATCTTTATAAATTAAATAAGCTAGCTTTATTATATATAAAAATAAAACAATTAAATTAGTGATGATGTAAAAATGAAATGTTGAGTTAGGGAGAAATAAGGGAGAAATAAGGGAGAAACCATTGTAGGGGTTGGCTAAAAACTGGGGATAAAATGTGATGCTGATGTGGCGCTGATGTGGCAGGAGTTAGGGAGAAATAAGGGAGAAATAAGGGAACTCCATTGGGAGTGCTCTACAAAGTCTTAAAAGAAATTAAAGGAGAACAAATGGTGGAGAGAGGATTCGAACCTAGTCCTCTAGGTAGAAATATTGGACTTTTGACCACTAGGCTATAGCTGAATTTTGGTTACATTTCTTAGTATAATATTATAAACAACAAGTTTTGGGGGTACAATTATACCCCTTGTTACAATGTACATACGCCACTGCTACGTCTGCCATTAGGAGTCCCATTTATGGGCGGCACGAGTTTTAAGAAATTTTAAGAAAAATAGGTGGAAAAAAGTTAGTGGAATAAGAGTCTCACTTGTATATATTAGTTTTAAATGAAATGTGACTGGAATGAGTTAGTGGAAGGTGAGATCCTATTATTATTTATGGTAAAAGTGAACCGGGACTCCTATTTGCGGACGGACTAAAATGGAAAAATGGGACTCCTATTCGCAGACAGATGGGAGTAATCTCTAATTAGTGCTAGTGTATTTCTTAATTCTATTTTTTATTTGTTGTTATTTTATAGGTCCAAATCTAGAAGCCCAAACCTCAAATCCATATAGTAGTCCAAGCCCAAATAAAAAACCCAAACAATATAAATAAATCAAGAAAGCGCCGATTATAAATTTTTACAGGAGCAGAATCGATATTCCAGTTGTCTATATGTTTAGGTATCTATCTCGATTTGTGATCGAAGCTAATGGAGTACTCCCTCCGTCCCAATAAATATGAAACATTTGGTTTCCGGCACGGGATTTTATGCAGTATTGTTTTTTTGAGTTGATGAAGAGAGAGTAAAGTAGGAGAGGGGGAAAAGTAGAGAGAGTGATGTTTCTATTTTAAGAAACGTTTCATTTTTAATGGGACAACCTAAAAAGGAAAACGTTGCATTTCTAATGGGACAGAGGGGGTATAACCTAAGCGGAAATAGGAAGGTAAGCGGCTGATTATTCATACCTTCAAAGTGATTATTATGTCTTTAAATAAACTCTTGTTTGGTGTAAAATGTAAAGGCTTCATGTGTATATTCTTGAAAAACGCAATTCTAGTTACTATGGCGGCGTTGATAATGGGTGATGGACATGCTTGCGATGTGATTAACGGATTATGCATATTTAAAGTCATATATAGTGTAAATGTCTTTTAATTTTGTGTTAATGTATGTACAATTTCAGGGGAAACTGATTTCGAGTGAAAATGGTGGTTTTGATAAATTGAGTGATGATGTACTGATTAGGATTCTGTCTCGAATGAATGTTAAGGAAGCTGCGAGGACGAGTGTCCTCGCGCATAGATGGAGATATTTGTGGAGGTTTGTCAATGGCACTCTGAAATTTGATCGTTGGAATACTGCCACTGCAAATGTAAGGAAAAGGGAAAATTTCTTGGCATGGGCGAATGCTGTAGTGAAGCATCATCAATTTCAATGTATTGAGGGCATGGTTATTAAATCTTATATGGGGGCAGAAGATTTTGAAGATAACGATTCGAGCATAGCTTGTGCAGTTGACGATTTGGTGTACTTTGCTATGAATAAGCAAGTTCAGAGGCTCAAGTTGAGACTTTTGTTTAGACATATGTATTCCTTCCCAGTTCTTAAGATGTTATTAGCATCATATTCACTAGGCTTCGGTTCTCCTTTTTACCGCCTGAGAGACCTTAGATTGGTGCATGTTAATGTCGAAGATGAGGTGATTCATTACTTTCTTGCATCGTGTCCCAATCTTGAGAAGTTGCACATACATTACTCTTGTATCACACAAAATATTAAAGTTGTTGATCCACCAAGCCTGAGAGTTTTGTACATAAGAAGGTGCATCGAGCTCCAGTGTCTGGAGATATCTGCTGCCAGTCTAGTCTCATTGACATTCATTGACATTTGAGGGAGAGGGGAACAGTTGACATTCGTGGGAGAGGAGAACAGTTTGGTTTTGAAGAGAGTTCCAAATCTTTGTGAGTTAACTATTGATGATGGCATCTGTATTTCCTTTGTCTTACAACCCAAGCAACACTCGAGCTATTCAGCTCAGTTGGAAAAGCTCATATTGGATTTCCGCTTAGTGAATGGAGTAAAAGTGGATAACCTTATTCTTGTTCATATGTAACTAAAGATTGCCATTTTTTATTTTTCTGACTATGTAACTTTTTCCCCCTCTCAGGAATACAATATACCAATCGTTGCTTTGCCTGATTTGCCCCAATTATGCTCCCTCAAACGGCTGGAAGTGCAAGTTCACACCGAAGGCTGTCATAGCCTTCTCTTCTTCACATCGTTGATCAATGCATCTCCACAGTTACGCGAGTTTAGGATTGAGGTGAACTAAATCTGTAGTTTCTTTCTTGAATTGATTTTGTGTACAATTTCATTTGCAAAATGTCTCTGATCCTCATCTGACTTGGTTCTGTCTGATGTTTTCAAGATATATAATCATAATTTGCTGCTTAGTGTTGACTTGATTTTGGGGTGCTCTGCTTTTATTCTACCGTAGTCTTTTCTCGCACTTCTCAAGCATCACAAGTATACTGTATTGGACTCGTAGATATTCTGGTGCAGTTTACATCTCGAAGGTCAAAGATTGTGATTCAGCTTGCTGCAGTGATTATAACACAAAACTAGTTAAAGAATCACCAAGTCTTAAACTTGATTGAGAAATAATCATCATAAATGGAATGATCTCTTTTATGTTATGTTTCCATCTTAAGAGTGCTATTTTTGATATAAACAATGTCTTATCTGTTTGTGTTAATTTCATTTTTGTCACAGGTGCGTTACTCAGACCTCTCGTCATATTTGGTACTCCACATCAACTCTATATGCACAATTTCACTTATAGTCCAGTTTGTTGTTTTCTTTTGAAAAATAAATCTCCTTTTTCAAATACGAGTTCGTAAGTCTGATACTTTTTCACCATGACAGGGGGATGTAGAGTTGTCGTTTCCTGTTATAGGTACTGCAAATGCCGTGAAATTCGTACATAGTAATCTCAAGGTGGTTGAAATTAAGGGGTATGTTGGGTGCTCGTCCGAAGAAGAGATGCTGTTGGAATTGATCAAGATTGGTCCATTGATTGAAAGGGTTGCCATTGATACTGAGACTGATTACTACTACTTTCTACAGCCACAGAGATCGGGGATGCATTTGACGGAGATTGTGGCAACCACACGAAACGAAGCTAAAGAGCGTGCCCGACATTTTGTATCCAGCTTTCTTAAGCAAATTGAAGTCATTGTGACATGATAAACTGATAAACCATTTGTTAGTTTCTAAATTTACCTAGGATTATGCTCAGCTCTTTCATACTTGGGAAGAAAAAAAATTACTGATTTATTATGGTGGGTATTTTTAATATTTCGTGTGTGAATTTATTTTTGTTACCGATTTTCTTTCTTCAATTATTGCAAATCGAGCTGATATTTCTCTCTGACGGGGAGTGTTTACTGTTTACTTTGTTACACCCCTACTTGATTTTGAATTAGTTTGTAATTATCTAATGTCGATTTTTGTGAAATTGTATTTTTATGATAATTTGAAAATCAAACAGGGACATCATATCTAATGAGTTAAATCATGTTGCATGTTCATACGCAAAATGACGTCCTTGGTTGTAAAAATTAACAATATGCTACTCCCCATCAATTCTAATCTTTCCATGAAAAGTGGGACCATTCTAATTTTGGAAAAAATTTTCATTCTCTCTACAAATAAAATTTTAGAAACTTTTTCTATCCATCTATTTCTTACTTTACCAATTATATATATAATTATATATTATTGCAACTAATTAATTAATAAATCTCTAATTAAATGCGTGCTAGTGTATTTCTTAATTCCATTTTATATTTTGTTGTTGCTTTATAGCCCAAATCTAGAGGCCCAAAGTGGGACCATTCTAATTTCGGAAAATTTTTTCACTCTCTACAAATAAAATTTTAGAAACTTTTTCTATCCATCTATTTCTTATTTTACCAATTATATATATAATTATATATTATTGCAACTAATTAATTAATAAATCTCTAATTAAATGCATGCTAGTGTATTTCTTAATTCCATATCATATTTTGTTGTTGCTTTATAGCCCAAATCTGGAGGCCCAAGTCTCAAACCCAAACTTTAAATCAAGAAAGCGCCTATTAAAATTTTTTACAGAAATAGAAGAGCCAAATACTCTCTCCGTCCCAAGGTATTAGACCAACTTTTTCTTTTGGGATGTCCCATCATATTAGACTCATTTCCTTTTTTTAGTAAAAAGCATCTATCTTATTTTATTCTCCACCTACCTTTTTCTCTCTTCTCTCCCCTACTTTTTTCCTCTCTCATACTTTACTTTTTCAACTTTAACTATTTATTTAAATATCAATTTCTTAAATCATGTGCAGAAGTGAGTCTAATACTCCGAGACGGAGGGAGTATCTCTTTGAAGGAGCAGAATCGAAATATTTGCTATCTCGATTTGTGAATCGAAGCTAATATTTCTCTGATTGTTTACTGTTTCCTCTTCTTTTACATTTAGATTTAGATAAGCTATCATATTTCGATGGATCTCGTCAATTCTACAAAACCAGAGCGTCATCGAAGCGGAAATTGGAAGGTAAGCGGCTGATTATTCAAACTCGCGAAGTGATTATTCAAATTTGCGTTGTGATTAATGGATTATGCATATTTAAAGTCGTATTTAGTGTAAATGCCTTTTAATTTTGTGTTAATGTATGTACAATTTCAGGGGAGTGAAAATGGGGGTTTGGATGAATTGAGTGATGATGTAGTGATTAAGATTCTGTCTCAAATGAATGTTAAGGAAGCTGCGAGGATGAGTGTCCTCGCGCATAGATGGAGATATTTGTGGAGGTTTGTCAATGGCACTCTGAAATTTGATAGCTGGGAGACTACCATTGCCATTGCGGATGTAAGGAAAAAGGAAAAGTTCTTGGCATGGGTGAATGCTGTGGTGAAGCATCATCAAGGTCAATGTATTGAGGGCATGGTTATTAGATCTGATATGAGGGAAAAGGATTTTGAACATAACGGTTCGAGCATAGCTTGTGCAGTTGACGATTTGGTGTACTTTGCTATGAATAAGCAAGTTCAGAGGCTCAAGTTGATGCTTTTGTTTACCAGTATGTATCCCTTCCCAGATCTTAAGAAGTTATTATCATCATATTCACTAGGCTTCGGTTCTCCTTTTTACCGCCTGAGAGACCTTAGATTGGTGCATGTTAATGTCGAAGATGAGGTGATTCATTACTTTCTTGCATCGTGTCCCAATCTTGAGAAGTTGCACATAGATTACTCTAGTATCACAGAGAATATTAAAGTTGTTGATCCACCAAGCTTGAGAGTTTTGTACATAAGAAGTTGCAGCAAGCTCCAGTGTCTGGAGATATCTGCCAGTATTGTCTCATTGACATTCGGGGGAGAGGAGAATAGTTTGGTTTTGAAGAGAGTTCCAAATCTTTGCGAGTTAACTATTGATGATGGTATCTGTATTTCCTTTGTTTTACAACCCAAGCAACACTCGAGCTATTCAGCTCAGCTGGAAAAGCTCATATTGGATTTCCGCTTAGTGAATAGAGTAAAAATGCATAACCTTATTCTTGTTCATATGTAACTAAAGATTGCCACTTTTTTATTTTTCTGACTATGTAACTTTTTCCCCCTCTCAGGTATACAATATACCAATTGTTGCTTCGCCTGATTTGCCCCAATTATGCTCCCTCAAACGGCTGGAAGTTCAAGTTCACACTGAAGGTCGTCAAAGCCTTCTCTTTTTCACATCGTTAGTCAATGCATCTCCACAATTACGCGAATTTAGGATTGAGGTGAACTAAATCTGTAGTTTCTTTCTTGAATTGATCTTGTGTACAATTTCATTTGCAAAATGTCTCTGATCCTCATCTGACTTGGTTCTGTCTCATGTTTTCAAGATATATAATCATAATTTGTTGCATAGTGTTGACTTGATTTTGGGGTCCTCTGCTTTCATTCTACCGTAGTCTTTGGTCGCATTTCTCAAGCATCACAAGTATACTGTATTGGCCTCGTAGATATTCTGGTGCAGTATACATCTCGAAGGTCAAAGATTGTGATTCAGCTTGCTGCAGTGATTATAACACAAAAATAGTTAAAGAATCACCAAGTCTTAAACTTGATTGAGAAATCCATAATCATCATAAATGGAATGATCTCTTTTATGTTATGTTTCCATCTTAAGAGTGCTATTATTGATATAGACAATGTCTTATCTGTGTGTGTTAATTTCATTTTTGTCACAGGTGCGTTACTCAGACCTCTCGTCATATTTGGTACTATTCCACATCGACTATATCTGCACAATTTCACTATAGTCGAGTTTGTTGTTTTCTTTTTCAAATTAAATCTCCTTTTTCAAACACGAGTTCTTAAATCTGTTGCTCTTCATCATGACAGGGAGATGTAGAGTTGCCGTTTCCTGTTATAAGTGCTGCAAATGCTATGAAATTCGTACATAGTAATCTCAAGGTGGTTGAAATTGAGGGGTATGTTGGGTGCTCGGTCGAAGAAGAGTTGCTGTTGGAACTGATCAAGATTGGTCCATTGATTGAAAGTGTTGCCATTCATACTAAGACTGGTTACTACCATCTACTCAAAACGAGGAGGCCTTTGCCGGAGATTGTGGCAACCACACGAAACGAAGCAAAGGAGCGCGCCAGACATTTTGTATCCAGCTTTCCGAAGCAAATTGAAGCCATTGTGATATGATAAATTGATGTAATCGAACTCACCATATGTTAGTTTCTAGTTTTACCTTGGATTATGCAACTCATTCATGCTTGCGTTGATTTTTGGAAGAAAAAATGACTGATTTACGTTGGTATTTTTAATCTTTTTTGTGTGTGAATCGACTTAGATACCGATTTTCTTTGTTTAATTACTATGCCTAGAGCCATGTTTTGTGTAAAAAATATAAACGTTTTTTCATGAAAAACAGAATTCAGAGTTGTTAAGTATTTATGTTGTGATTAGTTGGTTATGCAGAGTATAACAGATTAATTTTTATGGTTATTACGCTGCAATTATTCGACCTACTTCATAAACAATGTTTTTAATTTTTATCATCAATCTAATTAGTGCTTCTTCTTGAATAATTAAATGCGGAGTAATATATTGTGCATGTCGCTTTAATTCAATGAAAAACTAAACAAAATAAACCAAATAAATGTAAACATAACAACTTCAGTAAATAAATCAAAACTAAAAAAAAGTCAACATTTACGTTCCAAATTTTGAAACTATCATTAAATTCACGCTTAATCGCTTGTCCCTTTTCTTGACTCTTGTTCTCAAATTATTGATTTACATACTAATTTTAAAATTCGCTGTTACTAAATTATTGATTTGTACATGATTTTGTAATTAAATTATTGCTTTGTTATTTTTGCAATTAAATTATTAATTTGTTCTAATTGCATAATCAATCAAACTTTGGCGATGATATGCATTTATGACTTATTTGTCTTGTAATTGAATGTCAACTAAAATGCCTGTCAACATTTTAGACAGGGAAACAATTTTATACTATTATACTTAATTTAATAATTTTTTATTGAATTGTTATTCATGTTAGAATCCAAAAGTTCACTGGTTAGAAAATTAAAGTAAATCAAATATTTAATAATTTTCAAGTATATGATAAAAAAAACTAATAATAATTGAAAATCTATATATTTCAGATAGAAGTTCGATGACAACATAAATATTTATAAAAAATAAAAATAGTTAAAATTTATGTATTTATTTACATATAGAAGTTGGATGGCGTCTCATACTTTCATGCATGGAATAATTAGTAGTGCGCCAAAAAAATACTCCATATTCCATATAAGGAATCAACACTCTCCTCAACATATAATAACGAAAATGCCCTAAAAAATGTTACACCACCAAACTTTATTCCTAGACTATATATACATAATTGCTCTATCCCACTCTTCAATTTCATCCCACTAAAGAAATTTAATACTCTCTCCGTTCCATAGTAACAGAGGCATTTCATTTTCTGCACTCATTTTAAAAAAATGATATTAAATAGTTAAAGGGGAGAGAGAGTAAAATAAGAGAGATGATAATGTAGAGAAAAGTCTTATCTACAATATTCTATCTCTTAATTTACTTTTTCTCCACTTTAACTATTTATAATTATTGTTTCAAAATGAGTGCGCAAAATAAAATGCCTCTATTACTGTGAAACGGAGGGAATATGTCTTCCAAAACTGCCCCCATCAACCCAAAACGCCTCACCCTCCGCCGCCACTCCCCCACCTCCTTCCGGTGGAGCTTCCACCGCAGGCAGCAGCGGCTCCCCATTGTCCGCCTCGGCGGGATGAAGCCTCGCCGAGGCTTTTTGGTATAAGGATATGCAATAAGGTGAAGGTCAAGTGGTTGAAGCTCAAATATTTGAGTATACTTAAAAAGTTGAAGAATTATTATTGCGATTTGGTGAAGGATATGACAATTGAGTCGCATCAACAATGCATTCTTGTAGAGACTTCTTTTGGTAGATGCTACATATCCTTTGAAGTTTAAACTATAATTTTTTTATGTTACAAAAAGTATTTTATGCATCAATGTTAGTTGAAGCGATATATTTTTTTCATGTGTGTTTTTAATAATTTTGAGAATTTTTATGATGCGATTGTAATTATGTTTCGAAACTGAAGAAAAGCAAGTGCAAGATCTATTACCGTTCTTTTGTAAACTATAAGTTGTTGTGTAATTACATCAAGCATTTTTTTCTTCAAAGGATTCTTCTTAATTCTTATATTAGCATGTTTTTATGAGATATTTACATTCAAATTTTGTTGTGTTCGATATTTTTTTCTTATTCTTTTTTTGATATTTACTATATGTGTAGTAAATAGCAATTCATGGGTCACAAAGTTAACGTAAAGTAAATGCCTGTATTGTATAGAGGTTAAGAATGTACTATAATTAGTTGACATGAGTGGTTAAAATTAGAGGTGACCATTCAGGTTTCGGGTCAGTTTTTCGTTCAAACCGAATCAAATCAGAAAAATGTAATTTAACTCAAAATTGAAAACGAATCGAACTCCGAAAAACTAAAATTATACTCCCTCCGTCCCGGCTAAGATGACACATTGCTTAGCTGACACGGGATTTTAGGAGTTATTGGTTAAAGTGTTTAATTGGAGAGAGAGAAGGTGAGTGTAGGTATTAAAGTAGAGAGATGAAGAAAGATGAATATTTTAATAGGAGTGAGAGAAAGTGGTTGAGTGTATTAATTGGAGAGATAAAGTTACCAGAAAAGGAAATGTGTCATCTTAGTTGGGACAAACTAAAAAGGAAAACGTGTCATGTTAAGCGGGACGGAGGGAGTAATAAATTTCAAACAACTTAAAAATAAAAATATAAAAAAATGTATATATTAATATATATATATATAATATTATGTATATATTCTATTAATTTGATATAATATATTATATTTTATATATATTAATAGAATATATAAAATATAATATAATATATTATATTATATTAATAGAATGTATATATATTATATTAATATACAATTCAGTTTTTTGAATTTTTTTTTCGAATAGAAAAACCAAAAAATTTGCATATTTAAAACCGAACCGATCCTAAAACTGATAAAATCGAACTGGATTTCAAAATTTCACTTTGGTTCAATTCGGATATTTGATTTTTGATTTTTTTCACCCCTAATTTAATTTGATTTGCATATTTATATTTTATAATTGTGCGAACAAAATCGAAACAATTTTTTTCTTTTGTTTTACACAAACACCTATTAATTAACTCATGATCCAGTTTTTTTGTTTAATTTCAATTAAGTAACTTCCCAATACTGGCTTCCAGAATAAAGTTTTCTTTTATACCTACCCGAATATGACTAATAAAAAACACAACATTAGACATTATTTTATTAATTCGCCCCTAATTTAAGTAGAATACTCTTCAATATTATTTATTCACGACCAATAAACAACCATTCAACTAAAATAAAGTTAAAATTATTGAAATCAAATTAATTAATTAGCATCTGATTAAATGGATGCACGTGTATTTTCGTAATCCATCTTTATTCATATGTACTCCATATTTTATAAGGGAATAGTTCAAAGCCTAAATCTGAAAGCTAAAATACTAGAGCCCATATCCCCAATATCAAGCCCAAAGGCCCAAGGGCAAATCACAGATGAAATAAAAATACATTGGTACTAATTATGAAATACAATTAAATGAAAGCAATACAAACTGAATCGAAATTCCAATTCTCTTTATTTAGGCAATTGCTTTCTTGATTCATGAATCGAGTTGATTAAACTAGTTAAAGAATCACTAAGTCTTAAACTTGATTGAGAAATCCATAATCATCATAATTGGAACCATCTGTTTTATGTTATGTTATTAAGAGTTCTATTATTTATTTAGATAACGTCTTATCTATGTGTGTTGATTTCATTTTTGTCACAGGTGCATTACTCAAAGTACTCGTCATTTTTGGTACTCCTCAATCCTCATCAACTCTATCCGTACAATTTCACTATAGTCAAGTTTATTGTTTTTTCTTTTGAAAAAGTGTAAAGGTTAAAATTGGTCCTATCATTTTACGTTTTTGGTCCAAAATATTATCTTTTGGATTTTTTGGTCCTAAATATATGAAAATTTGATCATTTTGGTCCTCCGTCAACATTTTCATTAAAAACTAACGGTGTTTAATCCCGATTTTGACCAAATTAGACTTTTATTCTGAATTATTACTTCCTAATTAATTTCCTAATTATTTTAATTTCCTAATTATTTTGACCAAACAAGTTGGAAACCCACCTTTTTTTTAGGGCAGGCAGCTACTGAAATTTTTGGAGCATTTATTATGGATTTTATGAAATTGGTGATTTGAGAGAAATTAAAATAATTATGTGAGAAAATTTACTTACATCAAATCTTGATTCCAACTATCATCGGCAATCATGTGAAAAGTTGAATCAATCGGCATGTTTTGTGGTTTTGGAGCTTCTTGGAGGACGACGGAGCTGCCGGAGCCGGTGGAGTCGTTGCTGATGGATTTTGCGGTTTTGACGAGGCTAGGGTTCAGGCAACCGGAGTCGTTGACTGCGGCGGAGCACGGCGATGAAGCGAAGAGATTTCCTCCACAAACTACCGATTGGAATTCTTCTTCCATGATTCTTGATAAAAAGTTGTGTTTTCAAATTTTCAACTTTGATTGTTGTTGTTCAACTTCTGTGTAGGAAATGTGGAGAGTTTTGGTTTTGATTGAGGGCATAGTTAGAGAATTAATTAGGGAATCAAAAGTTTAATTTGGTCAAAATCGGGATTAAACCCGTTGACCGTTAGTTTTTAACGGAAATGTTGACGGAGGACCAAAATGATCAAATTTTCACATGTTCAGGACCAAAAAATCTAAAAGATAATGTTTTGGACCAAAAACATAAAATGGTCGTTCAGGACCAATTTTGGCCTTTACTCTTTGAAAAATAAATCTTCTTTTTCAAACATGAGTTCGTAAATCGGTTGATCTTCATCATGACAGGGAGATGTAGAGTTGCCGTTTCCTGTTATAAGTGCTGCAAATGCTATGAAATTCGTACATAGTAATCTCAAGGTGGTTGAAATTGAGGGGTATGTTGGGTGCTCGGTCGAAGAAGAGTTGCTGTTGGAACTGATCAAGATTGGTCCACTGATTGAAAGTGTTGCCATTCATACTAAGACTGGTTAC
Source organism: Salvia hispanica (assembly GCF_029641045.1). NCBI lineage: Eukaryota > Viridiplantae > Streptophyta > Magnoliopsida > Lamiales > Lamiaceae > Salvia > Salvia hispanica. Next base: position 1,190,737 of record NC_142697.1, read on the forward strand.
TACCATCTACTCAAAACGAGGAGGCCTTTGCCGGAGATTGTGGCAACCACACGAAACGAAGCAAAGGAGCGCGCCAGACATTTTGTATCCAGCTTTCCGAAGCAAATTGAAGCCATCGTGATATGATAAACTGATATAATCGAACTTACCATATGTTAGTTTCTAGTTTTACCTTGGATTATGCAGCTCATTCATGCTTGATTTTGGAGGAAAAAATGACTAATTTATTTACCTTAGTATTTTTAATCTTTTTTGTGTGTGAATTTACTTAGATACCGATTTTCTTTGTTTGGTTACTGTGCATTTGAGTAGAGTCTTGTTTTGTGTAAAATGTAAATGCTTTTTTCATGAAAAACAGAATTCTGAGTTGTTAAGTATTTATGTTGTGATTAAATACTTTTTTCATGAAAAACTGGAAAAAAGTCGACATTTATCGTTCCAAATTTTCAAACTATCATTAAATTCACGCATATCCCATTTCTCGTACTCAAATTATTGATTTACATACTAATTTTAAAACTCTGTTACTAAATTATTGCTTTGTCATGATTCTACAATTAAATTTTGTTCAAATTTTGTAATCAATCAAAATTTTGACGATGATATAAATTAAGGACTTACTTATTTTGTTATGGAATGTCAACTAAAATGCCGTTACATTTTAGACAGCGAAACTTAATTTAATAAAATTTTTTATTGAATTATTATTCATGTTAAATCATGTTAGCATCAAAAAATTCATTGATTAGAAAATTAAAGTAAATCAATAATTTAACAATTTTCAAGTATAGTTAAAAAAAAACTAAAAATAATTGAAAATCCATATATTTCAAATAGAAGTTCGATGACAAGATAACGTATAAAACAAAAGTAGTTACTAGAATTTATGTATTTACAGATAGTAGTTGGATGGCGTCTCATACCTTCATGCATTTAATAATTAATAAAGTTTGCCAAAAAGCTATACTAGTAGTATTCCATATAAGGAAGCAACACTCTCATCAACATATATTTACGACACAACCACCAAACTTTATCCCTAGACTATATATATATAATTGCTCTATCCCACTAAAAAAATTTAGTATAATATATGTCTTCCGAAATTGCCTCCATCAACCCAAAATGGCTCACCCTCCACCGCCGCCGCTCCACCTCCTTCCGGTGGAGCTTCCACCGCAGGCGACAACGGCTCCCCACTGTCCGCCTTGGCGGGAAGAAGTCCCGCCGCGGCTTTTTGGTATCAAGACTATGTAATAAGGTGAAGCTCAAGTGGTTGAAGCTCAAATATTTGAGTATACTTAAAAAGTTGAAGAATTATTATAGCAATTTGGTGAAGGACATGACAAATGATTCGCATCATCAACGCATTCTTATACGGACTTCTTTTGGTAGATTCTACATATATGAGAGAAAATCATAGAGTTTGAACTACAATTTTTTTAATTACAAAAGGTATTTTATGCATCATTGCTAATTGAAGCGATGTTTTTTTCATACGTGGTTTTAATAATTTTGAGAATTTGTATGAATGCGATTGTAATTATGTTTCAAAACTAAAATGTAAGCAAGTGCAAGATCTAGTACTACCTTTCTTTTAGTATTTGTATACTAAAAGTTGTTATGTGATTACATCATGCATTTTTCTTCTTCTAAGGATTCTTCTTATATAAGCATGTTTTGATGAGATATTTACATTCAAATTTTTTTGAGTTCGATTTTTTTTTTCATATTTATTTTTTTGTTTTCAAGAGACCATAACTATAAGTATGTGTAGTTTTAGACTAGCAATTAATGGGTCGTAAAGAGTTAACATAAAGTAAATGCCTGAATTGAATAGAGGTCAAGAATGCACCAAGTAGAGATGAGTAGTTCATATTAGGGGAGGATTTGAGTTTCGGTTCCGTTTTTTTTTCCAAATCAAATCGAACCAGAAAAATATAATTTAGCTCAAAATTGAAAACGAATCGAACCAAAAACTTAATTTCAAAAACCGAACCAAACAAACAAAAATGAAATTACATTAAATTTCAAACAACCGAAAAACCATAAAATCGAAAAAAAACATATATATAATATATAATGTTATTATATATTAATATATAATATAATATTATATATATATATAATATTCTAGTAATTTAATGTAATACTACATGGGTCCTATTCTAATGCTTATAGCACCCTAATCCAAAATCAAGACTAAATCTCCATCATTGGATTTAAAATGAGTGGATGAGATTAAAGCTCACAAATCTCAATAAATAGTTGACAAAATATCAACAAAAGGGTAATATCGTCATTATGTTATCATATGATAATTTTCGTGGGTGTTTTTTTATATCAACATTGTGTATTACAAATATCAACAATATGACATTAGAATATCAATACAAAGACAAGAAAATATCAACACATTTTTATTGAAATTGGACATGCATAATATTGAGATTTTGCCTACAATATATTGAGATTTTTTGTTGCATTTGTTGATAAAAGCTGCTTATCAACATGTACAAAAATTGAAATATAATTTATCAAATTTCATCACCCGAACATCGTCGGAACATATGCAATTGAGATCTCGTTGGAATCCTTATTAAATTATCTTTAATTTTGATATATTTTTTGCGAAAAAATAATTTAAATTGAGAGAGTTACGTAAATTTAAAGATTAGAGATGATTTTGAGGAGAGAGAAAGTAGTTAGTTATAATTACTACATATAGGATTTGACATTAATACCCTTTTTATTTAATTAATAATTATTTAAATTTAAAATATATTACACTTGGCATTATATTAACCACAAGATCTTCTAATCTAATGGTTGAAAATTGGTCTCAATTTGGGATTGGTAATTAGTTAGCAATTGATTACATCTCAATACTACATTATATTTTTTATATATATTAGATATATTCTATGAATATATATAAATATAATATATTATATTATACTAATAGAATATATATAATATATTAATATTAATAGAATATATAATATATTATATTAAAATACAATTCATTCTTTTTCGAATCGAAAAACCAAAAATTTTGTATTTTTAAAACTGAACTGAACTGAAAAATTGACAAAATCAAACTGAATATCATATTTTGGTTCGGTTTGCATATTTGATTTTTGACTTTTTTGCTCACCTCTAGTTCAGATTTGCATATTTAAAATGCGAAAAAATCACACAATTTTCTACACTTTAACATCATTAATTCGAAACATTTTTTTTTGTTTTGCACAAACACCTTTTAATTAACTCATGATCCAGTTTTTTTTAAAGTTTAATTTCAATTAAGTAACTTCCCAATACTGACTTCTAAAATAAGTTTTCTTTTATACCTCGAATGACAATTAAAAAACACAACTCAATTATTAAAATTAGACATATCATTTCATTAATTCGCCCTTAATTTAGGTAGAATACTCAATAGGAGTATTATTTATTCCACGACCAATAAACCGTGTATTTTCGTATTCCATTTTTATTCATGTTTTATAAGGGAATAGTTCAAAGCCCAAATCTGAAAGCTAAAATACTAGAGCCCAAATCTCCAATATCAAGCCCAAAGGCCCAAGGGTAAATCCCAGATGAAATTAAAATAGTAAAATACAGTACATTACTAATTATGAAATACTACAATTAAATGAAAGCAATAAAACGCCAAATTATCATCTTTTTTTGCCGGAACTAAATCGAAATTCCAGTTCTCTATATGTTTAGGAATGTCAAATTCAATCCGCTATAATTTTTATTTAATTAGATACATTTGAGAATTTGGAATTTGTCACATGTTGAAACTTAACTTATGGCTAATATATTTGTCTTTCTTTGCTATATGTATATGTTCTAAGATTAGTATTAGGAAGCTATAACTATAGTAGGAATGTTGTAAAGTTTGTTAAATTTATTTAAGTTGAGAGCTTGTGCAGTATTTTGAATCTTTGATTTCAAAAGAAACATTGTTGTTGTAAAACGATTTTTTAAATTCTTCTGCGTGTAATGTTTGGCTCTGTAATTGTTCGTATTGATTTTAAATTTTATTGATATCACGTGGATGACAATTGATTGGAACCATCACTTGACTTTTATTTTGATCTTTAGCTATTATGTTGAAAATATTGTTTATAACGTGGAATTAAAAATAAGAAAGATGGTGCAACTTTTACGTTTTTTTGATAGTATTATGTCGGTTTTTACATATTTAAATCTGTAACTACGACTCTTTGGGGTTGATTTTGGAAGTTAGGAACGTGTATTTGATAAATAAAGAATATTGAAATCTAACTTTGAACAAATCACAAATTTAAAATAAGCTTATGGTACCATTACCAATACATAGTACTTTCCCAGTTTAGGAGTTAGAATTAGTTATGACACGAATTTTAAGAAATTGGTTGAATACGTAATAAATGAAGGGGAGGAGATCCTCTGCAGTGTTGGGAAACACAGCATCATATGCTGTGGTTTAAATGCAGCTGGTAGGGAATGAAACGCAGCAAATGCTGCAAATTTTCTTTTTTTTTTATAATAATACTCCACTATGTTTATTTCATACTCCGTTAAAATATTGTTTTCATTTAAATATTTATAATTATTTGTAAAATTTAATTAGTTTGATGATTAAAAATACTTATCGAGACGAAGTATCTATCAATTAAATATTCATAAAAATTTAGTTAGATTGCTAAATTAAAAATACTTATCGATTCTAATTAGAATATTCTGATGAAGTAAATATCAACCACCTAAAGTGCTCAAAATATGCTTGGTATTTTCCGTTAACCGAGCACTTTCACCCTTTATATCGAGCACTTTGTTGTGCGGTAATCAGCCATTTTTTGGAATGTAAGTATCGTATCTTTGGTTTTTGTTTTTATTTTAGTTATATATTACCCCTTCCGTCCCATAATAGATGTCATACTTTCCTTTTTCGTTTGTCTTATAAAGAATGTTACATTTCCATTTTTTAAAAAAGTTTACTCTCACTTAATATAAAAATTATATATTTGTTCTCTATTTAACACACAAAACAAAACATTCTAAAATCTGTATCATCCCGCAAGTATGATATCTTTTGTGAGACAGGGGTACTATGTTTTTTAAAAAATAAAAATATCAAATAAAAATTTAAATCCTATAATGGATGATATGATAATTAGAATTGCTACCTATTTTAATTCATCAATTTTACTAAATTTTACAATATTTGTGAATATTTTAAAAAATATTTCAATATAAAATAAAAAGAGAAATTTGTTGCGTTTCAATTCGTGTATGTGATGTGTCTAAACCAAATTTTATCAAACAAACTAAATTTTACAATAGTTATTTTAAATGAAAACAATATTTTAACGGAGTATTAAATAAACATAGTGGAGTATTATTATAAAAAAGAAAATTTGCAGCATTTGCTGCGTTTCATTCCCTACCGGTTGCGTTTAAACCACAGCATATGATGCTAAGTTTTCCAACACTGCAGAGGATCTCCTCCCTAAATGAAGTGAGTTAATGGAAAACGAGATGGTTTGACTTTTAGATAATAGCATTTTTTAAGTTTATTTTTATATAGATAATGACATTTGAGTGTAATTTTGATGAATAATGTGGTAAAATTTTATGTCTAAATATAGAATATTCTAAATGCGACTCTGAAACTAGGACGGACTTAAATGACAAAATGTGACTCTTAAAGCCATCCGCATCTCTGTCTCTTAACTGTCTCATCTCTTCACTATTCATGGGCCTCACTGTACTTTTCACCCCATCTCTTAACTAAGAGACATCACCTGCATCCCTCAATCTCTTAACCATCTCATCTCTTAACAATTCATTCAATTTCATTTTTTATTTTTAATTCCAACAAATTCAATTAATAAAAATAAACTTCATTAAATAAAATAAAAATTACAATTTAAAGGCCTAAAAAATTTAAAAAATATATAATTAAAATCCTAAAAAAAATTAAAAATACATAATTAAAATCATAAAAAAATAAAAAAAAACACACCATTAAAAAAATTTGAGTGAGAATAGAGAGTTTTTTTATGGTGGATAATTTGTGGGAATGATTTGGTATTTATAGAAGTGAGTGGAGGCTTTAAAAAATTGAAAAAAAATTACAAATTTGAAAAAAACGGCTATAAACTGCTAGTATAGTTTATGGATTTTTTATATATATATATTTTTAATTTTTTAATTTTTTCTGATTTAAAAAAAAATCAATTTTAACGGATAAAAACGACGTCCACTCGCGGGTCGGCGAGTGGGCATCACGCACGAACCACAGCTCGCAACGTCGCCAAGGCGCGTGGCGAGACGTCTCGAGGCCGGCCACTTCGGAAGGAGACATGGGACGAGATGTCCCGTCTCATCGAGACGAGATGGAGGCCGCATCGCCGTCTCGATGCGGTTTCATCTCTTCGAGACGAGATAGAGCCCGCATCGAGACGCGATGCGGATGCCCTAAACTGGGACGGATGGAGTAATAAATATATATCTTGCAAAATATTCCCAATCTATAAAGTTTTACATAAAATTAAAGCCTAATCTATTAACCTTATCCCTTTTTTTTGTTATTAGTATATTAGCAAGTGAGAAACATAAATATATTTAAAATTAATTCATACATTTAAAAATCCCAACATATAGAGCTAAATTATATTTAAACCGACCACAATTTATATTCAACGCCTAAATACTAAGTCATTCTCAAAGAAGTCAAGTTATTGGTAAATGTGAACATAGAACTGCAGCAATATTATTATTCCAATTATATAATTTTACATACTTTCAAGACATAATAATTATAAATGTTGCAATTACTGTGGCCTTTGAAAAATTGATAATATTATTGGACGGTGTTATACAAAAATTTGTTAGGAAAACGAAATAAATCGGTAGTCTTGGACCATTATATATCTGTAGATAGTACTATAATAGTCCCCGCTCACAAAATGAATGGTTATTAGTCTATCAATTTTATAATGGAAAATTAATGACTGAAACTTACACACGTATTTTCATTAAACAAGAAGCATAAACCTAATTTTATAACACCTATTATTATCTTTGTTTTAAATTAGTTAAAAGTCTTGTAAAGTGAGTCAATTAATTGGCTTTAGGTTCTAAATAGCTAGGTAGAAATATGGCATGGACCTAGAATGGGTATAAATCTAATATAAATCCAATTTTTTAAAAAAAAAAATGAAAATAAACATAGCATAAAGTACCTTATTAAATAGGAATGTCAAACTTTAACTAATTCGATATGCAAAAGTTAATTTAATTATTCATGTCTTATTATACAGTCCCGCCAAATAAACTGAAATTCATAATTGCAAATATTTTGTGTTGACCAATGCCCCATCATTTATAGTATTTTATTCCAACATTCATATATGCATAATGCATGTACAGTATAAATATTTATATTTTAGTGAATACTAAAATACACTTACGTAGAAAGAAATTAAAATTCCTGTACATTTTCCAACTTCCAACTGCCTAATATTAAGTGATTGCATAATGGTGCTCTTCAATCGTCATGGATGAAAGTCCATACTTTATTTTAATATTATTTTCCTAAGTGGGAATATTAGAACAAATCGAGTCAAAGTTCGATTTCCAAATCTTTAGATCTTAGTTTGATAAATTTCATGGTTTTTGACTGTAGATAATTATTTTAATGTCTCCATAGAACGAGCATTCAGTTTGACTTATATTTTAAAAAATAAATTCAGACCTCCAAATTTTACATTTTCTAGTATTGCATATAATACTGTCATTTTTAATGAACTTTATTCGGAAGTGTTTGAATCTGCTATGTAATTTATTTGATTTCTATATCCTTCACCTATATATATATTAGGGATGTGATCAGGTCCATAACTAATATTCTGTCAAAAATCAAAGCAAATCTCAGCTATTGGATTATATGATGTAACCATTAGATTAATGTCACGTGTCATCTAATAATGTAGATTGTGTAGTCTAATAATGTAGCTCGGCTAATAATGTAACACGCTTTAGTCTAATAATATAGATTGTGCAGTCTAATAATGTAGTCCAGTTTATAATGTAACACTTTTAGTATAATAATGTAGCTCGGATATTATAATCACAACCATCCAATCTAAGGATCCAAGAACTGAGATTTGCTTGATTTTGACAAAATTTACCTAATGAACCACCTGTCACGTCAGCAACACTAAAAAAACCACCTGCCACATCAAATTTAGGCCAGCCGCAATAAAAATAATTCAAAAAATACTACATTAACGGAATTAAATTTACGGAATTAAAATTACGATTAAAATACGGAATTAAATTTACGACACATATACGGGAAAAATAATCAATTCCATTAAAAAAAAAGTACAAAGATTTTAAAAAAAAAAGTACATGATTTTTTTTTTAAAAATAGGGCTTCAACACACGAGCCCCGCCACTCTCTACTCCTCATCGCCGTCGCCGTCGTCCTCGTCGTCGCCGCCGCCGCCGCCGCTGCCGCCACCCGTGGTATCTGAGCCCACGTCGGAAACCCCTAGCCGTGTCCTCGCGATCTCTAAATCAGCACGCATGCTCTCGAGCATCTCGTGAAGAAACCTCTTCTCCGTGGGGTCAGTGGCGTTCTTCCACTCTCGGAAGACCTGTAACATCTGAGCCCGCGTTTGGTTACGCGAATGGAGAGTGTACTCGAGTGGGGCGGGTGGGAGGGCGGAGGACTGGACATCGCGGGGCGATAGGGGGGATCCGCCCCTCGCAGCCCGCTGCGCCCGCTTCTGTCCAACCGGGCGGGGGCGACCAGTAAATGAAGGAGGGGATGGAAACTCCTCAGCATCCGGGGGGAGGTCGTGGGATCCGCCGCTGCTGCCGCTGTAGTCGCCGCTATAGTTCAGTCGCTGCTTCTTCGGCCACCTAGCGTCGCACCCCGCCCGGAATTTCTCGGAGTCCTTCAACAACAAGAAGCACTCCCAGAAGGTGAACTCCTTATACTTCCCCTCCAAGGGGAACTGACTCGTGGCTATCCTTCGGGCGTCGTCCTCATTCTGCCCACTTCTGAGCTGACGGAGGGCGTTGGCGTACAAATTCGCAAAACGGCCCACCGCGGCCTTGGCGCGCTCCCACCCCTTCCGGACCTCCTCGTTGCTGAAGTCCTTCCCGTGCGGGCAGTGCCTCCTATAGGCAGCTCTGATCTTCGACCACATGTTGACGACCCGCTGGTTGTTCGCAACCAGCGGATCGTCGCACACCTCCAACCACCCCTTGGCCACCCCGGCGTACTCATCCTCCGTCCACTTCCTCCGGCCAGTGGCAACGGGCTGCGATGACTCGCCGACCGCCTTGCCCTTCCCCTTCCCCCTCGTCTTCTTCTTCGGCGCGGCCGGCGTCGCTGGAACGGGAGTATCATCTTCCCCGAGATCGATCCCCATATCATGCAATGACAGAAGGTCATCGCCAGAGAACTGCGTCTCCACCGGGGTCGACGTGTGAGACGAAGCCGTCAAAAAATCAAGCGAGGGCCGATATACCGCGTCCCCTCCCGGTGACCCCTGCACCCCCCCGGCATCCCGGGATGCATACCGTGCTGCATCCCCCCTGCATCCCGCCCTGCCACATCATCCCCATCATCTGCTGCAGCATCATCTGCTGCTGCAGCTGGGGCATACCCCCCCACCCGGGCGCTGACTGCCCGCCGCTCCCCTGCCCGCCGCCCGGCATCCCCCACGGCATACCCCCCCATCGCCCCCCCGGCGCACCAGCCATCATACCCATCATCTGATTCCAAGGGATGTTAAACCCCGGGTCCATCTGCCCCCATCCAGATCCCACAGGTACCGTGGGAGTCTGAGATCCACTCGTCGCTGGACTGGACTCGTTGTTGTGATCCATCGCTCGATGATGCTCTTGTACAGAAAGTTAGAGAGAGAGAAAACTCGTTAAAACAAGTGGTGCAAATGAAAATGAAACGAAAATCGCGTTTATATATGATTCAAAAAAAAAAAATCAAAAATCGCCGCTGACCGATCGGGCCGCCACAATGGCGGCTAGCCGATCGGCCAGCGCTTCGGCCAGCGACGAGCGATCGGCCAGCCCACGCCGATCCGCTCGCCGATTTCGTTCTCGCCGATTGCAATGGTTCGGCTAGCCGATCAGCTAGCGCGACGAATCGGCTAGCTGGTCGCTAGCCGACCATTGCGGATGCTCTTATATATCAAGATTAATTAGAGTTATTTGTGATTGCAAAGTATTATATTATTATTATTATTATTATTTATAAAAATGATGCCTTAGTTGTGAATAATAAAGTACTAATAAAATAGGTTATCCATCTTTATATTATACTACTGAATATTATAAAGTCTTTGTGTATTATTTTAATTATTATTATTATTATTATTATTTATAAAAATGATGCCTTAATTGTGAATAATAAAGTACTAATAAAATAGGTTATCCATCTTTATATTATACTACTGAGGGGATGTATTCAAATACTTTTCATATCTTTTATCCTTTTTCCTTCTTGATCCTAGCCCCACGATTTTGTCATCTGACGGTTAGATTAATGCCACGTGTCATTTAATAATACACATTTTCATTCTAATAATGCACAGCGGCTAATAATGCAACATTATAGACTAATAATGCACATTTTCATTCTAATAATGCACAGCGGCTAATAATGCAACATTATAGACTAATAATGCATTGATTACAACCATCCAATTCAAGGATCCAAGGGCTGAGATTAAGAAGGAAATAGAACACTTAGGATGCAAAGGAGCCTAACGCACCCCTACTGAATATTATAAAGTCTTTGTGCATTATTTGAATTGACTAATTAACTTTTCAAGTTTGTTGTATCATGTATATATATACGTACACATAAATTACTAGTATATTTTGTAGTCAACTAGTAATATTTAAATCACATAACCGAAAAGTTTTAATTAGCTACAACAAACTATTTTGTTTTTTCATTCTTAAATATCCCATTTCTCGATTTGAAGTCTCAATCTTTTTAATTAGTCTTCTCAAAACCTTTTGACGAGTCAAAGACAACATACTTAAGAAAATAATAAAACAATTCCCATGGATTACGAAGCAACTAGATTTAATTATTATCAATTTTATAATAATGTATTCAATTCGAGAAAAATTCAATTGACCCCAAATTGGGTTCACAAAATTAATAAATCTCACGCAATCGCAGTTGGAAAATTGAGACCTTGAAATGGCTAAGTCCGCACTAATTTTTTGGCTGCCAAACTACCGGCAAAAATGGTCAAATTTTTCAATATTTTATTATTCAAAGAACTTTAAAATCATGTTAAAAGTCATTATTGCCCTTATTGCTTGAACTGCAAAATTGGAATCCATAAATTTAATCGTACGCACTAGGCCAGTCAAAATGGATATCGGGTACCCGATATCCAAACCCGAAAAAGTCGGGTAATTGGATACCCAAAACCCGATTTTTCGGGTATCGGGTCGGGATCGGGTAGTGAGAATTTTGGATGATCGGGTATCAGGTAAGGGTTTAGGTATACCCGAATATCCGATTTGTTTTTAAAATTAATAAAAAATATATATTTTTATAATTAAATGTAATTTAATTTCTTAATTATATGTGGATGGATGAAAGATGTTAATATGTAATTTAATTTCTTATTGTGGATGAATGAAAGATGTAATTTTTATTTAATTTCCTAATTTAATTTTTTATTTTGGATGGATGAAAAATGAAAATACAATTTAATTTTTTAATTATATGTGGATGGATGAAAGATATTAATATGTAATTTAATTTCTTACATGTGGATGGATGAAAAATATTAATATGTAATTTAATTTCTTAATGTAATTTAACTTATGAATTTTGTATTTCTCAAAGTTTGTAATTATTTTTTCTAAAATTCGATCTATTACACGAATTTTGTATTTCTAAAATTTGTAGTGATTTTCTCTTAAATTGAAACTACTACAACAAATCTAAAAGTTTGTAGCTATTTTCCCTTGAATACTACCTCAACTTTGTATTAAATTCGAAATAAATAGTAGTATTAAATAAACTATAAAAATTGTAGTAGTTAATTTTCTAAAAAATCAAAAATCAAAATCACAATCGGGACTGGATATCCGATTTTTCGGGATTGGATACCCGAGTCGGGTATTTGGGTATCCGAAAATCAAATTCGGATCGGGTATCGGGTATTGAATTATGGGAATTTCGGGATCGGGTACCCGAAAATTTCGGATCGGGTATCCGCGGGTACCCGATTTGACAGGCCTAGTACACACTATATTTAGTGTTATTTTACAGTTGTGAGATATACTAAGTAATTGTTATAGATATTAGACAGTATATTAACACTTTTTTTTTTGTCCCACTGAATCTAAAATAATAAATTTATTGATTATTTAAACATAATTTTTTTACTTGACAAACACATTGCTAAGAAGTTAGACATTATTAAACGTGTGAAATATGTTTTTAAATAAGAAAACGTATAGTAGATCGCATCGTTAATTATGCATTAATTTATTGTAGTGACATGTGATTATGAAATAAATTACTACTTCACATTACCCTAGGATCCTCAATGCACTGATAAAGAACAAAGTACTTTTTTTGTGTGTATATATATATATATATCTTGTTTTGTAAATGAAATGTAAACAAAATATCACTCTCTACATGCATCAACTGTGAAAAATAGTACAAACCCACAGTAGTGAAAAAATAACCAACTAACATATTTTACAATAAAAAATATCACTAGAAGAATAAAATAAAGTGGAAAAATAGAATTTCATGAACGTTCGAGTTGTGTACAGTTATTAATTTGGTATATGGGGCCAAGAGAAGAATATATAGCCGTCCAATTCCCACAAAATGCCACAATCTTAACTTTAATGAATATCACACGACTCAAATTGTGAGAAATGATTGTTTTGGATCTTCTATGTCCCACCAATATACTACATTGTAAATATTTTATTCATTTTGCTTTTTTCACCTCAAATTATATAGTGGATTTGTTGAATAATTTAAGGGTTTCTTTCTGTTTGTAGATAAATATAATTCGGTCACGTTTATGTAATTTCTTATCTTGACTCAACCAAGTTCCAAATGGAAGTATTAAATCAATCAACTACAATATTGAATCTAACTCTATACATATTTTTAATATAATCACCCATCATGTAAGGTATAGTATAATCACCCATCATGTTTTTTCAGGCTGCAAAGAATCCAATCTTACCTCAATTATTTGGCCTCAAGATTCATATAGGAAATAAAGCTTTACATGCATGCGAAAAGACAAGAGGAGAAAAGAAACATGCATGAATATTAATGTATATTTGTATACTAAGGGTTCCTTTTTATTATTATTGATTTTTTTACATGAAATATTTACATGTAAAACTAATCTTTAGATTTTAATTAATTTTTATGAAATCAAGATTCTCATTCTACACAAAATTTGAACTTAATTGAAACAATCGCTCAACCTAGTCTATCAACGACGAGCTACCATAAATTTAGATTTCTTCATTGTTTTCTAAGTTGAAATACACAATACAACGATAATGAGATACTACAAGTTCTGATTTCTCTATCGACTATCGTTTCTAAAGTGACACATATTATTCTCTCTGTCTCTCAAAGTTTGTCCTATTTTATCATTTTCGTCCATCCCAAAAAGTTTGTCTCACTTAGAATCTTACCAAAATAGACATTAAATACATCCTCAATCTCCTCAATGTGGGACCCTAGTTCCACTACACACCTTTATTTAATGCAAAGTCAAATTACTCTCTTCGTCCCAGATTTATAATCACATTTTTCCATAAAAGTCCGTCTTATATTTACAGTCACATTTATAATTTTTCATATTTGGACATAAAATTTTACCCCATTATTCACTAAAATTACACCCAAATGTCATTATCTACATTAAAATAAATAATAAAAAAACATCAAAAAGTCAAAAAGGAACCCATCTTCAACCAACTCACTTCATTTATTACACACTCCATCATCTCACTCCACCATTTCATTTCATTTATTGTACATTCCACCTCTCACTTCATTAGTTACACACTTCACCAATTCTTTAAAATCCGTGCCATAACTAAATGTGACTATAAATCTGGGACGGAGGAAGTAATTTCTTAAAACCCGCACCGGGTCAAATTGGGACAAGCTTTAAGGGCGAAGGGAGTAGTATTACCGGTACTAAAAATAAATACATGAAAGTACACAAATTTTAAGTTTTATACATATAAAACTAGCTCAAAAAAAATAAAATCAAATAAATACCCAATAAAAAAGCACAAACATCCAAATAAACATTAATTATTCCCCCCAAAAAAAGGAAAATTTCATTCAACCTTTTGTTCCACTAGGGACACAATCGCCATTTAAACCCACACACAAGGACAAAACAGTCCACCCACTCAAAAAGCAAGACCCACTTTCCCTATGGTCTTCCTACACCGCGTTTGCATCTAACAAGAATCCCCAAACTCTTTTATTTGACCTTTTACTATTATTTTATAAACATGAAAATTCTTAATAAATCATTAAAAGAATAAAATCAAGTTTTTAGTAATTTTTTCTGCATGTGGTCATATCTAAGAAAATTAAAAACGTGTGGCCGGTGAGATTGTTTCTTCATCATTTTATGCGTGTATCTATGTGTATATATACCACCATAAATGCAGAGAGAGAGAGAAAACACCATCGATTTCTTGAATCAAACCTCCAATTCTCGCTTCTCGAGCAAAAGGGTCACTCAAACAAGCATAAAGATTCAACCTTTTCGAATCAATGGCGCTAGCTAGGGAGCTCATGGGCTTGTCTCTGATGGAGAAATCGTCGTTCTTCGCTTCTGCTTCGTCGACGAGGCTGGTTCTGAAGCAGAATCGGAGCCGGTCTTTTCTGCCCCTGGAGGGGAGGAGAGTACAAGTGGTGATACGGAGGAGTACAACCACCACCCCTGTTGCGGCGATCAGTGAGGATTTGGATTTGGATTTGGTGAAAGTGCTGCCGGAAAAGGCTGTGAAATTCAAGGTTAGGGCGGTTGTGACTGTGAGGAACAAGAGCAAGGAGGATTTTAAGGAGACTTTGGTTAAGCATTTGGATGCTTTCACTGATAAGATTGGGAGGAATGTTGTTTTGGAGCTGATCAGCACTGATTTTGATCCCAGTAAGTTCCATGTGTTTGATGAAATGCCTCAATGAATACTTGCCTGAATTCATACCTTCACTTGATGATTAATTATTGTATTTATTGTGACATTGATTAGAAACAAAGGCTCCAAAGAAGAGCAAAGAAGCTGTGTTGAAGGACTGGTCCAAGAAATCAAACCTCAAGACTGAGAGAGTGAATTACACAGCAGAGTTTGAGGTGGATTCAAATTTTGGGACTCCTGGTGCAATTACAGTTAACAATAAACACCAAAAGGAATTCTTTCTGGAGAGTATCACAATTGAAGGATTTGCAAGTGGCCCTGTGCATTTTCCCTGCAATTCTTGGGTTCAGCCCAGGAAAGATCATCCTACAAAGAGAATTTTCTTCACTAATAAGGTATAAATTAGTTTATGCTTTTAATTAGTTGTTTTTGAATTTTCTGTTAGATTCTGGTGGTATGTGTTTAGATGAGTTAAAGTTGGTTTTAAAACTGTTGATTTGATGATTATTGTTATGATTATCTGCTGATTTTGCAAATTGAATGAAATGTGATGTTTTGCTTTCAACAGCCATATTTGCCACATGAAACACCTGAGGGACTAAAGGCTCTTAGAGAGAAGGAGCTGAGAGAATTGAGGGGTGATGGACAAGGAGAAAGAAAACTGTGTGATAGAGTGTATGACTTTGATGTGTACAATGATCTCGGAAATCCAGACAAGGGGATCGACTTTGCTCGACCGCTTCTTGGTGGCGACAAGATTCCTTATCCTAGGCGCTGTCGAACAGGGCGCGCTCCCATGGATACTGGTCAGTGATCAATCTCAGCGATATGTTTCCATTATATGCTCGTTTTCTGATTTGTGTGCCTGAAAATCAGATATGAAGTCTGAGAGCAGAGTAGAGAAGCCTCTGCCTACGTATGTGCCTAGAGACGAGCAATTTGAGGAGTCGAAGATGAATGCCTTTTCAACCGGGAGGCTGAAGGCGGTCCTTCATAACCTCATACCGTCTCTGATGGCTAGCATATCAGCGAATAACCAAGATTTCAAGGGATTCTCGGACATTGACAGCCTGTACAGTGAAGGCCTTCTCCTCAAACTCGGCCTCCACGACGAGATCATGAACAAGATCCAATTGCCTAAAGCTGTCACCACAATTCAAGAAGGTGGTCTGCTCAAATATGACCTTCCAAAGATTGTATCAAGTAAGTAGCTCTGTTCTCTTTTCTCGATTCAGAGACGTAGTGTAGTACACGTATGATAGCAATAGTCTCTGTTTGGTGGGAAACATGAGACTAGAAATACGGGTTTCGGGTATAGACATGAAGAAAATTCTGTTGGCTATCACTTTCGACTAGTGGGGGTCCCTCCCCTTAGTCGATATTTAGATTATTATCGACTGTCGTTTGGTTTAATTAGAACGCAATTTGTAGCTCTTAAAGATGTCGAAGTGCTAATGTGAACTGTGCTTGTGGCTTGCAGAGGACAAATATGCATGGTTGAGGGATGACGAGTTTGCTCGTCAAGCCATAGCCGGGGTGAACCCTGTCTCCATTGAGAGGCTTCAGTCGTTTCCCCCAGTGAGTAAACTTGACCCCGAAGTCTATGGACCTCTGGAATCAGCTCTCAAGGAAGAACACATTGCTGGACAACTCAATGGCATGACCATACAAGAGGTAGTTATTTGGGCCTTTTGGAAAGTACGAAAAATCAATGGGTGGTCGTAGTAGAATATGATATCTACCGTTCATCTAATGTAACTATTTTCACAGGCTTTGGATGCGAACAAGCTCTTTATCATTGATTACCATGACATTTACTTGCCATTCATCGACAAAATCAATGCCCTTGATGGCCGGAAATCATACGCAACACGAACTGTTTACTTCTTGACCGATGCTGGAACCCTCAAGCCCATAGCTATAGAGCTCAGTCTTGCGCCAAGCTCTACGAAGCCAAACCGTGTAGTCACACCGCCGGTGGATGCCACCACCTATTGGATGTGGCAGCTGGCTAAAGCCCATGTTTGCTCTAATGATGCCGGAGTTCATCAGCTTGTCCACCATTGGTACGTATTCCTCTGTTTCGTGAGCACGATGAATGTAGCTTGATCTTGAAGTGTCGTTTCTGATGGTTTAATGTTGGTTGTATAGGCTACGAACCCACGCAACACTGGAGCCGTTCATCTTGGCAGCGCATAGGCAGATGAGCGCTATGCACCCGATTTTTAAGCTCTTGGATCCTCACATGAGGTACACGCTGGAGATCAATGGGCTAGCTCGCCAAAGCTTGCTCAGTGTGGACGGTGTGATTGAGTCTTGCTTCACCCCCGGCCGTTACTGTATGGAGATGAGCGCGGCTGCCTATTCGAGCTTCTGGCGCTTTGATCAAGAAAGCCTCCCTGCCGATCTCATCAGAAGGTATATATCTATTGCCAAATATCAGTTTGAATTTTGAAACAAACAAATGTTGAATCAAATCTTGAAGTCTAATGGATTTTACTTGTTTCAATCATTTCAGAGGAATGGCCGTGCCGGACCCCACACAGCCGCACGGGCTGAAATTGGTTGTCGAAGACTATCCGTACGCGTCGGACGGGCTAATGATATGGGGCGCTATCGAGAATTGGGTCCGACATTACGTGAACCACTACTACCCCGACTCGGCCCGAGTCTGCAACGACAAGGAGTTGCAGGCTTGGTACGCCGAGTCCATCAATGTGGGCCACGCAGATCTACGTCACGCAGACTGGTGGCCCACATTGGCAACTCCTGAGGACTTGAGTTCGATTCTCACCACCTTAATATGGCTAGCATCGGCCCAACACGCGGCCCTAAACTTCGGCCAGTACCCCTACGGAGGGTATGTCCCGAACCGGCCGCCGCTCATGCGGCGGCTCATCCCCGACGAGAACGACCCGGAGTACGCCATTTTCCTCTCCGACCCGCAAAAGTACTTCTTTTGCGCGCTCCCGAGCTTGCTACAAGCCACGAAGTTCATGGCGGTGGTCGACACGTTGTCGACTCACTCGCCCGACGAGGAGTACCTCGGCGAGAGGCATCACCAGTCCATATGGTCCGGTGATGCCGAGGTCATCGAGGCGTTTTACGAGTTCTCGGCCGAGATAAGGCAGATCGAGAAGGAAATCGAGAAGAGAAACTCGGACCCGAGCCTTCGGAACCGGTGCGGCGCCGGAGTCTTGCCGTATGAGCTTCTCGTGCCGAGTTCGGAACCAGGAGTGACATGTAGAGGTGTACCTAATAGTGTGTCCATATAAGTTGACAATAATGCTAGAAAAGAGAGTTGGTAATTAGGTTTGTATGTATGTATTTATGTATATTTGTATCTAAGATTAATGTTGTAGTGCTCAAAAGTTCAACGTAGGCTTAAATATGTAATTTATAGAAATTAGCCTTTATAATTGCTGTTTTAAGTGCATAGATGAGTCAATGATATGCAAGATTAGGCTTGGAATCATTTTTCAATTATTGGGCCTCATAAAATACATTTCTCTACTTTTTGTTTATTTTTTTGCATTGAAATAAAAAAATTAGCCCATTTAAAAAAAGATCCAACTTTATGAAATAGAAAATCACTAGATGAAAATCTGCCTAACATAATGAGTTTGATTCAAATTAAGTGTGCCTGCACTTGGCACATTTTAGATCTCTAAATCTAAAAAATATCACCTTATATTTTTGAAAATATATTAATCGCATTTCAGACCCTTTTTTACGAGTCTTAGGCCTATTTTTCTTCCATTTATTCTCCTTAGGGGTTAAGGAGCAAATTCAAAGAAAAATAAGTCATATAGTGAAAATGATCTGAAAATGATCAATGTTTTTTCGAGAGATGTGATGTTATTTGTTTAACTTTAGAGACCTAAAATATATAAAATCATAGATTAAATTCGAAGTTAAATCTCGAAAAAACAATTGCAACAAGTAGTAATGGGGCAATAATGAATTTGTCTAGTTGGTGACACTGACGATACATATCATTCATATTTTACATTGCATCTTGATGATGATAAAATTTAAGTGAGCTCGTATGTTTTGATGGAAATATCAATATCGATCATATATTCAATTAATCAAGAGAATGTGACAGGTATGGGTATGGCCCTCTGCCTTTGCTTACTACTACTATAGAAGAATTTAGTTTTTTTATTTCAATTATTAGTATTCAATTATTATGAAGATTTTTTATTTTTTCATTTTGAGTTATATAAGCTGGAGATTTAGATTTCATAACACCTACATATGATGTCAAATTATCATGATCAATAAAATCCCAATTTATTCACACCCCCCTATCTATATACGAGTACTATCATTACTCCTCATGCTCACTGTAAGTTACATTACACATCCTAAAAAAATACTTGGCCCGAAACCATGGCCCGTGATAGGCAATCTCAACTTAATCAGGCCGCTCCCTCCACAACCTCTCCCAAAAATACGGCCTGGTAGTGCTCCTCAAATTTGGCTCATTTCTGGTGGTCGATGCAGCCAAGCCTTCCTTAAGTAGAGGCCATTGTCAAGGAAACTATGAGCTGAGGTTCAAATGGAGTTTGCAAGATGAACTGAAACCTGAAGAGTTGCATAAATATATCTTTTTTACTATATTTTTAAACTCGTGTCAAATCAAATGTTGCTAATTAATGGGGACAGAAGAAGGAGTACAATAAATTAAGCTTACATTATCATTATTATGTGAAATAGTTAAAATCTCATGTTATAAACAAGTCTATCTCAAAGAAAGTCTAGTTCACAGCTATAAATAATGAATAGTACAGCCATATTTGTATATGTTTTTTATTTGGATTTTGATGTTGAAATCCCAAGAAAGTGCCAAGAAAAGCTTGGGTTATTTTTTTTTAAGTCCAGTAAGCAGGCTAAAAAAAGTACTCCTACTTTGTCTAATCTTCTTGTCATAACATAACCCATCAGTATTCGACATAACCAATCTGTATAATTAACAAATATTATAAATACGGACGACTCATCAAAATTTGACTTTTCAGATTAAAATAAATATCCCCCGTCCCATAGTAATTATCACTCTTTTCCATTTCGATCCATCCCATAATATTGTCACACTTCATTTTCACCATAAATGTTAAGTAGATCTCACGTTCTACTAACTCACTTCACTGACATTTTATTATATGACTAATATAAAGAGTGGGTCCCACACTTATTTTTCCAATCAACTTTTCTTTACATTTCTTAAAACTCGGATCCACAATAAGAGTGACAATTATTATGAGACGGAGGGAGTAAAATACTACCTCCGTCCTGTATTAAATGTCACATTTACTTTTCTGCACTCGTTTTGTAAAAATTGCAGTTAATCTGGGACGGAGGTAGTATTATTGCTAATCATCATAGGCGTGCTACTCTCGACTTCGCAGCTTCGTAAGCATCACATTGTAAATGTGCAAAATGAACGACTTAATTATCCTAAACCACCACTTAATCCCAATTTATTCCAAACCTCCTATCTATATAAGTATACATAATACAGTAATACACCTAATCAACATTCGCTCCCTTTCATCAAAATATTCCCAATGGAAAACCAAATCATAGCAATATCATCACTCCTCATACTCACCTTACTAACATTACACATCCTAAAAAAAATATTCCCACAAAAAAAACTAAACCTCCCACCCGGCCCGAAACCATGGCCCGTGATAGGCAATCTCAACCTAATCGGGCCGCTCCCACACCGCTCCATCCACCAACTCTCCCTACAATACGGCCCGGTAATGCTCCTCAAACTCGGCTCGTTTCCCGTCGTCGTCGGCTCCTCGGCCGACGCCGCCAAGATCATCCTCAAAACAATGGACCTCACCTTCGCCTCGCGCCCCAAAACCTCCGCCGGAAAATACCTCACCTACAACTACACCGACGTAGTCTGGTCCGACTACGGCCCGTACTGGCGCCAGGCCCGAAAAATCTTCTTGATGGAGCTCTTCAGCGTGAGGCGGCTCGAGTCGTACGAGTACATTCGGGCCGAGGAAATGGGCTCTCTAGTGAAGGAGATTTTCGGGATTTCGGGCCGGCCGTTTGTGCTCAAGGACAGCTTGTCGACGATGAGCTTGAACGTGATATGCAGGATGGTTTTGGGGCGGCGGTATTTGGACGGCGGCGGCGGCGTGGCGGTGGAGGAGTTCAAGGAGATGTTGGATGAGCTTTTCCTTCTGACTGGGGTGTTGAATGTTGGGGATATGATTCCGTGGATTAATTTCTTGGATTTGCAAGGGTATGTGAAGAGGATGAAGGTGTTGAGAGAGAAATTTGATAGGTTTTTGGAGAATGTGCTCGACGAGCACGAGGCGAGGAGGCGGGAGACGGCGGGTTATGCGAGCCGGGACATGGTGGACGTGCTTCTCGAGCTCGCCGAAGATCCGATGCTAGATGTGAAGGTTCAGAGAGACGGCGTCAAAGCGTTTACTCTGGTATGTATGATCATTGTCGTAAAAATTCAATATTCCATCTTTAAATTAATTGATGATAAGTGGAGTAACACGTGAGCCTTAATATATTTATGAGTGGCGTGACATAGCATTTTGTTGTTAATTTAGGATTTGTTAGCGGGTGGGACCGAGAGTTCATCTGTGGTAGTGGAGTGGGCGATGTCAGAATTATTAAAAAAACCCGAAATTTTTAAAAAGGCGACAGAGGAGCTTGATCAAGTTATTGGCAAAAATAGGTGGGTGATGGAGAATGATATACCTAGCCTCCCCTATGTGAAGGCTATTGTGAAGGAAACCATGAGATTGCACCCAGTGGCGCCTATGTTGGCGCCACGTTTAGCGCGGGAAGACTGTAAGGTAGTACTCCCTCCATTCTATAGTAATTGAGTCATTTGGTTATTTTGGTACGTTTCATAGTAGTAGAATCATTTTCCTTTCTAATAAAAGTCAACATATTTCTTCTCACTTACTTTATTCTCTTTTCATCTCTCTATCTTTTCCCTTTCCTATTTTATTCTTCCTTTACTTAATTCATTTAACACAATTTTTATTAATCTTCGTATTGAAAAGAAATGTCTCCACTGCTATGGAACGGAGAGAGTAGTTAATAAATGCAAAACATACAATTGGTATTTAATTATAATAGTCCTTATATGTGCTTCATTATTAGTTATTCTTTTGACATCATTTGACTTAACACAAGTTCAGAAATATAGTGAAAAGTGGACAAAAAATGTAAGTGAAGTATGAATTCTTACCTTTATATACTCCGTAATAATATTATAAAATGTGATGTAATGAGTTAGTAAAATATGCCATCTCCATTACTAAAAGGAGTTAGTTAATTGAATATGTAGTCCATTACTAAAAGAAAAAAAAATAGTGATAGATAGTTAATTGGGAACAGATTGAAAAAGGAAAATTGATTAGAATTAATATAGAACTAAAAAGTATATTAAAAGCCAATAAATTTAAATTAAATTGACATATTTGCAGGTAGGTGAGTATGATATCAAGAAAGGCACCCAAGTTCTTATTAATACGTGGACAATCCATACAGATCCATTGTTATGGGAAAATCCCAATGAATTTAATCCAGACAGATTTATTGGAAAGGATATTGATGTCAAGGGACAAGATTTTGAGCTTTTGCCGTTCGGATCAGGCCGTAGAATGTGCCCGGGCTATACATTGGGTTTGAAGGTAATTCACTCAAGCTTAGCGAATCTATTGCACGGATTCAATTGGAGTTTACCCAGTGAAATGAATCCCGAAGAGTTGAATATGGATGAGATTTACGGGCTTTCAACGCCAAGAAAGTTCCCACTTGTTACTGTTGCCGAGCCCAGACTTCCACATAACCTCTATAATTCAATGATTTGAATAACCTCTATAATTCAATGATTTGAATGCATTATATTAGTGGGCCTGAATTAGCCAATATATTAAATGGGCTTAATCTAATTATGGTTATGTGTTGTCAATAATTTGATCGTCATTATCTGTCGAAAAAGAGATTTTCATTGTTTGTATATATTAATTTTAAGGTGTTTTATTATTGTAGATTGTCTTACTAGCTACTACTATTAAATACTCTATCGTTGAGTTTATACTAGTATTATTTAGGGTTTCCTTTAATGAATTGATTGCAATGTTCCTGTTTTTATTGTGGTGAATTGTTAGTGTGTTTATGACTTCTGGATGGTGAACTTTGATTTTTGTTTTGTTTTGGTTGGATGTGAAATTTAGCCACTTTGATTCAATACTACATATATAGATTATTAGATTTACAGTAATCAAGGAATCATGCAAATTGTCAAGTTGTCTTATACATTGTCACATACGCATGATTGATTTAAGAAATACTCCACTACACATTGTTACAAAAGATGCTTGCAACATCTAATGTAGTTAACAAAAACTACACATTCAAAATCACCATTCTTTGACTCTTAATTGCACATAGTTTATAAGTAGAAATCATTATCCAAAAATAATAAAATAATTAGCAGTGCAAATTCATATTTACTACTTGGTATTAATTTTTTTTTTAATTTAATCCTCTATTTGTATGTATATGTATAGTGGTTCGTAAATATAGTATTTATATGAGTTTATAGTAGTCCTCCAAATTAATATTTTTCTAACAACTTCTCCAAGTAAGTGGAAATTTACATTTTTATCAAGAGAAGTAACAACATGAGTCCCAATCTTTAAAAGCATCTAAAGAATGTGGTTTGGTCTTGGATTCAATTTCTTTAAATTTTATTTATTTGCCAATCAAAAATACTCCATATGAGTCTATTTTTAGCAATAATTTAGAGTTGAATTATTTTATTATTATATGGAGTGTTTCTTTTGAATTAGTAATAGGATATACGAACCACCAATGATTCAGTCAAAGTTTTACTTCTTGTAGACTAAAACAAAAATTATTTATCTCATCATTAAATATTAAACTACTATTTTCTTTAAATATTTTAATAGTAGTATAATATTTTACAATTATTCCAACCCTCCTATCTATATAAGTATACATAATACACCTAATCAACATTCTCTTTCATAAAATTATTCCCAATGGAAAACCAAATCATAGCAATATCCTTACTCCTCATACTCACCTTGCTAACATTACACATCCTAAAAAAATTATTCCCACAAAAAAAACTAAACCCACCGCCCGGCCCGAAACCATGGCCCGTGATAGGCAATCTCAACCTAATCGGGCCGCTCCCACACCGCTCCATCCACCAACTCTCCCTACAATACGGCCCGGTAATGCTCCTCAAATTCGGCTCCTTTCCGGTCGTCGTTGGCTCCTCAGTCGATGCAGCCAAGATCTTCCTCAAAACAATGGACCTCACCTTCGCCTCGCGCCCCAAAACCTCCGCCGGAAAATACCTCACCTACAACTACTCCGACATCACGTGGTCCGACTACGGCCCGCACTGGCGGCAGGCCCGAAAAATGTGCTTGATGGAGCTCTTCAGCGCGCGGCGGATCGACTCATACGAGTACATTCGGGCCGAAGAAACGGGCTCTCTCGTGAAGGAGATTTTCGGGCTTTCGGGCCGGGCTTTTTTGGTTAAGGATAGCTTGTCGACTCTGAGCTTGAACGTGATCAGCAGGATGGTTTTGGGGCGGCGCTATATGGACGGCAGGGAGAGCGCCGCCGTCTCGCCGGAGGAGTTCAAGAAGATGTTGGATGAGCTTTTCTTTCTTGGTGGGGTGTTTAATATTGGTGATATGATTCCGTATATCAATTTCTTGGATTTGCAAGGGTATGTGAAGAGGATGAAGGTGTTGAGCGAGAAATTCGACCGGTTTTTGGAGCGCGTGCTCAACGAGCACGAGGTGAGGAGGCAGGATGCGACGGATCACCCGAGCCGGGATATGGTCGACGTGCTTCTCGAGTTCGCTGAGGATCCGACGTTGGAGGTGAAGCTTGAGAGACACATGGTCAAAGCGTTTACTCAGGTATATATGATCATTGTCGTAGTAATTTATGAAATTCCATCTTAAAATCAATTGATGATAATTGTAGTAGTTCATTAAATAGGTGTCACTTTTGTTATTGTTATGAGTTGTGTGGTGCAACATTTTGTTTTGTTTTTTTTTTTATTTTTTATTTAGGATATGTTGGCCGGTGGGACTGAGAGTTCAGCTGTGACTGTGGAATGGGCAATGTCGGAATTGCTAAAAAAACATGAGTTTTTTAAGAAGGCGACTGAGGAGCTCGATCGAGTCATAGGTCAAAATAGGTGGGTGACGGAGAAAGATATACCTAGCCTCCCTTATGTGGAGGCCATTGTCAAGGAAATCATGAGACTGCACCCGGTGGCACCAATGTTGGTGCCCCGTCTAGCAAGGGAAGACTGTAAGGTATATTATTTATTTATTATTGTGTTTCATAAAATTGGCATTTAACTATAGTTAATGGTTGGTGTTGGTTAGTAATTATAGAAAATTCAATGAATTTGTTATTAAAATATCATATATGCAGGTGGGTGAGTATGATATCAAGAAGGGGACCCAAGTGTTTGTTAATACATGGACAATCCATAGAGATCCATCCATATGGGAAAATCCCAATGAATTTTATCCGGATAGATTTCTTCGAAAGAATATTGATGTTAAGGGACAAGATTTCGAGCTTTTGCCATTTGGATCGGGCCGAAGAATGTGCCCGGGCTATGCACTAGGCCTAAAGGTGATCCAATCAAGCTTGGCGAATCTATTGCATGGGTTCAATTGGAGTTTGCCGGGTGACATGAAGCCCGAAGAGTTGAACATGGAGGAGACTTTCGGACTTTCTACGCCAAAAAAATTCCCACTTATTACTATTGCTCAGCCTAGACTTCCACTTCACCTCTATAATTCCATGTAAATATTTGCTTCGCATTTCAGACTTATTGCAATGCATGGTGCTATAAGTTATGTGTTATAATAAAATGTTGCACTTAATTTTAATGATCCGTTTCAGGCAATTTTCCAACAACTTTCGATGACCAAAATTAGACACTATCCGAGGCAGTTTTCCGGCCCCACAGGCGCCCCGAGATGTGTGTTGACATGGTCGGCGAAAAATTGTCTTTCCATCGAGCCCATCTGGAGCTCGTTGACCATGTCGATCTATATCTTTGGGGGCCCGGGTGCCAGGCAATGAGCTCTTATATTGTGAATACGGGCTGGGTCCATTATGCTGAAAGGCCCAAATTCAGGCCCATCATCCAGATCCATTTGACAATATTTTGAAATCTTTTTGCTGCTTCATGCCAAAATTAAGAGCATGTAGTGTAGGGTCATCTTATCGACAAATCTTATCTTTGGGGTAATAAAGTGGAAAGGCATAAAAAAGCATTTCACAAATAATTGATCTCAATAATGCTGCACCTTTGGAAAGTTGTAAATCTCAATTGTGAAATCAGAATGGTTTATTTCATCTTTGAGTATTAATTAAACTGTGTAACAGATTCGTTGTATTTCTTTCATTGAAAGAGTTAAGCATGGCGGCTTACGGAGCTCTAGTTTCTCTTATGCATATCTTAGATACCCTTCACAAACATCCTTCTCCTCCCATTTCTATCGACACAAAACAAGTTGAATCTCTCACTCAAATTGTTACCTTCTTGCTGGAGTTTCTTGATGCTTATATTTCCCCTGTTGTTGTTGATGGCCGTGAAGCTGATCCATTGGAGTGTCGCATTGCTAATGCAGTTTATGCAGCTGAGGACGTTATCAAATCCCAGATTGTGGTTCAGATTGACAAACGATCACCAATCGTTGAGGGTCATGGCTTCTATCAAGATCTGCAGAAAGTGATAGAAGATATGAATTTGATCAAGAAAGAGGTGGAGAAGATTGCAGTGGAAGCTCATCTGCAACAAAAGCCAGTTGCTGCCTTGACGTCTTCTTCCACTGTGAAGGAAAACGTGATGGTGGGCTCTGAGGAAGTGTTTCTTGAAGTTTTGGATAAGCTCACTAGAGATCAACTCAACCGCCAAATCATCCTCATCACAGGGATAGGCGGAATTGGTAATTGATAGAATTTTGAATCCTATCGATCAGCAATAGAGCACTCGAACGATTACGAAGAACAAGATAAACCCTAGTTGAGGTGCGGGGGGCGATTTCCGCCAGAACCGGAGGAATGAGAACAAGTAATTAACTTTATTTCTCAATAAATGAAAATACGATAGAATTCTATTATATAGAATTCTAAACCTAACATATGTCTTGCTAATCAAGAAACATAATTAAAATAGAAGATTTCAAAAAGATATGGAAATTAAATAAAGATAACCAACACAAATAAAAGATACTAAAAAATATTGAAGATGATCTTGGGCGAGATTTGCTAGATCGAGGACCCTATCAACTCTCCCGCCGTTGAAAACCACCTTGCCCTCAAGGTGGGCCATGAGAATTAGAATAGCAATGGTCCACGTCATTGCCTTCCATGATATGAAAATGCGCCTTCTAATCCTTCTGTGATGGATTGTAATCACGAATACAAATATCCAAGCTTTTGTTGGCATGTACTCATATATCAACATCTTCCCTTCTTTCTCCATACAATCTCCCCTCAACTTAATTGAAATTATGGTTCGTAGTATGAAAATCACCAAGTGCTGCTCATAATTCGTGTACTTTTGAATTCTTTGTCCACATGCTACGGATAGCCTCTTCATCACTATTTCTTTTCCAAGAAAATTGTTGTCAAGAAACTGATATATGGCATTTGCAGCAGACTCAAACCCAAACAATGACAACTGGTGCATCTGACTGAGTACCATTTCAGCTGAATTTACAGAAAATATTTGCTCTGCTTTGAAGACTCTACTCCATTCTGAATTATCTCCTTGTTCCATTACCATCCAAGGCCAAGCAATGCATATCATAACAGATATGCGCACTGAACCAACCACCACTGAAATCATGGCATACCTCTCTGTTGGATCGTTGGCACTAGAATTTCTCTTTGTTTTTGATTGAGATAATGGTTGTATAGTCTCTGTTTTAGGAGTTGTTATGGAGGTGAGTTTTCAGGGAGAAAATGTGATACTTAGATAGATGAAAATGGTTCAACTTACAAAAGACTCTCCATCTCTACTAATTAAAGATGGAATACGAGACACCTTTTCTAGGAAATGAAAACACATACTAGAGAATTAATGACTAGTGTCATAATCAGCCAACCTACTAATGACACTCCAAACAAAAAGCATAATTAAACTTTTTCTGCTGCACATTAACTACAGTTCTCCCTCTTAATGTGCTGCTCCATGACACCAAGAAGTTCTCTGAACTTGAAAAACTTTTCCTTTGGAAGTGCTTTGGTGAAGATGTCTGCCACTTGATCTTCGGACTTGCAAAATGTGAGCTGAACTTCACCTTCTTCAATGGCTTCTCGGATGAAATGATATTTGATGTTGATGTGTCGAGTGCGGCTATGAAAAACAGGATTCTTGCTCATAGCAATTGCTGATTGGTTGTCGCAAAACAGCTCGGTAGCCTCCTTCTGCTTCATTCCAATATCGCCAAGAATCTTTCTCAGCCAATACACCTGTGATGTTGCCATAGCAGCTGCAACATATTCAGCTTCGGCAGTTGACTGTGCCACACTCTCCTGCTTCTTTGAACTCCAAGAAAACACACTTGAACCAAGAGAAAATGAGTAACCCGTAGTACTCTTCATATCATCCAAACATCCGGCCCAATCGCTATCGCAATAGCCTTGCAAATTAATTTGGGCACCTTTGACATACTTGATCCCAAAATTTGTTGTGCCTTTGATGTATCTAAGAACTCTCTTGGCTGCACCAATATGGATTTGACTTGGACTATTCATGAATCTTGACAACATACTAGAAGCAAACATAATGTCCGGTCTTGTCGCACAAAGATACAACAAACTTCCAACCATACTTCGATAGATAGAAGCATCAATCTTCTTTTCACCATCTTCTTTCTTCATTTTCTCATTCACCACCAATGGAATCAAAGTTGGGTTGCAATCACCCATTCCAAATTTTTTCAGAATATTATTTGCATACTTTATCTGACAAATAAACACCCCATCATTTTCTTGGTATATCTCCATACCCAAGAAATGATGTAGCAGCCCCATATCACTCATTTCATATCTCTTCATCATCTCAATTTTAAAATCATGTATCATCTTCTCATCATCCCCACAAAACAACAAATCATCAACATATAAAGCAACAATGAGAGTAGATGTACCCTGAGTCTTCACGTACAAAGTAGACTCACTTTTGCTCCTTTCAAATCCATGCTCAATGAAATATGCATCGATTTGGCTGTACCAAGCTCTTGATGCTTGCTTCAATCCGTACAATGCTTTCTTCAACCGATAAACTTTATCTTCGGCACCTTCGATTACAAAACCTTGAGGTTGCTCCACATAAATTTCATTGGTCAATTCTCCATTCAAGAAGGCTGATTTGATGTCAAGTTGGTATAATAACCACCCCTTTTGAGCTGCAAGAGCAATGAGCATCCGGATTGTATCCAAACGTGAAACCGGCGAAAATGTTTCGTCGTAGTCAATTCCGGGCTGTTGTGTGTAGCCTTTTGCTACAAGTCTTGCCTTGTTTCTTTGAAATGATCCATCTTCATTTACTTTAACTTTGTAGACCCATTTCACTCCAATGATTTCTTTTTCTCGTGGGCGTTCGACCAACTCCCATGTCTTGTTCTTTTCGATCACATCAATTTCTTCTTGCATAGCTTTTCTCCAAGCTTCTTGCTCCATTGCTTCATCAAAATTTTCAGGTTCTATGAGGCAAACATTGCATCTCTCATAGACATCTTGCAAGCTTTTCATTCTAGGAGCAGGACTTGATGATAATGTGGACGAACTTGGATCTGAATTGGAGCTTGAATCATTTGGGGATGAAAAGTCAGTACCTTCATCACCATCTCCCTCATCTTCGACAGTTGAAACTTGCTTTGTTTCATCAATGATTGATCCATTCTTCTGCACTTCATTTACTTCCCAATTCCAACTTGCATTTTCGTCGAATATCACATCTCGACTTGTGATAACACTTCTTGTC
The DNA here is from genome assembly GCF_029641045.1 of Salvia hispanica. NCBI lineage: Eukaryota > Viridiplantae > Streptophyta > Magnoliopsida > Lamiales > Lamiaceae > Salvia > Salvia hispanica. The sequence continues at coordinate 1,221,026 of NC_142697.1, forward strand.
TTCAAGTTGTAAAGTCTATAGCCTTTGGACATGTTGCTATAGCCAACAAGTATACATTTCACACTTGTTTCATCAAGCTTTTGCCTTTTTTATTTTGGAATTTGGGCATAGCAGACTGACCCAAAAACTCTCAAATGCTTCACTGATGGCTTTCTTCCACTCCATGCTTCAGTTGGAGTTCTATCCATCACAGCTTTTGTTGGACATCGATTCAGCAAGTATACTGCTTAATGAACGGCATCTGCCCAAAAACTTTTAAGCAATCACTTGGCATGTATCATTGATTTTGCCATCTCCATCACCGTCCTATTCTTGCGTTCGGATACACCATTTTGTTGTGGTGTGTATCCAACACTTAGTTGTCTTCCAATGCCTTCTTCCTCGCAATACTTGGTGAATTGATTTGAAGTGTACTCCTTTCCATTGTCACTTCTAAGCACTTTGATGGTACGACCACTTTGATTCTCCACAAGGAGCTTGAATTTCCGAAAGACTTCAAACACTTCGGATTTTTGCTTCAAGAAGTAAACCCACGTCATACGAGTAAAATCATCAATGAAGAGAATGCAGTACCTGTTTCCACCATTAGAATTTATCGACATTGGTCCGCACACATCGGTGTGTACAAGCTCTAGAGGTTCCTTTGCTCTCCAAGCAACTCCTTTTGGAAACGGTAGTCGGTGATTCTTTCCAAGTGCGCAACCTTCACAGACATATTTTTGGCAGACCATGGACCATATTTTTGTTGTGCAGTAGCTTGAGACTATTGAAGTTCAAGTGGCCAAGTCTCAAATGCCATAACCATGATTCATCTATTACTTGAGCTTTCATTGCCATATTTTCAGCATACTTGAATGTGAGAGGAAAACTGCGACTCTTCTCCATTTGAATTTTTGCCACAATTTGCTTCGCCCCCTCTTTATCTAGTATGACACATGAATTTCCTTCGAAATGGACAGTGTATCCATGTTCAATAAGTTGTCCAACACTCAACAAATTCTGCCTCAAATCTGGTACAAGTAGCACATCACTTATGCGCTTCATCCCTTTCTTCGTGTCAATACTTATCGTCCCTTTTCCCTGGGCTTTGACAAGAGCACCATTTCCCATCTTAACTTGAGAATTTACAGATGTATCAATGCTCACAAAGATGGACTCATCGCCTGTCATGTGGTTACTACAGCCACTGTCAATGTACCACACAAATTCATCTTTTTGTTTTTTGCTTTGTGAAGCATAAAACATATATTCTTCACTCTGCCTTTCTTCCAAAAAATTTGCATACTGCTGCTGTTGTGGTTGATTGTTGGCGTAGCAATCCTTTTGAAGATGACCAAACCGACTACATTTGTGGCATTTCGGCTTGTCCTTGAACCAACAATCCTTGTACTCATGGTTACTCTTTCCACAGTGAGTACACTTCTTCCCATTTTCAGCTTTGTGAAAACCTCTACCACCATGTTTGGTTTTCTCTTGACCTCTTCCACCACCATAGGTTCCACTACGATTTTGTTGGCCACCACTAAACGAAGATTCACCAACACTTTTAACATTCAAATGCAGTTTTGATTGAAATGCACTCTCAATCGGCTTTTCCGATTGCCTTAACAGCCTTTCTTTATATGATTTCAAAGAACCTATCAACTCATGAATGCTCATTTGAGAAATGTCTTTAGTTTGCTCAATAACAGCAACTATAGCATTAAACCTTTTTGGAAGACATATCAAAATCTTTTCTATCATTCTCTGATCTGAAAGCTCTTCACCATACACTCTCATTTGATTTTTGAGCTCAATAAAACTTGAATGAAACTGATTTAAGGTTTCATTGTCTTTCATTTTTGTATTCTCAAAATCTCTTCGTAGAGTTTGGAGTTTAATGGCTCTAACCTTTTCATCTCCTCCAAATTCTTTTTGAAGAATCTCCCATGCCTCCTTTGATTTTTCAGCTCCCATGATTCGAGGGAAAATCGAATCGGCGACGGCTTGTTGGATCTTTGACAAAGCTGCAACATCTCTTTGCTTCGTCTTCTTTAACTCCTTTATTTGAGCCGCTGTAGGATTCTCGTTTGCTTCGTCGTCATAGCCTTCATCAACGAGCTCCCACAAGTCCAATGAGGCAAGTAGTGTCTTCATCTTCTTGCACCAAAACTCAAAGTTCTCTCCGGCAAAGATTGGTAGAGAAACATGTTGTGAGTTCTCCATTTTGTATGAGATACTCTACTGAAACTTGACAGCAACTATTGCTCTTCCTTTCACCTTCTTGAGGCTTTTTTTTGTTGGAGAAATCCTAGTATTTCAACTAGGCTCTGATGCCAAACTGTTGGATCGTTGGCACTAGAATTTCTCTTTGTTTTTGATTGAGATAATGGTTGTATAGTCTCTGTTTTAGGAGTTGTTATGGAGGTGAGTTTTCAGGGAGAAAATGTGATACTTAGATAGATGAAAATGATTCAACTTACAAAAGACTCTCCATCTCTACTAATTAAAGATGGAATACGAGACACCTTTTCTAGGAAATGAAAACACATGCTAGAGAATTAATGACTAGTGTCATAATCAGCCAACCTACTAATGACACTCTAAACAAAAAACATAATTAAACTTTTTCTGCTGCACATTAACTACACTCTCCTTGATATCGAAATTAGAAGACGACAAACAAATGTGAATATTGGCACCCACTCCTGAAAACCACCGCTTGTGAACACCAATGTTGTGAAACATAAAATGATTTTTATAGTAATCAGCATTCAAATAAGCTATGAAAGAATAGTTCCCCAAAAATCTGCCTCGGCACTCATCTACCCACCGAGAAGCGAACTGGTTTGCGAAATCCAGAACCTTTAGAGACAGAAGACTAATAACTTCCTCTCCCTGAGTTCCACCAGTAGCATATTGCAATATGTTCCCAGAATCCTCTTCTCCTTTGTCAACAAGCTCGAACACCTGCCACATATAGTTGAAGCCCGAATATCACAGTCCCCAAACGGTCTACAAGTCCCACAAGCATCACAACTCTGCTGCTCATCAGTCCCCCACTTCACCGTGCAATTCAAGAGCTTAAACTCCCCATCCACACCCATCACTAAGTCAATAGGTGGCTGCTTATATTCAAATGCCGTAATGGTAGTAATTTTTCTTGCTTTAGATGGTTCCTTGCTCCGATCAGCATCTTCACAAGAGGAGAGCATGGAATTACCGTGTTGAAGTCTGCTTGAGGTCTCACCGACGGAACCATCATCTGGCTCAAAAGCTCCTGGGTCAAATATGTGAACTCCATTGCCATCACCCAATTGAAGCGATGGACAGCTCCAATCAGCATCTATGTCACCGATAACGGGTTCGGTGCCGATAGTATCCACATTTGTGTTATATGTTTCCAAATTCGCATCAAACAAGACATCTTCGTCGATGCAAGAATCTGTGGCCACCTCTAGAACTGACGAATCCAAATGAATTGTTTTGTGTGTCTCATTGGGAACCTCAACATCATTGTAGACGACAAAATCGCTGGGAACACCATTATAACATCTCGGAATTTAGAACCCTAATTTTAGAGCCCTAAAATTTATTATTGATGACGTGGAGTCGAGAATGCATTTATTTCATGAGATGATATGGCCAAGTTGAGTCTAGGGTTTGCGTTGGAAGTTTGAAAAGTCAAACTTGTTTATTTTATGATGTGGCATGTGATTTATTAAATTATGAGATTATGTGGTAAATTGATTGTCTAAGTGTGAGTGAGAATATTAGAGAAAATTTCCATAAATACTAGCCTCCCAATTCTTGAGATTTTCGAACCCCCCTTGATTTTTAGAGGAGGAATTCTATTTTTCCGGATTCAATTTAATTCTTGGGATATTTATCCAAATTAAATCCAAGACCTATTTATTCCTTATTTTTTTAAAGAGGAAAATCGAGCCCCTTGTTGCCTTGGTGATTTTCGAAAATCACCTATTGTGGGAAGGAAAGAGTTATTTTATTTTAGTTAATCCCTTATTTGATTTCCTTCCATACCTAGAATTTAAATATTCTACCAAATCTTTCCATACCTCAAGAGATCTTGCCTTACCTTATTTTAGTTAATATTCAAAAATCCATACCTTATTTAAAAAGGCTACTACACGCCTCTTTTGACTCCAAGTGGGAGAATCCTTATTTTTATTTTTGCTCCGTGATATTTTATTCTACTCCGTAAAATATACCAAAACAAAGTCTTGGCTATTTTAGAAGCCTAATTTTCGAAAACTATGGGATTTGCCCTAGGATCTATTTTTGTTAATTCTTCTTCCCTACTCCACAATGTTTATTTATTTAATTGTGGAGAATAGAATCTTACCAAATATTCTAAAGATCTTATTGGACTCTATAAATAAGAGCCAAAACCCCTAACCCTAGCCCCCATATTTTCGCCCCCTACCCCATAATTTTCGCCCCCTCTCATCTTCCATTCTCCCTCAATTTTCTTCTACTATACTCCATTAATCCTTCATCCTTTGAGAAGAAATTGAAGTTTGATCCAAGAATTTTGAAGAAAAGAGTCTAATACTTAATTTCTACCGTTCGTTTTCTCTCTTAAGGTATTTCTATATTCATCTTCTTGATTCTACTCGATTCCTCTTCTTTCTAACGATTAATCGGTCTTCTTGAACCCTCATGCATCTTGGTTGAGTGAAATTGGGATAAAAGGGATGTGAGAATATGTATGTGTGTGTGTCGTGTATGTGTGTGTGGCGTGTGTGTATGTGCGATGTGTGTGTGTGTGTGTAGTGTTTGTGTAGTGTGTGTTTGATGGCTAAATATTCTTGTGTGATAAACATGATTTTGACTGATTAGTAATGATAAGATAAATCTATGGGAAAAAGGAAAAAAGTTTTGAGACATGCATGAGTAAGAGTAGTGTTGAACCTAATTTGTGATATGTGCCTATGTGATTAAAAGGTGAAACTTTGGTTGCGAAGCCGGATAACGGAAACGCGAAACTACTTGAAATCTAAGCAGTCGAGGTGGGCTTTACTCTTAAAACTCTCTTTTATGCCATGCCTATGTTTATTTATCTGTGATATTGTGCGCCTGATGCCTAGTTTGTGAGTTCGCTCCATTGGGCTATATGGTTATGGATATGATTATACGAATTCGGGTCTGAGTATGGGCCGCAAGCCCTACCAGGCTGTGTACACAAGGGGATCGGGAGCCGTCCTTGCTAGTCGGTCGGTCTCGTGGGCGAAAAGTGTGGCCACACTTTCGTCGCACCATGGAATGATTGTGATTGTTGGTTTTGTTGAGGAAAAATGGGGAGTTATTTTGACTGGCCAGTCTATGGAAAATATATTTTGTGATACTCGTGATATTCTCTTATAACTGCTTAAAACTCGAGTTCACTTGGTAAGGGTGGTATAACTTATAAATGTTTTGGCAATGAGCTCACTGAGTATTTCAAAATACTCAGCCCTGCATGTGTTTTCCTTATGTGCAGGTTGAACGATGACGAGCGGTGGCGGGTGTTGAGCATGATAATTAATTAAGATGGTTGTTATGAACTTTAAGCGTAGTTGTGTCTTCATACATAGCTATTCTTTCTCTTGGTCGCTTTTCGCTGAATTTTGATACACTTTAGGATTTGTTTTTGGGATATTTGCGTCTTGCCTTCGGTTTGAGGCCTTAGCCCTTTTCTTGTGACTTTTTTTATCTTGGATATTTTGTCGTACTCTTGAGACTCTGATCGTTATTTAAGATACCCCTTTCTCTTTCTTATTTAAGATTCTAGGTTAAGTTGTTGATTTAAATGCTCTGATGTTTCCTTTAAGTACCTTGGTCAACTCTCTTTAAATGAAACCCTAGCCTATGTTTACTTCTTTGGAATCCGTTTGGTAGCAGCCGCCGCATTTATTGTACCCTAGGAGGGCGGGCTGTTACAGTTGGTATCAGAACCTCAGTTTCTTTCCGCTCTGGACCCAAGAGTCTTTGTTCAAAATATAGGAATTTATCCTTGTACTCTTATACTAATGAACTAAATATGGAAGGCTCAACACCGCAACTCGTCCCGTTCAACCACGAAGAAAGAGGTACATTGTATTACTATGACTTATGATTGAAACTTTATGCTCTTGAAAATTTCGGTGGAAAATGTATTTCTTTGTGAAAAGCATGCCTTAGAAATTGGATACATGGTGTGATTGTGAAGCGATGCTTCCCGAATGGTGATCTGACAAGTATTGTATGCGAGTTTGTGAAATTGTGAGATGTGAAATGTGATTACTTGGCTGCTACGAAGCAACTCCTATGTGAAATATGAAGAAAATACTATGGCTTTTGGAAAATGTGATGAAGTTATGAAACAGGAGATATTATGCAGGCTAAATTCTATAAATGGGGAGTTCTACAAAAATGGTTCCACCAATAGGCTAGTTTTTTTTTTGTTTCTGCAAATGGGTGATACGTATTCTAAGAATGCGTATTTGAAATGCGCATTCCAAGAATGCGTAACTAAGGTGATTCGGCGGTCAAACCAAATAATCAGAAGTTCAAACTAAATACGCATTCTTAGAATGCGTATTTCACTTTATAAAGTTAGTCCTGAAACAGAATCGGGCAGAAGCATTCTGCCCTCTGCGGACTCCAGCCTCCTTGCCCGCGAATAGAGAGAGAGGTATACTTACCGTGGGTTGAGGGGGACCGGCGGCGGCGGCGGCAGCGGAGAGGCAGCGGCGCACGGAATTCGCAGGCAAAAAGGCTGTATTCTTCGCGCAGCTTCTGCCCGATTCTGTTCTGTTCATCAATTTATGAAGGTCAAAAACCCATTCTAAGAATGCATATCTCAAATACGCATTCTAAGAATGCGTATTTGGGATACGCATTCTTAGAATGCGTTTTTCCCCTCCCCTCCGCGTTTTCTTCTGTTTTTGGGAACAAAAAAGCGCGACTTAGATACGCATTCTTAGAATGCGTATCACCTATTTGCAGAAACAAAAAAAAAACTAGCCTATTGGTGGAACCATTTTTGTAGAACTCCCCATTTATAGAATTTAGCCATACTATGCAAATGTGTAATTGCTTTTGTTTAATAATGAGGCATGATGTATCACATATGGAGATATGATTGTGAACACGTGTTGCTTGATGTTGAGATTTGTTATTACATATTCAAACTGCAAGTTTAACTTGAAGGACGTACATGTTGATTACTTGGAAGGCGAAAATTTTAATGCATATTTGGTTGAAAATATATGATTTTGAAATTGTGAAGGCGAAGTATGACGCATGTGTAGTTGCAATTATGTGATTGTGAAATAGATGTAAATGAACTGCATGAAGTTGGAAATGCGATTTTGTGGATGATGCATTGACTAAGTGCTAATCTTTACATATATTAATATACGATGCTTGATATGCTATGGAACATCAAATGATTTATGTGGTGAAATATGTTATTCAAATAAACTTGTTAATTGTGCAATAGGATGAAGTTTGTGCGGTAATGGGGAACTTTTGAACTTTGTTGCGAATGTGATTACGTGAGATTTATGTTGAAATGTTGCGATGCTTAGATCTGGACTACTTGGAACCTAGCATGACTTAGTTATACGATCACAGCGCTTATATCAACAGTAGAAACACGGGATGACTAGTATAAGACTCCAAGCTATGCTTGAAATTATAGAGTGCCTAAGAAGTAGGCCAGATTGAACGTGCTAGAACTTAGTTGTAGGTTGACAACTGCAGTATCACTTTCCTGAGTGATAGAACCAACAAAGAAATAAGTATACTTCGAGCCTTGGTGTACCCTTACAATGGCGAGATCATACCCAAGATCTAATAAAACCATGCAGTCTTGCATGCCATGCCAAAGTGGCGACGCGACACAAATACGACGACGTTTACGACACATTAAGACCACGTGTATAATAGCAATCGAAAAGACTATGTGGCACGGCAAGAAGAAGACTTTGAAGATGCGACCATCAAATTTAGTTATTTTCGACGATACGATGAATCTCGACTTGGAATCCACGGATTCATAGAACGACGTTACCATGATCAGGCTCGGGAGAGATGTGCTAGGGAGTGCGACCTTCGTAGTTAGAATGACCGATATTTAAATCAACAGTACTTACTTGGATCCTAAGTTCTTTTCGGGACGTTTTGAATAACCATGAACCCTTATCTATTTAAACACCTCGTTTGACTCACAATTTTCAAGTGATACCCATTATTTCTTTTCCTATATCGAGTCATGACTCACTTGGCGTAAAATTTGTGTTTGTCCTCGTAACTTTGGACCTCTTGCTTGAGTAGTATTCTTCAAATTCATAAGAACGATATTTGATTTTATGAGCTTCCGTCATTGAACTTCATTCCTAAAGTTGTTTGTAGTTATGACCTTCAGTATGATCACATCTCCAGACCTGTTTTTCTTTAAAGGATGAAACATTCTTCTTGGAACTTTGGTTCACCCCTTTATTTTGTAACCATGTTTGTGGCAAGTTCTTTCTGGCAGAAGTGAAATTCTTTTTAGCTCGGTTTCACTACGTATATTGTTTCACACCCAATGATTTTTCTTTCTTCAGTACCAAGTTAAGGCTATCATGTTCTCTTCTTCCTTAATGGTTCTGAAAAGTTCCAATCACTTTAAGTTGCCCTCAACAAACCCGTTGAACCATTACTAGTGCAACTTTATGACATCTGTCTATATTCCTAAATTTTGACGCGACTGATTGTTTTAGGCCTTGACATGTTTGATCAATAACCGCTGTCCAAAATTTTTGCAAATTTTGATCGGGCAGTCTGGTATGGGATTTGAGATTTCTAAAGCTTTTATTCACCTTACCATTTTACTTTCGCATTTGCATTACTCTTTTTCGTTCGTTGTACTGAGACCCCTTTGAGACCACATTTTTGAGATTTATGGGAATTCGCACCTTCTTATTATCTTATCTTGCAATGAGTCATTTCCACTCTTTACTACCTTATTTCGTGAATGTACTTGCCCATTTTGTTTTCTCCAAGAACCTTTCATCTTGCTGTGCAACTGTCCCATGTCCTTTCTTGCGCAACTGCCTTCTTTCAATGCTACTGTATGATCATTCCTTGAACCCTACTTATAAGAAGAATCATAATTTTACAAGTACATCAGAATGGGTTTCACCCTATTTTCATGACCCATCCCATGTTCTTTCGAGCTCTCATCAGAATTATATTCTCAAGCTCTATGAGTTTTTTTCCTGATACCTCTAAACTTTTAATTCTCAGAATGGACGAGTTATGTTCAATGGAATTTAGTCCTCGCTCAGTTCAAACCAATTGTCAATGAGGAGATTTGAAAGTGTCGAGCTAGAGATGTTATTCTTGTTTCCTTGATAAAGTTTGGAGCCTTTCCGATGAAAGACATTTTGTGGTGCTTCTTCGAATTGAAATCGGCCCATATCCAAGTTAAGACTGTTTGATTAAAAGTTGAGTTCTTAATACATACTCTGAGTTCTTGATGCGACACGGCAAGGGAAGGCGAAAGCTTAAATCCTTTAAGATACACGTGGGAAATAAATTCTACAGACAGACACGCGCTGAAATGATACACCAACAAGAGGTGTAGACATGACCAATAGAACGAGACGAGAAATATTTCGCATTTACGAACTGCTTATATCGAGCAGCTAGGAAATCGAATGTCGTGTTATAGAAATTTCGCGAACTTGCTCGAACGTAGAAATCGTACTAGGAGAACTTAAGTTAGTCGCTTACGATCTGCGAGATATGGCTATAAGAGATGTCGACGTAATCTTAGGAATGGACTGGTTGACCGCGAACTTTGCGATGATTCGTTGTGACGAGAGGCAAATATCCCTACACGCCCCGAATAAGGAACCCATCGTATACCACAGAATCTCGATGAACCGGCGAACCGCCATAAACTCTGCGTTACAAGCCACCGCCATGATGAAGAAAGGACGCCCAGCCTACCTTGTCTATCTCCACGGAGAAGAGAAGGAGGAAAGGAGGCTTGAAGACGTTGCTGTTGTACGAGATTTTCCGGATGTTTTTCCCGAAGAGTTACCTAGACCGCCGCCAGATAGGCAGTTAGAGTTTACGATCGACCTTGAACCTGGAGCCGCACCTATATCGAAGGCACCGTACCGCATGGCGCCTAAGGAGTTAGAGGAACTAAAGATTCAGTTACAAGAGCTCATGGATTTAGGTTTCGTTAGGCCCAGTGTTTCTCCATGGGGCGCACCGGTGCTCTTCGTGAAGAAGAAAGACGGGTCAATGAGAATGTGTATTGACTATAGAGAGTTGAACAAATTGACCCTCAAGAACAAGTACCCATTGCCGAGGATAGACGACCTGTTCGATCAACTCCGAGGAGCCGACGTATTCTCTAAGATGGATCTGAAGTCCGGATACCATCAGCTGAAAGTGCGAAAGGAGGATATACCTAAGACCGCATTCCGTACCAGATATGGTCACTATGAGTTCGTTGTGATGCCGTTCGGTCTGACGAATGCCCCAGCAGTGTTTATGGACTTGATGAACCGAGTTTTCCACCCGTACCTAGATACGTTCGTCTTAGTGTTCATAGATGATATCTTAGTCTACTCGAAGGACGAGGAGGAGCACGCAGAACACCTACGAATCGCGCTGGAGACGTTGAGGACAGAAAAGCTGTACGCCAAATTCAACAAGTGCGAATTCTGGCTGAAGGAAGTCAACTTTTTAGGACACATCGTGTCGGCAGAAGGAATCCGAGTGGACCCCGCCAAGGTTGAGGCAGTGCAAGAGTGGAATTCGCCATCGACGCCGAACGAGATTCGGAGTTTCCTGGGTTTGGCAGGATACTGCCGAAGGTTCATAGAAGGATTCTCCAAGATAGCGAGACCGATGACCCAGCAACTGAAGAAAGGAATCAAGGTGAACTGGACACCGGATTGTGAAGCGAGTTTCCAACTTTTGAAGGAAAAGTTGACCACTGCCCCGTGTTAGCTGTGCCAGAGCTTGGAGTGAATTACGTAGTTTACACCGACGCTTTGAAGGTCGGATTAGGATGCGTGTTGATGCAGAACAACAAGGTGATCACCTACGCGTCACGACAATTGAAACCGCACGAATTGAACTACCCCACCCACGATTTAGAGTTAGCCGCAGTAGTGCATGCCCTAAAGATTTGGAGGCACCATCTCTACGGAGTTAGGTGTGAAATCTTTACGGATCATAAGAGTTTGAAGTACTTCTTCGAGCAGAAGGACCTGAACATGCGACAACGAAGGTGGCTCGAGCTAGTGAAGGACTACGATTGTGGCATCAACTATCACCCCGGCAAGGCAAACGTAGTAGCAGATGCTTTAAGCCGTAGAGACCATTCGCAACTCGCTGTTTTTCTGACAGAAGAGGAAAGTTTAGTACGAGAATTGAGTAAGCTGCGGATAGAAGTAGTTAGGACACCCGAAACCGTAGAGGGCCGAATCGCCGCGTTAGTAGTAGAACTTGAACTAAGGACGAGGATCGTTGCAACGGCTAGATGTGAGATTGGAGGAGATTCGAGTCAAAGTGAGAACCGGTGAATCCGAAAATTTTAGCGACGCTTCCGACAACGCTCTCACCTTTGAAGGGAGACTGTGCGTGGCGAACGACGAGGGACTTAGGAACGAGATCATGAGCTAAGCCCACGAAACCCCATACACTGCTCACCCCGGGAGTACAAAGATGTACCAGGATCTGAAGAAGTCCTTTTGGTGGAACGGCATGAAGAGGGATGTCGCAGCATTCGTGGAGCGCTGCTTAGCCTGCCAACAGGTGAAAGCCCTACAACAACGACCGTACGAGAAGCTACAACCGCTTGAGATACCCGAGTGGACTTCGTGACGGCGTTGCCGAGGACCCTAAAAGGGAACACTGCGATCTGGGTGATCATAGATCGACTTACCAAGAGTGCACACTTCATACCTATTCCCGTAACCCATGGATCGGATAGGCTAGCTCGGATCTACATCCAAGAGATCGTACGATTACATGGAGTCCCAGTGACGATTACGTCTGATCGTGACCCGAAGTTCACCTCGAAATTCTGGATTAGCTTACAACGCGAACTAGGAACCCGATTAAACTTTAGCACGACTTTTCACCCACAGTCCGATGGACAATCCGAAAGAACGATACAAACTCTCGAGGATATGCTAAGAGCCGTGGTTCTCGACCGAGGCGGAAGTTGGGAGACCGCACTCCCTTTGATCGAGTACGCCTACAACAACAGCTTCCAAGCAACGATCGGCATGGCGCCATATGAAGCACTTTATGGAAGAAAGTGTAGATCTCCGCTCTACTGGGATGAAGTTGGCGAACGAAGGACACTTGGAATTGACGCAATCGAAGAAATGGTCGAAATCGTTCGACAAATCCGCGCGCGAATGAAGGAAGCCCATGACAGACAGAAGTCGTACGCCGACGTTCGACGGACGGACTTACAATTCCACGCTGGTGATAAAGTTTTCCTCAAAGTATCCCCGTCGAAAGGGATAACGCGTTTTGGAGTTAAAGGGAAACTGAAACCACATTTCATCGGGCCGTACGAAATTTTAGAAGGAGTAGGACCCGTAGCTTATCGTTTAGCGCTGCCGCCCAGCCTTGGGAATGTGCACAACGTCTTTCATGTGTCGCAGTTGCGAAAATACGTGTTCGATCCGAAGCATGTGATTCGTTACGAGGATGTTGCCTTATACCCGGACCTGAGCTACGAAAGCAACCCCAGATGATCTTGGATCGAAAGGTCCAATCCTCGAGAAATAAATCCACTGCCTACGTGAAAATACAATGGAGAAACCACGGGCCAGAGGAAGCCACGTGGGAGCTCGAGGATAAGATGATGGAACTATACCCGGAACTCTTCCCCTAGAGGTACCAAATTTCGGGACGGAATTTCTTTTGGCAAAATCTCAGCAAAATTCAAATTCAAATATTATTAGCAGTGATTATGAATTTTGCTTGAAAATATTGAGGATGAGCTACATCTATTTGCCAAGCTATTTGAAGCCATGTTTTTTGTATATGGGTGTTTTTTATGAAGATCATAGTATCCGTGTGTTAATGCTAAAAAGGTTATGGATTTCTGAAGGATTTTTAAAACCGAGCCAAAAATGTTTGGAAACAACAGCACAAGAGTTCTTTCAAGAGTTGGTTGATTGAAATCTTATTTTAGTTGATAAGTTGGGATCTATTGGAAATGTTAAGTACTGTAGAGTTCATGATTTATTGAGAGATTTGTGTTTGAAAGAAGTTGAAAAGGAAAGGTTTTATCTAGTCTTAAGAGATGATCATCTACACAGAAGTAGTGAGCGTCGAATTGTTCTTAAAACTACAGGGTTGTTAATATGTGACATCTTGGGATCTTTGTCGCATGCTCATTCCATAATATGTGATTATGATGACGACAAAGAGGGGGATGAAGAAGTTCAATTGCCTAATTGTAGATTGTTGAGGACATTCAAAGCATATGATGCTTCTATTTCTTCTTGGAATTGTGCTTATTTCCTAGATAATGCGTTTGAATTTGTGAACTCACGGTATCTTGCTGTTAGAGTTCATGACGAGTCCAAATTCTATTCTTCAATTGATCTACTTTGGAATCTGCAGACATTGATCATTTATTGTCAGCATGTTCTTATTGCACCAATTGAAAATTGGAAATTGCATCAACTTCGACATCTAGAATGTTCATTCTTCCGATTGATTATACCGAATCCTCCTAGTGGCGACAATGACAATGTTATCATGGAGAATCTGCAATCACTCAAAGGAGTGAAGAATTTTATTTTGAATACGGAGGTGGTTAAACGAATTCCCAATGTGAAGAAATTACATCTAAGGTATGATGTGAAACAAATTGTCTCAGCTATCTATCTTCAGTGCTTGAGTAGATTGGAAAACTTTCATTGCTCCGCCATAAATGAGTGCGAGGACTATTTGCAGAGGATTCGGTTCCCAAAAGTTGGATGACATACTGTCAAAAATCGGTTCATTGTCCCTTCTTGAGAAGTGTAGGGTCTCGGTGGCGCACACCCGAACTCCACATTAGTATGATATTGTCCGCTTTGGGCAAAGCCCTCACGGTTTTGCTCTTGGGGTACTCCCCAAAAGGCCTCATACTAATGGAGTTGTGGTAGTCATTATATATGTTTGCAACTCTTGTTCATTCTCCGATGTGGGATATGGTTTGCTCCCTTTCAAGAAGTTTGCACTAAAAGGTGGCTGCTTCAAAACACGCAAATGGGAAACACTTGATGGCCAATTCCCAAGCCTCAAGTTTCTACAATTGGAGTACTGTAGTTTAATAGATTGGATTGTGTCACACAACTCTCACTTTCCACATCTCCAGATGCTTCATCTTCGTTATTTACGTCATCTGAAGGGGATCCCATCAGAAGTCGGAGAAATAGCAACACTCAAATCAATTATTGTAGAACGTTGCAGGGAATCAGTGGTGCTGTCAGCTAAAAAGATAGTAGAGGAAGAAGAGGATTTATATGGGGACCAACTAGACCTTCATGTTCAAGTTGAAGTCCGGCGGAATGAAGCAATGAAGAGCTTAGCAAGTGCCAACTTTGAAGTTCATTTTTATTAGAGTAGTGTTGGGCATAATTTCCTCTTCCTGTTCCAACTCATGTATAAAATGCCAAAAATCGTGAAGACCGAGCAAGCTCTATTGTAAAATGGACTCAATTTTTTTAATCACTAGTAATAAAGTTTGAATTGTATTCCTTGAATAATGTATGATCTTTCTAAACACATAAAAAAGACAAGTCTATACCATTCAAGATGCATCAAAAGATGATATACTCTAATTAAACTCAAACAATAGCATGAAATCATCGCATTATGAGCAAACGTAAGCATTCAAGCAAAGGGAAGCAAGCTTAAAGTAATTACTCTATGAGAGGAGTGAACTTGATTTCCTTCTTCAACACAGTTGCGAAAAACACGGTTCCACCAACTCATCTAACCAAGATTCGACCCTGCAAGCCACGTTTAAAGCAGAATTCAATTTCAGTCAGGACATCTACCAAACAGTTGGCGTGCAATAGTTTCCAGTGTTTCATCCAGCCAATATCTCCAAATTCTTCACCTGTTACGGCATTTTTTTTTTCCTTTTTCCAAACAAACAAGGCTTCCCAATCCTTCGTCGATCTCTGAAGAAAAAACCTCAAAAATGTCAAATTTATGTAGCTTGAATTTGATTTGATTTTATTTTTTCCGAGAATTACTAATCTTTCCATTACTCCATTCAAATTTCTTAGAAATGGACCTAAACTTATTGGGCCCCGTTGAAAAATGGACCTACACTTATTGGGCCCTCTTGTGTTAATGGGCTTAAGCGTATTGGGCCTTGCTGCGATTTTCTAGAATCAACTAAAATACCAAAAACTACGATATTGGGTAATTGTAACTCAATGATTAATCAATACGAGCTACTACTTAATTAAAAGCCCAAAAAACTTTTGGGTAAAATTAAACATCATTTGATTTACGAGCGTAGAACAAGAAGTGTATTGGGAAATTAAAAAAGATAGTACTTTCGGCCTTAATCCGCAAGCCCGGTCGAGCAGGATTAGTCGGATTCCGCCAAAAGGCGATTCAGTACACCTGTGGTTTAAAAAAAAAATAAAAGATAATAGTAGTAGTATGTATACAGAGAGTACAAGATCAATAAAAGGTTATAATTCAAACATAAATTATCCCAAGAATTTATGCCATTTAGAATAAAATAAAAGTTGAAGAATCGGTCAAAAGATCTGTTATGGAATTGGTTAGGCCCATTTGAAAAGGTCCAAAGCCCACCCTACATGAAAAAGGAATGGGCTGATTGCTGGAAACTAAGCCCATCATTCAGGTCTACTATAGTAGACAATTAATCCCTCGGTTCATCGTTAGGAGTTAGCAGCACGAGTTTTAAGATACCTTAAGAAAAGTGGATTGAGAAAAGTTAGTGGAATATATTGGTTTTAAATAAAATGTGAGTAAAATAAGTTAGTGGAAGGTGAGACCCTATTACCATTTATGGTAAAAAAAAAACAGGACTAAACGGGACTTTTATTCTATGACGGAGGGAGTAATGAAACTTTTTATAGTATTCAGTCCATCTCCCATTAAATGTTCAGTTTTATCATACTCATTATTATTTTACTATAAGTAGGTTTTACGTCCAAATAATTTATTTTACTTCTTGCCAAAATTTGGGCCGACATAGTGGAGGACAGTAGGATAGTACTTATTTTTGTTTAGAGCTTTCATTTCGGTCCGTCCCCAATTAAGAGTCATACTTCATTTTTACCATAAATAGTAAGTAGGTCCCACATTTCACTAACTCAATTCACTCACATTTTATTATAAAACCAATATAAAAAATGGGTCCCACATTCCACTAACTTTTTCAACCAACTTTTCTTTACATTTCTTAAAACCCGTGTCCGGTCAAAGAGTGACTCCTAATAGGGGACGGAGACGGAAAGAGTAGCTAAGTATAGCTGTCTTGCACATTGACCCAGATCTCATTATTTCCATTACCTCAATAATGCAGCACCATACTATGAAAAGTTGCAATTCTCATTTGTGAATTCAGAGTGGTTTACTTCATTCCTTCATAGAGTAGTTAATCATGGCAGCTTATGGAGCTCTGCTTTCTCTTATGCATATCATAGATACCCTCCAAAAACATCCTTCTCCTCCCATTTCTATCGACACAAAACAAGTTGAATCTCTCACTCAAATTTTGACCTTCTTGCTGGAGTTTCTTGATGCTTATATTTCCCCTGTTGTTGTTGATGGCCGTGAAGCTGATCCATTGGAGCGTCGCATTGCTGATGCAGTTTATGCAGCTGAGGACGTAATTGAATCCCAGATTGTGGTTCAAATCAACAAACGATCCCCAATCGTTGAGGGTCATGACTTCTATCAAGATCTGCAGAAAAAGATAGAAGAATTGAATTTGATCAAAATAGAAGTGGAGAAGATTGCAGTTGAAGCTCGGCCGCAGCAAAATTCCGTTCCTGGCTTGACTTCTTCTTCCACTGTGAAGGAAAACGTGATGGTGGGCTTTGAGGAAGTGTTTCTTGAAGTTTTGGATAAGCTCACTGGAGATCAACGCAACCGGCAAATCATCCCCATCGTGGGTATGGGCGGAATTGGTAAGACCACTCTTGCCCGAAATATATTTGAGAATGAACATGTTAAGGGCCATTTTTATATTCGTGCTTGGACTACAATTTCTCAAACTTTTAATGTTAGAGAAACACTTAGAGAAGTTCTTTCTCAGGCCAGTGGTGTGTCGAGTAGTGATCTGAGTGAGGAAGAATTGGGAGAAAAATTATACAAGTTTTTATATGATAGGAGGTATCTTGTGATAATGGATGATATGTGGAGTGTTGATGTGTGGAGGAAGATCAAATTTTTCTTTCCTGATAACAACAATCGAAGTCGAATAATCGTGACAACTAGGCAGTCAAACTTGAGTTCTAAGTTGAATGAGTCTTATAGAGTTGGTATGAGTTTTTTAGATGACGCTAGTGGTTGGGATTTGTTTTGTAAGACTGTATTTGGGAAAGAGAATTGTCCTCTTGAATTGGAGAAAATTGGAAAGGATATTGTAGCAAATTGTAAAGGGCTTCCTTTATCAATTGCTACCATAGGAGGTCTTTTGGCAAAATCTGAGCAAACAAGAGAATATTGGAAGCGTATAGAGCAAAATTTAAATTCAATTGTCATTAGCAATAATGATGAATTTTGCTTGAAAATATTGAGGATGAGCTATATCAATTTGCCAAACTATTTAAAGCCATGCTTTTTGTATATGGGTGTCTTTGAAGAAGATCGTAGTATCCGTGTGTCAATGCTCCAAAAGCAATGGGTTTCAGAAGGATTTTTAACAGCTAGGAGTGGAAAATGTTTTGAAACAGTCGCACAAGAGTACTTTAAGGAGTTGGTTGATAGAAATCTTATTTTAATTGACAAGTTGGGATCTATTGGAAATGTTAAATATTGCAAAATTCATGATTTGTTGAGAGATATGTGTTTGAAAGAAGTTATAAGGGATAGGTTATATCATGTCATAAGAGATGATCTTGACGAAGTGAATAACAAACGCCGGGTCATTTTCCCAAATGAAACATCGGCTGTGTTTATGCGTGAAGTCTTGGGATCCTTGTCGCATGCTCGCTCCATAATCTGTGATTATGACGAGCGTGGGAAAGCTCGAGTGCCTCACAATCTTAGATTGTTGAGGATATTCAAAGCATATGATAATTCTCTTGCTCCTTGGTTTGGTGGTGATTATTTGCTAGATAATGTGTTTGAATTGGTGAACTCACGGTACGTTGCAGTTAGGGTTCGTAAGAAGTCCCAATTCCCTACTTCAGTTGAACTACTATGGAATCTGCATACATTGGTTATTGATTGTTCAGATGATCTTATTGCACCGGTTGAAATTTGGAAACTTCATCAACTTCAGCATCTCGTGTTTGAGTCCAGAGAGGTGATTCTCCCAGATCCTCCTAGTGGCGACAATAACATTGTAATTATGAAGAATTTGGAAACACTCAAAGGAGTGAAGAATATGTTTCTGAGTGAGGAGGTGGTGAAAAGAATTCCCAATGTGAAGAAATTGTATCTGAAGTACCACTCAGTTAAAAAAATGGAAGGAGCAAATTGTCTCAGCTATCTTCAGCTTTTAAGTAAGTTGGAAACCTTCCGTTGTGATATTGAAGACGTACATGATGAGTATTTGCAGAGGATTAGGTTCCCACACTCCCTCAAGAAATTGTCTATTCTTGCCCCTTCGGATCTGGAGTTGGAAGACATAATGCCAAAAATCGGTTCATTGCCCCTTCTTGAGAAGTTTTTATTAGAATGTGGTTTCTTCAAAACAGGCAAGTGGGAAACAATTGAAGGCCAATTTCCAAGCCTCAAGTTTCTACAGCTAGAGTCCTGTGGTGGTCTAAGAGATTGGATTGTGAAGGAGGGCTCCCATTTTCCATGTCTCGAGAAGCTTCGTCTTTGTTATCTACGTAGACTGAAGGAGCTCCCATCTGCAATTGGAGAAATAAACACGCTGAAATCAATTGAATTGGAATACTGCAGTGAGTCAGCAGTGATGTCAGCCAAAAAGATGGTAATTGAACATGAGGAATTATATGGAGATCAACTGGAATTTCATGTTCGAGTTAATGTTGGGAAGAATGAAGCAGCATTGAAGAGTTTGACAAGTGCCAACTTTGAAGTTAATGTGGGAAATAGGTAGTCTCTCGGATATCAAGCAGCATGGAAGATGTCGAAAAGAGCGAACTTGACTGGTTGGAGTTGTGTTTTTCTTTTAAGTTTTGTTGCTTGTCGCTTGAGTACTCTAGTTTTTTCTGTTGTTACTTTTATTCTACTACTTGTGTTTCTGTATATTCTGACATGAGCATGTAATACCGACGCCATGGAGGAGGAGAGTACCGAAGGGGGAATGATCGAGGAAGAGAGAACCGAGAATAGTGAGGAGCAGCATGACGAGCCAACAGCTGAACAGGGGAGGCTCTCGCGTCCGAAATGCAAGACACAGCTAGCTTGGTTATTTTTATGTTGTCGTATTTAATTTTAATTTATTTCCTATGTAATAGGTAGAGAGTCGAGTGAAATTATAAACTCCTTTCCGGGTTTTCTTTGTTGGTTCTTTCCCGGATCACATGTCGAACCAACCCTAGGGTCCTAGAATATAAATAGGAGACTTTGTCATATCTTTCAACAGAAGAAATAACAAATCTCCTTTTTCATTGCTTGTCTTTTACGTTTGCGATGGACGACCACTGATCACTGAGCTTATCTGCCGCCGATCACCCTTGATACAAGTAACATCGTATCATTTTCTTTTTCTCATTTTTCCATTCAATAAACATTGGTGTAGAGAAGCAAGCTTCATCTTCACCTTGATGGCGATTTGGGGTCTCAAGTTTAAACAGAGGATGTGTTATGGAAGATTGGATTGTGTGTTGACTGTTGTGTAAAATAACTCTACTGCAAACTTCTCCAACAGCTTAGTTTCAGTTTTTCAGATAGAAATAGCAGCGTTGAATTATACAAGTGCAATAACCAAAAATCCTAATTAAAAATCATGTCTTGTTGCTTCTAGAGGCAGTTACACTTGCACATTAATTGTAGAGAAATGAGTACATCTTTCAGAGTTTTGTGTTTTTCCAACAATAAAATTCAGTCACCTTCAAAAGAAATGCACATGTACTACATCCAACATAGAAGTCCATGAATGAAAGACTATAAGATTTAGATTACATC
The DNA here is from genome assembly GCF_029641045.1 of Salvia hispanica. Lineage (NCBI taxonomy): Eukaryota > Viridiplantae > Streptophyta > Magnoliopsida > Lamiales > Lamiaceae > Salvia > Salvia hispanica. The sequence continues at coordinate 1,241,333 of NC_142697.1, forward strand.
CCAAACATGACATTAAAAAGAATATGTTTGAAGGAGACATGTTTTGTAAAAAGCAATCACAACATAAAAAAGGTAACCTTAAAAGTGATCAAAAATGAAAAATTCTTGATTTTTTCCGCAACCACAACGACCATGAAGAAACAGGACAATTTTCTACACAACACGCCTAAACGACCTAAATTTACATCAAAATCAACAAATAAAAATTATCTTAGTTCCCATGTTCATCTCCCTTCAATTCCTACACTGATCATCTCATTCTTGTAAGCTCTATGCAAATGAGTATCGGTGTAGACACCCGAGCCCTCATGGGATTCATCATATTTATTATTTCACGTGGGGAATTCATAATAAATTTGAATTAATTTATACATAAATTACATAGATTATGATTCAATTTTGGTTTATAACTAACTCAAAATATTGGATAAAATATAGTACTACTACAAGTTTTGAAGTATTGAAATTTTACATGGGCCTAAAGTTTGCTATCCGATGGAAAATCTGAGGGTACAATTAGAATTTCGTGATAATAACTTTCAAGTAATTTTCCAACAACTTTCAAAACCAATATTAGACACTATCACACAAAAATTGACTTGCCTAGTAGCCCAAGGCAGCTTTCTATCGAGCCTTTATGAAGCTTGTTCACCATGTCGATCGACTTCTTTGTGTACGACTTGCGCCTATGAGACCTTAATTATATTGTGAAAACGGGTTGGGCTGGGCCCATTATGCTGAAAGCCCAAATTCAGGTCCATCGTCAAAATCCAGTAGACAATTTTTGTATATTTTTTTTCTGCTTCATGCAAAGTTAAGAGCAAAGTGTAGGGTCACGGGTCACCTAATCACAAATCTTATCTGTAAGCATTTCACTAATTATTAATCTCAATAATGCTGCACCATTGAAAAGTTGCAATTCTCAATTGTGAAATCAGAGTGGTTTATTTCTATTTTTCAATATTAAACTCTGTGCAACAAATTTGTTGTTTTCTTTCATCGAAAGAGTTAAGCATGGCAGCTTATGGAGCTCTAGTTTCTCTTATGCATATCATAGATACCCTTGAAAAACATCCTTCTCCTCCCATTTCTATCGACACAAAACAAGTTGAATCTCTCACTCAAGTTGTTACCTACTTGCAGGAGTTTCTTGATGGTTATATTTCCCCTGTTGTTGTTGATGGCCGTGAAGCTGATCCATTGGAGCGTCGTATTGCTGATGCAGTTTATGCAGCTGAAGATGTTATCGAATCCCAGATTGTGGTTAAAATTGACAAACGATCCCCAATTGTTAAGGGTCATGACTTCTATCAAGATCTGCAGAAAGTGATTGAAGAATTGAATTTGATCAAGAATGAGGTGCATAAGATTGCAGTGGAAGCTCACCTGCAGCAAAAGCCCCCGTTGCTGTGTTAGCGTCTTCTTCCTCTGTGAAGGAAAACGTGATGGTGGGCTTTGGGGAAGTGTTTCGTGAAGTTTTGGATAAGCTCACTGGATATCAACGCAGCCGCGAAATCATCCCTATCACGGGGATGGGTGGAATTGGTAAGACCACTCTTGCCCGAAGTTTATTTGAGAATGCACTTGTTAAGGAGCATTTTGATATTCGTGCTTGGACTACAATTTCTCAAACTTTTAATGTTAGAGAAACACTTAGACAAGTTCTTTTCCAAGCTAGTGGTGATTCAAGTAGTGATCTGAGTGAGGAAGAATAGGGAGAAAAATTATACAAGTTTTTATATGGTAGGAGGTATCTTGTGATAATGGATGATACGTGGAGTGTTGATGTGTGGGAGAAGATCAAATTTTTCTTTCCTGATAATGGAAATGGAAGTCGGATAATCGTGACAACTAGGCTGTCAAACTTGAGTTCTAAGTTGAATGAGTCTTATAGAGTTGGTGTGAACTTTTTAGATGAAGCTAATAGTTGGGATTTGTTTTGTAAAACTGTATTTGGGAAAGAAGGTTGTCCTCTTGAGTTGGAGAATATTGGGAAGAATATTGTAGCAAATTGTAAAGGGCTTCCTTTATCAATTGCTACAATAGGAGGTCTTTGGCAAAGTCTGAGTTCAAAGAGAATATTGGGAGTTTATAGAGCAAAATTTGAATTCAATTGTTATTAACAATGATGATGAATATTGCTTAAATACATTGAGGATGAGCTATGTCTATCTGCCAAACTATTTGAAGCCATGTTTTTTGTATATGAGTGTTTTTAGGTTTGGGTCATACAAACGACTTTTTCAAAAGATAAGGAACGATTTATGAGATTTATAAATTTCAAAAAGTTTGAGGCATTAAGTATAGGACCACCCAATTGACACATGAAATATCTAAGCTGTCTAATAATAAATGTGGACAACTTGACTCAATTATTGGTTGTCTTTTTTCATTGAAAGAGTTACTCATGGCGGCTTATGGAGCTCTGGTTTCTCTGATGCATATCATAGATACCCTCCAAAAACATCCTTCCCCTCCCATCTCTATCCACAAACAACAAGTTGAATCTCTAACTCAAAGTGTAGCCTTCTTGCAAGAATTTCTTGATGCATATAGTTCCCCTGTTTCCGATAGCAATGAAGTTGATCCATTGGAGCGTCGCATTGCTAATGCAGTTTATGCAGCCGAGGATGTTATAGAATCCCATATTGTGGATCAAATTGACAGACAGCCCACAGTCGTCAAAGATCACGACTTCTACCAAAATCTACAGAAGGTGATAGAAGAAATGAATCTGATCACGAAAGAGGTGAAGGAGATTATAGTCGAAGCTCGGTTTCAGCAAAAGCCCATTGTTACCATGACGTCCACTTCCACTGTGAAGGACGACGTGATGGTCGGGTTTGATGAAGTGTTTCTTGAAGTCTTGCATAAGCTGACCGGAGACCAACTCAGCCGCCAAATAATCCCAATTATGGGGATGGGCGGAATTGGTAAGACCACTCTTGCCAGAAATCTATTTACTAATGCAGCTGTTAAGGAGCATTTTGATATACGTGCTTGGACTACAATTTCTCAAACTTATAATGTTATAGAAACACTTAGAGAAGTTTATATTCAAGCAATTGGGCACTCATGTGATCGGAATGAGAATGAAAAACTCGGTGATCTAAGTGAAATTCAATTGAGAGAAAAGTTATACAAGTTTTTATGTGGTAAGAGGTATCTTGTAATAATGGATGATATGTGGAGTGTCGAGGCGTGGGAGAAGATAAGATTTTTCTTTCCAAGCCAAAAATGTGGGAGTCGAATAATCATAACAACTAGGCTATCAAGCTTGAGCTCTCAGTTGAACGAATCTTATAGAGTTGATATCGAATTTCTAGATGAAGCTAGTAGTTGGGATTTGTTTTGTAAGACCGTGTTTGAAAAAGAAAGTTGTCCTCTTGAGTTAGAGAATATTGGGAAGGCTATTGTAGTAAAGTGTAAAGGACTTCCTTTATCAATTATTACAATAGGAGGACTTTTGGCAAAGTCTGACCGCACAAGAGAATATTGGGAGTTTATAGAGCAAGATTTAAATTCTGTTATTAAAAGTAATGATGAATCTTGCATGAAAATATTGTGGATGAGCTATATCTATCTGCCAAATTATTTGAAGCCGTGCTTTTTATATATGGCTAATTTTGAGGAAGATCGTAGTATTCGCGTGTCAATGCTCAAAAAGCTATGGATTTCTGAAGGATTTTTAAAACCAAGGAGTGGGAAAAGTTTGGAAATAATTGCGCAAGAATACTTTAAGGAGTTGGTTGATAGGAATCTCATTTTAGTTGATAGGTTGGGGTCTACTGGAAATGTTAAGCACTGTAAAATTCATGATTTGTACCGAAATTTGTGCCTGGAAGAAGTCGAAAAGGAAAGGTTTTATCATGTTATAAGAAACGATCCTCCACGCTTAAATAGCAGAAGTCGGGTTGCTCTTAAGACTTCAGTGGTGTTAATAAGCGAACTCTTAGAATCCTTGTCGCATGCTCGTTCCTTATTACGTGATGAGCTTCAAATCCCACACCATCTTAGATTGTTGAGGACATTCAAAGCATATGATGAAGATACTACGAGTGGTGCTTATTTCCTCGACAACGTGTTTGAATTGGTGAACTCGCGATACCTAGCTGTCAGAGTTCATAAAGAGTCTAAATTCCCTACTTCGATTGATCTACTATGGAATCTTCACACATTGATTATTCATTGTTGGCGTTACCTTATTGCACCAATCGAAATTTGGAAATTGCATCAACTTCGACATCTCGAGTTTCATGAGAAAGGATTGATTCTCCCTGATCATCCTAGTGGTGGCAATGGCATTGTTATCATGGAGAATTTGCACACACTCAAAGGAGTTCTGAATTTGTTTTTGAATGAGGAGGTGGTTAAGAGAATTCCCAATGTGAAGAAGTTGCATCTAATCTACAATGTGCAACAAATGGAGGGAGAAAACTGTCTTAGTTATCTTCAGTGTTTAAGTAAATTGGAAAACTTCCACTGCACCACTAGAAATGGATGCGATGACTATTTGCAGAGGGTTAGGTTCCCATCCTCCCTCAAAAAGTTGTTCGTCGATGCCTCTCCCGATCCTGAATTGGAAGACATGTTGCGAAAAATCGGTTCATTGCCCCTTCTCGAGAAGTTTGTATTACAAAATGGCTTCTTCAAAACAGGCAAGTGGGAGACAGTTGAAGGCCAATTCGCAAGCCTCAAGTTTCTACAATTGGAGGCTTGTGGTGGTCTAGACGATTGGATTGTGACGGATAAGTCTCACTTTCCAGTTCTTCAGAAGCTTCATCTTCGTAATTTAGGCCAACTAAAGGAGATTCCATCGGAAGTTGGAGAAATAGCAACATTGAAATCTATTTCATTAGAATATTGCAGTAAATTAGCAGTGGTGTCAGCGAAAAGGATAGTAGAGGAACAAGAGGATTTATTTGGAGACGAACTAGACCTTCATGTTCGAGCTCTAGTTTGGAAAAAAGAAAAAGCACTGAAGAGCTTGGCAAGTGTCAACTTCGAAGTTAATGTTTGTCTCATAGCTTCGAAGGCCCCAAGTCCTCTTCCCTTTCCAACTCATGGAGCAGATGCAGAAAAACAAGAAGACCTAGCTAGCTCATTAGAATAATGAAGTAAAGTTTTTCTTTTACCCTTTGAATAAAGTTTTCTTTTAGAATTTTCATACTAGCTACATAAGCTCCTATTTTGTAAATTCTAAGTTAAAGACTCTAGAAGCAATTCTATACCATTCAAGATGCATTAGAAAATGACATATAGTAACTAAATTCAAACAATGGCATGAAATCATAGCACTATGCTAAGAGTAATTTAATTAGTTTAACCACACGTTATCTAAATAATAAAAGTGATACTCCTAAGTTCCCAACAATGAATACCATATTAGCAAACGGAAGCTTACAATTATTACTCAGCCAAAGGAGTGAACAGTTGAGACAAACACTTTTCCAATAACTAGTCAAATAAAGATTCAAACCTGCAAGGAACGTTTAAAGCAGACTCCATTTTCTTTCAGGCAAATTCTCAAACAGTTAGCGTGCAATAGTGCATCCAGTTCAAGCCAGTATCTCCAATTTTGTAGCTTGAATTTGATTTTTTGCCAAAGAATTAAAATTAGCCCTAAAATTTATGCCATTTATTAGTGGGTCAACAGTTCAGTTGTGGAATGGGATAGGCCCATTTTTAAAAGGCTCGAAGCCACCCTACATGTAAAAAAAGGAATGGGCTGATTGCTGGAAACCAAAAAGCCCATTTTTCAGATCCAGTAGACAATTATATAAACTTTTTAAATTACTCCTTCCATCCTAGATTTATAGTCATATTTAGTTATGACACGGATTTTAAGGAATTGGTGGAGTATGTAATTAATAAAGTGAGAGATGGAGTGTGTAATTAATGAAATGAAACAGTGAAGTGAGATAATGAAGTGTATAATAAATGAAGCGAAATTTTTTATGCTAATTGAGAAATGAGATGCAATATCAGCCACTCATTTTTATTAAATGAGTGGTCCAGATTTTTCCACATGGAAAATAGCTTTAGATTAATTAATTATGAAAGGGCAGAATGATAATATCATAGTAAATTTTATTCAATGAATATTTTTTTTAATTTTTAATTTTAATTTTTTATTAATTTTTTTTAATTTTTTAAATTATTTTTAATTTTTTTAATTTTTTTTAATTTTTTTAATTTTTTTAATTTTTTTAATTTTTTTTCAACTGCATATACAATTCATGTCAACTACACACATATAATGTCAACTATGTGTATAATCCATGTCAACTATATATACAATTAATGTTAACTACACAATATAATGTCAACTACATGTACAATTCATGTCAAATAGTATTTATTGAATAAAGTTGTTGACATTTGATGTGTAGTTGACATGAATTGTATATGTAGTTGAAAAAAAAATTTAAAAAATAAAAAATAATAGAAAAACAAAAAAAAATTTAAAAAAAAATTAAAAAAACTTATAAAAAATTTAAAAATTTTAAAAAAAATTTAAAAAATTTAAAAAAATTAATAAAAAAAATTAATAAAATTACAATTATGCCCCTCTATTGACATAAACTACATGATGTTGATATTTCACAAATATTCTGGATGAGTGACCAAGATTGCATCTCAATTCTCAATTAGGTTGATAAATCTCAACCTAACAAGACCATATATATATATTTTTGGGTATAATTGAGAAATGAGATGCAATCTCAGCCACTAATTCACAAGATTAACTTAATGTCAACAATTATCACATTATGTCAACACAGAGGTATAATTGTCTTTTCATTAAATTGTATTTGAAATCAATTTATAAAATCCTCTCTAAAACTCTAGCTTCAAATCTTCAAATCTTTAACATTCAAATATTCAAATCTTCAACATTCAAATCTCCAAATCTTCAACATTCAAATCTTCAAATCTTCAACATTCAATAAAATAACACTTATTAAAATGTCAACAACTAAAAAAGAACACTTATAATTCACATATCAATACCGAGAATATCGAATGTCAACAACTCGTATTAAAATGTTAACAACTAAAAAGTAACACTTATAATTCACATATCAATATCGAGAATATCGAATGTCAACAACTCGCATTAAAATGTCAACAACTAACAAATAACACTTATAATTTTACATATCAATACCGAGAATATCGAATGTCAACAATTCGTATTAAAATGTCAACAACTAGCAAATAACACTTACAATTCACATATCAATACCGAGAATATCGAATGTCAACAACTCGTATTAAAATGTCAACAACTAACAAATAACACTTACTATTCACATATCAATACCGAGAATATCGAATGTCAACAACTCGTATTAAAATGTCAACAACTCGCGCGATGTCAACTATAGAGACATTATGTCAACTACGATGTCAACAGCAAACGTTATTTATGTCAACTACAATGTTAACAACAAACATTATTTATGTCAACTACGATGTCAACAACAAACTTTATTTATGTCAACAACAACATTTTACAAATAATCAATGTCAACAACAAATATTTTTCATGTCAACGACATATTATTTGTGTCAACGACAACGATTTACATATAATTTATGTCAACAACAAACGTTATTATGTCAACGAACTATATAATTCATGTCAACGACCTATATAATTAATGTCAACGAACTTGTGAAAATTGGAATTTCCTCCAATTTTCTCTCTTTCTCTCTCTCTCTAGACAACCTACAACCTATCGATTAATGGTAGACAGCAGAAAAAATCCAAATTTGTATTCCATAACAAAAAATCAAGTTTTGCATAACTTTGACAGCCATCAAATTAATGATTTTAGATAGCAAAAGGGGATCTCCAAGAAAGCAATACAAGTTCAACAAATGACAGCACAGTACCAGTTTCTATAGATATGAGTAACCAAGCCTTCAGTTTTGACCAAGCGGCAACGATCTACGGCTATACGTATCCTTGAAATCCTGCTTTTTCGATGAAGTGAAGAGCGACGCATAGATTTCCTTGGTGGCATGAGCAGGAGCCAATTCAACAACCTTGAACTTCTTACTCTCTGCTCTTGCTCTCTGACCATGAGCCTCGATGCCATGTTTCGTCCCAGTCAAGCACCGTTTAATTTCACCTTCTCCGATCAGCATTTCACCTTCTCCGATCCACGATTCAGTCATCAATTACTAAAAATCATCGTTTAATTTGAATCAGGTCACCGAGATCGATTCATTGCTAGATTGGACGATCAGCGGGTGGAATTGGAAGCGGAGCCCTAGGGAATAGGCGAATTTGGCGAGGCGATCGCCGTTGCGGCTGAGGATGTCAAGATCGGAGCCGGTGCCGGTGCCGGTGATTCGGAGCGTCAGGTGAGGGAACTGCCCCGCCACCACATGCATCAGCGGCGGCCACTGGACTCCGTGCTTGATGTCGAAGTCGAGGATGTGGATCGCCGGCTGCTCCTCGATCGCCTCCAGAATCGCCTGATTCGCCGTCAATATGAACGGAGTGATCTGGTTGAGAGAGAGGAATGATGATTGGATCGCCGCGGTGGCTGCACTGACGCCACCGCCGCCGGAGAAGCGGTTGAGGCGGAGGGTTAGGGCTTTGGTGAATTGGTGGACGAGTCACTTGGTGGCCATTTTCTTCACCCCTATTTAAAACATAAAATTACCATTGTACCCTTTCATAATAACTTAATCTAAAAATATTTTTGTATGGCAAAATCTGGACCACTCATTTAATAAAAATGAGTGGCTGATATTGCATCTCATTTCTCAATTACCCTAAAAAATTTCAATTGATCATGGACATATATATATATTATATAAATACTACTTAAAATACTCCAAACCCTAATTCTCTCCTTCAGCGTGTTCCGCCTCCTCTCCAGATCTACCTCCAAAGTTCACTCCGTCGCCTCCGTCCTCCACCCCGTCGCCTTTGTCCCATCTCCTCTGTCCTCCACCCATCACTTCTCCACTCCGTCACCTCCTTCCTCCACCTCGTCGCCTCCGTCCTCCACTCCGTCGCCTCCACCCTCCACCCATCTCTTCTCCATTCCGTCGCCCATCTCTTCTCCACCCCGTCGCCTCCTCTCCAGATGCATCTCCAAAGTTTTGTGATTTTTTAAATTCTGGTTATGGTTTTGTGATTTTTTTGTGATTTTTTTTTGTGATTCTGCTTATTTCGGTTTTGTGATGTTAATCATGTTATAGTTTTGTGATTTTTTTTTTTTAAAATTCTGGTTATTCTGTTTTTCAGTTTTGTCATACAATTTCTGTTTCTGGTTGACATTCTTATAATTTTGATTTTTCGGTTTAATTCGATTATTTTAGTTCGGTTTTTGGTTATTCGGTTATTCGGTTTGGTTCGGTTTCAAATTTTCAATAAATTCGGTTTTTCGGGTTTGGTTCGGTTTGTTCAAAAAACCGAACCAAAACCCGAATGCTCACCCCTACTTCCACTAAAGCAAAAATCATTATCTACTGCAAAATATTTGCAATTTCAGTTTGAGAAATTAGAGTGGTTTACTTCATATTGGCCGTCTTCATTCATTCAAAATTCAAAGAGTAGTTGATCATCATAGATACACTTGACAACCATCTTTCCCCTACCATCTCTATCCACAAAAATCAAGTTGAATCTCTCACTCAAATTGTTGCCTTCTTGCAAGAATTTCTTGATGCATATAGTTCCCCTGTTTCCGATAGCAATGAAGTTGATCCATTGGAGCGTCGCATTGCTAATGCAGTTTATGCAGCCGAGGACGTTATCGAATCCCAGATTGTGGTTCAAATCGACAAACGATCCACAATTAATGAGGGTCATGGCTTCTATCAAGATCTGCAGAAAGTGATTGAAGAAATGAATTTTATCAAAATAAAAGTGGAGAAGATTGCAGTGGAAGCGAAACTGCAGCAGAAACCCGTTGCTGCCTTGACGTCTTCATCCACTGTGAAGGAAAACATGATGGTGGGCTTTGATGAAGTGTTTCGCGAAGTCTTGGATAAGCTCACTGGATTTCAACTCAGCCGCGAAATCATCCCTATCACGGGGATGAGCGGAATTGGTAAGACCACTCTTGCCCGAAATTTATTCGAGAATTCACTTGTTAAGGAGCATTTTGACATTCGTGCTTGGACTACAATTTCTCAAACGTATAATGTTAAAGAAACACTTAGTGAAGTTCTCTTCCAAGCAAGTGGTGATTCAAGTAGTGATCTGAGTGGGGATGAATTGGGAGAAAAATTATATAAGTTTTTATATGGTAGAAGGTATCTCATAATATTAGATGATATGTGGAGTATAGAGGTGTGGGATAAGATCAAATTTTTCTTTCCTGAATATATAAATGGGAGTAGAATCATCGCAACAACTAGTTTGTCAAACTTGAGTTCTCGATTGAATGAGTCTTATGGAGTTGGTATGAAATTTCTAAATGAGGCTAGCAGTTGGGAATTATATTGTAAGACTGTGTTTGGGAAATAAAGTTGTCCTCTTGAATTGGAGATTATTGGAAAGAATATTGTAGCAAATTGTAATGGGCTTCCTTTATCAATTGCTAGGATAGGAGGTCTTTTGGCAAAATCAGAGTTCACAAGAGAATATTGGGAGCTTATAGAGAAGAATTTAATGCAATTGTTGTTAACAATAATGATGAATTTTGCTTAAAGACATTGAGGGTAAGCTACATCTATTTGCCAAGCTATTTGAAGCCATATTTTTTGTATGTGGGTGTTTTTGATGAAGATCATAGCATCGTGTGTCAATGCTAAAAAAGTTATGGATTTCTGAAGGATTTTTAAAACCGAGCCAGAAATGTTTGGAAACAACAGCACAAGAGTTCTTTCGGGAGTTGGTTGATAGAAATCTTATTTTAGTTGATAAGTTGGGATCTATTGGAATTGTTAAGTACTGTAGAGTTCATGATTTATTGAGAGATTTGTGTTTGAAAGAAGTTGAAAAAGAAAGGTTTTATCTAGTCAGAAGAGATGATCATCTACACAGAAGTAGTGAGCGTCGAATTGTTCACAAAACTACAGGATTGTTAATAAGTGACATCTTGAATTCTTTGTCACATGCTCGTTCAATTATGTGTGATTATGACGACGGTGAAGAGGAGGATGAAGAAGTTCAGTTGCCTCAAAATTGTAGATTGTTGAGGACATTCAAAGCATATGATACTTCTATTTCTTGGAATGGTGCTTATTTCCGAGATAATGTGTTTGAATCTGTGAACTTACGATACCTTGCTGTTAGAGTGCATGATGAGTCCAAATTATATTCTTCGATTCATCTACTCTGGAATCTGCAGACATCGATCATGTATTGCCAGCACATTCTTATTGCACCAATTGAAATTTGGAATTTGCATCAACTTCGACATCTGGATTGTCCATTCTTCCGACTGATTCTCCCGGATCCTCCTAGTGGCGACAATGGCAATGTTATCATGGAGAATCTCCAACCACTCAAAGGAGTGAAGAATTTGATTTTGAATACGGAGGTGGTTAAGCGAATTTCCAATGTGAAGAAACTACATCTAAGGTATGATGCGAAACAAATGGAGGGAGAAATGTCTCGGCTATCTTCAGTGCTTGAGTAAATTGGAAAACTTTCATTGCCCCTTTTGATATGGTGTTGGAAGACATAATGTCAAAAATCGGTTCATTGCTCCTTCTTGAGAAGTTTGTATTACAGAGTGGTTGCTTTAGAACAGGCAAGTGGGAAACAACTGAAGGCCAATTCCCTAGCCTCAAGTTTCTACGATTGTGCTACGGCAATGGTCTGAAAGATTGGATTGTGTCGGACAATTTCTCATTTTCCGATCCTCTAGAAGCTTCATCTTTGTTTCTTAGAAGAACTGAAGGAGATCCCATTAGAAGTGGGAGAAATAGCAACGTTGAAATCAATTAAATTGGATTATTGCAATGGATCAGCAGTGGTGTCAGCTAAAAAGATAGTAGAGGAACAAGAGAATTTATATGGGAGTAAAGGCCAAAACTGGTCCTGAACATATGGTCATTTTAAGATTTTGGTCATAAACTTTATCTTTTGGATTTTTGGTCTTGCACATTTCAAATCGGATCACAATTGGTCCTCCGTTAACAATTCCATTAATATTTAACAATCTACGGTATTAAATCCGATTTTGACCAGCTGCGGTCAGCCACCGTCAGCCCATCTTTCACTCTTCCCCCTCCGATTCTCCCCTTCTCTGTCACACCTCCGTCACTCTTTCTCGCTGCTGTTGCCGACATATCGTCGCCACTGCAGGCATCGCCGCCGCTGCACTCTTGGAGTTTCACCAGCCCGCTGCTGCTGTCCGCCAGTTGCGAGGCTGCTGATCGGAGTAGGAGTCGTCATCGTCCAGCCCCGCATCAACTTGGTTTGAAATCGAGATGGAATTGAGAATCCTCATTGCTGATTTTCAACTCACAGAACTCAACTCTCTGCTTTCACTCGGGGCTGAGGCTGGTCTCGATGCACCAGCAGCAGGGAATCGCGAGGCACCGAACAGCAGCCCGATTTCGAGCAGGAGACGGCGGGTGTTGGAGCGAATGGCGACCAAATCGCTGAGAAAAAGTTGGGTAAGGGGTTGTCTGACCAGGAAGGCCAATGACGACGATGCTGACGGAGTACTGTAGTCGCCGGTGACTTCGTCGCCGAGAGTGAAGGAAAGGAGAAGGAGAGGGCGACGAATTGGAGTGGTTAGCTGATTTGTGAAGGAGAAGGAGAGGGCGACGAGGAATCAGAATCAGGGCTGACAATTTTTGATACGACACGATAACACGGCACAGACCGGCACGAAATTAACACGACACGAACGCGCACGTTTAGGATTTCGGTCATTATAGGGTCGACCCAATAAGAACACGAAGATAACAGGTTGGGTCGGGTCGTGTTTGGGTCGGGTTTGGGTTACACGTTAAGAAAAAAAATAATTATTTTTTATTAGTTATAAAATTATTAAACTTTAATTTTTAGTTATTTTTGTTGATTAAATATATTATACTTTAATAATATTTAATTAAAAAATATTATAGTTTAATTATAATTAATTAAAAAACTATTATACTTCAATTTTAATTAATTAAAAAATATTATACTTTAATTTTATTAATTAAAAAATAATAATTAATTTTTTATGCTTAGATTTTATTAAAAATTATTTTTTTAGTTATTTAATTTATTATATAGATTTAATATTACTATACTTTAATTTTACTATTTTGATTAAGAAAATAATTATTTTAATTTGGTAATTTTTTATTTTATCGTGTAATATCATGTTTAAATGGTATAATAACATCATGTTTTAGTCGTTATAGCGTCGTGTCAAGCTAACTTACTATCATTAATAGAGAGTTTACTTTTTTTTGGGTACACGATAACACGCACGAACCCGACACGAACCCGTTGGGTCGGGACACGATAAGAACCCGATGATTTCGGGTTGGGTTGGGATACGATTGGGTTGGGTCGATAATAGGTTGACATGATAACGACCCAACATGCACGATTTGACAGCCCTAATCATAATTAGGGAATTAATTACTGTGTCAAAAATCATAATTAAAAGTCTAATTTGGTCAAAATTGGGTTAAACCCGTTGACTGTTATAAAATTAACGGAATTATTGACGGAGGACCAATTGTGATTCGATTGAAATGTGCAGGACCAAAAAATCGAAAAGATAAAATTTAGGACCAAAATCATTAAATGGTCATATGTCCAGGACTAGTTTTGGTATGGAGACCAACTGGACCTTCATGTTCGAGCTCTAGTTTGGGAGGAAGAAGAAGCACTGAAGAGCTTGGAAAATGCCAACTTTGAAGTCAAACTGGGAAGTTTAATCCTGGAGTATGCAAGAACTATTGAAATTATCCGGCCTATAAGTATGCATTGCGACCTCAATGCTACAGATTTTTATTCTACAACCTTCTATATGACGATTTTAATCAAAATATATTATTTCTTGTTATAGTTGTAATAAGTTATACTATCGATAGGCTAGTTTTCGTCACTCGAATTTGATCATTATTTGCACTATATGTTGAATATTTGCATGAAAAAGAAGCTATTTGGCAGGAACAGATCATTAAGTTCAGAAGCTGCTTAATGAAGGCATGAAGAGGGAAACATGCAAGAAAGAGGGCAAAATGACAAGGAATGGAAGAAAGTAAAGGAAGAAGGCAAAGAAGACCCAAACTGCCCAAACTGGTTTGAACCCAACGGGAAAATAGTTAAAGCCATTTCCACACACTTATCGAGGACAATTCTCACTTGCTGAACACGCCCATATCAGCCCTTGGGGAGTAAAAAAGAATGGGAAATATCTTTTATTGGATATATGTATTAAAAGTACTTAACTTTTCAAGAACGACTTGTCACTCATCACTTACTACAGTTTAGGAAACTTTTCTCTCCTCCTTAAAAAGAGAGATTTCAAACTCAAGACTACCAAGATCTTTTGTTCATCATGGGTAGAAGGAGTAGTAATTTAGAAGTAGTGTTTAATTTATCTAGTTGCTTGTTCTTAACCTTTGTAGTTCTTTTGCATCTTTCTTACTCTTAGTTATTGTTTTTGTTTTAAAAGTTCATCTCAAGTAGTAATTTATCTAAGTGTTTGTGTATTTAATATGCTTTAAAGTTTAGCTCTTGTTTGTTGTCTATTTTATCTTGTTATTGTTCTAGTGTTTGTTAAACCTTTCTTGCTTAGTAAAAATATTTCTAAAGTCTCTAGGTCAATTTTAATTACTTTAGTTTGTTAAACTTTCCCTTGATTCGAGCCGAAAATAGTATATCCGCCCCCTAATGTATTTGTTTTCAATAAAATGTCATATAAAATGTTGTACTCCAAGGGTTTGGTTGTCGGATTTTTAACTAAAAGGTCTAGTGTCTAACCCTCAACAAAAACATATTTTTTCCATTTTTAAATTTTTTATCTTATCAATTCATATTTCTTCTTATTATCAAAATTAAACATTTAAATACTTTATGAAATCTAAACTTTTACTAATTAGAATATATTATGTTGTTATATTTATTCTATAGTTAAAATTATTTTTTTTATCTTGTGTTCATGTTTTTTTGTCCTAAAATACTTATAAGTTGTAATCCATGCATTTTAACTATTCTCTATGTAAAAAGATAAATATTTTAAATATTTTTTAAATTTAAATATTTACTGTTATAGTTATATCACTCTTGTATATAATATTTATGATAATTTTCAAAGTACAAAATATTGACAATAATTTTATATTTTTAAATGAATAATACATATTTGCAAGCTCTAATGCATCTGCATATTATAATAATGAAGCTAGTGCTTACTTAAATATTTATATATCATTATTTATTTTATTATTAAATAACACCCCTGCCATTTTCGAGGTCTGGATCCACCACTGCCTTCAAGTAAGGTTTCGCCCAGTCCACGACGTTCTGCTCTCTGGGGAGGCCGCTTCTTATCCATGGCGCGCCTCCGAGTTAGCAACTCATCATTCATGACTGCTCCAAAGCTATATGTGTACGCTCTTTGTTGTCAAATGCCTTAAAATAAGACATAAACAATATTTTTTTTTGTGTAAGAATTGAGCTCATTATCTCCTTACAGATCGTACTATATTGAAGGCTTTATAAAGAAATAGTAAGCCCAACTACTTGATATATTGTAAAAGGCTTTACAAAGAATAGTAGGCCCGACTACACGATATATTGAAGCATAATTTATTCAGTATCAGAATTGGGCTTCTGACCTCCTTATACAGTTTTATAAAAGATATTGACATTTAAATATTTGTTTATTTATCAATAAAAAAAAGATATTGGGTCCAACAGTTTTATATTAATGAAGAGAGTAAAGTAAGAGAGAGAAAAGTAGAGAGAGTGATGTTTCCATTTTAGAAACTGTTTCATTTTTAATGGGACAACCCAAAAGGGAAAACGTTGCATTTCTAATAGGACAGAGGGAGTATATTGAAGCAATATTGTGAGATCGGGTTGGTCCCATTATGCTGGAAGGCCCAAATATAGGCCCATCATTCAAATCAGTAGACAATGTTTTAGATTTTTTTGCTGCTTCGAGCCAAAGTTGAGAGCATGAAGTGTAGGGTCAATCTTATCTTTGTGGCAATAAATGTGGAAGGGCATTGAAAGCATTTCACAAATTATTGATCTCAATAGGCTGCACCTCTGAAAAGTTGCAATTCTCAATTGTGAAATCAGAGTGGTTTATTTCATCTCTCAATAATAAATTCTGTGCAACAAATTGGTTGTTTTCTTTCTTTGAAAGAGTTTTAAGCATGGCGGCTTATGGAGCTCTACTTTCTCTTATGCAGATCATAGATACCCTCGAGAAACATCCTTCTCCTCCCATTTTTATCGACACAAAACAAGTTGAATCTCTCACTCAAATTGTTACCTTCTTGCTGGAGTTTCTTGATGTTTATATTTCCCCTGTTGTTGTCGATGGCCGTAGAGCTGATCCATTGGAACGTCGCATTGCTGATGCAGTTTATAAAGCTGAGGACGTTATCGAATCCCAGATTGTGCGTCAAATTGATAGCCATAAAGCCGATCCGTTGGAGAGTCGTATTGAATCTTCAATACGCGGGAAGAGAAGTAGTTTTCTCAACTTGTTTCGAGGTGTATGTGGATGCACAAGCGCAAGCCCAGCAAGCCCAGCTACCGAAGAAGAATACTTCTACAGCAGTATGCAAGAAGTGATAAAAGAAATGAATCTGATCAAGAAAGAAGTCATGGAGATTGAAGCCGTTGCTCAGCTGCGCAGACAGGCCTCTTCGATTCCTGTTGGCCCCTTAACGAATTCTTCCATTGTGAAGGACAACATGATGGTGGGCTTTGATGAAGTGTTTCTCGAGGTCTTGGATAAGCTCACTGGATATCAACTCAGCCGCGAAATCATCCCCATCACGGGGATGGGCGGAATTGGTAAGACCACTCTTGCCCGAAGTTTATTTCAGAATGCACTTGTTAAGGATCATTTTGATATTCGTGCTTGGACTACAATTTCTCAAACTTATAATGTTAGAGAAACACTTAGACAAGTTCTTTTCCATGCAAGTGGTGATTCAAGTGGTGATCTGAGTGAGGAAGAATTGGGAGAAAAATTATACAAGTTTTTATATCGTAGGAGGTATCTTGTGATAATGGATGATATATGGAGTGTTAATGTGTGGGAGAAGATCAAATTTTTCTTTCCTGATAATGGAAATGGGAGTCGAATAATCGTGACAACTAGGCTGTCAAACTTGAGTTTTAAGTTGAATGAGTCTTATAGAGTTGATATGAATTTTTTAGATGAAGCTAATAGTTGGGATTTGTTTTGCAAAACTGTATTTGGGAAAGAAGGTTGTCCTCTTGAGTTCGAGGAAATTGGGAAGAACATTGTAGCAAATTGTAAAGGGCTTCCTTTATCAGTTGTTATGATAGGACGCCTCTTGGCGAAATCTCAACGCACAAGAGAATATTGGATGCTTATAGAGCAGAATTTAAATTCAATTGTTATCAACACTAATGATAAATTTTGCTTGAAAACATTGAGGATGAGCTATATCTATCTGCCAAACTATTTGAAGCCATGTTTTTTATATATGGGTATTTTTAAAGAAGATAGTAGTATCCGTGTGTCAATGCTCGAGAAACTTTGGGCTTCTGAAGGATTTTTAAAACCAAGGAGTGGGAAAAGTTTGGAAACAATTGCGCAAGAAAACTTGAAGGAGTTGGTTGATAGAAATCTGGTTTTAGTTGATAAGTTGGGGTCTATTGGAAATGTCAAGTATTGTAAAATTCATGATTTATTGAGAGATTTATGTTTGAAAGAAGTTGGAAAGGAAATGTTTTATCATTTTTTTAACAGAGATAGTCTGATATCTTCACATGCTCGTCGGGTTGTTGTTGTTGACAATGGATATTTTTTACGCGATAGATTACCGAGCTCTCCTTCATGTGCTCGCTCCATAATATTTGAATATTATCGTACCAATGAATGCTGGCGTAGAAAAGCTCCACTGCCTCACAATTGTAGATTGTTGAGGACATTCAAAGCATACAACAATGATGGTGTTGCGAGTGATAATTATCTCCTAGATAATGTGTTTAAATTGGTGAATTTACGTTACCTTGCTGTTAAGGCTACTCAGAATTCCGAGATCCCCTCTTCAGTTCATTTGCTTTGGAATCTACACACACTGATTATTCATTGTCCGGATGATTTTATTGTACCAATTGAAAATTTGAAATTGCATCGACTACAGCATCTCGTGTTTTGTAATCGCAAGGTGATTCTCCCAGTCCTAGATCCTCGCATTGGGGACGACGATGACAGTGCTATTATGGAGAATCTACAGACAATCAGGGGAGTAAAGAATTTGTTTTTGGATGAGGAGGTGGTTAAAAGGATTCCCAACATGAAGAAATTGTGTCTAACGTACATACGACGATGTGAAACAAATGGAGGGAGATAACTGTCTCAGCCATCTTCAGTGTTTGAGTAAATTGGAAAACTTCCGCTGCTCCATCGGTGATGGATGCGGTAAGTATTTGCAGAGTATTAGGATTCCGCACTCGCTCAAGAAGTTATCGATTATATGCCGTTTTGATCTGGAGGTGGAAGACATAATATCCAAAATTGGTTCGTTGCCCCTTCTTGAGAAGTTTGAATTAAAGCGTGGTTGGTTCAGAACAGGTAAGTGGGAAACAACAGAAGGCCAATTCCCAAGCCTCAAGTTTCTACTATTGTTTTCTTGTGGTGGTCTAAAAGACTGGATTGTGTCGGACGATTCTCATTTTCCGATCCTCCAGAAGCTTCATCTTTATAACTTAAGTCACCTGAATGAGATCCCATCCGCCGTTGGAGAAATAGCAACGTTGAAATCAATTAAATTGGAATTTTGCAATGAATCAGCGGTGGTGTCAGCTAAAAAGATAGTAGAGGAACAAGAGGATTTATATGGAGACCAACTAGACCTTTATGTTCAAACAATAGTTTATGAGAAGCAAAAGGAACTGAAGAGCTTGGCAACTGCCAACTTTGAAGTGAATTGGTTTTAGAGTATTTTGCATCGCAGTCCGCCTACAACAAGTAAGAATTATGACCTTAATTAATGCTACAGATTTTTATTCTTTAAATTCTTATTTGATTAATTCTTTATGTTGATATTGTGGCTGTGGAGACTGAGAGCTAAAGGGAAGGATTGAAGAGACATATATAAAAAGCTGTTACAACTACTTTGCAACGGTCATGAAAGTTGTTTTCAGATTGGTGGATTATTCGATTTTGTTGAAGCAGTTATCGTGTGCAGGGTTGTATGTATATTCTTTCTTGTTATAGTTGTATCACCATCTTCTTTAGCTAGATAAGAGAAAAAGACAGGGATTCATCGTGCGGTTATGAGCTCATCTTGTTTGTAATTTGTGATTGATCGTTTGACAGTGAATAAAAACCACATCATGCTTAGAAATGGGTTCAATTAGGGGTCATATCCATTGTTCAGTTTCCGAGATACATTTCTGTCAAGCCCTTGAAGTTATCAAGGCCCGCACTATTCATATAAGAAATAGCCAAAAACAAATCTGTGGATGGAGGTGGTTTTTAAATCTTTGGCAATTAATTACTCCAAGAAATGGTGGCTTAGTTACAGCTCTACCCCTGAGGCCCTCACCATCAATTTTCCCCTCCTTTACCACATTCACAAATCAATTGAACTCTAGGCAAATCCACGCTTGCTCGATGGCGCTGTGGAGGAGCTGCTCGACGATGATGTGGAGAAGTGAGCAGAGAGATTAAGAAGAACGTTGGGTGCTGGGGGCGAGGCGGCGGCAGCCGCTAGACGCCGGCGAGGCGCCACGACAGACGAAGGAGAGTGAGATCTAGATGGAAGAGTGAGGAGTGGTAGACTGACGCAGCGGCGGCGGCGACGCAGCAGCAAGAGTTGGTGCAGGAGATGATAGCGATTGAATAGAAGAAGGAGAGGAGATGAGTCGGACAGCGATTCAAGCACTAACGGTGCTGAATCGAAGCCGAGTGAGCAGACCCGAGCGACTGGACGACGATGAGCAGGGGTGGCGCGGACGAGATGGCCACATCTGCTATTAGTTTGCTGTGAAATCTGGGTTTATAAGAGGTTCCACACCCCGCATGGAAGAAAATAACTTCCAGAAAGTTTACTGAAATTTGAAGGAGATCGGCAGAATTCAGCTCCGTCTCCGACGCGTTGTCGCCTGCCGTGCAGATTATCTTGTTTGATATTTGGGAATTTAAAATTTTAAGGTCATTTTCGTCAAAAGATATTAAATGTAATAAATTAATAAATTATTTGCAGGCAGAACTGAGTTTAAATCTTGCAAACTGAACCCTGTTTTCAGTCTCAAATATGTGGGCTCCACGCATATAAATCAGATCAAGATTTATTTCTATTTGTTCCGTACCAAAGAAACTGAACACGCCCTTGGGGTTTAGTATTTATGTGATTGATTCCGTTTCAAGTGTACACTAGTTGACGGAAAACATAGGCAACTGCTTCGTTTTAGTGACGGAATATTTTGTCATTATTTAGTGACCGACGCTTTTCAGTCATTTTTCGTTGTTTAGCTACCGGTGTCCGTCACTATCTAGCGCTTTTTTTAGTATGTGTTTAGTATTTCACGTGTAAGAACGTATGCATGTCAGTGTAAGAACGTATGCATGTCAGTGTGTAGATATGAATTGAAGTAATTAATTTTAAACTAATTGTGTCTATAAATACATAGATTAGGCCTGAATTTTGATCTTTGACTAACTCAAAAATCTGGATAAAATTATATGAAGTATTGAAATTTGACGTGAGCGATTCAAATTTTCACAGAGAAATAGATAAGAGTTTCGCGATAGTAATTCAGAGACAATTTTAGTAACCTTGATTTGCATAGCTAATATAATTAAATTTAGGGGAGTGATCAATTGCTAACTCATCCCTTAGTTGCTAACTAGACCATAAGATTTTAGAAACATTGTGGTCTACAATTTGCCATGTGTAATTTCGTTTTTCATTTTTTAATATTAAAAAGATAATAGCAAGTATCAAATTTAGGGTTTAGAAATATAATGTCAATACAGTGTATGAAATACATCAACACGAAGACATAATAATGTCAACACAATTTCATATTGACATTTTACAAGCATAATATTGACATATTATGTAAGGTGTATTGACATAAATCTGTACGTAAAAAATACGAAAATTCAAAAAAAAAATTAATTTTTTTTCAAATTTTGACGTCGGAACATATACATGTAGTATATCGTTGGAATCCTTATAAAATTATCTTTAATTTGATATATGTTATATGAATTTAAAGTTTTGGGATTTCTTTTAAAAGTTAGTTATAACTAACTTGACATTAATACCCCTATTGATATTTATTAGAATTAATCCTATAGCCTTATTGACGTTTTTGTTGATCGTATTGACATTTCGTGGTTGATGATCTAGGCCTTTAATTTGAATATCTAATGGCTATTATTGAGTTGTAGTTAGCAATTAAGAATTGAGTTAGCAATATAACACTCCCCATTAAATTTATATATACGCCAATAAGACTTATAACCCATTTGATATAGAAAATTATAATGGGCCAATGAAAGGCCCAAATACCACCCAACAAAACAGAAGTGGGTTAAGTTGGTGAAAAACAGGCCCAGTATTCAAATCGAGTAGAAATATTATTGTAAATACGCCCCAAGTTTCTTATATAGTACTATTCCTTCCATGTTCCATCCCACAATAAGAGTCACGGTTTGTGATTTCGGTCAGTCCCATAATAAAAATCACATTTTACTTTTACCATAAATGGTAAGTAGGTCAAGAGACGGAATCAAGAATGCTACATAGGTGGGGCAAAAATATACGTAAAGATATTTTAATACATTAAAAAGCAGCAAAAATAGGAATATCTAAAAAAGATTTAAATTAACTATTAAAAGTAACATACATAAATTTTTTCTAGATGGGGCATTTGCCCCTTGTGAATTCCTCAGTAGAGGTCTGTCAGGTGGATCAGGTTCCGGACGCAATGAAGGGAGCGTGGATGCTGCCCTACGCTCCTGCTCAAGCAATCAGGACTCAGTTCTGGCCAACCTAGTGAGAATATTCTCCTACGTTGCTGCTGTTGAAGTCAATTGCAAGCCTTCAGATGCTTGCGATATCTCCGACTATGAAGGAAGATTGACTTCAGCCATGAGTTCGAAAATGGAAGCACCAATTGTTAAGGATGAAGTTCCTTAACTCGGATAATTTGCGTCGAACGTCGCGGGAGCTGTTGCCCGACGATCACTCCGGCGTCAAATTTAATTTAAAGATAAAAGGTAGTCGCTGGAGCTTTGCCGGTCGATCAAACCAGGAATGATACGATAAAAGAGATAAAATAAAAGGATAAATGATATTTTTTGATTGAATAATGATAATAACAATACCCCTATTTATAATAGGGATACTAACTTAACGAGGAAGACAAAAGATCCTAAGAGATATATTGGAAAATAAGGGAAAGATATGTTAAATCAATAACTAACTAAATAATAGGGTAGAGGGAATATTCATAGAGATATCTCGTATCAACTTATCTCGTATCAATGACATTGTTGTCATGGAGAATTTGTACACACTCAAAGGAGTTCTGAATTTATTTTTAAATGAGGAGGTAGTTAAAAGAATTCCCAATGTGAAGAAATTGCATCTTATCTACAATGTGCAACAAATGGAAGGAGAAAACTGTTTTAGTTATCTTCAGTGTTTAAGTAAATTGGAAAACATCCACTGCACCACTAGAAATGGATTTGATGACTATTTGCAGAGGATTAGGTTCCCATTCTCCCTCAAAAAGTTGTTCATCGATGCCTCTCCCGATCCTGAATTGGAAGACATGTTGCGAAAAATCGGTTCATTGCCCCTTCTCTAGAAGTTTGTATTACAAAATGGCTTCTTCAAAACAGGCAAGTGGGAGACAGTTGAAGGCCAATTCGCAAGCCTCAAGTTTCTACCATTGGAGGCTTGTGGTGGTCTGGACGATTGGATTGTGTCGGATAATTCTCACTTTCCAGATCTTGAGAAGCTTCATCTTCGTAATTTAGGCCAACTAAAGGAGATCCCATCTAGAATGGATTAGGCCCATTTTTAAAAGGCTCAAAGCCCACCCTACATGAAAAAAGGAATGGGCTGATTGATGGAATCCAAGCCCATCATTCAGATCAAGAGTCAAATTTTATCAGACTTTTTATATTACTATATCCACAGCTGTCTTGCACTGATGCAGATCTCATTATCTCGATAGTAATTCACAGACAATTTTCCTACCGCTTTCGATGACCAAAATCAAGCACTATAACGAGTGTGAATATATATAATAATAAAGCAAGTGATTTTGTAATCTTAATTTGTACAGCAAATATAATTAAATTTATATTAACGCCAATACGACTTATAACCCATTTGATGTAGAAAATTATAATGGGCCAATGAATGGCCCAAATACCCCTAACAAAAAAAGGAGTAGGTTGGGTTGCTGAAAAACAGGCCCATTATTCAAATCCAGTAGACATATTATTGTAAATATGCTCAAGTTTCTAATATATGCACTAATAAAATAACATTTTATAATATGGAGTGCGGAGGTGTGGGAGAAGATAAGATTTTTCTTTCCAAAAGTGAAAAATGTGGGAGTCGAATAGTCATAATAACTAGGCTATCAAACTTGAGCTCTCAGTTGATCGAATTTTATAGAGTTGATATCGAATTTCTAGATGAAGCTAGTAATTGGGATTTGTAAAGAAATTATAATAACATTTTAGAGAATATTGGGAAGGCTATTGTAGTAAAGTGTAAAGGACATTCCTTTATCAATTATTACGATAGGAGGACTTTTGGTAAAGTCTGACCACACAAGAGAATATTGGGAGTGTATAAAGCAAGATTTAAATTCTGTTATTAAAAGTAATGATGAATCTTGCATGAAAATATTGTGTATGAGCTATGTCTATCTGCCAAATTATTTGAAGCCAGGCCTTTTATATATGGCTAGTTTTGAGGAAGATCGTAGTATTCGCGTGTCATTGCTCAAAAAGCTATGGATTTCTAAAGGATTTTTAAAACCAAGGAGTGCGAAAAGTTTGGAAATAATTATGCAAGAATACTTTAAGGAGTTGGTTGATAGGAGTCTCATTTTAGTTGATAGGTTGGGGTCTAATGGAAATGTTAAGCACTGTAAAATTCATGATTTGTACCGAAATTTGTGCTTGGAAGAAGTCGAAAAAGAAAGGTTTTACCATGTCATAAGAAACGATCCCCCACGCTTAAATAGCAGACGTCGGGTTGCTCTAAAAACTTCAGTGGTGTTAATAAGTGAACTCTTAGAATCTTTGTCGCATGCTCGTTCCATAAAACGTGATGAGCCTCAAATCCCTCACCATCTTAGATTGTTGAGGACATTCAAAGCATATGATGAAGATACTCTGAGTGGTGCTTATTTCCTCGACAACGTGTTTAAATTGGTGAACTCGCGATACCTTGCTGTTAGAGTTCATAAAGAGTCTAAATTCCCTACTAAGATTGATCTACTATGGAATCTTCACACATTGATTATTCATTGTTGGCGTTACCTTATTGCACCAATCGGAATTTGGAAATTGCATCAACTTTGACATCTCGAGTTTCACGAGAAAGGATTGATTCTCCCTGATCATCCTAGTGGTTGCAATGGCATTGTTATCATGGAGAATTTGACACACTTAAAGGAGTTTTGAGTTTGTTTTTAAATGAGGAGGTAATTAAGAGAATTCCCAATGTGAAGAAATTGCATCTAATCTACAATCTCCAACAAATGGAGGGAGAAAATTGTCTTTGTTATATTCAGTGTTTAAGTAAATTGGAAAACTTCCATTTTATAGAAACGTTTCATTTTTAATAAGACAATCCAAAAATGAAAATGTTTTATTTCTAATGAGACTAAGGAAGTAGTATTTTTATTATTGTTTTCGTATTTTGTGTAAAATAATATTTTTAATATTTACATATTTATTCGACCATTAAAATCAATCAAGCCCCCGAATAAACATTTTTTTTCACGTCCATCTTGGCTTTGAATCAATCAATCACCAGCAATCGGTTTGTTAAAAAAACATATAATTAGATAAAAGCAATCCAAATGGTGATATATATAAGCGACATGTTGAATCTAACAGTCGCTATCCGCCAACTGCAGGATATTTAATTAAATTATGCACATGGACTTCTTCAATTTTCTTATAAATAGTTTCATTCCATGTGCTGATCCTCATTAAACATCCAGTTGATGTAACAAGTTTTACCTCTATAATAAAAAATGAGAATATTTCTAGGTTTGTAGTGGTTGTACAAACATTTTAAAAGGCACATGGAAAGTCATGTATCCAACAACTCTATCATATGTTATTGCTTTCAATAATGGTTGCTACACATGACTTGTCATCTCTATCTTCAAGTAGGATTAAAAAATTGCAATTTTCAACTGTGAAATCATAATACCAGATTTGTTAATTGTGTGGTTAATCAAATTGCCAATCTTCTTTTTATCTCTGAGTGCCAAATTTTTTATCGTCCTTCTCTCTGAATATCATACATATTGGTTATCTTCTTTCATTCAAAGAGTAGTTAATCATGGCGGCTTATGCAGCTCTAGTTTCTGTTATGCATATCATAGATACCCTCGAGAAACATCCTACCCCTCCCATTTCTATCGACAAAACACAAGTTGAATCCCTCACTCAAAATGTTACCTTCTTGCAGGGATTTCTTGATGGTTATATTTCCTCTGTTGTAGCTCATGGCCATGAAGCTGATCCATTGGAGTGTCACATTGCTGATGCAGTCTATGCAGTTGAGGATGTTATCGAATCCCAAATTGTGCTTCAAATTCGCAAACGATCCACAGTTGTTGAAGATAATGACTTCTTTCATGATTTACATAAAGTGATAGATGAAATGAATCTAATCACGAAAGAGGTGAAGAAGATAGCAGTCGAAACTCAGCTGCAGCAAAAACCCACTATTGCTGTCTTGACGACTTCTTCCACCGTGAAGGAAAACATGATGGTGGGGTTTGAAGAAGTATTCCTTGAAGTTTTGGATAAGCTCACTGGGGATCACCTCAAACGCCAAATCATCCCGATCGTCGGGATGGGCGGCATCGGTAAGACCACTCTTGCCAGAAATCTATTTAGGAATGCACTTGTTAAGGAGCATTTTGATATTTGTGCTTGGACTTCAATCTCTCAAACTTATAATGTTAGAGACATACTAAGAGAAATTCTTTTTCAAGCAAGTGGAGAGTCGAGTTTTCTAAGCCAAAATGAATTCGGGGGTAAATTATACAAGTTTTTATATGGTAGGAGGTATCTAGTAATAATGGATGATATGTGGAGTGGAGAAGTGTGGGAGAAGATAAATTTTTTCTTTCCGGATAACAAAAACCAAAGTCGAATAATCGTAACAACTAGGTTGTCAAACTTGAGTTCTCAGTTGAACGAGTCTTATATAGTTGGTATGAAATTTCTAGACAAGGCTAGTAGTTGGGAATTGTTTTGCAAGACAGTGTTTGGAAAAGAAAATTGTCCTTTTGAGTTGGAGAATATTGGAAAGAATATTGTAGTGAATTGTAAAGGGCTTCCTTTATCAATTGCTACGATAGGAGGTCTTTTGGCAAAATCTGAGCCCACAAGAGTGTATTGGGAGCATATAGAGAAAAATTTAAATTCAATTGTTATTGACAGTAACAATGAATTTTGCTTGAAAATATTGAGGATGAGCTATATCTTTTTGCCAAACTATTTGAAACCATGTTTTTTGTATATGGGTGTTTTCGAGGATGATTGTAGGATCCGTGTGTCAACACTCAAGAAGCTATGGATTTCTGAAGGAATTTTAAAACCAAGGAGTGGGAAATGTTTGGAAACAATTGCGCACGAGTACTTTATGGAGTTGGTTAATAGGAATCTCATTTTAGTTGATGAGTTGGGGTCTATTAGAAGTGTTAAGTATCGTAAAATTCATGATTTGTTGAGAGATTTGTGTTTGAAAGAAGTTGAAAAGGAAAAGTTGTATCACGTTGTAAGAGATGATCCTCCAGCCAATAATAGTGAACGTCGGGTTGTTTTCCACTGTAAAACTACAATGATGTTAACAAGTGAAGTCTTTGGATCTTTATCTCATGCTCGTTCCATAATCTGTGACCATGGAAAGTGGGATGGAGAAGTTCAACTGCCTTACAATCTCAGATTGTTGAGGACTTTCAAAGCATATGAAAAATATAGTGTGAATGGCACTTATTTCCTAGATAATGTGTTTGAATTGGTGAACTTACGGTACCTAGCTGTTACGGTTTGTTATGAGTCCAATTTCCCTTGTTCGATTGATCTCCTTTGGACTCTACACACATTGATTATCCATTGTCAACAATATCTTATTGCGCCGATTGAAATTTGGAAACTGCATCAACTTCGACATCTAGTGTTTGAGGATGGCAAGGTGATTCTGCCGGATCCTCCTAGTGGTGACAATGACATTGTTATCATGGAGAATTTGCAACTCAATTTTATATTTTTATTTAAATTTTTTTTATCTGAGGGTACAATTAGAATTTCGTGATAATAACTTTCAAGTAATTTTCCAACAACTTTCATGACCAATATTAGACACTATCAGACGCAGTGTTCCAGCCCAATAGGTGCCCC
Source organism: Salvia hispanica (assembly GCF_029641045.1). NCBI lineage: Eukaryota > Viridiplantae > Streptophyta > Magnoliopsida > Lamiales > Lamiaceae > Salvia > Salvia hispanica. The sequence continues at coordinate 1,269,115 of NC_142697.1, forward strand.
GGAGATGTGGGTTGACATGGTCGGACAAAAATTAACTTGCCTAGTAGCCCGAGCCAGCTTTCTATTGAGCCCTTAAGAAGCTTGTTCACGGGTGCCTATGAGGTCTTAATTATATTGTGAAAACGGGTTGGGCCCATTATGCTGAAAGCCCAAATTCAGGTCCATCATCCAAATCCAGTAGACAATTTTAGAAAAAAAAATTCTGCTTCATGCCAAAGTTGAGAGAAGTGTAGGGTCACCTTATCACAAATCTTATCTGTAAGCATTTCATAAATTATTGACCTCAAAAGTGCTGCACCATCGAAAAGTTGCAATTCTCAATTGTGAAATCGGAGTGGTTTATTTCTATCTTTCAATATTAAAATGTGTAACAAATTTGTTGTTTTCTTTCATCGAAAGAGTTCAGCATGGCAGCTTATGGAGCTCTAGTTTCTCTTATGCATATCATAGATACCCTTCACAAACATCCTTCTCCTCCCATTTCTATCGACACAAAACAAGTTGAATCTCTCACTCAAGTTGTTACCTACTTGCAGGAGTTTCTTGATGGTTATATTTCCCCTGTTGTTGTCGATGGCCGTGAAGCTGATCCATTGGAGCGTCGTATTGCAGATGCAGTTTATGCAGCTGAGGACGTGATCGAATCCCAGATTGTGGTTCAAATTGATAGCCATAAAGCCGATCCATCGGACAGTCGTATTGAATCCTCAATACACGGGAAGAGAAGTAGTTTTATCAACTTTTTTCGAGGTGTACGTAAATTCACAAGCACAAGCCCAGCTGCCGAAAACGACTTCTATCGCAATATGCAAAAAGTGATAGAAGAAATGAATCTGATCAAGAATAAAGCCATGGAGATTGAAGCCGTTGCTCTGCTGCGAGGCAAGGCCTCTTCGATTCATGTTGGTTCCTTAACGAATTCTTCCATTGTTAAGGACAACATGATGGTGGGCTTTGATGAAGTGTTTCTCGAAGTCTTGGAAAAGCTGACTAGTTATCAACTCAGCCGCGAAATCATCCCCATCATGGGTATGGGTGGAATTGGTAAGACCACTCTTGCCAGAAATCTATTTGAGAATGACCTTGTGAAAGAGCACTTTGATATTCGTGCTTGGACTACAATTTCTCAAACTTATAATGTTAGAGAAACACTTAGAGAAGTCCTTTTCCAAGCAAGTGGTGATTCAAGTAGTGATCTGGGTGAGGAAGAATTGGGTGAAAAATTATACAAGTTTTTATATGGTAGGAGGTATCTTGTGATAATGGATGATATGTGGAGTGTTGATGTGTGGGAGAAGATCAAATTTTTCTTTCCTGATAATGGAGATGGAAGTCGAATAGTCGTAACAACTAGGCTGTCAAACTTGAGTTCTCAGTTGAATGAGTTTTATAGAGTTGGTATGAATTTCTTAGATGAAGCTAATAGTTGGGATTTGTTTTGTAAAATTGTATTTGGGAAAGAAAGTTGTCCTCTTGAGTTTGAGAAAATTGGGAAGAATATTGTAGCAAATTGTAAAGGGCTTCCTTTATCAATTGCTACGATAGGAGGCCTTTTGGCAAAATCCCAACACACAAGAGAATATTGGGAGCTTATAGAGCAAAATATAAATTCAACTGTTATCAACACTAATGATGAATTTTGCTTGAAAATATTGAGGATGAGTTATATCTATTTGCCAAACTATTTGAAGCCATGTTTTTTATATATGGGTGTTTTTGGGGAAGATCGCCGTATCCGTGTGTCAATGCTCGAGAAGCTTTGGATTTCTGAAGGATTTTTAAAACCAAGGAATGAGAAAAGTTTGGAAACAATTGCACAAGAAAACTTGGAAGAGTTGGTTAATAGAAATTTGGTTTTAGTTGATAAGTTGGGGTCTATTGGAAATATCAAGTACTGTAAAATGCATGATTTAGTGAGAGATTTATGTTTGAAAGAAGTTGAAAAGGAAAGGTTTTATCATGTCTTAAACGATGATCCTCTGATATCTTTGTCACATGCTCGTCGGGTGGTTCTTAATGATGGAGATTTGTTTCACAATGAATTATCAGGATCATTTTCACATGCTCGCTCCATAATATATGATTATTATCATAACTATGGATGGTTAGTTGGAAAAGTTCGACTGCCTCACAATCTTAGATTGTTGAGGACATTAAAAGCATACAAGGAAGATGTTTCGAGTGGTTCTTATCTCCTAGATAATGTGTTTGAATTGGTGAATTCACGTTACATTGCTGTTAACGTTCGTAAAAAGTCCAAATTCCCCTCTTCAGTTGATCTGCTTTGGAATCTACACACACTGATTATTCATGGTTCCGATGATTTCATGGCACCGATTGAAATTTGGAAATTGCATCAACTTCAACATCTCATGTTTGGTAAAAGCAAGGTGATTCTCCCAGTCCCAGATCCTCGCAGTGAGGACGACGATGACATTGTTATTATGGAGAATCTGCAGACACTCAAGGGAGTAAAGAATTTGTTTTTGGATGAGGAAGTAGTTAAAAGGATTCCGAATGTGAAGAAATTGTGTATTACATATGTTAAGGAGAAGAAACAAATGGAGGGAGAAAACTGCCTCAACTATCTTCAATGTTTGAATAAATTAGAAAACTTCATGTGCTCCACCAGTAATGGATGCGGTAAGTATTTGAAGAGTATTAGGATTCCACACTCACTCAAGAAGTTATCTATTTCCTCTATTGATACGGAGGTGGAAGACATAATGTCCAAAATCGGTTCATTGCCTCTTCTTGAGAAGTTTGTATTAGAGCGTGGTTGCTTTAGAACAGGCAAGTGGGAAACAACTGAAGGCCAATTCCCAAGCCTCAAGTTTCTACAATTGGATTACTGCAGTGGTCTAAAAGTTTGGATTGTGTCGGAAAATTCTCATTTTCCGACCCTCCAGAAGCTTCATCTTCATTACGTACGTGAATTGAATGAGATCCCATCCGCAGTTGGAGAAATAGCAACGTTGAAATCAATTAAATTGGATTATTGCAGTGAAGCAGTGGTGGAGTCAGCTAAAAAGATAGTAGAGGAACAAGAGGATTTATATGGAGACCGACAGCTTCATGTTCAAGTTAGTGTTTGGAAGAGGGAAGAAGCACTGAAGAAATTGGCAAGTGCCCACTTTGAAGTTAAAGTGGAAAGCTTTTAGAGTATCATTGAAGATTTATCGAAAAGTATTGCATCGCAGTCCGCCCACAACAAGTAAGCATTACGATCTTCATTAATGCTATAGATTTTTGTTCTGCAACCTCTTAGCTGATTAATTCTTTGTTTTCATATTGTGGCTGTGGAGACTGAGCTAAAGGGAAGGATTGAAGAGATATATACAAAGCTGTTACAACTACTTTGCAACGGTCATGAAAGTTTTTTTCAGATTGGTGGATTATTCGATTTTGTTGAAGCGGTTACCGTGTGCAGGGTTGTATATATATTCTCAATTCTCACTATACTAAAACTTTCAAAGATGTGTAGTAAGCTAAGCTATAATAGCATAGTTTCTAAACACATTTATACTATTTTCATGCTATCTATGCTCCTACTTTCTTAGTTGAAAGAGACATTCAAAAGAAGAAGTTTATCCTACTATTCAAGATGCATTACAAAATGACATAACTCAATTCAAACAATGGCATGAAACCATAGCACTAAAAACCACCCAACCATATGCTAGGAGTAATTTTATTAGTTTAACTACACATTATCGAAATAATCAAGTTGATACTCCCAACAATGAATACCATATTTTATTCTAAGTCATGCAGAAGAATATATAGCAAAGGCAAGCTTGCAATAATTATTCAATGAAAGGACTAAGGAGTGACCTTGATTCCAATAACTCCTCAAGTAAGATTCAAATCAGCAAGGAACGTTTAAAGCAGACTCCAATTTCCGTCAAGCAATCTATCAAACAGTTGGCGTGTAGCAGTTTCTAGTGTTCTCGTCCAGTCAATTTCTCCAAATTCTTCATAGCGCCATGTTTTTTTTTCTTTATTCCCAAGAAAGAAGACCTCCCAATCCTGCGTCAATCTCTGCAGATTCTCGGAGGTGCAACAAATTCGAAATTTTCTCATTATGATGATTGAATTTGATTTTTTCCCTATATTAATAACTAGTCTTGATGCCGATTTTTTTTCGGGTAGAATGACTGTGAGAATTCCATTTCTCCATTCAATAGGCTGAGAAATGGGCCTAAACATATTGGGCCTTCTGGCGAGAAAAAGAAATTTAAATGGGCTTTGTTTTCTAATAACAATTAATTATAAATAATTATACCTACACTAAAATTAATCCAAGTGGTGATACTCAGATGGGGGTGAACTTAAAGAATTTCTTTAATTTAATGGAATAATATAAAAGCTTGAATTATGGGTCAAAATTTCAGGACTTTATATTTTTAAGTGGCCTAAAACTATAAGGACCTCAATTGGATTAACCAAAATAAGATATTGGGCAATTGTAACTCAATGATTAATGAAAACGAACCACTATTCAATTAAAAGCGCAAGAAAACTTTAGATAAAAATGACACTATTTGATTTGCGTGTGTAGAACAAGAAGTATATTAGAAAATTAAAAAAAAACAGTACTAGCATTCATACAGAGAATACAAAATCAATAAAAGGTTACTATGATTCAAAACAAAATTATCCCAAGAATTTATGCCATTTTTTAGTACGAGTGTCAAATAAAAGCTTCAACGAATGGGTCAAAAGTTTTGTTGTGGAATGGGTTAGGTCCATTTACAGCTTTCAATATTAAACTCTGTGGAATGCAAAATTATCCCACTTTCCAGTTCTGATTCTTTCGATCAACTGAAGGAGATTCCATCAGACAAATCCCACTTTCTAGTTCTCCGGAAGCTTCGTCTTGTTGCTTTTGGTCAACTGAAGGAGATTCCATCAGAAGTGGGAGAAATAGCAACGTTGAAATCAATTGAATTGCGTTTTTGCAGTGATTCAGCGGTGGAGTCGGCTAAAAAGATAGTAGAGGAACAAGAGGATTTATATGGAGACCAACTAGAGCTTCATGTTTTGAGTCAAAGTTTGGAGGAAAGATGAAGCACTGAAGAACTTGGCAAGTGCCAACTTTGAAGTTGAAGTCATGCAGAAGATGCAAAAAAACGAGCTACTTATTTTAGAAGAAATGAAGAATGAACTATAGAGTTTGTTTAAGCTTACAATAAAGTTTGATCTTGTGTTGCTTGAATACTATTATTGACCTCTTTCTGTTGTTACTTATGTGCTTCTGTAAAGAGCATCTCAGTACTTGCGTTCACGAAATTGAACTAAATAAAGTTCAAACGAAACCATACAAAGAGAAACAAATGAGTTCCTAAAAACATTTCTATGACAAAATTTATTTTGTAATGGGCCTAAAACTATAAGGGCCTTAATTAGATATGCAACTACTTGAAATGCTTTCAAGTCTTCCCCAAAAATGATTCTTTACTTAGAGAAAATATCTACAACAAAAACCTTACTCTATTTTTCAACATGGATGACCAAGAGTCTTTCTTTCCTAGTGCTACAATTGTCAATTTAAGCTGATGAAGAAAAAATAAAATTAATTTTAAGTCTTCAGATTTTCTAGATGTGAGCCAAAGTTTTCCCACGTTGTTACAATCCCACCTTTGGAATCGTGAATTCATGTTTTTTATGATATACTATAAAATGCTCGAGCAAAAAAAAAAAGTTAACCAACATTTAAAATAGTACATAAACATGGAATATAACATCTAATTACCCTATATTTTATGTAAAAAATGTGATGAGATTAATGGGGTGAGTTTGGTTGGTGGAAGAGGAAAGTTGTGACATTGAATGCATTACATAAAGACTATAGTTTGAAGGAAACAGCATGTTTGTGAAAAACAAACACTTGCTAAAGATCAATCTCCATCTACAACAACATCAAAAAAGATAATCTTAAAAGTGATCAAAACTGAAATTTTTCTTTTTTTTTTCCACAACCAAAAAGGCCATGAAGAAATAGGAAATAAAATTTTCTACACAACAAAATCAACAAATAAAATTTATCTCAATTCCCACTTAATTTCATCTACCTTCAATTCCTACACTAATCATATCATTCTTGTAAGCTCTATACAAATGAGTATCGGTGTAGACGGCACGAGCCCTCATGGGATGCTTGTGTCTATACCCTTTCCTCCTCGACTTTCGCCCCGTCTCCTTCACCACCTTCTTGTCATCTTCGTCTACATCTTCCTTGTGCTCTTTGATCTTTGCATCCGCCTTGCCCTCTGCAGGCGCGATGTTGACAAAGGGCATGTCTCTGAGCTGCGCGATGAGCTCCAAGATCTTGACAAGCTGGCTTATGGTCGGCCTAGATTTCGGGGAGTGGTTAAGGCATTGGTGAGCCAATGCAGCTCCTTCGCTAAGGAGTGAACAGTTGAGAATACAAGATCAATAAAAAGTTACTATGATTTAAACAAAATTATCCCAAGAATTTATGCAATTAATTAGTAGGAGTATAAAATAAAAGCTTCAACGCATGGGTCAAAAGTTCTGTTGTGAAATGGGTTAGGCCCATTTTGAAAAGGCTTGAAGCCCACCCTACCAGAAAAAAGGAATGGGCTGATTGCTGGAAAACAAGCCCATCATTCAGATCCAGTAGATGTCCACATAAATGTCCACATATGTCAAATTGGCTCTACAAAATAACGTCCATATTTATATAAAAAATAATGTCCACATATATCAAATTGGTTTCTTTGTTACACTCACATTTAATATAAAATTAATATATAAAGTGGGATCCATATTTATCTTTTAGCTAACTTTTCTTCAAAATTTCGTAAAACTTGCAACGAGTTAAAGTAAAATTTTAAATCGTGCATGATTGAGTATATAATATTAAGCGGATATCAGAGCTGTCTTGCACTAATGCAGGTCTCTTTATCTCAATAATGCTGCACCTGAGTTCTTTATATTATCTTCTATAAAAAGTTGCAATTCTCAATTGTGAAATCAGAGTGGTTGATTTCATCTTTTCAATATTAAACTGTGTGTGACAAATTTGTTGTTTTCTTTCATAGTTTCATTGAAAGAGTTCTAATCATGGCGGCTTATGGAGCTCTAGTTTCTCTTATGCATATCATAGACACCCTTCACAAACATCCTTCTCCTCCCATTTCTATCGACACTGAACAAGTTGAATCTCTCACTCAAATTGTTACCTTCTTGCAAGAGTTTCTTGATGCTTATATTTCCCCTGTTGTTGTCGATGGCCGTGAAGCTGATCCATTGGAGCATCGCATTGCTAATGCAGTTTATGCAGCTGAGGATGTTATCGAATCTCATATTGTGCTAAATATTCATAAACCATTTACAATACATGGGAAGATGATTAGTTTCTTCAACTCGTTTCGAGGTGTACGTAAATGCAAAGATGCAACTGCAGCTATGGAACCTTCAAAACGCAGGAAGAGAGTCGGTTTTCTTAACTTGTTTCGAGGTGTATGTAGAAGCACAAGCGCAACTGCCAAAGAAGACTTCTATCGCAGTATGCAAAAAGTGATAAAAGAAATGAATCTGATCAAGAAAGAAGCCATGGAGATTGAAGCCGTTGCTCAGCTGCGCAGACAAGCCTCTTCGATTCCTGTTGGCTCCTTGACGTCTTCTTCCATTGTGAAGAAAAACATGATGGTGGGATTTGATGAGGTGTTTCTCGAGGTCTTGGATAAGCTCACCGGATATCAACTCAGCCGTGAAATCATCCCCATCATGGGGATGGGCGGTATTGGTAAGACCACTCTTGCCCGAAATCTATTTGAGAATGCACTTGTTAAGGAGCATTTTGATATTCGTGCTTGGACTACAATTTCTCAAACTTATAATGTTACAGAAACACTTAGACAAGTTCTTTTCCAAGCAAGTGGTGATTCAAGTAGTGATTTGAGTGAAGAAATATTGGGAGAAAAATTATACAAGTTTTTATATGGTAGGAGGTATGTTGTGATAATGGATGATATGTGGAGTGTTGATGCGTGGGAGAAGATCAAAATTTACTTTCCTGATAATGGAAATGGAAGTCGAATAATGGTAACGACTAGGCTGTCAAACCTGAGTTCTCAGTTGAATGAGTCTTATAGAGTTGGTATGAATTTTTTAGATGAAGCTAATAGTTGGGATTTGTTTTGTAAAACTGTATTTGGGAAAGAAGGTTGTCCTTTCGAGTTTGAGAAAATTGGGAAGAATATTGTAGAAAATTGTAAAGGGCTTCCTTTATCAATTATTACGATAGGAGGCCTTTTGGTGAAATCTCAACGCACAAGAGAATATTGGAAGCTTATAGAGCAAAAATTAAATTCAATTGTTATCAGCACTAATGATGAATTTTGCTTGAAAATATTGAGGATGAGTTATATCTATTTGCCTAATTATTTGAAGCCATGTTTTCTATATATGGGTGTCTTTGGGGAAGACCGTCGTATCCGTGTTTCAATGCTCGAGAAGCTTTGGGTTTCTGAGGGATTTTTAAAGCCAAGTAGTGGGAAAAGTTTGGAAATAATTGCACAAGAAAACCTGAAAGAGTTGGTTGATAGAAATCTGGTTTTAGTTGATAAGTTGGGGTCTATTGGAAATATCAAGTATTGTAAAATGCATGATTTATTGAGAGATTTATGTTTGAAAGAAGTTGAAAAGGAAAGGTTTTATCATGTCCTGAAACAAAGTCCTCTGATATCTTCAGTTTCTTTCCTTGCAACTAAAGGGTTGCTTATAAGTGATGTATTGGAATCTTTGTCACGTGCTCGTCGGGTTGTTCTTAATAATGGATATCTGTTTCACAATGAATTATGGGGAACTTTTTCACATGCCCGCTCCATAATATGTGATTATTATCATAGTTCGGGATGGTGGGTTGGAGAAGTTCGACTGCCTCGAAATCTTAGATTGTTGAGGACATTCAAAGCATACAATGAAGATGACGATGAGAATGATGCTTATCTCCTAGATAATGTGTTTGAATTGGTGAATTCGCGTTACTTTGATGTTAATATTAGTAAGAGGTCTGAATTCCCCTCTTCAGTTGATCTACTTTGGAATCTACACACACTGATTATTCATGGTTGGGGTGATTTTATGGTACCGATTGAAATTTGGAAATTGCATCAACTTCAACATCTCGTGTTTGGTGAAAGCAGAGTGATTCTCCCAGATCCTCCAATTGGGGACGACAATGACATTGTTATTATGGAGAATCTGCAGACACTCAAGGGAGTAAAGAATTTGATTTTGAATGAGGACATGGTTAAAAGGATTCCCAATGTGAAGAAATTGTATCTATCGTACGACCATGTGAAACAAATGGATGGAGAAAACTGTCTAAGCTATCTTCAGTGTTTGAGTAAACTGGAAAACTTCCGCTGCTCCACCGCTGATGGATGCCAAAAGTATTTGCAGAGTATTAAGATTCCGCACTCCCTCAAGAAGTTATCTATTTTTTCCTCTAATGATCTGGAAGTGGAATACATAATGTCCCAAATCGGTTCATTGCCCCTTCTTGAGAAGTTTGTATTAGAGCGTTGTCGCTTCAGAACACGCAAGTGGGAAACAATTGAAGGCCAGTTCCAGAGCCTCAAGTATCTACGATTGGATTACTGCGGTGGTCTAGAAGATTGGATTGTGTCGGATAATTCTCATTTTCCGAACCTCCAGAAGCTTCATCTTCATTACTTGCATCAACTGAATGGGATCCCATCAGAAATTGGAGAAATACCAACACTCAGATCAATTGAATTGGATCGGTGCAGTGAATCAGTGGTGGAGTCAGCTAAAAAGATAGTAGAGGAACAAGAGGATTTATATGGAGACCAACTAGACCTTCATGTCCTAGTTAAAGGTTACAAGATAGAAGCACTGAAGAGCTTGGCAAATGCCAACTTTGAAGTAGTGGAAAGGTTTTAGAGAACCAGATGATTTATCGAAAAGTAATGCATCGTAGTCCGCCTACAACAAGTGAGCATTACGACCTTAATTAATGCTACAGATTTTTTATTCTGCAAATTCTTATCTGCTTAATTCTTTATGTTGATATTGTGGCTGTGGAGACTGAGCTAAAGGGAAGGATTGAAGAGATATGTATACAAAGCTGTTACAACTACTTTGCAACAGTCAAGAAAGTTGTTTAGATCGGTGGATTATTCGATTTAGTTGAAGCAGTTACCGTGTGCAGGGTTGTATGTATATTCTTTCTTTAGCTAGATTAGAGAGCTAAAAGAGAGAAAGACAGGATGCAGTTATGAGCTCATTTTGTTTCTGCTTATAGTATTCGATTGTTCGTAATTTGTGATCGACCATTTGAGAGTGAATAAGAAACACATCATCCTTTATCCGTGGATGTAGATCATACGATCGAACCAAGTAATTCTTTCGTGTTCTAACATTTTTCGGGTGACTAAAAACAATTATCACTCTAGAAACAGTGAATATGTTAACTGTGGAAGTATGCCTAGCAGAACGCGTAGTGGATAACCATTTCTCAATTCTCATTATACTTAAACTTCCACATATGTGTATTAATCTATTATAGCATAGTTTCTAAACACATTTATACACATAAATGATAAATCCACCCTCCAACTTTTCTTTAAACAAGATAAAATTTTAGAGTTTTCATACTATCTGTGCTCCTATTTTCTTAGTTAAAGAGACATTTAAAAGAAGCAAGTTTATGCTATTCAAGATGCATTACAAAATGACATTACTAAATCCAAACAATGGCATGAAACAATAGCACTAAAAATCACCCAATCGATATAATAAAATTGATACTCCAATCAATGAATACCATCTTTTATTCGAAATAATGCAGAAAAATATATAGCAAAGGCAAGCCTGCATTAGTTACTCAATGAAAGGAGTGACCTTGATTCCAATAACTTCTCAAGTAAGATTCAAACCTGCAAGGAACTAGACATGGCCAAACCAAACCGGCCCACCGGTTAACCGCCGGTTTTGAACCGGCGGTTCGGAACCGGAACCGGACAACGGTTACAGTTCGACATACGGTTCGGTTACGGTTCAACAAAATTCGAAACCGTAACTGGCGGTTAACCGAAAATAAATGGTCATCGCCGGTAGGTTCGTAGGGTTGCAGGGTAGGGTCGGAAAAGGACGGTTAACCGCCGGTTTTCGGTCAGAAACCGCTGGTTTCCGACGGTTCGGGGGTAGGGTTGTAGGCGTAGGGCGTAGGGTTACAGCGTAGGCCTGAAAAGGTGTCGGAAACCGCCGGTTTTTGGTCAGAAACCGGCGGTTTTCTAACACGAACCGGCGGTAACGTCAGAAAACCGCCCTTTCTGACCAAAAACCGACGGTTCCGACCGTTTTCAAAATTTAAATTTAAGTTGAGCTCAAGTCCTTTTCCTTTTTTTTTCTTTTTTTTTTTCTAATTGTTTCAACTTTTCTAATTGTAATTTTGTATCTATATTTTAAATTCAAGTGTATAGTTGTATACTTGTATTGTAGTATTTTGTAACTTGTAAGTTGTAACTTGTAATTGTATTGTAGAAATTTACATTCAAAGTTTCAAATCAATAAAATTGCAATTCTTTATCGTTATCAATTTCTCTTTGGATTGTACTATAGAATTTAGAAGTAATAACTATAAGATTTAAAAAAAAAAATAATAATAATAATAATACAAACCGGAACTGAACCGGAACCGGCGCAAAACCGATGGTTATTAACCAGAACCGGAACCGCCGTGACCGCCGGTTAAACCGGAACCGGAACCGTCATAGCCGGGCCGGTTACGGTTCAAGCATGTCATGAACCGGAACCGGCGGTTTTACGAACCGTGGCCGCGTCTACAAGGAACGTTTAAAGCAGACTCCAATTTCTGTCAGGCTATCTATCAAACAGTTGGCGTGCAAAAATGTTTTTTTTTTTTTCTTTCATTCCCAAAAAAAAGAAGGCCTCCCAATCCTGCGTCAATCTCTGAAACTTTGGAGGTGCAACAACCCGATATTTTCTCAATATGATGCTTGAAATTGATTTTATTTTTTACGATAAATAACTTTTCTTGTTGCCGATTTGTTTTCGAGTAGATTGTCCATTTCTCCATTAAATTGGTTAAGAAATGGGCTTAAACTTATTGCGCCTTCTTGCGAGACAAAAACAATATTTACCCGGGCTTTGTTTTTCTGATAACAATTTTGACTAATTCTAGCTACACTATAAACCAAAATAATAGATTTGATCATTTGACAATTGTAGTTCAATTGTGAACTTAAATAATACTATCTCCGTCCCCCAAAATTTGCTACACATTGACCCGACACGGGTTTTAAGAAATGTAATGGAAAGTGAGTTGAAAAAGTTGGTGGGATGTGGGTCCTACTTTTAAAGTATTAGTTTTATAATAAAATGTGAGTAGGAATGAGTTAGTGGAATATGGGGTCCACTACCAAAAATGGTAAAAGTAAAGTGTATCAAATTTTCAGGGACACGGATCGAAATAGTAAAGTGTATCAAATTTTCAGGGATAGTATGAGTGTGAGTTGGCTTGCTGGTAGAGTGATTGATGTCTAAATCCAAATGTCTCAATATTGGAGTATACTGTAAGGCCTTAAATTTCTATTCATTTAACTATAAAAAATTTGCGAGCCACTAATCAATCAATATGAGAAACATATTGTAAAAGAAAACTAAGTACTCCTAGTAAACGTTTCTTACATAAATATAGTTTTACATTAGATTAATGCAATATTGGTATAAATTTTTTTGAGATATAGTATATTTTTAATGTGTACACCTATTCAACATATTTGTTTTCGTCCATCTCGGCTTCAATGCTCGCAAAAGTTAACGCTAAACATCAATAACCAGCAATTGGTTTGTTGTTACAGATGGAGGTGAACTCAAAGAATTTCTTAATTTTATTGGAATAAAATAAAAGATTCAATTATGGGTCAAAATTTCAAGACTTAACTTTTATTTATTTTTTAATTAGCCTGAAACTTTATGGACCAAAACTGAAGTTGCATATCTTCTTGTTAATCCTCCCCAAAAACGATTCTTTAGAAGTTTGAGAAAATATCTACAACAAAAACTTTTATTTCAACATAAGAGTCTTTTTTAGTCGTCGTCTTGACGACAATCTACCCGAGCAGTACTACATGCAGCATGCACGCATATTTGTTTTACTCCTACTAGGTTGTTTGATCCTCCCAGACACTTCGGGAAGAAAAATTCCCTTCCACCACATTCTATTACTAGATGATGAGAATCAGTGTTCAGAACATAGTTGGGGTGTAGCGCTTGCCACTTTATATCACTATCTTTGTGAAACTTCGTGTCAAAAGCAGAAAAATATCGGTGGACCATTGGCCCTTCTACTGATGTGGGCTTGGGAGAGGATACCCAATATTCGACCCGAGATTGTTGATAGGGTTGAGTATGATGGTACGATACCGTGTGGAATAATGTAAGTTACATCTTTATTCTTTGTCATTAAGCTATCTATATCGCGTGTTTATAATATTTTTGTATTGTTTTGGAATTATTAGTTGGAGAGGGCGATTGAATGTGGGTAGAGCTACGCTACATGTCCAAAGTTATTATAGGGAACAATTGGCTCATGACAATCAGGTGCCACTTTTAAAATATTTTGTAATCTTCTTTGTCGAATATTTTTCTTTTATTAAGCTTTTTTTTCAGTTTATTTGGGAGCCGTATTTGGATCATCGTCCTCTACCAGAGGAGTGCACGCGTGGGATGGATGTTTAGGGGTGCACTAACTACCCCGTTTGCTATCATATTGTAGAGCCGCATTTGGGTCATCGAGTTGCACGACGGTTTGGAAACCCCCAACATATTTTTTCTAATGAGACTCAATTCCACAATTATGAGAGATGAGAAAGTATAAGGCGAGGTAAGTCATCCGTAAACTGGCTAACTCATCATGCTTACTACGTTGAGTACTGGAGGAACCGGGGAGAAATAGAACAACAGGTGTATCCAGATGCCTCGAATACTGACTACATGAATTGGTTTCGGAAAATCACTGTCACTTACATTACTAGACCCGACATCCATGGCCAGCCAGGCATCCATGAGACTGCCTCTACACATATGATGATGATAATAATTTTTTTTTGGCCTTTTTTATAGAGCATTATCAGTAGAATAATGTCTTTGTTCTGTGCAGTTGGAGACGTTGGTCAATGTGTATCACTGCCTTAGCGGATCTGAGACGGCATATCATCAGGACATCCAACGTGCTCTGAACATGGTGTCGACTTGTATGACAATATGTGGGGAGACTGAACGTCTTGATTTTGTGCCTACCCAACGATCAGCGATTGACACTACAGGACCAATCATTCACAAAGCTAGGCACGAAGGACGGCCAGGTGTCCGTATTGGCGGTCCAGGGTATAGACGGGATGCAGGTTTATCGTAGATGGGCGGGGGATACAGTGACCCACCGCGTGCTTCTTGGCATGCTGGATCAAGTTCACAGATGATGGGTGACAAATGTTATTCTGACGTTAACCTTGATGAATATTTTTGAGTAAGATTACAAACACAGGAGGAGGATGAGGCTGAAGTGGATGATGATACTAAGGAGGATGAGGCACATGAGACAGTTTTGCGCAAGTCACGCACAAAGGCTCCTCATGAGTCTGGGGTGGCTTCTGGGGCAGCTTCTAGTTCTTCACTCTCCACTAAAAGATTGGCGCGGAATATAACAATATTCTTTACTAGGAGAACATCCTCGCGTACATCCAAAGGGGTAGCTGCAAACAAGTTTACACCAAGTACTTACAAGTAGTTTGTGGTTGTTCGGATAACTGTGGTCGAATCCCACAAGGATGGACACGTTCGGATAACTGTGGTGATATTCCTGGGTGTTTTTGGTTAGCTACCACGCTTTTGGGGTTGGGATTCTACCTAGGCGAGAAATAAAGACGGTACTCTACTGACTTGTAGGCGTGAAAATGACAGACATGTGGTTGTATTCGTGAAATAAGGGACAAGGTATCTCAGAGATATGTGAAAAGTAACAGTTACTAAAAGAGGAAACTTAGACAACAAGGTATATCTGGTGGCTGGGTGGCTCTCTGACAGGTCTAGAAGGTACAACTGAAAAGTAAGAGACAAAAGCAAAAGTAACTAAAAAGCAAAAAGTGGTGCAAGGCAAAAGTTGATTTTGACGTTTTCTTCTTCACCAAGTATTAACAGAATTCATATGAACTGAAAATCCATGACTAAACTCAAATTATTAATTCAAACTCAAGATCCATTAATTAAAATGTTCCTACTTAAGATGAACAATTGAAACTGCAGATTACTTCTACTGACTAACATGCAAGGTGGTAATAACAACGCAGAACAGGAAACTCATGCACGAAAACTTAAACTGAGACATAACTACAAATCTCGATCAACAACTTCAGATCTAGCCTACTCGAAGGAAAACACATGCACACACTTAGAAATTAAAATTGATAACTAAATCTAACTTCCCTAGGCAAAATGAAGCAAACTCAAACCAAAGAGACATACGAAATAAAAACTTCATAACTTAAATGTTTGGATCTTCACCAAGTACTTCAAAAGGCAACAAAGATAAAATGTTTGCAACAGATCCAACGAAGAAAACAGGTAAAGATTAAACTAGAAAGAAAATAACAATTGTTTTGCCACTTCGGGCGTGATACTGCCATACTACTACGGCAAACTGGCTGGAACGGTAGAAGGATGATTTCTCCGGCAGACTCTTGGACGTCAAGTGACCATAGCTGTGGCGAGGAACGAGAGACTGGATAATGTTGAAAGACTGATCTTCTAGAGAGAATTCTACTAAGTGTGAAGAGTGAACGACCCGAGTGTGTGTTTTCTCTCTCCAAGTGGCTTCTTTTATAGGGAGGCTTGCCCTTGCTTTTAGGGTAGACTTCCTTCTCGATTTTACTTTTCTGCCCTTGTTAATGATCATCCCAGCTATCCTTCTTCTCCATCTCGAGCCTTTTTTCTGGCATGCATCCTGGTCAGTATTGCACCATTGAACAACATTATATTCATTAATTAGCTATTTTATGCTTGCTTTAATCGTGGTGCTACTGTGTATGTATGTTTAAATCTCTTATTATCATAATCTATGTAATGATGGTTTAATTCTTCGGTATTTTGAAACAATCTCCATGATATATTTGTGCAGGCTGTATACATTCCTTGGATCACCTCTAACCTCTTTTCAATAGCATACGGGGCTGGTGAGTTCTCCTTTTCTTCGTCTTTTTTATTTGAAAATATTGTACATGAATTCTGATCTATTTATAATGCTGCTTTCAGTTGTGATTCATCCTCGAGTTCATAAATTGTTGGGGATATGATAGGGTTTAAGTTCCCTATCGAGAGGTTTGTAGAGCACACGAAGATTTAACGGAGCAAAAGAGATAATCCCTAGTTGAAGTTCTAGGGTTTTGGAACAAGAATGAGAAAAGAAGTATTTTATTTCTTAATTCTCAATGATTTAATTATCTATGGGATTCTAGTATTTATAGAATCCTCAACCCTAGACGGTTCGACCTTCCTAGTTCGTCTCGGGAAAGAACCGACAAGAAAACCCGAAGATATCCTAACCTAAACCCAACGATATCTTGCAAGGCAAGATATCAAAAAGATTACAAAATATTACGTGAATTAAATAAACAAAAATAAGTCTAACTATGGAAATTGAAATAAACTAAAGATACGCAAGGATTTGCATGGATCTTCACTTCTTTGGGCGTGAATGGGTCGTGATTGGGGCAAGCTCGGCGCGGTCGGGCTGCTCATTCATCGCCAGGTTTGCTGTAGGGTTCAAGTCCCTATCAACTCCCCCCTCCATAGCAATAGCCTTGTCCTCAAGGCTAAGGGACATAAAAGGACGCAACATCTCCGACTTCGACTTCCATGAAAGTGTCGTTGGAGCAGTTGACCATTGTATCATCCAATGGCATTGTGGAATACCATCTACCAAAACTGCCGGGGCCTTTGCTACGATAATCGGTGTATCCCCGGGTTGGTGTGAGTTCTCTGATTCGGAAAGAAAGAGCCTAATGGAAGCTACTACAGCAAATTTGGCATCAACTCCTCCAGATTTGCAGCCTTTGGAGAGAAATCCATCGAGCTCTTCGCAATCTTTGACACCACTATAGTCACAATCTTCACCACCACTTACGTAAACATAGGCAACTAGAACCACACATGCCATATTATTTTCTGCCTTCTCGAAGACGAACACCATTTTTTCAGTATTAACACATTCATGGAAATATCCTCTTTGTAGAAATCCACTATCACCGTCCAACCATCCCCCAGCTTCATGTCTCTCAGCACTCAAATTCACAACTCCATCAGCAACTATATTTCTTTCACTAGTCAAGCTTTGACCTTTATCAGCTTCACCGGCTCCATTTTCCCCACCCAAACTCACATTTTGACACCATTCTGTAGAGTCAGGGACGAAGGAATTAGTAGTCTTTAGGCGTAAGTAATCTCCATCAGCCTCTGATCCGTTTCCTTCTTTACCAAGAGGCAAAACAGTTGTATCACCCTGTCCAATCTCAAAAGTAGATAGTAATTGTGATGCCACTAAAGAAGCAAATCCAATTGATAATTGGAGAGTTAGGATGAAATCTATATGCCAGACAGTGCCGTGCGGAGCATAGAGGAGAATATAAGCCATCTGCTCGAAAATGTCAGCACCATCTATTGCTGAAACTCGAGAATCATCATATATGTACCATTCAGTGGAGTTCAAGTGAATGAATCTATAGAAATGACTAGCCTTCGATGTATCCCCTTTGTGCACTACAATAGAATAGAGCTCGGAGTTAAAATGCCACGCATCGCCTGCTCGTGAGCTTGGCAGGAAGGGGGCAGCTGACAGATATGTGGCGATACAGCCGTTTCATGTTCTCCCCCTGTTGCTTCGTCATCCAAGCCATAAACTGATCCAACAATATTTCCATCTCAACAATCATCGGATACAGGGGCGGAACTGACAAAATGTCAACAAGAGTGAGGAACTCCAGCCTGAGATGTAGCGCACTCAGAGCACTGCTACCATCACTTTTGAAAATCACACTTTCTATGGGATCATCACCCAAGGAACGAGGGGTAACCATACTCCCACCTGTGCTAAGGCATTCACCCGAACATGTCACATCGTTGCGCGGAGGGATCGAGCGGGCATCAGAGGCAAGTGCTTGTGTATGAGTGAACACGCCTCGAATTCCAACACCGGGAAAAATATGTGGCTCCAGGAAAGACTTCATATCACTACTAAATAATGGTTTCAAAGTTGCTGCAAATGTTGGATCTTTAATATAGTAAGCAGATTCAATGGAAAACGAAGCATTATCACCATCACTTGGTGCATCGAAGCCAGAGAATTTCTGCTTCTCAGGCAGACAAGGATGACCACTGTCACCTGCAATGATGGGAGCTTGTTGCACAATGTGAAGTGATATTCGGCTTATGAGATTATCATGATCAGACGCTATTGAGTCTGTTGAACCATCTCCACTGTCACCTGCAATTATGTTGCTGCCATTCATCTCCTTCAGTTTGTAGCCAGAGCAAGGTTTCCTTTCGTTAAGATGCTCAACATTCCCATCAATAATCTGGCTATCAAATAGTACCGTACCAACTCCGTCCGTAGGCTGGCTTGCACGAGCGGCAGTGGCGGCTGAGGGGATTTCTGCCGAAGGAGCCTCTGACCAAGTTAACATATCTGAAGTGGAAGTGTGAGGCTTCTGAACAGGAGTAGCTCTATGATACATCAATGACCAATCGTCAGTCTCTTCACCCATCCCAGAGGTAGCAGCTTGTTTGTCCAAGGTAATCGAGAGATCGGCGCCATCATCAGAAACGACATGTACAGTAGGCGTGTTTCGCAAGGTTGCTACTCGCCCTTCATATGGGTTGGGGTCAAATTGCTGCTTGACTGCTAATAGAAAATCGTCCCAACTCTCTTCGGCATGATTATATTTCCAACTTGTCATCCAGTCTGACGCCGGTTGATCGAACAAGTACTGAGTAAGGTATAGCCGATCAGATAAAGGAGTACAGTAGTGGTTGTAGTACCTCTGCATATTACAAATCCACTCGACAACGTTCGCACCATCGAAACGAGGAGCATCAAAACGAGGGCGAGATGAGGCACTGGGCACCATTCCTGTAGGTGGCTGTGTGAGCGACGGAGGCAATCTCCACCCGCTCGTGTCCGAAGGAAAAGCAGGTGAGTCAGGCAGTTCGATCGTAGTTTTGTTGCTTGCGTAACCTGTGAAACGAGGCGGCTCCATGCGGTGGCGGAGAATGGACTCCCGATCGATGGTCGTCGGAGCTGTAGTCCGAGACGGCGGTGGTCTCCACACATGCTTCGCCGTCGGTGTCTCCGTAACCGGGGGGTCTGGCGGTTCTTTATGTTTATCTGCTGTGGTGTTTCTGCCAGAAGCTAGGATTTCTAGCTTCCTAAACCTTGAATCAGAACCAAAAAACGTTGGCGAGGGAGGCGGCTTCGAAACCATTGAACCTGGTGCCATGGCTACCGTGTGTTGAGGGAGAAGAGTAGTCAATGGAAGCACCAATTGATAGGGTTTAAGTTCCCTATCGAGAGGTTTGTAGAGCACACGAAGATTTAACGGAGCAAAAGAGATAATCCCTAGTTGAAGTTCTAGGGTTTTGGAACAAGAATGAGAAAAGAAGTATTTTATTTCTTAATTCTCAATGATTTAATTATCTATGGGATTCTAGTATTTATAGAATCCTCAACCTAGACGGTTCGACCTTCCTAGTTCGTCTCGGGAAAGAACCGACAAGAAAACCCGAGGATATCCTAACCTAAACCCAACGATATCTTGCAAGGCAAGATATCAAAAAGATTACAAAATATTACGTGAATTAAATAAACAAAAATAAGTCTAACTATGGAAATTGAAATAAACTAAAGATACGCAAGGATTTGCATGGATCTTCACTTCTTTGGGCGTGAATGGGTCGTGATTGGGGCAAGCTCGGCGCGGTCGGGCTGCTCATTCATCGCCAGGTTTGCTGTAGGGTTCAAGTCCCTATCAGGATATCATTGGAGATACCACATTCCACTCGAAAATAGACATCATGAAGTTAGAGTGGCCAAAATAGCAGTAGTTTGAACTCTTTATTTTGTGTCTTCAATCAATAACCAAACATGGTGATGTACTATCACAAACTAACTAGGATTTCAGAGCGTTGGCTGCAGACATATTGCCCTTTTTGTGTTTCATCAATTTTGTCTAAATCGTCGGTGTTTAATTCATCTCTCACACTAATTAACAAACACATATACGATAGTAGTAGTAAGGAATAACATTTGGTTGCATGTTATCGGCGTATGTTAATCTATAAAAAAATATAGTCATAAGTCGAGAACACATGAAAGTTTTCTTTTATACTACTAGTATTTTATACTCTACTAACAACAAACAGAGCAAATTGGCAAAGTTTTTATGCTTCACAGTTAATAACAATTTCTGCAGAGCCTAAAAAAATTATGAGTAACAACTAGCAAAATATCTACTCCTTAGGAATTAGTAATTTTTTCATTTCCTTAGGAATTAAAGCTGGCACTCACAGTAGCGGTACATGCATATGTGATATGCGGTGTAATAATTTGAACAAATATTTGATTTACTATTTTGGTTGAGTCCTCTTGTTTTGAAACTGTCACAAAAATTAGTCTTTTTTTTATGAAATGAATTTTATTTTTTCCTAATAATATTTCAATTATATTTTTTAGGACGAGGTAGTATAAAATTTAATTTTTGTAAATAGTTATGAAAAGCTTAATCAATAATGAAACAAAATTGCTAAAAGAATATATTTTTAAAGTAAATTTAGAATATATAGGATGTTGAGAGGGCATTCGATGTGTTGCAATCCCACCTGGCAATTGTTAAATGTTGGGTGCAAGGGTGGTATCAATCGTGCATCGAAATGTGATGCACATCAGCACATGTAACACATTTATAATACTGCTTAACATGATGATCAGAGATGAATAAGCTACGACAACTGTTTGGGGAGAAGAAGACGGGTGGACCTAGTTTGGGAGTAGCCCACGATAGCCCGACTCAAGATGCACCGCCTCTTTTCCGATGGTATCTGTCAGGATGCAGGCTCACGACCAACTCCAACATGCTCTAGTCGAAGAAATTTGGGAGTGGGCACGTAATGCTTGAGGTTTTAATTTAGGAGTTCAAATTAACATAATTTTCAATATTTAATTTTTGCAATTTAATTTATTATTTTCACTTCAATTAATGTAGTTCTTTGAATTTAAATTTAATTGGTTTTATCTTGTATATTAATTTGTAGATATTTTTAGTTGTAACTAAAGATGAGACTAGTCTGTGTTGCAAGTATTGTGGTGAAATGAATTTTTTTTTATTTGATTGGCAGAAAAATGAAACTATAGCTA
Organism: Salvia hispanica; assembly: GCF_029641045.1. Lineage (NCBI taxonomy): Eukaryota > Viridiplantae > Streptophyta > Magnoliopsida > Lamiales > Lamiaceae > Salvia > Salvia hispanica. The sequence continues at coordinate 1,290,596 of NC_142697.1, forward strand.
AAATGAAATTCATTATAAAGCCCTGCATTGTGATGCCCTTAGGATATATAATCATTAACGAGCTATGCTTTAATGTAACCAATAGCAACATTTAATATCCTAATTTGCATAATGTAAAGTGATTGACTTGAACATAATTGTAATGTAGTTCTGTTAAATACTCCAAAAAAATGGGTTTTTTCAAACACAAGAAATAGGTGAAAAGATAAAAACGAATCTAGTTTAATCTAAATTCTACAATTAATGACGTGTTCTTAAAGCTTGGGATTTCATAGCAAGTCCGACTCAACCTTGGACTTAAGCTTATCTATTTTCGCTAAAAAACAGTAACATATTTATAAAATATAATATGATATTATATACTAGGAGTATTAAGAAAGAAAACATAATAAAAAAGAAATTACTATATTAAGAAAGAAGAAAAAAATTATAGGAGTATTTTTTAAAGGGCTACTTTGACACCACATTCAGCTGGAAAATAGACATCTAGAAATTAGAGTGACAAAATATTACTCCTAGTATTTTGAAAAAGTTGTTTTTCCTCTTCAAACAATATGACCTAGTGGTTTTAACAATGTGTAACCCTACAATGGTGATGTACATTCACAAACTAACTATGATTTCGAAGCTTTCCCATGGATTCTCTTTTATGTTTCATCGATTTTGTTTTAATTGTCGTGTGTAGTTCATCTCTCACACGGACACATACAAATACGATATAATATGAAATTACATATGAGTTGCATGTTATCCTTGTATGATACTAATGTGTGTGATAAATATGTTTTTATATCACATGATTTGGAGCATTTCTTAGAGATGCGGAATTCAAAACCCTAGGTTCGAAAACCAGGATCTAGATACCAGTTTGTTATGACAAATAGGGCAACTGTGAATCGAGAAACAAAAGAACGTAAATAGACACAGAATTTACGTGGTTCACCAACGTTGTGTTGGCTACGTCCACGGGCAAAAATGGAGAACAAATTGTATTATGACTGCAGTTTTCAGATACAGATTATGTGCTCTACTCCCATATATATCGACACACATTAGACAAACTGGGCCTAGGAAACATAATCCTATCCCAATTAGGAAACCTAATCCTATACAAATTCAAGGCATACTAACACTAACACTATGTAATAATGGTTTAATTCTTTGGTATTTGAAAGGAAGGGATTTTTGCACGCGTGTCGTAGGCACGTGTCCCTTCCTATTCAACAATACTTATACGTTCCCACTTCCCAAAATACTATTAATTAGTACGTGGTAAGTCGGATGTCGATCCCACGAGGAACGGTCGTATCCGTTATGTATTTCAACACTTAAGAGTTTGGCGATGCCGCCACGCTTTAATTTAAAGAAGGAGGAAACTAAACTATAGAAATTAAACCATACTTACGAACATAGTGGGAACTAAAGTTTAAATAAAGTAACAATGCAAGCAAACTATGAACTTGAGACAAAACAAATAAACTGATACTTAAACTGGGCAAGTAAGTAAACTGGGCAGTTTAGCAGCAAAATCAGAACAGTGGCGAGAAAAATAACAACACTTTGTAAAATAACATTTTCGAGAATAAAAGGAACAAGGGGAAAGGAACCAGCTTTTGCCACAAAAATTACTAAGTAAAAGAAGCAAAAAGAACTAAGTAGAAAGCTGCTAACTAAATTCTAAATGTTCACACCTAATTGAAAGCTAGAGAAGCTAATTTACTAGGAAAGAGACACTTAAAAGGTAATTCTAAAAGCCTACTTAACTAGCTAGTTTGCAGACTTCCTAAGGTGACTAAACTGACATGAAAAGCATGAGAGAGAGAGTTTAAAACTGATTTTGGAGGCTCCATGTCAATGAGTGAAAAGGGATTGTACTAGTTGTTGCTTGCTATGGGCTATTATTCAATGGTCAAAAGTAATAGACAACTAAACTAAACAAAGGATAAAAGGATTAGCAATTTGAAATCAGATTTTTGGGTTCCTAAATACACTAAGGCACGAAAACTATGAGAAAAGAGAGACTAAAAGGCTGCTACACACTTAACTATGCTAAAGAAACACAAGATCAACCAGTTAACTACCTAATTATGCCTTGAAAACACCAAATAAAAAGTTGAAAATTAGCAACATGGAGAAGATGAACAAGCTTAAGAACATTCAACAATGGAGGATAGAAATAACTAAAGAAACTGCAGCAACTAAAACACATTAGCTAGCATACAAGAACAAAGCTACTAAGCAAGGGAAAATCACCAACAATTGCAACTTACATTACACAATCGTTTTCTCTTCTTTTTTTTTACTGATTTTCGAAATTAAAAAGATGGAAAAGAAGGATTAACTAGCTGACCTAAACACTTAGAAAAGATCAAAGAAATAAGATGCAAAAAGAGAAATCTAAACAAGTTAAGCAAGTAAAACTAAACTAGCAACAACCACTATTTCTTTTTTCTTTTCTTCAATCAAAAGCTTCAAGTAGAATCAGCCCCTGCAAGACCCTTTCAAAAGCATAAAAAACTTCAAATAAACAAGCAAAGGAATCAACAAGGACAAAGGCTAGCTAGAGAACGAAAATAGTAAAACCAAAGCAAGAGATTAACTAAATGCTCAAGAACACCAACAACCAACCATAAATGCTAAACACCTAGAGATTTAAATACACCAAAAGCTCTTTATGATCAGCCCAACAACCTTAACTAGAGAGTTAAGATGCTGGAAAATGAGTACAAACAAGGAATTAGATCATTCAAAGCATTAAAACACTACATAACAACAAGCTTCACCCCATGGTGAGCAAAAGTGGCAATGGCTGCCTATGGTTCGAAATTTACTTCAAGGATGAGAGAAAACTAAGCTTAGAGAGAGAAAATAAAACTAACTAAATCTAGCTAAAAAGTGGTGTCTCCAAAAGTTCGGCCAAAAGATAAGTTTTGTTGTTTCTTTGTTACACATCTTCCAACCAATCTGACGTGGAAGGCTTCTCCACTCCCAATGATGGTAGTTGGCTTCTTTTGCCTTCAAAAGTGTCTCTTGTGGCCATTGGTAGCACAAAGACTCGTCAATTTAACTTTGAAATGCGACTTTGAAGAGCTGTCAGCATTGCTCGGACACTGGCCAATCCATCAAACTGGGCAGTTTGTGTCTTGTGGATTCCTTACTTCTCCAAATACTGAATTTGTATCCAATTTGCCTCTACTTTTGCATGTAATCCAGAATCCATTCCATTAGCATGCTCGTCGGACCACTCCATTCATTTCCTGCCAAAACATGCATCTTTTTATGCAAATTTTCAACAATATAGCATGAAAAGTGACTCCAAAATGGTGATGAATGCTAGCCTATCAAACCCATTTGAAAGGTCGGGGTTTTGCACGCGTGTCGTAGGCGCGTGTCCCTTCCTATTCAACAATACTTATAAGTTCCCACTTTCCAAAATACTATTAATTAGTATATGGTAAGTCGGATGTCGATCCCATGAGGAACGGTAGCATCCGTTTTGTATTTCCACACTTAGAAAAGGTTTTGGCGATGCCGCCACGCTCTAAATTGGGGGTGGGAACTGAACTACGAAATATAAATAACACTTAAGCTAAGATTGGGAACTAAAAGTGCAAATAAAATGCAATTAGAAGAAAGCATATAAACTGGAACGCAGACTGGGCAAGTTGGTAAATTGGGCAGCTTAGCAGCAGCGAAAATTAGAACTATTTCGGAAATAAAACAAAGCAGCAACTAGCATGAGCATCCTAAGTTCAGAAAGCAAAAGGAACTAAGTTAAAAGACTAAGGAAAATAAACTAAGTGTTGGCTCCTAAAAGAAAGCTAGAAAACTAGGATTGTGACACTTAAAAGTGGCTAACCTAATTTAATCCTAAAAGCTAAACTAAATAAGATGTAAATGGAGGTTGAGTGCAGAAATTAACTAAGCTAAAAGGGCTGCCAAAAGTGAAAAGAAAGCATGTACTTGTTGTCACTTAAACCTTATTACCCAAGGTGTAAAACCAATAGATAAAAGCCTACAACTAATGGTCCTTTCACTTAACTTCTAAAAGCAGATATCTCTCCTAATTCTACATCATAAGGCACGAAAATATGGAGAAGAAAGAGAGTAGATGGCTGCTACATAATTAAAAATGCAAGAGAAACATAAAATCATCAATTAAACTACCTAAACATGCATTGGAAACACCAAATGAAAAGCTGAAAATTAAAGCACTTAAACATTATAGAAAGAAGCTTCAAGAACTCTTAAACATGGTGAAAAGAAAATGCTTGAGAAACTGATTTTAAAAGCTTAAAAGAAGTTTTAACTAAACAAGAACATAACCAACACTAGAACTAAACAACAAGCTAAACCGGAAATCAAACAAGAACTAAACTTTAAAACACATTCAATACATAAACACTAAGAGCAATTACTACTTGAAATGAGCATTTAAAACAAGTCCAACAATAACAACAACTAAGATTGAGAAAGGAGCAAAAGTACTACAAAGTTAAGAACAAGCTAACTAGAGAAAGCAAACACTACTACTAAATTACTACTACTTCAACCCATTGTGAATTAAAGATCTTGGCAGCCTTGTATTTGAAATCTCTCTTCTTAAGGAAGAGAGAAAAGTTTTCTAGAGAGAGAATAAACTAAAACTAAACTAAAGCTAAGTGATAAAGTGTTTAAGTCTTTTTAATACATATATCCAATAAAAGATATTTTCCCTCTTTTTTTTACTCTCCAATGGCTGATATAGGCGTGTGTAGAAAGTGAGAATTGTCCTTGACAAATGTGTGGAAGTGGCTTTAGTCATTTTCCCGTCAGGTTCAAACTGGCCAGTCCAACAACTTGGCCAGTTTGAGTCTTCTTTGCCTTCTTCCTTCACTTTCTTCCATTCCTTGTCATTTTACCCTCTTTCTTGCATGTTTTCCTCTCCATGCCTTCATTAAGCAGCTTTCCAACTTAATGCTCCATTCCCTGCCAAATAACATCTTTTTTCATGCAAATATTCAACATATAGTGCAAATAGTGATCAATTCAGAGTGACGAAAACTAGCCTATCAGTATTGTTAAAACTATTTCCATGAAATTAATAATTAGATTATGCATCTTTGTGCAGGCTTTTTATCTTTCTTGGATCACCACCCACCTCTTTCAGATGGCATATGGAACTGGTGAGTTCTCTTTTTTGTTTGAATCTGTTACATTACATGCATTTTAATCTGTTTATAATGCTGTTTTTTCAGTGGTAATCCACCCTTGAGTTCGGAAATTGTTAGGGATTTCATTGAAGATACCACATTCAGCTGGAAAATAGACATCTTGAAATTAGAGTGACAAAATATGACTCCTAGTATTTTGAAATTGTTGTTTTGTCTCTTCAATCAATATGGCCAAGTGGTTTAAACAATGTGTAACCCTGATGTGGATTTACAAACTAGGATATTGGAGCGTGAACTGCTTTCCTCGATTCCCTTTTATGTTTCATCGATTTTGTCTTAATGGTCGGTGTTTAGTTCATCTCTCGCACTAATTAACAGACACATAGTAGTAAGGATTAAGGAATAACATTTGGATTGCATTTTATCCTTGTACGATTATAATATGGGTGAAAATATGTTTGCATATCACATGATTTAGACCATTTGTACTAGAGATATATTTTGTGGGTTTAATTCATCACTCTTCGTTATGCAAATTATGAAATTAAATGGGAGGCCTTGGGAGATGGGCTTTTGGCAAAACAGTAGATTACAACTTTCTCTCTGCCACTGCGTTGCGTACCCTGATTGAACACCCCTCATAATTCTGTCGGGCCGAGATATGGAGGGACCTTTGGGGTTGGGGTTTCCAACTTTTTTTTTTTTGCAAGAAATTAAATGTTGCTATAGGATATAGCACGGCATTAGGGCTGGCAAATCATGCGGATTGGGTCGTTATCGGGTCAACCCGATAACGACCCAACCCAATAAGGCCAAACCCGAATCCAACCTGTTAAGGAAACCCCAAACCCGAACACGAACCCAACCCGCCACCTTCAAACCCGGACACGACCTGGACACGACCCGAACACGATAACGACACGAACCACTTTGGGTTGACCCGACACGATTAGAACACGATATCGGCCTGGACACGATAAGAACACGATATCGACCTGAACACGATACCTACACGAACCACTTTGGATTGACCCGACACGATAACAACACGACAACAACCTAAGCACGATAACAACACGATTACATATTGCTTCACAAAATGATCAAGACTTTAAAAAGCCATATAGCATGAAGATGTTCCATTTTAAACAACAAAACTCCAACAAAATCCAAAAACACCCAACAAAATACATAACTTTTGTTCCAAATGCATAACTTTTGTTCCAAAACCCAACAAAAAAATTTGAAACAAGATAAAAGAACTAAAGAAGTAAAAAGAACAAAACAAAAAAGAGTGAAAATACTAATAATTAAATTAAATTTATTAAATCAAAATAAAAAGAATATAATAGTAATAAATTATATTATAAAATTATTTGTTGATTAGTTTTGCTAGTACATAATATCTGAATTAACGTTTTGTATCTATAAGTATAAACTTACTTTTCATAAATTTATTCAAATTATCCTTTTATTCTAAACACAAATTGATTTAGTTTTATTTTTTACTTGGATCTCTCACGTACATTGTATTTTATTTCATTTCTTTCGACTACTTTAATTTTTGTAATTTGAAATATAATTTGAAGCTTGTAATTTCAAATATTTTCTATATATTATAACACATGAAGAAATATGCAAAGTAGGGTCATTACATGGTCATTTAATATTATTATCCAAAATTACATGAATGAAGACATAATTATATATTTTGAATATATTAACTAATATACTTGAAGTGTCACGCGCCTAAATGTTGATAGCCACAACCTTCTATCGTCGAACTAGCTCTTATGTATCATTTGATGCACTATAATATATAACAGATTATTAATCATAAATTCATTTTATAATATGGGTCTAAAATTTGCTGTGGTTTATCATAATATTTAAATATATCAATTTATATAGCAGTCATATAATTAAAGGATATGTTGGGTTCCACATGTTATCATCATACCATCTCTATTATGATATTATTACGCACTATGAAAATAATTATAAAAATAATATTAAAATAATATAGTAAATGAAATATTGAAAATATTGTGATTTATCATATAGTAATACTAATAATTTTTCATGATCTTATCAATTTATGGAGCAAGCGCTATACATTTGAATGTTGTATTACTATTATATGTGTTGAGTCCAACAATGTCTCATCATTGAATGACCCATATTATAATGTTAATAACTTTAGATAGAATAATCAACCAATATGTATAATATTATTTTCAAAATTAAAAGTTAGAATTATTGATAAAATATCAATGGTTTCAAAAATAATATGAGAGAATTTCCTAACAAAAAAGTGTTTTCCTAATTTATACTTTGTAAAAATAAAAGTAATTTATTTATCTTTATATCATTGTGATAGTTTAAATAAAATGAATAAAAAATTATTCCATTATTATTCTATTAAAATACTATGGATGGTTATTCTCTCTAAAATTTTATCTTTTAATAAGGGTCTTGGTACATATTGTACAACAATACAAATGAAAAATGAAAAATTATAAATAAGGTCAAATTAGTCACAAAAATATATAATTAATGATGCTATCTAATCAAAATAAATTAATATTATCCTTTTTAAAATTTGAAGGGCATTTTGTGTATACAATTTTTGCAAATTTATCTTTACTCAAAATAAAAATAATAATATTAATTTTTAACGGGTTACCCGACCCGACCCGCATCCAACCCGCATCCGACCCGATTTTTTCGTGTTCTTAGTGGGTCGATGTTACGATCTCCATATCTTAGGTTTCCCCAATTAATTAGTATATTTTGATTCACCATATCTTCCATATCTTTTTAGTTAGTTATCTTTTGATTCATAGTATCTTCCATATATTTGTTTCTTAGTCTAGTAGTATTCTCCTATTATAAATAGGAGAGATTATATCATTCTATCGTCAATCAATTAATGAAGAAATATTTTGCCCATATCATTCGTGCAATACACTTGAAAACCTAACTGCTGCCGACGGAGGAGATTTCCGCGCCAGCCATTGAATTTTCCCCGCCGACCTTGACATCAGAGGCGCCGGATTTGTGTGTTGAGAGTGACGTTGTCAGGAATTCTTCGTGAATCGAAGGGTGCTCGTAACAAACTGGTGCTTTCATTGAGAGTCAACCCCCATCTTTTTCACCCCATATCTCACCAATCAATTAAAAAAAAAGGAGATACCTTCTTCGCCAAATAAAAATACCACCGATCACCTCCCACCGCCGAGCTTCACCGCTGCCATTCAACTTCATCATGTCACGCAACTACAACAAAATGAGACGCTATGAACAATTGCTCGATCAATTGGATGCCGCTACTTCAAGGTTGGAATCACGTTTCGACGAAATCGAGTGACGTGTGACAAAATTGCAGGTATTAAAATCAACACATGGACAGCAGCGCTATGCAGGCTTCGAAGTGGGAGTTAATAATGCCGCCTGGTCACCACCACCACTTCCCAGGCGTCGTCGGACCAGCTGGGACCCACCACTATATACGCAGCCGCTCTACTCGTCTTTTCCCAGGGGTAACTCGTCCAACTACGAGACTGATTCCTATCAACAAGCTACTCGTCTTCGCCCCTGCCACGAACAGCCGCCCGGCTGGCCGCCACCGCAACGCTCACCCCCAAGTTGCTGGCTCGTCCAGCGGAGTCGGCACGCCTATGAGAAGCAGCAGCAGACACACGCAGCCCCAAGACGCCAACCCACGTGCTTGGATCCGCCTGAAAGGCCCATTCAGCAAGGATTTTCGGCTTACAACCCTCAACCCCCGACCGGTGGGCCTCTGCGACAACAACCATCATCGTTGCACCACCCCACCCGCTGGGACATGCCGGGACAGAAGGGATACCAGTCACATGAACAACCAGCGCGTATGGAGCCCCCTGACTGTATTTTCCGACCCCTGCCGCAGCCACCACAACTGCATTGCTCTCGGAATGCACTACATGAGGAAAGATGCCTTAGTGAAGTCATTACTCATTCACAATCGTCGAAGTACGCTTCGAATACGAATGAAATGGGGGAACAAGAGGAAGAAATGTTTGATTCACCGAGTTTGGATCCTCATATGGAATATTCATTTGATAATGCCAAAGATTTCAATTATTCTCCTAACAATGAGATGGTGGTGGAGCGTAGTGACAATCTGGGAAGTTCGTTTTTAATGGACTCTAGATTAGAAACAGAGGTGGACGAAGTAGATGATCATGGTACATCTAATTTAGATGTGGCTGGTGTATCGAATCCATCGATTGCCTTGCTTCACGGAGTAGAGGAGGATAGAGATGCGAGCCCTGAAGACCACCAAGTTTCATCCTCAGAGGATATATATCTTTCGTGCAGCTCTGATGAGATTAACGCCATAACAACAATGCCGCTGTTGCCTTCTTACATATCGAAGGGGATTTCAGGTTTTTTCTTCAAGAAAATGCGTGTGATGAGGAGGGTGTATACTTGAGAATTGGCAATCCTTTGGTGCAAGAATATATAGGGAAAAATTTGGTGTGTGTGGCGGAAGTGTGTGGCACGATAGGAGCCTATTATTCCTTTAGACCGAAGAGCATCACAAGGGGTAGAGTGAAGGATCAAGAATTTGATTATGAGGAAAACTTGGGACTTCTCCAACTCGCTTTACACGTTCCGTATGCAGAATTGTGCAAATGGAGACGTTCACCTTTTGACGACCACATTAGTCCGTCTTGGTTAATTTTTGATGGAGGTGATGAAGGGAGAAGTTCAGTTGTTCGGTATCCGTTTGATCCGTTTGATCCAGGAGGAGACGTCTCGCCAAAGCTTCTGATTTCAACTCCAAAGCTTCTGATTTCAACTCTCTTCGTTGCTTCGTGGTTCCCACCTTGAGGACAAGGTGGATTTCAATCGTGGGGGAGTTGTTACGATCTCCATATCTTAGGTTTCCCCAATTAATTAGTATATTTTGATTCACCATATCTTTCATATCTTTTTAAGTTAGTTATCTTTTGATTCATAGTATCTTCCATATATTTGTTTCTTAGTCTAGTAGTATTCTCCTATTATAAATAGGAGAGATTATATCATTCTATCGTCAATCAATTAATGAAGAAATATTTTGCCCATATCATTCGTGCAATACACTTGAAAACCTAACTGCTGCCGACGGAGGAGATTTCCGCGCCAGCCATTGAATTTTCCCCGCCGACCTCGACATCAGAGGCACCGGATTTGTGTGTTGAGAGTGACGTTGTCAGGAATTCTTCGTGAATCGAAGGGTGCTCCTAACAGTCGACCCAATAATGACCCGCATCCAATAAGACTTGATCCAAACCCAATAATTTCGTGCGGATTCGTGTCGGATTATCGTGTCGTGTCAAAAATTGCCAGCCCTACACGACATGCATAAAGGAATACAGTAACACAGATTCAAAAGCAAATTAATAGTCCAAGCTTTCCTAGTTTCCAACAATGTGTTTTGAAACTTTAAAATAAATCTATAAATTATTGAATTATTAATTTATTATCAGTTTATAATTAATCAAAATTTCAGCATTAATGTACATTGATGACTTGGTTAGGGCATATCCAGGATTTTTGATTCGGGGGCACAGAAAATAGTTCTCAAAGTTTAAAAATCCAAACAATCCTTATTGTTCTCTTAAATACAAATGTCTTATATATACATAAATTAGACTATAATTTGGAAATAAATTAATTTTTTTGACATGAAATATTTGAGTAAATTTTTAAATATTTTTTAATAGACAGTTTTTAGAACAAAACCTTGTGGATATAAATACTTTAAGCAAAATGTCAATTATTTTTTAAAAATTATGTATATTTTTTTGAGTTGTAAATGTTTTATATAGATTTGCACATAATTGCTGCAAAATAGATAAAATAGGTTTAAAGTAAATTTTTTGATTATTTGAGAATTTGATCAAGAAGTATATAAATTTAATTTTTCAATTATTTTAACAAATAAAAAAGATAATACATCTATTCTTTCAATTGTTTGAATAAAAGTAAACAACAAAAGTAAATTCATTATTCTAATAAAAAAGAAGTAAAAGGCTACAGAACTTTTAATTCTCTGAATATAATAAAACATGAAATAAGTAAATAAATTGGATTAACAAAACTAAAACAAAAAATAACTGAAATAAGTAATACTATATGATATACGGTAGAACTTTTATATGTAAGAATAAAACTAAACAAGAAAGGTAAAGAAATCAAAATAGCGCCAGGATTCGAACTCATAACCTCAGCAATGAAAACTGGTAGAAAAACAACTGGACCACAAAGGCCATATTGCGATATAATCACAAACATAGTATTAGTATTAGTATTATAAATATAATCACAATACATAGTATTGCGATATAAGCAGGTTGTTCTAAGGTGGATACGCCCTGCTTAGGTGATACTCTCGATTATACTAAAATAGATGATTTCATACGTGCGAGCTTAATTCCTGAAAAAGAAATGAAAAGGTTTGAAAATATAAGTACCAAAATAAACTAAGTCATTCACTAAAGTTGGATGCTTACATTTCGCATACCAACACGTAACCTATTTCCTTCTCCACCAAAACTTGATTCACTTCTCCTGATTTTCTCTCTTCGGATTCCAAAACCTAGTAAGATTTTTATTTTGAGTTTATGTAAAATGCATGCCATTAATTGTGTTATGGAGATCATATAATATGCTTGAAAATGTTCATTTTTTCCGTTTAGTTTTTATTTTTCTCATTCTAAGGAGGAATTTTTCGTTTCGCATTATATGTAAAAGGTATATATTTTTGTTGCTGTTACTCATAAGTTTGTGTTATGGTTAGTGGAAATTGTTATTAATTGTGAAGAAAGAAATTTTGCCAGTTTGCTCTGTTTCTTGTTAGAGGTGTGTAAAACTTTGATGTGTTTTTAAGCTTAATTATATTGTTTAGTTTATGGCTAACTGAATTTATTCAATTGTTTTCATCCGTTCCTTTTTGTTGTAGGACTCGGAAATAATGGCTTACAGACGTAGCATCATAGCCAGATCGAAGTTGTTCTGCGAACAACACCAGCAATTTTCGCCTTCACTTTCACACATTGGTGGCACCAACCGTGAACAATTGCCTGCTAAAAGGAATCCTGAGATGCTCAGCAATTTTCTGATGTCCGGAAATAATACTGGCAATTTTCCACTCATGCGTTCTGAGGTTCCCACGGGCTATGGACTGATTTTCCATAGAAATATGTCAAAGGTACCTTTGGACATTGAGGTTCCTACTGAAGATTTGAATGGCATGATTGGTATGGTGGCTGATAAGGCTGTTGAGGCAGCTCCGATGGTGAATGAAGTGGCCACTGCAGCAGTAGGTTCAACTGGTGACAATGGAATTTTTGATATTGTGCACATTGTCACTGGTTTGGAATGGTGAGGACGTTTCTGTGAACCCTAATTCTTCAGCTTCAATTGAACCTAACGGTTTGTTTTAAAGCTCAATGTTTTACTACTAGTAACTTGTTGATTGGATTGATTGTTTTGGCAAAGTCATGTCATTGGGATTTTTATTAGGTGGGCATCAATTGTAGCGGGAACTCTTTTTGTGCGTCTCATTTTTGCTCCTCTTCTTGTACGTAGGCTGCGAGATTTATCCCAAGATCACCATGAGTAAGTTCTTGACCCAAATTCTATGCACGTTTTGGGGACTTTCCATTTAAATTGTGTCTGGATGAATAAGAACTACAAGGTTACTATGTTGTGAATGTGAAATACCCTCAACATATGTATTTTTGTGATATGACTATCTTGGTAGATTTGTTCAATAAATGTGCCAAGAAATTGATGTTTTGGATGTAGTATCTGGTGCAACTCCTTATCTCATCACTATAAACAGTGTTGTACTGTTTTGGAAGCTGTGGCCATTTCCATAACCAAAGAAACAGTAAGGAGAAAGAATAGAAAATTGAACATATGAACTTTTCTTCCTTTTTTCCACTTGAAGATCTGTGTCCTTAGCTTTGATTTTTGGAGATGCATTAATCGGTGTAACTGAATATCATCTTGCAGCTCAAAGTTAGGGCTTTGGGTATTATGGTTGCTCATTGATTTGCGTATGATCTCTAGCGTAAGATCACATTCCCTTTAGTTATACAAAATTTCTTATTCTCCCTCTGTATTCTGTGGTTTTACATCAGCTTTCTAATCTGTTTGACAGCTACATCCATTTACTCTACTGCATAAAGGAGTCTATTAATCACTTTCCTTTCAGATTGTGGAATTGGTGGAGAATGTACCCTCGTTGAAAACAGGTGGAATACTATGGTTTACGGATTTAACAACTCCTAATCGGGTGGAACTTCCAATCCTCTGTGCATTGACATTTTGGGCTAGTATGAAAGTAAGCTAACTTTTCCCATCATATCCTTGTTGAGGTTTTCATTTGGAATATGTTCCTTTGAGATCTCACCCTCTAACTCACTTTAAAGCTTTGTCACTGAATTCCTCTTCAGTTGGATCCAGAACGATTTATTCAAGACGAGAAACCAGACGAGGATAATTCTTCCAAATATGTCGCCATAACATACTTTATCACTGCCGCTGCAGGATTCCCCCCGGTTTGTTGTTCATCACCTTCATTATGTGTTTGCAGTGATAATTTTATCCTCTTTAATATGTTCTAGCTCGCAAATTATTAGTACAATGTTTTTAGACACGAAGAGTTCATTTGATCAGAAATTGGCACCATACATCCAAAAACTGTTCTCACATCTCTATTCCAGACCTTATCATTCAATTAGATTATGCATCTTTGTGCAGGCCTTTTATCTCTCTTGGATCACCACCCACCTCTTTCAGATGGCATATGGAACTGGTGAGTTCTCTTTTTTTGTTCTTTTTAATTTGAATCTTTTATATGCATTTTGATCTCTTTATAATGCTGCTTTTTCAGTGGTGATCCACCCTCGAGTTCAGAAATTGTTGGGGATTTCATTGACGACACCACATTCAGCTGGAAAATAGACATCTTGAAATTAGAGTGACAAAATATTACTCCTAGTATTTTGAAAAAGTTGTTTTTCCTCTTCTAACAATATGACCTAGTGGTTTTAACAATGTGTAACCCTACAATGGTGATGTACATTCACAAACTAACTATGATTTCGAAGCTTTCCCCGATTCTCTTTTATGTTTCATCGATTTTGTTTTAATTGTCGGTGTGTAGTTCATCTCTCACACGGACACATACAAATACGATATAATATGAAATTACATATGAGTTGCATGTTATCCTTGTATGATACTAATGTGTGTGAAAAATATGTTTTTATATCACATGATTTGGAGGATTTCTTAGAGATATTTTTTGTTTCCATTTTTGTTTTTGTGTTTTTTACTATAAATTCTCTATTCAAATACTAAAAATATACTGTATCTTAAATTAAGAAGCGAAGTATGTGTTGGTGATATGAGACATGTAAATATTGTGAATATCCAATTTTAAGTAACTACTTAGTTCTTTTTGTTGGAGATGTGAGACAAAAAGAGCATGAATCAATGAACATCAAAACAAAATTAAAGTTATGAAGTGGCGTGGAGGGGGCTTGAGCCCCACACAAGCGATATTTGTTTTTTTTTTTTTTTTTGATAAAATCTTCAATATCACCCTTGTCTTCTAAAATATCACTTTGTCAAAAAAACAATAACTGGTTATGAGTTGCTAGCTACAAGATCAACGCCTCAAGGCAATGGTAGAAGGATGGATGAACAAATTGCGACAGTAACAGTAAAATTATGAGCAAACGCCTAAAGCTCATACGATGATGATAGGTATGGATTCCTTAAGTGAACGTGCATCGTTATATCGACTGCAAAACGGTACGAAACAATCGTGGTCACTAGACAAGGAGTTGCATCAAGATACTATATCCAAAACATCAATTTATTGGCATAATAATCTAGAAAGTATATTATAGTAAAATACATATGTTGAGGACATTCATATCCACAACATAGAAATCGGGTAGAGAACTTACCGTTTGGCATCGTGGGAAAAAAATTGAAGACGATGTACTTGAATTCACAGCTACAATTGATGCCCACCTAACAAAAATCCCAATGAGATGACTTTACCAATCACAATCAATCGAATAAACAATTTACTATAACATATGAGCTTTAAAATAAGAAGTTAGGTTCATGTAAAGCAGATGATTTTGTCTTAGAGAAACATCATCACCATTCTAAACCAGTGCAAGAGTGCATAAACCAATTATGTTCATATTACTGACTGAACCTGCTGCTGCATTGGCCAGTTCATTCATCACTGGAGCTGCCTCAACAGCCTTATCAGCCACCACACCGATCACTCCATTCAAATTTTTAGTAGGACCCTCAACGTGGAAAGGCACCTTTGACATATTTCTACGGGCTATAGGCTGATTAGGAAATGTATCTCGACTTATGCATTCTGATTTTCCATAGAAATATGTCAAAGGTTCCTTTGGACATTGAAGTTCCTACTGAAGATTTGAATGACATGATTGGTATGGTGGCTGATTTGGAATGGTGAGGACGTTTCTATGAACCCAAATTGAAATGCGGAAATGTAAAATACTAAAATTAAAGAACATCTAAGAATTTTGATAGATGGCTTGATTTTTTTCTTCAATAATATAAACCCTTATATAGGTATTACAAAACTTGTGCTCCAAGTATTCTTGGGCACCAAGTTAATGCATCTTTGTGCAGGCTTTTTATCTTTCTTGGATCACCACCCACCTCTTTCTTTCAGATGGCATATGGAACTGGTGAATTCTCTTTTTGTCCTTTTTAATTTGAATCTTTCACTTGCATTTTGATCTGTTTATAATGCTGCTTTTTCAGTGGTGATCCACCCTCGAGTTCAGAAATTGTTGGGGATTTCATTGACGACACCACATTCAGCTAGAAAATAGACATCTTGGAATTAGAGTCACTAAAAATATTACTCCTACTATTTTGAAAAAAGTTGTTTTTTCTCTTCAAACAATATGAGCAAGTGGTTTAAACAGTGTGTAAACTATGATTTTGAAGCGTGAACTGCTTTCCCCGATTCCCTTTTATGTTTCATCGATTTTGTTTTAATTGTTGGTGTTTAGTTCATCTCTCACACTGACACATACAAATACGATATAATATGAAGTAACATATGAGTTGGATGTTATCCTTGTATGATAATAATGTGTGTGAAAATATGTTTTTATATCACATGATTTAGACCATTTCTACTATAGATATTTTTGTGGGTTTAATTCATCACTCTACGTTATGCAAAATAATAAATTAAATGTTGCTATATGTTATAAAGCAAGGCATACATTAAAAAGAGCATGAATCAAGGAACATCAAAACAAAATAAAAGTTATGAAGTGATGTGGAGGGGGCTTGAGCCCCACACAACCGATATTTGTTTTTTTTTTTAAGGAATCTTCAAATTAAGTTGAATTTTAGCTAAAAATGCTTCATCAATAAATAAAAATTGCCTGAAAATAAATTCTTATAGAAATTCTACAATTTTTTTGTTGGTTTAAGATAAAACTTAGTTTGGAGTGTTGGATCATACTTCATATACTAGTATTTTTTTCACTTCATATTTTCAATATTCACGTGAATATATTTCAAGAAGGGTTAATTCCTAGTCCTACACACAGGACAAGAGCCGTTGAGCTTAAGCCACTCGTCTACACATTCTGCATGGAAATAGTGGTTGCATTCCGGAATACTCTTTATAGAGTCTCCTTTGGTTGGTAATCAGACAAGCAAATCGGACAACAAACATCGCTCGCTTTGGGAAGCCTACGGCTCTCTCCTAGGACCATCGTTGGGTACGACTGTATGGTGGGCCCGTCCCGGCCGCTCGCCGACCTTATCACCGGCCTTTGGTCGGAGATTGTCATCGGGAGTTCAGACTCGAGGCGGTACCGGAGGTTGGAAGGCTGAATCAAGCCGCACGCATAGCATGTGATCCCCATAATACATAGCAGTCCTGGTATTCCAAGTCCAAGTATGATTCCATATTTCTTACTTGTTGAAAGAGCTGACCAAACATACCATAGTTATAACTTTAGTTTTAGTTGTGAACCAACCACTCTCTCTATAATAATAATAATCTACTATTATTTTTTTATGGTTAAATGAACATAAATTTAAAAATAAATTTAAAAAAGAGAGACAGAGTGGGGATCATACTTTAGGGAGTACTACAAATTAGGCATATCTCCGCAACATTAGATTATTGGAAAGGGTCAACAAATACGATATAATATGAAATTACATATGAGATGCATGTTATCCTTGTATGATAATAATGTGTGTGAAAAATATGTTTTTATATCACATGATTTTGAGCATTTCTTAGAGATATTTTTGGTTTCCAATTTTTTTTTTTTTTTGAATTTTTTACCATAAATTCTCTATTCAAATACTAAAAATATACTGTATCTTAAATTAAGAAGCGAAGTATGTTTGGTGATATGAGACATGTAAATATTGTGAATATCCAATTTTAAGTAACTACTTAGTTCTTTTTGTTGTAGTCTTGGAGATGTGAGACAAAAAAAGGATGAACCAATGAACATCAAAGCAAAATTAAAGTTATGAAGTGGCGTGGAAGGGGCTTGAGCCCCACACAAGCGATATTTGTTTTTCTTTTTTTTTTTTTAATAAAATCTTCAATATCACCCTTGTCTTCTAAAATATCACTCTGTCAAAAAAACAATAACTGGTTATGAGTTGCTAGCTACAAGATCAACGCCTCAAGGCAATGGTAGAAGGATGGATGAACAAATTGCGACAGTAACAGTAAAATTATGAGCAAACGCCTAAAGCTCATACGATGATGATAGGTATGGATTCCTTAACTGAACGTGCTTCGTTGTATCGACTGCAAAACGGTACGAAACAATTGTGGTCACGAGACAAGTAGTTGCATCAAGATACTATATCCAAAACATCAATTTATTGGCATAATAATCTAGAAATATTATAGTAATATACATATGTTGAGGATATTCATATTCACAACATAGAAATCGGGTAGAGAACTTACCGTTTGGCATCGTGGGAAAAATATTGAAGACGATGTACTTGAAGTCACCGCTACAATTGATGCCCACCTAACAAAAATCCCAATGAGATTGACTTTACCAATCACAATCAACAATTTACTATAACATTGAGCTTTAAAATAAGAAGTTAGGTTCATGTAAAGCAGATGATTTTGTCTTAGAGAAACATCCTCACCATTCTAAACCAGTGCAAGAGTGCATATATCCAATTATGTTCATATTACTGACTGAACCTGCTGCTGCATTGGCCAGTTCATTCATCACTGGAGCTGCCTCAACAGCCTTATCAGCCACCACACCGATCACTCCATTCAAATTTTTAGTAGGACCCTCAACGTGGAAAGGCACCTTTGACATATTTCTACGGGCTATAGGCTGATTAGGAAATGTATCTCGACTTATGCATTCTGATTTTCCATAGAAATATGTCAAAGGTTCCTTTGGACATTGAAGTTCCTACTGAAGATTTGAATGACATGATTGGTATGGTGGCTGATTTGGAATGGTGAGGACGTTTCTATGAACCCAAATTGAAATGCGGAAATGTAAATACTAAAATTAAAGAACATCGAAGAATTTTGATAGATGGGCTTGATTTTTTTCTTCAATAATATAACACCCTTATATAGGTATTACAAAACTTGTGCTCCAAGTATTCTTGGGCACCAAGTTAATGCATCTTTGTGCAGGCTTTTTATCTTTGTAGGCACAGCAGTTTGGCACCAAGACCAAGAGCAATTATAAGAGAGAAATACTAGTACAAATCAACCTTCTACATTACAGTTATACTGATAAATATGTAAAAATAATACAGTACATAAGGATTTCTATGTTAATAATCATGTTTGACCACACCACAGAAATAAAACAGCCTCACTTGATAAATTGAATGCTGAAGGTTTGTTTGAGATGTTATCAAATTGCAATTCAGCAGAAGGTTTCTAAAGCCGTCCATTCATAGAATTTTACAGCTTATTACATAATTATGCAATATTTGAAGGGCCTTCATGCAACTGACACAAATTGAGTGGTGAAATTGTAATTTATACGAGTTTGATAGTCAGAGTGCAATTTAGTAACATTTGCAGTGCACTAGAGGTGATTATGATATTGAGGATAAGGATTAAGGTAGACTATACATTTAATAGAAATAATTTATTAACTTCATAAAAGTTGAAGAGCTAAATGATATGCTAAACTCAAATCAAAATAGGACCTTGCATCGATCAAAATTCCCAATTGCAGTCAAAATTGCATGAAAAGCTATCTCTAACCCCAGTCACTAACCCGTCGCCGGCGACATTGCAACTCCGGCTATCGTAGTCTGAATCGGAGCCACGGCCATACTCCTCTCGATTCTGTCAACAAAACCCCTCAATCAATTTCTCGATCCAGCGTCGATTTGATACCAGAATTCGAATCAAACACTGCAGAACCCTAGCTCCGCCGCGCCACCTTTCCACTTCAATTCCGCCTCCGCCGGCCTTCTGATGGGCAATTTGACACCACGAGCTCAGACCACGAGCTCCGGCGGTTCAATCCCCTCAGTCAATTCAGCGATCCCGCGCCGATTGCCGGAATCGCAAAGCAAATCTTTCCCTTCACTCAATCGCACTCGCTTATGCATACATGCAACCTAGCACTCGAACTTAGCTACTACACATCAATTACTATTACTACCAAATAATTGCATGATTAAATAATTTAAATGGAACGAGAAGAGCGCTTACCTTAATTATAAATCATTTGCAGAAAATGGAAACTAAGCCTGAACTATCTATAAATAAGAAAATAAACGTAGGTACAAAATATAGTACCGGCAGCCGGCAGCATACAAATAAAACAAGAAATATTTAAATCAATCCAAAATGAGACAAAACTACATTCTCAATTTTATAGTTAATAAAATAGAATATTACTTTCTCTGTCAAATAAAAAATAGAAAGATAAAATATTATTATATTATTAATAAAGAAAGATGCTCATTCTATTATAGAGACATGCTTGTACGAATCAAGCATACCAAACCTAGACGCAACCAAATCTAAGACCAGTTTGACTTATGTTTGGAAATGCTATTATGAATTTGGCGTATTCAAATCAGCAACATATAATGAAACCATTGGTTGGAATTATATTATGTAACGATTTTTAAGTGGTAAGTTCTGTACAATAGTGGAATTATATTGGTTGGAATTATATTATGTAACGATTTTTAAGTGGTAAGTTCTGTACACTAATACTATTGGTTGGAATTATATTAATGTTTGTTTTGTGAAAGTCAAGGTTATCAGCCTTATTCTAATTACCCAAGTCTTTTGGTTTTGAATTACAGAGACGTTTCAGTAATTTATGAATGTGGAGAAAATTTTCTATTGAAATACCATACTAATAACGAATTAGGAGGTAGTGGGATTGAATTGTACAAACTAATAGGGAGTTATATGTGGTTAATTATGTCCTTAATAATAATCCTTCTTCTAATTTAAATTTATCTTAAAATTTTCTTTTACTTAAACAATCTTGTTATCTAAAAATATTATTTAAATCTAGATGTTATGCATAGTTATGTACTAGTAGATATGGAATCATATAGAATTCTCTAGATATCAATATTATGTAAGAGTAATAAAATATCTAAATGTGTAGAATAAAAAATAATACAGTAGAAAATTTTAGAAAATAGGAAGAATGCCTATATATATATATAAGTGGGTTGTATTACTTTGGACAATTTGAGAAGTAGAAAAGTTAGACTTTGCTTGTCTAAATTAAACCATCTAAATCATTTCACACACTCAGAATTCATTATAAATACACTAGGCAAGAAACAAAGAAAAACTTAAGAATACTACAAATTACAATTTATTTTCATTGAATACCCTAATTTTAATTTTGAAAGAGAACTGATTGAAACCAATAATTAAGTAAATGGAAAACACTTTTGCTTCATAAATAACCGCTCAATCTCAATTTCTATGAAAAAAAAGAAACTAATTGTTCAATCTTCACTCTTATCATCATTGGACCCATTGATTAACGTAGTGTATAGCCACTGATCCAAAGTGACACTAATATCCTCCACTAGCCCACCAGATGTAGCCTCGTCGAAATATTTAATCTCCAAGGTATTCCACTTGTCTACATCGGAGAATTCCTTATGACGCCTATAATCTCTCTCCACCAATGCAAGCAACTCAAACTCTTTAGATTTCCGAGAATATTAATGATGATTTTGTAGAAAGATCTGCACTTATCTTGCTCTTAACGAATTTTGTAACTCCGCTCTCGATGTTGCGGCTATTTTATCAAAGCATCACTAGGCTTGTATACCATTTTAAATTTCTAATTCATGAAATACTATAGCTTACGTATCTATATATCTATATATAAGTAACGAAGTCATAGCAAGTTTCCTTATCCAGTAGCAAGTTTCCTTGTTTAAATTTTCTTTCCTTTTTCAAAGCTAGAGTAGCCGTTTTTATTTCCTTTTCTGAATATTGAGTTTGAATATAAGTTAATTACATTATATTCCCATCCCACCGCACTTCTCTTTCCATTTAATTATGCAAAATTATGGCAGTAATGGTAATTCATGTGTAGTAGCTAAGTTGAGTGCGAGTGTAGACGACGACACCACAGGTAGGGTTTATAGGTGGTGGCGCCACCGTCATACATGGCTTTTCCTTGATGCTGATGTTCCGTGTGTGACCGTAGGTTGCATGTACGTAGAAGCGAGTGTTTAGTAGTGTTTGAGCGCACCAGAATTCCGGCAGGGTATGGCGAGGGTTCCCGCCAGCTCCGTCGCGGGATTTCCGAAGGTGTCATGTCATCAATTGAGGTGACCAAATAGTTAGGACGAGTGCGATTGATTGAAGGGTGAGATTTGTATTTGCAATTCCGGCAATCGACACGAGATCGCTGAATTGATTGAGGGGATTCGACCGCCGGAGCACGGGGTCTAAGCTAGTGGTGTCAAATTGTTCATCAGATGGCTGGCGGAGGAAGAATTGAAGTGGAATTCTGGTATCAAATCGATGCTGGATCGAGAAATTGATTGAGGGATTTTGTTGACGGAAGGGAGAGGAGTATGGTCGTTGCTCCGATTCGGACTACGATAGACGAAGCACTCACCCCACCAAGTAGCTTTCTATGGTTTTGAGCTTATTCGAGTCTTCTACACTGGATGGCAAGCTGATGCTTTCTTGTTCTTCTTGCATAAGTGAATGTGTTATACAAAGCTATGTGGTTATACATGTACATCTTGTTATGCATGATTTATTTGACATGATAGTTAAAGTGTTAAACATAACAAAACTTATGACAAATGTTTATTTTTGGTACAAGGCTTGCTAATGAAACCTTGCTTGGGATTGCAACAAAAATCCCTTTCTAGTAATTACTCCACTTTAGAACCATGCACCAACAGACGACTTTATAGGATTACAATTCACTTTGGCATTCCTCTGTAGACAAATGTAGGATACTTTTGTTTATGTCGAGATTGATGTGACACTGTCTTGCTTTTACTATCTTCCCTTTTGTATGTGATACTTTTGTATTTTTTTTCTCAAATTCTTAGGATTATACTAAACAGATCACATGGCCTTGTGTTTATTTTATTTTACTGCAGGTACCGTACTACAATGAAAACTCGTTCAAGCATGTATAAATCATTTATTAAACATTTTCATATAACCATGTTATAAAGGTATCTATGTACCGATTACAACAGATTGGGGAACGTCGAATACATTGTGTCTCGAGATGAAAAGGGCATGCTGCATGCTTTCCACAATGTGTGCCGCCATCATGCATCTATACTTGTTGCATAAGCAGGGAAAACATATTGTTTTGCATGTCCATATCATGTGAGTTTCCCGGGGTACAAAGGTTAATTGTGACTTAAAAGGAATTGGCCAAGGATCTGTTTAGGATATCTACATATACTTCATATGCAGTATGCTCTAATAAATAACATAACCGATTATTTTCATTTCCTTAGTTCTCATTCTTTTATCTTCTAGGGTTGGATGGAGCGCTTCTAAAGCCAACAAATATAACTGAAATCGAGACCTTCAAGGCCGATGTAATATGCAACATGAACCTCTTTTTTTATTCACTTCATTCCATAATCTTGTTTTTTGTTATGACCTGATTCGGAGGGTGTACGCAGTGAATGGCTAGGCGATGCAGCAGAGCAACTGAGTGCCAATGGAGTTGATATGTCATTGAAATATGTTTGCCGATGTACATACACGCTTGACTGCAATTGTAAGGTATGGTAGCACATTCTATATAGATTTATCCGAGTTATGTCAAGATCTATATTTATCCTGTGTAATTTTGTTACCACGTAAGAAAAACAATATTGTGTCATTTCTTCTACAGGTTTTCTGCGACAACTATTTAGATGGTGGTTATCACGTGCCATATGCACATAAAGGTCTTGCATCTGGTCTCCAGCTTGACTCATATTCTACCAAAGTACGTCAAATCAACAAAACCATTTCATGTAATCTATGAATTTCTCTTTTATATGTTCACCTATATCATGAATTTGGATTTTAAGGCCATTGATCTTCTCAATATCGCTCTAAAATTTCAAATCTTGCCCTTCCTTGAAATCCTTTTAACAAACAAAATAATCATATCGTCAGGATCAAGTTTAATTTACCTTTTACGCTATTCATTTGTGCCTCTATCATTCATTCATGGACGCTCTCCTCTATCATCAAGATGTATGAAAAAGTCAGCGCCCAAAGTTGTGTCGGCATTACCAAGGACTCGCAAGAAGAAAATGAAAGATTGGGGAAAAAGCTTTTTATGCATTTGTTTATCCAAACTTCATGATTAATAGGTTAACTATTTCATTATTTTTTGTTGGAATTGATTGGTAAATGCATGTGATCATTGTCAATAATCTTTTGTGTGTTAGTTAAATTAATCATTAGTCTCGTCTAAAACTCAGGTATGGGGCTTGGATGTACACTAATCTCGTACTACCATTGAGGCCTCGGAAATGCCAAGTGATTTTCGACTACTTCTTAGATGCTTCTCTTGCGGTATGTAGTACTTGTTATATTTAAACTGGATCAACCATGCATTAGATTGAACAAACTATTACTATTAGATTAAGATCTTGTTATTTAGCAGCATATGTAAGCTTCTATACTATTATACTATGGTATTTAGGGTGATAACGCTTTCGTCGAAGAGAGCTTACGAGACACAGTGAAAGAGTGCAGGTACGCTGCTTTTTTAGCAACAACTCATATTAGAATGTTGGATTCTATTTTTTCATCTTCGTTTTATTTCTTTCATTTTTGTTGAGAGAAAGGGTTGATAAAAAGTGACGATGATGATGATGATGACGATGATGCAGGACGAAGACATAACACTATGCAGCGGTGTCCAACAAGGGCTGGAGTCTCCGGCATACGCCACGGGGTGATATAGTCCATCTACTGAGATGGCTATGCACCACTTCCATTGTCTACTGCATCAAAATCTCTCCATACATAATAATAGTTATTACGTGTAGAAATATTGATGATAGTATTATACCTCTATTGATATCATGTGTACCATGCAGTTTATCTAGAAACCTAGTTTGCCAATTTTCTCCATCGCATCATTGTTTTGCTCAACGAATCAGAATTCGGAATATTTTTTGCTGCACTCGTTCACCCTAATCAACACTCACAAAGGCATCTTTAACAATGGTGCGGGCATGTTCGTACTCGCCTCTATAAAGTACCCAATGCATCGCCATCAAGAACTTTACCATCTTTTCATCATCCCATAATATCATTGGATTTAAATCCCATTGTGCACGTCGAGAGTTAAGATTCATATTATTTGAAACCCTATCTTGCAGTTAACGTAGAGATAATTCAAGTATCTTAGACGTGACGTAATTTTGAACCCCGGACTCTAATTAGAAGGAAGTTGCTAGATCAAACGGATATCGTAATGCCTTCCGAATTAACTTAATGAGATTACTGACGTCGTTTCTCCGTGCCGATTGTGCAAATTTATGCTCTTCCATTTTGAACAACCGCCCCTTCGCGGACTTTGCATTTTTGCTGATAACAATTCCTTCATTTAGATTCCCATGATAGTGAAGTGATTTGACACCTTCATTGATTGAACCGAAAATACTTTTAAAATCTGCCTCGATATGATCAAACCATTTTTTGAGATTTTTCAAATAGTACAAAATACAATCTTCCCACTTATCATCATTGGACCCCGTGATTAAGTGTATTTAATCTGTATTCCACTTGTCTGCATCGGTGAATTCCATATGACGCCTATAATCTCTCTCCACCATAGGCAAACAACTCAAACTCCTTAGATTTCCGAGAGTATTAATGATGACTTTGTAGAAAGATCTGCGCTTATCTTGCTCTTGACGAATTTCGTAACTCCACTCTCGATGTTGCGGTTGTTTTATCAAAGCATCACTAGGCTTTTACTCCATTTTAAATTTCTAATTCATGAAAGACTATAGCTTACATATCTATATATAGTTAACGAAGTCATAGCAAGTTTCATTGGTTAAATTTTCTTTCCTTTTCCTAAAGCTAGAGTAGTCGTTTTTATTTCCTTTTTTTATGATTGAGTTTGAATATAAGTTAATTACCTTATATTCTCATCCCACCACGCTTATCTTTCCATTTAACTATGCAAAAATTTAGCAGTAATAGTAATTGATGTGTAGTAGCAAAGTTGAGTAAAAAAAAGGCTTGAAATTCGCACGGTACCTGATCTACGGCAAATTGGTCGGGTACCGTGCAAATTTCAAGTCATATTTTACTAATGGGCGGAATAGCCGTAATGAGAAAATTACGCATATTTTATAAGTTCACGACTTTCTGTGCTACGTTTGAAGTTAATGGGAAATATTGAAAAAGTGGCAAAGTTCATGATTTTTCCGGTAAATTGGCCTAAGTTAATTTTAACTAGTCAGCAGTCACTCAATAACCACGCAAGATTTTATAGACACGTCATCTTACCTACTAATGTCATCACAATACAACACATGAATAATTAGCTTGTTTGATCAGTGGTAAAGATGACAAAATAATTGAGAATCTTCATTTGTATGAATTTTTCAATTGATAAAAAAGAAAAAAAATCTTCTCATACCCAACGTAATTATCTCAACAAATCTAAAATTAGTTGAGCCATAAGTTGGTTGGAATAATTTCCTCGTTGCGAGAGGTGTGCAGAAAACCGTACGTCATTTCCTCTGTGCGTATCGCCCTCCCCTTGTCCGTCCCCTTGTCATCAAGTAGGATCGTGTGCAGGATAGACATATATTGCCTCTTAATGTGCTGATTGATGCGTATTTTAGAGTATTCGATTCAGTTCACACAAGATATCAAGTTTAATTAATTAACTCTAATAATACTACGATACTGCAAGATTACAACGTCGTTAGTAGTATTTCAAGTGTCGATCCACAGGGAGGTAGAAGATTGTTTAAAACTTATGAAGTTAAAAAGATGAAACATAAGGATTTGATTTTTTTGGTTTTGAAAGATTCAGACAAACGAAAATAAAAGATTAACAAAAGATGGATTTCTCAAACGGAAAAGCATGTCACTCCAAGTTGCTCAATAGACTTGCATATTTCTACATCTATCAAAAGCACAAATTTTGGGATTAATTCATC
Source organism: Salvia hispanica (assembly GCF_029641045.1). Lineage (NCBI taxonomy): Eukaryota > Viridiplantae > Streptophyta > Magnoliopsida > Lamiales > Lamiaceae > Salvia > Salvia hispanica. The sequence continues at coordinate 1,317,523 of NC_142697.1, forward strand.
AACCTAATCGCTTGCACTGAACATGTTTGCGACGTATAGTTCACAGTCAGCTGAACACTTGTTCCATGAACTAATTTTCAATGTTTATAAACTCCTGCGGAAGCGCGGAAGACATAAACATCTACTATATAAACTTACCTAATCCGTTTTCAAATTATCCTCTGAACAATTCAAATTCAACAACACATCAATTGATTAGTCCATCCAAGTCTATGTTAAAGAGACGATAAACAAGGATTAAACATCTATAACGATAGAGGCCTCTAAAGTGATAGAATCTAACATTAAACACATCAACGATGTCAAAATGTGAATTCAAAGGTGTAGATACATTCACACAAGCCTAAATTACAACTTGGAGCAACATTGAGAGTTTAGCCTAAACACATGATAAACATCACGATGAAAACCATAGGAAGCATGCTCTCGTTGAGTGGAATTGAGATTTGGAGACGGATAGTCGGAATGTTGGCTGGAATTTCTTCCTTCTCTTCTTCCTCCTCTCTTTCTCTCTTTTCCCCTCTCACTTTTCGTCCCAGGAAGTCTCTCTCAATCCTCCAAAACCGCCCAAGAAACCAATTTGAAACCTAAAATTCGGCAGTTTTCGAGAAACACGCCCGACCGGGCAAAATGGTGCCAACCCGGGCGTTTTTGATGCTCACCCGGGCGTTTTCACTGTCCCCGGGCGTTTTTGCCGGTTTTGACTGCTTCGCGCAACCTTCGTCAAATGCCCATAACTTCTTCATCCGAACTCCGATTGAGGCGTGCATATACCCACGTGAAGCTATTTCAAAGACGAAGATAATGGTGGTACGATAAAAGAATTTGGACACCATCTTGATAGGCAACGAACAGTTTCAATCAGGCCCTACTCCACATGTACATCTATCAACTAATATATAATAATCAAACATTAATGATCAATTGATAGATGATTTAAATATACAAAATAGGAGAAAACTTGGAGTATAATTAGTATCATTTGATTCACATCACTAATCGGTAGTAGTAAAACCTATGGTAGTAAACAACCAAGGGACTACATCGAGCTCATGTTTCGCTCTACGTTTGTAGAAAGACATTCTAAGAACATCTGTATTACTCGGGATAGTACACAGTCTACGAATCACACTGCAACCTCTGCCGCTTCCAGTTCATTACGACTTTGACATAGATCCATGAGGTGCTCAATGGCACCACATTTTCCAATGAGTCGGTTGGCGGAGTCGAGTGTGGCCAATTCCCCAAGCACTTTAACAGCGACCATCCTAAACCCTAAACCCTAAACCATCCTCAGCTCCCGACTCCCAGATCCACTTCTAGTGGCATCGACAAGCAGCTCAATTGCATCGCTACTCTTTCCAACATACTTCTTTATGCTATCATAACGACATATTCTCTCGATAATGTCATTAATGTTCTTACGCAATTCTATGTCTTCGTGTTTGGCTTCTCTTAGAGCACAAGAGCTTTCGCAGAATCTAGGGACTCAAAACAAGCTGCAATTCGTAAATTCAGCAGTTTCTCCACATATCCCGGTTGTTCCTGATAAACACTCAAATACAACAAAATAAATTAACCATTTACTTGAAAAACATTAAAATTAGGATTCAAAATTTAAAGCAAACATAAATAATAAACGATAAAATTGATGATTTAAGTTGTGACCGAAAAATAAGACGGATCTTATTACATACTATTAGTTGATGATTTAGCAAGAAAAAATGAATTGTGGCTAAAAATAAGAGAAATTTTTCGTCCCCTGTTACCGATACCCTAATAATTAAGTAGTGGTGATTGCAGTAGAATATTATATTTATGTACACTTTGAGGTTATAAAAATATACTCCTATATTATTGTTAAAACTTGAAATTGTTTGGAATTTATTTTTTTTATTTTCCTTTTTGCATAATCCATTTGTTAAATCGAAATCATATTAATATGATCGCCATTCGCCCACATATATATTATAGTTTAGCATCAGATCTATGAATTAAATCCAACTGTTCATACTTTTTTCTGAAATGCACTCCTCTGATTTCACTGAATTATTAAAATTAAAATTCTTGGTAAATAAGTAAAGTCAATGAAGCCAACAAATTGAGCTTCAAAATATACAAGAACAAAGACCCAACAAAAACATATAAAAACTGGCCATTAAAAAAAGAGGTACAACAAAATCATATACTACTATCTTGTGGGTTTGAAAATCAAAATTCATAGGGAACCAAATACCAACAAAACAAAGAAATGACATATTTTGTTGTTGTTTCAAATTTTTCTATATATAGCCAAATCATCAGCACTCATTAAACAAGATTAAAACTAATGAATATCTTGAACTTTTTTTTTACTTAAAAAAAGGAGCATGTCACGTGTGTAAACTTGATTTTAGTGGATGACGACGATATCACCATTCACCGCGGACGAAGCCACAATGAGGCCTGGGGGGCCAATGGGCCCCTCACGATTTACACTTATTATTGTATGTATGCTATGAACGATGGTATGGAGCTAGCTAGTGCAGGTGGTTACTTGTAATGTCTTCCATCGTCATCCTGTTCACTCAATTTCAGCTGGTGGTAAATCTGCTCAATCCGTATGATTTTCATTATAATTTGATATATTATGCTCACCTCCTCCGCTCGAAAACATGCATCTGCTGTAGATATCTACTCTTGTTATTTGAATTAAGCTTTTCCTTGTTATTTGAATTAGGCTTTCCCTTTCCCTTGTCATTCACGGGTTGCGGGTTACATTAACATCTAATTCGATATACTGTAGAATTAAGGATTTCTATATCTGACAATTTATATTTTAAATAAGTTTTATAATTTATAAAAGCTTCCAGGTGATATGTAAGAATGTTCTCTATTTTTAGTACTCACAATTATGTACTTTCTAAACATGCAAGTTTGTTATGTTGATATTGAGACATGTTGCATAGGGATGTCAATTGGGCTAACCCACTCGGGTTCGGGCCAATCCACTCGGGTTGTCGGGCTATTTGGGTGCGGGTTATTCGGGCTATGAATTTTCGGCCCTAACCCTAAATCTTCGGGTTTCGAGCTAACCCACGGGCTATTCGGGTCAATAGTAATCTTATATGTTACTACTTTCTATCTAATCCGAAATTCTAAATTATTAAAACGCAGATTGTCGCAAATAGTAAAATAATATCAAAGTGATTAAGAGAAAGAAAATAATAGCAATTGAAAATTGAAATAACATAGATAAACATATCGTTTAATTAATAACACACATGAATCTGACTACAATTAAATGGAAATCATGCAATTCATATAACCCTAACTTTCAATTTGAGAGAGAAGACATAATAATTACTCTATATTCTTCGTATCAATGTTGTATTTAATATTGATATTACCAAATATACTTCATATAAGTATATAATCCAAAAATTTTAATTATATTTTTATATTAATGCTCAACCCGTGGGCTAACCCGCAACCCACCCGGGCCAGCCCACATAACCCGCTGACCCGAACGGGTTAGCCCGTGTAGCCCGCTTCTGAATATGGGTTGCAATTATTGTTCCACATGGGTTTTGTAATCTATGGAAATAAATAATAAAGATAATAAAATCTAATGGAACTAAAGAAGTATAAAAAAAATAATTATGTAAGTATTAGTACTATATCAGAAACGATTGATCAGAAAGTTAGTTGATCGCAGTTATCTAGGTAAACGTTAAATATACGACGAACACTTTTGCATATAAATTTATACTCTTATAAAAGAGTTGGCATATTTGGTTTGAGGATCAACGGAATTTGTTTGAGTAAATTACAAATTTTATAGTGAGTTTTGGAAAATTTGTGATAACTTCTTCCCTCGATGCTAAAACTTGAGCATCATTGTTTTATACTACTATGTTACTTCCCTCAATCCAAGTGAACTTAGTAATATGAGAAGTTTAACCTTTTTCAACCTTTTAATAAAATAAGAGTTTGTAATTAAGTTTAAAAGGGAGAAAAGGATATTCGCTTTGCTTTTAAAAAAAAAATAACATTCTTCTATCATACTTATTAAAGTGAGTCAGCAATAAATACCAATGATAAAAAATTGAAGTATTGGGAGGAAATATTGTGCCCTAAAATTCATCACATGTAAACAAAGAAGATGAAGATACATATCCCACTTTCCAGTTCTTCAAGAGCTTTGTCTTGATTGTTTCAATCAACTGAAGGAGATCCCATTAGAAGTGGGAGAAATAGCATCGTTGAAATCAATTGAATTGGGTTTTTGCAGTGAATCAGTGGTGGAGTCGGCTAAAAAGATAGTAGAGGAACAAGAGGATTTATGTGGAGATCAACTAGACCTTCATGTTCGAGTGATAGTTTGAAAGTTAAAGTGAATAGTGTTTAGAGTATCATCGAAGATTTTATTGAAAAACATTCCATCTCAGTCCGCCCACAACAAGTAAGATTACGACCTTAATTAATGCTATATAATTTTTTATTCTGCAACTTCTTATCTGATTAATTCTTTATGTTGATATTGTGGCAGGATTGAAGAGATATATACAAAGCTGTTTTGCAACGGTCAAGAAAGTTGTTTTCAGATCGGTGGATTATTCGATTTAGTTGAAGCAGTTATCGTGTGCTGGGTTGTATGCATATTCTTTCTTGTTATAGTTGTATCACCATCTTCTCTATATATCCATGTGAATTTTTGCCTCTCGATTTTAGACTTGCAATATACTGTGGTGTTATAAGTTGAATTTTTTTCATAAAATGTTGCACTTAATTCTGGTGATTCGTTCTCAAAATATTGTGTGTGCTACATTTGTGATGAGTAATAACATGCACGTGTGGTGAAATTGAGAAAATTTATGTAATTGATTCTTTTTCAAGTCTATTTTGTATTTCATCCTTCCAAATTAATTTAGTATTTCACGTGTAATAACTAATAACTTATGCATGTTGTTATGAATTGAGGGATTCTTGATATTTCATGGTGGTAATTAATTTTAAACTAATTATGTCTGTAAATAAATACTCCCTCCGTCCCATTGAAGATGACCCACTTTCCTTTTTTGTTTGTCCCAATCAAGATGACCCATTACTTAAAATGGAAATCCTTTTATCTCTACTTTATTCCCTCTCTCTTACTTTACTCTCTCCACTTAACACACAAAATAAAGTTGCATAAAATCCCGTGCCGCCCAAGGAAGGGGTCATCTTCCTTGGGACGGAGGGAGTGGATTAGGACTGAAAACCTTTTAGACTCAATACTCAACACAATTATAATGGGCTTAAAATATAATTGTACGGCAGCCCAAACCTTTTAGACTCCATACTCAACACGATTATAATGAAGAAACCTTTTAAACCAACTCAGCTGCCAAATAATCCCAATTATGGGGATGGGTGGAATTGGTAAGACCACTCTAGCCATAAATGTATTAACAATGCAGCTGTTAAGGAGCATTTTGATATCTGTGCTTGGACTACAATTTCTCAAACTTATAATGTTATAGAAACACTTAGAGAAATTTATATTCAAGCAATTGGGCACTCGTGATCAGAATGAGAATGAAAAACTCAGTGATCTAAGTGAATATCAATTGAGAGAAAAGTTGCACAAGTTTTTATGTGGTAAGAGGTGTATCTTGTAATAATTGATGATATGTGGAGTGCAGAGGTGTGGGAGAAAGATAAGATTTTTCTTTCCCAGTCATAAATGTGGGAGTCGAATAATCATAACAGCTAGGCTATCAAGCTTGAGCTCTCAGTTGAACGAATCTTATAGAGTTGATATCGAATTTCTAGATGAAGCTAGTAGTTGGGATTTGCTTTGTAAGACTGTGTTTGAAAAAGAAAGTTGTCCTCTTGAGTTAGAGAATGTTGGGAAGGCTATTGTAGTAAAGTGTAAAGGACTTCCTTTATCAATTATTACGATAGGAGGACTTTTGGCAAAGTCTGACCGCACAAGAGAATACTCTGTATAGAGCAGGATTTAAATTCAGTTATTAAAAGTAATGATGAATCTTGCATGAAAATATTGTGGATGAGTTATATCTATCTGTCAAATTATTTGAAGCCATGCTTTTTATATATGGCTAATTTTGAGGAAGATCGTAGTATTCGCGTGTCAATGCTCAAAAAGCTATGGATTTCTGAATGAATTTTAAAACCAAGTAGTGGGAAAAGTTTGGAAATAATTGCGCAAGAATACTTTAAGGAGTTGGTTGATAGGAATCTCATTTTAGTTGATAGGTTGGGATCTACTGGAAATGTTAGGCACTATAAAATTCATGATTTGTACCGAAATTTGTGCTTGGAAGAAGTCGAAAAGGAAAGGTTTTATCATGTCATAAGAAACGATCCTCCATGCTTAAATAGCAGAAGTCGGGTTGCTCTTAACTTCAGTGGTGTTAATAAGTGAACTCTTGGAATCCTTGTCGCATGCTCATTCCTTATTACGTGATGAACTTCAAATCCCACACCATCTTAGATTGTTGAGGAAGCATATGATGAAGATACTCTGAGTGGTGCTTATTTCCTCGACAACGTGTTTGAAATGGTGAACTCGCGATACCTTGCTTTTAGAGTTCATAAAGAGATTCCCTACTTCGATTGATCTACTATGGAATCTTCACACGTTGATTACTCATTGTTGGCGTTACCTTATTGCACCAATCGAAATTTGGAAATTGCATCAACTTCGACATCTCGAGTTTCATGAGAAAGGATTGATTCTCCCTGATCCTCCAAGTGATGGCAATGGCATTGTTATCATGGAGAATTTGCACACACTCAAAGGAGTTCTAAATTTGTTTTTTGAATGAGGAGGTGGTTAAAAGAATTCCCAATGTGAAGAAATTGCATCTAATCTACAATGTGCAACAAATGCAGGGAGAAAACTGTAACAGCCCGCTCTCCTAGGGTACAATAAATGCGGCAACTGCTACCAACCAGACTCGAAGAAATGAACAAGGCTAGGGTTTCATTTAAAGAATTTTGACCAAGAGATTTAAAAGAACTATCAGAGTATTTAAAGCGACAACTTAGCCTAAAAGCTTGAATGAGAAAGAGAAAGGGGTATCATAAATAACGATCAAATTCTCAAGAGTACGACATAATGTTTAAGATAGAATCACAAGAAAAAAAGTCTATGGCCTCAAATCGAAGGAAAGATGTAAATATCCAAAAACGACGAACTCTAAGGTGCATCAGAACTCAGCGGCAAACGACCAAGAGAAAGAATAGCCATGTATGAAGACACAACTACGCTTGAAATTCATAACATCCATCTTAATTAATTATCATGCTCAACACCCGCCACCGCTCGTCGTCATTCAACCTGCACATAAGGAAAACACATGCAGGGCTGAGTATTTTGAAATACTCAGTGAGCTCGTTGCCAAAACATTTTATAAGTTATGCCACCCTTACCAAGTGAACTCGAGTTTTACAATTTATCAAAATAAAATATCATCGAGTGTCACAAAATATTTTCATAGATTGGCCAATCAAATATCTCCCATTTTCTCATCAAATTCCACAATCACAATCATATCCAAGGTGCGACGAAAGTGTGGCCACACTTTTCGCCCACGAGACCGGCCGACTAGCAAGGACGGCTCACGATCCCCTCGTGTACACAGCCTGGTAGGGTTTGCGGCCCGTACTCAGACCCGAATTCGTATAACATATCCAAAACCTTGGCCCAATGGAGCGAACTCACAAACTAGGCTTCAGGCACAATATCGCAATAAAACAAATATAGGCATGGCATAACAGTTAAACCACCCTTATGACACCAATCAATATTTTGCAAGAAATAAAAGAGTTTAAGAATAAAGCCCACCTCGACTGCTTAGATTTCAAGTAAGTTTCTCTTTTCCTTTATCTGACCTTGCAACCGGGGTTTCACCTTTTAAATCACATAGGTACATACAAATCAAATTCACAATTCAAAACCTAATTCATGCCTGTCTCGACGTTTTTCCCTTTTCCCAACGACTTAACTTAATATGACCAAACATAAACATGTTCACTATATATAGTTTACTCGCATATTAAATCTAGATCTAGCATTAATATATATCGTGCATGAGTATTTCACCAACACACAACACACACACATATTCGACACACGCACACATAACACACACGCATAACACACACACCACATGCATACATATTTTCTATGTCCCTTTTATCCCACTCTCGCTTAATTAATATGCATGAGGGTTCAAGAGTACCGATTAATCGGTTAGAAAGAAGATGAATCAAGTAGAAGAAGAAGATAATTATAAGAATACCTTTTTGAGAAAAACGATCGGTAGAAAGTAAGTAAAGACTTGGTTCTTCAAGAATTCTTGGATCAAACTTCAATTTCTTCTCAAGGGATGCAAGATTAATGGAGTAAAGTAGAAGAAAATTGAGAGAGTATGAAGAAGAAGAGAGGGGGACGAAAATATGAGGGGGGGGGGGGCGAAAATAATGAACTAGGGTTGGGGTCTTGGCTCTTATTTATAGAGTCCAATAAGATCTTTAGAATATTTGGTAAGATTCTATTCTCCACAATTAAATAAATAAATATTATGGAGTAGGGAAGAAGAATTAACAAAAATAGACTAGGTCACAAGGCATGAAGTTTTCGAAAATTAGGCTATTTAATTAGCCAAGATTTCGTTTGGTATTTTTCCGGAGTAGAATAAAATATCACGGAGCAAAATAAATAAAATAAAAATCTCTCAACTTGAGATTGGTATTAGGCGTGTAGTATGCCTATTTAAACAAGGCATGGGTTTGTTTAATTAAAATAAGATATGGCATAATCTTTTGAGCTATGGAAAGATTTGGTAGAATATTTAAATTCTAGGTATGGAAAGAAATCAAATAAGAAGTCAAATAAAATAACTCCTTTCCTTCTACATGTGATTTTCGAAAATCACAAAATAATAGTGGCTAGTATTTTTGGAAATTTTCTCTAATATTCTCACTCACCCTCAATCAAATAATTCATCTCATAAATTAATTAATCACATATGCCACATCATAATGGTCAACAAATTTGACTTTTCAAAATTCTCAATCAAATAAACTCATGTAATAAATTCACTTATCAAATAATTCACATCTTCCACGGCATCAAAAATAAATTCTAGGGCTCTAAAATTAGGGTTCGGAAATTCGGGGTGTTACAAAAACTGTCTCAGTTATCTTCAGTGTTTAAGTAAATTGGAAAACTTCCACTGCACCACCAGAAATGGATGTGATGACTATTTGCAGAGGATTAGGTTGCCACTCTCCCTCAAAAAGTTGTTCGTCGATGCCTCTCCCGATACTGAATTGGAAGACATGTTGCAAAAAATCGGTTCATTGCCCCTTCTCGAGAAGTTTGTATTGCAAAATGGCTTCTTTAAAACAGGCAAGTGGGAGACAGTTGAAGGTCAATTCGCAAGCCTCATGTTTCTACGATTGGAGGATTGCGGTGGTCTAGACGATTGGATAGTGTCGGATAAGTCTTACTTTCCATTTCTTCAGAAGCTTCATCTTCGTAATTTAGGCCAACTAAATGAGATCCCATCAGAAGTTGGAGAAATAGCAACTTTGAAATCTATTTCTTTGGAATATTGCAGTGAATCGGCAATGGTGTCAGCGAAAAGGCTAGTAGAGGAACAAGAGGGTTTATATGGAGATCAACTAGACCTTCATGTTCGAGCTCTAGTTCGGAAGAAAGAAAAAGCTCTGAAGAACATGGCAAGCGCCAACTTTGAAGTTAATGTTTGTCTTATAGCATCGAAGGCCTCACTTCCTCTTCCTTTTCCAACTCATGCCGAAAGACATGATCCCCTAGTTAGCTCATTAGAATAATGAACTAAAGTTTTCTTTTAGTAACATGATTTATAAGAAAAAGATCTTCCCTTTAATGTCTATCACAACTCACAAGAAGGAAGCATGCTGAGCTTCTATTTTTATTATTGTTTTTATAGAGTATTTTTTCGATTAAACTTCCACAGATGCGTAGTAAACACACTTAGTTATACACATAAATCCACCCTCCAACTTCTCTCCCAACAAGATAAAATTTTAGAATTTTCATACTACTCTAGAAGCAAGTTTACACCATTCAAGATGCATTACAAAATGAAATAACTAAATTCATACAATGACCATGAAATCATACCACTAAAAACCACCCTACTATATAGGAATAATTTAATTAGTTTAGCTACACATTATCGAAATAATTCAATTGATACTCTCAAGTTCTAATAAGCAAAGGGGAAGCTTACAAGTATTACTCAATTATCAAGTCCTGTTGTTGTTGTTGAATGGGTTAGGCTCATTTTAAAATGGCTCGAAGCCCACCCTATATGAAAAAAGGAATGGACTGATTGATGGAATCCAAGCCCATCATTCAGATCAAGTAGACAATTATATGATTATTATTATATCAGACTTTTTATATTACTATATCAACAGCTGTCTTGCACTAATGCAGATCTCATTATCTCGATAATGCTGCACCTGAGTTCTTTATATTATCGTCCACTATAAGAAATTGCAATTCTCAATTGTAAAATTAATCATATTGGCCTGTCTTCATTCATTCAAAATTCAAAGAGCAGTTAATCATGGCAGCTTATGGAGCTCTGGTTTCTCTTATGAATATCTTAGATACACTTAAGAACCATCCTTCCCCTCCCATTTTTATCCACAAACAACAAATTGAATCTCTCACCCAAAATGTTACCTTCTTGCTGGAGTTTCTTGATGCTTATACTTCCCCTGTTGTTATTGATGGCCGTGAAGCTGATCCATTGGAGCGTCGCATTGCAGATGCAGTTTATGCAGCTGAGGATGTTATCGAATCCCAGATTGTGGTTCAAATTGACAAACGATCCCCAATTGTTGAGGGTCATGACTTCTATCAAGATCTGCAGAAAGTGATTGAAGAAATGAATTTGATCAAAATTGAAGTGGAGAAGATTGCAGTGGAAGCTAATCTGCAGCAGAAGCCCGTTGCTGCGTTGACGTCTTCTTCCTCTGTGAAGGATAACGTGATGGTGGGCTTTGAGGAAGTGTTTCTTGAAGTTTTGGATAAGCTCACCGGAGATCAACTCAGCCGCCAAATCATCCCTATCACGGGGATGGGCGGAATTGGTAAGACCACTCTTGCCCGAAGTTTATTTGAGAATGCACTTGTTAAGGAGCATTTTGATATTCGTGCTTGGACTACAATTTCTCAAACTTATAATGTTAGAGAAACACTTAGAGAAGTTCTTTTCCAAGCTAGTGGTGATTCAAGTAGTGATCTAAGTGGGGATGAATTGGGAGATAAATTATACAAGTATTTATACGGTAGAAGGTATCTCATAATATTGGATGATATGTGGAGTATAGAGGTGTGGGATAAGATCAAATTTTTCTTTCATGATAATGGAAATGGGAGCCGAATCATCGTGACAACTAGGCTGTCAAACTTGAGTTCTCACTTGAATGGGTCTTATAGAGTTGGTATGAATTTTTTAGGTGAAGCTAATAGTTGGGATTTGTTTTGCAAAACTGTATTTGGGAAAGAAAGTTGTCCTCTTGAATTGGAGAAAATTGGGAAGAATATTGTAGCGAATTGTAAAGGGCTTCCTTTATCAATTGCTACGATAGGAGGTCTTTTGGCGAAGTCTGAGTTCACAAGAGAATATTGGGAGCTTATAGAGCATAATTTAAACTCAATTGTTATTAACAATAATGATGAATTTTGCTTAAAAACATTGAGGATGAGCTATGTCTATCTGCCAAACTATTTGAAGCCATGTTTTTTGTATATGGGTATTTTTGAGGAAGATCGTAGGATCCGTGTGTCAATGCTCAAGAAGCTGTGGATTTCTGAGGGATTTTTGAAACCAAGTAATGGGAAATGTTTGGAAACAGTTGCGCATGAGTACTTTAAGGAGTTGGTTGATAGAAATCTCATTTTAGTTGATCTATTGGGGTCTATTGGAAATGTTTACTATTGTAAAATTCATGATTTGTTGAGAGATTTGTGTTTGAAAGAAGTCGAAAAGGAATGTTTTTATCATGTCGTAAGAGATGAGCCTCCGGCCAATAATAGCGAACGTCGTGTTGTTTTTTTGGGTAAAACAGCACGGTTGTTAACAAATGAAATCTTGGGATATTTGTCACATGTTCGTTCCATAATATGTGATGACATCCGTAGATTGTGGAAAGAAGTTCAACTGCCTCACAACCTTAGATTGTTGAGGACACTCCATGTATATGAAGAAGAAACTGCGGGTGGGGATTATTTGCTAGATAATGTGTTTGAATTGGTGAACTCACGGTACCTTTTGGTTAACCTTCATGTGAATTCCAAATTCCCTACTTCGATTGATCTGCTTTGGAATCTATACACATTGATTATTAGGTGTTCGGATCGTCTTATTATCCCGATTGAAATTTGGAAATTGCATCAACTTCGACACCTCATATTCGATGAAGATTCATCCTTAGGATTGATTCTCCCGAATCCTCCGAGTGGCGACAATGAATTTGTTATCATGGAGAATCTGCAAACACTCAAAGGAGTGAAGAATTTGATTTTGAATGAGGAGGTGGTTAAGAGAATTCCCAATGTGAAGAAATTGCAGTTAAGTTATGATAAGAAACAAATGGAGGGAGAAAACTGTCTCAGCTATCTTCAGTGTTTGAGTAAATTGGAAAACTTGGTCTGCAATTCCACAAATGAAAGTGATGAATATTTTCAGAGGATTAGGTTCCCACACTCCCTCAAGAAGTTGTTTATTATTGCCTCTTCTGATATGGTGTTGGAAGACATAATGCCAAAAATCGGTTCACTGCCCCTTCTTAAGAAGTTTGTTCTATTACACGGTGTCTTCAAAACAGGCAAGTGGGAAACAATTGAAGGCCAATTTCCAAGCCTCATGTTTCTACTATTGCACAATTGTAAAGGTCTAGAAGATTGGATTGTATCAGACAAATCCCACTTTCCAGTTCTCCAGAAGCTTCGTCTTGATTCTTTCGATCAACTGAAGGAGATCCCATCAGAAGTGGGAGAAATAGCAACGTTGAAATCAATTGAATTGCGTTATTGCAGTGAATCAGCGTTGGAGTCGGCTAAAAAGATAGTAGAGGAACAAGAGGATTTATATGGTGACCAACTAGACCTTCATGTTCAAGTTGTAGTCTCAAAGAAACAAGAAGCACTGAAGAGCTTGGCAAGTGCCAACTTTGAAGTGAAAGTGGATAGGTTTTAGAGTATGATCGAAGATTTATTGAAAAGTATTGCATCGCAATCCGCCTACAACAAGTAAACATTACGACCTTAATTAATGCTACAGATTTTTATTCTGCAACTTCTTATCTGATTAATTCTTTATGTTGATATTGTGGCTGTGGAGACTGAACTAAAGGGAAGGATTGAAGAGAGATACATACAAAGCTGTTACAACTACTTTGCAGCGGTCAAGAAAGTTGTTTTCAGATCGGTGGATTATTCGATTTAGTTGAAGCAGTTATCGTGTGCAGGGTTGTATGTATATTCTTTCTTGTTATAGTTGTATCACCATCTTCGCCAGCTAGATAAGAGAGAAAGACATGATTCATCACACGGTTATGAGCTCATCTTGTTTCTGCTTGTAGTTCGATTGGTTGTAATTTGTGATCGATCGTTTGAGAGTGAATAAGAACCACATCATCCTTTATCCGTGGATGTAGGTCTTATGTTCGAACCAAGTAATTCTTTCGTGTTCCTGCATTGCTTGTCGCATTCTTTTCAATCCGTGTTTATCAGCTTATATAACAATTTATGTCTCTTATTAGGTGTGAGTGCAAAATTTGATATGCTATATATCACCTCTATAAATCCATATATGGTGTTATAAGTTGAGTTTTTTTCATAAAATATAACGTTGCACTTAATTTTGGTGATCCGTTCTCAAAATATTGTGTGTGCTACATTCGTGATGAGTAATAAAATGCACGTGTGGTGAAATTGAGAAAATTTATGTAATTGATTCTTTTTCAAGTCTATTTAGTATTTCACGTGATCATTCCTTCCAAGTTAATTTAGTATTTCACGTGTAAGTGTAACTTATGCATGTAGATAACATGAATTGAGGGATTTTTTATATTTCTCGTGGTAATTAATTTTAAAATAATTATGTCTATTAATAAATAGATTAGGACTGAATTTTGATCTCTAAATAATTTGGATAAAACCATATAAAATTTTGAAGCAATGAATTTTGACGTGAGCAAGGATTCAAATTTTCACAAAGAATTTTCCGAGAGTAATTCACAGACAATTTTCCAACAGCTTTCGATGGCCAAAATCAAACACTATAATGAGTGTTAATATATATAAATAATAATAAAGCAAGTGATTTAGTAACCCTAATTTGTATAGCAAATATAATTAAATTTAGTTAACGCCAAATCCGACTTGTAACCCATTTGACGTAGGAAACTATAATGGGCCAATGAAAGGCCCAAATACCTCCCAACAAAACAGGAGTATGTTGAGTTGTTGAAAAGCAGGCCCATTATTCAAATCGAGGAGATATATTAATGTAAATATGCTCAAGTTTCTAATATATGCACAAATAAAAATAACACTTTAAAATATGGTTTCCTACTCAAATCTATGGCCGTCGTAGGGATCAGATTAGTCTAGATTCACTAATTACCGAGACCTCTTTGTTCTTGTACAAGAGAGCTCAGCCAAACTCTCACCCACGCGGCTGATATTACAACTCGAACCAAAGTATTATAGATTAAGTACAAGAAACTAGGAACCCTAGCTATTACAAGATCTTGAATAGATTAAGCTATTATCCTTGCTAGCTCCATAATCTGCTCACTTAACAAAACAGTTAGTAATAACAAGAAGGATCCTCTCGGATCTAAACACAGATTACTAACTAAGAACAATGAGAATGACAATAGATCAAAGATTCTTGGCTCATAACCCGCCACAACAACACTGATCTATTCTACCAGAACAAGATCCAAGAGAGCACAGATGGATTGGTTAGAATTAACCCTCGGACCACCAATACCTCCACCAGAAAGTCCCCTCACACCAGATCAGGTTCCACCGAACAAATCTCAGCACAGAGCCTCCGAGTCTCACAAACCCTAATTCTTCTCCAGCAACAAGCAATCGAAGAGATTGCCTCACACCAGCACTCACAAAAGATCTACCACTCAAAGAACCGTGAGAGATCACCAAGAGATGGCCGGAAACTCATCGGAGAAGAAGAGAGAGAAGAGAGAATACACTAAATCGAGTGTAGAGAGAGAGAGATTAGAGAGTGAATGAGAACGGCGCATAGCCTTTTCTCAATAACAAACACAACCCTAAATCCAACGGCTGTGGAGCAGGATCCATGTGAGGGGGCACGTGGCAGCATCTGGTGCAAGGGGACTTGTAATTGGGCTCAGCCCAATTAATCACATCCGGACTAACATAATAACACAGCCCAAATAAAAGTCCACCCAATAAATCCAACATACTCCACCTTGGACTTTATTCTGGGAAACCAATCAAGTGTTACAGGCTAAGGCATTTTCATCATAACCTACAAGGCAGATCCCTCAGCACCAAAGGACTAAGTCCACAAGCATTTTGGGAACCACCAGGTTGCCTTTAGACACCAGAGGGGCTGACACCCATTAGTTTAAAAGGACTTCGTGCCTCCAGCCACCTACCACCCTTACCACAGCTGATAAGGTGGCTGAGGTCTTTCCCCCGGGACATGCAACTTATCATAGGTCAAAGTGGACAATATCATACTAATGTGGAGTTTGGGTGTGCACCACCAAGACCCAACAGCTGCCTTCGACGACAAGAGCTTCATCACCAAGGAAAATAACAGCCGATGTCAAACTTGGGATTTTCACTATATTTTTGGATACATTATTTAATGAAAGTGCATACCTATGTATAGGCAAAAATAATGAAATCTAAGCCTAGCCAAGATAGGATTCAAATGGGCCTAAATATAATTGAACAGCAGCCCAAACCTTTTAGACTCTATACACAACACGATTATAATGCAGAAAATTTTTAGACCAACTCAGCCGCCAAATAATCACAATTGGATGAGCGGAATTGGTAAAACCACTCTAGCCAGAAATCTATTTAACAATGCAGTTGTTAAGGAGCATTTTGATATTCGTACTTGGACTACAATTTCTCAAACTTCAGTGTTAGAGAAACACTTAGAGGAGTTTATATTCAAGCAATTAGGCACTCGTGCGATAGGAATGAGAATGAAAAACTCAGTGATCTAAGTGAAAATCAATTGAGAGAAAAGTTGTACAAGTTTTTATATGGTAAGAGGTATCTTGTAATAATGGATGATATGTGGAGTGAAGAGGCGTGGGAGAAGATAAGATTTTTCTTTCCAGTAAAAAATGTGGGAGTCGAATAATCATAATAACTAGGCTATCAAGCTTGAGCTCTCAGTTGAAGAATCTTATAGAGTTGATATCGAATTTCTAGATGAAGCTAGTAGTTGGGATTTGTTTTGTAAGGCTGTGTTTGAAAAAGAAAGTTGTCCTCTTGAGTTAGAGAATATTGGGAAGGCTATTGTAGTAAAGTGTAAAATAGTATTACAATAGGAGGACTTTTGGCAAAGTCTGATCGCACAAGAGAATATTGGGATTTTTTAGAGCAAGATTTGAATTCTGCTATTAAAAGTAATGATGAATATTGCATGAAAATATTGTGGATGAGCTATATCTATCTGCCAAATTATTTGAAGACGTGCCTTTTATATATGGCTAATTTTGAGGGAGATCGTAGTATTCGCGGTTCAATGCTCAAAAAGCTATAGATTTCTGAAGGATTTTTAAAACCCAGGAGTGGGAAAAGTTTGGATATAATTGCGCAAGAATACTTTAAGGAGTTGGTTGATAGGAATCTCATTTTAGTTGATAGGTTTGGGTCTACTGGAAATGTTAAGCACGGTAAAATTCATGATTTGTACTAAAATGTGTGCTTGGAAGAAGTCGAAAAGGAAAGGTTTTATCATGTCATAAGAAACGATCCTCCACGCTTAAACAGCACAAGCCGAGTTGCTCTAAAAACTTCAGTGGTGTTATTAAGTGAACTCTTAGAATCTTTGTCGCATGCTCGTTCCATAAAACGTGATGAGCCTCAAATCCTTCACCATCTTAGATTGTTGAGGACATTCAAAGCATATGATGAAGATACTCTGAGTGGTGCTTATTTCCTCGACAACGTGTTTGAAATGGTGAACTCGCGATACCTTGCTGTTAGAGTTCATAAAGAGATTCCCTACTTCGATTGATCTACTATGGAATCTTCACACGTTGATTACTCATTGTTGGCGTTACCTTATTGCACCAATCGAAATTTGGAAATTGCATCAACTTCGACATCTCGAGTTTCATGAGAAAGGATTGATTCTCCCTGATCATCCAAGTGGTGGCAATGGCATTGTTATCATGGAGAATTTGCACACACTCAAAGGAGTTCCGAATTTGTTTTTTGAATGAGGAGGTGGTTAAAAGAATTCCCAATGTGAAGAAATTGCATCTAATATACAATGTGCAACAAATGGAGGGAGAAAACTGTCTCAATTATCTTCAGTGTTTAAGTAAAATGGAAAACTTCCACTGCACCACCAGAAATGGATGTGATGACTATTTGCAGAGGATTAGGTTGCCACTCTCCCTCAAAAATTTGTTCGTCGATGCCTCTCCCGATCCTGAATTGGAAGACATGTTGCAAAAAATCGGTTCATTGCCCCTTCTCGAGAAGTTTGTATTGCAAAATGGCTTCTTTAAAACAGGCAAGTGGGAGACAGTTGAAGGTCAATTCGCAAGCCTCATGTTTCTACGATTGGAGGATTGTGGTGGTCTAGACGATTGGATTGTGTCGGATAAGTCTCACTTTCCATTTCTTCAAAAGCTTTATCTTCGTAATTTAAGCCAACTAAATGAGATTCCATTAGAAGTTTGAGAAATAGCAACTTTGAAATCCATTTCTTTGGAATATTGCAGTGAATTGGCGGTGGTGTCAGCGAAAAGGATAGTAGAGGAACAAGAGGATTTATATGGAGACGAACTAGAGCTTCATGTCCGAGCTCTAGTTCGGAAGAAAGAAAAAGCTCTGAAGAACTTGGCAAGCTCCAAATTTGAAGTTAATGTTTGTGTAATAGCATCGAAGGCCTCACTTCCTCTTCCCTTTCCAACTCAAGCCGAAAGACAAGAACACCGAGCTAGCTCATTAGAATAATGAACTAAAGTTTTCTTTTAGTAACATGATTTATAAGAAAAAGATCTTCCCTTTAATGTCTATCACAACTCACAAAAAGGAAGCATGCTGAGCTTCTATTTTTATTATTGTTTTTATAGAGTATTTTTATAGAGTATTTTTCGATTAAACTCACAAGAAGGAATGGGCTGATTGATGGGATCCAAGCCCATCATTCAGATCTTGCACTAATGCAAATATATCATACTTTTAATTGGGGAAGGAAGGATCCCCTGCTGTGGTGGGAATACAGCAGGGGGCTGTTGTGCCAACTAAACGGCAGCGTTTGGAGTCAATTACTGCACCTCTTTCCATTATCTATTTAATTCGTTACTGTACTTACTTTTTCATTTACTAACTTTAGCAACTTTACTCTTCCCAAATAGCTGCTTCAACATATTTTAGGTGGTTTACTGTACTTAACTTCACTTGCTGCATGATTTATGTGATCAATGGTTTAAGTTAATATTGCACTACTATATTGCCCACACAGGCGGTTAAATCATAATTATTTTATAATACTATATTGAATATTGATTTTACTTATATAGGAGTAATCATACTTTGTTGAATATTAACTGTTAGTAAATAAATTTTATCACTTAAAATTATTTTAACTTATATCGAGTATTATGTAAATGTAATATCTATATATTGAATACTGCTTTTACAATTCTAATATATTTTTGACTAAAAATTTATCAAATTTGAAAACTCATTTTATTTTTGAATTTAGGGATAAATATTATTAAATCATAATTTTTCATTGAATTTTTTGCCATTTCCATAATTTTGGAACTCGAATAATCCAATATAACATTTCAATTTTCTCCATTGTTCCATAATGGTGAAATTGGAACTAATATTTATATATTAAAAAAGTATGATATGAAAAAAAAATCATAATATCATTTTTAATACATCATGTTTTAATTAACACTCCAAATATAATAACATCACTCTATCAAGAGACAATGCTATATTGTCGTTTTATCATATTTGATACTCCCTCTGTCCGCGAATAGGAGTCCCGTTTTTCCATTTTAGTCCGTCCGCGAATAGGAGTCCCGGTTCACTTTTACCATAAATGGTAATAGGGTCCCACCTTCCACTAACTCATTCCACTCACATTTTATTTAAAACTAATATATACAAGTGGGACCCCTATTCCACTATCTTTTTTCCACCCACTTTTCTTAACTTTTCTTAAAACCCGTGCCCCCACAAATGGGACTCCTAATGGCGGACGGAGGGAGTATTTTTTTTCATGTTAATTTTTCTTTTTAGCAATGTGAGACAACTAAGAAAAATTAAAATATTACTATAATTTTATATTTCAATTTATAAAATCAATAAGAAGTCCAAAAAAATACCTTATGCTATTAACTCTCAACAATATTACACTAAAAATAAGTTAAGGAATAATACAATAAGTGATTTAGATTAATAAAATTTAATATAAATGACTTTTCGAATTTGGTAACCTCCAATTGCTATCACGTACAACTCTAAACTATTAAATAATAATTTATTAATATTACATTAATTTATCATAATATTAATAGTTAATACATAAAGTTTAAATGATCATGCAACTGAATAGAAAATTATGAAATTATAAATAATAAATTAAATAATTCATAGTAAATTGTAATGAACAGTTCTAATTAATCGTTATTTGAAGAAAATTATTATCCAACGTAAACCACCTAAAATATGTTGAAGCTATTTGGGAAGAATAAAGTTGCAACTTGTGTAATTGATTTAAATAAGCATACTGGAGTAAAAAATTTGACAATGAAAAGGGGTGTACTAAAAGTAAGTACCGTAACTAATTAAATAGATAATGGAAAGGGGTGTAGTAATTGACTCCAAATGCTGCCGTTTAGTTGGCACAGCAGCCCCTGTTGTGTTCCCACCACAGCAGGGGATCCTCCCCCTATATCCACAGCTCTCTTGCACTAATGCAGATCTCATTATCTCGATAATGCTGGACCTGAGTTCTTTATATTATCTGTCACTATAAAAAAATTGCAATTCTCAATTGTATATTAGTGTCATATTGGCCGTCTTCATTCATTCAAAATTCAAAGAGTAGTTAATCATGGCAGCTTATGGAGCTCTGGTTTCTCTTATGAATATCTTGGATACACTTGAGAACCATCCTTCCCCTCCCATTTTTATCCACAAACAACAAATTGAGTCTCTCACTCAAATTGTTACCTTCTTGCTGGTGTTTCTTGATGCTTATACTTCCCCTGTTGTTGTTGATGGCCGTGAAGCTGATCCATTGGAGCGTCGCATTGCTGATGCAGTTTATGCAGCTGAGGATGTTATCGAATCCCAGATTGTAGTTCGAATTGACAAACGATCCCCAATCGTTGAGGGTCATGGATTTTATCAAGATCTGCAGAAAGTGATTGAAAAATTGAATTTGATCAAAATTGAAGTGGAGAAGATTGCAGTGGAAGCGAATCTGCAGCAGAAGTCCGTTGCTGCCTTGACATCTTCTTCTACTGTGAAGGAAAACGTGATGGTGGGCTTTGAGGAAGTGTTTCTTGATGTTTTGGATAAGCTCACCGGAGATCAACTCAGCCGCCAAATCATCCCCATCACGGGGATGGGCGGAATTGGTAAGACCACTCTTGCCCGAAGTTTATTTGAGAATGCACTTGTTAAGGAGCATTTTGATATTCGTGCTTGGACTACAATTTCTCAAACTTATAATGTTAGAGAAACACTTAGAGAAGTTCTTTTCCAAGCTAGTGGTGATTCAAGTAGTGATCTGAGTGAGAAAGAATTGGGAGAAAAATTACACAAGTTTTTACATGGTAGAAGGTATCTTGTGATAATGGATGATATGTGGAGTGTAGATGTGTGGGAGAAGATAAGATTTTTCTTTCCTGATATTGGAAATGGGAGTCGGATAATAGTGACAACTAGGTTGTCAAACTTGAGTTCTCAATTGAATAAGTCGTATAGAGTTGGTATGAATTTTTTAGATGAAGCTAATAGTTGGGATTTGTTTTGCAAAACTGTATTTGGGAAAGAAAGTTGTCCTCTAGTGTTGGAGAAAATTGGGAAGAATATTGTAGTAAATTGTAAAGGACTTCCTTTATCAATTGCTACAATAGGAGGTCTTTTGGCAAAGTCTGAGTTCACAAGACAATATTGGGAGTTTATAGAGCAAAATTTGAATTCAATTGTTATTAACAATGATGATGAATTTTGCTTAAAAACATTGAGGATGAGCTATGTCTATCTACCAAACTATTTGAAGCCATGTTTTTTGTATATGGGTGTTTTTAAGGAAGATCGTAGTATCCGTGTGTCAATGCTCAAGAAGCTGTGGATTTCTGAAGGATTTTTGAAACCAAGCAGGGGGAAATGTTTGGAAACAATTGCGCATGAGTACTTTAAGGAGTTGGTTGATAGAAATCTTGTTTTAGTTGATCTATTGGGGTCTATTGGAAATGTTTACTATTGTAAAATTCATGATTTGTTGAGAGATTTGTGTTTGAAAGAAGTTGAAAGGGAAAGTTTTTATCATGTCGTAAGAGATGGTCCTCCGACCAATAATAGTGAACGTCGGGTTGTTTTTCCACCTAAAACTGTGTGGTTGTCAACAAATGAAGTCTTGGGACTTTTGTCACATGTTCGTTCCATAATATGTGATGACATCCATGGAATGTGGAAGGCAGAGGGGGGTGGAGAAGTTCAACTGCCTCAAAATCTCAGATTGTTGAGGACACTCCATGCATATGAAGATTGTTGGGATTATTTTCTAGATAATGTGTTTGAATTGGTGAACTCACGGTACCTTTCGGTTAGCCTTCATGAGAATTCCAAATTCCCTACTTCGATTGATCAGCTTTGGAATCTATACACATTGATTATTAGTTGTTCGGATCATCTTATTATACCGATTGAAATTTGGAAATTGCATCAACTTCGTCACCTAATATTCGTTGACTCATCCTCCGGATTGATTCTCCCGAATCCTCCCAGTGGCGACAATGAAATTTTTATCATGGAGAATCTGCAAACACTCAAAGGAGTGAAGAATTTGATTTTGAATGAGGAGGTGGTTAAAACAATTCCCAATGTGAAGAAATTGAAATTAAGTTATGATAAGAAACAAATGGAGGGAGAAAACTCTCAGCTATCTTCAGTGCTTGAGTAAGTTGGAAAACTTGGACTGCAATTCCAGAATTGAAAGTGATGTATATTTTCAGAGGATTAGGTTCCCACACTCCCTCAAGAAGTTGTCTATTATTGCCTCTCCTGATATGGTGTTAGAAGACATAATGCCAAAAATCGGTTCATTGCCCCTTCTTGAGAAGTTTGTACTATTCAATGGTTTCTTCAAAACAGGCAAGTGGGAAACAATTGAAGGCCAATTTCCAAGCCTCACGTTTCTACAATTGCGCAGTTGTGATGGTCTAGAAGATTGGATTGTATCAGACAAATCCCACTTTCCAGTTCTCCAGAAGCTTCGTCTTTATTCTTTCGATCAACTGAAGGAGATCCCATCAGAAGTGGGAGAAATAGCAACGTTGAAATCGATTGAATTGGGCTTTTGCAGTGAATCAGCGGTGGAGTCGGCTAAAAAGATAGTAGAGGAACAAGAGGATTTATATGGAGACCAACTGGACCTTCATGTTCGAGTTAAAGTTTTCAAAAGAGAAGCACTGAAGAGCTTGGCAAGTGCTAACTTTGAAGTTGACGTCTTCACTTTCTGACGTAGCATCGAAGTGTAGAGTTTGGTCTCAGTTCCTCTTCCCATTCCAACTCATGTAGAAGATGCAGAAAATCGTGAAGACCGAGTTTGTTTTCATAAGCTTGTAATGGAGTTTGATCTTGTGTTGCTTGAATACTATAACCTCTTTCTGTTGTTACTTATGTGCTTCTGTAAAGAGCAAGCAAAAGCTAGCATCTCAGTACTTGCGATTCTATATAATTATATTACAGTTATAGGGTCATTTACGAAAATGAACTAAATAAAGTTCAAAGGAAACCATACAAAGAGACAAACAAATGAATTCCTAAAAACTTTTCCATGACATAATTTACTTTGAGAAAATATCTACAACAAGGAGCTTAATTAGATATGCAACTTCTTGAAATGCTTTCAAATCTTCCCCAAAGATGACTCTTTACTTTGAGAAAATAGTACATAAAGATGATTCCAAGCCTCCAAAAGGTCTAGAAGATTGGATTGTATCAGACAAATCCCACTTTCAAGTTCTCCAAAAGCTTTGTCTTGAATATTTCTATTAACTGAAGGAGATCCCATCAGAAGTGGGAGAAATAGCAACGTTGAAATCAATTGAATTGCATTTTTGCAGTGATTCAGCGGTGGAGTCGGCTAAAAAGATAGTAGAGGAACAAGAGGATTTATATGGAGACCAACTAGAGCTTCATGTTTTGAGTCAAAGTTTGGAGGAAAGATGAAGCACTGAAGAACTTGGCAAGTGCCAACTTTGAAGTTGAAGTCATGTAGAAGATGCAGAAAAACGATCTACTTATTTTAGAAGAAATGAAGAATGAACTATAGAGTTTGTTTAAGCTTACAATAAAGTTTGATCATGTGTTGCTTGAATACTATTATTACCTCTTTCTGTTGTTACTTATGTGCTTCTGTAAAGAGCATCTCAGTACTTGCGTTCACGAAAATGAACTAAATAAAGTTCAAACGAAACCATACAAAGAGACAAACAAATGAGTTCCTAAAAACATTTCTATGACAAAATTTATTTTGTAATGGGCCTAAAACTATAAGGGCCTTAATTAGATATGCAACTACTTGAAATGCTTTCAAGTCTTCCCCAAAAATGATTCTTTACTTAGAGATAATATCTACAACAAAAACCTTACTCTATTTTTCAACATGGATGACCAAGAGTCTTTCTATTGTTACTTATGTTGTGTTGCTTGAATACTATAATCTCTTTCTATTGTTACTTATGTTCTTCTGTAAAAAGCAAGCAAAATTGTGTTTCTATATAATTTTACAGTTATAGGGTCATTTACGAAATTGAACTAAATACAGTTCAAAGGAAATCATACAAAGAGACAAACAAATGAATTCCTAAAAACTTTTCCATGGCATAATTTACTTAGAGAAAATATCTACAACAAAAACCTTATTTTCAACATGGATGACCAGGAGTCTTTCTTTCCTAGTGCTACAATTGCCAATTTAAGCTGATGAAGAAAAAATAAAATTAATTTTAAGTCTTCAGATTTTCTAGATGTGAGCCAACTTGTTTTCCCACGTTGTTACAATCCCACCTTTGGAATCGTGAATTCATGTTTTTTATGATATACTATAAAATGCTCGAGCCAAAAAAAATAAAAAAAAGTTAACCAACAGTTAAAATAGTACATAAACATGGAATATAACATCTAATTACCCTATATTTTATGTAAAAAATGTGATGAGATTAATGGGGTGAGTTTGGTTGGTGGAAGAGGAAAGTTGTGACATTGAATGCATTACATAAACACTATAGTTTGAGGGAAACAGCGTGTTTGTGAAAAACAAACACTTGCTAAAGATCAATCTACAACTACAACAACATCAAAAAAGATAACCTTAAAAGTGATCAAAAATGAAAATTTTCTTTTTTTTTCCACAACCAAAAAGGCCATGAAGAAATAGGAAATAAAATTTCCTACACAACACAACTAAACAACCAAAATTTACGTCAATTATTGAGTCGAGCTTATGATGATCCTTCGAGTAAGGCTTCGCCCAGTCCACGAGTAAGTTTAGATGCACAGACTAAGAATTTTTAACACATTGACTTTTAGATTGTAAATTAATTAAACAAAATTAGAAATAATAATATTATATTCAAAATAACAATTATAAACAAAATATGTACTGTATATAATAACTACAAATTATACAACTTCAACGTATTAAAATTGAAATGACTAACAAATTATAAATATTTGGATAGCTCTGATACACAATGCATGTGTGGGAATCATTTAAAACAACAACATTTGATTAAATTCTGAGAAGAAAAAATGTTCACATATAAAATAAGGTTCCATTTATAATTGTTACAACACTAATTTAATGCTCAAACAAACTTATCAAATATTTAAAAATATTACTCCATTCTTTCACAAAGAATAGTCATATTTTTGTCATTTTAGAATGTGAAAAAAAAAAATAGTACTACCGTTTAAAAAATAGAACTCATATTTTATCCATTTTTTCTCCTTCGTTTCTTACTTTTTTCGGAGGGAGTATATTAGAGGCGAAAATATAATATCTCATGAAATATTTTCTATATAAAAATTTTATACTGTAAATAAACAGGTTTTAAATCAATGCAACAAATTTTGGTTTTGACTGATTAGACATTGGTTTTGACTTCATGAGCGGTAGTTTCATAAAATGAATGCAACAAATTTTGTACATCACCGAACCTATCGTGTAAAATTGACGGAACCTCAAAATAACAAATCACACAGTCAACACTCTAAACTAATAGATATTGGTTTTGACTTCATGAGCAGTAGTTTCATAAAATGAATGCAACGAATTTTAATAACCGAATAAATTATGAAAGGCTCTAGATCATTGAGCGAGGTATGAAATGGTTTAGTGCTTTCAACCTTTCTTCCTATGATTAGAAATTTAGAATAAAAATATTAAACTTGAGTTGTTATAACCGAATAAAGGCTCCAGATCAATTAGCAAGGTGTGGAACCTTTCTTCTTATGATGATGAGAATAAAAATACCAAGCTTGAGAAATGAGAATGTGTGGATAGTAAGTTTTCAAATATCATATTTATAGGGGAAAAAAAATAGTCACGAGACTCTTACAAAACTAAAATTGCGACTAACGGCTGATTGCCATTATTTTGAATTAATTTGATCACATTAAGAATCATTCATTGCAATAATTTCTTGAAAGTTTGAAACATTTGCAATGATAATATAAATTGTATGCTTGAAAGTGAAACATTTACAATTATATAAAAGCTGAATGTTCATAATGATTAAATAAAATTAAATATTATTAATGAATATGTAGTGTCACCAATTGGTATATAGGGGGAGTGTTATATTGCTAACTCAATACTTAATTGCTAACTACAACTCAATAATAGCCATTAGATATTCAAATTAAAGGCCTAGATCATCAACCACGAAATATCAATACGATCAACAAAAACGTCAATAAGGCTATAGGATTAATTCTAATAAATATCAATAGGGGTATTAATGTCAAGTTAGTTATAACAAACTTTTAAAAGAAATCTCAAAACTTTAAATTCATATAACATATATCAAATTAAAGATAATTTTATAAGGATTCCAACGATATACTACATGCATATGTTCCGACGTCAAAATTTGAAAAAATTTAATTTTTTTTTTGAATTTTCGTAAATTTTATGTACAGATTTATGTCAATACACCTTATATAATATGTCAATATTATGCTTGTAAAATGTCAATATGAAATTGTGTTGACATTATTATGTCTTCGTGTTGATGTATTTCATACACTGTATTGACATTATATTTCTAAACCCTAAATTTGATACTTGCTATTATCTTTTTAATATTAAAAAATGAAAAACGAAATTACACATGGCAAATTGTAGACCACAAGATTTCTAAAATCTTATGGTCTTAAATGAGTTATAGTTAGCAACTTAGGGATGAGTTAGCAATTGATCACCCCCTTGGTATATAAATATTAAATATACGTAAATGTCATTATGAATAGTATAAATATAACAACCCTTCATTTTCTATGTAATAAAGACATATTTTATAAATATTAAAATTTATACCATAACTTGTAAATATTTCAATATAAGGCTAAAACTAGTCTTTGTCTTTTATATATGCATGTATAGATAGATGACAAAATCTAAATTGCCTATATTTGTAAAATATATAATTGGACATAAATGGGGCATTAATTTAGGTTGATGGAAGTGGAAACTGGTGACATTGAATGTACTACATAACACTATATGTTTAAAGGAGACATGTTTGTATTAAAAAGGTAATCTCAAAAGTGATCAAAAATTAAAATTCCATGATATTTTCCATCGAACCCTTATGAAGCTTGTTGACAATGTCGATAGACTTCTTTGTGGGCGCCAGACGCCCAGACGCCTATAAGGTCTTAATCATATTGTGAAAACGGGTTGGGCCCTTTTATGCTGAAAGCCCAAATTCAAGTCCATCATCCAAATCCAGTACACAATTTTTGAAAAAGAAATTCTGCTTCATGCCAAAGATGAGAGCATAAAGTGTACCTTATCACAAATCTTATCTGTAAGCATTTCACAAATTATTGGTCTCATTAATGCTGCACCTTTGAAAAGTTTCAATTCTCAGTTGTGAAATAAATCAGAGTGGTTTATTTCACCTTTCAATATTAAACTCTGTGTAACAAACTTTCTTTGAAAGTGTTTTAAGCATGGCGGCTTATGGAGTTCTAGTTTCTTTTATGCATATCATAGATACCCTTCAAAAGCATCCTTCTCCTCCCATTTCTATCGACACGGAACAAGTTGAAACCCTCACTCAAATTGTTACCTTCTTGAAGGTGTTTCTTGATGCTTATATTTCCCCTGTTGTTGTTGATGGCCAAGAAGCTGATCGATTGGAGCGTCGCATTGCTGATGCAATTTATGCAGCTGAGGACGTTATCGAATCCCAGATTGTGCTTCAAATCGACAAGCGATCCCCAATTGTTGAGGGCCATGACTTCTATCAAGATCTGCAGAAAGTGATAGAAGAAATGAATTTGATCAAACTTGAAGTGGAGAAGGTT
Source organism: Salvia hispanica (assembly GCF_029641045.1). NCBI lineage: Eukaryota > Viridiplantae > Streptophyta > Magnoliopsida > Lamiales > Lamiaceae > Salvia > Salvia hispanica. The sequence goes on from NC_142697.1 coordinate 1,345,631, forward strand.
GCAGATGAAGCTCGGCCGCAGCAAAAGCCTGTTCCTGCCTTGACGTCTTCTTCTACTGTGAAGGAAAACGTGATGGTGGGCTCTGATGAAGTGTTTCTTGAAGTTTTGGATAAGCTCACTGGATATCAACTCGGCCGCGAAATCATCCCCATCACGGGGATGGGCGGAATTGGTAAGACCACTCTTGCCCGAAGTTTATTTGAAAATGCACTTGTTAAGGGGTATTTTGATATTCGTGCTTGGACTACAATTTCTCAAACATATAATGTTAGAGAAACACTTAGAGAAGTTGTTTTCCAAGCAAGTGGTGATTCAAGTAGTGATGTGAGTGAGAAAGAATTGGGAGAAAAACTATACAAGTTTTTATATGGTAGGAGGTATCTTGTGATAATGGATGATATGTGGAGTGTTGATGTGTGGGAGAAGATCAAATTTTTCTTTCCTGATAATGAAAATGGAAGTCGGATAATTGTAACAACTAGGCTGTCAAACTTGAGTCAGTTGAATGAGACTTCTAGAGTTGATATGGATTTTTTAGATGAAGCTAATAGTTGGGATTTGTTTTGTAAAACTGTATTTGGAAAAGAAAGTTGTCCTCTGGAGTTCGAGAATATTGGGAAGAATATTGTAGCAACTTGTAAAGGGCTCCCTTTATCAATTGCTACGATAGGAGGTCTTTTGGCAAAATCTGAGTTCACGAGAGAATATTGGGAGCTTATAGAGCATAATTTAAATTCAATTGTTATTAGCAATAATGATGAATTTTGCTTAAAGACATTGAGGATGAGCTATATCTATTTGCCAAACTATTTGAAGTCATGTTTTTTGTATATGGGTGTTTTTAAGGAAGATAAGAGGATCCGTGTGTCAATGCTCAAGAAGCTGTGGATTTCTGAAAGATTTTTGAAACCAAGTAGAGGGAAAAGTTTGGAAACAATTGCGCAAGAGTACTTTAAGGAGTTGGTTGGTAGAAATCTGGTTTTAGTTGATAAGTTGGGGTCGATTGGAAATGTTAAGTATTGTAAAATACATGATTTGGTGAGAGATATGTGCTTGAAAGAAGTTGAAAAGGAAAGGTTTTATCATGTCTTAAGAGATGATCGTCCAACCATAACTAGCAAACGTCGGGTTGTACTTGGAAGTGAACGGTTGTTAACAAGTGACGTCTTGAGATCTTTGTCGCATGCTCGATCCATAATATGTAATTATGACTCTAATGAAGAGGAGAGTGATTGTGACGAAGATGAAGAGGGGAGTGATCGGGATGATAATGAAGAGAGGAGTGGAGAAGTTCAACTGCCTCACAATCTTAGATTGTTGAGGACACTCCATGCATATGAAGATGGTACTGCGGGTAGGGCTTATATGCTAGATAATGTGTTTGAATTGGTGAACTTACGATACCTTTCGGTTAGCCTTCATGAGAATTTCAAATTTCCTACTTCGATTGATCTGCTTTGGAATCTATACACATTGATTATTTGCTGTTCGGATCCTCTCCCGATTGAAATTTGGAAATTGCATCAACTTCGGCATCTCATATTTAATCCTTCATTCTTCGGATTGACTCTCCAGAATCCTTCCAGTGCCGACAATGACATTGTTGTCATGGAGAATCTGCAAACACTCAAAGGTGTAAAGAATTTGATTTTGAATGAGGAGGTGGTTAAAAGAATTCCTAATGTGAAGAAATTGCATTTAAGTTATGATAAGAAACAAATGGAGGGAGAAAACTGTCTCAACAATCTTCAGTGTTTTAGTAAATTGGAAAACTTGACCTGCATTTTCAGAAATGAAATTGCTGAATATTTTAGGATTAGGTTCCCACTCTCCCTTAAGAAGTTGTCTATTCTTGCCTCTGACGGTATGGTGTTGGAAGACTTAATGCCAAAAATCGGTTCATTGCCCCTTCTTGAGAAGTTTGAAATAGAATGTGGTTTCTTCAAAACAGGCAAGTGGGAAACAATTGAAGACCAATTTCCAAGCCTCAAGTTTCTACGATTGGACGGTTGTGCTGGTCTAGAAGATTGGATTATATCAGACAAATCCCACTTTCCAGTTCTCCAGAAGCTTCATCTTGTTTTTTTCAATCGACTGAAAGAGATCCCATCAGAAATGGGAGAAATAGCAACGTTGAAATCAATTGAATTGCGTTTTTGCAATGAATCAGCGGTGAAGTCGGCTAAAAAGATAGTAGAGGAACAAGAGGATTTATATGGAGACCAACTAGACCTTCATGTTCGAGTTGTAGTTTCGAAGGCTCGAGACGCACTAAGGAGCTTGGCAAGTGCCAACTTTGAAGTTGAAGTCTTCTCTATGTAGAGTTTTTTTTAAGCTTACAATAATATTTGATCTTGTGTTGCTTGAATACTAAAAGTTAATATAGTTCAAACGAAACCATACAAAGAGACAAACAAATGAATTTCTAAAAACATTTCTAGTAAATAATTTATTTTGTAATCGGCCCAAAATTAAAGGGCCTTAATTAGATATGCAACTTCTTGAAATGCTTTCAAGTCTTCCCCAAAAATGATTCTTTACTTTGAAAAAATATCTACAACAAAAACCTTACTCCATTTTTCCACATGGTGACCAAGAGTCTTTCTTTCCTAGTGCCTACAATTGTCAATTTAAGCTGATGATAGCTAGACTAATGAAGAAAAATCAAATTAATTTTAAGTCTGCAGATTTCTAGATGTGAGAAAACTTGTTTCCACATTCTCAAAGATGGTAATCGAGAGAGGTGTAGGAAGATTGGTTAGGCATATTGAAAGTAGAAGTAGCTAGAGAAAAATATTTCTTGTATATTTTCTGGTGTATTTGAGATGTCTTATTCCCCTTGTATTTATAGGGAAATATGAGACAATCCAACCACACCAATAAATAAATTTTTGGAACTTTATAATACTAGGCACTCTATCATAATAAATAAGTTCTACGAACTCCAAAAACAACAAATAGTGGGCGGCCATTAATTACTTGTTTTTCCAACACACATGAAACCCAAAGTTTTCCCAAGTTGTTACAGTCCCACTTTTGGTGTGTTGAAATTCATGTTTTTTTATGGTATATAAAACGGTCAGAAGAAAAAAGGATTGCGAACCAATAGTGTAACATCCCACTTTTTCGAACACTAATTTTTGAGACGTGAAAACTTTTGCATTAAATGCTTTTAATGCTATGATATATATGGATTAAATGATGTGGAGTTGAATAGTTAAACTTGGAATTGAATAGTCAAACTTGTTGAATATATGACGTGGCTATTGAATAGTCAAGATTTTGGAAAATATGACGTGGTCGTGGAATGGTCAAAGTCGTTGAAAATGCGACGTGGCGGTGAAATTAGAATGGTGGATTTGTGATGTGAATATATGAATATTTTGATGCGGGGTGAAATAATATTGTGGTGAATTATTTTCCTAAGGGATGAGTAAGAATTAAATAGGAGCATTATTTATTTTATTGGAGTTTTCGACCCCTCCTATTTATTGAAGGAGAAATTCTATTTTCTTGGATTTAATTGTTGCTTGGGATAATTATCCAAATTAAATCCAAAGTCCGAATATTCCTTATTTCTCCATGAAAATTTCGATCCCTATATTTATCTAAGGAGATTTTCGAAAATCTCTTATTATGGGAGAAGGGATATTTTTATTATATTATTTGATCCCTTGTTTATTCTCTTCCATAAATAAATTCAAATATCCTAGCATATCTTGCCATATCTAGGAAGATCTTGTCATATCCTATTTAAATTAGGATTTTAATTTGAATCCTTGTGTAGAGATTCAAAAAGTCACGCCTATTTCATATGGATCGGGGAGTTTATTATTTTTATTCTGCTCCGTGATATTTTATCCTACTCCGTGAAATATTCAAATTAAACCATAGGCTAAATAAATAGCCTAAAAATTCGAATTCCCTATTTTTCCTCTTCAAATTTTCGCCTACTACAACTACCATATCTCCTCAAATCTTTTATTTATTTAATTGTTGGATTAAATCTTGCACTCTATAAATATAAGAGTGCTAGCAGAATCAGATCTTGTCTTATCACTCAGTTGTTCTTCAGATTTACAATTGACATTTCTGGATGTACTAATACATAGGAATAGACTTAGCATTGTCATAAAAAATTTTGTATTTTTAAGTTTTCTTCTTTTGATTTTTTCTCTTATATTTTCACAGACATGGTGAAACGCTGTCAAGTAGGTCTAGCTTTATCTGCCACTCACAAAAACTTTAGTTAAGCCTTAAACTTGTCCCATCCAATTTGTTCTTTGGTATCTGTTTCTATTAGTTTCAATGAAAGGTTGGCTCTATTTACTCATTGGTTTGAGTGATCTGAGTAATAACTTTATTAGATCCATCAAGCTATTTTAAGTTTTAGAGTCTGATATTGAAGGAGGGTCGATTTCATCAGAATTTTGGTTTGATGAAATATGGAGGTATCTGCCTCCATTATTCTACTATTGTAAAAAGTAAAGTTGTGATTAATCGGCAAATATGAGTAAATGCATATTGCCAAACTATATATGAAGCAGTCATGTTTTAATGGCAGACAACACGAGATATGACCTTCGATTCTTGTATAAATACGCCTTAAGCGTTCCAAATTTTATACTGAATATAGGGTTTTTCGCCGCCGCTGCTTCTATTGCATTTACATACAGAAGAGGAGGTAAAAATTTCCCCCATATTTCCATCCCTTTCCATTTCTTTCCATTACAATTAGTTTTTTGATCTTCGTATTGAAATAACTGGTCATCTATTTTATGGCTTCTATTTTTGGATTAAAGCATTCAAGCACGGGATCTTGTAATCGGAGATTTCGTTCACTTATTACCAAGAGGTTTCTTTAAATTCTCAATATTAATTTCTTGCACTCGACTGTAATAATAGATCTATGTAATATTAACATTGCTACTGTGCATCTTAGTTAGATCTGGCAATTCATGATGTCGCGTTTATTTTGTATCATCTTTTCATGTTTTCTGTTATCCATTCTGTGCCCTTTCATAATCTCCTTCCTCTTTATTCATGTTTGATATTGTCTTGTTTTGATCTTGCTATCATGATCTCTTGTTGAGGATTGTCTGTGTCTTTAACTTAATTTCTGGTTTGGGATGTTTATTTGACTGTTACGAAGCCAACTTAGTCGAATTCATGTCTAGTTTGTCATGTACTAGTTCTTGCTATCGTGCCTGCACAAAAAGGCCAACTTAGTACCCAAATAATGCACAATTCATGCACGATTCGCGCCGTCTAATGTTATAATAAACTTAATTAGTACCCAATGAAGCACAATCCATACCCAATTCATGCACATTAATGCACAATTCATGCACAATTCGCGCTGTCTAATGTGTTTTTTTCCAGTTGAAATGTCACTGTATTATTGCCTCCATCCTTACATTCATTACATGGGTATGTATTTAAGCCATGTTAGATTGTTGAGATTTTGACCTTGCAATCTATCCTTTTAGGCCGTTATTTGAAAAATGAAACAAGCGAAAATGGAAGAAGGAAATGGGGTCGATCACTTTGCTTGCATCCCGGAGGAACTACTCTTGTTGATATTAAGCCGGATTGATGACCTAAAGCATCTGTGCAGATACTCCCTTGTCTCGAAGCGTTTTGCTTTGGCTATTTATGAATTGAGATCTGTTCATTTGACTCTTCCAAGTACAATACGGTCTACCGAATCAGCAGATGAAATCTGTGAACTTCTCCCTAAGCTGGCAGGCTTTACCAGAGAAGAAATGATTGAGTTCATCAAGTCCTCACTGATTAAGGAGTTGGGGTTCTTCTCATTCCTTCGGAACTTCAGGGAACTCAGATCTATTTCGTTGGACTTGACATGTCCTCGTAGCATCTGCAGTTCCTCATATTGGAAAGTGAGGGTGAAATTCAGCAATGGTGGAGCCTTGGTGGATCTTTTTCTGGAACTACCAGCTTATGTTTCCGGGCAGGCTTCTTCATCTTCATCTGACGAGGCTTATTCATCTGATGAGACTTCTTCATCTGATGAGTCTTCATCCGATGACGACGTTGCACCAGCAGACGAAGGAATGCGCAACAACACATTGTTTCTCTTTAGATGTTGCAGTATTTGGTTACTTGTGCTATGTTTGCTCATCAAATATAACCCTTCGCTTGTGAGTGTCACCATCACAAATCGCAAGAAAGCAGGGAGAGTATTTGTGAGCAATGTAAATCTTCTTGCACGGAGAAACAAGTTGAAAGAAGCACAACTAGGCTCATTGGATCAGACAATTGCTTGGATGTGCGACTCGAAAATCCTGGAATCAGGATACATGGTGAAAGTAGTGAATTATGGGACCTTGGATGAACTAGATCATGATTCCGGCATGTTAGATGTCGGTGATGTAGTGACTTGGGAGTATACTGGGGACGAAAAGGACTTACGAGATCTGTTGTTGGAGTTTGTAGGTAAATATAAAGAATCATTTCCTTAAAACTGATCCAAGTTTAACTATGCCGGCATCAAAATGACTCTTCTCTCGTTTAGTTTAATGTTAATGTTAATTTGGGACTAAGTTTGATATTTATCTTCATCTAGGAATGTTTCTATCTTGGTTTTGTACATTGCTTTCTATTTTCAGATGGATGTTTCATGTTTGTATAATAATATCTCTATCGTGCTTTTGCACTATTTTCGCACTATTTTGCACTATTTGCACAGTTTTAGCACTATTTTCATTCTTATTTCGTACTATTTTTGCACTAATTTGGCACCATTTTACTCTTTTATTTTATGACTTTTTTGTCATTTTAATCTTTATATTTTATTTTTCTCTCTGATTCCTTGTGTCTTCCCCCATTTTCCCTCTCATCTCTCGCTATTTTCCATTTTTCTTAATTTCATTTATTTCAAAGTACAAATATTCTATGTACTCATAACAATAACTTTAATTTGATATACATTAGTTTTAAATAATTTAGTAATAAAAGATTATAAATATTGAAAACATGTTAATTAAAGACAGTTTTATATAAAAATGGTGTATTTAATGGGGGACGAGGACTCATACGTTGCACAAACAGACCAAGACACATTGTCTCTCTTTGGTTACTTGTGCTATGTGTGAATGTAAAATGTGATTAGGAAGGATTTAATTATAATGTTAGCATAAATTGGTCATATTTTCATTTTGCTGGCTGATTCAGTTTTTTTTTAAACCAAGTATATATGATAATAATTGCATGAAAATGATTATTTTAAGTTGGCTTGAAAATTTTAAATATAAGCATAATCTGAATTGTCTGTAATGGACAATCTTCACTTCCTTATATGCGGATCAGGGAGGTGTTTGCGCGCCTCTGCTGCATAATTCCCTCGGCTGCTTCAGCGAGTGATGGGTGGTTGTGGTGGCGGTGTTGGCCACGTTGTCTGTGTTGGCACTTGTTGAAGGTGGTTTGTGGTGGTGGTGCATTCGGAACAACACTAAGTACTGCGACACGGGAATTTCCTCGTTGTTGACATCGAGATGAAGTCAGCTGGTTTTAGTATATGGGCAGTTCAAGTATTTTTTGTTAGAAATGATTATCTTATTGTTAGACATAAGCCATTGTTTAAGGGACATAAATAGCCACATGACTTACTTGAAACCTTAGACACGGACACAACTCCTATAACACATGTACACAAAAATGTAGATTAATATAATGAAATAAAGTGAGATAACATTCTCAAATCCAAAACTCTCTGGCGAGAAAAAGCTAGGAGTGAAAATCATAGCATGAGTAAAGTAATGCTCTCCAGCTGCATCCTTACACATATCAACTGGTTGAATAGTTCTTGTCTTGTTGGAATGGTAGATGAGCTTCTTCTCGTCCAGCAACATAAAAATGTCTCCTTTTTTGAAAGCTTTGATGGGATGAAAAAATGGCAATTTAATCTGATCAAAATAAATAGTACTAAACCTATATTCTATAGTCCAAGATTCTTCGACTTGGTACTTCTTCATTAATTAGATGACAATTTCATTGCCACCCATGTGCAATAGCTAAAACAAAGGTAGTCCCTCCAAACAAACAACTCCCTAGTTCGGTTGATATTAAGCGAGCTAGGACGGGTGGGGTTTTGATTTTGGAAAGATGAAATTTGACGAAATCATCGGACTGGGCCATGCTTTGCAAACGCACTTGCTGATTGCACGGCTTTGGAGAGAGAGCCGTGAGAGGACGCCGGTCGTGATTTCTGGTGGTAGATTCGTGAAGCAAACTCCCTACATCAAAGAAGAAGAATTAGGGCTTTTAATGATCACTTATTTAATTTTCAAGTAGATTTTTAATTTAAATTGTTATATATGTGAAAATGCCAAGTTTATTTTAATATTGTTAATTAGTGCAGCCCAATGACATCACCTAGCCCAGCCCATGCAGTCCAAATCCAAACTACAGCTATTTTATTGAAATTTTTTATTGAATTTTGTTTGAAAGTGTTAAATATTGGATTTAATCTAAACCTAATATTATATTCTTAATAATTGGTACTTGGTTGGTTTTGATTTTGATTGGGATTGTGATTTTTATTCAAAGTGTTCCACCACCACTATATATTTATTTATTTATTTTTATCTAAATCCTAATTATAGTTATCAAATTTGAAAATGAGAGTATGATTTCCAAATTCTTCTGGTTTTCTCAATAATTAAACTTTTAGAGTGAACTTTAGAATTAGTCCATAATGCATTTTATTTTACCCTTCCGGGGTCTGAATTAGAAAAAATATCCCCAGAAAATATATATTAATAGACTTTCATGAGCATTAGATTTTACTTCCTCCGTCCTAAACAAATAGAATAGTTTTATTATTTTGGGTCATCCCCCAAAATTAGATAAAGTCTAAATATGAAAAGTTTTTAATTAATTACATACCACTAATAATGTGGATCCCACAATCCACCAACACTACTTACACTACCTTTTTCATTTGTTCTTTCTACTTTTTATCATCTATTTCTTACTTTGTCAATTGCACATTAAAATACATATCATATGCAAGTTTGTTTATTTTTTGAGGACCCTCGGAGTATTACAATTAGTAATTAGGATAGTATAAATTTTCTTCTATAATCAAGTTATTATTATTATTTAGTAGATTTAAAATTTCTGGCTACATTAGTTCTTTTTGCTTAGAAAACTGATGATTTGGATAGCTATGTATTAACTATAATCTACCAAGCATCTGCTCTTGAAGGATACATTCCTCCTAGTATCTGGAAATGCAAAAAACTTGAGATCTTGGGGTTAAGTTTCAACGATCTCAGTGGCAATATCATCCGTGCAATTGGAAATATGAGCATGCTTCAAAAGTTGTACATGGATCATAATCATTTCACAGGTATTATCATCACTATGGAAATTTGCACGATCGTTAAAGTTCGTGATTTATCCGACCAACTTTAAAGGTAGTGAGAAATATCGAATTTCGGCAATTGTTCATGGTATTTCTGACCAATTACCATTTCATTTATTGACTGTTACCAGCCACCTCTTTTATGTCAATAAATTTTTAGGTGAATTACCACAAGAGATTGGCACTCTGCCAAAACTCGAGATTTTCACCGTGTTCGGTTGTTCATTAAATGGATCCATCCCATCTTCCATATTCAACATATCAACGTTGAGGGCTTTAGACCTTACATATAATGAGTTTTCTGGTACTCTTCCATCATATTTAGGGAATTCACTAGTCAATCTTGAAGGGCTTTCTACGTCTTATAACAGACTCACTGGCCCAATTCCAACCTCTATCACCAGTGCTTCTAAACTTACCATCTTGCCAATGGCTGCCAACTCATTTAGTGGCTCTATACCCTACTTTCGTAAATTGAATCTCCTTGAGGGAATCTTCCTTTGGAGAAATAATTTGAGTGGAGCAGAATTCCCAACTCAGGAATTGACATTTCTCTCTTCGTTAACTAATTGTCGACATTGGCAGTACTTGGATATATATAGCAATCCACTTCACTTGGAAATTTTTCCTCTTCTTTAGAGATTTTTGAAGCATCATACTGCAACATTAAGCTGAGTGGTTTGCTATATTTGGGTTTGTCTAGAAATCAGCTGAGTGGACTCGTGCCACCAACAATTGGGAAACTGAAGGAACTCCAAAGACTAAATATTAGTGGCAATCAATTGGTAGGGTATATCCCTAATGATCTTTGCCGAACGAACCATTTGGGGGAGTTAAGCCTTGAAGAGAACTTGTTTGTGGGGCCAATACCAGAATGCTTGGGTGAAGTTAAATCTTTGAGAGTGATCAACTTAAGCTCCAACCAATTGAATTCAACCATCCCGTGGATTCTCACAGACCTTAAATATTTAAATTTGTCTACCAATTATTTTAGGGGTCAATTGTCACCTCAACTAGGAAACCTAAAGTTGATCAACTCTTTGGATTTGTCTTGTAATCAATTTTCAGGCTTATTCTTCAAGAGGAAGAATAGAAACTGTCGTGAATTGCTATAAAGGAAAGAACAATGCTTCAAAAGGGGAAAAAGAGAGATGTGCGTGGGATTTTGTGACAGAGGGAGAATAAATCAATGAAGCACCAGTTGATAGATCCTTGACCTATCGAGCATGAGCACCACGATTTGAACGAACAAATAGAGAAAAAGATAAACCCTAGTTGAACAAATAGAGAAAAAGATAAACCCTAGTTGAGGTGCTAGGGGTGGCGTTCACGCCGAGAACAGGAATGAGAATAACGTTTAGTTTATTTCTCAATGCTTTGATGCTAAACAATCTCCTATATTTATAGGAGAAAATACTTGAAATAATATTACATGAATAATTGAGAAATAATAGAAGATATGGAATATCTTAAATTGATATGCTAATCAATCTATCTTCCCTCCTATGCGGCTGATATAGTATCTAGGTTTTGCTTCCATGATGAGTTGGGCTTGAGAAGACTTCGGGCTGCCGCTGCGAGGGACGGCATAGAGCTGTGGTTGGCTGCACGCTGATGTCTTGGAAAGTAGAGACTCGTATCAGAGTTGAAGTCCCTATCATATTCCGACCTTAATTGACGGTTGCCAAAAATTAGATTTTCTTAACCTATCAAATAATTTTCTTAGCGGATCCGTTCCTCAGTCATTAGGAAATATTAAAGGTTTGATAACATTGGATTTATCTTTCAATAATTTATCTGGATCAATACCCAAGTCCTTAGAAGACCTTATCTTTCTTGAAAATTTTAATGTTTCTTACAACAAACTGAATGGAAAAATTCCAGATGGAGGTCATTTCCCTAACTTCAGTGCTGCGTCTTTTTTCCACAACTTAGCTCTTTGTGGTTCAATAGCATATCAAGTTCCACCATGCCGCAAAAATCATCATATATCATGGTCAAAGAAACTCACAGAAAAAGTTAGCACTGAATGCAGAAGAATTTCTTACAATAAACTTGAAAGAGGAACAAGTTCATTTAGTGAAACTAACCTACTTGGAAGAGGTAGCTTTGGTTCTGTATTCGAAGCAACACTTTCGAATGGGTTGAAAGTTGCAGTAAAAGTTTTCAACTTGGAACTACAAGGAGCAGCAAGGAGCTTTGATGTTGAAACTTCTATATTGAGCAGCATTCCACACAGAAATTTAGTTCGGATTATTGGATATTGTTGTAATATGAAGTTTAAAGCATTGATTTTCACATACATGCCAAGTGGGAGCTTGGATAAATGGTTGCAGTCCAACAATTATAGTCTGGATCTTATACAGAGGTTGAAAATAGCAATAGACGTTGCAGCCGCCTTGGAATATCGTCACCATGGCCATACATTCCCAATTGTTCACTGTGATATAAAGCCAAGCAATGTGTTGCTTGATCAAGACATGGTTGCCCATCTTGCTGATTTTGATATTTCCCAGCTTTTCGATGGAGGTGAAACTATCATTCAAACACAAACATTGGCAACCATCGGTTATGCAGCTCCAGGTATGCATGATGATGAGCTTACCAACTTAAACTTCATCATATATTAATATTTTACCTAATCCTAACAAAAATTTGAATGCATGTGATACTATTAGAGTTTGGAATGGAAGGGAAAGTGTCAATAAATGGAGATGTATATAGTTTTGGAATACTGCTGCTGGATGATATGTTCGGTGAAGAAAGAAGCTTAAAACAGTGGGTAAGTGAAGCATTAGAGCAAAATACCGCAACTCAAGTGATAGCATCTGCTTTGTTGTCAATGGAAGACCAACATTATGTTGAAAATGGTCTCTGCACATGCTATCGACATTTCCATTTTGCAATGAATAAAGAGGGTAATGAGCTAGAATGCTTTGATTGAAATTTCAGTCAGGAAAAACTTAATTACAAACTACTATTGCATCGGTTTATATCATATGTAAAAGAAGCTCCTAGAACACTAGCTAAAACCTAGCTCAACTACAGACAATATTGAATAACTGATTTTCTGCTTTTCATTAACTCATTAATGTACAAAGAACAGCTGTTTGCAGATGCTCATCAAGAGCCTTTGACCAAGCAATCTTTCCACGTCGGATAGGTGAGCTGAGAGCTCGTGGCTACATTGCATAATGTGTCTTCCTTTACCGTTGCTCTAGGATGACTCACATGCTCGGTCAGTTGCACTTCTTTCTTATCCAACGTGGACTCTGAGCTTTGGATGATCTCGCTAACACCTCCCCTCAATTCGATCGTCGACAAGGGACAAATATTCATCCAGTTGCGAAGGCGCGAGAAGAATTGGTACCCCAACGGTTTAGTCAGCACATCTGCTATTTGATCTGTTGTAGGCACATACCTCAGCTCTATTTTCTTCGCTTTTACCTTATCTCTCACGAAGTGAACATCAAGCTCTATGTGCTTGGTTCGAGCATGCAATACAGGGTTGCTTGCAAGAGATATGGTACTCACATTATCAATCCAGATCACTGGTGTCTCTCGAAGTGTCACTCCCAACTCCTCAAGGAGATATGTTATCCAGCTTATCTCACAAGTGGCTTGAGCCAAGCTTCGATATTCGGCCTCTGTACTCGATCTTGACACCACAGGTTGCTTTTTTGAACACTATAACACAAGATTCTTGCCAAAATACACACAATACCCTGTAACCGACCTCCTATCATCAAGGTCCGCTGCCCAATCAGAATCTGAAAACGCTATGAGCTTAAAGTCAGACTTCTGAACATGTATTCCATAATCATGCGATCCAGATAAATATCTGAGAATTCTTTTCACCGCTTTCCAGTGTGTATCTAAGGGAGAAGCCATGAACTGACTCACCTTGTTGACACTGAAACTAATCTCAGGGCGAGTTATAGTAGCATACTGTAGGGCTCCTACTTTGCTTCTATACAGTTTTCCATCAATGAATGGATCTCCTTCACCTTTTGAGAGTTTGAGGTTAGTTAACATAGGTGTTGGATAAGGTTTGCAGTCAAGCATTTGCACTTTATTAAGGAGCTCTTTGATATAACCTCCCTGGCTCAAATGTAAGCCTTGAGCAGTGCGATTCACCTCAACTCCTAGAAAGTGTTTCACCTCCCCTAGATCCTTCAATGAAAACTGCTCGCTCAACTGAGAAATGACTTTCTTGATGGTAGAAGAGCATGAACCAGTGATGAGCATGTCATCAACATAGATGAGAAGATAAGTGACTTCCTTGCCAGAAACTCTGAAAAACAAAGAAGTATCAGCCCTTGACTGATTGAATCCCAAGGCAAGAAGAGCTGACTGGATGGTAATGAACCATGATCTGGAAGCTTGTTGTAAACCGTAGATAGCCTTGTTCAGTTTGCAAACAAGAGTTGGATCACCTTGCTCAAAACCAATTGGTTGTCGCATATATATCTCTTCCTGTAAATCTCCATGGAGGAATGCATTGTTGACATCCAAATGAGTGATGCTCCAAGAGGAAGAAACAGCAATAGATAAGATCAACCGTATGGTTGTCGGCTTGACTACAGGACTGAAGGTTTCAGTAAAATCGAAACCAGGCTCTTGAGAAAAGCCTTGAGCTACTAACCTGGCCTCGTGCCTTACTACACTCCCATCAGCATGTTTTTTTAGTTTAAAAACCCAGTGTTTCCAATTAGATTCTTCCCAGGAGGCAGTCTTGTCAAGATCCAAGTTTTGTTTCTTAACAAAGCTAAGAACTCTTCAAGCATGGCAGTTTTCCAAAGTGGAATGAGAATGGCCTCTAGGGCTGATCTGGGAATGCAATGCAGTGAAACGCTGAAAGCTTTTGGTTTAAAGATCCCAGCTTTAGACCGAGTAACCATTTGATGAGATGGTTTGGAAGGAGGAGGATCAGGATCTTGTTGGGCTGGAGAAGATGGAGAGTTTGAGGAGGCAGACACATTGATGCCAGGAGAGTCAGGAGCAGGGCAGGCTGTAGCAGAAGATGATGTAGGTGGTGAAGTATCTGCAAAGACTTGTGAAGGATCATGAGGAGATGATGAGTGTGAAGTTGATGAAGGCACGGGTATGAAAGGAGAAAGAGTGGAAGTTATAGGAGCAGATGCTGGAAAAAGTGAAGTAGGAGAGGGTATTGTAGTTAAAGGAGGAGTTTTATGTGGAAAGAAAGATTCATCGAAGATCACATCACGAGTAATAATCACTTTTCCAGTAGGAAGAAGAGTCTTGTATCCTTTGTGAGAAGTGCTATACCCAAGAAAAGTAGAGGGAGAGGATCTGAAGTCTAGCTTATGCTTAGAATATGGTCTGGTAAATGGATAACATAGCCACCCAAATGTTTTGAGTTCTAGATAATTGGGTTTACATTTGTACAGCAACTCAAAAGGAGAAAGAAAGTTTAATGTGGCAGTAGGAAGTCTATTAATGAGGAAAGAGGCTGTGACAAATGCATCATCCCAAAAGCATTGAGCTAGACCAGATTGTGCTAAAAGAGCTAGTCCCATTTCAATGATGTGTCTATGTTTCCGTTCAGCCAACCCATTTTGCTGAGGAGTGTAAGGACATGAGACTCTATGAAGGATACCAGACTCTTGTAAAAAGGTAGATAGCCCCTGATACTCACCACCCCAATCACTTTGTAGAGCTTTGACTTTAAAATTGAATTGGTTTTCAGCCATGGCTTTGAATTGTCTAAATGCAGTGTTAACCTCACTCTTGCTTTTAAGAAGATATAACCAAGTAAACCTAGTGAAGTGATCAACAAAGGTAACATAATATCTGAATCCATTTCTAGAAGTAATGGGTGATGGTCCCCACAAATCACTGTGCACCAATTCAAGAGGAAAAGAGTGTTGAGAAACAGAATCAGTGTAAGGTAGTCTATGACTTTTGGAGACAGCACAAGGATCAAAAGAGTGGAATTTTTATTTGATGAAAATGATATATTACAATGTTCAAGAGCTTTCTTAACCATGTCTAAAGCACAATGACCAAGTCGTTTATGCCACAAATCTAGACTAGAAGAAGCTGAAACGGAATTGGAAAGAGCTGGATGAACAACAGAATTCAAGCATGATGAACTAGAAACAGGAACACTGATCTTGCTCTTATTTGAGGTGACTGAACTGGAAAGGCTGGATTTCTTGAAGCTTGGAAGTGATGAAGATTTATGCAGAAGGAAGCGGTACAGACCATGGTCAAGTGTGCCTTTGAGGATGGTTTCCTTGGACACCTGATCTTTCACAAAACAGTAGGAAGGATGGAATTCAAAAAAGACATTATTATCTCTAGCAAATTGAGATACACTTAAAAGATTTTTGGAAATATTAGGAACATGGAGAAGATTATATAGATAAAGAGTTCTAGAGGAGGAATCAGTAGCAGATTTAAAGGAAGAATCACCAATGTGTGCTATACTTATACCATTTCCATCACCAAGGTGGAGAAGGTTACCTCCATTGTATTCGGTTGCCACATTCAAGTTTAAGAAGTCATTTGAGATGTGGTTTGTTGCACCAGAGTCGGGGTACCACGAAGTGGTTGAATTATCAACACTGAACTCGGATGGTGGATGAGCAGGATGGTAGTTGTGTTGCGGCCTAGTCTGCACAATGTGGGCAGAGGGGGGGTGATAGTTGCTGCCATGAGTTGATTGAGCAGGTCTTGCTTGAGGAGCAGTGGGCAGCACAAAATCTTGTTCAAAACGATGCCAGCATTTTCCTGCAACATGGCCTGGTTTTTGGCACAGCTGACAAATCAGTTTAGGGCCACCAGCTGATCTTCCCCCTCGTGCTCCTCTTCCACCTCTTCCTCTGAAGTTGTAGGACCTTCCTCCATCACCGTGATGGTTAAATGATCTGTTTCCCTCTTCTCTGTAAGATGATTCCTTTCTCTGACCAACAGATTGTGCTAAATTCACAGAGGGAAGAGAGCCATCGCTGTTAATGGAGCTCGTGCTTCCACCTTCCAGCATGGTCTCAAAGCTCGTCAATATAGAAGAGGCTTCCTGAAGAGAGCATGGTTCTGCTCTCGAAGTAATAGCCACAATAACAGGGTGATACTCAGTACCTAGACCTGAGAGAATGTGCATAATATGGTCCTCTTGTAGGATCCTGCAGCCTGCTGATCCCAGTAGATCACAGTAATTCTTGATTTTGTTGAGATAGGCTCTCATAGGTAACCCATCTTTCTTGGCTGTCTGAAGCTGAAACTTATACTGCATAACCTTTGCCTTAGATTTGCTAGCAAAGCTTGCTTCCAAAGCTTCCCAGATATCTTGACTCGAGCTCAGCCCCACTACTATCACCATAGTACTTTCTGAAAGAGAGGACTGGAGCCAATGAGACAAACGTTGGTCCTGTCTTGTCCAGCTGATGAAATCTGGGTTCGCTCTAGTTTCTTCCGAACCTGCTTGAGTTACCATTCGAGGGGGAGGTGGATCTTCTCCAGTAAGAAAACCCTCCAAACCATATCCTCGAACAGAAGCTAGCACATGTTGCTTCCAAATGAGATAGTTATCCTCACTTAACTTAATAAGCATAGGATGATTTTGTGGAAAGATTTGATATGGTGCAACATAGGATCCAGTGCCTTGTTGCCCAATAGTCTCTGAGATGTCACTTTCAGCCATGGATTAAAGATAAAGGTAGGTGAAAATGGCAAGGGAAAGAAAATAGGATAAAAGGAGAGAGGGGAGCCTAGGATCAGATCCTAGGCTCTGATACCATGTTGAAAATGGTCTCTGCACATGCTATCGACATTTCCATTTTGCAATGAATAAAGAGGGTAATGAGCTAGAATGCTTTGATTGAAATTTCAGTCAGGAAAAACTTAATTACAAACTACTATTGCATCGGTTTATATCATATGTAAAAGAAGCTCCTAGAACACTAGCTAAAACCTAGCTCAACTACAGACAATATTGAATAACTGATTTTCTGCTTTTCATTAACTCATTAATGTACAAAGAACAGCTGTTTGCAGATGCTCATCAAGAGCCTTTGACCAAGCAATCTTTCCACGTCGGATAGGTGAGCTGAGAGCTCGTGGCTACATTGCATAATGTGTCTTCCTTTACCGTTGCTCTAGGATGACTCACATGCTCGGTCAGTTGCACTTCTTTCTTATCCAACGTGGACTCTGAGCTTTGGATGATCTCGCTAACACATTACTCTGCCAAGGAGAAATGCATCATATCAACATTTGAATTGGCAATGAAATGTTTAGCTGTTTCAACAGACGAAAGGATCAATATGATTGAAGCAGCAGCTGCTCTGCACAAGATTTATGCAACTTTTGTAGCAGGAACTCAATGGCGTTGTCTGTGAAAATTTCCCGCCAAATCTCCACCTCATTCAGCGTCATTCTGTAGCCGCAATCAGCCCATGCCTTCACCGGTGATTCGCCTACCTCTAGGCTCTGGCCACATGCCACGCCGAGAGGTAGATCTTCATCCTTTTGGTGATTCGATTTGAATTTGTGTTGTACTACCTCCGTCCCCCAAAATTTGCTACACTTTGACCCGACACGGGTTTTAAGAAATGTAATGGAAAATGAGTTGAAAAAGTTGGTGGGATGTGGGTCCTACTTTTAAAGTATTAGTTTTATAATAAAATGTGAGTAGGAATGAGTTAGTGGAATATGATTCGAGGAATAAAATATGGACTTTTTTTAGTTTTGACATTGAAACAAAATATTTTAACATTTTCTCTTACCCTCATACGGGAGATATGTCGGGGAGTTTATCTATTTTAAGGGACTGCCTATGTTATTCTTACTATGCATGCAATAATGAAATTGTCATCTGGATGATAAAGGAATACCAAGTCGATGAATCTTGGACCATAGAGTACAAGATGAGCACTGCTTGTTTAGATTTATCTAATTTTGATATGCGATATATACATGTCGCTGCAATTAAACTTTTTAAAGATGGTGATGTTTTGATGATGCTAGACCATTCTATTTTAGTCTACTACTCCAACAAAACAAGAACTCTCCGACGAGTCAATATGTTGAAGGATGCAGACGCTAAGAGGGGTTATGCCCTGATTTTCAATCCTAGCCTTCTCTCACTGAAGAGTTTGGGATTCGAGAATGTGATCTCGTCCATAATCTTAGTCTATATTTATGTGTTTTTGTCGAATGTTTGTTTGTCTTTTAGTATTGGGGTTTTGGCCTTGTCGTGTCGAATCGCAATTGTAGTTTAAAGTTTTCATTCGAATGAATTGTATGGAGCAGTAAACTTAGGTATGCTCTCTTGTGAAGTATTCTTTTAAAGTACTATTTTAAACTGTTGACTTCGATATGTAGATGACTAGTTAACTATACTATACCATCTTTTGTGATGTTCACAGCCCTTGGCAATTGCTTCTGTGACTGGATGTATGCAACAAGGGTATGTGGAGATGCTGAATGCCACAATTTGATATCCCCTACAAAGCTCAGTTGCAATGGTGGTGATGGGAAGGAACTCTCTACCATCCAGTCTCTGAACTTTGTAAGAAATTCAAAATTGTCAATGTTGTGATTGAAATCCGGAGAATGACTCTTGATGACTAGTTAGCTATACATCTCTTGTGAGGAACACAGCCTGCTGTGAATGGTTCTTGGTGTGAAGGGCATTTGGAGGTGCAGAAGGCTCAAAATCTATTGTCTCAGTAGCAATGGTAAAGGGAAGGAACTGTCTTCCAATGTAACTCTTGCTGTTCAGACCCTAATTAGGTGTCTCCAATTTTCAGGCGAACTTTGTGCTCGTAATAGGCAAATATTTTTGTAGTGAATGTTCAAAAAATTGCAACTTACTCATCAATTGTTAGGTAACTTATAGATCTTGGTCATCCAATCGTTTCAAGCATGTTAACTAATCTTCTATATTGTATTTTCTATACGTAATTTTTCATGACATATGGTATCATTGTCATAATTGAGTATGGTATCCGCAAAGCTCATTCATAGAACGTGGGGCCTTTAAATGATTTTCCAGTAATATGATGTGATATATATGACAATTTTAATCGCAAAAACATCGTTAGCTTTAAGCTTTAATATTTCCGTTTTCATTATTTGCATACGAACGATAAGAATAAATAAATCCAAATCTACAACTAAGTATTGAGCATTGATCATTGAGCTATTACTTGGTGCAAGATGCTCGATCGTGCTCAATCAAGCGTTTAATCACCGAATGAACTTTGTGCGTTTTTTGATGCATTATGCTCGATTGTTTGTTTAGTCAATAATAATGTTTGTTTAGTCCTTAATATCGCAACTAGTGAATTCATTGCGATATTACACACATACTATTTGTTAAAATACTGGAATTATCAGACTTCTAATTTCATTTTTATAAGTAAATTATGCATATATGCTCACTAAAGAGCTTCGGATTCGAGAATGTGATCTTGTTTTAGTCCATAATATTAGTCTACATTTATGTGTTTTTGTCAAATGTTTGTTTGTCTTGTAGTATTCGGTTTGGCCTTGTCGTGTCGAATAGAAATTGTAGTTTAAAGTTTTCATTTGAATGAATTTATTGTGATATTATTTATGAAACTTCTAATTTATTTTTATGAGTATTATAAAACAAAACAGTAGGAATAATAAATGACGAAATCACTGTAGCAGAAGAATCCCTAATTCTTACTTATTTAGTACTCCACAAAATGAACGCCGCTGCTTCTTCTTATTCTTCTTCAACCATTAAAATGGAGCGTAATTTCTTCAGAAATCTGCCATCTGAAATCACCACCGAAATCCTCTCACGCCTCCCTCTCCGAAGCATTGCATTAAGCAAGTGCGTTTGCAAACGATGGCTCAATCTGCTCGATTCCGATGATTTTGAATTCAAAACCCCACCCGCCCTTGCTCTCTTCCAGCAAATGAACTCAATTCGGTGCTCAATTTTCGAAATTGAAGACGAAGATGAAACCGATGAGGAGAAGAGCCATGATCTTCACTACATTCCGCTCACCGATTTCGATATCCCTTACGAAAACTCAGAACCACTGGCAGGTATGGCTGCAAACGGGTTGCTTCTTCTATACTCACGGTTAGGGTGTCCTCAAATTCCGCTTTTTCTATGCAATCCGATCACTCGTCAATATATCGAGCTCTGGTGCCCTCATGTATACATCTTAGATGATGATGATGATGATGATGATGATGATGATGATGATGGTGTTTATGTGGTGTTCAGCATTGGATTTGGAATGAGCAAAATAAGCGGGCAATATAAGGTGGTCTGTATCATTGTGGACACCGACTCACATTACGTATACACCCTCGGAATAGGAACATGGAGGCGCGTTGAAGCCGGTGCTGCTTCTGGTCTCGGAATCTATTCAGCTGGTCACATTGTTTGTAATGGCAACATCCATTGGATAGGAGTATATCATTCGGCTAATATCTTACGGATTTGTGCTTTTGATCTTGAAAATGATAGTTTTAGCGTCTTCTCTCCTCCTCCTCCTCTTCCTGTAGGACGTAGGCGTCTAATCGGGAAGTTGTCGGCTTTGAGGGACTGCCTGTGTTATTCATACACATGGGAAGATGAAATTGTCATCTGGTGGATGAAGGAATACCAGGTCGAGGAATCTTGGACCATATTGTACAAGATAAGTAATAATGGTTTTGATTTTGATCGGGCTTCTGGTATTGCTTGGAATTACATGTTTGTTAAACTAATTAAAATTTTTAAAGATGGTGACGTTTTGATGCTACTGGAAAAAAAGCAGCTCATCTACTACACCAATAAGACAAGAACTATTCAACAAGTCGGTATGTTTAAGGATGCAGTTGCGAAGGATTACGACATTGTTAGTGCCGTGATTTTCACTCCTAGCCTTTTCTCACTCAAGAATTTCGGATTCGAGAATGTGATCTTGTTTTAGTTAGTCTACAATTGTGTGTTTGTGTGGAAGGTTTGTTTGTGGTGTAGTTTTTTGGTTATAAGTCTTCTTTGTCATTTACAGTACGGGTTTGGCCTTATCGTGTCGACCCGATACACACTACATATATTTGGGATGTTGTATGTAATATTAATTGTTGTCGCTACTGCACCAATAATATTTTTTTCAATTTTGGAATAAAGTGAACCAATTAGCCCCAAATTGTACCTTAAATGGTTAGTGGCTAATTTTGTTAATTACCTATGATATTGAGAGCCTTTCATGGGCTTTGTAGTATAATAACAGGTTTGGGATAACTCTTTATGATATCATTCTAAATGGCAATGTCAATCTACATCGTGTTCATGTTCATTTTTGATGTTATCTTATCATGTGTTGTTCGAGTTTGGCATTATCATGTCGTTGAGTTTATATATATTGTCGGATAGTATCTATAAATAAAAATGGACTTATTTTAGTGGACGTAACAAAAATGAACTACTGTGGCATTTGTTTATAATAATCTCATTCTTGTTCATGATGTTAATCTAGATTTTTCGTTGCCGTTATCCAATCGTGTAAACATGATATCATTTCGTCATCGTGTGTACAAAACATGTTCGTTTTATATGCTTTTTTTTTTAATTATTAAGTGGTGTTTATGGTTGATCTTATTATTATGAGTTGTTTCATGTCAGACTATTTTATAATAGTAATTAAAATAAATTATTTTTCAAGAATGAGGAACTGTATAAAGAAACACTTATGTTTGTGAACCTAGTGTTTAAAAATTTGATCGGCTTACAACTGGTTCAATGCATTGTTGAATACTTAAGTCGTCTTGAACCGAATAATTTGGCCTCTCAAATATAATTTTAGATTGTGGCTAACAGTATTTGATCTCTTACAAGAATGATTGGGTACTGAGCTGGATTAACATATCTGATGAGATCTTGGCAGAGAGGCCGGTTGCGATTTCCAGGTTGAAGAAGCGCGGGTTCATGCCTGGTTGCTGTGAATTGCAATTTGACGCAAATAATTATATGTAGAAATTAATTATTGTTTGCCACTGCCTCTCTTCTCCTTTCACCATTGATAGTAACAGAATTTGGTTTTGCAGAACAAACACTCTTTTTCCCACACATCTGCATTTTCAGTATACTATTGAAGTACCTGCTAACCGATTCTCTCGACTACGTGAAATTAGTTTTTATTGTACGATTCTTCTGATGTACATAAAATTGCAACTCAGTTTCAATTGTTAGTTTACTTATAGATCTTCCATATGTGTATTTATCCATACATAAATTTTCATGACATATGGTATCATTGTCCTAATTGAGTATGTAAATTTACCGCGATCGGCAAAGCTCATTCATAGAACATCATTAGCTATAAGCTTTAATGTTTCCATTTTCTTTATTTGCATACGAACGATAAGAATAAATAATTCCAAATTTACAACTAAGTAACTTTGAGAGGTCGAGTATGCTCAATCATCGAATTAACTTTGTGCGTTTTTTAATGCATTATGCTGGATTGTGTGCTTGCTTAGCATTTTGAGGTTGAGCATCGTGCTTACAAGCATTGCCCGGTTAAGCATAACGTAAGCAGCATTAGTGTCTACAGCGGCGACATGTTCGGGTTAGGCCCAAACAAGACATAAGGAGCTCAATTACCCATCATCTCGTCGCTTGCCTTTACCCTTTTGGCACCCTAAATTTTTCTGCTTTTTTCAGAATTTAAATAACGATGTCGCCTTAAAATTTAGAGTACAAAATATATCTTAACTTTGAAAATTAAAATAAAAAACAGTAGAAATTAAATTAATGAGAAGAAGACCTAATTCTATTATATGAAACATCTAATTACATTTTTAACAAAACAGTAAGAGTAATAAATGACGAAATCACTATAGCAGAAGAATCCCTAATTCTTATTTAGAACAGAATGTACGCCGCTGCTTCTTCTTATTCTTCTTCAACTATTCCATTTCAACCATTATAATGGAGCGTATTTTCTTCAGAAATCTGCCATCTGAAATCATCACCGAAATCCTCTCACGCCTCCCTCTCCGAAGCATTGCATTGAGCAAGTGCGTTTGCAAACGATGGCTCAATCTGCTCGATTCCGACGATTTCGAATTCAAAATCCCACCCGCTCTAGCTCTTTTGCAGCAGATGAGCTCAACTCGGTGCTCAATTTTCGAAATTGAAGACGAAGAAGAAGCCGATCTAGAAATCCGCGATCTTCACTACATTCAGCTCATACATTTCGAAATTAGAGACGAAAAATCAGAACCACTGGCAGGTATGGCTGCAAATGGATTGCTTCATATATACTCACAGTTAGGGAGTCCTCAAATTCCTCTTTTTATATGCAATCCAATCACTCGTCAATATATCGAGCTCTGGTGCCCTGAGGAATACATTTTAGATGATGACGATGACGATATGCTAAGTTTTGGATATGGAATGAGCTAAATTAGCGGGCAATATAAGGTGCTTGTAGATGTGGGATCCGATTCTTGTCGTCATGTATACACCCTTAGAACAGGAACATGGAGGCGCGTTGAAGCCGGCGCTACTCCTCGTCTCGGATTCTATTCAGCTGGATACATTGTTTTTAATGGCATCCTTCATTGGATAGGAGGAGAACATGAATTGGCTCATACCTTATGGGTTATTGGTTTTGATCTTGAAACGAATGTTTTGACATCTTCTCTCCTCCGCTTCCTCCTGTAGATGGACGTGACTATGTAATCGGGGAGTTATCTGCTTTGATGGACTGCCTGTGTTATTCATACACATGGGAAGATGAAATTGTCATATGGTTGATGAAGGAATACCATGTCGAGGAGTCTTGGACCATATTGTACAAGATAGGTAGTAATGGTTTTGATTTAGATTGGCCTTCTGGTTTTGATTGGAATTATATGTGTGTTAAACCAATTAAACTTTTTAAAGATGGTGACGTTTTGATGCTGCTGTACGAAAAGTGGCTCATCTACTACTCCAACAAGACAAGAACTATTCAACAAGTCGGTATGTTTAAGGATGCAACTGCGAAGGATAAAGTTAGTGCCATGATTTTCACTCCTAGCCTTTTCTCCCTCAAGAATTTTGTATTCGAGAATGTGATCTCATTTTAGTTAGTCCACATTTGTGTGTTTGTGTGTGGAAGGTTTGTTTGTGGTGTATTTTTTGGGTTATAAGTCGTCTTTGTCATTTACTGTTCGGGTTTTGGCCTTATCATGTCGATCGACACCGGACACAATATACATCATTGCACGCTCAATATACTTCAATGATATGGAAAACAATTCACTATAATCAATATTTACTTCACTATAAAGCATATTTACTTTCCTATAGAGCATATTCAAATGTTTACCAAAAAATTTTTAAGGATCGTGTTTGTAACTATAAAGCAGTTTTACATCACTCTACATTAGAGTTACTACAATATATAGTATTTCAACTTCACGGTAAGTATATATTCACTATAAATGAACCAAAACATGTAATAAGTGAACTAAAGACTTGTAAGCAGTGAAACAAACACATATTGCTATGTTTATGATCCATGCTTATATTGCTCTGTTTTCATTTCAGAGAAGTAAAACGTACTTAGAGTGAAGTATTTCATGGTTAGAGTGAAGTGTTTGTGATGCATGCTTATAGTGCTCTGTTTTTTAATTTTAGTGAAGTACAACGTGCTTAGAGTGAATTATTTCATGATTAGAGTGAAGTGTTTGTGATGCATGCTTATAGTGCATTGTTTTTTATCTCAGTGAAGTAAAAACGTGCTTAGAGTAAAGTGTTTGTGATCCATGCTTATAGAGCATTGTTTTTTTTTATTTCAGTGAAGTAAAACGTGCAAAGAGTGAAGTATTTCATGGTTAGAGTGATGTTTTTGCGATGCATGCTTATAGTGCACTATTTTATAATTTCAGTGAAGTAAGCAGTAATATATACATATCAATTATGATGTTGGGCTTGTAAGCAGTAAAATGAACACATATAAAGTGATGTATGTATATTGTGCTTATAGTGAAGTATATTATGCATGTTTTATAATGTATAATGAGTATATAGTGATGTATGTTGTGCATATAGTGAAGTAAATTTTGCATGTCTTATAGTCTAATATTTTTTCATTTCTGTGAAGTATATTGAACATATAGTGATCCATATAATATTTATAGTGAAATGCTGTTTATATTGAATTAAATATGATGTTTGATATTTTAGTGAAGTACAATGAACTATTTCTATCTTAAAGTGAACCGTCTTTGATCATCTGATAATTCAATTCATGAGATGGTGAATTCAACTATTGTGATGAGATATTGAATTAGTAGATCTTGGAATCGACAATTGACGATGGAGAAAAGAGATGATATACAGATATAGTAGATTGCGAAATCCACAAGTGAGATGGAGAAATCAGCTCTTGTAATGAAGATTTTGCAATTAACAATGGACATTGCTGAGCGTAAGCGTAAACGATGAAGATTGCAACAAATCAGCATGAGTCTTGCTACGTCTTGTTGACGCGATGGAATTTCTCGAGGAAGAGAGGAGTTCTACTGTTGTTACAACGCAGCTCCAGATCGACGGTGTCGGAGACCTCTTAGTGGCTGGCGGTGATGGATGAGAGGGATATGAAGTTGCAGGAGGCGGAAGAGGAGCAGGAGGAGGCGAAGGCACGGGCATGGAGGTCTGCCGGTGCTGCGAGCGGTGGCGGAGCGGAGAAGGGTGTCGCCAAGTTTGATTTTGCGTGAGCAATTCTGGGTGAGATTGAATGATTCCACCATAAAATTTGGTTTCAAATAATGCCCTTATTCTTTTTGTTAATTAAATATGAAAGGTTTGTTGCCTTTATTTTTGGCCTTTGGATTGGCATATTGTATGGTTGAGATTTATTCTTTGTTATACACTTAAAATTAGTTAGACATTGATCACTCCTCTCATTCCATATACACAGTAACCTAATATTGCAAAATAAATTTCGACGCCGCCGTGTACTTTTAATAGGAAACATAAAATTCAATTCCAGGTTTTGTATTACTGGAATTAATAAAACAATCCAGAACAGAATATTCAACCAGATCCATAAAATACGAAAACTAAATTTTATGGATTTAATACACAATAAGAGCGTAAAACTTAATTCCCCTTTTCCAATTCTTAGAGAATCATCAATCGAGTGGCTCTGATACCATTTGTTGGAATAATTGAATGTACAATTACATAAAGCTCTCTATGATGATTAACCGAGAATAACGAAGAAGGAGTATAAACTATAGAGCGGAATCGTACATTGATCCATAACGAATTGAACGGCGGAATTACTTTGCAGGGCTATGGATCTTCCAAACGATCAGAGACATTCTTTGCAATAGTCCGCCGAGAGAATACAGACATATCGAATGTTCTTCTGAAGTCTGGGCCATAACCATAGCTTATATTTATATTAAATATAAACGCTTTTATTTTCTATTCGGTCCCTCGTCAAATAGAAAATCACTTCATGGTATCTACACTTATTTCCATAACAATGAAATATACTTTAGCCCAAACCTTAATCTTTATTGAATCACTTTAATTGGGCAACTGAAAGATAACCATACACATTAAATTAGTCATGCGGAAGCCCAAAATTCCAACAATATTCGGTTTGAAGCCACAACGAACCATCTCTTTGAACAGCCTTGCAGTCCACGAAACAATCAAAAGCACGTCGCGCCTCTCCCATATCCCCCATCTCAACATACATGTCCAGCATCGTCGTCCCCGAAAAAGCATCCTTCACTTCCATCATATCAAACGTCTTCCTCGTAAATTCAACGTGTCCCTCAAAACCAAGCTTCAGAATTAACCCCAAAACACTCATCCCCAATCCAAAATCCCCCAATTTGAAACACCCCTTCACCACAGAAGTAAGAGTAATATCGATAGGCAAAACACTAGCTAAAATAATTTCCTTAAACATCACCATTCCTCGAAAACTCAGCTGATTACGAACAAGCCCGCTAATCACCGCAGTCCTAAAAACACATCCGAAAACGGGTTCTTTTTAAAGTAATACTACTGAGTTACAAGATCTAGCATCTTCATACTGGAGCTTATGGATACCCCAATTGAAGAGCAACAGATTTTTCAGAGAGTTACCTGTAATATGGCTGCTTCAGAAGATGAAATAACAGAGCCTGGCATGCTTTCTTTCTGCTGACTTTATTAATCATATGTTATATCTTGCTCGAATTTGTAAGCTGAAGTTTCTACCTTTCAAACTGGTTGTAAAATCCGCAAAATATCTATTAGGATATTCGTGCTGGAATAGCTGAAGCAGAGTAGCTCAACATTTGGAAGAAAATGACCGTTGGAGGATTAGGTGTCGCTAGCCGTTGGAAGATATTTTGTGGCGGTTAGTTAGTTAGAGGTAAGCGAGTGTTAGCTGTGGTGAGCATGCGAATAAGCGTGAGTCTTAGTAGTTTTAGCTAGAGCATAAATACAGATTGTAGATAAATATCCTATGCTTTGTTTGGTATCTTTGTTTGTATATGTTTGGTTTATCAGTTTTTACAAGTCGAATGGAAACATTTAATTTCTTCTGTATCTGAGTGTGGCAGCTTCTCGAGTTGGAATTTAATATCGAATTTGTAAGGCGTTTATGTTAATTGATGCATGCAGGCTTGGGTTCATGTTCTTAATTATGAAGTAAGATTAGGGAAACTATTGTATATTTTTAGCGAATGTTGTTTATGAGGATACTATTTTACGAAATCTCCCAAGTGTATGTGTGCTGTTTATGAGTTTAGCTGTATCAAGTGCAGAGGTTTTAGCTAGTAATGGTGTATTTTGTATGAGTATGTGTATATATCTCACTCTGTATGAATCAGAACTGTGTAATCAAATAGTTTTTTGATATGATCATGTGCAACTAGAGATCCTGTGAGGAGTTAGAGAACGAATGATTACACTTTTTTCCATTTAAACTTTCTATTTGCTCCAGGGACTTGTTAGTTGAGTGCTCTTGTAGGTTCTTCAGTTCATGTGAAGGGCTTCGTAAGTTGCTCTGAGGAATTACATTCTTGGTGATTTATAAGTTATAACCTGGCCTTTGGTCAGAAGAGGAGAGGAATTACACTCTCACTCTTGATCACATCAGCAAATACTATTTCCTGATTTCACTAGAGGATGCTTATTCTTCTTCTTTCCTTGGAAACTTGGATGAGTTCATGACTAGCCACTCCTGTTTGGAGCAATAGTGCATTATTTCTTGTATTCTATTTCTGCATATATCTTTAGAAGTCATTTCGTTTTGACATTGACAGAGGACTTTGTGTTGGCATGAGATTTTGCTTTCCTTTTGGGGTTTCTTCATTGATTGTATATGTGAATGTTGTGATTTTTCCTTATTTATCTGCTTCATGCTGAATCAGCTGCCATTTGTTTATTTAATAACAGTGTGTATATGGGGGTGCACCAAAAGGGCCTCAGTTTAAAGACTTAGACAGAGGTGTTGATATTGTGGTGGCTACGCCTGATGAGCATAGTTTTCTTAAATATACAGCATAATTTTCTCCTGTTTGGCTGCATATCAATTCTGAATTAACTTGATTTTTGTCCTAATGTAACAGCATATTGAAGTTATTGATTATCTGAAGCATATATGTGGCACTCAATTCAACATCGTCTTCGTGTTCTCGCAGGTAAGGTTCTGGATCATTCGGTCACGACTCAAACGCTACTGGAAGCTTTCATCTGAAGAGCTTTCACGAGAGCATGATGGAATCTCCCTCAGCCGCCGCCGACTCCCTCCACCGCGCCACCAATCTCAGTCCATTCTCCCTCTTCTCCGTCCCTCGTGGCTCCGGCCTCACTCAGCTCCACAATGAGAGCAAGCAAACAACACTGACAGAAATATGAGCTCATATGTATGTTTATCAAATGCAAAAAAGATTGAAAACAAATTACATAAATGCATGTTTATTACCTCTTTTGCAGTCTAATGTTTACCAAATATGATCCACACGAAGGTCTAATTGCTCTCCATATAGATCCTCACGTTCTTCTACTATCTTTTTCGCTGACGCCACAGCTGCTTCACTGCACCTAATCAATGAAATCGATTTCAGCGTTGCTATTTCTCCAACTTCAGATGGGATTTCCTCGAGTTCGGATAAATGATCGAGACTAAGCTTGTGGAGAAGTGGAAAGTGGGAGCTGTCTGACACAATCCAATTTACTAGACCTTCACAATACGACAACTTAAGAAACTTGAGCTTCTGGAACTGGCCTTCAATTGTTTCCCATTTGCCGGTTCTGAAGACACCATTTCTTAATATGAGCTTCTCAAGAAGAGGTAACGAACCTATTTTAGGCAATGTGTCTTCCGACTTTGTGCCAGAAAGGTTTGCAACAACCAATTTCTTGATGGAGTTGGGAAAATTAATCCTCAGCAAAAAGTCACCAGTTTGCATAAAGGTGCAGCAATATAAGTTTTCCAATTTACTGAAGCATTGAAGATAGCTCAGGCAGCTTTCACCCTCCATTTCATCCGAATAGTATGTTAAATGCAATTTCTTCACATTGGGAATTCTTTTAACCACCTCCTCATTCAATAACAAATCCAAAACTCCTTTGAGTGTTTGCAGATTCTCCATAATGACAATGTCACTATCGTCACTAGGAGGATTTGGGAGAATCAATTCGTTCTCCACAAATTCAAGATGCCGAAGTTGATGCAGTTTCCAAATTTCATTTGGTACATGACAATATTTCAAATAAGATGAATAAATAATCAATGTCTGCAGATTCCAAAGGAGATCAATTGAACTAGAGAATCTGGACTCACTATGAGCACAAATAGCAAGGTACCGTGAGTTCACCAATTCAAGCACATTTTCTAGGAAATAAGCATTATTCTTATACAAATGCCCCCTAGAAACATCTGCCCTGAATGTCCTCAACAATCTAAGATCGCGAGATGGCAGAACTTTCTCATCATCACTTGCTCTTTTGTCATAATCACATATTATGGAACGAGTATGTGACAAAGATCCAAACAACCATCCTGTTTTAAGAACGACTCGACGTTCGCTAATGGCTGGTGGACCATCTGTTATGAAATAATAAATGGCCGGAGGACCATCTCTTATGAAATGGTAAAATCTTCCCCTTTCAGCTTCTTTTAAACACAAATCTCTCAACAAATCATGAATTTTACAAAACTTAACGTTTCCAGTAGACCCCAATTCATCAACTAAAACAAGATTTCGATCAACCAACTCCATAAAATACTCTCGTGCAAGTGTTTCCAAACATTTTCCACTCCTTGGTTTTAAAAATCCTTCAGAAACCCATAACTTCTCAAGCATTGACACACGAATACGGTAATCTTCCTTAAAAACACCCATATACAAAAAACATGGCTTTAAATAGTTCGGCAGAAAGATATAACTCATCCACAATATTTTCAAGCAAAATCCATCATTACTGTTAATAACAATTGAATTTAAATTTTGCTCTATACGCTCCCAACATTCTTTTGTGCGTTCAGATTTTGCCAAAAGACCTCCTATTGTAGCAATTGATAAAGGAAGTCCTTTACAATTTGCTACAACATTCTTTCCAATCTTCTCCAACTCAATTGGACAACTTTCTTTCCCGAACACGGTCTTACAAAATAAATCCCAACTACTAGCCTTATCTAGAAATTTCATGGCAACTATACAAGACTCGTTCAACTGAGAACTCAAGTCCGACAGCCTAGTTGTTACGATTATTCGACTCCCATTTTGGTTATCAGGAAAGAAAAATTTTATCTTCTCCCACACCTTTATGCTCCACATATCATCCATTATTATGAGATACCTCCTACCGAACAAAAACTGGTATAAATTTTGTCCCAATTTATCCTCACTCAAATCACTACTTGAATCTCGTCCACTTGCTCGAAAAAGAACTTCTCTAAGTGTTTCTCTAACATTATAAGTTTGAGAAATTGTAGTCCAAGCACGAATATTAAACCGTTCCTTAACAAGTGCATTCTCAAATAGATTCATGGCAAGAGTGGTCTTACCAATGCCACCCATCCCTGTGATGGGGATGATTTGGAGGTTGAGTTGATTTCCAGCGAGCTTATCTAGAACTTCAAAAAACACTTCTTCAGAGCCCACGATCACGTTTTCTTTCACAGTGGGAGAAGATGCCGACAAGGCAGCAACGGGCTTCTGCTTGGTCTGAGCTTCAACTGCAATGCTCTTCACCTCTTTGTTAATCAAATCCATTTCTTCTATCACTTTCTGTAGATTGTGATAGAATTCATGATCTGCAACGATTGTGGATCCACTGTGAATTTGATCCACAATATGGGATTCGATAACATCCTCAGCCGCGTAAACTGCATCAGCAATGCGACGCTCCAATGGATACGCTTTGTGGCTATCAGCAAAAGGGGAAATATAGCCATCAAGAAACTCCTGCAAGAAGGTAATGTTTTGAGTGAGAGTTTGAACTTGTTTTTCGTTGATAGAAATGGGAGGGGAAGGATGTTTCTCGAGGGTATCTATGATATTCATAAGAGAAACCAGAGCTCCATAAGCAGACATGATTAACAAGTGAATGAAAATAAGGTAACAACCAATCGTGTATTGGACGAAGAACGCGTGTGCAGCGTTCTTAAAATCAACAAAAGATGCTATATTTGTCGGATACACATGTACACTAATTTTTTATAGGTTAAAGTTACTTTAATTATTAGGTTAAAGTTACTTTAATTACTAGTCCAACTATTGATATGCGAACCTAGTGTGGCTAGCATTATAATTATAGGTTAAAGTTACTTTAATTATATGTGTGCACATGATAATGTTAGAAAATGATTCACCTAACATTTTATAATATCAATGTTATTCTAATATTATCATTTGTGATTTACCTAACATTTTTTTGAAATTCCTCCATAAAAGGCGTGCTCTCCCGGGTCACGTACCCCAGCGCGGAATGAGCTAAGAAATATTAAACGAAGCATCCTCTCCTTGCACCCCTGTTTGAAGACCATGCGGGTTGACCAGATGATGATGAAGCACAATTTATTTCGTAAGACGTTTTCCCTCCAATCGATAAATCGGAAGTTCAAGTGGAATCTTTAAGTCTTTAAAATCCCACCGCTAATATATTTCATACGTCCAAAAAGTAGTCTACTTTTTTCATTTTGGTCCGTCTCTTGAAATTAGTCAATTTCTTTTTCCGAAAACTTTTTCATCATAGATTACACTACCAACAATACTTTAATTATTTTCTCTTTATATGTCACAACTGTACTTTGCTATGGACAGCAAAGCCAGAAACCGTGACTAGGGGTGGGAAATAAGAAGAGGGGAACAGAAAGGGGATAACCAAGGACTGAATATTCACTTAGAAATGAAGGGGCAAACAATTTTGAAACTAATTCTTAATCACCATTGAATGGAATTCTTACTTCTCAATAAATAATTATTATAGTATAGGAGAACAGTCGATGTTATCTAGAACTTTAGTACGCAGCGGAATAAATACTATAGAGACATACTCCTTTGGGAGCCTCTACTTAAAATAAGAAGAAAATCATAAACTCTACCCCAGCATTCACCACCATCACCTCTCAACCTACACATTTAGAAATATATGCAGTGTTGAGTACAAAGATACTCGGTGAATAAATTGTCGAAATATACACATATACGTTAAAAATATTGTCATGCCGTCATAGTAATACTCGAGAGTTTTCTCTTAAAAGGCCCGAGCTTACTAAATTCTCTTTGAGCTAAAGTTCGACGGATCAGTCTAAGTTCTTTCTGTATTTCTGTCGTATCTGAACACCAAGTGCCGTGGAGATGGTGCCCTCCCACGGTCACCTACATCTTTCTCCACCCGCCCTCCACTACTTCATCTTTGTGTCGTGAAAGGTGGCCACCTTCCACGGTTATTTGTGTACACTAATCCGAGTAGGAACACCATCCTCACTCATACCAGAATTCGATTCTTAAGTTCCAACCAAACAAATAGGCTTCATACACATAAAACAAATCATATATGACAACACAACATCATTTGCAAAACTAAATATCACCTCAAAATATTTGACATTTTATCCATATTAGTAAGTAGGATAGAAAAGTTCACCTCGTGCGTTTAAAATCCTTAACTCGGATTTCCATACTCCGACTATAACTTGCTCGTCAATATAACCTTTTGAAAACAATAAAATATACTTATTCATACTCAAGAAAACATCTACTTTAAATGCATGCATCCTACATATGTTTTCGTTTTATTCTTCGTTGTTTCTTAGGGATATTATAAAATTCTTTTAGAGTAATTAAATTAGAGCTTTGCTAAGTACTTACTTTTTCTTTCAATTTTTACTTTTTCTTTCAATTTGTGTCATCTGGCGTCGGGCGTCCACAAAATCCTACGCCCTCGGCCCCATTACACTCATGGCTAAAGTCACAATTAATTACATCTTGGGATTTAATTAAGCGCGCTATCTAATCAATACTTTAATTTATTAATAAAAGTAATTAGAGTAAAGATCAAATTAGTAATATAAACAAAGGGATGTGATCAGATCAATGTCAAAAATCAATGCAAAGAAGATAGAATTAGTCAAATTGAGGAATTTCAAGTATAATGATTTCACTGACTCTTTAGTTATTCTAATTAGTTCTACGTTCATCCGACTCAAGTTTTACCACGATCTCTCCCTATCATGCATCAATACTCATGTCACAATTATTGTATGAACATATAAGATAAACCAATCAAAGCTATCACCGATCAAAGATTGACAATAATCAAGGTAACGGCCAATTAGTCGAACAAAAGTTTAAGAAAAATCAAGTGGAAACGAGTTCTGAACATTAAACATAAAAAGAACTACATAAAAGTCAAATACTATCAAACCTCAAAATTCTATTGTTTAGCATTCCATAGACAGATGAACTAAAACAATAATTAAAGTACGAGACATGAAATAAACAAACAAAACCCAAGGATGAATCTTGAAGTCTCCATGCTCCTCTTGCCTTGCTTCAATCTCCAAGAATGGTGATGGAATGATGGATGAAGGAATTAGGGTTGTAGAATGGAGAGGGAGGAGCCATGAAGGCTCCCCTTTTGGGGGTTATGGATGGGTTGGATTCTATGAATGAGGTTATGGGGTATATATAAGCTTGAGAAAGATTTAAATTTGGTACTCCCTCCGTTCCGGATAATTCGGGTCACTTTGACCGGGCACGGGTTTTAAGAATTGTAATGAAAAGTGGGTTGAAAAAGTTAGTGGAATGTGGGTCCTACCTTTATAAATTAATTTTATAATAAAATGTGAGCATGAATGAGTTAGTGGAATATGGGGCCCACTACCAAAAATGGTAAAAGTGAAGTGGGACAAATTATGTGGGACGGGCCGAAATGGAAAATTGGGACGAATTATCCGGGACGGAGGGAGTAATAAGTTTCCTCCAAGCATTAGGAAAAATGTAATTTTCGTTTCCCATAGTAGAAGGAAAAGATTTGGCTTCGTTATCACAATCATCTAATCTATTGATTCAAGGGTTGAGATTTGCTTTGATTCTTGACAGGATTTCATTTATTGACCATAGTGCAAATCCGCAATCTTGGCCTAGCAAAATTAATTAGATTCTGCCAAAGGCGGATTCGAAACACCTATGATCAACCAAAAAATAATTGCGTTATTAGTATTTTACAAATACATTAACTATTCACCTCACCGGTTTGGAAGAAAAATAAAATTTGGGTACTCAAATACTCCCTCCGTCCACGAATAGGAGTCCCGTATTTTTATTTTAGTCCGTCTGCGAATAGGAGTCCCGGTTCACTTTAACCATAAATGGTACTCCCTCCATCCCGCTTAAGATGACACGTTTTCTTTTTCTGTTTGTCCCAACTAAGATGACACATTTCCTTTTTAGTAACTTTCTTTCTTCAATTAATACACTCAACCACTTTTTCTCACTCCTATTAAAATACCCATCTTTCTTTATCTCTCTACTTTAATCAATAACTCCTAAAATCCCGTGTCGGCTAAGCAATGTGTCATCTTAGCCGGGACGAAGGAAGTAATAGGATCCCACATTCCAATAACTCATTCCACTCACATTTTATTTAAAACTAATATATATATAAGTGAGACCCTTATTCCACTAATTTTTTTCCACTTACTTTTTTTTAACATTTCTTAAATTTAGTGTCGCCCATGAACGAGACTCCTAATGACAAGACTCATAATGGCAGACGGAGGGAGTATATAATTAAAACGAAAGAATATTTAAAAGGTTATGAAAAGCCCCAAATCCATGTCTACCCTACTGTCTTCATCTTCTTCAGTGTGATTGAGTCCAAATATGAGTACATTAATGGAGTGTGATTTCTTCGGAGATCTACCGTCAGAAATCACCCCCAACGTCCTCTCACGTCTCTCCATCCGAAGCCTCTTAATCAGCAAGTCCGTGTCAGTCCGGGTTTGATTCTAAAACATTTCGTTTCCAAGCCGGATTTGTGGAAATCGTCGAAACAAGCTCTGCCCTTCTTCTTCATCTTCTTCATTCATGTAAGCGTCAGTGTGCTTGAATACAGGAATGGAGCGTGATTTCTTCGAATATTTACCATCAGAAATCACGATCAACATCCTCTCACGCCTCTCCATCCGAAGCCTCGCAATCAACAAGTTCGTTTACAAACCATGGCTCAATTTAATCGATTTCCACAAATCCGATATCATAAACCCCACCCGCCCTAGCCCTGTTGACAGAGAAGACGATGGATTCAACTTGGTGCACGATTTTCGAAATTGAAGATGAAGATGAGAAGAGCCATGATTTTCACCACATTCCGCTCATGGATTTGGAAATCCCTCACGGAAACAGAGCATCAATGCAAGGTATCACTGCTAATGGATTACTTCTTCTCTACCCACTATCAAATAAAGGTATTCCTGTTTATATATGCAATCTGATTGCTCGTGAATATACGGAGCTCTGTTTCCTGCGGACTACATCCCGGGTCATTGGTTGGAATTTGGATTCGGTGTGAGCAAAATAAGTGGGCGATATAAGGTCGTCTGCATCAATAACGGCACCAACTCTTGTTATGTATACACCTCGGAACAGGAACATGGAGGCGTGTTGAAGCCGGGGCTGCTCCTGGTTTCGACTTTTGTGGTCTAAGCGATGAATGTAATGGAAACATTTATTGGAGTGTGTATGATTTGTGTGGTGAAATGTGGATACACACACGAAAGTGAAATTGTCATATGGAAGATAAAGGAATACCAAGTTGAGGATTCTTGGACCATGGAGTACAAGTTGAGTTTTATGGGTTTTGATTTTAATTTGGATGATATGTATCTTTATTCGATTAAACATTTTAAAGATGGTGATATTTTGATGTTTCTGGCGGGACATGATCTCATCTACTACACCAGCAAGGCAAGAACTTTTCAACAAGTCGGTATGTTTAAGGATGGATCTGCAGCAGGTTTCTATTTCACCCATATTTTCACTCCTAGCCTTTTCTCACTCAAGAATTTCAGATTCGAGAATGTGATCTCGTTTTAGTTTATAATATTAGTCTACATTTGTGTTCAGATTCTAATGTTTGTCTATTGTGTAGTGTTCGGAATCTAAGGTTTGTTTGTCATGTAATGTTCGGGTTCTAAGGTTTCATTGTCGTGTAGTGTTCGTGTTTGGTCTTATCGTGTCCATCCCGACATACACCCTATGTGCTAGGCCTAGCTAGCATATATTTTGGATGTTGTCTATAATATTTTGTGTTTTGTCGTTATCTAGTCGTATTCGTGTAGAAGGCTTCTTTATCGTGTGTTCTATGTGTTCGGGTACACTAGGCCCGAATGATATGTCAATCCAGCATGTGTATATATTGTGGGTTGTTGCCTGAATCTCATTTTAGTTAATAGTATTAATCTACACTTTGCAACAGAGTCGTATAAATACATCAAATCACATTGTTATTGTGTTTGTTCGTGTTCGATAAAGTTGTCATCTGGTTGATGAAGGAATACTGAGTAACGGAATCTTGGACCGTGGAGTACCAGTTTAGTACTGATTGTGGTTT
Organism: Salvia hispanica; assembly: GCF_029641045.1. Classification (NCBI taxonomy): domain Eukaryota; kingdom Viridiplantae; phylum Streptophyta; class Magnoliopsida; order Lamiales; family Lamiaceae; genus Salvia; species Salvia hispanica. The sequence continues at coordinate 1,383,088 of NC_142697.1, forward strand.
TGGTTGTGGTTTCAGTTTTGATTTTTGAATCTTATGGATATTTGTCCCATCAAAGTTTTAGAAAATGGCGATGTTTTGGTGTTTATGTTTAGGAATTGCCTCGTTTGCTTCTCAAGCAAGACGAGAACTCTTCAATACCTCAGTATGCTTATGGATGGAACTTCAGATGATGGCATTGCCTCTGCCATGATCTTCACTCCTAGCCAGATCTTTGAGTATTGCCTGATATTCTTGGGTATCATGATACATCACCGAATAGCTTATTAGTCACAAATTGTCGGGATCATCCAGAAGCAGACATCTTCATCACAAATCATCATGGAGGCTAGTAACTATCACGTCTCATAACTCACAGGATCATAATTGCCATCATAATAATGAATATGACTTCAAAGTTTCCATTGATTAGGTGGGTAAATTCGACCCCATTGGCCATTACCCGTGAAACACTACATCCATCTCAGTTGGTGCCCAATTTGGCCATAAAAGAAGCTGTGAGAGCATACCTGGAGGTGCATGGCCGGGCCTATGAGATGGATTGAAGCTGTTCTGGGATCTTGTATTTGTTCATGTAAGTATATGTTGCGTCTCTCCAGCAGAATGAGGATGACAGATCCATAATTATTGTTGAGCACGTAAGAACATCCTAAGGTCTATTGAACAGTGTGTCCATTGCATAACATATATGCCTGATTTCATTAGTAGCAGATTAGAAGATCATATAGTCCATAATTTCATATGTATAGTCTCCAGAACCAAACTTGTACAGTGTTTATCACAGACTTTTGCTGGGAGACGAAAATCTTGTTTTGTATTCTTACTCTCAGATGGTCTTCTGTTTGTGGCTAAAGTTTGAACTGGAAATCTTGCATCTAATCTTGAATTTTGCCATTTTGATGTCTTTTCAATCTAGTTTGGCTGTTATTTATGGCTGCTCTCTAGCTAGCTCGACTTTGAGTTTAAGGCATTGGTTGGATACGAACTTGGAACTTTCAGGTGGAGCCACTCCTACATCCAGAAAGTTGTTCAATTCTGTTATCTGTCTCAATTTTGATCAGAAATATTCCATCTAATCTCGAATTAGGCTATTACATAAGCTATTATATGAGCCTACTTAATTTCATTAAAATTTGCGTGAGACCGTCTCATCATTATAAAACATGGTAAAATCCGGATCTAAGTCCATTTTTCTATGGAAATTTGTATGTTGTGGGTGATTGTAGTTACAAATGTCATTGAATATGAGTTTGGATATGTAACTTGGCATGTCTAAGTGAGACATACGCTAGAAATTTTCTGAGTTATTGGATCATAAGTTTTAATGTAAAATTTGTAAAGTAAGATAGAGGTAGAGAGAAAAAGTAATTAAAAAGTATTGTTAGTGGAGAACGGGTCTCACCTTGTTAGAAAGAAAAGACTTTCTAAAATTAGAAAATGCATATTCTTGTGGGATGGACTATAAAAGAAAGAGTGCATAACCTTATGGGACGGAGGGACTACGACTTAGTTTCCAACTTTAAATTAGTGTTACTACTTTCATCCACTACTCATAGTCTGGTTAGCTGATTATAAAAGTTCAATGCAAAACTTAGTAAAAAAAATCATTAGGCAGCTTAATTTCAGGATGATTTTGATTTTGGTCATATATACGAAGATAAATACTCCCTCCGTCCTCAAAGAGTATGGACTTTGGATTCGGCATGAGTTTTAATAAATAAGGGGAAAAGTAAGAGCGAGAAAGGATAGTGGAAATAATGTTAGTGAAGAGTGGAGTCCACATTATTATAATGGTCCATTATAAGTGTTAATGGTAATGGTTTAAGTTGCTAATAATATGATGTGTATGGGTAGTATGTGTATGGGTACAAGTTAATTTTTTTTGTAGTAATATTTCTAATTTTGGTTAAAATAATCAAAGTTTGGTTTGTGAATTAAGAATAAACTTATTATATACTCCCTCTGTTCCCAAGGTAGTTGGAGTATTTCTTTTGGGCACGGAACTTAAGAAATTGGTTTGTTTAAGGTTAAAGTAGAGAGAGTAAAGGAATAAAGTTTTTACCAAAATAGGAAATGACTCAACTAACTTGGAACAAACCAATTAAAAATACGACTCAATTATCTTGGGACAGAGGGAGTATATTATTACAAAATTGTACTCCATCCGTTCCATAGTAGTGAGGGCATTTTTTCCGGCACGAAGATTAAGAAAAATTGTGTTAAGCGAGTTAAATAAAAGAAGAATAAAGTAGGAAATGAAAAAGGTAGAGAAATGAAGAAAGAATAAAGTTAGAGAGAGTAAAGTAAGTGAGAAAAAATATGCTGACTTTTACTAAAGAAAATGACTCTACTATTGTGGGACGTACCAAAATAGCAAAATGTCTCTACTACTATAGAACAGAGGGAGTAGTAATACTATATTTTTGGCATAGAATATCATTCGATTTATTAATTAGGCATAGTATATTAGTTTAATATAGGTATATGTTTTGCTGATGTATATTCTTTTTTAATAATTGTGATAAATGTATATATATTTTTTTATACGCATGCATATATGTATTTTTCATAATGTCGGAAGCCGAAGATTTCGAGTTCGAATCCACCATCAGTCGAGCTTTAAATTTGTTTCATTTGCATATCAAAAAAATATAAACCAAAAGTAAAGTGGTCCTGTTGAAAATTACAAAAGCAAAATATTCGTATCAATTTCTTAAGATGGCAGCTTGCAGCAAGAATTGTTTCACTGTTGACTGTTGTGTACTTTTTACGGCAATCGCTCATTTCACTTTTATAAAGTCAATTAATATTCGATATTGACAATGCTATTGATAGGATGCTAGTCCTATCTCAGTCTCCGAGCACACGTATCAATGGAATTTTTGTGAACTAGAACCAAGAATCCAACCCTAACATGAGGCTAGGGTTTGAGAACGCCAAAGATAGAGAAAAAGTGCTTTTATTACTTTAATTCTCAATGACTCGATCTATGGGAATTCTACAATATATAGAATTCCCCCTACTTGATTCGGACTTACGATTCAGGAAAGAATCAAGAAGAAAACCCGAAAAGATTTGACTCTATCTTGAAAAGTAAATAGTTCCGTAAATAAGGAAATAAATAAAAAACAAATCAAAACAATTCAAAACAAATCTATTTCTAATGCTGGACGAAATAGTGATACTTCGCCGGACGAGGTGCATTCCTCGTTGGTCACTCCTTCACCGCGGTGCTCAGATCTCTGCCTCTCGCCTCCGGCTCCACGACCACGCTCTGCCCCGATGTATCAGGCTGCATGGGCTCATGCAGCTCCTTCTCGTCGTCTAGCCCAGCATTGTTGAGTAGGGTCGTATCAGATATGCATTTAATTAAACATGTTAAGACCAGGTTTTAATTAAACATGTTATACTGCGTTCCCCTTAGAATTAAGTTGATAATAAAAAGATTATGTGTGTCGTATATGAAGATATTTATATATGGTACAGTATAATCTTCACTAGAAGTCTAAAAATGCATTCTACCCCAATATTTCGTTACATGATATAAATATATAGATAACGAACACTACAAAATAAACAGTGTTTACCGAGCGCCAAAGTGCCCAATATAAGGCCAAAAGTGCTCGGAAAAATGGGAAATACCGAGCACTTTCCAAGCAATTCAAGTGCACGGTATTTGCTTCGTCGTTATCCGAGCAACGATAGTGCTCACCAAACTTGTAACAGCCCGCTCTCCTAGGGTACAATAAATGCGGCAACTGCTACCAAACGGACTCGAAGAAATGAACAAGGCTAGGGTTTCATTTAAAGAATTTTGACCAAAAGATTTAAAAGAACTATCACAGTATTTAAAAAAACAACTTAGCCTAAAAGCTTGAATGAGAAAGAGAAAGGGGTATCATAAATAACGATCAAATTCTCAAGAGTACGACATAATATTTAAGATAAAATCACAAGAAAAAGTTTAAGGCCTCAAATCGAAGGAAAGATGTAAATATTCAAAAACGACGAACTCTAAGGTGCATCAAAACTCAGCGAAAAACGACCAAGAGAAAGAATAGTCATGTATGAAGACACAACTACGCTTGAAGTTCATAACATCCATCTTAATTAATTATCATGCTCAACACCTGCCACCGCTCGTCGTCATTCAACCTGCACATAAGGAAAACACATGCAGGGCTGAGTATTTTGAAATACTCAGTGAGCTCATTGCCAAAACATTTTATAAGTTATGCCACCCTTACCAAGTGAACTCGAGTTTTACAATTTGTCAAATAAAATATCATCGAGTATCACAAAATATTTTCATAGATTGGCCAATCAAATAATCTCCCATTTTCTCATCAATTTCCACAATCACAATCTCAATCTTTCCATGGTTCGACGAAAGCGTGGCCACGTTTTTAGCCCACGAGACCGGCCGACTAGCTAGGACGGCTCCCGATCCCCTCGTGTACACAGCCTGGTAGGGTTTGCGGCCCATACTCAGACCCGAATTCGTATAATCATATTCATAGCCCTATAGCCTAATGGAGCGAACTCACAAACTAGGCATCAGGCACACAATCTCACAATAAAACAAACATAGGCATAGCATAGCAGTTAAACCACCCTTATAACTCCAATCAATATTTTTGACAAAAATAAAAGAGAGTTTTAAGAGTAAAGCCCACCTCGACTGCTTAAGTTTCAAGTAGTTTCGCTTTTCCGTTATCTGGCTTCGCAACCGAGGTTTCACCTTTTTATTCACATAGGCACATATTCACAAATCAGATTCAATCACAACTCTTAACTCATGCATGTCTCAACACTTTCCCTTTTTCCCATCGATTCTCTTATTATCACAAATCAAAGATCATGTTCCTCATATGACTTTCATTCACATCTCAATCCTAGTTCTAACATCAACATATATCACACAAGAATATTTAGCCATCAAGCACACCACACAACACAACACACACACACACACGACACACACTCACGCCACACTCACACACGCACGCACACACACACATGTTCCAAATTCCCTTTCCCTTTTCATCCCAATCTCACTCAAAGAAGATGCATGAGGGTTCAAGAAAACCGATTAATCGGTTGGAAAGGAGAAAAAGATGGAGAAGAAGAAAAGAACACTTATATATAAACAAAATACCTTTTTAGAGGAAAACGATCGGTAGAAACAAAGTAGAGACTTGGTTCTTCAAGAATTCTTGGATTAAACTTCAATTCTTCTCCAAAAGATAGCAAAATATTGGAGAGTAGAAGAAGAAAAATTTGAGAGAGTGAGAGGATGGGGGGGGGACAAAAATAATGGGGTTTAGGGTTAGGGGTTCTCTTATTTATAGTGCTCAACAAGATCTTTAGGTAATTAGAATAGAATATTTGGTAAGATCTTATTCTCCACAATTAATAAAATAAATATTATGAAGTAGGGAAGAAGAATTAACAAAAATAGACTCTAAGGCAATATTCCATGTAATTTTTTGAAAACTAGGCTTTTTAATTAGCCAAGATTTTGTTTTGGTATATTTTACGGAGTAGAATAAAATATCACGGAGCAAAATAAAAATTCTCCCCCATTGGCCTAGAAATAGGCGTGTATTTTGAGCCTAATTAAGGCATGGATTTTTTTGAATATTAATTAAAATAAGGTATGGTAAGGATCTCTTGAAGTATGGAAAGATTTGATAGAATATTTAAATTCTAGGTATGGAAAGAAATTAAATAAGAGGTCAAATAAAATAAAACAATTCCTTTCCTTCTACATGTGATTTTCGAAAATCACAAAGAAATAGTGCCTAGTATTTATGGAAATTTTCTCTAATATTCTCACTCACCCTTAATCAAGTAATTCATCTCATAAATTAATTAATCACATATGCCACATCATAATAGTCAACAAATTTGACTTTTCAAACTTCTCAATCAAATAAACTCATGTAATAAATTCACTTATCAAATAATTCACATCTTCCACGTCATCGATAATAAATTTTAGGGCTCTAAGGTTAGGGTTCTAAATTCCGGGATGTTACAAAACTGGTCAACACAACCTTGTGCGATCATTTCAAGCACCTTGTTGTGCTCGGAATACTTGTGCTGAATAATGCGAGCACCTACTTGTGTTTGGATGTTGCGAGCACTTTGCGTATGCTCGGAAATTCACGAGTACATGCATATGCTCGGAATTTTCGAGCCGATGATAACGAATTGTTACAATTGATCAAATTATTCATTAATATCTTCTACAAAAGTACACCGTGACAAAGCGAGGTGAGGTCAAATGGGTCAATAGGCCCTGCAGTCATCCCATAAAAGTCGAAAAAACTCCATTAAATTCAACTTTTGAAATTGTCATTGATCCCACAGTGCAACAATTGTATCAACAATTGTATCAATGTATGTATAGATAGAATTCATTTCAAAATAGACTAAAATAGAATTGCTCAACGTTCTTCACATTGTCCGGCCTCACAAGTTTCATTTTCCAAACTTCCCATTACTAGTATAAGTTACTTTATCCAATCTAGGACACATGTAGTTTATCCTTTTCTATATCTCTTTTTAGATATATTGACAGCCGGGATATGATAAGATAGTTCAAATTCATAATAATTATTCCAATTATAGGATCATTTTCTACAAACAGACAAGCCATGATCATTATTACTTGCCTTTTTTCTTTACAAAGATCTTTTTTTTTTCATTTTCTTTTACTCAAGCATCTAATTCGAGACAAAGTTAAGTGGCAATTGGATAAGGGAAAATTTATTCTATTTACTTGAGAAAGTGATATATCAAACGATAGGTTCATAAGCAGCTAGGGGTTCGATGATGTGCTACTCGACAATGGTTAGCACTTAACATAAAGAATAAAGTTAAATCAAGGCATATCATTGACTTTGACGATAAATTGCTGATGTTTGTTTTAATTGAACTCTATCAAATTCTATTGTTGAATTCACCATTAATAGAATTAATGGCCATCTAATCTGATTTAATAAAAAAAAGAGTTAGAGTTTAAACACAAAGTAAGCAAGAGTCTTCAACAAACAAACCTCTCATCAAAAATGAGAAAACAAACCCAAATAAAGACTAAATGCCCCTGAGGGTTGTGTTATATTGCTAATTTTTTAAGTTGCTAACTCTGCTAATTCATCAATACAGTGTATTAAAAACGTTGATGATATTAAAATGTCAACACATAATGTCAACACTTTATATTGAAATATGTCAACAAAATTATTTGTTGACATTTTTAATTCACTATGTTGATTAATATTTAGCAATGATCACACCCCACGGCCCTAATCTAACGAGCGAAAAATCAGAAGAGTAGTATCTCCAAAAAAGCACGGGAACAGTAGTATCTCCACAGAAGCAAAGGGTCGCACATACCCAATGCAAACAATAAAATTGTAAAAATAACACCAAAGAAAAGAGAAATGAAGCAACAAAAGACATGTTTTTAGCCTCCAAATCCAATCTAGTTTCGGATAGCTCAATTTTTCCGTCGATGAAATAACTGATAGTATCTTCTAATCTAATACTCTCTCCGTCCCAAAAAAATATGCACTTTTTAATTTTAGAAACTCTTTTTTCTATTAAGGTTGGATTCATTCTTCACTAACAATACTTTAATTATTTTTTCTCTCTACCTCTCTCTTACCTTACCAATTTTGCATTAAAACCCGTGTCAAACCCAAAGTGCATATTCTGGAAGTGGGGAGAGTATGATGTACGAACAATTGCAGATACGATAGTTCTATTGAAAACACACGTTGAGTTTAATTGCTTAATACTCCCTCCGTCCCACAACAGTTGAAAAAGTTTGTGGAATATGTGACCTATTTTTTTATATTGGTTTTATAATAAAATATAAGTGCACTGAATTAGTGGAATGTGAGACCTAATTATCATTCATGGTAAATGTGAAATGTGACTCTTATCGTGGGACAATTTAAAATGACAAAATGTGATTCTTATTGTTGTACGAAGAGAGTATATAATATAGGTTATTAAAAAAGGTTGATGCAAGTGTAAGGGCATGGTTGAAATCAAGCCCAATAATTATGTTATAGACCTCCAGGGTTCAATCCCCTTTAGTCTCAAATTTTAAACAAGCATTTTAAACATAAAAACCGGTTTTCGGTTCAACCGGTCTGACCGGCCGGTACCAGCGGTCCAAAGCGGCGTAACATACTAACGGTTTTTAAGGTCGAACCGGACCAGCTGCTAGTTCGCGGTCCGACCGGTCGAATCGGTCGGTCCAGTCTGATTTTTAAAACACTGGAGAGAACTTTGAATAAAGAATTAAAAATAATTTGATATTATGTGGCAATATATACTTTCCATAATATATTTTTTTTTATGTAACGTTAAAACAAAATGGAAGCTGTATCGTACAATCTTTATCTGTTACTAGACATGAATTTTGATAATATACTTCCTGTATCCCATTAAAAATGAAACGTTTTTCTTTTTTGGTTGTCCCATTAAAATTGAAACGTTTTCTAAAATAAAAATAATTTTATCTTTACTTTTTCATCTCTCTTACCTTACTATCTCTCTTCATTAACTCATAGAACAACACTACATAAAATCTTGTGCCGATTCTAAAATGTTTCATTTTAAGTGGGACGGAGGGAATATTTTTATTACGTACGTAAAATGATTTTTCACTATACTAGTTAATACTCCCTCCGTCTCATAAAAATATGAGCATATGATATGGCACGAAAGTTAAGACAAAATTGGTAAAGTACACCCTCTGTCCGCGAATAGGAGTCCCGTTTTTCTACGTTAGTCCGTCCGTGAATAGGAGTCCCGGTTAACTTTTACCATAAATGATAATAGGGTCTCACCTCCCACTAACTCATTCCACTCACATTTTATTTAAAACTAATATATACAAGTGAAACTCATATTCCATTAACATTTTTTCACCCATTTTTTTTAACATTTCTTAAAACTCGTGCCGTCAATAAATGGGACTCCTAATGGCGGACGGAGGAAGTAAGAGATAGACGGAAAAGAATAGTTAAAGTAGTAGTAATGGATAGTCAAACCCTCATTATTATTAGTATCTTTATAATAATATATAAGTTATAAATAACTTAATGTATAGGGCTAATAGTGATTTTTTTTTTTATCAATTATCACTACAAAGTACAAAGTACTCCATCTTATCAAATTAGCTACCCAGCGTTGATTCATTTTTTCAACTGTAGTGCCTTTCAAAGTTTTCATTTTGGATATACAAAAGTATAGTGTTTATGATATGGTAAGTCGAGGTCCAGTTCATACTCGGGACTCGTATCAAAGCTCATGAACTACCCAGAAAATACTTAAAAGTTAAAACTACTGTTATCAACCAACAATTGCAAAGCAGTTTCGTCAATACAGTATCTTTGCGCGTATGATTAAATGATTTATGTTCTGACAAAAAACTGATTTCTACCATTGTCCATCTTTATCCATATAAAGGCAACAAAGGGCCATGGTCCCTCGTCAACTTTAACTTTAAACATACCCTTTTCAGGGCAACTGCTTATATATTTTGTATTGTTTCATTTGTTAATTTGTTTGGTTTTATTATTTTCAAATTTGTCACGGAGTTATGTATTCTCTCCATTCCAAAAAGAATATGTACTTTGGATACGACATAAATTTTAATGCAAAATTAATATAGTATGAGAGAGGTGGAGAGAAAAAGTAAATAAAGTAATGTTAGTAGAAAATAATTCACATCCCATCAGTAAGAAAAGAGTTTCTAAAATTAGAAAATGCATATTCTCGTAAGATAGACGATAAAAGGAGAGAAGTTTCATGTTCGGTTCGTCCGCAAGTAGGAGCTCCTACTCATTTGTACTCTAAGGAGGTGTTTGGTAAGGGTAGATAAGGCAAGAAGTTAATTTATCAACTTTAAATGGGCATCTGATAGCTTAAATAAAATATAAGTGTGACCCGTGTTAAATAATCGGTCCGATCAAAGCAAGCATAAAATAATTATTTCATTATGACAAATAATCAAAGAAAGAAAAGATGTGATTGTGTATTTATCTACTCAAATTTTATGTTCTTGAAAATAATAACCCTTCCTCAAATTTTGATAGTCTATTCCCTCCCCCCCCCTCTCTCTCCAACTATTCCTCTCTCTCTACCCCGCTCTCCCTTCCCCCTCCACCCTACCCCTCTCTCTCTCTCTCCCCTCTCCCACCCCCCCTTACTGCGACTCTCCCCCCTGGGCCCCACCCCATCCATCCCATCCCTCTACTTCCATTCCCCCCCCCCTAAAAAAAAAACCAATCCCTCTCTTCCTTCCCCCTGCTGCTATTCCCCCATCTTTCCTTCTAAATGGTACTTCTACCGTCTTCGAAAATTTGTAACTTATTATTATTATTATTATTTTCGTTCTGTCTTTAAAAATTTGTTATCTTTCACTTTTATTATTTTTTGTAGTGAATCTTACGTTCCATCAACTCATTCTAATCATGCGGGAGAGAAATAGACTCGTATTAAAGAAGAAGGATTAATAACTTCTTATATTCTTAAATTCTTCAGGTGTAATTGCAATTGAAGAATAAAAAATAGAGTACTAACTTTTTAGTTCTATAGATGGGTAGATATTTCATACGCTTATTTAAAATATCAATAAATTTTGATTCGAAGACCTATCTTATATTTTTAAATAATTTTTTTAATTAATTGTAGCATACGTGATACTCCCTCTGTCCACGAATAAGAGTCCCGTTTTTCCATTTTTGTCCGTCCACGAATAAGAGTCCCGGTTCATAATTACCATAAATGGTAAAGAGATCTCACATTCCACTAACTCATTCCAGTCACATATCATTTAAAACTAATATATACAAGTGGGACCCTTGTTCCACTAACTTTCTTCTACCCACTTTTCTTAACATTTCCTAAAGCTCGCGCCATTTAGAAATGGGACTCTTAATCATGGACGGAGGGAGTATTATTTACATTGACTTTCATAGTGGAATTCTTTAATAAAAAAAATAACTAAAACAATTAGTAAAACAATTACTAACATATGTAAAGAGCCAAGAAAATGGGTACTCGATTCGTCGAGTTTGGATATCCGAAGTGAGTATTTGGGTACGCAAAATTTTATATCCAATTGGGTATCAGGTAGGTATTTCACAATGTTTTCGGATTTAGGTACCTGATTTTTTTCGGATCAAATACCCATAGGTACCCGTATTCCCAGCCCTCATACTACATACATACACATACATAGTAAATAGGAGTATTAGTAGTACTATTAACTGACGAGAGTCAATTATGGTAGTACCCAAACTCCACAATTCCACGAAACTTGTCGGAATATTATGTTGCTAAGCCTATAAAGTTACCCCACAACACAAAGCCCCTCGATCTACAATTAATATCCTACTCCTTGAAAAAAGAAAGCAAACATACTCCTACATCTTACAATACTCGTAATCGTTAATGACGACCACGGACGAGTCCTGGATGCAAAAGAAGCTCGAAGCGCCGATGCCATTGATCGGCATGTACGTCGCCGTCGCCTCACTCGCCTGCTCCCTCGCAATCGCCGCCGACCTCATCCACGCCATCCGGTCCCAGAAGCTCTGGTTCCCCTCCAACTACTTCTCCCTCAACGCCACCATCCTCGCTCTCCTCTCCGTCGCGCTCAAGCTCCCCGTCGACCTCACCACCAGCATGACCGCCGCCATCGACCGCCTCGCCAAGATCAGCAGCCTCGCCCTCACCTCCACCGCCGTCGCCAACTTCGTCCCCTCGCTCGGCTCCATGACCGACCGAGACATCCTGGTCAACGTCGCTGCGTTGACCATCCTGATCTTGACCGTCCTCGCCGACTTCTTCATACAGATCTCCGGAACGTGGTCGTGCCTCGGCCACCGCCTCCTCTTGCCCGAGGAGATCCTCGCCCTCGGCCTCATGCTCCTCCTCGTCCTCGTCCTCGTCTCCACGGCCGCCATGGCGCCCACCGCGAAAAAATGCCTCGAGACGAAATATCAGGAGAATCACAACCGATCCGCGAGCGATGAATATTCCGATAATGAGGAGCTGAGGAAACTGATGGAAAAGTATTGGGTGATGGCGGAGACGAGCAGCCCGCAGTTTGTGATTGCGCGCTACTCCGCCTGCGCTTCCGCAGGCGTCATCTGCCTCGGAAGCGCGCTTATCCTGGCTGAGGCTATTGTGCGCACTGCGGTGGCGCATAATAGCCTCAGCCAGACCCGCTCCAGCTACGGCTGCTCCACGGAATGGATTCTACTAGTGCAGACCATCGGAGTGATTTTCGGCACGATTTTGACTTCACTCCGATGGTTCACGGCCGTCCGATTCGGATGCTCTGATCATAGAAGCTTCAGGATCCAATTCACAGTCGAGGATTACTGGATTCGGAAGCTTCTAGACTGCCAGGATTCTCCAATTCATCCACTGATTAAGCACCAAAGAAGCAGAAGATTTCTCTACAACTTGAGAAAATTCATTGTATGTGTAGTTATCAAAGCTCAGATCTCCATTGTTCTGTTCAACAAGCTGGTTTTAGTAATCTCACGCTGCGTTATCCAGAAGATGACGGCGGTTTCCGTCTGCGAATATTTACCGAACGTGAGGCCTCATTTTCTCCGCCTCGAGGGGGAGGCGGATTTGCCGGACTACATGCTTCGGAGCATCCCGAAGCAGGTGGATAAAGTTCTAGAAGCTTCTAGAAAGAAGAAGCCTACGAAGCTAATCGAATTTACTCGCGATTCGACCTTCAGAGGCGTGGCGGAATTCGACAGCCTTGACGTTGAAAGCATACACGGGAAGGACCCGAAGTACTGCTGGTCTCTTGCTGTGTTCACGCTGGCATCCATTGCTGTCGCGCTGCCTCGTGTCGAAAAAAGCAAGGTCGATCAGATCGTGAAAGTTGTAAGCGATGGCCTTCTCTTGGTGAAGAGCGTGGAAGAGAGCTTTTACAGCGGCGAAGAGTGGAAGAATGCAAGGAAAGCTGCTGACTTGTGGCTGAGAGTCGATCTGTTTCGAAAATGGCAAGAAATCGACCTAGCTGAGATCGGTGCAAACAGTTCAACCAGTAAACACGCGCTGGAGAGGCTAGCGCGTGAGGGCAAAACGGTGGCGTCTGTTTTGAAAACAGACGTGCCGGAATGCCCTATGTTCAACCCTGCGAACTGGGAGCCGAGCATCATCGCGGCGAACTCGATGTACAGGATCAGCAGCACCGCGATTTTGAACGGCTGGGATGGGGAGGAGTTGTTTGATCGGTTGAGTAGGATGATCGCGGACATTTTGGCGGCGTGTTTCACCAATTTAGGGCGGGTGATAGAGAGCAAGTGTCACCAGAAAGGGATTGAGGAGAGAGAGAGGAGCGTGCGGCAGGCTGCTATTCTGTTGGGGAGAAGTGAAGAGATTCTCACTAGTTCAGCCAATCGCGGTCTGCCAGCTGGATTGAATGCGGCTGCTGCTGCGTATGTTGAGGAATGGCGGAGCGTGATGCTGCAGGAGATAGGTGATGAGTCCGGGCGCAGTGCAGATGGAGATGGAGATGGAGGAGACGAGTTTGGAGGCGATCACGAATGCAGTGTTGGCTGCGGCTCGAGTAAGGACGAGCATCGGATCTCTATCTATAGTCCCTAAAATCACCAACTTATTTGCATGAACTTAAATAGTGGATAGAAATGTCAATAGGTCATGGACTTCTCCAATAGTAGTCGATTTCCTATGATTTGAAATTAGGTTAAGTGAAATTTGGTGGTAGGATTGAGTTATTTCTTGGCATTATAGATTGATCAAATGGATCTTTTGCTTTTATATTATCGATTTTTTACGTAGTTTCTATTGGTTTTTGTCATGATCCGGCGGACTTTTTGTTTATAGTAGTACTCCTTTTCATAAATCCTTACCTATCACTTTATTTTGGTACGGACTTAGTCATGTTGGTCGATATCTGTCAAATAAATGAGCTGTACGAGTTCCTATCCGCTCATCACATTTTACATAACTTTGAAATAAATGCTTCATAATGTAGCATTGGCCCTGGCCCCTAATGATGTCAACATGCTATTCCGGCTTTTAAATCAATGGTCTCACCATCAACAACAGTCTTATGTCATCTTTATTTAAGATTTCAAACTTTGTAAAATTTAGCATGGATTACTTATTGATTATGAGGTTGCGAAATAGGCTTATAGGACACATTTAGATATATAAATTGACAACTTTTAAATAGTTGTTTTTATAATTTGGTAGTACTATGTTACAAAAGGTAGTCTCTTTTTATTTTTGGCTTATAGGACACATTTAGGCTTATAGGACACATTTAGATATAAATAGTTGTTTTTTAATTTGGTAGTACTATGTTACAAAAGGTAGTCTCTTTTTTATTTTTGGCAAATTTCTCTCTGTAATAAGGTAATCTCATTCCCAATTAATTATTTTAACCATTTGGAATTTGTTCGACGAGTTTGTTTCGAATTGGACAGAAGCTGCGTTCGCAATCGACGGAATCCGGCGAGATCAAACGTTTCCTTCTCTTGATTCATTCTCGATGTTAGTATGCCTTGAATCTGTATAGGATTGTGTTTCCTAATTGGAATAGGATTATATTTCCGAATTAGGATAGGATTTTACGTGTGCCTATTTATATGGGAGTAGGGCACATAATTATGTGATCTGACTGATCCAATCCGTAGCCATTATCTGAAAACCGTAGTCATAATACAATTTGTTCTCCGTTCTTGCCCGTGGACGTAGCCAACACAACGTTGGTGAACCACGTAAATTCTATGTCTATTTACGTGTTCTTTTGTTTCTCGATTCACAATTGCTCTATTTATCACAACACACGAAATGCATTTAATTGAGGTTCACATTTGGATATGATGCTTTTAATTTAAGCCATAGCTGCTGAAAACAAAATTGAACTAGATTATATAGATGAACCAGTGTTGACGGAAATGCGATTGTCCCGTAAATAAGGATCGTCCTGATCTTCCGATCCGATCAATGTTCGCCATTCTTTTAGTTAAATTGAGGCTAACATTTTGATATGATGCTTTTGGTTTCTGCTAAAACCAAATTGATGTAGATTAGATTACATAGATAGAGTTGTTTTTACTAATCCTCAATGTTGATGGAAATGCAATTCCCCTGTTTATATGGATTGTTCCTGTCTTCCAGTCCGATTACTGCTCGCCATTCTTCGATGTAGGCTGCCTCGAGGATAGGAAATTCGCGTTGCTGTAGTAGTTCAATGATCTCCTCCGTTTCACCTAGATATTTAGCTGCTTTTCGCGCACCCTTCTCCCTCTCCTCAATGGCATTTGATGGTGATTGCTCGTGGTAGATTCGTGAGGCAAGCGGCCAGTATGTCCGCGATCATGATGGATATTGCCTCGAACAGTTGCTCATGAGTTTTGTCGCCTCCGTGGTTGAGCAGAATTGTTTTGCTCATCCTTGTACGTTGAGTTGTCTGCAATGGCCTCCGGGGTCCAGTATGCTCGGTTTTGCACTAGGCAGTATTTGGAATTAGTAACGAACTTCTCGACTTTTGCTTTAGAATCTTGATGGAACTGTTTTAGTATTTCTTCTGCATTCCTCCCTCTCAATGATTTCTCACTGAGATCCTTGTTCTGCCACCTGCTGCGAAACTCACCGTCTATGCTCACTGCGTCTGCTGCTGCTCTTATCTTCGCTAACTGGCTTTTACTATGTATTAGTTTGTCTACGAACTTCACATAGCGGAGCCCTTCAATGACTCTGCGAATCAGGCTTTCGGATTTCTCCCTTTCAACATTCGGGAGGACAGTGTGGCAACGGGCAGAGACCAGCAATAAGGGAGTTGTTGAGGATGCAGAGGCGGAATGATACGAGAATATCTCCACAAATATCTCCCATATCTCTATTATTATATTATCATATATTTCCATATATTTGCAATCTTGTTCACTAAGTTAGGTTATTAGTAGGATTATCATATATAGGAGTTATTGTTATCTTTTGGATGCAATCAAGAAATATCATTTATCCTTCTATTTTATTTTTACGCATTTATCGTATCATTCTTGGTTTGATCGACCGGCAAAGCTCCGGCGACTGCCTTTTATCGTGTTAAGGGAACTTCACCCTTAACAATTGGTGCTTCCATTTTCGAACTCATGGCTGAAGTCAATCTTCCTTCATGGTCGGAGATATCGCAAGCATCTGAAAGCTTGCAATTGACTTCAACAGCAGCAACTTGGGAGAATATTCTCGCTAGGTTGGCAAGAATCGAGTCCCGATTGCTTGAGCATGAGCGCAGGGTAGCAGCAACGCTTCCTCCGTTGCAACCCGAACCTGATCCACCCGACCGAACCCGGCGGTACACCTCAGCACAACCACCTTACCCGCCTTACCAGCCACCATATCAGCCAGATCCTAGTTCTCATCGGTACACACCACAAAGGCGAGAGCAGCCCGGATATCAGCACTACTTCCACAATCAGCCGACGCCGTCAAACGACCACTACCAGTCGCTGCAACAATCCTACCGGCAGCCACCGTTTGTAACTGCAGCCTTACCCCACCAAAATTACCCACAGCTTCCTCCTTTGAAACCCTACCAACCGCAGCCATTGACATCACCAGCTGCCGCCACCAGCCCACTCCACCAAAACCACCCGTCGCAGCCTCCATACGCCCACCAGCCACCATCCCCCTACCAGCAACAACTGCTCAGCCAGCCACCGCAGCAGTCGCCGCGTAAAGCCTTTAACGCGGAGGATCAGTTCGTTAATATGCCCTACCGGATGGCTACAACGTGGGACTTGCCGGGGACACACATCGTGCTGGAACCACAAGCAATCGAACAGACGACGTGCTGGGTTCATAAGGCACTTCGTTCTCACCAAGGATACCATTCCTATGAACAACCTACTGTTGTGCAGCAGCCCCTTCCCCAGCGCTTGCCCTACTGTTGGAATCCACTGAGTCACCATTGCTCACCGACGGCGGAGCTGCCTGCAGTTGTTGCTGCCCCACCTCTTGCCGATGATTCCCGACAGCCCTTGTGTCTCCATGTCACGAGCGCAATGAGAACGATAATGGTGGACGAAGAGCAACTGGGATGAACCATCAAGAGTGCCTTCAATGAACTCTATTTTTGAGACGGAAGCAAAGGAAGTCGTAGATTGTGATGTTGCTACTTTTGATATAGGAGATGTATCGAATCCAACCATTTGCTTGCCAAGTGATACTCATGGAATTGGGGAAAGTAGAGATGGATGTCATGAAGACCAACAAGTTTCATCAATTGAGGAAATGTTTTCGCCGTGCAGCCCCATTCTATGTGGGGAGGAAACGTCTATGTTAGACGATGAGGAGGAAAAAGGATTTTTGGTGTATTCGAGGTCCTCTCGAGTGAAAGGGGAGGAGTGCAGTTATAATGAGAAGGTTGATCAGATTGAGTCGTTGTGTGCTCCTTGTTTCAACATTGTGACATTGAACGAGTTAGTTACGCATTCACCTCCTATAGGGGGATTTTCGAAGGATGATCATCTAGATGAGAAGGAGCTCATCTCGGAGAAGATTTTCTTCAGATACTCTGACGTTGAAGGGAGGAAGATGTTGTTACTTGAGCAAGATAGAGATGACGATGGACAAGTTACCTTAAATGATCTCGAAATCGCTATCGCAATAAAAAACGTGCGTACAAGGCCTGCAGAGAAGTTCTTGAAGCATAGATCTACAAAGAAGTTCTTGAAGCGTACTAGGAGTTATCACGAATTGTTATCTGTGATCGCATTTGATCTGGGAGGGAAAACCTCATGGCTTCGATTATCATTGCCTCTCGTTGTGGCTTGGTCTCAATTTTTTAGTGGTGAGAAAGTTGTTGGAGTGATTGTTGCTTCACCACATAAGGAAGTTAGGGAGGCGAAATCAATGGTTAATTTGAGTGAGTTGTTTGCTACTTTTGCTAATGATGTGATTTGCATAGTGGCTTTGGGAAGGAATTATGGTAAAGGCCAGGAGTTCAAGAAGGTTACGGAAGAATTAGATAAAGAATTAGATGTTTTGTTGGGCATTTTTGATGAGGGGAAGTGTGTGCCTTGGCTTTGCTGGATTAAGTTTGTGAATGGGATAAGTGGGAAAATTAGGAGAGTTGCTAGAAAAATTAATGAGTTTTTGGAGTTTGTGGTAAGAGAGCATGTTGGTGAGAGAAAGGAAGGAGAGAAGGATTACGTGGATGTTTGGCTTGAGGTGCCGAGGAATGAGAGATGTGGCTTTGTGCTTGATGATATATCTATTAAAGCTCTCATTATGGACATGTTTGCGACACTAATTGAGTGGATGTTGTCCGAGCTACGACACAAGAAAGCTAAGAATGAGTTATTTTTCATGGTGGATGTTTTTACACTTCATCAGCTTTGTGCAAGTCGGGAACACTATACATTTGATCCAGGAGGAGATAACTTGCCAAAGCTTCGACTTTCAACATTCTTCGTTGCTTCGTGGTTCGCACCTTGAGGACAAGGTGGATTTTAACCATGGGGGAGTTGATACGAGAATATCTCCACAAATATGTCCCATATCTCTATTATTATATTATCATATATTTTCCATATATTTGCAATCTTGTTCACTATGTTAGGTTATTAGTAGGATTATCATATATAGGAGCTATTGTTATCTTTTGGATGCAATCAAGAAATATCATTTATCCTTCTATTTTATTTTTACGCATTTATCGTATCATTCTTGGTTTGATCGACCGGCAAAGCTCCGGCGACTGCCTTTTATCGTGTTAAGGGAACTTCACCCTTAACACGGAACTTGATGGCTGTCGAATTCCGTCGTCCCTTTGAAGTTGCAAGATTTGGACAGAAGATTCAGTAGGTTTCTTGTTTTCCTCTTCTGACCTCTCTTGATGTTTAAATCCACCTCTTTGAGGATGTTGCTCAGTGTTTCTGCTGGCAGCTCTGCCTCTCCATCGAGCTGAATAACGTAGCGCCTGAGGTCAACCTCGTTGTGATGTAGTCGAGGCAGAATTTGATTGGCTTTATCACGCAGGTGGAGACAGCAAGGACTAGTTTTCTTGCCCGAACAATTTAGGGAAGGCGGAATTTAGGGAAGTATTTGGATGGGAAGCAGTATTTCCTGCTCCGGAGTCCGTGGAAGATGTCGGCAGAGCGTTGACGCCACGGCTGCATACGCTCCTATCCACGGCATTGGCCCCTCGAGCTGCTTCACCAACTTCGTGTCTTCAAGTGGCATTTTCTAATACAGTCAGATGATGAGGATGTGAGTTTATGTGAGGATTCTTGATAAAGGGTGAACTTTGAAGGGATTGGTTGCAACTTGCAAGAATACCTATGATTTATATAGAGAGCTGGGATGAGTACGAAGATAAGACTTTTCATGGGAACAAAAACAAGTCATCTTTCATTCTATGACTATTGTTACGGAATTTGTCTGTGTTGCACTAATATACGGAGAGAGAGATGATGCTAATTTCATTTCATATTTTTGGAATGTGTCTCTTTTTCTACCTCAGGCCATTTTTATAATTGATACGTGCATTGACTTATAGTATAAGTCTTCTATAAGACGAACATATATACACGGACGCATGAAAACATATCTTAAATTATTTAAATAAAATAATAATATAGAATATTTAATAAAGAGGTACTCCCTCCGTCCGCCATTAGAGCATCCACAATAGGGTGGACACTTTGGCTGGACACTTTTACGTTTTTTGTCCATAGCCATTTTTTATTTGTCCACGGCTACAAAAAAAAGTTTCTGCAGCAATAGTGGACACTTTTTTTAGCCACATTTCACTTTATTTTATTTGTTGTATATTTTAATTCAATTACAATTAAAATTATCGGACTAAAAATAATTAGATAAAAACGACTAATAAAACAAATTAAAATTGAAAACTAAATTTTCGTCGGATTAAAGTAAGGGGAAAATTACAACGAAAATTTGATCTACGGAAAATCACACATGTTCTTCACGCTACGCCGCCTCCCCTACGTGCCCAGACCTCTTCAATCAAATCGACCTGGAGTTGGTCATGTGTTGTGCTCCTGCGTATATCAGCGAAACGTTTAATCAGATATTTATTACTACGTGGTACACCCATCTGTATCGGCGCGGAGGCAACGCCGTGACTTGTACTTGCACCATCTTCCGGTGCCCAACGTTCTGTAGCAAATCCTTCATCTTCTATTATCGTATTGTGCAATATGATACTCCCCCCGTTCCATAGTAACAGGGGCGTTTTTCTATTTCCGTCCGTTCCATAGTAATAGAGTCATTTTCCTTTTCAGTAAAAGTCAACACATTTTTTCACACCTACTTTACTCTCTCTTACTTTTTTCTCTCTTCATCTCTCTACCTTTTTCATTTTCTACTTTATTCTCTCTTTACTTAACTCATCTAACACAACTTTCTTAATCTCCGTGCCGAAAAGTTTTGCCTTCATTACTATGGAACGGAGGGAGTACATGCTAACATAATATTCGCGATATCATCTTCGTGCCAAACTCGTGCCGGGCAGCGTATAATAGCCCATCGCGCTTGGAGCACACCAAAAGCTCGCTCAACATCTTTTCTAGTGGCCTCTTGTTTTCGCGCAAAATATTGTCTCCTCGCTCCAGCCGGTTGGCGAAGTGTCTTGACGAATACGGGCCAACGAGGGTATATTCCATCTGCCAAATAGTATCCCCTGCGATACTGCGTGCCGTTTGCTACGAAACTGATCTCTGGACCCTCTCCCCGGCACTCATCATTGAAGATAGGCGATGACTGCAGAACGTTGATGTCGTTGTTCGAACCTGCAACACCGAAATACGCATGCCAGATCCGCAAACGGTAGGCAGCAACGGCTTCCAGGATCATCGAAGGATGTTTGCTTTTGAAACAGTAGTGAACTGGCCTTTCCACGCCACCGGGCAGTTTTTCCACTCCCAATGCATGCAATCAATGCTGCCCATCATCCCTGGGAACTGTGCACCGCACCGTGCATATCTAGCAGTCTCTGGCACTCATCAAGGGTTGGCTTTCGTAGGAACTCCAAACCAAAGACTTCACACATGCCCTTACAAAACTGTCGGAGCACCTCTGGACTAGTCGTCTCACCCATCTGTAGGTATTCGTCGAACATATCAGTCGGTCCGGCATAGGCAAGCTGCCTTATTGCAGAGGTGCATTTCTAAAAAGTAGACAGTCCGATCCGGCCAGTGTAATCACTCCGGAGGTTGAAGCATTCGTACCGGTCCGCCAATGTCGTCGCTATATGGGTGAAGAGCGGTCGCGACATTCTGAAACGCCGACGGAAAATCTCAGCTGGGTAACGGGGGTTAGCGCTAAAGTAGTCTGCCATAAGCCGCTCAGCCGCTCCGACATGGTCTCGTGGGACTGTCCGACGATGACGAATCTCACAAGGGATCTCCGCCGCCGCTGCCTCATCCTCCTCGTCGGCTTCCCTCTGCACCTCTTCCTCTTGAATCAAATAATCTCATGCTTCATTCCACAAATCATCCATAAATAGCAATGGAAATCCACAAATTTTTAGAGATAGAAAGATTGGATAGAAAGTGAAATGGGTGTGAAGATGTGTGTGGAGAGAAGATGAAAATGGGAGGAATATTTATAATAAAAACAATTAAAAATTCGAAATTTTTAAAAAAAAATGGAAATCAGCGACCGCCGCGGTGGTTTCACCGTGCAATAGATAGCCGCCGCGGCCGCCGCGTTTCTCTCTCCTCCGGCTCGTCCTCGGCGCATTCGGGGCGAAAGCCCTTCCGCCCACAAAAGTCGTCCGCCTCCGGGGCGGCCTCTTCCGCCACACTAGACAGGCGCGGCTTAGCCGCGATCGGGGCGCCCGCCGTGGCGCCCCTACTATGGATGGTCTTAGGAGTCTCATTTCTTGGTGACACGGGTTTTAAGAAATGTTAACAGAAGTGAGTGGAATAAAGTTAGTGGAACATGGGTCTCATATGTATATATAAGTTTTAAATGAAATGTAAGTGAAATGAGTTATTGGAAGGTGAGACCATATTACCATTTATGGTAAAAGTGAACCGAGACTCGTATTCGCGGACGGATTAAAATGGAAAAATAGGACTCCTAATTCGCGGACAGAGGGAGTATCTAACAAAACTGGTCACAAGAATACTTGTTATGGGCTTGACCAATAGAATTATTTCATTTGATTTTCAGGCTTTTCATAATATCATTTTCATGGTTAATTACATTTTTATTGTATTAGCAATCAATGCATTAGATTTCAGATTGTCAAAACAACTTTTTATAAGCATCCTGGAACTATTGGATCATGAGTAATAAGTCAATCTGCTTAGTCGGGTTGTTGAACTATTGGATTATGAGTAATTTGTGATATATACCCTTCTTGAAAAGTTAACCTTTATTTTTAGTTTGTCTCAACCTCAGCATATTCGTTCTTAAAAATAAATTTCTCTTTTCTATCTTCTTAAAATATTCAAATTTTGTTTACTCTGTATTTTATTTACATTCAATAATTCCACCTAAATCCTGGAACCATTTAAGAAATTGGCTATCATAAATGGGTCACTAAAAAAACACACATTTTTGGGTCAGCTATAGCCTATATGGAGGTTGGATTAATTTCGAGTCAACCATGTTACATTGCAGAATAAAATCATTTTATTTTCAAAATAAAATAATTATATAGGTCCCTAGCCCGCCTATCGGTTAACCCCTTTGGGAATACATCTTATGAACAATTTCTATTCTATAAATTTATAAAATTTTGAAATTAAAATGGCTAGTAATCTATAAAGGCATAGACTTCCAACAAATTGCTGTACTACATGATTGGGCCATAACCATATTTCTCTCTGATAATATATTAATTTTACAGCGAAGCCAAACTGTATTTTATCTTTCACACAATAATTCAAGTGAAGAATTAGATCCAAATTATTGTACTCCATAATAATTGATATTAGTATTAGTTACAGTAGTGTTAGACACTAATATGAACCCATATACTCTATAAAAGAATGATAATTGGGTCTATATAATAGTGCAACAAAAGTGAATTGTCTGAGATAAAGTTATAGGGCCTTTGAGTGCTCATGTGTCCAGCCCAATAAAGTTTAATGAGCCCAAGTAAATCATCATAACAATTGTGATTGGTCATATTGTCGATAAATTCATAAATTTTAGTCAAATCCTAGTTTATAATGCAATTTTTAAAATCAGTCGTGAGACTCATCAATTTTCTTCTGAATTTTCTTCTCTGCTTTCCTAACAAAAAAAATTAATTTCCTATTTGTAATGTATGTTATTGATTTGACAAAAACATATTCCAAATACTCCATATGACATAATTGAGTTATTCGTTAATTGCGTTTCAAAAATAATACTCCCTCCGTACCACAGAAGATGTCACACTTTCCTTTTTAGTTTGTCCCACAAAATATGTTACATTTCCCTTTTTGGAAAAAGTTCTCTCTCACATGAATATATAAATTATATTTTCTATCTCCATTTAACACACAAAACAAAATCTCATAAAATCTCATGCCGTTCCACAAGTGTGACATCTTTTGTGGGACGGAGGGAATAGTAAAGGAAAATAAATGTATTGTATTGTATAAAAAATGAAAAGACTAGCTATAATTGTACGGTCTAAAATGAAATAATATGACATAAAGGAAGGGGAATACATCACAATAATTTTTATAGTGGTCACCTTATTGACATTAAATTATCATAATGGAATCGACCTCACTGAAGTTGTACTTTAAAAAGGCGTTCGATTTGCAAGATTATATTTTGAATTAAATTTGTAATGTGTTTGGTTCATGAGATTCAATCCCACAATTCAATCTTAAATGAATTATAACTAAAATAATCTCACAACTCAATCATAGATTGTATCTTGGTACTATTTTATCTAGGAAACTGAACACCACCTATGTGTATATTTCGGTTATTACTTGTTAGTATTTGGCTGAGCAATCTTCTACAACTAGTCGGTGAATAAAGTTAGTTATAACCGTTTTTTGTTGCTTAACTACATTGAGCCATTTTCATCGTTTGGAGCCGTTTGTATTCATCGATAATCGAGCTAGATCTTGAAGCTACAAATATTGCTTGTAAACTGCTAGATAAGCATTCTGGAGAGATAAGGAGGTTAGTTAACCAACTGTGTGACCAAAGAGAGAACATTAATTTTGGATTGAGGATTTCAGTCATGATAGTTGAAGTTTTATTAGCATGCATTCTTTTCCACTAAACCTTGCATTTTTTGTTTGGTTTACAATTATCTGGCTTGTACATATGATGTTTGGCGGAATTCCGCATAACATCATGATTTTGAGTCTGTTCGATGTTGAGTCAAAATGGAATCGAAGCCTGTAATATGCTTGTATCTTCAAGCACACCAACTGTTTGAGGAAATGCCTCAACTACTAATTTCTCTTGTTCGAATTAAAACCTGTGCGCAATCTGTTTGATTTTAATGCCACTGGATTACTTTTTGGTTTGTAGTATAAATTGAAAAATAAGAAATTTCCCCTTAGTGTTCGAAACATGAATAAATATTCATATGTATTTTTACCATTTGGAAACTGTTCGATAAAAGGTCGAAGTGATATGCTATTTGTTCCAGCCCAAAATGTTGTACACAAAAGGTGATCAACGTTTTTCCTGGCAAGATGTTATTCCTAAATATTTCCAAACATTTATTTGATGCATGAGAACTGTTTGATAAAATGCTAATTTCTTTGCCTCTTCAATTTTACTTATAGATTATTTCCCCTCAACATTACTTATTTCCCCAAATCTGTTTACATTTTTCTCAAAGAATTAAATTATTCAAATTTATCAATGGAAGCAACCGCTCAGGCGGCGGACAAGGACGAAACGATCGAGAGGCTCCTCGAGGCGCCGATGATGTGGATTGGCACCTACGTCGCCGCCGACACTCTCCGAGGACTATGGAAGAAGCAGCGCTGGTTTCCATCGAAGTATTTCCCTCTAAATGCAACTTCCCTCACACTCCTCGCTGTGGCTGGCGCCGCGTCTGGTTTTGCATTCTGTTTCAATGCTTACATTGTATGCAAGGGAAACCCCCATTGGACATTATTTGATTCCGCTCATGTCTTATGGATTTGTGCTTTTGACCTCGAAACAAAATGTTTTAGCATCTTCTCTGCTC
Organism: Salvia hispanica; assembly: GCF_029641045.1. Taxonomy (NCBI): domain Eukaryota; kingdom Viridiplantae; phylum Streptophyta; class Magnoliopsida; order Lamiales; family Lamiaceae; genus Salvia; species Salvia hispanica. Next base: position 1,408,310 of record NC_142697.1, read on the forward strand.
CTGCCGAAGATGGATTTGCTGAACTTAGACTTGTTGTGGATGTGAAGTTGGATGTTTTGAGGGACTGCCTTTGTTTGTCTTACAAATTGGGCGATAAAGTTGTCATCTGGTTGATGAAGGAATACCGAGTCAAGGAATCTTGGACCATGGTGTACGAGTTTAGTATTGATTTCTGGTTTTGGTTTATGGTTTTAGTTTTGATTATTGGAATCTTATGGATATTTGTCCCATCAAACTTTTCAAAAATGGCGATGTTTTGATGTTTATGTTTGAGAATAGCGACGTCTGCTTCTCCAACAAGATGAGAACTATTCAACAACTCAGTATGCTTACGTATGGAGATTCAGAGGATGACGTTGCCTTTGCCATGATTTACACTCCTAGCCTTTTCTCACTCAAGAATTTTGGAGTAGAGAATGTGATCTCGTTCTTGTTCATAATGTTTGTCTACCTATGTGTTTTGTTGTTGTATGGTCGTGTCGTCAAAGATTTTTTTATCGTGCAGTGCATTTTGTCGACCAAGTCGCCATATATACGTGTTGACAATGCATGGGTGTATTTTGTTGTATAATGAATAGCTAAATTGTTACCATGCCCTATAACATGTATTAGGTGTGAATCATGTGCTAATTTAATGAATTCTTCGGTTATTATGTATTTCAATTCTTGTCAATGGGTTGAATTTCTATAAACCATTGTAGATGCATCTGTAATGTGTTACTAGTGTTTGTCATCAAACTCGAATGCCTCTTTTATTTGGACTATTAAATGTTTTTTATTAGAACTTGGGACTTTTGTTTATTGCCCTCTTCGTGCTCTTCACTGAAGACAGCCAGTTAGCCAGACTCTGGTAGCCTATCTCCGGGAAACACGGGAAACGGTGAACTTCATCATTCTTGTTGATGTCGGAGATGTATTGAGCTGATTATAGTACCTTATAAACAGAGAGAAGCGTTTTCCTTTCATTAGGTCAAACTCCCATTAAAATTTTCAAAGATGGTAACGTTTTGATCTTGTTGGAAAATGGACTCGTCTACCAATCCAACAAGACAAGAACTACTCAGGAAGTCAATATCTTCAATGATAGTGATGGGATGGTTTACTCTACCGATGTCAAGATTTTCACTCCTAGCCTTTTCTCACTCTAGAGTTTTGGAATTGAAAAGGTGATCCTGTTTTAGTTCTACATTTTTGTGTTTCTTAGAGTTTTTCTTAGATGTGTAGTGATCGGGCGTTAAGGTTTCTTTGTTGTGTAGTGTTCGCTTTGGCCTTATCAAGTAGACCTGATGTGATGTGCACTATCTGTAATCTTGTAAATTAGCTAATAGTGTTAGTTTACATGGGTGTTTTGCCATTATCATCTTGTTGTGTATGTGTCGAAGTTTTCTTTATCGTGTTGTATTTGTGTTTGCCTTATCGCGTTGGTCCGGCACACACTATATGTTAACCTGCATCTTAGTTAGATCTGGCAATTTCGCATTTAAATTTATATCAACTTTTCATGTTTTGTGTTATCCATTTCGTGCCTTGTCATAATCTCTTATCTCCGTATTCATGTTTGATACTATCTTGTTTAGATCTTGCTATCATGGAGTCGTGTCGAGGATTGTATGTGTCTTGAACTTATTTTTTATGGCTTGGGAAGTTTATTTGACTGTAAGGAATTCATGTCTGGAATGTCTTGTATAGTTTGTAATTTATGCACAATTCATGCACGATTCGCGTTGTCTAATGTATTATTGCCTAAGTCCTTACATTACATGGGTATGTATTTATGACATGTTAGATTGTTAGGATTTTGACCTTGAAAAAAATGAAACAAGCGAAAATGGAAGAAGGAAATGGGTCGATCACTTTGCTTGCATTCCGGAGGAACTACTCTTGTTGATATTAAGCCGGATTGAAGACCTAAAGCATCTGTGTAGATACTCCCTTGTCTCGAAGCGTTTTGCTTTGGCTATTTATGAATTGAGATCTGTTCATTTGACTCTTCCAAGTACACTACGCTCTACTGAATCAGCGGATGAAATCTGTGAATTTCTCCCTAAGCTGGCAGGCTTTACCAGTGAAGAAATGATTGAATTCATCAAGTCATCGCCGATTAAGGAGTTGGGGTTCTTCTCATTCCTTCAGAACTTCAAGGAACTCAGATCTATTTCGATGGACTTGACATGTCCTCGTAGCATCTGCAGTTCCTCGCATTGGAAAGTGAGGGTGAAATTCAGCAATGGTGGAGCCTTGGTGGAACTTTTTCTGGAACTACCAGCTTATGTTCCCGGGCAGGCTTCTTCATCTTCATCTGATGAGTCTTCATCCGATGGCGACGTTGCACCAGCAGACGAAGGAATGCGCAAAAACACATTGTTTCTCTTTAGATGTTGCAGTATTTGGTTACTTGTGCTATGTTTGCTCATCAAATGTAACCCTTCGCTTGCGAGTGTCACCATCACGAATCACAAGAAAGTGGGGAGGCTATTTGTGTGACTAGCCTCATTGAATCAGACAATTGCTTGGATGTGTGACTCGAAAATCCCGAAAGCAGGACACATGGTGAAAGTGGTGAATTATGGGACGTTGGATGAACTAAATCACGATTCCGGCATGTTAGATGGCGGTGATGACGTGATGTAGTGACTTGGGAGTATACTTGGGACGGAAAGGACTTGCGAGATCTGTTGTCGGAGTTTGTAGGTAAATATAAAGAATCATATCCTTACTACTGATCAGATCAGGTTTAACTATGCCGGCATCAAAAGACTCTTCTCTCTTTTAGTTTAATGTTAATTTGGGGCTTAGTTTTATATTTATCTTCATCTAGGAATGTTTCTATCTATCGTGCTTTTGCACTATTTTCGCACTATTTTGCCCCATTTTGCACTATTTGCACTATTTTCGCACTATTTTTTATTCTTATTTCGTACTCCCTCCGTCCCAAGATAAGTGACTTGTATTCCTTTTTGGGGTGTCCCACTATAAGTGACCTATTTCCATTTTTAGTAAAAAGTCATCACTCTTACTTTATTCTCCACCTACTTTATTCTCTCTCCTCTCTCATACTTTACTCTCTCCACTTTAACTTATTTAAATACAATTCCTTAAATCCCGTGCCCAAAAGAAGTAGGTCACTTATCTTGGGACGGAGGGAGTACTATTTTTGCACTAATTTGGCACCATTTTACTCTTTTATTTTATGATTTTTTTGTCATTTTAATCTTTATATTTTATTTTCTCTCTGATTCCTTCTGTCTTCCCCCATTTCCCCTCTCATCTCTTGCTATTTTCCGTTTTTCTTAATTTCATTTATTTCAAAATATAAATATTCTATTTACTCATAAAAGCTATAACTTTAATTTGATATACATTATATTAAAAATAATTGAGTAATAAAAGATTATAAACATTGAAAACATGTTAATTAAAGACAGTTTTATATAAAATTGGTGTATGTAATGGGGGACGAGGACTCATATGTTGAACAAACAGACCAAGACACATTGCTTTGGATGTTGCAGTATTTGGTTACTTGTGCTATGTGTGAATGTAAAATGTGATTAGGAAGGATTTATTTATAATGTTAGCATAAATTGGTCATATTTCTCATTTTGCTGGCTGATTCAGTTTTTTCTTGAAAACGAGTATATATGATAATAATTGCATGAAAATGATTTTTCTAAGTTGGCTTGAAAAGTTAAATACTTTGAACTGGCTTTAATTTAAGCATAATTTGAATTGTCTGTAATGGGCAATCTTCACTTCCTTATCTGTGCGGATAAGGGCAGTGTTTGCGCGCCTCTGCTGCATAATTCCCTCGGCTGCTTCAGCGAGTGATGGGGTTGAGAGCACGGGTGGTTGTGGTGGCGGTGTTGACCACGTTGTCTGTGTTGGCACTTGTTGAAGGTGGTGCATTCGGAACAACACTAAGCACTATTTGGGCAGTTGAAGTATTTTTTTGTTGGAAATTAAATGCTTTTCTTATTGTTAGACATTAGCCAATATTTAAGGAACATGAATAGCCATGAGCTACTTGAAACCTTAGACACGGACACAACTCGTATAATATATGAACACAAAAATGTAAATTAATATTATGAACTCGTATAACATATGAACACAAAAATGTAGATTAATAATATGAACTAGAACGAGATAACATTCTCAGACCCAAAACTCTCTAGCAAGACAAAGCTAGGAGTGAAAATCTTAGCATAAGTAAAGTAATGCTCTCGAGCTGCATCCTTACACATATCGACTGGTTGAATAGTTCTTGTCTTGTTGGAATGGTAGATGAGTGTCTTCTCGTCCAACATCAAAATGTCTTATTTTTGAAAGCTTTGATGGGATGAAGAAACGACAATTTAATCGGATCAAAATAAATAGTACTAAACCTATATTCTATAGTCCAAGATTCTTCGACTTGGTACTTCTTCATTAACCAGATGACAATTTCATCGTCACCCCATGTGCAATAGCTAAAACAAAGGCGGTCCCTAACTCCAACCATCACAGGAGGAAGGGAGTATAATATTTAATTTTTTTATTGAATTTGGCTTGAAAGTGTAAAATTTGAGTTATATATTGGATATAATTTAAGCATAATATTTTATTCATATTAATTGTTCCTTGGTTGGTTTTGATTTTGATTGGGATTGTGATTTTTAATCAAAGTTTTTAAACAATGTAATTGTTCCATCTCCACAATTTATTTATTTATTTTTGTGTAAATCATAAGTAATCACTCCCTTTGTCCCACTCTGTGTGGAGGATTTATGTTCTAATATAATATTTTATTTAGTGTTATTTTGTAAATGAAATCGAGATGGTAAAATAAAAGAGATGGAAAAATAAAGAAAATGATATTTTTATATTTAGAAATATATAATTTAAAATATATTTTTTGAAAAGAAAAATGATTTACTTAGAGTAAAACATGAGTAGTTTTTAAATTAGAATATAAAGAGTATGATTTCCAAATCCTTCTGATTTTATCACTGAGTGAACATTAAAATTAGTCCATAATGTACTATTTTATTTTTACCCTTCTAGGGACCTGAATTAGAAAAAATATAATATATATAAAAAAATGGAAAACATCAAAATAACTACTCATTTTCCAATGAACTTAAATAAACAAAGGAAAAATAATTGCGTTACTATTACTTTATAAATACATAAAATATTCACCAAAGCCTTCATTTCCATTTTATAGCCCCAATTCCCAGCTCTGCATCTTCTTCCGTAATGGAGCGTGATTTCTTCGGAGATCTACCGTCAGAAATCACGACTAACATCCTCTCACGTCTGCCCATCCGAAGCCTCGCAATCAGCAAGTCCGTTTGCAAACCATGGCTCAATTTTATCGATTCCCACACATCCGAAATCAAAACCCCACCCGCCCTAGCTCTCCTGAAGCTGAAGGAGAATGAGAGGGACTCAACTCAGTGCTCGATTTTCGAAATTGAAGACGAAGAAGAAGACGAAGACGAAGTCGATGCGGAGAAGAGCCATGATCGTCACTACATTCCGCTCACGGATTTCGATCTCCCTCGCCGAAACAGTGGAACAACAGAAGGTATGACTGCTAATGGATTGACTCTTCTCAACGAACTATCAAGAGAATGTAATCCTCTTTACATATGCAATCCGATAACTCGTGAATATACGGAGCTCTGTTGCCCCGAGGACTACAGCCTGGATCATTCGTTGCGTTTTGGATTTGGTGTGAGCAAAATAAGTGGGCAATATAAGGTCGTCTGCATCATTAAGGGCACCGACTCCCGTTATGTATACACCCTCGGAACAGGAACATGGAGGCGTGTTGAAGCTGGGGCTGCTTCTGGTTTCAACTTTTTTTGTGATCTAACCGTTGAATGTAATGGAAACATTTACTGGAAAGTATATGATTTGTGTGATAACATGTGGATTTGCGGTTTTGATGTTGAAACAGAATGTTTTAGAATCTTCTCCATTCCTCCCATGAGAGATCGATATCGAGATTGGTTTTTGTGTGTTTTAAGGGACCGCCTCTGTTATTGTATCCCATATGAGAATGACATTGTCCTCTGGATGATGAAGGAATACCAAGTCGAGGATTCTTGGACCATAGAGTACAAGTTGAGTACTATGGGTTTTGATTTTGATTGGGAATTGGATTTTGATTATGACTATGTTTTCCCGATTAAACTTTTTAAAGATGGTGATATTTTGATGTTGCTGAACGATAAACGTCTCATCTACTACTCCAACAAGACAAGAACGTTTCAACAAGTTGGTATGTTTAGGGATAGATCTGTGCTTCAACTCAACGCCCTGATTTTCACTCCTAGACTTTTCTCACTCAAGAATTTCGGATTCGAGAATGTGATCTCGTTTTAGTTCATAATATTAGTCTACATTTGTTTGTTCGGGTTCGAAGGTTTGTTTGCTGTGTAGTGTTCGGAATCTAAGGTTTGTTTGTCATGTATTGTTCGGGTTCTAAGGTTTCTTTATCGTGTAGTGTTCGTGTTTGGTCTTATCGTGTCAATACCGACATACACACTATGTTAGGCCTAGCTAGCATATATATTTTGGATGTTGACATATTGCTCTAGTTCATGATGTAAGTCTACATTTGTGTTTTGTCGTTATCCAGTTGTATTCGTGTAGAAGTTTTCTTTATCGTGTGGTCTATGTGTTTAGGTATACTAGGCACGCCTGGTATGTCAAGCCCAGCATGTGTATATATTGTTGGTTGTTGCCTATGATCTTATTCTAGTTGTTGCCTATAATCTCATTCTAGTTCATAATATTAATCAACATTTTGCTATGGAGTCGAACCAACACATATCAAATCACATTATTATTGCGTTTGTTCGTGTTTGTGTTGAAGGATTTCTTATCGTGTCGTGTTTGGGTTCTACTTTTTTTTGTTGTGTTGTTATCCTGTCGGTCTCGTACATATATTGTGGGTTATTGTCTATGAATAGAAATGGGCGTACATAAGAATATAATTAGAAACATAACTTTGCTACAACGAGTTTAAGTTTTGGCGTTTCACACATACCTAGTGTTTAAAAAACCAGACTACACATTCTCTAGTCCTCATGTGCATGTGGTAGTTGGTGAGGGTGGTGTGACTGTTTTGAGGGACCGTCTATATTATCCTTACATGACTTGTGACAAAGCATTTGTCATGTGGATGATGAAGGAATACCAAGTCGAGGAGTCTGGGACCATAGAGTACAAGATAAGTATTAGATTTTTATTTTAATCGTATTCTTGATCCAATTAAAATTTTCAATGATGGAAACATGTTGATGTTGTCGAATGGAAATCGGTACATAGCAAGATTGCATAGGCTCATGTACTACTCCAACAAGACAAGAACTATACAACACGTCGGTATGTTTAAGGATGCAGTTGCGAGTTACTTTACTGCCTTGATCTTCACACCTAGCTTTTTCTCACTCGAGAATTTTGGATTCGAGAATGTGATCTCATTTTAGTTCTTAAAATTTTAGTCTACATTTGTGTGTTTGTGCTGATACATGTTTGTGTCTAAGGGTTGTTTGTCGTGTAGTTTTTGGGTTCTAAGGTATCGTTGACATCTAGTGTTTGGTTTTTCACTTATTCTATCCACCCGATGTCCATACACTAGTATATGCAGTTTTGGAGGTTGTCTATAATCTCATTGTATTTCATAAACGTAATCTAAATGAACATGAAAAAATGAAGAAACGAAGAAAGAAAAATGATGTAACTGTTGAAGGATCTAAATTGATAATTTCTTCATAAAGGCTATGAAAAGATGATTTCAGATACCTGCTTCCCTGTAAGATTAAATTTTGAATATGGTTCCTAAATTCAAATGAAATTTAGAAAATTCAAGAGCTATTTCTCCGTTATCGAAAATTAAATACTTCATTGTTTTTTGAATTTCTTTTGTCTATGTTAGATGGTACATAGAAGATTGAATTTGCTAGCAAGATATAATATCAAGAATCCATTTGGCTATAAATGCAATATTCAATTCTAACCATTTTCATATAGTAAAAGGTGATTACATCTATTTAGATATAAATGTGAAAAATAAATTTTGATGAAGGAATACCGCGTCAAGGACTTGAACCATCAAAGTTTTCGAAAATGGCGATATTCTGATGTTTATGGAAGAGAAGTGCATCATCTACTTCACCAACAAGACTATGCTTACGGATGGAACTTCAGAGGATGACATTGCCTCTTCAATGATTCATACTCCTAGCCTTTTCTTACTTAAGAATTTTGGAGTTGAGAATGTGATCTCTTTCTAATTCATAATGTTTGTCTACATCATGTGTTTTATCGCTATATGGTTGTCTGTGCCAAAGGTTTATTTATCGTGAGTGCATTGTGTTGACACATCAAGAGCTAATTTGATGAATTCTTCAGTTATTATGTACTCAATGGGTTAAATTTCTGTAAACCGTTGTAGATGATTTGGTTCAAGTTTCAATCCTCCATATATTTGGTTGGGGTTTTGATATTTGAGCGACTTTCTTACACATGGGAATATGAATTTCTCATCATTTGGTTGATGAAGGAATATCAAGTCGAGGAATTTTGGACAATAAATAGAATGCAAGTTGAGTGCTTTGTCCATGATTTTGGTTTGAAATGTCATTTGAATTCAAATTTAAAAATACAAAAATTAAAAAATACATATTAAAAAAAAAAAGTGAAGAGAAGAAGCCCAAATTCTTATTCACACAACGCAGCAGCTACTTCTTCCATCTCCACCATTAATATATCGAGCTCATCAAACTAATGGATTGCTTCTTCTATACTGATCGGTGGTGCGTCATAGTCACATGTGCAATCCGATCACTCGTGAATATATCGAGCTTTGATGCCCTGTTAAATTGATCTCAGCTTATGTGATGTGTTTTGGATTTGGTGTAAGCAAAATAGGTGCGTCATTTTCAGTTACAGGAACGTGGAGGCGCGTTGATCCCGGCCCTACTTCTGCATGCACATTCTATTTGCATGTATACATGGCAACCTCCACTGGACAGTATATGATTCCGCCCGAATCTTTCGGATTTGTGCTTTTGATCTCGAAACAGAATGTTTTAGCCTCTTCTCTGCTCCAGCATTAGATCAACTTGCTGTGGATGTGCAGTTGAATGTTTGGAGGGACTGCCTCTGTTTGTCTTATAGATTGGACGATAAAGTTGTCATCTGGTTGATGAAAGAATACCAAATCGAGGAATCTTGGATCATAAAATACCAAATTAGTATTGATTTTGATTATGGTTCTGGTGTTAATATGATTTGTGTTTATCCAATCAAAATTTTGAAAAATGGCGATGTTTTCCTTATATGGAAGAGACGTGCTTCATCTACTACTCCAACAAGACGAGAACTATTCAACTATTCAGTTTGCTTGCGGATGCAACTTCGGAGGATGACATTGCCTCTTTCACGATTTACATCTGTTGTGGATTATGGTCATGCACAGCACCTGATGGTGCATGGGAGCAAGGTGGAGCTGCAGCATATGGAATCAAGACTTAGGCTCACTTTTGAGCTGGCATCTAGCCGTTAGTAGTTAGTTGCTCTAGTTTGTTGTAACTGATTGAGTGTAGCTCTCATACACTCTTGTTTTGCTAGAGTATAAGTAGTGTAAATAGCTTTGTGCAGAAGCAGTTCCGCAGTTGTAACTTCATTCTCGTTCACTCAATAAGAAGTTCACTTACTCTGCAACATCTCTTCTTCTTCAACCTTACTTTCACACTTAGCTCAGCTTTCATGTTCGATTGCTTCTCTGATTTCAACAACATCCCTAGCCTTTTCTCACTCAAGAATTTTGGAGTCGAGAATGTGATCTCGTTCTAGTTCATAATGTTCGTCTAAATGTGTTTTGTCGTTATATGGTTGTGTCTGTGTTGAAGTATCTTTATTGTGATGTGTGTTGTGTCGACCCGGCCAGCCTAGCTACTACCTAGTATATGTATCTAATTCATTACCCTTTACCCACTGTTAAGAGCAATGTAGATTTTCAGTTAAAATGTCTAATTATGAATTGTGCCTCCATTTGTGTGATTCTTCGATTTCTTTAGGATCATGGCCATCGAACGGCCCCTGGCACCTAGGGCTGACGCGGAGGGATCTGTTAGTAAACTGATTTTAGTGTCTTGTAGATTAACTACGGAGGAAAACAGAGAAAAACATTAAACATGTCTTCCTTTGATTAGGTCGTAAAACAGATTAGACATTTGTATCTTACTTTTTTCTCTTTTATTGTCATAATTTGTTGATTTTAGTTTATGTTTTTAATGAAATAGGGGTGGAAAAAGGTAAATTTGAAATGGGAAGAGAGCCCGGATGGTTAAATGGGAAGCCCCCAGATCAAGGATGGATCAAACTCAACACTGAATTAAGTGGAGGTGGATTAATCTGAGGTCGTGATGGTGCTCTCACAATGAAATATAGGATCCATTTACTAAAAATGGAAAGTTTTTCTATTCTTGAATATTCCCTCGTCTCAGATTTGTAGTAACATTTTGCCATAAAAGTTCATCCCACATTTGGAGTAACATTTAGAATTTACCATATTTGCACATAAAATTTTACCCCATTATTCACTAAAATTACACCGAAATGTCATTATCTATATTAAAATAAATTAAAACAAAAATAAAAAACCAAAAAGTCAAAGAGGGACTCACCTTCAACCAACTCACTTCATTTATTACACACTCTATCATCTCACTTCATTTATTACACACTCCATCATCTCACCCCACCATCTTATTTCATTTATTACACACTTCACCTCTCACTTCATTAATTACACATTCTACCAATTCCTTAAAACCCTTGGGACGGATGGAGTAACAAATTAATAAGTAAAAGTTTCTACTCCCTTCGTCCCTAAAATTTTGTCACTTATTTCCTTTTTTGTCCGTCGCTAAAAATTTGTCACCTTTCACTTCTAACATTTTTGGCAGTAGATCCCATATTCCACTAACTTATTTCCACTCACATTTTATTATAAAACTAATATATAAAAGTAGGACTCATATGCCACAACTTTTCAACCCACTTTCTACTACATTTATTAAAACTCGTGCCGGGTCAAATGGGGATAAATTATGGGGGACGGAGTGAGTGTTTCTTAGGAAATGAAGAAAGTATTTAAGTCCAAATTTGTCATGTACATTTCGTGAAAAAAGTTGCTTTATTAGTTGAGACATGCATTAACTATTTTCCGCACTGTACTCATTTAACATAAACTTTATGAGAAAATATTTAAATATTTAAGTAAAACTAAACCTTATGAAAAGCCCCAAATTGCTGCTCTGCCCTCTTTTCTTTCTTCTTCTTCATCAGTGTGATTGATGAGTCCATTAATGGAGCGTGATTTCTTCGGTGATCTGCCGTCAGAAATCACCACCAACATCCTCTCACGTCTGCCCATCCGAAGCCTCGCAATCAGCAAGTCCATTTGCAAACTATGGCTCAATCTAATCGATTCCGACGATTTCCACAAATCCGAAATCAAAACCCCACCCGCCCTAGCTCTCCTGATGCCTAATAAAGACTCAAAGCGGTGCACGATTTTCGAAATTGAAGACGATGCGGAGAAGAGCCATGATCTTCACTACATTCCGCTCATGGATTTGGAGATCCTTCACGGAAATAGAGAAAATATGGAAGGTATCACTGATGGTGGATTGCTTCTTCTGAACTCACCATCCACAAAGGGTATTTCTGTTTACATATGCAATCCGATAACTCGTGAATATACGGAGCTCTGTTGCCCCGAGGACTACAGCCCGGATCATGTGTTCAATTTTGGATTTGGTGCGAGCAAAATAAGTGGGCAATATAAGGTGCTCGGTATCAATACGCTCCGTGGCTCCGACTCTGAACATCGCGTGTACACCCTCGGAACAGGAATATGGAGGCATGTTGAAGCCGGCGTTGCTTCTGGTTTCGGATTTCATGGTCGAAACGTGGTATGTAATGGCAACCTCCATTGGATAGTATGTGATTGGAGTTATAACATGTCGATTTGTGGTTTTGATGTTGAAACAGAATGTTTTAGAATCTTCTCTGTTCCTCCGGGAGGAAATAATCTGTCTGTTTTGAGGGATTGCCTCTGTTGTTCTTACACACGCGACAATGAACTTGTCATCTGGATGATGAAGGAATACCAAGCCGAAGATTCTTGGACCATAGAGTACAAGTTGAGTACTATTGTTTCTGATTTTGATAGGGATTTGATGTGTGTTGATCCAATTATACATTTCAAAGATGGTGACTTTTTGATGTTGCTGAACGAAGATCGTCTCATCTACTACTCTAACAACACAAGAACTTTTCAACAAGTCGCTATGTTTAGGGATGCAGCTGCGAAGGATTACATTCGTGCGCTAATTTTCACTCCTAGCCTTTTCTCAATCAAGAATTTTGGATTTGAGAATGTGATCTCGTTTTAGTTCGTAGTATTGGTCTACATTTGTGTGTTTGGGTTCTAAGATTTGTTTGTTGTGTAGTGTTCGGAACCTAAGGTTTGTTTGTCATGTAGTGTTCGGGTTCTAAGGTTTCTTTGTCGTGTGGTGTTCGTGTTTGGTCTTATCGTGTCGACCCAACATACAGACTATATGCTAGGCCTAGCTACTATACATATTTTGGGATGTTGTCTATATATTGTGTATGGTTCTAAAGATGTCTATTATGAAGATATAGATTCAATGATTATGAGGATAATATCAAGAAACTATTTTACTATAAATACAATATTCAATTCTAACCATTTTCATATAGTAAAAAATGATTACGTTTAAGTAGATATAAATGAGAAAAATAAATTTTGACTACATATTTCAAACTAATGCTTTATCAGATGGAGCCGGTCTATCTCTCACTACCATCAGCACATAGTGATCGATATTCCTTAGGGAAACTCAGAATCAATGGCTAATGGATTGCTTCTTCTGTACTTAGAATTAGCTTATTTTGAAATGCTATGTATGCAATCCTCTCTCTCGTGTCTCGTCAATATAAGATGGTCTGTATCAATCGGTCCAATCGATCTAACTCTGGTTATCATGTACACCCTCGGAACAGGAACATTGAGGCGCCTTCAAGCTGGTACTGCTTCTGGTTACAGATTATGTTTAGGTGGATTCATTGTATGTGTTGGATAAAAGGATCGGTAAAGAGGTTCTGTATACATTGTACATGGAGTACTATTATATAGGACTAGGGATTGCTCTACAAGGTAAACCTAATTAACATAATTACAAAGATTGCATATCTCTTATACTTGGTAAAGAAATAATCTGCGCATATCTTCCTCCTGATACGGTGTAATCTTCTCCAACAGTTGGCAACCTCCATTGGATGACGGTATATGATTTGATTCGGAGATGTGGTTTTGATCTTGAAATGGAATGTTTTAGCATCTTTTCTACTCATCCTGTGGAAATTTGAGTAGAGAAGTTGAAAGTTTTGATGGGTTGCTTGTGTATGTCCAAAAAATTTATACCAGTCATACTTTATGATCAAAACATTTATTTCTAAATTATTTGATATCTTGTTTAATCATTATATTTGTGTCTATACAACATGTTCATAACTAAGAGGATTAAAGAGATTGTTAGAATTTTCAACCGTAAGACTATTAATCATATCTCTGAATCGAAAATCCTAAATCTGCCACTGCTACTAGTTCGTTAATCTACATAATGTTTGTGTCCAAAATTATCTTATTGTGTAGTGTTTGTGTTTGGCCTTATCATGATTTGTTGTAAGCTGTGACCATATTATACGATATTCCTTAATTTAATGGATTTCTATATTATACGTACGGATTTCCTAAATTTTAGTGATTAATTTTTCTTAATTTAAGGAATTTGGTCTTTTATATTTTCAACGTAATTTCTTTATATTTTTCTTAATTTAAGGAATTTGGTTTTTTATATTTCCTAAACAGACTACAAAATTGTATTTTGCTCTTTTCTTCTATTGTGATTTGTGAAAATTTCTTAATTTATTTTGTGTTCGTGATAGAATAGAATGAAAAGGGTTGGTAAAAGGACATTTGAAAAAAGAAGCGCCATTAATCGTATTGTTGAACATGACATGAGTCAATGTTATTATTATTTTGAGACAGTGAAAGGAAGAGAATTTATAGTCATTGCTTACTTGCGAAAGCAAGTTAATTCAAGAAAACAAATGTATAAAATAGACTAATATTATGAACTAAAACGAGATAACATTCTCAATTCCGAAACTCTTGAATGAGAAAAGACTAGGAGTGAAAATCATGGCATAGGTAAAGTATTCCTCTATAGCTGCATCCTTTAACATACCGACTTGTTTAATAGTTCTTGTCTTGTTGGAATAGTAGATGAGCCTACTCTTGTTCAACATCAATATGTCACCATCTTTGAAACTTTGATAGGATGAACTATCGGCCTATTACTCGGAGGAATATCACTAATACTTAACGTGTATTCTATAGTCCAAAATTCTTCGACTCGGTATTTCTTAATCAACCAAATGACAATTTTATCGGGATATGTGTAACAAATACAGAGGCAGTCCCTCAAAACAGACAACATCTCAACACACAAGTTCTCATGTTCAGCTATCATAGGAGCAGTCAAGATACTGAAACATTCGGTTTCAATATCAAAACCACAAATTCTTACGGGATGAATCGAATTATTTTCAATCCAATGGAGATTTCCATTACATATAATGCATCCACTGCGACATAATTAGAAACCAGAAGCAGATCTTGTAAAATGAAAATATATAAATTTTAAGTATTATTTAAACTCCATAATTCGAAATTTTATTAATGGCCTAAATCTTGTACGCTACTCTACCGCTTGTACTAAAAGGAAAGATTTAAACTTAGGAAAGATACCCATAAGAAAAGATCCTATGTATCAAGCTAGAAAATCACTCTTTTTAATTTAGCTCTTGTTTTATATTTTTGCAATTTTATAAAGGAAAAATAGATTCTTTAACAAAAAAAATGTTATCATCATTAAAAGATATATTAAAGCCCTAATCTATGTATAATCTATACAATATATAAAATGAGAATTTTGGGGGTGTTTAGGGACATAAGAGGAAATTTAGGGATATTTAGTCAAATGGCCATTTAAAATAGATATTAAATGAATTAAAAATATATAAAACGTGTGATTAAGTGTTAGTTGATTATTTAATTTCCATAGTTAGTGATTAGTTGTATAGTTAGTGGTAATGTTGCACTTAATACGTTCTCTTTAATAAAAAGAGGAGTTACATTCCAATTATGCCATTTTAATTCTTTCAATGGTCTGTCTTATAACTTCCACCATCTTAATTTTGTAATTTATGTCGTGTTAATTCCATGACTCCTTATGTTCTCATTTTGTGACTATAAATGACATAGAATTGTAGATGAAACTACACAACTACAAAAGTATTTTCCCTTTTCTCAAACTCTCTACATTTTTAGTGTGTATTTTTAGGAGTAGGACTTATGTATAATGTCTTTATACTTCTTGAAAACAAAACCTAATTGGTTTTCTAACTCTTAAATATATTTCATGCTTTATAATGATGCAGGATTTCAAGATTGGAGGGTTACAATTTATACTCTTCAGCTGTGCTCCCAAACACAGTTTTGAGTACTAGAGTGCTAGAGAAAGAACAAATAATTTCGTACTTTATAGCAGGCGGGGTGACCCTCTTTGCTGCGGCCGTGCATGAACACGGCTTTTCAAATTCTTCTTTGTTCTCTTTGCAGGTCTTTATGGTGGAAGTGATTTATGTTTTGAAGTGTCGAGTTTAATTATGTATTTTTTTTTTCCTTTTCTTCATGTACTATTGTGAAGTGTCGAATGTATAATTTTTTCATGTAGCGCTCCATATGAATATTAGGTTCATGGCAACTCTTATTCATTTGTCTTTCCTGGACGTGGTATGGGTGGTAGCAGCTATACGGGAAGTAGGCGATGGGGGAATAATATTAGGGTATGCAACCATTTTTTTTTCCGGCTAAATGCATGCATATCGGTTGTATATTCCATGCTATTTTGCTGTATTTTTATTGATGATTTTGATCTGTATTTTTGTTGATGATTTTGATCGATTTGGCTATCTTCTAATATATATTTATACATTATTTTTACATGTGTTCGTGATTAATTTTTTGTAGTATAGAACTAAAAGTGATTTAAATGATATGTGATTTGTGTGCAATTTTTAGTTTATAAAACTTACTTGGTTATATGAGTTTAGAATTTAAAATAATAATATTGTTTCTCATTCGGTATATGTGTTATTTTTATTTCTTTGTTTGATTTTACATTTTTTTAATATTTTTTTTATTATATATTTATGATTTCAGAATTCATGCAATGATATTTTTATGAATTTATAAAATTATTTTACAGTATAAAATAAGTTTAAATAAAATAGAATGGGTCGTGCATCACACGTGGGTGATACTAGTAATCTATACATATAAAGGGGAGTTTTGGAAATATTTACAAGAATGTCATTTTAAAGGAAAATTATAATTGAAATAAAATTATTTTTTATTACACAATTTATACGTCTTTAACAACCGGTTTGTAATTAACTGCTCAAATAAGATTATAATACATTTAATGAAATTAAAACCGTAAATTCCCATTATTATTTATTACAATTATTTTTTACTCCTAATGAATTTGTAACAGCAGGCAGTTTTGCACAATGGCTTTTCATATTTTGCATTAAATTAGGTTTCAGCAATGCAATGAATGATTTGTTAAGGGAAGTTCAAAGATTACGAAAAAAGGAAATGAAAAGGTTTTGAAAGATGTTCACGACACTCTATTTGAAATATAAATATGGATTATAACATATGGATACCATAATTCGAAGTGGAGGCACACCCGTCAAAAGAAATGGTCTACTTCAAATTTAGAAAGCCTCTCATGGTCTGAATTTGCACAGATCTCTGTCCACTTTTATTGGGTTTCAACAGAAAGTTTGATGATCGACACACTGTCTTAGCTCCAGCTCAATCTACCGTGATTGGTCCAGCACATCAAATGAATCCTAGTTGGAGAGGTGACGTGGAATGTGCTACATAATGCTATGGAGCGGTTTGTCACGTCGCATCAGTTTGTCACGGTGCAACACGTTCATACCACTTACCCACTTCATGTAACTGATTGTTTAGTGCATAGCTAGACCTGTTCTAGATTCTATATATATCTCTGTAAAGATTTGGGTTAATTCATGGAATGAAAAACAAATTATCTCTATCAAGTTTTGTTATGACTTATTTTCCATATTTCAATTTCTGCTCATTTTCTCACAATCCGAACATCACACAATCCACAAGAATCTAGAGATGACCTTCGAGGAAAGTACTAGACCAGTCATGAATAGGATGAGTTAGACGTCGGATACCTCTTTCCAGGGGCGGATGGAGGGTGGGGCCAGGGGGCCCCATGATCCCCCCACTAATTTTTTTAAAAACCTAGGGGTATTTTAGTAATTTCACACTAATTATAATTATAACATATATAATATTAAAGATAGATTTCAGCAAAATTATACTCCATAAATCGTTTCCTCTTAATTAGTTTTCTCCTTCTGCCGCAGTTCTACTCCTTCTGCAGCGTAATCTGAAATCTAGTTATCTAAAACTAGGTATGTTTTGAAACTCAAATATAATTCAATTGATTTTTCTATATATGTTGTTTTTAGTTTGGAATAGCTATGTAAATTGAGACCTAAATAATCACATTCAAGCTCTAAATTGGTACACATAAATTTCAAATGGCGAGAAAGAAGATAGCTTATGTAATTCAATGGCTACGGCGGTTCTGTGTTGAAATTCTTTAACCCCTATTCTTAATTTGATGTGTATGTATTAATAGTTTTACACTATTTGATTTGTGACAGCAACATTTTAGATTTGAGCATATTGTATATTTTGTTTACTCTTATATTCTTTTAGTTGTGAAGCATAAGATGAACTTTATCTTTTTTTGTGTATGATTTATATTTTGCAAACTTAATCAGTGTTGACTATTTTTGTAGGTATATGGATCGTTATTTCAAGAAACTTTCTTCCGTTGATTCTTCATCAGTTGAATGGTTGCTTAGTTCCTTATATGGAAAAGGATGTGTTTGTTAAAGTTACCAATGAAACAATTATTTAGCGATTTCAGAAAATGAAGAATAGAAGACAAATATTATAATGTGATTACATTTAACTTTTATATTTTGAACCTTATAATTTAATTTATGTATTGTAATTTTTTTTAAGTTTAAATTTGGACCCCCATGATGAAATTTCTGGCTCCGCCACTGCCTCTTTCCATCGGCTGAAACAGAAATAAGAGCGATGATCGGAACCAGCGAGCCCCGTTTAGTCCTAAAATTTCGTGTATATAATGAAAAGGGAAAGAGAAGAGAGATATTTACCTTGAACAAATGCAGTAGAATTCTTAGCGCATTATTTTAAAAATGATTTTGTTAATGAATTTCATGATTTAAAAATGATTTTGTTAATGAATTTCATGATTTACGGCAGTTATGTATATGGAGGAATCAATGAAAGGGTTGGCAGTAACATATACGAATGATATTAAAGGATTGTGTGTCAATACATTTAGTGGGTTAGGGGACAGATTAGAGAAGAGAGAGGGAAACAAATATCATTGGGCAAGAATAAGTAGACATTGTTTGGCAAAAAATTGGTCTAATGAAATGATAGTGATAGCTTCCCAAAGAAGATCACTTACACACCATTGAATCTGCATTCTTTTGGTACTGCTTTCTGACATTAATTGGATTTTGATTGCAGCAGCTCTTGAAATCCGGCGACAGCTCCGACGACGGACAACGTGCGTGGCGAGGCTGAGGGAGGAGGGGTGGTGGCGGCAAGGCGGCGGCTGGCCGAGAAAAAATGAGGGGTCCAGTGCGAGAGAGATGGGGACGAAAGGTGAGAAGAGGAAGTAGAGAGAGATGTACTGCAACGGTCTCCCTTTTATGGCATCTCTAACCGCCACTTCAAAGATCCGATCTTTACCGACGGTAACGGCAGCATGGCGGCATATGCGTGAAACGAGAGACAGGGCACCCGGGTGAGGCGGGTAAGGCAGAGCAGCGCCGCGGGTGAGGAAGGCGCAGCAGGACGAGCGGCGAGGCGGTGTGGAAGGAGAGCCGGCGAAGAAGAAGTAGCGGTGTTCTGGCAGGAGATGATTTCCACCGCCGATTGGGAGGAGGGAGGAAGAGACTTTGAGAGAGATGGAGGCATGTATGTTGCTTTAGGGTTTGATTAATTCGATGTATATTGTTTGGGCTTTAGTTTAATATTTAGTGGGGCTTTTAGTATTTTTTTTTTTACTCAATATAATCTGGATTTTAAGTAATGAATTATGCACTAAATTTTTAGTACTGGACAGCCTTTTTAATTAAATAGAATTTTACTTGAAGGGAGAGGAAGAGAGGAGGCGTGAGACAGAGAATACAGGAGACGCCTTTTTCATTAGGGTTTCTAGGGCCCATTATGTGTTATTTGGAATTTATATTTTATTTTATTAATTTATGAATTTCAACAATGGGAGGAGAGAGGATGAGGCGTTTTTCATGTAGTGTTTATATAGTGTAATTCATGTGTTATTTGAGATTTATATTTTACTTTCATTAATTTATTGATTAGTTAATTGTTAGTATACCAATTTACTATACTAAATTATTTGGATCCAAAAAATTCAGAATCTTATACTGAATTCGTATTGTAAAATTTTATTTAATTATATATATATAAAATTGTATAAATGATAAAAAAAATAATTAAAAGATTTCGAATTGAACATAGCACGTAATTATTTTTTTCAACTAATAATAATTTGAATAGAAGAAAATATATAGTACAAAAATCTATAATTAATTTTTTTTAAAAATTTGAATAGAGTTCTAAAAATGAGAGCTATATTATTATGTTTTAAAAACAAGGTTTAATATGGACTACTAATTTATTGTTCTTTGTATAATATATATTGTCCAAATTATTATTTTTAATTAAGTAATTAAATTTATATATTAATTAATTTTTCTTTAATTTGATTTATTCTACTACTAGATAAGATATTTTTGTTTATGACTTTGAGTTTCATTTCTTTTTTATAATTTTCAAAATATTATCATGTACTGTTGAATTTAATTTTGATGAAAATGCATTTATTAATTATGATTTTATTTTATTCGTTTTATCATGTCTACTTCTAAAAAAATATATTTTTAGTTATAAACAATTATGTTGCAATTCCAAAACTAATGAAGTACTGGTTTGTTATTGTTTTTCTTATTTTTTGTTTGCATTTATGAATACTTATGTTTTGATAATCGAAACTGATGAACTATTTATACGTTCAAATAGTTTGCTTTTTTTTCATTTGTAAATAGTAGTATTACATTTTTCTTTATTTGTATGTCTTATTCTATTTCATCCACACATCTATCTCCTCTTTAGTTATTTCTTTTATTTTATGTACTACATTCATATCAAATATTAAAATAGTACTCACTTCGTTCCACAGTAGTAGAGTCATTTTGTCATTTTGATACGTTCCATAGTAATTGAGTCATTTCCTTTTTTTAGTAAAGTCAACATATTCTTCTCTCTTACTTTATTTTCCCTTCATCTCTCTACCTTTTTCATTTCTTACTTTATCCTTCATTTACTTAGCCCACTTAACACAATTTTTCTTAGAATGCGTGCCAAAAAGAAACGCCTCAATTACTATGAAACATAGAGAGTATACAATCATATGCTAAAATATGAAATGTTTCATTGAAAGTGGGTTGAGAGAAGTACAAATATCTTTATGTTGTTTGTTATTTATAATATTACAAATACTTAATTTTATTAGTTCTTATCTCTAAATATATTTTTATACTTATAGATGAATGATATGCTACATACCTTATGTAGGCTCCTAATGTGAGCACCACTCTCATTTGACACACTTTTAGCATTGTTCGTTTCGATTTATCTATTTAGTTTGATTCTAATACATTAAAAAATGTTATTGCAATTTTTAATTTCACAAAATTCATAAAAATCAAAGCTCGATTTGCTTGTTTTCTCTATAATTTCAAATAAATGAATAAAATAATAAATCAAGCTTTGATTTTTATGAATTTTGTGAAATTAAAAATTGGAATAACATTTTTTAATATATTAGAATCAAACTAAATAGAAAATCAAAACAAAAAAATGTTAAAAATGGGTCAAACGAGAGCGGTGCTCACATAAAGAGCCCACATAAGGTATGTAGCATATCATTTCTCTATATTTATATACTCTATAGTCTTTATTTTAAGTTAATATATCTTCATTATTTAAAAATCTTTGCACACTATGCAAACTTCACACTTTTTATAACAATATCAAACAACGAAGAAATAATTTATATGAATGGTGTAATTATCCCCTCAATTTTCTTGTTTGATGATAGTGATAGTATTGGTTTTCTATTAGAAGTAAGTCAGTCTATCATCAATTTCTGAACTTGTGGAAACATGGTGGTGCTGACACATAAGCAAAGGGCATGATGCATCTTGTTATAATGTTATTACAAAACATTTGCGCCAAAAATCTGTGCATATTATTACACAAAAACTTGATTACCATTTAGAGAAGAAACGAGAGAGGTTGGGATCGTCCGACTTCAATGATTCCAACAATTCTGAGTTCAACCGTATCTTATAGTGTCGAGGCACAGCCAAATCCACATCCACAAGAAGTTTCTTCATCAATCTTGGGCACTCTGTTATGGAGATAATTTGAATGGAGTTGCAAATAATGGTTGTTCCCTTGCATAGGCTCTTCAGTTTCGGAAGCTCCCTCAAGTACAAGCGTACAAATTTGGGAAGGGTTAGGCTACAACTTCCTTCATCATCAAACACATCTTCTATTTCTCCACACTTTGTCATATAAATACTTTCTAGGTTGGGAGCTCCTGATAGTGGTATCCCCACCTTCCTCAGTCTTGGCAGCCCATGTAACATTAAGGATTTTAATTTAGGAAGGGTGAGGGAACTTGTTCCTTCATCATCAAACACATCTTCTATTTCTCCACACTTTCTCACATAAATCTGTTCAAGGTTGGGAACTCCTGATAGTAGTATCCCCACTTTCCTCAGTCTTGGCAGCTTATCTAACCATACTTCTTTTAATTTAGGGAGGGTGAGGGAACCTGTTCCTTCATCTTCGAATATCTCTTCTATTTCTTCACACTCGCTGATATGAATAACTTCAAGGTTGGGAACTCCAGATAGTGGGATCCTCATCTTGTTACACTTTTCAATTCTTAGATCTGTCAGAGAGGAAAACACAGGTTGTGCCAGTGCAGCTGATGCTCCCATTTCCCCCTTTTCGATCAACTCCTTCATATCATCCAACTCATACAGTTCAATTTTTTCAAGAGCAAATATTTGAGATGATAATCTTGCCCCACTCCTCCAAATGTACTCTATTCCTCCACAACTTTTTATTCTCAATCTCTTCAATCCATCAACAGAGTATATGCTCGGACCCACACATTTACATTTACTGAGTGTTAGCTGCACAATTCCCTCTGCAAATACTCTCTCATCTTCAAGGTTGCATTTAGATAGGATCAACTCTTTATTATAACCTACATTCCAAAAGAAACGTTTACAAGATGATCCCACTCCTATTGTGTAGCAAGTGTCAGGCACCCGACTTTCCCAACTTGTTATAAAAGAATTAAATTCATTCACATTTTTCACTCTTCCACTAAACTCCTCTAGCAGTTTCAGATTCTCAATTTCTTCAATCACTACTTGTATATGGAGTGGTAATTCTAAGTGCTGAAGTTTCCCAAGTTTAAGAAACAATCCTCTTGGAAGCATCTCCAATTTATGCGCATCCAATGCGAGGAATTTGAGATTGAATAATTCCCCAACTCCACGAGGGACTTCCTTGATGCCTGTATGCGAGAAGTTTAACTCCCTGAGTTCTTTCATCTCTCCCAAGTATGGCACATTTTCTAGCATAAAACACGAATAAAGGAGCAATACCTTGAGGCTCTTCATGGAACAGACTGATTTTGGCATCATTCTTATCTTAGTCAAGCTCAAATCAAGAGTGCATAGTCCTTGCATTTTAGAAAAGAATGAATCTGAGATAAACTCCAACCAACGATTATTGCATAAAAGCAATGTTGAGAGCTTAGGACAATCGGGAGACATTCCTTCTTCAATTCTCCTTATGCCACTATTCATAAAGGACACCTTCTCCAGATCCTTTGCCCATTCTGCTTCTTTGGGAATTTCCTTCAAAGACAAATCACCTGCTCTTACCATATATTTCCCCTCACATATCTTCAATGCCATACTTCTTACAAGATCATGCATCTTCACGCATTCCGTAGAACCACGAAAGTCATTGGGAATAACACACCCTTCCAATAAGCACACATTCACTAATTTATCCAATATGGAATGTCCTTGCTCAATGTGCGCTCTCCTCGTCTTTCTTTCATCCACCAAGCCTCCTGAAATGAACTCTCTAACCAAATGCTCTCTCTTTATTTCTTTATCTTCGGGATATAATGCGCAATGCAGGAAACAATGTTGCAATGTATTGAACTCATTACTCTGACTATGATGATTCCTATTCAACCGATCAAAACTATATTTCAATACTTTATAAACATCACCGTCTCCCATGCCATCATTCCCCGAGACACGTTCGGTTAGTTCTTGATAAGAATTTCTCCATGTATGAATGGCTCTCTCGCCCCTCATGCTTCCAGCCACCGTAACAATTGCTAGAGGCAGACCACCACACAGTTTTGCCACAGATCTGGCAATTTCTTGTGCCGAAGAATCAAGTTCTATCTCATTCCTTAGAGTTTCCTTGAACAATTCCCATGCCTCATGATGATTTAAATTTTTCACTTGAATCTTTTTTTGGCAACAAATTTGACGACACACTTCTAAGGAGCGAGTAGTTATAATCAGCCTACAACACTCAACAGAAATGGGACATCCAACCTTTAATAGATCAATGTTTTCCCACACATCATCTAATATTAGCACTGATTTCTTTATCTGAGACAAAGTTTTATGTAGTCTCGACGCCCTTATGTCTTCATTATCCACACCCAAAAGGTCCACACCTATAAAACGTGCTATTTTATCTTGTAAAGTCGTAATACTAAATTCTTGAGAGACTGTAACCCAAATCACACGTCCCTGAGAGTGTTGGAGGAGTCGATTGTGAATGTGCTTTGCCAGTGTCGTTTTGCCCACACCACTCATACCATAAACACCAATGCTCGACACTTGCCCACTCTCCAAGAGTTTCAAAATCATTTCCAAATTTTCATTAAAAGCTTCACCAACCATCCCATCTGTCAACAACTTATCTCCCCTACTTCCACAAACATCAAAGACAAGTTCACCAAAATTCCGACTTTGCTCAACAAGTGTGTCAACCTCTTCAATTAGTTTAGCTGGTAACCCTCCATCCATCAATCTCATAAAAAATCCTTCGGATTCCACTTGAGTCCCCAAATCAACAACTTGCTTTTCAATGGACCTGACTTCTTCCAACCACTCCTCAACTTCCCGTTTCCTTTTCTTTCGACCAGAAAGTTCCGAGTTCTTGATTTCCTCCTCAACATCAGATGCCTTAGCACCCAATGATTTCAACTTTTTTTGCAGAGCTTTTAGATTGAGCTCAAATTCCTTTATACTCTTCACATTATTGTGTGCATTATCAGCAATTAGTTCCACCACCTTTGACAAAAATGACTCAAAAATCTGGCTTAACATTTTCGCCATCTTTGCTCTTCCCAGAGAAAACATAAACCAAATACAAGATTTACTTGACGAGAAAAAAAGCTACAATCTCATTTTTCTAGCAATCATTTATCCAGTCCGAAAATAAATTTGCAAGTAATGAACGAAGTAGAAATCCAATATATGTTGAATATGTGAACATGATGCTATAGGTAAAAGAGGAAACGCTAGCAATCTACAAGCAAGATTGATTATTCAAAATTTTCCTTCATTTTAAATGTACAAGAAATTAAAACATTCATTTCCCGAAGCCTTGTTGTAATATTAGGAAAATCATGAAAAATTCTAAACAAACAAATAAAAGCATGGATGTAAATTAGTATGAGAATTGTTACCTGAGAGATGTGAAAGCTGAGCAGAGATTGAATAGATTTGTAGATCAAGACAGATCTCGGACTCTGTGTTGCAGTTTTCCGAATGTCCAATAGATATCGCCTTTTACCTCCTCCTACCTCTCCGCCGTTGCGCCTCGCGATTTTCGAAGAGTATGGCCTTTTTCTCTTTGAACTTCTTCTTCCGATTAGACTCAGACATCATAGAGCTGGGATTTTGCTTCGACATTATCGCTTTTTGGGTTTTTCTGTTGTCCATATCGATTCAATTATACTTTGACGCTTGATTCGATGATTGATTAGGGGGCCTTCGTGACCTTTTACAGTTTCCAATGCAGCAAATAATCACGTCCCTTCCATTTAATTAAAAAATGTGAAATGAGATGAGATAAGAATTAAGACAAAATTAGTAAAAGAAAATGACGTGGTAAATTAAAAGAAAGAATGAAAATGATATTGGACAGTGGACTTACATTATTAAATTAATATAAAATAAAATTTACATATATTTGTGGAACAGATATAAATGGAAATTACATACTCCCTCTGTCCAAAAAAAATGGGACTGTGAATGATACTGATTTTAATGTGAAATTGGAAAAATATGAAAGAAGGGAAAAAAATTAAGAGAGAAGTTATGTTAGTAGAAGGTGGGGTCTATATTATTAGTAAAAGAGAAGGAAAAAAACTAAGAAAGAAGTTGAAAATTTTTCTTTTTTAAATGTGCTCTATTTTTCATGGACAATTAAATATGGCAAATGTGCTCTATTTTTCGTCGATAAAAGGAGTATATTTTTATGGAACGGAGAGAGTATATTTTTATGGAACCGAGGGGGTCAATTCGTATTCACAAAGCATACATACATCCGCTGCTTCCACTTGTTTTTTCTTCTTTGGTGTGTTTGAGAAGTGCTTAGTCTAGATCTTTCCATTAATGGCACGTAAATTCTTCAAATATATGTCATCAGAAATCACCACCAACATCCTCTCAACGCTCCCTATCAACAGCGTTGCCATCAGCAAATGCGTTTGCTAACCATGGCTAGCAAATGCGTTTGCTAACCATGGCTCAATCTGTTCGAGTATGTTGATTTCGTCAAATCCCATCTCTCCCAAATGAAATCCCCAATCGCCCTAGCTTGGTTGATGCCAATGGAGATGAAGTCAACTCAGTGCACAATTTTGGAATTTGCAGACGAAGACGAAGCCGATGTGGAGCAACATGTTCTTCACTACCATCCGCTCACATCATATGTTATCCCTCAGACCCTCACAACTCATCAATGAGAGGTATCCCTTCTCATGGATTGCTTCTTCTACGCTCATATGACGATCCTATTAAGATATGTTGAGGATGTGAAATTGGATGTTTTGGGGGATTGCCTGTGTTAGTCCTACACATGTCAAGATAGAATAGTCATTTGTCTGATGAAGGAATACCTAGTCTAGGAATCTTGGACCGTAGTGTGTCAGATTAGTACAGAGTTTGATTATGATTTTAATTTTCATTTTGAATGGGTTATGTTACTATTTATTCAATCAAACTTTTCAAAAATGGTGACGTTTTGATGTTGTTTGGAGGGAAGTGTCTCATCTACTACTCCAACATGACAAGGACTACCCACAAAGCCGGTATGCTCACGCAGGCAACTTCAGATGATTACATTGTCAGTGCCATGGTTTACACTCTTAGCCTTTTCACATTCAAAAATCTCGGATTCAAGAAAGTGATGTCGTTCTAGTGCATAATATTAGAATATATTTCTATTTTGTTGTAATCTGGTCTTTGTTTGTATAAAATATTTCTCTATGCATGGTGTTCGATGTCAACCCGCCACACACTATATGTACGGCCTAGCTAGTATGTATATTGTGGCTCATGTTTAAAATCTCGTTTTAGTGCATAAAGTTTCTACATTTGTTTTTTGTTGCATAATATTAGTCTATATTTCTGTTGTGTAATAATCTGGTCGTGTTTGTATCAAATGTTTCTTTATTGTGTGGTGTTCGATGTCGACCAGCTGCACACTATATGTAAAGCCTAGCTAGTACTACCTCCGTCCCCGAAAATTTGCTACACTTTGACCCGACACGGGTTTTAAGAAATGTAATGGAAAGTGAGTTGAAAAAGTTAGTGGGATGTGGGTCATACTTTTAAAGTTAGTTTTATAATAAAATGTGAGTAGGAATGAGTTAGTGGAATATGGGGTCCACTACCAAAAATGGTAAAAGTGAAGTGTATCAAATTTTCAGGGACGGACCAAAATAGGAAACGGTATCAAATTTTCAGGGACGGAGGTAGTACTATATATTGTGGCTGTTGTTTAAAATATGGTTCAAATGCATAATGTTAATCTCATTTGTTTTTTGGTGCATAATATTAGTCTGGTTTTCTCTTTTTGTTTAAATCTGGTCATATTGGTATCAAATGTAGAGCTGCCCAAGGTTTACCGACCGGCGGTTAAAACCGAAACCATAACCGGCGATTACGGTTCCGAACCGAAACCGTAACCGGCGGTTACGGTTCCGAACCGAAACCGCGAAAAATATGCCAAATCGAAACCGTGAATTTTAGAACCGTGGTTCGGTTCAGGTTCCAAATTTTTCGAACCGAAACCGCGACCGAACCGCCGGTTCCGGACGGTTCCGAACCGGCGATTTCACGGTTCCAAACCGCCAACGCAATGATAAATTTAAACATAGTTAATCCTTACATTAAAACTATACTCCATTAAATAAAACATTGCTGAATGATCCGGTTTATGAGTTTTATACTCTTATATAAATAACTTTCATTTTTAGATTTGGTAATATCCGTAGAAACAATAATGTGGGACAAAATTTTGTAGCAAAAATAACTTTATAATACTATTTGGTAAAATTGGATGGTAATTTGAAAAACATAAGATAAAAGATAATAAAATAAAAATAACTAAATTACAAGATGGAGTCTATGTTGTATGGTTTATGGTAATAACTTTATAATACTATTTCTGATTTTATTAATTAACATATTTTTTTACGTATGGAATCTATGGAGTATGGATAATTATTAATAAATATTTATCCAACATTTTTTAATAAACTTAGAAGAATTGATTACTTTAAATAAAGTATAATAAATTAACATTGGTTAATGTCGTAGTCTTCAAAATTGATTAGTTGAGTCTTCAAAATTGATTGGTTGACGGTGGGCGATGACTGCACTATTCAAAATTGATTGCACAAAACACCATTTCTTTTATTTATTTATTTATTTATTTATTCTTAAATGTTGATTTTAAATTCAAATTGGATCTCATTTCTCTCTATTTTTATCTATATTAAATACTCCTCTCTATCCTTACTTACACTCACCTTATTTTAGTGTTAACAAGAATTTCTCTCTTCAATCTCTCAATTTAAACTATCCATTTCCTTGTTCCAATTTATTTTATAATTTCAAACTATATGGCAAAAAAAATTAACGGAAAAAACCGTGAAACCGCGAAACCGAACCTAAACCGCTACGAACCGTCCGAAAACCGGCGGTTCCGAACTGAAACCGAAACCGCCGGTTTTCGAACCGAAACCAAAACCGTGAAACAGCCTCACGGTTCGGTGTCGGTTCCATATTTCCCAAAACCGGAACCGGCGGTTCCGAACCGAAACCGCCGGTTCATGAACCGTGGGCAGGTCTAATCAAATGTATCATATTGGTCATATTGATTGATCATAATAATAAAAAGAGAGACCCCACGAGATGACACGGGATTTTTCGGCTGCAATGTCTAGCTCGATGTCATCTCGTCTCGGCGAGAGTAGCTCGAGATGGGCAACGAGCTGAGTTGCTAATGATCTAAATATAAATGACTTGGATTTTACTAAAAAGAGAAAAGAATGGATTATATAAATGTATTTTATGTCTATGTAATATATTTAAATGTATTTTAATTTATATTTAATGTAGATTAATTTTCAAAGTCAAGTTAAAACCTTAATTAATTCTTAATCACACTCTAATTTCTTCTTCTTCTTCATCATCGAGTTTAAGCAGTTATTCTGTCCAAATCTGCGTCCATTAATGGAGGTTGATTACTTCACATATATACCATCAGAAATCACAACCAACATCTTGGCACGCCTCTCTATCCGAACTTTGCAATCCGTTTACAAAGCATGGCGCGGTCTGTTCGATTTCGTAAAATACAAAATCGAAACCCCACCCGCCCTTGTTCGATTTAATGACTAGGGGGATAACTCAGCTCGGTGCAAGATTATCGAAATTGAAGACGAATGCGAAGCTGATCTGGAAAGCCACGATCTTCACTACCATCCGCTCACAGATTTGGTGATCCCTCACGGAAACACAAGACCAATGGTAGGCATGACTGCTAATGCATTGCTTCTTCTCTTCTTACAAACAACAAAGGTATTCCTATTTACATATGCAATCTGATCACTCGTGAATATACCGAGCTCTATTACCCTGTGAGAGCAAATCATGAGATGCGATTTGGATTTGGTGTCAGCAAAATAAGCGAGCAGTATAAGGTGATTTGTATTACTCCCTCCGTCCCGCTTTAGCAGTCCCATTGACTTTTTTGCCATTTTTTTGTAAAAATGATAAAAAATAGTTAAGGTGGAGAAATGGTAAAGTAAGAGAGACGACAATATAGAGAAGAGTCTTATCTACATTATTATCTCTTTTACTTTATCATTTCTCGACTTTAACTATTTTTTATCATTTTTACAAAAAGATGGTAGAAAAGTCAATGGGACTGCTAAAGCGGGACGGAGGGAGTAATACATTCCTTAAATCCAACCCTCATTATTTATAAACCCTTGGAACAGGGACATGGAGGCGCCTTGAAGCTGGCATGGTTTCTGGTTTCTAATTCAATTCAGTTCGGTGCATAGTATGTAATGGCAACCTCCATTGGATAGTAGTTGATTCGAGTCATGTCGAATGGATTGTAGTATTGACCTTGAAACAAAATGTTTTAGCTTATTCTCCCCTCCTCTTGTGGGAATTGGAATTGTGGAATTATCTGTTTTGATGGACTGCTTGTGTTATTATCATCTGGATGACGAAGGAATACCAAGTCAATGAATCTTGGACCATAGAGTACACGATAAGTACTAATGGTTATGATTTATCTTTTCGTATGCGTTATACATTTGTTGAAGCAATTAAACTTTTGTATAGATGGTGATGTTTTGATGTTGCTGGACCATTCTATTCTAGTCTACTACTCCAACAAGACTAGAACTCTCCAACAAGACTGGACCATTTTATCGACGATCCATGAGAAAACGACCATATAATCTAGACCAGATTGGGTAGTTTTTCCCGTTCAACTTGAACGGGATGGTGACATTCTTGTTGTTCCTTAATCTCGTTGGATTTTTCAGATCGTTCTTGGTGTCTTCTTCACTGTCTGACATTGTTTCTGATGTAGGATTTGGTTTCTGTGGTTGATTTGGCTATATGGGTCGAGAATTGGTATATTGTGGCTATGATGATTTTGTTCTGAGCCAAGATCGTTCCTGCTCTGAGGCCATGATAAAAGGATGGATAAAGAGGTTCTGTTTAATTATTTTCTGATAATTACATTGTACATGGAGTACTATTATATAGGACTAGAGATTGCTCTACAAGGTAAACCTAATTAACATAATTACAAAGATTGCATATCTCCTATAATTGGTAAAGAAATAATCTACGCATATCTTCCTTCTGATACAGTGTAATCTTCTCCAACAGTTGAAACCTCCATTGGATGACGGTATATGATTTGATTCGGATATGTGGGTTTGATCTTGAAATGGAATGTTTTAGCATCTTTTCTACTCATACCGTGGGAATTTGAGTTGAGAAGTTGAAAGTTTTGAGGGCTTGCTTGTGTATGTCCAAAAAATTTATACCAGTCATACTTTATGATCAAGACATTTATTTCTAAATTACACCTATTTGATGTCTATACAACATGTTCATAACTAAGAGGATTAAAGAGATTGTTAGAATTTTCAACCGTAGGACTATTAATCATATCTCTGAATCGAAAATCTTAAATCTGCCACTGTTACTAGTTCATTAATCAACATAATGTTTGTGTCCAAAATTATCTTATTGTCTAATGTTTGTGTTTGGCCTTATCATGATTTGTTGTAAGCTGTGACCATATTATACGATATTCCTTAATTTAATGGATTTCTATATTATACGTACGGATTTCCTCAATTTTAGTGATTAATTTTTCTTAATTTAAGGAATTTGGTTTTTTATATTTCCAACGTAAGTGGTTATTAGAATTAGTTTAGATTCAACTAATTCAAGGGGGAAAAAAAGGAATTAAACAAAAATGTGTGCGTTTTATTCATATTATTATGAATCATGCCAACATACACTACATAACTGATCAATTTTTGGAATATTTAATCAATTAAAATCCTTGTAAAGATTACATCCGAAAATTACGCCATATAATATAATTAGCAGCTTCATTAATCAACACGTTTTTTTCATTGAATATTGGAGTATTATATATTTGCAATTAGGAGATTCACTGTTGAACTGACAAAGTATACTCTGCAAATGCTTTGCTTTGACTATTGTCTTCTAAACATGGATGGCCGTCGCCGTGATTTCTTTAAAATTCTACCATCGGAAATCACCAGACTATCCTCTCCCGCCTCCCCGATCTCCGCACCGTTTCAATCAGCAAATGCGTTTGCAAACCGTGGCGCAATCTCCTCGAATCCGACGATTTCCCCAAATCCAAAATCAAATCCCCACCCGCCCTAGCCCGATTGACCTCAACGAAGGGGAACAACTCAACTCGCTGCTCGATTTTCGAAATTGAAGACAAAGACGAAGCCGATTTGGGGAAAGATCCACGATCTTCACTACCATCCGCTCACTAATTTGGATATCCCTCACGGAAATAGACAATCAATGGAAGGTATTTCCGCTAATGGATTGCTTCTTCTCCACCCGGAAAATGGCGATCCCGAAGAGCCTTTTTACGTATGCAATCCGATCACTCGTGAATATATCGTGCTCTCCCGCCCTAAGAAATACATCTCACTTAGATATTTGTTATGTTACGGATTCGGTGTGAGCGAAATAAGTGGGCAATATAAGGTTATCTGTATAAGTCGCGGCGGTGGAGTCAACTGCTTCCACGTGTACACCCTCGGGACGCGTAAATGGAGGCTCGTTAAAGGTGGGGCCGGCTCTCGTTTAAAATTCTTTTCGTACGGACACACTGTATGCAACGGCAACCTCCATTGGATGGTGTCGAATTTTCGTCAGCCTTTACAGATTTGTGGTTTTGATGTTGTGACAGAACGTTTTAGCATCTTCTACGCGCCTCCAGTGGAGGAGTGTTTTGTCTTTACTCTTCCTTTGGGGACGCCCTTCGGGAAGTTGTCCGTTTTGAAGGAGAAATTGTGCTTTTGTTACTCGTGGGACTTTGAGATTGTCGTCTGGGTGATGAAGGAATACGGAGATGCTGGCTCGTGGACGAAGGAGTACACGATGGGGACGTATACCTTTGATTTTGATGACTATTTTTGTATGGATTGGACGAAAATGAAGTGTGTTTTTCCGATTGAAATCTTCAAAGATGGCGATGTTTTGATTTTGATGGAGAAGATGCGGCTTATCTACTATAGCAAGAAGACGAGGAAGACTCAACAAGTCGGTTTATTTAAGAATGCGGTTGCTAAGAAGGATTACTTTACCTTTGCCACGATTTTCACTCCTAGCCTTCTGTCACTCAAGAGTTTCGAAGTTGAGAATGTTGTCACGTTCTAGTTCGTGTCTTAGTTTGGGGTTATCATGTCAACCCGAAACACACTATCTCATTTTAGTTCATAACGTTTGTCTAACTTGTGTTTTATTGTTATCTGGTTGTGTTCTTGTCAAGATTTCTTTATCATGTGGTGTTCTGGTTCGGCTTTATCGTGTCGACTGGCATTGATATGTCATGCCGCGTGGTGTTTGGGTTCGTAATGTTAATTTACAATTTGACGTTATCGAGTCATGGCAACAACAATTCAATCACATTGTTATCATGTTCGTGTTGTTTAAGGTTTTCTTATCGTGTCGGAAAACACATAAACATCTTCATTCCATTGATTAGGTAAAACAGAGTACAAAACTGTATCTTGCTTTTTTCTTCTAATATGATTTATTAAGATTTCTTGATTTTATTATGTGTTCGTGATAGAATAGAATGATAAGGGTTGGTAAAAGGAGATTTGGAAAAAGAAGCGCCATTAATCGTATTGTTGAACATGACATGAGTCAATGTTATTATTATTTTGAGACAGTGAATGGAAGAGAATTTATAGTCATTGCTTACTTGTGAAAGCAAGTTAATTCAAGAAAACAAATGTAGATAAAGTAGACTAATATTATGAACTAAAACGAGATAACATTCTCAATTCCGAAACTCTTGAATGAGAAAAGACTAGGAGTGAAAATCATGGCATAGGTAAAGTATTCCTCTATAGCTGCATCCTTAAACATACCGACTTGTTTAGTAGTTCTTGTCTTGTTGGAATAGTAGATGAGCATATTCTTGTTCAACAACATCAATATGTCATCATCTTTGAAAGCTTTGATAGGATGAACTATCGGCCTATTACTCAGACGAATATCGCTAATTCTTAACGCGTATTCTATGGTCCAAGATTCTTCGACTTGGCATTTCTTCATCGACCAAATGACAATTTTATCGGGATATGTGTAACAAATACAGAGGCGGTCCCTCAAAACAGACAACATCCCAACACACATGTTCTCATGTTCAACCAAAAAAAAAAGTTCTCATGTTCAACTATCATAGGAGCAGTGAAGATACTAAAACATTCGGTTTCAATATCAAAACCACAAATTCTTACGGGATGAATCGAATTATTTACAATCCAATGGAGATTTCCATTACATATAATTCGAAATTTTATTAATGGCCTAAATCTTTTACGCTACTCTACCGCTTTTACTAAAAGGAAAGATTTAAACTTAGGAAAGATACACAAAAGAAAAGATCCAATGTATCAAGCTAGAAAATCACTCTTTTTAATTTAGCTCTTGTTTTATATTTTTGCAATTTTATAAAGGAAAAAATAGATTCTTAACAAAATAAAAGTTATAATCTTATTAACGCGATACAACGCAGCTGCTAATTCATCTTCCTCTTCCTCTTCCTCGTTTGAACAGCAGAAATGGTGCAAGATTTCTTCACAAATCTACCAACAGAAATCACAACCGACATCCTCTCACGCCTCTCTATCCGAAGCTATGCAATCAGCAAGTCCGTTTGCAAAGCATGACTCAATCTGCTCGATTCCGACGATTTTGACAAATCCAAACTCAAAACCCTGCCCGACCTAGTTCTCTTTACTTATACGAGGAGGAACTCAACTCACCATCAATACAATTTATTCCTCCTGTTTGCATATGCAATCTCCTGTTTGCATATACATTCCGTATCGATTGATACAAGTTGGATTTGGTGTGAGCAAAATAAGTGGGCAATATAAGGTGGTTTGGATCAATCCGAACATGGGTTCCAGCTTTCATTACGTATACACCCTTGGAACAGAAACATGGAGGCCCGTTCAAGCCGGAGCTGCTTATGGTTTCAGATTCTTGGGTCAACCCATTTTATGTAATGGCAACCTCCATTGGAAAGTACTCCTATATGATTCGACGAATTACTTATGGGCTTTTTGTGGTTTTGACGTTGAAACGGAATGTTTTAGCATCTTCCCTTTCCCCTTTCTTATGGGAGATGGATTGGGGAATTTATCTGTTTTGAGTTACTGTCTTTGTTATGTTTACTACGCAAGCAATGATGATATTGTCAACGGTGAAATTGTCATCTGGATGATGAAGGAATACCAAGTCGTTGAATCTTGGACCATAGAATGCAAGATAAGTAATTTTGAATTAGATTTATCGATGATTTGTAGGCATTATATATCTGTTGAAACAATTAAACTTTTTAGAGATGGTGATATTTTGATGTTGTTGGACGGTTCTATTCTAGTCTACTACTCCAATAAGACAAGAACTCTTCAACAACTCGATATGTATCAGGATGCAGATGCGAAGGTTTATTTTACTGCATGGATTTTTTATCCTAGCCTTCTCCCACTCAAGAGTTTCGGATTCGAGAATGTGATCTCGTTTTAGTCTACATTTTTAGGTTCATTTCAAAGGTTTGTGTTCAGGTTTGGTCTTGTCATGTTGAATAGAAAATGTAGTTTAATTTATTCATTCGAATGAACCATTGCGATTTTAAACACAGAGTTGTTACAATAGTGGAACTATCAACTTCTAATATCATTTTTATGTGTCGTTATGAGTATGTTATCTATGACCATGAAATCATTAACCATACACATACAAATTACTATAAAACATAAAAGGGTCAATAGCCATTTAAACAGTATTTTAAAAACTGGACCGGACTGGCTGAACCAATTAAGCCGGGCAAACACATCTTTTATGAACAATGTACCAAAAAATAGTCTCATTGATCGATCCGATTCGGAGATATAAATCACCTTATAATTGAGCCTACCTGAATCTCTAAAATAAGCATGTTCGGTGTGTTAGTGTTTAATGCTTGAGCTTCAAGCTATGGTCAGGTGGCAAGATACCTTGTGATTTGTGAAGATTTCTTGATTAGGTATAACAGAGTACAAAGATGTACCATTAATGATATTATTTTTCGTTTAACATAAGCCAATGTACATGTAACTATTATTTTGGACAGAATGGAAGAGGAAATGTCACTGCTTACTTGTGAAAGCAAGTTAAATCAAGAAAATCAAAAACACCAAAAAACCTTGGACACAACTACACCTCCTATAAACAAAAACACATAAATGTAGACTAATAGTTTATTATGAACTAGAACGAGATAACTTTCTCAATTCCGATATTCTTGAATGAGAAAAGGCTAGGAGTGAACATCAAAAGATAGAAAGTGTCTTCCTCTACAGCTACATCCTTAAACATACCGACCTGTTTAGTAGTTCTCGTCTTGTTGGAATAGTAGATGATCCTCTTGTAGTCCAGCAACATCAAAATGTCACCATTTTCAAAAGCTTTGATAGGATGAACAAACGGCATTTCATTCCAATCAAAATCAATACTACTCAACCTCTATTCTATGGCCCATGATACTTAAACATGGTATTCCTTCATCAACCCGATGACAATTTCATCGCCACATGTGTAACAAAAACACAAGTAGTCCCTCAAAACAGACAACTCCCCTAAAGTCAACTCAAGTCCAACTATCCAAGGAGTAGAGAAGAAAGGAGGAGCAGAGACTAAAACATTCAGTTTCAACATCAAAATCACATAAGGAGGGTTTAATCATATCATTTACCATCCAATGAAGATTGCCATTACATATGGTGCATCCGATGCCGAAATAGAATCTGAAACCTGAAGCAGCACCGGCTTCAACGCGCCTCCATGTTTGTGTTCCAAGGGTGTATACATAATGAGAGTCGGATCCAGGATCCTCATTGAAGCATACCACCTTATATTGTCTACTTAATTTGCTCAAGCATATCCAAAACGCAAACTAAAATATTTTAAGATGTATTCCTCATGGCAGGAGAGCTGGATATATTGACGAGTGATCGGATTGCATATGCAAAAAGGAATATTAGCAAGCCCTGCCTTTGTGTATAGAAGAAACAATCCATTAATGGACATGCCTGCCATTAACGGACATGCCTGCCTTTGTATTATTTATTATTTAATTTTTTATTTTCAAATACACTTAATTTTATGTCTCAAATGTAAATATACTAAGTTTACTTATCCCTATATTTTTTATGCCCCGCTTAATGATCCGTACATTTTTGTATGGATTTGACTAAAATGAAGTGTGTTTTTCGGGTCAAAATTTTCAAAGATTGTGATGTTTTAATGTTAATGGAAAAGATGCGGCTCATCTAAGGATGCGGTTGCTGCAGAGGATTACTTCACCTTTTCCATGATTTTCTCTCCTAGCCTTTTCTCACTCAGGAGTTTCGGAAGTGAGAATGTCGTCTCATTTTAGCTTCGTGTCTAAGGTTTCTTAGTCGGGTGCTGTCCTGGCTTGGGGTTATGATGTCAACCCGAAACACACTATCTTGTTTTAGTTCATAATGTTAGTCTAATTTGTGTTTTATCATTATCTGGTTTTGTTCGTGTTGAACATTTCTTTATCGTTTACTGTTCGGATTTGGCTTTATCGTGTCGACTGGCATTGATATGCCTTGCCTAGTGCTGTTTGGGTTCATACTGATACTGTTAATCTTCAATTTGTCTTCGTGTCGTGTTGAAGGTTTTCTTATCGTGTCTGTGTTTAACCTTATCATGTCGTTTTGTTATCGTATCAGAATGTATATAGTGGGGTACTGTCTGTAAATGGGAAAAGACTTATTTTTTTTGATGTACCAAAATGGAAAAAAAAAAAAAAAAAAAAATTGGAGTACTTGTTATGAATAAAGTATATATTCCGGTATTCCCTCCGTTTGTGCGTGGCTTTCATTGGCCACATTGTTTGTTGACACTTGTTGAAGGTGGTTTGTGGTGGTGGTGCATTCGGAGCAACACTAAGTACTGCGACAAGGGAACTACGTCATCGTTGTTGACATCGGAGATGAAGTCAGCTGGTTTTAGTAGCTTGTAGATGCCTACGGAGGGTAAAACAGAGAGAGGTCTTCTTTCCTTTGATTAGGTAAAATAGAGTTCAAATTTGCAGAAGCCAAGCTAGGGTATTGATATGTCACAATGTATATGACACATTGACTTTTACGACCGTCGAAGTAATATGTACTCCCCGACGTCCCATAAAAATAAAAAAATTTCGGATGACACAGGTTTTAGTTCAAACTTTAAAACTTCATTCACAAATCACGATAAACTAGAACGTTGACCCTTAGAAGGGAGTCGATTATTACGAACTTCTGTACAATAATAAGCAATTAATGAAATCAAACAAATTTCTATCATATTATATTAATTACACATTTTATTAAAGTAGGTAACAATCATATCATTTTGATTTTTTTTTTGTTAGGAAACTTTTATTGGAACCCAATTGATGAAGAATCCAATAAGCTGGTTTCCTTATAATATATTTGTTGAGCTTCTGCAGATGTTAATGGATCTATGAGGACTTGAAATATTTGTAAATTGCAATGGTATGGGCCATGTATGGAAACACCAATTGCAAGAGTTTAATTGGTTGGGTTTCAAAACAATAATATTTCACAAAACATATAATTACCATAATAATTTGAGAAAACAAAGACAATCATACATATAAGTATATTGCCAAAATAACTTCTATACAAATGATTTACATAGTGCAATTGATCATATGTTTTATCAAACCAGGAATATGAATTTCCTCAAAGTACTTCTTCCACTCTATATTTCTCGCATCCACTTCAAAGCTAACTCTTTCCTCCTTTGACATTGCTTCAATTAACTTCTCTGTGTTCGATGTGTCAAACCTGAACAATAGTATATTTTTAAATATATTTTTTTATTTGTACAAATTCTCTAAGAAATCCAGACCCGATGTTAATCAAGATATTGTACCTTGCACTGAAAAATCCTATGAACTCATACAGCTTGCAAAGTTTGTTGGCATATGCAGCTTGGGCTTTAGCTTGATTTTGGGATTTTAGAGTCATCTTCTCATCTCCATTGATTGTATTTCTTGTGTATTCAGAGAAATCTTGGAAATTGTCAAAATATTTAATTCTTGAAATTTTTTGAGATGGGGTGAGAGGAGCTGAGTTGAAGTAATGGAAAACGTAATCAAAAAAGTCAGAATATAATAGAGGATTTGTAGCACTAGATGCAACATGGTAAACCCTAGGTTGTGGCTGTGGCTTATACATGTTTCCCTCCTTTGCAATAGCTGCAATTGTTGTATTTGCTACCATATCTACTGGTATCTGATTAGGATAAAAAAGAATTAGTACTATTTCTTAATGAAACTATTGACCAAAAAAATTACTCCCTCCGTCCCATTAAATATGCAACATTTGGAAATCGGTACGAGTTTTTATTTAGTGTTGTTTTGTGAGTTAATAAAGAGAGAGTAAAGTAAGAGAGATAAAAAAGTAGAGATAGAAATGTTTCCATTTTATGAAACATTTCATTTTTAGTGGGACAAACTAAAAAGGAAAACGTTTCATTTCTAATGGGACATAAGGAGTAATTCTTAATTAATTCCATTTAATAATCACTTGAACTTACAACATCCATGATCACTTGAGAGTTTCCAAAAAACCCTGGAAGTTGTCCTTTCCCATAGGCCATAATGACAGGATCAAACATCCTAAATTCAAATCATGATTAAAAATGATGCAAAATAAATGTTGGAAATGAAATTAGGTAGCTAGATAAATACCTATTTCCTTGTATCCATCCAGGGAAAGGGTCTTTATAGGTGCTCTCAATAACAGTGGGCCTTATAATAAGTAAAGGCACATCTCCTCTTATTTCATCAAGAACCATTTCTCCCATAGCTTTAGTCATGTGATATGAATTGTGCCATCCAAAACATGTTGCCCTGATACACGATGTTTATCGAGATTTATTGGATATATGATGAAGTTCTTCTAGTGGATAATAATGACCTGAAATTCGCAATGGGCTTCTGACCAAGGAATCAAAGTCATCACTATACCATGATGTACAATGAATTTGC
The DNA here is from genome assembly GCF_029641045.1 of Salvia hispanica. NCBI lineage: Eukaryota > Viridiplantae > Streptophyta > Magnoliopsida > Lamiales > Lamiaceae > Salvia > Salvia hispanica. The sequence goes on from NC_142697.1 coordinate 1,448,247, forward strand.
ATTCCTTATGAGTTCCTATGGTTTTTCAAACCACTTATAAATAGCAGTTTAGTTGTTTTGCAATTAATTTTAGATTATTGACACATTTTGAATTCAAGAAACTGGGGTTTTTTTGTTTTATCAATCAGTTCAATAATTCTTTTATGACACGTTTGCATCAGTAGTAAGTATAAGAATAAATGAATTATAGTATACCTCTCTTGGGCAAGCCTTATAAGATTTTTGGTAAGATCATGTTGGGTAGAGGAAGAAGATGATGATTTGAGAATCAAGTTATTCTCCTCAACTATGTCAAGTAGGGCTGATTCATTACAATGTTCCTCCTTTCTTCCATTCCCTCCCATTATTAATGGCTTTTCCATGATCAACCCTTCTCTTTTTCCACTAACATACGCTATCAATTCAATTTCAAATTAATACTATAGTAAATTTGTGAGAGACCAAATACGAGAATATTTTCCAAAGACAAGTGTGTTAAGAGAGAATTGCGTACCAGTAGAAATATGGGCAAAGAGAGTGAGATTATCGCATGTCTTGGCAAGCCTCATCAATCGTTGAGGGGCACTCATGTTCGCATCCACCAACAAGTCATACCTATTATCAAAATAAATAGACATGTTTATTTCATTCTTCAAAATACGTGTGATTTTTCTTCATCTTTTAAAGCAATAGTTCTAGTTTCATCGTATACACATCTTTTAAATCTATATCTTAATCCTAAAATGAAAACAATTACAAATCAACCAAATTAACAAACCTATAGATCAAGATTAATTTTTATTTTAAGGAAAAATGTGATGGGTTATGCCTATGGGGGAGTGATCAATTGCTAACTCATCATTTAATTGCTAACTACAACTAATTTAAGGTCATAGGATTTTAGAAAACGTGTGGTCTACAATTTGCCACGTGTAATTTTCGTTTTTATTAATAAAATAAAAAAATATAAAAAAAAACGTCAAATTAAGGTTTTAGATGAAAATATCAATATAGTGTTTCGGAAATATCAACACAATGCTTTGAGAATGTCAACACGATGCTTTAAGAATGTTAACCCATTGCTTATATTGACATTCTACATGTATTATATTGACATATTTTATACAGTATGTTGACATTTCTGCTTTACGAAAAAATTGACAAAAAATCGTTTTTTTTTTCAAATTTTGACGTCGGAACATATGCATATATAATATCGTTGGAATCCTTATAAAATTATCTTTAATTTGATATATGTTATATGAATTTAAAGTTTTGGGATTTCTTTTAAAAGTTAGTTATAACTAAACATGTAGTTAATTGACATTAATACCCCTATTGATATTTTATGAAATTAATCGTATGACTTTATTGACGTTTTTTGTTGATCGTATTGATATTTCTTGGTTGATGATTTAGGCCCTTAATTTGAATATCTAATAACTATTATTTAGTTGTAGTTAGCAATTAGGTATTGAGTTAGCAATATAACACTCCCCTGTGCCTATGTTACCAAAACTAAAATGGACTAATTTTTGTGATAGATTATATGAATTATCGTTCGTATTTGTGATGATTCTCTCCAACAAGAAACGAGAAATGAACCAAACGAACCTATCGTTCAAGACTGTTGAAGCTGCAGATTGGATTATGACATCGACATCTTTTCGAACTCGAGCAATAGATTGAGAATCCATTCCGAGATTCGGCTCACAGATATTTCCGGCAATAGGTATCAGCTTCTCTCTTATCATGGCTTCGTAGGAATCCCCAAGTTCTTCCATCAGAGTTTTGAATAAGTCCGAGTTTGTTATCTAAAAAAATTCAAAGGAATTATTTTAAGTAGGAGTAGTATATAAATATTATTACAAGCATTTTGAAATTGGAAAGAACTCACTTCATTTGTTAATCTGGTAAATGCAGCCTCTTTGTCCTTGGCCTTGATCAGTAAGTAGATTTTGCCCACAGACATTGATCTTAATATCTTCTCCACCAGAACTAATTAAATTAAACAAATATATATATGTAAGATATATGTTGTTTGTGTATAGTACTAACATAAATATCAAAAAATAAATTAAATATTTTTTGACCATTTACTATAATTGACCATGTACTAACATCTTCACCGGTTCACTTATAGGTCTTGTTTTTTAAAATATTGACATTTTCTCTAAAACGGTACAAAACTTTTAATTCTACATATTCTTGATTTAATTTATTTTTCACAAACATAGTACTCCTATATTAAAAGTGAGTTTACAAGGATTCTGATGTCATCCTTATTGCATATGTTTGGATTAAGAAATTTGATGGAGTAAAATTTTTTGGATGTTCATATATTTTGAAAATCGTTAATATCTCAATATATACTCCATCGATCCTATAGAAATAGGCCCTTTAGGGTTGACACGGGTTTTAATGCGTAATTCGGTAAAGTAAGAGACAAGGAGAAAAGATAGTTGAAATTGGGTAGTGGATGGTGGGGCCCATAAATGATAAAGTAAAAGAGAAGGAGAAAAAGGTTACCATAAATGGATATGACTATTTCTATGGGACGGACGTAAAAGGAAATATGGCATATTTATATGGGACAGAGGGAGTATATAATATTATATCTTGTAATACCTGTACAAATATCAATATAAGCATGAATATATACATCGAAATATCACACACAATATTAATAAAAATATACTCCCTCCGTCCCAAGATAAGTGACTTGTATTCCTTTTTGGGGTGTCCCACTATAAGTGACCTATTTCCATTTTTAGCAAAAAGTCATCTCTTTTACTTTATTCTCCACCTACTTTATTCTCTCTCTCTCCTCTACTTTTCCCTCTCTCATACTTTACTCTCTCCACTTTAACTTATTTAAATATCATTCCTTAAATCCTGTGCCCAAAAGAAGTAGGTCACTTATCTTGGGACGGAGGGAGTACCTTTTCCAAGAAGGCCGGTAGCACCGGTAAGAAGGATGTTTTTCCCTTGGAAAAAAGGAAGAATTCCTATCCCAGTATCTGCTGCTTCATTGAATTCTTGATGATGCAGTTCTGCTTCAAGAGGGTGACAAGGAGAGTTGAAGTAGGTGTACCCATCATATAGAACTTTCATTTTTCCACTTGACAAAACCTTCTTATTTCCAACAATATTGATATTGGAAAAGGGGAAGTGGTTATGATCAATAGTTTTGGGGAACTTTGCCAAGGGAACCTTGATATTGCTTAGCAACATTCTCACTCTATTTGTGTGTGTGTGTGTGTATCTGTGTGTATATATGTGTGTTTTGAGAAGTGTGATTTTGTTATGGAATAGAATTGATGTATTTATAGCCACAATTGAAGAAGGGAAATATGGTGATCTACAATGCATGAAAAAACTAAGCTATTTGTAGCTAGGTAGATATTATTTGTTGTGAATTAAGATGTTTCCTTAACTTCAATTGATAAATTTGTTATTATAAATAAAATAATAAATTTCTTGTGAAAAATGCGAGCTTATAATAATTAAATTTCGCCTCATGTAAAGCTCACGAACTCATTTATAAAACCTATGAATTTATCATAAATTTTCACAATTCAAATACTGCAATTATTCTTATTTTATATATTCAAACTTATACTATTTGTTTGGTAGAATAACTGTTTTGAGATTCAAATCAGGAAGTTATTTTTTTTCAATTATTAATTTAGCTTATATATAATTCTTTGTGAGATTGTTTTTTCATAATTGGTCTTTAGACTTTATTAGTATATTGTAAGATTTCATATCACCTGCATTGTCGTATCGAATTAATTGATGACATATAAAACCAAATTAATTAATTTTATGTAACATGACTGTCAATAAACATATACTATAACAATTCTCATGATGCGAAGACTATAATAGTATGACAATTCAATTGAATTTAAATTTTAAATTGAAATACTATATGTGACCATATAGTAGCTAGTTACAAAAGTATAAAAAGATAGTTTACTTTTGTATCTAAATGGTTGTTTAAGTTTATATTAATTAATTTATTCCTTTTACAAAACATTAATAATCTATTTAATAAAATATTATATTATGGATTTTAATTAAAGCATTCAGAATGTTAGTAATTTTTGTTGTTTAAATAATTATACAGATTTTACGACTAAAATCATTTATAAGAATATTGCGATTAAGTAAATTGCAACTATTTTGATAGAACTATGGAGCATATGGTTAAGTGTAATATTAATATTTTAAACATAATACATATGAAAACTTTTCTTCCAACTTCTAAGCTAGACATCATGGAATAAAACATGAAATTCAAATAGAATAAAATAATGGGAATAATCATGATTTTAATGTTTATTTTGTTGGACCATGATCTCTTAGCTATATGGAGTATGTTCGTAGTTTAGGGGACTAAATTGGATAAAAATATGTACTGGTTTAGTTCCAATTTTATTCACATGTTTACTTTTTGTGTCCAACATCCATGTACCATTTTAATCTTATTTTCATTAGTAGTAGTACTATATTTTAGTTGAACTTTGTATTTGTTATCGAGAGTTTATTGGACCAAATTAACGTCTCTGCAAATATATTTTCCGAAAGTTGATAAATTCGAAAGTTTGGTGAACAATTAGTATATAAAGAGTATTATGGTACTCCCTTCATACACAAGTAAATAATTTAATTTAAATTAATAGGTTACTTGGAATGAATAGATAAATTATTAAAATGTAATAAAATAAAATGACCACGACCATAAATTAATTAATCCACCTATAAATAGAAGATTAATTTGAAAATTTTTATCTATTCCTCCTTATCCCCAAATTGGATTGAAAATGGTGTTAAGATCTATCAAATCACACATACAAGTTGAATTATTAATTTCTTTGTGAATTTCTATGCTTGGTCATCATAATTTTCATGGCCTATCTTAGCTAAATTGTTTATTTTCCGGATCCAACAAAATACTCCAGGTTTTCAAATTAAATTAAAATTCAATATTTACTTGTTAATTTGAGCCTCAAAATCCTTCTATTGAGCCTCAATATCCTTCAAGTTTTCAATTGTTAATGCATTGCTAATTATACATGCAAGCAGCAGCAGCGATTGGATACTTAATCCATCCGAGATAAGTGATTCATATTTCTTATCATGGCTTCTCTTCTAGCTCTTTCGATAAAAATACTTCCTCTATCTCATATATAAAGTATATTTTTTTTCGCCTGTCTTATAAAAATAGTTCATATATATTTATCACACTCTTTTTCTCCTTTCTTTCTATGTAATTATTTATGGGTTTCATTATCCACTACACAATTTCAACTATTTTTTCTCATTCTCTCTAACTTTATTAATTACGCATTAAAACATATGTCAACCCTAAATGGCCTATTTTATGTGATGGAGGGAGTATAGCACTAATTCTTTTAAATTTTTATATTTCATTTTCTCTTTTTATTTATTTATTCTATTTTTAATTTTTTTTATATTATTTCCATTTAATTCATTAAACATTACTTTATTAAAAGTCATGTCCGAACTAATTTTCAGACAAATTTCTACCTATTACATGGGTGTTACAATAATGCACACACGTTAATGGCAAGTGGAAAAGGACCGTGTGAAACGTGGGGGCCCTTTTGATTCAAAATATTTAGCGACATTGCTATATATAGTGTCGATGAAAAATAGTACTACTTGTAATTATGTACTTTGAAATTTTCCTATACCATAAATGTAAATAACAAATTGAAGTTACACTCAGCCCTAACTTAAAATATAGTGAATTTATTGAACAGTTTTGTTATTTGGAAGAAAAACTCTAAACAAGAAGTTGACGAACTAAAGAAAAGCACGCAAAAACAAGAGAAATAAAAAAAACACTCACTGGCAAAAGCTTTAAATACAAGAGCGTAATTTGCACAATTAAGTTTGTCAATTAATGCATGTCACACGAACAAAATTATTGTTAACTGAAGAAGAACCAATGTATATTTAATATTTATCCTTCAATAATCTTACTGAAGTTACAAGATCATATCGTATAACTAAGCAAACGTCAAAAGTTGATAATTTATGTCTTATCTCAATTTATGACAATTTAAATCTTATCTCAAAGAGCAAATAGCATTGGTGTCCAACCTAGACAAATTAGAAATGGATTATTGTCACACCTAAAGATAAAGTCTTTCCCTAATAATAACAGCTGCTCAATCAAATTGTAAACTGATATAAAATTCATTTTGGACTAATCTATCTATGTCTTGAGGGTATTTAAGGAAATGTCCTTTTAAATTTTGGGGATATTTAAGGAAATGCACTTTCAAAATAAATATTATTATTTAAATAAAATTGTTTTTTTTTTACTGAATTGTGTGCAAATTATAGACGACCATTTTAGTAACCGCTGCCCCACTAATTTAGTTTACTGTCACACATATTTTGCAAGCCTATATGGAGTGAGTGAGAGAGTGGGAGGTTTTACATTTCATTTTTTCTTTAATTATCCAATTTTAACACAATTGTCACGGCAACAATGGGAAAGCTCTACTTCCATATTCTATTCCTTATTCTCTCTAATTCCTTTATAGCCAGTAATGTTGAGGTAAATCATACCAAATTCTAGTCAATTACTTTGATTTAGCAAATTTATATGGATTTATTTTAAATTTTTGATTTCAGAAGTGTATTCATTTATGTTACAATGCATTATATATAGTATATATTTTTAATTCTCATATTAACTAAAGTTTTATTACTTATTTTTTTTCATTGTTATTACATTGTATATTTTTTATTTACAATTTTAATATAATAATGTTGATTCTAATTTTATTATTTTCATTTACGATCTCATATGCTACTTGTTATAATAATTTATGAGATTATTGGCTTACTGTTTGCATTTCACATCTAACAATTTCTCGGATCTATAATTTTAAAAAAATATATTTATTGGGTTCAATCGATGCATGATTTTTGTTGATCATGTCAAGACGAAGTTCTTAACATAAAACTCAAAAAGTTTTTATTTTATACTGATGATGAATTTTACCATAAATGTAGATCGTGAGGTCCACGTTATTAGTAGTATTTTGTTTTCTAACATCCATCTATTAATGGTGTTGTATATGCTCAAAAAAATTTGAACAGAGTCCAAGTTTGTGATTACCTTTGGTGTTGCTGGACTTTCTAAAACCTATCTTGTGTAAATTGTTTGCTTATGTAACTCTTTACCTTCTAACTGTCTGTTCTCTCATTATTTTAAAGTGTGGAGATTGTGGAAGAGAATGAAACGTAGATATCGTTGGGTTTAATTGAAATTGATTTCTTGATTGTCCAAAATTTATTGCAAATAGTCGATTATTCCATAAGTGTGCTCAACAAAACAAAATGGGTGAGGAATTCTTATGTTAATTTTTACTAGGCCCGAGAATATTATTTTTTACTATTATCTTTTATAAGGCCCAAGTATGTTATATTTTTGTACTCTGATTTCTTTTGTGCCTTTAGGCCTAAAAATTTCTTTAAATATAGATAGTTCGAATATGTACTTTATTTTTTTTACGCCCTCTCGTCCCTCAAAAATATTAACATTTAGTTTGACACCAGTTTTAGTGCATAATTAAAAAAATATTAAGAAAGATATAAAAAAGAAAAAGCTTTTAAGTATTTTTGTGGAGAATGGATCTCATCTCATTAGAGAGGAAGAAGTTTTCAAACTTCAACAGTTTATATTTTCAGGAATGGATTCAAAAGGAAATAGTTCATGTTTTTCAAAGACGGAGAGAGTAGTTTTTAATTTCTTCTATTTGCATAGAAAAGACAAATTATTTTTATTTGTCTTATCTTGTTGTTATTCTAAGTAATAAACGTAATTTTGAAACTCATCTTAACTGATCAAGCATATACTATAATCTTTCAATCGTCGAAACAAAACAAAGGCAAAATAATTCGGCTAAAAGATCGACGTTCTTCCAAGAATAGTGTCACAATATAATAAAATGTGAGTGAGATGAAGTTAGTGAAATGTAAGGTCTATTATTAATAATAAAAAACAAATGGAATATTTATCACGAAAATGACAAAACGAAACTATTATTGTTTGACGTAGCTAAGGAGTAAGTAAGTGCTAGATATAACATATGTATCCGGTTATATTATTAAATAATTTTCAATCATTTCATCCGGACGTTACTTGGATGTTGATGATCATATGTATCCAGTTATATTATGTTTCATGTTATACAATTAAAAGTGTTTACGTCTTTATTTTGTTGCGATGACAATCAACTTTCTACTTTGTACTAATATCAAGTGACATGTGTTAGAAATTTGTAAGTGATAATTATAAATGTAACATCGTTAATAGCTATTAGAACGATGATATACAAACGCGTACGAAAAAAAATTGATAGGGTTTTCTTAAACTTATAGAAACTTTTGTATATTAATTGAAAAAAATTTGGATAATAATAAGCTTGGGACTTGGATTGAAATTGTCATTTGGTTGGTGAAGGAATACTAAGTCGGACCAACCTTGGACCATGGACTACAAGATCTTTTTTATTTTTTATTTTTTTATTTTGATAGGTGCATAAGATGCACCAAAATGCTCAAACCCTCAACGAGAGGCGAGCGAAAGGTACAAAACAAAAACAAAGAAAATAAAACAACATACCACAATCACTTGGAGCACTACGCACACCAAGCAAAGACAGCGAAGACAAAGAAACAACTCGACTACAAGCTGAATGGGTAATTATGCTTTTGATTTTGATCATCATCAAAATATGGATTGGACTAAAATGAAGTGTATTTTTCCTCTCAAAATTTACAAATATGGTGATGTTTTGATGTCGATGGAAAAGATGCGCTCATCTACGACGACAAGAAAGACTAAACAAGTAGGTATATATATTTAAGGACGCAATAACTACTTTACCTTTGCCACGATTTTCAATCCTAGCCTTTTTTTCAATCAAGAGTTTCTTCTCATTCTAGTTTGTGTCCAGGGACGGAGATAGAATAGGCCAAGCCACTGCTGCAGCGGGGGCTTGGCCGATGCCGTCCTCTTAGAATCGGATGTAGTGTTTACAGAGATAGAATAGCTTGAGAGAGAAGATAATGAAGAAATAAAGAAGAGAGGGAAGAGAAACACGTTGTTGAATAAATAGGAGTAGACGAGTCATATAAATTATGATCTCTGTAACAGACAGCATTTAAATCCTATTTCTTGTTTTGTGTGTTTAGGAATATATTACTATATTTGTTCTTTTGAAAAATGTTTTAATATCAATCTGTACAATTTAAAATTTTATAATTTTTATTTATATCAGAACAGTATTATATGAATCCATTTATTTATTAATATTTTGTAATTTTATTATTTTTATTTGTATAATAACATTATTGATTAGTATTTTTTAAGCAATTATTCATCTCATATTTTATTTTTGGTCTATATGCCTATACATATTCATTTACTATTTTTCATTAATTTTAATAAATAAATTTCACATTCTACTCATTAATTACTCCTGTTTATAAAATTACTTATATAGAAGACACATATTTGTCTAATATTTTTCTTTTTTACTATATTTTTAATACTATTACAAACGAGTCAAAGTAATCGTAAATGAACAATACGAGGCATCGCGCACTTTGGTGTATTTATAGTGAAATTTCAGCACCGGCTTATTTCAATTTCTAGTTCCGTCCCTGTTTGTGTCTATGATTTCTTTTTCGCCTGGTGTCCAGGTTTGGGCTTATCGTGTCAACCCGACTCATACTATATCGTTATTTGGTTATATTTATGTCAAAAATTTCTTTATCGTGTGGTGTTCGGGTTTGGCCTTAAAAGCCCCAATAACACTAAGACATTTTATACGTAAATTTCGATCAATCAAAGTTCCTTCATCATTTACAATATTTGAGCTTGTTTGAGACCGTGCATTTTACCAACAAAGTCGATAAATAGGCATTCATAAAATAAAACATTAGCAGGATACATAACATACACAATATCAATTTCACGTAAAAACGTGCTTGAAAACATCATTTGTATTTTGGCCTTAAACCCAAAATAATACGTTAGATAGAAAAGTTCACCTTGTTTGCTTGATTTCCTTAACTTGTTAGAGGTAAACTTTTTTAAAATAAATTAACATAACTAATTATTAGACTAATCATATCATCTAATTAAATTAGAATACATGCATCTTAAATAAATTCTTTTTGGATTTAATTATCTGTGTGGAATTACTCCCTTCTCTTTCAAATTTCACGGGCGACAATTCAGGCCCACGTTCCCTCACAGCCCTTTCTCTTTCTTTGGGAAATTCCTAAAGTTTCGCATATCTATATCTATCTATCTATACATATATACAAGTCGAATGTTGATCTTATTTTGAATGTTTATATGTTTTGGATGTGATTTTGAATATTTATTATTTTGAGCCATGATTAAAAGAAAACCATGTTTTGTAACCGCCTCTCATAGAGAAAATGTCCGTTAATAGCATGTATTAGAAACGGTCAATATTTAAATTAGTAATTTGAGTGTGATGAATCAATGGTAATGGTGAAATCGTTAAACTCATCCTACAATTATCTAAATTTATGATGGACAGTTACATTCATACAATATAAAAACATAAATTGAATTTAAATGGCATTCTTATACGGCTCTGCATGCATGCCCATTTAAAGATATTAAAAATGACATTCACTATTGTTGTATCATAAAAATTAATAAGTACCCATTCAAAATTTTCAACATAAATTAAATTTAAGGATGCAATCATGTTATAATTGCATCAATTCCAATTTCAATGTACACTTTTTTATCTATAAATATGTGTAATTGGATAGCTTATAATTTACTTCTCACCTTATCCTATTGCATTATGAATTCTCTGCAAAATGAAAAAAAAAATTACTGTATGGTTATATTAATCTTTACCAATAGTAGTATATTCATATTAGTCTATTGTATGCATTTTTTTTATGATTATTATGTTCCAAATATTGTGATCTTCCTAGAGGAAAAAAAATTGAAGCCACACAATTCACATTCCTTCATGATCTAAAGCGTAGCAATACTAAATCAGTCATCAGGGTGTGTGAGTATTTTTGAAATGACATGGAGACAAAACAAATGACATTACCATGGAATGTATTTTCCAAGGCCGAATAGTCTGGGTGTTGTTTCTTATCTTATTACGTTTTTTTCGTTATATATCTTAAACCATTAATCGTTATTCTTTTCCATGAGGGGCAATAGAAGGAACATTTCCCGACACTTTATAAAAAATTGTTTCCTTAACAAATTAGGGATGAATAAATTGTTTCTGTTTCTCATGTTTTGTGAGAAGAGCCCCCTATTACAAATCATGATCTTACAATTATCATGTTCTCCAAAACACAAATATATGAAGTCACGAACCACAAATTCTCAAAATTAAAATTCTGCTTTAAATATTTGAGCTAATCAAGCAGATAAGAAAATGTTGCTTGGGCTTTTAGATAATTTGTATTATTAATTTTATTATTGTTATTATTATTATTATTTGATTATTAATATTATATCGGCTTCTATTTTGTACTAGAATCATTGGTTTATCGTTGACCACAACAAGGTTATTACACAATCATTTTGTTTTTATTTCCTACTTAAATGTTTATTTAAATATTTTTCTTGCAGACATAACATAATTTGTTGTACATTGTGGGAAAAATATTGTAGATAGTTACTTATCATTAAAATCCAACAAAATTTTGTATGATATGATAAAAGCCCAACGAAACTTTTCACTTCCTCAAATTTATAACATTAATATCGGTTATTTGTCCCTTTATTAAAGAAGGGTTATGTATCATTGACATTTTAAAATTTACTCCCTCTGTCTCATTAGAAATAAAACATTTTCCCTTTTGGTTTGTCCTATTAAAAATAAAACGTTTTTAAATATGGAAATAACACTCTCTCTACCTTTTCTTCTTTCTTACTTTACTCTCTCTTCATTAACTCACAAAACAACACTACATAAAATCTCGTGCCAAAAAGCAAATGTTGCATATTTAATGGGACGGAGGGAGTATATAATTGTGGGGATGTGATCAAATGCAAACTATAAATATTGTACAAACTCCAAACTTTGATCTATACCGTTAGAAAATATCAACAGATGACAAAATAGTAGCAACAGAAAATGTCAACACAGTGTCAACGATTGATGTTGTGTTGATATTGTGTTGACACTGTGTTCACATTTTCTATTGCTACTATTTTGTCATCTGTTAATAATTTTTATCGGTCCAGATCATAGTTTGGAGTTTGTACAATATTTGAGTTTGCATTTTATCACTATTCAATTGTATTTATATACATAAAATTACATATCCTTTTAGTTATCCATTAATTAATTGATATAGCATTGATATTGTAGCAAATAAGTCGTCAATTGTAATGTGAGAAACTTGACATAAACATTAATTTCAGCGAATTAGCAAATTAAGAACGTTATTTGGTCAATTTAGTTTTACAGCTTTGCATTAATTATGGTTAATAATGTACCAAAATTATTATATGAATTTAAATTAGTTACAATGATATAAATAGAAGAAATTATATAATTTCAAGTATTAGTGATTGCTATCATACTTTATATCTTTAAGCAATTAATTCAAAATATAAATTTACTATGATAAAATTAAACGGATGTATGCATCGGTATCGCAGGTGTGTGATACTAGTATTAACTATAATCATAAGATTTAATAAATTGCATTAATTAATTCAAAAATAATAAGTTATTTGAATTAATTACTCAGAAAATTAAATCGTTGTGGCGGAGATTAGCCAATCAGTACGGGAATTAACTAATCAGCTCCAACAATTAATTGACTGGCCCAAACATTAAAAGGATTCAGCAGCCCATCAATTTCGTCCAATCTCCCGTAGCAAGAGGAAAGCATCCATAAGAGCATCCACAATGGGTCGTCCGAGTGTCTGCCTTTCCAAATCAGCATTTCTTAGTCCGGCCCTTGTTTCTGCAGCAGTTCCGCCCTAGAATCCATCCTATCAATTCATTTTCCATTTAATTTTTAATATTATTTATTTTATGTTTTCACACATTATATATAGAAAAATTAAAAAATAAATTACTTAATTTTTTAAAAAAAGTTACAACGTGGTTCATTGGCGAAGTAGTCTTCGAACAGGCGTTGATGAGCTAGGCCATGCTCTCGGCAGATGGATGTTCGGTGGTGGATGGGCTTCGGGGTCTGCTCTTCGGCCTGCTCTTGCTCTTGTATTGCACGAATACCCGCGAGAATCTGGTCTCCTAAAGTAAACATTATGTGCTCCATAGCCAGATTTGGATCCTCGTCGAGAAACATTTTGGAAGAATGAGTGAGTGAGAGAGAGATGTTTGAGAGATGTTGTGTGAGAGTGTGTGAGAAATGAGTGCAAATGAGGTGTATTTATAGATTGAAAAATTAAAAAAATATAAAAAAAAAATAAAAATAGAAAATGTGTCGCTCGTCCTCGTATCCGTGTGCCTGCAATGGGCGGACGACGCGCCGAGCGACCGAACTTTCAGTTGGCCCACTCGTCCGGATGATGGTTGAACGAGGATGATCTCGGGAGATTGTCCAGATGGATGATGGATTCTCTAAGGCTTCGATCATCAAGTTAAAGACTTGACTGCACGATTCTTTTATGTGACTTTTATCCTCACCCATTCAAGTCTACCAGCGCCCTAGCTTTTCCCATAATTCATAATTCAAGAATTTAATGCTATTAATTGTATTGATAAAGGGTTATTTTGTAAAATGATATAAACATTAAATAAAGTTTAATTTATTATTTGTGTCTGACGTATTATATGACCATGTATATAGTGTGGCTGCATTGATTTATTCAAGAACAACTTTATTGAATAAAGTATGTATTCTACGTACAATTTTGATTTTGATGAATATAAAGCAAGTGTTCATTTTAATTTTCCACTGTTCTTCCACACTTGAACATTAATCAATTTTATATTTTGATTTTGATGAATATAAAGCAAGTGTTCATTTTAATTTTCCACTGTTCTTCCACACTTGAACATTAATCAATTTTATTTGCTATCAGCTAACACGTATTAGACTTTTTAATGCAAAATTGGTAAAATAAGAAAGAGTAGAAAAAAAAAGTAATTAAAGTATTATTTGTGGAGAATGATCCCATCTCAATAGAGAGAAAAGAGTTTCTAAAATTAGAAAGGGTATATTCTTGTGGAACAGATTAAAAATGAGAGAGTGCATATTTTTGTGTGATGGAAAGAGTACTAAAAATACAACAAAAATCTTCACTTTAGTTTGTCTCGTAAATATTATTCATTTTTTTTAATTTGTTTCAATCAAAATGATTCATTACTAAAATAAAACCACATTTATATCTATCTTTTTTTTTACTTTATTATAATTCTGCTTTACATAAAAAAAACGCAAAAAATAATGTGTCATCCATAAAGTGGTCATATTTCTTTGGAATGGAGTTAGTACTATATAAATGATAACATCAGTCGTCGATTATCTCTTCGAATAACATCAAGGAAGTAAAATCTTACTCTTCCGTCCCAAGTTAGTTGAGTCATACATCATTTCTGATTCTTTCAAATTAGTTGGGTCATTTCTCTTTATAATAAAAAAAATAAAAAAAAATAAAAATCCTCTTACTTTACTAGTATATATTCTACTATTCCATTGAACATTATTTTGTTAATCTTTATTTTATATTTGTTAAATCCATTAAACATAATTTTGTTAATCTCCATACCCAAATAAAACTTTTCAACTAAGGTCGAATGAGAAGTATATTTTTACTGCTAAAAATATCTTGGTTTGAAAAACTTTAATAATTGTATTTCTAAATTATTTGTAAGTGAAGAAACTATACAGTGCCGTTGAAACTGCTTCAAAAAATACATGTAATCAAATTAATATATTCCACGTCTATATTTGGACGAATTGTTCATCGACCTAGACTCCTATAAATTCAATTCTAACAAATTCAAAGAAATTGCTTCGGCTCAATTTATAGCCCATACATAATAACTACTACTATGAAATACTATCTGTCAATGGAAAGTTTGATCTTTTCCTTTGCTCTTTCAATCTTGTTATTAAGTAGCTTTACCCTCTCTTTTGATTCCTCCACCGACGAAAATGCACTTGTTTCCTTCAAAAACTCCATCATCTCCTACCCTTATGCCTTCAATTGGTCACAAAACACATCTGTTTGTGGTTGGATTGGTGTGTCGTGCGGCCTCAAACACGGCCGTGTCACTGCTCTCAATCTTTCTGGCTACGGCCTTGCTGGAACTGTCGCTCCACATCTCGGAAACCTAACGTTTCTGAGATATTTGGACATAAGCAACAACAGTTTCACGGGGAGCTTACCCTTTGAGCTCTCTAAACTGCGTCGTTTGAAGGTAATGAATGTGGGAGTAAATTCATTCACCGGAGAAATACCAACATGGTTGGGCAGTTTACCTCAACTAGAGAAACTCTATCTTTATAGTAATAAGTTGAGTGGTTCCATAACACATGCTATTTTCAACATCTCTTCAATCACAGAAATTAGAATTGGAAATAATAGCCTATCAGGTTTGCTTCCAAGTTATATGTGTAACAATATGACCAACATCAAAATATTGTCACTTGCTCAAAATCAAATTGGAGGGCAAATTCCATCAAATATATGGAAATGCACACGTCTTGAGATGTTGTCATTATCCAACAACAATTTCAGTGGCAACATTCCCCGTGAAATTGGAAGATTGAGCTTTCTTACTAAGCTGTCGTTGGGGTACAATAATGGATTTGGAGGTATAAACATCGCTCCTCTTTCTTTCATAATTTTGTCCAATTGTTATGTGATACAATTTATTATATAAATGAAATTGATTATGTGATATATAACGATCAGGAGGAGTTCCAAGAGAAATTGGAAATCTCACGAGACTAGAGATATTAACCATTGATGGTGCTTCTTTAACCGGAGATTTTCCATATTCAGTCTTCAACATTTCCTCATTGAGAGTCCTGAGTTTATCTCACAATAATTTCTCAGGTAATTATTTTCCTCAAAATTTTGTGATATACATTTACAGATCTAAAGCATATTCGTCTTTGAAATACAAACTAGGTGGGCAGATTTCATCGAAAATTGAAAATAGAATTGAATCAAATAAACAAATATTAATTTGGTCCGGTTAATTATGATATTCTTATGAATAAATATTCATTTTTTTGAACTTTTTTGTAGTTTTATTTTTTTAAGACAACCAAATAATTTATACTACAGTTTTTTAGGATTACTATTAGGATCAAATAAAAATCTCACTACTATTTTATGGTATAATATGGGATTTGACCTTAGCTTTGCCACTAGAGCATAGAGGATTGAATGTTTAATTAAAATCCAATAGTCAACATTCCACTTTTTCAACTTTGCACATTTAATTCTTTTTTTAATGTTGAAAAAATCTTTAGCAAATACAGTACATCGATTTACGAAAAATGAAAATAACTAGAATTTTAAAAAATTTAAATTAATATTCTATCATTTATATATTAAATGTTATTATCTCATCTATGTCGATATATACCGCAGGTGAATTACCACAAGAGATTGGCACTCTGCCAAGACTCGAGTTTTTCTCCGTGTATAACAATTCTTTACATGGATCCATCCCATCTTCAATATTCAACATATCAACATTGACAAGTTTAGAAGTTTCATTCAATGAGTTTTCTGGTACTCTTCCTTCAGACATAGGTCATTCACTTATTAACCTTGAAGTCCTTTTTGTGAGTTATAACAAACTAAGTGGTTCAATTCCAACCTCCATTACCAATATTTCCAAACTTACATACTTGGACATGTCTGCCAACTCATTTAGTGGCTCCATACCACTCTTTGGTAATTTGAACCTTCTAGAATGTCTTCTTCTTTCGGGAAATAATTTGAGTGGACAGAAATTCCCAACACAAGAATTGACATTTCTCTCTTCATTAACAAATTGTCGATATTTGGATCGGTTGGGAGTGTCGGGTAATCCACTTAGTGGCACACTACCTTCTTCACTTGGGAATTTTTCTTCTTCTCTATTGACTTTTGAAGCATCACAATGCAATATCAAGGGTGTCATTCCATCTCAAGTAGGAAACTTAACTAGTTTGCTATACATTTATTTGGATGGAAATCAGTTGAGTGGACCAATTCCACCTACAATTGGGAAATTGAAGAAACTCCAAAGCATAAATCTTAGTGGCAATCAATTGGTAGGGTCCATCCCTAGTAATGTTTGCAGAATGAACAATTTGGGGATATTGAACCTCTCTGGTAATATGCTTGTGGGTGCAATACCTGAATGTTTGGGTGATGTTAAATCCTTGAGAGAGATCTACTTAGATTCCAACCAGTTGAATTCAGTCATCCCTCCCAAGTTTTGGTCTCTTAAAGATCTCATTTTTTTGAATTTGTCCTCAAACTCCTTGAATGGTCAATTGACATATCAGCTTGGCAATTTAAAGTTAATAAACTCCTTGGATTTGTCTTTGAATCAATTTTCAGGCCTAATTCCTAGCTCAATTGATGGTTGTGAATCTTTAGAATATCTTGACTTGTCAAATAATATGTTTAGTGGATCCATTCCTCATTCATTGGGAGAGGTTAAGGGTTTGATAAGATTGGATTTGTCTTACAATAATCTTACCGGATCAATACCCAAGTCCTTGGAAGAGCTTCGTTATCTTGAAAACTTTAATGTTTCCAACAATGCACTAGAGGGGAAAATTCCGGATGGGGGTCGTTTTCGTAACTTTAGTTCGTTGTCATTTTCCCACAACTTAGCTCTTTGTGGTTCAATAACATTTCAAGTTCCACCCTGCTCAGGAAAAAATCATAGATCATGGTTAAAGAAACTTGTGGTGTCATCAGTGATTTTAGTTGTCATCATTGTGTTTGTTATGCTTATTCTCATAAGCATGCGCAAACAGAAAAAAGTAGCACTCCTTGCTGACATTTCACCAGAAAATACTGAATGTAGAAGAATTTCTTACAAGGAACTTGAACAAGGAACAAGTTCATTTAGTGAAACAAACTTGCTTGGAGGAGGTGGTTTTGGTTCTGTATTCGAAGCAACACTTTTTAATGGGTTAAAAGTAGCGGTAAAAGTGTTCCACTTGGAATTGCAAGGAGCGGCAAGGAGCTTTGACACTGAAACTACTATATTGAGTAGCATTCGACACAGAAACTTAGTTCGTGTTATTGGATGTTGTTGTAATATGGAGTTTAAAGCATTGATTCTTGAATACATGCCAAATGGGAGCTTGGATAAGTGGTTACATTCCGGCTTCCATAGTTTGGATTTTATACAGAGATTGAAAATTGCAATAGATGTTGCGGCCGCCTTGGAATATCTTCACCATGGTCTTACATTCCCAGTTGTTCATTGTGATATAAAGCCAAGTAATGTGTTGCTTGATCAAGACATGGTTGCTCATCTTGCTGATTTTGGTATTTCCAAGCTTTTTGATGGAGGGGAAACAACTATCCAAACACAAACTATGGCAACTATTGGGTATGCATCACCAGGTGATGCATGCATTATGCTTACCCTTTCAACTTAAATTTCATTATATATAAATGTTTTACCTAATCCTAACAAACTGTTGAATGTGTGTGATACGATTAGAGTTTGGAATGGATGGCAAAGTGTCAATAAAAGGGGATGTGTACAGTTTTGGGATACTGTTGCTAGAGATGTTCACTGGAAAGAAGCCAACAGATGATATGTTCGGTGAAGAAAGGAGTTTAAAAGAATGGGCAAGTGAAGCATTAGAGCAAAATACAGCAAATGAAACGGTAATGTATGCTCTGTTGTCAACGGAAGATCAAAAATACTCTGGAAAGGAGCAATATTTGTTGTCGATATTTCAATTGGCAATGAAATGTTTAGCCGTTTCAGCAGATGAAAGAATTAGCATGATTGAAGCAGCGGCTGGTCTACACAATATCTATACAACAATTGTAGTGTAGCTTGATTCTTGTATGTAGTGTAGCTTGCCTTTCTGGAATTTCAATATGGTAAAGCTTAATAGGTTGATGTATTGATGGATACAATTGATCAGCATGATGAAAATAAATGATGGACATATTTGATCAACATGTTGAACTTGACCTATAATAAATTACTCTCTACTTATATCCATAAACTTGTATATGCAGCAACATCTTTTTAAATCTCAAGAGGTTGATGGATCTTTATTTGGATTAGATTATGCATGTGAACATGATGGTATTCTTGATGCACATGTTGGACTAAGCTAGGTTCATTTATATATTTGTACTTCTTTTACTTAAATTATTACTCCCTCCGTCCCAGATAATTCGACCCAGTATTCCATTTCAGGCCGTCCCACATAATTTGTCCCACTTCACTTTTACCATTTTTTGTAGTGGACCTCATATTCCACTAACTCATTCTTACTCACATTTTATTATAAAACTAATATTTTAAAAGTAGGACCAACATCCCACCAACTTTTTCAACTCACTTTCCATTAGATTTCTTAAAACCCGTGTCGGATCAAAGTGTCTCGAATTATCTGGGACGGAGGGAGTATAACCTACTTTTACTAACTAACTAACTAATAATAATTGGATTTTACTCAAATAATTAATATAACCAATTTTTTCGTTGTTTATTTTAAACACATTAACTAATTTCCACATTAAAAAATGACTCAAATAAAATAAAATAAAAATAATTTCACAATTATTTATACGAAATAATAAAATCATACTACGTTATACGTGAAAAATACTGAATAATAAATAACTTTTGTTGGTTTGGTGAAGTCAAATCAACGTGCTTAAGAAAATGCCATTGCTTTACTCATTCAAAATTGACTAATATACATTTTAAAATTGGACCAAAAATCTCATAATAAAATAACAAGTAACTTCATAATATTAGTAGGGCATATATATTTCTCTAAATCTAAAAATCATATTGCATCAATATATTATTAAAAAAAATTAATAGTTCTGATAGGTCCAAAGATTGGAAGATAAAAATGTAAAATTGACCTAATCAACTTTGCAAATGATAAAACTACTGTAAGAAACTATTAAAACCCATCTTTTTGGTATTTCTGGAGTAGGAAAATCATATGTTAGTGACAATTACCTTGGGAAATTAAAAAAAGGAATACAACTCAACTATCTTAGAATGGGGGAGTATAAGACTATCTATATAGGATTAAATTGTGGGATTCAATCTTATAAACCAAACATGATACATATATATTCAATCAAGAGATATAATATTGCCAATCAAATAACCCCAAAGGTGTTGATCGGTTGTCATGATTAATTATCCTATTATAATTCATCTAGAATTAAGTTGTGAGATTATTTTAGTAAGAGGGGGTAGCCATGATTAATTATCACATAATTATCCATTTAGAATGAAATTGTGAGATTCAATCTTCTAAACAAAACATATTACATATTTAATCTCGAGACATAATTTTACAAACTGAACAGTTTCTAATGGTATTATTAGTGTCATGGATAAGGGTAAATTAGTCCGAGGAAATTGACACTTTTGAGATGAACTAATTTAAAGTTATTTAGCATTAATTGCACTTTTTCATTTTTTATTTTATTTTTATACCCCTAGTTGTACTATTTTAATACTCCATCCGTCCCAAGGAAGATGATCCATTCCTTGGGCAGCATGATATTTTATGCGACTTTATTTTGTATGTTAAGTGGAGAGAGTAAAGTAGGAGAGAGAATAAAATAAAGATAAAAGTGTTTTTACTTTTGTAATAGGTCATCTTGGTTAAAAAAAAAAGAAAAAAAAGTGGATCATCTTCAGTGAAACTACGAATATTACTTTTGTGATGAACTAATTTCAATTTATTTAGCATTAGATGTACTATTTATGTTAATAATTTATATGCATAGTCCGTTACATTATGGCTATATAATACGACTAATTATTCCTAGTCTCACATAAATCCTGTACGCGAAGAGACTTCCATTTCACAGTAATTTCACATTTATGTCAAATTGTCAAGTACGTCTCTACAACTCTACAACATTATCACTTTGGAACGTAGAAAATTTATTACGACCTTGCCTGAACAGGATCTGTTCCATATGCTTGTACCTCTGTATCCTTGATTTCTAAGGAGATAGGAAACCACGTTTGAAAAAAAAAAATCGTAGAAAATTTATTGTTGTTATATGTGGTGAGAATTGAAATGATACGACCCCTCCATAAAATATACTCCTTCTGTCCCGCTTTAGCAGTCTCATTGACTTTTCTGCACTCGTTTTGTAAAAATGATAATAAATAGTTAAAGTGGAGAAATAATAAAGTAAAAAAGAGAATAATATAGAGAAACGCCTTATCTACATTATTCTCTTTTTTATTTTATTATTTCTCCACTTTAACTATTTATTATCATTTTCACAAAACGAGTGCAGAAAAGTCAATGGGACTGCTAAAGCGGGACGGAGGGAGTAATATTGTATTGATATTATAAACTTTATATATTACAAGTACTATAACTTAAATTTATAAGTTCTTTGATTTCATAATATTTAAAAATAAACAAATTAGAATAAACTAAAGATTAAATTAAGACTAACTCTATATCCGCCGCCCATCCCATTCAAGTCTTCCAGCGCCATTTTCCCATAATTCAAATTAAAGAATTTAATGCTATTATTTGTTTTGATAAAGGGTTATTTTGTAAAATGATATAAACATTATTTTTTTTTGACTGACCAAAAATAATTTTATAAAATGATATAAACAACCATAATATCGTTGCATAGATTTATCCAAGAATAATTTGATTGAATAAAGTATGCATTCTACAATTTGACTTTGATGAATATAAAGCTAGTGTGTATTTTAATTTTCCATTGTTTTTCAACACTTAAAAATGAATATTATGTGAATCTAATTACGTACTATTAGAATTTTATTATTATTATACTATTTCCTCCGTCTCACCAAAAATGACCACTTTCTATTTGATTTGTCCAAATCAAAATTATTCATTACTAAAAATTATATATATTTATCTTTACTTTATTCTCTCTACTTAGCCCAAAAAATAAAATGCATAAAGTGAATGTGTATGAATCTTCCTTGGGACGAAAGGAGTACTATATACTCCATCTGTTCCATAAAAATAGAGACTTTTGTCATTTTGCTCCATCCTATAAATATAGTTTCTTTGTATTTTTGGTAACCTCTTTCTCCCTACTGAGTTATTAACAATACTCCAATTACTTTTTTTATCTATATCTCCTCTACTTTTCTAATTATGTATTAAAACTCATACCGTCTCAAATATCTATATTTTTATGGGACTGATGGATGGGGTAAGTGATAGTAGAACTGTCAATAGCTTTACAATTGCCTATTATCTCTTTGAATAACATATGGGAAGTAAAATCTTACTCTCTCTGGTCCTAGTTACTTGACTCGTACTCCATTTTAGGTTGTCTTGTTGAGTCATTCCTTTTTATGATTAAAAAAAAAAATCTTTTTCTCTTTTACTCTAGTCTATTCATTCTAATACTTTATTTTCTAATATATTTTATTTTATTTTTATAATCTACTGAACACAATTTTATTTATTGTCATGCACGTATAAAACGTCTTAACTAAGATGGTATACAGGGGAGTATAATTTGTCATCTAAGTTTGAAAAACTTAATAATTGTATTGGATATATTATGTACAAGTGAAGAACAATACAGTGCCGTTGAAACAGCTTCAGAAAACATGTACTCCCTTCGTCCCTGATTAAGAGTCACACTTTGATCGGGCACGAGTTTTAAGAAATGTAAAGAAAAGTTGGTTGAAAAAATTAGTGGAATGAGGGACCCATTTTTTTATATTGGTTTTATAATAAAATGTGAGTGAATTGAGTTAGTGGAATGTGGGACCTACTTACTATTTTTGGTAAAAATGAAGTGTGATTTTTAATTGGGGACGGACCAAAATGGAAAAGTGTGACTCTTAATTGGGGACGGAGGGAGTATCAAATTAATATATTCCATTCATCGACGAAGACACCTATAAATTCAATTCTAACAAATTCAAAGAGGGCAGAGAACCAAATGAAACAAAGCAGAAAATCAATGGAGGGTTTGATCTTTTCCTTTGCTCTTTCAATCTTGTTATTAAGTAGCTTTACCCTCTCTTTTGACACCGACCAAAATGCACTTCTTTCCTTCAAAAACTCCATTATTTCTCACGCTGCTTTGCGTAAAAATTGGTCGGAATATACACCCGTTTGTAATTGGATTGGTGTGTCGTGCGGCCTCAAACACCACCGCGTCACTGCTCTCAATCTCTCTGGCTATAGCCTTGGTGGAACTGTCGCTCCGCATCTCGGAAACTTAACGTTTCTGAGATATTTGGACATTAGTAACAACAGTTTCACGGGCAGCTTACCCTCTAAGCTCTCTAAACTGCATTGTTTGAGGGTGATGAATGTGGGAGTAAATTCATTAACCGGAGAAATACCAACATGGTTGGGCAATTTACCTCAACTAGAGGAACTCTATTTACATAGTAATAAGTTGAGTGGTTCCATACCACATGCTATTTTCAACGTGTCTTCAATTAGAGAAATTGAAATTGAAAAAAATAGCCTATCAGGTTTGCTTCCAAGTGATATTTGCAATAATATGCCCAATATCAAAATATTGTCGCTTGCTCATAATCGAATTGGAGGGAAAATTCCGTCTAATATATGGAAATGCACACATCTTGAGAAGTTGTCATTATCCTACAACGATTTCAGTGGCAATATTCCACGTGAAATTGGAAGACTGAGCTTGCTTACAAATTTGTCATTGGGGTACAATAATTTTTTTGGAGGTATAAACATCTCTTCTTCCTTTAATATGCTCGTATTTTATTAAATTGATTACGTGATACGTAAAAGTGCAACTTATATTGCACTAATTTTTTTATTAGGAGGGGTTCCACGAGAAATTGGGAATCTCACAAGACTAGAGATATTAAGCATTGACCGTGCTTCTCTAACCGGTGAAATTCCATCTTTAATCTTCAACGTTTCTTCCTTGAGAGTCGTGAATTTAGCCGACAATAGATTGTCAGGTAACTTACTTTCCTCAACATTTTCATTACGAATCAATTTTGTGATACATTTTTACAAATCTCAAGCTTATTTAGTTAGGCTTGAAATACGAATCAGGTACTGTAGAATTGGGCAGATTTCACTGAAAATTGAAAATGAAATTGAATCAAATATTCAATTTTTTGAACTTCGCCGTGGTTTTACTTTTTTTAAGACAACCAAATCAAAAACAATTTATTATTATTAGGATTGAATAAAAACATCACAATAACTTTAAAATATTACTCTTTACATCCTACACGGCCCACTTGTCAACTTCCATTTTTCCTATAAATGGTAAGTCAACATTTCAGTAATTTATTCCACTCGTTATAAAATAATAATAAAAATTATATTTCACTAACCTTTTAAACTCATTTTTATATTTTTAAAAAATTATGTCGAGTCAAATGTGGACTGCTAATGAGAGATGGAATTAGTAGCATATTTGGAGAATTGTTTTTTTTTTTATTTAAATTCAGCTTTACCACTTGAGCATAGAGAATTGAATGCTTAAAAATATTCCAATAGTCAACAACTTATCACTTTTTCAACTATGCACTTTCAGAAAACAATTACTCCCTCCGTCCCCGATTAAGAGTTACACTTTCCCATTTTGATCCGTCTCCAATTAAGAGTCACACTTCATTTTTATCATAAATAGTAAGTAGGTTACACATTCCACTAACTCAATTCACTCACATTTTATTATAAAACCAATATAAAAAAATGGGTCTCACATTCCACTAACTTTTTCAACCAACTTTTTTTACATTTCTTAAAACTCGTGCTCGGTCAAAGCGTGACTCTTAATCGGGGACGGAGGATATTGACAAAAAATCTTTAGCAAATACATCCTGTTTTTTTAAAATTTAAATTATTATAAATTTATATTCAATTGTATTACCGCATTTATGTCAATATGTACCGCAGGTAAATTACCACAGGAGATTGGCACTCTGCCAAGACTCGAGTTTTTCTCGGTGTATAACAATTCTTTACATGGATCCATCCCATCTTCAATATTCAACATATCAACATTGAAGGATTTAGAGGTTTCATTCAATAAGTTTTCTGGTACTCTTCCTCCAGACATAGGTTGTTCACTTATTAATCTTGAAGTCCTTTTTGTGAGTTATAACAGACTCCATGGTCCAATTCCTATCTCAATGACCAATTTTTCTAAACTCACACACTTGGACATGTCTGGCAACTCATTTAGCGGCTTCATACCACACTTTGGTAACTTGAACCACCTAATATGTCTTCTCCTTTTGGATAATTATTTGAGTGGAGCAGAATTCCCAACCCAAGAATTGACATTTCTCTCTTCATTAACGAGTTGTCGATATTTGGATCGGTTGGGATTCTCGGGTAATCCACTTAGTGGCATCCTACCCTCTTCACTTGGTAACTTTTCTTCTTCTCTTAGAACTTTTGAAGCAGCAAACATTAACATCAAGGGTGTCATTCCTTCTCAAGTAGGAAACTTAAGTGGTTTGCTATACATTTATTTGGAAGGGAATCAACTGAGTGGACCAATTCCACCAACAATTGGGAAATTGAAGAAACTCCAGATCATAAATCTTAGTGGCAATCAATTGGTAGGGTCTATCCCTAACAATGTTTGCAAAATGAACAATTTGGGGATATTGAACATCTCTAGTAACATGCTTGAGGGTGCAATACCTGAATGTTTAGGTGATGTTAAATCCTTGAGAGAGATCTACTTAGGTTCCAACAAGTTGAATTCAGCCATCCCTCCCAAGTTGTGGTCTCTTAAAGATCTCATTGTTCTGAATTTGTCCTCTAATTCCTTGAATGGTCTATTGACATATCAGCTTGGCAATTTAAAGTTAATAAACTCCTTGGATTTGTCTTTGAATCAATTTTCAGGCCTAATTCCTAGCTCAATTGATGGTTGTGAATCTTTAGAATATCTTGACTTGTCAAATAATATGTTTAGTGGATCCATTCCTCATTCCTTGGGAGAGGTTAAGGGTTTGATAAGATTGGATTTGTCTTACAATAATCTTACCGGATCAATACCCAAGTCCTTGGAAGAGCTTCGTTATCTTGAAAACTTTAATGTTTCCAACAATGCACTAGAGGGGAAAATTCCGGATGGGGGTCGTTTTCGTAACTTTAGTTCGTTGTCATTTTCCCACAACTTAGCTCTTTGTGGTTCAATAACATTTCAAGTTCCACCCTGCTCGGAAAATAATCATAAATCATGGTTGAAGAAACTTGTGGTGCCATCGGTTATTTTAGCTATCGTCGTGGTTTGTGTAATGCTTGTTCTCGTGTGCATGCACAAACGGAAAAAAGTAGCTGACATTTCACTAGGAACTACTGAACGCAGAAGAATTTCTTACAACGAACTTGAACGAGGAACAAGTTCATTTAGTGAAACCAACCTACTTGGAAGAGGTAGTTTTGGTTCTGTATTCGAAGCAACACTTTTTGATGGGTTAAAAGTTGCAGTGAAAGTATTCCACTTGGAACTACAAGGAGCGGAAAGGAGCTTTGAAGTGGAAACTGCTATATTAAGAAACATTCGACACAGAAACTTAGTTCGAGTTATTGGATGTTGTTGTAATATGGAGTTTAAAGCATTGATTCTAGTATACATGCCAAATAAAAGTTTGGATAAATGGTTACATTCGGATAATTATGGTTTGGATCTTATACAGAGACTGAAAATAGCAATAGATGTTGCGGCCGCCTTGGAATATCTTCACCATTACTACACATTCCCAGTTGTTCATTGTGATATAAAGCCAAGTAACGTGTTGCTAGATCAAGACATGGTCGCTCATCTTGCTGATTTTGGCATTTCCAAGCTTTTTGACGGAGGGGAAACAACCATCCAAACACAAACAATGGCAACCATTGGCTACGCAGCACCAGGTGATGCTTACTCTTTCAACTTAGATTTCATCATATATAAATGTTTTACCTAATCCTAACAAAATGTTGAATGTGAGTGTGATATAATTAGAGTTTGGAATGGATGGCAAAGTGTCAATAAAAGGGGATGTGTACAGTTTTGGGGTACTACTGCTAGAGATGTTCACTGGAAAGAAGCCAACGGATGATATGTTCGGTGAAGAAAGGAGTTTAAAAGAGTGGGTAAGTGAAGCATTAGAGCAAAATGCAACAGCTGAAATCGTGGCGTCTACTTTGTTATCAACGGAAGATCAATATTACTCTGCAAAGGAGCTATGTTTGTTGTCAATATTTCAATTGGCAATGAAATGTTTAGCCGTTTCAGTAGATGAAAGAATCAATATGATTGAAGCAGTGGCCAGTCTACACAATATCTATACAACAACTGTAGCAGGTAATGGAGCTTGATTCTTGTATCCTTTCTGGAATTTCAATATGGTAAAGCTTAATAAGTTGATGTATTGATGGATAAATTTGATCTTATAGTCTTATCCATAAACTTGTATATGCAGCAACAACTTTTCAAATCTCAATAAGTTGATGGATCTTTATTTGGTCTAAGCTAGGTTCACTGGTTAAATCTTTATATTTTAATTTGAAGATCACAATCGACTTTATTTCCCACGCACTATATAATTCAATCTCTGATTTTATGAAACCAGACATGTTTCAAAGATATTCAGTTTAACTTAAGGAGTTTGTGTTTGATTTCTTTTAAATTCAGAGCTACATAGCCAAAGTAGGGCTTATGATCTCTCGTTACAGATTTTTTTTTCATAATGTAGGTGTAAGAGTTTGGGATTTAATTAAAATGATACAATAGTTATAAAGATATGGAACTACGCTAATGAAAATAAGTGCTGCCATTCTCCATACAAACGTAAATGCATGAATTAGTATGACTACCTAATCCACAAATTAAATTCATGACCTAGAAAACGGCCTTAAAAGAAAAGTTTTCATTTTCAAAAAACGAATAGAGTATTGATTATTTATATCCCACCAAGTTTGGACTGTGGAAATACCTAAAAAGAATTAGGAAGCAGTACTGAATTTTAATGACGATGCTAACTAATTAGTGTGTGTAATTCCAATCGGAACCTAAATCTTGAAGGGGAGCGAAGATTAATGTTCGAATTGCAATCGAACCATGATTAATCATGAACCTATATTAATTTGGTGTAAATAGGGAAATAAATTGAATCGAGCATGCAATCTTCGAATGAGACAACAGTGGCTTTTCATAGCCCGGAGTAGATTAATTTTAAAGGACATACCAACGTTTAGGAATGTCGGTGTAGCCCGTATCCCGTGGGCCGGCCGAATAGCCCGCCAAAATTTATAGGGTTAATGCTGCAAAATTTCTAGTATGATAAAATCAAAACCTGATTAGCCCGCATTCGATTAATCCCCAACCAGTTAGGAACAGACCCGAAAATCCGATGTGCTGGCGCCAAAAACCTGATAAAATTTCTATTATTCTATTTTTTTTACTCCTATCTCGACGCTTCATTGATTAATTTTACAATATAATAACTAAAAATATTACTTTCAATTTTATATTAAATATATAGATTATATATTGAATTTTTATTAATATAATACTTGATAAATAAATTTCAAACTTCAAATTCACTAAAAAATTATTTAAATTTCTAAAACATGCATTAAAATTTCACAAAATATCTCAAATATTAGTATTTGATCATGCTTATGATTGAATTTAAGATATCTCAAATGTATCATAATTAAATGTTTTACATTGTATGAATATGACTAATTTTAATCATTATTTATTGGATTGATCGCATGTTAATATTATCGGTAGCAACGCTATTAACCCGCTGGCTAGCCCGAAACCCGAGCATTTAGGGTTAGGGTTGAACTTTCATAACCCGAAAGAAATCACAACCCGATCAGCCCACACCCAATTGACCCGCAACCAGAGTAGGGTTGGCACGAAATCCGACTGGCCAACCCGATTGACATCCCTACCAACATTACAACAGGGAATGAGTATTTTATTGAGACAATGTGAAAGTAAAAATAATAAATTACTTCCTTCGTCCCAACTAAGTGGAATCGTATTCCTTTTTCGTATGTCCCAACAAAGTTGAGTCATTTCCTTTTTTTTTACAAAAAATAAAAAAAATCTAATCATTGTTATTTTATTTCACCTATTTTATTCTTTATTCATCTAACCTACTCTTTCCCTCTTCTATTTATTTTAATTTCTATTCAGCATAATTTCTCTCCGTATCCAAAAATTTTGTACCAACTTATTGAAACTGAGGAAGTAGAATTTAGTAATTTTATATCAATAAATTAATTGTCTAATTTTAAAAATTATTTTCCATTAAAGAGACAGAATACTTTAATTATTTTTTTTTACTTTAAAATAATATTAAAATTTGTGTCTAACTTAAAATATATATTCTCGTGGGATGGATGGAGTAATTTACGGGGTAATTACAATGTACATACAAAATGTTTCACCAATGTTTCAATTGAATACAAAATATTTTAAGTTAACAAATATCATACAAAAACTTTGATTAGTGTTACGAACTAGTACATTTCATCTAAAATCACTAACACTATCACTTTTTCTTATTTTTCTCCAAAATTATACCCTAAAAACATGATATTATTTCTCGAAATAATACCTTATGCATTGCCATATAAGCATTTTATCAAGCAATGAATTCACATTTAACTTTCAGCTAATATTTGTAGCTAATTTTATAGTCGAAAGGATGAAAAATAAGAAAAAGTTACGATGTTAGTGATTTTTAGACGGAATTAGGGGTGGCAAAATGGGTAGCAGGTAATGGGTAATTCCCATCTTGACCCGCTACCTGACAATAACGGAAAACGCTTTGGGATCGGATAGTGTGTTTTAAAGTTTTGCGGGTAGCGGGTATACCCACTATCCGCGCGGGTTTACCTGTTAGTCCCGATAATACCCGTTATTATTAGTATTAGTCATATTCCATCATTTAGTGTTCCATACGATTTATATTAATAAAAGTGTTTCAAATAGTTAAAGTAGAGAAAAAAAGTAAATAGTTATATAATACTCCCTTCGTCCCTCATAATTTGTCACCATTTGCCCGACACGGATTTTAAAAAATGTAGTAGAAAGTGGGTTGAAAAAGTTGTTGGCATGTGGGTCCTACTTTTATATATTAGTTTTATAATAAAATGTGAGTGTGAATGAGTTAGTGGAATATAAAGTCCACTACCAAAAATGGTAAAAGTGAAAGGTGACAAATATTTAGGGACGGACGAAAAAGGAAATAGGTGACAAATTTTCAGGGACGGAGGGAGCAATACCTATATACGCACTACTCATTTCGAAAGAGAAAAAAAATAAATAGTTAGAACTGAGAAAAAAATTAAGTAAGAGAGATAATAATATACAGAAGAGTATTTATATTATTATATTTCCAAATGAAATGCCTCTATTAAGGCGGAACAG
Organism: Salvia hispanica; assembly: GCF_029641045.1. Lineage (NCBI taxonomy): Eukaryota > Viridiplantae > Streptophyta > Magnoliopsida > Lamiales > Lamiaceae > Salvia > Salvia hispanica. The sequence continues at coordinate 1,478,893 of NC_142697.1, forward strand.
TGGGAGTACTTTATATAATCTAAGAATTCTTTTAAAATATTTTTATATTTCAACGAACATACAATTAAAAATTCACCGGTACTACCTATAGAGTGTCCCCTCACTTCTATTCTTAATCTATTCAACGTTTACCATCGATATTAATAAAGTAAATTAGGGAACATTGACGATTATTATGGTTTTCAAATTTTTTATTAGGATTTCGGGTCGGGTACGGGATACCCGACACGGATATCGGGTAATTCCAGTATGTCGTGGGGTGGGTATCGGGACAACAAATTTGGCTAAAATCGAGTACGAGTACCTGACTTATCGGATGCGGATACTCACGGGTAACCCGTTTTGCCATCTACGAAATGTACTAATTTGAAATAGTAATCAAACTGTCTGTATGATATTTGTTAACTTAAAATATTTTATACTTAGAGTGAAACTTCAGTAAAACATTTTGTGCGCAAGTAAGGCGTAATTAATTTACAATTATACTCGTTACTCATCAATTAAAATTCATTTTGTAAACTCAAATTCCAATTCCATTGTAACAAAAACTCGAAAAAATCGTGATTTTCGGCGCATATTTTCACTGTTCACCGTCGCGGTTATTGAATCGTCGTCACCAACCCTGCATTCCGGCAGTCTGCAATTTCAATTTTAAAGCCCCAAATCAGTTCAGTTGCACAATTTTGGGAAGCTGTATATATGTATTTGAGTGAAGATTATGAGGCTCTTTAAGAGAATCGCTGGTTTGTTGGGGTTAGGGAAAGACGAAGATCAGCAGCACCGCGACGGCGACGCTGCTGCTGAGGCCACCGCTCCGCCTCCGTTCTCTGCCGGATCCGCCGCGGCAGCTACTGCTTCAGCTCAGCATCTCCCACGCAGAGGCTTCAGCGTTCCTGTTCAGGTCCCCGTCGAGCGGGACCCACCCGCTCCTCTTCTCTTATTTTGCCCCTCCGGAGATGGTGAAGTTCAGGTATGCTTACTGCAATGTTGTTTTTACATTTTTTGTGCTGAATCTACGCTGATTAGGTGGACATTTGTGTAAATCCCTCTTTCGCTAAGTTGATTAGGTTTTACTAAAGCTGAATCGTCGAAAATTGAAGTTTGGAGATCTGATGAGTGATCAACGTGTGCGTAGAAATTCGTGGCCTGAATTTTGCAATTGAGTTGATTTTCTTGACTAGGATGTAGTTTTCTCATGTAACAATTAGATTATGAGAGCTACGATTTTGTAAATCTAGTGGAATTGCCTAAATGTGTTTGTTTACTGTGAGATCATCATAAGCTACAGTTCCAAAGTGCATAACTGCATCAAATGAAAGAAAGATGCAAAGAAAGGATTGCTGGGAATTTTAATTGTGATTAGTCTCTGATCAAAACAAGGTTTGTCAATGTGGTGATCGGTTAGATGTGCTTGAGTTAAATGCCATGTTCCCGACTTGTGATCTGTGTTTGGCCGGTTTCCATTTTAAAACAGAATCTGTAAGTTGTAGTATTACACAGTTGGGGACTTGGCTCTGTTATACTATGTTTTAGCTAACTAGGGTTTTCTTAATTCTACTTCTGAATCAATGTGGTTAGAGAGAACAATAGTTTTCTTAGAGAAGGAAATGTATGCCGTATTGCCGTCGCAAAAATAAAATATTTAGATGCTGAGTTGCATCGGTAGAGGAAGAGCTAGTACTAGGGAGCAGTGCTACACTGGGTGAATTTACCAGGAGGAGAGCTGATAGGTTGAACTTTGTCTTATAATCCTTTTTTTCTTACCCTTTATGAGAAACTGTGTCGGTTGTTTGGTAAGCTACCAAAAAGGGAAGGTAGAGGAAATCAAATGTTATCTTTATATATCACTCCTTTGCTGACCCTCCAGCATTTCGATCCTTGAATAAAATATATATGATCCTCTGGAGTCTTGCATCCATGCTTGTTAGGACGTATTTGCTTGCAGAACTTCTCAGGTTTGTCTTTTAGAGTTATATCTATGTTAAGACTTTTTTTGCTGTTTCTGAAGTTCTGCATATAGAAAGTGATTGCCTTCGATTACTGAAGTAAAAAGTCAGTCATTTTTATTTGTTTTTGTAAGTTGTATGCTTCCATGTGATTATTGTGGAGATTGAATTTGTTTTCATGGAATTCAAGATCAAAATTTTGTTGGTCAGATTCTTTAGGGCATCCTAGACTATATTAGTAGCCATTTCATTGACTTTCGTGCATAAGTTTATAATTTAGAATGGAAAGTAACTCTTTGGAAAGAGGCTTAATTTTAATTATTCTATCTAAGTTAGTAGTCCAAAACGGAAAGCCTTCGAAAGGGCACTGTTTGACTAAAATGAAAACTTAACAACCACATTTATGTAAGGCTGGTATAATTTGGAATACCTAGAGGAAGCTGTGTTTTTATTTGAATATCCGGTATACTCTATTTTCTTGACAAAGAAGAAAGAAAGCTTAATGGCTATTAATTCTTTGGTAGGATGACTTTTGTAATTTCTAGGTATCAACATTGTCTGGGTTGCTAATTTTTCAAAATGAGCTTTTGTGTATTCCATTCTCAACCTTATATATGTGTCCTTGCTTGCTTACTGATCAATAAGGTAGTGTGGTTGGTGCTTAAAGAGTGCCGGTAAATTGCGATCCTTATGTTTAATCACATATTGGGCTTAAATATGCATTTGATTACTTACTCAGAATTAAACACAACTATTAGAGATGAATGTTTGCCATGTCATTCCTTTATTGCCAATTGGAAAGGTGGGGTATTGATGAAATATCATTAGTCCAAGTTGGTTTTCTGGTAAAGCCGCATATATATTAAGTTGATGCGGTATTAGAAATGTCAAGAGTATGGGCTATTTAAGGACACGAGGTAAGATCAGAGAGTCAGAGACGTGTCTGACATGGCTTGCCTATGTTACTGGAAGGCCCATAGGGAGCAGGGGCAATAGATTATTGGAAGTTGGATAACAGTCGTCATGAAATGCTTCCTAGATCTTGGAAAAGGGATAGCATTTGAGCATGTAGTAAGATTGCGTAATTGCAGGATGCAGACCAGTGCATTGTGTTCCTGCAAGTAGCTGTAATGGGCTAACATAAAGATGATGAATTTGATGTAGTATTATACTCCCTCCGTTCCTTGTTAATTGAGGCATTTCTTTTTGGCACGGAGTTTAAGAATAGTGTGCTAAATGGGTGGTGAATAAAGTAAGAGAGATGAAGAGAGAATAAAGTAAAAGAGAGTTACTTTTTACCAAAAATAGAAATGACTCAATTATCTTGAAACTTTCCAAAATAGAAAAATGACTCTATTAACATGGAACGGTGGGAACGGATGTTTCCATTTTCAAGAGCTGGGTTTATTGGTTTTCAAGCTTACTGCCTCAGATGTTGGTGGTATCAAGCTCCGGTGGAGCTGACTCTATAGGCTTACAGCTGGGTTGATTGGTTTTGCAGCTTTTATTACTCTGTGCTTGATTGAGTGCCTGTCGTTGCACAAATCCTATAAATAATACAGTAGTTTTATGAGTAATATCCTAGTTTCTCATCTTAATGTGGATTCTGCCCGATCTATATCATTGCTATATAACTTGTCATCGCATAATAAATTCTTTCCACTAGTATTGCTATGATTTATAATCATGTGCGTACACTGATGAGAAACTACTGCGGTAACACTTTTATCTTTACTGGTGTCAGTTCAGTAATTACATTCCATATTGCTCAGGGCTTGAGGTGGTATGCTAGGCGCCTTAAAATGGATGAAGATGGAGATGTTGCAGATGAGTTCCTTGATGAAGTGTCACCAGATACGTTAAGAAGTGTGGGAGCACAGAGCCCTGCACCAAGGTTTGAAGTGAAGAACAGCACAAAACCTGTCAAAGTGAAGAATCTGGAATTGCTACCTAACGGTAAAATTCATCATCTCGTGGAGCACCATGGCAAGCTGGAGTGGCTGTAAGTGAACAAGATTGGTTTCCATATTATTAATGCTGGTCCAAGTTGTCTTAACATTAACTGTACCATAATTCCTTCCTTCCTTTTTAGAAGAGATAAGAACTGATGTGTGTCACAATTCTTCTTCAATACTGTCGTTCTCATTACAATTCTTCGATTGAGGAATGTGCAAAAGGCAATGGTCGACTGCGATGCAACTGTTTAACATCACAAGTTGTTTTGCACAATGCCAAATTGTAACCTTGAAACGTTCGAGTTATCATTGTATACAGGTTATTGAGAGTTGAGGTCATGTTATGCGACTCTCGTCTCATTTCTTTTGTCTTGTGTTTGATTTGTTCTGCTATATGTATGTGTTTGTAATGCTTAATATTCTGGTGTTTGTGATGATTAAAGATTGTGTGCAATGGAAGAAACGAAGAAAAGAGTAAAAACCATGTAAAATCCTCTGTAGCAAATAAAGAAACATCAACAAATGAAACACCAGAAAACTCAAATATTTTTTTCCATGTTTCTATCAATTACTAATTCACTTATTGTTCGATTATGAAACTTATTATCCCCAAATAGTATCATTAACAATAACAGTAATGCCTACATAGTAAACATAGCGATCTTTTAAAAATTTCTCGTACTGCTGAGGCCATCAGCAATGTCTATCATCAACGTGGCATGCTTGATGGCCAATTGATTCTTCTCCAAAATGCCCTTGTGCTTCACAACAGCCTTGTCACAACGGTTTACATAGCTGATAATCACCTCACCATCTAGACCTGCAATGGCCGGTTCTTGTGAAACATCAGTTATGACTTTTGTCATGTATCCGGCAATCTCCTCATAACAGGACAGGCACTCCTCGACTTCCCTCGTTTTGAACTTAGCATAAGTGTCCTGCAAATAGGACAAGGTCTTGCACACGTAAATGGAGGTCGAGTTTATGGCAACCTCGAGAAGGGGGACTAAATTGTCCTTTTTTGCATAGGCAGCATGACTTCTTTTGAGCACACTGAGGCAGAAGGGCCTTTCCACATACAACCTTCTGTAAAGGCAGAAACGGTTTACTGTTTCATATGGAATTGCATTTGGTGAGTTTTTGTTGCGGTGATCCTTTTCTTTTGATGCAATTGTTGGTGAAAGAATGACTAGGAAATAGAGGTTAAGTGTGAAGAATATTACAATATATCTTGAAGGATCCATTTATTTTCTGATGGTACTTATCAAGAATGCACTATACATACAATGTTGAGTTTAAGAAAATATATAAAACTGCTGACATTAATATGTTGAAATGAATGTGGATGTTACGTAGTGCTTATCACTTTCATTGTTCAAACGTATAGAACATGCATTAAATCGAGTTGGCCATTTGATTTCCATTTAATTCAAGTAATAGTATTCCAAGAATTGATACTTCCTCGGTCCGTCATTAGGAGTCTTATTTCTTGGTGACACGGATTTTAAGAAATGTTAAGAAAAATGGGTAAAAAAAAGTTAATGGAATAAGGGGTCCCACTTGTATATATTAGTTTTAAATAAAATGTGAGTGGAATGAGTTAGTGAAAGATAGGACCCTATTACCATTTATGGTAAAAGTGAACCGGGACTCCTATTCGTGGACGGATTAAAATGGCAAAACGGGACTCCTATTCGCGGGCGGAGGGAGTATTAATTACAGTGTTTTCTTATGCCTAATCTTCTACCTCTGCAAAAAATAACGCAATGAATTTAACCAAATTGTAACGATTCACAGCTGAAAATAGTTGATACAACATAGATTATGGTAAAGCCGCAAAATAAAAATGTTACCAAATCTATGTAAAAAAGTTAATTACACAAAGAATACTGATTCATTAACCCACACACACTATGGATATCAAATAGGGAAGTTTGAGGTAAATACAAAGTAAGAAAAACGACATTTTCCCCCACCACAATTACATAAAACCTTCACATTTTTCATAAAAATAATAAAAAAGGCAAAGATTAGATTGATCCAAGGATGAGCAAGAGATGAATGATAGCACAAATCTTAGCCTAAACAGGTAGTAAAAATGGATCAACTTGGCCTTGGATTGAATAGAAGATGGCATTTTTCTTCCAATATCTAAACGCAAAAGGAACATCGTTCGAGTTGCAAGTTTACCGCTTGATGTCCGGTGCACGCCTACTGCTCTTCTTCACACTGACTGCAATGCTTCTTTCGAATTGGCGAAGTTTCCCTCATTGCCGATGTCCCAGCTCCCACTTCGCCCCCAATTTGGGTGTCGTGTTGGTTCTGATTGCACGCCAGGGGGACGTCTGTCAGAACCCAACGCGGAATCTCCTTCAGATGAATTGTGATGGGGTACGTCGCTTCCTCTACTACGAATGTCAGCTTCAATGTCTTCAATGTTATGACGCTGTGAGATTTTCAAAAGATCTCCACCGATGTCTAAATCATCTTCCACCTTCATACGTCGGCCATCTCCAGGTTCCTCTGGTTCGGCATTGTCCCTAGAAATGGGCATCGGTGGCCTCTGGGATTCCTCCTGCACCAAAGCTCGGAAGTTGTTCTTTGAGGGCTTCACCGGTGTACAGAATACTTCAGAAAAGTTGTTTAAGCAACCACGATCATAGACATTGATCCTGTTGTCAGCTCTGTAGCGGAAATTCTCATAGGTTGTCTGCAATGAAAACCCCAAGATAGTAATTTGTATTATGACCTGAAGTATTTTCTCAAAGCAAAATTGACAAATAAGATTAAAATGACTCTCGACAGTTTCAGCAATGCTTCTTTCACTCTCAAGAATAGAAAATATTTCTCCAGTTTAAGTGATGATGTGTTACAGTAGAAACAAGAAACTGAACTTCAGAATGTTAAAAATTGGAAGCAAACCTGATTTGTGCTTATTAGATAAAGGTGAAATCCAGTCAGCCCACCAACAAACCATAACGATATGAAACAGTAACCCATCAGAATCACAGATACAGGAGATTCTTTCATTGCCGTCCACACAGTACCTTTATGATCATCCATCAAAACCTTGATATAGTAAGCTGATATTGAAAACACAAAGATGCAAAGAAGTGCTGCCGAGGAAACAAAACAGAAGAAATAACGGTAGTTTCGCTGCATAGAAGTTGAAGAAAAAAAAGAAGTTAGGCGTAACGAGGAGCAATGCAAAAGAAAACCAAAATGCAGAGAAAGGAAGGGTCGAAAGGAATCAAACGATTTGAAGAAGATATCTTACCATTCCTATGCACTGACCTACCCAAGGGCAGTGATGATCAAAACGCTCCACACAATTATTGCAGATCGAGCAGTGTGAGCAACGAGGAGGACGATATAGCATACAGGTATCACAATATTTAACTCTGACAGGGAGTCCATTGACCATTACTTCTTTGGTTCGAGGGAACTGGAGGCTTGGTGTCTGCCGTCCACCAACCTCCACTGACGCAGAAGTATCATAACGAAACTCTTCTTCTGGAGGGTGTGAATTACGTGGCACAATCCCAGGATCTCGGGATGAGGTTAGAAACAACAAAACTAGAACCTACAGTAATCAATTAAAGACAACCATAAGCCATGAAGATTTCCATATTACATTTGTCTCTTTGGATAATCACAATGACCATAAATGCAATACTGAATATAAAATGGTATTGATGATCAGTAGAGTATAAAATACACCTACAGTGACTTGCTTAGCCATATATTCCTCCATCCCACAAGAATATGCACTCTTTCCTTTTTAGTCCGTCCCACAAGAATATGCACTTAACAATTTTGGAAACTATTTTCTCTCTAACGAGGTGGGACCCATTCTCCACTAACAATACTTTAATTACTTTTTCTCTCTACCTCTCCTATTTCACCAATTTTGCATTAAAACACGTGCCGAACCCAAAGTGCATATTCTTTGGGGACGGAGCGAGTAGTTAATAGTATGAAACCACAAAGTGTGAAAAGAGAAAAGGAAGTTCAGTCACCTAATGTGGGTATAAGTCCACGTGGATGAATTAAAGAACCACAAAGGTGGTTTCTTCTATGCATTCAATCAGGCTCCTTCTGAGCTGCCATATGGCCGTATAATCCGGTTGTAAATTTAGGTTAACAAATAAATTATCTCAAGAAAGTTTTATTCAAAGCATTATTGGCTGCCATTGCACTATTGCAGCAAAAAAAGAATGCGCAGAAACCAAGCAGGTAACTTGTAGGCTCTACAATTAAGCAATGCCAAACTTCATGCTTCAAAGGCCATTCCATGTTGTGTGAGCTCATCCACAATAAGCATATACCAACAATAAGGTGATGTGTATTTCTGGTGTTACAAGTCATACTGTTAGAAATTAGTGGAGCTCTTTGGTACACTAAACTCAAGACACTAGCATCTGCGACTAAACCATAAGGCTGCCCTGGATCAAATTCAGAAAAACATAAACTGAGAGTATTATTTAATCCACGTATCCTAGAAATTATCCCAGAGAGGTGTATGCCACAGTTATGTTCTTTGAAGGGGTTAAGATCATACTCATTTAGCGGATCATTTTAGAGAAATTATATACCCTATACTTCAGAATTTAACGGTCAAAACACCATTCTCCTTCTGTTATTTTTTAGAGTCACACACTAACCCACTAGATGATTTGAATGCCAGTCTATATTAGTAGTAATGTATTATTTCTCATTCTTTAAGGAAACACATATTAGTATAATGTGATGAGAACACAATATTAGGACGCCAATATGAAAAATATAACACAACCCAAACAGTAATTTATCCAGCATACCCTTTTTCATCGAGATACAAGATACAAATCATATCAAGAATTCTATACTAATATGGTATTGCCCTGATAACCAAAAACATAAGCATTGCTGTTCCAGATATCCTGTACTGAGCATAAGAACCCCCTTCATCAGCCTTCTCTGTCACAAACTATTAGGTACCTTGTGCTGAGACTATTGTTAATATATTCTTAAAAATAGCTCCTTAATTACGTAAGAGAAAGTTTATAGAAGACTCCCATATCCATATGATATATTCAGAACCAATTAGCAATTTAGATTAGGATGAGCAGAGATGACGAATTATTACTACTAGTAGAACAATCAACATCACAGGTTATAAACCAAGACGCAGGAGGATGCATCCATTAGCAAACAATTTAGGAAAATTCCCATAATATTTACATAATAATCAGGAGAGATATTAGGAACTGACATGAATGGTGAAGACTATAGCAGCTACAATGATTGCATATCCTGCATTGTAGGACGAGAAATGGTGACGAAGATGCCTTGCGACAAAAACACAAAAGATAACGACAGGGGCAATGAGCAACAATAAGGTGACAAGCAGTGATCTTGCATCGGGGCCAAAAATCAACCTCCCACTCAGGAAAAAGATCTGCAGAAGGTGCAAATTAAATTTGTCATCTACATGTAGAATAACATAACCTTTACTGGAATAGAATCACCTGCACCCTTTCTTTCAAAACATATTTTAGTTCTCTCAAATTTGCAGTAAAAAGGGGTTAGTGTATCCTGTCTAGGTACTAGTCCTAGATATAGGAAGAAACAAGACTCCAAGTGATAATCAAGATCCCAGCCACAGAATTTCTCAATGTAATCGAATGTATAGACTACTAACTGACATACAGAGAGAACGCAGGGAGGTTGTAAATACTAATTACCACTGCTAAACATCTGATAGGGTAAGCTTTGATTGCATTCAACAACTTAACCCTATGTGTTAAGAATTTATGAAAGCAATTACCTTCCCAGGCCAAAGTAGTCACATCTTAGAAGCTAAAAGTGAGTTGTAAAAGCAAATACTTCAATTCTACTATGTTCATTCCTAAGACATGTGCATAAATACCACTTGATTCCAATATATGGTCATTTCTTACATAAGCATGAATATGTATCCATGAAACAGAATAATACTTGAGCAGTTTTGATAGGCAGGAATATGCAATTTCAAGGCCATGTGCAATGGTGATTGGTGAATAAGCTAAACTCCACATGCTAACAAAATGCAACCTAGCGTCAACAGCTATTTGAGATTGACAATATCAGAATGATGTGAGAACTTATCAACATTTGTTTTGAACAGTGTAACATATCCACTCCCACAGGCAGAAAGGTTAAAATTTTAAGTGCTCAAAGGCATATAAGAAGTTTGCCAAGTGACAACAATGAATATGAATAGGCAAATAAGAACCTTGTTATTATAATCTGTATAAAGATAGCATACACCTAAATTTAGCCAAACAATATGAAAAGATAAGTGTGATGTAGCATTGAATAATCTGGTACAACAGTTTGAACCAAATAAAACAGTTCCGGTTTAGAGATTTTGCATCAACTGTCAAAAGCCACCAGCATCATCATAGTTTCCTTTTCTCTATAATGAAAGATGAAGGGCTTGGTGTAAATATCGATTATCAATTCCTACTAAAACAATTTTAGGAGTACTAATTTCAAAGATTTTACTATAGGAACAATTTCTGTACATGACACTCAAAATAAATCCCATACATACATAACAAACAAACTAATATGTGATGTTACAGGTACTACTAAAAGCCATGTTTGACATTAAATGTCATCACCCTTAATTGGTGAGCAAAGTGGCATTTGTATATCACAGACCAAGCTGAGTCATGGAAGATCTTGATTCTGATAGTTGTATCGTGAAAGTAAAAGAGTTACTTAATACAAATTATTGATTACAATACACACATCTCACCACCCTTAATCAGTGACTAAATAATATTATACTATGTTACCACCGACTGCAAGCCTTCAGTTCTAATTGCCATATCAGAAGATACAAGATTAATGTTAAGAAAGGATAACGACTATTTGCAGCTGAATTGCTCATTTATTTCACAAAAACACCCAAATGTCTAATTTTTATGTGAGCTAAAAAGGTGCTGGAGCATATTACAAATACAATCTATACGACACATCATGTTTACAGTTAAGCACACTCGTCAAAAGTTTCACTTGATCCACCCAAAAAGAAGATCAAGGAAACACAGAAATCATCCAATCATGCATCAAATCTGGATTCTATATTACTACACAAAAGTACTAATCCAAACAAGTGAGAATTGTACAACCAGATATTCAATCAAAATAGCAATACAACATCAAATTAAGTGCATTTAAGTACCCCATAGCTGCAAGATTAAGTACATGTAAAGGGGAAAGCCACAAATAAGTCTTATACTCCACACATAGGCATACACACAAAACAAAAACATCCCATTAAGCAAACAAAACAAAATCCTTCAGCTGCAAATAACCACTTCATTAAAATAAACAACTTAAGAAGAGCAGCAGAAAAAACAAATAACCCTAATTTCAGCACTCTCCCAACTTCAAGCTAAGCTAAAGCAAAACAGAATTCCACAAAATTAAACAGAAGTCCAGAAAATGCGAAAAACAGAATAAATCTCACATTGTTACCCTTCCATACTTGGTACACGCGCTTAGCCATTCAGCACAAAACACAACCAGAAAAAAAAATTACAACGGAGCTACGCCGGAAGCGAATCGAAGATTTCAAACTTGGACAGTCTGCTCATCTCACAATAAAACGCACAAACAGTGGCGATGGTGAGAGTGGGAAACTTTTAGGTGTAATTAATTGTGTGCTCCCACCCTTTTTTGCTGTGTGTTTTTGGGCGTAATTATTAGAGAAAGGTTGAATTTGAAAATGCAGCCAATTTAAGATTGGGGTTTTTTAGGGATTTTGAATAGTTGAGGGGTCTTCGTCTTCGCTGCCAACCCGATTTTACTATTTGGAATGTTTTTGGGGAAATGGATTCCTTTTTTTTGTTGAGTGATAAATTAATTCACTTTTTTTGGAATTTTGTGTCACTAATCATTCCTGTATTACTATTAATTTAGGGTTGAATTGTTGTGTTTGGGTGGCGTTTTGATTTGAAAATAATACATTATTGGTTGATTAATTTAGCTGGACATTTAGTGTTTTATTCAAAATAATGGGTGGCCAATTAAATGCCGATTTATAAATGTGCAGAGAGAAATAAATACGATACTCGATTCTAGAAATAAGAAATATAATTGTGGATTTAAAATTAAGTATCGCACTAGCACACACAAGTTTTCAGATGCGTAGCTACACAAATTTAAGTATTTTACTAATACATGAATAAATCTTGCATCGACATTGTAATGATTTTTTGCATCGATAGTTTGCTTCATGAATATGTTTCTTACTATTAACTCGACGATATTTTTTGTTATACATGTGTTGTGTTTTTCTAAGATAAGTCTACCCTAGTGCCTTAGCTTAAAAAGGTTGGTAGCTTTTCATTAAAGAAAAAGTTGCACGTTTGAAATTATGATTATTTATGTTTATATGTGTTGACAGTAAATTGTTAGTACTCATAGTAAGTTTAAAGTTTCAGCCATCAGAAAATTGACTTGGTAATTATCGTTTCAATGTTTTGATCACCTCATTTTTTTTAATATACTAAATTCTAAAAATAAAATAATGGATACTAAATAATGATTATTTAAATAATAAAAAAAATTTATGTAGACATTCTAAGTAGGGGCGCAGGCAGCGTTGGAGCAGCTGGGCAATTGCCCCCTCTCACCCATCTCAAACCTTAGATATTTATATATATATTGTTAATTATACACTCTAACCATATACTAAATGTCCCTCTTCAAATACATAAATTTTTCCTATATAGTATTATATTTTTGTCTCTTCTCCAATGAAATCCTGGCCCCTTGATTCTAAGAATGAGACAAAATTAATCTTTACTACAATTTTTTCTTAACGACTGAAAAACAAAATAGCCCCATACAAGTATACGATAGTATTAAAGTGAAATAAAAATAATCATAAGCATTAGTAAAATATACTACTAGTCCTACTATATTCATTTCAATTGATTTCTTCTGACCTCAATAAGAAAAAGGTACATATTCAATTCAATATTAATCTACCATAACCGAAACTAGAAGGGCTCCATACCTATTGTGTGTATACCCTCCAACAATGTTTGAACATGAACATACAATTATATTTTGTGTCCGATTCCTAATTTTTGAATAGAAAATGTGGAGTAATAGATATCTTAAGACACTTGCCACTAGCACTTGCTTGGGACACGATAGCTACATATATATACCATAAAAAATAGTAAGATCGATTATCTGATTAGCGTGTGCCCGAAATGCCCCTGGTCGGGTTGTCTTAGGCCTCGCCAAACCCATCCCATAGCTCGAACACTGCCCATTCCTAGCCCTAACCTCATTCGAATTTGACCCAAAACTCAAAACTCATTTCCACATTTGTAATGTTTAACATTGAATATTACTCCCTTCGTCCACGATTAAGAGTCTCATTTTTAAATGGCGCGGGTTTTAAGAAATGTTAAGAAAAATGAGTGGAAGAAAGTTAGTGGAATAGGGGTCCCACTTGTATATATTAGTTTTAAATGACATGTGAGTTAAATGTGTTAGTTGAATGTGAGGTCTCTTTACCATTTATGATAATTATGAACCGTGACTCTTATTCGTGGACGGACCAAAATGGAAAAACGGAACTCTTATTCGTGGACGGAGGGAGTAGTATAAATAAGTGAAGTAATTTTTATAGTAGATAAAAGTATACATAAACACCACCGTGTTAATAAACAAAAAATTATTTAAAATATATTAAATCGGGTCTTGTCGGGCCCGAGCCGGATTGATCGGATGGGCATGACCCAAGTGTTATATGGAGGGCCGTTTATTATTTTGGCTTAATAGTAAAAACAAAAATATCATTTTATATTGAGTGTTAGCCAATTTATTGGCATATATACAACTTTTTGATCAAATGATTATCGTGTCATCCAATTTTAATCGAAACGTTTATTCAGTTTGACTATAATCTCAATATGACCACACGTTTAAAAAATGACTATCCAAATATCAAATGAAATGTTAGGCCTTCTTTTGGCTATTAAGCCCATAAATTTGGTAATGTTGAGTTTGGGAGAGTTTAATGATTTAAAGGTTTGTTGAATGTTTGAATTCAAAAAGAAGTTCGGTTTCAATAATTTATATCCATTGTTTCTTCTACGCACAATCTTTTCGAATTTTACGAAGCAAGTCTATTGTTTATATGCTTTGTATCCGTATAGTTTGCCGCTAGCTAAATGAATATGTATTGGGCCTAGCTCGTCGTATGTGTGCCTATTTACATAAAAGTAGGGCATGCAGCTATGTAATCTGAAAACAATCTTAATAACATCTGTTCTTCGTTTCCTGCCCGTGGACGTAGCCAACACAATGTTGGTGAACCACGTAAATTTTGTGTCTCTTTACGTTTCTGTTTATCTCGATTACACAATTGTTCTATTATGTCACAACACCTATAAAAATAATTCGAACACATTATAAAATATAATTAACTTAGGAGACATATTCAAACATGACGATCTTAGTCTAGTTAAATAGATATAAGACCTTGAATTAGAGTTGGATGCAAATGGAAAATCACCAATATCACGTTGCGCATATTCCCTAGTCAACTTTTTTCATAAAAAATACAACCAAATAATACTGTTAACATCGTGGGGCCAGCACTCAACAGCCTATAATACATTGTATTAGTAAAACTAAAAACTATTTTTGGAATTATTCATAGAAGTAAATGTTGAGTTTTGACTAAAAAAATTAACGCGACATTCAATTGAAAGTTGAGGCAACAAAGGAAATTTAAATGGACTTCGAAAATTATGTGTTGAACAAAGTTTGTCGATCTGTTGTGTCCATGTTTTTGTTAACGTTATTCAATGTTTCTAGAAATTAAGTACATTAATTTCCATTGGACACTAAAAACAAATTGTAGTTTAGCTTTTTAATGAAATAGTAATTTGGTAATGAGGTGAATTATTGTTTTAGGTATTGTTTGGAAAGATTGAATTATAAATAACCTCTTTGGAAAATGTACTTGCATTTTCTAATACTATCTGCTAAATAAAATTATATTTTAGTTTTATGATAGTTTTACACTATTTTGAACTTTTTTTTGCCTTTTTACACTTTATAGTTTTAATAAATATTATAGTCATTTTATATTTATGATAGTTTTACACTATTTTTGAACTTTTTTGCCTTTTTACACTTTTTAGTTTTAATAAATATTTTAGTCTTTTATATTTAATATTTCCCTCTCATCTATTATTTCTTTCTTTTCTCATTTTCTTCTCTTTCTAAGTACTCCCTCTATCTGTAAATAGGAATCTCGTTTTTCTATTTTTACTATAAATAATAATAGAGTATCACATCACATCTCATTTAAAAGGGTCTACTATAAAACTAGTGCTATCAAAAAATAAGACTCTACGGATGGAGGGAGTATTATTTATTTAAATTTTTATTCATCTCTAGCATTCTCCATTTGTTCTTATTTTAATTTAGTCTTGAAATGTTAGGTCTTAGAATTTTAGTCTTGAAATGTTAGGTTTTAGTAGGATTTGATTGTTGATTGCATTGAAATAGAATAAATTTTAATTATATATAGTTCCAATTTTCCCCAATAATATGTCTACAATTTGGCAAATATAGGTCTATTTCCCCCCAAAATATTAGCTGGCATATTCTTACTTGATTGATAGTTTATAATACAAGTATAATACACATTTTTTCATGTTAGAACATTATTAGTACTAGCTTCAATAATTAGCTACTTATTCAACATTGTAATTAAATTAAAATTATAAAAATAGAGAAAAAACTCGATAAGAAAGAAACAAAATGGATCAAACCGTTGACGCCCCCCACCTTAGTCTACACTGCAGGCAAGTCTTCTCTTTGAACACCTCTCTCTCTCTTTCTCTCTCCTCACCGTTAATGGCGGCTCCCCCTTCCCCTCTCCCCAGTCAAAACATCCATCTCCTGGAGCTCCAATCCCCCTCTAAAACCACCCACGCGCCTCAATTTCACCTCAATTAACCAATCCCCAAAATGGATCAAACTCACCAAGCAATCCTCGCCGCCATCGCCAGCTTCTTCGTCGTAACCCTAGTCCTCGGCATCATCATCATCCTCTGCAACACCGAGTCCAAGCACCACCGCCGCCGCCGCCGCTCTCACCCGAGCCCCTCCGTCTTCGACAGCTTCGACCCGAGCCTCCCCCACGTCTCGATGCAGGAGCTCGTCGCCGCCACACAGAACTTCTCCAAAGACCTCATCATCGGCGACGGCAGCTTCGGCCTCGTCTACAAGGCTCACCTCCGCCGCTCCGACACCGTCGTCGCCGTGAAGAAGCTCTCCCCCGACGCCTTCCAAGGCCTCCGCGAATTCCAAGCCGAGATCGAAACCCTAGCCAAGATCCGCCACCCGAATATCGTCCGGATCCTCGGGTACTGCGCCACGGGTCAGGATCGGGTCCTGATTTACGAGTTTATCGAGAAAGGCAGCCTCGACCAATGGCTGTACGACACGTCGGATGGTGATGGTGGTGATGACGTGGAAAAATTCGCGCCGCTGACGTGGCACTCGCGGATGGGATTGGTGAGGGGGGTAGCGGAGGGGCTGGCGTACATGCACCACGAGCTGGCGATCCCGATCATCCACAGGGACATCAAGGCGAGCAACGTGCTGCTGGACACGGGGTTCGGGGCCCACATCGCGGACTTCGGGCTGGCGAGGAGGGTGGAGGGGCCCCACTCGCACGTGTCGACGCAGGTGGCGGGGACGATGGGGTACATGCCGCCCGAGTACGTGGAGGGGTTTGCGGCGGCGACGATGGCGGGGGACGTGTACAGCTTCGGGGTGCTGGTGGTGGAGGTGGTGACGGGGAGGAGGCCGAGCCTCCCGTTCCCCGGGGAGGACGGGAGGGAGGTGAGGCTGATGGAGTGGGCGAAGGCGATGGCGGGGGCCGGGAGGTATGTGGAGATGGTGGATGGGTGCATTGCGAGGGAGGATTTGGAGAAGGGCGTGGTCGAGGAGGTTGTCAAGATCGGGCTCGAGTGTGCGCATCATCATACCAAGAATAGGCCTACTATGAATCAAGTGGTGGAGCAGTTGAATCACATTTTGGGTGTTGTTGGATCGTCTAAATTCTTGTGACTTGTAACTAATTCTTTGCCACTCACTATGTCTTTGCATTCAAACATTTAATATTTTCCAATATGGATATGGATGGATCTAGCATTCAAACATTCAAGAAATTATTTGAATCGAGGTAAGTTGAAGCGATCTTTTTACTGGGTTTCTCGATCTTAGGTCACTATGCGATTAACCATCGATTACGGTTCGAAATACACAAAATGTGAGTTGAATCGAAAGAATCAACATGTCGGTTGTGATCCAGCCAGTTAGAGACTGTTAGTGTTCGAAAATTGGAAACCGAACTGACATGTTGTGAGGACTTAGGTCTTAGGAGCTGAAGGAGTTAGATAATTGAAAATAACTGAGATTCTCTTAGAAGCCAAAGGAGTTAATAATTGAAATTCCTACAGTGTGTGGGTAAAATAATAGACCAAAATCAGGCTCATTCCACTCGACTAATATCACAACTAATAACCTCCATTCCATAACACCCTTTCTTTTTTAGTTTGTCCCACAAAAAATGTCATATTTACCTTTTTTAAAAAAGTTCTCTCTCATATTAATATAAATATACTATTTTCTCTCTCGACCTAATACACAAAAGAATATCACCTAAAATATAGATTCTCCAACTATGCGATCTTATTATGAGAAAGAGGGAGTATTATTGATTTTACTACCAAAAGTCAAGATACTAAAACCTTGTACTACATCAATACAGTTATACGATTCACTCCCAGGCAAAGATTTTAAAATGAAGGAAAGGTTTTCTCAAAAGAAAAAGAAAAAATGTACTACAAGTCACTCTTAGCCATAGGCATCAATCAAAGCAGAATATACACAGCTTTTCAAATAATTACTACTACTGCATATTGACAACTACAAAATACATAACTCATCACTGATGTCCTTAACAGAGGAGAACGAAACGACTATATCCTCATTCATGCGTTCGGCTCACCTAAAGATGACAGGAGCTCTTCTCTAACTCAAAAGAACAATATAAGAAGGCCAAAAGACGGAATTTTAACCTTCAAAAACACCATATCCTAAAGCGCCACAACTGAATGCAAGCAAGAATATGATCAGAGCAGGCTAGTGAATCGCCATGGCATCTTGCATTACCTCCAAGTTTCCATTTTCTCGTAATCCAATGACAGGGCTAGCAGAGATCAAACCAGTGTTTTGGTTGCTCGGACTTCAGGTAGCACATGAAAGGCTTGTCATAGTAATAGTCAGAAACATGGCCCACTACATTATTCGGCATGAGCAACTCTTTGCAGTCAAATAATCAAATTCATCGTCCGATCCATCTTCACTGAGAAAATACACACTTGATTAGAAAGAGGAAAGTGAGAAGAAACATGCAGATAAGGGCATCTTTGTAGAGTCAAACATTCATTCCCCAATTTGGAAATACATGAAACTTGACAATATCGACAGTTGGATGAAGAACCCAGCGTATGAGTACTAAAGTTGGCTACAAGATCAGCATTCTAAAGCATGTCAAAGAACAATCCAAGAGGTATACTATTGATCCACCCAAAAAACTTATCTACCTTATATTGACCAAACTTCCACGAAACTGAAGAGTGATGTTTGCAATTCACTGTGTCTTCATTGAAAATACTCATGGCCATGTGCAAGTAGGTATTTCAGAATTAAATATAACGTATGGAAAAGTAGTTCTCTAAAATATTTGTTTGGATGTGTTTTTAAAAGGAATCATACTAAAACCTGCTTCAGCATTTGATACACTAGAATTGAACCCATATGCGCTGTATCATGATAAGTATATACTTTTGTCATAAATTGTACATATGGTATGAAGACATTTAAAAAAAGATGAGCTTAAAAGTAATACCTTGCACGAAAGCAGATACCAGATCAACCTAAGCGTACAACCTTGCTTTCTAGAACTACACCTAAACAAATCATGAATAAACTGAGTTTGCCATAAGGGCAAAGAATAAAATGACAGATGACACTGTCCTCCCTGCCTTATACATCATAGACAACATGAAGACCAAGCTAGAGCAATAGAATAGAGGCAAAAAATTTGATGTTGTAGTAACATGCTTGGAGCCAGCACTTCAAGTACGACCTCATTAAACATCATTTTTCGCAACTAAATTAGCAAATTGTTAACAAAATGATATTTTCCACACTAATACAGTTGAAATAGAGACAGAGGGCAGCAAAAGCAAACACCTTTTGGTAGAGGTAATTTTCAAATTCTATAATAACATGCTTGGAGCAAATTTCAAGAAAGATTTGGACTTTACATCACACTCCTCCACATATATAAAAAACAAGCAAGCAAGTGAAAAAATCTGGAAAATTTTCAAACAGGCACATACTGATATGGTAGCTACTCATGTTTTTGTTCAAAATCATGCATCAGAAGCTCCTGTTACCTCATCTCAAATTCTCGTATCTCAAAAAGCTCTCCCCCAGTTGTGTCCGTCCATTGCACTTTCCTCCTCTCCAACTGACCTGTGTCCGCTTCATGCTTGTTGGAGTTTCCACTATCAGCAGCACGAGCAACCGGACCAATATTTGCTGACTTCTTCAGGCTACTCTTAAGACTAACTATCGCCCTAATATTTTCATTGTAATTAACTGGATCATCAACAGAATTCACTTGAACTTTACTCTCGTCAACATCTACAGGCTCCGGCAAAACTTCTTGGTTTTGAGTCGGTCCAACTTTGAGAGGAAAAGATTTTTCACGTCCAGCGGCATGGCGACCAATGCACACAAAGGAGGCACACCCGCGGACTAGCCGGTTCTTCACAGGAGCCAGGTGGAGATCAGGATAAGGATCAGTCTCTTGGTCTACCAACTGGTACTGGCTCCACGGTGCTACTCTCATGGATTCCTTCTCGTTTTTTCCGACCCGATAAAAGAAGTCTCAATCGGTTACTATCTCCAGAAGCTGAAGAATAGAACAAAAAACCTCCTCCCTCCACTACCAATAACACCAGTTGTTCTCATCTGATTCTGACCACCATCCCACCTACTTCTGCACCATAATTCACCTCTAAATTCATCTCAAAAGCATCCAAATTTAACCTCTAAATTCTACAACACAGCACAGAAACACAAAAGCAAGATGCAAACTCCATATAAAACAAAAACTGCATTCCAAATTATCCCCAAAAAAAAACTCCAGTCACCAAAACAATCCAAATAAATCGATTATCTCATCTAACAATGCGGCAGCATTTAAGATCAACAAAAGGAAGCATCTTACAGAGACAAAAGTTGCCACAAAACGACAAAGAGAAAAAGGCATACATTATTGTAGAGGTTCCACAGAAAAAGATGAGATTAAAATTCCCTTTCACACTATAGTTGAATTACCATAACAAGCCGAAATAAACAACGAATAAATTGAACAAATCAGCACACTTTCACCAAAGAGTCAATAATATCTATCGACAAGGCAGTCAACTGAAAGGTCAAAAATGGAGTAATTTATGGAAACGCCAATCAACAAAATCATACGCATTTACTAAACAGTCGCAGCCGCCATATATAAAATATTACGCACGGAAATATATACATACAGATCTGAATCGACTCGATCGAAGAAATCACCGGGCAAAAATACGCATCTGCAATTGCGAAGGGATTTTCCGGCGAAGAAATACGGGCTGTGGAGAAATCCAGAGAGTGAAGATTTTACAAAACCGATTAAAAAGACGGGATTTTTTCTCAATTATTTATGTTAATTTATTTATTTGCATATTTATAGGGTTTAGTGTGAGAGATGAATGAATACTAAAGATAATAGAATGGAATTAATAAATGTCACAAATTACATGAATTGACAAAAAATAAATGAGGGAGAGAGAGAGAGTGAGAGGCTACTTGCTGTCTGGCGCATGACAGCGATGGGTCCATTATAGTAATTCATCTAGTGCGTTACCAACGCGGGGCACCCGCACACTCGGGACCGTGGTTGCACAGCCGCGTGTGGTGGGACTCCGAGCGCGCAAGTGGTCATAATTGATCACTAATGTGGACAAGAGTCGAAGAAATGGATCACGACTCGACTCCACATCCTTTGCCAAATGCGACTAACCCACCTCAAGGTGCGTTGATGTTTGTGAGTGGAAATGCGATAAAGAAGCAGTTGAAAAAAAAAATAGGTGTGTTTCGATTCTCTTTATAATGAAAATTTTATTTTAATTATGTATTACTCCTAATTGTTAATTTCCATGTAGCTTTTCATTTCTCAAACTACTAGAGTACGTAAATAAAAATAATTTAATAAACAAGAAAGGAGAAAATGAATAACGTAATAGAAGTGTTTCTTAGTTTTAGAGCATCCACAATAGAGGCTAGCGGATAGGCTAGCCGATCGCGGGCGCTAGCCGATCCGCTAGCCTCCATTGCGGCGATTTAGGCTAGCCGATCGGCGAGCTCTAGCCGATTTGCGGGCGCTAGCCGCCAAAGTAGGCTCAATTTCGGCTAGCCGGTTGTATTTTTTTAATGTATTTTTTATGCATTCTTTTAATTTATTGCATTTTTAATGTATTTTTTATGCATTTTTTATTGCATTTTTAATGTATTTTTTTATGATTTTTTTTTTAATTTTATTTTTTTTAGGATGTACTCCCTCCGTTCCACAGTAATAGAGGCGTTTCGTTTTGAGCACTCATTTTGAAAAAATAATAATAAATAGTTAAAGTGGAGAAAGAGTAAAGTAAGAGAGAGAATATTGTAGATAAGACTCTTCACTACATTATTCTATTTCTTACTTACTCTCTCTCCACTTTAACTATTTATTATCATTTTTTCAAAACAAGAGCTCAAAACGAAACGCCTCTATTACTCTGGAACGGAGGGAGTACTTTTTTTAAAATTTATATAAAATTATTGCATTTTTTAATGTATTTTTTTAATAAAGTAGAGTGAGGCGGGGGCTCGTGTGTGGAAGCCTGGTTTTTGTTTTAATTATGTAATTTTTTTTAATTAATGTACTTTTTAAAAAAAAAATGAAATTAATGAATTTTCCCGTATATGTGTCGTAAATTTTAGTTCCATATTTTGTGTTTAATTCCGTAAATTTAGTTGTTTTTTTTTTTTAATTTTGTTTGTTGTGGCTAGTCTATTGCTTGTCCAGTTGTTTGTCCTGATGATGTGATATGATGAATTTTAGTGTTGATGATGTGGCAGGAAGAGTTTGTGGCTAGCCTTTGGCTGGTCCATGGCTAGCCTAAACCCATTGTGGATGCTCTTATGGGCTGTTGATGTGCTAATTTTTAGAGATGAACATTTGATTTTTGTTTCGGTTATTTGCTTAGCCTGGGTTGAATCGGAAAATTAAATTATTTAAAATTAAAACCCAATCTATAAATCAAACTTTCAAAACCGATCTAAATCGAAAAATCTAAATTACATTAAATACCAAAATCCATTAAAAAATAATCACAAAATCTGAAAAAAGATGGACAGTGGAATTTCTGTTCGTATTTTTGCCCAATCTGAAAATTTGGAAAACCTATGTAATCCTACATGAAGCTGAAAAATCTGAATTTATACAAAAAAATTAAAAATAAAAATAAAAATGCGTATATATAAACTCATTTTTCTAAAACTTACAAAGAGAACCGAAACACATTATTTATCTTTATTCATCTAATACTGTATAAAATATGTACTAAAGTTCTATGAAAAATTTGTTAAAATTAATATTATGCTTTATAGCATAGGAAACCGAACGGGACTTGCATGTAGTAATAATTATTTAGGCATCGAAATCATTTGTAAAACGTGATAACCACATAGAGATGTCAAGTGGGTCGGGCCGGCCGAGGCCCGGCCCGGCCCAAGCCTATGTATGAAGCCAGGTGGGCTGGGCCGGGCTTTTTCTAATTTTGCTAAGCCCAGCCCGGCTCAGGCCCACTTGTCACGTGGGCCCAGGCTGGGCTGGGCTTTGTTTAATTTTTTTGTTTAAATATTTTAAGATATCCTAAATGTATTATACGCAAAAATAAAACATATAACTTGTATTTTTATATCGCATTAACTAAATCTAAATTTAATAATGTCTTAAAGTTCATTTATTGACTTTATGTCAAAAATATTTTTCATGTTCTTTATTCTATTTAAAAGTAAGTGTATAACTAAAAGAATAACCAATATTGTTAGTTTTGTTTTGTTAGTAGAAGATTACATATGAGTTGATGTTGAATTTTTAAAGCTAAGAGTATATGAACTAACTAACAAATTTAAAGAATTCTATAATTATCATCATATATTACGGATTGAATACGTAGTATTCTTAAAGTTAAACTCAGAATCATCTTTTTTACATCTTTGATGAAAAAATTATATAAACAAAGTTTAGATCAAGATTAAATGTTTCATTCATGATTTATTTGGAAACTTATGTTGATATTAAACTATTACTATTTGAGTCATTCAGAGACAACCAAAATATTGGAAAGATATAGATAAAATTAACATTTTTCGTGCATAAGGTGACATGCATCAATAGATTAATATACTATTATTAGTGATTAATCACTAATTACATTTAAAAAAACTAATTATAGAAGGTTGGCCTCTGATGGGCCCGGGCTGGTCCTGAGCTTGGGCTGGGCTCCGGATAGTCCTAGGCCTGGGTTTACAAAAATAGCCTAATTGGAGCCCATCTCAATTGATGAGCCCAGTCCAGGCCCGCTTCGTTTTACTAGTGGGCTGGGCCTGGGCCGAGCTGGGTCGATCCAGTTGACAACTCTATAACTACACGTAGAGTCGCTCATTTTCAATGAATATAGTTTCATTGGTGAACGACACTAAATTAAAATTTTAATGTAAAATTAATCAAATATAAAAGAGAAAAATAAAATAAGTAAGAAAATATAAAAAATTTATTAAAGTGAAGGATAATAAATTAATATAAATAAAGCGTAAATAAAAAGACGTGACGAATTTTTATGGGAGGATGAAGTATTACTTGAAAGTGTTCTTGTGTGGTATTTTAATACATGAATAACTAAACTAAAGTTTTGTTTAGAAAAACAAAGGTATCTTGAATCAATTCGTTTGGTAGTGATAAAATGTAAATTTATATATTGTACAAACTCAAAACTCCTCAACACAGTTTCAACGCTGTTTTAATACAATATCAACACAGTGTAAAATTTTAAAATTTTAATATCAACACAGGTGCAATACAATATCAACACAGCGTCAATCATTGACCGTTGAAATTCTGTTGACATTTTCTTGTTGATGCTTTTTTTTTATCTGTTGACATTTTTCAATGGTCCAGATCATAGTTTGAGTTTGTACAATATTTAGAGTTTTCATTCCATCACATTTCTCAATTCATTTGTACTTTCAACTTAAATAGCACTTCCGCGGCCCTTAAACCCTATTACAAGTGAGATGTATTTCTTTTTAGGCAATCCTACTATAAGTGGGAAATTTTCTTTTATGGCAAAAGAACCAACATTCTATCTCTCATATCTTCTCATCTTTCCTATTTTTTTCTCTCTATTTTTTTCGCTCATAAAAATATGTGCCCAAAGAAAATATCTAACGTTATAATCCGGCATCACGTCTCTTTTCTTATCCTCGGATACAACGTATCTATTCTTTCTTTCCAAACCAAGGAATTTATTATCGTAATCACAAATAAAATATTCTCTCTTTCTGGAGAAAAAACAATTGTACTACAAAAAATTTCTATTTAGAGAAAAAAAAGATTTAGTTTATCGTTACAGAGATTCTCTTCACAGAAAGAAGATTTAATTTATGATTTGGTACAAATATGAGTGATCTTATTTACAAAATAAATACTCCGTACTCCGTAAAACATAAACTTTAAATTGAGTATATAATGTAGAAACTAGAAATATAGGAGTTGCAGAGTTAAACAATAATGGCGATAGTGCTGCGAAGGCGAGTCGACACGGTACGTATATTCTTTGTTAATATTTATATAGGTGTTAAGATTACAACCACTTTTAAAGTACAATATGACACCAATATTAACCGAAGCAGATTCAATCTTAGTCCGCCACGTGGACTTGCTTGTCTATGTACCCCCTCCGTCCCACGTTATTTGAGGCATTTTTTTCGGGATTTAAGAAAGTTGTGTTTAGTGAGTTAAATAAAGTAAATGATAGAATAAAGTAAGAGAAAAAAGACGAGTAAATGTGAGATTAAATGTTTTGTTTTTAGTAAAAAAAATAAAAATAACTCAAGTAACTTGGGACAACCCAAAAAGGAATACGACTCAAGTAATTTGCGACAGAGGGAGTATTATAGATTGCTTGATTATCTTTCTTATCACATATTGCTTGGAACCATATGCCAAGTTGTTTGCCTATGTATCGCATATTGTTTCTCTTTGTATCGCAGATTGCTTCCCTATATACTTGTATAGGTTGTCATTTCAACTACGGTGTCACAATAGTGCTCTTATTTCGTATCTCATTGCTTTGAGTTAACCATATATATGCCGAATTGTTTGCATATGTATCACATATTGCTTTGCATATGCATTGCAGATTGCATGTTACCTGTTGTCAAGTTGTCACTCAATAGTGGTGTCACCCTAGCGCACCCCTATTTATATATTGAATTGTTGTTTATGTTAATAATTTGATTTTCAAGGTGATTGAATTAATTAGACTTAGTATTGTGCATGTCAATATTTATGCATTGATTGTTGTTTACGTTTATGATTTGTTTATGTTAATAATTTGATTCTTAAGGTGATCGAATAAGAGATGAAATAAAAGGGTGAATAGATTTACAAACTAATCGAATTAGTAATTAGTTAATAAATTTTCACAGGGGGTCGTATTAGGAGGCTAACATTGTGATTTTCAGGATGATCAAATTAGCATGCTCCCATGCTCCCAGATGAAATATTAGGGTTAATATTGTCATCGTTGAGCTTGAAAGAAGCCATGGCGACTAGCACACTTTGCTCTCGGTGGAGGCAATCTAGATCTACATGTCGATTATTGGATGGAAACATTAAATATGCCCAAAAATTATGGCAGCCCTATGTTAGCTGGGTTGATCGCCTACTTACAATGCTCCCCAAACCCTCCATTAATCTTGTCAAATTCAGAGTGTCGTTCCGCATTTATCTTCATCTTTTTCAAATCACATTTCAATGATTGGGTTAGCTACGCTGTGAGTAGAAAGGTTGAGAGACTTTATTTGATCATGGTCGTACAAACAAGGAAATTTCCCTGACAATCTGAAGCTGCTGAAGAAATTGTGTTTGCGTTGTGTGGATGTGAGTGGTGAGGCTGTGGCATTTTTGTTGGGGAACTGTCGTCTCCTTGAGAAACTCAGTGTGACTCATACGAAAGCACTTTCATATCTGGAAATTGTCCGGACCTCTCCGTTGTTCAAATGCCTAGAAATCGTTGGAGCTTGTCCGTTTCAAGTACATCGGTCGACGTTGTAAATTTGTGCTCGTCGATGCTCGTCTGCTTACTCAGCTCTTGATTTGGGCACTGACGAACACGGATTTTGCATGTTTCTAAGGGTTAGATTTGACTCGTTTTAAATGTCGATCATGCAAATTATGTTCTTAAATTGCATTTGTTATACATTTGGTATTTTTAATGTGTTTGTTGATAAATGATAGAAAAAGATAGAAAAAGGTGCAAAAAGACCAAGGTGCAACAGCCTCTGTTCGAGCCCATTCTGCCAGCGAGTTTGAAGTCCAATCAGTGCTTAATTCATATCATTCTCTTCGTCTTCGAAAGAGCTTCGTGTGGACATCTCGCACGTCTCAATCGGAGTTCTGTGGAGAAAGTTATGACTATTCTACGAACATTGCGCAGTGCAGTCAAAGCTGACGGAAATTAAGCGGAAATTCAAGGAAGGAATAAATTATTGCTCAAATCTCTCCTATTAATTGAAGAATTCGAAAATAATATCTTTTATATTTCTTGGAGGATAATTTTTACCATTCCTAAACTCTTTTTCTAGCCTATAAATACCAAAACCTAATTCACAATCTCGATCTCAGAACCTCCAATCCTTTCCCCTCTACACATTCTTCCATTCCATATTCCACACATCAATTCATCCATCTTCCATTGGAGCGGAGTTCTGCAGATCTAGGCAAGAGAGACTGAAGATTGAAGATTCAACCTTGGGTTTTATCTATTTCTTTCATGTCTAGTACTTTTATTGATTTTTACTACTTGTTGAGTAGTTAAATATCTTTTGTATGGTTTTTGGTGAAGACTATTATGAACATGTTTTGATTTATTGAATTGAACTTTTTCTTAGCTCTTGTGATTGTTTTGCTTGTTCTTGTGCTTTTATTGTTCTTTTGTCTGGCCAACTTTAGAACTATGTCCGTTTAACTAAATTAATCGAGAGATAGCTAGTTTTACGTGGTAAAAGGAACGGGTACAACACATAGGTTTATCTGCACTCGAGAGAGGGGACCCTTTGTGAGGGCTTGAGTCTTAGGAACTTAAGGAGTTAGAATCTAATCTATTAGAAGGAGACTTTGATAGTTATAGTCTAATCTACTGGATAGGTACACTCGAGAGGGGGCTTATCTGATAATCGTGACTTTCCTAATAATCCTGGAGACACATAAAGGTAAAGGTTTCATGAGATTAATCATCACTAGGTTATATTAGTTGGATCCCAAAACTCTACATTCTTTAGCCTGTTTTGTATTATTTTATTTTATTTATTTATATTTATGTCTAGTTTATAAAACCAAAAACCAAAAATAATGTGTGTCTATAGATAGTATATGGCGCTTAGTATATGATAGACAGTTGCAATCTTATTACCCGTGTTCGATATCCCGGTACTGACCTTTAGCTATACTAGATCTACCCTATAAACTTGCAGGTATTTTTAGTGCTAATAAATAGTGCATCAGGCACGTCCGCCGTTCGTTTGATTGTTCTTCGATGGTGGATATTTTCAAAATGTTTCGTTCTTTGCTTCCGCAACTACACATGCTCAAGATATTTACCGAGAGCAAATTTGAACGTTGGGTAAGCATGCGATTGATTTTCAATAAATTAGCTAGGATAATATATACGTTTATTAAGATTGGGGTGCACTAGGGTCAATAAGTTATATTCTGTCAAAAATCAAATCAAATCTCGATGGTCGTGATAGTATTATCAGAGCTACATTATTACACTAAAAGAGTTCATTGTTAGTCGAGCTACATTATTAAAATACACGATCTAGCCGAAGTACATTATTAGACTACACAATCTACACTTTTAGATGACACGTGGCATTAATCTAACGGTTACATCACAAGATCCAATGATTGAGATTTGCTTTGATTTTTGACAGAATTTTATTTATTGATTTGATCACATCCCAAAGATGATATACACATATATTGTTCAGGACAATTTGCCGTTGAAGATGCCTAATCTTAAGGAATTGGTAGCTGTTCTTGAGAGTGATTACTGTGACAAGAGGCCTCTCGTGCAATTCATAGATTGGTTTAGTATGACACCTTCTTTGCATAGATTTGTGTTAGAGGTAACTATCTATTCATTTCTTGAAATCTTCCAAGTAACTTATTTGATGTATAGTTGGATAATGATTAATTACTCCTTCTTCTTTGATTAATAGGCATCACACCAAGAGATGTACAAAGCGTGTTATCATTGTTATGGAGATGATGACATACATGTCTCCTAGCCAAATGGACGATGAAATATTTGCGAGGAATCGCGCAAAGGACCAACTTCGACACTATCCTCATGTCAACATTCTTTAGACCAGGTTTGTCGTTTTCATTTGGAAATGAACATCAAAATATCAATTTTATTTCTGGATAGTCATGTTTGATTTTATTACTACTACTAAATTATAAGCCTGCTTTACTTTTATGATATGTATTGATGAACTATAAATAAACTTAATTTGTGGGATTAAGTTATAGTCCATTTGAATTAAAATACGAAACTATAATGGACTGATTACATCCCCAATCTACATCCCTAGTTCGGCATACCATGGATGCAAAAAAATTACTTTAGTATACTCTTTTAAACTAATACTCCTCAAATAATGTCATATCTTAGTTAAATCAAGCACATTTCAATTGAAGCTCAGTAGACTATTAGTTTGCACTATTATAGTATAAATTCGTATTGCACACTCTTGGCTCAATGTTACAAGTAATTTGGACAACCTTTTAATTAATTAGGAGTATTTTTGTGATTTAAGTTATGCATTAACTATTTTCAACTTTAAACTAGTACTTCAGATCAACCTCGTCTTCATCATCTTCGTCGTCATCACAACTCAACTTTCTTTATCTTCATGTTATTCTTGGTCATGCAGTGATGAGATTAAACTTAACTCATGGTTATAGTTATAGAGTTTATCTCATCAACATCAAGCATCGAATACAAACAAGAGGAAAACCTGAAAGTAATGTAAAGAAGCACAATTTATGTAGAGAATAAAATGAGGGAGGGGTACTTCAGATAACAAAGTTCTCATTTTTGTGATTGTAGTCTTATACATTATGTTTAGTACCTTCGTGTATTTGGCTTATGAAATCGGTCTATATTTTGCCTATTTTGACAAATACATTAGAGTACTAGTCCATGACCTAATTAGAGTACTAATCCATGCCGAATTAAAGAAGCACAATTTATGTAGAGAATAAAAACTAGAAAGAGGGGAAGGGTACTTTAGATAACTATTTCTCGTTTTTGTAAATTTAGTCCTGAACATTAGGTTTGCGATGAGAATAAAATCAGAAAGACGGAGGGGTACTTCAAATAACTATTTCACGTTTTTTAATTCTAATCCTTAAAACTCGTGCACACAAGATATGTGTGTATTTTTTAAAATCTGAAATTTTCGATAAGAATCACATAATATGAGTACTATTTTTAAATATTACTTTTTATTTTAATTTTAAATTTTTGATCAAGAAGAAAAATCACAAAAAATGGTAGATATGAATATAATATTAATTAATAATTTTCCGTCGATTTTACTAGCTCACTTTTCAATTTGAAAATACCAAATATTATGATAACGATAGCCTTCGTATTTTCTCTTTTATTCTATTTTTTGACCAAGTTGGAGGATTGACACAAGATACTAAATTACAACATAGATGCACTCTGAAAATTAAAACCAAAAAGATACAGAGAAAAGTTCTGAAGAGTCGTACCATTGCTAGTAAGGCATCAAAACCATTTGTAAAACGCATACAGAGCCGCTCTTTTTCTTCTAAATGCTCAGTCTGGAGTATAAATTTTAATGAAAAATTTATAGTAACAATATACGAGTGAGGGAGTGATCAATTGTTAACTCACTCTCTAGTTGCTAACTATAATTAATTTAAGATCATATAATTTTAGAAATCTAGTGGTCTAAAATTTGTCACGTGTAATTTTCATTTTTATTAACTAAATTGAAAAAGATAAAAAAAAACTACCAAATTAGGGTTTTGGATGAAAATATCAATATAGTGTTTTGCAAATATCAACATAATGCTTTGAGAATGTCAACACATTGCTTATGTCGACACATGGATTTAAAAATGACATTCTACGTGTATTATATTTACATATTTTATATACTGTGTTGACATTTGTTGTTGTACGAAAAAATTGAAATTTTTTTAATTTTTTTTCAAATTTTGACATCGGTACATATGCAAGTGCGATCTCGTTAGAATCCTTATGAAATTATCGTTAATTTGATATATGTTGTGCGAAAAAATAATTTAAATCAAGAAAGTTATGTGTTTTAAGGTTATGTGGTATTTTTCAAAAGTTAGTTATAATTAATTTGTTATAAATTGACCTTAATACCCTTATTGACGTTTTTTTGTTGGTCGTATCGACATTCCGAACTGATAATCTAGGCTCTTTATTTGAATATCTAAGGGCTATTATTTAATTATAGTTTGCAATTAAGTATTTAGTTAGCAATATAATACTCCCCTGTAAAAGAGAATAACAATAAAATATGTAGAGCATGTTTATGCATAAAAAATTGTTGTTAGAAAAATGAATCCTAGAAATATGATTTCTAACAACTTTACATTTCTTTTTTAGGAAACCATTAAATTTTATACAATTTAATTTAAATATTAAACTAAAAATAATTTAATTTTCATTAATAAAATAAAAAATATAGCAATAACTATAATCAATCATTTTAAAATTACAATAATATTTTCCTAATAAATTAACAATTAATAATATACTGATAATAATTACTTATTATATTTATTAGAGTGACCTAAAAAAAATGGTCCATGGACTATGGATTTATCTTGCCATAGTCTCTGGACTTTAAAAATATCGTCAGACATCCTTGGACTAAGGGTCTCGAAAATGGTCCATTTTATATACCCTTTTGGAGGTTTGGACAATTTGATCTTTTTACACTTTTAACATTTTAAATATAATATTATTTCAGTTATATACTAAATCTGATATTATTTCAAAATTATTATTCTTCTTCCCTTTTGTCATCCTTCACTTTGTTTCTTTATTTTAATATTAGATTTAATTTTATAAAATTAAATTTTAAATTTTGATTTTTAAATATCAATTAATTTTTTTAGTTTAAACTATTAATTCATGGACACTATAAATATTGATTAAAACTATTATTTTTTATTTAATATAATATTCAGCTGAATTGAAGAAGTATAGAAAAATAATATTAATAATGATGGAAAAATAAGAGCTATTCTATTTAGAATTTGTTCGGTTGTTATAATTGCTTATGACTGAATATTATGAAGTTGACTAAAAATTTGATCCTACTAAAATTTTTATATAGGAGTATTTTTGTTGAAATTTTCTAGTAAATTTTGATTGTCTTCAAATTAATAAACGAAAATTATATTAGGCATACATTATATGCATATTTATTTTAGAATAAATCATTTTATATGATCTATTTATGATTAAAACTATTAAATATTGATTAAAACTAAGGCGTTGTCATACCTTATTGATTAAATATTAGATACTATCAAATATTGATTATGACTATTAATTTTTGTTATTTAATAATATTTATAATTAAAAATTTTTATGATATTTATAAATCGAAATTTAAAATTTAATTTTATAAAATTAAATCTAATATTGAAATAAAGAAACAAAATGAAGGATGACAAAAGGGAAGAATAATGATAATTTTGAAATAATATCAGATTTAGTACATAACTGAAATAATATCAGATTTAACATGTTAAAAGTGTAAAAAGACCAAATTGCCCAAACCTCCGAAAGGGTATTTTCGACCGAAAACAATGAAAAATGGTCATTTTCGAGATAAACCCTTAGTCCAGGGATGTCTGGCGATATTTTTAAAGTCCAGAAACTATGGACGAGATAAACCCATAGTCCAAGGACATTTTTATAGTTCACTCTATTTATTATTATAAAAATAATTAAATAATTAGATTAAGATTTATAATTACTACTACTAGTTTATAAAATCATAATAATCAATAATATAGTAATTGCATAACTATTATTATAGTTATAGTTATTTATTGTTATTATAGTCGAATGTAATTCATAATTTCAAAATTTCGATAAGACTATCTTGATTCGTTATTAATTTATAATAAAATTATAAAAATAAGCATTATTTAAAATTATATACTCCTTTCATCTTGTTCACGAACAAGATGATCACCTCTCCTTTTTTGTTTGTCTCAATTAAGATGACCACATTCAAATTTTGAAAATAATCTCCTCTCTCCTCTCTCCTCATTATAATATTCAACTACTTTTTTCCTCTCTACTTTATTCCACCTAATAACACTTCCTAAAATCTCGAGTCACTCAAGAATGTGGTCATCTTGAGTGAGACGGAGGGAGTAATTAATAATTAAATAATTATATTATAATGGCTTAATAAATTATTAGTTATTGGCATACTAATTAAACATAATAATAAGTACTCCCTCCGTCCCGTTTAAGAAGACACGTTTTCCTTTTAAATTTGTCCCAACTAAGATGACACATTTCCTTTTTTGGTAACTTTCTCTCTCCAATTAATACACTCAACCACTTTTTCTCACTCCTATTAAAATATTCATCTTTCTTTATCTCTCTATTTTAATACTTACACTCATCTTCTCTCTTCAATTAAACACTTTAACCAATAACTCCTAAAATCTCGTGCCGGCTAAGCAATGTGTCATCTTAGCCGGGACGGAGGGAGTATAATTTATACATATATAAATGTGGAGTTTTGAAAAGAATAACAAAAATGCCATTACGAATAATTTAGTAAATTCAGCAAAATAAAACAGTTTTTAATTCATGTAATAATTGACGGAAGTGGATTATATGAGTTTTATTTGGAGTAATGGCTATTGGTTACAATTGGAAGTGGACCTGTGAATCTTTTATTTTAGTGAGAATAGTGGCTCTTAATTAGTCTTGTAATGTGGTGAGACAGTTAAACACTTGTCCATAAAAGGGACTATAATCTTGATTGGGTCATCCGATGAAGCCCCGTAGAAAAGGATCTTTGCAGTCTTCATGCAGACGAGGATGTCTCTTCCTAGAGAAGAATCACCCCAGACACGCAAAAAGGCAGATCAGATGAGGCAGCTGGAGAGGTTCAATGTTGCAGGTGGTGAGGTTGCGATCGATGATGGGCTCGACATTAGGGGTGGCCGAAGGTGACAACCTTCTCAGCCAGGGAGAAGATGATGACACTGATCTCCACTCCGCAGAGGGTGCAGAGCTCGCTGGCCTGCTTGAAGAAACTGACTTGGTGGTGGTTTGTGTTCCCCATGCTAGGCTTCTTTGCCACAGTGTGTTGTTGGTTTTGTGACGAGTGATGAGAGATAGAGGGAGGTGTGTTGTTGGTTTTGTGACGAGTGATGAGAGATAGAGGGAGGTTTGTGTGATTTTTTTTAGAGAGAATGGAAGATTTGTGTTGGATATATACAGGATTGTGGGATGGAGAGCTGGAAATTTGGATTCTTGGTTATTTATTATTGTGTGAATTTTGTTTTTCTGGTGAGTTTATGTTTTAGTTGTCGTTATTGAATGTTGATTAATTGATCAATCGTTATTTTGAAATTTGGAGCACAAATCAATCTCATACACATATGTTCCACCATTAATAATAATCTATTTATAAAGAATTTAAAAAATGGTATGTAAAATTATTAATATGCAAATTCAATATACTAACAAATACGTTTATAATATTATAGTGAAATAATAAATTAAATATAAAATTTCATCAAAAATTTTATCGCAACAAATTGGTGAAACATGTAATGGAAATTGAGAAATGTATAAAAGTGGTGATTTAATTACCTACTTTTATAACTTATGAGTGAACCAAAATCAATTAAGAAATTATGATTTAATTGACTAATCATAAAATAGATATAAATAATTTAATTAAACTATCATAATGTTAATAATAATATGTATGTATAATTTTGCCAAAATCACCAATCAATATATTTGTGTTTTATTTTCTTTTCTTTGTTTAATTTTATATTTTTTAATAATTATTTTTATTTTATATATTTATGATTTCAGATTATATATAATGATATTTTTATGAATTTTATAAAATCATTATATTATAAAATAAGTTTAAATAAAAGAAAATGGGACGTGCATCTCACATGGATGATACTACTTATAATTAAATACTGTATGTTTTTAGATTATAAATTATATTAAAAAAATAAAATAGTTATTAATATATAATAAACATAAGTTTCTAAAAAATTTAGAAATAAGATTACTTTCTAAGTTTAATTCTAAAAATATTAAAAAAACATTAGATTCTAAAATTATATTAAATAAATAAAAAATTAAGGAATTAGATTCTAATGATTAATATATTGAATATGTTAATTTAGTTTTCAGATCAAAGCAGTATCAATTTAAGTAACCGCTGCTCTTCTTCTCCAGAATTCCCAAGTTGTTGTTCTCGTCTAAGTTCAAGTGTTTAATTCTTCACCTAATTATCTTCTTGTTTCCATTTTTTTTAATTGTATGATGTTAATTTAGTTTTCTTCACTCCTTCGTTTCTCTTCTATAGAAGCATCGTGGTAGGGCGGCTGATTAATAGAGTCCGGCGGCAGTCATGGATTTGTATGAACCGGTAATTTCTTCGTTGCTATTTATACATTGATTATTGTTTATGCTAATAATTTGATTTTCAGGGATTGAATTAATATGCCTTCAATATATTTGTGTGGTGGAATTAGCATGAAATATTAGGGTTCATAAGTTTTTCTAGTAGAGTAGGAATTAGCATTCTCCCAAATTAAATACTCCTCCGTCCTTTTGTAGTAGTGACATTTCTTTTCGACACGAGAATTAAGAAAAATTGTGATAAGTGTGCTAATAATTTGATTTTCAGGAATTGAATTAATATGCCTTCAATATATTTGTGTGGTGGAATTAGCATGAAATATTAGGGTTCATAAGTTTTTCTAGTAGAGTAGGAATTAGCATTCTCCCAAATTAAATACTCCTCCGTCCTTTTGTAGTAGTGACATTTCTTTTCGATACGAGAATTAAGAAAAATTGTGATAAGTAAATTAAGTAAATAGAGAATAAAGTACTAAGAGAGAAGAAAGGTGGTGTTTTACTGTGCCAAAATCCTTTTCCTGACTCTGCTAGTATTAGAGTTAATAGATTTTCGCAGGGTCATGAAATTAGGATGCTAAGGGGCAAGGGCCTAAGGCTAATTTTGTGCTTTTCAGTTGTGATGCTCAGGGTGATCGAATTAGGTTGCTCTCGGATGAAATATGGGGCTAATATTGTAATAATTTTCAGGTTGATCGAATTAGCAAGCTACCGGATGAACTGTTAGGGTTGATATTGTCTTTCCTGAACTTGAAAGAAGCAATGGCAACTAGTATACTTTGCTCTCGATGGAGGTACGCATGGATCTTCACATCCAATCTAGATCTACATGTCGATTTGATGGAAACATCACAAATATTACGGAAGTATGGAATTTATAGCAGCACCATGTTAGAATCCATGTATGTTAGCTGGGTTGATCACCTACTCACACTGCTCCCCGAATCTTCCATTAATCTTGTTAAATTCAGAGTGTCGTTCCATTTTTTATCTTCATCTTTCAAATCACGGATCAATGATTGGGTTAGCTACGCGGTGCGTAGAAAGGTTGAGAGTCTTGATTTGATCTTGATCACCTCCTTAAATGAAAAGTGTTACAATTTTCCATACAAACAAGGAAATTTCCCCGACAATCTGAAGCTGCTGAAGAAATTGTGTTTGTGTTCTGTGGATGTGAGTGGTGAGGCTGTGGCATTTTTGTTGGGGAACTGTCGTCTCCTCGAGAAACTCTCGGTGTCTCATACGGATGCGCTTTCATTTCTAGAAGTTGTTCAGACCTCTCCGCTGTTCAAAAGCCTTGAAATCATCGGGTGCAAGAGCCTCAAATCATTTGTGGTTCGTGAATCGGAGCTTGTCTGCATCAAGTATGCCGGTCCACATTGTAAATTCGTGCTCGTTGATGCTCCTCTGCTTGCTCAGCTCTGGATTTGGGCGGCTCCGCGTACGTCTGGTCTTCCTTCCATGGCACACATTTTCAAAATGTTTGATTCTTTGCTTCCACAACTACACATGCTCAAGATATTTGCCACACGCAAATTTGAACAATGGGTACGCATGTGATTGATTTTCAATATATTAGCTACGATAATGTATATGTTTATTAAGATGATATACATATATATATGTTGTACAGGACCGTTTGCCGAAGAAGATGCCTAATCTTAAGGAATTGGTAGTTGTTCTTGAGAGTGATTACTGTGACAAGTGGCCTCTCGTGCAATTCATAAATTGGTTTAGTGTGACACCTTCCTTGCAAAGATTTGTGGTAGAGGTAACTATCTATTCATTTTCTAAAATCTTCTAACTTATTTGGTGTATTGTTGTATAATGATCAATTACTCCTACTTGATTAATAGGCATCACACCAAGAGATGAACAAAGCGTGTTTTCGGTATTGTAGTGATCATTACTTGCTTGATGGTAGTGATGCTTGGGTTCGGGAGATTAACAGAGATTTTCCTTTTCTTCAAACGACTCCTCCTCGCGGGAAGGAAATAGAGTTTGTTGGTTATCGTGGCGTGTTTAATCATCTTCAATTGATTATACAGATTGTGAAGCACCGTGCTGCTATAGACAAGATAATTATTGATCCACGGCCATTCGAGATTCGCAGTTATATGCCGTGGGATTGCATTTCTCTTAACCAAATGGACGATGAAATATTTGCAAGGAATCTTGCAAAGGACCAACTTGGAAATTATCCCCATGTCAACATTCTTTAGCTCAGCAGTGTTTGTCGTTTTCATTTGTTAATGAACATCAAAATATCAATTTTATTTCTAGATTTTCACACTTGATTTTATTACTATATATAAACCTGCATTAGTTTTATGATATGTATTGATCAACTATAAAATAAACTTAATTTGAAATAATAAAATATACTCCATTTGTATTAAAGAATACGTGTCTATAAGGGGCTTCTTGGTATGATGAAATGGAATAAAGATGGAATGGAATGAAATGGAATGGAATAGAGATGGAAATGGAAAGAGGATGAGAATGGAATAGTGATTCTATTCCATTATTGTGCTTGGTGAATGTAAGAAATACTAATGGAATGGAATTGTGTAGTGTGTAAATTATGTGTAGTGTGTGTGATGTGTGCAATGTGTAGTTTGTGGAGTGTGTGTGTATAGTGTGCATATTGTGTGTGAATTTTTTTAATAATAATTGTAAAATTTTAGTTTTATTATATAAATTTAAAAAATTCTAAAAATTGGGTGATATTGAATTTAAATATAATATAATATATTTTGTAATTTGTTAAAATCTAAAATAAGAAGAAAAAAGAATGAAATTGAATGGTCATTCGGAAGGAATGACTATTCCATGGGAAATGAAATGGTGCTAAAGAAATAAAATATCAAGCAAATGAATAAAATGAAGGTAGGAATACCATTCTACTATACCAAGTAGCTCTTAATAGACTCATTAGCTTGAAACCTGGTGGTTGGTCGATTAACATCCTACATCCCTAATTTGGCATTAGATGGATGCAAATAAATAGTTTAGTATACTCTTTTAAACTAGGGATATTAACGCTTAATATCATGTAATTTTTAAAAAGTTGGGTTTTTTCCACGAGCTTTGAAATAGGCAAAAAATACCACGAATTTTATCCCGGGTTTATTATTTCCCACCAATGAAAAATTTCGGCTATATTAATAGATTGAAGAATAAATTTGGAGGGTGTGCTTCAAACAAAACTATTCTCAAAGATTGAAAATCTTGAAACTCTCAAGTTTTTGTCGAGAGATTACCAAAAAAATGATATTATTTGCCGGAATTTTTTCATTGGTGGAAAATAACAAACTCAGGATAAAGTTCATGATATAATTTATCAATTTCAAAGTTTGTGGGAGAAATCCAACTTTTTGAAAGTTCCATGATACTATGATACTAGGTGTCAATATCAGTTTAAACTAATACTCACATAATGTCATATTCTAGTTAAACTAGTTAAATCAAGTACAGTTTAATTAAAGCTCGGTAGTCTATTAATTTGCACTATTAAACACAATCTTGGCTCAGTGTTACAAGTAACTTGGACAACCTTTTAATTAATTATTTTTGTGATTTAAGTTATGCATTA
Source organism: Salvia hispanica (assembly GCF_029641045.1). Classification (NCBI taxonomy): domain Eukaryota; kingdom Viridiplantae; phylum Streptophyta; class Magnoliopsida; order Lamiales; family Lamiaceae; genus Salvia; species Salvia hispanica. The sequence goes on from NC_142697.1 coordinate 1,517,639, forward strand.
ACTATTTTCAGACTCTAGACTCGTACTTTAGATCAACATGGTCTAATCATCATCGCCGTCATCATAACTTTCTTCATCTTCATGTTCTTCTTCTTGGTCATGCAGTGATGAGATTAAATGTAACTCCTCTCTCATGGTTATGGTTATAGAGTTTATCTCTATTTTTGACCATCTCATCAACATAAGCATTCAATAACTTCACCTCAACATTCGTGCACATACAACAGAGGAAAACATGAAAGTAATGTAAAGAAGCACAATTTATGAAGAGAAAAAAAATTAGAAAGAGGGAGGAGTACTTAAGATGACTATTTCTCATTTTTGTGATCTTAGTCCTGAACATGATGTTTAGTTCCTTTGTGCAGTTTTTTTTCTTTTTTGCCTATTTTGACATATGTCATTAGTCAACCCCTTTTGACCCAATTAGAGTACTAGTCCATGCCGAATTAAGTGACTAAGTATGATTAATTATTTGTTTGTTTTTAAAAAAAATTTAAATCAAAACTGCTTTAGTCTTGTCTTTTTTCCTCTCATTCTTTTTTATCTTCACCTATTTCTTTTTACTCTCACCTCATTTCAGTCTTCTTTCCTTCCAATTCAAATTTCATTTATCTAATTTATTTTTTTGAAAAACAAACCAAGTTTAATTTGATTGGCACTACAAATTGATCACTAAGAAATAAAAAAAAAAAAGAAGACATTTAATACATTATTTAATGGAAAGAGGGGGTGTGATCAATTGCTAACTTTTATAAATTGCTAACTCATCAATGCAGTGTATTAAAAATGTCAACACGATAATATTAAAATGTCAACACATAATTTTGTTGAACTTCAATATAATGTGTTGATATTATGTGTTGACATTTTGATGTCACCGTATTGACATTTTTAATACACTGTATTGATGAGTAAGCTGAGTTATCAACTTAAATAGTTAGCAATATAACGCACCCAGTGTGTGAATACATAAATATAGCTATGCGTGTATTTTTTTTAATCTGAAATTTTCGATAAGAAACACATAGTATGTATCTTTAAGTATTACTCCGTATTTTCGATTTCAATTTTAGATCTCCTTCCAAACTTGGCAGAATCAATCAAAAGAGCTGCATTGCTTCATAACACACAAAATGGGTCATCAAAATTCCCAGTGCATGTTTAGATTTTCACCTTCTAGTGATACAAAACTGAAGGTCGAAGAAAGGACGGACCAGTCCACGACCGCGACAAACAGAAGCAAAGGTGACGAATGGATGAATCAGAAATACAACTCTACAACACCCACATTCGAATATACTTATACTATCTACCTTTCTCATTGTACTCCTTTCAACTATGTCACATAGATTATTCACCAACAAACCACTAGAGCATCCAGCATTATGCTCTACGACTAATTAGAAGCCAGTAGTGTAAGGAGCAAATGCAAATCAGAGCTTACTGCGCTTTTCTGCTGCTGGATGAGGGGCTCGAGTATTCTGTTCCGTTTTCTGAAGTAGTTACTTCAGAGGAAGCACTTGAAGATATTTCACTGTGATCATTTGTTGTGCTTCGTAAGGTGTTGGCTGGAATGGCAGGGTTCTGCTGAGGATCTGCATTAGCAGGCCTTTGGCCTTCCTCTGCCAGCCTTCTTAAGAGGTTCATAACAGTAGGGAGAAATCTGCTCGCCAACGCTAAAATTCCAGGTAGCTGTAAGAATAGAAATGAAACAAAAGCAGTCATTGATTGAATTATGTTAGTAAGTCATAAATTGAGCCCCAGTGTCTCAAACTACTCCCTAGATCCACATTTGATAGCGGACATCCTAGTCGAGTAAATTTCTATCATTGTATACCAAGTTGATCTGTTTTTAATGTCTAAGCCCAGCAAAAAACAAATTGTATTAACCGGTATAAAGATTCTTATGGATAGGGTATAAAGATTCTTATGCTCTATCCATGAAAAGTCTCCACTTAGAACTTCAAAAGTTAGAAAAAAGGGCTAAACAGGAGTAGGATACTTACAATTCCATTTTGGAATACACCAGCAATGTCTAATTGCACATATACGGCTTTGCCGACCAGACACATAACAAAAATGACACCAAAATACAATGGATTTCTGTCAAAGAAACAATAGCATAGGCAAAGATCAGTATATAGATGTTAACGTATGAACTACTTAGGGTAATTCCACTGCCTCCCAGAAACAAGAAATCAGATCATATGTGAAAAGAGTACCTCAAAAGGGACATAAGTTCATTAAAACCCAAAACAACCAAAGCAAGTATTATCCATGGAGATGGTAACCAGTTGTTATTTCGCCTGCTAGCCTCCTAAAATTGTGGAACATAAGAAAACATAAGTACCTACGCAGGACACACCTGTATCTCTCTTTAATAGGGGTGGCGAAACGGGTTACCCGTGGGTATCCGCACCCGACAAGTCGGGTACCCGTACCCGTTTTAGCAAAATTTGTTGTCCCAATACCCGCCCCGCGACATACCGGGATTACCCGATACCCGTGTCGGGTATCCCGTACCCGCCATTGCGGGTACCCGTACCCGACCCGAAATCCTAATAAAAAATTTGAAAACCATAATAACCGTCAATAGTCCCTAATTTACTTTATTAATATCGATGGTAAACGTTGAATATATTTAGAATAAAAGTGAAGGGACACTCTATATCTAGTTCCGGTGAGTTTTCAATTGTATATTAGTTGGAATATGAAAATGTTTTAAAAGAACTCTTAGATTATACTATAAGTATAAAGTACTACCACTACTCCGCCTTGATAAAGACATTTCATTTTCTTCACTCATTTTGGAAATATAATAATATAAATATTCCTCTCTACATTATTATTTCTCTTACTTTATTTTTTCTAGTTCTAAATATTTATTTTTAATTTTTCAAAATGAGTGCGTATATTGCTATTATTATTTAACTATTTACTTTTTTCATCCACTTTAACTATTTGAAACACCTCTATTAATATGGAAAGGGTGGAGTATTAAAAGATGGAATATGGCTAATACTAATAATAACGGGTATTAACGGGACTAACGGGTATACCCACACGGGTAGCGGGTATACCCGCTACCCGCAAAATTCTAAAACACACTACCCGATCCCGCCCCGTTTCCCGTTATCGTCGGGTAGCGGGTACCCAATACCCGGCGGGTAGTTGGTCGAGATGGAAATTACCCATTACCCGCTACCCATTTTGCCACCCCTACTCTTTAAACAATTGGAGAACCAATCTATATATGGTGTAGTTTTATGATGCACGCTGCACCAGGAGTTTCTGAAGCATTAAGCATGCAAATATTACCTGAGCAGTAATCGCTTGCCTAACTGTATACTCAGTCTGCTCTTTAAATCGCCTCCACAAAGTTTTACACTGAACTGGAGTTAATAGGGTTTTGGATAATGGAACCTGAAAGCCAAAAGTAAAAAAAAAAGCCAAGTATTAAGTGTCTGAGCTTGACTAAATATCTCATAATGAATCCAAACCCACCCTCTTTAATTATCCAATTGCTCATACATCAAGAATAATATTACACAAACCAATCATCAATAAAAATATAAGAATTTCTAATAGCAAAAAGTATTCTACCTAGTAGGTTACACAGGATAAGACACCAAAATGATTTCACTCTCAAAAGCAAGAAGGCCAATAATACAAGTAAAGAATAGCACCAAATACCTCATCCCAACTACTTGAGGCAAGAGGATCCTTTGAAATACCACTACGGGAAGCAGCCCCACTAACAAGAGCAAGAGACAGCGTGTTTTCAATAGGATCAACATCATCATCCAAACGAACAGCAGCCAGAACAGAAAGTACTTTCAAAGACTGGATTCGTAAACAAGAACAATTGAACATGACAAAGTTAATACATCATTACAGAAACCAGTAATCCCAAGGTAAAAAGTAGTGAAGAGTGTCATACGGCAGAGCGAGCAGTTATGGTGATTGCTCGAATATCTTCTTTGCCAGTCCAGACTCGTGGCATTTCGTCAGAATCATGGCTAAATTTTATTATAAACCTGCCAGAAATAGTCTGATTAGTTCACATTGGCAAACAAGTATGAGAAAAATCTCCAAGACACGGCCCTAGGTTATTAAGAAGCAGAATTCAGCACCTACCTGTCTTTCATATGGTTCGAAACCCTTCCGGCTGCTTCTTTTGCCTTTGCTTCTACCACCCCTCGTGCATAGTCCTCCAACCTCACGAGCATTTTGTCCTTTGTTATATCATCTATTTCAAAACCAGAAATAGCACTAGAAAACCCACTAATTACTGCTTCTGTCTCACGGCGAAGAAGCTTTCTTATTGCTGGCCATGTTTCGTCACTGGCTCCTTCTAACAAAGCCTCAACAGGTGCAGCCAACGATTCGTTCAATTTTTTCTGAACATGGAAACCATCAGAGATAGAAACAAGAATTGCATCATACAAAATAAACACACACCAACCTTTCTGGTTATTATAATATAATCTCACGAACAGCTATTTAGAACTAGTGAGAGTGCAGCTAAGAATTTATAACCTTAACTTTGACAGCGTATCAATTATATAGATAAAATGATATATGCTTTTCATAATGACATAATCTAAACATGTATCTTTTGTGGCATAAGTTGGAATAATATTAGTATAAAAGAGCTTGAAAAAGTCAACTACATGCATATTACTGTAAAGAGGTTTTACATAAATTGGACTAGGCAGAATTGCATACCTCAAACAGGGTAGTAAGATCAGACAACTTGGCAGCATGAACTGCAGCAATATGAGCATCTATATCTTGCTTAAGCTTCTCTCTCACTTTAGAAGAGTCCCAATTTGTTTGACAAATCTGTGCATCTACAAATCATACATGGCCCATTGAATCAAGATATTCCCAATCACAACAATATATTAAGTAAATTCTGACATTAAGGAACATCTCATTATTCAGTATTCACGAGATAAAATGTTCTCAACCTCATCAGGAACAATCCTAGAGTTTACTAAACAAAAGAAAAATATCTCCCACTAGCAGTCATTCTTATGTGTCTTATCCAAATGCATTCCAAAATGTTTTCATTAACCAGGAAAAGAAGAGAAAAAGCAAAAAGAAAAGTGAATCTTGTGATTCAGCAAAGAGAGTTCTTTTCCATCAAGTAACACCAGGCATGGCATTTTATATATATAGAACTGTACCTGTAGATGCTTCATCAAACTGTGCCATACAATAAGCGGTGCAGTCACGAGCAGCCACAGCAAATCCTTTACCCTCATTCAAGGTATTATCAAATACTTCTTTGAGTCTGTCCAAGGTCCCAGAACATATATGTCCCAACAGGGACTGGTATGCTGGTTGGATGAGCTATTTATATACAATTAAAAGACAAAGGAAATAAACTGTCAAAAAAAAGAAGAAAAAGGAAAAACAAATAAATGGATGAGAACAATCAAATGTGAAAACAGTACATGCCCCCTGAATATCAAGTCTTATATAGAAAACTACCAATGCGAGCTAATAATTATGAAATAAAACTGATTGTGGAGGCATGCAAGACAACTCCAGTTTATGTAAAGTGTAAGCCAGGAATGTTAGGTTAGAAACAATATGAAGCTTTAGAACAATTACATGCAAAAGCTTCTCTTCCAATTGTTTCCGCTTTGAAGATCTAACACCTTCATCAAAATATGTAGCCTCTGTGTCATACCTATTGAAGGCAAGAGTAAACACAACACACAATTTAGCATCTTGATTTTCATAGAGCTAATATAGTTTACACTTTACAGTCAAAAGTACAAAATAATTAATCGGTTTTCCTGGAAGTTATCACCAATAAATTAACCCATTATCTCACTTTTGTTGACAAATAAAAAGGTTTGGCTTCACAATCACAAAAGTAGCATGATATTTATTTTCCTTCTCTTTTCTTCATATAATAAAAATAGGTATAAAAGATGTTCTCGTCAACACAATATGAGTTTTAGTAACCAAGTGGACACAAAAAAATATGAAAATGGAAGCATTATAGACTTGAGGGACAATTCTCGGCTTAAACTAAAGCCTATGGGCTTCATAGCACTCAGACCAATCAGATGTGATGAAAGTCCTCCATATTTCCTATAACCAGACCCTCAACCATGTTATCCACTTAAATAACGAAGAGCCTAAAGTTCTTCAATTCCACACTGCTTAAAGGCAATATTTTATGGTAATCATCAATTATTGTTAATATTATCCCAATTTTCCAATTACCAGATCCATCTACCATGTTGATCACTTCAATGCACTATGATACCAATGCGTCTAAGGTTTCTTAAATACTATCACAACGGTCAAAGGAAATACTTTAAAACCACACTAGTACTTTATGATTGTAACAAACTGGTCCTTGTTGCTTCGGGAAAAAGTGTTTAACATTGCATCTTCAATATACTGTTTCATGGACAAACATTTTACGCTCTACATAAACTTGTGAATTTGTCAATAGCAACAGAATCTTGATCATGGCATGCAAATATATCATGGAACAGCTAGAAAAAAAAATGCAGACAAGCAATTTACTTACTCCGATAAGCAAGCATCAAGAATGGAGGTCAGCTTCTTCCCAAACCCAGGTACATGCTGTGATTGTACTATCTCTTCTAAATGACTCCATGCCTTCATATTATAGGCCAAAAAATTAATGAAATACATCAGGGTACTACCCTGTTACCTGTAAAGCAGAAAAAGTACCTCATTCTCAACAAAAGATGAGAACTTCATCTTTGCAATCTCTTCACAGCGTACAGTGGCAACCATGACCTACGATAAAACGATGAATTACATGAAAGAAATTGCATGAACAGTTCAGTGTGGATTTGAAACAGACGTTAAGTTTAATACCTTGTGAGCAGGCAGGTCAAGGTCCTTATTTTCCTTAATGACCTTCCATATCTGTTGTGCACTGAATGAAAATCCTGAAGCAGGCACCACGCCACGCCTATCCCCAGCAAGCCCGCCAGGTACGATAGAATGGAAAAACCGTTGTCTAAGATTCGCCACCTTTAATAAAAGCACATAAATCACTAGCGTTAAATTCGTATCTGCATAAAACAACTACTCATTCTTCCCCATTCCTCAGTGAGCACAACCCTTTCATATACATCAATGCCTCAGAAGAATTCAAACAAGAACACAAACCTGTTCTTTAAATTGTTCTTCCTTCTCTTCATAACTAGAGAGAGCCACAACCTCAACCTGCAATTCGATCATTTAGCAAAAGAATTATATTTAGTTTTTTACACAATTACACAGAAAGATAAAAATTTTATTAATAAGCGACATCTTACATTGAAAAATTCACTTAATGGAGTTTCCTTATGTGCTTCTGGCTTAGGAACAGAATCCCATATCTTTTAAAAAAGTGTGCAGATAACATGGAAGGAAGAATGTTAGAAACCAACTGCAATAAAACCTACAAGAGGTAATAGGAACAAGAAGCAGCATATTATGTACCTTCTGAATGTCCTCCCTTAAAATTGGCTCCAAGTTTTCCAATGGTGTCTATCACAATGCAGAGCAAAAGAAAAAATTTATACTTCCTCCATTTTTTAAAAATAGCAACTCTTTCCTTTTTAGTCCGTTCCTTAAAAATAGCAACTTTCAAACTTTCCACTTTAGGAAACTTTTACACCCCTAATAAAGTGGACCCCATCATCCACTAATATTAATTTTATTACTTTTTTCTCTCCCTCTCTCTTACTTTACCAATTTTTCTCTCCCTCTCTCTTATTTTACCTCTCCCTCTCTCTTACTTTACCAAATTGTGCATTAAAACCCGTGCCGTTTCAAACCTCCCTATTTTTAAAAAACGGAGGGAGTATCACGAATAAATCATAAACTAGGAAAGAAAAACATACCCTGGTTTTATCACGAATAATAAACATCAAAGTTGTCCTACGAGGACTGAATAATCTCATCATAACCTATATGCATAGTAATATGTAAATCAGCATATTGATCTGATAATTTAAGTGAAGTGTGCCTAGATTAAATTGACAGTCACCTGAAATACTGTTTTTAAGAGGGGTTTATTTGCAGCCTGTTCACGCCCTATATCATGACACCACCTGCATAATATTTTTTCCCTTAGCATCTCCAGATAAACACAATTAGAAGACTGTGACAACTATCTCAATATAAGTTAGCTAGCAATAAGAACCAGTCAAACAATAAAATGACAACCAGGTCACCATTTGTGCTATCAAGAATCTTACATATTTATGAGTACTATGTCAGAAACAGCAAGAGCAAAAAGAGCACTCTGCTTTTCAAATGCAGTGTCATCCTGAAAAGATAAAAAAACAGTAAGAGAATTATAAGACTAAGATGTTCATAATGTGAACTCAAACAAACACGCACATATGCATAAGAACCTCAACCTAGAAGCAATAAGCAAAAGCAACATAATCAAAATTGGAATGCCAATGAATGCAATCAATAGGAAAATGCCTAGGTTCTCCCATGATTTCAAAGACTTAAAGAAGATCGAGGGTGTAGAAACTGGAAACACAAAGCATATAACAAGGTGCAAGATTATTTTCAGAAATTCAGAATTGCAATAATAGAAGAACAGGGTATAGGTAAAGATCCATCAGAAGTTTGGGAGAATAACTGTGTTGCACTTGACAAAAAAATAGAAGGACCAGCACCAATGAGAACTGAATGGAATAGATGAAATCTTTCAAGATCTCTAATAGTGCAGAAGATATGCCAAGAAAACAAAAAAAAAAAGGATATATGTCAATTCAGCAAGTAGAAATTCAATAGCACCTCCCCTCTTTCTCTTCCATCGCTACCCTCTAAATCCATAACGAGAGTACAAGGCTCAATGCCAACACAGTGTGCCATCCATATGCCTTTTGTAGTTTGTGACCTGAAAAGATCCAAACGTTATTTTACATCCGAATAGAGAAAATTACTTTAAGCTCAAGTCAATAGGTACATGCCTCCCCCTTAAAGCATCCATTTCTCTGAAATTCGTACCAAAAAGGTGATTCAACAATGTACTCTTCCCTGCCAAATTTCATAAACAGTATTACAAAAAGTCAGTTGCTAATTTAGCATATATCAATACCATAACCACCAAAAGTACAAATAAAACAAAATTCAAGCAAAATATAATCCATGCTTGCATGAAACTGAATAAACAATACTTCCTCCGTCCCAGATAATTTGACCCAGTATTCCATTTCGGGCCGTCCCACATAATTTGTCCCACTTCACTTTTACCATTTTTGGTAGTGGACCCCATATTCCACTATCTCATTCCTACTCACATTTTATTATAAAATAATACTTTAAAAGTAGGACCCACATCCCACCAACTTTTTCAACTCACTTTCTATTAGATTTCTTAAAACCCGTGCCGGGTCAAAGTGTCCCAAATTATCTGGGACGGAGGGAGTAACAAAAATCCCTGTCAAATCCAGAATACACACCACTGCTCTGAGGACCCATGATGGCTACAACAGCATAAGACAACCCACACTCAGCAAGTTTAATTTCCTTCACAAAATTGTCAACTCCAGCAACATTGAAAGTTCCATCCCCTTCTATGAGGTGAGTTGAACAACAGTGGTCTCTTTTATCTGAAAAAGCAAATGCAGCTGTATTAAAAAAATGTGACCTCTGCATTCTGCAATACCATTCACTTCTAAACAAAATATCCAAAATATGTACCGAAAGTAGAAATTAGTACCATTTAACAGTTGTGGATTATCATGAGGTGAAAACATTACAAACAAGCAACTGAGAGCATCAAAGCATAAAATAAGCAATGTGATTTAACATATAGCGCAGAAACACGTGAAAGCCAACGGAAACGGGAAGGAAAAGCTACTACGTTGCATGTGATATAATTCTGATATCTGGTACGTGTTCCTACGAGGAACAGGAAACTCCACCATATTCGCTCTCATCACAGATATTTACATGGTACAAAAGTTCAATTCAACAGAAACACATGAACAAAATAAAGTAGACCGGCTGAGAACTTTATTCCCAATGATATACAAAAAAATAATCCCGATCAAATGGAACCTTATTCAACTAAATGACAATCCATTTTCCACCATCTCTAGCATTTCAACATTCACATCCACATCAAAACAACACACTATACCAAATTTCAAATCACACAGAGCGCCAATCACGATTCAGCGCACCTAAACACTACTTTTTGAAAACAATTGAACTAGCATCCGCCTAAACAACATAACACGAGCAAAACAGCAGACAATTTTGACCTGCTTGCATTCCAAGTCGAAGAAAATGAAACTCGCTATTCAACTAAATTAACAAATGAAAATTGCTAGATTGATTCTCTACACCCCAAGCAATCACTTTACAGTTGATAGGAACAGATCACTGAGATTGAAGATACTGTTGCTGCACAAAACTGAAGATTTAGTTCAACAGGATCGGAAACCTACCCATATCGGCGAGCAATGAGGTTGCTCCGAACAATGGCGGTGGATTGGCGGAGACGACGAGATCGTAGAACTTGAAGAGAGAATGGGAAGTTGGAATTTCAGTAGATGATCTCAATTGGGGTCATTCATACAAATAGCTTGTGATTGTGTGTGTGTTCGTGCGTGTAATATACATATAATATTTGTATATATTTTCTGTATTCAAACTGTAAAAAATGACGATGGGAAAACAATAAGAATATCAGAAGAAAAATATGGATTCTATTTTTTGTTTGTTTTATGATGGATTTTATACTGATATTATGGAATTAAAATTTTACAAAATAAAATTTCATTGTACTACTACTATTTATTATTTAACTTCTTTTTGTTTGGAAGGAAATGAAAATAATTATTCTCTCTTTTACTTTCATTTTCTCTCTTTTACTTTTTTTTCTCTCTTCATCTCTCTATCTTTTCCATTTTCAATTTTATTCTCTTTTTACTTAACTCAACTCACCCACCTAACACAATTATTTTTAATCTTTATGCTAAAAAGAAACGACTCCTTTATTATTATAGAATAAAGGGAGTAATTTATTGCCCTATAACGTTTGAATGTGCTCTATTTTTTGTGGACGGCCAAAAATGGTAATTGTGCTCTATTTTTTGTAGACGAATGAAGTATTATTGATTGGATACAATCAGTGGCAGATATAGGATTTAAGGTTTGAGGGTACGAATTATACAACAAATAATTATGATATAAATAAAATTATAAAATATAAATATAATTGTAAATAGTAAATACTAAGAAAAATTTATTTGAGGTACTAGTTTATTAAAAATAATATTATATAAAATAATAAAAATAATAGAATATAATATAAAAAATAAAAAGCAATTAAAAAAAGTAAGAATATTTTTATTTGAAGTATGAGTTTTACTACAAATAATATAACTGATAAAATATAGTAATAGGGTATAATATAAAAAATCAAAGCAATTAAAATAAATAGTACATAATACGAGAAAAAAACATAATATAATCTAATATCTAGGAAAGAAAATGGCAGTACAAATAAATACTCCCTCCGTCCCAAGATAAGTGACTTGTATTCCTTTTTGGGGTGTCCCACTATAAGTGACCTATTTCCATTTTTAGCAAAAAGTCATATCTCTTACTTTATTCTCCACCTACTTTATTCTCTCTTCTCTCCTCTACTTTTCACTCTCTCATACTTTACTCTCTCCACTTTAACTTATTTAAATACCATTCCTTCAATCACGTGCCTAAAAGAAGTAGGTCACTTATCTTGGAACGGATGGAGTACTACTCTACATAACTAAAAGAAACAAAAAAAGTATAGAAAATATGAGTGCAGAAATAAAAAAAATATATAAGCGCAAGTGATCAATATCAGTATAAGTCAAAATGTGAATTGGGGAGTACTACATACTACATACTATATTTAATATGAGGGTACATTAGTCTTTAAAAAATTGTTACTCTCTAGATGCATAAATTTCATCAATTTAGTATTAAATACACAAAATTTTAATAATTTTTTAATATTATGGCCGGCATAATGTGGCCATTTAGCATCACTCTTAAAAAATTGATACTCTCTAGATGCATAAATTTCATCAATTTAGCATTAAATATACAGAATTTTAATAATTTTTTAATATTATGGCCGGCCATAATGCGGCCATTTAGCATCACTCTTATATTAAACTATTCAAATCCGCCTGAAGAAACTTTTTAATTGATTTATTGAGATTTTCCTTGTTACTTAATGGAGTTTATAACTATGAGTGTGACAATAAATATTTTAATTCTACCAAATATGTATCATATAAGTCATAATTAAAACTTGTTGTCGACAGATTAGATCATTATTTGGGCAATCAAGTCAGATTAGATCATTTATTTGGTCAATCAAATCAAAATCACGTAATATGGGGACTTGGGATATTTTGTGGTCGAAATCCAAATTTTATGGAATCATCAACTACTAGTCTATAGAATGCATGTCATTGGAGGTGTTTGGTATGGCAAGCAACAAATCTATGTGACCAAATTTTGTACAACCAAAATCTAGTTTATTTGACCAAAAATAGGTTTATTTATGCATTTAATTAAAATATTTAGATGCATATATAATACATGGAAATTGCATAATATTGTGGTCATATATTTATAACTTTTGTATTATTTTTTTATTTTTTTAGAACCATAAATATAATTAATGCATACTTTAATTCAAATATTAAAAACAATAGAAAGAAAATTCAAATATAAATATAAAAAATGAGGTTAAAAGCTAATAAATCTTTTTAACTTATCCAATTGCTATATTTATAATTTTAATATATAACTAATCCATCAAATTATTAATATAACCTTATTTTGGTTGTACAAAATTTGGTTGTTTATCATTATTCGTATGGCAAAATAGTAGTATTAAATGCCCAAAAACAAACCATTTCACATGTTTGATTTGTCAAATACCCTTTCAAGAGGGTTTGCAAAAATGCTAAAGACCCGCCTCGTTTGTACCCATTTCATTAGTTAAGGTATTTCCCCAATTTTGAAAGATACATTTTCTGGCTCGGAGTGTTCATTTTATTGAAAATCTGAAATAACAAAAATGTCCCCATCTTCTTCATTCACTTAAATTTCTCGCCCAATTTTTCCAATTTCACGCTGTTGTCTACTCTCGTTTTCTCTCCTAATATTCATCAATTGGCATCGGCTTCTCTTAGGACTTCTAATTAAATACCCACGACGACCAAGGTAAGCTTCCACCTGCGAATTTGAATCCTAATTTCGTGCGTGAAGCCCACAAATTTTTGTGTATACCTCTTCACAAAATGGGAAAATTAGAGTTAAAAATTGGCCAAGAACAAAATTACCGTGAAGAGAGAACCAGCAAATGTGATTTCTCGGGTTCTCCGGAAAATTGTGAAATCAATACTCAAGCCTGCGAAGAGGCGAAATCTTGATGAAGAGGTCGCGAGGAAGCTGTGAAATTTGGCGGAGCATCACTAAATTTATTTCTAGGGTTAGATGAGGATAATATTGGAAATAAGAAAATTATATGAGGATATTGATGATATTACGAGCTATTCTTAATTGCCTAAAATCCAAACCAAACATCCGAATATGTTTATAGAAACCATAAAAGTCAAACCAAACAATAGAAATATTTCTCTCATTCCATAAAAAGAGAATCACTAACAAGAGCCATCCCTTTTTTTTAAACACCATATTTGTCAAACCATTGAAAATCTTACTTTCCAGTTTATATACCCTAAACTATATAGTACGGCACATAATATTCAAAGAGTCGATTATTACTTTCGCCAAGGTACTATAAGAAAATTTGTATTTTATTTATGATTTAATCGACTTAGCTTGGATAATAAGTTTTGAAATTTGAATTTTGGGTCCTTTTAATTTCCATGGCCTAATTTAGTTGACTCGATCATTACTTTTTTTTGTTTTTCTTTTTTTAACGGAGTTTATAGAATTCAAAATTTTCATGCATATAATAAATACTAAGTGCTGTACTTAACTAGCTAGTATCCATATATACTCGACAATTAGTTCAACATCACTTTATTATTATATAAATTTGAAATATAATAAATGTAATAAATAATAAATTAGATAGATAATTAAAATTAATAATAGGAGAATACGCAATGCATTTTTGATATCGGATTGTAGCTATACCAATAATAAAAGAAAGCACAATGCAAATTATACTTAGATTTATTTGTTATAGTTAACTCGCCATTATTTAATGCACATCAATTTAAGTAAAAACATAAAAAAGTATCAAAATTGTAAAATTTCATTATAATCATATATTATATTACTATAAAATTAAAAAAATTTGTAGACAAGATATATAGAATAAAAATAAATTATTAATATCATTACAAATATGAGTAATAAATTTATTGTACAGGTTTTATATCTCTAGATTTGCATAACAATAATTGATGTATACCACAATAAATCCGATTCATCAAATACATATATATAAATTTTAAGTATTTATTATAATTATTGTTTTTTTCCATACTAATTATTTAATATAGAATTATAAAAATATTATAAAAGTGATAAAAAAATATCTGTAAAAAAAGAAAATGACTTAACTATCTTGGAATGACTCGACAAGAAATACAACTCAACTACCTTAGGACATGTCAAAAAAGAATACAACTCAAATATCTTCGGATTACTCGAGTATAATTTAATTGATTAGTGTATTTAGATTTTAGCATTTCAATTTTTTTTAAAAGGGTTTTTGGCTTTTTAAACCAAAACCTTTCCCCGAATTCCGGTTTTTCCCATGAACTATGAGATTTGTTTTTAAAACCACGAACTTTCATTTCGTTAGGATTTTCCCCTGGCGGGTCAACGACGAAACCCGGGTTGTATACATGTCAATTTTAATCCTGTTTGTCACTAAATTGATTACTTAGATACTATTTGGCACAATAATACATACGGTCACAATTATTACATAACAAATGACAACCTTTGAATAAACAAAACACAACTTTAACATTTTAAATTATGCTATTCGGGTCGGAAATGTGCTATTCGGGTCGGGTTGGGAAAATCCTAACGAAATGAAAGTTCGTGGTTTTAAAAACAAATCTCATAGTTCATGGGAAAAACCGGAATTCGGGGAAAGGTTTTGGTTTAAAAAGCCAAAAACCCTTTTTAAAATTCATTATACATAGAGCACTTTTTTTAACATTATTATTGTTTTGGTCATGTTTTTATTAATCTTTTAATGTATCACATAATTTTATTTACTATTTTATAAATATCATCATTATTAATACTACTTTTTCAACTTTAAATATAAATAAAACTTTAAAATAAATTTATGTCAATAAAATATTTTATTAATAGCACAAAATGAAAAATTAAAAAAACTCACATTAAATATATGAATAGAGTAAATTGTAGAGATTTAAAACTATCTTTGAGAAGCCAATTTGTCTACATTTTACTATGGGACAGTGTTGATATCAAACAAATTTTGTCCAATTGCCATGTTCCCTAAAATGACATTTTTGCAAATAGTCCAAAAATTCAACATTTATATTAGTATAACTAGCTAGTATAAATATAGATATAAATTGGAGGAAAATGATGTTAATTTGAGGGGTGGCAGATGGAGCCCTCTAATGGACTATCATTTTTTCTAACAAAGAGAAAACGTCTCATTTTGTCATCGGCAAGCTTATGTCGCAGCCTCATAGACACAAATCCAACATTATTGATATTTAAAAATATATAGTATTATTTAAAATAAAAACTTAAGAAGAAAAGATCTAGAATTAAAATTGTAAACATGTGACTACTAATGACTATGAATTTTGTACATGGACACAAAAAAAATACAAATACTATGAAATTAATATATTAATATGGTTTTATGATAGTTTAATTTAACTTCATTATTAAAATTATTATCAATATTAATTAGTTAATATTTAGTATAGTACGATATACAAAAACATGAAAACGTCACTCCTATTCGTTCGTGTATGGAGAGAGTAATTGGTATTGTATTTGAAACATTGAGTGCAAGTAATTTTATATTCAATTCAATACTTGAACTAATACCCCCTTTCCGCCATTAGGAATCTCGTTTATTGGCAGCACGGATTTTAAAAAATGTTAAGAAAAGTGAGTGGACAAAAGCTGTGGAATATATATCTCACTAGTATATGAAGTATTAATTTTAAATGAAATATGAGTGGAATTTGAGACCCTATTATCATTTATAATAAAAGTGAGCTAGGACTCATATTCGCGGATTGAAAGAATACTAATTAAGGTCCTCACACTATTTTCTAGTCACATGGAGTATGTTTTATTGCTTTTGGGTTAGTGTCTGATTTCTAGAAAAGAATACTACCCCCTTCTATAAATTTTGTCATATTTAGATCATACACAAATTTTAAGAAATATGATGAAAAATGTGTCGAAAAAGATAGTGGAATGTGAGTCTTGCAAGTTACTCCCTCCGTCCCCGATAAATTGTCACTCTTTGACCGGACACGGATTTTGAGATATGTAAAGAAATGTTGGTTGAAAAAATTAGTGGAATGTGAGACTCACTTTTTTATATTGATTTTATAATAATATGTGAGTGAAGTGAGTTAGTGGAATATGAGATCTACTTACCATTTATGGTAAAAATGAAGTGTGATAATTATTGAGGGACGGATCGAAATAGAAAAGAGTGACAATTAATCGGGGACGGAGGTAGTATATAGTACTCCCTTGGTCTCACAAGAATATGCACTCTTTCCTCTTTAGTTCGTCCCACAAAAATATGTACAGTACTTTATAATTTTGAAAAGTCTTTTCTTTGTAATGAGGTGAGCTACATTCTCCACTAGTTAACAATACTTTAATTACTTTTTCTCACATCTCTCTTACTTTACCAATTTTACATTAAAATATGTGCTGAATCTAAAATCTATATTCATTAGGGATGGAGGGAGTGGTACTTATTAGTTTTATAATAAAATACTTCCTCCGTTCCATAATAATAGAGATATTTTATTTTGCGCACTCATTTTTAAAAAATAATTATAAATAGTTAAAGTGGAAAATAAGTAAGGTAAGAGAGATAATATTATAGATAAGACTCTTCTCTATATTATTCTGTCTCATACTTTACTCTCTTTTTATTTCAATTATATATAATCATTTTTTTAAAACTATTATAAAAAATGAAATGTCTCTTATTAGTGTGGAATGGAGGGAGATGAGTGACAATGAGTTAAATGAATATTAGGTCTACTACGATAAAATTTAAAATATAATAAATTTTCTGAAAAGGATAAAATGGAAAAAATATGACAAACTTTATGAGATCGAGAGATTACTAGGCAGATCACGTCACATCAATTAATTTGCTATGTCACTAATAAATTAGTGGAGTAAAAGTAATCACTGACTAGAAATTTTTAGTCGAGGAATTTAAGTTGCTTCTATTTCCATTGTTTTATAATAGTATAACCATTTTAACATTTTGGTACATATTATAATAGTAAAATCATTTCTTATTTTAGAGAAGTCAACATATTTCTTATCATTTACTTAATCTCTCTTTATCTGTCAATTTTTTTCATTTGCTATTTTATTAATCTTTTTACTTATATTACTTGACATAATTTTTTTAAATTGTATGCCAAAAAGAAACGGCTTCACTGTCAAGAAAAACGAAGGGAGTACAAAATTGGATCCTGGTTGCAAAATTATACTACTACTGAATTTGCAATAAAATCCAAAATTAAGTAATTGAAGTATATCAATTATTTCTCTGTATAAAATTAAGTGCCCCTATTTGGTTTTCGTACATGAGTCAATATATAATCAACTCTACAGTCTACACTATTAAACCCCCAAAACCCATCATTTATACACACACTGAGGCATTCACTCTAGGGAGCATCAGCATCGCCTGAGTGAGAGAGAGAGAAAATGAAGGAGAGAGCGGCTGAGCGCACGGTAGAGGAGCGCTACACGCAGTGGAAGTCGCTCGTACCAGTTCTCTACGACTGGTTGGCCAATCACAATCTCGTTTGGCCGTCCCTCTCATGCCGGTATAATTCTTCTTATTTCCCCCCCTTTTCATGTTCCTAGGGTTTAATTTTCGTTATGTTTGTGTTTATTCTACTTCCGGAGGTTGATTTTTGGTTGGTTTTCCGGTCACGGATGAATTTTGCAGTGTTTGATTCACTCACGGTGTGCTATTATGTGGCTCTGATTTCACATTTTCTTCGCCTAATTTGGGAATTTTAGTAGTGGTTGCTAATTGACGTACATTATACCCCATTGCGTTCATAGTTTCCTTTGTGCACATTCTTTCATGTGATAACCCTCATAGAATGTCCCTAGGAGGGACTGAATTTAGAAAGACTGGAATGAGATCCTTTCCAGGAAAATGAAAGCAAAGCCCTTACAAGTTTTTGTTGCTTGATCAGTTATAATCATAGAATATTTGTGTGCTCCTTAGAACTTTCACGTTATATCAACGATTCGGAAAATAATAAACCAATATGTTGATTTTTAAGACTAATATTTGATGAATTGAGGTATGAATGTCACACTGAATCAGTTTTGGTATTTTTTTTCCTGGAAATTGTCGAAATTGTGAAGTGCTTTTAATTCATTAATGTGTGATGAGCTGGTTGCTTCCTGTAATAGCTGATTATTAATCATACAATTGCAGTGTCCGTTAACTAAACGACACAAGATTTGTTTAAATCATGGAAAGCTTTTAATTCTTTTATGTATGATGAGTGGTATGCTACATATAACTGATTTTTAATAATAACAATTATAATATCCAATAAGTACACAACAATACAACTTATTAAAAAGGGATCGGAGGGTGATGAAATGAGCCAGGAGCCCGGGATTGAGAATGTGCTCCGCAGAACCTTCATGTTATACCAACTATTCTTCAGATAACAGTTCACAATATTGATATTATGATTTGTTCTGATAAGTTGAGCTATTAATGTTATGCTGAGTCTTATGGGGATTCTATCTGGAGATATTAAAAAGTGTGGAGAGATTTTAATTCATTAATGTGTGATGAGCTGATTTGCTACCTGTAATTGTAGTTTTAGCTACAATTCATAGTGTCTTCTTACTAGTTACTACACAACAATAAAACTTGTTCTGTATACCTACATGCTTGTATCTTTTTCAGAGATTCTTGATTTATAGCCTTTCTTTTAAGTAGTGAAAATTAAGCAGGGATTTCACTTTCTGTAAAGGTGCTCCCACTTTTGGTTGCTGAGTTAGAAAAAATTCATGAATTATATTTCCACCACCATTGCAGTTGGGGACCTCAAATTGAGCAAGCAACATACAAGAATCGTCAAAGGCTATATCTTTCGGAACAGGTGAGGTTCACATCCTTTTGACCATCACATTCTTATTTTCATTCTGTATATAAAAATTTCTTTAGTATACTTCGTGGATTATTCCTCTCATTTCATTTTTTAGGACATGTATCATTGTTTTTAAAAGTCAAGTTTGAATTTAGTTGCATTGGATCATGCCCTCCATCAATTGTCTAATCTTGATAATATCTAATTTTAACTTTTCACCCTCCCATGATTCTTTCCTCATGTAGACAGATGGCAGCGTTCCAAACACACTAGTCATAGCAAATGTTGAAGTTGTAAAAGCTAGGGTTGCAGCTGCAGAGCACATATCACAGGTGATGAATTTGTTAAAGAGTTGAATGCATGAAACTTTAACAGTTTACATATGTAAATGTAGTTAAGTGTTCATGCAATTATATGCAATCAGCTTCAGAAATTTCCAGCTTAATTGAAGCTTGTGACTAATTCTCACTGAGCTCCTTCATTTTATAATACTTACCAATGTTTCAGTTTAATGAAGAATCACGATCACCTTTTGTGAAGAAGAGCAAGACCATCATTCATCCTGGCGAGGTATCTTACATACTGTTGTCTAAGCATCATACAGCTAATTGTCCTACATGTTTAGCGTCACTGCTTTTATTTTTGGTTTATGGGCTGTATCTACCCACTCCATAGTTTGTCTTTTTTTGTCTGAATGAGGGTACCTCAATTTCAGTGAGCTGAGAATCATACCGCTGAAGATATTCAATAAATGGTAAAATGTTAGTTACTCCTCTGTAATAGCTGTAGCTTCCATCTGGACCTGAGGGGATGCGTTAGTTACATTAAATATATTTAAAATTGTTAGTCCTCTCAAATAGCTTAATTTACTAGGTGGGATGTCCGCTTATAGCAATAGACTTAACACGGAGTAGTAAACTATGGATTGTAAGGAACTGGTGAATGATGCCATCTATTACATGTTTCGGTGTTAAATATGCTGCTCCTCTTGAGTATGATAAAAAGATGAAATGTGTATAACGTGATGAGGACCTATTATCTTCATAAACTAGCAGCTAATTATGTTGTGCTGGATTTCGTTTATAACTTAAGTGTCCCTAATACCCTCCCCCTACCCCTACTCACAAAGTCATCATTTGTTTGTAATTTGGTGTCAGAATTTGTGTAACATGTCATTATCAAATTGCATATTTTAAAACTTCTTGATTTGAATCCAAAAGAAACAAGAAAAGCTGAAAAAGAAAAAAAGGTGCGATGATGTTTTTTATTGTAGGTGAATCGAATCAGGGAACTGCCACAGAATAGCAATATTGTGGCAACTCATACCGATAGTCCTGATGTAAGCTTTAGTTTGAATAGTTTTTATTTCTGCCAATTTTATGTAGTAATATGTTTCATTTCTTCTCTTTGCTTGACTTGACATTAAATTCAGAGAACGGTTATATGAACTAATCTTGAATTGGGGTTAGGTACTCATTTGGGATGTCGAAAGTCAGCCTAATCGTCAACCCGTTTTAGGTGCCACACCATCACGCCCTGATTTGGTAAGAAGTTGGATCTTATAATTGCGATATTGGTTATCTTGCTTGTATGTAATCTGGCCACTGAATCCAATTCTATCTTGTAACACTGTTGATAATGGTTAAATGTGTAGGTTTGCATAGGAATCTTATTGTTTTCTATTGTTTTCTCTATGTAGTGAGCTGATAGTTTAGACTTTTAGGGTGCATTCTCTTTGGTTGCAAAATTATCATGAGAAAATAAGGGATAAGAAAATTCTCT
Source organism: Salvia hispanica (assembly GCF_029641045.1). Lineage (NCBI taxonomy): Eukaryota > Viridiplantae > Streptophyta > Magnoliopsida > Lamiales > Lamiaceae > Salvia > Salvia hispanica. The sequence continues at coordinate 1,538,821 of NC_142697.1, forward strand.
CCCTTTAAATTTCTCCTTTCTTTTCCCATATGTTTTATCAAAAAAAGAATTCCAGTCTTTCTTATTCCTCCTTATCAATTCATATAGGAGTGAAAAAGATGAATAAGAAAAGTGAAGGAAGATGATTTTCTATATCCCTCATTTTCCCATGATAAATTTGCAACCAAAGAAAATGCACCAGTAGTTGGTGTCATTATTTTCTGATTCAGTTCATAATGGTGTTTTATACATTGTTCACATTCTTGCAGATACTGACTGGACATCAAGATAATGCTGAATTTGCACTAGCCATGTGTCCTACAGAACCATTTGTGCTCTCTGGAGGTTAAAACTCTCATATCTCTATGTGTCTGCATGTGTGCCGCGCATCCATGTTCCTGTAATTATACTTTCAGATTTCATTGTATATGCCTGCAATACTTGTAATGTTTTAAAGTATAGAGCCATATTGGAGAAAAGAATAAATTGTCACAGGAACTCAGGAAGAGAGTTTCCTATATGCCTGCAATACTTGTATTGCTTGCTAGGGTTAGTACTAGGTTAAATCTCTTCATAAAATAACAACTACTAATAAATAAGGAACACCTTGATACAAAGGATATTCTACAACTCTCCCCTCAAACTGGAGCATATTGATCATGTCCAGCTTGGTACTACTCGTCTGTACTTAGCTTTGTCCTCCTGCTCCAAGAAGTATCCATTGTCATCTAGATATAGAAGATGCTCGACATCAATACCAAATCACTCTTTCATGCTTAAGCAAAATGTCTGCTCATACTTATTTTTGGTTGATGTACATTTTTCTAGCAATACTATCCCGTATATATATATATGGCAAACAAGATAGGTTATTGAAAGAATTGAGCAAATCAATACAATGGATTTTGACTTAATTAGTGTCGAGGCTTGTTATGACCAAGATCTTTTAGACTCAATTGGTTTTGCATGCTAAAAATCTTCAGCTATCCACATAAATCAGCTATTGGTAATTGGTACAGGTTCAGCTTATACAAATAATTAGTACATTTTGCAAAGTAGTAGTGGGATTCAATTGCAATTTACTGGGGACAATGTGACAAAGTTTTTGACTTTAGGAAACCATCTTATCTTTATAAAATGTGGTAAATAGTATTAGTTGGTAGTTATCTTAGCAAAATTTGTTCTAGTACCTCTTTCTTTAGCTTTCCCCCCCATTGTTTTACTTCACTTGTGCAAAAATTTCCTAGTTCATCATGTCATTGAAAATGTAACATTTGTGACAGGCAAGGACAAGTCCGTGGTGTTGTGGAGCATCCACGACCATATATCTTCTTTGGCTGCAGATCAGGGGGCTCATAAATCTCCAGGTTCTAAGGGTAATTTATCTAATGGCAAAGCTGGTGATGGAACAGCTGTTGAAGCACGTGGGATATTTCAGGGGCATGGGGACACTGTCGAAGATGTCCAATTTAACCCATCAAGGTAGTGATGTTCTCTATTTAAAAATCAAAACCTGATATTCACTTTGGTAGGGAAAGTAAGTATTAAGTAATATATAAAGTCATTTCTCATGCGATTTCTTGTCATGATTGAAATTCCATCTCTGATGTCACGAATTATGGTCATGTTTTACTAAAAGTTCCTCTTGTTTACGAAGCATCTGTAGTACTGTATAAATTATTTACAACAGTTTTTTTTATCAACTCTTCATATAGTGCACAGGAGTTCTGCAGTGTTGGTGATGATTCTTGCCTGATTCTGTGGGATGCAAGAACTGGCTCTTCTCCTGTTGTCAAGGTAATTTTGTATCTTGAGCTTTCATCAATTTCTAGTGAGTGCTTTACAAAATGTGCACTGAAATTCTCTTTCTTTTTATGTTTTGTTATCACTTTTACATGAATACCCGAATTTCGTAATCTGCACAAGCCGTAAAATGTGACAAAATTTCATCTCTGTTAAGATCTATGTATAAATTGAAGGTTTCATGGAAAGTATTGGCCTGCCTAACAAATACTCCCTCCGTCCAATACCAATAGACTTGGTAGTGGACTATAGTTGACAACATGAGTTTTAATGCGAAATTTGTAAAGTAGGACTTTAGGAGAGATATATAGAGAGAAAATGGTTGGAGCATTATTAATGGAGAATGAGGCCCATCTCTTTCGAGTGAGAAACTTACTGTAAATGGAAGGGGACAAATTTTTATTGACTGACCAAAATGTGAATACAACACTATTGGTTGTGTACGAAGGGAGTATATCAGAAGTAATATTGACATATTCAACTCGATTATGATAATCGGTTCATTCTTACAATAACAATTTATTTTGCAATTTTTCCTTTTTTTTTATAATTGTGACATTAAACTTTAAAAGACCGCGCCACGGCTACGGTGGATTCGAACTTGAGACCTGTGACTCCAGCCATTAACCACTCTACTGCTAGGCTAGGCCACACACACACACACACAGAGAGAGAGACATAAATTTACTTCTTTTAATGATGCTTTACTTCAACTTAACTTTTGGTGCATATGCTCTGGTGTTATGCACCTATTGTCATGCTAATTTAATTTCTTTTTCAAAATTTGCTTGAATTACCTACTCTTTTCCCTCTCGGTTAGTACTCCCTCCATCCCTAAAAAATAGAAAAATTTGTAAATGGCACGGGTTTTAATATGCAATTGGTAAAGTAAGAGAGGTAGGAAAAAATAAGATATCGAGGGGAAAAGGTAGTGGAAGGAGTGTTAGTGGATTATGGGGTCCACATTAAAAATGATGTATATGATTATTATTTGTTGAAAACTTTTCATATTTAGACTTAGTCTAATTTTTGGGGACGGCCCAAAATGGTAAAACTAGTCTTTTTTTTGAGGACGGAGGGAGTATATTACATATACAATTAGCTCTCTTGTGCTGTTACAATTTTACTTTTGGGTTTGTTTGGTTGACAAGGGGTTTTAGTCAGTTTGAAAGAAACCTAATTAAGGTAAGATTTGGGCTATTTTGCCCTGTATAAATAGCTTCCTTCCTGTAATTGTTTCTGAAATATATAGTGAAAAATCACTGGCTTGATAGCGCCCTAGCCGTGTAACCTATTCTGGTGTGGTTTGCTTGTTTTGTTCCTTATTTCGTGACATTACATTACCTTTTATCTCTTTCAATTTATACAAAAGCTAATTTTCTTGATTTTGATTTTTCACGGACAGGTTGAAAAAGCTCACAATGCCGACCTTCACTGTGTTGATTGGAATCCCAATGACGTGAATCTGATTTTGACAGGGTAATTGTTCACTTCCAATCCACCAAAAACATTTAATCACGCATCAATGACCAAGGGGATGGATATCCCATGTCCTTTTCAGGTCTGCTGATAATACTGTTCATATGTATGATCGCCGAAATCTTACCTCAGGGGGAGTCGGAGCCCCTGTTCATATTTTTGAAGGCCATTCTGCTGCGGTGCTTTGTGTCCAGGTATTGGAGCCTGATTACAAGCCACCTTTTGGGTTCTAGTTTTATGTCTGCTTTTTTCATCCTTTTCTATATATTCTTTTCCCAGGACACTTCTAGATCTATTTTAACTAGCAAAAATGACTGACAAATAATTTTTTTAGTGGTCTCCGGCTAAAGCATCTGTCTTCGGCAGTGCTGCAGAGGATGGCATCTTAAATATATGGGATCATGCAAAGGTAAGAGATCTCTACTTATTTCTATTGATTTACTTTACTTTCCAAGCACCATGAGTGTTCTCTGTGAACCAACTTACATACAACTTTCAAAGTTTGTCTCCAGTTCTCCTATCTCTGTCCTTTTCTTCCTCAAGCAAAAATCACACCTTTCCAACTTTTCTTTATCATCAGAAGCATGAAAAATTATAGGCAGATGGAAGAAGTGATACTTAATAGTTGTAGGTTGGAAACTTGAAAGGATGAATCTTGGTTCCAGTGAACTGCTACACATCAAAACACAAAAAAAATGATTTTAAAACAACTTTTTAATTACGGTCTTTTGCATTCTGAAAAATTTGCGTACGATGCAGATCGGAAAGGCAGGAAATGATGTTGGATCGGGAGATTCAAGCTATCCCCCTGGCTTATTTTTTAAACATGCTGGTCACAGGTTCGTGTATAATCACCATTCCTTTGCATTGGTGTTGCCCGAAAAATGTCACTATCTTTGCCTTCAACTTCAAATAATATTTACTCCTACATATGACAGGGACAAGGTGGTTGATTTTCACTGGAATGCAGCAGATCCGTGGACTATTGTTAGCGTGTCTGAGGATGGAGAAAAGACTGGTGGGGGAGGCACACTGCAGGTAATATGAAGTTTACTTGCTTTTCAATCTGATTTGCATTTTCATCATTACTTCACATGACAACTGAATAATTGTCCGTCCATCTGATATCTTCTGCTTGGTGGTGGCTTAGATCTGGAGGATGATCGACCTAATTTATCGACCAGAAGAGGAGGTGATAGCTGAGCTGGATAAGTTCAAATCTCATCTTTTGACGTGCTCCACTTCATCCAGCTCCTGATCTCGTGTCACCCAAGCTTCGGCTTTTACCTTCTATTATAACGAACCTTGGACGCTTTAAACATGGTTTTAACGAGGTTTTACTCTAAAATTTGTGCGGAAAATGGATGGTTCTTTGTCGATTTGGTTAATATTATATCCTGCTCGTGCGAGTGAAAAAATAGATGGTTCATTATTACTTATTTTGCAGTATAGATTTTCAGCATGCTTTGGATGACTGCTTCCATGCTGATAGTTTACTCTATTTTGTATGCCATCTTTTATTATAAGATCATCGATAAGCACTTTGGGTATGGATTACAATTTGATATCACTTTTTACTTAACGTTATTGCTGAATCTACTAGATTCTTATTTCATTGTTTAATTTTTATGAAATTAGATTATGAGGAAACCCAGATCATAGATCTAATCTTATTTTAACATAGCTTTGTTAACAACGCGATTCGAATAGGCATATATGTTATGCATTTTGATTGAAGACTAGGCATATATATCTCGAATTTTCTTCAGACAACCATCTTTCCCACTTAAAGAATCCTGGTAATTTTTGTGCGTTTTATAAAAATGATAATAAATAGTGGAAATTTTTGTGCGTTTTATAAAAATGATAATAAATAGTGGAAGTTGAGAAATGGTAAAGTTAGCAAAAGAATAATAATGAGACGACTGATAATAACAAAACTAACAAAACTTAAAAGCCTTTTAATGAAGAACCGGATAACTTCAGTCTCAAGGGCGCAAATCAAACAAGGGAGAAAATCCAATTATCTAAAATGCTCTACTTGAATATGTTATTTTCACATTGAAAATAACTTCAAGGGTCCTTTGATTATTAATTTATTTTAATTTCCAAAGATTAGACTTATTTCAATATTTATTATTCGAGTAAAAGTCAATTTTGATCCTAAACATCTGACCAAAATACGAATTTGGTCGAAAACATTTACTTTTTAAAATAGAGTTCCATAACAAATGAAAATGTCACCGAAGTAGTCTTGTTTTTTACGGTTTGTCAAAAAACTAACGATCAACGCTATTACACATGGCATGACCATTAGTTTTTTGACGAAAACCGTAAAAAAAAGGATCACTCCGACATGATTTCATTTGTTATAGACTTGTTTTTAAAAAAGTGAATGTTTTGGACCAAATTCGTATTTTGGTCATATGTTTTGGACCAAAATTTAACCGTTAGTTTTTTTGACAGAACCATAAAAAAGGACTAATTTGGTGACATTTTCATTTGTTATGGACCTGTTTTTCAGAAAGTGAATGTTTTGGACAAAATTCGTATTTTGGTTATATGTTCGGGACAAAAATTGACCTTTACTTTTATTAATCTCCATCCACAAAATATGATTATACTAAGGAGTGGCCCGAAGTTTTTAAATATAAGTGAAAATATATTAACAACTGTGTGGATTTTGCCCGTCTCAAGGAGCAAGGTGGTAGCCTTGGAGACTGACGGAAAATGCCACAGATACGGGTACTGAGCAGGAAATGGCCACAACGTGCGCGCGACACCGCATGGCCGAGACCCGAGATGCCCAATGACAGGACGAGTGAACGGATACTAGCTAATATTAATATTGTGGATTCAAGAAACATACGTGCCTGGATTTGTTCCTGCAAAATTAACCAATAACCCAAACAATAAATAGGACAACTCAAGCTTAAACAATAAATAGGATTTGTCCCGGGAGGCGGAATCCCTTCGACAACTCAAGCTTAAACAAAGTGCATAAAATAAAACAGATTGAAACGTAAATTCAAATATTCATTCCATGATTGAAGACAATAATAATAGCCTTATTTATACTAATACTAATTTAATGAGCAAGACAACCAAGATAAGGAAAAGATATGCAATCCCTAAATTATCTAACTAAATAATGCAACTAAATAATAATGCAAGATATGATAGAGATATGGATAATGAACGTATCACAACACAAGAACTAGCAAACATACCTTAACAAATAATCTAAACCCGGCAACCACAAGGGATTTTGGATAAATCTTCAATGATGAAGATGAGTGCTCACAATGGAGTCTTTGTTCTTACAAATATCATTCAAAGCTAAATGGCAAAAACCCTATATATGAGTATATATACTAGGAGTAAAAGTGCTAAACAAAAGAGGCAAAAGGAGCTCAAAATCGCCAGTCGCAGAAAACGCCCGGTCGGGCGTTTTCCTTCTCAGAACCAGGCAAAACTCTCTGGAACCGGGCGTTTTCAGGGGGAGAAACGCTCGGGTCGGGCGTTTTGCTTGAATCCTCCAAAACCATTTTCTTCATCTTCGAAAGGGCTTCACGTGAGTATCTTGCACTCCTCAACCGGAGTCCGTATGAGAGAGTTATGACCATTATACGAAAGTCGCGCATTGAAGAGCGAGTGACTTCAAAAGAAATGCCCGGACGGGCGTTGCTTCCTCCGGGTCGTGTGTAACTTCTATTCTCTCATTCCATGAGGCCTTGAGCACCATATTTAGCTTCCGATCGTCCCTCACTCGAGCACTCTCTTCGGAGAAGCTTATTTCGCGGATGAATGTGCTCAAGTCTTCTTGCATCTTCTTTGTCATTGCCCTCGTCATTGGTCGATGGATGTCCTTGACCGGGTTGATCAAATGACGTGTGACTTGTGGATTCGCATCACTAGCAAAGCTTGTATGCTTCGAGGCCATTTCGATTAGGTGAGGAGCGACTCAAGTACGGAGGATATCTTGATATAAGTGATGAACACATACCGAGCCGATAACAAGACCACCTTTAAATATGTTCGTGCACCGGTGCATGGGAAATGGTAGGAGCGAGATTGATTAGACTGACGAAGCAGGTGGGACCGTCGATGTGAAGGCAAGCAGGAGTGGTCCGAATGGACAAAAGGCGGCGAAGCAGAATGGTAAGGGGAAAGGGAATACGTTGGCACAAGCAACGCCACTTTGCAGAATGTGGTAGATTATTGAAGACACTTGAAGAAAATACAAACGAGACATCGTTGTGAAATTTATATTTCAAAGTCATTAGCAAAGGGCATGTATCTGTGTAGTTACAAAACATGAATCCAGAAAACATTTGCACCAAAAGCTATGCATTATCAGTAGTATTACACAAAAACTTACTACATTAAACTTGATCAACGGTGAGTAGAGAAGAAACGAGAGAGGTTGGGATCGTCTGACATCAATGATTCCCACAATTCTGGGTTCACCCTTATCTTAAATCGTTGAGGCACAGCCAAAAGCACAGGAAGTTTGTTCATCAATCTTGGGCACTCTGTTATGGAGATAATTTGAATGGAATTGCAAATGACGGCTGTCCCCTTGCATAGGCTCTTCAGTTTCGGAAGCTCTTCTAAACACAACTGATGTAATTTGGGGAGGATGAGGAAACGTCTTCCTCCATCATTGAACAAATCTTCTATTTCTCCACACTTTCTCACAGAAATCCATTCAAGGTTGGGAACACCTGATAGAAGTATCCCAACCTTCCTCAGTCTTGGCAGCTCCTGTAACAATAAAAATTTTAATTTAGGGAGCGTGAGGGAACTTGTTCCTTCATCTTCGAATATCTCTTCTATTTCTTCACACTCGCTCATATGAATAGCTTCAAGGTTGGGGACTCCTGATAATGGTATCCTCATCTTCATCTTGTTACACTTATCAATTCTTAGCTCTGTCAGAGAGGAAAACACAGGTTGTGCAAGTGCAGCAGCTGATGCTCCTATTTCCCCCTTTTCGATCAATCCCTTCATAGCATCCAACTCAACCAGTTCAATTTCTTCAAGAGTAGACACTTGAGATGATAATCCTGACTCACTCCTCAAAATGTACTCTATTCCTACACAACTTTGAATTCTCAATCTCTTCAATCCATCCACAAACCAAATGCTCAGACCCTCACATTTACTAATTGTTAGCTCCACAATTCCCTCTGCTAATGCTCCCTCATCTTCAAGGTTGCATTCGGACAGGAACAACTCTTTATTGTAACATAATCCTCTTCTTGCTTGGAAACTTTTATCATACGATCCCACTCCTATTGTGTAGCAAGTATCATGCACCCGACTTCCCCAACTTGTAATAAAAGAATGAAAATCATTCACATTTTTCATCCTTCCACTAAACTCCTCTAGCAGTTTCAGATTTTCAATTTCTTCAATTATAACTCGTATACAGAATGGCAATTCTAAGTGCTGAAGATTCCCAAGTTTAAGAAACAATCCTCTTGGAAGTATCTTCAATTTACATGCATCCAATGCGAGGAATTTGAGATTGAATAATTCCCCAACTCCATGAGGGACTTCCTTGATGGCTGTATACGAGAGGTTTAACTCCCTGAGTTCTTTCATCTCTCCCAAGTATGGAACATTTTCCAGCTTATCACAACCCCGAAGGAGCAGTGCCTTGAGGTTCTTCATGGCACAGAATGAGTTTGGCAGCTTTGTTATTTTAGTAAAGCACAAATCAAGAGTGAACAGTCCTTGCATTTTAGAAAAGAATGAATCTGAGATAAACTCCAACCAACCATTACCACATAAAAGCAATGTAGAGAGCTTAGGACAATCGGGAGACATTCCTTCTTCAATTCTCCTTATGCCACTGTTCATAAAGGACACCTTCTCCAGATCCTTTGCCCATTCTGCTTCTTTGGGAATTTCCTTCAAGGTAAAATCACCTGCTCTTACCATATATTTCCCCTCACATATCTTCCATGCCATACTTCTTACAAGATCATGCATCTTCACGCATTCAATAGGACCAAATTCATCAGGAACAACACACCTTTCCAATAAGCACACATTCACTAATTTATCCAATATGGAATGTCCTTGCTCAACTTGCGCTCTCCTTGTCTTTCTTTCATCCACCAACCCTCCTGATATGAAATATCTAACCAAATACTCTCTCCTCATTTCATTATCTTCAGGATGTAACGCACAATGGAGGAAACAATGTTGTAATGTATTGAGCTCATTATTCTGACAATGATGGTTCCTTTTCAACCGATCAAAACTATATTTCAATACTTTATAAACATCACCGTCTCCCATGTCATCATTCCCCGAGACACGTTCTTTTAGTTCTGCATAAGCATTTCTCCATGTATGAATGGCTCTCTCGCCCCGCATGCTTCCAGCCACTGTAACAATTCCTAGGGGCAGACCACCACACAACTCTGCCACAGATCTGGCAATATCTTCTACCGAAGAATCAAGTTCTATCTCATTTCTTAGCGTTTCATTAAACAATTTCCATGCCTCGTGATGATGTAGAGTTTGCACTGGAATCAATTTTTGGCAACAAATTTGACGACACACTTCTAAGGAGCGAGTAGTTATAATAAGCCTACAACACTCAACAGAAATGGGACAACCAACCTTTAATAGATCAATATTTTCCCACACATCATCTAATATCAGCACTGAATTCTTCATCTCAGACAAAGTTGTATTAAGTCTCGCCGCCCTTATGTCTTCATTATACTCACCCACAAACTCCAGACCTATGAAACAAGCTATTTTATCTTGTAAAGTCGTAACACTAAATTCTTGAGAGACTGTAACCCAAATCACACGTCCCTGAGAGTGTTGGAGGAGTCGATTGTGAATGTGCTTTGCCAGTGTCGTTTTGCCCACACCACCCATGCCATAAACACCAATGCTCGACACTTGCCTACTCTCCAAAAGTGTCAAAATCATTTCCAAATTTTCATCAAAAGCTTCACCAACCATCCCATTTGTTAACAACTTATCTCCCCTACTTCCACAAACATCAAGGACAAGTTCACCAAAATTCCGACTTTGCTCAACAAGCTTGTCAACCTCATCATTTGGTTTAGCTGGTAACCCTCCATCCATCAATCTCATAATAAATCCTTCAGATTCCACTTGAGTCTCCAACTCAACAACTTGATTTTCAATGGACCTCACTTCTTCCAACCAATCCTCAACTTCACGCTTCCTTTTCTTTCGACCAGAAAGCTCTGAGTTCTTGATTTCCTCCTCAACATCAGATGCCTTAGCACCTAATGACTTCAACTTTTTCTGTAGAGCTTTTAGATTGAGCTCAAAGTCCTTTATACTTTTCACATTGTTGTGTGCATTATCCGCCGTTTGTTCAACCAACTTTGACAAAATTGACTCCCATATCTTAGTCAAAATTGGCTCGAAAATCCGGCTTAACATTTTCACCAATTTGCTCTTCCCAGAGAAAACATAAACCAAAAACAAGAATTATTTGATGAGAAAAATAGCTACTGCAGTATAATCTAACTTTTCTAGTGATCATCTATACAGTCCGAGAATGAATTTGCAAGTAATGATTATTGAGCAAAGTATAAATTCAATACATGTTGAATATGTGAACATCATGCTAAGCGCTAGCAACCTACAAGCAAGATGTTAGAGTTGACTTTAATACAGATGATCATTTAAAATTTCCTTCATTTTTACATGTACAACAAATTAAAACTTCCATATTAGCAAGACCTTGTAAAATTCTTAACAACAAAAAAAAGCAGAGATGTAAATTAGTACGAGAATTGTTACCTGAGAGAAGTTAAACGATGAGCTGAGATTGAATATAATTGTAGATCTAGAAAGAGAGAATCATAAGATGTGTAAATATGATCGTGGAGATAGGAAGAAGCGAGAGAGAGACTTATCAGCCAAGAAGTTGACTTGACCTAGTAATGTTAGATTAAACCTATTCTATTCTAATTATTTTTAGTAGTATAAAATTATTTATCATAGGACAAACAATAGGCCAAAAAAAAATAGTTCAGAATTGTATTATTGATTTTCTTAAATACTAAAAACATCTTGTACTTAGTAATATGAGTTGCTATCATTATTTGGGGTACATTTGATTTTATTTTCACATTGAAGATAAACTGTAGGGCCCTCTGTTTATTAATTTAGTCTAATCACTACAAAAAAACTCGAGAAATATAGTAACAGATTAACAGATTTAGCGAAATTTAGTGACAACAAAATTTAGGCAATTAACAGATTTAGACAGATCCGTCAATAATAAGCTTGTCAGTAAAAAATAATTAGTGATGGATTTCCGTTACTAAATTTACAATGACGGAAATCAGAGGTGCCAGCCATGGCAAATTCGGATTATTGACGGACTATTCTGTCACGAATTAGTGACTGACATTTTTCAGTTGCTTATCCATCACTAATCCCTGAAATTTCCGCTGCCATCACTAATTCCGTCATTAATCAGCGTTTTTTTTTTTGTAGTGAATTCTAAAGATTAAATTTTGATTTCATTTTATTACTCTCTCCGTCTAAAAAAATTGGCACGAGAGAGTGCGAAGATGTTTTCTGTTCATCCACAAAAATAATTGATTATTAATTTTATTTTTCACTTTTTTGTGCTTGCAGTTGGGGAATGGACGATGTTCAAATGACAACTTTTAGCAAATTTTTTTAGTTCCTTTTTCATTTTATCTTCCAATTTCTCCCTCAAATGTTCATTTTTTCCTCAAAATTCCTACACTCCTCACTAGGCGAATAATATGTCTTTCCAAGAATATCCTCAATATCTTAGACTTGTATGTCGATGTTAGGGAAAGTCTCATCATCTCCGACCAACAAAAAGCAGCATCTCTTTGTGATAAAATGGTCTAGAGGTACAACAGGATACACCATCTTACTCAAAAAGTTCAGGATATTATTTTTGTACATGTATATGTTGGTCTACTTTAACATTTTGAGAATACATTATGAGTCATACCAAATGCATATACCTACTAGCAAAGCTTATATGCTTCATTGCTTCGAGACCATTTCCATTAGCTGAGGAGCGACTCAACTCAAGTACGAAGGATATGTTGATGTAAGTGATGAACACACACCAAGTCGATAACACGAAGACCTTTAAGTATGTTTGTGCACGGGAGAAGGTAGGCCAATTCAAAAAGCGATGAGGTATCAGCGAGTCCGATTAGACTGAAGAAGCGGATGGGACCGTTGATGCAAAGGCAAGCAGGAGTGGTGAAGCGGAATGGTAAGGAGAAAGGGAATACCTTGGTACAAGCATGTGACATACTTGGATTTTACATGGTTTTAGAGAGTGGTTATGTATGAATTTGATCATATTTTGTCTATTATTGGACATGTTTATATCTACTTCTCTATTATGTTGGTATGTTGACCATTTTGTTAAGAATGTGTAGAAAAAGGTACAAAATATGTGGATGTGCAGCAGCATTGCTTTGAGACAATATTTACTAGAGATTTTGAAGTCCAATCATCCCATAATGCATATCATTCTCTTCGTCTTTGAAAGAGCTTCGTGTGGGTATCTTTCACGCTTCAATCGGAGTTCGGTAGAAAAAGTTATGGCCGTTACAAGAGCACTGCGCTATCAAGAAGCTTACACCGGGTGAATTATTACACTGTAAATTCACCTGACCGGGTCCTGTAATTCTGTGCGAAAATGGCCAGAAAGGGGTCGAAAATGACCACCCGGCCGGGTGAATTTTGCTCTTTATAATTCCACCAGGCCGGGTATGCTATTTTGGCGTATTCTTTTGCCAAAAACGCGATTTTTGATGGGAGATTAAAGGGAAAATGCCTAGGGTTAAAGAGGATTCAACACTTACCGCCTCCAACCCTCACACACCCCCAAGAACACCTTTGAGAGAGGGAATTGAAGATTAAAGACTTCCAATCGGAGTATCTTAATCTTTTCTCCATGTATTTCTTAGAATCTTTTGTTTTGAACATGGTTTTTATGAAGAACATGAGTAGCTAAACCCTATTTTGTAGAATTCTTGGTGATGGTACATTGATTTCATAGTTTTTATCCAATTAATTTTGTTCTTACCTTGCTCTTGTAGTTATTTGATTATTCTTGGGCTTATTCCTTTCAATTGCTTGATCACCACTTGGTTGTGTAGGATTAATTAGATTAATCGGGAGATGAAATAATTAATCTGGAAATAAGAATAATTCACACCTTAATGCAATAAAACTCGGGAGAGTTGAGGTTTTGAGTGAGGTCTTTGACCTAATCGAGCTTTTGGGAGTTGGGGGTTTTAGGATTAGAAGGGGACTTCAATCTTAGCACCTAATCTACAGGTTTCTCACCTCGGGAGGGGGTTTAATCTATAATTGTGGTTGACTTAGTAACTCTAGAGACATCAAAAGGTAAGGCAATTTGATTGGATAAGAGCTTGGAATTGTGCATCGGATTCTTGAGTTCTACAATTTTCTCTATATTATCTTTTCACTCCGTGTTTACTTGCTTTTATTTATTTATTCATTATATATTTTTTGTAGTGTTAGAACAAAACCAAACATTTCCCGAGTCTCTAGATAGTAGTCAATATTTGTTCGTGGTAGTTAAGTTGATACAAATTAGTCTCTGTGGGATATGATACTCTTGCTTGCTAATTGCTACACCAGCCCCGTACACTTGCGGATATCACTTGTGTTAAAATAAGTTGAGTCAAGTTTTTGGCGCCGTTGCCGGGGACTATTTTGTGTCGTTAGAGCTTAATATCGTGATAATAATTGAGATTACTAGTCTAGATTTTATTTGCTTTATTTTCATTTTCATTTTTATTTTTTTTGAGTTCTCTAATCTTGGTGTTTCTTTTCTCAGGTTGTATGCGCACTCGTTCTAAAGGTCCACCTTTAGAACCCATCGATCCCGAGATCGAAGCATCCAACAGGAGGAGGAACGCCCAGAGGAGGTTGAACCAGAGGATCCGCGTATCTTCACCGGGTCATAGGCGTCCACCATCCCCCGTTCAGAGAACTCCAGTACCTATTCCTTCTCCACCTCCGTCACCTTTACAGTACGAGCATAATTCTCCAATCCTAATGGAGAACAATGAGAACAACAATGAGGATCCAGTTATTCGTCAACTCCGAGATCAGATGGCCAACATGCAGAGGCAGTTGGATGAGCGGAACGCGAGACCACCAGTTCAGCCCGTGCAGAATCTGTATGCATATAGACGAGTTGCTAATCCACCAATCAATAATGCCGGGATTGCGGCCAACAGCTTTGAGTTAAAGCCGGGATTGATAAACAGGGCAGAAGCACATGCATTTGGTGGAACAGGTTCGGAAGATGCCAACAAGCATTTGACCAAGTTCATACAAATCAGCAACATGGTGAAGGCTAATGGGGTCTCCGATGATCAAAGCCTACATGGTGGCGTCCGCATCGGATGTTGACAAGATGGACATGATGTCCAAGCAGCTGGATTTCTTGACTAGTAAGTTTGGCTATATGGAAACAGAGCCAACCGGGCTCGAAAGTGAAGCGTGAATTACGTGCATCAAGGCGGCAACAATCAGAATTTCAACAACAACTACCGCCACAATCAAGGGGGTGGTAACTTCAACAACTTTGGGAATAGAGCACATCCCAACTTGTCTTATGGGAATCCTAACAATGCCCTACAGCCACCTCCGGGGTTTCAAGTGTCGAATGGACAAGTCGTTGAGCCGAAGAAGAATGAGATTGGAGATGTCTTGATAACGTTTATGAAGCAGACGGGGGAAATTATGGCCAATTCAATTCTGATAAGAGACTGAAGCAGGTAGAGACAGATGTGCAGAGCTTGAGTATTCACATGAAGAGCATCGATACTCAGATGAGCCAGATTTCACAGGCTGTGGGTATTCAACATCAACCGGGCCAGTTTCCCTCACATACCATTGTCAATCCCAAAGATTGCAAGGATTGCAAAGCCATCTGTGCGACCATTCAACCCGATGAAGTGGAAAAAGAGGTGGATGAAGAGACTGCAGAGGATAATGTTGTTGAGAAAGAGAAGAAACAACCTGAACCACTTCGATTGGAGCCATATACTCCTAAGATACCGTTCCCTAGCCGAATCAAGAAGAAGGTTGTGGATGAGAAATTTGAGAAATTGTTGGACATCTTTAGGAAGGTGAATGTGAATATCCCACTAGTAGAGGCTCTGCAACAAATGCCTATGTATGCAAGGTTCCTAAAAGACGTGATCTCCAAGAAGAAAAAGTGGGTAGACTACGAAACAGTGAGCATGTCGGAGAATTGTAGTGCCATAATCCAGAAGAAATTGCCGGCAAAGCTTAAGGACCCTGGAAGTTTCAACATATCATGTGTCATTGGTGACGACAAACACACGAAGGCACTTTGTGATTTGGGGGCGAGCATCAACTTGATGCCCCTATCCTTCTTTAGGAAGATGAAAATTGGCACTCTCAAGCCGACTAGAATCACGCTCCAAATGGCTGATAGATCCGTCACCTATCCTGAAGGGATCATAGAAGATGTGTTAGTGCGGCTAAATGACTTTATATTTCCCGTTGATTTTGTCGTGCTTGACATGGAAGAAGATAGGAATGTGCCGCTTATCCTTGGTCGGCCATTCTTAGCGACGGGGAAAGCATTGATTGATGTTTCAAGGGGAGAGCTTACCCTCCGCATTGGCACCAAACACCATATCTTGTCCATCTACAATGCCATGGGGAGTCCTAAGGTGGAAGAGCTTACTATGAAGAAAGAGTGCAAAGTTGTGCACGTTGTACAGGTTAAGAAGGATCAAATGGTAAAGCCCAAGGTCGAGAATATTTCCTTACCACAGTGTCTATTTGGCCCATGTGGTGGATCAATTCATTGCAAAGGAAGACAAAGAGAGCCCAAGAAGGCGAAGGAAAAGGAAGCAGGAATATCGATCACACCGAAAGTAGAGCTCAAATCGAATGATAACATGGTGAAGAAGACTTGGTGGAAGAAGAGGTTGTTGGCAAGAATGTACCTGGTTGAACACGAAGAAGAAGCCAACAATCCCATTGATATGGGAGTGAAATGATGAAAGCTGTATGAAGACGCCGAGCCAACGACGATAACCAAAGGCACTATAGGGGAGGTAACCCCTAGTAGGTAACTTTTAGATTATTTTTGCTTTAGTTTGCCTATCATATAAGTCTCCCTTCTCCACCAACTCTTCAAACTTATTCTTTGCATAGCCTTGAATAAGTTTGGGGGGTGATATGGTGGATAGTGAGCATTATGAGGTATTTTACTACTTTATGTTTGTTTCAAATTGATTAGTTGTCTTTTGTTGCTTTTATTTATGTTTTAGGGTAGATTTGTTTTGCTTTAGACCTCTGTGAGTTGTTTTGTTTTTGGTTGTTGTGGAATTGAATTTGAACTTGTTTGAATTTTGATTTACTTGGGGTAAAGACTAGTTGTTAATGATAAAAACTTCATCCATCTTTTAAGCTATCATGGTTTTTGACTTAAGAGTTTGAGTAATAGGTGCATAAGTAACGAATTGCTTGTTTGCCTTGATTCATGCTATTACCCGAGTGAGATTTGAGCCAAAACTTCTTTTTTTGTGTGATTTTATCATATGCTTGTTGTTGTTTCTAGAACTTGCTCCTAATCATATGAAATCTACATAGTGAATGTGAATTTAGGAGATGACGTTAGGCATTCTTTGTTCTCCCCTTCACAAGTGTATATATTTTTGTCTTAATCCCTAGTTAGCCCTTCTAGCCTAAAAAGTGTCACGATGTCAAATAATTGTTAAGTCACCGTCAAGAGTGATAAACCTACAAACTTGGAAGCACATATGGGGCGTTGTAAAAAAATAATAATGGAGGTATAAGCTAGACGAAGTCTAGAGGAACAAGAAAAAAAAAACAATAAATTTGTGGAGGTATAAGCTAGACAAAGTCTAGAAGAGTTATTGGTTGGGTTTCTAAATAAGTGGGGACCAGATGGGAGGAAGAAGTTCGACAAAGTCTTACTTATCTGAAATTTGTTATGGAAAATGGTCTTTTGTTGGGATTTGTAATATGCGAATACTTGGGCTTCTCTTACTTTTCAGCCACTTTAGCCAAAATGTTCCCTACCGTCCAAAAAGCCACATTACAACCTTAATAAAGTCATTTATGATTTTAGATTCACATTCACATTCTAGTAGAGGAGATGTTTGATTTGGAACAAGCCTATGGTAAACACTACTTGTATTTTGATTTGAGAGTATTATTTCTATACATACACTTTTGAGAGTGAGATACACACACACATATCTTGAGAGAAGCATGAATCCAAGGTGATATACAAGTTAGTAGTAAAAGTGCACTCGACGGCTTGACTTAATATAATTTGTATTTTGATATGCTCTTTTATTCCATACTCTTTGAAACAATGATGATGTCTAAACCCCTTTAAATCCAAGTCTTCTTTTAGTTCTTTTTCTTCATTGCTCGAGGACTATCAATTATTTAAGTTTGGGGGAGTTGACATACTTGGATTTTACATGGTTTTAGAGAGTGGTTATGTATGAATTTGATCATATTTTGTCTATTATTGGACAAAATATTATTCTCTCTCTTAATTTACCATTTCTCCTCTTTAACTATTTTTTTTTTTATCATTTTTACAAAAAGATGGCAAAAAAGTCAATGGGACTGCTAAAGCGGGACGGAGGGAGTATAAGAATATCTTCGATATGCACTATGGGTAATATGGATTATGGAATTTCAATTTAATCTTAAATTTTATTTTTGTAATTGTTGTATCCTATGTAATATATGTAATATGTTTGTTACCTATTGATCCTAAACAATATGTTTTGATCCAAAGTTAACTACTACTTCCGTCTCAAAGAAATAGGTCATTTGGGTTCGATACGAGTTTTAGTGCATAATTGGTAAAGTAAGAGAGAAGGAGAAAAAGAAGTTGAAAATGTGTAGTGTGTGGTCCATAAATAAAAAAAGTACTCCCTCTGTCCCGCTTAAGATGACACGTTTTCCTTTTTAGTTTGTCCCAACTAAGATGACACATTTCCTTTTTTGGAAACTTTATCTCTTCAATTAATACACCCAACAACTTTTTCTACTCCTATTAAAATATTTATCTTTCTTTCTCTCTCTATTTTCATATTTGCACCTATTTTTTTTCTCTTCAATTAAACACTTTAACCAATAACTCCTAAAATCTCGTGCCGGCCAAAGAATGTGTCATCTTAGCCGGGACGGAGGGAGTAAAAATTAAGGAGAAAAAGGTTATGAATATAGACTATTTATATGTGACGGGTGAAAAGAAAAATATGACATAATTCTATAGGACGAAGGGAGTATTTTGTTAAAAACTTTACGGTCAAACTTATTTTGACCAAATTTGAGACTTAATATTGAACTAAAATAACCCAATTAACCAAATTAATATTAATTTGATTAACCTAATGATAATTAATTAGGTTAATCGTATTAATCTGATTCAAAATTAACTTATTCAATTGGCCAAACCAAGTTTTTGACGAAATTGGTAATTTTTAGACTAAAACATATTGTTTGAAACTAAAATGTAACACACTTAATGTATACTACTAAAAGTTTTTTAGGACATATATAAGGGACCAATTTTGGTCTAGTCTTGAAGAAATATTTTTGAGAAATACTCTCTCCGTTCCTTCATAGTTGAGTCATTTTTCCATTTCAGGAAGTTCCCTCATAGTTGAGTCATATCCATTTATAGTAATTTTTTCCTCTCTCTTACTTTACTCTCTCTTACTTTATTCTCTCTACTTTATTCACTTTTTACTTTATTTTCTCTACCTTTTTTTCTTTCTTATTTTTTTATCTATTTATTTAACACACTCAACATTCATTTCTTAAACTCCGTGCCGAAAAGTTCCGCCTCAACTATGAGGGAACGGAGGGAGTAGTTCAGAATTGTATTATTGAAATCTTTTTAATCTATATTAATTCTTGAATGAGTACAGTGATAATAATCTGTGATCATTTCCGAACCTCCACCTCCACCACCATTTAAATAAAATGGATGCATTTCTGATAAAGCATGACTCATTATTGTCTAACATCAATTTATGAACTTATGGATATATGGGTGTGTTGACGCATAAGCAAAGGGAATGTATCGTGTGATTACATACATGAATCCAGAAACATTTGCGCCAAAAACAATGCATTAATAGATATAACTATTATCAGAGGGGTGTGATCAATTGTTAACTTTCTTAAGTTGCTAATTTGCTAACTCAACAATGCAGTGTATTAAAAATGTCAACACGATGACATTATAATGTCAACACATAATTTTGTTGAACTTCAATATAATATGTTGATATTATGTGTTGACATTTTGATGTCACTGTGTTGACATTTTTAATACATTGTATTGATAAGTTAGCAGAGTTAGCAATTTAAATAGTTAGCAATATAACACACCCCTATTATCAGATATGGAAAATAGAGAGAGGTTGGGATGGTCCGACTCCAATGATTCCCACAGTTCTGGGTTGACCCTTATCTTAAATCGTCGAGGCACAGCCAAATCCACAAGCACAGGAAGTTTGTTCATCAATCTTGGGCACTTTTTTATGAATATAGCTTCAATTGAGTTGCAAATGATGGTTGTTCCCTTGCATAGGCTCTTCAGTCTTGGAAGCTCTTCCAACTTCAACTGTTTTAATTTGGGCAGGGTGAGGCATCCTCTTCCTTCATCATCGATTACATCTTCTAATCCTCCACACTCACTCACAGAAATAGTTATAAGGTTAGGAACTCCTGATAGTGATATCCCCACCTTCCTCAGTCTTGGAAGATCATATAACCATACTTCTTTTAATTTGGGGAGTGTGAGGAAATATCGATCTTCATCTTTGAATATCTCTTCTATTTCTTCACAATTGCTGATATGAATAACTCCAAGGTTGGGAGCTCTTGATAGTATCCCCACCTTCCTTAGTCTTGGCAGCCCATGTAACCTTAAGGTTTTTAATTTAGCGAGGGCGAGGGAACTTCTTCCTTCGTCTTCGAATATCTCTTCTACTTCATCACACTCGATGATATCAATAACTTCAAGGTTGGCAGCTCTTGATAGTATCCCCACCTTCCTCAGTTTTGGCAGCCCTGTACTTGTTTTAATTTAGGGAGGGTGAGGGAACCGGTTCCTTCATCCTCGAATATCTCTTCTATTTCTTCACACTCGCTTATATCAATAAGTTCGAGGTTGGGAGCTCCTGGTAGTGGTATCCTCATCTTGTTACACTTATCAATTCTTAACCGTATCAGAGAAGAAAACACAGGCCATGCAAGTGCAGCTGATGCTCCTATTTCCCCCTCTTCGACCAACCCCTTCATATCATCCAACCCAACCAATTCAATTTCTG
The DNA here is from genome assembly GCF_029641045.1 of Salvia hispanica. Taxonomy (NCBI): domain Eukaryota; kingdom Viridiplantae; phylum Streptophyta; class Magnoliopsida; order Lamiales; family Lamiaceae; genus Salvia; species Salvia hispanica. The sequence continues at coordinate 1,559,508 of NC_142697.1, forward strand.
TAAGAGTAGCCATTTGACATTTCTTCAAAATGTATTCTATGTCTCCACACCATTTAATTTTCAATCTCTCCAATCCATCCACAAAGCATATGGTCGGACCCTCACATTCAATAATTGTTAGTTGCTCAATTCCCTCTGCTAATATTCTCTCATCTTCAAGGTTGCATTCGGACAGGAACAACTGTTTATTATAACATGCTCCTCCTGTTATTTCGAATGTATCTTCATGATACGATCCCACTAATATTATGTAGCAAGTGTCATGCACCCGATTTCTCCAACTTGTAATTAAAGAATTAAAATCATTCACATTGTCCACTCTTCCACTAAACTCCTCTAGCAGTTTCAGATTCTCAATTTCTTCAATTACTACTTGTACACAAAATGGTAATTCTAAATGCTGAAGATTCCCAAGTTTATGGAACAAACCTCTTGGAAGTATCTTCAAGTTAGACGATTCCAACGCGAGGAATTTGAGATTGAATAATTCTCCAACTCCTTGAGGTACTTCCATGATGGCTGTGAGCGAGAGGTTTAACTCCCTGATTTCTTTCATCTCTCCCAAGTATGGCACATTTTTCAGCTTATAACACGACTCAAGGAGCAATGCCTTGAGGCTCTTCATGGCACAGACTGAGTTTGGCAGCATTGTTATGACAGTCCAGCTCAAATCAAGAGTACATAGTCCTTGCATTTTAGAAAAGAATGAATCTGGGATAAACTCCAGCCGATGATTATTGCATAAAAGCAATGTAGAGAGCTTAGGACAATCGGGAGACATTCCTTCTTCAATTCTCCTTATGCCATTTTCCATTATGGACACCTTCTCCAGATCTTTTGCCCATTCTGCTTCTTTTGGAATTTCCGTCAAAGACAAATCACCTGCTCTTACCATATATTTCCCCTCACATATCTTCAATGCCATACTTCTGACAAGATCATGCATCTTCACGCATTCCGTAGGACCAAAGTCATCGGGAACAACTTGTTCCAATAAGCACACATTCACTAATTTATCCAATATGGAATGTCCTTGCTCAACTTCTGCTCTCCTTGTCTTTCTTTCATCCACCAACCCTTCTGAAATGAACTCCCTAACCAAAGCCTCTCGCTCTATTTCTTTATCTTCAGGATATAACGCGCAATGCAGGAAACAATGTTGCAATGTATTGAACTCATTACTCTGACTATGATGATTACTCTTCAACCGATCAAAACTATATTTCAATACTTTATAAACATCACCATCTCCCATGCCATCATTCCCCGAGACACATTCTTTTAGTTCAACATAAGCATTTCTCCATGTATGAATGGCTCTCTCTCCCCTCATGCTTGCAGCCACTGTAACAATTGCTAGGGGCAGACCACCACACAATTTTGCCACATATCCGCAATCTCTTCTGCCGAAGAATCAAGTTCTATCTCATTTCTTAGTGTTTCATTAAACAATTTCCATGCCTCATGATGATGTAGAGTTTGCACTGGAATCAATTTTTGGCAACAAATTTGACGACACACTTCTAAGGAGCGAGTGGTTATAATCAGCCTGCAACACTCGACAGAAACGGGACATCCAACCTTTAAAAGATCAATATTTTCCCACACATCATCTAATATCAGCACTGAATTCTTCATCTGAGACAAAGTTGTATTAAGTCTCGCCGCCCTTATGTCTTCATTATTCTCACCTACAAACTCCAGACCTATGAAACGAGCTATTTTATCTTGTAAAGTCGTAACACTAAATTCTTGAGAGACTGTAACCCAAATCACACGTCCCTGAGAGTGTTGGAGGAGTTGATTGTGAATGTGCTTTGCCAGTGTCATTTTGCCCACACCACCCATGCCATAAACACCAATGCTCGACACTTGCCCACTCTCCAAAAGTGTCAAAATCATTTCCAAATTTTCATCAAAAGCTTCACCAACCATCCCATTTGTTAACAACTTATCTCCCCTACTTCCACAAACATCAAGGACAAGTTCACCAAAATTCCGACTTTGCTCAACAAGCATGTCAACCTCGCCATTTAGTTTATCTGGTAACCCTCCATCCATCAATCTCATAATAAATCCTTCAGATTCCGGTTGAGTCCCCAACTCAACAACTTGATTTTCAATGGACCTCACTTCTTCCAACCATTCCTCAACTTCACGCTTCCTTTTCTTTCGACCAGAAAGCTCTGAGTTCTTGATTTCCTCCTCAACATCAGATGCCTTAGCACCTAATGACTTCAACTTTTTCTGCAGAGCTTTTAGATTGAGCTCAAAGTCCTTTATACTTTTCACATTGTTGTGTGCATGATCCGCCATTTGTTCAACCAACTTTGACAAAATTGACTCCCATATCTTAGTCAAAATTGGCTCAAAAATCCGGCTTAACATTTTCACCACTTTGCTCTTGCCAGAAAAAAACATAAACCAAAAACGAGAATTATTTGATGAGAAAAATAGCTACTGCAGTATAATCTAACTTTTCTAGTGATCATCTATACAGTCCGAGAATGAATTTGCAAGTAATGATTATTGAACAAAGTAGAAATACAATATATGTTGAATATGTGAACATAATGCTAAGCGCTAGCAACCTACAAGCAAGATGTTAGAGTTGACTTTAATACAGATGATCATTTAAAATTTTGCTTCATTTTTACATGTACAACAAATTAAAACTTTCATATTAGCAAGATCTTGTAAAATTCTTAACAACAAAAAAAAGCAGAGATGTAAATTAGTACGAGAATTGTTACCTGAGAGAAGTTAAACGATGAGCTGAGATTGAATATAATTGTAGATCTAGAAAGAGAGAATCATAAGATGTGTAAATATGATCGTGGAGATAGGAAGAAGCGAGAGAGAGACTTATCAGCCAAGAAGTTGACTTGACCTAGTAATGTTAGATTAAACCTATTCTATTCTAATTATTTTTAGTAGTATAAAATTATTTATCATAGGACAAACAATAGGTCATTATGGAAGTCTTGAATAATATAATTGAGAAAATTAGCCAAAAAAAATAGTTCAGAATTGTATTATTGATTTTCTTAAATACTAAAAACATCTTGTCCTTAGTAATATGAGTTGCTATCATTATTTGGGGTGCATTTGATTTTCTTTTAACCTACACTATGTGTACTAGTAATAACAAAAATTAAAAGCGATTTAATGAAGAAACTGGATAACTTCAAGGGCGCAAATCAAACAAGGGAGAAGATCCAATCATCTAAAATGCTCTAGTTGAATTAGTTATTTTCACATTGAAGATAAACTGAAGGGCCCTCTGGTTATTTAATTTAGTCTAATTCTAAAGATTAAATTTTGATTTCATATTTATTACTCCCTCCGTATAAAAAGAAGTGGCACGAGAGAGTGCGAAGTTGTTTTCTTTTCATCCGCAAAAAAAATTGATTATTAATTTTATTTTTCACTTTTTTGTGCTAGCAGTTGGGGAATGGGCGATGGTCAAATGACAACTTTTAGCAAAAAAATTTCAGTTCCATTTACATTTTATCTTCCAATTTCTCCCTCAACTGTTCATTTTTTTCTCAAAATTCCAGCACGGCCAACACTCCTCATTAGGCGAATAATATGTCTTTTCGAAGAATATCCTCATCATCTCCGACCAATAAAAAGTAGCATCTTTTTTTCATAAAATGGTCTAGAGGTATAACAGGATACACCATCTTTCTCAAAAAGTTTAAGGATATTATTTGTGTACATGTATATGTTGGTTTACTTTAACATTTTGAGAATACATTATGAGTCATACCAAATGCATATACCTACTAGCAAAGCTTATATATGCTTCATTGCTTCGAAACCATTTCCATTAGGTGAGGAGCGACTCAACTCAACTCAAGTACAAAGGATATGTTGATATAAGTGATGAACACACACCAAGAAGACCTTTAAGTATGTTCGTGCATGGGAGAATGTAGGCAGGGGCGGAGGCACGATGGGGCCGGGGGCCCTTGGGCCCTCACCCATTTGATTATTACCTATATATTTTATATTTTATATGTAAGTAGAAATGTAAATATGAAATGCTAGCCTAGTTGGGTAGATTTCTATTCTTCTATCAGTGAGGTAGTGGTTTCGAAACCCTCCTGGGATTTTTGTATTTTGGACTCTACTTCTTATATTTTGTAGTAGTCATCTTTTGGATATTTTGGACTCTATTTCTTCTATTTTGTATTCATCATTTTGGACTCTATTTCTTCTATTTTGTATTCATTTATGTTTATTAGGTTTATATGCTAGTAATTTTGTATAAATAAGTATTTACTTATCATAATAAATACTATGTAGTACTATAATATTAATAAATTTCATTTTAAAATTTATACACATAATTCATTTGTGACGTTTTTATTTTATGAAATTAGTAACTTTTGTTAGTTTTCTCATATTCATTTATGTTTTATGAATTTTCTCACATTAACTTTGATTGAATTTTTTTCACTAGTAATTTTTTACATAAATCATTTTAATTTATAATCATAAAAGAATGTTTTTTATAATTTAATATTATCAAATAATTATTTGAGTTTATAAATATTATAAAATATAATAATATGATATTAATAAAATCAATTTTAATGTGATTCCCATTATTATAAAAAATCAATAATAGCTGATAATAACTCTTTGATTTGATAAATACTAGGAGTATGAAAATATATCATAAAATATTAGTAAAAATATGTGCCATGCTATAAAATCTATTCACTAATTAATTTTCTCATCGTCTCAATCATGGCTTTTTATATTGCTCACGTTCGAGTTGTTTCCGCATTGTTAGCTCTGAACACACTCAAAAAATTTTAATGGCAGTTTGGGCCCCCATCGTTAAAATTCTGTCTCTGCCACCGAATGTAGGCCACTTCAAAAAGTGAGTCCGATTAGACTGACGAAGCGGGTGGGACCGTCGATGCAAAGGCAAGCAGGAGAAAGGCGGTGAAGCAGAATGGTAAGGAGAAAGGGAATACCTTGGTACAAGCATGTAATTATTCTAACTGTATTGGAATTTCGTGTTATAAAATTATTTGCATATAAATGATAAATAAGAAAGATTAAAGAAAATATTAGTTATGACTCATGATAAATGAGTAGTGATAAAGAAAAACAAGATAAGAATATGTTATACATGAATGTTGGATTTGACAATTTCCTTCCAGAATAATAGTCCCTCCGTCCCGGCTAAGATGACCATTCTTTATCCGGAACGAAATTTTAGGAGTTATTGGTTAATGTATTTAATTAGAGAGAGAAAAGGTGGGTAGAAGTACTAAAATAGAGAGAGAAAGAAAGGTGAATATTTTAATAGTGGTGGGAAAAAGTAGTTGGGTGTATTAATTGGAGAGAGAAAATTTCCAAAAAAGGAAATGTGTTGTCATCTTAGTTGGAACAAACTAAAAAGGAAAACGTGTCATCTTAAGTGGGACGAAGGGAGTAATATTTTATCATTCGTAAACCTCATAGGATGCATTTCTTATAAGGGAAAAGATAAATTAACAAAAATTGTGTATACAAAATACCCTTTAATTTAGTTCTATATTTTAGGATATAATTTTATGACTAATTTATCCTTATTTAATGTTCGTTATTTTTAACTCTATTAGTTTAGAAACATATCATTGATTTAGATTATGACTTATTTATGGTAATACTAATTAACACACTACATAATTAAAGTATTATATTTAATCATAAAATAATTACTAGTAGAACTATATAATTTAATATAGTACCATATTTCTTTTTGAAAGAAATTCATATTTGATCATTTTATACATTAGTATCTAGTGTTTTTGTCATTTATATTATTTTTTCATAACTTGTTTGATTTTTTTTAAATTTTTTATTTCAAATTATCATACGATATAAATCATCAATGTTGTGAAAGTAAAATAATTTAATATATGAAAAAAATAAATTAAAATAGTAAAGCATTTCTATATTTGATACGTGGACTACATGAGAAAATATTATAGGCATAATGGTTTAACATTTCTTGCAATATCTTTTTATTTTTGTGTTATTTTCCTTCAAAGCTATTTTTCCTTAGCTTGTTCCCTTTTTCATTATATATCCAAAAGCAGATATATGGATACTATTTATATTAATTTACTTTTAGCTATGAGTATTTTTATATTAAGGTAATATTAATTATTAGTATTTCTTTCTTAATTAACGTGAAGGGTGTTTATAGTAGAAATTAAATACATATACAAGTAGTTGCATTTATTTATAATTTTAAGAATCATTCAATCATGAAATATTTCGATTCAAATTATTTTTTTAACTTATTTTTTAATATTATATCAATTTTAATTTCATTGCATGATTTTTTATATTTTGGATGTAGCGAATAAAATGAAATCGACTTAATGATAATTAATTTGTTGAATGACCGTACTCATAAGTTAAGTACATATTCTTGTTTTTTTATAGTTTACAATTTTTATCGTAGTCATTTTATAATTTACAATTTTTCGATGCGACTAACTAACGTAGCTTTAATGTATTTTTTAAGTAGTACATATTGAATTTATTTATGTTCCATGGTTTTTAAATAATGTTGAGTCATGAGAAAATTGAATTAATATTATCGATTAGATGTGTGATAATAAAAATTAAATATATATACATGTAGTCACTTTTTAGAATTACTCAATAATAAATTAGTTGAATAGGAATGACTATTATTATTTCAATTTAATATTTATTATTATTATTATTATTATTATTATTATTATTATTATTATTATTATTATATAAGTAAACCGATTTAATTATCATTAATTGGTTGGATGACAGTACAATAAATTAAGTAGTATATATATACTGCAGTTATTTTTATAATTTACAATTTAAGAGTCATTCGATTTGAATGATTTTATCATTTTAATTTATTTGTTACTTTTACATATCAATTAGTTGGATGACAATACTAAATCAAACTATATACATGCAGTCATTTTTATAATTTATAATTATTCAAATTATTTAATACTAATATAATTGAATGTGAATGAATATTATCGTTTTAATCAATTTTATAGTACACAAAAAACCGACATAATCACCATTAATTAGTTGGATGGGAGTACTAAGAAATTAAGTATATATTACATATATAGTCATTTTTATAATTTACAATTTTAAAATAGTTGAACAATAAAATAGTTGGATGTAAATGATTATTATTATTTTATAACAAATTTAATTTTGTTTCATGGTTTTTGAGTCAAGATATTAAATATACAAAAAAAATCGATTTAATCATTATAATTAGTTTTATGATAATATTAAGAAATTAGGTAAATATACATGTGGTTGTTTTATAATTTACAACTTTAAAATTTACTAATAGAGTATTAATATAGTTGGATACGAATGACTGTTATTTGTTAATATTTAGGTTTTACTATTTTATATTCATTTCATAATTTCGAGTAAAGATATACAAGACTCAAAGAAATCGATGTGATGATATTTAATTAGTTGGATGAGATACTAATTAATTAAGTATACTTACAAATAGCTATTTTTATAATTTATTTATTTTTTATTACACAATGAAATAGTTTGTTTTGAACAACTATTATTTATTTTTTATTACTGATTAATCAAAATAATAATTTTCAACTAGTTGGACGGTAATGCTAAAAATTAAAATAATAGTAATATTTAATTAGTTGGATGACAATTTAAATGCATTATGTGACTTTTTTTAATGACTACTAACATTTTATATGTCAATTTATTATTAGATTTTATTACATAAGATATTTGAGTGTTGAGAAAATATAAGAAATTTAATATTCTTAAAATGCTTACCCAATTTTTATAAAAATGTATGGTGAAGAATGTGATAAATTTATCTTTTTAGTTTTAATTTAGCTATAATTATGTAGCTTTATGATAGAATGTATTATCTTTCCTAAATGTGCAGTGATTAAACTTAGAAACTTAATCTTCCCTAAATAGTTATAAAAGGGTAAATATGTAATGTTAAATCATTGTGAATGTAAAATATCTAAAATATCCAATTTTGTATATACAATGTAATGGAAAGTGAGTTGAAAAAATTAGTGGATTGTGGGTCCTACTTTTATATATTAGGGGTTAATTCTTTTTTTATTCTAGGATACATTAGCCATTCCATCTTAATACTGGACTTTATTTAGCTTCCCAGTTTGGGAAAAATGCATGAGGATCATGCGTCTTCCGTTAATGAAACGTATGAGGATCATGCGTTTTACTGAAAAACGCATAAGGATTATGCGTTTTTGAATTTTTAAATATTTTTATTGAAAGACGCATGACCCTCATGCGTCTTTCCCTAACATGCATAACGGACATGCGTCTTTATTTTGAACATAAATCACGAGAGACAGAGGCAGAATACCATTCTGCGAGAAAGATGAGAGAAAAAAAAAGAGGCAGCACGATTTTGAGCCAATTTCCGCGATTTCTTCCATTTTGCCGGCGATTTCTTCCATTTTGTCGTTATATTTAGGTAAGTTTATCTCTTACTCTTAATTATTGAATAATATTGTTAGATTAGGTTGGTTTTCCCTGATTTATTAAATTAGGGTTTATAGGAAAAAAATTGTCCCTAATTTTTGTATTTGTTATATTTTCTTATGTAGAAATCATGCAAATATTTATGAGTTTGTACTGGGGTGGTAAAATAGTTCAACTTCCACACTTGGGTATTTGTTATGATCCACCTTGGGCGAGAGGCTCCATTATTGTAACAGCCCGCCCTCGTAGGGTACAATAAATGCGGCGGCTGCTACCCAAAACCGACTCTAAAGAAGTAAACATAGGCTAGGGTTTCATTTAAAGAGTATTGACCAAAAGAATTGAAGGAGATATCAGAGTATTAAATGCATCAACTTAACCTAGAAGATTAAAGGAAGAAAAATATCATAAATGGCGATCAAAATATCTTAAGAGCACGGCTCATTATCCAAGACAAATCACAAGAAAAGACTAAGGCTTCAAACCGAAGGCAAGATGCAAATATTCCAAAAAGAAATTCCAAAGAGTATAAAAAATTCAGCGGAAAACGACCAAGAGAAAAGCATAGCTATGTATGGTGACACAACTACACTTAGAGTTCGACACATCTATGTTAATTAATTAAGCTGCTCAACACCCGCCACCGCTCGTCATCATTCAACCTGCACATAAGGAAAACACATGCAGGGCTGAGTATTTTGAAATACTCAGTGAGCTCGTTGCCAAAACATTTTATAAGTTATGCCACCCTTACCAAGTGAACTCGAGTTTTTAAGTAGTTAAGAGAAATATCACGAGTATCACAAAATATATTTTCATAGACTGGCCAGTCAAAATAACCTCCCATTTTCTCATCAAATTAACAATCACAAACATTCCATGGTGCGACGAAAGTGTGGCCACACTTTTCGCCCACGAGACCGGCCGACTAGCAAGGACGACTCTCGATCCCATTGTGTACACAGCCTGGTAGGGCTTGCGGCCCATACTCAGACCCGAATTCGTATAAGCATATCCAACAATCGCATTTAAACAAACATAGGCATGGCATAACAGTTAAACCACCCTTATAACACCAAACAACATTTTGATAAAATAAAAGAGAGTTTTAGAGTAAAGCCCACCTCGATTGCTTAGTTTTCAAGTAGTTTCGCTTTTCTGTTATCCGGCTTCGCAACCAAAGTTTCACCTTATAATCACATAGGCACATATCACAAATTAGGTTCAATACTACTCTTACTCATGCATGTCTCATTACTTTTCCCTCTTCCCAACGATTTATCTTATCATTACTAATTAATCAAGATCATGTTTATCACACACGAAGACTTAACCATCATACACACACCGCACAACGCCACAACACACACACACACGGCACACACACACTCACGCCACACATACACACGACACACACACACATATACAAGTTCCCATACCCTTTTTATCCCTCTTTCACTCAACCAAGATGCATGAGGGTTCAAGGAGACCGATTAATCGGTTAGAAGAAGAAAAAGAAGATGTAGAAGGAGAACAAGCATAACTCTTAAACAAAAATACCTCTTCGAGGAAAACGATCGGTAGAAAACAAGTATTAGCCTTGATTCTTCAAAGTTCTTGGATTAAACTTCAATTCTTCTCCAAAACATAGCAAAATATTGGAGAGTAGAAGAAGAAAATTTGAGAGAGTGTGTGGGAGGTGGGGGCCGAAAATATGGGGGCTAGGGTTGGGGTTTTGGTTCTTATTTATAGAGTTCAACAAGATCTTTAGGTAATTAGAATAGAATATTTGGTAAGATCTCATTCTCCGCAATTAAATAAATAAATAAATAAATAAATATTGTGAAGTAGGGAAGAAGAATTAACAAAAATAGATTAGGGTACTAGGCATGAGATTTTCAAAAATATGGCCTTCCAAAAGCCAAGATTTTGTTTTGGTATTTTTCCATATAGAATAAAATATCATGGAGAAAAATAAAAATAAGGAAAATCCTCCATGAAGCAAGACAAGGGGCGATTTCTATGCCTTTTAAATAAGGCATGGATTTTTGAATATTGACTAAAATAAAGTAAGGCAAGATCTCTTGAAGTATGGAAAGATTTGGTAGAATATTTAAATTCTAGGTATGGAAGGAAATCAAGTAAGGAATCAATTAAATAAGCAAAATAATATTTCCTTTCCACATAGTGATTTTGGAAAATCACTATTAGACAAGGGGCTCGGTTTTTCCATCTTCGAAATAAGGAAATAATTTGCTCTTGGAATTTAATTTGGATAAATATCCCAAGGAATAAATAAATTCCGGAAAAATAGAAATTCTTTCTCCAAGGGGTCTAGGGTTCGAAAATTACAAGAATTAGGGTGACAAGTATTTATGGAAATTTTCTCTAATATTCTCACCCACCCTTAAATAATTAATTTACCACATAATCTCACAAATAAATAAATCACATGCCACATCATTAAATCAAATAGTTTGACTTCTCAAACTTTCAACACAAACCCTAACTCAAATCGACCATATCAACTCATAAAATAAAAGCATTCTCGATTCCACGTCATCACTAATTAATTCTAGGGCTCAAAAATTAGGGTTCTAAATTCCGGGATGTTACAATTATATTGAATTCGTGCATTTCGTATTCTGAATTAGTTGCAATGATATGTGGTGCAATGAGAATAGATATGAATCAACACGTCATTCAAATATCATGGAGTCATTGTCTAGTCTTTGCATCCAGTATGAGTTATATATGTACTGAGATTTACACTGATCAAAGTGTGGAGTTTATGTTCAACGAGGCTCAAAATTCTACTCGTTGTATTGAATTGTTTGTTGAGTATTCACATGTGAGAAGTTCAGAAATCACACCAGCTGTTGATTATGGCGTTGTTGATTGTGGTATTGGATGATCGGCGAGGGTTGAACATGTGACCTCTGATCGTGATATGAGTATTGCAGATGCTGTTAATGTTGGTGTTGGAATGAATAACGACTTAGATGTTGCAGATACCCTTGATGATAATACTCGCACTGTACGAGATAATGATGAACCATTGTCGCCAGCAACATCTGAGGCAGATGCCAGTCTAAGTGACGATTCTCCTGGTGATGCTTCTGATGATGAGACCTTAGTATGTAAATCCGTTGTGCAAGGTGAACAACCACTTCCAAAATATGTTCCCAAGGGGATGAAATTCTTTCGCACATTACCAAGTGGTCCTTCTGAGGTACCTGATGAAGTTGGTAATGAACACAACAACATGTACTGGGATGAGAGACATCCATATCGGATTGCTATGCGAACAAAATTTGACTCCAAGCTGTATGTGAAGACGGCTATGACTATGTGGAGTGTGTGGCATCAAAGGCAGTTTAAGGTCGTTGAGAGCAAGTTAAGAAGGTGGCATGCCGTATGCAAATTTCCAGCTGGAACGACAGAAGATGGGATAGCTATTATCAGCGAGACCGACGCTGAAAAAGCGAATGAATGTTCGTGGGAAGTTTCTGTTACACAAAGGGCTGATTCACTTGGATTTTACATGGTTTTAGAGGGTATTTTTACTTTTTTTAGATCATATATTGTGTACTTTGAGACATTGTTATAGCTACTTCTCTATTATGTTGGTATTTTGACCATTTTATGAAGAATGTGTAGAAAAATGTACAAAATATGTGGATGTGCAGCTACTCAATGTTCTAGACAGCTTTTCTGGATATTTTGAAGTTCGATTCGCATTTAATTCATACAATTCTCTTCGTCTTAGAAAGAGCCTCGAGTGGATATCTTAAACGTCTCAATCGGAGTTCATTAGAAGAAGTTATAGACGTTTTACCAAGACTGCGCATAGTAGTGACATAGTTGGCGACCCGCCAGGTTCGTTTGCAAACGAACCAAGCGACCCGCCACCAAAACATGAGAAAAACGCCGTAGGCAGCTGGCAACTGATATACTTGGATTTTGCTTGGTTTTAGAGAGTAATCTTGTATGGTTTTGATCACATTTCGTCTATTATCGGATATGATTATGATTACTTCTCTATTATTTTGGTATTTGACCATTTTGTTAAGAATGTGTAGAAAAGGTACAAAATATATGGATGTACAGCAGCCTTGGTTTGAGACAATATTAACTGGAGATTTTGAAGTACAATTAGCCCCTAATGCATATCAGTCTCTTCGTCTTCGAAAGAGCTTTGCGTTGGTATCTTGCACGCCTCAATCGGAGTTCGGTAGAAGAAGTTATGGCCGTTATAAGAACACTACGCATTCCAAAAAATTCCACGCGGCCGGGTGAATTAACCACCCGGCCAGGTATGGTGTTCTGCGCGGAAACAGTCAGAAAGTGGTCCAAAATGTCCACCTGGCCGGGTGAATTTTACTCTTTAGAATTCCACCCGGCCGGTACGCTATTTTAGCGTATTTTTATGCCAAAAATGCGATTTTTGATGGGGGATTAAAAAGGAAGAACGCCTAGGTTTCATAATTCTCCATTCTACCGCCTCCAATACATTCCACACTTTCCCAAGAACAATTTAAAGAGAGATTTGAAGATTGAAGACTACAAATCGAGAGATTGGAGTCTCTAATCCATAGAACCATTCCACAGGAGTATTTATTTGCTTTCTTTGATGTATTTGATTGAATCCATTGTTTTGGTTTTCATGAAGAACATGAGTAGCTAAATTTTATTGTGGAGTTTTGGTGAAGACTACAATGGATGTTTGTGATTAATTCAAGGACTTGTTTTGATTGCTTAGCTCTTGTGATTTCTTTGTTCATTCTTGTGCCTTTTCAATTCAATTTCTTAGCTATCAATTGGGTTTGTTTACCTTTATAGTTGTAATCAAGAGATACCTATCTATGTTTGATAAAAGAGTGAGCATCACTTTGATAATCTACACTCGAGATAGGGGAACTTTAGTAAGGGATTGAGTCTTTTGTTTTATGGAGTTAATCTAAACATATTAGAAGGAGACTTCAATATTAATGGTTAATCAACGGGATGAGTACACTCGCGAGGGGGCTCAACCTAGACTAGCGACTTTCCTAGTAATCCTAGAGACATAAAATGGGTAATCAAAGTTGTTGAATCAATTTCACGACAATTCCATTGTAGTTGGATCCAAAACTCTACTCTCCTCTTTGTGGTATCCTTTCACTTATTTTTATTTCCTCTTGTTACTTTTAATTTCTTTTTCATTGTTATATGCTTATAGTTGTGTTAGAACAAAACCATTTCTCTTTGGATTGTCTAGATAGTAGTCGAAACTTGTTCGTGGTACTTGAGTTGATACAATCTTGTCTCTGTGGGATACGATACTCTTGCTTGCTAATTGCTACACTAGCCTCGTACACTTGTGGGTATTATTTGTGTTAAAATAAGTCGAGTCAAGTTTTTGGCGCCGTTGCCAGGGATAATTTTGTGTCAATATAGCTTAATATCGTGATAATAATAGAGATTACTAATCTAGATTTTATTTGATTTTTTTTTTTGGAGTTCTCTAATCTTTGTGTTTCTTTGGGCAAGTTGTATGCACACGCGTTCTAAAGGTCCACCTTTAGAGCCAATCGATCCTGAGATCGAAGCATCCAATAGGAAGAGGAACGCACATAGGAGATTAAACCAAAGGATTCGGGTGTCTTCACCCGGTCATAGGCGTCTACCTTCTCCTATCCAGAGAACTCCTTCACCCAGTCCATCTCCATTTCCATCTCCCATACAGTACGATCTGCAGTCTCCAATCCTAATGGCGAACGAGGAGTACAAAAATTTTGAAAACAACAATGAGAACAACGAGGAGAATAACAATGAGAACAATAATGTGGAGCATCCCGATCCCATTGTCCATCAACTTCTTCAACAAATGGCCAATATGCAAAAGCGTTTGGATGCGCAGAATGTGAGACCAGCACCCGTGCAGAATTTGTTTGCATACAGACGAGTGGCTAATCCACCGATCAACAATGGGTGAATTGCCGCCAACAGCTTTGAATTGAAGTCGGGGTTGATAAACAGGGCAGAAGCACATGCATTTGGTGGAACAGGTTCAGAAGATGCCAACAAGCACTTGACCAAGTTCATACAGATCAGCAACACGGTGAAGGCTAATGGGGTCTCAGATGATCAGATTCGCTTCAGACTATTCCCATTCTCTTTGAAGGACGATGCTAGGGATTGGTACGATAACATGGATCCTAACTCGGTCGCTACTTGGGATGCGATGGTTGAGCTTTTCTTGTATAAATACTACCCACCTAGCGAGATACTAAAGCGACAAGCAGAAGTCATCTCCTACGCGATACAGCCTCTGGAGAATATTCAAGAGGCATGGAAGAGATTTAAATATCTGATGAAGAGATGCCCCAACCACGGTTTAAGCCCGGGACAACAAGTCATAACTTTCTACAGAGGAGCCACTCCAGAGGCAGTGCGCGAATTGAATATGAGCGCAGGGGGGTCACTCCTTAGGTTGAGAGAAGAAGAGTCTCTAGAAGTGATTGAAAGGGTAGCCGCCAACGATGGGGGATGGAAGAATGAGAGAAGCAAGACCTACAGGGTAGCTTCCACATCGGACATTGACAGGATGGACATGATGTCCAAGCAGCTGGACTTCTTGACAAGCAAGCTAGGCTTTATGGGAACAGAGCCAACTGGGCTCGAATGTGAAGAAGTAAATTATGTGCATCAAGGCGGCAACAACAGGAATTTCAACAACTACCGCCAGAATCAAGGGGGTGGTAACTTCAATAACTTTGGGAACCGTACACATCCCAACTTGTCCTATGGGAATCCTAACAACGCCCTGCAGCCACCACCGGGATTCGAAGTGTCGAATGGTCAAGTCATTAAGACGAAGAAGAATGAGCTTGGAGATGTCTTGATGGCGTTTATGAAGCAAACAGGGGAGTGTATGGCCAACTCCGATAAGAGACGATTCATCTTAGGAGTGGCAGACAGGGGAGTGGTAAACAGGGGAGTGTAGGCCAAATCAACCAATTGTGAACCCCAAAGATTGTAAGGCGATTCATCTTAGGAGTGGCAGAAACTATGAGGGTCCTTCTATGCCAGAGACCGCAGTTGAAAAGGAAGCGGAAGCTAAGGAAGTGCCGGAAGAAGAGAAAGAAGAAGAGGAGATAGAGGCGGACTCACCTAATATGCCATCCGAGGTTCAACCCGAGGCAATTGTTCTACCCAAGCCAAAGGAAGTTAAAATTCCTTTCCCTCAAGTGGTGCAAAAAAAAGAAGTTAGATGAAAAGTTTGCGAAATTTCTTGAGATCTTCAAGAGGGTGCACCTCAACATACCTCTCATTGAGGCTCTCCAACAAATGCCCGGCTACCTCAAGTTCTTGAAAGAGATTATGTCCAAGAAGAAGAAGTTGGTTGATTATGAAACTGTGAGCTTGACCGAGAATTGCAATGCAATCATCCAACAAAAGATGCCGGCAAAGATCAAGGATCCGAGGAGCTTCAACTTCTCTTGTGTGACCGGGAATGATAGGCAAACTAAGGCCTTGTGTGATTTGGGCAAACATAAATCTCATGCCCCTAAGCTTCTTCCGGAAGTTGAAATTTGGTGTCTTGAAGCCGACTACCATCACCCTTCAAATAGCGGATAAATCCGTCAAGTTCCCCAATGGAGTCCTCGAGAATGTCTTAGTGAGGGTGAATGATTTTATCTTCCCCATGGACTTTGTTGTTTTCTACATAAAGGAGAATTCAAATGTTCCTCTCATCCTTGGAAGACCATTCCTTGCAACCGGGAAAGCTTTAATTGATGTCACTAAGGGAGAACTCACCCTTAGGCATGGACATAAGACGGGCATCCTCTCTATGTTGGACAAGATGAAACGCCATGAGATAAAGGAATCAAAGATGGTGGAGGTAGAAGAATGCAAGGTGATGAATGTTGCATATGAGAAAGCTAAGGAGGATGACGATGCAAAACCCAATTGGTGGAAGAAGCGGTTATACAAGCTCTATTTGGCCGCTAAAAAATAAATGACTCACTTTATTCAAAAAAGAAATACAAGTAGCTTATGGTGGAACTGATGGAGTATGTAAATTTATTTATATACGTATCAATTTTAAAATTTGTCCTTAAACTATTAAATTGTTGATTTATTTTGATTTTGCAATCATTTAACATTTTGGTAATAACATAGTTTAATAGTATAAACTATACGAGAAATGATATGCAACACTCCTTAGAGCATCCACAATAGCGGACGGACGGACGGATGAGCGATCGGCTAGCGGCTCTTCCGTCGCCTTCGTCCACTATTGGAGTCGGCTAGCAGGTGACGGACGAACGGGTAGGAAGAGCGGTCGTCCGCGGTGAGCTAGTGTTAGCTGATCGCTCGTCCGCTATTGTGGCGACGCGATCAGTGAGCGATAGGCGAATGCATTTTTCCAATTTTTGTTTTCAAAACTCTATATATACAACTCGTTGCACTTAATTTCATTTGCACCACTTGTATTAAATACACAAATTATATATTGAATTTTTATTAATATAATAATTGATAAATAAATTTAAAACTTCAAATTCACTAAAAATATATTTAAATATCTAAAACATGCATTAAAATTTCACGAAATATCTCAAATATTAGTATTTTATCATGTTTATGATTGAGTTTGAATATATATTTCAAATTTATCATAATTATATATTTTACATTTTATGAATATAGCTAATTTTCATCATTATTTATTGGATTCATCGCATGTTAATCCTATCGGTAGTAACCCGATTAGCCCGTTGGTCTAGCCCGAAACCTGAGTTATTGGGGTTAGGGTTGAACTGAAGTGACTGGCAGCGGAAGCGGTCACATAATCAATTATATAATAATCAGATCTATTTAGCAGATTATTTAGACTAAACCTATTCGCGTAATTATCACATGTATCATGCTCATAACTTGAATTAATTATGCTTTAAGAATATTGAAACCTAAAACATGCTTTTCTATGGAGTAGAAAAATACCTAATTAATTCTCCAAAGAATTGAAGATGGCTAGCTTCTTCTCCATGTGATGCTTTGAGTACTAGACCACAAATCTTCTCTCTGGTTCCCGAACTGTATCCCAATATCAGTGTGTGCTGATCTTACTAGAATACTAGGACTTAAATAAAGAAGACAGAAGAAATCCTTTTCGGAATAGGAGAGGAATTCGAAAATCTCCTCAGCTGGGGAAGGGATTTTCGAAAATTACAACAATGAATTGTGTTATTTCTGTCTCCTTTATTCTCCTATTTATATTAAGTTCCTTTTGGGCCCAGACAGGGATGTATGAAAGGTTTTGGATATGGGCTCATCCAATTTACTTTTTACTAATTAAATTGAACCCACAATTTAATATAAGTTATAATTGGAATATTACGAGCAGCCACTACAGAAGTAATATTGAACTCTCCCCATCCAAATCCGAAATTACAAGTAATCCGGGTTTCCGTTTAACTTTTATTTCCCGTGCTTAAGATTAAAAATGTCCATTAATTAATTAATGTCTGCTACCGACGTAATTAATTAACTTCTTATTAATTCCAAGAGTGGACTTAGCATGAAACACTTATTTATTATTCATAGAGTAATCAAACTCCAACTAGCTAGGTTCCGAATAATAAAACCTTGTTTCACGCTCCTCTTGAGGACATTATCAAACGAGACTCTCCTCGTGCACGATTCAATATAATAGCAATCCTAGCACCGCTAGATATTGATCACCACTACCCAATATATCAGGATAATTGGGTTACGAAAACCCGCACCATTTGATAAGTCAAAGTAGTGCATAATTAATACCGTATGCTCAATGCTAACCTACATTGATTAAGAAACAAATATTATCAAGACCTCGCCTTTCAGTAGATAGCCCAAGGCAAGTCTTGCTGTTAGATCCGTTCAGTGCTATACCACACCAATGTCATCTTATTTCAGTAAGGCTTAGAAATATGCAGACTGACATTGCAACCTTTCTCGATGGATAGTCAAATTCCATCTAGGTTGTGAAATTCATCTTTTTCTTTGTTTAGAACTGACCGTGTTACCTTAAAGTGGACGACGCCCACAACCGGTCTACTAAAACAAAGACTTAGACTTTGTTAGGTTAACTTATACATTTAAACATGCATTAACATCCATTAAATGTAAAACATAACAACATTATGACAAAAATAATCTGTTTTATTCCTTGGAAAATAAAATAAGAGTTTTACAACATTCAATCACTCGAAATGTGATTTCTAGTATACAAACTCTAACATGAACTTTATAGCCCAAAAGAAATCACAACCCGATTAGCCCGCACCCGATTGACCCGCAACCCGAATAGGGTCGGCCCGAAACCCGATGAGCCGGCCCGATTGACATCACTAGATGGTGCCCCAGATGCCCGGGATGAGTGCCGCGATGACGGGGATAGCAGTCGGGATGGTGGGCAGGATGATGCCTGGTATGAGTGCCGAGATGGGGAGAATGATGCCCGGGATGGCAGGGATATGCCTGGTATGGGGATCGAGATGACGCAGGACATGCCTGCCACTGCAGGAGGTAGTAGAGTGGGGTTCCTCCAATTGCTTGGGGACGACCCTCTATGGATTTTTTGAACGTCAATTCCCAGACATGTAGTCTACTGGAGACTCAGTTCACTGGCGTTGAGACTTTCTCACTGAAGGAGTTGGGTCTATCTCCGATGAGGGAGCCTCCCACTGAGATTCCACCGGCGGTAGGGAGTTGGGTTCCTTTGGCAGGGAAGTTGAAGAAGAAGGGCAAGGGCAAGGGGGTGGTTGGTCAGTTCTCGCGAGCGGGGGACGAGCGGGAGGATGCCGGTGAGGGACGGAGGACCGTCTGGACTTCGGAGGAGTGCGTCGCTCTGGCCAAGGCCTAGATCATTGTACTCACACGATAACCAGCGGCCAGACCATGGATGATGTGAAGAGGTTGTCGTTCCAACATTTCACCCTGGCCAAGAAGTTAGGTCAGTTAAAATACTGGGACGGTTATGTGGTGCAGATGGATTCCGTCAAGTTTCGTGCGAGTGTTGTGTTGGGGTTTGGTGCCCCTTGCACAGCGGAAGACTTGTACAAAACAAATAAATCAGACGTATGATCTATTTGACCGATTATGCGATTAATCAATTCACATGTTAAACAGATAATTGCATGCTAGAATGCAAATAATTCATGCTCAAAGAAAATAAATCCTAAAACATGAATTCTACGGTTTAGAGTTACCGATTTTGATTCTCCAAAGAATCGTCGATTGCTCGCGCCTTCTCCACTTGATGATCTTCAATACTAGACCACAGATCTTCTCTCTGGTTCCCGAACTGTATCTCGATATCAGGGTGGGCTGAACTTATCAAAATACTAGGACTCGAATAAAGAAGACAGAAGAAATCCTTTTGAGAAAAGGAGTAGAATTCGAAAATTCCTACAGCTGATGGGGCTGATATTTTCGAAAATTTCAATAATGAAAATTGTGATAATTCTGTCTCCTTTATTCTCCTATTTATATTAAGTTCCTTATGGGCCCAGACAGGGATCTATGGAAGGTTTTGGATATGGGCTCATCCAATTTACTTTTTACTAATTAAATTGAACCCACAATTTAATATAAGTTATAATTGGAATATTATGAGCAGCCACTACAGAAGTAATATTGAACTCTCCCCATCCAAATCCGAAATTATAAGTAATCCGGGTTTCCACTTTTATTATTTATTTCCCGCGCTTAAGATATAAATGTCCATTAATTAATTATTGTCTGCTATGGACTTAATTAATTAATATCTTATTAATTCCAAGAGTGGACTTAGCAAGAAACATTTATTTATTATTCATAGAGTAATAAAACTCCAACTGGTCAGTTTTCCGAATAATAAAACCTTGTTCGAGCTCCTCTTGAGGACATTATCAAACGAGACTCACCTCGCGTACGATTCAACATAATAGCAATCCTAGCACCGCTAGATATTAATCACCACTACCCAATATATCAGGATTATTGGGTTGCGAAAAACCCGCACCATTTGATAAGTCAAAGTAGTGCATAATCAATACCGTATGCTCAATGCTAACAAAGAAATAATATTTTATCAAGACCTAGTCTTTCAGTAGATAGCATAAAGACATGTCTTGCTGTTAGATCCGTTCAGTGCTATACCACACCAATGTCATCTTATTTCAGTAAGGCTTAGAAATATGCGGACTGACATTGCAACCTTTCACGATAGGTAGCCAAAGCCTATCTAGGTTGTGAAATTCTTCTTTTTCTTTTGCAAAGCATTGCATGGATCTGACCGTGTTACCTTAAAGTGGACGACGCCCACAACCGGTCTACTAAGCAAAAGACTTAGACTTTGTTTACTTCTTATGCATTTAAATGTTTGTAAAACATCTTATAAATGCACAAGCAAACACAATGTAATAATAATAGTGATTCTATTCGTGCGAGACTGTTCGAATAATACTGAATCGGGTTAAAAGTGGATTGTAGAGTTTTACGTATACAAGCAAGATTCTATTCGCGCGAAACTTGCTCGAAACATGCTTTTCAGTATACCAAACCTAACATGTTGACGCTAGCTGGCCGAAGCAGACGAAACTCAACATTGTTGGCGAGTACAACAGCAATGTCGGTTCCCACGACCTTCTCAACGATGTCGAAGAGACCCCTCCACTAGTTCCCCGCCGCCGCCACCTTGTTGGGCAAAAGATGGCAATGCAGATGTCTAGGAGAGCCTCTAGCGGGTCCCTAGAAGTCCAATCTGCAGCTCCTAGTGTCGAGCCCAGTCCCGCTCTCACTAAACTCGCGCGCATGCTACAACAGATGAACTTGTTCGAGGTCATACATGAGTGGAAAGCGGCAACGGACGCCTTACACAAGGAGATGCTGGAGAGCCTCAAATCTACGATATGAGGCGTGGTTTGGGGATCCTACCCCCCATCGAAGGTGCTGCTGGGGGAGCCTCTGTGGCTTCCGATGCTGCCGGGACTAGCTAAGGGGACTCCGAGGAGTGAGACGGGGGCCGCGTATGTCGAAGCTTTAGAATGGTTTTTAATTATGTATTTATGAATTTGTGAATTTGTTTTATTGTTTAGGGCATCGGTGAGTCCTAGTACTAGGTTATTATTGTGCAGTGGTTAGTTGTAGTGATGTGGCAGGTGGGATGGTTAATCCTAGTGATGTGGCGGGAGGTGTTTTTGGTTAGTCCTAGTGCTAGGCTCATGGCTAGTCCTACCTATTATGGATGCTCTTATGTGAGCACCATCTGTTAGCATTAGGTTCGTTTAATGCACATTTAGTGTTATTTTATATATATATATATACATTAGTTTGATTCTAATATATCAAAAATTGTTATTAAATATTTTATAATTTTCAAATAAATTAAAGCACGGTTTAAAATCAAGGGAAATGAGAAGTTTGTATTTATATAATTGAGATAGCAAAACGGTCTTCTGCTATCTACGGTTGTGTGGCGAAGAATACAAGTAGTAATGGAGAGCCTTAATGAATGGTGGCTCCTTATTACTTTGTTCTGGAAATGAGCTGATTTTCTCCATATATATTCAACTTATTTTATGATTTGTTGTTATGGTTGTTATAATTTGAGTTATTTTCCATAGTTGTTAGGATTTAGAGTTACTTTTTAAGGATTGTGTCACCTTTCTTAAAACAGAGTGAATAACAGATACAAGCTCAAAGGCAACATTAAGACCTTCAATCTAGGCGGGATGGGCTGCAGCACCGGTGTCATCTCGGTCTATACATCTGTACGCATAGGTTCCAAACGAGCAGGTGAACGTGGTCCTATCCTGGTCCTCGGGGTTCACGTAAATTTGGAAGTAGCCACTGTACTCGTCCAAAAAGAAGAAGTACTTCCTCCCAGCCAGTCGCTCCAGCATTTGATCGATGAACGGTAGGGGGAAATGGTCCTTCCTGGTTGCTGTGTTTTAGCTTGCGGTAGTCTATACACATTCGCCAACCAGTGACTAGTCTGGTGGGCACTAGCTCATTCCTCTCATTTTTAACCACCTGGATCCCTGATTTCTTGGGGACCATATGGATCGGACTGACCCATTCACTATCGGGTACCGAGTATATAATGCCTAGCGAGAGCAACTTCAATATCTCCATCAGTATCTTTTCGCGCATATTGGGGTTCACCTTTCTCTGCGAATCTCTATATGCCTTGGCTCATTCTCCCAACCTAATATGGTGCATGCAGACATCTGGACTTATCCCCGCCAAGTCCGTAAGGCTCCATCCAATAGCCTTCTTGTTTTTACTCAGCACGGTCAGTAGCCTTGCCTCTTGCTCTTCAGTTAGCCCGCTATTGAGGATCACAGGGAACGAGTCTTCCTCCCTGAGGTAGGCATACTTAAGGTTTGCTGGTAACTTCTTCAACTCCACTTGTGGGGGTAGTGTGTCTGTAGGTAGAGGGTTTTTCACAGAATCTCCCTCTCGCTCTACTTCTCCATCTGAGATTTCTTCCATACTGGCTGGTAATAAAGCCCCTACGGCTCCCGCGACTTTTGATTTCTGATAGAATTATCTGATTGCTCCTTCAATCTCCTCATCTGTTAACCCCCGGTTACTGATCAGATCACACCATGCAGCTGCTTCCACATCAGCCTGTGCTTACACATCCAAGGCTTGGAGTTTCTCCTGCAATAACTCGGTCTCAAGAAATTCTTGGACTAGGGGTCAATAACATCAACATAGCATAGATTTTCAGAATCTATCAATTTTTTTATGGCTTCATTGATGTCAAAAATAAATTTTTCACCATTAAAGTCAGTGCATATTGTCCCCTCATCCATATCTACGATCGTCTTCCTAGCTAAAAACGGTCTCCCTAGCAATATCCCGCTAGACTCCCTAGCTTCTGGTTCACTCTGTTGTTTACGCCTATTTTCTGAGCATTGAAGCATGTTTTCCTTTGATTAAGTTAGATCTGAGTTTGTTAGCTAGAATTTCGAGTTTTCCCGGTTTCGATCTAAGGTTTAATGCATGAGTTTTTCACCTTACGTTGTTGTCGTTACCTTGCATGTTAGTTGGTAGGATAAATTATTAGCTGTTAATAGTCCTTTAAATTATGGATCTGATGTGTGGAGTTGTAAATCTGAGTTTATCCATGGAGTTTATGTTTTATGCATACATGTTGAAGAAGACAACAACACAATCCACCTTTTCTAGGACCTCTTTACTTTTAAGCCACCTTTTGCTTTTGTCCTTTTACTTTTGTCAGATTTTCTGCAAAAATGTTAGCGCGTCAGCCAGTTCGTTAGGATATTCACCCCAGCTTTTGTTTAACCACTTTTAGTAAACTCTCACTTTTCACATGCACTCCAGAAGTATATCTTTTCTCTCTCATAGGTACGACCCCACCCAGATGTCAGATAGCCTTACCAGTTAGTAGAGTCAAAGCCCACCTTTAGTTTTCGCCTAAGTAGAATCTCAACCCAAGCGTGGTAGCTAACCAACCATTCCAGAGTATCACCACAATCTAGAGCCGCAACCATCGTTCCTTGTGGAATTTGACCCTTACTCTCACTATACTAGCCAGTAGCAGTGGGTTGAGGAAATTTCTTGATACCAGGTTTTTAGGTCTTCGATCTAGCGACACGACTAGGTTAGGAGTCACCTCCTGATCAGTTGAATACAACACAACCCGAGACCTAACGCACCCTTTCCGGTACATCACTAATTTTCTCATCAAATAATTGTTGTTTTTTGGTTTTTGTTTTGAGCAAAGTGGTGAAAATGGCAAGCCGGTTTATCGAGCCGATTATATCGAAGGCGGGGGATATAATATTGGGTGATGCACTCACCACTGTGAAAAATATAGTGAACTTTAAGCCCAATCTAAAAGCTCTGCAGATAAAGTTGAAGTCATTGTGTGCTAAGGCATCTGATGTTGAGGAAGATATCACGAATTCAGAGCATTCTAGTCAAAAGAAAAGGAAACGTGAAGTTGGGGAGTGGTTGGAAGAAGTGAGGTCCATTAAAAAGCAAGTTGTTGAGTTTGAGACTCAAGTGGAATCCAAAGGATTTATTGTGAGACTATTGGACGGAGGATTACCAGTTAAACTAAATGATGAGGTTGGAAAGCTTGTTGATCAAAGTCGGGAATTTGGTGAACTTGTCCGTGATGTTTGTGGAAGCAGGGGAAATGAGATGTTGAATGATGTGATGGTAGGTGAAGCTTTTAATGAAAATTTGGAGATGATTTTGAAACATTTGGAGAGTGGGCAAGTGTCGAGCATTAGTGTTTATGGTATGGGTGGTGTGGGCAAAACGACACTGGCAAAGCACATTCACAATCGACTCCTCCAACACTCTCAGGGACAAGTGATTTGGGTAACAGTCTCCCTAAATTAGAAAGCATAAAGTTAAAAGGGCAACTGAGGAAGGTGGGGATATCACTATCAGGAGTTCCCAACCTTACAACTATTTCTGTGAGTGAGTGTGGAGGATTAGAAGATGTGTTCGATGATGAAGGAACAGGTTCCCTCACCCTCCCCAAATTAAAACAGTTGAAGTTGGAAGAGCTTCCAACACTGAAGAGCGTATGCAAGGGAACAGCGGCCATCATTTGCACCTCCATTGAAGCTATCTCCATAAAAGAGTGCCCAAGATTGATGAACAAACTTCCTGTGAATGTGGATTTGGCTGTGCCTCGACCACGAAAGATAATGTTGAACCCAGAATTGTGGGAATCATTGGAGTCGGATGATCCCAACCTCTCTCTGTTTTCCAAATCTGATGATTCTTTATGTAACTCCATTGAAGCTATCTTCATAAAAATACACTGTTTCTGGCTAAATGTTTCTGGATTTATGTTTTGTAGTAACAGTATACATTCCCTTTGCTTATGCGTCAGAACACCCATATCCATACTTCCACAAGTTCAGAAATTGATGATTGACAATAATGACTTATGCTCTCCTAACAGAGAAATATACAACTATTACTATCATCAAACCAAGCTTTTAGCATACGCAAGTTGAGGGGTGACCATTCATGCAAAATATTTCCAATTGTTCATATTAGTAACAAAAGTTTGATGTTTGCATATAAAAGCTACAAAAAGTTTTCTGTGTGTTTCAATTTGTTACGACGCCATTACTTTTTTACCTGCGATATTGTACAAAATGAAACAACGTAATAATGAAAATTTTGTACTGACTTAAACATGTTGATGCATTGTCTTATCATATGTAAGCAAAAAGATGACATTGTCTCGATAAAATTGACAAAATTTATTAAAATGAAATGCGAATGGAACCTTTTGCATTCCTTCGTCCCATTATAAGTGATTGATTTTTTCCTTTTTTGTAGTGTAAAATCTCGTACCCAAAAGAAATGAATCAATTGTAGTGAGACGGAAGGATTATTATTCATGCAAAATTTTTGCAACAATGATGGCTGCAGTATGTGTGTGCGTTCCACTGAAAATCAACCACCTTGTCCCTGTCATATATTTAAAGTAAATATTACTATTTCAAGTTGAGGGCTGTTTTTAAGGCACTCCTCTTCCACTCTGTGGTCTTGAACATTCTGCGGAGACGGGCAGAAGAATAACCACCAAAGAAGCTCATGAGAAGCCATAGCAAAGCCCATGGTTGAAATGGGAGAGGAAGTCTAGCAGAGCAAAGATCATTGTTGCAGGTGTCGTCCCAAGCATCTGAAGTCCGGATCCTGCACAGACACATTGATAGGATTTAAGTTCCCTATCGAGCGATTTGTAGAGCACGCGAAACGCGAAGATTGAACCGAAAGAAATCGATAATTCCCTAGTTGAAGTTCTAGGATTTTGGAACAAGAATGAGAAAAGAAGTATTTTATTTCTTAATTCTCAATGAATCAAAATGATAGAGAATTCTATTATTTATAGAATTCTAAACTCTAAAACCTATCTTGCCAAGCAAGCAAAATAAATAAATAAAAAGATTACAAAAGATATGTAAATCAAATAACTAACTAAAATAAAAGATATGATATTAAAGATGATCTTCGGCGAGATTTGCTAACTCGAGGACCCTATCAACTCTCCCGCCGTTGAAAACCACCTTGCCCTCAAGGTGGGTCATGAAAGAAGAATAGAGGCGGCTCGTCCTCAAAGTGAAAATGGAAATCATAATAGCAGTGGCCAGTAGGGAAAGCTGCGACGAGAAAGTGTAACTGGAGTAGAACTAAGGCAGTGCCTACTCGGTTGGCTGTAGCTGTGGATTTAGAATGATCATTGCTAACATTATTGTATTCTTCTATCAACTTGGCGTAAGCAGATACTACATTGACAGCATTTTCAATAGGTGTTTTCTCCCAATTTCTGGCAGTAGCACTATAGATTTGCACAATCCTTTCAATAAGGGTAAATGGCCTAGCAACCTCTACACCAACCCGGCTCACATCCACCGTAGGTGGCATCACATCTATGTGGAACGAGAAGGCACTCGAGATAGTGAGCTCCTCTGTACTAGAACTCTGCTCCATTGCCCACATTGAGGCCTTGCTCCGACTCCCAATTGCCAAAGGGAGCAGCCCCACAAATAAATCCGGAATCCTCAAACTACTCAAATGAGAGGCATTACAAGAAATCTCACCAATCACATTAGTAGCTGATAAATTCAAATACTCAAAACCATAAAGCATAACAGCTTGCAAGAGCTCTTGCTCTTTAAACCAATTGTTTGCAAGATTAAGGTGTCTAAGATTCACATCACAGCCTAAACCGATCGCAAATCTCCCACTAAATGCATTCTCAGAAACGTCCAAATGCAGCAAATTGGACCAATTGAAGGTGGAGCTGAAATTTACCTCAGCAATGCGCACTGCTGCCTCGGTGCGTGACGGTGGCGGGCGCCATGTGCGTGTGGACGAGGCATTTTGCGGTGTATGTCTTATTGGATTGACCAGAATCTCACTAGCCGAAACTTTCTCACCCGCGACGTATGATGTCCGTTGCCTGCTCTCTCTCCGGCAGCAGTGACACTTTTTCTGGGATTTTGAAACGTTGCTGGGATCATCAGAGTGACTTGCTTTGTGGTGAACTAAATAACCATCTACTACACCAGCGATGTGCTCAACAAAATGAGAATCTGGGGCCATGTTATGTCCGTCCCCCTTCATAGCGAACACCATCTCTTTCATGAGGCAAATTGTTGCAGCATCATCAAGATTAGATTGTGCAGTGGCTAAGGAATCTATCGCAACTGCCTGTTCATAAAAATTTGTCTCCGTGTGATTATCATTATAAACCACAGGAACACCTATTGCCTCGCTAGAAATATCCCGAATATGCCGAGCCTCAACCGGAAATTTGCCGTCGCCCCTATTGCAGTTTGGAAGTGGCAATTCAGCATCAAAACTCCACCCAGAATAAAACTTTGGGCTACCAAATCCAAGGAATTGATCAACATCTCTTATTGCATCCATTGATCAAAACCAAGTTCATTAGAAACACCACAATTTGCCGATCCCATATTCCCATCACACACAATTGAATTTGAACTACTCCCATTAGCAAAAATATTGCTAGACTCCGCGTTCAAAGGACGAGCAACAAATTGATTGTCAACAATTGAAGGCAGAACATCTAACATATTCTTCTCAACCACACATGAAACTGCCTCTTCAGAGAATTTCGGAGCAAATACCTCTTGTGTGACCTCCTCCTTTTGCTGCGGTGGCAGGCGATTGGCTCCTGGTTCACGACAGGAAACGCTGTTGTGCAATTGGGTTGCCACTGTTCTAATTGCTGTGCGATGGCGAAAGTTTCCTTGAGTGTGCTAGGCCGTCGCATCAGTACTACCTGTTTCAGTGGGGGTTTGAGGCCCGCAATGAACAAAGAGGATAGCGTCGCCTCCCCGATGTGCGAAGCCTTTTGTAGCAATGATTTGAACGATGCTTGATAGGCTTCGACAGTATAAGTTTGCCTGAGAGTAGCCAATCGACCGACGTAGTCATATAAATCGGGATCAAATCGCTGCTTAACGGCTAGCAAGAAGTCATCCCAACCCTTTCCTTTGTTATTTTCCACCCAATATTCTCTCCAATCTGATGCTGGGTGATCGAAGAGATACTGCGTAAGATAAAGACGATCATCTAGTGGTGTGTAGTGGTGATTATAGCACTTTTGGATCCTACAGATCCAATCTGGGGCATTCTCTCCGTCGAAACGTGGTGGCTCGAGGTGGAGGCGTGGCACGACCCAAGGTTTGATACCCAGCGGTGATTTTGTGACCGACGGCGGAAGAGGCAGCTCCGCTGACTGCTGGTCCGGCGGCTCCTTCGGTCTCGCAACGGTAATGGCAGTTGTGAGCTTGGCGAGGGATTCCTCTATTCTCCTGTGAACCTGGTAGGAATATTCATGCAACGGAGGTGGGGTATCGTAAGCGACTACTTCCGTTGCCATCAGACAAGTTGGGGTTGGGAAAATAAGTGGAAGAAAGATTGGCGTGAGTTTTGTTTCCATGAGAATTTGATGTTTTGGGAGTAATTGATTTGATGGAGGAAGAGTAAACAATGGAAGCACCAATTGATAGGGTTTAAGTTCCCTATCGAGCGACTTGTAGAGCACGCGAAATGCGAAGATTGAACCAAAAGAAATCGATAATTTCCTAGTTGAAGTTCTAGGATTTTGGAACAAGAATGAGAAAAGAATTTCTTAATTCTCAATGAATCAAAATGATAGAGAATTTTATTATTTATAGAATTCTAAACTCTAAAACCTATCTTGCCAAGCAAGCAAAATAAATAAATAAAAAGATTACAAAAGATATGTAAATCAAATAACTAACTAAAATAAAAGATATGATATTAAAGATGATCTTCGGCGAGATTTGCTAACTCGAGACCCTATCACACATACCACTTCCAAATTCAAAGGCGGTCTGAAAACTGTCAAAAGGAACAAGAAACATAATTAGCCACACTACATTTATTAGAATAGAGTTCCTAGAACTTTAGTTATTCTTGTGGTGTTCCCATGCTATGCATTGTTCCAAGCACATTAAATGAGTGCACTGAAGAGTCTCAAATCCCCCTATAAATATTGGGGAGATTTGCATCTATAAAATAATTCAAGGAAATACAAAACATTCTCCACTCCTAAATTCTCTCTATCAAATATAAAATGTCCTACATATCTCGCCCCTCTCGATTACCATCTTTAAGATGGCATCAGAGCGGGTTTACTCGGGCTTGAGACTCAGAAAAATATCACATAATCTCGAATACCTTTCCCGACCTTTTTCCTGCCAAAACAACCAAACAAACAGAATGTCAGATTCTGAAACAGAAAATCTCTCAATCACCAACCAACCTATAACCCTCACAGCCGAACAATTCCAAGAGCTTATGAGAATGAGTATGTCTCAGAAGGCAACACACCAGCCTCCTCCTCAAACAGAATCATTTGGAGAAGTCCATGTTAGTGAAAAACTCAACGGAGAAAACTACCCGTTGTGGGCAAAACTGATGAGGAGGGAAATCGATGGGAAGGGCTTGACATCTCACATTTCTGGAGTTTTAGACCCGCCCCTACCGACTGACCCAAGTCACGCACGATGGGAACAACGAGACCATTGTTGCTTCAACTGGATCATCGGAAACATCGATGCCAGCCTCGTGAATGAGGTTTCCCAGTACGAAACGGCCCGAGACCTATGGGACGGTCTGGCCACTACATACGGAAGCGGCGCCATCGATGCCAACCTCGTGAATGAGGTTTCCCAGTACGAAACGGCCCGAGACCTATGGGACGGTCTGGCCACTACATACGGAAGCGGTGCCGATCAATTCCATGTTTCGAACCTGCACAGGCAAGCATACAACATGAGACAAGGAGATATGTCACTAGAAAGTCTATGGCAAAAATTCCAAGACTTATGGATCTCTATTGACAGACAAGATCCAAACCCAATGGATACTCCCTCAAGCATCGAGAAATACAACCGGAATACACATAAGCACCGGCTCTACCAGTTCATCTGGGCACTTGACGATTGATACGATAAGGTCAAAAGAGAGATCTTAAACATGGAACCAATACCAACAGCTCACAAAGCTTACGGTTTGGTTAGGAGGGAATCCATAAACAACAAACTCATGAATCCAGAACCCAAAGTGACCGGAATCGGAGTCGGACTTGCAGTAATCGACAGAAATCGACCGGCCATCACCCAGAGCCACCAACTACCGAGGAACTTCACCAACCGGAGGGAGGAAGACAAATACAAGTTAGTTTGCAGCCATTGTGGAGGCAAGAAGCACACAAAAAAAACATGCTTCCACATCCATGGTTTCCCGGGATGGTGGGAGGAGATGAAGAAAGCCCGACAAGCAAGGAATGGAAGTAGAACCGGCGGCGGAGGAAGAGCATCAGCCGCAATCACCATCGACCGAGCCACCTACGCCTGACTCGATTTATTTTAAACACGAGAATTACCCGCAAGTGTACGGGGCTAGTGTAGCAATAAACAAGTACGCGTATCGTATCCACGGAGACAAATTGTGCAACTCAAGTACCACGAACCGATTTTGACTACTATCTATAGAATTCGGAAAGTTTGGTTTTGATTTTGAAAAATAATTAAACATAAACAAGATAAAAGCACGTAACAAAAGATGAGTTTCAAATAAGAGAACTAGGTAGAGCCTTGGATCCAACTACAACGTACACGATGTGAACAACTCAACAATTTCGATTACCCATTTGAAGTCTCTAGGATTACTAGGAAAGCCGCTAGTCTAGACTAAGCCCTCTCTCGAATGCACTTATCTAGTTGATTAACCATTAATAATGAAGTCTCCTTCTAATATTTCACAATTAACTCCTTAAAACAAAAGGCTCAAGCCCTCACTCTAGAATTCCTTCTCTCGAATGCAAATTACCTAGGTGTTGTTCATTCTTTTATCAATCCTAATTAGGTATCTCTCGATTACTCATAACTAGGTCAACAAACTCAATTGGTAGCTAAGCAATTGGATTGAAAAAGCACTAGACCGAAACAAAAAAATCACAAGAGCAAAGGTAATCAAAAGTCCTTGAATTAATCAAAAGTATTCATTGTAGTATTCACCAAAACTCTACAAACGATTTAGCTACTCATATTCAATGCAAATTCACAAGAGAAATCTATAGAAAGTGAATTAAACATAGGAAAACTAATGAAGATACTCCCAAAGATGAATTGAATGGGCAAATCGACTTCGTCTTCAAACTTGTTGATGAACTGACTCTTCGTCACTTCAATTGGCTCTGAAGAGTGGAAACTGCTTTTGGGGTGTGTGGAAAGTATGCTGGAGTCGAACCCTAGGTCCTATTTATACCCGGGGCGAAAAATAGAAGAAAATCAGCATTGCGAGCAAATCGCTCGGCCGGGCGATTTTAAGTAACGAAACGCCCGACCGTGCGTTCTTCTTAAACCGCGGCTTTGCACAAAACGCCCGGCCACAGTGGATACGCCCGGCTTGAGAGGCCAAACGCTCGGGCTTGCGTGTAAAAACGCTCGACCAGCTGCAGTAAATCGCCCGACTCCGGTTTTGGTACCATTTTCGTCCGTTTCCACCTATTGTGACTACAAAAACTCGACAAACTCATCAAAACACTAAAGTAGGGGATCATAGATGGAAACTCAAGTAATGTGCTACAATATACTCAATTAAGCACTTTCAATCATCCAAAACACTTGCTAAACTACGAGTTTATTAGCAACTCTCACTCAATCGAGTGCAAGGTAATCTCGCAAAGTATGCCCTCACTATTCTACAGTTTTGAATTCAACTCATTGTAACCTCTCTGTCAGAAACCGAGAACCAAACCAAAGAAGGGTTCTATTGCTTATTCATTCGTTTGTGAAGGTATACACCTCTTTCGCCCAATTCCAATTTCATATTATCGCACCCAATACATTCTACACCATCGTCACTCTAAAATCAATCTTTTAAATCGAACCAATTGAAATAAGATTCGAACTATAAGAATACTTCTGAAATTTTTAAAACTTACCGGAATTCGGATCGGAGCTGCCCGAGCCAACAAGGCATCGGGCAGCAGGCGCGGTCTCGGCAGACAGCAGCGCGGCGGCAACAGCGGTACGAACCGCAGCAACGGCAGGGGCTCTCCACCCTGTTGACTGACGGTGGGCGATGTCGAAGCAGCAACGTAATTCGGGTATGCTTGAGTTCAAATTGGGGACAAAATGAAACAGAGAGAAAAAAGGCAGTAGACGTAAATTTATGGGAATGAGAGTTTTTGTCATCCTTCTATTTTATTTCTTTAGGGTGCGTTTGGAACACGGAATTGGAATTGGAATTGAATTGGAATTGAAATTCTATGGAATTGAATTGAGTGGAATTGAATTCCAATTCAATTCCAAATCCATTGTTTGGTATTATTACGGAATTAATGTAGAATTATATTATAATTCCAAATCCATTGTTTGGTTACTTAAAATTGACATAAATTTGGAATTGATATGAATATTTTTTAAATAACATTCACTATCTTTTGATAATTACTATCACAATTCACTTAGATCCATATATTATACTCCCTCCGTCCCAAGATAAGTGACTTGTATTCCTTTTTGGGGTGTCCCACTATAAGTGACTTATTCCATTTTTAGCAAAAAGTCATCTCTCTTACTTTATTCTCCACCTACTTTATTCTCTCTTCTCTTCTTTACTTTTCCCTCTCTCATACTTTACTCTCTCCACTTTAACTTATTTAAATACCATTCCTTAAATCCCGTGCCCAAAAAAAGTAGGTCACTTATCTTGGGACGGAGGGAGTAGTATCATACGCATAAATTAAATTAATAGATCATTTTTTTTTCTTATCTTCTAAAGCTAAATATAAATAATGTCAGTACGTAATACTATATATAATAATAGAAGCAAAAATGATTAATTTTGTAATCTAAGATACTATATATAAATATAGGAATCTAAAAATCATGGAATAAAAAGAGGTACAATAAAAAGAGGTACTACTAAGATTGAGTGGTAAAAGAACAACAATAAAAAGAGGTACTTCTACTACTAAGGTTTCAACAATAAATTCAAAGGTACTATTCTTCATAGACAAAGTCTCCTAGATTAAATACAACATATTAAATTCAAATAAAGTTCAAATTGAAGTCACTTATCAAGTTGTGCTTTAAGCCACCTGTACTTCAACTCTACCGGTATACCCACAAATGTATCGAATAATATGCCATCGTGCATCATCAAATCGAGAGCCTTGATCAACTGCGTCTCATCCAAAACAATCGTCTTCAACTCGGCTAATATTTCTTGAGGGTTCATCTTTTTTTGCTTTTCTATAATAAGCTTCTTCTCTTCTATAAGAAGCTTTTTCTGCTCTATATCAAGCTTTTTCTGCTCCACAACAAGCTCAGACTTATTCTTTTTCACCATTAGATAGTCACTAAAATCAGTACTCATTCGTTGCACACAATCAGATATGACCTTAGTCGATGACGCTTTCTTCTTTGATCCTAGAGAACTTGAGGAAGATGTTGTCTCCTTTCGTTTTTTTCGGGCCACCAAATCTGCCATAGCATTAGCTTCTTCAACACTCATATCGAGTGATTCTCCAACGGTAGCAGAATCAACCTCAATGTCAACCTCCTCATTAGTATTTTCTTGAAATGTTTTCGAACCTTGACCATCAGCACGATCTTGAGAGAAAAGAGCACAAATATCATCCCAATTCTCTATAACAATTCGTTTCCTATAAGGTGCAATTTTTGGATTTGCCTACAAAACAATAACAACCACAATTAACTTCACATACACCAAAACCTCCCAATACAGAATTTCCATTCCTGATCCTGTCCATGGGGGAAACCAATACAATGTACTCCCTCCGTCCCACTTAAAATGCAACATTTGGGAATCGGCACGGGATTTTATGTAGTGTTGTTTTGTGAGTAAATGAAGAGAGAGTAAAGTAAGAGAGATGAAAAAGTAGAGATAGAGTTGTTTCCATTTTAGAAAACGTTTCATTTTTAATGGGACAACCAAAAAAGGAAAACGTTTCATTTTCAATGGGACAGAGGGAGTATATTAATATTCAACTGAGAGTGATCGATCACTGTGAATCTATGATCACCCACAGTTTTGCCAAGCTCAAAATTAATCAGAAGATTCCATTCCAATCTGGAAACATTACCATCATATCTTACTTGGACTCTATCATCTTCATTCTGTCTTTCCTAGTTAATTGTCAATAAATTCAACAAGGAGGGAATTAAATGGTATAGGAAACTGGTGTGTTTGGACAAAAAGCTTAAGCTATGATCCAACAACTGAAGACATTGTTAACCATGTCTGCAGTTAACTGATACAGATTCAGTTGGAGCATATATATGTGAGGGAGCAACAATTGTTTCTTTTATCAGATGCTATATTTGACAAAAAGGCAATGACCGAAAGAAATTTTCTACAAATATATCACTTGGCCTGCTCTGCTGCAACCAAAGGGAATCAAGCTGTGAGGTTAGAACCTCTCTCTCTCTCTCTCTCTCAATCATGCTCATGTCAGCTTGCCTTAACACAATAATTATGTACAGGAAAACCAAGTGTATGGATAAATGAAATTGTTACAGTCCATTTTTGGAAATGAGAAGGCAGCAACTATTTAAAGCTTAAAGACAATAATCTCTTATAAAAGCATAAAGACAAGAATATACAGAAATAAATTACCTTTAGTCGTTCATTCCACACGTTTTCATCATGAACCACAATTCTACCCGTTGTGTTATCCCATGTGATTGGACTGCCAGAATTGCATGACATCAACACTGGATGCAAGATATCATGGTGTTTCTCCCAAGTCTTTAAACGAGCTTGAATATTTTGCTTATCAACCTTCACGTTTAGATTCACCCAAAGTGCATTTATGGCAGTTGTCCAAGCGGTAGACTTCCAAGCTGATTTGCCATCAAGCTTGTTTCCTTGGTTAATTTGCTCTATAAAGCTGGCTCCAAGAATTTTATCCATCTCGGGAGTCCACGTCAAATATTTTGATTTCTCTTTCAATGCTTGTGACTCAGCAACCATCTACAACAAATAAGAAAGGGCAGGATGCAATATTTGAGTTTCCATTAGAGCAAAGATAGCAAATAACAGGATGGAGAAAGGCGCAAATGACTCAACAAGAAAGGCGCAAATAACAGAAAGGTGCAACCAACACCCAACTCACAAGCATATGCAATGTCCCCTCATCTTCAAAAACAGTTTCGATCGCGAAATGACTCCAAGAAAAAACACATCTTTACTCACAATTATCAACTATGGCCATGTAAGAGAACTAACATAATAAAGTTGAAAATTCTAGATCCATACCTTCACTTCTTGATACAGTTTCTTCTCCCACGCCAAGAGCCGTTCCAATGTGGAGCAAAGACTCTTGGAATCACCTGACTGCTCGATTGAACTGGGATCCAACCGGTATTTAACAGCCAAAGGAGGTTTAGATGTCCAGCTAGAGCTCAGGTTACTTAGCATTCCACTAGAATGATACACTGTCTCTACAATAACACACCCAAAGAAACAAACACTCAACTTTCTACACATCATATCTTATACACATGACACATGTTGCATTAACTAATCTGCAGAAACAAAACTAATCAAATTGATGATAAGGAATTTGATTCTTCACCTGATTATCCATCAATCGATCACACAGATGAAGCGGCTAGGGCACGGCACGGCGCAATTGCAGAGAGAAAGAGCTAGGGCACGCGAAGAGCCGGAGAGAGGAAAAAGACGCGAGGAGGGAGAAACGAAAAAGTGCTGCATATTTCAGTTTTTATATGACCCGTTTCTATTTTGACCCGGTTTAGGGTCCGCGTTTTTTTTAATTCCAACCCGTTTTTACATGGAATTTATGGAATTGGAATTAGAATTCTTTTGTGATTTCATGGAATTAGAATTGTGGAATTGGAAGATTTGGAATTGCAATTCAATTCCAAATCCAAACATTTTTGTGGTGCCAAACATTGGATTTGGAATTGAAAGCTCCAATTCCAATTCCACACCTCCAATTCCATGTTCCCAAACACACCCTTAATGTATTTGAAGGTTTTTGAAATGGCATGTGAGGGAGTATTCGTGTTTTGGAGTGTGAGTATTCAAATCCTTATTCTTTGAATTGGGCTTTAGAGAATTTGATTTATCTTGGGAGTATTTGTTTTATCATTTGATGGACTAGTTGGTGTTTATTTTCATCTTACTTTGAATTGGGCTTTAGAGAATTTGATTTATCTTGGGAGTATTTGTTTTATCATTTGATGGACTAGTTGGTGTTTATTTTTATTGGGCTGTTTTAAATACTCCCTCCGTTCTTTTATAGTTGAGTCATTTTTCCATTTCGGGAAGTTCCCTCATAGTTGAGTCATTTCCATTTATAATAATTTTTTCCTCTCTCTTACTTTACTCTCTCTTACTTTATTCTCTCTACTTTATTCACTTTTTACTTTATTCTCCCTACCTTTTTCTCTTTCTTACTTTTTTTTATCTATTTATTTAATACACTCAACATTCATTTCTTAAACTCCGTGTCGAAAAGTTCCGCCTCAACTATGAGGGAACGGAGGGAGTAATTGTTTGTGGCCAGGAATAAAAATTACTCCCTCCGTCCCGGATAATTCGGGTCACTTTGACCGGGCACGGGTTTTAAGAATTGTAATGAAAAGTGGATTGAAAAAGTTAGTGGAATATGAGTCCTACCTTTATATATTAGTTTTATAATAAAATGTGAGTAGGAATGAGTTAGTAGAATATGGGGTCCACTACCAAAAATGGTAAAAATGAAATGAGACAAATTATGTGGGACGGACAGAAATGGAAAACTGAGATGAATTATCTGGGACGGAGGGAGTAATTAATTTGTTGGAACGTGAGCGGTAGGAATTAATCGAAATACTTAAGCTAGTTTTAATTGGGAAAATTGTACTTAATCGAGAAAATAATTGGAGACACAGGATGCATGCATCTTAATTATTTATTTGGAAAGTTGTTGATCTAGGTGTTATTTAATTGTTAAAGGTGATTTCTTGCAAGCGAGACATGTTATCAAGGAAAATAAAAATAATTTCTGACTAAGCTCTCGAGGTGGACTTTCTTTTAAATAAGAACAATGTCCAAACTATTTATTGATGAGAATGAAATGTGAAAATGTTTATCATGCCTTATTTTGTTTAACGTGCATATCTGTAATGGCTAAATGCAATTATTATTTAAATCGAATTCGGGTCCTTCTAGGACCGCAAACCCTACTTGGATTAGTGTACACCTATGGTAGACCGTGTGTCAGCGTAGGGGTTGGCTTAGTGACTTGGTTTATGGCCACATTCCAAATCATGTATGAGCAGATATGGTTGACGTCTATGGGAAAATGGTCAGTTGACCGTGATTTTTGAATGATAAATATTTTGGTGCCTCGGGCATTTCTAAAGTTAAAACCCTAATGGTTACCTGAAATTGGCATGATAAATATAAATACTTTTTGATAAATTGTTTTCGGCATAAGTCAACTGAGTATTTTATAGTACTCAGCCTTACATGTGTTTTCCTTATGTGCAGGTTGAGCGGTGACGAGCTTGTGGTGATGTTGGGTCAAACCTAAATTATTGTTGTATTTTATTTTGAACTCTGAGGGTCGTCGTGTCATCATACACGGCGTCACTCTTACTCTTGGATGCTTCCGCTGAGATAATACTATTTTTCGCAATTATATTTTGAACCCCTTTTTCTGTTGGATCATAAATTATGAAACAGTAACCGTTTGTCATTGGATTTAAGACACTGCTCTGACTTTCCCTCTGTTATTCAAATATATTTATCAAACTCTTTATTGAAATCCTAGAATATTTCTCTTTCTTAAAATCCTATTAGTTACGACCACCCGCATTTATTGACCCTAGAAAGGGTGGTCGTAACATCTAGTGTATGTTATGTTCTTGTCTAGTTAAAACTTCTTTCAAACTTTTAAAATCACTTTATTAAAAAATGTGGAGAAAGAGTTGAAAAATTTTCGAAAAAAATCAGGCATGGTGTTGTGTGTTTTTGGCGCCTCGTCGGGTGTCATTTTGATATGATTTTGCATAGTTAGATGAGCTCGGTTCTTGAGTGTTCTTGCACCATGTTTAAGTGTTCTTTATCTTTTTCAATGAGTCTTTATCTTTCAGCTTTTAATTTATAGTTTTCAAGGCATAATTAGGTAGTTTAAGTGTTGATTTTATGTTTCTCTTGCTTTCTTAGTTGTCAGCCAATTAGTCATTCTTCACACTTAATTTTCGTGCCTTATGGCATAGATTTCTTTAAGAGCTAACACTTAGTTTATTTTTCCCGAGCCTTTTAACTTAGTTTGCTTTCTAAACTTTAGGAATATTCATGCAAGTTTCTGCTTTGTTTTAATTTCCGAAATATTCTTATTTTCGCAAAGTGTTAATTTTTCACGCTACTGTGTGAGTTGCCCAAATTGTCAACTTGCCTAGTCCGCGATCCAGTTTAAGTGCTTTCTTTTAATTGCATGTTATTTTCACCTTTAGTTCTCACATTAGTTTCAGTCTTGTTTACATTTCGTATTCCAGTTCGCTTCCCTTAAATTTGAGCGTGGCGACATTGCCAAAACTTCTAAGTGTGAAAATATATAATGGATGCTATTCTTTCTTGTGGGGTTCGACACCCTACTTACTATAATTAATAGTAGTATTTTGTAAGGTGAAACCTTATAAATCTTGTTGAATAGAAAGGATCCATTGCAAAAAAAACACGCGTGGAAAACACATTTTTATGAAGATAAAAAAAAATAAAAAATAAAAACAATGCACATGTATCTACGTCAGGGATTAGTGAAACCACCGACAAGTAATACCCAATTTAGGACGCGCGTTAGTTAAAATTCAATGTAATGTCTAGTTTCTTTAATCCCTTTGCTCTCACTTCACTGAACCTGCTGCGCTACTGCCCCTCTTTCTCTCTCTAGCCACATTCCCACCTCTCCTTCACGATTTACATCGAAGGCAGATTGGGTTCAGTTTCTCAGAAAATTGGAGTTGGAACTGCAAGATTCAAGATGGTGGGAAAAGAGGATGTTACAGACGTCTTCAGTAACAACTCCGGAAACGATATTCTCGAAGCGAAAAGAGGATCCTGAACGCGAGAATCAAGTCCCCTCGGCAGCTTTAGGTTTTGTTGCTTGAAAAACACTATAACTCTTTAGGCAAAATATTGCATTGATAAATATGTTGTTAATGAAATGGCCTATTTATATATTTCTAAAACCCTAGGGTTCGTTTGATATCGGGGAAAGAGCCAACAAAGAAAACCCGAACGGAGCTTTATAGTTTTAGCCCGACACAGTGAAAGTAAATTAATGTCTTATACAAATTATTAAAATAAAATAGCAAGGAAAACATAAAAAAAGAGACGCTGCCATGCTGTGAACTTCACACTTATCTGGAGCTGAAGTTCTGGAACTTGGCCGGCGTCTTGAGCTTGTCTCTTGGTGTCAACTTCCTCGCCAATGACGAGCTCTCCTTCTCCCTCACCGCTGGCTGTTCCTCCGTGTCTGGTGTTAGCGAGTTGTGCGAAGAAGATGTTAAGTTGCCTACACAAGATGAGAAGAGAAAGAAATAACTGCCGTGTCTCTTGCAATACCTTATGATGTTAATGAGAAATAATTATGTGCCCTTTGTAATTCTAGAGATGTGTATATAAGCTTCATCAGCTTCTTGACAAAAGATTATCTAAATGAAAATTACATTTCTGGAAATATTGTCTACTGCTTTATTCTCTACTATGAAGTTCTTTAATTTCTTTCATGGTATCAGAGCAGGATCAAGATCCTGTCTCTTTTACTCTTTCTTTTCTTGTAATTTTTTTTTTAGTTAAAGATGGAAAATTCTAGCAACACAATTGTTGCTATCTCAACTCCAATGCTGCCGCAGAATCCACCGATTTCTGTCAAGCTCACTGATGAGAATTTTTTTAATATGGCAACAACAGGTTGAAGCCACGATCTGGGGATACGGCCTCCAGTCGCATTTGACCGGAGATGAGGAGCCTCCTCCCGAGAAGATTGCAGGATCCACGGAAGGACAGACCGTGATGAACCCAGACTCCTTGGCGTGGCGACGTCAGGATCAAAGGCTGTCCGCTTGGCTATTATCCTCTCTTTCAGAAAGCGCTATGATCCTTGTTGTTGGTTTGAAAACCACGAAGGACATTTGGGAGGCCATTCAGACTAACTATGCCAATCAATAAATGACAAAGGTTATGCAGTATAGGCTGCAAATGCATAATATGAAGAAAGAGTCCCTTCCAATGATAGAATATCTTGGAAAAATGAAATCTTGTTTTGATATTTTGGGATCAGCAGGGAGCAAAGTTGCAGATCGCGATCAGATCCTCTACATCCTTGGAGTATGACCCCATTGTTGCTTCCATCTCCACTAGAGTGGAGCCTTGGACCGTGAAGGATGTTGGAGCTGTGTTATTGAGTTTTGAATCTCGATTGGGATTTGTTGGAAGCATTAGCATGGAGGGCTCTCAACCTTCTTTGCATCTAGCACAACAATCTGGCCAAAACCATAGAAAGAATCCTTTTCCTACCCAGAATCGAGGAGGTTTCAATGGCAATAATCGAGGAAGTGCCAGATCCTATAGGGGGTGAGGAGGAAGAAGCTATGGTGGAAACAAAATTGTGTGTCAACTCTGTGAGAAGCCCGGGCATTCAGCAAGCAAGTGTTGGCAAAGATTTGAGCATCATTTCACTCCACACCAGCAACATGCTCCTCTTCCACAACAGCCTAATCAATACT
Organism: Salvia hispanica; assembly: GCF_029641045.1. Taxonomy (NCBI): domain Eukaryota; kingdom Viridiplantae; phylum Streptophyta; class Magnoliopsida; order Lamiales; family Lamiaceae; genus Salvia; species Salvia hispanica. The sequence continues at coordinate 1,600,904 of NC_142697.1, forward strand.
CATCTTTTCCCTATGCTCATCTGGTCCTTCTACTATCTGCCCTTCAGAGCTGAGCTATGATCATTCAAGCACAACAGCCTGGTATCCAGATTCAGGCGCCACAAATCATGTGTCTCATGATTTGACAATCTCAACACTAGTGCTGAATATTCTGGAGGTAAAAAGTTACTTCTTGGTGATGGTTTTGGTATGGATATAACACATATTGGAGAAACACAACTTGATTCTAATATTCTTTGTTCCGATAGAAAATTGCTTCTTAAAAACCTGCTTCATGTTCCAAATATCACCAAAAATCTTCTTAGTGTATCTCATTTTGCCAAAGACAATAATGTGTTCTTTGAATTTCAACCTTCAACCTGTTTTGTCAAAGATCAGGTATCCAAGGAGGTCGTCCTGCAGGGAACCCTTGATCACGGCCTTTATCACTTCCTTGTTAAGAAATCCCCGATCAAGAGAGGTAGTAGCCCCAACTTTTCCTTCAAACAAGACAAGTGTTCACCTGCTGTGCACACCACATCTCTAGGATCCAACTCTTTTTCTTATTCGACTTCTAGACTTGTTACCTCTAATCTTGACCTGTGGCATAAGAGACTTGGACATCCATGTTAGGTTTGGTATACTGAAAAGCATGTTTCGAGCAAGTTTCGCGCGAGTAGAATCTTGCTTGTATACGTAAAACTCTACAATCCACTTTTAACCCGATTCAGTATTATTCGAGCAGTCTCGCACGAATAGAATCACTATTATTATTACATTGTGTTTGATTGTGCATTTATAAGATGTTTTACAAACATTTAAATGCATAAGAAGTAAACAAAGTCTAAGTCTTTTGCTTAGTAGACCGGTTGTGGGCGTCGTCCACTTTAAGGTAACACGGTCAGATCTATGCAATGCTTTGCAAAAGAAAAAAGAAGAATTTCACAACCTAGATAGGCTTAGACTACCTATCGTGAAAGGTTGCAATGTCAGTCCGCATATTTCTAAGCCTTACTGAAATAAGATGACATTGGTGTGGTATAGCACTGAACGGATCTAATAGCAAGACGTGTCTTTATGCTATCTGCTGAAAGACTGGGTCTTGATAAAATAATTTTTCTTAATCTACATATGTTAGTATTGAGCATACGGTATTGATTATGCACTACTTTGACTTATCAAATGGTGCGGGTTTTTCGCAACCCAATAATCCTGATATATTGGGTAGTGGTGATTAATATCTAGCGGTGCTAGGATTGCTATTATGTTGAATCGTACGCGAGGTGAGTCTCGTTTGATAATGTCCTCAAGAGGAGCTCGAACAAGGTTTTATTATTCGGAAAACTGACCAGTTGGAGTTTTATTACTCTATGAATAATAAATAAATGTTTCTTGCTAAGTCCACTCTTGGAATTAATAAGATATTAATTAATTAAGTCCATAGCAGACAATAATTAATTAATGGACATTTATATCTTAAGCGCGGGAAATAAATAATAAAAGTGGAAACCCGGATTACTTATAATTTCGGATTTGGATGGGGAGAGTTCAATATTACTTTTGTAGTGGCTGCTCGTAATATTCCAATATAAGCTTGTATTAAAGTGTGGGTTCAATTTAATTAGTAAAAAGCTAATTGGACGAGCCCATATCCAAAACCTTCCATAGATCCCTGTCTGGGCCCAAAAGGAACTTAATATAAATAGGAGAATAAAGGAGACAGAATAATCACAATTTCATTATTTGTATTTTTCGAAAATTTCAGCTTCCCCAGCTGTAGGAATTTTCGAATTCCACTCCTTTTTCCAAAAGGATTTCTTCTGTCTTCTTTATTCGAGTCCTAGTATTTTGATAAGATCAGCCCACCCTGATATCGAGATACAGTTCGGGAACCAGAGAGAAGATCCGTGGTCTAGTATTGAAGATCATCACGTGGAGAAGGCGCGAGCAATCGACGATTCTTTGGAGAATCAAAATCGGTAACTCTAAACCGTAGAAATCATGTTTAGGATTTATATTTTCTAAGCATGAATTATTTGCGTTCTAGCATGCAATTATCTGTTTAACATGTGAATTGATTAATCGCATAATCGGTCAAATAGATCCTACGTCTGATTTATTTGTTTTGTACAAGTCTTCCGCTGTGCAAGGGGCACCAAACCCCAGCAATTGGTATCATAGCCAAAAATTGTCACTGATTATGTGGATTAATTTCATGCCATGTGAATTGCTTGAATGTATGATTCTATTCGCTGCTTGGTTGTTCTTTTGTCGGATGCCTATACCGTAAGAACGAAATAACGCGTCGGTATTAGGACGTCGAATCATGTTTATTAGTTGTCAATTTATATTGATTTATTATTTGAATAATCATTACATATAATGATGACAAATTGATTGGGATTGTTGTTTACGTATTTTATGTACGTGAATTTGTTTCAATTGTTTCCTAATGGAGAATCAAATCATTCGCTTCATGATTTTGCGGAGATTTCCGCAAGGAATCTAACCAGCGCGTCGTGGCTGAGACTGGGTGAACTCCAGCAGCTACGGCGAGGGCAACTAACGACGCAGCTGTACCAGCAGCGGCTGCAGGCAAGAGCAGCGGCGCTGTTGGACGGGCAGCAGTGGTGGTCCAGCTCGGGGGGCGATGACGCAGCAGCCGTGACGAGAACGACGCAGCGGCAGCAGCGACGTTGTCACACTTGCAGCAGCGGCAGGTGCGTCCTCACGAGCAGACGGACAGCAATGTGGAGCTAGGTGTCTTCGTGCAGCAGTGCCGGCGAGGCACGGGCTGCCGGAATTCGCGATGGTGGCGGCTGTCTTTGATGGCTGTTCATGGTCGAGAATTCGGCTGGGCTTGTTGCGTTGAGAACGTCGCTGATGCAGCGACTACACCGAGGCAGAGCCAGCAGCCGTGGCAAGGACGACGCAGCAGCGCCGGAGACGGAGCAGTGTCGGAGACGTCAGTCGCGGCGATCTGCCATCGAGACAGCAGTTTCTCAGGCAGCGGCGGCTTTTCGAGTGGGAGTGTTTCTTGGGCAGTTTCCGGGCTCGGAGGAAGCTGTTGTCGCAGCCGCTGCGAAGCCGACGTCGCAGTAGCGAAGTCGACGCAGCAGCAGCAGGCGCCGGCGGAGAGGCTGCAGAGACGACGTCGCTCGGGCGACGACACGCAGCAACGCAGCAGCGCCGGCGGGGCACGGGCTGCCGGAAACGGGGGTAGCAGGAGACGCAGTTCAGTGGGAGTACGACGACGCAAGATTAGAGTTTCCCTATGCGTAACGTCGTTTTGTTTTTTCCCGTGACTTTGCTTTCCAAATTTTGATTAGGATTTTCAAATCCTTGCATTCAATTTGGGAAAGTATTTAAGATTTATTTGGAAATAATATTTGAATATATCTTTTATATGGATATGTTATATAAGATTTGATTTGTATTAAATCATGGATTAATTATAGATTTTATCCTTATTTTATGGATTTGTAGGATTTAATTCCTAAACGAAAATCCTAGTTAAATTTGGATAATGACAATCTAATACTCCCTCCGTCCCCCATTAGGAGTCATGGTTTGACCGGGCACGGGTTTTAAGAAATGTAAAGAAAAGTTGGTTGAAAAAGTTAGTGGAATGTGGGACCCACTTTTTTATATTGGTTTTATAGTAAAATGTGAGTGAAGTGAGTTAGTGGAATGTGAGACCTACTACTATTTATGGTAAAAATGAAGTGTGACTCTTAATTGGGGACGGACCGAAATGGAAAAAAGTGACTCCTAATGGGGGACGGGGGGAGTATTTATCTATATCCTATGGATTAATGTGGATTTATCCCTAGACAAATCCTAGTTGGATTTAGATAATGGCTAATATTATTTTATTCTTATCCTATGAGTTTATATGAATTTATTCATAGATAAATTCTAGATGGATTTGGATAGTGATAATATAATATTTTATTCTCATCTTATAGATTTATATGGATTTGTTCCTAAATAAATCTTGGATAGATTTGAATGATTATAATATAATATTATCTTATTCTATGGATTTGTATGGATTTATTCCAAGATAAATCTTAGATGAATTAGTATAAATATTTATATTAATTTATTTTATCCTATAGATTTGAATAGATTTAATTCTATTAAGACAAATCTTAGATGGATTAAAATAAGTATTAATCCAGGTTATCCTTATCTTTTGGATTTATATCCTAGATGGTTTAGGATGTTAATGATATATAAGAAAATCCTTATTTAATTGGATTTAGATAAATTAATTTATCTAAGAAATCCTAAGTAATCTTTGATATATTCTGGATATCTATTCTAAAATAGAATTAAGATTTGTATAAATCTTGATTGATTGAATTTTATTTTTATCTTATGGATTATGATGGAAGTGTTTCTATCTAGTAATATCCTAGTACGATTTAAATAATGATAATCCTAGATCAACGTTATCTTGAATTGTAGGATTTGATTTTATCGAAATAAAATCTTGAATAATCTTAAATGGATTTAGATAGTTAACTCTATCTTGATAAATCCTATCAGTAATTGGATAATTATGATCCAATATAAAACTTAATTATTTAATTGATTCTCCCTTGACTAGATTAAATAATTGTCGATAATTATCCTGTGTTTAAATGCCATGCATTAGATGGATTTATCTGTTTATTTGGTGTTTATCTATTTTAAGTGGATTATCTGCTTTATCTGCTTATGTGATAATTATGCAAAAACCATATAAAAATATCTAAGTGATGATTACAACAAGTGCGTTGTATATGGTCTCCATCGGTTGGACTGCCAAATTTTGTGAAGCTGATTTTCTAATATTATCGCCACCTACAGAGTAGGGACAATAATCCTACGAAAACAGTAAGTTCATAAGGGCGGACTTCTCACATAATAAATAGAATGAACTAGAAAGTGGTTCCCAATATTATTGCCACCTGCAGAGTGGGGACAATAATCCTAAGGAACTGCGAGTTTCAGGGTTCAACCAGAATTTATGAAATAGCTTGATTTTGTTATCAACAAATGAACATTGTTATGTGAGTGTGTTGTAGAAATAAAATTCTGTAATGCTAAGTCCGATGGTCGTGCTTAGGCAGCATTAGGCGTGTCAACCTCCAGAGGAGGAAGCTATTGATGCGTCGGTGTTGTGACCAGGAAAATTGTCAAAATTTTAATGCGTATTAACCTCCAGAGGAGGATACAATTTATTAATTTTGCTGTTGTAAGATACATAATTGTTTTGTGGTTATTTGTGATTATGTATTGAGCATGAGTATGTGATAATAAGTTTATTTGCCAAATCTTCATTATGTCATTTAATATTTGTCTGCGATCCTTAAAGAAAGAAAACTCGAATGCCTAAATTATGTAGACCGGAAATGAAAATGGATAAGTTTCTCATCGCTGAAAACCTTGAGTTTATACTCAATGATTCATGTCCTCCATTTCCTCGACATAATTCCACGAAGAATGTTTGAGAATGCATTATGCATGTACTTGACAAGCTCTTTGAGGAATAAGGTCAAGCTATTTTCCTTTAAGTAGCTCGACAAGTCTTGGTTAATAACGATGAAAGATGGATATCAATAGAATCTGTCAAGATGATTCGATTGGAATATCCTAAAGTGACAAATGTTTTGGGGATCTTTTGATCACTCAAATAGTTTCTGACACAAGTCATCGCCTAAAGTAACAAGAAATGACTATAAGAAGGTTTAACTGAAAAGTAGAAAATCTTCAGAATAATAGTCGTTGTGTTACTATTAGAGGAAAGTAACATGATAGATGACAAATTTATAAAGGCTGCATTTTTCTTAAGTCCTAGTTCATTTGAACAAAAGACTAGATATGGAAATGAGAGAGCCTGGATTGTCATCGAAGTTTGTTTAAAGCGAGAAAAGATGCTTTGTGAGTTGGATTGACCTATTTTATAGAAGGACAATGACTTACATGACAATGCAACTTCTAAGTAAGAGATCTTTATATAGTTAGGTTTTTGTTGCAGTGGGAGCTATTAATGCTCAACTATTGTTTTATGGTTGATGCTTAAGGCATCATAGTATTAAAATAATATAAGTGCGACAAGGTTGAGTATTCAACAACACATCAACTTCTTAATCATTGAATGATAAAGTATTTATGGCTCTTAGCCTTAAGGCCAAGAAAATACTTAGAAATTGTTTGAACTGATCTAGACTATCAAGATTTTAACATTTCCTTAAATAGCTTGACAGTTGAGAAAGTCTGTTTAATGTACTATGAGTTAGAATCATTTGATTTTTCAAGAGATTCAGAATACTTATAGAAGTGCAACATAGAACGACTAGCAAGTCTTAATGGTTAACACCATAAGGGGACGAGCAAAGGGTTATGATCATTAGTGGGAGTCTAATCTCCATTAACGAATCCAAACATTCATCTAATGAATGGGATAGTTATGTAAGAAGGAATCTAAGTCTTTCTAAGACAAGTTTGATTAAGTGATGAGTTGTACTCATTAAAATCTTATCATTGATGGGATAAACATTAAAGAAACTACCAACATCAGTACCTTCTACAAAACACGAGTTGTGGACTAGAGTGACTCTAGTCTAGCACATCTCAAGGTGTAATGTTGTTCCAACACGTGTTGGAAAAGTGTCCAAGAAATTGGAGTTGAGTAATGAGGCATGTTTTAAGGTTTGTCCCAAATGATGTAAGGTTATAAGTTCTGTAATTTTCAAAGATATAATTCTTGCATGAAGATGAAGAGATGAACTACAAGCCTAACAGCGTGATAACTCTCAAAATAAAGAGAGAGATATCGGATTTTCCACATTACCAAGAAGTCATACCATTAGAAACTTTTGCACTAATAAAATCAACTTCAGTACCTCAGATTGTAAGAACCATATCGTAATGGGAGCGTTCCACTGGAACACAACAAATTCTTGGGTCTAAGAGTGTCGTAAGACTCAGTCTTAGATCAACTTGAACATAATCCCTTTAACTACAATGTAGTATTGGTTCATTTGGATATTTATCCTTGAAAAGGTGATAGATTCCAAACTACAATCTAAGATAGACAACATGTTTTACAAGACTTGCAAAACTACCTATAGGTTGTGTCAGTCAGTGGGAGCTAGTATATTTGCAAGTGTAAATATAGATCTAAAAAGGCTAGACAATGACAATGGGTTAGCCCAAAGAGAATTATCTTCTCGCTATCGTTGTGCCAGGATTTATTCGATCCTATTGTCTATTAGAACTTACATTAATTAGAATGTATGTATTATGATTGTCAAGACAGCCTTCTATAAATAGAAGTCTTGAAGAAATCATCTACTAGAACGTTCTAATGAATATGTAATTAAGGGCAAGAAACGCATGATTGGAAGCTTATATAGACCTTCGTGGTCTTAAGCAAGCATCTAAATCAGATTATATGTGTTTCATCAAAATTGTCAAATATTTGAAATTTGATTTGCGTCCTTAACAGTGTTGTAAGCACAAGGAAGTTGAAAGTGCATTACATATGGTATTATTGGTACTCTACGATGATGAAATCTACAAAAGTTGCAAACAACTAAGATTGACATCTGGCATAGGAAACTGGTTGTCTACCCAGTTTTAGATAAATGATCTAAGAGAAACTAATTACATTCTTAGCATCTAAGTCCTTTTAAGATGCTAGAACGAATATTGACATTCTCTTAGGAATCCTATATCTACACATTGCTTGGAACATTTAAGCATTAGGAATTCCATGAAAAGGTTTATACCTCTCAAGATGGAATTGTCTTGTCTCTAGTCAAGTGTCGTTTGACGCTTAGTGAGATCAAGAATTATGAGACTAGTTTCGGAGACAGTTGTCTCATGTATGCTATAATGTGTACTAAGTTTGATATTAGTTATGCTTATGCATAGCAGGTATATATCATATTAACCATGGCAAAGGATTTTGATTGAGGTAATGAATATACCCTAGTGCTTGAGAAAGACTAGTAACTATATTCTAGTTTACCAGTCATTCATGTAATGTCCTTGGGGTTGCACTGTCTTAGTTTTATGACTAATCAGTGATCGAGTAAGTCATCCTCTGATTATGTGTTTACCTTAGGAATATCTTCCTAGTAGCTTTAATCGTAAGTTTGAGTATGCCTATGAGTATTATTTCCTTTTTTTTTATTACTCTAGTGAAGGCTAACTCAAGGGACACACGAGTTTATTAAGCTAAGCAATCACATATGGGGATGAAATTAATTAAAGATCAAGTATGCAGCAAAGACATTATGGTGAAAAAGATATAATCAGAGAACAACCAAGCAGATTTTTCTTTCACCTTGTGAAATGAATGGTAGTTCGATATATCTAGTATCAATATCTGCTTTGTGTATAAGTGGGAGAGTTTTTGGCAGTGGGTATACTCGAAAGCATGTTTTGAGTATAAGTGGGAGATTGTTAGGTTTGGTATACTGAAAAGCATGTTTCGAGCAAGTTTCACTCGAATAGAATCGTGCTTGTATACGTAAAACTCTACAATCCACTTTTAACCCGATTCAGTATTATTCGAGCAGTCTCGCACGAATAGAATCACTATTATTATTACATTGTGTTTGCTTGTGCATTTATAAGATGTTTTACAAACATTTAAATGCATAAGAAGTAAACAAAGTCTAAGTCTTTTGCTTAGTAGACCGGTTGTGGGCGTCGTCCACTTTAAGGTAACACGGTGAGATCTATGCAATGCTTTGCAAAAGAAAAAGAAGAATTTCACAACCTAGATAGGCTTAGACTACCTATCGTGAAAGGTTGCAATGTCAGTCCGCATATTTCTAAGCCTTACTGAAATAAGATGACATTGGTGTGGTATAGCACTGAACGGATCTAATAGCAAAACGTGTCTTTATGCTATCTGCTGAAAGACTGGGTCTTGATAAAATATTTTTTCTTAATCTACATATGTTAGTATTGAGCATACGGTATTGATTATGCACTACTTTGACTTATCAAATGGTGCGGGTTTTTCGCAACCCAATAATCCTGATATATTGGGTAGTGGTGGTTAATATCTAGCGGTGCTAGGATTGCTATTATGTTGAATCGTGCGCGAGGTGAGTCTCGTTTGATAATGTCCTCAAGAGGAGCTCGAACAAGGTTTTATTATTCGGAAAACTGGCCAGTTGGAGTTTTATTACTCTATGAATAATAAATAAATGTTTCTTGCTAAGTCCACTCTTGGAATTAATAAGATATTAATTAATTAAGTCCATAGCAGACATTAATTAATTAATGGACATTTATATCTTAAGCGCGGGAAATAAATAATAAAAGTGGAAACCCGTATTACTTATAATTTCGGATTTGGATGGGGAGAGTTCAATATTACTTCTGTAGTGGCTGCTCGTAATATTCCAATATAAGCTTGTATTAAATTGTGGGTTCAATTTAATTAGTAAAAAGCTAATTGGGCGAGCCCATATCCAAAACCTTCCATAGATCCCTGTCTGGGCCCAAAAGGAACTTAATATAAATAGCAGAATAAAGGAGACAGAATAATCACAATTTCATTATTTGTATTTTTCAAAAATTTCAGCTTCCCCGGCTGTAGGAATTTTCGAATTCCACTCCTTTTTCCAAAAGGATTTCTTCTGTCTTCTTTATTCGAGTCCTAGTATTTTGATAAGATCAGCCCACCCTGATATCGAGATACAGTTCGGGAACCAGAGAGAAGATCCGTGGTCTAGTATTGAAGATCATCACGTGGAGAAGGCGCGAGCAATCGACGATTCTTTGGAGAATCAAAATCGGTAACTCTAAACCGTAGAAATCATGTTTAGGATTTATATTTTCTAAGCATGAATTATTTGCGTTCTAGCATGCAATTATCTGTTTAACATGTGAATTGATTAATCGCATAATCGGTCAAATAGATCCTACGTCTGATTTATTTGTTTTGTACAAGTGTTCCGCTGTGCAAGCGGCACCAAACCCCAGCAATCCAGCTCTAGATGTTGTTAAAACTGTGCTAAATAGTTGTAATGTTTCTTTTACATCAATGAAATTAGTTTCTCTCTGTCCATCTTGTTGTCTCTCAAAATCTCACAGACTGCCCTATTCTTTGTCTCAATCTGAATATCCTGCTCCTCTTCAATTGATTCATAGTGATCTTTGAGGTCCTTCTCCTGTGATATCTAGGATTGGTTTTGTTTACTATGTTTCATTCATTGATCATTACACTAGATTCACTTGGGTATATCTTCTCAAAAATAAAAGTGATGTTTTCTCAGCCTTTAAACAATTCAAAGCCATGGCAAAAAATCTTTGCTCAAGAAAAATTAAGATTCTCCAAACAGATTGGGGAGGTGAGTATCAAGCTCTAACATCTTTTCTCAAGGAGTCAGGGATTATCCACAGGGTTTCTTGTCCATACACCCCTCAACAGAACGGTCTAACTGTACGGAAACATAGACCTATTGTTGAAGTTGGGTTATCTCTCTTAGCTGAATCTGCTTTGCCAAATTTTTTTTGGGATGATGCGTTTTTAACTGCAGTGTATCTCATAAATCTTATTCCTTCAAAAATCATAAACAACATTTCCCCTTTTGAGAAATTGCATAACTCCAAGCCAGATTATTCCACTCTTCATGTTTTTGGCTGTCTTTGCTATCCCTTTACCCGTCCTTACAATAGCAATAAGCTTCAATACAGATCTGCCCTGGCTACTTTTCTTGGCTACAGCCCCTCTCATAAGGGGTACAAAGCTCTTCTTCCTCAAGGGAAAATCATCATCACTCGAGATATAATGTTTGATGAATCCATTTTTCCTTTTAAACCAGCTGCTCCACCACAACCTTCATCAGTTTTCCTTCCACCTCCCACATCTTTTATCTCTCCACCTCCACCTATCACTGATTCTTCTCCATCTCCTATCATTCAGAATCCTCCCGACACTTCTCCTATCATTCAACATCCTCATGACACTTCTCCCGTCGGACATAATACTTCTCCTAACACCACTTCACATGATCCTGAATCTGGTACTCCCATTCACTCTTCATCTTCAGATACTAGACCACATATTTCCTCTATTGACTCCTCTGTACCCCATGTGTCTTCTTCTTCTGCCCATATATCTAGTCCACCACATGTTCAGTCTACTCATCATATGACAACAAGAGCAAAGGCCGGTATTTTTAAGCCAAATTTGCTCACTGTTTTTCTCTTCCCATTTCTCACTCCTAAGTCAGCCTTGGAAGCCTTATTGATTCCCATTTGGAAGGAAATGCTCCGTGAGTTCCTTTTAAAAAAAATAAAATAAAATAAACTCCTAAATGAAGGAGGAAATTACAAATAAACTCCTAAGAAAGGAGGAAAGTACAACTGTTGTCAAAAGGGCTCGAACTCGGCACCTCATACATTGATGTCTAAGCTCATTGCCGCTAGGACAAAGGCTAACCGACATGCTCCGTGAGTTACTTGCTTTACTAAAAAATCACACTTGGACTTTGACCCCTCTTCCACCGGGCAAAAACCTCATTGGATGTACATGGGTTTTTAAGCTAAAGAAACATATTGATGGCTCCATTGCTATGCACAAAGCTAGACTCGTAGCTCAAGGATTTTCTCAGCTTCCTGGTTTTGATTTCAACGAAACCTTTAGTCCTGTTATCAAGCCAGCTACCATAAGAATGATACTAAGCATTGCAGTTTCTTGTGGATGGGATGTTACTCCCTTGGATGTAAATAATGCTTTTCTCAATGGTAACCTTGAGGAGGATATATACATGCGTCAACCTATTGGTTTTGAACAAGGGGTTCCTCACCTTGTTTGCAAGTTGAATAAGGCCATATATGGGCTCAAGCAAGCCTCTCGGGCTTGGTTCTTTACTGTTCATTCTGTACTCGTCACCCTTGGTTTTACTCAATCCAAATCAGACCCTTCTCTATTCTTCAGGGTTCAAGGTAAGGATGTTGTTTATGTTCTCATTTATGTTGATGATATGCTTGTCACTGGAAACAACCAAACCTCTATCAACCAGGTCATAACTAAGTTGAACTCTCACTTTCTTTAAAAGAGCTTGGGGAGGTGAATCTGTTTCTTGGCATTGAAGTTCTTAAAACTGATCGTTGTCTTCATCTATGCCAATCATCTTACATCAAAGATCTTTTAAAGAAAGTGAATATGGAAACTGCCAAAGGATGTCCCACTCCTATGGTGTCTAACTGTGATCTCAGCAAGGCAATAGGAGACCCTGTCCTAGATCAGAGGATATATAGAAGCACTGTCGGGACACTGCAATATGCTGCTATTACATGACCGGATATAAGTTTTGCTGTAAATAAAGTCAGCCAATACATGTTTGCTCCATTGGACACTCATTGGCGAGCGGTGAAACGGATTCTGAGATATTTGGCAGGAACAATTGACTATGGAATTCATATGCAGAAGTCCAGTGGAAAGATTGTTGCTTCTTCAGATGCAGATTGGGCGGCTGATCTAGATGATAGACGATCCACAAGCGGGTATTGTACGTATCATAGCAGCAACTTGGTGGCGTGGTGTGCGAAGAAATAATCAGTTGTTGCTCGATCAAGTACTGAAGCTGAGTATCGAAGCTTAGCCCATGCTGTTTAAGTAACATGGATGCAATCTCTTCTTGGAGAGCTTAAAATCAAGAAAGATGAATCAGCTATGGTCTGGGTGGATAATCAAAGTGCTATGGCACTGGCATCAAATCCAATTCTACATGCTAGAACAAAGCACATTGAGATTGATATTCATTTTGTTCGTGATAAAGTCTTGGCCAAAGAAATTGAACTCCAGCACGTCCTGACAGTGGATCAGGTTGCAGATATTTTAACAAAACCGTTGGCCCGAAAAACCTTCATCCGACTACGAGAGAAACTTGTTGTAATCTCGCAATCGGCTCTCGGTTTGAGGGGGCGTGTTAGCGAGCTCTACTTCAGGTTCTCGATCCTCCTCTCTCTAAGGTGCTGTTGCCTACCTGACTGTGGTGCCGTCGATTGGTGTAGTCGAGTTTATAACAATCTCCTCATCCTTTTCTCAGTCATCACCACAAATCTATACGCTCTCTACGCTTTCACATACCACCCCACATCTCTCCACCGTCACCACTACCCCAAGAATATCTCTCTGATCTCAAAGAAAGTGAGCCTAATTCTCAGGGAGATCGAATCCTCGCCGAAGAAGCTGGCCCAGATGGAGAAAGATATCTTGGGCTACGGATCATCGATCTTTCGAAACCCAACATCGCGAAAGAGCTCAAAGAGTTCCTCACCCGCCACCAACTGCCGCTACCATTATCTGACATCGTCGAGGCACTGCCGAATCCACAACCACAGGAAGTTTGCTCATCAATCTTGGGCACTTTTTTATGAAGATATCTTTTATAGAGTTGCAAATGATGGCATTTGTTCCCTTGCATAGACTCTTCAGTTTTGGAAGCTGTTGCAAATCCAACTGTTTTAATTCAGGGAGGGTGGGGGAACTTGAACCTTCATCTCCGAATATCTCTTCTATTTCTCCACACGTTCTCACATAAATATCTTCGAGGTTGGGAACTCCTGATAGTAGTATCCCCACCTTCCTCAGTTTTGGCAGCTCATCTAACTGTATGTATTTTAGTTTAGATAGGGTGAGGGAACCTGTTCCTTTATCTCCGAATATCTCTTTTATTTCTCCACACTTTCTCACAGAGATAACTTGAATGCTGGGAACACCAGATAGTTGTATCCCCACCTTCCTCAGTCTTGGCAGCTCATCTAACCACAAGATTTTTAATTTAGGGAGGGTGAGAGAACTTGTTCCTTCATCTTCGAATATCTCTTCTATTTCTTCACACTTGCTGATATCAATAACTTCAATGTTCAGAACTCCAGATAGTGGTATCCTCATCTTGCTTTTGTTACACTTTTCAATTCTTAGCATTGTCAGAGAGGAAAACTTAGGTTGTACAAATGTAGATAACGCTCCTATTTCCGGCTTTTCGATCAACCCTTTCAATCCTTCCACAGAGTATATGCTCGGACTTTCAGGTTTACTGATTGTTAGATGCACAATTCCCTCTGCTAATACTCTCTCATCTACAAGGTTGCATGCGGACAACAGCAACTGTGGATTATAATATTCTCCTCTTCGTGCATAGAAACTTCTATGATACGTTCCCACTACTATTGTGTAGCAAGTGTCATGCACCCGACTTCCCCAACTTGTAATAAGAGAATTAAATTCATTAACATTTTTGAATCTTCCACTAACCTCCTCTAACAGATTCAGATTCTCAATTTCTTCAATTACTACTTGCATACGGAGTGGTAATTCTAAGTGCTGTAGATTCCCAAGTTTAAGAAACAATCCTTTTGGAAGCATCTTTAGGTTACGCACATTCAGTGCAAGGAATTTGAGATTGAATAATTCTCCAACTCCTCCAGGAACTTCCTTGATAGCTGTATGCGAGATGTTTAACTCCCTGAGTTCTTTCATCTCTCCCAAGTACGGCACATCTTTTATCCTCCGACACGACTTAAGGAGCAATGCCTTGAGGCTCTTCATGGCACAGATTGAGTTTGGCAGCATTTTTATGCTAGTCTGGCTCAAATCAAGAGTGCTTAGTCCTTGCATTTTAGAAAAGAATGAATCTGGAATAAATTCCAAACAAGCATTATCCCGTAAAATCAATGTTGAGAGCTTAGGACAATCGGGAGATAATCCTCCTTCAATTCTCATTATGCCACCTTTCATTAAGGACACCTTCTCCAGATCCTTTGCCCATTTTCCAGATCCTCTTACCATATATTTCCCCTCACATATCTTCAATGCCATACCTCTTACAAGATCATGCATCTTCACACATTCCGTAGGATCAAACCTCCCGGGAACAACACAACTTTCCAATAAGCATACATTCACTAATTTATCCAATATGGAATGTCCTTGCTCAACTTGCATTCTCCTTGTCTTTCTTTCATCCACCAACCCTCCTGAAATGAACTCTCTAACCAAAGCCTCTCTCTCTATTTCTTCATCTTCAGGATATAACGCACAATGGAGGAAACAATGTTGCAATGTACTGAGTTCATTAGTCTGACCATGACGGTTCCTTTCCAACCGATCAAAACTATATCTCAATACGTCATAAACATCATAAGCATTTTGCAATACGTCTCCATGTGTGAATGGCTCTCTCGCCCCTCATGCTTTGTTAGTTCTGTTAGTTCTGTTAGTTCTGTTAGTTCTCGCCCCTCATGTGTGAATGGCTCTCTCGCCCCTCAATACGTCATAAACATCATAACCTATATATAGTTGAGCCAGCTTTCCCTGAAACACGTTCTGTTAGTTCTTCATAAGCATTTCTCCATGTGTGAATGGCTCTCTCGCCCCTCATGCTTCCAGCCACTGTAACAATTGCTAGGGGCAGACCACCACACAATTCCACCACAGATCTCGCAATCTCTTCTGCCGAAGAATCAAGTTCTATCTCATTTCGTAGCGTTTCATTAAACAATTTCCATGCCTCGTGACGATGTAGAGTTTGCACTGGAATCAATTTTTGGCAAGAAATTTGACGACACACTTCTAAGGAGCGAGTAGTTATAAACAGCCTACAACACTCAACAGAAATGGGACATCCAACCTTTAATAAATCGATATTTTCCCAGACATCGTCTAATATCAGCACTGAATTCTTCATCTGAGACAAAGTTGTATGGAGTCTCCCCGCCCTCAACTCTTCATTATCCTCACCCCCAAAGTCCAAACTTATAAAACGAGCAATTTTATCTTGTAAAGTCGTAACACTAAATTCTTGAGAGACTGTAACCCAAATCACACGTCCCTGAGATTGTTGGAGGAGTCGATTGTTAATGTGCTTTGCCAGTGTCGTTTTGCCCACACCACCCATGCCATAAACACCAATTCTCCACACTTGCTCACTCTCCAAATGTTTCAAAATCTTTTCCAAATTTTTATTAAAAGCTTCACCAACCATCTCATTTGTCAACAACTTATCTCCCCTACTTCCACAAACATCAAGGACAAGTTCACCAAAATCCCGACTTTGCTCAACAAGCTTGTCAACCTCAACATTTAGTTTAGCTGGTAACTCTCCATCCGTTAATCTGATAGTAAATCCTTCCAATTCCACTCGAGTCCTTAACTCAACAACTTGATTTTCAATGGACCTCACTTCTTCCAACCACTCCTCAACTTCACGTTTCCTTTTCTTTCGACCTGAACGCTCTGAGTTCCTGATTTTTTCCTCAACATCAGATGCCTTAGCACACAATGCATTCAAATTTTTCTGCAGATCTTTTCGATTGGGCTCAAAGTTGATTATATTTTTCACAGTGTTGTATGCATCACCCGATATTATTTCCCCCACCTTTGACATAATCGGCTCGAAAAACCAGCTTGCCATTTTCACCACTTTGCCCTTTCCAGAGTAAAAACATAAACAAAAAACAACAATTATTTGATGTGAAAAATAGCTAAAATCTCACTTTTCATGCGATCATCTATTCAGTCCGAAAATGAAATTGCAATTAATGAATAAAGTAGAAATACAATATATGTTGAATATGTGAACATAATACTAAGCGCTAGCAATCTATAAGCAAGATGTTAGAGTTGACTCTAGTACATATTATTATTCAAATTTTCCTTCATTTTATAAATACAAGAAATTAAACCTTCCATTTCCCGAAAGCTTGTGGACATGGTAATATTTGCAAGATCTTGTAAAATACTCACACAAATAAAAGCAGATATGTAAATTAGTAGGAGTATGAGAATTGTCACCTGAGGAGGTTGAATAGATTTGTAGATCTACAAAGAGAGAATCAAAACATGTAAATATGAGTGAAAGATTGATTCACATGAGTATGAAAATTGTTTCATGAGAGATGTGAATGGGTTACCTTGAGATACAATAGATTTGTAGATCGACAAAGAGATAATCACAAGATGTAAATATGATCGTACAAAAAGGAAGGAGCGATAGGTGGTTTATTCACAAGATGTTAATTGATCAGGCATGTTTGAAGAACCAACCGAGAAAGTCACATTGTACTTGCAAATGATTTACTCGACCAAAAAAATAGTTTGATAACACGAGTATAAAATAGTTAAGTAAGAGAGAAAATAGATAGAGTAGAAGATGAATAAGAGAGAAGAAGAAAATTTAGATAAAGTGTAAAAGAAAATTTCATTTTTAAAATGACACCATTTTTCGTGGACACCCCAAAATGATAAAATACGTCTATTTTTCGTGGACGAAGGAGTAGTTTTTAAACAAAACCTATATTTCGACTTTATTTTCTCTGCATTTAAAATTAGATTTTTATATATCACTCATTACACAATATTTTTCTTAAACTCGTGTTTGATATAAAAATACCACTTAAATTCATGTCCGAAAGAAACATTATTCTTGTTGCATAGAATTGTTACCTCAGAGATGTTTAACCGCTAGAAATTAGATTGAATAGATTTGTTAATATAGAAAGAGAGACTCCCAATATGTATAGATATGATCGTTCATAAAGGAAGCAGAAAGGAAGAAGCTAGAGAGGGATAAATCAGGCAAGAAGTGGACTTGACGTTACTTGAATCGAATCAAACATGCAGGAAAGAGAGATTAACAAATTACTATACAATAGTAGTATATGAAATTGACTTCACTCTGTCTAGCTGTTTTGCAATTCTCCAAAAGTAATGGTACTTTATTAGGGTAATTACATAAATTGCATAGTATTTCCCAGGTTCCATAAAAATAGATACGTAATTTAATAAAAAAAAGTTTATTTTATTTTTAGTATGGTGGACTTTCATTCTCCATCGACATATTCTAACAACTTTTTGTGTATATCTCTCGCAAAATTCACCAATTATGCATTAAAACTCATGTTGTCCCTGCAAATACTTTTTATGGAACAGAAGAAGCATAAAATATTTTATCTTAATATTTATATTAATATAAAAAGTTTGAAGTTTACACAAATCATATAAAAGAATTTATACACATTTCATCTAATATATTTTCCTTTCTTTACCTAGCTAGAGTACAATAAGTTTGATTATTATTTTATATTCGTACAATAAGTATATCATTATCTTATATTTACATAAAAATTTCATCATTATTTCATATTTTGTACGCTAGGTTAGTAAAGTGTAAATGGCGTCCCAACATATACTCCTATGACAAAGATAATAAATTGAAATGTGGAAGAGGGATTGAAGGAATCCTTCCATGCCTTATGTTTGTATTTGATTTCCTTATGTTTGTATTTTGATTTTCCACTATCAACTGCAAATTTGAAAGCATTAGGTTTTATTAGTCAATTTCCCCTCAATAAATAAGTGTAGCGATCATCACCTTTGGTGCCATTTTTTAAGAGTGCAATTGTGCTCTAAAATGATATAGTGCTCATTAGGGTACCGAGTACAAGCACCAATTGTGCTAACAGAATGATACTCAGCTATAAGCACAACTCGAATATTCTTAAATGTGAAACTGAGTATTTTCATAATTCACAACAACAAGTATTCTTAATTATGAGCTGGTATTTTATAGTGTCACACTCTGCGTTACACGACTCATTTTATTTCTCTTGTGGTAATTTTTTATAAGTTGTGAACAAATTTAATTGAAACACATTTACATTTATATGGTAAACAAACACATAATCAAAATATAAACAATTAACGTGATAATATAAAAAAATTAGTAAACTACACACAAACATAAACAAAATCAAACATTAACAAAAGTTAACACAATTACAATTTAATATTCCATTATACATTTTGTAAAACTTCTTTTTAAACAACATTAATAGAAAAATCACAGGTACCATCACTATCTATATTACAAACTAAAATATTCAATCCTTCACGATCGAGAATTATATTGTGTAATGACCTTGTCGGGGTCAAAATAATCATAACAATTATATCAACAAAGATACAATCCGAGTCAATATTAATACACAAATAATAATAATGTAAATGCAAAGCAGTAGTACTAAAAAGGTATTGTGGCTCTTAACCTATTTTTTTTATTTGCTTGATTAGATCAATTGTGTTAAACAATAAATCTTGGAAATTTGGGGTCGATGACTTCAGATATTTGTGTTTTGGAGCACATAATAATTTAGAACTTATAATCTGAAAAAGGAGTATGTACTCTACTTCTTCTACAAAAAAATGGCAAATAGTAACAATTGAACATTCCTTAACGTGGTCACGAAACTTATTTGTAAATGGGGGGAAATGTGCCTTGAATCCTAGTGCCTTGTATGGAAAAAATAAACAAAGAATGGTTCTAGATAAATATCTAAAAAATACTAATAAGATAAGAAACGATACTCATACCACACGGTCGTGGAAAACACATTCCAGGGAGATTACATTAGATTTGTCTCCATGTTTCATGAATTCAAAAATACGCACGCATCAGACCCGAATGACTGAACAAGTATTGCTAGGCTATAGACAGTTTAGGAAGTAGAATTCTATAGTTTCAATAAATTCTAACTTTGCTGAAAAGTTATAATGCAATAAGAGAAGACAATGAAGAAATGAATTGTAATCTTATGCATGGCTACAAATTTATAGACATAGAGTATTGAGAAGTCCTCCTATTTTGGGAGTTAACAAATATAAAAAACTTGTGTTTCTTATGACCTATGCAATTATTATTATTATTATTATAATAAATGTACAATCATGAGCATTATTGAAAAAAAAACGTATATAGTGGTTTTGAATGAATTTCCAGCGTTGATTAGTTTATGAATGCTATTAATTTACCATTGTCAACTCATTGATCAGGTTATGAATTATATTTGACTCGTAATATAACCGTTTACAATTTAATCGTGACAATTACTACCTCGATTCCTCAAATTTTGACACACTTTGACCTGACACAGGTTTTAAAATATGTAATGGAAAGTGATTTAAAAAAGTTGGTGGGATGTGGGTCCTACTTTAAAGTAACAATTAGTTTTATAATAAAATGTGAGTAGAAATGAGTTAGTGGAATATGGGGTCCACTATCAAAAATGGTAAAAGTAAAGTGTGTCAAAGTTTTAGGGATGGATCGAAATGGTAAACTGTGTCAAAATTTGGGGGACGGATGTAGTAATTCATAATCAATTTTTATATTTGAAAATAGAAACTGCCGGATGAATTAAAATTGCGCTTACCAAAATTTGATGTTCAAATGAAAGATAATTTAATAGTTTTTCTTAATTGTATTTACCTCCTTTGTATTTGATTTTCCACTATCAACTGCAAATTTGAAAGCATTAGTTTTTATTAGTCAACTTCCCCTGAATAAATAAGTGTAGCGATCATCACCTTTGGTGCCATTTTTTAAGAGTGCAATTGTGCTCTAAAATGATATAGTGCTCATTAGGGTAACGAGTGCAAGCACCAATTGTATACTCAGCTATAAGCACAACTCGAATATTCTTAAATGTGAAACTGAGTATTTTCATAATTCACAACAACAAGTATTCTTAATTATGAGCTGGTATTTTATATTGTATTAGTGTTAGCCCACGCGCTATGCGCGACACATAATGTTTTGTTCTATTAATTAAACCTTGTAAATAAAATTAATAAAATAAAAAAATATAGTACTATATAGTGACAATATGTTAAATAATTATAGATATAAAATTAAATTAAACCAATATGAAAATAGTATATTTGTTAAGTACGACACTTTTAGGTCTCTACAGCGAAGAAAAATATCATCGTTACAAATACATACTTCAATGCTAAAATACTATCAATATTAAATTAATATAAAATATTAAATATACAACTAAAAAGACAATAATATCATCATAAAAAGATAAAACGATGTACAAAACAAATAAAAAAACACCACACATATAAACATTAGAACAATAAAATAATAGTTCGTAAGACATAAAAAACTTATATGTGAACAACCTTAATTGTACAATAATAAGATAGCAAAATAAAGAAAAAATAATAATAAAACAAACACTCCAATATCCCGTTTACTCTTCTCAGTCTTATTTTGCCCCTTAATTCCCAAATAAATTATTCATGCATATAACTTCGTCACTCCATAGTTTTCATGCAAAGAAAATACTAAAGCAACAAAATGACGAAAGGAAGAAAAAAAGACGAATATCATAAACTATCACATTTGTTTTCGCATGTGTAAAGTTGTATATTCAAAATATTATAGATAGTTAGAAGCTTATATGATTTCTATATTTGAAAAATAAAGATTATTATATCATGGACGGAAAAATTAAAACAAAACAAACAAAACTAAAACAAACTAACATTAAGAAAAAACATAAATATGAACTAACATCACTGAAACAAAATAATCTCACATACTACTATAGATAGAGAGTAATAATCATACTGATAAATATTCTTCTTTTTGCAGAGAATTCGTGATGCAATGGGACAATAGAATGAAGAATAAATTATAAGCTAGCAAATATACATATTTATAGACAGAAAGATGAAAGTATTCTAAAAATTTCTTGGAACTGTGCCTTGGATCCTTGTTCCCTACATGGAAAAATAAATAGTGGATGATTTTAGTTTTAGATAAATTTCTAAAAAAGTAGTAATAAGCTAAGCAATGAACGTATAGCATCTGATCATGGAACACATATTTCAAGGAGATTACATTGGTTTGTCCATGTTTAGTGAATTCATAAACATGCAAGCACCGCACTCGAATAACTGATGAAGTATTATTAAGCTGTAGATCGTTAAGGAATGTGAATTCCCTGATGTAATCAAATTTTTATTTTTTCCTAAAATTTGTGACGGAGAGAGGAGACAATGAAGAAGTGAAATAAAATCTTGCAAATGGTACATATTTATAGATAAATTTATTGAAAAGGAATCATAAATGTGGAGGTTACAAATTACTCCTAATAAAGAACAATTAATTGGTACTTTAATTATATACTGTATAGAGGGCGATAAAATATTGAGAATTGAATAGGAATAGAGAAACCTCCATTAAAGGAGGATAGAGAAAATGCATAAACCGTCAATCACGGAAGAAAGAAGAGAGAAGGAGAAAATATCTTTATTGACTACATTTTGGAAGGGTTGACTACAATTTACAATAGAATACCTTATATATACGCTGGAAATAAAGGCTAAACTAAAACCTAATTACATTTTATTTTTCAAATCTAATAATGTTAAAATTCTAATATCTTGTTCCACATCGGCTTAGTAACGATCCTAGCTCACCTATAAAAGTATGGATAACCCTCCCCTTATAAGGCCTTTTTAGGGGTGAGTGACCCATATCTAATAAGGACTTTTAAGGGGTGAGTGGCCCATATCTAATAAGGACTAGAATAGAAAGGGCAATGAGATTTGGAAGATACAATGATCTCATACATGTGTGATCAGCTAATAAAAAATGGCTGATTTGTCACCAACTTTTTCTTCTAGTGGTTTTTGCTTAATGAATTCACTTATTTAGCTTTATGCAACTTTTGTGTTTGTAAAGTTTGTGCATTCTTAACAGGGTGATGAACTTCAAGTGAAAGTGAACAAGCTGTTATCTGCAAAGATACCGTTTCCATATGACTACTACTACTTGAAAAACTGCAAGCCGCCGACAATCAGAGACGCTGCTCAAAACTATGGACAAGTTCTTCGTGGTGACCGTACTTCTATTTATACAGTTACAATCTGTCACTACTTCCCTTCTTTATTTTATCTTTTATTGCATTATTGTCAATATTTTCTGAATGGAGCTTGGGATGTTATTAGTTTCGTATGAGAGAGGAGCAACCCTACACAGTGACTTGCAGAATTGTCCTTAGTGCTCAAGATGCGAAGGTTTTAAGTAAAAATTCGATGACGATTACAGAGCATATATGTAGGAACCAATCTATGTTGCCTTTTTTGTTATGTGCTATAAATATTTGATGTGAATTAAAACCACTGCGAACAAATGTTTATGCAGGATTCTAGACGACCTTCCTGTAGTTGTACGTAGGAAAAATCTAGATGGAAGTCGATCAACTGTCTACCAGCATGGTTTTGAAGTTGGATTCAAGGCATTATATGCAGGGGTTAGTATCTTTGTTGCTTTTCTTGAAAACTCCTTTATTCGTGATATCATTCAACTGCCAAATGTGTGTATGAGTTTACCTTCTTTTGCAGACTAATGAAGTGTATTCATATTATATCACTAATCACCTAAGTTTCAAAGTGATGTATCATAGAGATGAAGAAGCGAATTCTACTAGAATTGTGGGGTTTGAAGTTACTCCTAACAGGTTACCTCTTTAATTGTGTTGTAGGATTTGTTCAAAGAGTGTTATTATTTCATTCCTTCAGGATTTGATGCATTGCTTTTTTCCTTCAGCATTAAGCACGAGGTCCAGTGGGATTATACTAATAGATAGAACGTGTCGACATGCAACAACAGCACCAGATACATGTTTGATAAGGGGGGTGTTTCTCTACAGGAAGTTTATGCAGGCGCAGATATCATATTTTCATATGATGTTGTCTACAAGGTATCTCCCTTTCTTTTCTCGCGTTTTTTGGATAGTTTCATTTCTTCCATATGGTCCTACAACAAATCTCTGGTGCAGTAGAGTGAGATCGAGTGGGCATCAAGGTGGGATGCCTACCTCTTGCAATCTATGATGGACAAATCCACTGGTTCTCAATTGCAAACTCCTTGTTGATCATGCTGTTCCTCTGTTGCACAGTGGCAACGATCATGATACGGACTCTGCTTAAGGGCATTGCAAGCTATGATCAACTGGAAAGCAAAGACGAAGCTCGTGAAGAAACAGGGTGGAAGCTGGTCCATGGAGATGTTTTCAGACAGCCTTAGAATTTGGAAGTGGTGTATCTGTGCAGGATCCGAACTTCAGATGCTTGGGATGACACTTGCAACAATGATCTTTGCTCTGCTAGGCTTCCTCTACCATTTCAACCGTGGGCTGCTCATGACTGCCATGGTTTTGTTATGGCTTCTCATGAGCTTCTTTGGTGGCTATTCCTCTTCCCGTCTCCGCAGAATGTTCAAGACCACAGACTGGAAGAGGAGTGCCTTGAAAACAGCCCTCCTCCTCCCCGGCATTGTTCTCCCAGTGTTCTTTGCAGTGAGAACTCTCATTTGTGGTGTAATGTTATCTTCGGACATAACCTTTGGAACAGTGCTTGCACTTTCGATTCTGTGGTTTGGAGTTTCAGGTCCATTAGTGTTTCTTGGTGGATATTTTGGTAACAGAAATACTGCCATTGAAGCTCCGGTAGAAACCTGTAAAATCCCAAGAAAGATTCCTAAACAGCCATGGTACCTCAGACCCATCTTTTCTATACTGATGGCAGGCATTCTTCCATTTGTATCGGTTCTCATTGAGGTTCGGTTCATTCTGACCTACCTATGGATGAACCAGTTGTGTTTTATATTCGGATTCCTCTTAGAAATCTTTGTTGTCTTGATGATATTGTGCGCGGAGATAGCAGTGGTCTTCTGTTATCTGCAGTTGTGCAGTGTAGACTACAAGTGGTGGTGGAGAGCCTTCTTGAATGGTGGCTCCCCTGCATTATACCTTTTTGTCTACTCAGTTTTCTACATGTTCGCCAAATGGGAGATCATAATGCGGGTTTGTGGGATTTGGTATGCAGGGTATATATTTATCGTGTTGTGTGCTTTCTTCGTGGTGACAGGCTCTGATACAGACCAAACAGGAGAACTCATCCCAAAAGACTAGCCTGTTAGGAGAGAGAGCCCATTTAGTCTATATACCCCACACCAGTTGTTCTCACAATCGATGTGGGAATTGAGTCGGTAACATTCGACCCTCCTTTAAGGGCCAACGTCCTCGTTGGTCACGGCCACGTTGGTCACGGCTGGTTCTTTGCCAGGCCACCACTCCGTGGGCCACCACTCCGAGTTCTCGTTGGTCACGGCCACGTTGGTCACGGCAGATTCTTTGCCCGGCCACCACTCCGTGGGTCACCACTCCGAGTCGGTCCCAAACGTACTCGTTGGTCACGGCGAGTTCTTTGCCCGGCCACCACTCCGAACCGTTTGGGCTCTCAATGAAAGCACCAATTGATACAGACCAAACAGGAGAACTCATCCCAAAAGACTAGTCTGTTAGGAGAGAGAGCCCATTTAGTCTATATACCCCACACTAGTTGTTCTCACAACCGATGTGGGAATTGAGTCCGTAACAGGCTCAGTCGGCTTCTACGCCTGCTTATGGTTCGTCCGGATGATCTATTCATCCGCGAAGATTGAGTGAAGTGGAAGTATGCTAGTATATTTTACAAAATGTGAGTTTTTTACTTCTGTAATTCTGAATGTAATCTACTTTACTTCAATGAACTGCAAATTGCCCAAAAAATATGAAATTTAGTCAAGATTTGTTTGTAACTAGAACGGATTTCAGCGACTCGACTTACTGCTCACATATGCCCACACATTAAATAGTTCTTATTCAAAGCTAGGAGAGAGTATTTTATCAACCAAATTTTCATCTTGCATAAAATATTTCATAGAGAAGTGAAGCAATGAATAATTGCTCCCATTCACATCGAAACATACAAATCTCCAAATCTTGCAAAGCAAAGATAGCTTGCATCTTGGTCTAAACAAGAAGAGATGAACGTGCGCAAGGACTCACTTGGTCGTCTAAACAATTCGAGTTAGACTCAGATAGCTTATTAATCATTATAATTTAAATTATATAGTGTTGTTATTAGTAGTAAATCTTATTTGCCTTCACGTTGTTTCTTGCTTTTACTTTGAAAATTTGTTGTTACTATCTTTTAAGCTAATATCATATGCGCATGCGTAGGGGTGTCAAAATGGATAGTGGGTATTGGATACCCGATATCCGAACCTGAAATATCGGGTATTTGGATATCTGATATTCGATTTTTCGGGTTTCGGGATCGGGTTCGGGTTCGGGTATAAAATTTTTGAATTATCGGGTATCGGATAACCCGATACCCGATCGAGTATACCCAAATTACCCGAATTATTCGATTCTTTTTAAAAAAATAAATTTAATAAATTATGTATTTATTCTACTCCCTCCGTTCCATTGAAGATGACTCACTTTCTTTTTTAGTTTGTCCCAACTAAGATGACCCATTACTTAAAATGGAAACACCTTTATCTCTACTTTATTCCTTCTCTCTTACTTTACTTTCTTCTCTCAACACACAAAATAAATTTGCATAAAATCCCGTGCCGCCCAAGAAAAGGGTCATCTTCCTTGGGACGGAGGGAGTATAATTTAAAAAATTACATAATTAAATCTAGTCCCAAAATCTTTCACTCTTAAGTCAAATTTAGGGTTAATATATGAATTGTGATGTTTATTATTGATGAATGATGGATGCTATAACTTTAGATTTTTTTATTTCTAAAAATTTGTAGTAGTTTTTCTCTCTTCATCGAACTAATTCAAGTTTGTATCAAATTCGACTGTTACAAGTTTGTATTTCTAAAAGTTTATAGTTAATTTTGTTAAAAATATAAAATCAAAATTAAAATTAAAATCCAAAATCGGTATTGGATACCCGATTTTTCGGGACTGGATACCTGAGTCGGGTATTTGGGTACCCGAAATTATTTTCGGATCGGGTATCAGGTATTAGATTTAGGAAAAATCGGGATCGGGTACCCGAAATTTTCGGATCGGGTATCCGCGGGTACCCAATTTGACAGGCCTACACATGCGCATAAAATTTTAGCAAATTACAGATAGATTGCACAGACTGTGATCGGATGTAACTATCTTTTTCCATAATTGTTAATAAGCCCCACATTCCACTCACCTTTTTCCACTCATATTTTATTATAAAACTAATTATATAAAAGTAGGACTCACGTCCCACTATCTTTTTTTACCAATTTTTCTTTACATTTTTTAAAATCCGTGTCCAACTCAACGGGACTCCTAAAGTGGAAAGGAGGGAGTAATATTCGTTATTTTGGCTTTGATCAATTTTGGTGTTGTCAAATCATGTCGACGTTGTCAAATTATATTGGTGTTGTCAGATCACTTGCATCTATTAAATTTTACTCCCTTCGTCCTTGTGATATCCACCTCTTAATTTGTCTTATTTCACTTATATTAATTTAATAAGTGGATGCCATATTTTTTTTTTCATTATAAAAAGTGTGTCCCAAATTTTTGTTGACTGACCAAAATGTGAATAAAGAACTATTGGTTGTGGACGAAAGGGAGTGATCAAAAGTAATAGTGACAAATTCAACTCGATTATGATGATTGGTTTTTCACGACGGACCGGTTGAAAAAGCTCACAATGCCGACCTTCACTGTGTTGATTGGAATCCCAATGACGTGAATCTGATTTTGACAGGGTATATAATGTTTACTTCCAATCCACCAAATACATTTAATCACGCATCAATGACCAAGCGGATGGATATCCCATGTCCTTTTCAGGTCTGCTGATAATACTGTTCACATGTATGGAGTCGAAGCCCATCCTGCTGTTCGTATTTTTGAAGGCTATTCTGCTGCGGTGCATTGTGTCCAGGTATTGCACCCTCATTACAACCCACCTTTTGGGTTCTAGTTATTATTTTTCTGCCTGGAAGGCAGGAAATGATGTTGGATCGGGAGATTCAAGCTATCCCCCTGACTTATTTTTTAAACATTCTGGTCACAAGTTCGTGTATGTATAATCACCATTCCTTTGCATTGGTGTTTCTGATGTGTATTTTTCGAGCTTTTATATCAATGAACTAATAACACACAAATATATCAAATAGCTCTAAAATTACAACCGAATCTGCAAGAGTACAGATGTAGTTGTAGTAAAAGAGTGTCGAACCACAGGGAGGCGTACGGTTATCTAATTCGAAAGCAAGTAAATTTTGGAATTTTTGGATTGAGAAACTAAATTGAAACAAGAACAAGTGAAGAAATAAAAATGACAATACAAAATATAACCAAGAGAGTGAGAACATTGCTCCTAATATGCTCCAGATGTAAATTAACTTAATGGACCAGTAAACCTATGGATTAAAGATTAATCTAATGAAAGTTGTAAATATCTCGTTCATTCTACTCACACTGAACATGAACATGTTCGCAGATGCTTGAATTTAACCTTGCTGAACACTAAGATCAAATTTGTACTCATCGGATTATCACTTCTACGGAAGCATAGTAAGCTCTAATCCAACTTCTAATTTCCAACGTACATGATTCATTTACAAAATCAATTGAACATTCCTACGGAAGCACAGTAAATGTCCAACAATTATTGTAACGACATATAAATCAACTTATCCAAGATTCATATGCTGGACACAATACAAATCTCAAACTCTTTATTTACGTTTCCACCTTTTAACCAAGTTAAAGAGACATTGGCTAAAAGACACGATTGAATAATAAATCAGGCCGGAATTATAATTCAATGTAAAAAGCACCGTAGAAAAAGATCATAAATTAATATTAATCCATATATAGAATCCAAAAGTAATTCACATCTTTCACAAATTAGGAGCAAAGTAGAGTTTAGTTACACATCCACAAACAATAAAGAAGAACCATAGAACTCATGAAATTGATGTGTGGATGGTAGCGAATCTCCTCCAGGGTGATGGAAGTTGAGTGATTGCCCTCCAATCTTCCTCCTCTCTTCCTCTGATAATGTTTCGTGCCAATCTCCCTGAATATTCCCAAAAAACTGCCTCAAAACTATTTAAAAACGGAACTCAGCAGTTACTGCGTCATCGTACCCGGCCGCGTGAATTATTAGGCATGAAATTCACCCGGCCGGGTGGCTCATTTTGAGTATATTCTGGACTCGCGACGCAGACTGGACAAGCTGTCAAACAGGGCAGTCTGTCAAGCTTCGTTCCATGTCTCGTTTCACCATCCATTCCGCTTCCTACACTATAAAACATACTTTTGCAAGCATCAAACCATACAAATCATGTAAAGTTATGGGAATAAAAATTACTATTTGATTCACATCAGTTTCCCAAAAAATGTCATTGCTATCTTTGCCCTCAACAAGGTGGTTGATTTTGAGTGGAATGCAGCAGATCGATCCGTGGACTATTGTTAGCGTGTCTGAGGATGGAGGAAAGACGGGTGGGGGAGGCACTCTGCAGGTAATATCAAGTTTGCATTTTCATCATAAGTTCACATGAAAACTTCACTTGGCCTACTTAGCTTCGGATGCACCAACTGTTATGAAATATTAACATTGATGACGCAATTTACCACGCTGTAGTTTCTTGGCACTTTTTGTGTTTTATATCAATGATTGTTTTTTTTGTATTACGATTCAGCAATATATGCGCATGCTTTATACATTACAAGCGCAATTTGAATACCTGTCCGTCCATCTAACAAGTTTGTAATTTCAGCATAATCATGCTAAACAAAGAGAGAACTTGAATTGTTTATTGAGTCAATCGAATTACAAATATAAGTGTGTAAATCACCTTATATATTGGGTGAAAGCTAAAAGATCAAACTCTAATAAAACAAACTAACTAATGCCAGCTAGGATGACAACTCAGTGATAGCTCAATGCCAGCTGTATGAGCTGAGCTCAAGTCTTCACTTCAATCATCATCTCGAAGCTTCCATAGATTATCAGCTTCTCGGAGTTGAACTTGATCTTGATGACATATCTAAGAGCCCCCCTCAAGATGGACTATATACCGTTGTAAAATCCATCTTGGCCAACAGATTATGAAAGGTGCCAAAGGCTTGGTGAATATATCAGCAAGCTGAAGGTGATTGTGGACATGTATAGGCTTAATAACTCCTTCAAGTAGCTTTTCTCGAACTGTGTGGCAGTCAATTTCAATGTGTTTAGTACGCTCATGAAACACTGGATTGGAGCTAATGTAAACCGCTGCCTGATTATCACAATAAAGGGGAACAGGCTGCTTCACAGGAACACCAAAATCCTTTAGTAAAGCCACAATCCAAACTACTTCACAGCATGCCAAAGCCATTGCCCTATATTCTGCTTCAGCTGAGGATCTAGAAACCGTGTGCTGCTTCTTAGAACGCCAAGAGATCAGAGAGCTTCCCAAGAATAAGCAGAAACCAGATATGCTCCTTCTTGTGACTGGACAAGCATGTCCAGTCTGCATCAGAGAAAATGCTCAAGGATGGATCTGCCTTAGCTGAGTAAAAAAGACCATGGCCTAGGGTGCCTTTCAAATACTTAAGAACTTTTTCACCGGCTAGCATATGCCCTGAACAAGGCTTGGACAAGAATTGGCTAAGTTTATTCACTGCAAAGGTGATATCAGGTCTAGTTATGCAGAGATATACTAGACGGCCAATCAGTCTTCTATGGACAGTAGGATCAGAAAGAGGCTCTCCCTCATCTTGTTGCAGTGTTTTAGATGAATCCATAGGGATAGCAGAGGGTTTGTAGCCAAGAAGGCCTGCATCAGAAACCAGATCCAATGCATACTTGTGTTGGGAAATGAAACTACCACTGTGGTTCCTAGCAATTTCAATCCCCAGAAAATATTTAGGTGTGCCTAGATCCTTGTACTTGAAGTGGTTAGTGAGAAACTCTTTGAAACTTGTTATCTGAGCATCATCACTGGATGCAACAAGTATGTCATCTACATAAATGACAACTCCAAAATATGAACCATTAGAGGAATGTCTGTAGAAATAAGAGTGGTCTGATGCTGATTGAGATAGGCCAAAACCAGACAGAACTTGTGAGAACTTCAAATACCATTGCCGAGAAGCTTGCTTGAGGCCATAAAGAGATTTTTTCAGCTTGCAAACAAGCATTCCAGATTCTGGTGGAGCTTCTGGAACAACCAAACCAGGTGGCAGTGTCATGTATATTTCTTCATCAAGTTCACCATATAAGAAAGCATTATTAATATCAAGATGAGCAAGCTGCCATCCATGTATAGCAGCTAGAGCAAGAACCATTTTTACAGTAGTAAGCTTGGCAACTGGAGAGAATGTGTCATGAAAATCTACTCCAGCTTGTTGTGTGAATCCTTTAGCAACCAAACGAGCTTTATATCTCTCTACTGTAGCATCAGCCTTAAACTTGATCTTGTATACCCATTTGCAAGATATAGGAATCTTGCCTGGAGGCAACACTGTGATCAGCCAAGTATTTGTCCTTATCAGAGCCTGTAACTCCTCTTGCATAGCCAGCAACACTGTGATCAGCCAAGTATTTGTCCTTATCAGAGCCTGTAACTCCTGTTGCATAGCCAATACCCACTCAGGATGTTGTGCTGCTTGTTTGTAGGAATTAGGCTCAGTGAGGATGGAAAGAAGAATGATGAATTTGAGGTAAGGCTGAGACAGCTTGGCAAGAGAAAAATAAGAAGAAATGGGATATTTGGAAGTAGAGACCACTGAGTTACATATATAATCAGTGAGATGTGTTGGTGTTTTGATAACCCTCCCAGAAGCAGAATGGTGAGGAGCTGCAATTGATACATCATCAATGTTATTAGGTTGGGAAGTATTTTGCTGCGGCAGAAGGGGAAGAGAAAGATTTGTATCTGTGTAAGGCAGAGTGGTTTCTGAAACAGGAAGAGGAGAATCTGGGAAGGAAGATGGTGTCTGATGTGAAAGAGGAAACTCAGTTTCATGGAAAATAACATGTCTACTGATGAAAATGTTATTGTTCTCCAAATCCATGACTTTATACCCCTTGTATCCAGAGGGATACCCAATAAATATGCACTTGATAGCTGTTGGTGAGAATTTATTTTTGCTTTTATCCAAAGTTGAAGCAAAGCAGAGACACCCAAAAACTTTCAGACTTGAGTATGTTGGGGGTTTGTTGAACAATAGCTGAAAAGGTGTCAGTTTATTAGGTAGCACATATGAGGGAAGTCTATTGATGAGGAAAGAAGCTGTAAGGATGCACTCTCCCCAGAATTCCATAGGAAGATGAGATTGAAAAAGGAGGCTCCTTGCAACATTCAACAAATGTTGATGTTTCCTTTCTACTCTGGCATTTTGTTGGGGTGTTTCTACACAGGAGTGTTGAGAAATAGTTCCATATGTAGAGAGTAGGGAAGTAAGGTTGAACTCAGGAGCATTATCACTTCTCATCATTTTTATCTTCTTTGAGAACTGAGTAAGAATGGTGGAGAAGAACTGAGACATCACAGTAGGGACTTCTGATTTTTGAGTGAGCAAAAAAGTCCAAACAAACCGGGAAAAGGAGGGTTATCCACACTTATATAGATTAGATTGGATCATCACCAAGTCGATGTGGGACAGAATTTAGAGAGTTTTAACACGCCCCCTCACGTGTGGGCCGGAAAGGACATCGGTCTTCCATCACGTGGGTAGGCAATGCTAGAGATAAGAGAACCATCATCGATGTGGGCCGGAAAGGACATCGGTCTTCCACTCGTGAGGTAGATAATGTTAAATGTTTCACAAAACATATTGTAAAAAGAGAGAGAGATAGGATACGGTTTGTATGGAATTGGATGATCTTATTATTGAGTATTGCTCCCTTTAAATAGAGAATATAGTATGGTGTACATGGTATGTTCCTATAATCAATCACCCTATTCAATACAATATATTCGATCAATCTTTGATTGGAATAATTGATTCTCAATCAAATCTTTATTATTTCTAACACTCCCCCTCAAATTGAATGGTGGGATCTCCAACACTCAATTTGCATAATGCCTCTTTAAAACTTCTAGCATTGACTGCTTTGGTCAGTATATCAGCCAGTTGGTCTTCAGATCTAACAAAAGGAAACTCGACAGTACCATTCTCAATGTTTTCTTTGATGAAGTGTCTATCCACCTCCACATGCTTAGTTCTGTCGTGTTGAACTGGGTTCTCTGAGATGCTGATAGCGGCCTTATTGTCGCAGTACAGTTGGCTCCTCTTTGGTGAGAAGTTAATTTCTTTCATTAACCTTCTGAGCCACAAAATTTCAGTCAAACCACTTTTAATTCCACGGAACTATGCTTCTGCACTTGAGAGAGCTACCACCTTTTGTTTTTTACTCTTCCAAGTCACCAAATTCCCACCAACAAAGGTAAAGTAACCAGCTGTAGATTTCCTGTCGTTCGGATTTCCTGCCCAATCAGCATTTGTATAACCACAGATTTCAAGGTGTTCATTCTTTGAGAACATCACTCCATGTCCTGTTGTCCCTTTCAAGTACCGGCAAATCCTGAGTGCTGCCTCCATATGGTCTGCATGTAGCTTGTGCATAAACTGGCTTACAATCCCGACTGCATAAGCAATATCAGGCCTAGTGTGGGAGAGGTAAATGAGTTTTCCAACCAGTCGTTGGTATCGACGTCGGTCAGCTAACTCAGCTCCATCATTGATCTTCAATCCATGGTTGACTGCCATGGGGGTGTCCGCTGGTTCACACTCTAGTAGGCCAGTTTCTGCCAGAATGTCTAAAATATACTTCCTCTGCCTCAGGAATATCCCCTTCGGAGATCTGAGCACTTCGATGCCAAGAAAGTATTTAAGATCTCCCAAATCCTTCATCTCGAATTCTTGAAACAGGTTCTTCATCAGACTTTCAATCTCCTCGAGGTCGTCACCTGTAATGATCATATCATCCACATATATAATCAGGCAGGTGATTCTATCACCTCGTTTCTTCAGAAACAGTGTATGATCTGAATTGCTCTGCTTATACCCATATCCCTTCATTGCTCCTGCGAATCTTCCGAACCACACTCTCGGAGACTGTTTAAGCCCATATAGAGTCTCCTTCAAGCGACACCCTTCTCCCATTTTAAAGTCTGTGGCAAATCCTGGAGGTGCTTCCATGTAGACTTCTTCTTCCTTCCTCAATTCTCCATGAAGAAAGGCGTTTGTCACATCAAATTGGTGTAGTGGCCAATCTTTGTTTGCTGCTGTAGATAGTAATACGCGGACTGTATCCATCTTGGCAACCGGGGAGAATGTTTCTGAGTAATCCACTCCATACGTTTGAGTGTACCCTTTTGCTACGAGCCTGGCTTTATATCTCTCTGTCGACCCATCAGGTTTTCTCTTGGTAGTGAACACCCAACGACATCCTACTAGTCGTTTCCCTCGCGGTATTGTACACTTTTCCCAAGTGAGATTCCGATTCAGTGCATCTATCTCCTTTTTCATAGCTTCCCTCCAGTGCTTGTGCCTCATTGCTTCCTCCCATGATTGTGGGATTTCCTCTTCTTCATATAAAGCATCTTCAAATGCCTGAGCCATCTCTGATAGGTGCCCCTTCACTAGATTCACCACAGAATATCGTGCTTTCCTATTAATCTTCTCTGGTGTATACCGCTTTGGTGGAACTCCTCTATTTGGTCTTGGAGGAAGTATGTATCTACCTGTATCTGGATCTACTCCTTCCACTTCCACTACCCCACCAATATCTCCTGTTTCACTGTCAGACCCTTCTACAACCTCGGCGTCAGTAGGAATTATAACTGTATCCATAGGTGTGTGTGTACTTACATTGGATATCCGCGTTGGAGAGTTTGTCCGAACATTGTCACTTTCCGCGATGGATTCTACTACATCAGGGACTTGCTCAGCAGTACTGCTTCCTGCCTTCTCTGGTAGGTCCACCACTCTGGATATCCGATTAATTCAAAACAAGATTCTTTGGTGTGTTTCTTCCGTTTGCAGTATGAGCACACCAATTTCGATTTATCTTCATCATCATTTCGTCGATTCCAGCCTCCTCCACCGCGATTGCTGCCGCCCCGCGAACCACCGTGAGATCTGTGGCTGGGCATCGATCTCCCTCGGACAGCGAATCCGGCGCCGATACCATCTGTGGTGGCTCCGGTTCCTGGCTGTAGAACCTGAGACCGCGTCTCCTCTCGCCGGACCAGGTTGTAAGCTTGATCAACCGAGGGAAGTGGCTCCATTTTGACTATTTCTCTCTTGGTTGATTCATATTTGCTATCAATTGCAATTAAGAATTGAAACAACCTCTGTTCTTGGATGAATTGGTCGTGAATCACCATATCTTCAGGGTATTTCATGGGATTTTGTCGTTTTTGATCTATTGACAACCATAGATCTTGTAGAGTACTCCATGTTTCTTCTAGTGACTGACTTCCCTGTTTCACCATGCTTGCTTGAATTTCTAGGTCGTATATTTGGAGTTTGTCCCCTCCACTCCCATATGTCATTGCCAATGCATCATAGATGTGTTTAGCCGTTGGTTGCTTGGAAACCCGACCAACCAGTCGTGGTTCGATATTCTGTGTGAGCCATGTAAATACGCAATGATCTGCTTGTTGCCATTGTGGAAAGGTTGGATCGGTTCGTGGCGGGGGAGGCGGCACTCCAGTCACGTGAGAAACCATTCCCCTGCCGCTTATCGCCGCCTCCATTAGGACGACCCAGATGGAGTAATTCTCTCCATTCAATTTGTTTCCTCCGATATGGAGAGGTTGTGTATCGATCTTGTATGCTACGGGTTTTTCTGGTGGGTTATTTGTGTTTTCTTCTTTGGGTGTTGGTGGTGTCATCATGGCAAAACTCTTGCTCATGATTTCGGCAATCTGCCGAGCAATCCGACTGGGATGGGGTCATATTTTTTTCGGTTTCTGACATGGCTGCTGATTATTTTTCTGCAGATTTTGGCTAGGGTTGGGAAAGGTTTAAGGACAGTGATGAAGTTTTTCTGAGTCCTGCTCTGATACCATGTTAAATGGTTCACAAAACATATTGTAAAAAGAGAGAGAGATAGGATACGGTTTGTATGGAATTGGATGATCTTATTATTGAGTATTGCTCCCTTTAAATAGAGAATATAGTGTACATGGTATGTTCCTATAATCAATCACCCTATTCAATACAATATATTCGATCAATCTTTGATTGGAATAATTGATTCTCAATCAAATCTTTATTATTTCTAACAGATAAGAGATAAAGAGAAAACCATCATCGACTTGGGCCCACTCTGATACCATAACAAGTTTGTAATTTCAGCATAATCATGCTAAACAAAGAGAGAACTTGATTTGTTTATTGAGTCAATCGAATTACAAATACAAGTGTGTAAATCACCTTATATATTGGGTGAAAGCTAAAAGATCAAACTCTAATAAAACAAACTAACTAATGCCAGCTAGGATGACAACTCAGTGACAGCTCAATGCCAGCTGTATGAGCTGAGCTCAAGTCTTCACTTCAATCATCATCTCGAAGCTTCCATAGATTATCAGCTTCTCGGAGTTGAACTTGATCTTGATCACATATCTAAGACCATCTGATCTTCTGCATGGTGCTGGTTCAGATTTGGCGGATGATCGACCTAATTTATCGACCAGAAGAGGAGGTGATAGCAGAGCTGGATAAGTTCAAATCTCATCTTTTGATGTGCTCCACTTCATCCACTTCCTGATTGATCTCGTGTGACCCAAGCTTCGGCTTTTTCCTTTTATTATAATGAACCTTGGACGCTTTAAATCGAGTTTTGCTCTAAAATTTGTGCGGAAAATGGATGGTTCTTTGTCGATTTGGCTTGTATTATATCCTGCTCGTGCGAGTGCAAAATTAGATGGTTCTTATTATTTGGCAGTATAGATTCTCAGCATGCTTTGGATGACTCCTTACATGCTGATAGTTTACTCTATTTTGTATTCCATCTCTTGTTATAAGATCATCGATGTGCACTTTGGGTATTGTAACGCCCCACTTTTTGAACCCTAATTTTCGAACACTAAAATTTTTGCATTTAATGCTTTAATTGCTGTGAAGTCCGTGAATTTATTTCCGAGTAGAATTGTTATTTGGTTTCTGGTGACCTAATTTGAGATAAAGTTTTGAATGTGTGTTGACCGAGTCAACTACGTTGATTTCGTGACGTGGCTGTTTGAATAATGAGTTAAGGCCAAAATTGGTCCTAAACATATGACAATTTTATCTTTTTGGTCCTAAACTTTATCTTTTGAATTTTTTGGTCCTTCACATATAGAAATTTGGCCATTTTGGTCCTCCGTCAATAGTTCCGTTAATTTTTTAACAGTCAATACGTTTTGCCCAATTTTGACCATATTAAAATCTTAATTATGATTTTTAAGTCACTAATTATTCCCTAATTATTATAACAAATATATTCATTAAAAAACATAAATTAAAAAAAAAATGAAATACGTCTCTCTCTCTCAACATTTCACTCAATTCGACGGAGTCTTCCTCCAATTGGCAACCGACGGCAAATAGGCAGACGACGGCGAAACCTAGTCCTAGAGCTAACCTCCGATCAGGATCGGGATCCTGTTCCACCACCTGGTGGAGCGCTCGGTGGAGGAAATGCAGTACGGTGGATTGGGCGACGGCTTTTCCAATTACAGCTCCAGCGGCCCTAATTTGGGTCGGAGGGAGTTTGAGGGCCGGAGATCTTACGGATTTGAGGATGATGGGCGGAGGGGGCTTCCGCAGCAATCTAGGGTTTCGGAATTCGATCAGCCTTCGCGAGTTGATGAGGTGGATAATTGGGCGTCGATGAAGAAGCAAACGATCCTACCTGATCACGATTCGCGTGAATCCCGGGCTGGGGGTACGTACACCTCACTTGGGGGAAGCAGCGGCGGAGCATCACGCGCCGATGAAGTGGACAATTGGGCGTCTATGAAGAAGCCTGTTTCACAGCCGCAGCAAGCGAGAAATTCGAGCTTTGGCTCGAGCTTTTCGAGGCCCGAGACTGATCGTTGGACCCGTAATGAGAGATTTGGGTCTGGAGTCTCAAAGCCTGAATCCGACCGGTGGAGGGGTCAGAGTGAGCAAAATCCGAGCTTGAGTTTGGCCGAGAAAGGTTTGGATTGGAAGAAGCTGGACTTGGAGGTTGCAGAGAAGAAACACTCGGTTAGTGGTGGGAGTAGGCCCACAAGTTCTCACTCGACTGGTCTGGAGTCTCCGCAGGTGAGCGGGTCAGAGGCACTTCCTGCATTGGGTGGAGCTGGTGAAGCTATAGTGAGACAAGAAGCTGGATAAATTTGTTAAAATAATTAGGGAATAATTAGTGACTTAAAAATCATAATTAAGATTTTAATCTGGTCAAAATTGGACAAAACGTGTTGACTGTTAAAAAATTAACAGAACTATAGACGGAGGACCAAAATGATCAAATTTTCATATGTGAAGGACCAAAAAATCCAAAAGATAAAGTTTAGGACCAAAAAGGTAAAATGATCATATGTTTAGGACCAATTTTGGCCTTAACTCTTGAATAATTGATGCATGGCGAATTTATTTGTTTTGGAATAAGTGATAGCTTGTTGCGTGAGCTCGAAATTGTGTTGGAAAAATCACAACGTGAACTTAATTAAATCGTTTCCTTGAGGAATATTTATTGGACTCGATTCCGTGTTGGATCCGATAAATTAAATAAATAAAATAAATCCAATCTTGTGAAGTATACAAATTATGGGCTACACAATTTAAATAAAATACAGCCCAAATCCTACACCAAATAATTGTAAGAAAATAGAGGATCTCAGTGCAGATCTCTTCTCCCTCCAACGCGTTTTTCTCTCTTCTTTCCTTTGATCTGCGAATAAAATCACAAAGAAATAAAGTTAGTCAATCACAATTAAATTGTGAAATCAATTGCCCATTATACACCCCTCCTCACACTCCATAACCGATCCCCACTCTGCTGAATAACATCCAAGAATAACTCCTCAATCAACTATCCATTATACTCCTACATTATTCAGTATATTAATCCCCATACCCTAATCTCTCCGCCTCACTCTCACAAACACTCATTTCACTTTGAATCACAACTCACGGCAGAGAAAGCAGCAAAAAGAGTCCACCTTTCTCTCTCACCAATTTCAACTCTTTCCAATCAAACTCATGGAAATTTTGAACAGAGAGGAGGCAGAGTGTTTTGACAGTTTGTGTTCCAGCCACACACCATCCAATCCCTTGCTGGTCTCGAATCCCTCTTGACACAAGGTAATTACAGAATTTCACCATCTCCTTTTCCACAAAGTAAATTCACATTGACACCGAAAACTTTTTGACAGAAACCAAGAATCCAAATTCAGAGAGGAGAAATCAGTAGCCACTAAAAGCCAATCAGTATACAATCTGTTGTTGAAGGTATACTCCTTTTCCACCCAAAATCTGATTTCATACTGCATCCACTACCCTATACCACAATCTGCACTTAATCTCTCAACCGAATAAGGTCGAAGCAAAATCAATCAA
Source organism: Salvia hispanica (assembly GCF_029641045.1). NCBI lineage: Eukaryota > Viridiplantae > Streptophyta > Magnoliopsida > Lamiales > Lamiaceae > Salvia > Salvia hispanica. The sequence goes on from NC_142697.1 coordinate 1,640,144, forward strand.
AGAACAGCCCTATAAAGAATTGAAATCTAATTGAAGAACTCAACTTCGGCGCTGAGCGACGGCGGTGGGTGAGGGCGACGAAGCTCTAAATTGTTTTTTTCTGTTCTTTCTGCGTTGTGAAATTGGGAGAGAAGCCGATGGTTTTCTTTTGAAAAGGAGAGTACCTTTCTGTTTTGGTTTACTTTTCCAATTGGGAGTATATAAATTGTTTGTGTATCCTGGAAAGGGGTATATACGTGTACTGTTTTGGAGAAGAGAGTTTTTTTTAAAAAAAAATCTATTTGCTATACTCCTTAAAGTCTTGAGTATTTGATTTAAAAGTGGAATGGCAGTAGCTAGTGTGTACGTGTTTTGAATTGGGGAGTATATGCTTGCTATTAAAATCCTTTTCACTCTTTTGTTTGTAAAGAAATGGGAATTTTTTATTTGACTTTTGGGCTAGTCCTTTTAAATCTCAAGCAGTAGGCCGAATTATTTAATTCCTTGGGCTGAGAGTGTTGATCCCTTTTTGTTAGGCTGGTTAGTGGTATATCTTTGGGCTGTTTTTAATATAATGTGTTGGAGTGTGATCGGCCGGAAATAAATCGAAATACCTATAAGAACTTGTAAATCTTAATTGAGAAAATAATTGGAGACATATGATGCGTGTATTTTATTTATTGTTTGATTCATGTTGATTTATGAGTGATTTTAAATTCTCAAGGTGATTCCTCGCAAGTGAATCGTGATCACAAGAGAAAGAATAAAATCTCAGATTAAGCAGTCGAGGTGGATTCTCTTTTAAATAAGGACATCATCCTAAATATTTTATCAATGGAAATGAAACTATATTTATCATGCGTGCTTTGTGTTTAACGTGCCTATCTGAAATGGCTTTTGACATTATTATATAAATCGAATTCGGATCCTTGTAGAGCCGCAAACTCTACTTGGATTAGGGTACACCTATGGTAGACCGTGTGTCATCTTATGGGTTGGCCGGTCTAGTGACATGGATTGTGGCCACAGTCCATGTCATGTATGTGCAGATATAGTTAACGTCTATGGAAAAATGACTGATTAGTCGACTTTTACAATGGGAATGGTTTTTTTTGTGCCTTGGGCCTTTCTAAAGCTAAAACCCGATGGGTACTTATTAATGGCATGATAAATATTCTTTTGATAACTTGTTTTCGGCATAAGCCCGCTCTGTATTTTATAGTACTCAGCCCTGCATGTGTTTTCCTTATGTGCAGGTTGAGTGCGACGAGCAATTGGTGGTGTTGAGCAAATAAAAATTTTAAGTTTTGTTTGGTTGTCCTTGAACTTTGGTGTCGTGTCTTCATACATGACCCACTCTTTCTCTTGAACGCTTCCGCTAAGATATTGTTTTTACTTGTTATTTATTTGGCTTGAACCTTATTTATTCTGAATCATGAAAACTTGATATTCTTTTTGGATAATGTCAAACCCTTGATCGTTTTGAATATTAATTGTTGGTCAAACTTAGAGGTGTCAAGTGGGCCGGGCTGGGCCGGGCTAGATTTACAATTTTTAAAAAAATCCATGAAAAACAAATGTTGTATTCATAATTTCATTTCCAAAAACAAATAATGTCTTCATAATTTCATACCCAAAAAATAAATAATGTCTTCATAATTTCATATCCAAAAACACAAAATCATGGAAATTTTGATTGAAAATGGAATAGTGGGACGATTGTGGAAGGAGAGAACGAAATATGAAACGGCAAAATGATTAATTGGAACTAAGAATGATCTTATTAATATACATATGTATATATACTATTCATATATTACATATATAGAACATTTAACTTGATTATCACTATAATCATGGAATCATAATAAGAGAATTGACACGCATATATATATGCATCTCTATATTAATACAAATATTTTAACTATCACTATAATCATGGAATAATGAATCTCTCTATTAATGCAAATATTTTTAGTTCTATAATCTACTATTTTGTAAAAGATAAATTAGTTAACAATCCATCACTACGGAGATGTTGATTAATTCTAGGAGTATGAATTGATCCACTATTTTTATTGAGAAAAAATTAGTTAACAACCAATCACTAAAATTATGAAAATATTCTTTTATAAAGAAAAATTAATTAACAACTAGGCAATCACTAAATTTATGGAAATATTATTTTATAAAGAAACATTGATTAACACCTAATGACACGCTCACGATTTCTAGGAATTCTCCTTTATTATAGCTATCACATTAGTCAATTAGTTCAAAATCCCCTTTTATTATAGCTATCACATCACATTATAGTTATATACTCATATCGAGAATAATGAGAAGAGAATATTATATACAACATTAATATAGGAATTAATTTCAAATATTCTACATAGATATATGTACAACATTTATGGGTGAGGATGAATTAATTATTTTGGTATATGCAACAATTTGAAATATTTAAATTAATATGAAAAAACTATGCATAGATTATTCATAAAATACACTACATTACTAATTTTATAAGAGTTATGTACAGGGCCGGTCCTGGGCCGGGCCTGGGTTTGTAAAATAGCCCAATTGGAGCCCGTTTGAAGTGCTAAGCCCAGCCTAGGCCCGCTCTATTTAAGTAACGGGCCGGGCCTGGGCCGGCTCACACGGTCTGGGCCGGACTGGGTTGGGTCGGCCCGGTCCACTTGACATCTCTAGTCAATCAGCCCGACCTATTTGACATCTCTAGTCAAACTCTTTATTGAAACCCTAGTTTTCTTCGTCTATTTTAAGTTCTTTTAATCACGATCGCCCGTATTTATTAACCCTAAAAGGACGGTCCTGACAGGTATGGATTACAATTTGATATCACTAGTTTACTGTATTTTGTGTACCATCTTTTAAAGTTATTGATGAATCTACTAGATTCTTATTTCATTGTGTAATTTTTAAGAAAAATAGTTTATGAGGAAACCCAGATCGTAGATCTAATCTTATTTTAACATAGCTTTGTTAAAAACTCGATTCGAATAGGCATATATGTTATGCATTCTGATTGAAAACTAGGCATATATATCTCGAATTTTCTTCAGACAAACAAAAGGTCATTATGAAAGTCTGGAATATACTTCATCTGTCTCACTTTAGGAATCCCGGTCACTTTTGCGAACTTATTTTATAAAAATGATAATAAATAGTGAAAGTGGAGAAATAGTAAAGTAAGAGAGAGAATAGTATTGAGAAGACTAGTAATAACAAAACTTAAAAGCGCTTTAATGAAAAATCTGGATAACTTCAGTCTTCAAGGCCGCAAATCAAACAAGGGAGAAAATCCAATTATCTAAAATGCTCTACTTGAATAAGTTATTTTCACATTGAAAATAACTTTAAGGGCCCTTTGATTAATAATTTATTTTAATTTCCAAAGGTTAGACTTATTTCGATATTTATTACTCGAATAAAGGTCAATTTTGATTCTAAACATGTGACCAAAATATGAATTTGACGAAAACATTCACTTTTTGAAAAATATAAGTAAAAATATATTAACAATTGTGTGGATTTTGCCCGTCTCAAGGAGCAAGGTGTAGCCTTGGAGACTGACGGAAAATGCCATAGATGCGGGTACTGAGCAGGAAATGGCCACCAAGTGCGCACGACACCGCATGGTTGAGACCCACCCGAGATGCCCAATGACGGGACGAGTGAACAGACACGAGAGAGTGCGGAGATGTCTTCTTCTCAATCACAAAAAAGATGATTATTGATTATATTTTTCACTTTTTTGTGCTAGTAGTTGGGAATGGTCAACGAAGATATATTTTTTATTTTGTTGATGCTAGAGCATCTACATTGAGGCGCCCTAAATCCCACCCTATTCATCGGGCGCGCCTTTAATGCGCCACTACAGCACCCCGCCCTATGCGATTTCCTTAGTCCGCGCCCTATGCATCGTTCGCGGATGATGAACCATTTTTTTCATCCTCCGGCCTATCTTTCGCCCCATTGCCCGGCAAGGAGGATAGGTCCGGACGATGCACACATTTTTATTTTTCTTTAAAACTTCTTTTTTATAATTTTCTTTTATACATATCACCAATTCTTTTACTTCATTTCACACCTTTCACTCCACTCTCTTCCCCATCTCAATTTCTCTATAAATTCAATAATGAATTCCGACGATTTACCATATTTGCAACCATAAAACATAAAAAATAAAAAATAAATACTGACAATACTTTGTGGTGTTTTTATATTTATTCTTGCTAATTGATATATTTGCAAACATAAAAAATAAAAAATAAAATAGGAGTTAAAATTATAAGGCAGGCTATAGGGTATCTCACTGCGGGTGGAAGAAAAGATAAATATGGTATTTATTTCCCTTTATCTTTCCATTTACCCTTTCTTTGGAGATGCTCTTCGGAGAGCATAAAAGTCAATTGGCGGGCCAGACAATTTTGTTTTATTACAAACCAAACGTAGGATATGGCCCTCTCGAATCAGCTAAATGGCAAACCAAACGGACCCTTATTGTGTATCATCAATTTCTGAAGTTGTGGAAATATGGATATGGGTTTGCTGACGCATAAGCAAAGGGAATGTATAGTGTTATTACAAAACATAATCTAGAAACATTTGCGCCAAAAACAATGCATTATTAAATAAAAAATCTATCAGATACGGAAAACAGAGAGAAGTTGGGATCGTCCGACTCCAAAGATTCCCACAGTTCTGGGGCTCACCTTTATCTTACATCGTCGAGGCACAGCCGAATCCACAACCACAGGAAGTTTGTTCATCAATCTTGGGCACTCTTTTATGCAGATAGCTTCAACGGAGTTGCAAATGATGGCTGCTGTTCCCTTGCATGGACTCTTCAGTTTTGGAAGCTCTTCCAACGGCAACTGTTTTAATTCGGGGAGGGTGAGGGAACTTGAACCTTCATCTCCGAATATCTCTTCTATTTCTCCACACTTTCTCACAGAAATAAATTTAAGGTTGGGAACTCCTGATAGGAGTATCCCCAGCTTCCTCAGCCTTGGCAGCTCATCTAACAATAAGGTTTTTAATTTAGGGAGGGTGAGGGAACTTAGTCCTTCATCTTCGAATATCTCTTCTATTTCATCACACTTTCTGATATGAATAACTTCAAGGTTGGGAGCTCCGGGTAGTGGTATCCTCATCTTGTTACACTTTTCAATACTTAGCTTAGTCAGAGAGGAAAACACAGGTTGTGCAAGTGCATCTGATGCTCCTATTTCCCCCTTTTTGACCAACCCCTTCATATCATCCAACCCAGCGAGTAGCCATTTGACATTTCTTCAAAATGTACTCTATACCTCTACAACATTCAATTTTCAATCCCTCCAATCCATCCACAAAGCATATGCTCAGATCCTCACATTTACTGATTGTTAGCTGCTTAATTCCCTCTGCTAATACTACCTCATCTTTAAGGTTGCATTCGGACAAGAATAACTCTTTACAATCACCTGATCCTAATATTTCAAATGTATCTTCATCATACGATCCCACTAATATTACGTAACAAGTGCCATGCACCTGACTTCCCCAACTTGTAATCAAAGAATTAAAATCATTCACACTTTTCACTCTTCCACTAAACTCCTCTAGCAGTTCCAGATTAGCAATTTCTTCAACTTCTACGACCATATGGAATGGTAAATCTAAGTACTGAAGATTCCCAAGTTTAAGAAACAATCCTTCTGGAAGCATCTCTAATTCAGGCGCATCCATTGCAAGGAATTTGAGATTGACTAATTGCTTAACTCCTTCAGGGACTTCCTTGATGGCTGTATGCGAGAGGTTCAACTCCCTGAGTTCTGTCATCTCTCCCAAGTATGGCACATTTTCTAGCTTATGACACCACTCAAGGAGCAATGACTTGAGGCTCTTCAAGGCACAGATTGAGTTTGGCAGCTCCGTTATGCAAGTGGTGCGCAAATTAAGAGTGCATAGTCCTTGCATTTTAGAAAAGAATGAATCTGGGATAAAATCCAACATATAATTACCCAATAAAAGCAATGTTGAGAGCTTAGGACAATCGGGAGACTTTCCTTCTTCAATTCTCATTATGCCACTGCTCATTAAGGACACCTTCTCCAGATCCTTTGCCCATTCTGCTTCTTTCGGAATTTCATTTAAAGACTCATCACCTGCTCTTACCATATATTTCCCCTCACATATCTTCAATGCCATACTTCTTACAAGATCATGCATCTTCACGCATTCCACATAATCAAGATCAACACAACTTTCCAATAGGCACACATTCACTAATTTATCCAATATGGAACGTCCTTGCTCAACTTGCGCTCTCCTTGTCTTTCTTTCATCCAACAATCCTCCTGAAATGAACTGTCTAACCAAATCCTCTCTCATTATTTCTTTATCTTCAGGATATAACGCGCAATACAAGAAACAATGTTGTAATGTATTGAACTCATTACTCTGACTATGATGATTCCTATTCAACCGATCAAAACTATATTTCAATACTTTATAAACCTCACCCTCTCCCATGCCATCATTCCCTGAAACACGTTCTTTTAGTTCTACATATGCATTTCTCCATGTATGAATGGCTCTTTCGCCCCTCATGCTTGCAGCCACTGTAACAATTGCTAGGGGCAGACCACCACACAATTCTGCCACAGATCTGGCAATCTCTTCTGCTGAAGAATCAAGTTCTATCACATTTCTTAGCATTTCATTGAATAATTCCCATGCCTCATGATGATATAGTTTTTTCACTTGAATCACTTTTTGGCAACAAATTTGACGACACACTTCTAAGGAGCGAGTGGTTATAATCAGCCTGCAACACTCGACAGAAACGGGACATCCAACCTTTAAAAGATCAATATTTTCCCACACATCATCTAATATCAGCACTGAATTCTTCATCTGAGACAAAGTTGTATGGAGTCTTGCCGCCCTTAATTCTTCATTATCCTCACCCCAAAAGTCCAAACCTATAAAGCGAGCAATTTTATCTTGTAAAATCATAACACTAAATTCTTGAGAGACTGTAACCCAAATCACACGTCCCTGAAAGTGTTGGAGGAGTCGATTGTGAATGTGTTTTGCCAGTGTCGTTTTTCCCATACCACCCATGCCACAAACACCAATGCTCGACACTTGCCCGCTCTCCAAAAGTGTCAAAATCGTTTCCAAATTTTCATTAAAAACTTCACCAACCATCCCATTTGTCAACAACTTATCTCCCCTACTTCCACAAACATCAAGGGCAAGTTCACCAAAATTCCGACTTTGCTCAACAAGCAAGTCAACCTCATTATTTAGTTTAGCTGGCAACTCTCCATCCATCAATCTCACAATAAATCCTTCGGATTCCACTTCAGTCCCCAACTCAACAACTTGATTTTCAATGGACCTCACTTCTTCCAACCACTCCTCAACTTCACGCTTCCTTTTCTTTCGACCAGAAAGCTCTGAGTTCTTGATTTCCTCCTCAACATCAGATGCCTTAGCACACAATGACTTCAATTTTTTCTGCAGAGCTTTTAGATTGAGCTCAAACTCCTTTATACTTTTGAGATTGTTGTGTGCATTATCCGCCGTTTGTTCCACCAACTTTGACAAAATTGACTCCCATACCTTTGTCAAAATTGGCTCCAAAATCTGGCTTAACATATTCACCACTTTGCTTTTCCCAGAGTAAACGTAAACCAAAACAAGAATTATTAGATGAGAAAAATAGCTACAGTTTCATTTTTCTAGCAAGCATCTATCAAGTCCGAAAATGAATTTGTAAGGAATGAACAAAGCAAGATGTTAGAGTTTTACGATAATTATTCAAAATGATGCTAAGCACTAGCAATCTACAAGCAAGATGTTAGAATTTACGATAAACATTCAAAATTTTCTTCATTTTACATGTAATACAAGAAATTAAAACTTTCATTTCCCGAAATATTAGCACGATCTTGTTAAAACGAACAAATAAAAGCAGAGATGTAAAATTAGTATGAGAATTGTTACCTGAGAGATGTGAAGGTTTGAGCTGAGATTGAAATATAGAATTGTAGATCTAGAAAGAGAGAATCACAAGATGTTTGAATATGATGCTGCACAAAGGAGGAACCGAAAGAGAGATCCAATATGAAGTTGACTTGGACTTAGTCATGCAGTTTTTGAATAATAATAATAAGAGTGGTATTTTTTTAAGAATAACATGTCCCTCGTGTGAACTCACTGCTCCAAATGGAATCTGAAAGGGGATCGTGAGCTCTTCGGCTGCCATTTCGACCTCGTAATGGCTATCGTGAACTCACTTCTCTTCTTTCAAATTAAACTACTCATTTCCAAAGTATTGTAGTAAAATTCACATGCATTTATAAGGTGATCGATCAAATAAATGTATAAGCACAAGAGAAGTCAAAATAACTACACGATCCAAGGCTTTGAAAACGGAAATCAATTAAACATAAGAATCATTATATCTCCCCCGTAGAACACTACGGAGAATTTAGCTACTCATGTTCATCACAAAAGTCAAATAAGCATTCAAAGAAATATTCAATAACATTGTATGAACAAAGCAAAACTAAAGGTAGAAACTCCTAGAATTGGATTAGGTGGATTAGAGGCCTCGTCTTCAATCTTGCGATGAATACTCATTCATCTCTTCTTCCTAAGTGAAAAACTAGTATTTTTGGGGTAAGAGACGTGTAGAATGTTGAATGAGGCGTCCCATGAATATATTCGTTATAGGGTTCGAATTTCCTTCTTTAGAACTGTCGGCCGAAACTGGCGGGTCGCCTGGTTCGTTGAGTGGTGAAGCTGGCGAGTCGCCAGCTGCTTACGGCATTTGTGGGCGATGGTCCTGGCGAGTCGCCAGGTTGCACTGGGTGAAGCTGGCGAATCGCCAGCTGTGTACTGCAACTTCGTAGACTAATCTCACCTAATATGACATTTACTATTTCACCTTTTTTGAAAAAATACCAAAATATGGTAGTAACATTTTGGTTTCCTATACATAATGTATTTATAATATATATGCATTTATGTACAAATTTTATATGATCATCAACACCGATTGAAGTACGTTTAGCGTTGTTTGTTTCATGAGGTAACTTCTTTTTAGGTTCACGAACTTTGTCAAAGTATCATTTTAGATTCATGAACTTTAAAAATATCATTTTAGGTCCGTCAACAACAAGTTAATATCATTTGAGGTATTTTGAACTTTTTATGGACGAAAATGCCCTTAAGGCCCTCAAACGACAATTTGGATAATTCTTTCGCCACTCATCTTGCGTCAAAGACCGAGAGTCCAACAATTTTTAACAGCAAATTTCTATATTTAAATTCAATTTGAATGGTAATTGATCTCCATTCTGAAATTCATATAATTAATACTTCGAATGACAATCCAAATTAATAGATATCTAATTTCAAAACAAATAAACTAATATAATTTACAAATCACCAATAGTAAGTTCTTAAAATGCAGGTTAGGTTGAAAAATTAAAATAAAGTATCAAGTTCCAATTCACTATCCCTAAATAATTGGTCATCTAATAATTGAAAAATTAACTCATATTTTTTATGACAAATTTTAGTTATATTTAAATTTAATTGGGATGGTAATTGAATTAAATAGTACTCCGTAAAAAAATTATTGGACTCTTGATCTTTGACACAAGATTAGTGGCGAAAGAATTGTTCAAATTGTCCTTTGAAGGCCTTAAGGGCATTTTTGTCTGGAAAAAGTTCAAAATACTTCAAATGATATTAACTTGTAGTAGACTGCACGGACCTAAAATGATACTTTGGCAAAGTTCGTGGACCTAAAAGATGTTCCCTCTTATTTTTTTTTATGGAGTACATTTACTTTGAACTAATATATTTGATAAGTCATATTCTAAGCCTTGGTTACTGGTGAGTATGTCATGATTTGCATGTATTATCCGCAAAATAGTTGCTTAAGTGTGCAGGATAAATGGGTCCAAGTTAGTGGGAGACGGTTCGGACGATGCAGGTGAAAAGAGTGCAAGAAGGGTGCAATACTGACCAAGGCGCATGCCAGAGAAAAGGCTCGAGATAGAGAAGAAGGATAGCTGGGATGATCAATAACAAGGGCAGAAAAGTCAATTCGCGAAGGGAGTCTACCCTAAAAGCAAGGGCAAGTCTCCCTATAAAAGAAGTCACTTGGAGAGAGAAAAGGAGTTCGGCCACTACACTTAGTTAGAATTCTCTCTCGGAAAGATCAGTTCCTTCAGCATAATCCATATCTTCTTGTTCCTCGCCACAACCATGATCACTTGAAGTCCAAGAGTCCACCGGAGAACCACCTTTCCAGCCAGTCTAATCCGTAGTAGTAGCAGTTTCATCGCCCGAAGTGGCAAAAACAATCTTTACTTGCTTTCTTTCATTGGATCAGTTGCAAACTTAACTCTTTTTCTCTTTTGAAGTATTTCGTCGAGATCCGAACGTTTCTAGTCATGAAATTTGTTTTACACATCTCTCTTTGGTTTGAAGTTGTTTCATTCTGCCTAGGAAAGTTAGATCTAGTTATCGCTTTTATGTTCTAAGTGGTTATGCTTGTTTTTGCTTAAGTAGGTTAAATCTGGAGTTGTAGATTGAAAATTTCAAGGTTCATGTTCCAGTTTAAGTTTCGTGCATGAGTTTCCTGTTTTGCGTTGTCATCACCACCTTGCATATTAGCCAGTAGGAGTAATCTGGAGTTAATAGTCGTTAATCTTAAGTTTAAGCATTTTAATTAATGGATCTTATGTTTGAAGTTGTGAACCCGAGTTTATCCATGGAGTTTTTGTTCATATGATTTCTGTTAATACTTGTTGAAGAAGAAAACATCACAATCCACTTTTGCTTTGGACCACTTTTGCTTTTTAGTTACTTTTTACTTTTGTCCTTTGCTTTTTCAGTTTGTACCTTCCAGACCTGTCAGACGTTGCCACCCAGCCACTACATATCCTCTGCTATTCCATGTTTCCTTATTTAGTAACTGTCTACTTTCCACATGCACCCAAAACACCTTGTCCCCTATTTTCACGTACACAGCCACATGTCGATCAATTTTACGCCCACTAGTCAGTAGAGTACACCTTTAATTTCCTGCCTAGGTAGAATCTCAACCCAAAAGCGTGGTAGCTAACTAAAACCACCTAGGAATATCACCACAGTTATCCCAACGTGTCCATCCTTGTGGGATTTGACCCTTACATCCACTATACTAGACAGTAGAAGTGGGTTGAGGAATTTTATTGATACTCAGGTTCAGGTTGTCGTGCCAACGACTCAGCTCGGTTAGGATTTTCATCCCGATCAGATGAATAAACCCTTGCTTTAACACACCCGGCTGAAAACCTAGAGCTCTTATGCTGTTGACATGCCAGAACGAGTGGTCACGAGTAGTGACGAAGAGCAAGACATCATAGAGGGACCAATACCAATACCACTGATTCAGTTCGAAGAGGAACACAAGAATATGGTTGATCCAGTTCATGACAATCCAGAGCTCGCAACGTTGAACGCGCATGCCAACGTAGATCCTCCGCAAGCCATAATGGTCACTCCAGGCCAAACAGCCTGTAATGTTAGACTCCATGTTATTGCAATTCTGCCAACCTACTGTGGGAAGAGTTACGAGGGACCCTACAAGTTCCTTAATGAATTCTGCAAGATTTGTAAGGCACAGAGGAGACCAACGGGGGCAACGAAGGATGATTACCGACTGAAGGCTCTAACGTTTGTCCTGAAGGGGGAGGCCAACACTTGGTTCATGCGCCTACCAGCCGACTCCATCAACACATGGGCCGACTTCAAGTCAGCATTCCTGTCTGAATATTTTCCTTGGTCAAAGACAAGTGCACTGAAGAGGAAGATATCATGCATTAAGCAAGAGTATGATGAGACCCTGAGCGAGTACTGGGACAAATACATGAGTCTTTTGGAGTCATGCCCAAACCATCGCCATGAAGGAGATAGAGGTGCATCACACATTCTACGAAGGGGTGAACAAGGAAACTAAAGATCTGGCAAATTCGTCGTCAGGTGGAGACTTCACGACGCTGAGGGTCAGTGAGGCAAAGAAGGTCTTGAACAAATTGTTGAATGCAAAGAAGACGTACGACCACACAAGGGACGAGTACAATAGGGAGAAAATAGCGAGTGCTTCGGCTACTAACCAGGAAGAGATGATGGATCTAAAAATGGAAAAATAAAGAAGGAGCTACTGAGCGCAATTAAGCAGAATACACCACCACCTTCTCCAATTGGAGGCAACCAGGCTCCAGAGATGCCTTACAACCAGCCAACCGACCTGCCTAATATGGAGCAAGCCAATGCCGCAGGCTACTACAATTCAAATGGGAATTGGATTCTGGGAAAGCAGCGAGACGCACCATAGAGGGACCACCCAAATATTCGATGGGAAGATGGGACCAAGGGCAGAACCAACCCAACCCCAACCAGAACCAAAATTTCAACCGTGGCCCAACTAATCCTGACCACCAGTCTAACTGGGCAGGAAGGAACCAACAACCTCAGAACCAAAACCCCCAAAACCAGAATCCGAACCATGTATATGTACCCCCCCCACCAGAGGAACTACCAAAACTACCAGAACTAGTATAACAAGGTCCTCAAAACCAGAACCAAAATCAGTCCCATAACCAAAACCAAAATCAGTTTCAAGGCCAAAACCAATTCCAAAACCAGAACCAGAACCAACACAACCAAGACCAGTACAACCCTCCTGCCCAGTATAACCAATACCCACCGAACCAAAACCAACAAAATTTCCAGAACTACCAGCAAAACCCACCACCCCATTACAACCAGCATCAAGGTTCAAATCAGTCCCATTACCCAAACAGGTCAAGGAGGTCTATGGAAGACATGAAGGGGGAGATGCGCGCTTCACAGCAGAGTATAAAGAATGATCTGCAGTCCAATAACAAAGTAGTGCAGGGGATGCAAAGTGCCCAGAAGGAGCATAGGGCGAACATAAATATGATGAACAGACAGCTAGCCCAGCTCGCAAATTCGGTGGGCGAACTAAAAGGAAACTCAGGGAAACGTGAGTAAAATCACATTGAGGTCTGGAACTGCTTATGAGGGACCCCAGCTCAAGAAACCAATGGGGGAGTCCAGTAACACGAAGGTACTGAGTGAAACCGTCTCAGTGGAAGAACTCAAGAGGCCTCTACCCAGATGGAGGAACCATTTCTCCTTGACAAGGAGCCTACGGAAGGAGGAAAGACGAAAGAAACACTGCCTGGGAACGAGTATCCTGAAGAAAAATAGTACCCATTCCAGAACCTCTGACCCATGAGACACCCAAGGAAAATCCGACATGGCTTGCTGAAGAGCTAAGGGGGAGAAACCGTTTCCTTATCGGTTTGTTACAAAGAGGAAGAAAGAGAACCCTGTGGATTTCCTATCGATTTTTGGAAAGCTGGATGTTACTATACCATTCCTCCAAGCCCTAAAACTACCCCCGCTGGGGAAGTTCATCAAGGAATTCATAGCCGGGAAGGCTCGGGAGGATGGAAAAATCATGGTGGAAGGAATAGCGTTAGCTATTGTGTAGGAAAAACTACCACCCAAGAGAGCCGACCTAGGTATATTCACTTTACCCATAACAATTGGCATGCGCGTTCAACGTTGCGAGCTCTGGATCGTCATCCACTGGATCAGCCATATTCTCGTGTTCCTCTTCGAACTGGATCAGTGGTATTGGTATTGGTCCCTCTATGGTGTCTTGCTCTTTGTCACTACTCGTGCCTAAGTCAAACAGGGCTGTTGACAGGCCAGAACGAGTGGTCACGAGTATAGATCCTCGTGGAAGTATCTTCGGTCTCCACTGGCCAGAAGTCGAATTACTTCTCATAAACTGGGGGGTAAAGTTGTCGAACACTGGGGTGTTGATCCAATTGGCTGATAGGTCATGCATAAATCCTGAGGGTGTGTTAGAGAATGTGTTGGTAAAGGTTCATGATTTTACGTACCCTTCTTATTTTTATGTGATTAAGATGAGTGAACCTGAAGCTAGGGATTCTAGCGGGATACTGTTAGGGAGACAATTTTTGAGAACAGCCAAGACAATAGTGGATATGGCTAAGGGGACGATATGTATTGATTTTAATGGTGAAAATTTTGTTTTTGATATCAATGAAGCCATGAAAAAACCTATAGATTCTAAAAAACTATGCTTTGTTGATGTAATTGACCCCCTAGTCCAAGATTTTCTTGAGACCGAGTTATTGCAGGAGAAACTTCGGGCTCTAGATGTATATGAACAGGCAGATGTGGAAGCAGCCGCATGGTGCGATCTGATCAGTAGCCAAGGGTTAACTGACGAGGAAATCGAAGGAGCAATTCGAGACTTCTGCCAAAAATCAGAATTTGCGGGAGTAGCAGGGGCTTCACTACCAGCCAGTATAGAAGAGGTCCCCGGTGATGAACTGGACCAAGAAGGGGATGCTACAAAGAATCATCTACCTACAGACACACTACCCCCACAAGTCGAGTTGAAGAAGCTACCAGAAAACCTGAAGTACGCCCACCTTGGTGAGGAAGACTCGTTCCCCATTATATAGAATACGAGAAAATTTCATGGGGAGCAAACCTGAAGTTATATAGAATTAGAAAAAATTGAACTTTAATTTTTATGAATTTTGTGAAATTGAAAATTTCAATAATATATTTTAATATATTAAAATCAAACTAAATACTACAAATAAATAACATTAAATTTGCTTCGAATGAGGGATGTGCTCATGCAAAGATTCATACAAGACATATAGCATATCGTTTTCCTGCATCCATATGATATTACACACATATATACATAGGGTATTGATAAAATGCAAACTCTATAGTTTATACAAACTCCAAACTTTTCAACATAATATTAACACAACGTCAGCGTAAAATTTCAACATTTTAATGTCAATACAATGTCAACACAAGGTTAATGTGAAAATCCGATATCTCTCTCTTTATTTTGAGAGTTATCACGCTGTTAGGCTTGTAGTTCATCTCTTGATCTTCATACAAGAATTATATATTTGAAGATTACAGAACTTATAACCTTACATCATTTGGGAAAAACCTTAAAACATGCCTCAGTACTCAACTCCAATTTCTTGGACACTTTTCCAACATGTGTTGGAATAACATTACACCTTGAGATGTGCTAGACTAGAGACGCTCTAGTCCACAACTCGTGTTTTGTAGAAGGTACTGATGTTGGTAGTTTCTTTAATGTTTATCCCATCAATGATAAGATTTTAATGAGTACAACTCATCTCTTAATCAAACTTGTCTTAGAAAGACTTTGATTCCTTCTTACATAACTATCACATTCATTAGATGAATGCTTGGATTCGTTAATGGGGATTAGACTCCCACTACTGATCATAACCCTTTGCTCGTCTTCTTATGGTGTAAACCATTAAGACTCGCTAGTCTTTCTATATTGCACTTCTATAAGTATTCTGAATCAAACGATTCTAACTCATAGTGCATCAAACAGACATTCTCGACTTTCAAGCTATTTAACAAACAAATTGTTAAAATCTTGATAGTCTAGATCAGTTCGAACAATTGCTAAGTATTTTCTTGGCCTTAAGATTAAGAGCCATAAATACTTTATCATTCATTGATTAAGAAGTTGATGTGTTGTTTAATACTCAACCTTGTTGCAATTATTATTTTAATACTATGATGCCTTAAGCATCAGCCATAAAACAATAGTTGAGCATTAATAGCTCCCACTGCAACAAAACCCTAATTGGATCAAGATCTCTTACTTAGAAGTTGCATTGCAATGTAAGTCATTTTCCTTCTGTAAAATAGGTCAATCCAACTCACAAAGCATCTTTTCTCGCTTTAAACAAACTTCAATGACAATTCATGCTCTCCCATTTCCATATCTAGTCTTTTGTTCAAATGAACTAGGACTTAAGAAAAATGCAGCATTTATGAATTCGTCATCTATCATGTTACTTTCCTCTAATAGTAACACAACGACTATTATTCTGTAGATTTTCTACTTTTCAGTTAAACCTTCTTATAGTCATTTCTTGTTACTTTAGGCGATGACTTGTGTCAGAAACTATTTGAGTGATCAAAAGATCATCAAAACATTCTGTCACTCTAGGATATTCCAATCGAATCATCTTGACAGATTCTATTGATATCCATCTTTCATCGTCATTAACCAAGACTGTCGAGCTACTTAAAGGAAAATAGCTTGACCTTATTCCTCAAAGAACTTGTCAAGTACATGCATAATGCATTCTCGAACATTCTTCGTGGAATTATGTCGAGGAAATGGAGGACATGAATCATTGAGTATAAACTCCAAGCTTTCAGCGATGAGAATTTTATCCATTTTCGTTTCCGGTCTACATAATTTAGGCATTTGAGTTCTCTTTCTTTAAGGATCGCAGACAAATATTAAATGACATAATGAAGATTTGGCAAATAAACTTATTATCACATACGCATGCTCAATACATCATCACAAATAACCACAAAACAATTGTGTATCTTACAACAGCAAAATTAATAAATTGTATCCTCCTTTGGAGGTTAATACGCCTAATGTTGCCTAAGCACGACCATCAGATTTAGCATTACAGAATTTTATTTCTTCAACACACTTCCATAACAATGTTCATGTGCCGATAACAAAACCAAGCTATCTCATAAATTCTTATTGAACCCTGAAACTCGCAGTTCCTTAGGATTATTGCCCCTACTTTGCAGGTGGCAATAATATTGGGAACCACTTTCTAGTTCATTCTATTTATTATGTGAGAATTCCGCCCTTATGAACTTACTGTTTTCATAGGATTATTGTCCCTACTTTGCAGGTGGCAATAATTTTAGAAAATCAGCTTCACAAAATTTGGCAGTCCAACCGATGGAGACCATATACAACGCACTTGTTGTAATCATCACTTAGATATTTTTATATGGTTTTTGCATAATTATCACATAAGCAAATAAAGCAGATAATCCACTTAAAATAGATAAACACCAAATAAACAGATAAATCCATTTAATGCATGACATTTAAACACACCGGATAATTATCGAAAATTATTTAATCTAGTGAAAGGAGAATCAATTAAATACTTAAGTTTTATATTGGATCATAATTATCCAATTACTGATAGGATTTATCAAGATAGAGTTAACTATCTAAATCCATTTAGGATTATTCAAGATTTTATTTCGATAAAATCAAATCCTACAATTCAAGATAACGTTGATCTATGATTATCATTATTTATATCGTACTAGGATATTACTAGATAGAAACAATTCCATCATAATCCATTAGATAAAAATAAAATCCTATCAACCAAGATTTATATCAATCTCAATTCTATTTAGTAGACATCATGGATATATCAAACATTACTTAGGATTTCTTAGATAAATAAATTTATCTAAATCCAATTAAATAAGGATTTTCTTATATATTATCAATATCCTAATCTATCTAGGATATAAATCCAAAAGATAAGGATAACTTGGATTAATATTTATTTTCAATCCATCTTGGATTTGTCTTGATAGAATTAAATCTATTCAAATCCATATGATAAAAATAAATTAATATTAATATTATTCCTAATCCATCTAGGATTTAATCTTGGAGTAAATCCATATAAATCCATAGAATTAGATAATATTATATTATAATTATTCAAATCTATCCAAGATTTATCTAGCAACAAATCCATATAAATCTATAAAATAAGAATAAAATATTATATTATCACTATCCAAATCCATCTAGAATTTATCTATGAATAAATTCATATAAATTCATAGGATAAGAATAAAATAATATTATATTTATCTAAATCCAACTAGGATTTGTCTAGGGATAAATCCACATTAATCCATAGGATATAGATAAAAAATTAGATTATTATTTTCCAAATATAACTAGGATTCATCTAGGAATAAAATCCATATATATCCATTAAATCAGGAAATAATCTAGTTAATCCATGATTTAATTCATAATTAAATCTCATATAATAAATAAATCCAAAAGATATATTCAAATTTTATTTCCAAATTAATCTTGAATACTTTCCAAAATTAATTGCAAGGGTTAGAAAACCCTTAACTAAATTTGGAAATAATCTTGATCGTTCCTTGCAAGGAGCGGCTGGACTCCCACTGAATCCATGGCCACCGCTGCCTGCACGATGCAGCCATCTCGGCTGATGTTCCTCGGCTCCTCGCACCGTCTCTGCAGCCACCGGTGTTGCCCACGAGCAAATCACCGTTCTAGACCGCACGACACCACTGCGCGACACCGAATCAGGCCGTCGCTGCTGTGCGGAACTCCTTACGTCGCTGCCTCATCCCCGGCGTTGCTGCGCGTCGTCGTCGCTGCTGCAACGACGGCTTCGCTGCGTCTGCTGCGCCGTTGTTTCATCAGCAAAACTCGACGTCAACTGCTCCGATCAGCGCCCTTGTTGCGCCTCTGACGCTGCTGCGTCGTTACCTCTGCAGCGGCTGTGACAACAGCTTTCTCCGAGCCCAGAGACTGCCCAGGAAGGGCTCCCACTCGAAAAGCAGTCGGCGCTGGAACAGCGTTGTCTTCAATTCCAGAGGCGAACCGACGATCGAATTGACTCACAATTCACGCATAAGAAAAAAAAATTCGTTCATGCACGTATTCAAAACCATTGGAGTCAAGATAATCATTACCACATAATTATTATGTTATGATTACAAAAATTAGGAATTAGATTCCTCATGGTACGTCTTCAACAATCCCGCAAAAAGACGACACAATTCATCCAACCACACAACGGTCAAAATATGCACTCAAGCAATTCACATAACATGAAACTAATCCACATAATCAGAGCCAAAACTGGCTCTGATACCAATTGCTGGGGTTTGGTGCCCCTTGCACAGCGGAAGACTTGTACAACACAAATAAATCAGATACGGATCTATTTGACCGATTATGCAATTAATCAATTCACATGTTAAACAGATAATTGCATGCTAGAACGCAAATAATTCATGCTCAAAGAAAGTAAATCCTAAAACATGAATTCTACGGTTTAGGGTTATCGATATTGATTCTCCAAAGAATCGTCGATTGCTCGCGCCTTCTCCACGTGATGATCTTCAATACTAGACCACGGATCTTCTCTCTGGTTCCCGAACTGTATCTCGATATCAGGGTGGGTTGATCTCATCAAAATACTAGGACTCGAATAAAGAAGACAGAAGAAATCCTTCTCTAATTAGGAGAGAAATTCGAACTCCTCTAGGTAGAGGGGGAAGAAAATTATGAATAATAATAATGAATTATTTCTGTCTCCTTTATTCTCCTATTTATATTAAGTTCCTTTTGGGCCTAGACAGGGATCTATGGAAGGTTTTGGATATGGGCTCGTCCAATTAGTTTTTTACTAATTAAATTGAACCCACAATTTAATACAAGCTTATATTGGAATATTACGAGCAGCCACTACAGAAGTAATATTGAACTCTCCCCATCCAAATCCGAAATTACAAGTAATCCGGGTTTCCGTTATTTATATTATTTATTTCCTGCGCTTAAGATATAAACGTCCATTAATTAATTAATGTCTTCTATGGACTTAATTAATTAACATCTTATTAATTCCAAGAGTAGACTTAGCAAGAAACATTTATTTATTATTCATAGAGTAATAAAACTCCAACTGGCTAGTTTTCTGAATAATAAAACCTTGTTCGAGCTCCTCTCGAGGACATTATCAAACGAGACTCACCTCGCGCACGATTCAACATAATAGCAATCCTAGCACCGCTAGATATTAATCACCACTACCCAATATATCAGGATTATTGGGTTGCGAAAAACCCGCAGCATTTGATAAGTCAAAGTAGTGCATAATCAATACCGTATGCTCAATGCTAACATATGTAGATTAAGAAATAGTATTTTATCAAGACCTAGTCTTT
Source organism: Salvia hispanica (assembly GCF_029641045.1). NCBI lineage: Eukaryota > Viridiplantae > Streptophyta > Magnoliopsida > Lamiales > Lamiaceae > Salvia > Salvia hispanica. Next base: position 1,660,139 of record NC_142697.1, read on the forward strand.
CAGTAGATAGCATAAAGACACGTCTTGCTGTTAGATCCGTTCAGTGCTATACCACACCAATGTCATCTTATTTCAGTAAGACTTAGAAATATGCGGACTGACATTGCAACCTTTCACGATAGGTAGCCAAATCCTATCTAGGTTGTGAAATTCTTCTTTTTCTTTTGCAAAGCATTGCATAGATCTGACCGTGTTACCTTAAAGTGGACGACGCCCACAACCGGTCTACTAAGCAAAAGACTTAGACTTTGTTTACTTCTTATGCATTTAAATGTTTGTAAAACATCTTATAAATGCACAAGCAAACACAATGTAATAATAATAGTGATTCTATTCGTGCGAGACTGCTCGAATAATACTGAATCGGGTTAAAAGTGGATTGTAGAGTTTTACGTATACAAGCAAGATTCTATTTGCACGGAACTTGCTCGAAACATGCTTTTCAGTATACCAAACCTAACAGGACCAGGGAGAGGAACAGGGGATGTAGAGGAGACGGAAGGGCAGGATGTGGAGAAGGCTGTGGATGGTGAAAAGGGTAGTGAGGGTAGAGTAGGTGAAGAAGGTGAAGAAATTGGTGATGAAAAGGATGAGAAAGAAGAGGAGAATGTTGATGAGGAGGCTGTTGAAAAGGAAGAGGAAAGAGACGCCGATGGAAAAGGTGCTGAGAAAGAAGGTGAGGAGATAGAGACGGAGATCTTAGTGGTAGACGACACTACTACTGAGGAGCAAGGGACCCCGACAGATGAGATGTTGACAAGGAGGCAGTCCCGCCGGAACAAGAAGCAAGAGGATAAGGCAGAGGCATATAGGGCCAAGAGATTAAAACTAGAGGACACAGAAGAAACAAGGGACGACATCCCCCAGGTCCAGGAATCTTTGGCGGCCGAGAAGGATATTTCTCCGGAGGTCCTGGAGACGAGATATGAGGGAGGGAGGAAGAGAAAGGGGAAGAATAATGCTAAGCCCCAAAAGAAGAAATCTCGCCCAGCGTCCACCACTGTGGTGATTAGCGAGCCGGAGGTGATCCGAGTGCCATTTTCCCATCCGACAGAAGAAGAGGAGAACCGAGAGGAAGCGCATGAGGAGGTGGAGATACCAATTGTGGAACAAAGTCCGTTCGAAACAATGGAGGTCCCAATGACCAAGAAGTTGCTGGAGGCGATGGTCCATTTTGAGGACCCTAAGCTACAACAGGCATGTGATGGACGTGCCGCGAATGGAAAGTCCGCAAAATCCGAGAAGAAGCTGTGCCTCTCAGACCTGAGGGATCTGGGAGTGGAGAAGAAGTTCATCTCCTGCTTCAAGAGCATCGGGTTCGAGTGACTTCTAAACCACAGTGAAGAGGAGGTACCCGTGGCCCTGACAAAGGAGTTCTTCACATCATTCAAATTCAAACAAACTACGGATCTCGACGCGGACGCAATCTATTTCCATCTGTTCATTGAAGAGATGGAGATGAGTATCAGGGAGTGGTCGCTGAGAATGAGATACTTGTTAGGTTTGATATACTGAAAAGCATGTTTCGAGCAAGTTTCGCTCGAATAGAATCTTGCTTGTATACGTAAAACTCTATAATCCACTTTTAACCCGATTCAATATTATTCGAGCTGTTTCGCACGAATAGAATCAGTATATTATTACATTGTATTTGCTTGTGCATTTATAAGATGTTTTATAAACATTTAAATGTATAAGAAGCAAACAAAGTCTAAGTCTTTTGCTTAGTAGACTGGTTGTGGGCGTCGTCCACTTTAAGGTAACACAGTCGGTTCTATGCAATGCTTTGCAAAAGAAAAAGAAAAATTTCACAACCCAGATAGGCTTAGACTACCTATCGTGAAAGGTTGCAATGTCAGTCCGATTATTTCTAAGCCTTTCTGAAATAAGATGACGTTGGTGTGGTATAGCACTGAATGGATCTAACAGCAAGACGTGTCTTTATGCTATTTACTGAAAGACTAGGTCTTGATAAAATACTATTTCTTAATCTACATACGTTAGCATTGAGCATACGGTATTGATTATGCACTACTTTGACTTTTCAAATGGTGCGGGTTTTTCGCAACCCAATAATCCTGATATATTGGGTAGTGGTGATTAATATCTAGCGGTGCTAGGATTGCTATTATGTTGAATCGTGCGCGAGGTGATTCTCGTTTGATAATGTCCTCAAGAGGAGCTTGAACAAGGTTTTATTATTCGGAAACTGGCCAGTTGGAGTTTTATTACTCTATGAATAATAAATAAGTGTTTCTTGCTAAGTCCACTCTTGGAATTAATAAGATGTTAATTAATTAAGTCCATAGCAGACATTAATTAATTAATGGACATTTATATCTTAAGCGCGGGAAATAAATAATATAAATAATGGAAACCCGGATTACTTGTAATTTCGGATTTGGATGGGGAGTGCAATATTACTTCTGTAGTGGCTGCTCGTAATATTCCAATATAAGCTTGTATTAAATTGTGGGTTCAATTTAATTAGTAAAAAGCTAATTGGGCGAGCCCATATCCAAAACCTTCCATAGATCCCTGTCTGGGCCCAAAAGGAACTTAATATAAATAGAAGAATAAAGGAGACAGAATGATCACATTTTTCATATTTGTAATTTTCGAAAATTTCAGCTTCACCAGCTGTAGGAATTTTCGAATTCCACTCCTTTTCCCAAAAGGATTTCTTGTGTCTTCTTTATTCGAGTCCTAGTATTTTGATAAGATCAGCCCACCCTGATATCGAGATACAGTTCGGAAACCAGTCAGAAGATCCGTGGTCTAGTATTGAAGATCATCACGTGGAGAAGGCGCAAGCAATCGTCGATTCTTTGGAGAATCAAATCGGTAACTTTAAACCGTAGAATTCATGTTTTAGGATTTACTTTCTTTGAGCATGAATTATTTGCGTTCTAGCATGCAATTATCTGTTTAACATGTGAATTGATTAATCGCATAATCGGTCAAATAGATCCGTATCTGATTTATTTGTTTGTACAAGTCTTCCGCTGTGCAAGGGGCACCAAACCCCAGCAATTGGTATCAGAGCCAATTTTTGGCTCTGATTATGTGGATTAATTTCATGTTATGTGAATTGCATGAACGTTTGTGTTTTCGTTGGTTATTATTTGTTTTATAATATGAGATCTTCGAAAATCCTTTTGCTGCTTGTTCTCGTGACAATTGTTTATAGTGAATTGATTATCCAAATTAATTAATTCAATTGCATGATGTCATGAGAGTATTGATGTATGTTTGTTGCAATCAATTAATTGCTTGCACGAGATTTTGTTGTCATGCCACAATATTAGTTTTTGTTCGCGACTAAAATCATCACCATCAATTCGCAAGTCGGCAATTCACGGTTTGCGCTGATGCGGGCGGTCCAAAACCGGGCAGCAGCGCCGGCGGCTGCAGAGACGACGTCGCACAAGCGATGACGCAGCAGCAGCGCCAGATGAGTTGCAGCGACGCAGCAGCGGTGTCTCCGTGCAGCAGCAGCGTTAAGTGGCAGCAGCGCCGGCGGGCTGTTGTGACAGCAGCTGCGGTGAACATGCAGCGCCAGCGGAGCAGTGGGAGCTCCGCGCGCAGCGAGTTGCAGCGCTGCGAAGGCGACTTCGCAGTAGCAAAGTCGACGCAGCAGCAGCAGGCGCCGGCGGAGAGGATGCAGCAGCGCCAGAGTTCCGGGCAGCAGCGGCTACGATGCCCAGCAGGCTGTCGGAGATGACGCAGGAGCAGCGTCGGAAACGAAGCAGCAGTGTCGGAAACGAAGCAGCAGCGTCCCTCCGTGAGCAGCCGCGCGACGTCGCGATGTCTTGTCCCGTGACTTCGGTTTCCAAATTTGATTAGGGTTTCCAAATCCTTGGATTCAATTTTGGAAAGAATTCAAGTTTAATTTGGAAATAAGATTTGGATTCAATTTTGGAAAGAATTCAAGTTTAATTTGGAAATAAGATTTGAATATATCTAGTGGATTTTATATATTATATAAAATTTGATTTTATATTAAATCATGGATTAATTATAGATTTTATTCTTATTTTATGGATTTGTAGGGATTTAATTCCTAGATGAATCCTAGCTAAATTTGGCTAAGGACAATCTAATTTTTATCTATATTCTATGGATTTGTATGGATATATTCCTAGACAAATCTTAGTTGGATTTAGATAATAATAATATTATTTTATTCTTATCCTATGAGTTTATATGAATTTATTCATAGATAAATTCTAGATGGATTTGGATAGTGATAATATAATATTTTACTCTTATCTTATAGATTTATATGGATTTATTCCTAGATAAATCTTGGATAGATTTGAATATTATAATATAATATTATCTTATTCTATGGATATGTATGGATTTACTACAAGATAAATCCTAGATGAATTAGGATAAACATATATATTAATTTATTTTATCCTATGGATTTGAATAGACTTAATGCTATTAAGACAAATCCTAGATGGATTAAAATAAGTGTTAATCCAAGTTATCCTTATCTTTTGGATTTATATCCTAGATAGATTAGGATGTTAATGATATATAAGAAAATCCTTATTTAATTGGATTTAGATAAATTTGTTTGTCTAAGAAATCCTAAGCAATGTTTGATATATTCTAGATGTCTATTCTAAATAGTATTAAGATTTGTATAAATCTTGGTTGATATGATTTTATTTTTATCTTATGGATTATGATGGATTTATTTCTATCAAGTAATATCCTAGTACGATTTAAATAATGATAATCCTAAATCAACGTTATCTTGAATTGTAGGATTTGATTTTATCGAAATAAAATCTAGAATAATCCTAAGTGGATTTAGATAGTTGACTCTATCTTGATAAATCCTAAATAAATTTGGATAATAATTATCCAAGATAAAACTTAATTATTTAATTGATTCTCCCTTGACTAGATTAAATAATTTTTGATAATTATCATGTTCGTTTAAATGTCATGCATTAAATGGATTTATCTATTTATTTGGTGTTTATCTATTTTAAGTGGATTATCTGCTTTATCTGCTTATGTGATAATTATGCAACATATAAAAATATCTAAGTGATGATTACAACAAGTGCGTTGTATACGGTCTCCATCGGTTGGTTTGCAAATTTATGGAGCTAGTTTCTAATATTATCGCCACCCATGCTGTGGGGACAATAATCCTAAGAAATAGCAAGTTTATAAGGGCAGACTTCTCAAATATAAATAGTATGAACTAGAAAGTAGTTTCTAATATTATCGCCACCCATGCTGTGGGGACAATAATCCTAAGAAATTACAAGTTTCAGAAGTTCAAACAGAATTTATGAGATAGCTTGGTTTTGTTATCAGCACATGAGCATTGTTATGGGAGTGTGTTGTAGAAACAAGATTCTGTAATGCTAAATCTGATGGTCGTGCTTAGGCAACATTTGGCGGCCATGCCGTGCTGCGGTCTCTGGACTATTCGTCGGTGTTGTGACCAGTAAAAATGCTAAAATTTTAATGCGTATTGACCTCTGCTTGAGGGTACAAAATTTTAATTTTACAGTTGCAAGATACATAATTGTTTTGTGGTTATTTGCGATTATGTATTGAGCATGAGTATGTGATAATAAGTTTATTTGCCAAATCTTCATTATGTCATGTAATATTTTTCTGCGATCCTTAAATAAAGTAAACTCGAATGCCTAAATTATGTAGACCGGAAACGAAAATGGATAAGATTCTCATCGCTGAAAGCTTTGAGTTTATACTCAATGATTCATGTCCTCCATTTCCTCGACAAAATTCCACGAAGAATGTTCGAGAATGCATTATGCATGTACTTGACAAGCTCTTTGAGGAATAAGGTCAAGCTATTTTCCTTTTAAGTAGCTCGACAAGTCTTGGTTAATGACGATGAAGGATGGACATAAATAGAATCTGTCGAGATGATTCGATTGTAATATCCTAGAGTGACAGGATGTTTTGAGGATCTTTTGATCACTCAAATAGTTTCTGACACACAAGTCATCGCCTAAAGTAATAAGAAATGACTACGAGAAGGTTCAACTGAAAAGTAGAAAATCTTCAGAATAATAGTCATTATATTACTGTTAGAGGAAAGTAACATGATAGATGTCGAATTCATAAAGGCTGCATTTTCTTAAGTCCTAGTTCATTTGAACAAAAGACTAGATATGGAAATGGGAGAGCCTGAATTGTCATCAAAGTTTGTTTAAAGCGAGAAAAGATGCTTTGTAAGTTGGATTGACCTATTTTATAAAAGGACAATGACTTACATGGCAATGCAACTTTTAAATAAGAGACCTTGATCCAGTTAGGTTTTTGTTGCAGTGGGAGCTATTAATGCTCAACTATTGTTTTATGGTTGATGCTTAAGGCATCATAGTATTAAAATAATATAAGTGCGACGAGGTTGAGTATTCAACAACACATCAACTTCTTAATCATTGAATGATAAGGTATTTATGGCTCTTAGTCTTAAGGCCAAGAAAAATACTTAGCAATTGTTCCAACTGATCTAGACTATCAAGATTTTAACATTTCGTTAAATAGCTTGAGAGTTGAGAAAGTCTATTTGATGCACTATAAGTTAGAATCATTTGATTTTTTTTAAAGAGATTCAGAATACTTATAGAAGTGCAACATAGAAAGACTAGCAAGTCTCAATGGTTTACACCATAAGGAGACGAGCAAAGGGTTATGATCAGTAGTGGGAGTCTAATCTCCATTAACGAATCCAAGCATTCATCTAATGAATGGGATAGTTATGTAAGAAGGAATCGAAGTCTTTCTAAGACAAGTTTGATTAAGTGATGAGTTGTGCTCATTAAGATCTTATCATTGATGGGATAAACATTAAAGAAACAACCAACATCAGTACCTTCTACAAAACACGAGTTGTGGACTAGAGCGTCTCTAGTCTAGCACATCTCAAGGTGTAATGTTGTTCCAACACGTGTTGGAAAAGTGTCCAAGAAATTGGAGTTGTGTACTGAGGCATGTTTTAAGGTTTGTCCCAAATGATGTAAGGTTATAAGTTCTGTAATCTTCAAAGATATAATTCTTGAATGAAGATCAAGAGATGAACTAAAAGCCTAACAGCGTGATAACTCTCAAAATAAAGGGAGAGATATCGGTTTTTCCACATTACCAAGAAGTCATACCATTAGGAACTTTTGCACTAATAAAATCAACTTCAGTACCTAAGATTGTATGAACCATGTCGTAGTGGGAGCGTTCCACTGGAACACAACAAGTTCATGGGTCTAAGAGTGTCGTAAGACTCAGTCTTAGATTAACTTGAACATAATCCCTTTAACTACAATGTAGTATTGGCTAATTTGGATAATCATCTTTGAAAAGGTGATAGATTCCATATTACAATCTAAGATAGACAACATATTTTACAAGACTTGCAACACTACCTACTACCTACAGGCTGTGTCAGTCAGTGGGAGCGAGTATCTTTGCAAGTGTAAATGTGGATCTCAAATGGCAAGACAGTGACAATGGGTTATGCCCAAGGAGAATTATCTTCTCGCTATCGTTGTGCCAGGATTTAATCGATCATATTGTCTATTAGAACTTACATAAATTAGAATGTATGTATTATGATTGTCAAGACAGCCTTCTATAAATAGAAATCTTGAGAAAATCATCTACTAGAACATTCTAATGGATATGTAATTAAGGGCAAGAAACGCATGATTGGAAGCTAATATAGACCTTCGTGGTCTTAGGCAAGCATCTAAATCAGAGTATATGTGTTTTATCAAAATTGTCAAATATTTGGAATTTGACTTTTGCCCATAGCAGTGCTGTAAGCACAAGGAAGTTGAAAGTGCATTACATATGGTATTATTGGTACTCTACGATGATGAAATCTACAAAAGTTGCAAACCACTAAGATTGGCATCTGGCGTAGGAAACTGGTTGTCTGCCCAGTTTAAGATAAAGGATTTAAGAGAAACTAATTACATTCTTAGCATCTAAGTCCTTTTAAGATTGCTAGAAAGAATGTTGAGATTCTCTTAGAAACCCTATATCTACACATTGCTTGGAACATTTTAGCATTAGATATTCCATGAAAAGACTTATACCTCTCAAGATGGAATTGTCTTGTCTCTAGCGAAGTGTCGTTTGACGCTTGGTGAGATTAAGGGTTATGAGACTAGTTTCGGAGATAGTTGTCTCATGTATGCTATAATGTGTACTAAGTTTGATATTAGTTGTGCTTATGCATAGCAAGTATATATCATATTAACCATGGCAAAGGACTTTGATTGAGGTAAAGAGTATACCATAGTGCTTGAGAAAGACTAATTGCTATATTCTAGTTTACCAGTCATTCATGTAATGTCTTTGGGGTTACACTGGCTTAGTTTTATGACTAATCAGTGATCGAGTAAGTCATCCTCTGAAAATGTGTTTACCTTAGGAGTATCTTCCTAATAGCTTTAATCGTAAGTTTGAGTATGCCTATGAGTATTACGTTTGGTTGTGATTACTCTAGTGAAGGCTAACTCAAGGGACACACGAGTTAATAAAGCTAAGCAATCACATAGAGAGATGAAATTAATTAAAAGATCAACTACGCAGCAAAGACATGATGGTGGATAAGATATGATCAGAGAACAACCAAGCAGATTTTTCACATAAAATGCCTTTGTGGCAACATGTTCAAACATGATGTGAAGTGAATGGTGGTTCGATATATCTAGTACCAAGACCTGCTTTGTGTATAAGTGGGAGAGTTTTTGGCAGTGGGTATACTCGAAAGCATGTTTTGAGTATAAGTGGAAGATTGTTAGGTTTGATATACTGAAAAGCATGTTTCGAGCAAGTTTCGCTCGAATAGAATCTTGCTTGTATACGTAAAACTCTATAATCCACTTTTAACCCGATTCAGTATTATTCGAGCTGTTTCGCACGAATAGAATCAGTATATTATTACATTGTGTTTGCTTGTGCATTTATAAGATGTTTTATAAACATTTAAATGTATAAGAAGCAAACAAAGTCTAAGTCTTTTGCTTAGTAGACTGGTTGTGGGCGTCGTCCACTTTAAGGTAACACAGTCGGTTCTATGCAATGCTTTGCAAAAGAAAAAGAAGAATTTCACAACCCAGATAGGCTTAGACTACCTATCGTGAAAGGTTGCAATGTCAGTCCGATTATTTCTAAGCCTTTCTGAAATAAGATGACGTTGGTGTGGTATAGCACTAAATGGATCTAACAGCAAGACGTGTCTGCTATCTACTGAAAGACTAGGTCTTGATAAAATACTATTTCTTAATCTACATACGTTAGCATTGAGCATACGGTATTGATTATGCACTACTTTGACTTATCAAATGGTGCGGGTTTTTCGCAACCCAATAATCCTGATATATTGGGTAGTGGTGATTAATATCTAGCGGTGCTAGGATTGCTATTATGTTGAATCGTGCGCGAGGTGAGTCTCGTTTGATATTGTCCTCAAGAGGAGCTTGAACAAGGTTTTATTATTCGGAAACTGGCCAGTTGGAGTTTTATTACTCTATGAATAATAAATAAGTGTTTCTTGCTAAGTCCACTCTTGGAATTAATAAGATGTTAATTAATTAAGTCCATAGCAGACATTAATTAATTAATGGACATTTATATCTTAAGCGCGGGAAATAAATAATATAAATAATGGAAACCCGGATTACTTGTAATTTCGGATTTGGATGGGGAGTGCAATATTACTTCTGTAGTGGCTGCTCGTAATATTCCAATATAAGCTTGTATTAAATTGTGGGTTCAATTTAATTAGTAAAAAGCTAATTGGGCGAGCCCATATCCAAAACCTTCCATAGATCCCTGTCTGGGCCCAAAAGGAACTTAATATAAATAGGAGAATAAAGGAGACAGAATGATCACATTTTTCATATTTGTAATTTTCAAAAATTTCAGCTTCACCAGCTGTAGGAATTTTCGAATTCCACTCCTTTTCCCAAAAGGATTTCTTCTGTCTTCTTTATTCGAGTCCTAGTATTTTGATAAGATCAGCCCACCCTGATATCGAGATACAGTTCGGGAACCAGTCAGAAGATCCGTGGTCTAGTATTGAAGATCATCACATGGAGAAGGCGCAAGCAATCGTCGATTCTTTGGAGAATCAAATCGGTAACTCTAAACCGTAGAATTCATGTTTTAGGATTTACTTTCTTTGAGCATGAATTATTTGCGTTCTAGCATGCAATTATCTGTTTAACATGTGAATTGATTAATCGCATAATCGGTCAAATAGATCTGTATCTGATTTATTTGTTTGTACAAGTCTTCCGCTGTGCAAGGGGCACCAAACCCCAGCAATACTCACAACCGAGGAAGAGGAAGAAGGAACCTGGAACGAGTAGGAGATCGGCGCACCAAAGAATACAGCAGGCTTCGATGCTGAGGAGGCCTGGAGGATGATTGCCCACAAGAAGGTGGCAAAATTCAAGACGAGCACATCAAAAGGGATACACATCACTGACCCTGTACTCCGATTGGCACAAGTATACATCGGGTACAATCTCTTGGGTCAAGTGGGTGCAACTCTCACTACTCCATAGCTGTACTTCGTGTGGTGTATGCTGAACAATGTGAAGGTCCACCTCGGGTACTGGACTTCTTATGCATGCCAGAGAGTCAGAACCCACTCCGACCGCCATCTCTACACTTGCAACTTGATGGGAGCATACCTCCAGAGGAATGTATCGATGAAGATAGCCGACTCGGTCACTAACCTGCCAATGTGTAGCGTCCCAGGGTACTTCGATCTCGCATTCTTTTGCAACAAAGGACTGACGATAATAAAGGACGATGTGCTGAGATTTTACGAAGCGGGGAAATTTGATGGGATGAAGATAAAGACTGAGAAGGTGGATGGAGAAGAAAGCGAAGAGTGGCTGATGAAGGATGGCAAACCAGGATGGAAGAAACGATGCTGAGGCTAGGTGTGAATACGGTGCGGCAACAGGAAATCTTGGTGAAGATAAACGAGGAGGCAGTGGCTCAGAGGGAGATGATGGCCGCGCAGGCTGATAAAATGACCCAGGCCGTGGAAACAATGATGAGAATGGTCACTGTGGTTGACAGAAGATCCTCCGGGTCCAACAGCAGCGCATGCCCCCGAAGTTGCCCACGGAATCTAGGCAACAAGCCCCAGGAGCCACCTTAGAGCAGCCAGCATCCAGCGTCCAGGAAATGCCATCAGCCAGGAAGAGAAAGGACAGTGAAACCACACCCGGTGTACCAGTGAAGAAGGATACCCCTAGGCCAGGGGAACATAAGGCCAAGAAGGATGATGAACCCAAACCAAGCAAGAAGAAAGTGAAGAAGGTGTCTTAAGATTCTGGTCCCACGGGGGACCAAAGCCAGAATTAAACCCCCCCCCCCATAAACCAAGTAATTTTAAGTTTCTATTTTTTTTTATGTATTTTTACGTTTTAGTTTTTTATTTTACAAAGCATGCTCGTATATATGTGTCTGTAAATATCTATGTTTACCTGTTAAGTATGTATATATGTGTTAGCTATCTTCTCTCACTTAGCCCGATGCTCGGTCTAAGTGTGAGAAGTTTATGTTGATATAGCATGCTTTGGTATCTGTTAATTTGTGTATCTTCTCCCACTTAGCCCGATGCTCGGTCTAAGTGTGAGAAGTTTGTTTTTATATAATATGTGTTTTGTGAGTCTGTTGAGTGTCGCACTAACTTAGCCCTGATTTCCACTTCACCGAAAATGCTTGGGGACAAGCATGGTGAAGTGGGAGGGGGGAGGGAGTTAGTGCAAGTTAGTGCAAGTTAGTGTCAAGCATGTGTGTCTGTTTGCTAGGTCTAGGAGTTAGTAGTAAGTCGTTTAGTAGGTAATTCTGTGTTTATGCATAACTGGTAAATTGAAAGCAAAAGCCCCTTAGTGAGAGTAATTGAAGAGAGAATGCATGTCAACTTTGATGCCCTTTTTCTTAATAAATCAAAATCGGTTTGGATGAAGTAAGGACGATAGAATATGCCTCGACTGATCTAGTTGTGAAGCCCTCCATAAAAGTGAGTTATAAGCCTTAAATACTTCATACTAACACAAAATGAGAGGGCTGCCACTTGAGGTGATAGAAATAACCTCTCGGGCCTAGGGAAAGGGTACTGGAGGTATAAGCTGGACGAAGTCCAGGGTCTAAAAAGGAGGAATAAGCTGAACAAAGTCTAGAGAGTCTGAAAAAAAAATCGAAGGTATAAGCTGGACAAAGTCCAAGAGGGAAGGAGAAAAAAATTACAATAAGAGTAAAAACGGAAGAACTCTCTGACCCGAGGCATCAGTGGTATGGCAATATAAGAGCGAATAATCCTAACATCCCTGGTGAGAAATGAGTGATCGAGCGAATCCAACAATTGGGGAAGTTAGAGACTATCTTGAAAAACTGACAAGCCGATTAGATAGAAGAAGGGAGAGGGAAGATTCGGAGACTGTAGGTTCTTGGATTGACCTTAATCTTGTGGGGATGTCTGCTATAAAATAAACTAGTTTATGCATTTATGTGTTAATGTGTTTTATTATGTGTCTTTGTATGTTTTCTTTGTCTAAGTCCTTTAGCGTCTAGGTCTAGTAGTTTGAGTCTTTTTCCTTTTAGTAGAGTCGGTTAAGGGGAAACCATGCATTGAAACTTGCCTTATTCCTTTTTCTTGTCTTTATACTTGAGGACAAGTACGGTGTAAGTGTGAGAAGTTTGATAAGGCTCGTTTCATGCATTGGTTTTAGGTTAAAATTTTGTGCATTTGGGGCGCTAATGCGCGTTTATGAGTTCAGGTGCGTAGTAAATCTGCCAGACCTATGAGTTGCTGTTACCTGACCTGGCAAATGTAAAAGAGATGAAATTGACGTAAAAATCAGAAGTCGTCGTTCGGACCTGGGAGAATTAAAAGTTGGCGACATGAGCAGAATGGAGCAAGAACAGATTATTTTAGAGAGTCTTATTCAAGGGCAAAAGCGTCTAATTACCAAAGGGATACCCTAGGGATCAGAGCCTCACATATATAAAGAGCTCAACCTTGAAGAACAAGACAGCCACTTCTACACTCACTTTTAGCTCAAGCTCTCGTTCCATTCCTTAATTCCACTCTTCAAAGTTCTCATTTCGCTTGCTGCGCACTTGGAGATGGAGTGATCCTAGCCACCGTGGTTCTCATCGTTGTTTTGCTGCTGTGTAACACCGCCTTGTGAAGGCGAAGAAACAATATTTATCTTGCTTTTGTTTAGTTTGTTCTCGGTTTTAAGTACTTGTTGGTTTTTAAGTTTCATAACTCTAGTTCTTGCTTTGATCTACTGGATTCGAACCTATTTCTCTTTATTATGGAAGTTTATGTTGGTTTCTGTTGGATATCGCTGAGTTGATGTTTATTTCTTGCTTTTTACTTTCGTTCTTGTGTATTGTTGGATGTTTGGAGCTGAGATCTGTTGGTTTGTTGATGGAGGTTGAGGATTTGCATATGGAGATGTTTGGATTTGTTGAATCGTGGTGGATTTGAGTTGGAGTTTCGTGTATCTGGTGTTTGTTGTTTACGTTGTGCATGATTATGGTTATTTACTTTCTGTTTCTGCATTCTCTAGGTCCAGTATCGTAGATCTGTTAGTTTAGGCTTTAATTTCTCGTTTTATGTTTAGATCTGAAGTTTGCTCTATTTTCATGGTGTTTAATACTCTGTTTTATCTGCTATTCTCGTTTGATTCCCGAAAAAGATGAAGTTGTTGGTAGTTAGAACCAGATCTGCTTTTGTCAGTACTTTCTGCACATGTACTTTGCTTTTTCTGCACGTCCCCCAGACCCTGTCAGTACGATCTGCATTGTCTTTTTACTTTTTTGCATGCTTTTCCAGACCCTGGTAGTTTAAGGAAACTTGTCCCCACTTTTCACTTTATACTTGTCTGTCCAAATTAGGAAAGTCCGTCTAGTTAAGTTAACTTCAGTTGTCTTAGAACATTAAAATATCTCAGCTTCTCTAAGTCATGCATGTTCTGTACGCTCTCATTTCTTAGACCCAGTAGGTAGAGTAAAGTTTTTTTTTCTATCTCTCAGACCCAGTAGTTTTAAGTTCTCGACCCACAAAATCGCGTGGCAACAGCCAACCCCCTTTTCCCAAAACATCCTCAAATGCAGTTTCGTAACACATTCGTCCTCGTGGGATCGATCCTTTACTTCCCTGTGCTAAGTTGTAGTATAGTAGGTTGAGGTTTTGAAGAAATAGAGTGCATCCAACGACCCCTGTTTGATAGTTTTATGATCTTCTAGCCTCTGAAGTCTAGTCGAATCCTCTGGACCTGTTAGATTGAGTGATATCATACACCGCACCGCATCACTCTATCAGACTCTTCATCATACAATACATGTCAATAGCCTGCATATCAAATGTCAACAGCTTGTCAACAACTTTTATATTGTGAATAACTCAAAATAAAAAATCTTATAATTAAAAAAGAACAAGTATTTTTTTCCTTTTTACCACAAGTTCTGGTATGATGATCATACAATACACATCAAAAGAGAGCAAAATCAAATATCAACAAATAATAAGAAAATGTCAATAACTTGTAGTATATGTCAAAAACTAAAAAACAACTCTGATTATTAAAAAAGAACAATTATGTCTTCTCTTTTCCACAACTTCTGAAATTATGATCATTCACTTTATGAAATTTTCCACAATGCATATGAGGTTTATATATATAATTGACATGGATTGTACACTAGTTGACATTATATGCATATAGTTGACATGAATTATATAGCTGATTTCTACATCTTCAATGGCAGTTTCTGCAAATGGTTTGTCATTTATTTGTCATCAAAAAATCTTGATTCCCCAATCCAGCTCACATCCAACACAATTGATAATCCAAACCCTAAAACTTCCAATTCCATAAACAAATAAATAATTGATTTTGTTTCGTCTTGCTCTTCGATGGCGCATTTCTGGAGCTGGATCAGTTGGTTCACGTATTCTTTGTTTTTCTGCATTTCTTTCATCGCTTCTAATTTCAACTTCTCCAGTTCCAGGCTCGTGTACAACAGCTTGTGCCCCAATTCATCCATTTCTCCACGCTGCCATTAATTCAAACATCATTAATTTACACTGAACAATTGATTGATTAATTAAATTAAATGAATCATCATACATTTCCTTTTTCTGTGAGATAAAAATAAAGAGATTACATACCTCTGCGTAACTTCAAAGAGAAGCCATCTCTCCCATACTCCAAAATTTTGAATTTGTATGTATCGAATGTAATGTTGCACAAGAACACAACCTTTATGAGTTTTGATGAGAGACAAAGAACTTGATGATTATATAGAATGGAAAGAGCAATAAAAGACAAGAAATCAGCAAAAAACTTTACTGAATAAAAACAACCTATTCAATTCACATTCAATAGCCAGAATATCAAATGTCAACAACTCGTATTAAAATGTCAACAACTAAATAATAACACTTATAATTCACATATCAATACCGAGAATATTGAATATCAACAACTCGTATCAAAATGTCAACAACTAAAAAATAACACTTATAATTCACATATCAATAGCCAGAATATCAAATGTCAACAACTCGTATTAAAATGTCAACAATTAAAAAATAACACTTATAATTTGCACTTTCTCCCTCATCCCCCTTTCAAATCCTGCAACAGTTTCAACACACTAGTTCAGGAAAATCATGGTACACTTTATTCAAATCTCAGTCTCCATGAGAATCTCCTCAAACCTCAACGAAATTAAGCTCAAATAATCATGAAGATTGTCACAATCACAGTGCAAAACTGCACAATTACATCTTCACTTGAATTAGCTCTTCTCAAAAGTGTTCTAACATTAATACACGGCGGAAAATCAACAAACAAGATCAATCAACTAACCAACACAAATTATAAACAGAGTACAGCTCCAGGATCCATGAGTGAATACTCGAATACACTAATTCAATCGATTGAATTCAAAACTTAAGTAGAGAGAAATAAATAATACCTTTCCAATAAGAATTTCGTTGGTGTGGGGACCGTATGCGTCGGAGGTGTCGAGAAATGTGACGCCGGAGTTGATGGCGTGGTGGATGAGTTGGATCATCTCGTCTTTGTGCTTTCGCTGGCCATAGCTGGATGAAATGTGAAGCTCAACCGCTTTCAAATTTCTCCGGTGGCTAAACCTCGCAGAAGCCTCACGAAATTCGCTCCAACACTAATCTCAACAGCACTCAACATCAATTTCGCCACCGCAACGCACTGGTTCTCCTTATTACACATCGAATCATGTTAGAGTTTGTATACTAGAAATCACCTTTCGAGTGATTGAATACTGTTAAAACTCTTATTTTATTTTCCAAATGAATAAACAGATTATTTTTGTCATAATGTTGTTATATTTTACATTTAATGGTTGTTTATTGCATATTTAAATGTATAAGTAATTTAACAAAGTCTAAGTCTTTGTTTTAGTAGACCGGTTGTGGGCGTCGTCCACTTTAAGGTAACACGGTCAGTTCTAAACAAAGAAAAAGAATTATTTCACAACCTAGATAGGCTTAGACTACCTATCATGAAAGGTTGCAATGTCAGTCCGACTATTTCTAAGCCTTACTGAAATAAGATGACGTTGGTGTGGTATAGCACTGAATGGATCTAACAGCGAGACAGTCTTTATGCTATCTACTGAAAGACGAGGTCTCGTAAATTATTTCTCAATCAATGTACGTTAGCATTGAGCATACGGTATTGATTATGCACTACTTTGACTTACCAAATGGTGCGGGTTTTTCGCAACCCAATAAGCCTGGTATATTGGGTAGTGGTGATTAGTATCTAGCGGTGCTAGGATTGCTATTATGTTGAATCGTGCGCGAGGTGAGTCTCGTTTGATAACATCCTCAAGAGAAGCTTGAAATAAGGTTTTATTATTCGGAACCTAGCTAGTTGGAGTTTAATTACTCTATGAATAATAAATAAGATTTTCTTGCTGAGTCCTCTCTTGGAATAAATAAGATATTAATTAATTAAGTCCATAGCAGACAATAATTAATTAATGTATGTTTCTATCTTAAGTGCGGGAAATAAATATAAAGTATTGGAAACCCGAAGTACTTGTAATTTCGGATTTGGATGGGGAGTGCAGTATTACTTCTGTAGTGGCTGCTCGTAATATTCCAATTTTAAGCTTATATTAAATTGGGTTGAATTTAATTAGTAAAAAGCTAATTGGAGGAGCCCATATCCAAAGCCTTCCATAGATCCCTGTCTGGGCCCAATATGTGACTTATTATAAATAGGAGAATAAAGGAGACAGAAAATACACTTGTTTTTCTCTCAAAATTTTCGGCCCTCTCTATTCCTAGTAGAGGTCGAATTTTTCTCCTCCGTGGGAAAGGATTTCTGTCTTCTCTATTTAAGTCCTAGTGTGCTGGTGAGATCAGCCCACCCTGATATCAGTTCACAAGTCCGGGAACCAGTCAGAAGATCCGTGGTTTTGTACTAAAGATCTTCACGAGGAGAAGGCGCTAGCCATCTTCGATTCTTTGGAGAATCATCAAGGTATAATGGCTAAACCTTAGAACAGCATGTTTTAGGTTTCATTTAATTTAAAGCATGTGATTATTTGAGTTATGAGCATGATACGTGAGATGATTACGCGAATAGAATTTGTCTAAATAATCCGCTAAATAGATCTGATTATTATGTAATTGATTTATGCTTGCGCTTCCGCTGCCAACCCCTTCAAATCGACGGCGCCGCTTACAATCTCCGGCACTGAATATTCACTCACGCCTCCGATTCCGCCTGAATCGAACTTATCAGACTCTGATCCTCTCTCCACACCGGGCTGCCGGCGGTGGCTGGGCGGCGAAATCGCCGACCCGGCGGATCCACCCCGGTGTGATTTTGTTGTTCGTCGTGCGTGCGAACCTCGTGCGACGAGATATCGATGAAATCTTATTTTTAATGATTATTTAATTCCTAAATTAATAGATATCATTAAAATATTATTATTTAATTGAAATAAAATATTTTGGGAAGATTTCCCTAGATTTTAGGAATATTTTGATTATTTTCTATATCTATGAATATTTTATATCCTAGATGATGTAGATAAGAATAATTAAATAGTTTCCTAAATTATATTATATATCTAGAATCCTAATTAGGATAGATATGTAGGATTTCATTAAATAATAAAATATATTCTATTCCCAATCTTAATAAGGAATTAATTTAAGATTATTTATTCATGTCTGTAAAAGATATAAATAATTAATTATTTTAGATAAATCTTATAGAAGACATGAATATGGATTAGTCTTTAGTAATTAATATATTATCCTTTAATAAGATGTTTAAAAGATTATAAAAGATTTAATTATCCAGTCAATTAAATACCAACAGAATTTAATTAAGCCTTTAATCTGCACTAAGGCTAAGGATAATTAATGAAAAACCATAACTTAAATATCTAAGCGATAATTACGAACTATGTTTGTATATGGTCTCCATCGATTGGTCCACAACTTAAGAAGCTAATTTCTAATATTATCGCCACCCATGCTGTGGGGACAATAATCCTAAGAAATAGCGAGTTCGTATAGGTGGACTTCTCAAATGTAAATAGTATGGACTAGAAAGTGGTTTCTAATATTATCGCCACCCATGCTGTGGGGACAATAATCCTAAGAAATTACAAGTTTCAGAAGTTCAAACAGAATTTACGAGATAGCTTGGTCTTGTTATCAACGCACGAGCATTGTTATGGGAGTGTGTTGTAGAAACGAGATTCTGTAATGCTAAATCTGATGGTCGTGCTTAGGCAACATTTGGCGGCCATGCCGTGCTGCGGTCTCTGGACTATTCGTCGGTGTTGTGACCGGTAAAAATGTTAAAATTTTAATGCGTATTGACCTCTGCTTGAGGGTACAAAATTTTAATTTTACAGTTGTGAGAATTTGAAAAGTTTTATGGTTTAATCTGCTCAATTTCTTCACATTAGTTTATGACAAATAGTAAATATTCTGTTTTGTAGTGCAACCTAAATTGTCAAAATGTCACTCAATCCTCTTTCTGCAATTCTTAAAGAAAACAAACTCGAAGGCCAAAATTACATAGAATGGAAACAAAATTTGGACATCGTTCTCACGGCTGATGAGTACAAGTTTGTGCTCACTACTCCTCGGCCCCCAGTGCCGGCGGCTAATGCCGCGCAGGCTGCGCGAGATGCCCATAGACGGTGGCACAAGGCGAATGAGATGGCTAAGTGTTATATGTTGGCCTCCATGTCAACAGTGCTTAGACATCAGCATGCCGCCATGGCAACTGCCACCGAGATTATGGAAAATCTCACGAATCTTTTTGGTACTCAGAATCGAACGGCTAAGTCTCAAGCCTTTCGGAGTATCATGTGCAAGTCTATGAAGGAAGGCTCGTCTGTGAGGGACCATGTCCTCGAGATGATGAGCCACCTCAATCAAATTGAGGTTTTGGGAGGCGTCATTGATGCCGAGTCCCAAGTTACTATTATCCTTCAGAGTTTGCCCCCTAGCTTCCAGCAGTTCAAGCTCAACTTTGAGATGAACAAAAGGAATTACACCTTGGCAGAGTTGTTGACTGAACTTCAGTCGGCAGAAGATCTCATGAACCAAGCTAAGGCTGCGATGGTTAGTTCGTCACATCGTTCCTCTGGCCCTAGGCCTGGCGCAGGAAAGAAGAAAGTGACAAACCAGGTTGTACCTAAAGATGCTAAGGGAAAGAAAAAGAGGAGGTCGGGAAAGAAGCAAACCGGAAAGTGTTTCAAGTGTGGAGAGAAGGGGCATTGGAAGCCAGATTGCCCTAAAAGGAGCAAGGCTACAGGTATGCACCAAGCTTTAGTTGTTGAGTCATGTTTGGCTTCGACTTCTTCTCATACTTGGGTTATTGACACTGAAGCTACTGATCATATTTGTTTTGATCCTGACTTAATGCAGGTGACAAGACGGCTATATGATGGAGAGATCGAAGTTCAGCTGGGCGACGCTACTAAAGTGGCGGCCGTTGCAGTGGGAGACGTTTATTTGCGTTTTAGTAGTGATAGATTTTTGATTATGAAGAATGTTTTGTTGATACCTTCTTTTAGAAGAAATTTAATTTCAGTTTCTAAATTGGTTTTTGATGGATATTCGATTTCTTTTAATGACAGTTGTGTTATTAAGAAAGATGGTTCTTATATCTGTCGTGGTATCATGGAAAACAATCTGTACACAATCGTATCTACACAATATAATGATCGCAAATTAGAACTCAATAATGCATCGAAAATTTCAAAGAAAAGAAAAGAACCTTCAAGTTCAATGAACGAAACGTACTTATGGCACCTTAGACTTGGTCATGCCAACCAAAGGAGGATTCAAACACTTGTGGATCAAGACCTTCTTAAAGGGCTAGATACTGAATCATTTTCCACGTGCGAATCCTGTTTGGAAGGCAAGATGACCAAGAGACCTTTTAGAGTGAAAGGAAATAGGGCCAAGGAAGCACTAGAACTCGTTCATACTGATGTGTGTGGACCAATGTCAACCGAGGCAAGAGGCAGCTTTCGCTATTTCATCACTTTTATTGATGATTACTCGAAAGTTGGATATGTTTATTTGATGCGCTTTAAGTCTGAAGCTTTTGACAAGTTCAAGGAGTTTAAGGCTTATGCTGAGACGCATCATGGAAAACGTATCAAGAGCCTGCGATCTGATCGTGGAGGCGAATACCTCAGTGCCGAGTTTTTGGACTACTTATCAGTAGAGGGAATTGAATCCCAAACGACTGCGCCGGGCACACCTCAGCAGAATGGCGTAGCTGAAAGAAGGAATAGGACCTTGTTAAATATGGTCCGATCGATGATGAGTTTTGCACGACTGCCTATTTCGTTTTGGGGACATGCCTTGCTTTCCGCGAGTCATATTTTAGACAATTTACCGTCAAAATCTATTCCTGCTACTCCATATGAGTTGTGGACCGGGCGTAAGCCTAATCTAGAACATCTCAAGATATGGGGGTGTCCAGCTCATGTTTTGGAAAAGGATCCAACTAAGCTGGGCTCAAGGACAGAGGTATGTTTGTTTATAGGGTACCCCAAAGGTTCAAAAGCTTATGAATTCTATAGTCTCCGAGACAAGAAAGTCATTGTGAGTACTCACGCGACATTTTTAGAGGAAGACTTTGTTATGAATCATAAACCCAGCAGTGAGGTAGCTCTTGATGAGCTCACTTCAGTCACAAGTTCCATTAACCAAGAACAAGTACCATTAGTACAACCAATTCCCGAACCTTCAACTTCTACACCTAACATTGTAGTGCCGCGCCGCAGTGGGAGGGTCTCTCATGAGCCCGAAAGGTACATTGGTTTGGGAGAATCTATGGATCACTCTTCGGACAGTAGTGTACCAGATACCTGGAATTTTGCAGAGGCGCAGGCGGATATCGATCATTGCGAATGGGTGAAAGCAATGGATTCGGAACTACAATCTATGATAGACAAAGACGTCTATGATTTGTCCGTCCTACCCGAAGGCTGTACTGCCATTGGGAGCAAATGGATATACAAACGTAAACGTGGACCCGATGGACGAGTTAAAGTCTTCAAGGCAAGACTAGTGGCTAAGGGGTATACCCAAAAGGAAGGTGTCGATTACGACGAGACCTTCTCCCCAGTGGCCATGCTCAAATCGATCCGAATACTATTGTCTATTGCAGCTTACATGGATTGGGATGTATGGCAGATGGACGTTAAGACTGCGTTCTTGAACGACAGTCTTGAGGAGACCATCTACATGGAACAACCCGAGGGTTATGCCGTCAAGGGCAAAGAGCACATGGTTTGGAAGCTTAAGAAAGCCATTTATGGCCTCAAGCAAGCATCTAGGTCATGGAATCAGTGCTTCGATCAAACTGTTAATAAGTTTGGATTCGAGAAATGCCCTAACGAGAGCTGCGTGTACAAGAAGGTAGAAAAAGGGAATGTGGTGTTCTTAGTTTTATATGTAGATGACATTCTTCTAATTGGAAACAATAAAAAGATGTTGTCATCAGTACGAACTTGGTTGTCGAACCAGTTCGAGATGAAGGACATGGGAGACGCGGGACACATTCTAGGCATCAAAGTCCTTAGGGATCGTGAGAAAAGAATGTTGTGCTTATCCCAAGAACCCTACATCGACACTGTACTTAGTCGCTTTAGCATGCAAGATGCCAAGAAAGGTTTCTTACCTTTTAGACATGGCATCCATTTATCTCAAGAGATGTGTCCTAAGACAGCATCTGAGATAGCAGAGATGAGAAGGATACCATACGCCTCGGCTGTTGGTAGTCTCATGTATGCTATGCTTTGTACAAGACCCGATATTTGCTTTGCTGTTGGCATGGTAGCAAGATAATAATCAAATCCTGGCCAAGGACATTGGACTGCAGTAAAGAACATACTCAAGTACCTTAAACGGACTAAGGACTATGTTCTAGTTTACAAAGCAGGCGAGCTATGCCCTTTGGGATATACTGATTCAGACTTTCAAGCTGATCAGGACTCGAGGAAATCTACTTCTGGCTATGTGTTTACCTTAGGAGGTGGAGCCGTGATTTGGAAGAGTGTAAAGCAGAAATGCATTGCAGACTCTACCATGGAAGCCGAATATGTGGCCGATTCGGAGGCTGCAAAGGAGGCTGCATGGCTCAAGAACTTTCTTATGGACTTAGGTGTGGTTACGAATCTGCCCAAGAGCATCACCATTTATTGTGACAATTCTGGTGCTGTGGCTAATTCGAAGGAACCAAGAGCTCACAAAGCGAGCAAACACATTGAGAGGAAGTATCATATCACAAAGCGAGCAAACACACTGGAGCTGGATCAGTTGGTTCACGTATTCTTTGTTTTTCTGCATTTCTTTCATCGCTTCTAATTTCAACTTCTCCAGTTCCAGGCTCGTGTACAACAGCTTGTGCCCCAATTCATCCATTTCTCCACGCTGCCATTAATTCAAACATCATTAATTTACACTGAACAATTGATTGATTAATTAAATTAAATGAATCATCATACATTTCCTTTTTCTGTGAGATAAAAATAAAGAGATTACATACCTCTGCGTAACTTCAAAGAGAAGCCATCTCTCCCATACTCCAAAATTTTGAATTTGTATGTATCAAATGTAATGTTGCACAAGAACACAACCTTTATGAGTTTTGATGAGAGACAAAGAACTTGATGATTATATAGAATGGAAAGAGCAATAAAAGACAAGAAATCAGCAAAAAACTTTACTGAATAAAAACAACCTATTCAATTCACATTCAATAGCCAGAATATCAAATGTCAACAACTCGTATTAAAATGTCAACAACTAAATAATAACACTTATAATTCACATATCAATACCGAGAATATTGAATATCAACAACTCGTATCAAAATGTCAACAACTAAAAAATAACACTTATAATTCACATATCAATAGCCAGAATATCAAATGTCAACAACTCGTATTAAAATGTCAACAATTAAAAAATAACACTTATAATTTGCACTTTCTCCCTCATCCCCCTTTCAAATCCTGCAACAGTTTCAACACACTAGTTCAGGAAAATCATGGTACACTTTATTCAAATCTCAGTCTCCATGAGAATCTCCTCAAACCTCAACGAAATTAAGCTCAAATAATCATGAAGATTGTCACAATCACAGTGCAAAACTGCACAATTACATCTTCACTTGAATTAGCTCTTCTCAAAAGTGTTCTAACATTAATACACGGCGGAAAATCAACAAACAAGATCAATCAACTAACCAACACAAATTATAAACAGAGTACAGCTCCAGGATCCATGAGTGAATACTCGAATACACTAATTCAATCGATTGAATTCAAAACTTAAGTAGAGAGAGAAATAAATAATACCTTTCCAATAAGAATTTCGTTGGTGTGGGGACCGTATGCGTCGGAGGTGTCGAGAAATGTGACGCCGGAGTTGATGGCGTGGTGGATGAGTTGGATCATCTCGTCTTTGTGCTTTCGCTGGCCATAGCTGGATGAAATGTGAAGCTCAACCGCTTTCAAATTTCTCCGGTGGCTAAACCTCGCAGAAGCCTCACGAAATTCGCTCCAACACTAATCTCAACAGCACTCAACATCAATTTCGCCACCGCAACGCACTGGTTCTCCTTATTACACATCGAATCATGTTAGAGTTTGTATACTAGAAATCACCTTTCGAGTGATTGAATACTGTTAAAACTCTTATTTTATTTTCCAAATGAATAAACAGATTATTTTTGTCATAATGTTGTTATATTTTACATTTAATGGTTGTTTATTGCATATTTAAATGTATAAGTAATTTAACAAAGTCTAAGTCTTTGTTTTAGTAGACCGGTTGTGGGCGTCGTCCACTTTAAGGTAACACGGTCAGTTCTAAACAAAGAAAAAGAATTATTTCACAACCTAGATAGGCTTAGACTACCTATCATGAAAGGTTGCAATGTCAGTCCGATTATTTCTAAGCCTTACTGAAATAAGATGACGTTGGTGTGGTATAGCACTGAATGGATCTAACAGCGAGACAGTCTTTATGCTATCTACTGAAAGACGAGGTCTCGTAAATTATTTCTCAATCAATGTACGTTAGCATTGAGCATACGGTATTGATTATGCACTACTTTGACTTACCAAATGGTGCGGGTTTTTCGCAACCCAATAAGCCTGGTATATTGGGTAGTGGTGATTAGTATCTAGCGGTGCTAGGATTGCTATTATGTTGAATCGTGCGCGAGGTGAGTCTCGTTTGATAACATCCTCAAGAGAAGCTTGAAATAAGGTTTTATTATTCGGAACCTAGCTAGTTGGAGTTTAATTACTCTATGAATAATAAATAAGATTTTCTTGCTGAGTCCTCTCTTGGAATAAATAAGATATTAATTAATTAAGTCCATAGCAGACAATAATTAATTAATGTATGTTTCTATCTTAAGTGCGGGAAATAAATATAAAGTATTGGAAACCCGAAGTACTTGTAATTTCGGATTTGGATGGGGAGTGCAGTATTACTTCTGTAGTGGCTGCTCGTAATATTCCAATTTTAAGCTTATATTAAATTGGGTTGAATTTAATTAGTAAAAAGCTAATTGGAGGAGCCCATATCCAAAGCCTTCCATAGATCCCTGTCTGGGCCCAATATGTGACTTATTATAAATAGGAGAATAAAGGAGACAGAAAATACACTTGTTTTTCTCTCAAAATTTTCGGCCCTCTCTATTCCTAGTAGAGGTCGAATTTTTCTCCTCCGTGGGAAAGGATTTCTGTCTTCTCTATTTAAGTCCTAGTGTGCTGGTGAGATCAGCCCACCCTGATATCAGTTCACAAGTCCGGGAACCAGTCAGAAGATCCGTGGTTTTGTACTAAAGATCTTCACGAGGAGAAGGCGCTAGCCATCTTCGATTCTTTGGAGAATCATCAAGGTATAATGGCTAAACCTTAGAACAGCATGTTTTAGGTTTCATTTAATTTAAAGCATGTGATTATTTGAGTTATGAGCATGATACGTGAGATGATTACGCGAATAGAATTTGTCTAAATAATCCGCTAAATAGATCTGATTATTATGTAATTGATTTATGCATGCGCTTCCTCTGCCAACCCCTTCAAATCGACGGCGCCGCTTACAATCTCCGGCACTGAATATTCACTCACGCCTCCGATTCCGCCTGAATCGAACTTATCAGACTCTGATCCTCTCTCCACACCTTCGAATTTGTACTCCGCCGCCAGACTCATCGGTAATTTGGTTTCACCGATCTCGATAGACAGTTGTTGCACAGTATGGCGTTCAGATTCTACCTAGGGTTTTAATTTTCATCTTCTTCTCGATTTTCTGTATTTTCTAATCTCCAATTCTCTCTCTGATGGAGGAATACAATCATGAGATGAACGGAGCTCGAATTTGCGGTGTAATTTTGTGTAAGGAGATTCCTCAGTGTATGGAAGGAAAACCTCAGAGATGAGAGAGAGAGATCGAGAAGCAGAGAGCAAGAGATGGGAGTTGCTGAATTTTAATTACCATAAAATTACCATTATACCCTTTCATAATAAATTAATCTAAAAATATTTTTCATGTGGTAAAATTTGGACCACTCATTTAATAAAAATGAGTGGCTGATATTGCATCTCATTTCTCAATTACCCTAAAAAATCTCAATTGATCATTGACCGTACTACATATTATAATTCAACTTTAGTAATTATTTTCTTATTAATATAAGCATTATTGAGTATTTTGCACACCTTTATATCCATTTAGATACTCATAGTAGTATAGTATCAGTACAAAATCCAATTATAAATATAAAAATTCTATATATAATTGAAATTACTTATAATTATTAATTATGGCCATTCTTTATAACACTAAATCTAGCTAGGTCGTCTGAAATCATTAATCATATTAATAAGAAATCGATTACTGGAGATAGCGTATACAAAAAGTTCCAATACACAAATTTCTTTAATAATGTATTTTAGAATTTAAAAGAATATGGATTTAATAAGATGGAATTAAAGAAAAAAATGCTGGAATCTATGCCGGTCAATGGACTTTGACCAATTATAATTTCAATGAGACATTTAATTTTATGAAATTAAATGACATAGCATCGATCTACGTTCGGAGTAGATGACCCTGGTATATTCATTTTCTCAAATCCGATTCCCGGTGAGTGAGATATAATGGATTAAAGTTGTGCAAAATTGCAAACTTAAATGAGCTATAAGAGAAGTTTAGAGAATAATTAAGAGAGTTAATTATCCCACATTGGAAGTTACAACCTTATTAAACTAGTATTTAATAATAAGGATTAAGATGGGCTATAGAGCCCACATGCGAGCGTGCCCGTGCCCTTGTCCTTGGCAATTGGTCTTTGGGTGGGCTTTGGGCTGTTCTTTGGGCCTGGTCGTGGGCTTGGTGTTTGGGCTCGACCCAAGGCTAGTGGGTCTAATTCTTTTTAGACCACCTCCGTTTCCACGTCACCGAGCCAAGCGGGATGACACCTCGTCAGTATGACGCGGGAAACCAACGTGGCTGACACGTGATAGTCCACGTCATGATCGAATTTAGAAGCGTTAGATTCAACCTCTCTAGCTCATACACTCTCTTCTCTCTCTGCATTGTTTTTCTGTCGAAAGCTCTGCCCCCTCCTCCATCCAGTTCGTCGGAGCTCTGCTGATAGCGGTGCTGCTTCACCAGAGACGTAGCCGTTTTATCTTTGGGGACGAAACGCCAATCCGAAGAGTACTACCGGGGTGTATCTCGTCTTGCGGAAAGAGGCCTCCTCGACTCGGCTAAATCTTTTACGGTTTACAGTTCAAATTTGTATTTATAATATCGTTTCAGTTCTTTTTCTGTATTCCTTCTTTTGGGTTGTATTATGCTTTATATCTTGTAATTCCAGAAACCTAATAACAAAAACCTTGCATTTAGTTCATGAATATTAGAAAAAGAGATGTTCGTGGTGTTTTTCAAGATACAATACAAAAAGGGTAAACTGCCTCTAAAATCGTCAACTTTCACAAAAGGCTGGAATTTCCCGTGAACTTTAAAAGTTGCGTGAAAAATCATGAACTTTGCTCCCGTGTGCAAATTTCCCGAGTCGGGTATTCCGGCTAAGTAGAGTGCTGACGTATGTAAGTGTCTGACGTGAATGTTGTTGTGGACACTGATGTGTACAATGACATGGACTTAAATTTTATATTTTTAAAATCAGATTTTAAAATACAAAACCCCCCAAATTGAACTAAAAAAACCGTCTAACCCTAACATCCGCGCCGAGGCGCCGCAGTTTCAAGGCCGTGGTCAGGGTGGAGCCACGGTGGGGCCTGGGGGGCCCTTGAGCCCCTCAGCCATTTCCATAATTCATATATATTCATATGTATTCAATAGTTAACATATAAACTTTTTAGCGCAGTTGGTCTTTGTTTTGGTCACTTGTGTGTGTGATAGATGGTTTGAATCTCTTCAGGATCAATTCATATATTTAGTAATCTGCTCCACCCATTTTTAATTCATTTAGTAAGATTCTATACTTGTAGTTCATTTGCTTTATTTTCTTCTCAAATTAGTAAACTTTATTTATTTTCATATTCATTTATATTTTATAGTTTTTTATATTAGAAACTTTTATTATTACTTTTTTGCACTGGTAATTTTGTATAAATCTTTGATTCTATAAATATTTTAAAATATTACTCTTACATGATATTAATAAAATTAATTTAATATGATTTCCTTTATTATAAAAATTTTGAAATAGAAAATAACTCTTTTAATCTATTAAATCTATAAATATGTCATATATATTTGGTAAAATCGGTGCTATGTTCTAAAAAATTCATCATCCATTTCCCATGCGTGACCTTTTTATATTGCTCATGTTTAAGTTGTTTCCGTGTCATTAGCACTAAATACAATTAACAAATTTGAATGATTATTTTTGGCCCCCACTATTAAATTTCTGGCTCCCCCACTGGCTGCGGTGGCGGCGGGCGCGATGGCAAGTAGACACTGATCCCATCAATTTTCCAACAACAAGAGAAACTTTTGCAACAAGTAATATAGTAATACAAAATAGTTATGTGTATATATTTGCGGTATGATGTTTCTGTACTTTCCTTAAAATTGGTGTGTTTGTGTGAAAAAAATTGATTTCGCCTGCGCAAGTTTGGATGATAAATGAAATCTTGACTTTTTGTGCGTGAAGGAGAGAAATGGCAGTTGGCATAGATTTCGGATAGAAGTTCACGGAACTTTCACGTAGTTTAGTTTTGTGTTCCGGCTGCCTAGTCACACTTCCGGCTGCCACATAAGATAAATTTATGCCGGAAAATTTCAGGATCAGGTCATTTGGGAGCACTTGATAGTATCCCCACCTTCCTCAGTCTTGGCAGCTCTTCTAAACTTATGCTTTCTATTTAGGAAGGGTGAGGGAGCTTGTTCCTTCATCTCCGAATATCTCTTCTATTTCTCCACACTTCCTTATATCAATAACTTCAAGGTTAAGAGCTCTTGATAGTATCCCCAACTTCCGCAGTCTTGGTAGCTCATATAACAATAAGGTTTTCAATTTAGGGAGGGTGAAGGAACTTGTTCCTTCATCTTCATATCTCTTCTATTTCCCGACAGTTGCTGATATCAATAACTTCGAGGTTGGGAGCTCCTGGTAATGGTATCCTCATCCGGTTACACTTTTCAATTCTTAGCTTAGTCAGAGAGGAAAACACAGGTTGTGCAAGTGCAGCTGATGGTCCTATTTCCCCCTTTTCGATCAACCCCTTCAAAGCACCCAACTCATACAGTTCAATTTCTTCAACAGCAGACATTTGAGATGATAATCCTGCCTCACTCCTCAAAATGTACTCTATTCCTCAGCACACATCTTTCAATTCTCAATCTCTTCAATCCATCCACAAAGCATATGCCCAGACCCTCACATTGCTACACAATTACCTCTGCTAATACTCTCTCAAGGTTGCATTTGTACAGGAACAAATCTTTATTATGACATATTCCTCCTCTTGTATTGAATATATCTTCATCATACGACCCCACTAATATTCTGTAGCAAGTGTCAGGTACCCGACTTCCCCAACTTGTAATCAAAGACTTCAAATCTTCCATATTTTCCACTCTTCCACTAAACTCTTCAAGCAGTTTCAGATTCTTAATTTCTTCAACTTTTACTTCTATATGGATGGATGTGATCAATTGCTAACTAATTAACAATCCAAAATTGAGACCAATTTTTAACCATTAGATTAGAAGATCTTGTGGTTGATATAATGCCAAATGTAATATATTTTAAATTTAAATAATTATTAATTAAATTAAAAGGGTATTAATGTCAAATCCTATATGTAGTAATTATAACTAACTACTTTCTCTCTTCTCAAAATCATCTCAAATCTTTAAATTTACGTAACTCTCTCAATTTAAATTATGTTTTCGCAAAAAATATACCAAATTAAAGATAATTTAATAAGGATTCCAACGAGATTTCAATTGCATATGTTCCGACGATGTTCGGGTGATGAAATTTGATAAATTATATTTCAATTTTCGTACATGTTGATAAGCAGCTTTTATCAACAAATGCAAAAAAAAATCTCAATATATTGTAGGCAAAATTTCAATATTATGCATGTCCAATCTCAATAAATATGTGTTGATATTTTCTTGTCCTTGTGTTGATATTTGTAATACACAATGTTGATATAAAAAAATACTCATGAAAATTGTCATATGATAACATAATGACGATATTACCCTTTTGTTGATATTTTGTCTACTATTTATTGAGATTTGTGAGCTTTAATCTCATCCACTCATTTTAAAATCCAAGGTGGAGATTTAGTCTTGATTTTGGATTAGGGTGCTATAAGCATTAGAATAGGACCATATATATGGAATGGTAATTCCAAGTGCTGAAGATTTCCAAGTTTAAGAAACAATCCTTCTGGAAGCATCTCTAATTCAGGCGCATCCATTGCGAGGAATTTGAGATTGAAAAATTCCCCAACTCCTTGAGGGACTTCCGTGATGGCTGTATTCGAGAGGTTTAACTCCTGGAGTTCTTTCATCTCTCCCAAGTTTGGCACATTTTCTAGCATTATTTTGTGCATTATCCGCCGTTTGTTCCACTACCTTTGACAAAAATGACTCCCCCACCTTCATCAAAATCGACTCTAAAATCCGGTTTAACATCTTCACCACTTTGCTATTTCCAGAGAAAACAATAACTTGATGAGAAGAATAGCCACAATCTAGTTTTCTAGCGATCATGTATCTAGTGTGAAAATGAATTTGCGAGTAACGAACAATGTATAAATGCAATATATGTTGAATATGTGAACATGATGCTAAGCGCTAAAATTGTTCAAAATTTCCTTCATTTCACATGTACTAGAAATTAAACTTTTCATTTCATACGGTTATATTCACAAGATTTTGTAAAATTCAAATAAAAGCAGAGAATTGTTACCTGAGAGATGTGAAGGACTGAGCAGAGATTGAATAGATTTGTAGATGAAGACAGATATCGGACTTGTCTTGCAGTTTTCCGATTATCCAATAGACATCGCATTTTACCTCTTTCTACCTCTCCGGCGTTGCGCCTCGCGATTTTCGTTTTTCTCTTTGAACTTCTTCTTCTTCCGATTAAACTCAGACATCATAAAGTTTGGATTTTGCTTCGACATTATCGCTTTTTGGGTTTTTCTTTTCACCACTTTATTGAGGGAATTGGTATGTTATTTGATCATGGGCATCACTTTCCTTTATGAACATGATTTTTACTTTTATCTATCACCAGTGATAAAATACAAATTTATATATTATACACACTCAAAACTCCTCGACACAGCTTCAACACAATTATAATATAATATTTTGCAGTGGGGGGCCCAAGAAGAAGAAAAATTTTAGCTCTGCCACAATTGATAGTTGCAAGTATCTCTCGACGGTTTTGTCATAGAAATTAGTCGTAGTAAGAACCTTATATGTTTTTCCTTTTATTTCATCATTTAGAATTAGAAGATCTAAAAATAAAAGTATGGTTTCAGATATGTAATACTCAAGAAATAAATACAGATCAAGCAAATTTAATCTAATCGAGAATAATTGATATAAATATTTTGTGATTACCTTTAAAAGAATTTTACCTACTAAAACAAATTGCTTAATTGTACATATTGGAAAACTTTGATGAAACTATTAATTATATTACAATACTAATAAAAAAGTAATTTAAAATATAATATATATTATAATATTTACAAATTATTAAACAAATAACACCCTTTCAAACTACAACCATTAAAAGTCATTGATTAAATAGTACTATAATACACTTCTGAAAAACGATATGGCAGTAAAGTTATTGGATAAAAATAGCGCATCTCTAATATATACTCCCTCCGTCCCGCTTAAAATGACACGTTTTCCTTTTTAGTTTGTCCCAACTAAGATGACACATTTCCTTTTTTGGTAACTTTCTCTCTCCAATTAATACACTCAACCACTTTTTCTCACTCCTATTAAAACATCCATCCTTCTTTATCTCTCTACTTTAATACTTACACCACCTTTTCTCTCTCCAAATAAACACTTTAACCAATAACTCCTAAAATCCCGTGCCGACTAAGCAATGTGTCATCTTAGCCGGGACGGAGGGAGTAATTTGACAAAAAGGAAATTAGTAGAATACAGCATTTGGTAAAAGTTTTAAAATAATCTTTAAAAGTCATTTGTTAAGTATAGCGCATCTATCATGATTTGACAAGAAATGAAGGAGTAATATTGGGCAAATATTAAAAGTAAAAAATTTATGGTGTCGGTGAGTAACGAACTCAGCACCTCACCGCAAGCACGATCCAAAGTCGAGTGTAATTGCCAACTGCACTATCAAATTCTTTAACAACAATTTCTGAATATATATATTATAGTGAAAACGCAAATGGCTGGGGGCCCAAGGGCCCCCCATGCCCCGCCGTGGCTCCGCTACTGAACACAGTGTAAAATTTCAAGATTTTGATGTCAACATAGTATCAACACAATATCAACACAACATCAATTATTGACTACCATTGAAATTCTGTTGACATTTTCCGGTTGATGGTTTTTTGTAATCTCTTGACATTTTTCAATGGCCGACATTTTTTTCAAATACAAAATTTAAGAAATTGCGCTAAATAAATTAAATAATTATAAAATAAAATTGTAAAAGGTACTATTATATGTAAGAATTAAGAGAGATTTAAAAAGTAAAGTATGAGAATCAATAAAGTAAGAATTATTAGATGTTTTGTCTTTTTATTTTTTATTATTACTACTTCCTTTCCTTTTTACTTTTTATATCAACCTTATAAAATCTGTAACCAAAGGAGGATTAACTCCAGAATGTGTAACTGAAAATAACTTTTTATGTTTAGCTCTATGCATGCTTACTTATGCTCACTTCCTTGTTTCCCATCTTGCTGTCAAGTTTCTCTACAACAGGTTATTTAACAGTGCCTTCTTTTGCAGACTAATGAAGTGCATTTATATTATTATTGATCACTTAAGTTTCAAAGTGATGTATCATAAAGACTTTTATTAATGATCTTTGCGTTGCTAGGCTTCTTTTTCCCATTTCAACCGTGGGCGGCTCAAGACTGCCATGGTTTTGCTATGGCTTCTCATGAGCTTCTTTGGCGGCTATTTCTCTGCTCGTCTCTGCAGAATGTTGAAGACCACAGAGTGGAAGAGGAGCGCCTTGAAAACAGCCTCCTCCTCCCCAGTATTCTTCTCTTAGTTTCCTTGACTAATACAAAAAGTTTCACCCGTATTCCCTCTTAATACATTTCATCAATTGTATATAGACAACATCATCTTTTTGCTTACATGGGGTACGAAATGTTTCATCATTAGTTCATTTTTACATTATAAAAATTTCCATCATTATTTTATATTATAGGGACATCTCTTTTAGTACCTACATGGGGTACGAAATGTTTCAATGGTAGTCAATGATTGATGTTGTGTTGATATTGTGTTGACACTGTATTGACATTAAAATCTTGAAATTTTACCTATGTTGATATTATATTGAATCTGTGTTGAAGCTGTGTTGAGAAGTTTTGAACAACCCCTTCGTATCATCCAACTCATACAGTTTAATTTCATCAAGAGCAGACATTTGAGATGATAATCCTGCCTCACTCCTCAAAATGTACTCTTTCCGAGCAGACATTTGAGATGATAATCCTGAGTTCTTTCATCTCTCCCAAGTATGGAACAATTTTTAGATAATCACACGACTCAAGGAGCAATGCCTTGAGGCTCTTCATGACTTCCATGGTTTTGCAATGGCTTCTCATGAGCTTCTTTGGTGGCTATTCCTCTGCCTGTCTCCACAAAATGTTGAAGACCACAGAGTGGAAGAGGAGTGCCTTGAAAACAGCCCTCCTCCTCCCCGGTATTCTTCTCTCAGTTTTCTTTGCAGTAAGCACTCTCATTTGGGGTGAAATGTTATCTTCGAGCTTACCTTTTGAAACAATGCTTGCACTTTGGAAAACATTTGCTTATGCGTCATGTATCATGTAATTACAAAACATAATCTAGAAAACA
The DNA here is from genome assembly GCF_029641045.1 of Salvia hispanica. NCBI lineage: Eukaryota > Viridiplantae > Streptophyta > Magnoliopsida > Lamiales > Lamiaceae > Salvia > Salvia hispanica. The sequence continues at coordinate 1,694,346 of NC_142697.1, forward strand.
TTTGCGCCAAAAACTTACATAAGAACCTGATCAGCCTTGCAAAGTGCAGAAGAAACGAGAGAGGCTGGGATCGTCCAACTTCAATGAATCCCATAATTCTTGGTTCAGTATTATCTTACAGAGTCGAGGCACACGCAAATCCACAAACACAGGAAATTTCTTCATCAATCTTGGGCACTCTGTTATGGATATAATTTGAATGGAATTGCAAATGACGGCTGTCCCCTTGCATAGGCTCTTCAGTTTCGGAAGCTCTTCTAAACACAACTGATGTAATTTGGGGAGGATGAGGAAACGTCTTCCTCCATCATTGAACAAATCTTCTATTTCTCCACACTTTCTCACAGAAATCCATTCAAGGTTGGGAACACCTGATAGAAGTATCCCAACCTTCCTCAGTCTTGGCAGCTCCTGTAACAATAAAAATTTTAATTTAGGGAGCGTGAGGGAACTTGTTCCTTCATCTTCGAATATCTCTTCTATTTCTTCACACTCGCTCATATGAATAGCTTCAAGGTTGGGGACTCCTGATAATGGTATCCTCATCTTCATCTTGTTACACTTATCAATTCTTAGCTCTGTCAGAGAGGAAAACACAGGTTGTGCAAGTGCAGCAGCTGATGCTCCTATTTCCCCCTTTTCGATCAATCCCTTCATAGCATCCAACTCAACCAGTTCAATTTCTTCAAGAGTAGACACTTGAGATGATAATCCTGACTCACTCCTCAAAATGTACTCTATTCCTACACAACTTTGAATTCTCAATCTCTTCAATCCATCCACAAACCAAATGCTCAGACCCTCACATTTACTAATTGTTAGCTCCACAATTCCCTCTGCTAATGCTCCCTCATCTTCAAGGTTGCATTCGGACAGGAACAACTCTTTATTGTAACATAATCCTCTTCTTGCTTGGAAACTTTTATCATACGATCCCACTCCTATTGTGTAGCAAGTATCATGCACCCGACTTCCCCAACTTGTAATAAAAGAATGAAAATCATTCACATTTTTCATCCTTCCACTAAACTCCTCTAGCAGTTTCAGATTTTCAATTTCTTCAATTATAACTCGTATACAGAATGGCAATTCTAAGTGCTGAAGATTCCCAAGTTTAAGAAACAATCCTCTTGGAAGTATCTTCAATTTACATGCATCCAATGCGAGGAATTTGAGATTGAATAATTCCCCAACTCCATGAGGGACTTCCTTGATGGCTGTATACGAGAGGTTTAACTCCCTGAGTTCTTTCATCTCTCCCAAGTATGGAACATTTTCCAGCTTATCACAACCCCGAAGGAGCAGTGCCTTGAGGTTCTTCATGGCACAGAATGAGTTTGGCAGCTTTGTTATTTTAGTAAAGCACAAATCAAGAGTGAACAGTCCTTGCATTTTAGAAAAGAATGAATCTGAGATAAACTCCAACCAACCATTACCACATAAAAGCAATGTAGAGAGCTTAGGACAATCGGGAGACATTCCTTCTTCAATTCTCCTTATGCCACTGTTCATAAAGGACACCTTCTCCAGATCCTTTGCCCATTCTGCTTCTTTGGGAATTTCCTTCAAGGTAAAATCACCTGCTCTTACCATATATTTCCCCTCACATATCTTCCATGCCATACTTCTTACAAGATCATGCATCTTCACGCATTCCATAGGACCAAATTCATCAGGAACAACACACCTTTCCAATAAGCACACATTCACTAATTTATCCAATATGGAATGACCTTGCTCAACTTGCGCTCTCCTTGTCTTTCTTTCATCCACCAACCCTGCTGAAATGAACTCTCTAACCAAATACTCTCTCCTCATTTCATTATCTTCAGGATGTAACGCACAATGGAGGAAACAATGTTGTAATGTATTGAGCTCATTATTCTGACAATGATGGTTCCTTTTCAACCGATCAAAACTATATTTCAATACTTTATAAACATCGCCGTCTTCCATGCCATCATTCCCCGATACACGTTCTTTTAATTCTACATAAGCATTTCTCCATGTATGAATGGCTCTCTCGCCCCGCATGCTTCCAGCCACTGTAACAATTCCAAGGGGCAGACCACCACACAACTCTGCCACAGATCTGGCAATATCTTCTACCGAAGAATCAAGTTCTATCTCATTTCTTAGCGTTTCATTAAACAATTTCCATGCCTCGTGATGATGTAGAGTTTGCACTGGAATCAATTTTTGGCAACAAATTTGACGACACACTTCTAAGGAGCGAGTAGTTATAATAAGCCTACAACACTTGACAGAAATGGGACATCCAACCTTTAAAAGATCAATATTTTCCCACACATCATCTAATATCAGCACTGAATTCTTCATTTGAGACAAAGTTGTATTAAGTCTCGCCGCCCTTATGTCTTCATTATTCTCACCCACAAACTCCAGACCTATGAAACAAGCTATTTTATCTTGTAAAGTCGCAACACTAAATTCTTGAGAGACTGTAACCCAAATCACACGTCCCTGAGAGTGTTGGAGGAGTCGATTGTGAATGTGCTTTGCCAGTGTCGTTTTGCCCACACCACCCATGCCATAAACACCAATGCTCGACACTTGCCCACTCTCCAAAAGTGTCAAAATCATTTCCAAATTTTCATCAAAAGCTTCACCAACCATCCCATTTGTTAACAACTTATCTCCCCTACTTCCACAAACATCAAGGACAAGTTCACCAAAATTCCGACTTTGCTCAACAAGCTTGTCAACCTCATCATTTAGTTTAGCTGGTAACCCTCCATCCATCAATCTCATAATAAATCCTTCAGATTCCACTTGAGTCCCCAACTCAACAACTTGATTTTCAATGGACCTCACCTCTTCCAACCATTCCTCAACTTCACGCTTCCTTTTCTTTCGACCAGAAAGCTCTGAGTTCTTGATTTCCTCCTCAATATCAGATGCCTTAGCACTCAATGACTTCAACTTTTTCTGCAGAGCTTTTAGATTGAGCTCAAAGTCCTTTATACTTTTGAGATTGTTGTGTGCATTATCCGCCGTTTGTTCCACCAACTTTGACGAAATTGACTCCCATACCTTTGTCAAAATTGTCTCTAAAATCCGACTTAACATTTTCACCACTTTGCTCTTGCCAGACAAAACATAAACCAAAAACAAGAATTATTGGATGAGAAAAATAGCTACTGCAGTATAATCTAACTTTTCTAGAGATGATTATCATCCAAATTCTAGATGATATTCTGATTTGCAAGTAATGATTATTGAGCAAAGTATAAATACAATACATGTTGTGTATGTGAACATAAAGCTAAGCGCTAGCAACCTACAAGCAAGATGTTAGAGTTGACTTTAATATAGATGATCATTTAAAATTTCCTTCATTTTTACGTTACAACAAATTAAAACTTCCATTTACCGGAGCCTTGTGGTAATAGTATTAGCAAGATCTTGTAAAATTCTTAACAACAGAAAAAGCAGAGATGTAAATTAGTATGAGAATTGTTACCTGAGAGAAGTTAAACGCTGAGCTGAGATTGAATATAATTGTAGAATTTAGAAAGAGAGAATCACAAGATGTGTAAATATGATCATGGAGATAGGAAGAAGCGAAACAGAGACTTATCAGACAAGAAGTTGACTTGACTTGACTTAGTAATGTTAGATTAAACCTATTCTATTCTAATTATTTTAGTAGTATAAAATTATTTATCATAGGACAAACAATAGGTCATTATGGAAGTCTTGAATAATATTATTGAGAAAATTAGCCAAAAAATAGTTCAGAATTGTATTATTGACTTTCTTAAGTACTAAAAACATCTTCTCCTGAGTAATAGGAGTTGCTATCATTATTTGGGGTGTATTTGATTTTCTTTTAACCTACAAAAATTAAAAGCGATTTAATGAAGAAAATGGATAACTTCAAGGGCGCAAATCAAACAAGGGAGAAGATCCAATCATCTAAAAAAGCTCTAGTTGAACTAGTTATTTTCACATTGAAGATAAACTGAAGGGCCCTCCGTTTATTAATTTAGTCTAATTCTAAAGATTAAATTTTGATTTCATCCACAAAAAAATAAAAGTAAAGTGGCACGAGAGAGTGCGAAGATGTTTTCTTTTCATCCACAAAAAAAATTGATTATTAATTTTTTTTTTCACTTTTTTGTGCTAGCAGTTGGGGAATGGTCAAATGACAACTTTTAGCAATTTTTTTTAGTTCCTTTTCATTTTACCTTCCAATTTCTCCCTCAACTGTTCATTTTTTTCTCAAAATTCCAGCATGGCCAACACTCCTCATTAAGCGAATAATATGACTTTCCAAGAATATCCTTCAATATCTTAGACTTGTATGCAATGTTAGAGAAGGTCTCATCATCTCCGACCAACAAAAAACAGCATCTTTTTGTGATAAGATGGTCTAGAGGTACAACAGGATACACCATCTTTCTCAAAAAGGTAAGGATATTTTCTTTGTACATGTATATGTTGGTCTACTTTAACATTTTGAGAATACATTATGAGTCATACCAAATGCATATACCTACTAGCAAAGCTTATATGCTTCATTGCTTCGAGACCATTTCGATAGGTGCGGAACGACTCAACTCAAGTACGAAGGATATGTTGATATAAGTGATGAACACACACCAAGTCGATAACAAGAAGACCTTTAAGTATGTTCGTGCATGGGAGAAGGTAGGCCACTTAAAAAAGCGGTCAGGTAGCAGCGAGTCCGATTAGACTAACAAAGCGGGTGGGACCGTCTATAGAAATCGGTAGAAGGGATGTTTCTCATTCAATATATCAACAATGTAGAGTTTACAGATCTATATAGCCTAGGAATTCTATACATGGTAAACCTAGATTACAATAATATTCTCCTATTACAAATGAAATATTCTCCCGTATCAATTCCTGATTTTGTGCAATATCTTCTAAAATAGCCCTATTTTTCCGTTCAGCTACCCAATTTTGCTTGGGCCTGTGATGCCCTTGCCTTTTGTCGTTTCTCCCACCATTCTGGGTATCCAAGCCGTTTGAAGCACGTCTCCCAAGTGTATTTCTGTTTTCCACAATGGGAGCACCATAATTTTGACGTATCAGGCCTGTTTCCCGGTCGATTGTTGGTGGCGGAGCGTGGTGGTGGTGGTCCAGTACGGTGTGGAGGTCGCTGGGTCTGTGCGGCGAAACCCTGGCCGATTTCCCCAAGTGATGAATCGGTGGTTCCACCGTAAGCTTCTCCGGTGGGTGGAGGCAACACCAGTGGCATGATGGGGTCGACATCGTAGGCATGATGGGGTCGAGCCGCCTCCGTCTTCACCCATCCATACGCAGCCTCTACTGATGGGGTCGGCTCCTCCTTCAAAATGTCCCTTCGAATCAAATCATACTCCTGATTTAGTCCGGTCAGGAACTGAATCAAACGCTTCTCGTTTGAATTTGTTCGGAACTGATCAATCCTCTTGTCACAACAACTAATCGGCTATTTCTGGCTTCTGTCACTGCTGATCCACAGCCCGTGGATCCTTCGGTAATACGTCTCTAGATCGAGATTTCTTTGTCTGATGTTTATAGTCTTTTCTTCCAGGTCGTAGATGTGATATTTTTCGGCTTTGTTCTCAAACGTCACAGCGAGGTTATCCCACAACGCTTTAGCTGTCTGGTGGTGGGCGAAATCGGCGACGATATCATTCTCGATGTTGTCGACGATCCATGAGAACACCACCAAGTCGTTCTCCTCTCACTCGTCAAATCCCTTACTTCCGGGTTCTGGGGGTTCATTCCGGATGTACGAATAGGCTCCTCGGCCTCCGATTTTCACCTTGATGAATCTTGACCACAGGGGGTAGTTCTTCCCATTCAATTTGAATGCGATTGTGACACTCTTGCTATTTCTTAAATTGATCTGCTCTGGTTGTTCTGGTTTTGCATCGTCTGAGTCTGACATTTTGGCTGATTGTAGGGTTCGATCTCTGTTGTTAGAATGAAAAAAAGGTCGGGAAAGGTATTTTAGGGCTATGATGAAGATTTTCTGAGCCCGAATCGTTGCTGTTCTGAGGCCATGTAGAAATTGGTAGAAGGGATGTTTCTTATTCAATATATCAACAATGTAGAGTTTACAGATTTATATAGCTTAGGAATTCTATACATGGTAAACCTAGATTACAATAATATTCTCCTATTACAAACGTAATATTCTACCATATCAATTCCTAATTTTGTGCAATATCTTTTAACACCGTCGATGCAAAGGCAAGCAGGAGAAAGGCGGTGAAGCAGAATGGTAAGGAGAAAGGGAATACCTCGGTACAAGCATGTAATTATTCTAACTGTATTGGAATTTCGTGTTACAAAATTATTTGCATATAAATGATAAATAAGAAAGATTAAAGAAAATATTAGTTATGACTCATGATAAATGAGTAGGTGATAAAGAAAAACAAGATAAGAATATGTTATACATGAATGTTGGATTTGACAATTTCCTTCCAGAATAATACTCCCTCTGTCCTGACTAAGATGACACATTGCTTAGCCGGCACGAGATTTTAGGAGTTATTGGTTAAAGTGTTTAATTGGAGAGAGAAGGTGGGTGTAAGTATTGAAGTAGAGAGATAAAGAAAGATGAATATTTTAATAGGAGTGAGAAAAAGTAGTTATCAAAAAAGGAAATGTGTCATCTTAATTGGGACAAACTAAAAAGGAAAACGTGTCATTGTTAAATTCTCCAAATCATTGTCCCACATCGGTTTGGTGATGATCCTAGCTTCTCTATATAAGTGTGGATAACCCTCCCCCTTATGAGCTTATGAGGCCTTTTAAGGGTTGAGTGACCCATTTCTAATAGTAATCTTAAACGGGATGGAGGGAGTAATATTTTATCATTCGTAAACCTCATAGGATGCATTTCTTATGAACCACAAGTCATTATTATCTATCACCGTATTCTGAACTTGTGGAAATATTGGTGCGCTGACGCATAAGCAAAAGGAATGTATAGTGTTATTACAAAACATGAATCCAGTAACATTTGCACCAAAACAGTGCATTATTACATAAAAACTTGATCAGATTTGGAAAATAGAGAAGAAACGAGAGAGGTTGGGATCGTCCGACTTCAGTGATTTCCACAATCCCGGGTTCAATAATATCTTATGGGTCGAGGCCCAGCCAAATCAACAAGCACAGGAAGTTTCTTCATCAATCTTGGGCACTTTGTTATGGAGACAAATTCAATGGAGTTGCAAATGATGGTTGTTCCCTTGCATAGGCTCTTCAGTTTCGGAAGCTCTTCTAAACACAACTGATGTAATTTGGGGAGGACGAGGGAACGTTTCCCTTCATCATCGAACACATCTTCTATTTCTCCACAGTTACTCACATGAATAGTTTTAAGGTTGGGAACTCCTGATAGGAGTATCCCCACCTTCCTCAGTCTTGGCAGCTCATCTAACCATAAGGTTTTTAATTTAGGCAGGGTGAGGGAACTTGTTCCTCCATCTTCGAATATCTCTTCTATTTCTTCACACTCTTTCATATCAATATCTTCGAGGTTGGGAACCCCTGATATTGGTATCCTCATCTTGTTTTTATTACACTTGTCAATTCTTAGCTTTGTCAGAGAGGAAAACACAGGTTGTGTAAGTGCAGCTGATGCTCCTATTTCCCCCTTTTCGATCAACCCCTTCATATCATCCAACCCATACAGTACAATTTCTTCAAGATCAGACATTTGAGATGATAATCCTGCCTCACTCTTCAAAATGTACTCCATTCCTCCACAAAATTGAATTTTCAATCTCTTCAATCCATCCACAAAGCAAATGCTCAGACCCTCACATTTACTAATTGTTAGCTCCACAATTCCCTCTGCTAATACTCTCTCATCTTTAAGGTTGCATTCGGAAAGGAACAACTCTTTAATATAACATACTCCTCTTATTGCTTGGAAACTTTTATCATACGACCCCACTGCGATTGTGTAGCAAGTGTCATGCACCCGACTTCCCAAACTTGTAATAAAAGTATTAAAATCATTCACATTTTTCACTCTTCCACTAAACTCCTCTAGCAGTTTCAGATTCTCAATTTCTTCAATTACTACTTGTATATGGAATGGTAATTCTAAGTGCTGAAGATTCCCAAGTTTAAGAAATAAACCTCTTGGAAGTGTCTTCAATTTACACACATCCATTGCGAGGAACTTGAGACTGAATAATTCCTCAACTCCTCTAGGGACTTCCTTGATGGCTGTTTTCGAGAAGTCTAACTCCCTGAGTTCTTTCATCTCTCCCAAGTACGGCACATTTTCTAGCTTAAAACACGACCTAAGGAGCAATGCCTTGAGGCACTTTAGCGCACAGACTGACTTTGGCAACATCGTTATGTTAGCGCAGTAGCTAAAATCAAGAGTCTGTAGTACGTGCATGTTAGAAAAGAACGAATCTGGGATAAACTCCAACCAATAATTACCGAATAAAAGTAATGTTGAGAGCTTAGGACAATCAGGAGATATTCCTTCATCAATTCTCCTTATGCCATTGTACATTAAGGACACCCTCTCCAGATCCTTTGCCCATTCTATTTCTTTGGGAATTTCCTTCTCAACACTTGCTCTTACCATATGTTTCCCCTCACATATCTTCAATGCCATACCTCTTACAAGATCATGCATCTTCACGCATTCCGTGGGACCAAACATATCAGGAACAACACACCTTTCCAATAAGCAAACATTCACTAATTTATCCAATATGGAATGTCCTTGCTCAACTTGCGCTCTCCTCGTCTTTCTTTCATCCACCAACCCTCCTGAAATGAAATCTTTAACCAAACGATCTTTCAGTATTTCTTCATCTTCAGGATATAATGCACAATGCAGGAAACAATGTTGTAATGTATTGAATTCATTACTCTGACTATGATGATTTCTATTCAACCGATCAAAACTATATTTCAATAATTTATAAACATCACCGTCTCCTATGCCATTATTCCCTGAGACACGTTCTGTTAGTTCTGCATAAGCATCTCTCCATGTATGGATGGCTCTGTCGCCCCTCATGCTTCCAGCCACTATAACAATTGCTAGGGGCAGACCACCACACAATTCTGCCACAGATCTGGCAATTTTTTCTGCTGAAGAATCAAGTTCTATCTCATTTCTTAGCGTTTCATGGAACAATTCCCATGTCTCATGATGATGTAGATTTTTCACTTGAATCACTTTTTGGCAAGAAATTTGACGACACACTTCTAAGGAGCGAGTTGTTATAATCAACCTACAACACTTGACCGAAAAGGGCCATCCAACCTTTAACAGATCAATATTTTCCCACACATCATCTAATATCAGCACTGAATTCTTCATCTGAGACAAAGTTGTATGGAGTCTCCCTGCCCTTATGTCTTCATTATCCTCACCCACAATGTCCGCACCTATTAAACTGGCTATTTTATCTTGTACAGTCGAAACACTAAATTCTTGAGAGATTGTAACCCAAATCACATGTCCCCGAGAATGATGGAGGAGTCGATTGCGAATGTGCTTTGCCAGTGTCGTTTTGCCCACACCACCCATACCGCAAACACTAATGCTCGACACTTTCCGACTCTCCAAAAGTGTCAAAATCATTTCCAAATTTTCATTAAACGCTTCACCAACCATCCCATTTGTCAACAACTTCTCTCCCCTACTTCCACAAACATCAAGGACAAGTTCACCAAAATTCCGACTTTGCTCAATAAGCCTGTCAACCTCATCATTTAGTTTAGCAGGTAATCCTCCATCCATCAGTCTCATAATGAATCCTTCGGATTCCACTTGAGTCCCCAAATCAACAACTTGCTTTTCGATGGACCTGACTTCTTCCAACCACTCCTCAACTTCACGCTTTCTTTTCTTTCGACCAGAACGCTCTGAGTTCTTGATTTCCTCCTCCACATCATATGCCTTAGCACCCAATGTCTTCAAGTTTTTCTGCAGAGCTTTTAGATTGAGCTCAAAGTCCTTTATACTATTCACGTTATTGTGTGCATTATCTGCCGTTTGTTCCACCAACTTTGACATAAATAACTCCGCTAGCTTTGTCAAAATCGGCTCGAAAAACCAGCTTAACATTTTCACCACTTTGCTCTTCCCAAAGAAAACATAAACAAAAAACAACAATTATTTGATAAGCAAAATAGCTACATTCTCACTTTGATAAACAACAATCATCTATTCCGTCCGAAAATGAATTTGCAAGTAATGAACAAAGTATAAATCCAATATATGTTGAATATGTGAACATGATGCTAAGATGTTAGAGTGGAGTCTAATACAGATGATTGTTCAAAATTTCCTTCATTTTAAAACTTTCATTTCCTGAAGGCTTGGGGTAATATTCACCAGATTTTGTAAAATTCAGATAAAAGCAGAGATGTAAATTAGTAAGAGAATTGTTACCTGAGAGATGTGAAGTTGAGTCGGACTCTGTGTTGCAGTTTTCCGATTGTCCAATAGATATCGCCTTTTAGTTGCTTCTACTTTCAAACTTCTTTTTCTTTCTTCTTCTACACATTAGACTTAGACATTAGAAAGCTGAGATTTTGCTTTGACATGATCGCTTTTTGGGTTTTTCTTTTGTCCATATCGATTCATTTATGATTTGACGCTCGATTCAATTGATTCGCGCCAGTTTATTTATTGATTGGAGGAATTTGTACATTATCTTATCATGGATCATGGACAGCTTGTTTTTATCTATTACATGGCGTTTTTTTAAATAAGGAACTGTATTAAATAAATTAAATAAATATAAAATGAAATAGGAAAAAGTATATAATGTAGTATTAGAGAGGATAAAGTAAGTAGTTATTGGATGTTTATCTTTTGCAAAACAGAAAATAATTCAACTCTAAAAAATAATACGACTCAACTTAGTTGGGACGGAGTGAGTGCTACCAGTTATGATGAATATGTTAGCTCATACTCCTAATTAGTTTCGATACGAGTTTTAAGAAATGTAAAAAAAGGTTGTTGAATAAGTTAATTGAGTATAATTTTTATATATTAGTTTTATAATGAATGAAATAGGTTAGTGGAACGGAGTGAGTAATTTTTACTTTTCAAATTTTACTTGAACTAATATTAATACTTAATTCTCTTGACAATGAAAAGAGTTTTCCTTGAAGGTTCCATTTTGCTATTTATATGATATATCAACCCTTACTATCAGAAAAATCTTCAAGGCTGAACCATAGTTAATTTAACAAGAAAAGAAGGAGATTTTGTAGATGCAATGATCTGGTACATGTGTGATCAGCTAAAATAAAAATGGCTGATTTGTCATTAATTTTTTGTTTTAGTGGTTTTTGCTGAATGAAGTCACTTATTTCATTTATGCAAACTTCAAACTTTTTATACCAAACTTTTTATACCAAGTATGAAATAAAAATGTATGGAAGTTGTAATTACACCTAAAAGGGAGAAACTGCAAAGAGAATAAGATTGATAATTTAATTCTCTATTTTTTTAATATTAATAAAACACTCCGTACATATTTATAATATATAGTACAAAAAGATTTTCTGTAAACTAGAATATAAATAAAATCTTAAAGTAAATCAAATCATAATACCTAAACAATAAAATATAAAATAAGTTAAATAATTATATGAATAGATGTAAAAATATATATCCCTATCACTCTTATTTCATCTTGAACACATCTTCTAATCCTCCACACTTAGCGCAGTTGGTTTCGGGGGAGCAGATATTGCTACAAGAAATAGATATAAGGTCGGGAAAATCTGATAGTGATATCCCCACCATCCTCAGTCTTGGAAGATCATATAACCATACTTCTTTTAATTTGGGGAGTGTGAGGCAATGTCTATCTTCATCTTTGAATATCTCTTCTATTTCTTCACACTCCCTTATATCAATAACTTCAAGGTTGGGAGCTCTTGATAGTATCCCCAACTTCCTCAATCTCGAAAGATTTTTTAACTGTACTTCTTTAAAATTAGGGAGGGTTAGGGAACTTGTTCCTTCGTCTTTGAATATCTCTTCTATTGCATAACAGTAGCTGATGCTCCTATTTCCTCCTTTTCGATCAACCCCTTCATAGCATCCAACCAAACCAGTTCAATTTCTTCAAGAGTAGACATTTGAGATGATAATCCTGGCTCACTCCTCCAAATGTACTCCATTTCTCCACAACTTTCAATTCTCAATGTCTTCAATCCATCCACAAAGCATACGCCCAGACCCTCACATTGCTGCACAATTCCCTCTGCTAATACTCTCTCATCTTTAAGGTTGCAGTTGAACAGGAACAACTCTTTATTATGACATATTCCTCCTCTTTTATTGAATATTTCATAATACGATCCCACTAATATTCTGTAGCAAGTGTCACGCACCCGACTTCCCCAACTTGTAATCAAAGACTTCAAATCTTTCACATTTTCCACTCTTCCACTAAACTCCTCTAGCTGTTTCAGATTCTCAATTTCTTCAACTTTTACTTCTATATGCAATGGTAATTCCAAGTGCTGAAGATTCCCAAGTTTAAGAAAAAATCCTTCTGGAAGCATCCAAAATTCACGCACATCCAATGCGAGGAATTTGAGATTGATTTTGTAATATGGATGACGAACATACTAACCACTAGGATAGAAATTGATTTTGTAAACTTAGGACTACATATATTATAAAAGCACAAAGATTTGGGGGTACCGTTGTACCCCTTGTTCCCATGTGCATACGCCTCTGCTCTGATTCCACCTAGATCGATCATTGATGCTTGCCTTCTTTGGTTCCACTGACAAAACTTAAAAGCTTTGTCATATTTTGGCTTCAGTATAGTTCCGATATTTTGAATTTTAATTTGAAATATGTACATATTCAGATTCTAAATTTTTTGGATCCATATAATTTAGTAAAGTAAATTGGTACACTAACAATTAACTAATCCAATTGTTGAATTTGTAAATTAATAGGAGTAAAATTAATATAAGTAACACATGAATTACCAGGAAATTCTACATGAAAAAAAAACGCCTTCCCCTTTCTCCTCACTAATTATTGAATTCATAAATTTAAAAAAATAAATGAAAGTAAAAATACAAATTCCAAAATGAAATTACACATTAATTACCCTAGAAACCCTATGTGAAAAAGGCGCCTTCCTCTCTCCTCCTCCTCCTCCCGGGCTTGGATCCCCTGCTGTGGAGAAATCACAACAGGAGATGTTGCACTCTCTCATTCTTATATCTTATTCATAAAATATAATATTAAAAAATTAAGTCTATTTTGTAATTAAACCCATTCTAATATCTTATTCATAAAATATAATATTAAAAAATTAAGTATGTTTTATAATTAAAAATGACATGTGAGAGGCACAACATCCCCTGCGGGGGATCCAAATCCCTTCGAATGCTCCACCTCTGTTATAAAATATTACTAATATAGATGTTCAGTCCCATTGACTTTTCTGCCATCTTTTTGTAAAAATGATAAAAAATAGTTAACGTGGAGAAATGGTAAAGTAAGAGAGAGAATTATGTAGATAAGACTCTTCTCTATATTATTCTCTCTCTTAATTTACCATTTCTCCTCTTTAACTATTTTTTTTATCATTTTTACAAAAAGATGGCAAAAAAGTCAATGGGACCGCTAAAGCGGGACGGAGGGAGTATAACAATATCTTCGATATGCACTTTGGGTAATATGGATTATGGAATTACAATTTAATCTTAAATTTTATTTTTGTAATTGTTGTATCCTATGTATTATGTTTGTTACCTATTGATCCTAAACAATATGTTTTGATCCAAAGTTAACTACTACTTCCGTCTCAAAGAAATAGGTCATTTGGGTTCGATACGAGTTTTAGTGCATAATTGGTAAAGTAAGAGAGAAGGAGAAAAAGAAGTTGAAAATGTGTAGTGTGTGGTCCATAAATAAAAAAAGTACTCTCTCTGTCCCGCTTAAGATGACACGTTTTCCTTTTTAGTTTGTCCCAACTAAGATGACACATTTCCTTTTTTGGAAACTTTATCTCTTCAATTAATACACCCAACAACTTTTTCTACTCCTATTAAAATATTTATCTTTCTTTCTCTCTCTATTTTCATATTTGCACCTATTTTTTTTCTCTTCAATTAAACACTTTAACCAATAACTCCTAAAATCTCGTGCCGGCCAAAGAATGTGTCATCTTAGCCGGGACGGAGGGAGTAAAAATTAAGGAGAAAAAGGTTATGAATATAGACTATTTATATGTGACGGGTGAAAAGAAAAATATGACATAATTCTATAGGACGAAGGGAGTATTTTGTTAAAAACTTTACTGTCAAACTTATTTTGACCAAATTTGAGACTTAATATTGAACTAAAATAACCCAATTAACCAAATTAATATTAATTTGATTAACCTAATGATAATTAATTAGGTTAATCGTATTAATCTGATTCAAAATTAACTTATTCAATTGGCCAAACCAAGTTTTTGACGAAATTGGTAATTTTTAGACTAAAACATATTGTTTGAAACTAAAATGTAACACACTTAATGTATACTACTAAAAGTTTTTTAGGACATATATAAGGGACCAATTTTGGTCTAGTCTTGAAGAAATATTTTTGAGAAATACTCTCTCCGTTCCTTCATAGTTGAGTCATTTTTCCATTTCAGGAAGTTCCCTCATAGTTGAGTCATATCCATTTATAGTAATTTTTTCCTCTCTCTTACTTTACTCTCTCTTACTTTATTCTCTCTACTTTATTCACTTTTTACTTTATTTTCTCTACCTTTTTTTCTTTCTTATTTTTTTATCTATTTATTTAACACACTCAACATTCATTTCTTAAACTCCATGCCGAAAAGTTCCGCCTCAACTATGAGGGAACGGAGGGAGTAGTTCAGAATTGTATTATTGAAATCTTTTTAATCTATATTAATTCTTGAATGAGTACAGTGATAATAATCTGTGATCATTTCCGAACCTCCACCTCCACCACCATTTAAATAAAATGGATGCATTTCTGATAAAGCATGACTCATTATTGTCTAACATCAATTTATGAACTTATGGATATATGGGTGTGTTGACGCATAAGCAAAGGGAATGTATCGTGTGATTACATACATGAATCCAGAAACATTTGCGCCAAAAACAATGCATTAATAGATATAACTATTATCAGAGGGGTGTGATCAATTGTTAACTTTCTTAAGTTGCTAACTTGCTAACTCAACAATGCAGTGTATTAAAAATGTCAACACGATGACATTATAATGTCAACACATAATTTTGTTGAACTTCAATATAATATGTTGATATTATGTGTTGACATTTTGATGTCACTGTGTTGACATTTTTAATACATTGTATTGATAAGTTAGCAGAGTTAGCAATTTAAATAGTTAGCAATATAACACACCCCTATTATCAGATATGGAAAATAGAGAGAGGTTGGGATGGTCCGACTCCAATGATTCCCACAGTTCTGGGTTGACCCTTATCTTAAATCGTCGAGGCACAGCCAAATCCACAAGCACAGGAAGTTTGTTCATCAATCTTGGGCACTTTTTTATGAATATAGCTTCAATTGAGTTGCAAATGATGGTTGTTCCCTTGCATAGGCTCTTCAGTCTTGGAAGCTCTTCCAACTTCAACTGTTTTAATTTGGGCAGGGTGAGGCATCCTCTTCCTTCATCATCGATTACATCTTCTAATCCTCCACACTCACTCACAGAAATAGTTATAAGGTTAGGAACTCCTGATAGTGATATCCCCACCTTCCTCAGTCTTGGAAGATCATATAACCATACTTCTTTTAATTTGGGGAGTGTGAGGAAATATCGATCTTCATCTTTGAATATCTCTTCTATTTCTTCACAATTGCTGATATGAATAACTCCAAGGTTGGGAGCTCTTGATAGTATCCCCACCTTCCTTAGTCTTGGCAGCCCATGTAACCTTAAGGTTTTTAATTTAGCGAGGGCGAGGGAACTTCTTCCTTCGTCTTCGAATATCTCTTCTACTTCATCACACTCGATGATATCAATAACTTCAAGGTTGGCAGCTCTTGATAGTATCCCCACCTTCCTCAGTTTTGGCAGCCCTGTACTTGTTTTAATTTAGGGAGGGTGAGGGAACCGGTTCCTTCATCCTCGAATATCTCTTCTATTTCTTCACACTCGCTTATATCAATAAGTTCGAGGTTGGGAGCTCCTGGTAGTGGTATCCTCATCTTGTTACACTTATCAATTCTTAACCGTATCAGAGAAGAAAACACAGGCCATGCAAGTGCAGCTGATGCTCCTATTTCCCCCTCTTCGACCAACCCCTTCATATCATCCAACCCAACCAATTCAATTTCTGTAAGAGTAGCCATTTGACATTTCTTCAAAATGTATTCTATGTCTCCACACCATTTAATTTTCAATCTCTCCAATCCATCCACAAAGCATATGGTCGGACCCTCACATTCAATAATTGTTAGTTGCTCAATTCCCTCTGCTAATATTCTCTCATCTTCAAGGTTGCATTCGGACAGGAACAACTGTTTATTATAACATGCTCCTCCTGTTATTTCGAATGTATCTTCATGATACGATCCCACTAATATTATGTAGCAAGTGTCATGCACCCGATTTCTCCAACTTGTAATTAAAGAATTAAAATCATTCACATTGTCCACTCTTCCACTAAACTCCTCTAGCAGTTTCAGATTCTCAATTTCTTCAATTACTACTTGTACACAAAATGGTAATTCTAAATGCTGAAGATTCCCAAGTTTATGGAACAAACCTCTTGGAAGTATCTTCAAGTTAGACGATTCCAACGCGAGGAATTTGAGATTGAATAATTCTCCAACTCCTTGAGGTACTTCCATGATGGCTGTGAGCGAGAGGTTTAACTCCCTGATTTCTTTCATCTCTCCCAAGTATGGCACATTTTTCAGCTTATAACACGACTCAAGGAGCAATGCCTTGAGGCTCTTCATGGCACAGACTGAGTTTGGCAGCATTGTTATGACAGTCCAGCTCAAATCAAGAGTACATAGTCCTTGCATTTTAGAAAAGAATGAATCTGGGATAAACTCCAGCCGATGATTATTGCATAAAAGCAATGTAGAGAGCTTAGGACAATCGGGAGACATTCCTTCTTCAATTCTCCTTATGCCATTTTCCATTAAGGACACCTTCTCCAGATCCTTTGCCCATTCTGATTCTTTGGGAATTTCCTTCAAAGACCAATCACCTGCTCTTACCATATATTTCCCCTCACATATCTTCAATGCCATACTTCTTACAAGATCATGCATCTTCACTCATTTCATAGGACGATCAAATTCATCGGGAACAACGCAACTTTCCAATAAGCATACATTCACTAATTTATCCAATATGAAATGTCCTTGCTCAACTTGCGCTCTCCTTGTCTTACTTTCATCCACCAACCCTCCTGAAATGAACTCTCTAACCAAACGCTCTCTATTTATTTCTTCATCTTCAGGATACCGTCTAGATCATGGAACCAGTGTTTCGATCAAACCGTTCAAAAGTTTGGATTCGAAAAATGCCCTAATGAAAGCTGCGTGAATAAGAAGGTTGAGAAAGGAAATGTTGTGTTCTTAGTTTTATATGTAGATGACATTCTTCTAATTGGAAACAATAAAAAGATGTTGTCATCAGTGCGAACTTGGTTGTCCAGCCAGTTCGAGATGAAAGATATGGGTGATGCGGGACACATTCTCGGTATCAAGGTTCTTAGGAACCGTGCAAAGAGAATGTTGTGCTTATCCCAAGAATCTTACATCGACACAGTACTCAGACACTTTAGCATGCAAGATGCCAAGAAAGGTTTCCTACCTTTTAGACATGGCATCCATTTATCTCAAGAGATGTGTCCTAAGACAACATCTGAGATAGAAGAATACCATATGCCCCGGCAGTTGGTAGTCTCATGTATGCTATGCTTTGTACTAGACCTGATATTTGCTTTGCTGTTGGCATGGTAGCAAGATATCAATCAAATCCCGGCCAAGGACATTGGACTGCCGTAAAGAACATACTCAAGTACCTTAATCGGATTAAGGACTATGTTATAGTTTACAATGCAGCCGAGCTCTGTCCTTTAGGATATACAGATTCAGATTTTCAAGCTGATGTAGATTCGAGAAAATCAACTTCCGGATATGTGTTTACCTTAGGAGGTGGAGCTGTAATTTGGAAGAGTGTAAAGCAGAAATGCATTGCAGACTCTACCATGGAATCCGAGTATGTGGCCGCTTCGGAGGCTGCAAAAGAGGTTGTATGGCTTAAGAACTTCCTTCTGGACTTAGGTGTGGTTGCGAATATGCCCAAGAGCATCACCATTTATTGTGATAATTCTGGTGCTGTGGCAAATTCGAGGGAACCACGGGCTCATAAGGCGAGCAAGCACATAGAGAGGAAGTATCATATCATTCGAGATATAGCGCAGAGAGGAGACATAAAAGTGGTCAAGATTGAGTCAGAAAACAACCTGGCAGATCCTTTCACAAATGCATTAGCGGTAAAGCCGTATGAAAGCCATGTTGAAGGAATGGGAGTTCGACTAATTCAAGACCTCAATCCGCTTTCAGTATAAGTGGTAGAATTAGACGTTAGCACATTTTTTTTAATACTCGAAAGTGTTTTGAGTATAAGTGGGAGATTGTTAGAGTTTGTATACTAGAAATCACGTTTCGAGTGATTGAATACTATAAAACTCTTATTTTATTTTCCAATAAATAAAACAGATTATTTTTGTCATAATGTTGTTATGTTTTACATTTAATGGATGTTAATGCATGTTTAAATGTATAAGTTAACTTAACAAAGTCTAAGTCTTTGTTTTAGTAGACCGGTTGTGGGCGTCGTCCACTTTAAGGTAACATGGTCAATTCTAAACAAAGAAAAAGATGAATTTCACAACCTAGTTGGAATTTGACTATCCATCGAGAAAGGTTGCAATGTCAGTCTGCATATTTCTAAACCTTACTGAAATAAGATGACATTGGTGTGGTATAGCACTGAACGGATCTAACAGCAAGACTTGTCCTTAGGCTATCTACTGAAAGGCGAGGTTTTGATAAATGTTTGTTTCTTAATCAATGTAGGTTAGCATTGAGCATACGGTATTGATTATGCATTACTTTGACTTATCAAATGGTGCGGGTTTTTCGTAACCCAATTATCCTGATATATTGGGTAGTGGTGATCAATATCTAGCGGTGCTAGGATTGCTATTATATTGAATCGTGCGCGAGCTGATTCTCATTTGATAATGTCCTCAAGAGGAGCGCGAAACAAGGTTTTATTATTCGGAACCTAGCTAGTTGGAGTTTGATTACTCTATGAATAATAAATAAGCGTTTCATGCTAAGTCCACTATTGGAATTAATAAGAAGTTAATTAATTAAGTCAATAGCAGACATTAATTAATTGATGGACATTTTAATCTTAAGTGCGGGAAATAAAAGTTAAACGGAAACCCGGATTACTTGTAATTTCGGATTTGGATGGGGAGAGTTCAATATTACTTCTGTAGTGGCTGCTCGTAATATTCCAATTATAACTTATATTAAATTGTGGGTTCAATTTAATTAGTAAAAAGTAAATTGGATGAGCCCATATCCAAAACCTTCCATAGATCTCTGTCTGGGCTCAAAAGGAACTTAATATAAATAGGAGAATAAAGGACACAGAAATAACACAATTTTATTCTTAAAATAATCGAAATTCCCCCCCCCCCCAGCTGAAGGAGATTTCGAATTCCACTCCTATTCCCAAAAGGATTTCTTCTGTCTTCTTTATTTAAGTCGTAGTATTCTAGTAAGATCAGCCCACACTGATATTGGAATACAGTTCGGGAATCAAAGAGAAGATTTATGGTCTAGTATTCAAAGCATCACGTGGAGAAGAAGCTGGCCATCTTCAATTCTTTGGAGAATTAATTAGGTATTTTTCTGCTCCGTAGAAAAGTATATTTTAGGTTTCAATATTCTTAAAGCATGATTAATTCAAGTTATGAGCATGATACATGTGATAATTATGCGAATAGATTTTGTCTAAATAATCTGCTAAATAGATCTGATTATTATGTGATTTATTGGTGTGATTAATAATTGTAAAATTATGATAATCAATTCAACACCGCATCCGCTGCCGGTTCCATCATCTCAATCACAGTGGAGTCGTCCCCTCATTTCCCCAAGCCAACCTGAGCCTGATTGGAGTAATCGCCCCTATTCACAAAGCCAAGATGAGCCGAAATGGGGTGGAGCCCGAGCATCAGTCGATTCATACTTCAACAATTATCAATTTGTGGCTCCTCAACGAGTTGAAGAAGATGATGATGAAGGAGAAGAAGAAAATAAAGTGGAAGAAGAAAATGATGACAGCAATGAGGAAAATGAGGAAGCAGAGGTTCAGAACACCCATGTACAACCTCGCCCAGTTGCGGAGGGTTCATCACGCACCGGGGTTGGGAAGTACGTGAGCAAAGTGATGAAGATATTTTCAACTAGGAAGAATAAGGGGATTGAACCGTCGAAATACACTCCATCAACGTATAAGTAGCTCATTGTGGAATGATTTAATGTCATGTATGTTTTGTTTGCTTGAACTTATTTTCATTATATATTGATGTTTTGGTACTTGATTAACAGGTTTATGGTGTCATACTTTAAGATAAATTCTTGCCAAATTTTTTTAAAAAATCGACAACTTTAATGTAAAAACCATTATACAATTACCTTTAATAGATAAAATTATAGTGCGAAAGATAATTTAAATCAAAAGATTTATACGAAACTATAAGTTTTTGTTAATTGTGAAAAATAATTTAAATTCTCATATTGAAGGCTCAAAGCTCAATTACTCAACCAATCCATCACAAAATGAGAAAATCATTACCAAAAAAAGGTCCACCAACATAAAGGTACTCAACCAATCCATCACAAAATGAGAAAATCATTACATAAAAAAGGTCCACCAAGATAAAGGTGAAGGGACTTGCAGCGGAAGCGATCACAAGAAATCAATTACATAATAATTCTGATCTATTTAGCGGATTATTTAGACAAATTCTATTCGCGTAATTAGCACATGTATCATGCTCATAACTCAAATAAAACATGCTTTAAATTAATTGAAACCTAAAACATGCTTTTCTAGGGTTTAGCCATTATACCTTAAAGATTCTCCAAAGAATCGAAGATAGCTAACGCCTTCTCCACGTGAAGATCTTTAGTACAAAACCATTCTGTCTGGTTCCCGGACTGTAAACTGATATCAGGGTGGGCTGATCTCATCAGTGCACTAGGATTTAAATAGAGATGACAGAAATCCTATCCCTCAAAGGAGAGAAATTTGACACCTCCTAGAAGAGAGGGGGGGGCGAAAATTTTGAGTAAGAAACAAGTGTATTTTCTGTCTCCTTTATTCTCCTATTTATATTAAGTCACATACTGGGCCCAGACAGGGATCTATGGAAGACTTTGGATATGGGCTCCTCCAATTAGCTTTTTACTAATTAAATTAAACCCAATTTAATATAAACTTAAAATTGGAATATTACGAGCAGCCACTACAGAAGTAATATTGCACTCCCCATCCAAATCCGAAATTATAAGTATTTCGGGTTTCCATTACTTTATATTTATTTCCTGCGCTTAAGATAGAAACATCCATTAATTAATTATTGTCTGCTATGGACTTAATTAATTAATATCTTATTTATTCCAAGTAGCTAGGTTCTGAATAATAAAACCTTATTTCAAGCTTCTCTTGAGGATGTTATCAAACGAGACTCACCTCGCGCACGATTCAACATAATAGCAATCCTAGCACCGCTAGATATTAATCCCCACTACCCAATATACCAGGCTTATTAGGTTACGAAAAACCCGCACCATTTGGTAAGTTAAAGTAGTGCATAATCAATACCGTATGCTCAATGCTAACGTACATTGATTAAGAAATAACAATTTACAAGACCTCGTCTTTCAGTAGATAGCATAACTGTCTCGCTGTTAGATCCATTCAGTGCTATACCACCAACGTCATCTTATTTCAGTAAGGCTTAGAAATAATCGGACTGACATTGCAACCTTTCACGATAGGTAGTCTAAGCCTATCTAGGTTGTGAAATTATTCTTTTTCTTTGTTTAGAACTGACTGTGTTACCTTAAAGTGAACGACGCCCACAACCGGTCTACTAAAACAAAGACTTAGACTTTGTTAAGTTACTTATACATTTAAATATGCAATAAATATCCATTAAATGTGAAACATAACAACATTATGACAAAAATAATCTGTTTATTCCTTTGGAAAATAAAATAAGAGTTTTAACAGTATTCAATAACTCGAAAGGTGATTTCTAGTATACAAACTCTAACAAAAGGTACTCAACAAATCCATCACAAAATGAGAAAATCATTACATAAAAAAGGTCCACCAAGATAAAGGTAACAACTTGCTTTTCATCCAACCGTAGTAGAAACACAGTCTTCACCAACAAGTCATGTTACAACAGAAAGAGTATGATTTACCATAACAAGATCCAACATGCACTAGTAAATTAAATTAAGAAAAACTAAAATTTAGAATAAAAAATACCTGCGCAACAAAAAGTGGGAGGATCCTACTGCAAATGTCAACAACTCCTACATAACACGACCGACAGTGCAATTTCTTCGGTCATGCCCCTCTACGCCGCAATTCCTACACTTGCGGGGAGCTCTCGGTTCATCTTCCTCGCGGACATCCATTTGACTAGGAATCCTCTTTCTTCTGCCTGTTCCACGCTTTCGAGGAAGCAAGTGCTCAGGGGTGATACACAATTTCCATCCGGGTTTAGCCCAATAGTCTTCGTATCTTGGTGCTCCAAATGGGCCACCAGAGTACTGTGCTTCCCATGTGGCTTTATGGTTGTGTTTATCAATGAGTTCAAACATAGCGTTAGCTCTATATCTAGCAACAGTGCAAGCATGTGAACAAGGAACTCTTCACATCTGCCACTTCCCACAAGTGCAATTTGAAGAAAAAAACTTGACCTCTTGTTTGTTGTTCCCCTTTGCCTGTGCATTTTCCATTCGTGGACGACTTAAAATTTGGTGATGGCCTAGTTCTCGGTCAAGTACAGAACAATAATGTTTTTTCCCCCTCGCATCATTCGCAGCAAGTTTATCCCGGCCCACGGGGTTAATCGACCTTCAGTGTGTTGTATTTCTGTTTTCTATCTGCCCACCATTGCATTGTTCTCCAAAATGTCAGATCCACTAAAGCTCTAATCGGCAACTGTCTAACACCTTTCAACACTCTGTTGTAGCTCTCTGACATGTTTGTTGAGGTCACCCCCCATCTCAGTTCATCATCGTAACAAAGAGACCAATTTTCTTTTTTGGCTTTATTGAGCTCTTGTATCGCAACAATGCTTTCCTCCCGTAGTGCACGTCGCCTTCGGATGTATTTACGTACTTGAGTTGTGATACCCAATCCCCATATCTTTCCTTTCACATTAATGCCCTTACATTTCGCCATGATATTTTTCCTCAAATGTACCAAACACCATTTGTGGTGACATATCGGCGGCTTTTTCCATTCATCAGAACGCATAGCCTTAATGATTCCTTTATACCTATCCGATATGATGCACACCTCCCATTGGTATTTCACCACATGAATTCTTACATGATCTGAAAACCACTGCCAACTGTCGCCAGTTTCTTCATCAACAACAGCATATGCAATCGGCAGAGTCTTCTTGTTAGCATCAACACCACAAGCAACAAGCAATTTACCTTTAAATCTTCCTCGAAGGTGAGTCCCGTCTATTGTTAAAACTGGTTGACACTCTTGTAAAGCATGTATAGCAGGTCCAAGTGCCCAGAAAACATAATAGAAGACTTTATTACGTCCCTGGCTCAACAACTCATTGTGCTTCCACTCAACAATTGTGCCTGGATTCCTTGACTGCAGTTCAAGCATGTAGTTTGACAACTGTCTAAATGACTCCTCCCACCCACCAAATACAATCTCTATAGCCCTTCTCCGCGCATACCATGCCTTTTTATAACTGATTACCACATGAAATTTGTCAAGAACAAAATTTCTTACGGCTGCGGCTTTGTACTCAGCATTTTTTTAGCAATTGATGGCGAATACACAAAGCAATCATTGATGATGAAAAGTTAGCATGTCCTATCCTCTATCATTACGATGGCCTTCACAACTATGGCGTTCCACTTACTTCCTAATTTCCCACATATCATCATGGGCCCGTTGTGTCACAGAAACTTCCCAAGAACATTCATTCGCCTTTTCAGCGTCGGTCTCGCTGATAATAGCTACCCCATCTTCTGTCCTCCCGCATTTAGCATGCCACCTTCTTAATTTGATCTCCACCACCCTAAATTGTCGATGTTGCCTCAAACTCCACATAGTGATAGCAGTCTTCACATGCAACTTGCTATCAAATTTTTTTCCCGCATTAATCCGATACGGATGTTCCTCATCCCAGTGCATAGTGCTGTGTTCATTACCAACATCAGGTACCCCAGAAGGACAACTCGGTAATTTGCGAAAATATTTCAACCCACTGTGAACGTATTTTGGAAGTGGTTGCTTACCTTGCACGACGGGTTTATATATTACCTCCTCATCACTGGAAATATCAGCTCACTTAAAATAGTGTCAGATGATGATGACGACAATGGTGGATCACGGTCTCTTCGTACAACATCAACATCAACATTATCCTGAACATCCACTTGATTATCCATTCCAACATCAGTAGCATTAGCAACAACTGCTTGCTCATTCATACCACAATCAAAGCTCATATATTCAACCCTCGTAGATGATCCAACACTGTAATCAACAATTGGTGGGATTTCTAGATTTCTTAAAGGCGAATACTCAAGAAATAATTCAATATGACGAGTAGAATTTTGAGCCTCATTGAACATACACAACACACTTTCATCACTGTCAACCCCAGTACATATGTAACTCATACCGGTACTATAGAGACAATGCCTCCATGATATTTCAATGGAATGTTGATTCATATCTATTCTTATCTTAGCACATATCATTGCAACTAATTCAGAGAATGAGACACATGAATTCAATACGATGGAGCCTCTCGCACGAGGTGGATCATAACCAATACCCACTTGAGGAAGTTGAACTATTCTACCACCCCAATACAAACTCACAAATACTGGCATCGTTTCTGCATAAAAAAATATACAACATAATAACAATTAGAGATAATTTTTTTTCTATAAACCCTAATTTAGTAAATTTGACAAGTTTGGCATTAGAAATCCTAATGTTATGCAATAAACAACGAATAAGTGAGAAATGTTGAAAGATTGAACAAAACTTACCGAAAGATAAGAGGAAATGGCCGGAAATCGGCGAGAATCGCCGGAAATCGACCAACAAATCGCCTGCCCCTTTTCTCTCTTCCTCTCTTGCGCAGAATGAAGCTACTGCCTCTGCCGCGATTGTTTTAAATCGACGAAGAGACGCATGACGCTTATGCGTCTTACCCTAAGAAGCATGACCGTCATGCGTCTTTTAATTAAAAAAAAAAAATTCAAAGACGCATGATCTCTATGCGTCTTACCCTAAAACGCATGACGCTAGTGCGTTTCATTAAAAGGAGACGCATGACCTTAATGCGTCTCTCCCAAAGTCGGATTTTAAGAAAAGTCCAGTACAAATATGGAACCTAAGTTTTTCCCTAGAAGCAAAAGAGAAATACCCCACGTGGGCAGTGGCTGATTCAGTTCCGGCGGTGGAAGATTCTGCTTCTTTCCCCGCGGCTCTCTCGGAGGTGGCTGTCTGGTTTGGGAGAAGAGTAGCTGCTAGAGGTGCGGTGCTTGAGGCTGGGGAAGTCGCCAACGGCTTGCTCAACGACGACTTGGTTGAGTGGTCAGTGGATGGTGATGGTTGTGCGACGAGCGACGACTGGTCGGCGATGCTAATACGACAATTGCTGCCGTTGAATTTGATTTCAACATTTTCTTAGTTGGGGACTTTTTTTGGTTGTTCAACATCTACGTTTGTTGCTGCTTGGTATTGAGTAACTAGATTGGATATAATCTCAATAAGAGTTTCTGCCGAAGATGTCAAGCTAGTGACCGCGACACTGCTCCGGTACCATGATAAAAAGATTGTAGTGATAAAGGATTCTTATATCTTATTGATTGAGAAATGATGCCCAACATCCATGTATTTATAGGATTTATGGGGACTCTTGAGATACAACAATAACAACACGAACAAGATTACTATTGAAACAAAACCGAACTTTTGACGAAGTTCACGACTTTTGAAGCAATTTACCCAAAATAATTACTATTACTATTAAATAAAATGGATGCATTTCTGATAAAGCATGATCAGTCATTATTGTCTATCATCAATTTATGAACTTATGGAAATATGGGGGTGCTGACGAATAAGCAAAGGGAATGTTATTACAAAACATGAATCCAGAAACATTTGCGCCAAAAGCAGTGCATTATTAGATTAAATATTTATAAGATTTGAAAAATAGAGAGAGGTTGGGATCGTCTGACTTCAATGATTCCCACAATTCTGGGTTCACCCTTATCTGATATCGTCGAGGCACAGCCAGATCCACAACCACAGGAAGTTTGTTCGTCAATCTTGGGCACTCATTTATATAGATAGATTGAATGGAGTTGCAAATGATGGTTGTTCCCTTGCATAGGCTCTTCAGTGTTGGAAGCTGTTCTAAGTGCAACCTTATTAATTTGGGGAGGGTGATACAACCTCTTTCTTCATCATCGAACACATCTTCTAATCCTCCGCACTCACTCACAGAAACAGTTATAAGGTTGGGAACTCCTGATGGTGGTATCCCCACCTTCCTCAGTCCTGGCAGATTATATAACCAAACTTCTTTTAATTTGGGGAGGGCGAGGCAATGTCTTTCTTCATCTTCGAATATCTCTTCTATTTCTTCACACTCCCTTATATCAATATGTTCAAGGTTGGGAGCTCTTGATAATATTCCCACCTTCCTCAATCTTGGCAGCTCTTCTAACCTTATGCCTGTTAATTTCGAGAGGGTGAGGGAACTTGTTTCGAATATTTCTTCTATTTCTTCACACTCGCTGATATCAATATGCTCAAGGTTGGGAGCGCTTGATAGTTTCCCCACCTTCCTCAGTCTTGGCATCTTTTCTAAACATATGCCTGTTAATTTCGAGAGGGTGAGGGAACTTGTTTCAAATATCTCTTCTATTTTTTCACACTCGCTGATATCAATATGTTCAAGGTTGGGAGCTCTTGATACTATCCCCACCTTCCTCAGTCTCGGCAGCTCTTTTAACAATAAGGTTTTCAATTTAGGGAGAGTGAGGGAACTTGTTTCGAATAGCTCTTCTACCTTTTCACATTCCCATATACCAATATCTTCAAGGTTGGGAGCTCTTGATAGTATCCCCACCTTCCTCAGTCTTGGCAGCACTTTCAACTTCAACTTTTTCAATTTAGGGAGGGTGAGGGAACCTGTTCCTTCATCTTCGAATATCTCTTCTATTTCTCCACACTTCCTTATATCAATAACTTCAAGGTTAGGAGCTCTTGATAGTATCCCCAACTTCCTCAATCTTGGAAGCTTTTTTAACCATACGTCTTTTAATTTGGGGAGGGTGAGGGAACTTGTTTCGAATATCTCTTCTATTTCTTCACACTCCCTTATACCAATATCTTCAAGGTTGGGAGCTCTTGATAGTATCCCCACCTTCCTCAGTTTTGGCAGCTCTTGTAACCTGATTCTTTTTAATTTAGGGAGGGTGAGGGAACTTGTTCCTTCGTCGAATATCTCTTCTATTTCATAACAGTAGCTGATATGAATATCTTCAAGGTTGGGAGCTACTGGTACTGGTATCCTCATCTTGTTACACCAATAAATTACTAGCCGTGTCAGAGAGGAAAACACAGGTTGTGCAAGTGCAGCTGATGCTCCTATTTCCCCCTTTTCGATCAACCCCTTCATAGCATCCAACTCAATCAGTTCAATTTCTTCAAGAGTAGACATTTGAGATGATAATCCTGCCTCACTCCTCCAAATGTACTCTGTTTCTCCACAACTTTTAATTCTCAATCTCTTCAATCCATCCACAAAGCAATTGCCCAGACCCTCACATTGCTGCACAATTCCCTCTGCTAATACTCTCTCATCTTCAAGGTTGCATTTGAACAAGAACAACTCTTTATTATAACATGCTCCTATTCTTGTATGAAAATCTCCATCATACGATCCCACTCCTATTGTGTAGCTAGTGTCACGTACCCGATTTCCCCAACTTGTAATCAAAGACTTCAAATCTTTCACATTTTCCACTCTTCCACTAAACTCCTCTAGCAGTTTCAGATTCTCAATTTCTTCAACTTCTGCTTTCATATGGAATGGTAATTCTAAGTGCTGAAGATTCCCAAGTTTAAGAAACAATCCTCTTGGAAGCATATTTAATCTAGGCGCATTCATTGCGAGGAATTTGAGATTGAATAATTTCCCAACTCCTTGTGGGACTTCCTTGATTGCTGTATGCGAGAGGTTTAACTCCTTGAGTTCTTTCATCTCTCCCAAGTATGGAACATATTTTAGGCTCTGACAGGAATTAAGGAGCAATGCCTTGAGGCTCTTCATGGCACAGACGGAGTTTGGCAGCATTGTTATCATAGTGCAGCGCAAATCAAGAGTGCATAGTCCTTGCATTTTAGAAAAGAATGAATCTGGAATAAAATTCAAACAAAAATTTTCCTGTAAAAGCAATGTAGAGAGCTTAGGACAATCAGGAGACATTCCTTCTTGAATTCTCATTATGCTACTGCGCATTAAGGACACCTTCTCCAGATCCTTTGTCCATTCTGATTCTCTAGGAATTTCCTTCGAAGACTTATCACCTGCTCTTACCATATATTTCACCTCACATATTTTTAATGCCATACCTCTTACAAGATCATGCATCTTCACCCATTCAGGATCAACAGAGCTTTCCAATAAGCACACATTCACTAATTTATCCAATATGGAATGTACTTGCTCAACTTGGTCTCTCCTTGTCTTTCTTTCATCCAACAACCCTCCAGAAATGAACTCACTAACCAAATGCACTCTCATTATTTTTTCATCTTCAGGATGTAACGCGCAATGCAGGAAACAATGTTGTAACGTATTGAACTCATTAGTCTGATTATGATGATTTCTATTCAACCGATCAAAACTATATTTCAATACGTTATAAACATCACCATCTCCCATGCCATCTTTTCCAGTGACACGTTCTTTTAGTTCTGCATAAGCATTTCTCCAAGTATGAATGGCTCTCTCACCCCTCATGCTTCCAGCCACTGTAACAATTGCTAGGGGCAGACCACCACACAATTTTGCCGCAGATCTGGCAATTTCTTCTACCGAAGAATCAAGTTCTATCTCATTTCTTAGAGTTTCCTTGAACAATTCCCATGCCTCTTGATGATGTAGAGTTTTCACTTGAAACACTTGTTGGCAACAAATTTGACGACACACTTGTAAGGAGCGAGAAGTTATAATCAACCTGCAACACTCAACAGAAATGGGACATCCAACCATTGATAGATCAATATTTTCCCACACATCATCTAATATCAGCACTGTATTCTTCATATGAGACAAAGTTGTATGGAGTCTCGCCGCTCTTATGTCTTCATTATGCGCTGTTCGTTCCACCAGGTCCACATCTATAATACTAGCTATTTTATCTTGTAAAGTCGTAACACTAAACTCTTGAGAGACTGTAACCCAAATCACACGACCCTGAGAGTGTTGGAGGAGTCGATTGTGAATGTGCTTTGCCAGTGTTGTTTTGCCCACACCACCCATACCATAAACACCAATGCTCGACACTTGCCCACTCTCCAAAAGTTTCAAAATCATTTCCAGATTTTCATTAAAAGCTTCACCAACCATCCCATTAGTCAACAACTTATCTCCCCTACTTCCACAAACATCAAGGACAAGTTCACAAAAAGAAAGTCTTTGCTCGACAAGTGTGTCAACCTCAACATTTAGTTTAGCTGGTACTCCTCCTTCCATCAAGCTCAGAGTAATTCCTTCGGATTCCACTCGAGTCCCAAACTCAACAACTTGATTTTCAATGGACCTCACTTCTTCCAACCACTCCTTAACTTCACGTTTCCTTTTCTTTAGACCAGAACGCTCTGAGTTCTTGATTTCCTCCTCAACATCAGATGCCTTAGCAACCAATTTATTCAAGTTTTTCTGCAGAGCTTTTAGATTGAGCTCAAAGTCCTGTATACTTTTGAGATTGTTGTGTGCATTATCCACCGTTTGTTCCACAAACTTTGACAAAGCCGACTCCCCCAGCTTTGTCAAAATCCAGCTTATCACCACGTTGCTCTTCCCAGAGAAAACATAAACAAAAAACAAAAATGATTTGATGAGAAAAACAGCTACAATATAACTTTTCTAGGAATCATCTATCTTGTCCGAAAATAAATTTGCAATTAATGAACAAAGTATAAATCCTATGTTGACTATGTGATTATGCGAATATGATGCTAAGCGCTAGCAATCTACAAGCAAGATGTTAGAGTTGACGATGACCGAGTATCCCCACCCTGGTGGCCGCCATGGTCGTTCTGCAACTGTGCGTGTGAGAAATTTGATTTGGGGAAGAAGATAGCCTTACTGGGCTATAAGTTAGTATATGCTATGTTGGGCTTGGGTCATTAGGGATTAGTAATTGAAATGGAAGCCCAAATTTGTAAGTATCTAATTAATTTGTATATTAATTCTTTTATTTATACAGCTTCACATTATTAAGAAGATGCAATAATAAATAGTCTATCATATTCCAAGTTTCCACGCACCATTTCTAGTTTAATATTTTTGTGATCTTCATCTTAACATTTCCCTATTATAGTGTATACTTTATTTTGGATATTTCTTCAGTCTCTTTTTTATATTAATCTATTTTTTCAATATTATGAATATTTATATACTATTACTTTTTATACATATTATTATTATACTACCTCTGTTCTCCAAAATTTGTCCCACTTTGACCCGACACGAATTTTAAGAAATGTAATAGAAAGTGAGTTGAAAAAGTTAGTGGATTGTGAATCTTACTTTTATATATTAGTTTTATAATAAAATGTGAGTAGAAATAAGTTAGTGGAATATGGGTCCACTACTATAAATGGAAAAAAGTGAAATAAGACAAATTTTGGGGGACGGACAGAAATGAAAAAATGGAACAAATTTTCAGGGACAGGTAGTATCTCATAGTGTAATACTTCTTACTCCCTCCGTCCCGGAGTATTAGACTCACTTCTTTTGGGCACATGATTTAAGGAATTGATATTTAAATAGTTAAAGTGGAGAGAGTAAAGTATGAGAGAGGGAAAAAGTAGGGGAGAGAAGAGAGAAAAAAGTAGGTGGAGAATAAAATAAGATAGATACTTTTTGCTAAAAAGGGAAATGAGTCTAATATGTTGGGACATCCCAAAAAGGAAAGTTGGTCTAATACCTTGGGATAGAGGGAGTACTATAAAATTGATGGTAAAGTTATAGACCTCTCTCTTCCATGTACTACTCCCTCCGTCCCAAGGAAGATGACCCCTTTCTTGGGCGACACGGGATTTTATGCAACTTTATTTTGTGTGTTAAGTGGAGAGAGTAAAGTAAGAGAGGGGGAATAAAGTAGAGATAAAGGGATTTCTATTTTAAATAATGGGTCATCTTAATTGAGACAAACCAAAAAGGAAAGTGGATCATCTTCAATGGGA
Source organism: Salvia hispanica (assembly GCF_029641045.1). NCBI lineage: Eukaryota > Viridiplantae > Streptophyta > Magnoliopsida > Lamiales > Lamiaceae > Salvia > Salvia hispanica. The sequence goes on from NC_142697.1 coordinate 1,726,199, forward strand.
CGGAGGGAGTACTATATTAGAAGAGCATATAGATTCCATGTACTACTATATTAGAAGAGCATATAGAGTATTCAAGTGACCCAAATATTATTGAAATATTTTATCAAAAAAAATTTGATAACTATTATTTATAGTTTAAAGTCACGATGATCCGATTAATACAATTATAATAATTTAGTGTCTCCTAAAAACTAGTATAAAATATTATAAATAAAAATAAAATTAAATATTTTAACATTATTTTTAAATTCAGCACCGCCTTCCTTAAAATTCTAGTTCCGTCTCTGATTATGTAAGAATATTTATATTTTTATGTGATCTATGTGCATATTGGTGTAGGGTTGTGATCGATTGCTGAGATGCGATCAATAATGGAGGCGTTTCTTTTTTACACGGAGACTAAGAAAAATTGTGTTAGGTGAGTTAAGTAAAGGGAGAATAAAGTGGAAAATGAAAAGGTAGAGAGACGAAGAGAGAAAAAAGTAAGAGAGAGTAAAGTAGGTGTGGAAAAATGTATTGACTTTTACTAAAAAAGAAAATGACTCTATTGCTATGGAACGTACCAAAATGACAAAATGACTCTATTACTTTGGAACAGAGGGAGTATCTTTTAAATTTAAATAATTATTAAATTAAATTAAAGGGTAATAATGTCAATTATCTATTATTAAAATTATCCCAAAACTTTGAATTTACGTAACTCTTTCGATTTAATTTATTTTTCCGCATAAAATATATCAAATTAAAGAATTTTATAAGGATTCTAACGAGAACTCAATTGCATATGTTCCGACGACGTTCGATTGATGAATTTCGATAATTTTTATTTCATTTTTCGTATATGCTGATAAGCATAATTTTATCAACAAATACATCAAAAAGTTTCAATATAATATATGTAAAATCTCAATAAAACTGTGTACAATCTCAATAAAATTGTGTTGATATTTTCTTGTACTTGTGTTGAAATACTCATGTCATTGTATTGATATTTTGTAATACGAAAAACATGAAAATTATGATATGATAACAAAATGACGATCTTACCCCTTTGTCGATATTTTGTCTATTGTTTATTGAAATTCGTAAGGTTTAATCTCATCCATTCATTTTAAAATTCAAGGGTGTAGATTTGGTCTTGATTTTGGATTATGATACTATAAGAAATATAAGATGACCCTATTGGACTATGGGTTTATCTCGCCCATAGTTCCTGGACTTTAAAAATATCGCCAGACATCCCTGGACTAAGAGTTTATCTCAAATTTGGCCCTTTTGCCATTTTGGGAAATTTGGTCATTGTACACTTTTAACATTTAAAATATGATATTATTTTAGTGATGTACTAAATCTGATATTATTTCAAAATTATCATTCTTCTTCCCTTTTGCCATCCTTCACTTTGTTTCTTTATTACAATATTAGATTTAATTTTATAAAATTAAATTTTAAAATTAGATTTTTAAATATCAATAAATTTTTTAATTAAAACTATTAATTCATGGACCCTATAAATATTGATTAAAAATATTAATTTTTGTTATTTAATATAATATTCAGCTGAATTGAAGAAGTACAAAAAAAATAATATTAATCATGATGGAAAAATAAGAGCTATTATATTTAGCCTTAGTTCAATTATTATAATTGCTTGTGATTAAATATTATAAAGTTGACTAAAACTTTGATACTACTAAAAATTTTATATAGGAGTATTTTTGTTGAAATAAACAAACGGAAATTATATTAGTCTTACATTAATTGCATATTTATTTCAGAATAAATCGTGTTATATGATCTATTTATGATTAAAACTATTAAATATTGATTAAAACTAAGTTGCCGTCGGCATATCTTATTGATTAAATATTAGACACTATCAACTATAGATTAAAACTATTAGTTTTTGTTATTTAATAACTTTAATAATTAATAAAAAATTATTGATATAAAATTGAAATTTAAAATTTAATTTTATAAAATTAAATCTAATATTGAAATAAAGAAACAAAGTGAAGGATGACAAAAGGGAAGAGAATGATAATTTTAAAATAATATCAGATTTAGCACATCACTGAAGTGATATTATATTTAAAATGTTAAAAGGATTAAAAGACCAAATTGCCCAAATCCAATTGGGTATTTTCGTATCAAAAAATGGCAAAAGGGTCAAATTTGAGATAAACCCTTAGTCCAGGGATGTCTGACTATATTTTTAAAGGCCAGAGACTATGCGCGAGATAAACCCATAGTCCAGGAACCATTTTTGTAGTTCACTCTAGTATATATTGGAGTGAACTACCCTAATAGTCTCTAATCTTGTCGAAAAATGCATAAATGGTTCTTAAAATTTTTTTATAGCATTTTAAGTACGATAAAACTAAATAACCCCAGGCACCAAAAAAGTGAATCTTTAATGTTTGAGGGCATTTTAGACCTTAAATACTAGTATACTATTTTTGTAATTTTAGTTATTTAAAATAGTTTATTTTCATTATATGTTTAAAAATAAGTACAACCTTAAAATAGTTTAGTTATACTCTTATCTATTTTTTAAATTAAATATTACTAGTATTTATTATAAAACTCAATCTATAAAAAAAATTAAATCTAATAATAACTTCTTTAATAAAAATATTAAAGTAAATTACAAAAAATTCTTTTGCATGTGGAATTTATTTTTACTTAAAAAATTTGATTAAATTTTATACATTTGAGAATGAAACATATTATAGTGAACTATAGTAATATTTTACTTAAAAACTGTTAGTTAAATATTTAAATGTTACTATACTTAAGTGAAAAATAAATATTTTAATTACATTTAATTAAAATAAAGTATAGTGAATAATATCTTTTAAGTATAATAATTAAAATTAAAGTGAAATTATAACTAACTTATATTATAGCGAACTCTTGCAAGTAACATTTTTAATAAAAATATTAAAGTAAACTAAAGTAATTTTTCAGTATAAAGCTCAAACTATACGTTATTCAAGTAATTATTGAAAAAAATTAAGGGAATTATAATTCAAAAGAAAATGTTTTATATTGTAAAAATATAAATTAACTAGTAGTACTAGAAATGTAAATGTTTTCTACCCGAAAAGGTGCTTTTATATATATCCAAACAAATTGCAAGATTGAAGAGGTACCAAAACTGTGATTTCCAAAATAAAAAATGCCCTCCATGGCATTTAGGGAATTTTTTTAATATAGAGGGGTATAAAAGACCGTCAGGTACCAAAAAAGCTATAAAAATTTTTTTATGGATCATTAGTGTATTTTTCGACAAGATCTGGGACTGTTAGTGTAATTCACTCTATATATTAAAGACGCCGAGATGGATCAATTTCAATTTAAGAATTAGAATCATGTGTGTTGATACCCCTCCTTTCTTACTGCTAAATTGGAAAATGTCTATATTTTTATGCGATGAATGAAGTATATAATATATGTACATATGAGAAGATGTAATAAAATGCAAACTCTATATATTATACAAACTCCAACTATGAGCTAGACCGTTAGATTTCAATATTTGATGTCATCTGTTGACATCAAATCTTGAAATCTAACGGTTCAAATCATAGTTTGGAGTTTGTAGGCCAATTTGCTTTTTATGACTACCCTATGTATATATAGATATAGTGGAGTGTTATATTGCTAACTCAATATTAAATTGCTAACTACAACTAAATTGTAGACATTAGATTTTTAAATTAAGGTCCAAGATCATTCAACTCCGAATATCAATACATTGAATGAAAAATGTCAATTAGGGTATTTATGTCAAGTAACAACAAATTAATTGTAACTAACTTTTAAAAAATATCTCAAAACTTCATATAACTATCTCGATTTAAAATATTTTTTCACACACATATATCAAATTAAAGATAATTCTATAAGGATTCTAACGAGATCCCACATGCATATGTTTCAATGTTAAAATTTGATAATATTTTCGTATATTTTCATATATTTCGTCAACATTTTTATGTCAATGTTACTAACATAATATGTCAACTTAATACATGTATAGTGTCAATATGAAACTATGTTGACATATTCAAAACATAGTGTTATATGTTTAATTCACTGTGTTAGACATTTTGATATAAACCCTAAATTTAGAGTCGTTATTATCTCTTTAGTATTATAAAATAAAAAATGAATTCACACATGGAAATTTATAGGCCATTATATCTTTAAAATCTTATGGTATTAAATTAATTGTAGTTAGCAATTAAGGGGTGAGTTAGCAATTGATCACACCCTATAGATATGTATATTAAAGTTCTCGATTCTTTATCCATAAAAAAAAAATCATTATAAGTTGAAATTAAAGAAATGACAAAAATTGATTGGTGGATTCAACCTCTACATCAAAAGAAAAAAGTATGAATAGAGATTGGTGATTCTATCTTATCATGTACTCCCTCCGTCCCGGCTAAGATGACAAATTGCTTAGCCGACATAGGGTTTTAGGAGTTATTGGTTAAAGTGTTTAATTGGAGAGAGAGAAGGTGAGTGTAAGTATTAAAGTAGAGAGATAAAGAAAGATGGATATTTTAATAGGAGTGAGAAAAAATGGTTGAGTGTATTAATTGGGGAGAGAAAGTTATCAAAAAAGGAAATGTTCATCTTAGTTAGGACAAACTAAAAAGGAAACGTGTCATCTTAAGCGGGACAGAGGGAGTAGTATTGTTATGGATTTGAATTATTCAAATATAGACAGTATTTCATAATCAAAATCATAATAACATTAAGATGTGGCTGACCGATTATTCAAATTTTTCTTCATTTCACATGTACTAGAAATTTAAACTTACATTTCCCGAAGCCTTGTGGTAATATTAGCAAGATGTGTAAAATTCCAAACAAACAAATAAAAGTAGAGATGTACTTTAGTATGAGAATCGTTACCTGATACATAGTGAAGGGCTGAGCTGAGACTGAATAGATTTGTAGATCTAAAAATGAGAGAAGAATCACAATATGTAAGGATTTTCTTACAACAAAGGCAGCAGCAAAAGATCGATTCACGTGTGCTAAATTGATCAGGCAAGAAAAACCGGCAGTAAAGTTACACCATCCAAGGCTGACTAGACTTCTCAGTCTCGTTACTGATTTCCTTTTTTTAATGACATAACAATAGTAGTATTTTTTTTTATTAGAACTTTATTAGGAGTATTTCAGATTGTTGTGTGCATCATTTCGTCCTACTTGAAAACCCAGCTTTAACATTTTCACCACTTTGCTATTTTCAAGAAAACATAAAAAAAAAAAAAACAATTATTTGATGAGAAAAATAGCTACGATCTCAATTTTCATGCGATCATCTATTCAGTCTGAGAATGATTTTGAAATTTATGAAGAAAGTAGAAATACAATAAATGTTGAATATGTGAGCATAAAGCTAAGCGCTAGCAATCTACAAGCAATATGTTAGAGTTGACTCCAACACAGATGTTTATTCAAAATTTCCTTCATTTTATAAGTACAACAAATTAAAATTTTCATTTCCTGAAGTCTTTGTGGTAATATTTGCAAGATCGTGTAAAATACAACACAAATAAAAGAAGAGATGCAAATTAGTATGAGAATTGTCACCTGAGAGATGTGAAAGGCTGAGCTGAGGTTGAAGAGATTTGTAGATCTACAAAGCGAGAATCAGAACATGTAAATATGAGAGAAGGATTGATTCACAAGATGTAAATGAGTATGAGAATTGTTACTTGAGAGATGTGAAAGGGCTATCTTAAGATTGAAAAGATTTGTAGATCTACAAAGAGAGAATCAAAACATGTAAATATGATCGTACAAAAAGGAAGAAGCGAAAGGTTTATCCACAAGATACTAATTGATCAGGCATGTTCGTAGAACCAACAGAGAAAGTCACACTAGTATACGAAAGTTGACTTGTTCTTATAAATGATTTATTCGGAAAAAAATAGTCTCAGAAGTATAAAGGAGCTGATAAAAAAAGAAGTAATTGATGGAAATGAATATCAGAAGAAAGGGCCCTGTGAAGATTGCTTTCATGAGAAATTCGAGAAACTGCCATATCCCAAAGATAAACAGACATCATAGACGATTATTCTAGAAAAATATGACTACATGTTTCAAGGGAAAAATCAGAGGGATTTGGAAAGGTTAGAGAATGGTGTTGTGTGGTTGAGATAAAGAAAGTCAGTGTGTTGAAGTGCCTAAGAACTGATATTGGACTTCTAAAGCAAAGTAAGCTAGAAGGTAGAGCCTTGAGGTGAGTGCTTCTAAGGTATCAAGCCGGGGTAAATGGATACTGTATATGGAGTGTAGAGCATGGAAACCAAAAGATCATAACCAGTAGAGATGAGGTGTTGGCAGAAGCTGATTTTCCCTTCAAGAAAAAGAGACCAAGAGACCAAAACAGTGCTGAGATACAAGTACAACAAAATTGATCTTGTAGATTATGAATGTGATTAAGGTCAGTTTAGTATGAGGGAAAAGGTGGAGTTAAAGGGCAGTGGATCAGCTGCGAGACTTAGCTTCGGAGAGATCATGACTGTTGGAGTCGGTTAGCCAAAACTAGCCGTTGGAGGTTTTGAAGCTCAAGAGTCACAGCAGTAAGTTTGTTAAGACTCTTAGATCCTCAATTCTGTTACTGATGTATCAATTCACATATAAGAATCAACGCGCACACACACACATTCCGATTTAGTTACGCTCTTCTCATTTATCTCATTTTTGTTCTTGATTAGCATCTTGCAGTTATCTCTTCCATTCATTGTGAGAGAGAGATAGAGAGCTAGATCGAGTGTTGTTGTATGATCTTGATTGGGAGGTGAATAAAGGTTTCATTTTGTTGTCCGCGGATGTAGATCACATTGATCGAACCACGTAATTTTCTGGCGTGCTTTACATTCATACATCTTGTTGATTTAGGTTTCGTGTTCGATTCTTAACAACTGGCGCCGTCTGTGGGAAGAGAGGCGATGGCGACGACGAAGCTAGAGACCGAGAAATTCACCGGCCGCAATGATTTTGGATTATGGCGAATCAAGATGAAGGCCATTCTGGTGCAACAAGGTTTGGCAGAGGCGCTGAACTGATGCGAAGGCAGAAGCCTGGAAAGAAGTAGCTGAGAAATCCGTGATCAAGAAACAGGAGATGCTTGAGCGCGCATATAGCTCGATTATCCTATGTTTAGGGGATAAAGTTCTACGGGGGGTCGCCAAGGAGAAATCGGCCGCGAATGTATGGTCCAAGTTGGAGAGTCTATACATAACCAAATCCCTAGCCAATAGGCTGTTCATGAAGTAGAGGTTGTACTCCTATAAGTTTCTTGAAGATAAGGGAATCAAAGAACAGCTCGAATAGTTCAACAAGGTAGTAGATGACATTGAGAACATAGATGTAAGCTTGGTAATGAAGACAAGGCCATCCTACTTCTTAATGCTCTGCCAAAGTTATTCGATCATCTTAAAGATGCAATGCTGTATGGCCGGGAGAAAGACAATCAATCTTGAGGAAGTTCAATCAGTATTGAGGGCAAGGAAGTTACAGAGTTCCTCCAACAAGGCCCCTGATTCCTTAACAGAGGCTCTCAATATTAGCAGGTTTAAATGGCACAGAACAGTGCCCAATAATCCAAAGCAAAATGGCACTGCAGAAAGGATGAATAGGACTCTAATCGATAGAGTCAGGTGTATGATGCTTAGCTCAGGAGTTCCTAAGAAATTTTGGTGAGAAGCAGTAGCTACAGCCGCATTCTTGATCAACAAATTTCCCCCCTCAGCTATTGAATTTGATACTCCAGATCATAGATGGTTTGGAAGGAATGATCTCAGAAATTTTGGTTGCTTTTGCTCACGTCAGGCAGAATAAATTAGAGCCAAGGGCTTTAAAATGTATCATGTTGAGTTATCAGCCTGGTGTTAAAGGGTACAGATTATGGTTTATAGAACCTGAAAATCACAAGCTAATTATCAGTAGAGATGTGAAGTTTGTAGAAGACAGAATGCCCTTTACTGAGACAAAGCAAAGCCATGGCCAGAGCTCTGATAATAATGGTGATTAAACTGAGGTGGAGCTGCCTGGAGTTGAAATGTGTAATGATCAGAATTAGGCTGAAGAGAGTCAACATGATTCAATGCTAGAGCCAGAACAAAATCCCGAGGGCACATCAGCACAACAAGAGAATCTGCATAACTATTTGTTGGCCAGAGATAAAACGAGGAGAGAAATCAGACCACCTCCCAGGTACAGCCAAGCTGACATCATCTGATAGAGATCAAGCTAATGATCTCCATTATCTCTTGAGATCATTTTAATTATTGTGGAGATTGATGAAAAGATTACTTTAAATATTGAGGATTAGTTTCCTTGTTTATTTATATGCTGATTCACTTTCCTAGATTAGAGTGCGTAGGAGTCCTATAAATAGCTCCTCTTTAGAAGAGCTAGACATCTTGGAAAATAAAGTGTATTAGGACGGTATCAACTGTAGGCCTCTTCGGAGGATTATCTTGGCCTCTTCGGACGATTGTTCTTCTTTTATATTGAATTCCAGTTCTTGTTTTACTTCAGCCTTTCACTCCATATCATCATCAACTATGCTGTGTGTGTTGCTGAGCACATTGAGTACTCAGAACCTTCTACTTACTCTACTCAGAAGCCATGAAGAGCAAGAAGAAAGAAATAGAAGAAAGCCATGATAGATGAGATAAAGTCATTACTAAAAAAATGGGACTTGGATTCTAGTAAAGAGATCAAGTTTGCATAAACCTACAGGCATAGGTCGCAAATGGATATTCAAGAGAAAGGTGGAGGTTACTGGAACTGAGAAAATGAGATACAAAGCAATGTTAGTTGCAAAGGGATACCCACAGAAAGGAGGAGTAGATTTTAATGAAGTGTTTTCCCCCGTGGTAAAGCATAGTTCTATCAGAATCCTTATGGCTCTCACAGCTCAAATGGATTGGGAATTACATCAAATTGATGTAAAGACAGCTTTTCTACATGGTGGATTAGAGGAAAAAATACATGCTTCAACCTGAGGGATTTATTGCCCCAGGTGATTAAGACAAAGGGTGTCTCCTCAAAAGGAGTCTGTACGGTTTAAAGCAATCCAACAGTCTGATCTTTGATGAAGAAATGCACAAGTTGGGATTTAGAAAGTCCAAGTTTGATGGTTGTGTATACATCAAGTACAAGGATGAAGTAGCTGTGGCATGGCTGCTACTGTACGTAGATGACATGCTAATAGCTGGACCCAAAATTGAAGAAATTCAGTGTTTTAAGAGGCAGCTCAGTTCAGTGTTTGAAATGAAAGATTTGGGCTGTGCAAAGAGGATTTTGGGTATTGAAATCATAAGGGATAGAAAGGAAGGGAAGCTATGGCTCATACAGAGTGACTACACTGAAAAAATATCAAATGAGTAACTCAAAAGGAACTTCAACACCACTGAGCCAGCAGTTAAAATTCTCATCAAGTCAAAGTCCAAAACTGACTATGAGAGGAAAGAAATGGATCAGATCCCATACTCAAACATAGTGGGAAGCCTGATGTACACCATGGTGTGTACTAGGCCAGACCTAGCTCAAGCAATGAGCGTCGTGAGCAGGTATATGAGTGATCCGGGCAGGTGTCACTCATATGCAAAGTGGGTGTTGAGATATGCAAAGGAATCTTAAAATGTTGGGATCATGTATGGGAATGTTCAAGATGCAGGAACTGATCCTCTAGTAGGATATTCCGATTCAGATTACGCTGCCAACATTGGCAACAAAAAATCTCAATCAAGATATATTTTCACACTATTTGGTTCTACTGTTTCTTGGAAATCAAGTCTGATAAGGGAGAAATCAAAGTGGAAATTAACTATGATAGCAGTGGTGCTTTATGTCTTGCAAAGCACCAAGTGTTTTATGAAAGAAGCAAGCACATGGATGTGCTAATGCATTTTATCAGAGATGAAGTTCATAAGGGAAAAATCAAAGTGGAGAAGATCAGCACTGATCACAACCCTGTTGATATGTTGACTAAAGCTTTGCCAACTGCCAAGTTCAAATATTGAAGTGGAGTTTGTAAGGGGTGTTGTTAGTGAAGTTGTGGAAAATGAACTTGCAGCTCAATGCATAAAGAACAATGAAGTGAAGCATTGTGGATCCTTAACTGAATATGCTGAGTCATCAAGTGAGGATCAAGCTGGTGCACCTAAGACCAAAAGCAGAGGATCCATGTCTGAGTCTAGACTGATGAATGAGGCTCCAGCTGTGATGAAGGACCACTCCTTGAGTTGGAGAGACGTGGCAGCTAAAGCTGGAAAGATGCCAAATTGGACTTGGATAAAGTTTTGTTACTGGCTGCTTTTAGGGTTATGAATGGTTGCATTCTAGAACCTTCACTTGATGTTATATATATAGTGATACAGTGTATTCTCGTTTTATCAAATATAAGATGAAAGCTTACTACTTTGAGCAAATGTGTTTTGTTATCTTTATTTCTCTAGCTATGCATTTGGGTCTTTTTCATTAGTTGACAGCGTGGACCTATACCTCACATTCAAGGTGGAGATTTGTAGATTGTGAATGTGATTAAGGTCAGTTTAGTATGAGGGAAAAGGTAGAATTAAAGGTCCGTTTGAGTCAGTTAGCCAAAACTAGCCGTTGGAGGTTTTGAAGCTCAAGAGTCAAAACTGGAAGTTTGTTAGACTCTTAGATCCTCAATTCTGTTACTGATGTATCAATTCACATCACACACATTCCGGTTCAGTTATATATGCTCTTCTCATTTAGCTCATTTTTGTTCTTGGTTAGCACCTTGCAGTTATCTCTTCCATTCATTGTGAGAGAGAGATAGAGAGCTAGATCGAGTGTTGTCGTATGATCTTGTTGGGAAGGTGAATAAATGTCTGCTTACTGAAAAAAAGTTTATATGGTTTGAAGTATGATACTAGTAAGCAATGGCACCATGTGCAATTGGTTGTGATAACACCAGTGCCATTTGTCTTGCCAAACATCAAGTTTACCATGAGATGAGTAACATATACGTATCGGGCTGCATTTTGTGAGAGAAGAGATGGAAAAGGGGACAGTGAAAGCATTCAATGTTGATACGACGGCTGAGAGTCTAGCTAACATGCTCACAAGGCATTGCCGAGGGAAAAGTTTGAGAAATGTATGAGGCTGATTGGTTGTGCAAGATAGAGCATGATGCCAATTCAGCACTCAAGGTGGAGATTTGTTGGTTTGCTCACTAAATCCGATCATTGGGAGTAAGTCAACAAATAAAGTCTTCGATTAGAGAAAGAAAGAAGAGCAAAATCAAATTCTGTTAATCAAAGATGCGAGGATCTTCAGGAGCCTGATGGCGTTTTAGTTTAGATGTTTTAATCTGAGCCGTACGATCTAACTAGCGTTAGATCAGTTTTTCTGTTATAAAAGTGCTTCTTTCAGCTCGTTAGTTCGAGTGTTGTTAGCTAATTTACTACTTCCTCCGTCCCCAATTAAGAGTCACACTTTTCCATTTCGGTCCGTCCCCATTTAAGAGTTACACTTCATTTTTACCATAAATGGTAAGTAAGTCTCACATTCCACCAACTCAATTTATTCACATTTTTATTATAGAACCAATATAAAAAAATGGGTCTCACATTCCACTAACTTTTTCAACCAACTTTTCTTGACATTTCTTAAAACCCGTGCCCGGTCAAAGTGTGACTCCTAATCGGGGACGGAGGGAGTATTTATTAGTCTCCTTCGCGATTAATGTGAATTTGAATCCAATAGTTCGTTATCAACATCAATACAATTCTTCGAGAGAACTTCGTTTACTTGTTTTGAATATGTAAACATGGTGCCATGCTATAGGTAAAAGTGGTAGCGCTCTAGCAATCTACAAGCAAGATGTTAGAGTTGACTCTAATATTTTTACAAAAAATTAACTTTCATTTTCAGAAGCCTTGTGGTAATATAATTAGCAAAATGTTGTAAAATTCTAAACAAACAAATAAAAGCAGAGATGTAAATTAGTAGTATGAGAATTGTTACCTGAGAGAAGTAAAAGGCTGAGTTGAGGTTGAAGAGATTTGTAAGATCTAAAAATAGAGAATCACAAGATGTAAATATGATCGTACAAAATGGAAATGGAAGGAGATTGATTCAAAAGATGTAAATTGATCACGCAAGTACGAAGAAACGAGAGTGAAAGTCACAATAGTATACCAAAATTGACTTATAGTTATATTGACTAATTAATTTTTAATTAACTAACAGTGCTTTATAAGTGACTTATTTCCAACCCTTTATAAATGATTTATTTTGTTATAAACAAAAAAACTATATATATTCTTTTTATATTTATTTTCTTTCTTATTTTATTATCTCTTCAATCTTATTAATTAATTTATTTTTCTATTCAATACATTTCTATATAATCACCACACATTATAAATCAAAGGTAGATTCCATTCTAGCGATCGGATCTTAAAATTAATTCATTAATTATTTAAACTCATAACTTTTGCATTCTCATATAATTTGCGAGAGTTATCAAATCACTATAATAAATTCTTATAAAATCATAATATACATAAATTAGCCCCAGGTTACATATTTGTGTTTAAATTAAACAAATAAAATTTATAACCTTTATTTATCGACAGAGAAGATGCAGTTATTGTTTAGATTCCAAAACAGTAATCAAAACATGATTATCACTATCATACATTAACATATTAATCAATCTCATGTGTAATTTCTTCCTTCCAAATAATTCCGAAATATATCCATAAATAACTCAATATTTCATAATTTTTCAAATTATAAACAAAGTGTAGGATGAAGAGATACCTCAGATTATCGACATGTACCTCTTTTGCTACTTGAATTAGCCTTGAGATTAGTTTCTGATTGGAGACGAATTTTTCTTATTTGTTGTTGGGAGAGTAGTGAAACTCCCTTTAATGAGATTTGTTGCCTTTTGTATATTAGCTAATCCTCTTGAAAAATATCTAGTAGTCAGTTTCGTAATTTCTCTTGAAATTAATCTAGCCGCCAATATTGAAAATATAAGTATTTAAGCATTCACACTTGAAAAATATCTAAGGCGTAGTCTAGCCATCAATTTTAAAAATAACTGACATTGGCGTAGGCTAGGCGAGGGATGGAAATATGGATATCCGTGGATATCCGATCCAAAAAAATTGAATATCCAAATCCGAAAATCATCTAAAATGTCTACTCGATGTTCGACTCGATATATTTTCGGGTAATCCAATACCCGCCCCAGGTATCTAAACCGGACAAATCGGGTACCCAAATACCCGACTATTTACATATGTTAATAACTAATAAAAAATTTAGATTGTAATTATATTTATATAACTATAGAAAATATTTAAATAGACTAATATCTTTAATGTTGTATAAACTGTTAATAATGAGTCACTTTTATTTTAAAGTACACAATTATATTTATGAGGATTGGTTATGTAAGTAAAACAGTAAAAGTTACACATTTAATTAAAATGTAGAAGAAGTGACCTAGAGTAAGAGAGATTGACTTATTTATACTATAAGCTTAGAGAAAGTTATAATTAGTATATAAATGAGCCCGGCTCTTGAAGCCCGAAATGACTAAACCTAATTTATAAAATTACTTAAAATAATAAATTGGGTATTCGGGTAATTCCTGATACCCATTCGGGTTACCCAATACTCGAATTATCTTAAATTTCAATACTCAATCCGATAAAAGTGGATATTGGATACCCAATACCCGGCGGTAGGGGTGGGTTAACGGTTTTCGGTTATTCAGTTAAACCTAGAACAGAACGGTTCCGGTTCGGTTCTTGTAACCGATAACCGAATTAAATTCAATTTTAAATTTCAATTATATGTTTATTTAACACTAGAAGAAATTTTAATTTACTTTCAAACTTTGACACAATGGAAGATATTATACTCCCTCCGTCCCATAAAAGTTGAGACAAAACTTTTGGGTACGGAGGTTAAGAATTTATATTAAATAAATAGGAGAGATGTCTTTTGTTAAAAAAGGAAATTACTCAACTTTGCTGGGACGGACTAAAATGGAATACGACTCAATTTGTTTGGGACGGAGGGAGAAATTTATATCTAAATTTTGTCAAAGTCTCGTATTGCAATGTCAAAAAAGGTCCATTTTAATTTGTGTCACTATCAATTATAGTATTATACTTATAAATTTATATCTCAAAGTCAATAAAGTGCTTAAGCATTAATATTTTTTAAAAAAATAACCCTTCACTTATTATTGGAAAAAAGTTTTTAAATTATAGATCATGTAAATTTTAAGTCTTTTAAATTGCCTAAACAATTTATGTATTACTTGTAAATAATAATAATAATAATAATAATAATAATAATAATTCGATGAAAAGTTAAAAACATAAACAATTTTAATTTTAATTATATTTTAATTAATAATAGAAGAAATTGTAATTTACTTTCAAATTTTGTCAAAGTCTCATATTGTAATGTCAAAAAAGTCTATTTTAATTTGTATTACTATCAGTTATACTTATAAAAGCTTATAAAGTTTCTACATATTAGTATTTTATAAATAAGATCTCTCAAATTCATAAAGTGGTTAAGCGTCACTACTATTTTAAAAATAGGATAATCCTTCACTTATTATTGAATTTTTTTTTTATATTTTTGATCATTTAAAGTTAAGTCTTTTAAAGTGCCTAAACAATTTATGTATTACTTGTAAATAGAAATATAATGACAATATTATTAATAATAAAAAAATAGATAAATGTTAAAAATCATAAACAATTTTCATTTTAATTCAGTTAGTTCGGTTATAACCGATAACCAACCGGTTCTAACCGAGTCAGTTAATTAAGTAACCGAACTTGAGATCGGGTGGTTCCGATTAGTTTTTTGATGAAATTTTGGGGTTGGTTAACTGACCAAATAACCACCCCTACCGGGTATCGGGTCAGGTACGGGTAAATCCAATACCTGATATCCGTATTCCCACCCCTAAGTCTAGCCATCAATTTTGAAAAGGGTAGTGATTTAGAGACATCCTCCATGCTATAATACCCTTATATATACTTTGACATAATACATTTTATACTATGACTAATTTACCCTAATACTATTTTAACATCAAATCCATTATCCTTCGTCCAAATTCCTACTCTTATAAGCATGATTATGACTCATCAAATAGAAAATTTAATTAAGTATCCTCAAACTGTCACAAGTTTTGTGATAAGTGATTGAAATTAATTTTAGTTATTTTTTTAATACTAGTGATGTTTATAGAATATTTATTTAAGGACATAAATTCTGATATATATTGAGTTCTTTTTTTTATAACACTAGTTAAAATTCTTCCACACTTTGATAATTGGTTGAATATTGGATGTGATTAGCTATATCTCCAAAAAGAAATTACATGAGTATTAATGACTTAATATGTTAAATAAAATATTAAATCAATTATTTATTTATTTTTTATTTTAATTTATTTCAGGGTATATTAAAAAGTTATGCAGTTAAAATTTTCTCATTTTCTTTATAAAAATTAGACCTCATTAACCAATCCACTAGATGCAACAAATTAACAAAGTAGTACTATATATTAAAATATTATTAAGCATTAACTATACAGATTTAAAATATTAAATGAATGAGTTTAAAATATGTGATTAACTAATTCTTTTTATTGAGGTTCGATCGTACGTTCTAAAAAAGATATTAAAGTTTGAAAAATAGGAAACTAAAATAAAATATTGAAATTCTTATAATGAAAATTATAAACTCAATTAGTACTATGATATCATTTACTGTATCAAATTTAAATTTGTAACATGATATACAGGATTGAGTTAAGAATTCTAATATTTATTAATATAAAGATAAAAATATTAAATATATTGCCTTAAAATACTGAATAGATAATTTAAAAACCTGTGATTATTTATCACTACGGTTAGATTGTACCGTTCCATAATTAAGAATTCATTGGAATTAATATTTTAAAGGATAAAGAATTTAAATCAAAATTATAAAATTTTAAAAATCAATTTCGTAAACTTATTTAGTATCAATATACTCCATCCGTCCCACGTTATCCGCTCTTTTTTTTGGCATGTTCATAACTATTTGCACTATTCCTATTTCAAGCCAGAATTATCTAATTAAAATATTATACTCCCTCCTCCGTCCACAAAAAATAGAGCACATTTATTTATGAAAAGTTTTCAACAAATAATAACCCTACACATCATTTCACTTACACTACTTCTCACTTACTTTTTCTCCTTGTCTCTTATTTTTTTCCCTTCTTTCTTACTTTACCAATTTTACATTAAAACTCGTGCACCAATTGCTCTATTTTTTGTGGACGGAGAGAGTAGTTAATTGTTGTGACAAATAGGGCAATCGTGAATCAAGAAACAAAAGAACGTAAAGAGACACAGATTTACGTGGTTCACCAACGTTGTTGGTTACCTCCACGGGCAGAAAACGGAGAACAAATTGTATTCAGAGTGTTTTCAGATTATGGCTACAGATTGGATCTGTCAGATCACAGAATTATGTGTTCTACTCCCATATAAATAGGCACACATAAAATCCTATCCTAATTCGGAAACATAATCCTATTCCAATTAGGAAACACAATCCTATACAGATTCAAGGCATACTAACATTAATTAAATGTCCCTCATCGGTGTTCCCTTATTACACTTTAATTATTAATTTTTCTTAATTTACGATCCAAAAAGAAAAATATGAGAATAACATAAGATGGAGGGAGTATTATATATCAAATTTTAATTTGTTGCATAATTGAGCTGACAACTTTAACAAAAGAGATTATTAACAATATAATTTTATAATACTAAATATATGAATTAACGGCCTGTGATTATTTTTTTTATCAAGATTTCAGGTAACATTCCAAACACTAAAAATGAAAATAACACTAAAAAAGAAAATAAAATTTTGAAAAGTAAGTAATGATAAACATAAAATTCTTAAAATGAAATGGTAGACTCAATTAATATCAGTATTAATATAGTATACAATAGATTTAAAGTTGTTGCATAGGAACTCTAATATCTTAGAAAAAAAGAGAAAATATTAACTTTATATCTTTATAAAAAATTAAGTAGACGAGTTAAAAACACGTGTTTATATTTTTTATCAGTGTTCTAAGTAATATTCCAAAAATTTGGAATGAAAAAATTAAATTTTCTAAAGTAAAGAAATAAAATGCAAATTATGAAATTCTTAAAATCATAATTAGTATTATTACATCATGAGATCTGATCTCCTGAACGCCCCTATGTGAGCGATAGATAGGCGACCACTACGTGGCAGTGGAATAATAAATTTTTCTATTGAGTATGTTTTTTTAGTAATTAATTATCCTTAATATTCTCTCTCTACTAAAAGGCAGAAGCACTTCATCTCTACCAAGTACCCACTATCGAGTACCCATTGCATCATTAAGTGTATCTAGCCAGAATATTGTTCAATATTCGGGCCGAAAACTTTTTTTTCCAGTTGCGCCGCCCATTGCAAATGGAGTTTTTTACTGGGTATTCTCTCTTCGTCTCAATCTTGCGTTCTTCCTTGTTAGCATGCAACACATCCAAAATTTCTCTCCAAACTTCATCACTGTGGATTTTATCACAACCGCATCAAATTTTTTTGATTGATTTCAAGCTTTGGCAGGCTCAACAAAAATTAAGAAGGGGTTAGTGGGAATAAGAAATTTGTCGCGACTTTTGCGTCTCATGCTTTGCATTTTTTCTGAAATTTTAGGAGAATAAAGAGAGGTGGAGGGGTTTTACATTGCTCGCTCTGCAATTTTGTGATTTCTGAAATTGTAGGAGAAGCAAGAAATCAAAAGCTAAGATGTGCTGTGGAATTTCAATCTGGAGAAAAAAATCATGAAAGTGGAACTGTTAGGTTACGCATAATCAATGGCGGATCCAGAAAATGAAATTCGTGGGGTCGGATGTAGTAAAAAATATTTTTAATATTTCTCAACTCTGATGACATCCTTTTCGTTGTTTTCTCCTTTGTTGTCGTCTTCATAAATCCTACTAAATTAATCAGATCCGCAAATATTATCAATGTCTAAACTTTTCTTTCATGTCTAATACTTTGTCTTGATACATGGATTAGAAATAGCAACTCGCCTTAAATAACATTGTATCCTTTTTTTACTTCATTGTTAATGCAAAATTATAAACTCGATAAGGAATCTTTTGAATAAAGAGTAGTAAGACGGACAAATCTATCGACATTTAAAATTGATATTTGAGATTTGTTTAAATTAGACCATATCTTTTATAACTAATTAAAATTTTATAGAATTATCAAACACAACCTCTTAATATTATGAAATCATGTGTTTTTATTCATTTTAATAAATAAGATAGATATGTATAAATAATTATCAATCCATTATATGAAAAAAATAGTACTAGTAATTAAATTTCTAGGTATTAATTTGATTCTAGAGGCCATCTCAGTTAATTCGTTACTTATAAAAAGTTAATTTGAGTTAACTATAAATATTAGTAAAACTATTTTGGTAATTTTGAATAATATGAGAATATGCATTTAACAAAAGAGATAAAAGTCGTAGGAGTATATTCGTAACAAATAAAAAGCTGGGTCCCACGATGAGTATTGTACTTTTCATCGTCTTCTTCCCCCTTCTCAATTCCAATACTTTTCATCGTCTTCTTCCACCTTCTCAATCTTTGCAAGACTGCAACTCAATTTTTTCAATTCCTCTTCTCAATTATTCAAATTACTCCTCTCTGTCTATAAATTTCTTTTCTAGCACACACATGACACAAAGATTCGTGACTGCTCTCTTTCCCGCTCCGGCACACCGTGGGGTCAGCGGCAACTTCAAAGACCGGAACTCATGGAGCTCCCCCTGTCTTAGTTGGCCGGCGGTGGGGTCGGCCGACCCCGCCCGACTCCACCTGGATCCGCCGCTGCGCATAATGTTTAAGGAGAATTAGATCTCGAGAAAAAAGAAGGAAGTGTGAAATCTTTTGTGGGACAAATTAAAAAGGAAAGTGTGACATTTTTGTGGGACGAAGGGAGTGCTAATATTTATGTAAATTTATTAAAGTATTAGAACGTTTAGTATTTAAAATTGTATGTTTTTAATATTTTTTTTCGTTTTAAAATAAATTGATGAATTTGATCAAACTTTTTTTATGCTTTTCATTCCTTTTCTATTTCTGAAGCACATTGCAAAAATATTTAAGTTAATTACCGAAAAAAGGTGATAAATTTATGGGACAAAGTCAAATATGGTCCAGCCTCTCTAACCTTCCATATTTTTCACATATGATTTCCATAATCAAAGCCATCCTTGTTTAAGATGTTGCAGTAATTAATACTCGTACATACTCAATTCTACAAATGATTGATCAGATAAAAGGGTAATAAGGAGCAATGCCTTGAGGCTGTTGGCACAGATTGAGTTTGGCAGCATCGTTATGTTAACCCAGCACAAATGAGGGATAAACTCTAACCAATGATTACCACATAAAAAGCAATGTTGAGAGCTTAGGAGAAATTCCTTCTTCAATTCTCCACATAAAAGCAATGTTAACTCTCGGTGGACCACTGACTTCATCTTGGAAGTCGTCGGTTGGGACATCGGCTCAGCCTCAATTTCCAAAACAGAGCGCAGGACTCCCATTGACTGCTGACCGGCTCAGCAGCCGCTGACTTCTGGTTGGCAGACCAATGACCTTGGTTAGTTCCTATGACTTGAATTTCGACCTTTTTCTGCCATTTTCTAAGTCTATTTTGCACATTTCTTACAAACACGTCAAAATACCAAATAGTATAAATATTACTCCCTTCGTCCCACGAGAATATGCACTCTTTTCTTTTTAGTCCGTCCCTCAAGAATATGCACTTCCCAATTTTATAAACTCTTTTCTCTTTAATGAGGTGGAATCCATTCTCCATTGAAAATACTTAATTACCTTTTCTTTCTACCTCTTTCTTACTATACCAATTTTGCATTAAAAATCGTGCTGAACTCAAAGTGCTTATTCTTTTGGGATGGAGGGAGTACAGTTTAAGAACATACTTTGCATGAAAGAAAATCAAAACTAGCCTAATCTAAACTTTAAAAACATGCAAAATCCGTGTTTATAAGTGCATCCGTTGTTTTCTTGTGGAATGGGCATTACCAAACCACTTTAAATCTTGTGTGTCTTGCGTTCATTCATAGCTCGAGTTTCTTGTCGTTTAATGTCATCGAGATGTTTAACCCACACCATGAGATCATATAGAACATGACTATCCACGTTTGCTTATCAAGCTTCCTAAGAGTAATGTCAAGCCATAAGAGAAAACATGTCCTAGGCTGAGGGGCATACAGAGTGAGACATTCCATCAATCACCATAATGGTACCACAAGCTACTAGAGAGTATGCATGTGAAGAAAAGGTGTAGGATCGTAACGCCTCAACTTTTCCTATTATTTTTAATTGTTCCCGTAAAGACGTGGAATGCCTAGCTGATTTTTTTTCTTTTCCTTTAACTCTTTAGTCAAGTAATGAAATTGTTATTCGCCAAGAACCAATGTCCTTTTCACGTTTAAAAAAAATATCGATTACGCAACCATTGTGAGTGTTGCATTTGAATCGAAGAACAAGTATATGGTTGATCGATCAAGAGGTGTTGAAATTTATGTTTGGTACTTAGATCAATAAAGGAATTTTATTCCAAGGAATAATGCATAAAGAAAATACTCAAAAGAATGATTTCTAAAGCCATTTGGGGCTATCAAATAAAAGTGATAGCGCCCAAATTAATTAATATTCTTTTGGGGTAAAGTTGTCAAAATACAGTTCGGGCCTAATTTATTTTTATCAAGCTACAATATTAGTGAGCCCAATTGTTCCAAAAACAAATTAATTCTCCCGCTCAAGCGATTCATAGTGTAACATGTGCCTACTATGTGCAGTTCAGCAGAATTAAGCAAGCTCAACTTCCCAAAACACCACAGAACCAACCAGAATTCACAACAATCAAGTAGTAGACACAATCACGATAACTAGATTGAATTACGAAAACAGAATCCATGTGCAATGTAACAGTAACAACACAAACAATAAGTTAAGATAAATTCATCGGATCGCAGATTGATTGAACAACACACAACACAACCATCATGTTCCTTCATCATCGAACACATCTTCTATTTCTCCACAATCTGTCACAGAAATTCATTCAATGTTAAGAACTCCTGACAGTAGTATCCCCACCTTCCTCAGTCTTGGCAGCTCATGTGGGATTTAAATTTCAGGAGGGTGAGGGAAATTGCTCCTTCATCTTCTTATAACAGAAGTAAAACCATTCACAGTTGTCATTCTTCCGCTAAACTCCTCTAACTGTTTCAGGTTCGCAATTTCTTCAACTACCACTTTTATATGGGATGGTAATTCCAAATGCTGAAGATTCCCCAGTTTAAGAAACAACCCTCTTGGAAGCATCTCTAATTCGGGCGCATCCATTCCGAGGAATTTGAGATTGACTAATTCCTCAGTTCCTTCAGGGACTTCCTCGATGGCTGTGTGCGAGAGGTTTAACTCCCTGAGTTCTTTCATCTCTCCCAAGTATGGCACATTTTCTAGCCTCTCACACCACTCAAGGAGCAATGCCTCGAGGCTCTTCATGGCACAGATTGAGTTCGGCAGCTTTGTTATGCTAGTAGAGCACAAATCAAGAGTGCGCAGTCCTTGCATTTTAGAAAATAATGAATCTGGAATAAACTCCAAACAAACATTATCCCGTAAAAGAAAGGTTGTGAGCTTAGGACAGTCGGGAGATATACCTTCTTCAATTCTCATTATTCCATTGTTCATAAAGGACACCTTCTCCAGATCCTTTGCCCATTCTGCTTCTTTCGGAAATTTCTTCAAATTACATCCTGCTCTTACCATATATTTCCCCTTACATATCTTCAATGCCATACTTCTTACAAGATCATGCATCTTCACACATTCCGTAGGAGCAAACATACCGGGAACAACACACCTTTCCAATAAGCACACATTCACTAATTTGTCCAATACGGAATGTCCTTGCTCACCTTGCGCTCTCCTTGTCTTTCTTCCATCCATCAACCCTCCTGAGATGAACTCTTTAACCAAATGCTCTCTCATTATTTCTTCATCGTCGGGATATAACGCGCAATGCAGGAAACATTGTTGCAATGTATTGAACTCATTACTCTGAATATGATGATTCCTATTCAACCGATCAAAACTATATTTCAATACTGTATAAACATCACCGTCTCCCATGCCATCATTCCCTGAGACAAGTTCTCTTAATTCTACATAAGCATCTCTCCATGTATGAATGGTTGTCTCCCCCCTCATGCTTGCAGCCATTGTAACAATTCCTAGGGGCACACCACCACACAATTCTGCCACAGATCTGGCAATCTCTTCTACCGAAGAATCAAGTTCTATCTCATTTCTTAGCGTTTCATTGAACAATTCCCATGCCTCATCATCATGTAGAATTTCCACTTGAATCACTTCTTGGCAAAAAACTTGACGACACACTTCTAAGGAGTGAGTAGTTATAATCAGCCTACAACACTCAACAGAAATGGGACATCCAACCTTTGACAGATCAAAATTTTCCCACACATCATCCAATATCAGCACTGAATTCTTCATCCGAGAAAAGGTTGTATGGAGTCTCTCTGCCCTTAATTCTTCATCATCCTCACCCACAAAGTCCAAACCTATGAAACGAGCTATTTTATCTTGTAGAATCGTAACACTAAATTCTTGAGAGACTGTTACCCAAATCACACGTCCCTGAGAGTGTTGGAGGAGTCGATTGTGAATGTGCTTTGCCAGTGTCGTTTTGCCTACACCACCCATACCATAAACACCAATGCTCGACACTTCCCCACTCTCCAAAAGTTTCGAAATCGTTTCCAAATTTTCATTAAAAGCTTCACCAACCATCACATTTGTCACCAACTTATCTCGCGGCCTACTTCCACAAACATTAAGGACAAGTTTACCAAAATACCGACTTTGCTCAACAAGCTTGTCAACCTTTTCATTTAGTTTAGCTGGTCTCCATCCATCAATCTCATAGTAAATCCTTCCGATTCCACTCGAGTCCCCAACTCAAAAACTTGCTTTTCAATGGACTTGACTTCTTCCAACCAATCCTCAACTTCGCGCTTCCTTTTCTTTCGACCAGAACGCTCTGAGTACTTGATTTCCTCCTCAACATCACATGCCTTAGCAACCAATGTCTTCATGTTTTTCTGTAGATCTTTTAGATTGAGTTCAAAGTCCTTAATACTTTTCGCGCTGTTGCGTGCATTGTCCGCCGTTAGTTCCATAAACTTTGACAAAACTGAATCCCCCAGCTTTGGCAAAACTGACTTCCCCATCTTTGTAAATGTCCAGCTTGCCATTTTCACCACTTTGCTCTTCCCAGAGAAATCATAAACCAAAAAACATTAATTATTTGATGAGAAAAATAGCTACAATCTTACTTTTCTAGCGATCATCTATCTTGTCCGAAAATAAATTTGCAAGTAATGAACAAAGTATAAATTCAATATATGTTGACAATGTGATTATGTGAATATGATGCTAAGAGCATCTCTAATACACTAAATTCAAAACCCCTGTAAATATCACATTAAATATTGATTTTACTTTAACTATGTACACTAGACTTAAACTCAAAAATAATATTCTCACTCACTTATTTTTTATACTTTTCGATCGTACATATATGTTTTATCTAAATTACCATAATCCCATCACACTTTATCAATAACTTAAATTAGATTAAATTATATAATACTAACATTTATTAGGCATTAGGCATAATATTAGTTTAAAATAAATGTTATGTCAATTTTTAGTCTCGTTGAAATTTACTTATATAAATAAAGTTGCAATTTTCACCATATTGTTTGAATTTTATTTATGCATATTTTATAGATAAATAATGACTAAAAAGACAAAAAAAAAAAAAGAAGTGAACCGCCGAACCGGCCGGAAACCGTCAGTTTAGCCCAGAAACCAACGGTTCTGAATCGACGGTTTCGGGCCTCAACCTAAACCGCCAAAAATACCAATATGGGCCACTTCAGGTTCAATAATTTCGGAACCGGCAGTTTTTTAACCGTGTGCACCTCTACTTGTGGTAATATTAGCAAGATGTAGTAAAATTCTAAACAAACAAATAAAAGCATGGTATGAGAATCTTTACCAGATACATAGTGAAGGGCTGAGCTGAGATTGAATAGATTTGTAGATCTAAAAAGAGAGAAGAATCACAAGATGTAAATAATTTCTTGGAACGAATGATTGATTCACGTGGCGTAAATTAAACAGGCTAGAACAAAGAACCGACAGAAAAAGTTATGTTGACTTTGACTCAGTCTCGTTACTCATTTCCTTTTTTTAATCAAATAATAATTGTTTAGTTGCCGTTTGTTCCACAACTTTGAAAAAAATAACTACCCTTGCTTTGTCAAAATGGGATTGAAAAACCAGCTCTTAACGTTTTCAGCACTTTGCTGATTTGCTCTTCCCAAGAAAACATAAACAAAAAAAAACAACAATTATTTGATGAGAAAAATAGCTACAATCTCACTTTTCATGCCATTATCTATTCGGTCCAAAAATGAATTTGCAAGTAATGAAGAAAGTAGAAATACAATATATGTTGAATATGTGAGCATAATGCTAGCAATCTACAAGCAATATGTTAGAGTTGACTCTAATACAGATTACTATTATTCAAAATTTCCTTCAATTTATAAGTACAAAAATATAAAAATACTTCCACATATATATAAGCAGAGATGTAAATTAGTACTCCCTCCGTCCCGCCCGCTTAAGATGACACGTTTTCCTTTTTAGTTTGTCCCAACTAAGATGAAACGTTTCCTTTTTTGGTAACTTTCTCTCTCCAATTAATACACCCAACCACTTTTTTCCCACTCCTATTAAAATATACATCTTTCTTTATCTCTCTACTTTAATACTCACACCCACCTTCTCTCTCCAATTAAACACTTTAACCAATAATTCCTAAAACCCCGTGTCGGCTAAGCAATGTGTCATCTTAGCCGGAACGGAGGGAGTAGTATGAGAATTGTGACCTGAGAGATGTGAAAGGCTGAGCTGAGGTTGAATAGATTTGTAAATCTACAAAGAGAAAATCACAACATGTAAATATGAGTGAGAGATTGATTCACATGAGTATGAGAATTGTTACCTGAGAGATGTGAAAGGGTTACCTTGAGATTGAATGGATTTGTAGATCTACAAAGAGAGAATCAAAACATGTAAATATGACCGTTTAAAAAAAGGAAGGAGCGAAAGGTTTATTCAAAAGATGTTAATTACTCCCTCCGTCCCAGATAATTCGGGTCACTTTGATCGGACACGGATTTTAAGAATTGTAATGAAAAATGGGTTGAAAAAGTTAGTGGAAGGTGAGTCCTACTTTTATATATTAGTTTTATAATAAAATGTGAGTAGGAATGAGTTAGTGGAATATGGGATCCACTACAAAAAATGATAAAAGTAAAATGGAATAAATTATGTGGGACAGACCGAAATGGAAAACTGAGATGAATTATCTGGGACGGAGAGAGTATTTGATTAGGCATTTTCGAAGAACTAACCGAGAAAGTCACCGTCACAGTAGTATACCAAAGACTTCTACTTATAAATGATTAACTCGAGGTAGAGACGAGAGGCGGAAGTGTAGAAAAAGTAGAAGATGAAGAAAAGAAAAGTTAGAAAAGGAAGTAAAGAAAAGAAAAGTTAGATAAAATAGTTATAAAATAAAGCTTTTGTTGGAAAAAGGAAGATGGCCACCCACATTGATTATAGGAGAGTTCCTAGAACATTGAATGATTGTAGAGTTCCTAGTGTAGTATGTTTCCAATACTTGATGTACTCCCTCCGTTCCTTCATAGTTGAGTCATTTTTCCATTTCAGGAAGTTCCCTCATAGTTGAGTCATTTCCATATATAGTAATTTTTTCCTCTTTCTTACTTTACTCTCTCTTACTTTATTCTCTCTACTTTATTCACTTTTTACTTTATTCTCTCTACATTTTTCTCTTTCTTACTTTTTTATCTATTTATTTAACACACTCAACATTTATTTTTTAAACTCCGTGCCGAAAAGTTCCGCCTCAACTATGAGGGAACGGAGAGAGTAATTTACAAGATTCTAATTTCCCTATAAATACTAGGGAAATTAGCATATCTAAAGACAAACATACACAACAAGAAATATAATTTCTTTACCTTCTACTTCAATATGCTTATCAAATCT
The DNA here is from genome assembly GCF_029641045.1 of Salvia hispanica. NCBI lineage: Eukaryota > Viridiplantae > Streptophyta > Magnoliopsida > Lamiales > Lamiaceae > Salvia > Salvia hispanica. Next base: position 1,752,595 of record NC_142697.1, read on the forward strand.
TCTTATATCTCTCTCGATTACCATCTTTAAGATGGTATCAGAGCAGGAACCTAACAAAAAACCTCCAATGGAGGTCAGCCACATAAGCACTCTCGAATTATTGATCGAGACAATCTCAAATCTAATTGATTTGTACAAAACCAACACAAACCAAAGCCAAAACTTCTACACTCTTGCAGCAACAACACAGGCGAACAGCCGAAGGAGTACTGCCTCAAACATAAATCCAGCCTACACTAAGAAGAAGACGTACGCTAGTTCCCTCATTGATGGTGGAGAAAGGATATGCGGTGATTTAGCGCCGCCAGTGGTAGCAGCACAAGTCACCGACGCCGGAGAGAACAAAGAGGGACGGATGGCTGCTGTAATTGGCAACCGTTCTGCAGCGTCACCGGTCACAGACAGCAACGTCAGCGGCGGCGGCAGACGCAGCAGCGGGGAAGACGCATCGGCGGATCAAGGAGCAGTGGCGTCGTCGGCGTCGGCAGCGGCGAAAGAAGCAACGGCTTCGGAGGATGACCCAGCGGCGTTGGCAGATGAACCAGCGGCTGCGGCGGCGGCGGCGGCGGATGTTCTACGGCTGAGAAGGAGGAAGAAGTGGAGGATGCGTCGGGCCAGTGCACCGACGCCTTCCAAAATTTTCAGATTTGAAAAAAGGGTAATGGAAGAGGCGGCTACGGTCAAGGAGTTTGGAAAATTGGGGTTTTCTAAAACCAATCACTCCATTTTGCAAATCAACCCCCCAAATTGGAGAAAATCCCAAAATAAACCCCACCCAAAAAATTCCTTCCAAAATCCCCCCCAGTCAAATCTGATTTTACCAAACCCACCCCAGTTGACCGAAAACTTGCACAAAAAACCCCCTTTTGTCCAAATTTCGGAGAATACACCCTCAACTTTCAAAAATTCCGAGAACACACCCCAATTTTTTGAATTTCAGCCTTCCATTGCTTGTGCAAACACATTCCAGGCTTTAGCGTACTCATCTTCCTCCAACATAGGACATAAAGACTACCATTGGATTTTTGACTGTGGGGCAACTGATACCATGTCCTTTGATGCATCGGACTTCCTTGATATATCTCGATCCACAAAAAATTTTGTCCAAACAGCCAGTGGGGAATTAGCACAAGTAGAGGGGGCGGGAACTGTCACTATCTCACCAACCCTGCGCCTCTCGAACTGTTTTTATGTTCCTTCATTGACCCACAAACTTTTGTCAGTTAGTCATGTGACAAGAGATCTCAACTGCAAATTGCTAATGTAGCCTCATTTTTGTATGTTGCAGGATATCAAGACGGGGACGATAGTTGGGCGTGGCACTGAGCGACATGGACTGTACTACGTGGATGAGATAGCCCAACAGAGTACTGCGATGCTAACTCACGGACTAACTGAAAGACAGATTTGGCTCTTGCATCGCCGGTTAGGGCATCCATCCATAAGTTATCTTCGCCTACTCTTTCCCGAGTTAGTTTCCTCTACGCATGTTTTGAATTGTGAAACTTGTGTTTTAGCAAAAAGTCACAGACATACCTTCAAATTAAACAACACTAGAGAAAAATCACCTTTTGCTTTGGTTCACTCTGATGTGTGGGCCCCTGCTCCGGTTACTGGAGGGCAAGGTTTTCGATATTTTTTGTTGTTTATTGATGATTTTTCGCGTATGACTTGGATTTATTTTTTGAAAACAAAATCAGAAGTTTTCGAGAAATTTACTGAGTTCTATCGTCTTGTCCAAACCCAATATAACTCCAGAATTCAAATCCTTAGATCTGATAATGGGAGGGAATACGTGAACTCTAAGATGACATCTTTCTTCACTGAAAATGGTCTTGTCCACCAAACTTCATGTGCCTATACACCAGAACAAAATGGGGTTGCCGAGCGAAAAAATCGATATATCCTAGAAATAACCCGTGCCCTCCTCATTGAATCAAACATCCCAAAATCCTTCTGGCCAGAAGCCATCGCAACTTCTGTCTATCTCCTAAATCGTCTTCCCATAGGGATCCTTAACTTTAAAACTCCTCTAGAGGTCTTCTCTTCCCAAAACTCGGTACCATCATCCCTCCATCTCGACCCTAAAATTTTTGGTTGTACTGTGTTTGTCCACATTCCCAAACATGACCGTGACAAATTCTCACCATGTGCAGTTAAATATGTCTTCTTGGGGTATGGAAAAAATCAAAAAGGTTATCGGTGCTATGACCCTTCGACATATCGTATGTACACAACCATGAACTGCGACTTTGTTGAAAGCGAATATTTCTATAGCCAATCTAGCGGTCAGGGGGAGAGTAAGTTAGAAAACTCGAGTAGTGACACACTAAATTGGCTACCTCTTTGGAGAGAAACCATTCAGGGGGAGGGAGAGAACAACCCAATAAATGAGTCAGACCAAAATCATGTCACAGAAGTCGTTCCAACAGAGGAAGTTAGTGGTACCATCGGGCAGTCAAATCCGCAAGAACAGAATGTGTCGCTTCAGGATCCCGCCGAGCTATCTGACCAGTCTTTGAATCCTGAGGTAAACACTTTTGATCCCAATATTGGTACGCTACCTGAAACCACTAACAGTGACAGGGAAAACCAAAGTGATACAGAAGAGCCACCAATAGAACAAGAGACTAGGCAAGATAGATTGCCCTACAGAAGTACAAGGGGCATCCCTCCTCGAAGATATTCACCAGACTGGAAAGGGAGAAAATCTAGATACTCCGTCGCAAATCTCACCCAAGGGCACCTCACTGAAATGGCTAGAGCATTCGAAGCTGCACTTTATGAAGAAGAAGAGATTCCACAATCCTTCGAGATGGCAATGAAACACAAGCATTGGAGGGAGGCCATGAAGAAGGAGATTGATGCCTTGATAAAAAATGAAACATGGGAAAAATGCACTCTACCTCCAGGAAAGAAACTAGTAGGGTGTCGTTGGATCTTCACCATACAAAGACGTGCAGATGGTTCAATCGAGAGATACAAGGCAAGATTGGTTGCTAAAGGATACACTCAGGTATATGGAGTAGACTATGAAGAAACTTTCTCCCCTGTAGCAAAACTGGAGACAATGAGAGCTTTGCTTTCAGTAGCTGCATGTAAAGAATGGCCATTATACCAGTTCGATGTTACAAATGCCTTTCTTCACGGTGAACTGGAGAAGAATAAGGAAGTCTACATGGAGGTACCACCAGGGTTTTATGAAGAATTTGGGAATGGACAAGTATGCAGACTGAAGAAGACCTTGTATGGATTAAAGCAATCCCCCAGAGTTTGGTTTGGAAGATTTTGCCAGGCAATGTTCAAACATGGCTTCAAACAGAGCCATTCAGATCACACGCTATTCCTAAAGAAGAGGGATGGAAAAATGACATGTTTGATTATCTATGTTGACGACATGATCATAACTGGAGATGATGCAGAAGAGATCCAAAATCTAAAGGAAAATCTTTTCAAGGAATTTGAGATGAAAGACTTGGGAGCTTTGAAGTACTTCCTAGGAATTGAAGTGTTGAGATCCAAGCACGGAATATTTCTAAGGCAAAAGAAGTATGTACTTGACCTGCTAGCTGAAACAGGCCTACTGGACTGCAAGCCTGCTGAAACTCCGATGATATCCAACCATGGGTTGAAGATTGTGGATGGAGCTAAGCCTGCAAATCGTGAAAGATATCAATGATTAGTAGGAAAACTTATCTATCTATCTCACACCAGACCCGATATCATTTATGCAGTTGGGGTTGTAAGTCAATTCATGCATCAACCTCAAGAAGATCATATGGACGCTGCCATGAGGATTGTAAGATACTTAAAGGGGACAACCGGTTTTGGAGTGTTCTTAGAAAAAAAGGAAGACTTGGAGATTGATGGATACACTGATGCTGATTGGGCAAGCAATCCGGTGGATAGAAAATCTACTGGAGGATATTTACCTTTGTTGGGGGCAACCTTGTCACTTGGAGGAGCAAGAAGCAAAAAGTTGTAGCTCTATCAAGTGCAGAAGCCGAATTTCGAGGAATCAGAAGTGACTTGATGGAGATACTTTGGCTTAGGAGATTGTTAACAGAAATTGGCTTTCCGCCTACTCGGAAGAGTCGGCTTTTCTGTGACAATAAAGCTGCAATTAGCATTTCAGAAAATCTCGTACAGCATGACAGGACCAAACATGTTGAGGTCGATCGTCACTTTATCAAAGAGAAACTTGAAAGCGGGATTATCGAGTTCCCATTTGTCCGATCTGAGGAACAACTCGCAGACATATTGACCAAGGCGTTGTGTCCGAAAGTCTTCAAAGAATTTCTAGGCAAGTTGAGTATCGGCGATACCGTTGCCCAACTTGAGGGGGAGTGTTGGAAAAAGGAAGATGGCCACCCACATTGATTATAGGAGAGTTCCTAGAACATCAAGTATGTTTCCAATACTTGATGCAATTTACAAGATTCTAATTTCCCTATAAATACTAGGGAAATTAGCATATCTAAAGACAAGAAACATACACAACAAGAAATATAATTTCTTTACCTTCTACTTCAATATGCTTATCAAATCTTCTTATATCTCTCTTGATTACCATCTTTAAGAGCTTTAATATTTAAAATAGACTATTTTTCGTAGATATTCCAAAATGATAAAATAATCAATATTTTTCATGATAAGAGGAGTACTTTTTAAACAAAAACAATAAATTTATTATTTTTTATAGACACCACAGAACCAACAAGATAAAACACCACCCTGAGGATAAAACAACAATCAAGTAATAGACACACAATGAAGATAAGAACGAACAATAAGTTAAGATAAATGCATTACGAAAATAGAAGCAATGTGCAATGTAGCAGTAACACAAACAATAAGTTAAGATAAATGCATCGGATCGCAGATTGATTGAACAATACACAACACAACCATCATGAGTATGAGAGAGAAGTGGTCCTTCATCATCGAACACATCTTGTATTTCTCCACATTTTTGTTCCTTCATCTTCTTATAAAGAATTAAAACCATTCACATCTGTCATTCTTCCAATAAACTCCTCTAACCCTTTCAGATTCTTAATTTCTTCAAATGCTAGTGGTGTACGGGATGGTAATTCCAAATGCTGAAGTTTCCCAAGTTTAAGAAACAATCCTCTTGGAAGCATCTTCAACTTACGCGCTTTCATTGCTAGGAATTTGGGATTGAATAATTCCCCAACGCCTTGAGGGATTTCCTTGATGGCTGTTTTAGAGAGGTTTAACTCCCTGAGTTCTTTCATCTCTCCCAAGTTTGGCACATTTTCTAGCTTATGACACGACTCAAGGAGCAATACCTCGAGGTTCTTCATGGCACAGATTGAGTTTGGCAGCACTGTTATGCAAGTGCCGCACAAATCAAGAGTGCGTAGTACTGGCATTCGAGAAAGGAATGAATTTGCGATAAACTCCAGCCGATGATTACCGCATAAAAGCAATGTTGAGAGCTTAGGACAATTAGGAGACATTCCTTCTTTAATTCTCGTTATGCCACTTTTCATAAAGGACACCTTCTCCAGATCCTTTGCCCATTCTGATTCTTTGGGAATTTCCTTCAAAGACAAATCACCTGCTCTTACCATATATTTCCCCTCACGTATCTTCAATGCCATTCCTCTTACAAGATCATGCATCTTCACACATTCTGTAGGACGACCAAAGTCATTGGGAACAACACAACTTTCCAATAAGTTCACATTCACTAATTTATCCAATATGGAATGTCCTTGCTCAACTTGCGCTCTCCTTGTCTTTCTTTCATCCACCAACCCTCCTGAAATGAACTCTGTAACCAAACGCTCTCTGTTTATTTCAATATCTTCAGGATATAACGCGCAATGCAGGAAACAATGTTGTAATGTATTGAACTCATTACCCTGGCTATGACGGTTCCTTTTCAACCGATCAAAACTATATCTCAATACTTTATAAACATTATCGTATCCCCTGCCATCATTCCCTGAGACACGCTCTCTTAGTTCTACATAAGCTTTTCTCCATGTATGAATGGCTCTGTTGCCCCTCATGCTTCCAGCCATTGTAACAATTGCTAGGGGCAGACCACCGCACAATTCTGCAACAGATCTCGCAATCTCTTCTGCCGAAGAACCAAGTCCTATCTTATTTCGTAGTGTTTCATTGAACAATTCCCATGCCTCATGATGATGAAGAATTTCCACTTGAATCACTTCTTGGCAAACTTGACGACACACTTCTAAGGAGCGAGTAGTTATAATCAGCCTACAACACTCGACAGAAATCGGACATCCAACCTTTGATAGATCAATATTTTCCCACACATCATCCAATATCAGCACTGAATTCTTCATCCGAGATAAAGTTGTATTGAGTCTCGCCGCCCTTATGTCTTCATTATCCACGCCCTCAAGGTCCACACCTATTAAACAAGCTATCTTATCTTGTAAAGTCGTAACACTAAATTCTTGAGAGACTGTTACCCAAATCACACGTCCCTGAGAGTCTTGGAGGAGTCGATTGTGGATGTGCTTCGCAAGTGTCGTCTTGCCCACACCACCCATACCATAAACACCAATCCTCGACACTTCCCCACTCTCCAAAAGTTTCGAAACTGTTTCCAAATTTTCATTAAAAGCTTCACCAACCATCACATTTGTCACCAACTTATCTCGCGGCCTACTTCCACAAACATCAAGGACAAGTTTACCAAAATTCCGACTTTGCTCGACAAGCGTATCAACCTCATCAATTAGTGTAACTGGTAAGTCTCCATCCATCAATCTCGTAGCAAATCCTTCGGATTCCACTCGAGCTCGCAACTCAACAACTTTCTTTTCAATGGACCTGACTTGTTCCAACCACTCATCAACCTCACGTTTCCTTTTCTTTCGACCAGAAAGCTCTGAGTTCTTGATTTCCTCCTCAACATCAGACGCCTTAGCACCCAATGACTTCAATTTTCTCTGCAGAGCATTTAGATTGAGCTCAAAGTCCTTCACACTCTTCACATTGTTGTGTGCATTATCCGCCGTTTGGTCCACAAACTTTGACAAAACTGACTCCCCCAGCATTGTCAAAATCCAGCTTAACATTTTCACCACTTTGCTCTTCCCAGAGAAAACATAAACCATAAACAAAAATTATTTGATGAGAAAAATAGCTACAATCTAACTTTTCTAGCGATCATCTATCTTGTCCGAAATTAAATTTGCAAGTAATGAACAAAGTATAAATCCAATATAAGTTGACTATGTGTTTATGTGAATATGATGCTAAGCGCTAGCAATCTACAAGCACGATGTTTAGAGTTGACAATGATTATATAAGAATATTTAAATTCTTACGCATAGGGATATACTAATATGCTAACTAATTTTATAATTACAACACGTGGCACGAAACATGCAATATTGTAAATACTAAAATACAATATACATTTGTAAAAGTTACAAATAGATATCAGATTACATTTTAGTCATAGACAGATTGCATTTTTTATTGTTGAATTTTGCATTTTAAATATAGATTGTTTAATTTACATTTTATATATAGAAGGATTGCATTTATATATACTCCCTCCGTCCGCAAAATATTGCACATGTTTGATTCGGCGTGGGTTTTAAGAAATGTGAAGAAAAATAAGTGGAAAAGGTTAGTGGAATGTAGGCGTCACATTTATATATTGGTTTTATAATAGAATGTGAGTGTAATAGTTGATGGAAAGTAGGGTCCATTTACCAAAAATGGAAAAAAAAAAAAGAAAAAAAAAAGAAGCAAAGTGGACAACATTTCATGGACGGACCGAAATGACAAAACTGGATAACATTTCACGGATGGAGGGAGTAGTTTATTTTGCATTGTAGACAATTTATGTTAAAATGCAAAACTTAACCATATAAAATGCAATTTGCCTATAACTAAAATGCAATTTGCAGAAATCCATCTACAGCTTCACAAATGTATATTGCATTTTTTTGTTTACAATATTGCATGTTCGTGCCACCTGGCAGCACGAGATTGGATGTATGTTGTGACTCTAATTAAGGATGCACCCTAATGTGTATAATGGTTTAAAATTAACGATCAAGTTTATACTATTAAATGTTAAGGATTCTAATAGTATATATTAAAGACGATACCGTGATGAATCAATTTCGATTAAAAAAATTAGAATCAAGTGTATTGATAACCCCCCTTTCTTACCTCTAAAATGGAAAATGTCTATATTTTTATGCGACGAATGGAGTACATAATGTATGTATATATGAAAGGATGTTAAATATAATATATTTTTATATATGGATGTAATCCAGTGCAAACTCCAACTATGATCTGGACAGTTAGATTTCAATATTTGATGTCAACAGATGATAATAACGTCAAAGAAAATGTCAACACAACGTCAACATTGCCAACATTGACATTTTCTATTGATGTTATTTGTCATTTGTTGACATCAAATCTTGAAATTTAACTGTCTATATCATAATTTTGGGTGTGTAGGAAAGATGCAATTTGCATTGCATGACTACCATATGTATATATAGATAGATATATATTAAATTTCTGGAATTTTATCTATCAAAAAAATCATTAAAGTGTTAAAATTAAAGAGATGAAACAAATTAATTGGTGGATTCAATCTCTACAATCAAACGAAAAAAGTACTCCCTCCGTCCCAAGGTATTAGACCAACTTTCCTTTTTGGAATGTCCCAACATATTAGACTCATTTCCTTTTTTAGCAAAAATCATCTATCTTATTTTATTCTCCACCTACTTTTTTCTCTCTTCTCTCCCCTACTTTTTCTCTCTCTCATACTTTACTCTCTCCACTTTAACTATTTAAATATCAATTCCTTAAATCATGTGCCCAAAAGAAGTGAGTCAAATACTCCGGAACGGAGGGAGTATGAATAGAGATCGGTGATTCTATCTTCTCATGTAACTATATGGATTTGAATTAAAGTTGAGACAAATTAATAAAAATAGTATACACAAAAGAAGATATTTTAGATTGTAATAAATTTATAATGATTCATAAAATTAATACCTTACATATTTACCCTTGCATGATCGTTTAGGAAAACATTAAATTTACAAGTACAAATTTAGGAAAAGATTATTTGTATCTTACTCATCGTATCTAGACACTAATATAATTACTTTACTTACATAAATGGTGTAGCAGTGTAGGCAACAATATTTAATTTCTGCTTCTACTTTTCACTATATACGGCCTTTTAAATTATTTATTAATTCATTATTCGGTAATATTCTAGTTATCTTTATATTTTATGAAACGAAATTAAATACTCCGCATGCCCAATTATTTTATTTTTATACAAATTTTAAGATTGTAAATTATAAAAATGAATACATAGTATACTTAATTTCTCATTAGTATCATATAATAATTGATGATCATTAAGTCAATTTCGTTGTATACACCACATTTACGTAAAAATCATAAAATTATTTTAATTTAAGTAAATTTTAAGATTGTAAATTATAAAAATGAATATATATATATATATATATATATAGGGTCTTTTTAGGATGAGATTTTTTGGCATAATTGAGAAATGAGATGCAATCTCAGCCACTAATTCACAAGATTAACTTAATGTCAACAACTATCACATTATGTCAACACGGGGGTATAATTGTCTTTTTAAAAATTGTATTTAAAATCATTTTCTAAAATCCTCTCTAAAATTCTAGCTGCAAAGTCTTCAAATCTTCAAATCTTCAACATTCAAATCTTCAAATCTTCAAATCTTCAACATTCAAATCTTCAAATCTTCAACATTCAAATCTTCAGATCTTCAACATTCAAATCTTCAAATCTTCAAATCTTCAACATTCAATAAAAAAACACTTATTAAAATTTTAACAACTAAAAAATAACACTTATAATTCACATATCAATAACGAGAATATCGAATGTCAATAACTCGTATTAAAATGTCAGCAACTAACAAATAACACTTATAATTCACATATCAATACCGAGAATATCGAATGCCAACCACTCATATTAAAATGTCAACAACTAAAAAATAACACTTACAATTCACATATCAATACCGAGAATATCGAATGTCAACAACTAACAAATAACACTTACTATTCACATATCAATATCGAGAATATCGAATGTCAACAACTCGTATTAAAATGTCAACAACTAAAAAATAACACTTATAATTCCCATATCAATACCGAGAATATCAAATGTCAACAACTCGTATTAAAATGTCAACAACTAACAAATAAACTTTACAATTCAAATATCAATATCGAGAATGTCGAATGTCAACAACTCGTATTAAAATGTCAACAACTAACAAATAATACTTATAATTCACATATCAATATCGAGAATATCGAATGTCAACCACTAACAAATAACACTTATAATTTACATATCAATACCGAGAATATCGATTGTTAACAACTCGTATTAAAATGTCAACAACTAAAAAATAACACTTATAATTCACATATCAACTACGATGTCAACAACAAACATTATTCATGTCAACTACGATGTCAATAGCCAACATTATTCATGTCAACTACGAAGTCAACAGCCAACATTATTCATGTCAACTACGATGTCAACAACAAACGTTATTTATGTCAACTATTATGTCAACAACAAAATTTTACAAATAATTAATGTCAATAACAAATATTTTCATGTCAACGACCTATATTATTTATGTCAACAACAACGTTTTACATATAATTCATATCAACAACAGTCTTTTACATATAATTTATGTAAACAACATTTTTCATAAAATTTATGGCAACTACCTATATAATTCATGTCAACAACAAACGTTATTATGTCAACGAGCTATATAATTCATGTCAAAAATAAACATTTTCATGTCAACAACTTATATTTTAGGCAATATCACAAACACCTTATCTACACAACTCACAAATTTAAGCAACATAATCGAATTAAAAACTGCATCCATATATTTCACAAATTAATCGTGATTGTTGGACGTCAAATAAATTGTCTTCTCAAATTCATCTACATATTTCACAAATTCTTGTAATTAAAAAATAACAACTAATCCACCCTATAGCTAAATTACAAACAATGACTAGAAAATTCATAATTTCGTCAATTTCACTCTTCAATTCTGAAGACTCAAACATGAGAATAATCCAGCCTATAGCTAAACTCCAGAAATATACAGTACAGTCCGAACACAGATAATCCACAGAATAAAAATCAAATAAATAGAGTAGTACCCTGGTTTGGAGAAGAGGCGGGGACCGATGGAGATGAGAAGTGGAGGTGACGGAGTTTTTGGTTGGCAACGATGGCGGCGGCGGAGGATGAAAATGCTTGAGATCTGCGCAAAATTGACCGGCTCAAGGATCCAACATTACTTTCTTCATATCTATTCCTCAATTGAACCACGACGGCGGTGGGTGGCAAATTACCATGCGGCGACGGACGGAGGAGGATGAACCACGACGGTACGGCGCCGAAGAGCGAGTTCTCGGCAAGCTCGACCACCATTAGGTGAGTCAACTCAGAGAATGAGGTTTTGCATCTCCAAAAACAAAAACAGCTGATAAAACAGAGACACCTCTCCTCCCTTTCCCCCCTTTCCCTTAAAATTCCAATTCCACAAACTCTACGTCTCCACTCCCTATCTCTATCTCTAATTCGGAAAACGACGGTTTACTTCTTCGCAATCGCGGTTTACGAATTCCTGAGGGGATTCGAGGAAGCACACCTCCGCGCTGAATCTCACCTTCGTGCCGCTGTGCTGGAGCACAATCGCAATCGAATTCGTACAATTGGAGCTCATCAGCAACTGCAGAATCTTCTCATCGTAGTTAGAAACCGGAATGTGACGCAGCACTGCCACCGCCTTTTCGCAAGCCCTAAAAACCGCGAAATCCAAATTTTCCCCCAAAACCTGCTCCATTATCCTCACCAGCACCTCAACGCCGCCCAACCTCTTGATCCTCCTTCACCTCATCCTCCAATTCCACTATCGACCTCAGCCTTTTTAAGCAGCTGACCTTAAACGGCGTCGAATCGATCTCCCCTAACGCGGCGGCCAATTCATCGCGCTTTGCCGCGGCGGCGGCGTAGATCCGCTCTTCCGCAATTGCCAGGCGGAAATCAGGCGCTGGAGTGTGTGATTTGGAGTCATGTCGAAAGCTGCATAAACTGCGATTTGGAGCGTGCGCATAAATTGCAGCGGGGAGGAAGAAGGATCGATTGGTTTGGAGAAATTTGCAAAGCTGCAGAGAGAGTGAAATTAAAACACGAAATGACCATTATACACTTTCAAATTAAATTAATCTAAAATTATTTATTGTGTGGCAAAATCTGGACCTCTCATTTAATAAAAATGAGTGGCTGATATTGCATCTCATTTCTCAATTAGACTAAATAATCTCAATTGATCACAATCATATATATATATATATATAGGTTTGTGTTAAAATAACAACCCCTCTTAAAATGACAACGTGACAACGCTTATACAGCAATATTATAAACGCTACACAGCAATATCCAACACGTTAGACAGCAATCTATATATTGTTGTCTAACGTGTTGGATATTGCTGTTCAAGAAAAATTGCTGTTTAAAGGCCACAAAATTGCTGCCCGTCTTTTTTGGTTTTTTTTGCCACGTGGCAGCTTATTATTCGTCCACGTGTACAAATGATTGGCTAGAAATGGTGGTATGGTGTTATTTTAAGGGGTGGTAGCACCCTAACATGCCCCTATATATATATATATATATATGTATATATATATATGGATGTATTAATATGACAACCCTCTTTATTGTAACACCATACCACCATTTTAGGCCATTAGATCTGAAAATCGTGTGCTTGTCATGCTGCCACGTGTAAAAACACGGAGGGGTAAAATAGGAAATTTCTAATTTTACGTTACCAGATTGCAGTGTTGTTCATTGAACATTGCAGTCTTAACACAACAATATTGCAGTTTACCACGACTGCAATATCTAATACGGTAGACTGCAATATCTAATACAGTAGACTGCAAACCCGTGTTTTTTCACGAAACTTAATCCTAGGCATCCATAAATGAGATCTAACGGACTATATTGGTGGTATGATGTTATCCTAACTATGGTGGCACCCTAGTGCACCCCTATATATATATATAGTCCTATTAACCACAAATCCACCCTTAAAGACCGAACTAGAGACCAAATTAGGGCCAATGATTAATTTACAATTAATTTAATATTTTATTAAATAAAAATGTTTTTTTTTTATTTTTTAGATTTTTTTAAATTTTTTAAATTTTTTAATTTTTTTTATAATTTTTTTTTAATTTTTTTTATATTTTTTTTAAATTTTTTTAATTTTTTTTATTCGATAAAAACTTGCTAGAGTAAATAATGAACTATATTCACTACATGATGAACTAAATGAATGTATGTTATGAACTTATTACTTCATTCAGTCGTGCTATTACTTCATTCCGTTAGTTTATTACTTCATTTATTTATGCTATTACTTCATTCTATTAGTTTATTACTTCATTCCGTTAGTTTATTACTTCATTCAGTCATGCTATTACATTATTCCATTAGTTTATTACTTCATAATGTGTTATGACATAATTATCTTTCAGTTGGTTTAGGGTTATTACTTCATTCCGTTAGTTTATTACTTCATTCAGTCATGTTATTACCTCATTCCGTTAGTTTATTACTTCATTCAGTCATGTTATTGTTATGAGCTTATTACTTCATTCAGTCTTGCTATTACTTTATTCTGTTAGTTTATTACTTCATTTATTCATTCTATTACTTCATTCTGTTAGTTTATTACTTCATTCCGTTAGTTTATTACTTCATTCAGTCATGTTATTGCTTCATTCCGTTAGTTTATTACTTCATAATGTGTTATGACATAATTTTCTTTTAGTTGGGTTTAGGGTTATTACTTCATTCCGTTAGTTTATCACTTCATTCAATCATGTTATTACCTCATTCTATTAGTTTAGTACTTCATTCCGTTAGTTTATTACTTCATTCAGTCATGCTATTACTTCATTCTGTTAGTTTATTACTTTATTCAGTTATGTTATTACTTCATTTCATTAGTTTACTACTTTATTTCTTTAGTTTATTACTTCATTTTATTATTTTATTACTTCATAATGTGTTATGACATAATTATCTTTCAGTTGAAGTAAATTCAGTATATAATGAATGCGAAAAATTACTTCGTAACATACATTCATTTAGTTCATTATGTAGTGAATATAGTTCATTATTTACTCCAGCAAGCTTTTATGGAATAAAAAAAAATTTAAAAAAATGATTTTTTTTAAATTAAAAAAAATTAAAAAAAAATATTTTTTTTAAAAAATTAAAAAAATAAATTAATTAAAAACGTTTTTATTTAATAAAATATTAAATTAATTCTAAATTAATCATTATCATAAGATAAAGAAAAATGAGTGGCCCAAATTTGGTCTCTAGTTCGGTAAATAAGAAGGGTTCGACATTGATCACAACTCTATATATATTATATATATAGACCGAACTAGAGACCAAATCTGGTCCATATGTTTTTGAGAAATCTCTTTAATCAATTTGGGACGCCCACTCTAAAACTGTAACCATCTCCGCAGATCTACTCCCCATTTCCCCTCTCTCTCCCCCAAATTTAATGTGCTCTATTCTTAATTAAGCAGCTATGCATTTGTAGCTTGCTATCTCTCTACCTCTCTCAATCAATCAATGGCAAGTTCAGACCCCAACAAGCGTCCATTGCCACTGCCGGGGCAGGATTCCGCTGCAATGCCCCCTCTTCATGGGAGAAACGCACCGGATTCCGCTTTAAATTCTTCGACGAGACCTATGCCAGCGATTCCGGCCAAATTGACGCCCTTCCGTCGCCGGAGCTTCCACATGCGAGGCTGAAGCCGTCGAATTCGAACCTGGACCTCAAGGCGGGGCGGTCGCAGCCTGCTCCGAACGGTGAGGCTGCTACTGCTACTTCTGTTGCGAAGGATAGGGCGAAGGAAGAGAAGGAGAAAGAGCGGAAGGAGAGGGAGCAGGAGCTTGCGCCGCCAGTGAGGAAGTGGAAGGATTCGGATGGGGAAAAAATTGGGTGTGAATGGGCAGACGACGGCGGGGGGAGGGAAGCCGGAGGGAGGTTAGGAAAGAGGAGGCGGAGGGAGGGAAGCAGTCGATGTTGGATGATGATTGATTTATATCGAGGCAGTCGGTGTTGAGATATGCTGCCGCCGAGATTTGGTGCTGCCGGCAGATTTGGTCTCTATGGATTTCAGCATTGATAAATATTCCGCTTGACTTCATCTACAACTAAATTCAACTTACCACATAATGAACTATATTCACTAAATAATGAACCAAATGAACTTTAGTAATGAAGCGAATATGACATTTTATTGAAATACAATGTTAATTGTGTTAAACGTCAAGAGGTGGTAATTAACTTATTACTTCATTCAGTTATGCTATTACTTCATTTCATTAGTTTATTACTTCAGAATGTGTTATGACATAATTGTCTCTCGATTGAAGTAAATACGGTATATAATGAAGTAATGAACTATATTCACTGCATAATGAACTAAATGAACGTATGTTATGAAGTAAATTTTCGCATTCATTATATACCGAATTTACTTCAATTGAAAGATAATTGTGTCATAACACATTATGAAGTAATAAACTAATGGAATGAAGTAATAGCATGATTGAATGAAGTAATAAATTAACGGGATGTAGTCATAAACTAAAGGAATGATGTAATAAACTAATGGAATGAAATAATAGCATGACTGAAAAATGTAATAAGTTAACGGGATGAAGTATTAAACTAATGGAATGAAGTAATAATTTCATTACTACTGCTTGACGTTTAACACAGTTAACATTGTATTTCAATAAAATGTCATATTTACTTCATTACTAACATTCATTTGGTTCATTATTTATTGAATATAGTTCATTACTACCGTTTACGTTTAACACTAAAATTTGTTGTATCATTAATGTATTTCAATAACATGTCAAAATTACTTCATTACATACTTCATTTAGTTCATTATTTACTGAATATAGTTCATTATTTTACTCCGACAAATTTTTATTGAAGAAAAAAAATAAGAAAAATAAAAAAATATAATAAAAAATAAAAAATAAATAAAAATAAAATAAAATAAAAAAGTTTTATTAAATAAAATATTAAATTAATTGTAAATTAATCATAACCACAAGCTTAAGAAAATGGATGGCCCTAATTTGGTCTCTAGTTCGGTCTTTAAGAATGAATTTATGGATAATAGGACTCTCTCTCTCTCTATATATATTTAATTTCTCAGTGCCTAGTATCACTCCACTAATTGAGATGATCACTAATTCAATTTCATTTTATACTCTACATCTTCTTCATGCAAAAACCATGAAATGAACTTAAATATGATATACTCCATGATAGTGAGAAAAAACAAATTAAATTGACAATGTTCATTCACGTCCAATCATTTTATTTTTACACAAATCTTAAGATTGTAAATTATATAAATGACTACTTGTAGATGTACTTAATTTCTCATTGCTTAGTATCATCCAACTAATTAATGATTATTAAGTCGATTTAATTGTGTACTCTACATTTTCACCCAAAAAACATGAGATGAAATTATATACTCTATGATATATTATAGTAGCAAAAACCAAATTAAATTAATAATAGTCATTCACCTCCAATTATTTTTAAAAAATAGTAGTAATAAATATGATGATTGTGCATAAAGATGACTACACGCATGTATACTCATTTCACAATACCAGTGTTACCCAATTAATTAACTATCATGAAGTTGATTTCATTATATACAGTACATCTTTGTGCAAAAATCATGAAATAATGAAATTAGATATGATATATAATAGTGAAAAGCAAATTAAATTGATAATAATCATTCACGTCTAATTATTTTAATTTTAACAATCTTATGATTGTAAATTATAAGAAGAACTACATGTATTATATAGTAGAAGTACTTAATTTCGCAGTGCCAACTCGATTAAATCGATTGATGATCATCAAACATCTTCATGCCAAAATCATAATAACATTTAGGATATGGCCTTACAGATTATTCAAAATTTCCTTCATTTTATATGTACAAGAAATTTAAACATAAATTTCCCGAAGCCTTAGTGGTAATATTAGCAAGATGTAAAATTCTAAACAAACAAATAAAAACAGAGATGCACATTAGAATGAGAATCGTTACCAGAGACATAGTAAAGGGCTGAGCTGAGATTGAATAGATTTGTAGATCTAAAAAGAGAAAAGAATCATGAGATCAAATGTAAATATTTTCTTGCAACAAGGCAGGAGTAATAGACATAGTTACCTAAATTGATCAGGCAAGAAAAACCGACAGTAAAGTTACCTGATATGTGAAAATCTGAGCTGAGATGTAAATATTTGCAAGATCTTGTAAAATACCCACACAAATAAAAGCAGAGATGTAAATTAGTAGTATGAGAATTGTTACCTGAGAGATGTGAAAGTCTGAGCTGAGATTGAATAGATTTGTAGATCTAGAAACACCGAATCACAAGATGTTTGAATATGATGCTGCAAAGAGGAGGAAGCGAAATAGAGATTCATAATAGCATATGAAGTTGACTTGGACTTAGTCATGCAGTTTTTGAATAATAATAATACGAGTTGTATTTTTTTAGGAATAATACGAGTTGTTGATCGACAAAGAGAGAATCAAAACATGTAAATATGAGTGAAAGATTGATTCACATGAGTATGAGAATTGTTACCTGAAAGATGTGAAAGGGTTACCTTGAGATTGAATGGATTTGTAGATCTACAAAGATGTTTGAATATGAATATATGATGGTGCAAAAAGGAAGGTGCGAAAGGTTTATTCACAAGATGTTAATTGATCAGGCATTTTCGAAGAACCAGCCGAGAAAGTCACTTAGCCACACTACATGTACTAATAAATTATTTAAAACGAGACTAATTTTTGTAGATACTCCTAACAGGTTACCTCTTTAATTGTGTTGTTGGACTTGTTCAAAGACTATTATTATTTCATTCCTTCAGGATTTGATGCATTGCTTTTTTCCTTCCAGGAGGTCCAGTGGGATTATACTAACAACAGCACCAGATACATGTTTGAAGTTTATGCAGGTGCAGATATCGTATTTTCATATGATGTTGCCTACAAGGTATCTCCTTTTCTTTTCTTGATTTTTGGAATGGTTTTATTTTTCCATATGAATCATCCTTCAGCAAATCTCCGGTGCAGGAGAGTGATATCAAGTGGGCATCAAGGTGGGATGCCTACCACTTCATTAATGATTGACAAATCCACTGGTTTCCAATTGCCAACACCTTGTTGATCATGCTCTTCCTCTGTGGCACAGTGACAATGATCTTTGCGTTGCTAGGCTTCCTCTCCCATTTCAACCACAGAGTGGAAGAGGAGTGCCTTGAAAACAGCCCTCCTCTTCCCCGATATTCTTCTCTCAGTTTTCTTTGCAATGAGCACTCTCATTTGGGGTGTAATGTTATCTTCGGCATACCCCTTGGAACAGTGCTTCCACTTTCGATCCTGTGGTTTGGAGTTTCAGTGTTTCTTGGTGGATATTTTGGTAACAGAAAGACTGCCATTGAAGCTCCGGTGGAAACCTGTACAGCCATGGTACCTCAGACCCATGTTTTTTATACTAATGGCAGGCATACAGCATACTTCCGTTTGTATCAGTTCTCATTGAGTTTCGGTTCATCCAGACCTACCTACGGTGAACCAGTTGTGTTTCATGGTCGGATTCCTCTTAGCAATCATTGTTGTCTTGATGATATTGTGCGGGGAGTGCAATTGTGCAGTGAAGACTACAAGTGGTGGTGGAGAGCCTTCTTGAATGGTGGCTCCTCTATATTCTACCTTTTTGTGTGCTTAGTTTTCTACGTGTTCGCCAAATGGGAGATCATAATGCGGGTATGTGGGATTTGGTACACAGGGTATATATTTATCGTGTTGTGTGCTTTCTTCGTGGTGACTGGCTCAGTCGGCTTCTACGCCTGCTTATGGTTCGTCCGGATTATCTATTCATCCGTGAAGATAGAGTGAAGTGGAATTATGTTACTACCTCCGTCCACGAAAATTTGTCTCATTTTTCCATTTCCGTCCGTCCCCCAAAATTTGTCCCATTTCATTTTTACCATTTTTGGTAGTGGACCCAATATTCCACTAACTCATTCATACTCACATTTTATTATAAAACTAATATATTAAAGTAGGACCCACAATCCACTAACTTTTTCAACTCACTTTCTATTACATTTATTAAAACTCGTACCCGGTCAAACCGGGACGAATTTTCGTGGACGGAGGTAGTATATTTTACAAAATGTGGTTTTACATCCGTAATTTTGAATGTAATCTACTTTACTTGAAGGAACTGCAAATTGCCCAAATAAAATATGAAATTTAATAAAGATTTGTTTGTAATAGTTCTAATTCAGAGCTACAAGAGAGCATTTTATCAACTAGAATAAAATATTTTATATTGAAGTGAAGCAATGAAAAATTGCATTCACATCGAAACATACAAATCTCCAAATCTTGCAAAGCAAAGATAGCTTGCATCTTGGTCTAAACAAGAAGAGATGAACGTCGCGCGGACTCACTTTGTCGTCTCGACGCGCACTCCATTCCCATCTCCATGATCACATTTGCAGAAAATCAAAGTATAGCTATATACATACAAATGATTACCTAGAAGATCTTCAGAGGCTCTGGACTTGACAGTGTGTTGTATGTATGCACAACTTCACTCACCAAAGCCCCCAAGAAAACAATCACATCTAAAGCACGGCGAACAACCTGCACCACGGCGGCTAGAGCGTCTCATAAACCCTCAACTGCAGATGACCCTCCACAGAGAGCTTTTTCATCACACTAGGACACGGGTCACCTCCAAAGATCTGGGGTGTCACGGGCACGTGCAAGAAGTTTGGCCGATGCAGTACTGCAAAGCCCGGTTAGGGTAAGGAGAAGTCGAAAAATAGTTCAAGAAACATCTCAACAAGATCTAGTTGTAGTAAATGCAATTTTAAACTCTCTCGATTTAAATTATTTTTTATGAAAAACATCAAATTAAATGCAATTTTATAAGGATTCTAAAGAAATCTTATTTGCATATGTTCCGACGAAAATCGGATGATGAAATTTTATAATTATTATTTCAACTTTCGTATATGTTGATAACTAGATTTTCTATAAGTAAATGTATAAAAAAATTCAATATAATACATGTACAGTGTCAATAAAACTGCGTTGAAATTTTCATGTACGTGTGTTGATATAAAAAAAACCATGAATAATTATCATGTTATGATAGATTGACGGCTTATTTTATTGATATTTTATCTACTAATTATTAAAATCCGTGAAATGTAATCTCATTCACTCCAGTCGGACAGGTACCAGCAGCCGACGTGCTGGTCAGAAGCTTACCCACCACCACCGCCTTGCCAGCCCTTGCAGCCTTTGCCAGTGACAACCCCATTTTTGGCTTCAATTTGTCATCAGCAAGTTGATGTTCCGAGCTCAAGGGAAAAGGAGTGGGAGACGAATCTGGTCGACGATGAAGATAGTGGAAAAAGAAGTGGATGACATTCATGAAGATTTTCTATTGAAGAGTTGTCTATATGAGAAACTCGGGCACAAGACCTATGGATTTGGGGATGTAATTTTATTTGGAAGTTGTCAGAGGATGAAGAAAGTTGAGCATCAAGAGTTTCATAATGTGTTTCTTTCTGCGTCAGGATGCCTTCTTGCTCATTGGTTTCCACCTTGAGGACAAGGTAAATTTTAACCGTGGGGGAGTTGATACGAGCATATCTTCGGAAATATCCCCGATATCCTATTAGTTATTTAGTATTCAATTATCATATCTTTTCCATAGTTATTGATTTACATTATCTTTTGATTAGAATATTATTATATTTGATTTAGTATATTTTGGTAGGATATTATTGTATCTCCACATATTATAAATGTGTTGGAGAACTTCAGATTATCCAATCAATATATCAGAATTATCTTACTTTTATTGTCTCTTTCATTTCCTGCAAATTATTTTTTGCTCAAAAACCTAGTGACATACTTGGATTTTACATGATTTTAGAGGATGGTTTTGTTTGAATTTGATCATATTTTGTCTATTATTGAGCGTGTTTATATCTACTTCTCTATTATGTTGGTATGTTGTCCATTTTGTTAAGAATGTGTAGAAAAAGGTACAAAATATGTGGATGTGCAATATCCTTGGTTTGAGACAATTTTTACTGGAGATTTTGAAGCCCAATCAGCCCCTAATGCATATCAATCTCTTCGTCTTTGAAAAAGCTTCGCGTGGGTATCTTGCACGCCTCAATCGGAGTCCGGTAGAAGAAGTTATGGTTGTTATAAGAACACTGCGCTGTCCACAAACTTTCATGCGGCCGAGTATATTATTAC
Organism: Salvia hispanica; assembly: GCF_029641045.1. NCBI lineage: Eukaryota > Viridiplantae > Streptophyta > Magnoliopsida > Lamiales > Lamiaceae > Salvia > Salvia hispanica. The sequence goes on from NC_142697.1 coordinate 1,774,167, forward strand.
CTGTAAATTCACCTGGCCGGGTACAGTAATTCTGCGCTGAAAGAGTCAAAAAGGGGTCGAAAATCTTCACACGGACGGGTGAATTTACAGTCTATTAATTCACGCGGCTGGATGCACAATTTTGGCGAATTATTTTTCTGAAAACACGATTTTTGAGAAAAGAAAAGGAAAAAAGGCTAGGGTTAACGATGATTCTACACTCTACCGCCTACCACACAAAACACACTTCCCAAGAACACTTTGAAGAGAGATTTGAAGATTAAAGACTACAAATCGAGAGATTGAAATTTTCATTCCATAGAATCAATCCATAGGAGTATCTATTTGCTCTATTATGCATTAGATTGAATCCTTTGTTTTGGTTTTCATGAAGAACATGAGTAGCTAAATTTATTGTAGTTGGATCCAAAACTCTACTCTCCTCTATGTGGTATCTTTTCACTTGTGTTCATTTCCTCTTGTCACTTTTAATTCCTTTTTCTTGTTATGTACTTATAGTAGTGTTAGAACAAAACCAATTCCTTTTTTATTGTCTAGATCGTAGTCGAAGTTTGTTCGTGGTACTTGAGTTGACATAATATTTTCTCTGTGAGATACGATACTCTTACTTGTTTTATACAACGCTAGCCTCGTACACTTGTGGGTATTTCTCGTGTTAAAATAATTCGAGTCACCTAGTTAGACGATAATTGGTTGCTCGACGGGATTCTCCCTGCAAACGAACCAATATCTTCTCGATGATCTCTCGCGGTTATCCCTTTATACGAATTTACTCGTTTCATGAACACCTCACACCACATGTAGAATACATGAATTCATCTAAGAATAGTACTCCTTCCTGCCTATAAACACATCTCAACTTTTTAGTTTTGTTTGCCCCATAAAAAAATCACATTTTCAATTTCCCCTTACATTAATACGGAGTATAAAATTTATATTTCCTCTTTCAACCAACACACAAAACAAAATCTCCTAATATCTCGTGATGCTACAAGTATGACATCTTTTATGAGACGAATAGAGTATTGTAGTATTGCATATTATCTGTATATATAGATATATACATATTAAAGTTCTCGAATTCTTTATCCATCAAAAAAATTATTAAAGTGTTGAATTTAAAGAGATGACAAAAATTAATTGGTGAATTCAAACTCTATGTTAAAAAGAAAAAGTATAAATAGAGGTTGCTGATTCTATCTCTCATGTAGCTATTATTATGGATTTGAATTAATCAAATATTGACGTTATCAAAATCATAATAACATTAAGATATGGTAATATTAGCAAGATGTAGTGAAATTCTAAACAAACAAATGAAAGCAGAGATGTACATTAGTATGAGAATCATTACCAGAGACATAGTGAAGGGCCGAGCTGAGATTGAATAGATTTGTTATAGACCTTCTAAAAAAGAGAGAAGAATCACAAGATGTAAATATTTTCGTGGAACAAAATATTGATTTACGTGACGAAGTAAATTGATCAGGCAAAAACGAAGAACCGACAGGAAAAGTTAGGTTGACTTAGTCTTCTCAGTCTCGTTACTCATTTCCTTTTTTTTAATTAAATAATAGTATTTATTTTTAATAGGTACTTTATTATTTGTCATATTTTCAGATGGGTGTCTGCATTATCCACCGTTTGTTTTGTTCCATCAACTTTGATAAAAATAAGTCACACAGCTTAACAGTTTCACCACTTTGCTCTTCCCACGAATACATAAACAAAAAAAAAACAATTATTTGATGAGAAAGATAGCTACAATCTCAATTTTCATGCGATTATCTATTCAGTCTGAAAATGAATTTGCTAGTAATGAAGAAAATAGAAATACAATATATGTTGAATATGTGAACATAATACTAAGCGCTAGCAATCTACAAGCAATATGTTAAAGTTGACTCTAAATACTGATGATTATTCCAAATTTCCTTTATTTTATAAGTACAAGAAATTAAAACTTCCATTTCCCGAGGGCTTGTGGTAATATTTGCAAGATCATGTAAAATACTCACACAAATAAAAGCAGAGAGGTAAATTAGTATGAGAATTGTCACCTGAGAGATGTGAAAGGCTGTGGAGGTTGAATAGATTTGTAGATCTACAAAGAGAGAATCACAACATGTAAATATGAGAGAAGGATTGATTCACAAGATGTAAATGAGTAAGAGAATTGTTAGCTGAGAGATGTGAAAGGGTTATCTTAAGATTGAATATATTTGTAGATAATTCTTCAAATCATTCATCTTTGGAAGATAATTCCAGTCCATATTATCTACATCCAAGCGACAATCCTAGCCTACAGTTAGTTCCTCAAGTTTTAACCGGATCAAACTACATCAACTGGAGCAGCTGGTGACTACGGCTCTTCTAGCTAAGAATAAACTGCCTTTTGTCAATGGAACTCTTCTTCGACCGGATGATGATCATCTCCTTCTTCCGGCGTGGATTCGCTGTAACAGCATGGTCGTATCATGGCTTAGAAACTCGATCTCACCGCAAATTTGTTCCAGCATAATGTATCTGGAAAATGCTTACGAAATCTGGTTGGATCTACGCGATCGCTTCTCACAATCTGATTCAGCTCGCTCATATCAACTCCGGCAACAAATCATGAACCTCACTCAAGGTCAGAATGATGTCAGCTCCTATTTCACCAATTTGAGAATTGTTTGGGATGAGTTCAAGCACTTTCAACCAATAGCTTGGTGTACCTGCTCTACCTGTCGATGTCAAAGTGCAAAGCGATGGCAATCATCTCAAGAGGATGATTGCACGATGCATAATCCTTCATTTTCTCAGATCCGGTCTACCATTTTATCTATGGTACCCTTACCATCTCTGTCAAAAGTTTTCTCTATGGTTGTGCAGGAGGAAAGACAAAGGAATATAGATCACTCTTATGTCTCTCCTTCTCAATCTTCAAGTGAGCAACTATTTGCTGCAAATGCTGCTTCTTCATCTTATGGCAGGGCAAGGCTTTGCACTCATTGTGGCAAAAATAATCATACTATTGATCGATGCTTTGTTCTACATGGTTTTCCACCAAGTTTTGGACGTGGCAGAGGAAAACCTATGTTCAAGGACTCAATGCAGCCTAAATCAGTGAATTTGGTGGAAGATAATGTTGCTGAAAACAATGATAAACAGTTCACTAACACTGCTGCAAATTCCTCTGTTACAGCAGGTTCTCTACATTCAACTATGGAGCAATGCCAACAACTCATGGATCTTCTGCAGTCTCAGCATGGCATATCTCCCTCTCCACAACCTACCTCAACTCCACCAGATAATATCTCTGCCGCCCTTATACATTCTACATCTCAGATTCCACCTTCACAGACCTCTCATTTTGCTGGTACTTTCTCTTTCACTCCGTTTATAGCTAATATTGCTGCTCATACTTGGTTGATTGATACTGGTGCTACACACCATGTATGTTGCAATTTATCTATGTTTGATTCATCTTCACCTGTTAATGATACTTTTGTGAATCTCCCTAATGGTGGTACTGCCACTGTAACACATATAGGAACCATCCATCTCTCACCTTCAATCACCTCATCCTCTGTCCTCTGTGTACCAACCTTATCTCTGTCAGTTCTCTAACTGCTTCTTTACCTTGTGTTGTGAATTTTACTCATGATTCACTCACCATCCAGGAAACCTCACAGGGGACTTTGATTGGGAGGGGTAAACGTGTTGGAAACCTTTAAACACTCATTGCTGACAATGGTACTATCCCTTCCATTTCTGCTGTAAATGTCATAGTTTCTGTTGATACATGGCACATGAGATTAGGCCACCCTTCTATAAATAAACTCAAATGTATTTCTGATATTCTACATTTGCCAAATAAAGATTTATCTGTTTGTGATATCTGTCCTATGGCCAAACAAAAACACCTCACTTTCACTCCGTCCAAATCCATAGCAGATAGCCCTTTTGATTTGATACACTGTGATGTCTGGGGTCCTTTTAATCCCTGCACTACACAAGGATTCAACTACTTTCTCACCATAGTTGATGATGCCTCTAGATTTGTTTGGACCTTTCTCATGAAACACAAATCTCAAGTCAAAGACATCCTCAGCCAATTCTTTAACACAGTTCATACTCAATTTGCCAAGAAAATAAAGGTGATGAGAACTGATAATGCCCCAGAATTCATCATACCTTCCATATACACTCCTTTTGGAACCATTCACCAACATTCTTGTGTAGAAACTCCACAGCAAAATGCTAGAGTGGAAAGAAAACACCAACACCTCCTAAATGTGGCCAGGAGCCTTCTTTTTCAATCCCACTTGCCTAACACCTTCTGGGGAGACTGCATTCTCACAGCAGTGATAAACAGAACACCATCCTCTGTCCTACCCCATAACACTACCCCTTTTCATATCTTATACAACAAAGAGCCCTCATATTCCATTTAAAAGTCTTTGGCTGCTTGTGTTATGCCTCAACTCTTCAAAGAGGCAGAGACAAGTTTTCACCCAGAGCCTCAAAATGCCTTTTCTTAGGCTACCCATCTGGATATAAAGGATATAAACTTCTTGATATTGACACCATGCAAGAGATAATCACTCGTAATGTTGTCTTTCATGAAAATATTTTCCCATATTCCCACCTTACTCCATCAAATTTCCCTGATCCTCCATACCCAACCTCACAAAATATATCTGCCACACAAAATAATAATCCCTCTACTTCTGATGACTGCAGTTTTTGAGCCGGCCAGTTACTCTCAGGCAGCTCCAATACCAGAATGGCATATAGCTATTCAAGATGAGTTAGCTGCTCTCAAAAAGACTGAGACTTGGTACATCACCACCCTCCCACCTGGGAAAGAACCTATTGACTGCAAATGGATTTTCAAAGTGAAGTTTCATGCAGATGGAACAGTCGAAAGGTATAAAGCAAGACTTGTTGCTAAAGGATACACCCAATTGGAAGGTGTAGACTTTCTGGATACCTTTTCTCCTGTAGTCAAACTCACCACTGTGAAATTTATGCTTGCACTAGCTGCTATAAATGATTGGAATCTCTGCCACCTTGATATAAACAATGCCTTTTTATATGGAGATTTAGAAGGGGAAATTTATATGAATATACCTCCTGGGCTGTCTGTTGAGGGGGTCAATTGTGAACCAGGAACTAAGCTCGTTTGCAGACTTAAAAAGTCTCTATATGACCTCAAACAAGCTTCTAGAAAATGGTATCTAAAGCTATCCAAAGTCTTAAGTGATTTTGGGCTTCAACAGTCAGCCTCAGACCATTCATTCTTCTACAAGAAAAATGGTTCAAATTTCTTTGGTATAGTAGTCTATGTAGATGACATTCTAGTTGCTGCAAGTGACAGAAAGGAGATTGAAAAGTTCAAGGAATTTTTGACTCAACACTTCAAGTTCAAAGAGTTGGGTATTCCTAAATATTTTCTGGGGTTAGAGATTGCTAGAAGCAAAGGAGGCATACTCATATCTCAGAGAAAATATGCCATGGACTTATTAAGAGATGCTGGTTTATTGGGTTGCAAACCTTCTACAGTCCCTATGGACCATACAAAGCAGCTGGGACAAGATGCAGGAGAAATAATGAAAGAGTCTTCAAAATATAGGAGATTGATTGGGAGACTCCTGTATTTATGCATCACAAGACCAGATATAACCTTTGCAGTACATAAACTTAGCCAATATGTGTCTAAGCCTTGTGAGGAGCATTGGCTAGCAGCTGAAAAGATACTAAGATATGTGAAAGGAACACCTGGACATGGGCTATTTTACTCCAGAAAATCAGAATCTACATTAAGCATATTTTCAGATGCTGATTGGGCAGCCTGCCCAGACACTAGAAGATCAATGACTGGTTATTGCTTGTTTCTGGGGACTTCTTTGATATCATGGAGAGCTAAAAAGCAGCATACAATATCAAGATCTTCAGCTGAGGCTGAATATAGAGCAATGGCACAAGCTAGTTGTGAAGTTGTGTGGGCATCATCTGTTCTTGAAGACTTTGGAGTAAAGAGAGAAAAGGTTGTTCCTTTGTATTGTGATAATCAAGCTGCAGTTCACATATGTTCTAATCCAGTCTTTCATGAGCATACCAAGCATATTGAAATAGATTGTCAAACAGTGAGAGGTTTTTAGATGGGGTTATCAAGCCTATGCATATTCGAAACACTTTGCAGCTAGCTGATATATTTACTAAACCGTTGGGAGCTGCAGCATTTCAAGGAGTATTAGACAAGATGAACTTCAAGAGTTTATATTGTCCATCTTGAGGGGGGATATTGAAAATGGACTAGAGAAAACAGAGCATGAAGAGTATGAAGTGGAGGAAGCTCAAGTGAATAAAAAGAAGGCTGATGTGAACAGTTAGTTAGATAGTTACTCGGTTAGTTAGAAGAGAGGTGATCGTATGTGATCAATTCCCATGCACTCGCATACACTGTAGCTACATCTTAGATCAATGAGTGATAGTATAAATAAGTAGCTAGCTTGTTCCTTGCTTTGTATCTTTTCATAATTCTTTCATCAATGAAAAATATCTCTCTCTATTTTCTTCTCTATATTGAGAATTGATTCTCTTCATATATGTCCATTTTACAAATTCAATACCCTTTATGTGCTACCTGCAACAATCAAACAAGAGTTGAAAATGAAAGTGATCTGCATCCGAAAAAACACCAAAAATAATACTTCCTCGTTCTATGTTAATAGAGTCATTTCTCTATTTGGAAAATTCAAAAATAATTGAGTCATTTTATATTTTTGACAAAAGGTAACTCTTTCTTTTGCTTTATTCTCCCTTAGTTTCTCCTAATAAATAGTTAGAGTTAGATTCAAATAACCTTTTAATCATTATAATTATAATTGTAACTATCTTTTAAGCTTATATCATACGCACATGCATATAAAGTTTTGGCAAATTACACATAGATTGCACAGACGGTGATGGGATGTAGTAATTATCTTTTTTATGGACTGTCATTTCTTACCCAACTTAATTATTCGGTGTTTTGGCATTGATCAATTTTGTTGTTGTCAAATAACGTGAATCTTTTAGATTTATTCTCTTTGTCCGCTGTTAAATATCTCATTTTTCCTTTTTGTCCGTCCGCCAATAAATATCTCATTTCATGTATACTATATTTAGTAAGTGGACGCTACATTCCAGTAACTCATTTCGCTCAGATTTTATTATAAAATTAATATGAAAAAGTGTGCCCCATATTCCACAACTTTTTCAACATACTATTCGTCACATTTCTTAAATTGGGGCCCTCACCAAATGCGACTCCTATTATGGGACATAGGAAGTACTCCCTCCGTCCCTTAAAATTTGGCATCATTTAACCTGGTACGAGTTTTAAGAAATGTAATAGAAAGTGAGTTGAAAAAGTTGGAAGCATGTGAGTCCTACTTTTTATATATTAGTTTTATAATAAAATATGAGTGAGAATGAGTTAGTAGAATGTGAGGTTCACTACCAAAAATGATAAAAGTGAAAGATGATAAATTTTTAGGGACAGACGAAAAAGGAAATAGGTGATAAATTTTCAGGGACAGAGGGAGTAATTCTTTTAGAATAATCTTATTTTAAGTATACATTTAATATGATCAGCAAAAATATGATTGTTTTCACCAGAATCTAACCTACATGCAATGGCTGATCTAGGAACAAAATATTGTGGGGTCAAACGAAACAGTAAATATTTATGTAAAATAATTATTTAAATTAATTATTTAAATTAATTATTTTTTATAAATATATATTTTAATTTAAATAATTCATGCGAGCATCGATATTCTTAAAACAGCATACTAGCGAGACGGTTCTTTTGGATATAGAATTTAAGAAAAAGCCGTTTAGGGAGTTAAGTGAAGAATGAAAAACATAGAAGGTTAGGTAAAATAAAGGTGCAAATAGATATAATAAAGTAAGAGACAACAGTTTTGTTATACATATTTTGACAAAAAAAAAATGACGTACCTTGGTTGGAATGTACTTAAAAAAAAAGAATATGAGTCACTTATGGTTGGACATAGCATAATTTTTCCGTAACATACCAAATTTTTTAAGATTTAAAAAATTGAATATGAATAAGAATAATCAGGTTAAGAATTTAAATTATAAAACTAATAGTAGAAGAAATTAAGAAATATTTACCTTATATAAGTATGTGTTTAATTTAGATAAATTAATTTTGATATACTGTAAAAAAATATTACTACTACTCCCTTCGTCCAATAAATATGAAACATTTGCTTTTCGGTATAAAATTTTATGAAGTGTTGTTTTGTGAGTTAAAGAAGAGAGAGTAAAGTAATCGAGAGAGACAAGTAGAGATAATGATATTTCTATTTTAGGAAACGTTTTTAAAAAGGAAAACGTTTCATTTTTAATGGGACATCCGACTGCCCCACTTTCTTCCGTTCTCTCTTCTCAGTCTCCTCATCATCTCACGCTGCCTGGATCGGCCGCTGCCTACATGTGTATGGATCTTTTATTATATCCTGCTTTGGATGAGTCCTTCCATGCTGATAGTTTACTCTATTTTGTATGCCATCTTTTAATATAAGATCATCGATGTGCACTTTGGGTATGGATTAGTACAATTTAATATATCACTTTTTACTTATGTTATAGTTGAATCTATTTGATTCTTATTTCATTGTTTAAGAAAATTAGTCTGAGGAAACCCAGATCATAGATCTAATCTTACGTAACATAGCTTTGTTAACAACTCGATTCGGATAGGCATAACTGTTGATATGAATTTTATCTGAAAATTGGGCATTTATATCTCGAATTTTCTTCAGACAATGAAAAGGTCATTATGAAGTCTTGAATATATTAGAGTAAATTAGCCAAAACAATAGTTCAGAATTGTATTAGAGCACTAGGCACTAGCAACGGTGACCTATCTCCGAAGCCCATCTCATAGTTTATCTCCATTTTCTCCTGCCACGTCAGCAAACCCATCTCAGAGCCCATCTCAAAGCCCATCTTATTTCCAAATTAGCAATATTTTTATATTTTATTTTTAATTGTTAGTTTGAAATAAAATGATATAAAATAACAAGAAAAATAAATTAAAGACAACTCAATAAAAAACAAATTTCATTAAAAAGAAAATATCCTACATTTATAAAAAAAACCCAAAAAAAAAAATAAACTAAAAATATTGATAAAAACATTAAAAATATTGTGACTAGAGAAAAGTAAAATGTAGAGTGAGATGAGTTAAAATGGGATAAAATGTGATTAATTGGTGGAGAATGGAATATATTTAGAGGATAAAAAATGAATTAAAAAAAAAATTCGGCCTAGCCGATCGATCGGCTAAGGCGTGGAGGCCGAAAAGAGTGGCCATCGGCTCCCTCTCCACAATGGGAGCTGGTGGGCCGATGGGGGGCTGATCGATCGGCTCCCATTGCTACTGCTCTTATTGATTTTTTTAATACTTCCTCTGTCCATATTGCTCTTCATTTTAGGTCAAAAATTTGAGATTGATTTTCAGTTTAATTAAATAAATAATTTTAGTGTAACGAGAGATTAATTAATAAGAAAACACAGCTATGATGAGATTTCTCATAGCCGGATCTTTCTTTGCTCGGATGCCATGAAGAAAGAATTGGGAGAAGGTTTTGTGTATTTTCTTGTGTATCTTTACAATGAATTACAAGTTTATATATAGGCTCCAATATTACACATATGGTAAACCTAAATCACAGATATCTCTATTCTAATTTAGGTAGAATATCAATCTAGGATCAATCTATAATCAATCCTTTGATTTATGATTTCTTTCCAACCGTTGGGAACTCCAGAGAGGAAAACATGTACAGGTGCAACTGATGCTCCTATTTCCCACTTTCAGCTCAACTCTTTCATATCATCCAGCTCAACCAATTCAATTTCTTCAAGAGCAGATAACCACTGTGGCCAACATGAACACAAGTATTGTGTTATTGCAAAACCTCAACCCAGAAAACATTTGCGCAAAATACTTGCATAAAAACTTGATCAGCTTTAGAAAGTACTGAAGGAACAAGAGAGGTTTGGATCGTCCGACTTCACTGATTCCCACAATTCTGGGTTCAACAGTATCTTATATTGTCGGGACACAGGAAAATCAACAGGAATTTTCTTCATCAATCTTGGGCACTTTTTTATGAAGATACATGCAATGGAGTTGCAAATGATGGTTGTTCCCTTGCATAGGCTCTTCAGTTTCGGAAGCTCATCCAAATCCAACATAAATAATTTGGGGAGGGTGAGGTGACGTCTTCCTTCATCATCGAACATATCCTCTATTTCTCCACACTTTCTCAAAGTAATCCATTCAAGGTTGGGAACTCCTGATAGGAGTATCCCCACCTTCCTCAGTCTTGGCAGCTCATATAATACTAAGGATTTTAATTTAGGGAGGGTGAGGGAACTTGTTCCTTCATCTTCGAATATCTCTTCTATTTCTTCACACTTTCTGATATGAATATATTCAATGCTGGGAACTCCTGATAGCGGTGTCCTCATCTTGTTACACTCTATAATGGTTAGCTTTGTCAGAGAAGAAAACACAGGTTGTGCCAATGCAGCTGATGGTCCTATTTCCCCCTTTTCGATCAGCCCCTTCATAGCATCCAACTCAACCAAATCAATATTTTCAAGAGCAGATATTTGAGATGATAATCCTGTCTCACTCCTCCAAATGTACTGTATTCCTCCACATCTTTCAATTCTCAACATCTTCAATCCATCCACAAAGAAAATGCTCTGACCCTCACACTTACTAATTGTTAGATCCATAATTCCCTCTGCTAATACTCTCTCATCTTCAAGGTTGCATTCAGACAGGATCAACTCTTTATCATAACATACTCCTCTTCCTGCATTCAAATAGAAACTTGCATGATACGATCCCACTCGTATTGTGTAGCAAGTGTCATGCACCCGACTTTTCCAACTTGTTATAAAAGAATTAAATTCTTTCACATTTTTCACTCTTCCACTAAACTCCTCTAGCAGTTGCAGATTCTCAATTTCTTCAATCACTACTTGTATTTGGAGAGGTAATTCTAAGTGTTGAAGATTCCCAAGTTTAAGAAACAATCCTCTCGGAAGCATCTTCAATTCAGGCGCATCCAATGCAAGGAATTTGAGATTGAATAATTCCCCAACTCCATGAGGGACTTCCTTGATGGCTGTTTTAGAGAGGTTTAACTCCCTGAGTCCTGTCATCTCTCCCAAGTATGGCACATTTTCTAGCTTATAACACGACTGAAGGAGCAATGCCTTGAGGCTCTTCATGGCACAGACTGAGTTTGGAAGCATCATTATGCTAGTGTAGCACAAATCAAGAGTGCATAATCCTTGCATTTTAGAAAAGAAAGAATCTGAGATAAACTCCAAGCAATCATTATTGCATAAAAGCAATGTTGAGAGCTTAGGACAATCGGGAGATATTCCTTCTTCAATTCTCCTTATGCCAGTTTTCACTAAGGACACCTTCTCCAGATCCTTTACCCATTCTGAATCTTTGGGAATTTCCATCAAAGACAAATCACCGGCTCTTACCATATATTTCCCCTCACATATCTTCAATGCCATACTTCTTACAAGATCATGCATCTTCACACATTCAGTAGAACCACCAAAGTCATTGGGAACAACACAACTTTCCAATAAGCATACATTCACTAATTTATCCAACATGGAATGTCCTTGCTCAATTTGCGCTCTCCTTGTCTTTCTTTCATCCACCAACCCTCCTGAAATGAACTCTTTAACCAAACGATCTTGCGTTATTTCTTTATCTTCAGGATATAACGCGCAAAGCAGGAAACAGTGTTGCAATGTATTGAACTCATTACCCTGGCTATGGTGATTCCTTTTCAATTGATCAAAACTATATTTCAATACTTTATAAACATCACCTTCTCCCATGCCATCATTCCCTGAGACACGTTCTCTTAGTTCTGCATAAGCATTTCTCCATGTATGAATGGCTCTTTTGCCCCTCATGCTTGCAGCCACTGTAACAATTGCTAGGGGCAGATCACCACACAATTTTGCCACAGATCTGGCAATTTCTTTTGCCGAAGAATCAAGTTCTTTATCATTTCTTAGCGTTTCATTGAACAATTCCCATGCCTCATGATGATGTAGTTTTTTCACTTGAATCACTTTTTGGCAACAAATGCGACGACACACTTCTAAGGAGCGAGTGGTTATAATCAGCCTCCAACACTCAACAGAAACGGGACATCCAACCTTTAAAAGATCAATATTTTCCCACACATCATCTAATATTAGCACTGAATTCTTCATCTGAGACAAAGTTGTATGGAGTCTCGCCGCCCTTAATTCTTCATTATCCTCACCCCAAAAGTCCAAACCTATGAAACGAGCAATTTTATCTTGTAGAGTCGTAACACTAAATTCTTGAGAGACTGTAACCCAAATCACACGTCCCTGAGAGTGTTGGAGGAGTCGATTGTGAATGTGCTTTGCCAGTGTTGTTTTGCCCACACCACCCATACCATAAACACCAATGCTCGACACTTGCCCACTCTCCAAAAGTTTCAAAATCGTTTCGAAATTTTCATTAAAAGCATCACCAACCATCCCCTTTGTCAACAATTTATCTCCCCTACTTACACAAACATCAAGGACAAGTTCACCAAAATTCCGACTTTGCTCAACAAGTGTGTCAACCTCTTCAATTAGTTTAGCTGGTAACCCTCCATCCATCAATCTCATAATGAATCCTTCGGATTCCACTTGAGTCCCCAATTCAACAACTTGCTTTTCAATGGACTTGACATCTTCCAACCATTCCTCAACTTCACGTTTCCTTTTCTTTCGACCATAAAGCTCTGAGTTCTTGATTTCCTCCTCAACATCAGATGCCTTAGCACACAATGACTTCAACTTCTTCTGCAGAGCTTTTAGAATGAGCTCAAAGTCCTTAATACTTTTCGCATTATTTTGTGCATTATCCGCCGTTTGTTCCACTACCTTTGACAAAAATGACTCCCCCACCTTCATCAAAATCGACTCTAAAATCCGGTTTAACATCTTCACCACTTTGCTATTCCCAGAGAAAACAATGAATATTTGATGAGAAGAATAGCCACAATCTAGTTTTCTAGCGATCATGTATCTAGTGTGAAAATGAATTTGCGAGTAACGAACAAAGTATAAATGCAATATATGTTGAATATGTGAAGATGATGCTAAGCGCTAGCAATCTACAAGCAAGATGTTAGAGTGGAGTCTAATACATATGATTGTTCAAAATTTCCTTCATTTCACATGTACGAAATTACAGTTTTCATTTCCTGCGGTAATATACACAAGATTTTGTATAAAAGCTGAGATGTAAACTATTGTTACCTGAGAGATGTGAAAAGCTTAGCAGAGATTGAATAGATTTGTAGATCAAGACAGATCTCAGAATCTGTCTTGCAGTTTTACGATTGTCCAATAGATATCGCCTTTTTACCTCCTTCTACCTCTCAGGCGTTGCGCCTCGCGATTTTCGAAGAATATCGCCTCTTTTTCTTTTTGAACTTCTTCTTCTCCTCATTAGACTCAGACATCATAATGTTTGGATTTTGCTTCGACATTATCGCTTTTTGGGTTTTTCTTTTGTCCATATTGATTCATTTATAGTTTGACGATCGATTCGATTGATTCGCACCAGTTTATTGATTGATTGGGGGGATTTGTATATTATCGTATCATATCATGGATGATGGACAGCTTGTTTTTATTGCATGGCATTTTTTTTATAAGGAATTGTGTTAAATAAATTAAAAATGAAATAGGAAAAGGTATAAAGTATTAGATAGATCCAGGCAATTGCTAAACAGAAAATAATTCAACTCTAGAAAAGAATAAGACTAAACTTAGTTGGAATCGAGGAAATGGTAGTTCTTATAACAATTTTGATTAATCTTTTAGCTTATACTCCCTATGTCTTCTGATAAGAGTCTTAATTAATTTCGATTTCGATACGAATTTTAGGAAATGTAAAATAAATTGGTTGAATAAGTTAATTGAATCTCATTTATACATATTAGTTTTATAATGAATGTAATAGGTTAGTGTAATATTGGGCCTACTTACCATTTATGATAAAAGTGAAATAAGACTCTTAACGGGGACAGAGTGAGTGGTTTTTACTTTTTAAATTTTTTTGATAAATTTGTGATATTAGCTCAATTGTATTTTATATCATTTAATTGAAAGTTTTAGTTGTGAAAAATATATTTCATAAAAGATATAAAAGATCAAATTCTACGTGAAGTAATCAGAGGCAGACGCTGATTTATATTGTTGGGTCCAAACTATTGTTGTATATGGTGATATTGTTAGCCTCAAAATAATTGAAAAATATATTTATTTTAAAACAAAAATATGTAAAATTAAGTTTATATGATATGAAAATATATAATGTGTATATTTAGGGGCGGACGCAGAAATAATTATATACGGGCTGAAAATTCTAAATTTCATTTTGATATATATATTTTAGTAATTTAGATAACTTATAGGGACTTTTCCATTATAATTTACACTAAACTTGATTAAATTTTTAAAAAAAGTAATTAAAAAAAAGTAAAGAATATATATATTTCATTGAGGGCTTAAGCCCCTCCTTGTTCGACTTTGGGTCCGCCCATGTGTGTATTTATTGGGCTAATGTATTGTTCTTAATTCTTTAGAATATAAAAAATCATGTCTTTATGATCTTGTAGTCAAAATATTTCCACATTGAATTACTAATGCAAAATATATACTCCCACAAACTAATTAATTATCAACAGCTATGAAAATATAAATAGATAAACAAAGTAGGAGTAACTGTTAAGCTAAAAAGGAAAAAGAGAGAAAGCCCGCCAGCTCCAGGACCTTCGTCCATCCGCTCAAGAGGTGGGCTTCACAACCATCTTGGCTACATTGTAATATGTATTGCGTTCCAAGGATCCCCATGTCTCCACATAGGTCCGCCACTGGAAGTAAGAGTACTTAATTGTCGCTGTTACTCTTACAATGAAAAGAGTTTTCCTTGAAGGTCATTTTGCTATTTATATCAACCCTTACTATCAGGAAAATCTTCAAGGCTAAACCAAAGTTGATATTTACAAGAAAAGAATGAGATTTTGAAGATTGAATGATCTGGTACATGTGTGATCAGTTAAAATAAAAATGGCTGATTTGTCATTAATTTTTTGTTTTAGTGGTTTTTGTTGAATAAAGTCACTTATTTAGGAATGGTTTCATTTGTTCCATATGAATCGTCCATTCGTCCTACAGCAAATCTACGGTGCAGGAGAGTGATATTGAGTGGGCATCAATGATGGACAAATCACAAATCCACTAGTTATCAATTGCCAACTCTTTGTTGATCATGCTCTTGTTGAGAAAATCGGGCAAATTTTCTCTCAAATAGTGAAATGAACCGATTCAGTAATTTTAGAGTTAACCCAATGGGGTCTACCTCGATAAAATTACTTCCCCAAATAAATTCTCTGGAAAGACTGGTGGGGACACTGTCCTCTCTTAATTACCAGACTCCAAACATAATTTATCAGTCGGTGTACAAAACACTACTACAAAACCCGCAAATAATATTGAATACTACTTGGGTACTACTTTTGAGCCGAGACACATTGTTTTTGAGGTAAAGAAGATCACATATGCCACACTATACCCTCTTTACTCTTTACCCGCAGGAAACGGTGCAAAATTACCTCGGCATCTAGGAATGCCAGGAGCCGGAAATGCCACTTGGGTACTCTTTTTCCCCTTAGAGGGTTTTTCCCACTAGATTTTATCTCTAAGGGGTTTTAATGAGGCCCCCCTCAAACCTTCCGAGGGACTGCAGTGGACTCTTATTCACATGATTCCGAACCGGTTGGTATGATGGATCTTGGTTGAATGCCTTTTCTTGCCGACGGACACGAGTCTTGGAATTACCCGATGTTTGTAATCGTTTCTCTAGAATCTCAGAACTTTTGTATCGGACTTTCGAGCATGACATCACCCCCCTCAGCCAACAAGCCTAGGCTAGTTGGTTTGTATCCCTCGGGAATGCCCGTGTATTGCTTGTACTTTACTTTCTTCGTTTAATTCCATTCTTTGAAACACCAAAAAGAAAAAAATAATATTGAATACAATATCACAGTAGAAAAGCAAACCCATAAATAAATGCAAAACAAAATAAATATTAAAAAAAAAAAACACACTCGAAACTTTGATAACAAAGTTCGGCCAAATTACCTACACCTCTTAGCACCCTCTGCAGAGCCCGATTATATTAAACGGAGAAGAGAAACAAATGTTTGAAGATGATTTGCAAAGTGAGGGGGTGAGCTCGTTTTATAGGCAGCACCCACCCCAAACTTCCTACTCCCCATCGATGTGGGATTAAAAACTTTGACAAAAGTCAAATATTGTAGGTCAATATTTAACAGCTATTCCTATGTGTCATGGTGGCAACGATCATGATACAGACTCTGCGCAAGGACATTGCAAGCTATGATCAACTGGCAAGCAAAGACGAATCTTATGAAGAAACGGGGTGAAAGCTGGTCCATGGCGATGTTCTCAGACCACCTTTGAATTTGGAAGTAGTGTCTGTGCAGGATCCGGACTTCAGATGATTGGGACAACACTGGCAACAAGGATCTTTGCGTTGCTAGGCTTCCTCTCCCACCCCATTGCAACCATGGGCTGCTCATGACTGCCATGGTTTTGCTATGGCTTCTCATGATGGGCTTCTTTGGTGGCTACTCCTCTGCCCGTCTCCGCAGAATGTTCAAGACCACAGAGTGGGAGAGGACTGCCTTGAAAACAGCGTATTTGATTTAAATATATGATAGGGACAAGGTGGTTGATTTTCAGTGGAATGGAAGGCACACACACTGCAGGTAATATGAGAAGTTTACTTGCTTTTGATGCCCTGAATCCGATTTGCATTTTCATCAGTAATTCACATGAAAACTCCTACTTAGCTTCGAATGCTTCAACTGTTATGAAATACTACTATTAACATTGATGACGCAATTCATCCACGGTAGTTTCCTGCTACTTTTGTGTTGTATTCGATCTAATAAAGATGTCTCCAACTCCAACTCCAACTCCAACGCCTTCGCCTTCGCCTTCGCCTTCGCCTTCGTGCTCCCCCAATTTCTAGATAGGACTCCAGGAAATAAGAGAGCCTCTTCTAATTATAGAGAAAGCACGAATTCGTTCAATTCCCAAAATTACACTATTCATCACAAAATGTTTCATCACTGTAACAAATTTTTTGCATGAATAATAATTCTTCCGTCTCACTACAATTGATTTATTTCTTTTGGGTACGAGATTTATTAAGACCATCTCCAATAGTTTTGCAGAACCAAAAATATAGTAATAGAAAAATAGCTCCAATAGTGCAAAATCAATTCCATTATTGTTTTTTTCTTTTTTTAATAAATCTATCTTTAAATTTACACTAAAACTATACCAAAAATATTTTTTAGATTTTAATTTATTGTATTCAAGACCAAATTATTTTATATTAATTTATTAAAATAGAAAAAGGGAAAGAAGAGAAATTAAAATGTAGAGAACAGAAAAACTTACATGAAAAGCGTAGCGGCCTGGAGAAGAAGAAGAAAAGAAGATATGAAATAATAACCTAGTTTAATTCTATTAGTATTTGGTTAGTTATTAACTAGAGGGCTGGCTCATATTAGGTTATTAGTACACATTTTTAGTTAAATTAATATTAGTCATACTCGTACTACTACACGCATAATTGAAGAAAAGCTAAATTAATACTCCCTCATAATACTACATCTACATAAATATTATTCACAACACTACACGTACATAATTTTTAATATTAAGGATTGTTTATTTTAATTTAAAAATTGACAGAATCATTTATTTTGAACTGCTAATATTATGTTTAATACCTAATATATTGTATTATTTAATCTGATTTAAGTTATTGATAGTATATTGGTGTTATGTGTAATTTAGATAAAATATATTGAAAAGTATAAAAAGAAAGTAAGTGGAGAATATTCTTTTGGGTTTGAGTTTAGTGTAAATGGTTGGTCTAAAATCAGTATTTAGTGTGATATTTACATTAAAATGAGTTTGAGTTTGATGAAATAGTTGGAGATACTCCGAGGAGAGAAAAAAAAAAAGTAAAATAGTAGATATAATAAGTGTTATTTTATACTACAAATGGAAATCGAACACTTATACTGGAAAAAAAAAAAAGGAAAATCAATCAATTATAGTTGGATAAAAGGAGTGCAAAAGGTTTCATTCGCATTTCATTTTAATACATTTTGTCAATTTTATCTAGACAGTGTCATCTTTTTGCTTACATATGGTAAAACAATGCATCAACATATTTTAAGTCAGCACAAAAAATTTCATCATTATTATGGTTAAAAAAAATCCATGGTTGTTTCATTTTGTACAATATCGTAGGTAAAAAATTAAAGGCGTCTTGATAAATTGAATCACAAAGTAAACTTTTTGTAGCTTTTATACAAACATCAAACTTTTGTACTTGTGAACAATTGGAAATATTTTGCATGAATGGTCACCCCTCAACTTGCGTATGTTAAAAGCTTTGTTTGATGATAGTAATTGTTAAATTTCTAATATCTTGTCCCACCACATCGGCTTGGTGATGATCCTATCTTTTCTATATAAGTATGGATAACCCTCTCCCTTATGAGGCCTTTTAAGGGGTGAGTGGTCCATTTCTAATATGGTATCAGAGCAGGGTCCAAGTCGATGATGGTTTATCTCTTAATCTCTTCTCTTGCCTACCCACGTGATGGAAGTCCAATGTGTCATTCCGGCCCACATGTGAGGGGGCGTGTTAAATTTCTAATATCTTGTCCCACATCGGCTTGGTGATGATCCTATCTCTTCTATATAGATAACCTTCCCCCTTATGAGGCTGATCCTATCTCTTCTATATAAGTATGAATAATCCTCCCACTTATGAGCCCTTTTAAGGGGTGAGTGACCCATTTTTAATAGTAATACTTTTTATTTCTCTGTTAGGAGAGCATAAAAGTGTTAGGCGGGCCAGACAATTTTGTTTTATTACAAACCAAACGTAGGATATGGCGCTCTAGAATTAGTTAAATGCCCTTATATGGCAATCCAAACGGACCCTTATTGTGTATCATCTGAACATGTGGAAATATGGATATGGATGTGCTGACGCATAAGGAAAGGGAATGTATAGTGTTATTACAAAACATGAACAAAGCATTATTAAATAAAAAATCTATCAGATACGGAAAATAGAGAGAGGTTGGGATTGTCTGACTTCAATGATTCCCACAATTCTGGGTTCACCGCTATCTGACATCGTCGAGGCACAGCCGCATCCACAACCACAGGAAGTTTGCTTATCAATCTTGGGCACTTTTTTATGAAGATAGCTTCAACGGAGTTGCAAATGATGGGTGCTGTTCCCATGCATAGGCTCTTCAGTTTTGGAAGCTCTTCCAACTTCAACTTTTTTAATTTGGGGAGGGTGAGGGAACCTGTTCCTTCATCTTCGAATATCTCTTCTATTTCTTCACACTCTCTTATACCGATATCTTTAAGGTTGGGTGCACTTGATAGTATCCCCACCTTCCTCAGTCTTGGCAGCACAGATAACCTTATGATTTTTAATCTAGGGAGAGTGAGGGAACTTGTTTCGAATATCTCTTCTATCTCTTCACACCCGCTGATATGAATAGCTTCAAGGTTGGGAACTCCTGATAGTAGTATCCCCACCTTCCTCAGTCTTGGCAGCTCATCTAACTTTATGTCTTTTAATTTTGGGTGGTTGAGGGAACTTGTTCCTTCATCTTCGAATATCTCTTCTATTTCTTCACACTTGCTGATATGAATAGATCTGAGGTTGGGAACTCCTGATAGTGGTATCTTTACCCTGTTACATTTTCTAATTACTAGCGATGTCAGAGACGAAAACACAGGTTGTGCAAGTGCAGCTGATGCTCCTATTTCCCCCTTTTCGATCAACCCCTTCATAGCATCCAATTCATACAGTTTAATTTCTTCAAGAGCAGACATTTGAGATGATAATCCTGCCTCACTCCAAATGTACTCTATTCCTTCACATCTTTGAATTCTCAATCTCTTCAATCCTTCCACAAAGTATATGCCCAGACCCTCACATTGCTGCACAATTCCCTCTGCTAATACTCTCTCATCTTCAAGGTTGCACTCCAACAAGAACAACTCTTTAGTATGACATATTCCTTCTCTTTTATTGAATATATAGCCGCCATACGATCCCACTCTTATTGTGTAGCAAGTGTCACGCACCCGACTTCCCCAACTTGTAATCAAACACTTCAAATCTTTCACATTTTCCACTCTTCCAATAAACTCCTCTAGCAGTTTCAGATTCTTAATTTCTTCAACTTCTACTTCTATATGCAATGGTAATTCCAAGTGCTGAAGATTCCCAAGTTTAAGAAACAATCCTCTTGGAAGCATCTTCAACTTACGCACATTCATTGCGAGGAATTTGAGATTGAATAATTCCCCAACACCTTGAGGGACTTCCTTGATCGCTGCATTCGACAGGTTTAACTCCCTGAGTTCTTTCATCTCTCCCAAGTTTGGAACATCTTCTAGCTTACGACACGACTCAAGGAGCAATGCCTTGAGGCTCTTCATGGCACAGATTGAGTTTGGCAGCATTGTTATGTTAGTCAAGCTCAAATCAAGAACGCATAGTCCTTGCATTTTAGAAAAGAACGAATCTGGAATAAACACCAAATACACATCATCCCGTAAAAGCAATGTAGAGAGCTTAGGACAATCGGGAGATATTCCATCTTCAATTCTCGTTATGCCACTTTTCATAAAGGACACCTTCTCCAGATCCTTTGCCCATTCTGCTTCTTTGGGAATTTCCTTCAAAGACCAATCACCTGCTCTTACCATATATTTCCCCTCACATATCTTCAATGCCATACTTCTTACAAGATCATGCATCTTCACGCCTTCCATAAGACCAAACACACCTTGAACAACACACCTTTTCAATAAGCACACATTCACTAATTTATCCAATATGGAATGTCCTTTCTGAACTTGTGCTCTTCTTGTCTTTCTTTCATTCAACAACCCTCCTGAAATGAACTCTCTAACCAAACGGTCTCTCGTTATTTCTTCATCTTCAGGATACAACACGCAATGCAGGAAACAATGTTGTAACGTATTGAAATCATTTCTCTGACTTTGATGATTCCTATTCAACCGATCAAAACTATATTTCAATACCTTATAAACATTACCGTCACCCATGCCACCATTCCCCGAGACACGCTCTCTTAGTTCTACATAAGCATCTTCCCATGTATGAATAGCTGTCTCGCCCCTCATGCTTCCAGCTACTGTAACAATTGCTAGGGGCAGACCAGCACACAATTTTGCCACAGATCTGGCAATCTCTTCTACCGAAAAATCAAGTTCTCTCTCATTTCTTAGAGTTTCCTTAAACAATTCCCATGCCTCATGAAGATGTAGATTTTTCACTTCAATCAGTTTTTGGCAACAAACTTGACGACACACTTCTGAGGAGCGAGTAGTTATAATAAGCCTACAACACTCAACAGAATTGGGACATCCAACCGTTGATAGATCAATATTTTCCCACACATCATCTAATATCAGCACTGAATTCTTCATCCGAGACAAAGTTGTATTGAGTCTTGCCGCCCTTAATTCTTCATTATCCTCACCCCCAAAGTCCAAACCTATGAATCGAGCTATTTTATCTTGTAAAGTTGTAACACTAAATTCTTGGGAGACTGTAACCCAAATCACACGTCCCTGAGAGTGTTGGAGGAGTCGATTGTTAATGTGCTTTGCCAGTGTTGTTTTTCCCACACCGCCCATACCATAAACACCAATGCTCGACACTTTCCCACTCTCCAAATGTTTCAAAATCATTTCCAAATTTTCATTAAAAGCTTCACCAACCATCCCATTTGTCAACAACTGATCTCCCCTACTTCCACAAACATCAACTGCAAGTTCACCAAAATTCCGACTTTGCTCGACAAGCGTATCAACCTCCTCAATTAGTTTAGCTGGTACTCCTCCTTCCTTCAATCTCAAAGTAAATCCTTCCAATTCCACTCGAGTCCTCAACTCAACAACTTTCTTTTCAATGGACCTGACTTGTTCCAACCACTCCTCAACCTCACGCTTCCTTTTCTTTCGACCAGAAAGCTCTGAGTTCTTGATTTGCTCCTCAACATCAGATGCCTTAGCACACAATGACTTTGACTTTTTCTCCAGAGCTTTTAGATTGAGCTCAAAGTCCTTTATACTTTTCACAGAGTTGTGTGCATCACCCGATATTATTTCCCCCACCTTTGACATAATCGGCTCAAAAAACCAGCTTGCCATTTTCACCACTTTGCTCTCCCAGAGAAAACATAAACAAAAACAATCATTTGATGAGAAAAAAAAAAGCTAAGTACAATCTTACTTTTCCAGCGATCGTCTATGTAGTCCGAAAATGAATTTGCAAGTAATGAACAAAGTATAAATCCAATATATGTTGACTATTTATGTGAATATGATGCAAAGCGCTAGCAATCTACAAGCAAGATGTTAGAGTTGACGATGATTATGTAAGAATATTATATTCTTATGTGACCTATGTGTGCACTAGTTTAATATAAACGATCAAGTTTATACTATTAAATGCTAAGGATTCTAGTAGTATATATTAAAGACGATAACGTGTTGGATCATTTTACATGTACAAGAAATTTAAACATACATTTCTCGAAGCCGTGTGGTAATATTAGCAAGATGTTGTAAAATTCTAAACAAACAAATAAAAGCAGAGATGTAAATTAGTAGTGTCAGAATAGTTACCAGAGACAAAGTGAAGGGCTGAGCTGAGACTGAATAGATTTGTAGATCTAAAAGGAGAGAAGAATCACAAGATGTAAATATTTTCCTGCAACAAGGCAGGAGCAAAAGATGGTTACTCAGTCTCGTTACTCATTTCGTTTTTATAATAAAATAATGATATATTTATTTTTTATTAGTACTTTATTATTTCATCCTACTTTCAGATGGTTGTGTGCATTATTTCGTCCTACTTTCAAAGTGGGCTTGAAAAACCAGCTTTAACATTTTCACCACTTTGCTCTTCCAAAGAAAACATAAACAAAAAAAACAACAATTATTTGAGGAGAAAAATAGCTGCAATCTCACTTTTCATGCGATTATCTATTCAGCGAAAAATGAATTTGCAAGTAATGAAGAGAGTAAAATTACAATATATGTTGAATATGTGAACATAATATTGTTGGGTTAGGGCTCCCAACTAAGAAAAAAAATCCATATATTATTAGCCCATTTATTTATTTAAATAAGTCAGTGGAGAACTTATAAATATCTACCAAGAGTGTAGGAGCCGCCAATATTGAGAGAAAAAAGAGAAAAAACGCGTAGATGGAAAGAAGGGGAAGAGAGTGTTCTACGAGTTTCTGCACTGTGGAGTCTCGGGTTTTGTCTTGATCGGAGGTTCCAAATGTTGTCCGATCGACTTGACATTTTAACTGGTGGTAGAAGACTCGTGGTTCTTCATTCTGACCGAAGAAAATTGAATTTGAACGCTTAGATCTTCACTTATAAATTTCTGAACGTGACTGCAGTTTCTTTAGATGTTTATTTCATCTAGTTTGAAGTTTTATTGATTATCTAATGCCTTCGTTGTGTTGTTATGGATTAGATATCATTGTAAATTTCTTGGTTGTATTCTCTCCTTGGTGATAGTGGATTTGGTAGACCGGTGGGTCTCGTGGTTTTTATCTCTTCACATTGAAGAGAGTTTTCCACGTAAAATCTTGGTGTTGATATTTTCTGTTATCACTTCTCATTATCATATTATTGATTTGTCCACATCGTGTTATTATATTGTGCTCCTATTATATATTCTTGCAATTGGGGAGGTTTGTTTATCTGTTGTGTCTCAGAATTAGGTCATTCCTCCCAACAAATACTAAGCGCTAGCAATCTACAACCAAGATGTTAGAGTTGAGTCTAATACAGATTATTATTCAAAATTTCCTTCATTTTATAAGTACAAGAAATTAAAACTTCCATTTTCCAAAGGCTTGTGGTAATATTAAATACAACACAAATAAAAGCATAGATGAGAATTAGTATGTGAATTGTCACCTGAGTGATGTGAAAGGCTGAGTTTAGGTTGAATAGATTTGTAGACCTACATAGAGAGAATCACAACATGTAAATACGAGTGAAGGATTATTGATTCACAAGATGTAATTGAGTATGAGAATTGTTACCTTAGAGATGTAAAAGGTTAACTTGAAATAGAATAGATTTGTAGATCTACCAAGATGTTAACCGAGAAAGTCACTTAGTCACACACTCACACTACTTCTACTTATAAATGATTTACTCTAAAGTGAGAGAAATGTGAGTAATAATAAATAAAGTAGAAGAAGGAAAGAGAGAAAGAAGAAAAATTGAATAAAATATAAAAGACAGTTTTTATTTTTAAAATGAGATTTAACTTTTGTAGATATACAAAAATGCAAAATAATGTATTTTTCATGGTCGGAAGAGTACTTTTTTAAACACAAACAATATATTTATTCTTTTTATATAGTATTTTTTTTCTTATTTTATCATCTCGTTAACTTTATTTTCTGTGCATTTAACTCGTTAAACCTTTGTTTTTTTTTTTAAATTCGCGTACTCTCACTTATAATGGATGGAGGAAGAATAGTTTTAGAATTAGATTTTTTTATATCACTCATTGCACATTATTTTTCTTAAACTAATGTCCGATATAAATATCACTTAAATTCGTGTCCGAAAGAAACATTATTCTTGTTGCATAGAATTGCTACCTCAGAGATGTTTAACCGTTAAAAGTAGATTGAATAGATTTGTTAATATAGAAAGAGAGAATCTCAATATGTATATAGATATGATTGTGCAGAAAGGAAGAAGCCAGAGAGATTGAGAGACTAATCAGGCAAGAAGTTGACTTGACTTGACTCTATTCAGACAGGCAAAAAGTCGCATTTGGTGTGGGCACGGGATTTATTTTTGGTAATTTCTTTTTCACTATTGAAGTGGACTTCATTCTCCATCAACATATTCCAATAACTTTCCTGTATATCTCTCGCATATTTTATCAATCAATTATGCATTAAAACTCATGTCTTCCCAAATATTTTTTTTATGGAACGGAAGAAGTATAAATATTTTATCTTAATTTTTATATTGATATAAAAAATTTAAAGTTTGCACAAATCATATAAAAAAAATTATACACACTTCATCTGATATTTTCCGTTCTTTACTTATCTAATGTACAAAAAGTGTGATTATTATTTTATATTCGTACAAAAGTATATCATTATCTTACATTGGCATAAAAATTTCATTATTATTTCATGTTTTGTAAACTATGTTAGTAAAGTGTAAATGGCATCCCAACACATATTCCTATGACAGAGTATATTACATTCGAATGTGGAAGAGGGGCTGAAATCCATCTCTCAAAAATTCCATGCCTTATGTTTGTATTTGATTTTCCACTATCAACAGCAAATTTGAAAGCATTAGTTTAATTTTACTAGTCAGTCACCCCTCGATTAAAAAAGTGTAGCTATCATCACCTTTGGTGCCATTTTTTAAGAGTGCAATTGTGCTCGCTACTATGATATAGTGCTCATTAGGGTACCGAGTGCAAGCACCAATTGTGCTAATATAATGGTACTACTCGCTATAAGCGTAACTCGAATATTCTTAAATTTGAATTGAGGGTTTTTCATATCATTCACAACTGAGAATTGAATGATTTTTTTCTTATAATTCACAACTATAAGTATTCTTAATTATGAGTTGGTACATTTTTTTTATATATTATGATTCACTATTCCGAATACACTTATTGTAAATTATGTGATCAACGTAAAAAATATTTGTCTTCCGATACAAAAATGATTCACCCTCACTACTAAAACGGCAAAGGATTTTTTCTATTTGGATATTAATTTGTGGTCCAAAATATACCACATACACATGATACAACATCATCATTAAAGTGGTCCGAAAAAAGAACGTAGTAGGCAATTCATAATTGTGTCCTCAACTTTTATATCTTTTCTTTGAACCTAAGTTTTGGCCATTTTTTAAATCATTTCTACATAAATAATTGTATCTTTAATTTTATGTGTTTATAAGATGAATTTGTTGTAGTGTATGTTCCAATTTAAATTGTGTTGATTCTTTTATATATTCAAACATTCATAGAAGATATACAAATTAATCAACACCAAGTTATAATTCGAGGATTTATGTGGAAAATATGATAACTTGGCGTAGTCTGGCCGTCAATTTTGAAAATATAAGTATAGAACCCTATTTTACACTTTAGCTACTACTCCCTCCGTCCCAAGGAAGATGACCCCTTCCTTGGGCGGCACGGGATTTTATGTAGTTATATTTTGTATGGTAAAAGAAGAGAATAAAGTAAGAGAGAGGGAATAAAGTAGAGATAAAGATGTTTTTATTTTAAGTAATGAGTCATCTTGATTGGGACAAACCAAAAAGAAAAGTGGGTCATCTTCAATGGGACGGAGGGAGTATTTTATAAGGAAATAAAGCTTATTCACAGATCACAATATAGCCATAACCTAGTTATTAATTAGGCTTATTTTGACAACATTCGCAAAATCACAACCACTCCTTGCCTGGTATGCAAATTATTCTCTTTTTTCATATATTCATCATTAAACATAAATTATTGTGCAGGATCATCATAGTTTACTGTTATCGCTTTCCAATTTAAATTGAAGTACTGTAGTCTCGGTCCTGCCATAAACGACTTTTTTTTTTTAACACGAGATTTATTAAAATGATGTTTTAAAAGTAAAGCGGCCAGAAAATAAAGTAAGAGAGAGTATTTTTGTTATATTTTGTTAAAAAATAAATGATTCGATCCTAAAAGGTACACGAGTCGCTTCTGGTGAAATGGATCACTACAAAAAAAGAGGTGTTTCCCGAGCACCAAAGTGGTCGGAAAAAAGGGAAATTTGCTCGGCATTTCCCACTTTACCGAGCACTTCGCGAGTACTATAGGTGCTCGGTATTCCCTTCGTCGGTATTTTTATGCGAGCGCTTCTTGGTGCTCGGCTAACTGGTCAACTAACAGCAGTGGCGAGCACCTATGAGTGCTCGCATTTTTGAGATCAGTGGCGAGCACATTGGTCCATCGAGCAGGTTGGCAAGCACCTATGGGTGCTCGGAATGAAGCAAGCACTTATGGGGTGCTCGGCACTTTCGAGAGATTGAGCACGAAAGCAGCGAGCATTGACCTACTTCGAGCAGGTACTCGAGCACATACATATGCTCGTAATGCAGCAAGCACCTAGTGGTGCTCGGTTTATTCGAGTGAACTAGGCGTCCACTTCGAGCAGGTAAGCGAGCACGGCCATGTGCTCGGGAAACTGTTTTTTCTGAAAAAATATATATTTTCTACAATTTTAATTATTTAAAAAAATTATTAATAATTAAATAATAAACAAAGCTTAAATAACAATAAAAAGATATGATTGTCTAACAAAATTATATAAAGATAACATTCTCTTACAAAATTACACTAAAGTACACATTTTTCATTAGTCCCATTTTTTCATTAAAAAGACGCATCGTTCGATCTTCCATTGTTGCTCCCTCCTAGCAGCTTCCTCTCCCATTTCGGCACAATAGACAAATATACAAACATCTGCAGAAACATATAAAATAAGTTCAAGTATCAAATTTTCGATTATCAGCCATCTTCCACCAGTGAATACCATGACTGAGTTGTCACTTGTATATGATTTCTTATGTTGACAGTTCTAATAGATGTTTTACTCTTAAACAAGTTCTTTTTGCTTTAGAGGTTGTGAGTTTCTCCTTCCCAGATACTGGTAAGAATCTCTATCTTGGTAAGTATTTAGTCTTAAAAGTTTTCGGATAGGATTAGGCTCTATAAATATAAGGCATCCAGGCATGACTATCTTGATTTTTATATTTTATTATCTAATTATGTCCATGTTTTATTTACTATTCTACATAGATCTTAAGAAAAACGGAAGAGATAACTAGTTATCTTCAACTAATGAGGAATAACTTCATTTATAGTTCAATTTAGTTTCTAAAATGTTCAGATGAGTCATGACAAACTCAGGCATTTTGTTTCATCCTAGTAGGTTGTGTTATATTATGTACTCATCCAGCATCAAACTTAACCTGAAGCACAAATGGTTTTCTTGCACAAAAAATGAAATACTGTAAAATAGATGTATATACAACTAGATTGCTACATATAGGAACAAATCTATCACACAAGTAAGATCTTTGCTATGATTTTGAACAATTAATCATGTCTCAAGTTAAATGCCTAAACCTATTAAAACCTAAACGCATGATATATACAATGTTGGAATAAATAATTAAACTTGATTTTGTAGTAGAATTATCTAGATATTAGTAGGTATTAAAATATCTAGATATTTTTAGAGAATTCTCTAGATTATAGATATTTTGTAGAATTCTCTAGAATTAGGATGTGTTAAAATATTTAGATATTTTAGTAGAATTTCCTAGAATGTTAGGAAAATATCTAGATTTTTATGGAGAAAAAATCTAGATATAAAATATTACAGAGAATTCTAGAATATGAAGTGAATCTCTATAAATAGGGGAGAGTTGTAACATTTTGTATAAGTTGAGAAGTTGAAGTTTGAGAAATAAAGTGTTCTTGGTTTTCCCACATCACCTTCTCCTAAACCATTTCCTACATATTCCACCCATCCTCCTCTCAAATATTTCCTCCAAACTAAATTTCTCCTCCAACATATATCCTATATATTTTCCAACATACAATTCAATCACAATAATGCCTCAATAATCAGATTATTTAAAAGCTCATCAATCAAGAACCATAGTCAACAATCCAAACCTCAATAGAATCGGATAGCACAATAGAAATCAATGATACCTCACCGCTTCCAATCAAATTTTGAAAAATCAAAACAGCAATTACATAACCTCACCGATCTCGGCTCGATGATCTTCTCCAAATGCTTAAACGTGTTGAACAGTGCGACACTCGGTTGCAGATTCTAAACCAAATGTAATGCCTAAACGCCACCAAATCAGTCGAATCTCGCCGCCGAGAGCTGTTTAATAACAAAGTGAGATGAAGAGTCAGAGAGAGAAGGGAGGTTTAGGTTTGGTCTTTAGAGAAGCGGTGAAATTTTGAGAGAAATGATTTGCGCTGAAATTAGCTGGTATTTCGCCATGTTTGAAATTGTTAATGACTCTTGTAAATCTCAAATTGTGAGTGCGAATTAATATAAATTTTTGTAATCCCGAGCAAAGGATCTGTGCTCGGACAATTCCAAGCACATAAAGGGTGCTCGTTACAATAAAATAAAATAAAATGAACATATTGCGTGAGTTTTTTTTAAAATCCCGAGTAAAGGATCCGTGCTTGCAATATTCCAATCACAACTAAAGTGCTCGCTACAATTAATAAAAATAAAATGAATATCTTGCAATAGATTTATGAATATCCAAGCACATCTAAAGGTGCTCGCTAGTCGTCCGAGCACATATGATGGTGCTCGCTTATCTGCATAAATAAAAGTAATTTACTTAACTAATATTCCGAGCAAATATGATGGTGGATCCTCACACCATAAATGTGTATGAAAATATTAATAAAATTTATTTTGAACATATAATATCAATATTTTCAAGCAATGTCGAGCACCATACGAGCTCGGGAAATATAAAAATAAATAAATTATAATTATTCAACAACAACAAGAATTAAAAACATGTCAATATTACCTATCAATATATTGAAGCCATGCAATATTTCGAAAATTTTGCACATGGACCCTTCACCGTAAACGTGCTTGGGAAATTCCGAGTACCTTACATGTGCTCGGGAAATATAAATTTTTTTTTATAATTATTCAACAACAACATGAATTTAAAGCATGTCAATATTACCTATCAATATTTTGAAGCAATACAATATTTCGAAAATTTTGCACATGGATACTTCACCATAAATGTGTATGAAAATATTTTAGTAAAATTTATTTAAAACTTATAACATCAATATTTTTAAGCAATTCCGAGCACTACATATGTACTCGGGATATTCCGAGTAAGGATATTTGCTCGGGAAATATAAAAAAAAAAATTATAATTATTCGACAACAAGAATTTAAAACATGTCAATATTACCTATCAATATTTTGAAGCCATGGTATATTTCGAAAATTTTGCACATGGATCCTTCAACGTAAATGTGCATGAAAATATTAGTAAAATTTATTTTAAACTTATAATATCAATATTTTTAAGCAGCGTCGAGCACTATATATGTGCTCGGGAAATATAATTTTTTTTTATAATTATTCAACAACAACAAGAATTTAAAACATGTCAATATTACCTATCAATATTTTGAAGCAATACAATATTTTAAAAATTTTGCACATGGATACTTCACCATAAATTTGTATGAAAATATTAGTAAAATTTATTTTAAACTTATAATATCAATATTTTTAAGCAATATCGAGCACCATGTATGTGCTCGGGAAATTCCGAGTACCTTATATGTAACATCCCGATTTCCCGAACCCTAATTTTAGAGCCCTAGAATTTATTTTGATGACGTGGAGACGTGAATTAATTTATGAATGCATTTATTGCATGAGATGCTATGGCCGAGTCGAGTCTAGGGTTTGCATTGGAAGTTTGAAAAGTCAAACTTGTTGATTATATGATGTGGCATGCGATTTATTAATTTATAAGGTGAATTATTTGTTTAAGGGTGAGTGAGAATATTAGAGAAAATTTCCATAAATACTTGCCACCCAATTCTTGTGATTTTCGACCCCCTTGGCCTTTTGGAGGAGGAATTCTAATTTTCCGGATTTAATTTAATTCTTGGGATATTTATCCAAATTAAATCCAAAACCCAATTATTCCATATTTTTATGGAGAAAAATCGAGCCCCCTTGTGTCTTGGTGATTTTCGAAAATCACCTATTGTAGGAAGGAAAGAATTATTTTATTTTAGTTAATCCCTTATTTGATTTCCTTCCATACCTAGAATTTAAATATTCTACCAAATCCTTCCATACCTCAAGAGATCTTGCCTTATCTTATTTTAGTTAATATTCAAAATATATTCTTTATGGGAGAACCCCAAAATAAACACCTACTACCCTATCTACTTGGAGGATTTTATTTTATTTTGCTCCGTGATATTTTATTCTACTCCGTAAAATATTCAAAACGAAATCTTAGCTAATTAAGAGCCTAATTTTCGAAAATCATGGGATTTTGCCCTAGAGTCTATTTTTGTAAATTCTTCTTCCCTACTCCACAATATTTATTTATTTAATTGTGGAGAATAAGATCTTACCAAATAAATAAAATCTTTAGGTAAATTTTTGGCTCCTTATTTATTTACCTAAAGATTTTATTTAACTCTATAAATAAGGAGCCAAAAACCTAACCCTAGCCATCACATAATTTTCGCCCCCTCTCATCTCTCCACTCTCTCTCAATTTTCTTCTACTTTTCTCCAATAATCCTTCATCCTTTGTGAAGAAATAGAGTTTGAACCTCAAGATTTTTGAAGAACCAAGTCTTTACTTCGTTTCTACCGTTCGTTTTTCTCAAAAAGGTATTCTTATATTAATCTTCTTTTGCTACTCGATTCCTCTTCCTTCTAACCGATTAATCGGTATTCTTGAACCCTCACGCATCTTGTTTGAGTGAGCGTGGGATAAAAGGGATATGAAAATATGTATGCATGTGGTGTGGGCGTGTGTGTGGCGTGTGCGTGGTGTGTGTGTGTGTGTGCGTGTCGTGTGTGTGTTGTGTTGTGTGGTGTGTGCTTAGATGGCTAAATACTCTAGTGTAACATATGTTGATGTTAGATCTAGAATAGAGATGTGAATGGAAGTCATATGATGAACATGATCTTTCATTGGTAATATTAAGATAAATCGATGGAAAAAGGGAAAGCGTTGAGACATGCATGAGTTAGGAGTATGTATTGAATCTGATTTGTGATATGTGCCTATGTGATTAAAAAGGTGAAAACCTCAGTTGCGAAGCCGGATAACAAAGGAAAGAACATACTTGAAACCTAAGCAGTCGAGGTGGACTTTACTCTTAAACTCTTTTATGTGCAAATATATGAATGTGGAGAAATAAGGGTGGTTTAACTGTTATGCCATGCCTATGTCTGTTTTGTTGTGATATTGTGCGCCTGATGCCCAGTTTGAGAGTTCGCTCCAGTAGGCTATAGGGCTATGGATATGTTTAACGAATTCGGGTCTGAGTATGGGCCGCAAACCCTACCAGGCTGTGTACACGAGGGGATCGGGAGCCGTCCTTGCTAGCCGGCCGGTCTCGTGGGCGAAAAGTGTGGCCACACTTTCGTCGCACCATGGAAAGATTGTGATTGTGGAATTTGATGAGAAAAGTGGGGAGTTATTTTGACTGGCCAGTCTATGGAAAATATATTTTGTGATACTCGTGATATTCTCTTATAACTGCTTAAAACTCGAGTTCACTTGGTAAGGGTGGCATAACTTATAAAATGTTTTGGCAATGAGCTCACTGAGTATTTCAAAATACTCAGCCCTGCATGTGTTTTCCTTATGTGCAGGTTGAACGATGACGAGCGGTGGCGGGTGTTGAGCATGATAATTAATTAAGATGGTTGTTTTGAACTTCAAGCGTAGTTGTGTCTTCATACATAGCTATTCTTTCTCTTGATCGCTTTCCGCTGAGTTTTTGATACACTTATGTTTATTTTGAATATTTTGCACTCTCCTTTCGGTTTAGAGGCCTTAGACTATCTTGTGGTTTTTATCTTGGAGACTATGTCTTACTCTTGAGATTCTTGAACGTCATTTATTATACCTTCATTTTTCTTATTCAAGTTTCTAGGTGAAGTTGTTTTAAATGCTCTGATAGTTCTTTCTAATCTTTTGGTCAACACTCTTTAAATGAAACCCTAGCCTTTGTTCATTTCTTTGAGTCTGCTTTGGTAGCAGCCGCCGCATTTATTGTACCCTAGGAGGGCGGGCTGTTACATTATATGTGCTCGGGATATTCCGAGCGCACATGATGGTGTTCGCTAGTCTTCCGAGCAAATATGATGGTGCTCGCTTATCTGCAAAATTAAAAGTAATTTATTTAATTAATATTCTAAAATGATAAATTTTATATGATTAAGGTTTGAGTAATTTCATTAGATAGTTCTAATGAAATTATGTTGAAAATATATGTGTTCTCTCAAATCTATATAAGTAAAATGGAAAATGTATTATTTATTTTTGGAAATACCGAGCACGGTGTTAGTGCTCGCCATTCATAAATAAAAGTAATTTATTTAATTAATATTCTAAAATGATACTAGAATAATATAATGGAGGTATGAGTAATTTAATTAGATAGGTCTAAACAATATGTTTATGATGTATTTTGTTTTGAATATATATGTGCTTGCTCAAAATTGATATAAATAAAATGAAATGTATTTTTTTTAATATTCTAAAATGATAGAATAATATGATTGATGGTTTGAGTAACTTCATTGAATAGTATTGCATGAGTAATTTTTAGTATGCAGAGCACATAAGTGGTGATCGCTAATCACATTTTTAATGCTCCATATAAGCGAATTACCACATAAAAATTTCATAAGACCAAGATTGGGGGATATTATTGAATAAATTTATTTTGTATGCCGAGCACATAAGTGGGTTGTTGCTATATTCCGAGCACATATACAGTGCTCGCTAATAGCGAACTATATTAAAATTCATAAGGCATAGATCGAGACATTGATGAATAGTAGTTTTTCTTTCATATGCCGAGCACATTTCTGGTGGTCGTTATTTTCCGAGCACTTGTTTGGTGCTCGCAGCTATTGGTGAAATAAAATTTACAAGGCCGAGCTCTTTCGGTGCGCTATAGTTCCATAATTAAATTCCCAAGCCGAGCACGTTGACTGTGCTCATGATGCTCGGGAGCTAACGTTGCAATTGTTGATATTTCCGAGCACCGTTTCCGTTTGTTATGCTCGCTATTTCCCGAGCACATTTAGATGTGCTCGGTATGTTTAGTCGGTAAACAACGATTTTTTTGTAGTGGATGGATTATGAAAATTCTTAAAATTGATTTATATATCAATTTTAAAATTTTCGATAAACTATTAAATTTTTGATTTATTTTGATTTTGCAATCATTTAACATTTTGGTAATAACATAGTATAATACTCATAGTATAAATTATAAGAGAAATGATATGCTATACTCCTTATGTGATCATCATCGGTTGGCATTAGGTTCGTTTAATGCACATTTAGTATTTTTTTTTTGTTTATACATTTAATTTAATTCTAATACATTAAAAATTGTTATTAAATATTTTATAATTTTCATAAAAATTAAAGTGCTGTTTAAAATCAATGGAAAAGAGAAGTTTGTATTTATATAATTGAGATAGCTAGCAGCGGCCTTCTGCTATATACGGTTGTGCGGTGAAGACTTCACATAGTAATGGAGAGCCTTCTTGAATGGTGGCTCCTGATTACTTTATTCCGGAAATGAGCTGATATTCTCCATATATATTCAGCTTATTTTATAATTTATTATTGTAGTTGTTATGATTTGAGTTACTTTCTATAATAGTTAGGACCTTGAGTCATCTTCCTCGGAGTACTAATTACGGGAGCCTCACTTAATGAAAAAGTTTCCTAAAATATAAAATAGTGTATAATTTAAAAGAACAAACTAAAAAGAAAATAATTGATAGGGAGTATTTTTAAGGGACGGGGACTATGTATTTCAAAAAAAAAAAAATTAATTTCATCAAGCCACAATACTTTCTGGGGTTCCACCTAGGTTCAATTTATGTAGGAAAAATTGTATTTTGGTGATGCAGGGAAAGTTGCACAATAATATATTTAACTTATGATAGTGGTATTCCCTCCTTCCTCAGCCTTAGCAGCTCATATAACAATAAGGTGTTCAATTTAGTGACGTTGAGGGAGCTTGTTCCTTCTTCTTCAAATATCTCTACGATTTTTTCACACTTGCTGATTTGAATAACTTCAGTGTTGGCCAATGTTTTCAACCGACAAGATTTAATTTACTTGAAACACTAAATTGGACCTTACATTTCCTCTTCTTGTTAAAAATTATACGTAATATTTTATTTCCTTAATGAGATTATGGGCTAACAATTTTAGTAAAAAAATCGTTATAATCATTATGGCATTTAATCTTGCTTTTACACGTGATCAAACACTAAATGGGACCTTAACATTTCCTCTTGTTATAAAATTAATATTTCATTTCCAGAACATGAGTCAACATAATTGTTCGATTACGGACTAACAAGTTTAATAAAAAAAGTAGTCATAATCATAATGGCATTAATGTAGTTTTTTGCAAAATTCCACTTGTGTAGATTATAAAAAATTTCATCATGTATCATATTGGATTTTTGGTCTTAAAAACCATAAATTTTCTCCGAATTCTGGTTTTTCTTATGAGATTGATTTTTAAAATCACGAACTTTCGCATTGTTTGCTATTTTCCAACCCGACCCGAATACTAAATCTCCGGTGCAAAATTGTCCAATGTGGACAGCCGTAAATATGACTTGAAACTGATTCTGCGAACGTGAAATAACACTATTTTTTGAATTAAAACTTCAAATTAAATACAGGAAATAATTTTTGAAGAATTTCTGGAGATGTGTGATTCTCGAACTCAATCTTCAACAAATTTCTAGTGATGCATCTGCAATTCAGCTCCTCAATCCGCAATTCTCGAGCTCATTCTTCACCGAGAGCTCCTCAATCAGCAGATCTCAACAAAACACACCGCTCCAAATCTAGCTCTTTCTCATCTCTGCCTCATTCTCTCTCACAGCCGGAGTTGACTACCCTCTCCATCGCTCTCCTCCTTCTCACGGCAACTCAGCGCTCTTCGCCGGCGCCGCCTTACCTTCGTCTAGCTCTCTCCCTTGCGATGAAACCATCTCCGCCTTGCATCTGGTTGCTGGTTTCGTAGACGGCGCCGCTGACAATGCGGGTGAGGTGGTCGAGGTCGGAGTAGTTGAGGAGGAGGAGGAAAGGGGGAGTGGCGGTGCTGGAATTTGGAGAAGCCTCATGAAGGGTGTGAAATGGTATTACGGCAAAGATGTAAGATCAGAAATGGAAATACAGCAAAGATGAAGGGTGGAAAATGGGAATATGGTAAAATAGAATAAGACATGCATTGCCAAATAGGAGCTCAATTATGAATTTAATGACAAATATGATTAAATTTGACACATAGACAAACAGGGTTTGGCCGTTGACACGCCGGGGGAAATAGAAAATGATGTGAAAGTTCGTGGTTTTAAAATCCAATCACATATTCATGGAAAAAACCAAAATTTGGTGAATTTTTTTTGTTTTTAAAGCCAAAAACCCTATCATATTTTGTACATCACTTGGGCAAAAATTTAAAAACGTTTGTACTCCGTATTAAAATGAAAAACAAACTAAACATTTTATAGTATTATTTTCTATACAAACTTCTGATGGAACCGGCAGCGGAAGCGGGTGTCTTTGCATGGATTATCATAATTAACAATTATCAATCACACCAATGAATCACATAATAATCGGATCTATTTAGAAGATTATTTAGACAAAATCTATTCGCGTAATTCTCACATGTATCATGCTCATAACTTGAATTAATCATGCTTTAAGAATATTGAAACCTAAAACATGCTTTTCTACGGAGCAGAAAAATACCTAATTAATTCTCCAAAGAATTGAAGATGACTAGCTTCTTCTCCACGTGATGCTTTGAATACTAGACCACAAATCTTCTCTCTGATTCCCGAACTGTACTCCAATATCAGTGTGGGCTGATCTTACTAGAATACTAGGACTTAAATAAAGAAGACAGAAGAAATCCTTTTGAGAAAAGGAGTAGAATTCGAAATCTCCTTCAGCTGGGGAGTTTCGAAATTATCGAAAATTTTGAGGAATAAAATTGTGTTATTTTTGTCTCCTTTATTCTCCTATTTATATTATGCTCCTTTTGGGCCCAGACATGGATCTATGGAAAGTTTTGGATATGGACTCATCCAATTTACTTTTTACTAATTAAATTGAACCCACAATTTAATATAAGTTATAATTGGAATATTACGAGCAGCCACTAGAGAAGTAATATTGAACTCCCCCCATCCAAATCCGAAATTACAAGTAATCCGGGTTTCCGTTTATCTTTCATTTCCCGCGCTTAAGATAAAAATGTCCATTAATTAATTAATATCTGCTATAGACTTAGTTAATTAACTTCTTATTAATTCCAAGAGTGGACTTAGCATGAAACGCATATTTATTATTCATAGAGTAATCAAACTCCAACTAGCTAGGTTCCGAATAATAAAACCTTGTTTCGCGCTCCTCTTGAGGACTTTATCAAACGAGACTCAGCTCGCGCACGATTCAATATAATAGCAATCCTAGCACCGCTAGATATTGATCACCACTACCCAATATATCAGGATCATTGGGTTACGAAAAACCCGCACCATTTGATAAGTCAAAGTAATGCATAATCAATACCGTATGTTCAATGCTAACCTACATTGATTAAGAAACAAATAATTATCAAGACCTCGCCTTTCGGTAGATAGCATAAGGGCAAGTCTTGCTATTAGATCCGTTCAGTGCTATACCACACCAATGTTATCTTATTTCAGTAAGGCTTAGAAATATGCGGACTGACATTGCAACCTTTCTCGATGGATAGTCAAATTCCAACTAGGTTGTGAAATTTATCTTTTTCTTTGTTTAGAACTGACCGTATTACCTTAAAGTGGACGACGCCCACAACCGGTCTACTAAAACAAAGACTTAGACTTTGTTAAGTTAACTTATACATTTAAACATGCATTCCATTAAATGTAAAACATAACAACATTATGAAAAAAATAATCTGTTTTATTCATTGGAAAATAAAATAAGAGTTTTACAGTATTCAATCACTCGAAACGTTTCTAGTATACAAACTCTAACGACTTCAATCTTTTTATCAAGTCTATCATCAATTTCTGAACTTGTGGAAGTATGGATATGGGTGTGCAAACGCATAAGCAAAGGGAATGTATAGTGTTATTACAAAACATAAATCCAGAAACATTTTCGCCAGAAACAGTGTATTTTTACATAAAAAATCATCAGATTTGGAAAACAAAGATAGGTTGGGATCATCCGACTTCAATGATTTCCACAATTCTGGGTTCACCCTTATCTGACATGGTCGAGGCACAGCCGAATCCACAACCACAGGAAGTTTATTCATCAATCTTGGGCACTCTTTTATGCGGATATCTTTTATGGAGTTGCAAATGATGGCTGTTGTTCCCTTGCATAAGTTTTGGAAGATCTTTCAACTTCAACCTTTTCAATTTAGGGAGGGTAAGGGAACCTGTTCCTTCGTCTTCGAATATCTCTTCTATTTCTTCGAATATCTCCCACTTATACTCAAAACACTTTCGAGTATACAAAATGTGCTAACGTCTAATAATTCTCCCACTTATACTGAAAGCGGATTGAGGTCTTGAATTAGTCGAACTCCCATTCCTTCAACATGGCTTTCATACGGCTTTACCGCTAATGCCTTCGTGAAAGGATCTGCCAGATTGTTTTCTGACTCAATCTTGACCACTTTTATGTCTCCACTCTGCACTATATCTCGAATGATATGATACTTCCTCTCTATGTGCTTGCTCGCCTTATGAGCACGTGGTTCCCTCGAATTTGCCACAGCACCAGAATTATCACAATAAATGGTGATGCTCTTGGGCATATTCGCAACCACACCTAAGTCCAGAAGGAAGTTCTTAAGCCATACAGCCTCTTTTGCAGCCTCCGAAGCAGCCACATACTCGGCTTCCATGGTAGAGTCTGCAATGCATTTCTGCTTTACACTCTTCCAAATTACAGCTCCACCTCCTAAGGTAAACACATATCCGGAAGTTGATTTTCTCGAATCTACATCAGCTTGAAAATCTGAATCTGTATATCCTAAAGGACAGAGCTCTTAAACTAGAACATAGTGCTTAGTCCGATTAAGGTACTTGAGTATGTTCTTTACGGCAGTCCAATGTCCTTGGCCGGGATTTGATTGATATCTTGCTACCATGCCAACAACAAAGCAAATATCAGGTCTAGTACAAAGCATAGCATACATGAGACTACCAACTGCTGAGGCATATGGTATTCTTCTCATCTCTGCTATCTCAGATGTTGTCTTAGGACACATCTCTTGAGATAAATGGATGTCATGTCTAAAAGGTAGGAAACCTTTCTTGGCATCTTGCATGCTAAAGCGTGTAAGTACTGTGCCGATGTAAGATTCTTGGGATAAGCACAACATTCTCTTTGCACAGTTCCTTAGAACCTTGATACCGAGAATGTGTCCCGCATCACCCATATCTTTCATCTCGAACTG
The DNA here is from genome assembly GCF_029641045.1 of Salvia hispanica. NCBI lineage: Eukaryota > Viridiplantae > Streptophyta > Magnoliopsida > Lamiales > Lamiaceae > Salvia > Salvia hispanica. The sequence continues at coordinate 1,813,869 of NC_142697.1, forward strand.
GCTGGACAACCAAGTTCGCACTGATGACAACATCTTTTTATTGTTTCCAATTAGAAGAATGTCATCTACATATAGAACTAAGAACACAGGCATGCGCCATGCTTGGGCTTCAAGATGCGCCAGCAACGGGTTGCACTTTCACGTGTTCAGCAAAATTGATCGGACTATGGTGAACCGGGAGTGGCTTGATGCGGGGTATATTATAAATACGAGATTCCTTCCATCAGGGTTTCAGACTGACCACTCCCCGGCCGTCTCTAAGCTCTTTGTCGATATTCAAGTCACGCCTAAACCGTTCAAATTCTTCAATTTTTGGATGGACCATGGCGACTTTGCGAGGACTCTGTCAGATAATTGGGGGATCCATGTTGTCGGCTCGAAGCAGTATACTCTCTTCCAGCGGTGCAAAGCTTTCAAGCATGTCCTTAGATCTTTCAACTTTCGGGAGTACAGTAATATCACAAGCAAGGCCAAAGACGCCACCAAACATTTGGAAGATCTCCAAATTCAGGCTGATATGGATACTTCTAACCGTGCCCTCCAAGAGCAAATTAAGGTGTGCAAAGTGAGAACCGAGTTCTTAGTTAGTGCCGAGAAGAAGTTCTTTAGTCAAAAGGCGGGCCTGAAACATAGACTCCTTAGTGATCGCAACACGGCGTTTTTCCATGCTATGGTGCGTACCAACAACACTAGGAACACTATGTCCTTCTTGTGCCAGCCGGACGGGTCTCTGTTGGAGGATCAACCAGCTATAGCGGACAACTTTGTGCACTTCTTCAAAGGCCTTTTCAGAATTCCAAAACAGGCCACTCCTCTTTCAATGGAGGTGATAACCAACGGCTATGTCCTTGACGGCGAGGAAGCCAATAGAATGATCATGCCTATCACGGATGATGAGATCAAAGGTGCTTTGTTTGCAATTAAAGATGGGAAAGCTCCGGGACCGGATGGCTACTCTTCGGCTTTCTTCAAGAAGAATTGGAACATCTTGGGACCGGACATTATTGAGGCTGTGGCGGAGTTTTTTGAGTCAGGTCACTTGCTTAAGAGCTTCAATGCCACGGCCATAGCTCTCATTCCCAAAACGGCAAACAACCCGAAGGTAAGTGACTTCCGCCCTATTGCTTGTTGCAATGTTTTTTATAAAGTGATTACTAAAATTCTCTCGGGGAGAATGGAATCTGTGCTGCCTAAGCTTGTTAACCAGGCCCAATCCGCTTTTGTTCCGGGTCGCAACATCATGGATAATATCCATCTTACCACGGAACTCATGAGGCACTATGACAGAGCTAGGACAGTTCCCAGATGCACGGTAAAGATTGACCTTAGAAAAGCTTATGATACAATCAGTTGGGAGTTCTTAGAAAAGGTTCTTCTTGGACTCAACTTTCATCCCATCTTTGTGGAGCGGATTATGGAGTGCGTTACCTCTCCATCTTACTCTATCATGGTCAATGGCAGCCCTCACGGGTTTTTCCCAGGTAAACGGGGTCTTAGGCAAGGTGACCCCATGTCCTCCTCTCTTTTTATCCTTTGCATGGAGTACCTTTCTCGCCTTCTCCACTTACGCACTCTTGGCGGGGATTTTAATTTCCACCCGTGGTGTGCTAGGCTTGGAATTACTCACCTTGCTTTTGCAGATGACCTTATGCTATTTGGAAGAGGGGATATTATTTCCATGCAAATCTTGGCTGATGCAATACAGGAATTCTCAGCGACTTCGGGTCTTGAGGTCAACCGCGCCAAGTCTAACCTTTACTTTGCAGGAACAATACCCGACGACACAAGGGACCATATCACTAACCTTTTTGGTTATCCAAGGGCTAGACTGCCGGTTAAACATCTGGGGATCCCCCTTGCATCTAAAATGCTCAAAACAGCCGACTACTCTGATCTCATCCAGAAAATGACGACCACCATTAAAAAATGGAACGGTAAGTCTTTATCTTATGCGGGTAGATTGGAACTGATCAAGTCTTGTTTGCAGGGCATCGAGGCATATTGGCTCCAGGCTTTCCCAATGCCAGACAATGTCGCCTCTCGAGTTGTGGCTTTGGCGCGGAATTTCTTATGGGGCAACAAACATGCGAAAGTTGCTTGGAGGGATATCTGCCTTCCCAAGCACGAGGGAGGGCTGGGTATCCGCGACCTTGGCACATGGAATACTGCCCTCCATGCAAAGATCTTGTGGAATGTTCATGCGAAAGCCGACAGCCTATGGATCAAATGGATTCATACTGAGATCTTAAAAGATGGGGACTTCTGGACGTGGCAACCGCATGTCGAGGAACATTCAACCCTAATCAAACACATCTGCTCCATTCGAGACGAGATGGTTAGAAGGAGCTCGCGGGATGAGGCGATGCAGCTCCTACATCAATGGCATGCTAGGGCAGACACCAAGGCTGCCTATGATTGGTTTCGTGATAAGGAGGACCGAAGGTACTGGGCTAAATACATATGGCATGATAGTGTGCCCCCGAAGTACTCTTTCATTGCGTGGCTTGCCTTGCGTGGCAGACTCTCTACTCGGGACCGGATTACATGGGAAGATATTGATGCAACTTGCAGTCTCTGTTCCAGGGAGGACGAGAGTGCCGATCATTTATTCTTCAGATGCCATATTAGCTGGAGTGTTTGGGACAAGATCCGGGATTGGATCGGGTTGAGAAGGCGACCCATAACGATCAAAAGCGCTATTAAGTGGCTTGCACGTGATAGACGACCATCGAATATACCGCATTTGGCTGGAAGGATTGCGCTTATGGCCACAATCTACTTTATATGGCTGGCGCGCAATGCAGTTATCAAGGAGGGAAAATGTTTTGAAAGCATTCGCGTTTTATACCAAATCAAGACAGCGGTCTACAGCATCTTGTTTCATAAGTTTTCTCATGATCAAGTCCTACTTCATGTGCCTGATATTGCTTGAAGTGAGGAAGAAGGGGTCGATCTGCCTTTGCCGGTGCCACCTTCGATGTTTGTTCTCTGATCCACATAGTACTATCTTGGGGTACTCTTTTTCCTTACTAGGGTCTTTTTTCCTTTGGGTTTTTGGCTCAAGAAGGTTTTAATGAGGCCCATTGCACATGGATAGTACTATGAGTGTTGCATAGTTGTTTGGATCATGGGCGCTGCCCGTTTGTTTTTGTTTCTAGGTTCCCCGTGGTTTGTACGGGACCTCGCCACTCTTGGGTATGTCCAAGATGTGTTTTTGTACTCAGTTTTTTCTTGGTAATGCATTTGATTTACTTATCAAAAAAAAAAAAAGAACACAACATTTCCCTTTTCAACTTTCTTATACACGCAGCTTTCATTAGGGCATTTTTCGAATCCAAACTTTTGAACGGTTTGATAGAAACACTGGTTTCATGATCTAGATGCTTGCTTGAGGCCATAAATGGCCTTCTTAAGCTTCCAAACCATGTGTTCCTTGCCCTTTACCACATAGCCTTCGGGTTGCTCCATGTAGATGGTCTCCTCAAGACTCCCGTTTAAAAACGCAGTCTTAACGTCCATCTGCCATACTTCCCAATCCATGTAAGCTGCTATAGACAAAAGTATACGGATCGATTTGAGCATGGCAACTGGGGAGAAGGTCTCATCGTAATCGATGCCTTCCTTTTGGGTATACCCCTTAGCCACTAATCTTGCCTTGAAGACTTTAACTCGTCCACCGGGTCCACGTTTACGTTTGTATATCCACTTGCTCCCAATGGCAGTACAGCCTTCGGGTAGGACAGACAAATTATAGACGTCTTTGTCTACCATTGATTGTAGTTCCGAATCCATTGCTTTCACCCATTCGCAATGATCGACATCTGCCTGCGGCTCTGCAAGATTCCAGGGATCAAGTACATTGCTGTCTGAGGAGTGATCCATACACTCTCTCAAACCAATGTATCTATCGGGCTCATGTGAGACCTTCCCACTGCGACGCGGCACTACAACATCTGGAGTATTAGTTGAAGTTTTTGGAATTGTTGTTACACTAGGTAATTGTTCTTGGTTAATGGAAGTTGTGACTTGAGTCAGCTCTTCTAGAGCTATCTCACTGCTGGACTTATGATTCATTACAAAGTCTTCCTCTAAGAATGTGGCTTGAGTGCTCACAATTACTTTCTGATCTCGGAGACTATAGAATTCATAAGATTTCGTTCCTCTAGGGTATCCTATAAACACACAAACCTCTGTCCTAGATTCCAGCTTAGTTGGATCATTTTCCAATACATGGGTCGGACACCCCCACACTCTGAGATGTTCTAGATTGGGCTTTCGCTCATTCCACAACTCATATGGGATAGTAGGAACTGATTTAGAAGGTAAGTTCTAAGAGATAGTTTGCTGAAAGCAAAGCATGCCCCCAAAACGAAATAGGTAACCGTGCATAACTCATCATCGAGCGGACCATATTTAATAAGGTCTTGTTCCTTCTTTCAGCTACGTCATTCTGCTGGGGTGTGCCCGGCGCAGTCGTTTGGGATTGAATTCCCGCCACTGATAAGTAGTCCAAAAACTCGGCACTTAGGTATTCGCCTCCGCGATCAGATCGCAGGCATTTGATACTCTAACCATGATGCGTCTCTACTTTAGCCTTAAACTCCTTGAACTTGTCAAAAGTTTCAGACTTGTAGCGCATCAAATAGATGTATCCGATTTTCGAGTAGTCATCTGTAAAGGTGACGAAATATCGAAAACCGCCCTTGCCTCGGTTGACATTGGTCCACACACATCAGTATGAATGAGCTCAAGTACTTCCTTGGCCCTATTCCCCTTTGACCTAAATGGTCTCCTAGTCATCTTGCCTTCGAGACAGGATTCACACTTCGAAAATGGTTCCTTCTCAAGACCTTTGATAAGATCTTGATCAACCATCGCATAAATTCTTCTTTCGTTGGCATGACCAAGTCTAAGGTGCCATAAGTACGTTTCATTCATTGAACTTGAAGGTTCTCTTCTTTTCTTAGAAATTTTCGATGTAATATTGAGTTCTGATTTACGTTGATTAAATTGTGTAGAAGTGATCGTGTACAGATTGTTTTCCATGATACCACGACAGATATAAGAACCATCTTTCTTAATAACGCAATTGTCATTAAAAGAAATCGAATATCCATCAAAAGACAATTTAGAAACTGAAATTAAATTTCTTCTAAAGGAAGGTATCAACAAAACATTCTTCAAAATCAAAAATCTATCACTAGAAAAACGCAAATAAACGTCTCCCACTGCAACGGCCGCCTCATTCGTAGCGTCGCCCAGCTGGACTTCGATCTCACGATCATGTAACTGTCATGTCACCTGCATTAAGTCAGGATCAAAACATATATGATCAGTTGCTCCAGTATCAATAACCCAAGTATGAGTAGATGTCGAAGCCAAACATGACTCGACTACTAGAGCATGGTGCATACCTGTAGCCTTGCCCTTCTTAGGACAATCTGGCTTCCAATGACCCTTCTCTCCACATTTGAAGCACTTTCCAGTAGGCTTCTTGTCACTCCGTTGTTTCTTCTTTCCCTTAGCATTCTTAGCTGTCACTGGGTTCGGTGCCTTTTTCTTTCCTTTTCTAGGCTTAGAGCCAGAGGAATTAGGCGCCAAACTCAGCGTAGCTACCTTAGCTTGAACCATAAGGTCCTCCGCCGACTGAAGTTCAGTCAGCAGCTCAGCCAAAGTGTAATCCCGCTTGTTCATCTCGAAGTTGAGCTTGAACTGCTGGAAGCTAGGGGGAAGACTCTGAAGTATTATTGTAATCTGGGACTCGGGATCGATCGTCCCTCCCAAAACCTCAATCTGATTGAGGTGGCTCATCATCTCGAGGACATGTTGCCTCATAGACGTGCCTTCCTTCATAGACTTCGTCATGATACTCCGAAAGGCTTGAGACTTAGCCGTTCGATTCTGAGTACCAAACAGATTTGTAAGATTTTGCATAATCTCGGCGGCAGTCGCCATGGCAGAATGCTGATGCTTGAGTACTGAAGACATAGATGCCAACATGTAGCACTTAGCCATCTCATTCGCCTTATGCCACCGTTTATGCGCATTCTGAACTCCCACCGAGGCATTAGCCGCGGGAACTGGAGGCTGTGGAGTAGTGAGCACAAACTTGTACTCTTCAGCTGTAAGAACGATATTCAAGTTTTGTTTCCATTCTATGTAATTTTTGCCCTCGAGTTTGTTTTCTTTGAGAATGGCAGAAAGAGGATTAAAAGACATCTTGACGAATTTTATTGCACTGCAAACAGAAGAGTTTACTATTTGTCATAAACTTATGTAAGGAAATTGAGTAGATTAACCACAAAACTTTTCAAAATCTTACAACAGAAAAATTAATAAATTGTATCCTCCTCTGGAGGTTAATACGCATTAATATTTTGACAATTTTACTGGTCACAACACCGACGTATCAATAGCTTCCTCCTCTGGAGGTTGACACGCCTAATGCTGCCTAAGCACGACCATCAGATTTAGCATTACAGAATTTTGTTTCTACAACACACTTCCATAACAATGTTCATGTGTTGATAACAAAACCAAGCTATCTCATAAATTCTTATTGAACCCTGAAACTCGTAGTTCCTTAGGATTATTGTCCCTACTCTGTAGGTGGTGATAATATTGGGAACCACTTTCTAGTTCATTCTATTTATTATGTGAGAAGTCCGCCCTTATGAACTTACTGTTTTTGTAGGATTATTGTCCCTACTTTGTAGATGGCGATAATATTAGAAAATCAGCTTCACAAAATTTTGGCAGTCCAACCGATGGAGACCATATATAAACTTTTAGTTCATAATTATCGCTTAGATATTTGTGTTATGATTTTTCATTAATTATCCTCTAGCCTTAAGGCAGATTAAGACTAATTAAATTCTGTTGATATTTAATTGACTGGATAATTAAATCTTTTATTAACTTTAGTATCTTAGTTTAGGAATTATTAATCTAGAATTTAATTCTTATTCATGTCATACTATAAGATATATCTAAAATAAAGTACATTATTTATAATCTTAATTAGACTTGAAAAATTAAATTCATATAATTTTCAAGTTCAAGATTAGGAAGAAAATAAATTTATATTATTTAATGTAATGTTATATATATCTATCCTTTTATATAGATTCTAGATATATATTATAATTAGGAAACTATTAAATTATTCTTATCTATATCATCTAGGATATAAAATATTCATAGATATAGAAAATAATCAAAATATTCCTAAAATCTAGGGAAATCTTCCCAAAATATTTTATTTCATTAAATAATATTATTTTTAATGATATCTTTTAATTTATCAATTAAATAATCATTAAAATAATCTTTCGTCAATATCATGTGATTCGAGGTTTGCACGAATCAACACGATGAAGATTTGAAGACATCCCCGGAGACGCTCGTCGGAGCGGCGTGTTCGCCGCCCGACCGCCGCCGGCAGATCGCGCCGATTGGCGCCTTGCTTCCTCTTCCCTCCGCGGCGATTAGACGCTGGGACTCCCTCCGTCGCGTCAACCAGCCACGCAGCGAAGGCCGCGCAGCTCCGTCGAGCTCCCACTGCTCCGACGGCCTCGCACGAACCAGCAGCTGCGGCTGCTCTCGGTCATGCGCCGCTAGGGCTGGGCGATTAGGGTTCTAGGGTTAGGGTTAGGGTTTCCGGCGCCTCGGCAGCTCTCGGACGAGCCACCGCGCCCTTCTTCGCGCGACGCAGCGGATTCCGACTAGGGGTAACGGTCTCGACCGGCGGCGCGCACGAACCCATGCTCGCCAGCGCGTCGCCGCGTGATCGTCGCCCCTCGGCTCCCACTTCGACGTCGTCAATGGTCGAATTTGATTCGGGCGCCGGCTAGGGTTTTGTCGGGTTTGACCGGCGGCGCGCGCGAGTCCTTGCTCGCCGGCGCATCGCCCCATGCCCGTCACCCTCGGCTCCCACTCAATTCGACAACCCTACTCCGATCGCATGTAGTGTGATTCGTCCCGGCGCAAACGCCGACGAATCGCACATCTCGTGCGTTCGAATAATTTAAGTTCTATGATTCGAATGTTCTTGAGTTCATCATGCATAAGATAAATAATAATCACACAAGAACATGCTTCGAAATCAAATAAGACATGCATACATGAATTTCGCGAAATTTAAATCCAAATAATCAGAGCCAAAGACTGGCTCTGATACCAATTGATGGAACCTGCAGCGGAAATATGCGGACTGACATTGCAACCTTTCTCGATGGATAGTCAAATTCCAACTAGGTTGTGAAATTTATCTTTTTCTTTGTTTAGAACTGACCGTGTTATCTTAAAGTGGACGACGCCCACAACCAGTCTACTAAAACAAAGACTTAGACTTTGTTAAGTTAACTTATATATTTAAACATGCATTAACATCCATTAAATGTAAAACATAACAACATTATGACAAAAATAATCTGTTTTATTCATTGGAAAATAAAATAAGAGTTTTACAGTATTCAATCACTCGAAACGTGATTTCTAGTATACAAACTCTAACGACTTCAATCTTTTTATCAAGTCTATCATCAATTTCTGAACTTGTGGAAGTATGGATATGGGTGTGCAAACGCATAAGCAAAGGGAATGTATAGTGTTATTACAAAACATAAATCCAGAAACAGTGTATTTTTACATAAAAAAATCATCAGATTTGGAAAACAGAGATACGTTGGGATCATCCAACTTCAATGATTTCCACAATTCTGGGTTCACCCTTATCTGACATGGTCGAGGCACAGCCGAATCCACAACCACAGGAAGTTTATTCATCAATCTTGGGCACTCTTTTATGCAGATATCTTTTATGGAGTTGCAAATGATGGCTGCTGTTCCCTTGCATAGGCCCTTCAGTTTTGGAAGATCTTTCAGCTTCAACCTTTTCAATTTAGGGAGGGTAAGGGAACCTGTTCCTTCATCTTCGAATATCTCTTCTATTTCTTCACACTCTCTTATATCAATAACTTCGAGGTTGGGAGCTCCTGGTAATGGTATCCCCACCTTCCTCAGTCCTGGCAGATTATACAACCTTATTATTTTTAATTTAGGGAGAGTGAGGGAACTTGTTTCGAATATCTCTTCTATATTCCAACAGTGGCTGATAAGAATAGCTTTGAGGTTGGGAACTCCTGACAGTGGTATCTTTATCCTGTTACATTTATTAATTACTAGCTGTGTCAGAGAGGAAAACACAGGTTGTGGAAGTGCAGCTGATGCTCCTATTTCCTCCTTTTCGATCAACCCCTTCATATCATCCAACTCATACAGTTTAATTTCTTCAAGAGCAGACATTTGAGATGATAATCCTGCCTCACTCCTCAAAATATACTCTATTCCTTCACATCTTTCAATTCTCAATCTCTTCAATCCATCCACAAAGCATATGCCCAGACCCTCACATTGCTGCACAATTCCCTCTGCTAATACTCTCTCATCTTTAAGGTTGCATTCCAACAAGAACAACTCTTTAGTATGACATATTCCTTCTCTTTTATTGAATATATAGCCGCCATACGATCCCACTCTTATTGTGTAGCAAGTGTCACGCACCCGACTTCCCCAACTTGTAATCAAACACTTCAAATCTTTCACATTTTCCACTCTTCCAATAAACTCCTCTAGCAGTTTCAGATTCTTAATTTCTTCAACTTCTACTTCTATATGCAATGGTAATTCCAAGTGCTGAAGATTCCCAAGATTATGAAACAATCTTCTTGGAAGCATCTTCGACTTACGCGCATTCATTGCGAGGAATTTGAGATTGAATAATTCCCCAACTCCTTGCGGGACTTCCTTGATGGCTGTATTCGAGAGGTTTAACTCCCTGAGTTCTTTCATCTCTCCCAAGTTTGGAACATTTTCTAGATATTCACACGACTCAAGGAGCAATGCCTTGAGGCTCTTCACGGAACAGATTGAGTTTGGCAGCATTGTTATGTCAGTGCAGCACAAATCAAGAGTACATAGTCCTTGCATTTTAGAAAAGAACGAATCTGGAATTAACACCAAATAAACATTATCCCGTAAAAGCAATGTAGAGAGCTTAGGACAATCGGGAGACATTCCATCTTCAATTCTCGTTATGCCACTTTTCATAAAGGACACCTTCTCCAGATCCTTTGCCCATTCTTCTTCTTTGGAAATTTCCTTCAAAGACTCATCACCCGCTCTTACCATATATTTCCCCTCACATATCTTTAATGCCATAACTCTTACAAGATCATGCATCTTCACGCCTTCCATAGGACCAAACACACCTTGAACAACACACCTTTTCAATAAGCACACATTCACTAATTTATCCAATATGGAATGTCCTTGCTGAACTTGTGCTCTTCTTGTCTTTCTTTCATCCAACAACCCTCCTGAAATGAACTCAATAACCAAACGGTCTCTCGTTATCTCTTCATCTTCAGGATACAACGCGCAATGCAGGAAACAATGTTGCAACGTATTGAACTCAGTACTCTGACTTTGATGATTCCTATTCAGCCGATCAAAACTATATTTCAATACTTTATAAACATCACTGTCTTCCATACCATCATTCCATGAGACACGCACTCTTAATTCTACATAAGCATCTTCCCATGTATGAATGTCTCTATTGCCCCTCATGCTTCCAGCCACTGTAACAATTGCTAGGGGCAGACCACCACACAATTTTGCCACAGATCTGGCTTTTTCTTCTACCAAAGAATCTAGTTCGGTATCATTTCTTAGAGTTTCATTGAACAATTCCCATGCCTCATGATGATGTAGATTTTTCACTTGAATCACTTTTTGGCAACAAACTTGACAACACACTTCTGATGAGCGAGTAGTTATAATCAGCCTACAACACTCGACATCCAACCTTTAATAGATCAATATTTTCCCACACATCATCTAATATCAGCACTGAATTCTTCATCTGAGACAAAGCTGTATGGAGTCTTGCCGCCCTTAATTCTTCATTATCCTCACCCACAAAGTCCAACCCTATGAAACGAGCTATTTTATCTTGTAAAGTCGTAACACTAAAATCTTTAGAGACTGTAACCCAAATCACACGTCCCTGAGAGTGTTGGAGGAGTCTATTGTGAATGTGCCTTGCAAGTGTCGTTTTGCCCACACCACCCATACCATAAACACCAATGCTCGACACTTGCCCACTCTCCAAAAGTTTCAAAATCGTTTCCAAATTTTCATTAAAAGCTTCACCAATCATCCCATTTGTCAACAACTTATCTCCCATACTTCCACAAACATCAACGACAAGTTCACCAAAATTCCGACTTTGCTCAACAAGTGTGTCAACCTCATCATTTAGTTTAGCTGGTAATCCTCCGTCCAACAGTCTCATAATAAATCCCTCGGATCCCACTTGAGTCTCCAACTCAACAACTTGCTTCTCAATGTTCCTGACTTCTTCCAACCAATCCTCAACTTCGCGCTTCCTTTTCTTTCGACCAGAAAGCTCTGAGTTCTTGATTTCCTCCTCAATATCAGATGCCTTAGCACACAATGACTTCAACTTTTTCTGCAGAGCTTTTAGATTGAGCTCAAAGTCCTTTATACATTCGAGATTGTTGTGTGCATTATCCGCCGTTTGTTCAACCAACTTTGACAAAATTGACTCCCATACCTTTGTCAAAATTGGCTCCAAAATCCGGCTTAACATTTTCACCACTTTGCTCTTCCCACACAAAACATAAACCATAAACAAGAATTATTTGATGAGAATGAAAGTGCAAATAATGAACAATTTATATGTGAACATAATGCTAAGCGCTAGCAATCTACAAGCAAGATGTTAGAGTTGACTCTAATACAGTTGATTATTCCAAATTTCCTTCATTTTTCATGTAATACAAGAAATTAAAACTTTTTTTTTCAGAAGCCTTACGGTTATAGTATTAGCAAGATCGTGTAATATTCTAAACAAACAAATAAAAGCAGAAATGTAAATTAGTATAGGAGAATTGTTACCTGAGAGATGTAAAACGCTGAGATGAAATTGAATAGATTTGTAGATCCAGAGACAGAGAATCAAGAGATGTGTAAATATGATCGTGGAGATAGGAAGAAGTGAAACAGAGACTTGTCAGGCATGAAGTTGACTTGACTTGACTTTGTAATGTTAGACTAAACCTATTAGAGTATAAAATTTTTTATCATATGTTTTTAATTAATAAATAAATTAACAATAATAATATTAACAATTTTTACAAGAGTATAATTTAGTTGTATGATTTATAATTAGCAATTACTTTCAAATTTTTTTATAATAGATTATTTATTAATAGCACATTAATCATAACAAATTTATGACGAGTACCGAGCATATATATAGGAACCAATCTATGTTGCCTTTTTGTTATGTGCTATGAATTAAAACCACTGCGAACAAATGTTTATGCACGTAGGCAAAATCTAGATGGAATATCTATCTTTGTTGCTTTTCTTGTGTTGTTGGATTTGTTCAAAGAGTGTTATTATTTCATTCTCTCAGGATTGATGTGTTGCTTTTTCCTGCAGCATTAAGCAGCCATGCTACCTCAGACCCATCTTTTCTATACTAATGGCAGACATTCTTTTCTATACTAATGACATGCTACCTCAACTTAGTACTCACATATGCCCATACACATTGAATAGTCCTATTTCAAAGCTACGAGAGAACTTTTTATGAGAGAGCATTTTATCATCTAAGTTGCATATTGCATAAAATATTTTATAGAGAAGTGAAGCAATGAATAATTGCTCCATTCACATCGAAACATACAAATCTCCAAATCTTGCAAAGCAAAGATAGCTTGCATCTTGGTCTAAACAAGAAGAGATGGACGCGCGCGCGGACTCACTTTGTCGTCTCGACGCACACTCCATCCCGTCTCCGTGATTACATTTGCAGAAAATCAAAGTATAGCTATATACATACAAATGATTACCTAGAAAATCTTCAGAGGCTCTGGACTTGACAGTGTGTTGTATGTATGCACAACTTCACTCACCAAAGCCCCCAAGAAAACAATCACATCTAAAGCACGACGAACAACCTGCACCACGCGTCTCATAAACCCTCAACTGCAGACAACCTCCACAGAGAGCTTTTTCATCACACTTGGACATGGGTCACCTCCAAAGATCTGGGGTGTCACAGGTACCGTGCAAGAAGTTTGGCCGATGCAGTACTGCAAAACCCGGTTAGGGTAACGAGGAGTCGAAAATTAGTTCAAGAAACATCTCAACAAGATATACTAGTAGTAACATAGAGAGGAGATATAAGTGTACCTTCTCAAAAACGTCGTAGGAATGGAACGCGTGGCAGCTACCCTGTCTGAAGTTGCCACAAGATCCCTGAGGCGTTCCGAAGCTAGCAAATTTGATGGATGAGATCTTCTGCCCTGCATCACAAGAGAGGTGAGCTTTGGGCCTCAACGGTTTGTCCACTTTTCCTGATGCTTGTAGCTGATAGTTCACTAGAGTTGGTTGCCACTCGTATATGTCCGAGCATACGCTTGCTACTTCTCGTTTCGTTAGAGTGATGCCGCTTGGATTACCACCCCATTCCTCAAAGACAACGAGAAGGTTGCCAGATGGGCGGAGCCACGAGCGAGGAACATGGTACCTGTAAGCTAGAGTTAGGAATCCCTGTTTGATCGACAAATATAAAAATAGATGAACAAGCAGATGTCGGATCCTATATTGCAGATGTTGCACAAAGATTTTTGAATTACCATCTTTGAGAAGCTTCGCCGCAGTTTCTTAGGCATTTCTTTTCATTGAACCAACCAGCATAGTTGCATTCACCACAGCTGCCGGATGCTTTGTACTGATTCCAGTAGCGCCCGATGCTCTCACCATTGATCCATATCTGACCTTTACTCATCGTGTTCAAATCTAAAGCCAACGGCTCGTTTCCTCCCGGAGCATTGAAAGTCGTCTGTCAACAACCAACCATTCTTAGATGAACCTACCTAACATGAACCATAGCAGAGCACTAAAGTTCTCTAAGCAAAATGTACTCACCTTGTACCATGTTAATGGCTGCCTTTGCGCAACGTAGGATCCTTCAACCCACTCCACGTTCGAGATTCCACTGAGCGAATTAAGACTTAGAGATTCCCCCTTGAGACCAACCTGTCCACCAAAACCATGTCGCCAATGAGGGGGAAATGAACTAAATGATGAAAAGAGGGTGTTGAAATGATAACAATCTCACCTTGTAAGTCCATTTCTGCCATGTCAAGTCTCTTCTCCCTCCGTTAAGGCCAGTGAGTGAAACAGGGCCTAGGACGCCAGCATTCCACGTCTCGAAATGAGGCCCCACGTTCTGAGAAAAAAACATTGAAAGATAAGAATATGAACAAGTACTCCAAAAACCAATTTACTTCAACAATATATCATACTAGTATATGTTTATCATAAAGATCGCATAGCACATGATGTTTGGATGTAGTTGAGAAAGGGAAAAGGAGACGAACCGGGAGCCCAACCGCAATACTTAGAAGAGAGATTTTGTTAACACCTGCTCTAAGATTCACACCTTTACTGAAAGTTAGCTTAGGCCTATTTTGACTTCCATAGGTAGTTCCTGCAAGAAATTACACATATGTGGCAAGTAAGTACGTGTTCATAATTATCACTCTGACGTGGCAAGCCCCACGCCTGTTGTTTTGGCTTGTGGTGGTGTCTATTCTAATGAAGAATCCAGTGTTTATCCTTTTAGATGTTACTCAGAGCTAAATCAACCAAAATGAAGCCTCAAAAGACAAAATGGCTGGTGTTAGGCTTCATGAAATACAAGAGTCTGAACAAAATGGCACTCACTTGTTCCGATCCTTAGGCATCAATCAACCAAAATTCAATAGATAAAGATTGTCGAGTTTATTGCAAGTTGGATAACTTGCCTGATAATTGACCATTGATGAATACATGCAAGGCATGGCCAGCAGAATTGACAGTAAGAACAGGCCACTTGCCGCCTTTTAGAAACCCTTCATGAGAATCGACCCTCACACTGGTTATTAGCAACAAGCAAGGAAAGTTAAGTACAAGAAGTCAAGAAAGAAATCGAACTCCATTTCAACAAAAGGTGTTGTTAGAGCCTTCAACAAAAGCTAAATGTGCACTTACTCTGTAGTATACCACAGATAATCAGATTTAT
Source organism: Salvia hispanica (assembly GCF_029641045.1). Lineage (NCBI taxonomy): Eukaryota > Viridiplantae > Streptophyta > Magnoliopsida > Lamiales > Lamiaceae > Salvia > Salvia hispanica. The sequence continues at coordinate 1,829,035 of NC_142697.1, forward strand.
CCCAGGTTGTATTGATCTGCTCCCTTAATCCAACCAGTGTAAACGAACGCTCATCGTACGATGATGCTGTATCTTCAATATATGATTGCCAGTTAAATCCTCTGTTGATAGGGGTCATCTTCATTTGTGCACTTTGAGCACCAATCTTGATGTGGCAAATTCAAAACAGAGTGATTATTAAAATTCACCTTAAAGCATAAAAAATGCGAATAAGCATACAAAAGGATCTTTTCACGTACCCTTGCCGTGTTGTAAACAGTGTTCTTGCAGTCGGGAAGGATGCTGATGGACCAAGGAGGCAAGTTGTAATGCCTATTCCAGAGGGAGACAGTTGCATACGAATGTTGGTCGTAGTTTGCAATAAAAGCTGCACAAGCTCCATTTTTCGACCTGAAAACATGAGCCTGCATTCAAATAATGGATGTTCATGTCAGTATTTACCATCATTGGACACAAGATTCCAGTCAGGGAAAAGAAAAGGAAACAACATCTTGGTTGTGTCCGAGTGACATGACAGTCGGATCCCCAGAAATGAGAGCTGGCTCACAGAGTTTAATTGCCCTATGCAAATCTCTTAGATGACCCCATTTCGGCTGCCTCAGTAGCCCTACACAAAAGATACATAATTTTAGCTTTGTGCATCATTTTTGGAAAGATGGCATGGCAAACGAAGCGCAGCAATTTAAATGATAGTGACAGCAAAAATCATTGAAATATCGAACGTCTATCAATAGACTAAAGCTACAAGACAGGGCTTTTGGATATGAAGCAGATACAACCGGCTACCATGAAGGAAACGAATATTGTATGGATACACGTCCTAATCAACTTTTGGCCATAAGTTTCAAACAAGACATCCATGTCTACAGGGTTGCTTACATTATCCAATATTTTTGTCGTATATATCGGAGCTATTTGTTAGAAAAATCAGTCTAATTATATTGCAGAATACTAAATAGAATTGGCAGTAAGAAAGATGTAGGAGTAATATTTAAGTACAGGTTCAGTCAACTCCCACTTTATTCATTTCAAATTTAGATGGTCACTGTCAGCAGAATATTAGGAGACATCAGGCATGGCTGCATGAAACATTAAAATAAATAATCACTTAAAAACAAATAAATAAAATTGTGGATCTGATTTTGAATGCATACCATACTCATCAAGAGGTGCATCATAGTCGTAACTGGTGGCAATAAATGGACCACCGGCTGTCCTGCCAAAGTTCGTTCCTCCATGATACTGATAAAAATCGAAAATTGTCAGATATATATAGCCATATCCATGATTTATTGCAATTAACTAGCAAACTCCTTCTGCGGTCGATTTACCATATAATAGTTAATGAGGGAGCCCCCCTTTTGAATAAATCTTGCAACAGAAAACGCCAAATCTTCAGCTGGTCGGTATGGAACTGCACCACCAAATTCAGTAAACCTGTACAAAAACATGTCACCAAAACATTATTTCAAGTGACTACAAAAATAGTGATAGTTTAAAAATGAAATTCCGTAAGCTTGTAACATCTCATCACAAGAGTAGCTCGAAACCTACCATCCAGTCCATGCTTCAGTCCATATCTTGGGCTTATATGCCTTATTTGGAGAGAAATAGTCACAATAGAAACCATTACACGTATTGATCTGCATGTCGAAAGGAAACATTAAACCCAGATTCAGGTAATATCCATGAAATAAAACTATTATATGTATAATAGTTTATTCAAAGGTAATATTGAGATGTCAGTAACTAGTTAAATTATGTCAAATAAAGGTCAAATGCTTACAACAGGGTCGGGGGCATCGTCTTGCTTGCACATGATCCACGGAACACCAGTGCCAAGACCCACCGCCATTTTGGCTGCCCACTGCGCGTAAGCACGGCCAGGTGCACCGAGCTCATACTCCATTGGTCCGTACTCATTTTCAATCTAACCCAGCAACATAAAAAACAAATCTTTCAACTTTCTGAATACTGTGAATAAACTGATGCATAAAAACAAGAAAATAGAAAGGAGAACAGAGCAGCTGGACAACCTGCGACAGTATAATCGGACCGCCCTGAGTTTGATACAACCTCTCAGCCTTCATCATATTAACAATCTTGGTAGTGAACTTTTGCATTGCAGCCTTTCAAGATGGGAAAACAAATTACACAAGAGTAAATTAATGACTTCATCATACAAAAGCAAAAGTTCACATGTCAAAAGATTTGGTATACAAACCTTAAAAGGCCCATTGTCAGTTCTGAAACTAATGCCTTTGACATACTTAAGCCAAACTGGAAAGCCACTGAAGTTGAACCAAAACATATAAATTATTAAATTATTATAGAAGAAGAAAAAGAATCTGTGAAATTGCAATTGCATTATTACCCAAAGTTCCATTCAGCACAGGCATAGGGTCCAATTCTGAGATTAACATAAAGGCCTGCTTGTTGCACCAGCTTAACAAACTTCACCAAATCATATCTTCCTCCAAAATAATACTACAAAAAAGCAAACATAATTGAAACCAATACTCCACTAATAAACTTTCCAAATAGATGGAAAGACAAAACTTACCTTTCCTGGCTCAGGCTCATGCCCATTCCAGAAAACATAAGTCTCAATCACATCCAAGCCGCCTTCTTTAGCCTTCCGAATAAGATCCGGCCACATCTACACTTCCCAATAAAAAGGTTAATATAATTTGAAAGTAAGTGTGTGAGTGTGAGAGAGAAAGAGAAAGTGAAGAAATTCAAAAGAAAATACCTCAGGTGTGCTCCTTGGATAGTGAATGGAGCCAGAGATGAGAATCTTTCTCTGCCCATTAATGGAAATGGCCTTATGATCATACGAAACAGAAGCTTTGCCACAAGAGCTCAGCAAAGCCAGCACACCAAATAAAAATGCAATCTTTAAACTCATAATGCCCTTCACAAATTTGAAACTTTACTAAAAAATGTCCCTTTTTTCTCAACACCCCACTTTTTTTCTTCCTATATTCTTCCCTTTGGACGAAATGGAACAAAAAAATTCAATCTTTAAACCAGGGAAAATATGGCAGGCATCAACTTGGCCTCCCTTTGATTTTATCTTTTTCTTCCTCTCTTTCAGATTCCCTGTGTAGCAGGAGTCATAAAGAATGAGTGAGAAATTAGGCACACAGTGTATATTTGTATGTTGTGGTTGTATTGTTGTTTAGTTGCAGTAAATGTGGGATTTTGAAACTTGCATCTGCTGCCTCTGCTTTTATAGACTTGAAAAATGTTAAGCTCGAAATGAGATGGGCCCCACATGCACCAAATTCAATTCGGTTATTCCCACCATATTAGTAAATTTATTAGTAATTCCTATTATTGTGTAGGTAACTTTTTTTTCATCACTTTTGTTTTGATTTCAAATTTGGGGGGGGGTGAGAAATTTGGTCTAGTTAAACTATTAATTTATCTAGAGTAAAGTTCATTTCTGATGCTAAGCATATGTTTATTTGATTCAAATTATGCTTGATGGTAATCCCTCAATTCCGCATTAATAGATTTAATCTTTTTCTTTCTCTAAGTTTAATGGAATTGTGAAAAATTGCCGATATACCATCTAAATGAGAATTGAGACTAAAAATATTAAATAATATGATTTTTTAAATTATAAAATAATAAAACAGCTAACATATTCAGATTTAGCAACAAAACTTAGTGCTTTTAATATGAATAGACGTGCAAGTACGACGTGCTCAACGACTCGCAATTTCAATGGAACACACATATGCGTACTTAAGAGCATCAGTGAGACACACTAGTGCATTCTTTTGTTGGTTAGTTAGTATATAAATAGTAATAAATCAGCTTGCCATAAATTTAAAATCATGTGTCACGGCCTCACGGGTTAGTTTAAATATCACCCTTCATTAGCCTACATTAAGAAAATGAGAACCAGACACTGAATAGTAAAAACTGCAATATCTACTTATAAGAGAGTTTGTTTTTTTTAGATATCTTGAAGGAGAAAATATTCACTAGTCCTTCCATACCACATGGCACTATGAGTTGGTGTGTCCAATTAATCATTTCTTGACAAATGGAAAATCACCTCCAATTAGACAAGCATTTTTTTATGGAAAATTGCATAATAGTAGTAGTATTTATATATGGAAATTACCACATGTTTTTCACCTCCCATATAATATATATACATAATATAACAATAATATTTTTATGTCTACTCTTCATTTTTGGCGTAAAAAAATTATAGTTATACAGTGCACTTTGTTATTATTATTTGAAATTTTATGGTTATAGTTTTCTTTTTTATTTAATTATGTATATAACTATAAATTAAATTGAAAAATCTACACAAATAAAATGCATGATCATAATTTAAAGTTTTATTAGCATATTAATTAATTTATTTTTCCTGGTAGCATGTCAAAAATCAAGAAAATTTTAAACTAAGAAAATTAAAATCAAAGATTATTCATTTTATATTCTTTTAAACATAAAAGTTAGAAGATTAGTTGATTTTAAATTTAATGAAAGATTATCAACTTATTAATCCATACGTTTAAATTGACATTTGGATATTATTTATCTATTTATATGAAAATTAACATTCACACAAGATAATCTTAATATATGCAATCATCTAAGTGAACTTCGCTACCACACACTTCTAATATTCTATTTTTTTTTCACATACATGATAATGTAAAGAAAGTTACCACAAATAAGCATGCATTATTAGTCGAAATACAGTTATATAATTTCCATATATAAATACCTCTATTAAGCTATTTTTCCTAAATAGTGATGGTCTAATTGGATGTAGGTTTTTCCATTTGTCAAAAAACTATTTGTTGGACACACCAACTCATAACGCCATGTAGTGTGGAAGGACTAGTGAATATTTTCTCATCTCGAAGACATTTTAAGGAAAAAAATTATTGCAAAATATTCTTATCTTTTCTACTTATATTACAATATCTACATTCTTTGAAATGCATAAATAAAATATCTAAAAACAATAATAAGATTCGAATTCACTAACACCTTATTAATTATGAGACTTTAATTCTACAAGATAAATAACTTACGGCATCAAACTAACTCAATAGAACTTCTTCTCTTCCTTGCTTTACCTTTTTTTTCTTTGATTCGGTCTAGAAATATTATTGATTATTGAGATTTTAAAACAAAAGTCTCTCCTCAGATATCAAATTATTTGGATTGCTCATCTTTATAAAAATGTATGCTAACTTTAGATAAAATTATTGGTACAAATAATTTTGAAATGGATTAGGCCATGTAATGGTAATTGTCTTTTTGTTACTCCTCTATTTAGTTAATTATTATGGGAGCATATTATTAGTTTAAGAGTCATAATCACGATTTCATCACGCACCAATTAAACTGATTATTATAAAGCGTTACTAGTCAAGATTCTTGAAATTAAATATGGATCTTATTGTTTCAATCTAACTTTTTATGATTTGAATTAGGAGTGACACGTTCAGATCCACACATCATGCCTGCTTTAATTTTTGTATCGCAATTTATTAGTAGTATTAAAGATAATTATATTCTTTGATTCTATTTTCTCAAATATCGACGCGTTGATATGTGGAAAAGAATAGTTTGTAGTTAATCAGTCCAATGTCAAATCCACAAACAAATAAACGATTACTCATATTCTGAAAAACTTAATTCAAATTTGTTTTATATCGTATTTCAAATTTTGTTGTTTGGATTGTGTTTGCATGGTAAATATAAATTTTGTTTTTTTCCGAACGTTTTGGATTAGAACTAATTACCCTACATATTTTCTAATTTATAATTGTGGTTCGCTTGCCCCAAAACACACTATTAATTAATTTAAAACTTTATATCAAATTTTTGGAGTATGTTACTCCTATTTAATGCCCATAAAATTTAAACACTTGACTTAATCATGATTGAAATTTGGTCTCTCATTTTCTGAGTTACGTCACTTTTCACACGAATTGAATTGGACACTTATTCTCAAGTAAATTTAAAATTGCAAAATTTGAATTGGATTACGAAATCATCAATCACTTTTAACTTACCGAGTAAACATATAACAGTGTAACTAAATAAAATTCAAAGTGCAAACATTGGTGGACGTTTGTACTCATATTAATATTACTACACTACTAAATACTAGCTATTATTTTATGGCTGGGAAAGCATGCCTTAAAATTTACATTTAATTAAATCTAGAAAATTAACTCATAAATTTGGCAACCAGTGGAATAGAATTATTAATTTATCCTATATCTTTCTTACTCACAATTTATGCATACATATTATTAAGACTATTTTACTCAACACAAAATTTAGTTTGTTTATCTATCACATTAAACATAAATTAAAGATAACTTTAAATTGTAGCTAAATTACCAAATACACTACTTAGAAATATGACCAGCATAAACTGTATCATAGTCATTATCCTAATTAATCATAAAACCAAATTGGATAAACTATACCATTAAAGGTATTGTAGCTATAATTTACTGGGGATAGTTATATTACCAAAAATAAATTACTACTACTTTGTAGACATTATAAACTAGCTTCTTTCTCTGTAAAAGATCGTAAAAAAAAAACTAATTAAAAATTAGATTACCAAAAATGTCTTGCAAAATATATAGGTTTCCTAAAAAACTTTTTTTACAACTATTTTTTGGTATATGATCGATAATAAAACTAGTATTTGGCAGGCTTATATTTCTCTATTCCGAATAAAGTAGTGTAAAATGACTGATTAACTACTCCTATTAGTCTATCACATATACTTAAATTAAACTAAGTCATAAAAATAGCATTAGAAAACAAAATATACGGCGTCGTTTCTTGGCCACATGGTGGGCTATGTTTGACTAATTTTCGTTTTGTTTCTTCCTTTGTGCTTATTTGTTTTGAATTTCAAGAGAAATTAAATAAATAAAAAAAGAAAAAGAACAATATATTACTCGATGAAAAATCAAAATATGACATGTGTTGCCTATTTATGCAAATTCAATCTGAAATGTGTTGCGTATATATAAAAAGTAATTCCAACAACAAAAGCAATGGGGGTTGGCTATAGTGCGCCGGCCGACCCACGCCACCTATCGTTAACGGAAAGGGATGGTAAGTGTGTAATTAAAATTTTAATCTAATTATTTGCGTCAAGGAAAAGATTCACATACATACATTTTATAAATCAATCAAAAAAAATTCATCATATCATAAATCTAGAAGATTTCGACTTCCATACTATGCAATTAAATATAACATGATAATTATAAATTAATTAAAAAAAATCTCACGAATTTTATTTTTATGGTTTCAGACCGCCACCTAATGCCACTAGCTAATTGTTTCCATGATTACAGGCAACTACTTTGCACTATTTTCTTATTAAATATAAATAGGAAATTCGGCTAATCTGAAATCCAATCATGCACGTAGACTATATAGAATACATTACATTACACCCATATAATAGTATTAATTAGTATTATATAAAAACATGAATATTATTGATTTGACCTTAGAGCATGGGACAGGAGGTGAATTGTATAATTAAAGATTACAGAGGATTTTATTTATATATTATTGACTCAGTACTTTTTGAGCTTCCAAGAAACATCATAAAATAGTATGAAATTATGTCTATTAATTTTGGTGTACATTTTTTTGTAGATTTGGATATCCGTACAGAAATTTTAAATGAGTGTTAAGTGCAGAGTTGTTGATTAATTTAATTTTCATGCAACAACGTTAGTGCATTATGAGATCAAAGTCAACATGCATGTTAGCTGTTAATTTCATAAAATATGACTAATTAGAATTTATAACTTGGCCAAATTTAAAAATTGTGTATATACGCGTCTTTCAAATGAGAGAGAGTGATAGATTCAAGTATTACTGAAATTAGGCATAAAGTTTGTGTACACATTATTATGACTTAATTTAAATAAGTAAATAAAATGCATTATATGTTTTAGTGTAGTTTACTATATAAGCTAGAGGTAGTTTCTCCTGTTAATTCTCTTTAAAAATATTATTCTATCAATACTCTACAAAAGCTTATCTTTTAATAATAAGTAAACTGTGTATGTTTAGATGGACGCAAATTGTTTTGCACTAAAGAAAAGGGTAAAAATATTTTATTATGCAATTAAAGACGTTAATTATGTTTCTAAAATACTACCAACGATTAAACAATAATCTTTATTTTCTTTTACGCCATAAATTAATTGTATTTCATTTTCCAAAATTACGTCTCTATTTTTTAATCTTTAAAAAATATTTTTTTTTAGTATGTGAATTTAACACCTCAATACTCTTGTATCCAGAAAGGTTTATGAAACTATTATACATCTTATTATTTTTTATATTGGTAAAAATATCTCATACTCCGTATGAGACAATTCAATAAATAAATGTTAAGAGTTTCAACTTAAAACCATATTACAGTTCAACAATTAATGAAATAATTCATTGCCAAATTCTGACAATACAATTAAAATACTTTATTTCAGCTGAATTTAATGGAATCAAGCTGTTGCCCTAACAAACTTGTGACGCGCATTATATGTTGCTTTCACACTGAAAATTCAGATGATTTTTGACATCCAAGTTAAGCAACAATTACAAAATCCATAATTGGGTTTATATCCACTCCGAAATTTATATTAGTAAACAAATAAATAAAATAAAATTACCATATATTGATTGTCGATAAAACAAAGTAGTACTATTTAATTAAATTAGTCAAGAAATATTGATAAATTCAATTCTTGCTTGCAATAATAATGGTGAGTAGTCCCCACATCAAAAAACTTTTTAGCTATTTAGGTACAGCCCTTTTATTTTACAGTTGTTCAACAACAAACTATTTATTTATAGTGACATGAAATGAAAGCTATCTTCTTGTTGAGGATCATCACGATATTATAGAACCATCTCATAAGCAAAAGCATTAATTTTCCAATATTTGATTTACGCACGTAACAGACCTAATCATTATGGAGCTATCCAATTTTCTTTTCATGAAGCAAAGAAGTTATCCAATTTTCAAAATCTCTTATTCGTTTATGAATTATTAATATTTAATTTATATCATGTTCTTGATCTAAACTACTTCGTATAAAATCTTAAAATGTTGAATTTCTGATTCGTTTGAAAATAATTTTTTAGGACAACTTTTTTATGACTTACTTATATCTAAATCTAGTTGCTTCATGCATAAAACCTTTAAAATTATAGTATGATATTTTAATTCATTTTTCGTTCCTATAATCTTGAAATTTTGCATTTGATCATTTTAAAAATTTAATATATAATAAACTAGTCAGCTAATTTGCGTGTCAAAGATTTGGATCACTCGTCATAAAAAATGTGGGACCCAACTGAATCGTGGACAAAATCACATCCAATGAAAGTCGATAGAAATTTGTGTATCCTACGTGTGGCTATATGTTATCCAAATAAAAAAAGTGGCTGCAATTGTTTTTATCATAAATTCAAAATAGACGAAAAAATAGACATCGAAATACTGGAAATAAATAATAGAAAAATAAATTATCTCCGCATGCATGGCTTTGGTTGGGCCCTCCGTTTGTGAATTACAAAATGGGCTTAATTGGCCAATTTTTGGGCCCTAGCAGCACACGTTTTTAGAATTACTTTTAACTATTTTATTACCATCATAATACTTCATAATAAAAAAGAATAATATCTCCATCAGTCATCCATTCTCTAAAAATTTAGCACTAATTTAATAAAGTATGAAAGAGAAAAATAGTGAAAAAGTTAATGTTAGTAGATAATAGGATCCCACTTTATTAATAGTGTAATGAGTAATTAAAAATTTTCAAAAATAAATTTATGTAATGCTTTTCAGAAAAAAAAAAAACATTGGGAAAATCGGCAATTTAATATATATATGTATATCAAGTTAAACTTAGCTGTTACGCCTTTCCTTTTTGAAATAATTTCAAACTAATAATTCATATTTGTCGCACAAATTGCATGGAGGTGTCATTAATATCATTATGTGGTGTTCTGAAAGCAACATCAAGATTGCAAGAATATATAATACTATAATTAATAAAAATTATGGATAAGTTCAATTCACGAATCAACTACTCTAAACAAAATATTTTTTTTATTTTGAAGTGCACGAATATTTTTTCTATACCTAATGTAATTGGCCGGTTAAAGATGCAAAATTGAGAAGGTTTCTATCATTGTCACATTGAAATGAGGTCAGCAAGTTTATATGCTTTCATCCTATCACTTTCTTACCTATAATAAGCACATACTCTAATTCATAATTGAGGAAGTATGAGGAGTATTACTTTATTGCGTTCTTTTAATTTATTTAAGTAATTAGGAATATTAATATTGCACGCTGGTGCGTATTTTAAATTGTAGTAGTAAGAAATGGATTAGTAATTAGAGGCCAAACCTATAGAAAGCTCCTAAAAATAGAGATGCTCCTAACATGATTTATAAATGCTTCAACTTGTCATCACATTTCTTCCTATATTAATTATTGTTTTACGCTTTTTATCTGCTAAGCACCTGATAGGGACTTGAACCCTACAGCAAACCTGGCGATGAATGAGCAGCCCGACCGCGCCGAGCTTGCCCCAATCACGACCCATTCACGCCCAAAGAAGTGAAGATCCATGCAAATCCTTGCGTATCTTTAGTTTATTTCAATTTCCATAGTTAGACTTATTTTTCTTTATTTAATTCACGTAATATTTTGTAATCTTTTTGATATCTTGCCTTGCAAGATATCGTTGGGTTTAGGTTAGGATATCCTCGGGTTTTCTTGTCGGTTCTTTCCCGAGACGAACTAGGAAGGTCGAACCGTCTAGGGTTGAGGATTCTATAAATACTAGAATCCCATAGATAATTAATTCATTGAGAATTAAGAAATAAAATACTTCTTTTCTCATTCTTGTTCCAAAACCCTAGAACTTCAACTAGGGATTATCTCTTTTGCTCCGTTAAATCTTCGTGTGCTCTACAAACCTCTCGATAGGGAACTTAAACCCTATCAATTGGTGCTTCCATTGACTACTCTTCTCCCTCAACACACGGTAGCCATGGCACCAGGTTCAATGGTTTCAAAGCCGCCTCCCTCGCCAACGTTTTTTGGTTCTGATTCAAGGTTTAGGAAGCTAGAAATCCTAGCTTCTGGCAGAAACACCACAGCAGATAAACATAAAGAACCGCCAGACCCCCTGGTTACGGAGACGCCGACGGCGAAGCATGTGTGGAGACCACCGCCGTCTCGGACTACCGCCCCGACGACCATCGATCGGGAGTCCATTCTCCGCCACCGCATGGACCCGCCTCGTTTCACAGGTTACGCAAGCAACAAAACTACGATCGAACTGCCTGACTCACCTGCTTTTCCTTCGGACACGAGCGGGTGGAGATTGCCTCCGTCGCTCACACAGCCACCTACAGGAATGGTGCCCAGTGCCTTATCTCGCCCTCGTTTTGATGCTCCTCGTTTCGATGGTGCGAACGTCGTCGAGTGGATTTGTAATATGCAGAGGTACTACAACCACTACTATACTCCTTTATCTGATCGGCTATACCTTACTCAGTACTTGTTCGATCAACCGGCGTCAGACTGGATGACAAGTTGGAAATATAATCATGCCGAAGAGAGTTGGGACGATTTTCTATTAGCAGTCAAGCAGCAATTTGACCCCAACCCATATGAAGGGCGAGTAGCAACCTTGCGAAACACGCCTACTGTACATGTCGTTTCTTATAATGGCGCCGATCTCTCGATTACCTTGGACAAACAAGCTGCTACCTCTGGGATGGGTGAAGAGACTGACGATTGGTCATTGATGTATCATAGAGCTACTCCTGTTCAGAAGCCTCACACTTCCACTTCAGATATGTTAACTTGGTCAGAGGCTCCTTCGGCAGAAATCCCCTCAGCCGCCACTGCCGCTCGTGCGAGCCAGCCTACGGATGGAGTTGGTACGGTACTATTTGATGGCCAGATTATTGATGGGAATGTTGAGAATCTTAACGAAAGGAAACCTTGCTCTGGCTACAAACTGAAGGAGATGAATGGCAGCAACATAATTGCAGGTGACAGTGGAGATGGTTCAACAGACTCAATAGCGTCTGATCATGATAATCTCATAAGCCGAATATCACTTCACATTGTGCAACAAGCTCCCATCATTGCAGGTGACAGTGGTCATCCTTGTCTGCCTGAGAAGCAGAAATTCTCTGGCTTCGATGCACCAAGTGATGGTGATAATGCTTCATTTTCCATTGAATCTGCTTACTATATTAAAGATCCAACATTTGCAGCAACTTTGAAACCATTATTTAGTAGTGATATGAAGTCTTTCCTGGAGCCACATATTTTTCCCGGTGTTGGAATTCGAGGCGTGTTCACTCATACACAAGCACTTGCCTCTGATGCCCGCTCGATCCCTCCGCGCAACGATGTGACACGTTCGGGTGAATGCCTTAGCACAGGTGGGAGTAAGGTTACCCATCGTTCCTTGGGTGATGATCCCATAGAAAGTGTGATTTTCAAAAGTGATGGTAGCAGTGCTCTGAGTGCGCTACATCTCAGGCTGGAGTTCCCCACTCTTGTTGACATTTTGTCAGTTCCGCCCCTGTATCCGATGATTGTTGAGATGGAAATGTTGCTGGATCAGTTTATGGCTTGGATGACGAAGCAACAGGGGGAGAACATGAAACGGCTGTATCGCCACATATCTGTCAGCTGCCCCCTTCCTGCCAAGCTCATGAGCAGGCGATTTTACGCCCTTTTTTTTTTGTTCTCGCGTGGCATTTTAACTCCGAGCTCTATTCTATTGTAGTGCACAAAGGGGATACATCGAAGGCTAGTCATTTCTATAGATTCATTCACTTGAACTCCACTGAATGGTACATATATGATGATTCTCGAGTTTCAGCAATAGATGGTGCTGACATTTTCGAGCAAATGGCTTATATTCTCCTCTATGCTCCGCACGGCACTGTCTGGCATATAGATTTCATCCTAACTCTCCAATTATCAATTGGATTTGCTTCTTTAGTGGCATCACAATTACTATCTACTTTTGAGATTGGACAGGGTGATACAACTGTTTTGCCTCTTGGTAAAGAAGGAAACGGATCAGAGGCTGATGGAGATTACTTACGCCTAAAGACTACTAATTCCTTCGTCCCTGACTCTACAGAATGGTGTCAAAATGTGAGTTTGGGTGGGGAAAATGGAGCCGGTGAAGCTGATAAAGGTCAAAGCTTGACTAGTGAAAGAAATATAGTTGCTGATGGAGTTGTGAATTTGAGTGCTGAGAGACATGAAGCTGGGGGATGCTTGGACGGTGATAGTGGATTTCTACAAAGAGGATATTTCCATGTATGTCTTAATACTGAAAAAATGGTGTTCGTCTTCGAGAAGGCAGAAAATAATATGGCATGTGTGGTTCTAGTTGCCTATGTTTACATAAGTGGTGGTGAAGATTGTGACTATAGTGGTGTCAAAGATTGCGAAGAGCTCGATGGATTTCTCTCCAAAGGCTGCAAATCTGGAGGAGTTGATGCCAAATTTGCTGTAGTAGCTTCCATTAGGCTCTTTCTTTCCGAATCAGAGAACTCACACCAACCTGGGGATACACCGATTATCGTAGCAAAGGCCCCGGCAGTTTTGGTAGATGGTATTCCACAATGCCGTTGGATGATACAATGGTCAACTGCTCCAACGACACTTTCATGGAAGTCGAAGTCGGAGATGTTGCGTCCTTTTCTGTCCCTTAGCCTTGAGGACAAGGCTATTGCTATGGAGGGGGGAGTTGATAGGGACTTGAACCCTACAGCAAACCTGGCGATGAATGAGCAGCCCGACCGCGCCGAGCTTGCCCCAATCACGACCCATTCACGCCCAAAGAAGTGAAGATCCATGCAAATCCTTGCGTATCTTTAGTTTATTTCAATTTCCATAGTTAGACTTATTTTTCTTTATTTAATTCACGTAATATTTTGTAATCTTTTTGATATCTTGCCTTGCAAGATATCGTTGGGTTTAGGTTAGGATATCCTCGGGTTTTCTTGTCGGTTCTTTCCCGAGACGAACTAGGAAGGTCGAACCGTCTAGGGTTGAGGATTCTATAAATACTAGAATCCCATAGATAATTAATTCATTGAGAATTAAGAAATAAAATACTTCTTTTCTCATTCTTGTTCCAAAACCCTAGAACTTCAACTAGGGATTATCTCTTTTGCTCCGTTAAATCTTCGTGTGCTCTACAAACCTCTCGATAGGGAACTTAAACCCTATCAGCACCCAACAAGACAATTGTACACCCAACATAAGTTGAATACATATCCTAGACTCTACACATTAACATTTTCGTAACATAACCATAGCTTTATCTACATGATTTCATTGATTGAGGTGATCAAGATTCTAATATCGAAGATGAATACTATGATTTCCTTAAGAGAGAGAGAAAGAGATTGGAACTCGTCATTTTAGGTCTCTTTCTTTACACCTCGAACTTTATCATTTATTCATTTTTTCTTGAGCCATTATCTACAAGAACAAACCTACACCATATTGAGTCTATAAAATATTTAAAAGTACATAAAACTAAGAAAAAATCATGCAAATTTGATTCATAGCCCACACAAAATTATAGTACTAGAAAAATCTTGTGTTACAAAAAATAGCTAAAAGTTCATATTCATTAATGGACCTAAAAATTCTTTATAACACTTGTAATATTAATTCTCGCGTCTTGAAATGGATATAAAATACTTTACTTAAATTAAGTAGCTTATTTTTAAAGAATCAATATTTGATGCTACTCACCAGTACTAATATTTTCCCATGCCAATGATCATTATTCCCTAACTAATTAACTGATTTCAAAGAAAATCCGAGTAATTGTTTAGGTGGGGATTGTTCTTAATTAGAACTCACCAAATAATTCACCCGTTTCCAATAATTGGATTTTTGAAAAAGCCAAATACAAGCTTTGGAAAATCCTTCTTTCTTTAGTAGTACCTAACTAATGCAAAGGACCACATAGCTTCCTTTCAATGCAAACAATAGTTTAAACAATTTGCAAAAATTAAATAGTATCAACGTATTGAAGTGATAATTTAAGAACAAACATAATAAGAAAATCACACAAATTTTATGTTTAAGAAAAAAGATGTAGTACTATACTCCCTCCGTCCACAAAAAATATGGCACATTTACCATTTTTGGTCATCCATAAAAAATAGAGAACATTTATTTATGGAAAGTTTTCAACAAAATAATAACCCTACAAATCATTTTATTTATCACTTATGCCATTAGAATTAAAACTTATCTCTTACACTAACACTACTTCTCTCTTATTTTTTCTCCTTTCTCTTACTTTTTTCCATTCTCTCTTACTTTATCGATTTTACATCTCTTACCTTTTTTCCCTTCTCTCTTACTTTACCAATTCTACATTAAAACTCGTGTCATACACTAATTGTCCTATTTTTTTTTTTACGGAGGGAGTATTAAAATATAAACTAGCTAGATCGAATACAATCGGATCCGACAAACCAATCTTACTAATTTACAACCATAATAAATAATTAGAAGTTATATATTGTGTAACCTACATATCTACCCTTATTTCTAGAAGTTGGTTGAGATGGGACCAATGCCCCATGTTACATTTAACTTGTTCCTTTTGGTCAAATCGCTCAATTTCTATGGGGCCATTTAGTTTTTTATGGTAATACCATGAATGTGTGTATTAATAAATTTGTTAAAAAAAACGAGGGTTTGATTTGTTGAGTAGTACAATGTATGTTCGTAGTAGTAATGAATTAATTCATGAAAAAACCAAGGGTCTAAATTTCAATATTGATGACAAGGATATTATCCATATGTTGGGATTAAAATGGGCCGACCATTTGTATAGAGGCCACCTCGCTCTCTCTCGAAGATGGTTCTTGAATTTTCAATTTCAATTTCAATTTCTGCGTCTTATTTCTTTATTTATATAAATATTGTATATGGGTTGTTTTTTATTCGAGCATACTGTTTTAGGGCATGACAATGCTTGTGCAATACATTTCAGCAACAAATTTATTTTTCAGCTATCAGTTTTTTCATTTAAGCCAAAGCACTTACAATGTAGTCAAACTATATTTCAACCTCATTTTTAACCACAATTTAATTTAAAATTATCATTTAAAAAAGACTTTATATTACTTAAAAATAAAAATAAAAATAAAAAACATGACAATCTAATTAAGTCTTAAGTTTTTATCTAATCCTCCTGAGCATCCTTTTCATGTTGGAGACGAAGCATTGTAAGTGTGAAACTGAGTAGAAAACGAGTGTGTGTATAAATGAAATTATAGTATTAAATATAATTCAAATTAATAATAATAATAATAATAATAACTGAATAGTAGCCACGAGGACCTTGGGTGGCCCAACATTCAGCCGTGTGGGCACTGGCGGATCCAGCTGGGAGCAAAGGGCCAAATAATTCTCGACTTAGTATATTATTGCGAAGAATTTAACAAATAGCGTTGGTAGCTTGGCGGTAGTCACGCTATTCCATGCAGTGCAGACTTGAGTTCAAGACCTCGTGTGTTTGCAGATTTTACTTCTTATTGATATATTTTGATTTTAGGCAGTTTTGTTAATGTTACTTCTTTTTATTATTCTATTTTATGCAGATTTTAGGTAGCTTTTAAATGTTATTTTTTTTATTATTCTATTTATATTTTTTATATTTTAGATATTAGGTGTTGCAATTTATGTTAGTTAACCTTAAAAACATGCCGTGAATTCAAAATAATTTTCCGTTCCGTGGTTTCTTGGCGTGAATTCAAAATATTCAATTTTCCGTCTTGTTTTTTTGGATATTAGATGATTACGTGACTTTAAACTTGTTCATTATTTTTTTAGATATATTATTTTTAATATTATTTAATTTTTAATATGGTATATGTATTTACTTTACTATATAATTCGCATCCTCAATTCAAAAAGTCTGGATCCGCCACTGCGTGTGGGGTGGTTCGGTGGATGCCCTCTTCAGGAGGCATGTCGCAATGCAGCCGTGCCCGGAGTGATCTCCCTAGACGAATGCATTGTGAATGGCCTTAGGCCTAGGAGCCTACTTTCTTATATGGAGTATAAAATTCGGTGTATCAATTCTTTCAGAAAATTTAACAGCAAACCTCCCCGTTCGTGAGAAACGTCCAAAATGCAACGACGATAAATTAGATTGAAAGGACGTCCCTCTCATCAATTGATTTGTAATACGAGTGACTAAGATTTGAAATAAATAATAAATTATTATTAATTTCTTTTAATTAAAAAAATAATATCGTGTACCCATTCCTCAATTCAGAAAGAAAGTGTCTAAAATTAATAAATAATGGGGCTGATCGACGACTAGGATGTGCATGCACTTTTGAATTATTGGATGCTTAACATAATACTCCATATGAATAAGGATAATACTTGCATTTATAATATATATCATCATATAGCAGCCATTTTGATCTTATCATCTCATTTTACAAACTGGGATTTAATTTTTATTTTCATTTTTATTTTTATTTTTATTTTTATTGTCTCTGGATTTCATTATCACCCACATCCCTATCATGGGCATTGATTCTAACCAATACCATAATTCATGTGTAAAGTTGATCCAAGATGCTCATATCATTGCTTCTAAAACAAACTAATCTTGTAGTACTAAAACTGAAGCTCAAATTACCATTGCAGATTTACCATTTGATTGAATGTGTTAGGTCAGTGGTAAAGTGGTTAATGTCTGAAGCTGCGAGTTCACCGTAACGTGGCTTTTAAATTTTCGTTCATTTGTCAATAAAAAAGAAATACTAAACCTCAAAATTATACTTCAGCTGTTTAATAAATTACAAAATCTATGATGTACATTTTAAAAGGATTGAGAAAGATAAGAGAAAAAGAGTTGGCCAGCCAAGGCTACTTATCCCTTATCATCATCATTTGCAAAATGATATATTTGACACATATTGAGATAGATATATATTCCTACCTAAAACATTAGGGCCCTTAAAATGGGGCCATATTATCCAAATGAATAGGGCCAATTCCTATATATTTGTAAACGCACAAAACCACCAAATCTTATCTCTCTAGAACTCTACGTATCTCAATAAATGTTACATTTAAAAAGATTATTAGTTTTTCTTCGCAAGGTTGATGTGAAGCCTAAAACATCGATGTCAATCTCAATCGGATTCAAGCTAGTGGCAATTGTGCGACGAAAACGATAATTCTTTATCGTCATAGGCTCAACATTGATAAGTATCACAATCCATTCTCCTTTTTTTTGAAATTTATGTAAGGAAGATATTTATTATTTTGAGGTTCAAAACTAGATTTTATATATCGATTTTAAAAATTAAAATAAATATATGGGGCATATGTTGAGGATTTGAATTATTAAACTAATCAATCTAATACTCAAAATTTACATTTCGAGAATTTTGTATTCTAAGTCGAGATTTTTTAATAATCAATTATTTGAGAGTTAATTTAAAAACTATTAAATGATAAACAATGAAATATATGTTGAATAACTTATTATAGCATACATTATTTTACTACAAACAGGTAATGGGCTATTATATCTATATCATATTTTGCAAGTATATATGCAATGGGCCATGTATTGTCGAGTAGGAATGTTGGTGCTGCAGTCCCCAAATTCAATTTTATTATTGGGCCAGATAAACATCTTAGTTCAAGTAGGTAGAGGCTATCATTGATCTTTCCCACAACATTACACCTATTGTTTAAAATTATCGTCAAATGTCCTTGGATATTGATACTCCCCGCCATAAAAATAAAGACATTTTTTTTCGTCCGTCCCATAAAATTATCTCGTTCCAATTTATAGAAACTTCTCCTAAACTCATTATCCATATACATTAATTTATTTACAACTTATACCATTAGGACTCACCATAAATATGGGTCTTACTATCCATTAACACTATTTTAACTATCATTCTCATCATCTCTCTTACTTTACCAATTATGCATTAATTCTCATCTCTCTTACTTTACTAATTATGCATTAATTCCCTTGTCGTCCCAATGTCCTTATTTTTTTTGGTACAGAGGGAGTATAATATTGTTGAAAGGAATTTAGCATTTTTTAAGACGTCACCTCAGCCCGAACATCTGCCGCTAATATTGTTATACTATGTTTTCCGTAGGTAAAATATGCGTTTTTTTTTGTTGTGGTGATACATTTATTTAAATGAAACGGAAATAGGAGTACATTAGCAGACCAGAGCTATTGGGTTCGAATCCATCGTGACGTGACTTTTACAAAATTAATATTTAAATATCCATATAAAAAAGAAAAATAAGATATTTGTGAAAGCTAATGTGGGAATTCATGAACAATACACCAGAAATATCATAGTGTAATTTCACTGTTTCATTGTCTGAGGAATAAACTTCATTACATGAAAAACTTATAAACATCTAGAATTCATTGCTAATACATGTAACATCAAAAGTAAACTCTCTTGATTATAAAACTTAAATAAAACAGAAACACTAAACAATCATCTTCACCATTCCATTCATGGCCACATCTCTCCGTGTACCTTTGTGGTCCTGTCCTTTGGTTGTTGAATGAGCAACAAACTGCTCATCAATGTGAGCTGGTGCACGTACTGTTTTGGCCATCTCTCGTGCTCCAATCAACTTCACATACGTGATCACCAGCCACGTCAAATTCATGCACTTCCACATTGCATGCGACCTTACCCCGATGAGTAATTTTACGATCTTCGCAAGGTTCTCTTACAATTCGTTCGTGTACATCATTTGTATTTTTGAGCCAATTTAGAGACTAGCTAGACTACATTTGAAAAAAGGTACTCCCTCCGTCCCATGGTAGATGTCGCACTTGGGAGATGACACGAGATTTTAGGAAATGTTATTTTGTGTGTTAAATGGTGAGAGAAAATATAATTTTATAATTGATGTGAGAGGAAACTTTTTCCAAAAGAAGAAATGTGACATTTTTTATGAAACAAACTAAAAAGGAAAGTGTGACATCTATTATGAGACGGAGGGAGTACTTCCAATGTAGAAACCTAAGATACATTAATTTTGATCATGCATGCATTAATTTGGCTACTAATACTTGGGGATTCAATATAACTTCTAGGATTATTAATGTTTTCAAAAAAAATTGCAGAGTTGGAATACTATGAACTCTGTAATTCTTCCTATTAATATTCAACATATTTTCTCCTTTAATACAAATTAGTGTGTGATCACGCGTATATTCTAAAATTTTGAAAATAATAATGTAGGTAACTATAATATATTTTGCAAACTCAAGTATATTATGGTGTGACACTGTTGGCAAGTAATAAAAGAGCATACCATATTGTAAAATAAAGAAGGAAGGATCCGATCAAAACGACAAACACTTTCTAATTTTGGATCCTTGATTCTAGGACAAGAACAAAATTATTCCTCCACACAAATAAACCTCGTATCCCTTTCCATTGACCTTTTCCCCAAATATTATCTAACATGGAATTATCTCCATCGTTCCTGTAATACACGTATTAATTTGTATCATCCAAAAAGTTCCCTTTTTTCATGCCATATTTCTTCATTTTCCATAAACATTTTCATCAATTTCAACCTGGTCTTGATCCCAGGTTTGATAATGTTGGCATCCTTCACCAACTCTCTCAATCCTCCCGACACGATCACGGATTCGAAGTTATTCGTATCGTAGATCATCTTTCAAATACAAAAGATCAAGAAAACAATTTGCTCGTTGATCGGATTGGGGTCAAAATCCGGCACCATTAGATGGCATACAATGCTAGGAAGTCCCAATCGTTGGCCGCGTACTCATCCGATCCGCCTTTTGTCCATAGCAAAGACCCCGTGACCCAGAAGACCGCACAAACCTCGGTCACGAGCATTTACCAAACACACATCGCGGGCTATTGGCGCAACGTGACCGTCACGTGGGGCAAGAACGCCATGAATTACTCTTTGGGAATAACGGTCGACAGTGTTGACCAGAACGACATCGTTTACACATGCAAGATTGATATAAAGCCGTGGCACTTTTGGGCCAAGAAGGGGTACAAGTGTCTCGAGGTGGACGGTAGCCAACTCGAGGCCTATTGGGATCTCAAGTCAGCTAAATTTTTGGGCAGCCCAGAGCCCATTTCAGATTATTATGTCGCCCTAGTGGCGGACAACGAAGTTGTCCTGCTACTAGGGGACAACAAAAAGAAGGCCTATAAAAGGACAAAAGCTAGGCCGCCCCTGGCCGAACCGGTTATTTTCTACAAGAAAGAGAATGTGTTTGGAAAGAAGTCTTTCTCGACCCGAGCTCGGTTTGACCAAAGAAAGCGCGAACACGACATCGTGGTGGAGAGTGCGACGACGGGGGAGAAGGATCCGGAGATGTGGATAAGCATAGATGGGATAATCTTGGTCCACATCCAGAATTTGCAATGGAAATTCAGGGGAAACCAAACGGTGATGGTGAATAAACAGCCCGTGGAGGTGTTCTGGGACGTGCACGCGTGGCTATTCTGCGCGCCTGGGACCCACCATGGGTTGTTTATATTTAAGTCGTCGTGCGAGTTGGAGGGTGACGACGATGAAAACGACTCGAGCTTGAGCGAGAGCCGGTGCGACGGGAGTGAGTGTAGTGGTACCAGTAGGTATTTCTCGGTGGATGGTCACGCAAAGGCCGGGGTGGATTTTTGCCTCTTCCTTTATGCTTGGAAGATTGAGTGAGGGATGTTTAGGGTTTCCATTTATGGAAAGTATGTTGAAAACATTTGAGTTCGTGTTTTGATCATTTTTTGTAGATGAATGAACTTGAGTATTTTCGGGTGTGGATATTAAGTTGTGGAGATTTTATCAAGTTTCGTCGACTTTGTTGGTTTCGAATAATATTTTTAAAATCTGATAACGATGCAAATCAATTGGTGCGATTTAGAAATTTGGTTAATTGGTGAACAAAAATACACAATAGTTTGAATTCAAATAAAGTTCAATTATACCACAGGTTGAAGTCCATGATCTTTATTAGAAGATGGTACACTACAAAAAACTCGCCAATTAGTATCAGTGAAATTTCTTCACTTAACAAATTAGTGACAGATCAAGTTTTGGTAGATCCATTAATAATAAACTTGTTAGTAAAAAGTTTTAGTGACGGATTTTTCCGTCGCTAACGTTACTATGATGGAACCACAGGCGACTGCTTCGCATTAGTGACAGATAAATATGTCACTAACTAGTGACTGACACTTTCCAGTCACTAATTCTGTGACTAGTTGTTGAGCTATTGGATGCCGTCACTAATTCCGTCAATATTGTGCGTTTTTTTTTGTAGTGGTATACTATAATACGATGCATTGCGAAGAACATTTGATCAAGAACAACATCAATTCTATGCTATGAATACATATGATATGTTCATATGGAAGAGGCTCTGAAAAGTGAAGCATAAGGGTTCATTAATATGCTACAATATGGTTCAATTTCTCTTTGGGATATAGTTGCACGCATTGTCAGTTGTCACAAATGTTCGCATATGAATCGGAAGTCCGAGCATCGCATGTCCGAATAGGACAGTCTCATTTTCAGCCACAACTTATTTTACCATTTTCCATATTTTATTCTTTTAATTTTTTTATTTATAAAACAAATAACATAGATTGAAATATCAATAAGATTTAAAAAACACTATTATGAGAATATTTTTACTTGTTTAATATTCCTTCAACATTGGTATTCAATTTGTTACAGACCCTAAATAAAAGAGAATGGAGATTTTTAAAGATAGAATGATGTATTAAAATTAAATAAAATAATTTGATTTCAGCCGCATTCTGCGGCCGAAAATCGCTACAATAAGGCCGGAAAATCAGCCGCAAAACCAGGCAGACCACTGCAGTTGCGGCTGATTTTCTGGTGGCCTCCATTTGCAGTGCTCTGCAATAAGGCCGCGATTTCTGCCTGGCAAAAACTGCGATTTCCGGCTCCACCCGCAAAATCGGATCTTATTGCGGATGGCCTAACATGATAAGATTAAGATGTATAAGGAGTAAAAGACAGACCAGAGAGAAATAATGCTGTCACATTTTAAATTTCTCATGCATTAATACATTTGAATGCGATCAAAATTATGATGAGGAACATTATTGAAACCTCAAAACAAATAAATTTGAATGTTATGTATAGTTTGAATGAATGCTTCGACCATCTCCTATTATACTCTCTCTCTTTGTGTGTATATCCGTACAAATACAGTTTAGTTAACAAACTCGATCAAAACTGATGATCAAGACTACTTATGAAGTGCATACGAAGGAAAGGTGAATGAGTGGCTACTCATGGTTTCTCCTCTCTTCTTGTATCGACTGAAAAATCCGTGCTGCCGATGCTGATGCCAACGTACGGTTGTGCGGGACGACCCTGATCGCCTGCACCCTCTGCTCATTCCTCTGCAGCGAAGGCGTGGTGGGGAAGAGCGGGAGCGCGTCCCCTTCCAATCTCTTGGAGTCGCTCGTCTCCGTACATCCCTGCATTTCACTTCCATTGGATCTATGCAGGTTTCCACCGCACTCCGACACTACCACGCTCTGGCTCGACACTTTGCACGGGATCGGAGGTGGCACGAACAAGTTAGAGGACAAGCTTTTATCAATTTCGCCCGCCAAAGGCATTGGATACGGTTGCAAGTAACTCTGGCTGGGCTCGGTCCTGCAGAAGCCTTCGTTTCTTTCCTCATTGGGAGGGGGGATGCCGCCATAAGCTGCCCCTCCCAACGAGCCTAAGCTCACCGGGGGGCAGTTTCCGTAGACGGGGGCCATAAAACGAACGGTGGGGAAACACGGACCGGGGTAAGGTTTGTATATGAGCCCCTCCGAGGGAGATCTCACCGGGACTAGCCACTGATTCCCCGTTGGAACCGGCAAGCACCATGGTGCAAGTTTAGGATCAAGGGGGATGGATGCAGGATTTGGGAGAGGTGTTTGCTGAGGGAGAAGCCCCTTCTCGAGATCAGTTGGAGGCAACGGAAGCAGTCCACATATTGCCTCCGATCCAAGACTGGACTTGGGAAGGTCGATTTTCGCTTTAGCAGTAGCCAGGGATGGATCGAGTGGGGAGACATAAAGCAACTTGTTGATCGGAGGAAACTTGATGGATGGGTCGAACGTAGTTTCACGCAAGATTTCCGGATATTGCGCTATGTGTCTCTGCACCTATTGCACAGCACCGGACAAAGATTAGGATATACTAACCGGGCAAACGTCGCTTTCTAGCCCAAAGTATACACATTTCATTATTTATGTCTTGACAATGACATATTTGTACCCAATGACAGAGATTTTAGGTATAATATGTCATCACTATTAAAGAACCAGATATTTTTTAAAAGTTGAGCATACTTTGGGCTAGAAAGAGATATTTACCCATTCTAACACGGACTCCCGGCTTCAAAGGCCTACGAGCTTACAGTTATCAATCTGTGCAGCTCAAACTTCTGCAAAGAAAATACCTTCTGTTGACTGCACGGGAAAATTATCTGCGTTAGTATCCAGATCATCATACGAGAAAAAGATCGATATTTAAACTAGTCAAAATGCTTACTGGATCATTGTTTTCCTTGCTTTCAAGAACAGCCTCTGGCCAATAACTCTCACAACTTCATCAGAAGCTATATCCAGACCTAAGATAGAGTTCACAGCAAAAGCATCTGAGGTTTCCTCCCTTTTGACACCATCTCCTATTTTCAACGACAGAGGATCGCTGTCGATGTTGGCTCGTAGGTTGCAGTCCCCAGCTACGGTAGACGAATGAGCCTTATCATCTATCGAAGAAGTGCTTTTTCTTGAGACAACGCCACATGCAGACAAATCAGCAGCAACAGTCTTGCTCTTGGGCAAATTCTTGTACTCTAGACATAGCTTCTCCGTTTGAGGGAAATCTAATCTGCTCATCTCATCATCTCCCATGCTGGTTTTCTTTAGGTGATCGTATTGAAGGGCTGCAATGCTTGGGTGGGAAATTCTATTTCCACTGCTATTCAGATATAGTTTGCTGTTTTCATGATCTCTGGTTTTTGTTTCCTTCGACAGTCTTGAAATGATTGTATCGAGCTTCTCTTTTTTCACGTGCAGCTGAGGATTGCCATAGTTGCGAATCTTCTCAGGCTGAAGAAATGATGAAACTCCAAAATCCTTTTCGTTAGTGCAACGATTACTATAGCTGGGAAAGACAGGCGGTGGTTGGACCGAGATACACTTGGCTTTCATCATTAGACTAGATGAGGAACTTGGATCAGGATAGTTTTCTGGTACCGACGCCCCAGCAGAACAGTGAGAGTAGTACCACTCTGGCGAGTTAGGACACTCGTTAGAAGCCAATACAGGCCGCACTTTCCGTTTGACACCAGAAACCTATAACAGTTCAAAAAAATTTAAGAATTTGAGAGGGCATATAACTCTGATTTTAAAGTAACAAGCCATTTAAGATCCTATTCATCAAACAAACTAGCAAGTATGCATAAAACATGTGAAACAAACATTAAGACTACTTACTCAATTTTCATTTCTTTGTCATGATTGAGTAAATGGATAACTAGATGCTCCCCTCTTCATGTTCCTAAGTTATATACTAGTATGATCTTCTCTATGCAGCTACTCAGAAGATGCCAAGGAAAAGTCTTCTGCATGCTACTCTACTAAAAGTGGTGGAGAAATTTAACTAGTTTTAACATTAACAAAAATCAAGAATTGAAACTCCAACAAATGACCCCTCAAGACATAATTTATGACAGAGTCTTCGTGCCACAGCTAATTAGAATGAACTCAACCTAATATGAGAACGGATGATGGATCATGTAATTCGTCATGTGCAAGTGCAACTAGCTCAATGAAAGAAGCCCATATATCTCAAACAAAAACAATGAGCAACAATTGCAAAATCCAACTAATGACTCTCTTTCATGTGATTTGAGATAAATAAATGCACAAACACAAGCTTACTACCTACAATTCTACTCCACTCTTAAAAGCAAGATCATGCTTCGTGATAAATAAATGCACACACAACCAGTTCCCCAACTCACATTGCTCGAAGATGCTTGTGAGCAAAGGAGAAACAATTGAAAATCCAACTAATAAATCTCCTACACACGACTGTACTCCACACATAAACGTCAGATTATGTTTCTATAAAAATACACAAACAAACAAACATTTTCCCCAACTCACATTGTTCGAAGATGTTTGTGACACGAAGTTAGTAGAGCCATGGCCCGATGGCACAGGAAGCAACCTAGGTCCATAGTTGAGCTTCGGACCTTGTTCGAAAAGAGCCATCGTTTTTCTAGGAGGAGGTGCACTAGGCCCTCCTCTATCTTCATCACCAATACGAAGGCCGGAAGTAAACAGAGGAACCATTTGCTTCCCTTCATCCTTGTCACCTTTCATTCCACACTCCCTCAAACAAAATAACAAAATCCCACTTTTTCCACACCATTACAGTTAAATTAACCAAAGGTGAAATCACAAGCTCCATAAAAAATTCTCCCCCCAAATGAAAACACTAAAAACCTACTCCAACCATCACAAGCTCCCTTCATTTCTACAATATATGAGTGCTCGTAATCTATAAAATATTCCACCCAAAATGGGTAAAATCTGATCTTTAGACAGAGAGTGCTAACATAATCACATGCATGAAAATGCAGCACAATCACTGGAATTAAAAGAGTCCAACTATAATACGAAATCGCAAATTCCACAAAGTGAACGTGAATTAGAGAATCGAATCAACAAAGTAAAATATGAAAACACAGTGGGAGTGAAATCCAGGTGTAAGAAACAGAGAGAAGAGGATATATAAGAGAGAAGGTGAAGAGGAGAGAGAGGTAAAACATAGGTTGTTGCGAAAGGAGAGGTTTACGGGTTACCTCAAGATCTAAAAAGACTGCATCACCCACAAATTAGAAGTGAGATGAATATAAATTGGAAAGAACATATTTTCTGGCGTCTAAATTTCGATCTTGGCAGCAAAAAAATCGGTCTTATTTTTCGGAAAACTTACTGTTTTGAGCTACATAAGTCATAAGTCAATAATATCGATGATGTTTGCCTGGACATCGATAACTCAATATGAAATAGGATTACTTAAATATTTACTCTGATTAAATTTATCTTATTGCAATTTTATTTTAGGAAATTTAAATGTAATGAAATTTTTAAAATTATAAACTACTCCTCTCGATCCCACTTTAGGAGTCCCGTTTGAGTTCGGCACAGGTTTTAAAAAATACTGAGAAAAGTTGGTAGAAAAAAATAGTGGAATATGAGTCTTACTTTTATACTAACCCCGTCCCACAATATGAGTCACGTTTGATATAGGTACAAAGTTTTAAGAAATGTAAAGAAAAGTGGGTTGAATAAGTTAGTGGACTATGCGTCCCACTTATACATATTAGTTTTATAATAATAAAGAGAAAGACCAAAACTGGTCCTGAACGTTTGCACATTTAGTGATTTTGGTCCTATACTTTATCTTTTGAATTTTTGTATCGTGAACATTTCAACTCGGATCACAATTGGTCATACACTAACAATTCCGTCAATTTTTAAATGATTTTAACCGATTTTTAAACGGTTTTAACCTGAATGGGACTGTTAAAACCATCAAAATCGGTCAAAATAGGGTTACAACCGAATTTGACGGAATTGTTAGTGTAAGACCAATTGTGATTCGAGTTGAAATGTTCAGGATGCAAAAATTCAAAAGATAAAGTATATGACCAAAATCGTAAAATGGACATATGTTCAGGACTAGTTTTGGTCTGTACTCAATAATAAAATATGAGTATAATAAGTTAGTGGAATGTAGGACCTACTTACTATTTATGATAAAAGTGAAATGTGACTCTTATCGTGGAACAGAAAGAATATATTAGTTTTATACTACCTCCGTCCCCCAAATTTTGGCACAATTTACTATTTTGGTCTGTCCCTAAAAATTTGACACACTTCACTTTTTACCGTTTTTGTTAGTGGATCCCATATTCCACTAAATCATTCATACTCACATTTTATTATAAAACTAATACTTTAAAAATAGGACCCACATCTCACCAACCTTTTCAACTCACTTTCCATTATATTTCTTAAAACCCGTGCTGAGTCAAAGTGTGTCAAAATTTGAGGGACGGAGGTAGTAATAAAATGTGAGTGGAAAAATATTACTCCCCCGTCCCACAAGAATATGTATTTTTTAATTTTTGAAAGTCTTTTATCAAAAAATGAGGTGGGATCCATTCTCCACTAACAATACTTTAATTACTTTTTCTCTTTACCTCTCTTTTACTTTACCAATTTTTACAATTAAACTCGTGCTGAACCCAAAATGCATATTCTTTAGGAACGAAGAGAGTTATAAAATGTGAGTCCTATTATCATATATGGAATATTTAAACCGGTACTCCTAAAGTAGAACACCAAAATATAGTTAATCGAGACTACTTTTTCTAAAGTAGGACGGGGAGATTAATATAAAATTCAGTGTGAATATAATTAAAATTATAAGAAAAATAATTATACTAATTTGTAGTCGTGGGTCTTGGTTTTTTAAATGTCCTGGGGTTGGGTTTGAAAAAGGCCCAATTACAGCTAATTTCAACTTATGAGTTCAACTGATGGGCTGGAAATGGGTCGTGCTGGAATCGACTCATTTGACAATTCTAACAAGGTGTATGAATAATTTTGATGGTTTTATTTTTGTTTCAGCCTTCTATTCAGACCCGAGCAGAATAATTTGTTTAGATTAAACCCAAATTTAAATTGTAACATTGTGAAATCATTCATGAAAATGTTGGCTTAGATATGTCAAGTGGGTCGGGCCGTCCCATCCCGGCCCGGGCCCGCTGAGGCCCGCCTATATTGAGGCCCAGCCCGACCCAGACCCATATTTGGGCCAGCCGGGCTGGACTTTTTCTAATTTTGCAAAGCCCGGCCCAGGCCCACTTGCCATGTGGGCTGGGCTAGGCTAGGCTGGGCCGGGCCGGACTTTGTATCAATAATATTTTTCATGTTCTTTATTCTAGATTTTTTTTTTCAAATTTTGATGTCGGAACATATGCATGTTGTATATCGTTGGAATCCTTATAAAATTATCTTTAATTTGATATATGTTATATGAATTTAAAGTTTTGGAATTTCTTTTAAAAGTTAGTTATAACTAACTTGACATTAATACCCCTATTGATTTTTATTGGAATTAATCATATAGCCTTATTGATGTTTTTTGTTGATCGTATTGATATTTTGTGGTTAATGATGTAGGCCTTTAATTTGAATATCTAATGGCTATTATTGAGTTGTAATTAGCAATTAAGCATTGAGTTAGCAATATAACACTCCCCTGATGACATATGGGTTGATGTTGCATTTTTCAAGCTACAAGTATATAAACTAACTAACAAATTTAAATAATTCTATAATCATCATCATCATCATCATACATTAAGGTTTGAATACGTAATATTCTTAAAGTTAAACTTCAAAATCATCTTTTTTACATCTTGGATAAAAAAAATTATTAAAAAAAGTTAGATGTAGGCAAGATTGAATGTTTCATTCATGATTTAATTGGAAACTTATATTGATATTAAACTATTATTGTTTGAGTCCATTCAGAGACATCCAAAATATTGGAATGATATAGACAAAATTAACATGTCTCGTGCACAAATGTAAACACAATAACTTCGCATCATTTGTTTCTTTAGATTAAAAAATTTATCACATTCTCTCTCCGAAAAATTGAAATTTGAATTTTGTGTAACCTTCTTGATTTGTTTATACTTTTCACCCGTCAACATAGAAAATTTCTTAACGTGAACATATGCAATTAGGATTTCGTTAAAATTTTCATAATGAGTGAGTATTACATACACCTATTTAAGAAAAATGATGTCAAAGGTATGGATCTACAAGATCTGGTAGTTTGAGTGCTACGTAGTCATGTACGCCTGGAGGTGTGCATAAAGCCAATATCTCACTAGTCATGTCTTAATCGAATGTTGCAGATGAGATTATCATGAATCACTTGAATAACCTCTCAACCATGAGCCAACTACACTTAGTTAAAGCAAACGACCACTTGACTAGGTGAAACAGAAATTAGGATTTATGTTGGTATTTTAGCGGTAATTATCTTTCATTAATAGTTGATTTGATATTAATTAGACTAAAGGCCATTTGTGGTCATAAAATATTACGATTTTACGATATATGACGATTTTACGATTGTGGTCCAAAATATTATCTTTTGGATTATTGCATCCTGAACAAATGAAAACGATTCGAATTTAGTCCATTTTGGATGAAGCCATCAAATTTTAAACGGTAAACGACAATTAAGTGAATTTTGACTGGATTAACAACTTTTAATTAGAATATTTTGGACCACAAATGGCCTTTAGTCTTTTTATAACAAAACAAAAACAAATGTTAGGTTATAGTATTAAAAGAAAATTGATGGGTATCCT
Organism: Salvia hispanica; assembly: GCF_029641045.1. NCBI lineage: Eukaryota > Viridiplantae > Streptophyta > Magnoliopsida > Lamiales > Lamiaceae > Salvia > Salvia hispanica. The sequence continues at coordinate 1,859,685 of NC_142697.1, forward strand.
ATTTCATATTCTAATTAAAAGTTGTTAAATCAATCAAAATTTACTTATTGTCGTTGACCGTTAAAAATTTGACGGCTCCATCCAAAATGGACTAAATCCGGACCGTTGGTTAGGATGCAATAATTCAATAGATAATGTTTTGGACCAAAATCGTAAAATCGTCGTATGTTTAGGACCACAAATGGCCTTAGTCGTCTATTAATTATGTTTCCTTAGAGGTGTTCAGTTTGAAGATTCTAGAGATTTGATTTGATATTAATAATGTGTAGTGTATTTGGTTCGTGAGATCAATCTTACAACTCAATCTTAGATGGATAATCATGGGATAATTAGTCATAGTTAACCCCCTCCAACTAAAATATCTCACAATTTAATCATAGATTATATCTTGATGGAGTACTATTTTATCTAGGAAACCCTAAACCGAACATCACCTTAGAACATGATTATATGGTAAGGATCTGACTTCTTTTTCTTTTATCTCTATCTTTTCTTCCAGAATTAGATTTTACTTTCTATTTAAAGTCCATTACCTTACGAATAAATTTGGAGATTAATAATCAATTAGAAAGTAAATTATAACTCCTTTCACCTTGTCTCCTAGGAGCATGGTGCTTGGAGTTTGATTTACCGACTTATCAAATGATTCATCACCTTGTCTATAGCGTCATTCTACCAATCTACGACTTATTAAACGATTCATCACCTTGTTTGTGGCATCATTCATCCATCCTATTAAGTTACTCCCTCCGTCCCAAGATATTAGACCCCTATTCCACTTTGGGGTGTCCCAATACACTTGAACCATTTTTATTTAAGGTAAAAATTTACTCTACTACTAACTCTACTTACACCACTAAACAACTATCTCCTAAATTCATGTGCGGGGTCTAATATCTTGGGATGGTGAATTCCCCTCGTTTTTGCATGTTATAGATTGTGCATCCCCTCATCGTACAATACTGACGAGGATCACATGACGCCTAACACACATGCACATGAAGGCGAAGACCAAACACAACACTCACACGCACACTCACGTACTAGTATCAGAAGATCAAGATCACGAAAAACGAGAGAGATTTCTCACATTATGTATGAGAGGGTGGGTCGAAAGACCCTTATAAAAGGGTCGTGGTCAGCTCTAAATTTGTTCTTGGACTTGATCTTTCAGGCTCATCAAAATGAACCACAATGAATCCACTTAAAACACATAGAATCTTCCTACTATATCTAACTAAAAATCAACGAATATCTAGTAGGGGTTATTAGTCAAAATAAAACTCAAGGAATGTTAACCATATAGTAGGAGTTTATGAAGGAACATCAAATTTATTGTGAAATCAACTACTATAATCTTGCATATAACATAAATAGAACAAAATCTATTTTTTTCGGAAGGGAGGAAATATAGTCGGTCAAATTTGTCTATACCCAAAATAATCTCACTAAGCCGGATTATCGGCGGGATCATAAATTCCAAATTCTTTTGTTATCAAATGCCAGTGTGGTTATGTTAATGTACGGCCGTCCTAATGATTGCACTAAATTTAAACATTTATATAAAATAAATATTTAATAATTAGGATATAGAAGTATTAGTTTTAACCACAATAATATGTAATTATCCCAAATTCCAATGGTACCCGTCCAGCCGTCCTATCATCCTGGGGACCAGAAGATCTTATTCACAATATTGCAATATTTCTATATTTTATGAAGTATAACTATAATATTTTATATAATTAAATGCAAACTCTAAATATTATATATATTATAAATTATAATCTGATATGTTAGAAATATCAATAGATACAAAATAACAACAGAAAATGTCAGCACAGTGTCAACGATTGATGTTGTGTTGACGTTATGTTTGACATTTTTTGTTGCTAGTACTATTTTGCCATCTATTAATATTTTTCTATAGTCTAAATTATAATTTGGAGTTTGTACAATATATAGAGTTTGTATTTTATCACTATCCATAATATCTCTCTATAAATAAAATTATATTATCATCAAATGAATGCTACTCTCTCCGCCCTAAGTTAATTGAGATGTTTCTTTTAAGATGACTATAATGAAATACAGGTTAAGTGGGAAGGGAATTCATTTGGAAAAAGAACAAAATATGAAAGAGAAATTAAAATAAAGTTTTTGACTCAATTAAATGAGGGCAACCTGTAATGAAATGTGCCTTAAGGAATATCACATACTCCATACTCACTCCACATATTCCGTAAAAAGAAAAAACAAATATTTAAAAATGCTGAACTAAAAAAATGTGAAAAGTAATTTAAAATAATGTTATTTGATCGTGAAGTCGATATTATTATTAGTGCATGGTTGTGAAAAAATTTCAACAATTGAATGTCATGGGACGAACAAAATATTAAAAGAAACTATTTTTATAGAAAGAGAACGTAAAATTTAATACATATCAAATACTCCCACATCAAATATAAAAGACAAAATAAAATCCCATATTAAAGTTTTTTCTCCTATCATAAAACAATAAATCTTCATCTACTCTCGTGATTACTCCAATCCCTAATATTTCGAGTTTAATACTAGTTGAATTGAGCTTCATCCTCAAAATCCTTGCTAGATCTTTGCAACATGATTTTGATTTGACCACGAAAAATCAGTTATTAGTACAAGATAATATGGTGTAATTACACACGATTCCTTAATAAATTCGGCCAGATTTTTCTCAATTTCCTCAAATAAGCACATAAATATTCCCCAAATCCAATCATGAATCTCTGTTTGGCATCATCACCGTGCCATCTCTCATCAATGTTGATTTTAATGCCCCAACACTAGAGCACCCTCGATTACAAGTGCTTCCAACGTTATGAAAACAACAAATTTAAGGCATTAATAAAACTCAGAATCAGTTTCATTCTCCAAACCCAAACGGATTTTCTCATTTCTTGATGCATCAATAGATTTCAATTTTTTCCTCTTCTTGTTGTTGTCACTTTGGTTGTTCATGTACAATCATTTCCCACCATAATTCTCAACTTTTTTTACCTCATTTTACTTGTACATCAAATGTCTATTTTTGGCAAGAAAATCAGCTGCGAGATCTTAGGTTTTTAATCCCTCATGACATGTTTTGCAGCATTTTCCGAGGTTTTTCCCATATGGTGAGGAACTAGGCATGTTCTTGGTTGTGATAGTTCAATTATTGTTGTAAAGATTCAATTTTTACTGGTTTTCTTCAATGCCCATACCCTCAAAAGTTAGAATTCCTCTTTATTCCAGTCTGTTAAATCATTCTTGGAGTTGTTATTTCACTAGTGTTCCTTAAAATATTCTTCTGTGGTTGCTCTGTTCATGTCTGAATTGGGAGCAGGAATATTGAAATAAAAATAACACTTTTGTTAGTATTAGTTAGGGAATTTCAAGAGGGAGATGCAACCTAGGGTGGGAAGCTTTAGTTCATTAGAGGAAGGCCAAATTCCTCTAAGGATGATGCACCAATACAGCAAACATCTACTTCCTCTTAGGCTGCTGCTTCTCTTCCTCTTGTTAGGGGTAGGTCTAGTGTTTCTCTACATCAGTATGTATACGTACCGGTACAGTAACATCCACAACGTTGCTTCCTCGACTGCTGCCACGAGGATCCAGACTCACCACGACCGCTGTGTCCAAGAATCCAAGGGCTTGGAGAGCTGGATTAGGCCCCCATCGAGCCTCTTGCACGCGATGAATGACACAGACCTCTTTTGGCGCGCCTCGGTGGTGCCTGTGATCGAGAAATACCCTTTTGAGAGGACTCCCAAGATTGCATTCATGTTCTTGACAAGGGGGCCTCTGCCCCTTGCACCTCTGTGGGAGAGGTTCTTCAACGGGAGCGAGAGGCTTTACTCGATCTACATTCACTCCTCGCCTGGCTATGACCCCGGATTCGAGCCTTCTTCACCCTTCTATGGCAGGCAGATTCCTAGCCAGGTATTCACATCACCCCATCCATCTATCTCATTACATTTTTGTGGAAATGAATTATTTTGTGATCTATTTGGTATGTTTCCTAACAAAATGATCTACACATTGCCTCATTAGTTGTATGTTTAGATGGAATGTTATCTAAAATGTCTTAGTTTTTGTAACAATGATCTATTTACATTGATTTAAGTTGATCTAAATGGCATGTTTCCTAACAAAATGTTGTCTAAAATGTTCTAGTTTTGGCAACAATGGCTTATTGTAGTTGTTGTTCTTGTAAGGTTGCTGAGTGGGGGAGGATGAACATGTGCGACGCAGAGAGGCGCCTCCTCGCCAACGCGCTGCTGGACTTCTCCAACGAGTGGTTCGTACTCGTCTCTGAGGCCTGCATCCCTCTCCACAACTTCACCAACATCTACACCTACATATCCCAATCCCAATTCAGCTTCCTTGGCGCCTTTGATGAGGACAGCCCCTATGGCCGGGGGCGCTACAACGAGGGCATGGCCCCCGAGGTGAACCTCTCCGACTGGCGCAAGGGGTCCCAGTGGTTCGAGCTCAGCAGGAAGCTGGCAGTCGACGCGGTGCAGGACACACTCTACCACCCCAAGTTTGAGCAGTTCTGTAGGCCCCACACATGCTATGGAGACGAGCACTACCTGCCCACGATGATGACCCTGCGGTCGCCCCATCTCCTGGCCAACCGGACCCTCACGTGGGTCGACTGGTCGAGGGGCGGGCCCCACCCGGCCTCGTACGACGAGGGGGAGCTGACGGAGAAGTTCTTCAAGGATGCTGTTGGTGGTCCTGAGGGGTCATGCTTGTACAATGGACAGACTACCAATGTGTGTTTCCTGTTTGCTAGGAAGTTTGCTCCCACTGCTGTGGATCATTTGTTGGCTAATTCTTTCAAGTTTTTGGGATTTTGATGGGCTTGAAATGATTTTTGGATGTGTTCTTGATGAAATTGAGGAGAAATATGGCATCATGTTGGTTGTGTAATGAAAGCTGAGCTTTGTTCAAATTAATTAAAATAAAGGGTAATAGTGTGTTTATGTGCCTAAGATAACGAACTAATCATGTAGATGGTTTGATCTTTAATTCAGCATTCATATAAAAAGTACACCCTCCGTCCTAAGATATCAGACCCTTATTCCTTTTTGGGGTGTCCCAATATATTTGAGCCATTTCTATTTATGTTAAAAAGTTACTTTACTACCAACTCCACTTACACCACTAAACAACATCTCCTAAATTCTTGTACCCAAAAGAAAAAGCTCTAATATCTTGGGACCGAGGGAGTATTGTACATCCTACGCTACACAACTTTTGTTTTGGGCTTTTAACTTTAAGTAAAAGAAGAAACGATCCAAAAGCAAAGAGAAGAAACAAAGTGAGGTATTTAAAGCTCAATACAGAGGGCGGGTCAGGACGTGCTTATGGAGGCGTCCTCTTCCGGATTGCAGCAGGTTCTTGGAGGTATGATTTCTTGGTAAATATTGGGTTATTGGGTTATGCTCCATTTTGTTGGCTGAACTCTGATGTCTGCTCCATGGTTTAAGTTTGGCAAAAACTTTGGGTTTCTGAAAGTTAGAGGTGAAAAGTGACAGTTTCATTGGAATCTCAATGATCAAGGGGACTTTGAAGTGTCCATCAATTGTAGATCTGTAGTGCAAGGCGTGCGCGACTTGCTTCTAGATTTTGATTCGGTGGTGGTCAACCATTTGCACTGGGAAGGGAATTTTGCTGCGGATTTTCTATCTCATCATGCCTATAGTTTCCCTAGAGGAGTTCATACTTTAGAATCCCCTCCCATAAGGCTTGGTATTTGGTTGTTGCACGATAGACTTGGTATTTCTTATGCTCGCTAATTTTTCCTTGTAATCAGGCGGTGGCCTGCCTTCTCTCACCAAAAAAAATGATAAATCGGAACTCAAAATGAGACGAAAGGAGTATGATTTTTAAACCATTTATATACTTTTATGTGAGTCAACCAACAATAAAGCCTCTAATCATGCGAATCTACCCCTCATTCGACTCAAAAAAAGCGAGTAAGTTCAGTTCCGATGATTCAATTTAAAAACAGTGAAATTGAAATCAAATAACGATAAAAAAGAAATGTGATTATCGCAAATCCTAAACTTCCTAATCTCCGCTCGATCAAATATCATAATTTTCCCGCCAAAATGGTACTAGAAATATTCTCTAATATTGTTAGATTTTCTTCTTTTTCTCATTTTATATTGGATTTGTAATTACAGAAAAAAAATCGAATTTTATCAGAAAAAAAAATGCTTTTCCACTCTCGTCTTCCTAGGGTTTCCGACGATCGCGAATTGGGGAAGAAGAAGACGAGAAAGAGGCAAAGAGATATGGACTCGAATAGCGATCAAGTCGGAAAGAGGCGAAAGGTCGCTGGAGAAGACCAAGTCTCGGATCGGATTTCGGAGTTGCCGGAGTCGATCGCCCACCACATCCTCAATTTCCTCCGCTGCCCCAAAGACGTGGCTCGAACAACGGTCCTCTCGAAGAATTGGAAGCGCGTGTTCGATTCGTACCAGTCGTTCCACTTCGACCAGCGGTGGTTCAAGACGCAGAGAAAGGTAGGGGTTTTCGGGATAAAGAGTAGATGCGAGGACTGGGATAATTTCAAGGGGTTTGTGACGAATGCGCTGGCTACGAGGCTCGATCGCCTCGAATGCGTGGATAAATTCAGATTGTTCGCGAATGATATCGATATTCCATTTATGCAGCCTATGCAGTCAATCGTGGAATGGATTCGAGCCGCCATTGCTAAGAATGTGAAGGAGCTTGAGGTTTGTGCCGGGAAATATCAGGATCCTGCGCTGCCAATTGGTTTGACTGAGTCGAGTTCGATTACTTTTTTGAAACTGACGGGCAGTTCATTGTACGGCTTGGCTTCGTTGAAGATGTGTAATTTGAAAGGGATTTTGATTAGAGAAGCTGTGTATTTTGATGCCAAGTTGGTGAAGAGACTCGAAGAAAACTGCCCGTTGCTGGAGGATTTGAGGATTGTTGGCTGCTCACATCTGCACTATTTACAGATCTCCTACCTCGTTAAGCTTAAGAGAGTCGAGGTGCATGACTGCCCATTGACGAAACGTATTGAAATCACGGCCCCTAACCTTGAAACATTTTGGTTCCATGGGCAGAATAGCTTCAAGCACAAAATCCGCCTCAATTGCACGGAAAAGCTGAGGAATTTGACGTTGATGGGCACTGGGATGACAGACTCTGCCTTTGAAAATCACATTTCCATGTCTCCGTTGCTTGAGAAATTGGAGCTTCGAAACTGCACTAGAATAGAGAAGATTCGGATTTGTAGCCAAACATTAAAGAGCTTGACCTTGATCAAATGCTACATGCTGAATGAAGTCAATGTAATTGCTCCTTATCTCCACTCATTCGAATACCAAGGCCGTGGGAGGTTTTTCCCCCTTCTCAATGCTCCGCGTTTATCTCACGTGAAGCTCTCTCCCAGTTCATGTAACAAGAGACCAGATGATTCATGTGACCGCTTCTCTTGGGACTTGGATGGATTCAAAGCAGGGTTTAAATTGATCATATACACCAAGAAGGTTCTGCATTTTCTTGTTTGTTGTTCAGCACATGGAGTTTTATCGTAATGCCTTGTCTGTCATCAATTTATATGCTGGATTTTGTTTGCAGACTATGAAGATTTTCGAAAAAGCGAGAGAGAAGGATCTTTGGCAACCTAAGGCTGGCAGGATAGAATTGATTGCATCTGCGTCGAAAGTTGTGAAGAATGTTGATGATTGGTTGAGGGAGATCCATGGAAAGAGTCTGGATTTAGTATCATCGGCCGAGGGTGAGCTACTCGAGGTAAAAACTTGCGACTATGCAATGCATTATATAGTACAGTAGTTAATTGTGTGTGTAGTGTATAAGATGTAGTTCTATACTGTCAACCAAATGAGCCCCTGGTGTTTTTTCATTGACTTGTGTATATAAGATGCGGTTCTTATGCTCTATACCGTCTCTTTTATGGTTGTTGCTTGTCATAATTACAGTTAATGTGCAAAAGAATGAACTTATCAAAGCATCAAATTTACCCTTTGGTTGGAACACTAAGAGAAAGAACATAATATATATACATTATACAACATCGAAATTGAATGAATACTTGGTAGTTGGAGTTAAATAGGGGACTCACGCCAATGCTTCCACTCAAGTTGTGCATAAATGTCTCATTTACGTAAGAATGTTTTCTAGTTGAACTATTGAACTATGGAGCCTGAACGTACATGTGTTGTTACTTGTTAGTAAGGGTTTTGTAGTTGTTTTCTGCATTTAGTTATGGAGGAGCCTAAAATTACTGAACCTACCCTTTGTTAGTAAGGGTGTCATTTGGGCACAATCATAATTAGCGCAGGTTTATGGCTTTTGTCGCTCAGTAAGAGTGTTCTTGTCATTGTGGGCACAATCATAATTAGGGCAGATTTAAAGCTGTTGTCTCTTAGAAATGACCTGTAATTGAATTAAAAAAAATAATGTAAAATATCGGTCTTGGCAGTGCCCCAAGATGTAGTCTCAATAGAGGCAAACTATGTAACCAATCCGAGTGTGTTTTTCTTGCTCTTGCAATTTATTTGAGCTTAATTCCACAAAACAAACCTCTTTCAATTCCTTGAGAAGGAAGGGAAACCATGGAAATTGTCTATAGAGGAACTATGGTCTTGTAATTTGATCTTTTGTTCAGATATTTTGTGCCCTGAAAATGATTAATGATGTTCATATGTAATATGCACGCTAATTGTTTTGGTCATGGTTGCAGTTGATAAACACGCTGATAATGGAGAGAGAAGATAGCCCGAGCTGCTGCGGATTGTACTCCAACAAATGTTGGAGACATTACATTGAAGATGTTAAAGTTTCAAGCAAGGAGCGTGTACGGAGGAAGACATCATTCGACTTCACATGGACGCCTAAGATAAAGAAGTCCAGAGTCGAATGACATGAGGATTGTGTCTGTGCATAGAATTGGAGTCCAAATTATTTTTTAGTAAAACTAAAAATATTTTTGCCAGCTCTGTTGCTGTGGTTGCACAGAACTTTGAATATATGAACAGTCTGACATAGTGAGAATATATCCTCATTATCGTCAAATTGATGCAGCTCATCTACCTTTTATCACGAACATGAACAATACAAGGAATATATCCCCATTTAATCATCTCAGCACAGATTCAAAGCAATCATATTGAATCTAAACCGCTAATGTTGTACCCTAAACTAAAAAGGTAATCTTTATTCCCTTTGCCTGTATTGGAATTAGATACTGGAGCAAAAGTGGAACATTCTTCTACTCTAGCTGATGTGTGTATATATATATATAGTAGTATGTGTTGAAGCATTGCAATCAACATATTTGCTCTTTACTTTTCTTGCAAGTACTCCTAGGTTAAACATGGTACGCTACTATTTTCATGCTTGTCCTACTACTATATTCTTGTCAAAACATATGAAACTTATGGTGTGATCTTGATCTTGATCTTGATCTTGTAGCAAGGGGAAAAGGACGAGGCGGGCGATGGGAAGGAGATCGTGGTTGGGCCATGGGGAGGAAACGGCGGGAGCAATTGGGATGATGGGAGCTTCAATGGAGTGAGGGAGATCAAGCTCATGTATGGCCGTTGCATCGATTCAATACGCGTCGTGTACGATAGAAACGGAAGGCCCGTTGCAGCGGAGAAGCGTGGAGGTGGCGGAGGCACCAAAACTGCTGAGGTATAAATGTTAATTGCATCATCCAATTATTCCAACATAGTAGTAGTAGTAGTAGTAGTAGTATTAACTATTAAAGGTATCGAAGTAAGACTGCATATATATTGGGTGCATAGGTGAAGCTGCAGTTTCCGGAGGAGTACCTGACGGCGGTGTGGGGGCACTACGCCCCGGTGGTGCACGGGGGGAGCCCGGTGATCCGGTCGCTGACGTTCAGGACGAACCGCAGAACATTGGGGGCGTTTGGAGTGGAAGAAGGGACGCCATTCAGTCTGCCGATGGAAGGAGGACAGGTTGTGGGATTCAAAGGGAAGTGTGGTTGGTATGTAGATGCAATTGGTTTCCACATAGCTAAAGTGAAGACAGCCAAAGCTGTGCCGAGAGCGCAGCCTAGTCTCTTCAGAAGGCTCACTAGCTCTGTCTCGTTCGCCCCTCTTACTCTAAGAGACGGAGACGAAGCTCGGGCTAGATCCACTAAACCTGCCCCTCTTACTGTTAGAGATGGAGACGAAGCTCGAGCTAGATCCACTAAACTTTCCACTTAGAAAATACAACACCTAATTTCCCGCCTAGTAGATGTTTTAGGTGATCCTTATCGATTGTATTGATATTGTAGTATGCTCTATCCGCTTCGAAACATAAGACTATTGTTCCCATTTCACCAATAAACATTTTTACTAAGGATATCAGAGGGGATCTTTTTCGATGTAATCCAATCTAGGAAGCTTCCACTATTTTTACTTTCCATATTATCCATTTTTATGTCTGACTTGATTTTAGTTCTGTTTACATTGATTTGATTTGTTGTTTTGATGATTGAATGTGTATGTTTCCCATTGTATCCGTGTGGTTGTCTATGTTTGAGCAAAGTAGTTAACGGCTAGCCAGATTACTCTTTTCACAACGTACTTGCCATTTGAAGATGCTATTGCATTTAAGGTTCAATCAACCCGACTTTCTTATAATTTGTGGCATATACATATTTGCTCTACATAAGAGGCTGTTATTTGTTTTTAAGTATAATGATGTAGAAGTTAGAACTAGTGTTGTCTAGGTGGAACCGTGGAGGACTTGCCTTTGTAGTTCTGATGTAATGGATTATGGATTAGTTCGCTATCTAAGATTGAATTAGATCGTGTCAAAGAGTCAATCCTAGCAAGAAAACATCGTTCCGAGTTAATGAGTCCCATTAGAAATGAGGTAGAAATGTTGATAATATGGTAACTTCTCCTCTCCTGACATTCATGTCTTGATATTGAACAGTCAACACTTGGAATGGTTTTAAAAGATACCCGTAGAGAGCCTATAGGTTGTCTTGGTGGCTGGTCGTGAGCTGCGATTCCACTGTTGGGCGTTGGAGAACACAGTTAACTGCCGGAACCGTAAACCTCGGTCACCTCTAGCCGAAACCATGTTTTACATGCATGTACATTGGTAGAGACATCCTTGTTCTTTTTTTCTTCTTCAAATAATGGCTGCATTTTGTTTGCAAAATGAACTGGAGCTGCAAAGGTAATTTTGTTTCTTCTTCTTGAACGTAGACCAGCCTTTGATTAGTCATATGATGATTGACTTGTAGACTGATTTTAAGATTATTTGAGGGGTTATCTCGAAAATTATTTAGTCAAGTTTCAAAATTATTAATTGCAGTTGGTGGGAAAATAAAAAATATTATACCCTTTCGTCCACCAAAATAGTCATCTTGATGGATACATTTTAACGCAAAATTGATAAAATAAAAGAGAGATAAGAAAGAAAAGTGTGTTGGTGGAAAATGAGTCTCACCTCATTAGAGAAAAAGAAATTTCCTAAAGTATTGCCTCAAACACACTTAAGAAAACTCCTAAAAATGAGAGAAAAACATATTGACTCACACAAAATTAACACTAAAGTGCAATTGTTTAACGTCGTTTGCCCGTTGGTTTTCAAGCTCCACGTCACTCGATCAGAGTCATGACAAAGACCTCATCTTGTTGCTCCTTTGTGTAAAACCTCTTGATGTTGTGGCCATTTATCATAAAAGTGCTTCAGCCTCCCTTGCACCTCGAGCCTGACTACCACAAGCACGGTCTTGGCTGTAGATCTCTTTCCATGCATCCCAATGAGGCCAAGATTTGTTTGTGCATGTACCTCTCATTGCTGTCATTCTAATCAACACAGTAGATATAAATCAAGCAAATACATGAAAGAATGGCAGCAAGAATTGAAACATGCAGTAAGGTTGTAAGTAGTCATTGCTGTTTATAGCAAGAAAACAATATCTTTCATTGATATGATATGTTGAACTCGTCGCATTCTTACAAGGAAGATCACTATATATACTAGACACAGAAGGACCTAGAACATAACATGAAACCCTAAAGGACCAGCTGTAACATTAGCTAAACAACAAATTCAAATAACTGATTCTGAGAGGATCTCTTGATTTCTCACGTGCTGTGGATCCTTGAGCTCTTAACCAATGAACAATTGCCAGACATCAATATATCCTTCCATGATGGAGCAGGCTGAGGTGGCTTTTTCAAGTCATCAACTTTAGCTACTTTTGCATCCTTAACATCCTTGTGTACATGACTTTTCAACTTAACATTTCTTGCTCCAGCTTGAACACTACATGGCTCCAAGATAGCCATGTTAACACTTCCCCTCAATTCAATCCCAGATAAGGAACAAATGCTTAGCTTGTTACGCAGTCGGGAGAAGAATTGACACCCCAAAGGCTTGGTTAAAATGTCCGCTGTTTGATCTATAGTTGGAACATATCGAAGCTCCACTTTCTTTTCCTTCACCTTATCTCTCACAAAGTGGACATTGATCTCAATATGCTTTGTTCTAGCATGTAATACCGGATTACTTGCCAAAGCTATAGTGCTCATATTATCCACCCAAATAACTGGAGTTTTTGCATAAGCAACTCTCAGTTCATCGAGTAGACCAGCTATCCATGTCACTTCGCAGGCTGTTTGAGCAAGACTTCTATATTCAGCTTCCGTGCTCGATCTAGAAACAATTGCTTGCTTCTTTGAAGACCATGAAATCAAGTTCTTTCCATAGTATACACAATACCCTGTCACTGATTTTCTGTCATCAAGATCTGCAGCCCAATCTGAATCAGAAAAGGCCATCAATGTTGAGTCTGATCTCTGAAAATGAAGACCATAGTCCATAGTCCCTGCCAAGTATCTTAATATCCGCTTCACTGCCTTCCAATGCACATCAAGTGGTGAAGCCATGAATTGGCTAACTTTGTTGACAGAGAAACTAATTTCTGGTCTTGTTATTGCAGCATATTGAAGTGCTCCAACAGTACTTCTGTAGAGCTTACCATTCATGAAAGGATCTCCATCATTTTTGGACAGCTTGAGGTTTGTAAGCATTGGAGTTGGATATGGCTTACATTCTAGCATCTGCACTCTGTTTAGAAGCTCTTTGATGTAGGCTGCTTGACAAAGATGAATGCCTTGTGTTGTGTAAGCAATCTCAACCCCAAGAAAATGCTTCACTTCCCCTAGATCCTTTAATGAGAAATGGTTGTTAAGCTGAGAAATAACCTCCTTGATTGCAGTTGAAGAAGAACCAGTAATTAGCATATCATCCACATATATAAGAAGATAGATAGTTTCTTTTCCACGAATCCTAAAGAATAAAGAAGTATCTGCCTTTGATTGCTTGAAACCAATAGAAAGTAGAACTGATTGGATAGTTGAGAACCAACACCTAGAAGCTTGTTTGAGACCGTACAAGGCCTTGTTGAGCTTGCAGACTAGATTAGGATTACCTTGCTCAAAACCAACAGGCTGCCTCATATATATCTCTTCCTCAAGATCACCGTGAAGAAATGCATTATTGACATCAAGATGAGATATAATCCAACCAGAAGATATAGCAATAGAGATGATGATTCTGATGGTGGTTGGCTTGACAACCGGGCTAAAGGTTTCTGTAAAATCAAAGCCAGGCTCTTGAGAGAAGCCTTGTGCTACTAACCTAGCCTTGTGTCTAGCAATGCTACCATCAACATGTCTCTTTAATTTGAAAACCCAAGTGTTGCCTATCAAGTTCTTTCCTGGAAGTAAAAGTGTTAGGATCCAGGTTTTGTTTCTCAGCAAGGCTAGAAATTCTTCTAACATAGCAGCTTTCCATATGGGAATTAGCAAAGCTTCAAGAGCTGTTCTAGGAATGCAGGCAAGAGATACAAGATATACTTTAGGTTTAAAAATCCCTGCTTTCCCTCTAGTGACCATTTGATGAGTAGATTTGACATTATCATCATTAGTTGGCAAAACTGGAATATCAGATTCATCATTAGAAGGTGAAGTGATATCAGGAATGGACTGAGTGGACGAGAGGTTTTGTGGAGCTGATTGTGGAGAACTTAGAGGAGAGCTGCCTAATGAAGGAGAAACATGATCATCATTGAAGAGAGGAAGAGTTAGGGAGGGGGTAGACTGTGATGCAGCAGGAGAAGAAGAAAAACAACCAGAATCATGATGGTGAGGTGTTGAAAATGTAGAGGGTATGACGGAAGGAAGAGAAGATGCATCATGTGATGGTGCAAAAGCTGATAAATTGGGAGAAGAAGCAGTGATATTTGATGGTGAGGGAGATGATAAATTGGGAAAAACAGATTCATCAAAAATGATGTCTCTAGTTACAATAAGCTTTCCAGATGGTAATAAGGCTTTATAGCCTTTGTGAGAGGTGCTGTAACCAAGGAAAATGGAAGGTGTGGATCTAAATTCAAGCTTGTGCTTGTTATATGGTCTAGTAAAGGGGTAACAAAGACACCCAAATGATCTAAGCACAGAGTAGTTTGGCTTAATTTTATGCAATTTTTCAAAAGGAGAAATGAATTTGAGAAGAGCTGTGGGTAGTCTGTTAATGAGATATGTGGCTGTGACAACAGCATCATCCCAAAACCTTGTAGCTAATCCAGCTTGAGAGAGCATAGACAAAGCCATCTCAATGATATGTCTATGCTTTCTTTCAGCCAAACCATTTTGTTGGGGATTATATGGACAAGAAACTCTATGAGTAATTCCAGAACTTGCCAAAAAACCAGAAAGCCCTTGGAATTCTCCTCCCCAGTCACTTTGTAAAATTTTAATTTTGGCATTTAATTGGTTTTCAGCAAGATTTTTGAAAAGCTTGAATGCAGATTCTACATCACTTTTAGATTTAAGAAGAAAAAGCCACGTGAAACGACTATAATGGTCTATGAAAGTAACATAATATTTGAATCCATTCCTTGAAATGACGGGAGATGGACCCCAAAGATCACTATGCACAAGTTCAAGAGGCTTTGAATAAACAGTGGTAGAACTTTCATATGGTAATCTATGAGCTTTAGCAACAAAGCAAGATTTGCATAACTCATTGGATTTTATTGAATGGAAAGGAACATTACAGTTGGTGAGAGCATGTTTGACTGTATCAAAAGCACAATGGCCTAGTCTCTTGTGCCATAACTCTAGGCTAACAACAGCTGCACTAGAAGAAGCTAAAGCTAAAGGAGAAATGGAAGCTAAAGACTTGGAACTTGAGACAGGAACACTGCTCTTGTCCTTATTGAAAGAGGCTGAGACGGCTGAACTTGAAGATTTGGAGTTGGAATTGGACTTGTGCAAGAAAAAGTGATAAAGTCCATGATCAAGAGTTCCCTTGAGGATGATTTCCTTGGTTACCTGGTCTCTCACAAAACAGAAGGTTGGGTGAAACTCAAAAAACACATCATTATCTCTGGCAAATTGGGAAACACTAAGAAGATTTCTAGATATTTGAGGCACATGAAGCAAGTTATGAAGAAATAAAGATCTGGATGAGTGGTGTGAAGATGATTTGAAAACAGAATTGCCAACATGCTTTATGCTAATGCCATTACCATCACCAAGGTGCAAGAGTTTACCTCCACGATACTCACTGGCAGAATTGAGATTCCCAAAATCATGTGATATATGATTCGTTGCTCCTGAATCTGGATACCAAGATGTTGAAGAAGAAGCATCTATGCTATATTCAGAAGGAGTTTGTTGGGCAGGAGCTTGTGAAGCATTTTGAAAGTAGTTTTGCCCTCTGATTTGAGCAACATTTGCAGCAAGATTCATCTGATAGCTTCCATGGCTAGCTGGATTTTGATTTCTTATCTGAGGAGCATTTGGCACAAAGTTTTGCTCATACCTGTACCAGCATTTATCAGCTCCATGGCCTGGTTTTTGACACAGTTGGCAAATGATTTTTCCACCAGATCTACCACCTCTGCCTCCATATCTGCCACCTCTTCCTCTGAAATTAGAACCTCTGCCTCCATCATTCCTGTAGTTGTTGTTGTTGGAGCTGAGATTGCTTCTTTGATTTGATTGAACTAGGTGTGCAGAAGGCAAAGATGCATCAGCACTAATGGAGCTGGACTTTATTTCTTCCAGCCTTGACTCATAACTCATGAGGATTGCAGAAACATCTTGGACTGTCCATCCTTCTGTCTTCGAGGTAACAGTCACCATTACTGGGTGGTAATCAGTTCCAAGACCAGATAAAATATGCATGATTTGATCCTCCTCACTAATTTTGCATCCTGCTGCTCCCAAAAGGTCACAACAGCTCTTGACTTGGCTCAAGAAAGCACGCATGGAGAGAGACTCTTTCTTCAGAGTTTGCAACCGCATCTTGTACTGCATCACCTTGGCTCTTGACTGGTGTGCAAAACTTTTTTCAAGAGCCTGCCATATTTCATGGCTAGTGCTCAAACCAACTACCAAAATCATGATAGTTTCTGAGAGAGATGACTGGATCCAATGAGTCAGCCGCTGATCCTGCATATTCCAGTTTAAGAAATCTGGATTTGGCCTCTGTTGAGTAGAGTTTTTGGAGGTAATGGTTTGGGGTGGAGCTGCTTGCTCTCCAGTGAGGTAACCCTCAAGACCATATCCTCTCACAGCCAATAAAACGTGCTGCTTCCAAATAAGAAAGTTGTCCTCAGACAGCTTAATAGACACTGGGGTACTTTGAGGAAAGTTGTTTGAAAATTTCGAACTGAACTGAGAATTTTGATCTCCATGCTCACTTGAGCCATCATTTGAATCGGCAGACATGATTTCAAAAAGAAAGGATAAAAAAAAAAAAAAGATGCCTAGGATCAGAGCCTAGGCTCTGATACCATGAAAGAATGGCAGCAAGAATTGAAACATGCAGTAAGGTTGTAAGTAGTCATTGCTGTTTATAGCAAGAAAACAATATCTTTCATTGATATGATATGTTGAACTCGTCGCATTCTTACAAGGAAGATCACTATATATACTAGACACAGAAGGACCTAGAACATAACATGAAACCCTAAAGGACCAGCTGTAACATTAGCTAAACAACAAATTCAAATAACTGATTCTGAGAGGATCTCTTGATTTCTCACGTGCTGTAGATCCTTGAGCTCTTAACCAATGAACAATTGCCAGACATCAATATATCCTTCCATGATGGAGCAGGCTGAGGTGGCTTTTCCAAGTCATCAACTTTAGCTACTTTTGCATCCTTAACATCCTTGTGTACATGACTTTTCAACTTAACATTTCTTGCTCCAGCTTGAACACTACATGGCTCCAAGATAGCCATGTTAACAATACAAACATGAAAATACATAATGAAATAATAATCCATAACTCAAACTACTGCATGATAATACTTAATGCCATGTTGGAATCAACCATATACGCACGTGCATAATATGTGACCACTACTATTCATCGTAACAAACTATTTCGAAAGTCATTGTGTACATTGAAACTTACTTTGCTCTGATTGAGAATGCTAGAAAGTGAGCAATAGTTCTTCTTCCAAGTGGTGATCTTCGAGAGAATGTTGAGATAAACCTTTGTACTATAATTCTTTAGAGGGCTCAAGCTACAGGGCTCCGATGCAGGATTTTGGGGGCTGATTGAAGCTGATGTGAAATTCGTATGTAGGTCAGAATTTTCTTTTTTCTTTTTTTTTTTTTTTGGCAAGAAATATAAAACCAAGATTTTAATACTTTGGATTGTGAATATACTGTTTTCTTGCTATCAATGACCTGTTTACGGAAAAATATTGTTTTTTTTTATTAGCACCTGACTGTCACCGCGTGGGGTGAAGCCTGCCAAAACGCAGCCGGCGTAGCTGCTGCTGTTCCAATTCGTAGTTCCAAAATGTGGTATAGCTTCTCTCCTTCGCTCTCTGTCTCCAACGCTGTCACCGGCAGCCCCGTGGCATCGCCGTCGTGGGCAGCATGCAACTGTCACCTCCGGGTCGAAGTCGAGCAACGCTCCGTCGGCCGAAACTTAAGATAAGTTCTTACTTTCCGTTTTAAAGTTTAGTTCTTTGGAATGCTTGTCACAGATTATGCACGTGCGTATATGGTTGATTCCAACATTGCAGTAAGTATTACTACCTCCGTCCCCCAAAATTTGCTACACTTTGACCCGACACGGGTTTTAAGAAATGTAATGGAAAGTGAGTTGAAAAGGTTGGTGGAATGTGGGTCCTACTTTTAAAGTATTACTCCCTCCGTCCTGGCTAAGATGACACATTGCTTAGCCGGTACGAGATTTTAGGAGTTATTGGTTAAAGTGTTTAATTGGAGAGAGAGAATGTGGGCGTAGGTATTAAGGCCATCCGCAACGCTATCTCTTATCCGTCTCTTAACCGTCTCATCTCTTCACTATTCATGGGCCCCACTGTACTTTTCAGCTCATCTCTTAACTAAAAGACAGCACCTGCAACCCTCCATCTCTTAACCATCTCTTAACTATTCATTCAATTTCATTTTTTATTTTTAATTCCAACAAATTCAATTAATAAAAAACACACTTCATTATAAATAAAATAAAATTACGATTTAAAATACATAAAAAAATAAAAAAGACATAATTAAAAAACTAGAAATTACAAATTGCACACTTAAACTCAAATAAAAAAAATGGAGGCAAAGAAGCAGAAGAAGGAGTTCTCTAGTGACGATCATCTAATGGTTGCCAAATTTTGCCCAAATGTGCTCCATTAGATCCTCCTGGAGTTGGGCGTGGGCGGTAGAATCACGTGTCCTTGCCCGAATAGACAACCGCTCTTGCAAAGACGGATGCACTCCCGTTCGAGGCGGACTACTTGCGGTTGAGCTTCCCGGGGTTTCAGGGTCGAACCAATTTCCCGCCTCAGGTCCTTCGTCGGCGACAATCATGTTGTGCAAGATTATGCACGTATACATGATGTCGACCATATTCTCTATAAACCACTGTCGAGCCGGGGCTTTGATAATGTTCCATCGAGCTTGGAGAACCCCGAACGCTCTCTCCACATCCTTGCGAGCAGACTCTTGCTTCTGCGCAAAAAGAGACTGCTTTTCGTCCGTAGGCCTGTTGAACGTCTTCACGAAGGTTGGCCACTTCGGATAGATGCCGTCGGCAAGATAGTACCCCATTTTATACTGGCGATTGTTAGCGACGAAGTTGATGGCCGGCGCTTTACCATTCAGAACTTCAGCGAAGAGGTCGGAGTTGTTGAGCACGTTGATGTCGTTGTTCGAGCCGGGGACCCCGAAATACGCATGCCAAATCCATAGCCGGTAGTCGGCGACGGCCTCGAGTATAACGGTGGGGTGGGTGCCTTTGTGGCCGCTCGTGTATGACCCCTTCAATGCCACAGGGCAATTCTTCCATTGCCAATGCATGCAATCGACACTCCCGAGCATCCCGGGGAATCCGTGCACGTGTTCGTGAAGACGGAGCAGAAACTGACAATCTGCGGTGGTTGGCTTCTTCAGAAATTCGGCGGTGAAGGCTGCCCGGACGCCTTTGCAGAAGTTCAACAAACAAAGTCGCCCAGTGGATTCTCCGACGTGCAGGTATTCGTCGAACGCATCCGTCGTTTGTGTAGTAGCAAGCTGACGGATCGCCGCAGTACATTTCTGGAGCGTCGTGTGGCTAGGACGGCCAACAGCGTCGAACCATTCTCTGAAGAACTCTTCCCGTGCCGCCAATGTATTCGCGATATGCAAAAATAGCGGGCGTGACATACGGAAACGGCGGCGGAAGTAGATATCTCCCCACACCGGGTTCGGACTAAAGTAATCACGTTCCAACCTTGCGGCGGCTTCCTCCCAGTTACGGTGGATGTATGTCCGGCGTTGCCTAGGAGGCGCGGTGGCTTCCTCCTCCCTACGTCGATCTGCTTCTAGCGATTCTTCCATTATTCGACGCATTTGCTCAAATGGATCCATAATTGATTAAATTTGGGAGAAGAAAAAAATAAAGGAATGATTTTATAGAAGTGATTGGAGAGGAAAGAAAGAGAGATGAGAGGATAAATGTGTGTTTGTGTGTAATATGGAGAATGGAGAAGAGTATATATTTGATATATAAAAAAAAAAAAAAAAAATTAAAAATTAAAATATTACCGTTCAACGGTAATATTACCGTTTTTTATTTTAATTTTTTTTTTTTTTTTGAAAAATCTGATTTAAAAAAAATAAATTGAATTATGACGTCATAAATCCGACGCCCACTCGCGGGTCGGCGAGTGGGCGTCACGCCACCAGCCCGCGCGCGCCACGTGGCGCCGGGCGCGTGTCTCGCGACCTCGAGACTTGCCTCGCCGGGACGCGTTGGGCGTCGAGACATCTCGTCTCGTCGAGACGAGACGGGAGCCGCAACGCTGTCTCGATGCCGTCTCGTCTCGTCGAGACGAGATCGAGTCCGCAACGAGGCAGCGTTGCGGATGCTCTAAAGTAGAGAGATGAAGATAAATGGATATTTAAATAGGAGTGAGAAAAAGTGGTTGAGTGTATTAATTGGAGAGAGAAAGTTACTAAAAAAGGAAATGTGTCATCTTAGTTGGGACAAACTAAAAAGGAAAACGTGTCATCTTAAGCGGGATGGAGGGAGTAGTTTTATAATAAAATGTGAGTAGAAATGAGTTAGTGGAATATGAGGTCCACTACCAAAAATGGTAAAAATGAAGTGTATCAAATTTTCAGGGACGGACCAAAATGGTAATATGTATCAAATTTTCAGGGACAGAGGTAGTATCATGCATTAGTTTGACGAGCTTCATAGTTGCTTATTCATGACATTATGGATTATCATTTCATTATGTATTATCATGTTGTATTTTCATGATTTATGTCTACTGATGTTGATTAGAATGACAGCAACGTGAGGTACATGTGCAAACAAATCTTGGCCTCATTGGGATGCATGGAAAGAGATCTATGGCCAAGACCGTAATTGTGGTAGTCAGGCTGGAGGTGCAAGGGAGGTTTTCAGAAAGAAGGCTGCACAGAATAACACCAACGGTTATGCGGAAGGAGATTATGATATGGCTTTGGATGAACTCTTTACTGTTGAAAGTATGGTATTACTTGATCTGCCTCAAAAAAATTACTCCCTCCGTCCCAAAGTATTAGACTCACTTGTTTTGGGCACATGATTTAAGGAATTGATATTTAAATAGTTAAAGTGGAGAGAGTAAAGTATGAGAGAGGGAAAAAGTAGGAGAGATAAGAGAGAAAAAAGTAGGTGGAGAATAAAATAAGATAGATGCTTTTTGCAAAAAAAGGAAATGAGTCTAATATGTTGGGACATCCCAAAAAGAAAAGTTGGTCTAATACCTTGGGACGGAGGGAGTACTTGATTGGGTATTACTTGATCAGACCAAAAAATCTTTGTGTTATGTTTCAGATGGGTTGTGTTCAGATTAATAGGGTTTAGGGTTCAGATTTATAGGCATCTGGTTATCTGATTAGGTGTCAGATATTACCTAATTACTCGATTGAATAATCCAATTAAAAAAGTCCACATTTAAGTCTATGGTTACCCTCTCATTCTTCATTTTATTTCCGCCTCTCGCTGCAATTACGACCTTTCTCTCTTTTGCCTCTCGCGGACATACAGTTCCATTTCCACCCAACTGCCAAACGATGCCTCACGTCGATCG
Source organism: Salvia hispanica (assembly GCF_029641045.1). Taxonomy (NCBI): domain Eukaryota; kingdom Viridiplantae; phylum Streptophyta; class Magnoliopsida; order Lamiales; family Lamiaceae; genus Salvia; species Salvia hispanica. The sequence goes on from NC_142697.1 coordinate 1,881,363, forward strand.
CAACGACTAATAATTCTCTTCATCTCACCCAATTATGATTTCTGGTTATATTTCTAGTTTTGTCCTTGTTTCCTTTTTGGCAAACACTTTACCCTCTTTCATATTTTACTCTCTTTTAATCTCTTTTATTTTATTTCCTCTCTTACTTAACTTTCTTCACTTTAATCTTTAACATATCAATTTCTTAAATCTCATGCCCAAACAACTATCCTGGGATAGGGGGAGTACTTTATCTACGTTTCCTCTTTCTCTCTTATACTGTACCAATTTCGCATTAAAATTTATCCATCAAGAGGACTATTTTGGTGGCCCAAACAACTATCCTGGGATAGGGGGAGTACTTTATCTACGTTTCCTCTTTCTCTCTTATACTTTACCAATTTTGCATTAAAATTTATCCATCAAGAGGACTATTTTGGTGGACGAAAGTACAATAATTTTTATTTTCCCACCAACTATTATTAATAATTTTGAAATCTTACTCTATTATTTTGAAAATTTCACAGCAAATTATGGGACAAAAACAAAATAAATAAGAAAAATATAAAACAAAACAAACAAAGATTGAAACTTAAACTAAATAATTTTCAAGATAACCCCTCACATAATCTCAAAATCAGTCTACAAATCAATCATCATATGACTATTCAAAGGTTGGTCTAATTCTAAATAATATATACAGTCTACGTTCAAGATGAAGAAGAAACAAAATTACCTTTGCAACTCTAGTTCATTTTGCTAACAAAATGCAGCCATAATTTGAAGAAGAAACAAAATAAGAATCTCTCTACCAATGTACATGCATGTAAATCATTGTTTCAGACTTCAGCTGAAGAATTTGGCTGCCTAATTTTACCTAACATTTCCCGGAAGCTAGAAAAGGGCGTTCGAGCCGGGCAGCCGAAAATTACTTCAGGCAGTGCTTGTCGTATCGAGCTGGTCAGTGCTGCATTAATCCTACTGAAAACTATCTTCAACGACACACAGGCTATTGAAGGGCCTTTGAGCTTCTCCAATACTCGTTTCGTCTATATGAGGACGCTGTTGTCAGTGAAGACAACTTCCTCGTGTTCTTCGACAACAGCTTGTTTCTTTTTGATCTTGTTCCATTCTCGTCCAAGACTCCATTGCTATCCGAGTAGTTGACATGGATCACAACTGAATCATTCTTCTCCGATCCACCAAATTCTAGTCCACGTATCTTAATGCCCGCTGAATCGCTGATGGCACAGACACCATTGTAGCACTCAGCCCTAAAGACATGGACATGAAAGTTCTTATCTTTTTAATGGATGATGCTATTGCTATGCCAATCCCCAGATCTCTTAGTCCTCTCATAAGCTTTACATCTTCATATCCATCATCCTCTAAATCATTTTTCTTAGCGTCTTCCTCAACCGGATCGATGTGATACCAAATCAGAATCATCTCCAGAGCTATTTATCAGCACGTAATTGATATAGCTGATAACTGCAGGTGGTCATCCCTAGACAAGCGTGCTCAAGCTCCGAGTGCATGAAGAATGGCGTCTCTCTTTGAGCATATTTAGCACCTTTCTTAGAGAGATGAGATGCACTCGGAGATTTAATAAATAGTAATCCCTCCGTCCCACATTTGGAGTCACTTATTGTTATGAATCGGGTTTTAAGAAAGAGTTGAAGTGTGTAATAAATGAAGTGAGATGGTGGAGTGTGTAATAAATGAAGTAAGATGGTGAAGTTGGTTGAAGGTGGGTCCCTTTTGACTTTTAATTTTTGTTTTGGTTTATTTTAATATAGATAATGACATTTTAATGTAATTTTGATGAATAATGGGGTAAAATTGAATGACCAAATATGGATAAAACTAAATGTGACTCTTAAACTGGGACAGACTTTTATGACAAAAAATGACTCTTAATCTGGGACGTAGGGAGTACATGGCAAGATTAGTATTCCATGTCCAAAAACCATAACATTGCAAAAATAAAGCACGATCCATTACTAGTTGTGTACATTTATCTTTTCTCTAATATCTTTACATTTTTATCCATTACTAGTTGTGTACATTTATCTTTTCTCTAATATCTTTACATTTTTATCTTTTATTCAGACATTTTTTTAATTTTAATATATCTAAATACTTATTTTGGTTCTATCTAATCCTTATTTGATGGATCTAATTGAATAGTTAATGTTTCTGTTATCTACATAATTTAATTAATTATCCAAATTCCCCATCACATCCTAGCTCAAAAATTCCATATTTATTCTTACTCGTATAAGCAAATTTAATGCATCTGATGCTTTCTCGGCTCTATCCCAACATAAGTATTGATCTAAATATGTTTTTTTGAAGTATTTTATTCAAATAATTAATATTTTAAATGTAGTTTTATTCATTTGAGGAAAAGTATATTACTACTAGCAGTTAATTATACAGCTTTAAGACAAAAATTGGTAACCAAATTTCTCCCACAGTCTATACGTACAAATACGCTATATCTATACATCTAGAGAGAGAGAGGAAATCTGAATCCTCCATTTTCATTGTACTAATCGATGCTTCGTATAATCATACTCTGAAAAATGGCCGAATCTGAATCCAATTTTCCGCTGTTGCTGCTCCGATCTTCCTCAATCTTTGAGCTCTAAATCGGGTTCTGTGATTTCTCAATGAAGTGAGAATCGGAAGGAGGAAACATCTCAGCTATTGTGTATTATCTCGATTTTGTTGATTGCGTTCTGATTTTTGCCGATTGAGGGGGGAAGAATGCACGGTGGTGACGGTGGAGAGGTGGCATCAGCTGCGGCCGGTCCACCTACGCCGCTGGAATGGAAATTTTCTCAGGTCTTTGGCGAGCGAGCGGCCGGCGAAGAAGTACAGGAAGGTAAAAAATGATAATTTGATGAATAGATGAGCGCAATTTATTTGCTTTGGGGTCGGATCTTGTGCTTAGGGTTTTGGTTTGTGTGAATTTGATCTGTCTTTGGTCGTTTAGTTACTTGATTCAGCAGGAGATATTGGTAATGGCTTGGGTTTGAGTGATTGATCCGTGTGCATGTGTGATGATTAATTGTTCAATAAGAATTAGTGTTTAAGTGAGGTGAATTGAGTTCAGTGTTAGTATGCTTGTGTCTTTTCTTACTTACATGCACTTGATTTTTTTCGAAGAAATTCGTATGTTGTGGGTTTAAAACTTGAGATTGTTGCAATATTTTAAATGTCTGTTTCTTAAATGGAAGCTCCTCTGAAGATCCAACTCATTGGCCTAAATTGCAAGTATCAATTTTTATGGGGTATTGAAGCAAGACATGCTCTAGTTATAGTTACATCCGGACAATGTTCTTCTATGCCTAGGGATGAATATGTGTTGCTAACTGTTTTAGTGGTGCTGGGCTTTTGTTTGGTCGACTAACTTGATTCCAAAATGTTGGACTTGAGTTGAGTCTTTTTCATTAGTCATTCTTTTATTTATTATGTGTAGCTTTAAGCCATAAATTGCAGTTAAGGCATATATTCATAGTGTTCTGTGACTTGAAATGATACAGTTTAAGGGCAAAAGTGCTAGTGCTGACCTTGTTGGATAATTTAAAAGTCTGCTTATATGCATGGCATGCACTGGCAGTTACCAAATTATCGTGGTGGCATATTAAACTTAGGACCAAATACCAAAAGAAAATTGCCTAGTATAAAGTTATTCCCAAGTAAATTTGTTGGGTATTTCATTTTATTGACTGTTGTGGAGTTAGGTTCTTGACTTCTTGTATATTTGGCAACATGCGACATACACATTGGATGGTGCCTGACAAGACTAGTACTCTGGTTTGTGAGGAGCAGATTGACGTGATGGCAAGGGCTAGAGAATGAGTTGGCTGAATGATAACTTTGCAATGTTAATTCTTTTCGAAACTCAGATCAGCCAATGCAGATTAGTTATCTAAGATTTAAAATATGAGTCATCCTGGCTTAAGAGGATTTATTGTGATAAAATTGCTAGCGTACTGATTGAAAGTCTTCTAGAGATCTTATTAGGTTCATAAATATGCCAATATGTCGACCAGCTCCTTAAACTTCCCCAATTATTTACCAGATTGTATTCTTTTATGGGTATGTGCTTTATCAAGAGATACAAATATGACTAATACTTATCTGTGTCATGAAAATTGAGTTTACTAGTAAATCAGTATTCGTGTATATTGTTTGCATATGTGCTTTTCTATTCTTCTGTCTTGCCTCTACCCGATGGCTGTCTTAAACATCTAATTTTTCTTGTTGCAGTGGATATCATCTCTGTCATTGAGTTTGATAAAAGTGGCAACCATCTGGCTACTGGTGATCGCGGTGGAAGGGTGGTTTTATTTGAAAGGACCGATGCAAAAGAGGTGAGGCTGCAGTTTGCAGTATTCTTTATGTTGATATGCTTCATTCTCTACATAATTTTTTCTTTTTAAAAAATCTTATTTTCAGCACGGTGGAAATCAAAGAGAGTTAGAGAGGATGGACCAAGTCTCACGACACCCAGAGTTTCGTTACAAAACTGAATTTCAGAGTCACGAACCTGAGGTATTTATTTTATTTTTATGACACTTCTGCTATTGTTTTGCTTTAGACCTTACTCATGCAATTACAATTCCTTTTCAAATTATGGGTCCTCAAATTATTTTTATTTGGACTTTTTGCTGAACGGGAAAGGGGTAAAAGGACTTCTTAATTTAATTCTTATAACTCATGCATGCATATCTTTTTTCTTCAGTTTGACTATCTCAAGAGTTTGGAGATTGAGGAGAAGATCAACAAGATAAGATGGTGCCAGACAGCCAATGGTGCTGTCTTTCTCCTGTCAACTAATGACAAAACCATTAAGTATTGGAAGGTCCGTGAGTCCTTGAATTCATTTTTTTACTTATAATAATAATCTTTGTCAATATTTAATGTAGCCTTTTGTTCATTATATACATAGAGATTGGTTTGATCTTTTGCTAGACTTTTCTTGGTGTAGTGTAGTGTCTAAATTGGTTCTTAAAACTTTAGGGAAATGGAAAAAAGATAATAGAAGATTTGGATATCTTTCGACGGGAATTGGGTATAACAGAAGATACAATACCTTGAACAATAATCTTGGTGTTTAAATATTAAATATTTCTCCCCCCTACTCTGGGACTTCTCAATTTTCTTCTATCATGCTAGTACCATATCTTTGTTGAATTGGTTGCATCTAAGCCTGGAGAATTCTTGTTCTGATACAGACATTACTCATTAGTAATTTATGTTTGCTGGATAATTTGAATTTCTTTGTCCTATCCTAACAGGTCCAAGAGAAGAAGGTGAAGAAAATTTCTGAAATAAAAGTTGACACGGGTAAAGCTGCTGGAAATGGTGGTATTGCAAGTTCTAGCAAGTCTTCTAATTCCAAACAGTTTTTTGCTAATGGCGACTATTCAGATCGTTCTTACAATCCTTTGAGCAATGACTTGTCCTTCCCTCCTGGGGGACTCCCCTCTCTACGATTACCAGTGGTAGTTGTACTTAACTCATCTAGAGTTTTACCAGCAGTGTCGAGGATTTTATTGAAACTATTTACTTTTTGATGTGCTGAGTTGAACATTTTTGTAATTTTGTTAGATAATGAGTCATGTCACATGTCAGTTGGTTCCCGTTTAGTATATATATGATCATGTCTCCTTTATATGTGCTTGATCTGGTTTTTTAGAGTATGCTGATTGTTTGGCCTTATTGATAAAATCATTTCAAGGGTGGACTTTAGTCATAGTACCACTCCTGAGTGTTCTTCCTGAAAATTGTAGGTCACAAGCGGTGAGACCAGTCTTGTTGCAAGATGCAGGAGAGTATATGCTCATGCACATGATTACCATATCAATTCTATCTCAAATAACAGGTTAGAAACCTTTTTTCCTTCTTGCTAGTAAGTAGTAACCATATTTTTCTCTGTTGAAGTCACTTTCTAGAAATCGGACAATGTTCTCCTGTACATATTCTTTGACGTGCTCGACCTAGAAGGAGAATAGTTAGGACAATTTTGTGGAAAGAAGTTAGAAACCTAATTAAGAGAGATATTTCTAAGAGATATCAGTACTCTAGAAAATTGGAACTATAGCAGCTTTGAGAAAATTCTGAAACTCAGCCCTAGAGGAATATGAAAAGAAATTATGTGTCTTATTTCCCCATGGAAAATGTGAACCACCTGCTGGGGTGCTGGCAGGAGGCTTATTCGACGGGGATGGTGAAAATAGTCTGTAATTTATATAATCTGGTAATGTAACAATATATCTGTGACTGATTGATTTCACCTTCTCTAACTCTTCTGATACTTATAGTTAGTAAATGCAACTATTGCACTTCTGATTTTGAAATTTGTTATATCTGACTAAAGTGCACTATTGAAGGCCATTAATTTGTCACATGATTACACATTTATACGGTCACCTGAACCTCTAATATGCTGAACATTTATTTTGGCTCTGTGGATTCGTTGCATATCCATTTTTCTCTGGCTCTTTATGTTATTAAAATTAACAAGTTTTTTGTACTTGTAATTCTTCGCAGTGACGGTGAAACATTTATATCAGCTGATGATCTCCGAATAAATCTTTGGAACTTGGAAATAAGCAATCAAAGTTTCAATATAGTTGATGTGAAACCAACCAATATGGAGGATCTTACTGGTTAGACATTATCTCTATTTTGTTCTTTTTCTTTGTTTCTTTATTAGTAGTATCTTTTTTGGGGGAAGAAAGGTGTGGTGAGTTGGTGTTAGAGTGAGGCATTTCATTTTCACCTCACTTATATCCAATCGAATCTATATGGTTCCCAGTCTGATTCTTTAGTCAATGGTTCATTTTTATAATTTAGTTCAAGATAGAGTAGATTGGAAAAGGGCTAACACTGAGTTTTCACTTCTTGCACTTTCCTATATTTCATTTATTTATCGACCACCATATCCCACCATGCCAACCGCCATAACCTTGTGGCAGTTTTTGGTCGACTGCCGTAACCCGCCATACGGTATTCATAACATTGCCTGCAAGCAAACTAGCAAACTGTGTCATAAGTCTTTCAGACCAATCTTTGTTTGCATGAAGCTGGGTTTCGATGTTGTCGATAATCTCGACCACCTTCTCCAATTCATCGGTGTTTAGCCTTGGGAGACCACATTCACCGATATACCCATTTGATATGGAGTTGAAGGCGGGTGGCAGATATGCTCTCGATATGATGTCTACAAAAGAAACATATTGCACCTTGGCCATGGTAAATAAACTAAATAGGATTGTGAATGGAAATAAGATTATAAATATATACAACTCTTTTCTGTTTTTCAATAAAAGCCCTCTTTCCTACAAGGAAATCCTCGACTAACAATTGGCGTTCATTAGTGAACCGTAATTGGCTTGTGAAAGAATTAGACAGTTCCGGTTTGAACTGCTTCACACTCCATGATCAAGTAACTGCCCAGCATTAACACCCTTATTATCTCCAATTCTCATTGCCCAACACGTTTCCACTTCAGCTTTATTATAGTCCACAACCTTTTGGCTGTTGCATTCATGCATTTCACTAAATGCTTTGATTGGTTCCTTGTTACTCACTGCAGAAGTAATAACGTCAGCAGAATTTCATCCTACTCACTGCAACACGTTAGCATATAGTAGTTCAAAAGGATCAATTCGTCTTATTGATTTGCGACAATCTGCACTGTGCGACTCACATTCTAAAATGTAAGTTCTTCGATAAGCATTCGTGTTTTTGATACTGAAAGAAAATATATTAAATGTTGCATAAATATGAGGCTTCTAGTTCTTCATTGTTTCCAGAAAACTATTGTTTATCTCCATTGTAATACTCCTTTTAACTTCTAATGGATGAGATAATGATTTTTTATTTTTTATTCACAACAGATTTGAGGAGCAGGAGGCACCGGGCTCAAGATCATTTTTCACTGAGATTATTGCTTCAATTTCAGATGTTAAGTTTGCGAGGGATGGCAGATATTTACTGAGTCGTGACTACATGTCCCTTAAGGTTCTGCCTTTTGTATATTTGTGCATTTTGTTTGCTGCAAATGCTCAAACTAGTCAGAATGTGTAATGATTTTTGTTTTGACTTTCTTAATGTAGATCATAAGGATGCTGTGGTGAATGTTTTATGCATCATAATATGTTCTTGATAGTGTTATAGTTAATTATGTTTAATTTTGTTGTGATTGAAATTTTGCTCTAGATTAAACTGGAGTGAATGGTTAGATGTTAGTTGCTAGGTTTTGTTTGCTCAAGTTTAATCTGGAAGGTGAAATTGCATGAACTCATGCTTTGCTTAACTAATGTTCCTTCACGATTTCATGAACATGCCAATGGAAGTTCATGTCTCTGCATTCTTGATGCTGAGATACATAGCTGTTGTAATACATCAAAATTTCAGGTAGTTCTCAATTGATCTTTCGCTGATCAATATGATTTGGTTTCAGTTATGGGATGTTAACATGGATTCTGGTCCAGTGGCAACTTTCCAGGTTCACGAGTATTTAAGACCAAAGGTGAACTACTTCAAGACTGTGTTTTCCTGAAATATTTCATACGAGTATTCTGAGTTGTTTGAATTGTACTTTGACAAAGCCCAGCTCTGTGACTTGTACGAAAACGATTCCATCTTTGACAAATTCGAATGCTGCCTGAGTGGTGATGGTCTTCGAGTGGCTACTGGTTCATACAGGTCTGTCCTGGCTTTCTTTAGTTATATCATAGTTGTTATTGGCTCTTTCTCTAACCGAAGAATGAAAACTTTCAGCAATCTATTTCGTATTTTTGGCTGTGCGCCGGGAAGCACTGAGGCAACTACTCTAGAAGCAAGCAAAAACCCAATGAGGTAAAATCTAATCTCTTGACTGTGCAGTCTTTATTTGTAATGAAGAAACCTCGCTTATTACTAAACATGCTCAATGGCCTTTCAGAAGGCAGATCCAAACACCTGCTCGGCCTTCCAGATCTCTGACCAGTAGCATCAGCCGTGTCGTGAGGCGAGGTATGACATTTTCTTGTCTCTTACCTACATTGGCTTAATTTTTTGGTTTCCCAACTCAAGAATGCTATCAAATATGTTACAGGTGCTGAAAGTCCAGGACCTGATGCCAATGGGAACTCATTCGATTTCACTACTAAGCTGCTCCACCTAGCCTGGCACCCATCAGAAAACTCGATTGCTTGTGCCGCTGCAAATAGCCTGTACATGTACTATGCATAAGAAGTCTGAAATTGGTGGTGGGTAAACATTTTTGGGTTGCTAGTGGAGAAACAGTTCTTTCAGCAACATGTGGCTCTCACCAATTTTAGCTAGAAGTGCTTCATATAACGTTTACTACAGACTCAGAATGTTGGGTGCCAGAAATGGAAGTGGTGTATTTTGCAAGCAGCAGAGCAACGTATCTATGTTCTCCATCTTCACCCTCTGCTGTGCCGCCCACCATATTCGTTTTATTTTTTCTTTACCCTCTCACGCAAACGGATGGATGTGTTTCTGTTGTTATTCGTGCCAGGGAGCTAACGGGGAAGGAATGTGGTTGTAGCACTTCTACAAAACGGAAACTAAAGATGCCATATATTGTCTCTAGTTATAAGGTAAATGTAGTTTCTTCTCACTCCGAAAATCTTGATGCTGCTAACTTGCAGGCCATTAAGTTTTATTAACTTCCATGGGTAGCTTAATACTTTTCACATCGATTTATCATAGGATGGTTTTAGCCCTTTTCTTCAGCTATAGAATATTTTGCTGGATATTTTCGCTTGTAAAAGTATTGAATCTTATAGCTTATATTAATTTGTAAAATATTTCAATTTCAACTAAAACGCTCTTTAGTTTAAAGGCTAGGTACTTTCATGCTTTCGAAACCTAGTAATCGCGTTTTTGAATGCGAATTACGAATAAGTACTGTGTGTGATGATCATTAGAGGTGTATTGCATTGCCACTTATTATTGTTCATAGATTGTTGGATTTAGTATTTGTGTAAGCTTCGTGAGGTTTGTAGTTTAGTGACACTCCCATCTTCAAATGAATGGATGCTTTTTCTAAAAATGTTACTATGTCTGTATGATATGAAGGTTGCCAAGATGTTAGGTGGTAATGGGTTGTGACAAAGCTATATTCTTTAATATGGGAAACTGTTTATATTCTTCCTCCGTCTTAATTGTGGGCACTGGGCAGCACGAGTTTAATGCAAAATTAGTAAGGCGAGAAAGAGAAAATGATCTAGTGGTGAATGGGGCGTATCTAATTAGGTAACCCAAAAAAGATTAATTTTTGTTAACAAAACCAAATGAAAAAAATGAATATTAGTATATGTAGGAGTATATATATGCTATCAAAAGGTGAGAGACGGTGAATTCATTAGGAATAGTCAAATCCACAGTCTATTTTGATTTGCCATTTTTATGTTTATTCATATTTTGGGATTGCTAGAAGAGTGATTAGGTATTTAGGTTCATTGGTCAAATGTTGAAGCTTGGTGTCTATTCAGACCTTTTCTTACTCATATATGCTTTTCAAATACAAACAAAATTATAGATGTAATTGAGGTGGGGTCATGATGAAGTAAATCTTTGTTATAATAGATTTCATGTTGCTTTATAACTTATAACATGTGAACATTCACTTTTCTTTCATCATATTTACCAAGTCTTATGCAGCATTTCACTTGATATGTATATCTAGTAGTAGTATAATTAAGTTTAGGGTTTAGTGCTGTATTTTATTTAATAATTTTAGTTTTGTTTATTCAACTTCAACGCCAATGTTTGACGCCTTTCATTACTCAACTCAAATATGTAGCTTTTGAATTTATTCACATTTTTGCGGAAGAACCATTTTATACTTGTGGTATTTAACATTATGGGGAGTGATCAATTGCTAACTACGACTAATTTAAGGTCATAGGATTTTAGAAAACGTGTGGTCTACAATTTGTCACATATAATTTTCGTTTTTATTAATTAAATCGAAAAAGATAAAAAAAAACTTCAAATTAGAGTTTTTGATGAAAATGTCAATATAGTGTTCCGAAAATATCAACTCAATGTTTTGAAAATGTCAACACAATGCTTTAAGAATGTTAACTCATTGCTTATATTGACATTCTACATGTATTATATTGACATATTTTATACAGTATGTTGACATTTCTGCTTGTACGAAAAAGTTAAAAAATTTTGAATTTTTTTCTAAATTTTGACGTCGGAACATATACATATATGATATCGTTGGAATCTTTATGAAATTATCTTTAATTTGATATATGTATAAATTTAAAGTTTTGGAATTTCTTTTGAAAGTCAGTTATAACTAAACATGTAGTTAATTGACATTAACACCCCTATTAATATTTTTTGGAATTAATCATATGGTTTTATTGACGTTTTTCGTTGATCGTATTGACATTTAGGGATTAATGATCTAAGCCATTAATTTGAATATCTAATGGCTATTATGTTATTGTAGTTAACAATTAAGTTATGAGTTAGCAATATAACACTCCCCAAAACATTAATATGTCTCCCAGTAAATAAATATATAAGTACAATCTTACAAACTCCATATTATGTATCATTTCATTCACATAATTCTAATTTTTTAGTATAAATTATGTCTAGGCAAACTTATATCACCAATGACATTTCAATTAAACCTGAATTATCAAAACTGAGATTTCTGATGGTTTCTTAGTTATGAATATAAATTTGGTAAAATGGTTAGTATATTACTTTAAAATAAGTGAACACACTAACGGCTGATGACAAAAATTAAGTCGTTGATTAAGTCAATCAAATTTATGTATATTTATTCAATCTTGTCGACTAGTTGAATGTCGAAAATTTCAATGTATGATGCGGACTAATAATCTAAAGGGTAGATTAGTATCTTTAAATCCCTCCTTTTCTATCATATTTTTCCTTTTGAGAAGTTCCTTTATAATCGAGTCATTTTCCTATATGGTACTAATAATAATTTAATTTTTCTTTCTTATTTCATTCTCCCTCTTACTTTGTTCTCGCTTATGAAGGTAAAAATGAATTATCTTTCCTAGCCGGTGGATTTTAATGCATAAATTACGAGGTACAACTATGTTTACTTAACGTATGAAATTTGTTTTACCCTGTTTAGAAATGGTTCGTTATATATATGGACATTACTTAGTGATGAACTTTTTTGTTTGTATTTGGAACTTAGGAGCATTATTAACCTTTTAGTGGTAGTGCTTTTGTACCCAACATTATGTGGTACGTATTTGTTAATTGGATATTAATCCAATATATTGTGGTGGGGAGACGATGTAGATATTTCACATTAATTTGGTGCCGCCAAAATAATCAAATCGCACCACAAAATTTCTTGTAAATTAAAAAAAAAAAAATTAATAGCCAACTCAACGTTTCGATGTTTGAAAGAGCAAGACAACCATTATCACATGGATAAGATTCATTTTAGAATAGCACAAATTCATATAAATAAATACTAAAAAAAACCAAAAGAATAAATATCTTACTTAAAGTATCTTTAGATGGTGACTCTTTACATCCAAAAATATATCAATAGATTAGCATAGTTTTGGCGTATTGGCTTGTGTATTGTTTCACGTAATTACAAAAAAGCATTGAAAAAGAAAAAAAGCAATAATTATTGTACGGCTGAATTTGTATAAAAATAGTCAGACCGCACTACTATGAACTCTTATTGGGTTTGGGCCCAATAAGAAAGTCCACGAAGATCAACGGCACCAACTCATATGCTTGCGCCCAAATGGACGGTCAGATTCAACATTGCATGCCACTATGTTTTGACCGCTTGATTGGTCGGTTACCACTTACCAGCTCGGCTCGGGTTTGGATATTTCCCTTGTTTTCTCGTAATTGAGGTGGAACTTTTTGACGCAGGAATTAAAAAAATAAATATTTAATGTGTTAATTAGATAAATAGAAAAAGTAAGAGACTAAAATAAAAATAGAATAAAATAAAAGGAATAAAATTAGAGGAAGTAAAGTAAGAGTGGGAAAATATCATTTATTACTACTATTTTTGATATGAGTCACCTTTGATGTGGATACGAATTTTAATTAATATAAAAAAAATGGGTTGAATAAGTTAGTAGACTATGTGTTTCATTTATACAGAGTATATATATTAGTTTTATAATAAAATATGAGTGAAATAAGTTGATGGATGTGAGTCTAATTATCATTTATGATAAAAGTGAAATGCGGCTCTTGTTATAGAACGGACTGAAACGAAAAAAAATATGACTCTTATTGTGAAACGGAAGTAGTACTATATATGAAAATGACACAATTATAAAAAAAAATATAAAAAAAAAAACTTTTCAAAATAGAAAAATGATTTAACCTATGAGGAAATGGAGGAAGTATCGAGCTATGAAAAAAACTGTAGAGTCGAGAAAAATTGTTATAGCACCGTCACATTTGACTACTTTTAGTTACACCATTTTTATTACTGTTTAAGTATCGAAACACCAAATAATCTACTACAGTATCCTTTTTTTTACATACGTCTTTAGCAGCTATTAAATGACTCAAAATTTTATAGTACATCTTTAATTAGTATACCCTCAATCCAGTTTAAAACAAGTCGTCACGAAATTTTAGAAATTATCAGTTAATGAGTTTAATTAGAGAGAGAGAAAATGAGTGTAAATATTAAATGAAAAAGAGAAAAATAATAGAATATTTAATTGGGAAAAAATGAAAAATGGTTATATGTATTATTTGGAGTGAGAAAGTTTCCAAAAATAAAAATATAGTACTCCTCACCTTAGAGCATCCGCAATGGTCGGCTAGCGACCGGCTAGCCGATTCGTCGCGCTGGCCGATCGGCTAGCCGAACCATTGCAATCGGCCAGCGCAAAATCGGCGAGCGGATTGGCGTGGGCTCGCCGATCGCTCGTCGCTGGCCGAAACGCTAGCCGATCGGCTAGCCGCCATTGTGGAGGCCCGATCGGCCAGCGCCGATTTTCGATTTTTTTTTTTTTTTAAATCATATATAAACGCGATTTTCGTATCATTTTCATTTGCACCACTTGTTTTAACGAGTTTTCTCTCTCTCTAACTTTCTGTTCAAAAGCATCATCGAGCGATGGATCACGCGGGTGGTAGCGGTAGCGGTAGTGGTGGGGATCCTGAGGAGTACGAACGGAGGATGAACGAGGCTATGGAGGCCTACATGAACCGCGGGATGGAGCGGTACATGCGTATGGTGGAACAGCAGGCGATACCTCGCCCTCCTCCACCAGTTGTCCACCACCGAGCAGTGATTGATCGGGATCACGTAGCTGCACATCAGCGGCTGTACGAGGACTACTTTGCAGAGTACCCCGGTTTCCCGCCAACATGTTCCGGCGGCGTTTCAGAATGCGCAGGGAGTTGTTTATGCGCATCGTTAGGGCATTGGAGCGTCAATATATGTGTTTCCGCTTCAGGCACGATGCGGCTGGCAGACCCGGCCACACCCCTATCCAAAAGTGCACGGCGGCAATCAGGCAGTTGGCCTACGGAGGCGCGGCAGACATGTGGGATGAGTACCTCCACATCGGTGAGTCGTCAGCCCTGAAATGTCTGAAGGAGTTCTGTGGGGGCGTGATCAGCATTTTCGGTGAGCAGTACCTTCGAAGCCCTACTCCCGAAGATTGTCAGAATTTGATGCAGATGCACGGGGAGAAGCATGGGTTCCCCGGGATGTTAGGCAGCATAGACTGTATGCATTGGGAGTGGAAGAACTGTCCGACTGCCTGGAAGGGGGCCTACACGACCGGCTACAAGTCAAAGAACCCCACGATAATCCTCGAGGCCGTAGCTGATTACCGGCTGTGGATCTGGCATGCGTATTTTGGGGTAGCCGAGTCGAACAACGACCTCAACGTCCTGAACTCGTCTCCCCTCTTCAACGAGAAGTGCCAGGGCGTCGGTCCAGCCATCTCATTCGTGGCCAACGGCAACCGGCATGATATGGGCTACTACTTGGCGGATGGGATATACCCTCGGTGGCCGGTCTTTGTGAAGACGATCCGACAAACAAGTGATGAAAAGAAGGCCTACTTTGCGCAACGACAGGAGTCGGCGCGCAAGGACGTGGAGCGCGCATTTGGTGTGCTCCAGTCTCGATGGGCGGCAATCAAGGGCCCAACGCGTTTGTGGGATCTCGGATGCGTTTCCGAGATAATGTACGCCTGCATTATCCTGCACAACATGATCGTCGAAGACGAAGGCGTACAACTGACTAGTTGGGTCAGTGACGATGAAGCCGGTCCAAGCCACGGAACGGCCACCCCTAGTGTACGACAGGGGGTACCCCTCGATGAAGCCGGCCGACTCAAGGAATTTGCCAGCATGCGCCAAGTGGATGCTCATATTCAACTCCAAAAGGATATAATTGAAGAGTTGTGGGCACGGAGGACTGCACGACGATAGTTTTTTTTCTTTATTATGCATGTACTTTTTTTTTTATCTATGTAACTTTTTAAAATGCAATTAATGAATTTTCCCGTACACGTGTCTAAATTTAATTCCGTATTTTAATCGTACTTTTAATTCCGTAAATGTAGTATATTTTGAATTGTTTTTATTGCGGCTGGCCTATGGCTGGCCTAAATCTGATGTGGCAGGTGGTTTTTTTAGTGTTGCTGACGTGGCAGAGGAGAGAATGGCTGGCCTATGCACCATTGCGGATGCTCTTATCTGGATAAACTAAAAAAAAATTGTATCGATCTTAATTGAAGGGAGTAATAGTTATTTTAGAAGAAATAGAAGTGTTAAAAATTAAACTTATAGATATATTTACACATGTAATATTATTAAAGTTCATATTTTTTTGATCAATTATACAATTATTATTTTTTAAATGATTTAACATTTTATGCAGCCTTAAGAACGAAATTCTCTTCAAGAGAAGAGAGAAAATAAATTAAACTAACAATAAATATAAAATGTATCAGATATATTGATGATTTTTACATCCATCCTCCAACCAAAGGTGTGCGTGTTTAGTGTTTACACTTTTCAAGGAGAATATTGGGATTATTAAAGGGAAAAGGTACCTTGTCTAAATTATTATGGAACCCTAATTACATATATTTAAGGTTGATTGTGATTAAAAGATCACCTTTTGACATAAGAATTTAAATTGACTTCTTGTCTCTCCGTTTACACTCACGCCATATAAAAAGACTATGCCATTGGTCCCCTTAGATTTAAATAATCCTAAATTGTTTATTTCCACTAATTCGACCACTACCTAATGTTTATAATTTAATATCAAGCTATTAATTAAACAATTGTTTTTACGTACGCATGTAATATGATTTATGATGTGTTGCATCATCTTGCGTCCCCCGTATTAGATATTTCTGTTGAAAGATCAAGGACGGAGCTAGAAAATTATAGTAGAGGGGGCAAAAATATAAATATTCAAATTTTTCTTTAGAGAAGTTCTAATTTTTGTTGATCGACAACTATAAACCCTTGGATTTTTTCTGCATGTTCTATTCTCTAAGGAAAAGGAAAATACTTTATCCATCTTTTCTATTATCTTGGATTCTGACTGCATTTTATTTTATTAGACGGGGCAATTATTTTATTTTATTAGACGGGGCAATTATACTTTTTATTATAATATATGGAGGGGCAATTTAGTTCTTAGTTAATAAATTAATATAATTTGATATATAAATGTACATGTATGTGGAAAATTGAGATGGGGGCATTTGCCACTTCTCACTATGAATTGGATCCATCCATGTGAAAGATCATCTAATAAATCTTAAATAGGACACCTCTGATGAATAATGATCCACCCTATCATATCATATCATATTTTGCTTTTAATTATGTATATATCTAGCTTTTAATTATATAATTTCTGGCTTTTTATTATGTGATTTGATTTTAATAAAATTGCATAATTTAATTATAAAATATAATTTCAAATTGCATAAAATAATAAAGAATTAGTAAAATAAGAAATAAAAATGCAATGTGGTCATGAAGTATTTTGATTTTTGAAGGTGCTTCTATAATGTAGACTTGTAGGTACATAATATTGAGTGCTTTTGTGTATAAAACTATCTTGGAGATTATGTATTCTCTCTCTCCATCTGATTTTAGTTGGACCATTTTTTTTGGGCTTGAATATCAAAAAAAAAAAAAAAAAATGGTGGATTAAATAAATATTCTTTCAGTCTCATTCAAGATGTTTATATTATTGAGTAGTACGGGATCTTAAGAGGAGTTGTTAGGTGGAGTGTAGAGAGAAAGAAGTAGTTGAATATTTTAATGAGAAGTAAATGGTTTATTTCCAAATACAGAAAGTGAACATCTCAAGTGAGACAAACTAAAAAGAAAAAGTGAACATCTT
The DNA here is from genome assembly GCF_029641045.1 of Salvia hispanica. Taxonomy (NCBI): domain Eukaryota; kingdom Viridiplantae; phylum Streptophyta; class Magnoliopsida; order Lamiales; family Lamiaceae; genus Salvia; species Salvia hispanica. The sequence continues at coordinate 1,898,767 of NC_142697.1, forward strand.
GAATGAGACAAATATAATATAATATAAAATAAAATAAAAAAATAAAAAAATAAAATAGAAGAAAATATAAAGTATAATTGATTAAATATTTAGTTTTCTTTTTATTATAAAGTAAATTGACTCAACCAACTTGAGATAATATAAAATGGAATATAATTCAATTATCTTGGGAATGAGAGAGTACTATTGTTGATAAATGCGTCAAGATTGCATGATAAGTAATTTGATTTTTTGTCATTTTATAAACTTATTATTTTCCTTATGTAGGCTAATACATGTATGATGTCACATTTTATTATTTTAGTGTATTTGTATTTATCAGTCTCTTTTCACTTTACTATATATGTTAAGTATGCCCAATATGTCATTAATTCATTTTATTTATATTTATTAATATAATTTAATGCTAACACTGATCTCATACATTTATTTGGTAAAGCTTTTTGGACCTATTTATTAATTACGTGTGCTAGCTTCTAGTATTTAAAAATATATTTTGGTTAATATTCAATAATTTTATTAAAAAATGATGATTAACTATATTTTGAAATAATTAATAAGTTAAATAGTATTTTCATTTATAAAAATTTATTTTTAACACATAAATAAAAAATGAAATTATTCTTAAACTTCTCAAAAATCTGAGAATAATTTTGTCATTTCCCATCCTATCATGGATTCAATAACCTCAAAGAATTCTTACCATAACTAATTTGTAATGTATTTGTTTATGTGACGTCTCATCTTAAAGGAGTTTTTATTTCTTTTATTTTATTATTTTCTACCTTATTCGCTTGTCAATTAACTTTTCAAATATTATTTTCCTAAATCACATACCCAAAATAAACTACTCGCATTATTCTATCTCAAGTTAACTACTTCTTACGACGTTTTTCTTTTTAGATTATCCCATTAAAAATAAGATATTTTTCTAAAATAAAAATAGAAATATTTTAATTTTTTTCCCTCTGTTCCCTTATCAAGGAGTACTTAACTCTTAATACAACACCATTTAGGCCATCCGCATTCCTATTGACCGCGGAGCATCTTCACGTTGTGGACAAATGTCTTCTTCGGCCTTCGTGCGTTGTAAACTTCGGTGACTTTTTTCCAGAAACACAAGTTGGTTTGTTGATTCCCGACGACAGGATCGTACGAGATGGTGATCCAAGCGTCGTACAGAGCCAACGTCTCCTTTTGGTTGACGGCCGCCGTCCCCCACAACCTCGTGGTCGCCCTCTTCCTCCTCCTCCTCGGCATTGACGTCGATCCTGGTGGAGCCTCCACCTATCGGCCGGTATTCCAAAGTGCGTTCATCCGGAAAATTCTCCGGAATTTGGGATAATCCCGGCGATTGCCCGTACCTCGAGGGGGGGGGGGGGGAGGGACGATAGTATGCATCCACATCAAAATGTGGTGTTTGGTACGCCGGCGGAGTCGTCGAGCCTTGGGTGCTCAGCGACGAACCGGGATTACCCAAAACGTTGTACATGTTCACCAATCGCCAAACGAGTTCAAGTCGAACTCGCCGGAGCCGCGGCCACCGCCGCCGCCGCCGGAGTTTCCATCGCTGGACATTTTTTCAAAAGAGATAAGATATTTGACAGAAGAATAGATGAGTGTAGTGTATGTGTGCAGAATGGAGAATGGAAGAGGAAGAGAGTATTTATAGAATAATAAAAGAAAAAAAAATTGAAAATTCGACCGTTTGAAAAAAAAATCGAAATTTCAAATTAAAAAAAAAAATTATGACGTCATAATTACGACGCCCACTCGCGGGCTGGCGAGTGGGCGTTACGCCTAGCACTGGCGCGCGCCACGTGATGCGCGCGCGTGGCGAGACAGCTCGAGGCCAGCCCCTTCCGCGCGCGACGCGCGTCATGACGAGATGCTCTTTGCAATGCGGTCTCGCCGAGACGAGACCGAGCCGGTACCGAGCCGCGCTGCGGATGCTTTTAAAATCTAGGGCCAATATTTTATTTTTATTGCGTACATATCATTTTCAAGACAGAAAACCAAGCCTAAAATAATCAATCAACAGAATTTATGCTGCTACACCACATTCAACAGCAGAGAATCTAAATATTATTCTAATGAGTGATTAAGAAGAAATAAACCACCCCTCTAATTAATAAACTAGTTCTCCATGAGTAGTCATGTCACGTCAAACCTCACCCAAAAATTCCAACTTGAGAGAGACTTCTGTAGTGATTGTCAATTCATCTCTCTCTCTCTCTCCTCGTTTTGTATGTATTGTATGCATCGTGTATGTATATATCATGATGTCGGATCGTCTCTCTCACGCGGAATCCCACAGATCTTTCACATCACCACCTTCAATTTTCACCCCCAATTCTCCAAACCCTCATCGCAGATCTTCAATTTCCCATCCAAAAATCCAATCTTTTTCAACAACCAAAAAAAAATGCAGCAGCAGCCTCAATTCCCGGAGCAGGAGCAGCTGAAATGCCCTCGCTGCGATTCCCACAACACCAAATTCTGCTACTACAACAACTACAACCTCTCCCAGCCTCGCCATTTCTGCCGCAGCTGCAAGCGCTACTGGACCAAAGGCGGCACCTTGCGGAACATCCCCGTCGGCGGCGGCTCTCGCAAGACCTCCAAGCGGAGCTCCTCCGAAACCTCCTCCGCCACCTCCAAACGCCCCGCCGTAGACGTATCCCCCTCCCCGCCGCCCAAAGACGGAAAAAGCAGCGATCAGGACAAGGCCGGCGAGGTGTTCGACACATTGCCGCTGAGAGGAGAGAATTTCAGTGGGCAATTTGATAGCTTGAGCTTCAGCTCTTTGCTGGGCTCAGGCGGGGACCACTTCGACGCTTTGCTGGGCCCTAATGGGCCGGCCCATTTCGACGAAGCGGGTTCGGGCCAGGATGCGAATCCGGGTTTGGACGTTTCCGGTGATGGTGATGAGTTCTTGAATTTGCAGGGCGGCGGCGGCGGCGGAGATTGGCCGGATCTTGCAATTTACACACCTAGCTCGAATTTTCAGTAGCATTGAGGTGAGATTAATTAGGGAAACAAAAAACAGAATCTGCAGAGGAGTTGTTTATCTGCTAATTTTTTAGTTTTTTCGGTTTGGGAAGAGTTTGTTTTGTTGGTTGTTTTTGTTTCTAATTTTCTGAGGAATCTAATTATACTGCTGCTAGTATTTAAGAAAAATGAAAAATACGTGACTAATATTGTAAGAATGTTTCTGGTGTTTGTGAGGTTTGGTTTGGTATCAGCATTAATGGTGGATGGATGTATAATGTCTTGATTGAATTGGATTTTAGTGTCGGTTCTGTGTGACAGTGTGATTTGCAAAATAAATATTTTTGGAATTGTTTGTTTTGTTGACTAAAGTGATCATGATTTTAACGCAGTACTTCATCCGTCCTAGATAATTTAAGACATTTTGATTTGGTATGGATTTTAAGAAATCTAATAAAAAGTGAGTTGGAAAAGTTGGTGAGATACTTTTAAAGTATTAGTTTTATAATAAAATGTGAGTAGAAATGAGTTAGTGGAATATAAGGTCCACTACCAAAAATGATAAAAATGAAATGGGATAAATTATGTGGAACGGTCCGAAATAGAACACTGAAAGTAATACCGTTTGTGTTGCATTGTTTATATTCAAAACTTATCTTATTTCAAAAATATATACACAATTTCAAATGTACCAATTTTTAACTTTTTTTTTTATTATATAATATATCATGGTATTCATATAAGTAATGTTTACATCTCCAATATCTAGGATATTTTGTTTTATTTCAAACTCAAAGGATGTTTTTTCGTATACCCAGAAGTTAGAGGTACTTCCATTTTGTTTTTTGCTAAAATGATGTTGTCTTCTTATGTATTGAGGTGAAAAAAAAAACAAAAAGTTTGGGAGGTTTGATTAAAAACAGAAGTTGGTGATATTTTTTAAATAAGTTTAAAACCTTCTAACACTCTGCCCTTTCACTTTATCAAACTATAAAGTTGGTGCATAACTCTTACTATGTGTTGGCCTTTGGGGGCGATTACATGTCTACGGCCAAACTGGGCTTCAAAATATTGGAAATGGAATACTTGAATTAGGTAGTAAATTTGAGATTAATTTTTTGGTGTATTTAAATTAATATTTTAAGTGTAATGAGAGGTTACTTATTACAAAAATGCTTAACTAACTACTCCGTATAATATATTAATTAAATATTATAATTTTTGTTTAAAATAGAAATATTATAAATAGTTTGAGATGAGCAAAAACTTTAAAGATAAAGTGAGTAGGAGTATATTTTTTTTCCGAACTTAGCTTGCAATTGGAAAGTTGAATGGACGTCACGTTCCAATTAGTGGAATCTGTGAAAATGTATTCACGTTGTTTTTTTTTTTTTTATCGAACAAATTACTCGTGAATTTTAATTTGCTAATGCGATTTAAGTGTTGATTTGACATCCATCCAAATATGAAGTATAGACCGTGATTTCTTAATAAAATTTGATGAAAATCATTTGTAAAATGTAATATACCCATTTTTTTTTTCATATGCTAGTTCAATGACTGTGTCTCCTTCATAGCATGTTAGGGCATCCGCAATGGGGCGGACGATGCGACGAACGATGCATCGTCTGTCGCATCGTCCGCCACTGCAGCATCGCGGACGATGGGTTATCCATCGTCCGCGGACGACGCGCGGAGGATACCCATCGTTCGCCACTGTGGACGACGTGGACGATGCTCACGCGTTTTTTTTTTTTTTTTAATTTTTCCAAAAAATTTTCTTATTTAAACACTACAATTCTCTACCATTTCACACACTCCAATTTCACCTCTCTTCAATTTCTCTTCAATTATTCTCTCTCATCGTCTCAAAAATGAATCCCGACGACTACGATTTGAGTACATCGGATGGCTGCAGACGGGCCTTGACTCGAGCCTTGTTCGACGCCGTTAATGAAGCCAAAGCGGAATGCTTGGCACAAATGCAGCGGGAGCAGGCGGCGGCGGCGACGGAGGAGGCGCGGGTCCCTCGCCCGATACGACGTCGAACGTATGTCCCCCGCGAGCACGACGTACCGCACGAACGTCTGTTCGCAGATTATTTTGCCGAGAATCCAAGGTGGGGCCCGAATGTTTTTCACCGACGTTTTAGAATGAGTCGAGATCTTTTTCTCCGCATTGTGCACACGTCGGAGGGACGTGATGAGTACTTCCAGTATCGGGAAGACGGGATCGGCAAACCCGGACTTACGCCGTTGCAGAAGTGCACGGTTGCGATCCGCCAGTTGACCTACGGCACAACAACGGATATGTTCGACGAGTACCTTCACGTCGGGGATACAACTGGCCGCGAACGTCTCAAGAAATTTTGTAAGTTAGTTGTGGAGGCTTTTGGCGACACATATTTGCGACGCCCAACTGCTGATGATTGCCAGAACCTGATGCGGATGCACGAGACGGTGCATGGCTTCCCTGGGATGCTAGGGAGCATCGACTGTATGCACTGGCAGTGGAAGAACTGCCCGACGGTCTGGAGAGGCCAATTTACTAGCGGCTACAAGGGCAGCCACCCGACGATGATCCTAGAAGCCGTCGCTGACCACCGCCTCTGGATCTGGCATGCCTACTTTGGTGTAGCCGGGTCGAAAAACGACATCAACGTCCTCAACTCGTCCACCCTATTCGCCTATCAGTGCAGGGGTCGCGGTCCGGCCATTCAGTACACTGCCAACGGCCGCACACATCATATGGGGTACTACATGGCCGATGACATATACCCAAGGTGGCCTGTTTTTTTAAAGACGATCAGCTGCCCAATTGGTGAGAGGAGAGTCTTGTTTGTGGCAAAGCAGGAGTCCGCGCGGCAGGATGTGGAGCGGACTTTTGGGGTGCTCCAATCGCGGTGGGCAATTGTGAAAGGTCCGACGCGTTTCTGGTACAAGAAAGTCATCGCCTACGTCATGTATGCGTGCACCATCATGCATAAAATGATAGTCGAACAAGAACGTGGACATGTCACCAATTGGGTGGATGATGAAGCCAGATCTAGCTCCAGCACGGCGACCTCGCCTGTCACTCGAGGATTACTGACTGGCTTCGGTTCGGTTCTACAACGACAGGCCTCAATGCGCAACCAACAAGACCATACTCAGCTCATGACCGACATGATTGAAGAAGTTTGGAACCGCAGCCGCCGCTGTTGAGAAATTATAGTTTTTTTTTTATTTTGTATTGTAATGTTTGAATTTTAATGAAATGAAGTTATTTTTCCAAATTTTGAAGTATTTAAATATTCAAATAATAGATAAAATGCTTAGGGCGTCGCTTAGGGCGGGCTATAGTCCGCCCCACTACAGGTGGAATAGGAGGAGGATAAAATGCTGACATGGCGGTGTATAGGGCGTCGCTTAGGGCGTCCCATTGTGGATGCCCTTAGCTCCATGCCCCCTATCTTGCGTTTTAGATACAAACTATATTTTTAACTTGAGGGAACTATAAAAAAAAGTGCAATATGAACAATGAGATTTACACATTTCCAGCATCGGATAAAAAAAATAGTAGTATGAATATTACCATTTACCAGAGGTCTCTAGACAAAAAACAACTCGACATGATTTAAGTTGAGAATTAATACTAGTAATATTTTTTTATAACTTACCACTAGAATACTCTCGTTGTAGATTAGTGATTTTTATAACAATTTAATTACAACTTATATAGTAAATTTATTACTATTGTTTGCTTTAATTCAAAATACTTTGGTTTTAAATTGTTATAGTAATTCATAACTTGGAATTATCTCAGATATGAATTGGTGTGTCAGCAAATCGTTATTAACCTTTTTATGTCCATAATTACTGGCTGCTATCAGGTTCGTGCACACTTACTAGTTACTAGTAAAATTTATTTGAAGCATATTAATCTACTTTTACGTTTTCTTGTTTAAAGTTTGAACTCTATATCTTATTGAGCTTCCAAAATTAAATCTATCTTTATGATAGTACTATAATGGATTTCTATGTAATAAAAAGTAACTTGTGTTACAAAAATTGAAGTAGAAGAGGACGCATGTTTAATTAAAAAAAAAAAAAAGAAATGTCAAAATTTCCAATTTGGAGAACAGCTCTCACTAATCAAAAATGAAAATCCCTATCGACAAAATCAAGCAATAGATTCATACAAACTCCTAAACGAATATTTAGAAGTGGCGGCGGCGGTGGCGGCGCCGCCTCGCGAGTATGACCTTGAGATTTCGAAGGACCTGCGTGAGCTGCTCCTTGACAAGATCTCGTTGATGTCGTGGCCCCCGGCCTCGACCACCCTCGGTGATCCCGCCGGGTATTCGCATGACAACCGACCGGGGAGACTCTCCCCGGATTGGGTTGGACTCTGCCGGCTAGAACTTTTCCCGAGGAGTAGCCTTCGCAGCTTCCCGAAGAGTTTTGGCTTGGCGGACGAGGGCGGGAGATCCAAGTGCAGATCTTCGCGCTCCTCGGTCATGCACGAGGCTTGAGATTGCGACGACGACCATTGGTCGGATTCTAGGTAGTTGGAGTCGATGCTCTTGCCTTGTTTGTTTGCGTATTCGAGGAGGAGCTTCTTCACCTTTTTCTCGGACTTGGGGCTGAGGTTCTTTCCCGAGACCGGCTCGTAGTTCTTGCGGATGCACGTGTTGATCCATCGTAGGAACACGAGCTCTTCTAAGTCGGTCGCGTTCAGCCGTTGCATCTCGTCTTTCAAATCTTTGTTCTCTTGCTGTAGACGGTGGCTCTCTTCTTTCAGCTCCGCCATCTGCACATTCGAACATGACTATTGGTTGTGGACGTGAGAATATAAGTTAGTAAACTCCCGCGCAAATTACTGAAAAAACGTTTAGTCAAGTTCTGGTCAATTCTGCATCATACAAAAATAGGCTTTATATCACGATTTTAACAATTTTCACAATTGGTCTGTACTCTGTAGTCTTAGAATCATGAAGAAAGTACGTATAAGTTAGTAAACTCCAGCGCAAATTACTGAAAATAAAAACCTACGTTTAGTCAACTTCTGTTCAATTCCGCATCTTAAAAAAACAGTCTTTATATCATGATCTTAACAATTTTCGCAATTGGTCTATAATCTCATATTCGGGAAAGAAGCACGTATAATGTGCAAATAGAATATGTTGATAAAACGTTCGACTACATAATTAGTCAGTGACATGTACACAAAGTCATACACATAGCACGTTAGAATTTTTCGCCATGAGACAATTGAGAAAGATATCAAAGTTATGGTATAGTAATCGATTATTTTTGTAAGTTGACCAGGATTGACTAAATTTGATGACTTTTCCAGCAATATGTCCTGTAATTTACGCACCTCTTCGTTGTCAACTGCGAGCATCTGCACGTACTCGAGCTTCTGTGCGAGCTCAATGTTCTCCAACTTGAATACCTCATTGCACTTCTTCATCTCCTCCAACTCCAACCTCAACTCGCACGCCTCCTCGAGTTGCATCTTCATCTCCACATTCTTCTGGCCCTCCGACTTGAGCTTCTTTCTCAGCATCTTGATCTTGGCATTGGCGGCCTGGAGCTCGGCTGTGGCATTCGCATGATCCGCGGCCTGAGCTTCAAGCCGCTTATTGTCCAACATCAATGACTCGATCTTGAGCTTCGCCTCCATGGTGTTCAAACGAAGGCGGTTTTGGAGCACGATCACCGCAGTTTCTTGCTCCTTGATACCGTAGAATTCGAAGAGCCGGAGCTCAAGCTTCCTCTCCTTCTCCTCGAGCATTTTGACTCGATTGCTGATCTCTAAACTGCTCGATGAAACGACGTCGCTCTGCATGGAACAAGCCTCGAAATCATAGTAAAATCGAAACGAAAACAAAATCATAACGAAATTAACCTGATCATCGTTCTTGATCTCTCCATTTTCATCTCTTGAATCGACATTTCTAAAATCACCTATTAGTCATGCAAGAATAAAAAATGTAATTAGTATTAATTACAAATTTACAATATAATGTCTAACTAGTTTTTTTTACCTGGAGGAAGTTTGATGTTTTTAATTTTGAGATAGGTGAAAAGGGCCCCACCGAGGGACAAGGCCACGGTCAACCCAAAATTCATATTTGTGGCCACCTCCTTTGATCCTTTGATTTTCATTTTCGATCAAACAAACAAAACAAATCATATACGGAGTATCAATCTACATGATTTACCCTCTTCTCCATCGTGTCCACCTCTCTCATCTGAGATAGAGAAAGAGACAGAAACCCATATCAAAAAATACTAATGATTCTTTTTTATTATTATTATTATTATTCAGGAATTTAAAAATTTTAGACACAAATGAGAGACTTACTAATTCCCCCCTCTGACAAATTGTGATCAATATATCTAGAAAGAGGGGGAGAAGAGAGAGAGGAAGGTTGTCGGAATTATGGGTTATGGTGTCTTGGTTGATATTATGTTGTTGTTTTCTCTTTTTGATGAGTATTTTGGTTAATATTCTTTTTCATTGGTTCTCTTCAGGATGAATTTTCTATTTAATTTTAAGTTTTGATTGGTTCGGACTTCAGATAGCACAACATTGTCTTCATCTAATAAACTTTTGACCACTTTCGTTTGTATATTTATTCGTCTTTCTTTTATTTGGTGTAATTCTTTGAAAACTTAAATTAGCCATGAAATTTGATTAACTATATATCTATAAGGGATTAGTTCCAAACTTAAAATTATAAATTTGATCGGTTCAGAATCTTAATTTAGCAATTAAAATTTAATTATATAAATCTCAAATAATATAATTTTAAAAATACCTATAAACACCAATATATTTATTACTCAACGGATTTTTACCTTTAAAAAAAAATAAAATCAACAATGCTCATTTATATATACTCCATCTTTTCCAATTTAATATTTTTGCATGCCAAACATCTATTTTTATCTCAATTTTCTCCCTCGATATCTCTCTTTCTTGCATCATAGCCAACGATAAAAACCAATGGCGCGAATGGTACGCTTCTTTATTTCCAACAGGTACTCCAGATTCTGTCGGATCCTCGACGCCCTACTCGTCAACACCCCTAGGTGAGTACATGCTGAAATCGATGGTATCCTTGACATTGACATTCGTATGCAGTCATTGATTTCCCAAGTTTCCAATAACGGAGCAGGACACACATGTTTATTATACACCATATCTTTGAAGTGTGTATTAACACTTTGCAAGATCTGATTATCGACAACAACTAGAAGGTGAAGACTTTTCGTGAGAGAGTTGTTGAGGCGTACAGAAAAACTCATGCGCACTAATTAATAGGCTTATTTTGTCCGAGTGAGCCTCGAAATCCGGATTGTGCTATCCACAGCAAGCGAGACAAATATTATAAAAGTCACCATAAAACTCAACCTAGCCAACAACATGAAGCCTTTCAAGTATATACTTACCCTATCCCAAAGTATATGTCACACTTTCTACTTTATGAAATGTATCACTTAGAATAAAATATCCTAAAAGAAAAAATGCGTCACTTAGATTATGATAAGAGGAAATATTAATTTTAAAAATGAGTTAATGAAATATGGAACCTACTATAATTTATAGTAAATGTGATTTAAGATTCTTACCGGTGAACATACCAAAATGGAAAAACAAAATTTTTATTGCGGACGAATGGATTATTTTTTAGTACTTACTACTATTACATGGGGAGAAAGTGTAAAATGGCAAAAAGAATAATATAGAAAATGGTATTTTTTATTTTAAAAATGTGTTAATATAAATCAATTCGACTGGGACAATAAATGTGTGTACGTTCTATTTTTATGCTCAAATACATATTAAAGTATAGATGAATTTCCAAAAGCCTTTGCATTAAATGACACAAAATGAGGGAAAATTGAAGAAAAAAAGACCGCGAAGATCTCCAAAGTAGAGGAGACAGCTTCAATGTCGGATTTTCCACCTTGACATTTTAGTCTGAAAAAACTAACTCAACTCAACAAACAAACCACCACAAATAAACATCCTTTCTCCTTCAATTTCTCTATTTTCCCAACTTCTTTTCTTTAATTCCTTCGTTCCTTGAGTCGAGTGAGATCGAAAATGGGGAAGGTAGCTGTCGGGGTGGCGGTGATCGGGGCCGCAGCGGTGGTGGCCGGTGCGGCGCTGGTGGTGCGTCAGCGGATGAAGAACTCTGGGAGGTGGGCGTGTGCGAGGGCGTTGGTGAAGGAATTCGAGGAGAAATGTGGGACCCCCGACGCCAGATTGAAGCAGATTGCAGACGCCCTTACTGTTGAAATGCATGCTGGTTTGGCTTCTGAGGGCGGCAGCAAGCTCAAGATGCTCATCAGCTATGTCGATAATCTCCCCACTGGGTATATATATATATATAACCTCTCTCTCTCCCTCTTTGTATATATGTCAATATGTGTGTGTGAATTTGTAAGTTTCTTCATAATTAGATGATTCTTGATATGGATTGAGAGAGTTTGCAAGATCTGTTTTTCCTCATGTCCTTGTTTGTTTGCATGGCGGTTGATCCTGACGGCACGAGAATTAATACATACTAATTGGTAAAATAAGAGAGACAATAGATGGTGGGACCCACATTGTTATTACTTAGTATTTAATGGTGTGTTCTAATGGGATACGTTAGTAAATAAATTAATGTATATGGATAATGAGTTTGAGAGAATTTTCGGTGAATGGAAATGAGATATTTTTATGGGATGATCGAAAAAGGAAAGTGGGAGGGATTATGATTCTTGATGTGCCCTCTGTTGTGTAGATTCATGAAATGTTCATACACTAGCCATTTGTAGCTTGTTTGGTCCGATCGTGACACCGAGGTTTTCGCGCATGATTCTTTAACAAAAGATGTTTGCATAAGTAGTTGTTGTGCCATGGAATTGCAGATGGATGATTGGACATTCTTGTTTGAGTTTGTTGGTTTATATTCATTTGGTTTGTGTGGCAGTGATGAGGAAGGAATCTTTTATGCACTAGATCTTGGTGGGACAAACTTCCGTGTATTGCGCGTTGAGCTAGGAGGCAGGGAGCGTGGCGTTGTCCATCAGGAATTTGCCGAGGCATCAATCCCCCCAGCGCTGATGAGTGGGAGCTCGGACGTCAGGAATTATTACTTACTGTTCATGTAGTTTGCCAGTTTTAACGACATTATTGAACGAACCAAACCTGTTATTTTCAGGCACTTTTTGACTTTATCGCGGAGAAGCTTGCTTCATTTGTGGCTGACGAAGAACGAATTTATGAACAGCCTGCTGGGAAGGAGAGGGAGTTAGGTTTCACTTTCTCGTTCCCGGTGATGCAGAACTCGATAAATTCTGGAACTCTAATTAGGTGGACGAAAGGATTCTCTATTGATGACACGGTACTGCTTCATCTAAAGCACATTTTTATTTGTTAAATTGCTTGTTAGTCATTTACATCGCCCGTTGCAGGTTGGCCAAGATGTGGTAGTTGAAATAACGAAAGCCCTGAAGAGAAAGGGCGTTGATATGCGGGTGGCTGCATTGGTGCGTTTGTTTATTTAGTTTTGTGTTCATATTTGATGATCATGCCAGGTTAAACATATAAATGTACTTGAACAGAAAGGGCGTTGATTTATGTTTGTGATTATCGTGCCAGATTAATGATACGATCGGGACATTAGCAGGAGGGAGACATTCTGATCCAGATGTCTCTGTTGCTGTAATATTGGGCACTGGATCGAATGCTGCATATGTCGAACGTGCTCAAGCCATCCCTAAATGGCACGGTCCTTTGCCTAAATCTGGAGAAATGGTTAGTTTTCTCTTTTAAGCTCGAAACTATTAATGTGAATCAAGGCTCAAATCTTACACGACACAGGCGATAAACATGGAGTGGGGCAACTTCAGATCGTCGCATCTCCCACTGACTGAGTATGACAGCGCAATGGATGTTGAAAGCCTGAATCCGGGTGAACAGGTATGAGTAATGTCTTATTCCGTTATTCGACTGCTTAACTCATTAAAAACTTTTGCGAATGCAGATATTCGAGAAGCTAATTTCTGGGATGTACTTGGGAGAAATTTTACGCCGCGTTTTGCTTAGGTTGGCTGAGGAAGCATGCTTTTTTGGCGATGAAGTTCCGGCCAAACTCAAAAGTCCATTCATTTTGAGGTATTTCTATGAAGTAATGAGGTTTATTATCACTTCAACTTTTAACATGATGATTTGATCCAATCTTACTACCATAGTTTATTTATCACACGGCTCGTCACTTCAATCTGTGGTTACGTGAGAACTATATGACGTGATTTATGCGTTTCAAATTGCGAACATAGAAAATAATCAACGACGAATATGTACAATGTATGAAAGAAACGAAAAAAAAGAAGAAGCCGTTGATGTATAGGCTTGATTTTGGAGCGTATATAAACGCAGGACACCTGAATTGTCGGCTATGCATCACGATACATCGCCTGATCTGAAGGTGGTTGATGACAAACTGAAGAGTATACTGGAGGTAGTGTTTGTTCGTTTATTTCGTTGCTCGTTTGGAGCGCCTTGTGTTGTTGTTTGATCTCAAGCGTGGCTATATATGATGAGACGATGTATCTTTGTCTCTATCGTTGTTTGTTTGTCAGATATCTCATACCTCGGTGAAGAAGAGGCGGGTTGTGGTGGAGCTCATCAACATAATATCGTCGCGTGGGGCCCGCCTTGCAGCCGCGGGGATCTTGGGGGTGCTGAAGAAGTTGGGGAAGGACGTTAACAAGGAGAAGACTATAATAGCCATGGATGGCGGGTTGTACGAGCACTACACGGAGTACAGGAAGTGCTTGGAGAGCACGGTGTTCGATCTGCTCGGGGACACAACTGGAACAAGGGTCGTGTTCGAGCACTACGTTGACGGGTCGGGCATCGGCGCAGCCCTCATCGCTGCCTCCCATTCACTTTATCTCGAAGAGAAGTTTTGAATTGCCGCTGCCCTCTCGAATTTATTTATTTTCTTTGCTTGCATTATTTTTAAAAAGGGAGAGAAATCTTAGTTCTCTTTTAGACATACAGATGATGATACAGTGGACTTGAAGGGTTTTTCATTTTTTGGCAGAAATAGGAGAAATAAAGCATTTCGTTTAGAAATCAAGGCAAATTACAGGAATTGGCATGACTAATATCCAATTCTAAATATTGCAAATTTTACTTTGATTTAAATTTTCCTGTCAAAAAAAGGTTATTGGCAAATATTCATTTCTTTAAACTAAAACAAGAAATTTAAGTCCAAATCTAAATCTAAAAATTGTCCCCACAAGAGAGAAAAGAGTGTCCATGCATTTTTCCCACCTCTCATGTTTTAATTACACTTCACTTCATTGGATAATTCCTTAAATATTGGAATCAAACATATTTTAGAGACAAAAATTGAAATCCAGAAACAATGTTGTCCTATTTCTGTCATAGCACATTTTAAGAATCTTGTAAACTGTGGATGGGTTGTTCTACTTTAGCTTAGTTTCAATCAAAGTTCACATCTTTCAGTGTTTGTTGGGGGATTATTGCCCTAAAAATGAGGGTTTAGCAAAATAATAAGTTTTTTTTTTATTGATTGAGGTGTTTGATTGGCAATGTTGCCTGTTTCTTCAGCTACCACCAGCTGCTCCTGCCATGGACAGGTAAACAAATTGATTTAATTGATTTTATTGTTGCTTTCTATTTCATTTGATACTGAATTGTTTTTTTATTTTAGTTTAGTATGAAACTGATCAAGTGTTACACATAGTTCTGCAGATTCCTGCTTATGGAGGTTTGAAATGTTTTTCCTCGTACCCCAAGGCATTTGATTGCACAAATGTGAATAAATCAGTCAAGACATTTCGAATTTCTCCAGGCGAAGAGGTGCTACGTGTTTATACTCGGATTATGTTGTGAAAGATTATCAGTTTAGCCCTATAGACACCATAACTCAGTCATTGTACCAGAGTGATGACATGCGCGGTTTAGGGCCTAATTTGGTGTTTGTAGATAGCTCGAGTGAGGCTCAGCTAACAGACTTTATCAGTAAGGCCGTTGGTAGCACTGATATCCAACCTAGCTATGTTGATCCTGGCCTTCCTGTATCTGTTAGTGGTGCGGCAATTGATCCTGCTGTGGTGTCTGATTCTTTGCTCGTTGATGTGAACCCGTTGTCTGTCCAAAACACACAGCTTGCGGATATTGTTGAGGGAGGAGAGGATGTTTTGAATGATTCAATAGAAACCATCACCTCTTCGTTGAATGCTGCCTAACAAGTGCTAGTGAGGCGGTTGATAGTGTCATCAACGATATTAACACGTTTCTTGATCAAACTGGAGAATGAGCTGGTAACAAGCTGAGTGGTGCGTCGAGTGGATTGAAGGATGGATCAGGTGCAGCAGCATCTGCTGCAGTCGATGTCTTGAGGCGAACAGTTGTAGTAGAGGATTTGCTAACGAAGAATGCTGGATATGGTTATGAATTTGCGAAGGGATTTCTCCCTCAAGATTATCAAGATGTTCTCAGATCAACTGAAGGACGCGTTGCTGAAGTAGTGAGTCCTATCGGTTCTGCATTTCAGCAGGTGAAATTCGACAACATTCTGAAAATAAAAAACTTTTTTTGAAATGTTTTCTTTTATCTTATTAACATGTTCACACGTAAAGGTCTACTTCGCATTGGAGGGATTTGAGGAAAGAGTCGGCTTGGATCCAAACGATCCACTCACACCAGTTGTTCTTGTATTTGGGGCTTCAGCATTTCTGTGGTATAAATTTCTTGTTTTCTCTTTGTTCACTTGTTTCTCTAGGCTCAAAATTATCTCTCTTTTTAAATGTAAATTAAATTTGTCATCAGATTTTTGCAGGGGTTCGTATAGAGTTTTGAAATATAGTGGATATGCTGGAGATTTTATCTCCCAAATCAGCTGTGGAGCTCTTATGAGGGAAGGACAGCGCAGTGCTTATTGACATTCGGCCCGAGGCAATAGACTGTAATTTCTCTTGCATTTGCTTTGGTAGAAATTTGCTTATTCGATATAGTCAATGTTTACCGTTGCAGAAAAGTAGTCCAGTTGTTTCAGTTTACTTCGTATTCTTGTTTATTATGACCTGTTCTTTGCGGTCTATTTCTGGATGTGAAGAATCTCAGAGATAAAGACGGTATTCCTGATCTTCGAAGGAGTGCTCGGTTCCTATATGCAAGCGTAGGGCCACCCGAGGTTTGTACTCTAATACTTGATTTTCAGGATATGTGAAAAGAATGTTTCAAAGATGTCAATTTCTGTACGGCATATGAATCTTCAGGTGGAGAGCTCCATCAGTAGCTGCTGAAGGGTGGAAGAGATTTGGAGGACTCGTTTCTTGCTGTCGTTATTAGCGACCTCAAAGTTGTTCAAGTATGGTCACATTCTCAAGATGAGTCTTGATAAACAAGACTTTCAAGTATTCTATAATGATTCCTGAAATCAGTTTGATATTTTATACGACAGGTCCAAGGTTTTGGTAATGGATGCTGATGGATCTCGTTCCAAGAGTGTTGCAAGATCACTGAGGAAGCTTGGAACAAAGGCAAGAGGAAAAAAAACCAGCATAAATACACTGAAATTTGATGTGAACAGTTTGTATTTATGGTGAATTTTTGTGCAAGAACAGAGAGCATACCAAGTCCTAGGAGGTTTCGCATCATGCTCGAAACAAGGGTGTCGCGTTAAAGAGCTCAAACCGGAGACAGCACTTACGATACTCAACGAGGTCTCGAATTCTACATTGAGCACACTTGTTTGTTCTATAGCTCTCTTTATGGTAGGGTTGAATTTTGTTGACATACACAGGAAGCTGAAGCTATCCTTGAGGAAATCAAACCTACCCCATTTAAACTTGTTGCTTTTGGAGTGGTAAGGATTTTCCCTACTAATTGTATGAAATTATCTATTTTTGTTTATTTCTTGGCTAGAAAGACTTACTAACACCAAAATCTTCATATATAGGGCATTGCTGCAGCAGCTTATTCATGACGCTGCAGTTCCTTGCTGCAACTATCTCTACATATTGAATCACCATTTGTTTGTGTTTCTATGGAACAATGCTTATAATCTCTTTTTGCAGAGTGGGAAATGACGCTACAGTTCATTGGTGTTATCAGTCTCGGACAGGTACGAGAGATCATCATTTTGTCCAAATCTGGCATCATAACCGTATACATGATCAAACAGGCTCTACTCAGACGAATAGCGTTGTATCAAGGTACAAAAGACTTCCAGCAAGATATAAGGTTCCCATTTAAACAAATAAAAGCATTCTACAGATACAGTTGCAACATATATCCACTATTCAGACACAGATTTTGGTTTCTGTACTGTTGAAAATTTTACTACTACCTTAGGTCTCTGCTAGCACCAGTTGCACTTGGAGGTCAGGCGATTTCATGGGCTGCTGGGAAGCTGGAGACGAACCGGAACGGACTCCCTACATCGCCCTCCTCGTCGGAGGTCCAAAGCCGGGTGCTGCAAGCTGCGGCAAAGCTAGAATCTCAACCCCCTGAAGAAGTAAATATATCTGAAGCATAGGAATACTCAACTTAAGAAATAAAAATACTTACATGGAATCTGTTAGATTCTGCTTTCCTCATGTTGTAAGAAATCATGTCAACCACTCTTGATTGCATGTTATAGGTATTTGTTTGCAATTAAGTTTGATCAAAGGATAACATTGTGCAAGTGATGCAGCTTTCCTTCCTTTGATATCTAAATAGCACTGTAGTTTGATTTACCGGAGGGGGTGAAAGGAAAAAAATTAATGCGGTTTCCGAAAGGAAGGGGAAGAGAGAGAAGAGAGCAACTATTCAGATAAATCATCCTCAGCGCCGCTGTAATCATCAGGTTCCATGTCCTGACTACTCATCCTACGCAAGCGACCGGGTCCCATATCCATGCTGGCACCCCTTCCACTTCTCGAGTTTAGATTACCGTTCAACGGTACATAATCCTGATTAACATGGAGTGAGAACCTGCACTGTATAGACGAACAAGGGGGGAGTAACGAGTTTTTTTACATACCTCTTCCTCTGTCAAGTCTTTAATAGATAAGTTGGTTCGCCTCCTTACTGTTACTGACCTAGGCACCGGAAATTGCTCCACATCCTCGGTTGATTTTCCCTCTCTGGCACGCTTTTTCCTTAAGATTAGCTTGTTTGGAAGGGGCTGCATCAAGAAGAATCAGTCAAACATGCTGACGGAATAAGGAACTTGAAAGGTAAACTTGAAAAAGGGACAGACCAGGTATCTGGCTTCTGTATCACCAAACGACACAAGGTAGGTTGTTGGATCATCCACATCATCACCTCGAACCTGTCAAGTGGTCAAAGGAGTTAATAAGAGAAGCAGTTATAGTAACAAAAAAAAATTGAAAGAAAAAAACATCTTGGAAACGTACATCGCAGTGATACTCGCGGACCCATGAATATGAGACATCTTCAGTTTCATCGTATATGTCCTTCTCTATCTGTCACCATAACCAAGAAAGATGATTAAGTAATTCGAATATTAATGGATACGCACAAATTCAAACCTCAAATTTTGAGGAAAGTATACCTCGTCTACTGATGGCACCATGTATGCTAAGAATCCATTGGGTCTTTCTGAGTCCGTGCTTGTTGACGCATAACTTCTCATGATTGCCTTCAAAGCCAGATGACTCGTTACACCATGAAGGTTATATATATTACATACTCCAGCACTATCTAAAATATTAATCTCATAATCCCATTGACAGTTAATCAATGTGTACTTACTTTCTGTTCGTACTCGTCACGATCAGCTGCAGTCAATTTTCTGTAGATTTCTGAATCCACGGTTGGAGCACTATCAAAAGTAGCAACCACGAAGTGGTCCTCATACCTGAATAAAAAAAAATGAGGAAATTAAAAATGTAATCTTCTGGTCTAGCAAAACTATTGCAGCAGTAATAATTATACTTATACCAGATTACTCCTCTCAAAACACACAACAGCAAATAGCTAAAATTGTGAAGTATATGAAGACACAACAATATAGCATACCTGTTAAAATCAGGTAAAAGTGGGAGGATCCTTCTCGGCTGTAGATGTCGATTAACTGTATGAACAGGCTTGGTCTTGCATGCCTCAAACGTCGCCACAATATCCTGAATTTTCCTATCCCTGAAGAAAAGAAATAGGAATCAACAGGTTATTTGATGTGAATAGTTCAATCACAATTCTTCTTGCACGAACCAAAAACTAACCTACTGTTGAGGTTCTCCAAGAGGCTCCGACCTCGATATTCTCGCAATTCCTTTGCTTGTTTTTCAGTCAAAGACTACACGTAATATCAAAAATTTCTGGTTACTTTTCCAGTAG
Source organism: Salvia hispanica (assembly GCF_029641045.1). Classification (NCBI taxonomy): domain Eukaryota; kingdom Viridiplantae; phylum Streptophyta; class Magnoliopsida; order Lamiales; family Lamiaceae; genus Salvia; species Salvia hispanica. The sequence goes on from NC_142697.1 coordinate 1,918,129, forward strand.
ATTCTGCAGTAATTCGTAGTGAGCAAATAACTAACTGATACCTGCTTAGTGGACTCCATACTGAGAGGTGATATGTACTGAGTTTTAACAAGCCAAGAGACACCTTTGTCTGTAGGCCTTTCTTTCTTTTTAATGCCATCAGTCTTACTCGGGGTTATAGGTTCATCATCACGTAACAACTCCTCATCCTCAGGCTTGAGGGGTATCCTTTCACCCTTTGGAGGACTGAACAACAGAGTGATGGAATGAATCAGAAGAGCAGCTCAATTTAAGGTACATGAAAGAAAGAAGGACCAGAGAAGTTTACTTGTATACACTCAGGTCAAGAAGGTCCAGAGGTATTCCAAGATCAGGTTCAACATGTAGCTGAGGTTTCCAGTTCTTCTCCAACGATGTGATTTGATATTTACAGTATCTGCAAAGACCATATGTATCAGACTTGAAATAGATCATAGCATCAGAAATGCACCACTAATCAATCTTGCAATTTTGTGACCAGTGATAAGCCGCTAACCATGACTGAGAAGGAAAGTGCTTGAATTATAACATGAGATAAGTTCCATACCTATCGGGGTCCCTTTTTAATGACAAAAGCTTCATCTTTGCAGACGGATCAGGTAGTTCATTCCGGAACCTACAAAAAACACAAAATTGCTAGTGCATATTTTATCTAATGACGATGACTAAGAGAAAAAGGGAAAACTCTTATGCACATTCTTTACATGCCCAAGGCTTTTCAGTTGTTACGAACTAGTATGAATGAAACAATTGCACAATACAAGAGAATGCATAGACAACTTTGTTCACCCCAGTGTTTGCTGTATAAAGTAACAACAAATAAAGAAACTAATAATGTTAACAACAGCTGCAGAAGAATTTGCATTCTTAGGCATATGAAAGTGGTGACAACCAAGGTGTGGACTGCAGCACCTTGTTATCATTCCAACCACAAAAACTGCGACAATCTGCTGATCAGGAAAAAAATTATTCCCTGCTGCCTACAATCAATTCATGCCAAATAACACACAATGCTACCACTTGGTTACTGAAAGTAAAGTAGCAAATAGCAATGCTGCACCATTCTTGCCGAGTTCTTATTCCACACTAAACTTCACAGCATTAACAACTTCCTCTAGGTTGAACTATCATTATAGAGCAACAAACTCAAATGAAGAGCTCAGATATACTCACTTCAACTTGCAGAGGAAGGTTGTTGGCTTCTTCAGCCGGTTTTCGATTCTATCACCACCTAACAATGGAGTGCTCTTTCTGTCACCCATATGAGATCCACTAATCAAGCCATGGCCCTTGGCCCCGGAGGCCAGCATTTGGGTCTTCTGCAGCACTTTATTCTGTGACTCTCGGAGATGTTGCTTGTGTTTCTCCTCTTGCTTGTGCTTTTCAAACTCCCTCTTCTTTCTTACCCTTCTCTCCTCCTCAGTCTCAATCCGCCCACCCGGTCGTTTATTACTCAGTGGTGGCTTATGCTCCTTCCTAGATGATGCGGCCGGATTGGGTTGCCTACTCTCCCTGCTTGCACCCGTGGAAAGAGGCGCGGAAGAAGGTAATGGTGGAGGCGATGACGGCTGCAAAGGAGGAGGTGGAGGAGGAGGAGACGAAGGACGAGCCGGTGGAGGTGGTGGCTGATTAAACTGTGAATACTGAGATGACGGGTAGTACATTGCGGCTGCTGGGGCAGATTGTGGCGGTGGAGGTGGAGGTGGAGGCGGGTAAGAAGATAACTCCGGTGGAGGTGGAGGTGGAGGAGGCGGAAATTGATACGGCTGCTGTTGAGGGGCTGGAGGGTTAAAATGCTGCTGTGATGACGATGATCCATAGCCTGGAAGCTGGTAATTGTAATTCGAGCCATCGCCGCCGCTGTAGGTCCCCCAATTCTGCGAATACTGACTTCCACCGCGCGGCGCCGCTGGTGGTGGAGGTGGCAGGGAGTTCGGATTCGACGGCGGTGGCGGAGCAAACGATGAGTGCGGCGGTGGATGGAACGGCCTGTACGACGCCATGGCTGGATTCCGAAAAGCAATCGGGAAACACCAAATTAACCCCCAAAAAAGGCGATTCCTCTCAAAACAAAAACCTTAAATCTCGAAAAGGGAAGCTAGAATCCAGCGTATTGAAACATCTTCTCTTAATTTATTTATTTAAGCAAAAAAAAAAACTCCTGCCGCGATATGAACCCTAATTGAACTTCCCAATCTGGGAGAAGTGTAGGTATAACCCTAGCAGCAAATTCTCGACTTCACGAAGTCGGAATGAAAAGTTAAGCGTTCGAGATGTCGTAAAATGGATCGAATTGGGTGGTATGGGAAAGTGATCCAGCCTCTGGAAAGGGGGAATAGCTGACTCAAATCCAAAACCCCAATTGAAATTGAAGAACCCTAGCATCTACATCAAGTGAATTAAGGAGCTGAAAGTCTGAGAAAAATCATGCATCACTGTGTGTAGGCTGCAAAGCGTAAAATAAAATCTTTGGAATTGGAGGTGCTCAGGTTTATTTATATATTATGAATAGTTTCGAATAAATTGCAAATTTATTTAGTCTAATTCATATTGACGTTTTACTTTTTGCAATTTATCATTAATTTCAAGAACTAGTACTATTACTTGTATCTATGTTTTTGAAGGACACTCATCAAAAATTAAATCACATAATTTTTAAATAAAAATAATATATGCAGATTCTTTCAAATCACAAAGATTAAGCGTAATTAATTACATAATAATGAAAATATTTATCATCCTAACCAAATGTAATTAAGACAAAAATAGAAAATATTTCAATTCATTATAGTATTTCATAAAATTTATTCATTTTTCAAACCATTAAATATAGCTCAATATAGTAAAAAAATTATTTATTGCCTAAAAACTAAACATTAGGAGTACAATTTAGAAAATGCAAAATTAGAGCAATTCAAAAAAAAAAATTATCTTGATTGAAATTGTTTATTGGGAGAAAATAAAAAAATCTTATAGTTCATATATTTAAATTTAAAAATAGAAGTTGCCTAATAAAAATTAGAAGGGTAAATGGCTAAAAAAAAAATCCATGAAGTTTGGTCAAATTCTAGTCTATCCCACAACTTTAAAACACGGCCAATTATATCATAGCTTTGACTATTTACTCGATTGTCTCAAAGCAAAAAAAATTGATCATGCCACGTTTCTGAATTTATCCACATAATTCGCATATATGTAAAAATTAAAGACATACTTGACTAAATGTATTAATGACGTCGTTTAAATAGTCGAATGTTTTGTTCGTATGATATTTTTTATTTGCTGAAAGTAGGGACGTCAATCGGGTCGGCCCATCGGGTTTCGGACCGACCTTGGTTGGGTTGCAGGTCAATCGGGTGTGGGCTAATCGGGTTGTGATTTCTTTCGGGTTATAAAAGTTCAACCCTAACCCTAAAAGCTCGGGTTTCAGGCTACTACCGAAAAGATTAACATGCGATCAATCCAATAAATAATGATGAAAATTAGTTATATTCATAAAATGTAAAATATTTAATTTTAATAAATTTGAGATATATACTTAAACTCAATCATAAACATGTACAAATACTAATATTTGAGATATTTCATGAAATTTTAATGCATTCTTTAGAAATTAAATATATTTTAGTGAATTTGAAGTTTTTAATTTATTTATCAATCATTATATTAATAAAAATTTAATATATAATTTATATATTTAATATAAAATTAAAAATTATATTTTCAGCTATCTATATTATAAAATTAATCAATGAAGTGCCGAATTAGGAGTAAAAAAAATAGAATAATACTCCCTCCGTCTGTGAATAGGACTCCAGTTTTTCCATTTTAGTCCGTCCGCGAATAAGAGTCTTGGTTCACTTTTACCATAAATGGTACTCCCTCCGTCCCACTTTAGGAGTCCCGGTTTACTACTTTTAGGTTTCCCACTTTAGGAGTCCCGGTTGGAATATTCCATTATTGGTAATAGGCCCCACATTCCACTCACCTTTTCCCACTCACATTTTATTATAAAATTAATATATAAAAGTAGGACCCGCATTCCACTATCTTTTTTCACCAACTTTCCTTTATATTTCTTAATACCCGTGCCGAACTCAACCGGGACTTCTAAAGTAAGACGGAGGGAGTAATAGGGTCTCACCTTCTACTAACATATTCCACTTACATTTCATTTAAAACTAATATATGCAAGTGGGGACTCCTATTCCACTAACTTTTTTCCATCCACTTTCATAACATTTCTTAAAACCCGTGCCGCCTATAAATGGGACTTCTAATAGCGGACGGAGAGAGTAAAATTTTATCGGGTTTTCGGGCCAGCCCATCGGGTTGTTGGGTCTGGCCCTAACGGGTTCGGGTTAATCAGGTTTAAATTTTATCGGGCTAGAAATTTTCAGCCCTAACCCTATAAATTTGGCGGACTATTCGGGCCAACTCACTGGTTTCGGGCTACACTGACGTCCCTAGCTGAAAGCGTACAATAATTTCCCCATTATATGAGACAATTAAGAAAATGTCCAAATTAGTGATTGGTAATTTTTCAAAGTTAGCATGATAGACCAGAATGTGACCAAATTTCATGAATTTGTTTTTTTTTCCATTTACTCAAATTAGAAAATTTGAAAGTTCTGTATTTACGTGAATAATAGATTGCCAAGATCGATATAGAATCGTGTACAATACATTTGTGTAATTTGTGTCCATAAAGTACTAGTTATATTCTCTGAATATATTCATTAGCTTTAAAAAGGTAGTACTACTACAATACAATGCAACCAAAACCACAGTTTCACCCATTTCATGTTGACTAACATAAATTTCAGCAAGCTACATCTATAATCCTACATTATATAAGTCACTCACAGAATTCATCGCGTTTGTGTTCAGAAAAGAAAACGAAGCACAAAATGAAAGATAAAATAGATTTAAATGGCAATGGCTTAGCATATCTTGCCGCTGGCTTAACGGTAGTTGCGGTAGTTGGGGCTGTACATACAGCTTTCGGCATATTTTTCAAGGTTCTCCGGCTCTGGCTGTGGCAAACGAGTTGCCAAACCTGCACGGTAAAGATAGCAACAGCAAAGACCGTGTTACTTTTTCTTAGCTACGCGCAAATGCTACTCATGGATGCGTTTGGCTTAAGAATAAAGATATTTACCGAGTTCATAGGCTTTCGCTGCTACTCTGGCTGCGATTCGGGCTGAAATCTTCCTGATGTTGGAAAATGGTGGATATATGAGCCCTTTATCTAAGTTCTCTTGGCTAACCTGTTCTGCTAGTGCTTCCGCTGTTTGGACGAAACACAAATCCAATTCCGTTATACCAAACACACCCAAAGTGAAGTTCGATTTGCAAATTTCTTTGTGTTTCATCATGTGGAATGTCTAAATTAGGATCATAATTGTTAGGAACTTACAAGCTGCGAGAAGCATATCATCGTGAACACGGATGGCGCCAGAGATTATCAAACCGAGACCAAATCCGGGAAAGATGTACGCATTGTTTGCCTGCAGAAGAAATTAAAGCTAAGAGTAGTGTGGAAAGTTTAGTAATGGATAAAACTCTGTTGAAGGATATTTAGACTGAACCTGGCCAGATGCATAAAATTTGCCATTATATTCGACCGGGCTAAACGGGCTCCCACTAGCGAAAATAGCTCGACCCTGGATGAGGAGTTGACAGGGAGAAATAAGTAAAATAGCTTTCACGAGATGGAAGAATTTATATTAAAGATGAAAGGTGGCTCATCACCTCGCTCCATGTATAAGCTTCCTCAGCCGTACACTCAGACTGTGAGGTTGGGTTTGACAAAGCGAGAATGACGGGTTTCTGGAAACAGATAAAGAGCAATTTTATAAGGCGAGTGAGTGGACTTTATGAAATCGGGATCTAGATAAGATTGTGTACCTCATTTAAAGCGGACATTGCTTCGACCACTTCTTTTGTGAAGGTTCTCCCTGCTCCTGATGATCCTATTAATATTGTTGGCTTGATGACCTATCACAATGTGACATATAAGATGATTCCACAGTTGAGGATGCACATGATCATGTCGATACAAATGCATATATACGTATCTGTGCATAAATCGATAAAAAGATAGATCATACCTTCACAGCATCTAACAAAGTTCTGACAGGTTCATGTTCATGCGCCCATGGCCTCTTAAAATGTTGAAGCGACTCAACACGAGATTTAACAATCAAACCCTGAAAAGGAATTGGGGATTTTATTGCAGATGGAAAAAGAAATGGAAGTGCCAAGATGAACTATTAAGAACTACAATACCTTTGAGTCGACCAGAAAGATCTTCTTACGAGCCTCTTCCACAGGGACATTCGTCTACATATGAGAAGGGGATGTGTATAAATAAATTCCAACAACAATCATTCTGGATTTAAGATCAGAGAAGAAGATAAATGTACGACAAATTATCCTAAAGATGCAAATTCTTGTCAATTACAGTACCTGCTTTGATATTTCAAGTGCTATGAGCTCTGCAATACCAGTGCCAGCCTGCAAGTAGAAAAACCAAAGTCAAACCAGAACGAAGATTTATTGAGCAAGGAGGAAAACCAGGTGATCCTAGTGTGGTATAAATCTTAGGAATTTTGCTAATATCCTAATCAAAGATTATTAGTGTTGAGGTGTCTACTTATTCTAACAATTCGATCAATCAGAGGAAAAGATATTGAGATTTATAACAAAAACACACCTCTCCAGCTCCAAGGAACAAGAATCTATGATCAGACAAGGTACCCCCGACTAAATTGAGTGCTGTTATCAAACCAGCAAGGACCACAGATGCTGTACCCTGATACATAAAAAAGAAATAATGAAAAATTAATAGTGATTGGAGATGACAGAAGGAATACAAAGACAACATACCTGAATATCGTCATTGAACACGAGATGGGTAGTTCCATATTTGGCAAGGAGATCAAAAGCATTGTGGTTTGCAAAATCTTCAAACTGTGTAAGCGACAGAAGGAAAGACATCGTTAAGAATCAGAACTATCGAACAAATTGGTTAACACGCCTTTTACTAGTATAAGTGAGACCAAACCTGGATTAGAACTTTTTCTCCGTAATTCTGCTTCACTGCATTCATAAACTCATCTAAGAGCTCAGCATACTCCTGCTCATGAAGACAAATTTCATTAAGTTTTTATAAAAGTAATGGTTGCTTCAAGATTTTACTCCAAGAAGGTGGAAACGTGTATAGATTGTTAACCTGTCCAGTTGCCCGCCTTCTCCTGAGTCCGATATAAAATTCATCATTCAACAACTGTTCATTGTTCGTTCCCACATCAATGGTCACAGGCAAACACTGTAAGAAAAAGAGCAGACCCTCAATAACGGATTATTCACTAAGCACAAGTTGTATAAAAAGACCATTGCTATAAGAATCCAAAGTAGCCAGATACTTACAGCAGAAGGACGAATGCCACCAAGAGCTGAATACAATGAAAGCTTCCCAACGGGTATCCCCATTCCCTGGTGACATTAAACGATTTCAAGATTAAAAACAAATAGTACGGGCAAGGAACACAGTCACAAAGAAGCCAGTAGCTTATCAATTCCAATCCTGGATTTTTGAATTGCAAGAGATATCGAGAGAGATCAAGAATTCTCACCATTTCTTAGATTCATGGATCCAATTTGTTCAACAAAAAGAAAGCAACTTGGACAAAAAAAGAAGCGACTTAGACAAAGGAAACACAGTGCCTTAAGACATCAAGTACATTTGAAAATGACTTGTAAACTTTATTATGACCGTCCCTCATTGGTTTCCCGACACCCGCTTTGAATCCAATACTTGCTTTAGTCTCTGTCTGTGATGACATAAATCCCTCCCTACAACTCATGAATTAAGAATTCTTACAACAACAAGGTCTACTCAACACGAAAGAATTGGGCAGTAATGAAACTTTTCCTAGGAATCTTTCACAAACTTCCCAACTAGGCAACTAATACTAAGAATGTTTGAATATTAGACCATGCTATTTGACTTATCAAACACATCATTACTGTATTCATATACAGTGCAACCCCATCAGAATTTTTAAGAAGAAGAAAAGATTGAGTTACCTGGCAGCCAAGATCCCCAAGACCCAAAATCCGCTCACCATCTGTCACCACAATAACTTGGATCTTCTTCTCAGGCCAGTTTCTCAATACCTCCAGAATTCTTCCCCTGTAAAACCGCAACAACTCATCAGTTTAAAAGTTCACAACAGAAACCTCCAAGCAGCAATTTGTATTGGTAGGACAGAATGTACTTTTCTTTCAGACTGATGAAGAGGCCCTGGGGCTGCCTGAAAATGCTCCCATACTTTTGACACGCTTCGCCGACAGTCGGAGTGTAGACTACAGGAAGCAGTTCCTCAACGTTTTCAATGAGAAGCTTGTAAAACAGTCTTTCATTTCTCTCCTGAATAAACACAACAAAGATTAAACATGAGCACAACAATGCATGGATGGTTTTCTTGATGCATAAACAAAAGCAGTTCCAATATTTTCAAAACCAGAGAGTTAAGAAACACCAGAGTTAATGTGTATCTGATAATTGCGTAATTACCTGAAGATCCATCATAGCCATGTATCTCTGCAAAGGCACTTGGTATTGACGCATGTTGGCCATCATTTTCTTAACCTTCTCAAACAAAGAGAGAGAAAACAGACAAATACTTATCAGATTTCATGGATGACTACAACTCATGAGGATGTTTACCAAAAAACACTTGAAATTCGAGAAGTCCTAACCTGGAGCTCTTGGCTTACAACCACTGGCGGGAGAAGGCCACGTAAAAAGTGGGCATCCCTTTCTTTTAGAGTAAAGGCGAGGCCTTTGTTGTAGTGTGGATCACGCAGCAATGGATATCCACTGTGGAGCAAAGAACCGTGATTAGGGAAACACACAGACAAAGAAACTTGAATCATTGGAAGGCCGAATGCAATAGTCCCACAGTCATCGTATTCATAGGAAACACTAAGGATTAATTAGCCAGTGAACAACACTGCCATCTCAAACACATTATCAATTCTCATATTATGCGCATTAACAAACACTTTAATGCTCATATTCATTAAAGAAATAAAGGATTACCAAATCATAACACATTCAACAAAATAGCTACGAACCAAGATCAAGCTAATAATGCAATAAAAACAGGAAAAGAAGAAAACAATCTTTTATCCCAGAATAGAAATATCATTTCACAAGGCCCACTTTAAAAATAATATTTCCCAGAAAAGACTGCAAGATCTTTACCAAGTTAAAAAGATATACACAATTTATAGCAAAAGCATAACATAGAAATCATCGACAACCACTAAATCTCAAAAACACACACACACAAAATAAGGAAAAGGAAATTGGTATAGATTGATGGATGACCTAGCCACAGTGACAGTCCAAGGGGTGATGTACTGATCCTCGGTGGCGGTATCCTCTCCGTACACATCTTCCACCCCGCCGCCGACAGTAGATGCTGCTGGTTGAATCTCCGTCACCTGCGACTGTGAAGGGGAGGGAGCATTCTCTCTCATCTCCTTGAGAGTATTCTCCATCAAAACGCTGACGTTTCGGTCTGCAGCGTTGCCATTTGAGCTCACAGAAGCTACCACCACACTTGGAGCTGATACCTTCCTCTGCGCCAAGCTCTTCGACACCCCTGTCAGAGTATTATTCTGCAATAATTGCCATTTTCATCAATTGTAAATTTCCGATTTGCAGAATGTTTTAACTTCATATCTCTAATTATACGATAAATTGTCATCGAAGTACAAATTGAATAAAATCTGGATGAATAATGAGAAAATTGCTTGAAGGAGATGAATTGGGGGCGTAATTACCAGAAAAGTGGTGCCATTCAAGGAAAACATGGTGGCGGAAGAATTGAGGCAACAGGGAAGGAGAAAATGAGAGGAGAGAGAAAGAGAGAGTGGGGAAGTGAGGATAGTTTCCTTTTAAAGCGATTGCTTGGCTCGCGATCTCCGTCTCCCTCTCTCTGTAAAATCTATGATTACGCCATCAACTGTTTCTCCATTTCCACGAAATTGGATTATCAATAATTCTTGATTAATTGGAATATTGGACATGTCTTCAAAGTTTATCACTTGCATATTTCAATTCCATATTTTTATTACACACGTTTTTAACTTCAATAATATTATTGGAAAGATTTATATTTTCACTAACATACATTATTTAATAGATGGAGTACATAATTCATTCGATACATTCAATGTGAGTTTCGATTTCTTACTCTTTATCCCTTCTTTATTTATCTTTCTTTAATCTTTCTTCATTACTTCTATATTAATATTGTTTATTCTTCTTCAAATATTAATAACTGTTTTCTTTTATTAACTTACAAGAAATAAAATAATTACGAATAATATCTAAGGGAAATTTATTTTCAAAATGATTGTATTTGTTACAAAGAGATAGTGATTGGAAGGAAGAAATCCCATAATTGATATTGGTGAATCTTTCCTAAATTTATATGTAGGGTAAATTTTGACTATATGTACAGTGTACTAGACTAATAGTCATTTGGTCTATACAGACATGTCATTCAATTGAAGAATATAGATTAATATTTAACAAAGGTATCACAGGCGAGTCCAAGTCAATAATGAATCTCTTTATCTCCTGAGTGAAAGTTTGATGGTGGCTCACATTAATGATGGATCTTATCTCTTATATCGTCTACCCACGTGATAGTAATCCGATTTTCATTTCGCCCACTTATTCGAGAATGCGTTAAAATGTCTAAATCTCAACATCAGTAAATGGAAGTGGGACTACTGAAATTTCACCGACCCTAAAACTCTCAAATTGCCTTTATGTGCCTAAAATGTCTCATACATTAGCCATTTCACAAAGAAGTTAAATTGTACTCTTCTGATGCATCCAAATTTCTATGTATTATAAGATATCAATACGAGAAGGATTATTGGGTATAACTGAGTGTCAACGCTTCTACTACGTGGATGAGATAGCTCAATTAGGCAGCGTCGCAATGCTGGCTCATGGGGAGAGTAGCCAAACTGGACCCATAAGTTGGTTTATGCCACTGTCGAGCAACTTGAGCGTGGAACTAACAAAGCAAACTAGCGTTGTCACCGAGCATGTCACATCATTGTGGAGCATCCTCAACCGCCAACCACTTGAATCTAGCTCAAATAATATCATTGTTTCTCCTAACAAACACACACCAGATGTTGATGAGAATGCCACAATTGATGGAGATATTGGGTATTATATTCTCCCTCTAAAGAGTACCCTACCCCAAAGAGATATAGCCGAGAAAAGGTGGCAAAGAAGAGCAGGTATTCAATAGCAAATCTTGTTAAGGCTAACCTATCTGAAACGGCTAGGGTATTTGCAACAGCCTATACGAGGAAGAAGGGTATCCTTAAAAAGCAAAAGATGCAATGAATATCAAGCATTGGAGATAGACAATGTTGGTGGAGACGAGAGCCCTGATCAAAGACAATACCTAGGAGATATGTTTGCGACCAGAAGAAGTCAGACCAGTGTACTCATACCTACGAGGTCGACTATGCAGAGATATTCTCCACAATAGCCAAGATGAGTACTATTCGGATACTGTTCTCCATTGCTGCAAATAAGTATGACCGTTATATCAATTTGTTGTTACCAATCCCTACCTACACAGGGAGCTGACAAAACTAATCTACATGGAAGCACCACCAAGTTTCACTGGAGATTTCAATGGTGGAGAAGTGTGCAAACTTAAGAAGACACTTTATGGCTTAAACAATCTCACATAGCATTGTTTGGAAGGTTCACTGACGTGATGAAGAAATATAGAGTTTCCTATTGAAAACGAAGATAATTCACCTTTGTAGGAGGTAATCTTGTGACTTGGCGAAGCAAGAAATAAAGGGTGTTAGCTATATCAAATGCTGAAGTCAAGTTCTGAGGAATCAAGAGTAGAATAACTGAGGTCTTATATATGGCTAAAGAAGTTAATGACTGAAGTAGGACTGGTGTTACAGAAATCGTGCAAGTTATTTTGTGGCAATGAAGCGGCCATCAACATATCCGAAAATCCTAAAGTTATTATCATGAAGTTATTTATGTATCTAATTTACTTTCAATTATGATACTATCCTATAAACTGGAGTATAATTATAATATATCAAAAATTAGACATAATTATTCTTTTCTCTCTCTTTTTTTTTCTTATTAATTTTGTTTTTGTGTTAGAACCTTTTACTTTTATATTCATTACATCTTATTTTTTCAGCTAGTTACTTCTTACGATTAAATAAACATTTGGAGTATGATTGTATCCATTTATATAACATAATAAAAACATTAATGTGCTTTATAACAACTAGTACAACAAATATAGATAAATTATTTTAAATATAAAAATTATAGATAATGTATATTTTTATTTATCCAAATAAATATATACGTATCTATCAACTGGTCAACACTAACAAACATACTATAATTAGCCAAATGCTTAAAAATGTCATGACAAATTTGTCAAATCTAATTTGTAACCTACCTCATTTGTTTTATGAAATATGAAGATGCAACAATCGAAGAGATTGAATTTGATGCTGACGAGGAGGTGTTTCAGCATCATCGCCACTTGAATATTATATGACCCACGCATTGACACCATTCAAAATTGCTACATCTTGGAGTTTTATACAAAGTCTTGTTTTATTATATGTGGTGTGTCTTTCTTCAAATTTGCATCATTCTTTGGATTGCTTCATGTATTCCTCCGACAACAAGGTTAATGGTCCTAATCTACATGTGTCATTTTTTGTTTTTTAATCCGTACAATAGTTTTATATCAATATGTCAAGCTTAAAAATGGTTATAACACAAAAAATGTACCGGATCATTGGAGATTAAATGTGGAAAATATGACGAACTCCGAACTTTGCTTTAAATTCGGTACGAAAAGAAAGTAATGTAATTCATATTGTCTTTGATTATTTATTAAATACTTAGCAGAAGTCTTAGAGCAAATTAGTCTAGATCTAGCATTATACACTTGATTGTAACATAAGTCATTACAGTAGGCGACTCAGTTAATTCTTTCCAAATGAGAAATAGTACAGAACCAAGTGTGAAAGACATTTCACAAGCAATTGGTCTTGTATACCTATTGGATAAAAGTTGTAATGTTTGATAGAATTTTTATTCTACGCCCCCTACGGGATTGGTGTGGTAGAGCACTGATTAAGATAACTCTTTATTGTTATTTACTAAACCCTAATCTAAAATGCCCACATAATATGTGGGGCATGAAAATATAGTCGAATAAATTCATTAATCATTGTGTTTATGCATGGGGACAAAATAAGAAATGTGCATTCTTTTAACATTTTTCTCTGTAATTTCCACTATTAGTGTGTGACATGCATGCTTTTTTATCCCATCGCATAATAAAGTATAATTTTATTAATTGTAAAAATTAGTCATTATCAAGAATTTACACATTTTCATACGATTGGGTGAGTGGTGAGATGAGCAATAAGATGACAAGCCACGCTTTTATTTGATTGATATATATGGAAGTGATAGTAACACGCTTTTCCCTCTTCCACCACACGATCCATATCCAATAATCCAATTCCATATTTTATCCAAGACTATGAATATTCTATGAATCGATATGTGGAAAATAAATACTGAAATTGAAAGAATAATAATAAAGTTAAGAATCCCAATTATATGCATCTCCTATTTATTGAGGGATTAGTACATGAATAAGGAAATATTTCTACTTTAATTTTTTAATTGTCTATTTTTTCATTTCAACACTACCTCTCAAGTTGATATGAAAATATTCGGTACTTATTGCGAAGATTTTCATTTTGAATTTGTCTGACAAATATTTTATACCTATACTTATTCGGGAGTTCTTCAACTAGATAAATATTTTATGCTCTTGTTCGGAGCTCTTTAGTTTTTTATTAGAAAATTAAACTCATTTGAAGTAGTTAATTTAGAGAGTTTTGACTTACATTAATGAGCTAAGATAGTTTTTGTTTGAAAAGGATGATGCTAAACAACCACATTATGGTTAACCACACAAGGTTACTTTAGTAAATTAAAGTAATAATTATACATTAAAATATTAATTGTAGTAAGTAAAAGACTTTAACAACCCTCTTAATTCAGAATTGAGAATTCACTCTCTTCTCCATTTTCAAATTTGAACAAAAATTACGCATTAACTACACTTCAGTTATGCCATAGTACCAATAAAAAGTAAAAACTCAAGAGACAAATTTTAAAAACAAAATTTCGATATGCATTCAAATTTGCTACTCCATGTTTATTTCTTTCTTTTTATTTAATGATATCTTAATTTTTGCACCATGCATATATTATTATGTAACTCTTTTTGAATTTAAACACTCAAATATATTTTAAAATTCAATTAGATTTATAAGCTAAAATACTTATAAATTCTAATTATAATATCTGTATGTGTGTTTTATTTTTTTATTTTATCTAAACTTTTTACTTTTATTAATATTTTTATTTTATTTTTTAAAACACTTTTTTTCTAATAATTAGTCTGTGATATCGTAATTAGAATATAATAAATATGTTAAGTTATTGATTTAATTAAAAAAATTATATTATTTTGCAAACTGATTCGATGTTTTCAAATCTTAATTCTGTTAGGTTTATGATTGCAGGATTAAAATTATATTATACGTTTAATATAATAGTAATCAAATCATCTATTGTGGTTTGTAATTTGCGGAGCTAGGATCCACCGAAGCATTTCTAATGTAGGGATATTTCAAGAAATTATCTCCTACTAATATGGAGCTAAAAGATTAGAATTTCCACAATCATGATACCAACTTACAAAATATGAAATATCATTCATTTTTAATTCTTAGTTTCTCGATTCTTAATTTTTTTGCTAAACTAGTATTTCTTGATTCTCAATTTTTAAAACGTTACAGTCAAACCTAGATAAAAAAAATAATCACATCTTCTTTACCCATCTATATAATATTTTAAGTAATATGGTTAGATATTTACCCTTTTTCTTCTTACCCATCTATATAATATTTTAAGTAATATAGTTAGATATTTTCCCTTTTTCTTTAGTATAAGTATATTGTCTTGTAATTAAAAGCTCAATTTACTATTTCTATGAAATAAAATTAAAATTTAATATATGATGTGTTATTACTAACTGAATTTACAGTTTTGATTTTAATAATCTCATAATCTTGATATGAATTTTTTACTATCC
Organism: Salvia hispanica; assembly: GCF_029641045.1. Lineage (NCBI taxonomy): Eukaryota > Viridiplantae > Streptophyta > Magnoliopsida > Lamiales > Lamiaceae > Salvia > Salvia hispanica. Next base: position 1,933,437 of record NC_142697.1, read on the forward strand.
AACATCCTTTCTTCTATTTTCTAACTTTTTGGAAAGTTAACCTTATATAATTAATATCTTCTTTTTTTCTATAATATATTAAAATTCATTATAACATGAAACAAACTAAAATCTGATATATAAATACTAATTGAGTTTAGGATTTTGAATTTAGTAATATTATAATTTTAATTATTTATTTTCCAATATTTTAATTCTTTTTATTCTTAATTATTATAACATTACAATTGATCTTTAATCAAGAAATAATCACATTGTCTTAACTCATTGATATGATATTTTAAAGATAATGTAATAGTTAAAGTTTTCTTTACAAATATTACTGTTTTTAGCTCAACTTGCCTTAACATGCAACAAAATGACACTAGTATACAATATATTTAGCACTACTTGAGTCTACTATTTTGATTTATTAATTTACTTTTAAAACTTTTAATTTCTTTAAATTTTTAATTTTGAAATGTTACACTCAAATCTCGATCATAAAAATAATTTAAAGATACATAATGTTTCCTTTTTTTCTTTCTTATTAGCTCAATTCACTACACTATGCAACAAATAAAATATGATATATGATGGATTAATACTAAGTGAGTTTACACTTTTTTATTTTATGTGGTTCATAATTCAATATGATTATAATACTAACATTATTCTAACCCATCTATTTAATATTTTAAAGATATATAGTTAATATTTTTTTATAGTATTAGAGTTATTAGCTTAAGTCGCTATAAATTCGCTTAAGTCCCTATATATTCTACAAAAATTAAATTTACTATATTGTATACTCCCTTCGGCCGATTAAATATGAAACATTTGGAATCGGCACGAGATTTTATGTAGTGTTGTTTTGTGAGTTAATAAATAAAGAGTAAAGTAAGAGAGATGAAAAAGTAGAGATAGAGTTGTTTTCATTTAGGAAACGTTTCATTTTTAATGAGACAATAAAAAAGAAAAACGTTTCATTTTTAATAGTAACTAACCTAAATGAATTATTACATTGATTTTAAGAATTTTATAATTTAAATTTTAATTCATTACTCTTCAACCTATCGATTTTTATATATTTAATTTTTAAAATATTATGTCTAACCTCGATCTTATAAATAATTACATGTTTTTAACTTATCTATTTAATATTATTAAAAATATATAGTTAATACTTTCTCTCTTTTCTTTACAAATAGTATTAGAGATTTTAGCTCAATTCGCAATAACATGAAACAAATTACAATTTGATACAGTATATGATATAATATTGTTATTTGAGTTTCCGGCTTACCTTTTGTAGCTTTAATTTTATTTTTTTATTTTTCAAAATTTTATTTTCTCTAAGTTATTACTAAAATTTTGAAACATGAAAACATGTACTCTAATAGTATAAAAGTTGCATAATATATACTCTTAACAAAAGGTAAAGAAAAAATGAATAAGAACAAAATAGAAAATAAAACATGCGGTATAATATGTTAAATGTGACATTATTATATAGACTTGAGATTGCAGAATCGACAACTAAATTAGCTGAATTTAAAGACTAAAATTCCATAAACAAAATAACTAGATATACGGAATAGTGTAGATATGATGTTTTCTACTTTTCTTTCCAAAGAGGTGGAGTATATTAATAACAAAATATAATGCAAATATCGATCAATCTTTTACATTTTTTCAAAAAATAAGATGTACCCAAAAATGGGAAAAGGGGATAAGAGGGAGGGAAAAAACTGAAAAGATGGGCGCCATTTATGGGTGAATAAGCTGAAAGAGGCTGTAAGGATAGATAAGGAAATTCAGTTTTTATTAAACCAGAAAACTAAAAGTAAACCAGTTTTTTTTAGAAAATCAGATTATGGTTGTAGATAATGTGGCTACTTAGCTTTTCCCATTTGGAAACCCTTCAGATATTTTTTTCTTTGAAATTTGCAAGACTTCGGAAATTGTTGAAGTTCTTCAAAATTTATGCTTGCATAAAGCCCATATTTATCTAAGCCCATGGATATAGTTGAAAATTAAAAAGCCCATACCACTTTTGTAATAAACCACTTAAATCCATCTATCTGTAATTAACAAATCACTTTTTCTCTGTATTAAAAACAATTTCAAAACTTTAAATTCGCATAGCTCTCTTGGTATAAATGAACTTTTTTTTGCAGAAAATATAGTATCAAACTAAAGGTTATTTTATAAAAATTCTAACGGAATCTCGACTGGTTTTCAGATGATGACGTGGAATCTCGACTGGTTTTCAGATGATGACGTTCAATTGATGAAGTTTGATATAATTTTTATTTAAATTTTCATATATTTTGATAATTATTTTAATATCAACATGTCTATCTAAGTATATCAATATACTGATACGTGTAATATCAATATAGATGTGTAAATATTTTTCATGTAATTGTGTTAACATACTCGTTTGATTGTGTTGATAATTTTAATACACTATGGAGGTGTTCGGTTGACTAGACTAAATGTCATGATTAAATATATATCATGTTTGGTTCATAAGATTGACCCCCTCAACTTAATCTTAGATGGATAGTCTCATGATTATTAGTCATAGCCTCCCCCCTCCAACTAAAATAATCTTAGAGCATCCGTAGCGGTAGCAGGGACGGTGCTCGTCCGTCCGTGCCAGCGGCGCGGCGCTGCTCTTAGTTAAGAGCACGTTCGTGCCGCTGAGCACCATTACGTGGCAGCTTCTGATTGGCCAACGGCATAGCCGTTGGCAATTTCGTTTTTTTATTTTTTAAAAAAATCAAAATTTATTTTAAAAAATGTTTTTAAATAAAAAAAAAATTCCCACTTCCCAAAAAAATATATCCGTTTTCTACCCACTTTTAATTTATTTTTCAATTTTTTCCCCCAAAATTCACATTTTCATCTATAAATACCCCCACTCCAACACAAAAAAAATCACATTCTCATCTATTATCTATTCTATCATCATCTACATTCTCTCATCTTTTTTCCTCATACTCTCTCATCTAAATTCCCACCACACTACACAATGTCCGGCTCCGACGATCACCCCTCCGGCAATCGCGGTTGGAACCACGATTGGTTCGACTCCGAGGCCGGATGTAGTCTGGAAACCCAATTTACGGCCCCTCCTCAAACCCAAGGTTCGCAAGCTCCGGGTGGCTACCGTCCTTACCCGTTGCACGACCTAAACGCCCCCGGGTTCGGGTGGGCACCCGAACCCGGACCGGGAGGGAGCAGCAGCTCTACTCCTACTCCTACTTTTGTTCCTACTCCCCCTGTTCGTGGCACCCGCACCCCGTACACTCCGGGTGAGATGATGGCGATGTTCAAAGCCTACTTGGCAGTCTCCGAAGATCCGGACGTCGGCACGAACCAAACCGGGGATACGTATTGGTGGCGCATCACTCGCCTCTACAATGAAACCCGGACGGCGGGAACCATCTATCGCAATGATAGTATGGTTCGCAATTGCATCTACAGATGCAACGAGGCAATCGGGAAGTTCCAGGGGATTTACCTCCAGGAAGAGCGGTCGGCAGGGAGCGGCACGAACGAGCTCGACATCATCACTGCCGCCTTGGCGGCATACCAACCGGAGGAGTTCAAACCGTTCAAGTACCTCGATTGTTGGCAGGAGGGGCGCCAACATCCGAAGTATAGGGGCGGCATAGTAGCATCCTCCTCCAGCTCCTCCAGCAAACGGTCCAGGTCGGTTGCCCTATCCGACGGCGCCTCCGATGATGTGGCTACCCAGCTTGCCGGAGCTAACTTGGGTAGCCCTGACGCTGGCCCGAGCAGTTCCCGCCCGCAAGGAAGGAAGAAGGCGGCGGCCAACCGCCCCCGCCGTCGCGCCTCGACTCCATCCGCCCCCGCCCCCGCCGCCCCCGCTCCCTTTGTGCCTCCTCCATCCCCAAACAACACGTTGTTGGCCATCTTGAGTCAACTCTATATGAACGATACGTCTCGGATGACTCCGGATCAACTTGCAACACATGAGCAAATGATTTGGGGTCTCAAGAGGCAATTGGGGATAGAGGACTAGTCTTCCACGTGTGTAATTTTTAATTTGTAGGATTTTAATTATGTATTTTTTATTTTCTAGGATTTTAATTATGTATTTTTATTTTTTAGTATTTTAATTATGTAATTTTTATTTTTAGGATTTTAATTATGTAATTTTTATTTTTAATGTATTTTTATAATGTAGAAATGTTTTTAATAATTGGAGTATTTAAATTAAATAATAGAATGGTGAGACCCTTGAACTTGTCCTTAGCTAAGAGCACGGATGTGGGTGTTGTGCTCTTCGCTAAGGACAAGGAGTAAAAGTGGGTCCGGGCCCACCACCGTACTCTTAGCTAAGAGCACGGATGGGGATGCTCTTACAACTTAATCCTAGATGGATAGTCTCATAATAATTAGTCATGACAACTGAACGCCACCTATATTGACATCACAAGAACCACGAAAATTAGTTATTTCTAACATATTGATTATTTTACCCGTTTGTTGATATTTTGTGCATTTTTAATTGAAATCCAGAAGCTTTAATCTTGTTCACTCATTTTAAGATCGACTAGACCTTGATTGTTCTTGGTTATGTGAACTTAGGCGTGTCAATCGAGTCAACCCAGCGAATTTCGGACCAATCCTTCTCGGGTCGCCGATTAATCAGGTGCAGGCTAATCAGATTATGATTTTATTGGGTTATAAACATTCAACACTAACCCTAAATGTTTGGGTATCGGGCTAGCCTAGCGTGCTACCAATGAAAATTAGTCATATTTATAGAAGGTAAAACATTTAATTATGATAATTTTAAGATATATGTTTAAACTCAAACATAATTACATAGTACAAATTTAAAATTTAAAATTTGTATAAATAAAATAAAAACTATACATTTTTTTAATGCAAGACAAAATGTTGTTTATTTACTTTGACCCCTCAACCATCCAGGTAGAGGAGGGAGGAGGACCCTGTAGCAACTTCATATATCAATTATCAGCAAAACTTAGCCTCAAATATCAGCATAAACAGAGCGTCTTAACGTCTCTCTATTTGCCACAGAAATAGAATTCCACTACAGAATTCACTCCGTGGGATACTAAGAAACACCTATATAGAGATCTAGCACACCGCAGTTATTCGACAACCAGCAAATTGTTCTGCATCATCCCCTCACCAGCAGTGGGGAAATCAGCCGACAGCTTCCACTCACCATCCACCAGGAACTTGATTTCATATCTTCAAATATTGACAAATTTAGAGACAAGAATACTAAAAGCAATTACTGCTTAATGATTAGCAGTGTTGTCTTGTAGTACCTTCCAGGTCTTAGCATCAATGTGGCTGAGAATTTTGTATATGAACCTGTATACTCTGGTGACAAATGTTCCCCTTGACTCCAGCCATCGAAGGATCCCATCACTTGCACGCTCTGAAGCCAAGATACATCATGTAATATCAAATAAACGCGACTGTTTATTAGATGTGTATCTGACATCCAACCATGGAGTAAATTCCATAGTTCTGGAATAAAGTGTTAACACACATATTCATATCAATAGCTATCAATTCGTCAATGTCTTGGATGTTCTTTACCAGTGTTCAAACAACAATGTGGGGAAGATAAAATAGCTGTGAATGCTTCATTAGGATGAGTAGATCTCTTAAAACTATAGGCTATAGCTTTCCTTTAGTTGTATACCTATCAACACACTTGTGGATTCTAGTGTAATACGTATCAAACCTTGAAACATACATACTCATCGAATTGTGTAGTGTGGAACATATTGTTTATGTTTCTTGAACTGTAAGAAGGTAATTGATTCCTTTGTCTGAAGCAGGTAAAAGTTTGCGAGTCCCAGGTTGTTGGTCTGAGAGGTTAATGATCAGTCGTCAACATTTGCTAGAGAATTCTGTACCTTGGTCAGCCTTAACTCTGTAATCAAACTTTAAATCCACTAAGGCACTTCCATGCATGCTCGAAGCTCAAAGAAATTCAAAAGCTGATATCTATTAAGATAACTTCATGGTGTAACTTTTCCTATCCAGGATTTATGATCACATGAACAAGTACTTTTTTAACATCCTAATCTTCCTGATATCAATAACACAACCAGTAGGGTCATAATGCATGTTTCCTATTCAAATAAACAGGTTTTATCAAGTAAGGACATTTGTTAATTACCTCTGCCACACCATGCCAAATTAAATGAACCTCTTGAGGCTGTGCGGCATCCACATCCTTGATCTGTTCTGCCAACCTTTTTTGTACAGCTTTTACCATGGGAAACATTATATAATTAGAAAATGTACAGAAAGATATAGTCTATAGATATATGTATCACTATATAGTCCCTGTAGCAACATAGCGTATAGTAGACTTAGTTGTTCATCCTATAGTACTCATGTGCACCAGTCTCCTTTATTTATAGTTCATTATACTTGGAAATTTTGGTTTAGAAACATTTAATTGTAGTAAAAGAAATGGTTAAAAGACAGCACCTCAAATTAGTCTAGGCGAGTTCTATTTTTAACAGAGCTAGATTATTGAGTTCAGTTCGGAGAGATACTGATTCGATTCAACAAAGACAAGCTGTGACTAGTTTTACCTTCCAATTTCAAGAGGAGGTGCGATTGAATGTATTTCCCATTAATCTTTCTTGATCCAACTGGAATATCATAATTAGCGATTTCTTCAGCCAAACCAAGCAGAGCCTACAAGCAGATTCAATAATATGGGCCACATGATGTTCCTCGGAGGTAACACATTTTTGATGCTAGTGCCAAAGTCATACCTTAACCTCAAACTCCATGACAGCAAGTTCAGCCTTGAAGTCAAGTAGTTCATCTTCCTTAACTTGTAACTACATAAACCACGGCGATCAAAAATACTAATAATTATGCATGATATAATTATGCCATCTCTGGCATCCTTTCAATTGATCTTAGCACACTGTAGCTTAATCAATTAATACAGAATTCGCTGATAAAAAACCTGGCGTTTCAGAAACCGATTGTGTTGATTTGCTTCGCTCAGTTTCTTGACTAGTGTTGCTCTTTGAGAATCAGCAAGTAATGCCTTCAACTGTAAACGAACAATATCCTTAGCTGCTAGTCCATAAAATTAGCAACACTAATAAGATAAGATAAGATGTTCACATTTTTTTTTTATATTTTTGCTCATTGATTTAAACCTAAATAAGATACGGAACCTCTTCGCTACTAGGAACCCTCTCCTCCGGCAAAGCCTGGACATCAGATTCCTCAGCCTTGGAGAAATTATTGGATTGAATTGCACAAAATTCCTCCTCCAAACTAGCAGCACTACAGAACACCTTGGAAGGTCGACTATGAACAGAACCTTTAACAATCAAACCCTGATTCTGCTTGATTAAGCCACACATTTCCATCTGAGACTGATCAATTCTCAACATAGGTATCCTAGAGTTAACCAGAAAATCATCAATGGATATTCCCCATTCATAAAAAAACATCAACTTGACCTAAATTTCATTTCAATCAATTGGAAAAGAGTCTCATACAATAATGGCAATCGACATAAATTTAATAAAAATTATTAATTCCTGGTTGGAATGAGATTTTCACCTGGCTAAAGACGGTTGCCCTGAAACGCTGAATAAATTATTGAAAGCCATGATTCCAAATTAACTGCAACAAACAACAACAACAACAAAGTCCGAAGCTGAATGAGGTTATTTTGTGAAAGCGATTGCGAGTGATAAACAGAAATGAAAATAAACTTCTGCTCTCATTGTGTCTTTTCTTCTTTTTTCCATTTTTTTTTTAAAAACGACAAATATGCAGACTCGAACTCCCGATAGATTTCAATTGGTATTAAATTATTCTCATGCATATAAAATTGTAAAATTTAAACTAAAACACGTGTGTAGTTAGATTTTCAAACAATTTAATTTTAAAACTCTTTTTCTTGGATATTTTTAGAAAGATGACCTATTGGTTGACCAATATAATTTCTTATTTGGATATCATAATTAGCAATAGGATTCCGTAGCACCAAGTCACTACGACACTACCTATGATTATATTCGATATTTAAAATATTGATTCTTTCTTGATTTATAATCGAGTTTAAAATTACAATACTCCTATTTATAGAAGCACTCAAATTTGAATCATTCTTTGCTTATTTTGAAAAATATCGATACATGTAATATAAAAACTAAATTTATTAGATAGGGTTCCTCTTATATTATTTATAGCTTCATAATTCAAAATTAAGAACAAATCTACACTTTTAGATTTTAAAATGAATAGATGAGATTAAATCTCACAAATTTCAATAAATAGTAGATAAAATATCAACAAATGGGTAAGATTGTCATTTAATTAACATATTACTCCCTCCGTCTCACTTTAGGAGTCCCAGTTGAGTTCGACACGGGTATTAAGAAATGTAAATGAAAGTTGGTGAAAAAAAAAAGTGGAATGTGGGTCCTACTTTTTTATATTAGTTTTATAATCAAATATGAGTGGAAAAATGTTAGTGGAATGTGGGGCCTAATACCATTTATGGAATATTTCAACCGGGACTCCTAAAGTGGGACATCCAAAAATGGTAAACCGGGATTCCTAAAGTGGGACGGAGGGAGTATCATTTTTGTGGTTTTTTTTTTATATCAACATATTATATTACAAATATCAACACATTGACATAATTATTTCAACCTTGCCAGAAAATATCAACACAGTTTTATTGATATTGTACCTACGTTATATTGAGATTGCTTGATGCATTTATTTAAAAATCTGTTTATCAACATATACGGAAATTGAAATAAAAATTATCAAATTCCATCATTCGAACGTCGTCGGAACATATGCAATTGATATGTCGTTAGAATCTTTATAAAATTATCTTTAATTTGATTATATTTTTTGCGAAAAAATAATTTAAATCGAGAGAATTGCGTAAATTTAAAGTTTTGAGATGATTTTGAAGAGAGAAAAAGAAGTTAGTTTAACTACTATATTTATGAATTCACATTAAGACACTTTATTTAATTATTATTTAAATTTATATTATAATTCAATTGACATTATTTCAACGACTAGATCTTCTCATCTAACAATCAGGAATTGATTCAATTCTAAATTACTAATTAGTTAGTCATTGATCACCACCATGCCATTAATGAATAAGATAATATTTATTCATATAATAATAAAATTTTGAACTACTACTACATTAATGAAGTATTTATGGCGAGTTCATGCCATTATTAAATTTCACTCCCTCAATTTCACAATAAGAGCTTTGTTTTGCCATTTCGGTCTGTTCCACAATAAGAGTCCTATTTCACTTTTACCATAAATAGTAAGTAAATCCCACATTCCACCAATTTATTCTACTCATATTTTATTATAAAAACACACATCTATATATAAGTGAGATTCATATTCCAATAACATATTCAACTCACTTTTCTTTATATTTCTTAAAATCCATGCCATAACTAAATATGACTTATGTTATGGGGCGGGAGTATAAATTCTTTTACACTATATTTTGTAATCTCAAAGTTGTAATGTGTTTCATAGGTAAATAAAAATAATTTTGTAATTTCAAAAGTTAATAAGCTTTTTATGCGGTCGACATAAACATTAAAAAGTAATTTTACAATCTCATGTTAATAATTTAAAATAAAAAAAATCAAAAATCAAAAATCAAAATACATTCCAGAGCGCTCGCGTCAATGATCTGTTTGTTTAAGAAAGTGGAGCTGTAATTGTAAATCTGGGCTTCCAACTTTCAATTAGAACTCATTTTATTTCCTTCCATTACCACACAAACCAAGAACTACAAAGGCCCAAGGACCAAGTGAGTACTCATACTTCAAATTTAAGGCCATCCAAGGCGCCAGGGCAGATATCGGACGGGGCCGGCTATAAAGAGGGAGGGTTCTAGTTCCGGCATTGGCCAAGCCCCCGCTGGAGCGGGCGATGACTTAGCCACCAGTGCCTCCGTCATTGGTTAAAATGAATCCAAAATTTAAATCAAAACTAAGACTAATGTGGTCCATTAGATAAAAAAAAAATGAATGATAGAGATACGGTTTTTCATGAGCATCATATACACGCGGATAGAGCATTGAGGGATCAATGGATGAAAAATAAGCATATTTTATGGCATTATATACACTGCACATAGAGCATTATGTATATAGATTGCACTTGATTCATTGCACCCAGAAACATATTTCATTATATCACAATTGCTTGCAAGTTCAAAAATACACTTTGATGTAAACCAAACTGCAGTCCTTTATTGCATTATTTTAACACACTTTCTTAGGTGAAAAACGGACTCATTTTATATATTGTAGACGAAAGACCGAGCTCTAAGAGAGAGCGGAGAAAGAAAAAAAGATCTGAATCTAAACAGTAATCAACCTATCAAGATTAATTTCAAACACATCTACAAGGCCACCATTGTATTCATCTTCGAAATCGAAAAAGTTTCACGTGGGTACCTCGCACGTCTCAATAGGAGTCCGATAGAAGAAGATATGACTGTTTCACGAAGACGCCGCATTATAGTGAGAAACTCCCGACCGAGTGATTTGGGCAGGTCACTAGTAAGAAAAAACAAGCAGATCGGTCATTTTTTGAACAAAAAATAAAGTCACGTCGCAAAATGTGTCTAGATCTATTTTTCAACCCCTAACTATTTAAATAGGTAGGGCACGACTCCATGGAAAGAATATGAAATCCGGAGATGCGGAAATTGTCCAAATAAGAAATATGGGCTTACAATTGCTTATTTTTACTTTGAAGTTTACTCGTACTATATGAGAGCGAATGTCCTTTAGTTATTGATTCATTTAAAAGTTCTTTAAGAAATGGTATTATTCCCTGTTGTGTAGTTGATTCTTTATGATTAGATTTATTATGGTTAAGTTATTTTTTTAATAAAAATTATGCATTTATCAATTTTATTTTATTTTCAATTCTTATTCTCTTTTTATTAAATTCACTAAACATCATTTTCTTTAATCACATACGTAAATGAAATTTCCTAGCAACGGGACATAAGAACTATAATTATTAGTATGAGGCGTTTAATTTTCTGCACTCATTTTAAAAAAATAATTATAAATAGTTAACGCAGAAAGAAAGTAAATTTTAGAAAGTATAATATATATAAGACTTCTATACATTATTCTCTATTATTTCATACTTTCTCTACTTTAATTACTTACTGTATTATTTTTCCAATACAATTGCAGAAAATACAATGTCTCTATTAAGGTGGAACGAAGGAGTAGTACTTAGTATTTTTTTTACAAGTATAGTTGTATAAAAAATGTGTGCGAAACTGTAACGAGTAACTATGCACCACCACGTAAAATTAAGATATAACCATTTTAACTTAATAATCAATAGCTTCAATTCTGCATGTTTCTTAATTTGTTGAGACAGTCATGTAACATGCATCTTTCGGATTTATATCCTTCTTTCCTAAGCTGAATGGCATAGATATTGAAAGCCAATTGTACCAAAAGATAACAAACCGAAACCAAATTATATATCACGATTCTATGTCTGCCACTTTCATTTGGTAAAGAAATGAAAATATCCACTACATAAGGTTAATTCTTTGTCTGCCACTTTCATATGGTAAAGTAATTAAAATATCCACTACTTATTCTCTGTCTGCCACTTTCATTCGATAAAGTAATTAAAATATCCACTACTTAGGGTTAAAATGAATAATGAATTGCACATTAATTCTTTTACAAAAGTGGAAGGTAATTCAGTTTCATGACATTAATTATTTAAAGAAAAATGTCTTGGAGACATAATGAGGTTAAGTAGTAATTTTATTTTACATTTAATTTTAAATTAAATTTAAATTTTATACCCCTCTGTTCCTTCATAGTTGAGTCATTTTTCCATTTTGGGAAGTTCCCTTATAGTTGAGTCATTTCCATTTATAGTAACTTTTTTCTCTTTCTTACTTTATTCTCTCTTACTTTATTCACTTTTTACTTTATTCTCTCTACCTTTTTCTCTTTCTTACTTTTTTATCTATTTATTTAACACACTCAACATTCATTTCTTAAACTCCATGCCAAAAAGTTTCGCCTCAACTATGAGGGAACGGAGGGAGTATATTACTTTGTTGCCCCTGCATTTATATATGGAAGTAGTATTAATTAAGATCTTGATAAGGTTAATTTGATTATTTGTAAAATATAGAGTTCTTAACTAAATTTACTGTATAAAAAAAATTAAATTATATTTAAAAATATAAATAACTTTAAATTATTATTTTTTTACATCATTGTTAATGCTAGTATTGACCATAAGTATTTACTTTTCTTTATTAAATATTGAAATTTTACTATATCATGTAGTAAAAAATTTTGGAGTATGCAATTTTGATTTTAAAATTATTTGAGATGCAGTTTTGATTTTAATACTAATTGATTACGTAATTTTGATTTTAAAATTTTATGTTAATTCTTTACATTTCATTTTTACTATTATTTCTGGAATTACAACTCAACAAAAAAAATCACATGTTCATAACTAATACTCCTATATTTAACATTTTAAAGCTATATATTTAAAATATTCTCATTTTCTTATATTAAAATTACTAACTAAAAAAGGATATTATTAATGGAGCTTACTATTCTTAATTTTCTTAATTCTTAATATAATTAGTTGATGTACGATATATTAAATAATCTAAAATGAGAAAAGTTGATTCATCCAATTATTTTCGTATTAAAAAATACAATAATTTTTTATTTTTGAAACATTATAATGTTAATTTTCTAAGCATAATTTTATTGAGTCGAAGTCTAACTAGTACTTGTCAATCAAAATATAAAAAGAATATTACATGTGATAAAAGTTAAGAAAATTAATACAAAAATACAAAAGGTAACGCAAATAAATGATTCATCATAATAACTACTACTCCCTCCGTCCACGAAAATTCGTCCCGGTTTGACTGGGCACGAGTTTTAAGAAATGTAATGGAAAATGAGTTGAAAAGGTTAGTGGATTGTGGATCCTACTTTTATATATTAGTTTTATAATAAAATGTGAGTAGGAATGAGTTAGTGGAATATGGGGTCCACTGCCAAAAATGATAAAAGTGAAATTGGACAAATTTTGGGGGACAGACGGAAATGGAAAACTGGGACAAATTTTCGTGGACGGAGGAAATATTATTTAATCATACAATTCAAATTTGAATAAGAAATTTAACAAAAAAAATAATAAAATTAACCGGCTATGAAAGTATAACATAAAAAAAAGAAAATAACTAATAATTGAATTATCAACTGGTTAGATAAAATTTATTTGAAAAAATAATAATATATGAAGTTATCAAATTATTTTATTATTAAATAATAATTTAGTATGCATTATAATAACTAATTTATAATCAGAATTCATGATTTTTAAATAAATAATATAGTATAAAATTAACATGAAAAAAATGACATGTAAACATATAAAAAGTTTTGGGTATGATTGTAGCTTATCTCTAATCAAATCAATAAATATGCATTTAGATAAAGATATTTAATTTGATTTAATATTCCTTAATTAGATTTGTATCCATTTAGTATGATATTGGGTAAAGTAGTCATTATAAAAAATATATTTATATCAAAATGCCATAAGGATAAGGGTATTATATCTTAGAGATATTATGTATCTAAATCACTTTATCATGCAACCTTTTCGTTCGGTTTGATTCCATTTTTTCTATGATAACATGCTTAATTATCTACATTGCCTACACAACCGTTAATTGCCACAATCATCTTAATTTTTGTATGATAATTATGATAAGTTTTTTCCATATACACCCATGGTCTTGCGGCGTCAATTATTAACCCATCATTTATAAAAGGGTTATTATTATCCTTTAAAATTATAAATTTTAACTGAAATTTGATATTTTTTTTAAGTTTAAATTTTGTCACAAAAGTCATAAACTTAGGAGTATGATATAAAGAATTTCCCACGATTTGGAATTCCCCCAAAATTTGGGAAAATATTTTAAACTCAAATAACGCACAAAATAACGATGTTTAAATCCACTAAAAGCTACGTCCTTGATCTGTTTATCCACCTACATTATCAGACGTGTTACGTCGAATAAAATTTAAGGAAAAATTGAAATTGTAGAAAATTTGATAAATGATGTAAGTTTATGATATCAACGACCAAACTTTTAAGAAAAATACCAAATTTCAGCTGAAATTTTATGATTTTGGAAACTCTCCTTAGATTTAGGTGACAGTAAATGTATTCTGTAACAAAATACGCACGCATTTGGTGAGAAGCCCCCCAATTTTTTCATGCATACAATGATTGGACAATTTCCATATGTTTTTTAATTGTGTGGTGTATCTTTCTTATCCAATTACCATATCCATTTATCTAATTAGTACCACTACATTTCCATGTACCATATCGAACCGGTTATCCTTATTAATATATACTGATATAAAATAAAACAAAATATACATATATAGAAAATCTACTTTTTCAAACTGAATAGTGCAATCCATATTTGTCATTTAATTTCTAAATCTAGCATCTTCCCTTCTCTATTAAAGAAACTAACTAAACAAGTTATAATTTCTTCAATTGTAGATATGGCAGAGGAGTGGAAGCACACTGTACTTCTTGTGATTGATATGCAGGTCATATATCCATTTCAAATTAGTTATATTTCCATACTTATCTATGTATATTCTATTAATTAATTAGTAGTATAAACTTAGCTCCTTTATTTCTCTCTCTAAATTGACATCTTTGTAGAAAGATTTGATCTTGCCGTACAGTCCGGCCGCTGTGAAAGGTGGTGAAGCTATTGTGCCAAATGTTATCAACGCCATTGAAGTAGCTCGAAACCGAGATATTCCGATTATTTGGGTGCCATTTTTGTTTCTATGCTTAAGTATCATACTCTATGTTCTTGGCAAGAGAATAGTACTGTAAGGATCTATTAAAATAAATAGTATTTTGCCTTAATTAATGATCTAAGGTTGTTCGTGAGCACGATTCTCTTGGGAGAGACGTGGAATCATTCCGCAGGCATTTCTATGCTTCAGATAAAACAAAACTACTCGTAAAGGGTAGCCCTGGCGCAGAACTAGTAGAAGGTCTCGAGATCAAACCCCACGACTATAAACTGATAAAAACACGATTTAGCGCGTTCCTTAACACGAACCTTCACTCATATCTACAGGGAGCTGGAATCTACAAGATAGTAGTATGTGGTAATTTAAATTTAAATTCATGTTGTTATTGTTAGGGAGATTAAATTTGCATAAGTAATTAAATTAGTACTATAATCCTATTTAATTAATTGTTAGGGGTTCAAACTCCAAATTGCATAAGACAGACTGTGTTTGATGCGGTCTCGTTGGACTATGATGAGGTTACTGTCATTGTTGATGCAACTGCTGCTGCCACGGCTGAAATTCACAATGGTGCAATTTTTGTTAATTTCTATAATTTACATATGAATTCTTGAAATTGATGATAAAATAATGGTTGTATGTCATGTTTCAGCCAATGTTGTCGACATGAAGAACATCGGAGTGGCAACGCCAACACTCGAAGAATGGTGTCATACCAATAACTAGTAGTAGTACATTATCTAGCTGCTAAGAAACCTCATAAAACTAAATAAGAGGATCGATCAATCAGAAATGTGCTTTTAATAGTTAAAATTTTGGTACTCCCTCCGTTCCCTCATAATTGAGTAATTTTTTCATTTTGGGAGTTCCCTCGTAGTTGAGTCATTTACCTATATAGTAACTTTTTTCTTTTTCTTACTTTACTCGCTCTTACTATATTCTCTCTGCTTTATTCACCTTCTACTTTACTCTATCTACCTTTTTCTCCCTCTTACATTTTTATCTATTTATTTAACACATTCAACATCATTTTCTTAAACTCCGTGACGAAAATTTTTGCCTCAGCTATTAGGGAACGGAAGAAGTATAATAGAAGAAACATAAGATATCACAATTAAAATTTTGATGGCAAATAAAATAAAACAAAACAAAATGTTATAGACTTATAGATCTATAATACTTTCAATTTTCCGTTAATTTCATGAGATTGGAAGAGTAGCGCCACAGTTTTAAGTAGCATAAGACTCACACACTAACACACCCACCAACTCTCGTCACATCCGCAAAATATTAATATAAGATTAACTGAATTAGCATAATTTATTTTCATCTCAAAACAAAATTACAATTATTTAGGGTAACATCGTTACAGTATGTGCATTGGCAAATTGCTACGAAAAATTATAAAATTTAATCAAATTATGTTTCATCCAGGCATTTTAAAAATTAGGGAAAAACACAAAATTTCTCACTGTCTGCAATTATTTCACGACCGAAAAAATAGATTGCCTAGACGCGATGTTTTTCAATCAAATGACTATACATAATGACATCTTCTAATTTACTGGCGGTGATGTCTATGTATATCTCTCACCAGCCATATCAAATATTCCATTAGTCCCATAAAACTAAACTATTTTTGTCATTTTTGCATGTCCATTAAAATTAGCTCACAATTATAAATTAGAAAACTTTTCTCTTTATAATAATGAGGACCCAACTATTTTTTCTCCTTTCTATCTTACTTTGACAATTGAGCATTAAACTCTTGCGTTTCAAAACTGCCTTTTTTTTTATCGAACATGTGAAATACAATTTAACCAAAATATTTTCATGTGTGATTATTGCGAAAAAATATATATTCAACTTTTATAGTTTTTTCGGTTGACTTTGAAAGTACAAGATAGTTCAAACTTCATAATGTTTTTTGGTAATTTGCACTACATAAAAACAGAAATAGACTATTTTTTCGTATGATAAAAATGAATTTACTTTAGGAACCAAACTAAGTAAAAACAAATTTAAATAATTAGAGCATACCATCACCAAATTTGGCACTACGGTCACTTTTCACAACCAAAATTGCAGAATATTATTTCTTTATAATAAGAGCATGCCATCATCAAATTTGGCCCACCAAAATTGCAGAATATTATTTCGTTTGATTGATAACTTTCTGTATTTATTTGTTAATATATACTCCATCTTTAACTCTCGAAATAAGTGTGATTAAATATGGCTATAATTTTAAAGTCTTGTTCAAATATTTATTGAAAGATTTAGTATGACTGGATCGATCATTATTTCTATCCCTAATTCATTATTTAATAATCAAGATTAATTAATAGTTGGGTTAGATCGCATTTGGGTCTATTTGAGGCTTATGAATAATTTATTCTACATTCATCACTTCATTTTATCGTTATGAAGCTCAAAGAAATAGTAGACTACTTAATCATATCAATATTTTACAGATCACCTAAATATTTCTTGCAAATTTTTTTTAACAATAACATCTTTTCTCCCTACGGATATAAATTATTCATAAACATGATTAAATTTTGCATCTATATAAAAATAAATTAACAATTATTTCCTTATGAAATTTATAAAACCCATGCATAATATAAAACTATGTGAGATCAAGTTATCAATCCAAATATTATTATAAATGGGAATTAATAAAAATTATCAAAGATATCATAACTAAACTAAACTGTTGATAGCTCTTTAATTCTTTTCATTTATCTAATTTTCTTTAATTTCTTGGGAGTGTAGACGAAGATGGAGGAGCAGCGTCGCCACATTTTACAATCTCACAATTGGTCACACATTCATCAACCTTCGCCACATCTGAAATATAATGAGATCAATTGAATTAGCATAATATACCTTCAATTCATTACTAAATAAGAGCATAAATATAAGGATAATACTATATAATAGGTAAATCGCCGGAAAAATAATACAATTTGGTCAAATTCTGGCCCATCCTGAATTTTTAAAATTTAATTGAAAAAACATGTTTATTTGTCATTGATATGTTTGATCAAAACAACTCATACTATTTTTATTTAAGAATAAACTACATCTTGTAGCTCAATGGTGGAGACATCAACGTATGATTTTTCTACAATTAACACCACACACTAGTTCAATAATAAAATTCCATGTGCGATGAATGCGAAAAATTCCATACCCTATGATTTTTCTGACTGATTTTTATATCATGAGACATACCAAACTTTGTGATTTGTTTTGAAATTTTTTACGAGACAGTAAGAAAAATGAGTACAGTTAAGGCATGGACAGTAGCAAGAACATATGTATGTACAAGATGCTATTAATTAAGTGGTACATACCATCGCCAAATTTGGCACATTGATCCATTGCACAACCATAATTGCAGGCCTGGCTTGAAGAATCATACTCTTTATTAAGGACACATTCGGCTAAACATTTTGCAACACAAACAGGTTTGTCTAGTGAAAAAACACAACCAAGAACACATTTGGCAAAGCATTTCTTGAAGCTAGTTGTTGCACTTGCTTGCCCTGCAAATACTAACATCAATACAAGCAACACAATTGTAGCTTTGCTTTGATACATATTGAATAAGTTGTGATATTCTTTTTGTAAATATTTAGTGTTGGATAGATGATTTGCATAGGCTTATTTTCTTCATTTGTATAGAGGTAAAAATAAGATGCATTTATGTTAAAAAGTTATGATTAACTTGTCTTGACTGGGATGGATAGGAGTGAATTTAATAACAACTACTTAACTATAGTTGGGATAATCAATTTATTATTAGTAAATTTGTTATTAGAATTAATTTTGCATTGAATGAAAAGGTAGGTTCAAAGAAAGTCAAACTGCAAATTAAAATAATTTATTATCACCCTGATGTCTCACCCTCTTAGTATAAAATGAGTGGATTAACCAAGACCATTGATTGTTATGTTTATTTTAAGTGGTTAAAGGAATCTTATGTAATGATGAGATTTGTGATTAATTTGTTAGGATATTTGAGGAAATTTAGAGGATACAAAATATAGGATGTGATTCATTAATTAATAGGTTAATTATGATACCAAATACTTGGAAACAGTCATATAAGTATCTATATCTAGACATTACTAACTTATCAAACATATTCTTAAGCCTTTGCAAATCATCAACTAAGACTAAGGCCATCCGCATCCCTGTCTCTTAACCGTTTCATCCCTTCACTATTCATAGGTCCCATTGTACTTTTCACCTCATCTCTTAACTAAGAGACAACACCTGCATCCTCCATCTCTTAACCATCCCATCCCTTAACTATTCATTCAATTTCATTTTTTATTTTTAATTCCAACAAATTCAATTAATAAAAACACACTTTATTAAATAAAAGAAAATTATAATTTAAAATCCTAAAAAAATAAAAAACACACAATTAAAATCTTTAAAAAAATAAAAAAGACATAATTTAAAATACTAGAAATTAAAAATTGCACATTTAAATTCAAAATCTCAAAATTCAAATCATAAAAAAATGGAGGCAAAGAAGCAGAAGAAGGAGTTCTATAGTAACCATCATGTGTGTCTACCAAAAATTACAGCATCCGAAAATACGAAAAATACATAATTAAAATTTATAGAAGTGATTGGGGGATTAAAAAAAATAGAAAAAAAAATTAAAAATTTGAAAAAAAATGGCTATAAACGGATAGTAATTTTTGTGATTTTTTTAAAAACTTTTGATATTCTACGGAATTAAAAAAAAAAAAACAAAAAAAGACATTTTCAGCGGATATAAAAGACGCCGACTCGCGGGCTGGCGAATGGGCGTCACGGACGAACGGGAGCTCGCTAGCTTGCTTTCCCGAACGAGCTGGCGACGAGATGGGAGGCTGTCTCGATGCCGAGACAAGATCGAGCCGCATCGAGATGCGATGCGGATGCTCTTAAATTTGGATAATACATTTACAGATTTATTGGTCAAGACTCAAAGTTAGTTTGGTTAGATCTGCAGTGAATCATGGTTTCTTGGCTAAGTTGAAAATCAAATGGGCCATGGGTTTGGATTTTTATAGATGTGCTATAGGGTTAGTTTAAGGCTTACGAATAATTTATATACTACGTATAATATTCTATTATTTTATAAAATAAATATTTTTTTAAAAGTCTTTTTAAGTAACAATTTTTCTCGCTCATGGGATCAGATCATTTAGGATTCACTAATTACCGGGACCTCTTTTTATTGATTGGGTCAGAGATGGCTAATCTCAGAGGTACAAGCCAATACAAGCGTGATACTAAGATTACACACTAATCTGATACAAGAGATTACAATTGAAGAACCCTAGACTAAGTTCAAGTATCACACAGAACTTGAGTCTTCATCTTCTTCAATAACCCTACACACTTAGGTAGAAACGTTAGTAACACAAGAAATGATCCCGCATGATCTAAACACACAAAGAAATCGCACAAGACAAGAATAGAAGCACTGGAATATGGCTCAGGTCGCAACAGGCGACTACACCGGGCCAAGAACCTCCCCAAAGCTTCAACCAACCGTCACAAGGGAGTATTACTGAACAAGGACCCCAAAAACCCTAGGTTTCACCGGTTACCACCACAGTAGGCCTCCTCAACACGCGGATCAACACAAGTCTCTCTGAACACAGTCACAAACAAAGATCCCTCACCACACCACCTCCAAGCTCAGGAGATCAGTCACAGAAAGAAGACCGAACTCTAGGGTTTGAGAAGGAAACCGAAGAAGTTGCCTAACACTCAAACTAAACCGATAGATCTCTTAGGAACTGAGAATCATCGGTGGAAACACAATCTTGAAGGAAAACTCTAGCTAGAGTCACCGGAAAGCTAGAGAGAAGTCGGAGCAAGTTCGAAGAGAGAGAGAGAGAGAGTCTAGAGCGAATGAACAGAATGAGAGAAGTGAGAGGTCAACCTTCTCACTTAACAAACACACTCTAGATCCAACGGATGAGACTTAGGATCCGCGTGGAGCTGCACACGTGGCGGCCATCGGGGTAAGCAAGTAAGTAACGGGCCAGCAATACAACGACGCCAAAAACTTGATGCACTATTTTTTAGCACTATTAATACCTGCAAGTATATAGAATAGAAACAGTATAGCCAAAGGTCAGTACCGGATATCGAACACGGGGAAGACAGACACAAAGTGTCTATCTTCTACTAAGACTCAATTAGTATCTGGAAGATCAAGAGAATTTTGGAAACTTTTGAAAACAGAAAACAATTAAAAGCAAATAACAACTAGATGCAATTAAAACACGGAGATAAACGATAGAGATAAGGGAATTCCAGGGATGTGCGTTCACAGTTATGGTTATACAAATTCCAAACTACAATACTCTAGCACAGTTATAACTTTGATAGGACGAGTCGCCTAGCTTATGCTCATGCATTATGAAGAGTTGATTTTCTGCTTGCTGTATCCTATCAATTTCTAATTACACACTTCCTAGATCCAGTAAATCAACTAGATCACAAGGTCTAGAGACTCACAAGACTGGAAGTCTGGTCGTTGGTACGCAAGCAAACCTTCAAAACCCTCAACCACAGATACTAAACTAGCACAGGGAAGTAGGGATCGATCCCACAAGGATGGACTCGTATAGTACATGCATAGAGAATTGGAAACTATTTTTGGGTTGGCTGCTGCCACGCATATTTTGGGTTGAGGAATTTAACTAAGTGAATTTGGAAATAAAGTATGCTATGCTAACTGCTAGATCTAGGCAAAAAATGAATTATGTATAAGAACTAAATCAAATCAACTACTAGATCTGGGACTTCTACGAACATCTCTAGACCAAGGAGATTAAAACAAGTGGGGACCAAACTCTGAAAAAGGTAAGTACGGACAGAATCGAATCTGCAGCCTAACTAACTAAAGCATCAACTGAAAATGACTTCATCTTCTTCAACGAACATAAATAAATGCAGAGATCGAGAAAAACAAACTCAGATGTAGATTGGAAACATAATTTTAACGGTAAACGAAACAACGACGGAAATCACACTACTAGACGAAGCAAACCAAGCAGAACAAAATCCCCATAATCTCATGCACAAATTTCACCTCCCCTGTTCAGATCCACACTTCGGATGCTAAATCCACTCCGGATCCAAGCATCCGAACAAAAATCCAACCGAACACAACTTCAATACCACGATTCTCGAATCTCCTAAAATATTCAGCAACAAATTCAAGAGAACATCTCAAATAAACAAACCAAAATAGCAAGCATCATAATAATCAACACGAAATCTAACTTCATCAAAGCAAATCAAATGTAAATAGAACGGATAAACTGATTCAGCAACAAAAACAGCAAGCTCGACTTCCAAAAGTGAAGTTCGAGACGGAACAGAGTAGTAAACAGAAATTAAGAGAACAATTGTTTCTTCGCCCTCAAGGGACGGTGGTGCACTGATACGTAATTCACGAAAACGAAAACCTCCCCCAATTCCCCATTTCCCTAGTGTGTGTGAGCTAAGAGCGTGACTGTGTGTGGAGTGTGACGGATCTGCCATTCTTGTTGCGCACTCCTTTATTTATAAGCTTCGAGGTGGGGCCCAGCGAGGTATTGATTGACTTGATTGCCCTCAGCTTTTGGCTTCCTTCCTCTAGCTTTTCCTCGTGATTCCGTTCCTGCTCCTCGCTAGATATCCTCCTCCAGCATCTCCTGGATCTAGCGCTACACACACACCTGGCTTAACAAAACTTGTTAGATCCAGCAGAAATGTGATGTTTTTCACTACATAACCAATGCATGAAATTAGCCTTATCAAACTGCTCACACTTAAACCATACTTGTCCTCAAGTATAAAGACAAGAAGAAAAGAAGAATAAGGCGAATTTCAAGCATGGTTATCCCCTTGACCGACTCTACAGACTCTAGACAAAACTCCTACACCTAGACACAACTGAGGCAAAGCTAGACACTAAAACAAAGAGTACATAATCACATAGGATGAAAACATATAAACACATATGCATGAACTGGTTTCAACTTTTAGACAACCGTCCCCACAAGATTAAGGTCAATCCAACAGGCTGCACTCCTCCAAATAGGCCTTTTTCTCCCCTCTACCTAGCCAACCTGTCAGCTCGTCAAGATAGCCTGTTACTTCCCCAATTGTTAGATTCACTCGATCGCTCATTCCTTACCAGGGATGTTAGGACCGATTCTCTCTTAAGTTATTGCCAAACCACTGAAGCCTCGGGTTATGAGAATTTCCTCCTTCTATCCTCCGTCACTATCCCCCCCTTTTTTTTTTTTTTTTTTTTTCTTTTTCTGGACTTCGTCCAGCTTATACCTCCTTGATTTCCTGGACTTCGTCCAGCTTATACCTCCTTGATTTTTTCCCTTTTTTTTTTTTTTTTTTTTTTTTTTTTTTTATTTCCTCCTCTGGACTTCGTCCAGCTTATACCTCCAAATTTTTGCGATTATATATTTTCTCCTTTCCCTTTTTTTTATTATTTTTTTCTTTTCTCTTTTCCTTCAGCATTCAGTGGCAGACTTTTGACATGTGTTAGCTCTAAGTGTTATCACAGGCTTATAACTCACCTCTAGAGTAGGGCTTCACAACTAGGCAAGTAAAGGCATTTACTATCGTTCTCGCTTCATTCAGATTGGTTCGGCTTACTAAAGAATCAGGCTTCTAAGTTGGAATACCTCCTATTTTCAATTGCTCTCCCTAAGGGAATCTGCCGTATTATATCCACTAGTTCATGCGACACACCCCTAGACCTACGACTCCTCAAAGCATAATAACACTGCATTGATTCCTCTCCCCCTCCCACTTCACTCAAGCTTGTCCTCAAGCCATCGTCGTGAAGGGGGGAAAACAGAGAATTCAATGCAGAATTAAACAACAATTTCACTTCTCACACTTAGACCGAGCAACGGGCTAAGTGGGAGAAGAATAAACCAACAGAAAACATAGAACTTCTCACACTTAGACCAAGCATTGGGCTAAGTGGGAGAAGATAGCATAAAACACAGCAACGCATGGAAATAAAACACAGAAAAAGAAACACAAAAACTAAAATTTACTTGGTCTGGGGAAATTGCTCATTTCTGGGGCTGGCTCCCGCGAGAGCCAGACGGTGGTGGAACACTGGGGCGGTTTGTTTTCACTTTCTTCTTCGCTGGTTGCTCCAGCTCTTCCTTTCCTTCTGCAGCTTGATCGAGTCCTGGTTTCCTCATTAGCATTTTCGTCCTCGGTGGATTTGGAACTTTCTCGGGAATAGTCGGGGTGGTCAACTGCTGGAATGGCTTGATCGAGGGACTGCTGTGGATGATCTTCTGTGCCTCGCCACTTCGGCCGATTTGGTTAGGGTTTGTAAGCTTAGAGAGAGAATGACAGTAGAGAGAGGGAGGAGCAAGTTGTGAAATTATTATGTGGAGAGAGAAGGTCGGTTCGCATCTTTTACACAGAAGAGAGAGACGGTTGCAGGCATGACATCAGCGACCGTACTCCTCCATAATTGTCGGCATTTTGAATTTCAAATTATAACTTCCCTCCTCAACTGCTCCTTCATGCTCTCTTCCTCTAATTGATTCCCTTGACCGCGACCTAAAAAAATATGAAGACCCCAGACTCCTGGGTCAAGGTTAAAGTACGAGACATAAACCCCCTTTGAGTTTGGGTCTTCGAAAATATTTTTGGAAATTTTTGAATTTTTATTTTGTTTGGATTTTCTTTGTCTTCTAAAGCAATTAAACTATGTACAATTACCTTTGAATATTCTCGAATCCCCTGGATCAGTGTGTAAAAACATAACATTTCCCTTGACCCAGGAGTTCATCGAGAATATTCCTTTGTCTGGCTAAGTGATAACTGAGAGCGCACGTAGTGGTATTTCCTCCACTACGCATAGCTCAGAATTATCCCTATAGACTTTCAATCTATGGCCATTAACAAGAAAAGGGACCGAGTTAGGAGCACTTCCCTGGATTTCCACTGCTCCGTGTGCGCGGAGGCCAACGATGGTATATGGACCTACCCACTTTGACTTCAACTTCCCTGGCATTAGCTTGAGTCTGGACTGAAATAGAAGTACTTTCTGCCCCACCTGAAGTTCCTTGACCCGGAGGTTCTTGTCGTGCCAGAGCTTCGTTCTTTCCTTGTACCACATTGCTGAATCGAATGCCTCTAGCCGTAGTTCCTCCAGCTCCTGTAATTGCAGCTTCCTTTCTTCTTCACATGCCACAGACTTCATATTCATTTCCTTAATGGCCCAGTATGCCTTGTGCTCCACTTCCACGGGTAAGTGACACATTTTCCCAAACACCAACCTATAAGGTGACATCCCGATTGGTGTCTTGTAAGCAGTTCTATACGCCCACAAAGCATCGTCAAGGCGTTTACTCCAATCCTTCCTTGTGGTGTTAACTGATTTTTCCAAAATACTCTTTATCTCCCTATTAGAGACTTCAGCTTGCCCATTCGATTGGGGGTGATATGGTGTAGACAATCTATGATGCACGCCGTATTTCCTCATGAGCGCTTCTATAGTGCGGTTGCAGAAGTGTGTTCCTTGATCTGAGATAATCGCTCTAGGAACTCCATATCTGCTGAAAATGTTTGACTTCAGAAACTTGGCCACCTCTTTAGACTCACAAGTGGGCGTAGCCTTCGCCTCTATCCATTTGGAAACGTAGTCTACAGCGACCAATATGTAAGCATTTCCGTACGACGACGGAAATGGGCCCATAAAATCCATCCCCCAAACATCGAAAATTTCGCAGATCACTATGGGCACTTGGGGCATCTCATCTCGTCTCGAGATTCCCCCTGTCTGTTGACACCTTTCGCAGCATTGACAGTATTCAAAGGCATCCTTGTTCAATGTAGGCCAGTAGAATCCACTGTCTAGAACTTTCCTTGCGGTTCTCCTTGGTCCGAAATGCCCTCCACACGCCAAGGAGTGACAATGATGGAGTACATCTCTTTGTTCCCATTCAGGAATGCAACGTCGAATTATCTGATCTGCACACATCTTCCAAAGATAAAGATCATCCCAGAAGTAATATTTGGCTTCGCTTTTAAGCTTCATCTTCTGGGCCCGGGAGGCTTCCTCTGAACTTGGCACCTCTCCCGTGACCAAGTAATTTGCCAGGTCTGCGTACCATGGTTCTGCGTTACGTACGCGCTTTCCTCGATCAGATTCTCCTGGACCGGTTAAAACTAAGACAGATTCCCAGCTTATCGGTCTAGGTGGTTCGTCCATATAGTACAAATGCTCTTCGGGAAAAACATCGGGAATAGCCTCGTCCGTATCTCCTTGATGAATTCTACTCAAGTGGTCAGCCACTCGATTCTCTGTTCCTCTTTTGTCTCTTACTTCCCAATCAAACTCCTGTAGAAGTAGGACCCATCGAATTAGCCTTGGCTTTGATTCTTTCTTAGCTAGCAAGTACTTTATTGCTGCATGATCAGTGAAAACAATAACCTTTGACCCAAGAAGATAAGGGCGGAATTTTTCGAACGAGTAGACGACAGCCAACATTTCCTTCTCCGTAGTATCGTAATTCTTCTGAGCTTGATTTAGTGTCTTGGACGCATAGAAAATTACGTAGTTTTTCCCATCTATCTTCTGCCCTAGGACGGCTCCCACAGCGAAATCGCTCGCGTCGCACATTATCTCAAAAGGGTGATTCCAGTCCGGTGCCCTGATAATTGGTGCGGACACTAGTCTCTCCTTGAGCAATTGAAATGCCCTCTTGCATCCCTCATCAAACTCGAACTCCACATCGTTGTGCAGCAAATGAGTGAGTGGTTGCGCAATTTTTGCAAAGTCCTTGATAAACCTTCGATAAAACCCTGCGTGACCGAGGAATCCTCTAACTTCCTTTTGATTTGTAGGGTAAGGTAGCTTTGCAATCACTTCCACCTTTGCCTTGTCCACTTGTATTCCTCTTTCAGAGACCACATGACCTAAAACAATCCCCTCAGTTACCATGAAGTGACATTTTTCAAAATTCAGGACTAGATGTTTCTCTTGACATCTTTGCAGCACTAGGTCAAGGCTGGCTAAACAAGTATCAAATGAGCCTCCATATACAGTGAAATCATCCATGAATATCTCGATGCATACCTCTAGTAGATCCGAAAAAATACTCATCATACAACGTTGGAATGTCCCTGGTGCATTACATAGACCAAATGGCATCCTTCGGTAGGCATAAGTTCCAAAAGGGCATGTAAATGTGGTCTTTTCCTGGTCCTCTGGGTTCACGAAAATCTGGAAATAACCGCTATATCCGTCGAGGAAACAGAAATACTGTTTGCCAGCCAGCCTCTCTAGCATCTGGTCAATGAATGGTAAAGGAAAATGATCCTTTTTGGTGGCTTCATTTAGTTTCCTATAGTCGATGCACATCCTCCATCCAGTGACCAGTCGAGTAGGCACCAACTCGTTCTTGTCATTCTTCACCACTTGTATTCCAGATTTCTTCGGTACCATGTGAACCGGACTGACCCACTCGCTATCTGGAATAGAGTATATGATTCCAAGGGACAGTAGTTTCAGAACTTCCTTGAGCACTTCCTCCCTCATGTTTGGATTCAGTTTCCTTTGTGGATCACGCCGAGCCTTTGCCCCTTCCTCTAGTCTGATGTGGTGCATGCAAAGATCAGGGCTAATTCCAACTAGGTCAGAAAGTGTCCACCCTATGGCCTTCTTGTTCCTCCTTATTACTTCCAGCAGCGCACTCTCTTGGTCTTCAGTCAAGCGGCTGTTAATTATCACTGGACAAGTTTCTCCTTCCTCCAGGTATGCATACTTTAAATTTTCAGGCAAAGTTTTCAACTCCTTCTTCGGTGTGATGGCTTCCTGAGGTAAAGGGTTCTCCGCCTTACTTCTTGGCGCCATTTCCTCTAGATTCGCTCCCTCGTCTGGGCTCTTCTCCTGAACAGATCTGGCTGATTGGAATGATAGTGGCTGGTGGCAGAATGCCATGATCGCTTCATTGATCTGATCATCTGTCAAGTCCTGTGTGAAAAAAGTTTCACACCATCCTGTCACCTCCTTTTCTACAGTCTGGCTCAGCTCCGAATTGTCAAACTGTTCCTGCATTAGTTCAGTCTCAAGATATTCTTGGACTAGGGGGTTAATTACATCTACAACATGCAAGTTTTCAACATCAAGCGGTTTTTTCATAGCTTCTTCAATGTTGAAGGTGTATTTCTCCCCATGATAGTCCAGGCATATGGTTCCATCAAACACATCAATAACAGTCTTCGCGGTGCGAAGGAAGGGTCTCCCCAGTAACACCCCACTAGACTCAGCAGATTCATTACCCCTCATTTTTATCACATGAAAATCAGCTGGGTATAGGAAATCATGCACTCTGACTATGACATTTTCCAATACTCCCTCAGGCGATATGCATGTTCTATCGGCCAACTGAATCACTACTTTAGTATCGACCAAACTGACTCCCACCAATTTTTTATATATTGACAGCGGTAGGACATTTATCGAAGCACCTAGATCACACATGGCATGCTCAATTTTAATATCACCTATAGAAATAGGAAGAGTGAACATACCTGGATCTGTACACTTTGACGGCATCCTCCTCTTTTGTATCACGGCGGATACATTTTCTCCTATAACAATCTTCCCATCAGGTTTGGTTTTTCCTGCTATGAATTCCTTGATGAACTTGCTGAAGGTGGGTATTTTCAGAGCCTGCAAAAAGGGTAGGTTAATCTCCAGCTTACTAAATATTTCCACAAGGTCCTCAGTATCATCTTTCTTTTTCTTGGCTTCTCCTCGATATGGGAATGGTTTGGGTCGCTTTACTGCATTCGTGGAACTCCCTGCTGGGGCTGCACCTGTCTCCCTGCTTCCCTCTTTAAGTTCCAACTCAGGTTCTGGATCAAGGAAAAATGGGTCACTTAGTCGAGGCATCGATCCCCTTAAATCTCCCTCCTGGAGGTCATCCTGTATAGGAATTTCTCTGAGTCCAGGATCATCTCCTCGAGACTTCTGATTCCCCTTTTCTCCGTTCATCTGTGAGGGTGTCTCCTCGTTTATCACTTGCTTCGGTCCTTCATAGCCTTTCCCCGATCTCAAGGTAATTTGACTAATATTTGCTCGGTCTGGTGGTTTGACAGTGGCAGGCAATTTCCCTTCATTTCCCCGCATTTCGTTCAGCGACGTGGCCAACTGGGACATCTGCTTTGCCAACATGTCCATGGCAGACTTCTGCTCCTGCTGGGCATCTTGAATTTTGTGCACCACGTCATTATTAGCCTGCATGTTATTCTGCATGTGTTGTTGGAAATTTACCAGGTCATGCACCATGTCATCAAGATTCCGCTGTGGTCGGAAACCTTGAATTGAACTGGGATTAAATCCTTGATTTTGATTGGTTCCAACCACCTGGTTCTGGCGAAAATTTCCCTGACCTCCTTGATTATTGTTGTACTGGGTTGCTGGACCTGGGTGACTCTGTTGGAAATTTTGATTGTTTCCTGAATTGTTCCTCTGATGCGGTGGCACATAAGAATTCCCTTGGTTGCTCTGGTTCCTGTTGTTCCAGTTATGCTGATCCCCTTGGTTACGGAAATTCCAGTTGTTCAGCCCCTCTTGCTGCTTCCCTGCCCAGTTAGAATTATGCTGTGGTCCTTCCTGATTCCGGCTGGGCCATGTCTGCTGGTTCTCCGCTGGACCTGGGTGTTGTGACTGTGGTTGTTGGTTCCCTTCAGCCCATCTGAAACAAGGATTGTCCCTCCATGGTGCCTCCTTAATCTTCCACTGGTTCCAGTTGGTATTTTGATTACTTTGATTCCAATTCCCCATTGCATTCACTTGAGCTTGGAAATCTCCATCGAGTGAGGGATTATTGTAAAATTGAAGCTGATGTTCCTCTTGACCTGGGTTTTTTTCCTTATCAGTCGACCCAGGGGTATTTTTCTTTTCAATGGCATTTAGCAGTGCCTTCTCCAGTCGATCTATTCTGTCTCTAACCTCTTCTCCTTCTCGTTCCTTAACTGTGTTCGCGGAGCTTCTCCTCATGATAGCACGCGGGCAGTCATACGCCTTCTTCGCGTCGATTAATCTTCCCAGAATCTCGCGTGCCTCGCTTGCCTTATTCTTGGTGAAATTCCCCCCGCTCGAGGAATTCATTAAGTCCTTGGACTCAGGATTTGCCCCTTCGTAGAATAGATAAAATGTTTCAGCCTCCGTCATCCTGTGATTTGGGCAAGCGTCAAGCAGGCCTTTAAACCGAGACCAATATTGGCTTAAAGATTCATCGTAGTCCTGCTTACACTCTTGAATTTCTTTTTTCAAAGCGTTTGTCTTATTGGACGGAAAGAAATAGTCCAGGAACTCCAATTTGAAATCCCTCCATGTGGTGATCGAGTCAGGTGGAAGCCTCAGCAACCAAGTGTTTGCCTCTCCTTTCAATGCAAATGGAATCGCTCGCAGGCGATAGTCCTCCTCGGTAGTTTCGTTAGGCCTTTTCTGGATGCTACATAGCTTACTAAACTCGTTCAAAAACTCATAAGGACACTCATTCCTCCGTCCAGAGAATGTAGGTAAAACGCCCAGCACATTCGTCTTGATCTCAATAGACCGCTGACGTTGATTTGACACTATGGCATGAGCTGGCTCTCCGTCGAGATGTGCAGTTAGCGAACCAATCTCTGGGTCTAGGTCCACTAAGTTTGCCATTACAGACTCCTCTTCCTCCCTTTCCGAATGCTCAGTTTCTGACGACGACCGTGAATCCTCTTTCCCCGATGAATTCCACTCTTCTTCACTCCCTGATTCAAACGGAAATGGATCTACAGTTGACAACCCCGATCTGGTAGTTATGGCGGATGTTGATTCCTTAACTTGCCACTTCAACTGCACGTTCCTTGACCAAGATGGGTTGCTCCAGATTCCTGACCTTGAGCCCTTGCTCATAAACTGCCAAAAGCGAAATTCAAAAGATTAAAACTATTTACACCAAATCTCTAAACACATAAACAAACTACGCCATCCATCCCCGGCAACGGCGCCATTTGAAGAGTTGATTTTCTTGCTTGCTGTATCCTATCAATTTCTAATTACACACTTCCTAGATCCAGTAAATCAACTAGATCACAAGGTCTAGAGACTCACAAGACTGGAAGTCTGGTCGTTGGTACGCAAGCAAACCTTCAAAACCCTCAACCACAGATACTAAACTAGCACAGGGAAGTAGGGATCGATCCCACAGAGATGGACTCGTAAAATACATGCGTAGAGAATTGGAAACTATTTTTGGGTTGGCTGCTGCCACGCATATTTTGGGTTGAGGAATTTAACTAAGTGAATTTGGAAATAAAGTATGCTATGCTAACTGCTAGATCTAGGCAAAAAATGAATTATGTATAAGAACTAAATCAAATCAACTACTAGATCTGGGACTTCTACGAACATCTCTAGACCAAGGAGATTAAAACAAGTGGGGACCAAACTCTGAAAAAGGTAAGTACGGACAGAATCGAATCTGCAGCCTAACTAACTAAAGCATCAACTGAAAATGACTTCATCTTCTTCAACGAACATAAATAAATGCAGAGATCGAGAAAAACAAACTCAGATGTAGATTGGAAACATAATTTTAACGGTAAACGAAACAACGACGGAAATCACACTACTAGACGAAGCAAACCAAGCAGAACAAAATCCCCATAATCTCATGCACAAATTTCACCTCCCCTGTTCAGATCCACACTTCGGATGCTAAATCCACTCCGGATCCAAGCATCCGAACAAAAATCCAACCGAACACAACTTCAATACCACGATTCTCGAATCTCCTAAAATATTCAGCAACAAATTCAAGAGAACATCTCAAATAAACAAACCAAAATAGCAAGCATCATAATAATCAACACGAAATCTAACTTCATCAAAGCAAATCAAATGTAAATAGAACGGATAAACTGATTCAGCAACAAAAACAGCAAGCTCGACTTCCAAAAGTGAAGTTCGAGACGGAACAGAGTAGTAAACAGAAATTAAGAGAACAATTGTTTCTTCGCCCTCAAGGGACGGTGGTGCACTGATACGTAATTCACGAAAACGAAAACCTCCCCCAATTCCCCATTTCCCTAGTGTGTGTGAGCTAAGAGCGTGACTGTGTGTGGAGTGTGACGGATCTGCCATTCTTGTTGCGCACTCCTTTATTTATAAGCTTCGAGGTGGGGCCCAGCGAGGTATTGATTGACTTGATTGCCCTCAGCTTTTGGCTTCCTTCCTCTAGCTTTTCCTCGTGATTCCGTTCCTGCTCCTCGCTAGATATCCTCCTCCAGCATCTCCTGGATCTAGCGCTACACACACACCTGGCTTAACAAAACTTGTTAGATCCAGCAGAAATGTGATGTTTTTCACTACATAACCAATGCATGAAATTAGCCTTATCACATTACAAACGTTGATTACAAGATTAAGGTTGTCAATCCTAACACGTAACTCCAAAAAGCTCCTAAGACCCTTGAAAAGTCCTCACTCTCAATTAACAGTGTCGTTTTAAGGGAAGCTAACTGTAGCGTCTACTAAGTGAACCTAACTCGCTAGAACTCTCTCACAGTTATGAAACAAGTTATATTAAATCATGCACGATTGTGTCACTCAATCATGAAGCATCAAGATTAACTTAGGGAAGAAACAAAATAAAAACAAAACGGATATTAAATAGAAAAAGGAATTGTATAACCAAAGTCGTTACTAACACATCCCTAGAATCCTATGAGTTTAGTTACACATAATGGAATAAGCTAAACACATAGATTGAAGGGAAAACCATTTGAACATAAACCTAAAGCAAATAAAACTCGTAGGTTGATTCCTTGTCGTTCTTGATGTTCTTAAAATCCTTCTCCAACTCCTTTCACAATTGAAGTACTCTAGCTTTTGATCTCTGTGAATTATTTTGCAAGTAGAAACTCTCTAATTTGATGAAGCTTGAGGACTTATTTATAGGGGAAAGTCAATCCTTGTTGTAGAAGGAAAAGATCTTCAAAATATGGTAAATCTTGGAGCAGATCTAGGGCAATTCGAATTCGCCGCCTTTCTCCGGCGGGCCGCCGCACCTTGGCCGGCGGTCGCCGCGTTGGAGTCCAGAGTCTCTGTTCCTTCGGCGGCGGACCGCCGCATGACTTCCGGAGGTCGTCGGGCGAGACTCTCTTCCAAGTGTAATTTTTCGAGGCGGACCGCTGCACTGCTCTGACCGCTAGGCGCCGGCGGTCGCCGGTCACCGTTTGACTCCAGATTTCCAAACTTTGCGTTTTGGCTCCCTTTTTCGGCTCAATTATGCATATTTCTCACAAAACACGTCAAAATACCAAAATAGATAAAATATGCAAATAATGGACATGCAGAGTGATTTTGACATAAAAAAACGAACCAAATAATGGCCTTAAAACAGTGCAAAATCCGAGCGTGTCAGTAACGGGCCAGCAATACAATTGGGCCACTTACTAAATAATTGGGCCATTCAATTAATTTAATCAGGCCAAGGCCAATTTAATTAATGTAACAGTCCAATACACAATGGCCCACAAAATATTCAACAATAAATATAAGGACTTTGTGGATAATATAATTTTTAATATGAAATTGATAAAGATTAAGATAGAAAAAGAATACTAGTTTTATGAGATAAATATAGTAGGAGTACCTATATAACTACTCCCTCCGTTCCTCATAGTTGAGTCATTTTTCCATTTTGGGAAGTTTCCTCATAGTTGAGTCATTTACCTATATAGTACTCCCTCCAACCCTCTGTAGTTGAGTCATATTCCTTTTTGAATTGTCTCATTGTAGTTAGGTCATTTTTTTTTTTGGCAAAAAGTACTTTACTCTCTCTTACTCTACTCTCTTTTCATCTCTCTACTTTTTTCCTTACTACTTTA
The DNA here is from genome assembly GCF_029641045.1 of Salvia hispanica. Taxonomy (NCBI): domain Eukaryota; kingdom Viridiplantae; phylum Streptophyta; class Magnoliopsida; order Lamiales; family Lamiaceae; genus Salvia; species Salvia hispanica. The sequence continues at coordinate 1,967,333 of NC_142697.1, forward strand.
TTTTCCTTTTACTTTACTCATTTAATTTTTTTTTAAATCTCATGTCGGAAAGAAATAAATCTACTACAGAGGGACAGAGGAGTAACTTTTTTCTTTTTCTTACTTTACTCTATCTTAGTTTATTCTCTCTACTTTATTCACTTTCTACTTTACTCTCTCTACCTTTTTTCTCCCTCTTACTTTTTTATCTATTTATTTAACACACTCAACATCATTTTTCTTAAACTCTGTGCGGAAAAGTTTTGCCTCAACTATGAGAGAACGGAAGAAGTATTATATTTGTGTTACATTAATTCACTGTCGAATATGAGTTTTTCATTTAGCAGTAACTTATCTGTACCAATAAAGGAAATACTAAGCTCTGTCTCAAGTTCATTGATTCTTATTCTTTTCGAAAGGTCCCAAGTTGAATAAGTCCTTTCATCTTATTGACAAAAATTATGACTTAAAAAGTTTTGAACCTTTTCTTTCACTTATTTATTTTATTAAAATTTTCTACTTTTATTCTTTTTCCATTTAAATTATTTTGTCTTAGCAACAAGTGCCTTCGTCCTTGGTTAAAATGAATCCAAAATTTAAATCAAAACTAAGACTAATGTGGTCCATTAGATAAAAAAAGAAGAAGAATGATATAGATATAGGTTTTTCATGAGTGTCATATACACGCGGATATAGCATTGAGGGATCAATGGATAAACTAGTCCGAATGACAATTTATTAATATTCATATAGGATTGAAAAATAAGCATATTTTTCGGCATTATATGCACTACACATAGAGTATTATGTATATTGCACTTGATTCATTACACCACGAAACATATTTCATTGCATCACAACTGCTTGCAAGTTCAAAATTACACTTGTATGTAAATCAAATTGTAGTCCTTTATTGCATTATTTTTACACATTTTCTTAGGTGAAAAACGGACTCATTTCATATATTGTAGGACGAAAGACCGAGCTCTAAAAGAGAGCGGAGAAAGAAAAAAATATCTGAATCTAAACAGTAATCAACCTATCAAGATTAATTTCAAACGCATCTACAAGGCTACCATTGCATTTATCTTCGAAAGAGCTTCGCGTGGATACGTCGCACGCCTCAATCAGAGTCCGAAGGAAGAAGATATGACTGTTTCACGAAGACGGGATCGGTCATTTTTTGAAAAAAAAAAGTCACATATGTATATGAACCTATTTTTCAACCCCTAACTATTTAAATAAGTAGGGCACGACTCCGTAGAGAGAATATGAAAACCGGAGATGCGGAAATTGTCAAAATAAGAAATATGGACTTACAATTGCTTATTTTTACTATGAAGTTTATTAGTACTAGTATATGAGAGCGAATGTCCATTAGTTATTGATTCATTTAAAAGTTCTAAAGAAATGGTATTATTTCCCCGTGTAGTTGAGTTATACTATTTCTTTATGATTAAATTTATTATGGTTAAGTTAGTTTTTTTAATAAAAAAATACATTTATCAATTTTATTTTATTTTTAATTCTTATTCTCTATTCTATTAAATTCACTAACCATCATTTTCTTTAATCACATACTTAAACGAAATTTCCTAGCAATAATGGGACAAAAGAACTACTACATAATTATTATTATAAAGAGTTTTATTTTCTGCCCTCGTTTTAAAAAGTAAATTATAAATAGTTAAAACTGTATAAAAAGTAAATTAATAAAAAATATAATATATATAAAACCTATTTACATTATTCTCTATTATTTACACTTTTTCTACTTTAAGTACTTATTATTATTTTTCCAATGCAATTGCAGAAAATACAACGTCTTTATTAAGGTTGGGGAGTAGTACTTAGTATTTTTTTTACAAGTATAGTTTAATAACAAATGTGTACTAAACTGTCACGAGTAACCATGCACCACCACGTAAAATTAAGATATAACCATTTTAACTTAATAATTAATAGCTTTGATTCTGCATGTTTCTTAATTTGTTGAGACAGTGTAACATAGATATAGAAAGCCAATTGTATAGAAAAGATAACAAACCGAAACCAAATTATATATCACGATTCCATTTATGCCACTTTCATTTGGTAAAGAAATGAAAATATCCACTGCTTGGGGTTAATTCTTTAATTTCTTGGACTCTAGAGGGAGATGGAGTCATTTTGTCATAGTAATAGAGTCATTTTGTCGTTTTGGTACGTTCCATAGTAATTGAGTCATTTCCATTTTTAGTAAAAGTCAACATATTTTTCTACACCTACTTTACTCTCTCTTACTCCCTCCGTACCACAAAAGATGTCACACTTTCCTTTTTAGTTTGTCCCATAAAAAATGTCACATTTCTCTTTTTGGAAAAAGTTCTCTCTCACATTAATATAAAAATTATATTTTCTCTCTCCATTTAACACACAAAATAAAACCTCCTAAAATCTCGTGCCGTCCCACAAGTGTGACATCTTTTGTGGGACGGAGGGAGTACTTTTTTCTTTCTTCATCTCTCTACTTTTTTTATTTTCCACTTTATTCTCTCTTTACTTAACTCACCTAACACAATTTTTCTTAATCTCCGTGCCGAAAAGAAACGTTTTCATTACTATGGAACGAATGGAAAACTATATAACTACTCCCTCCGTTTCCTCATAGTTGAGTCATTTGCCTATGTAGTACTCCCCCCGTCCCACAAAAGATGTCACATTTGTGGGACAGCACATGATTTTAGGAGGTTTTGTTTTGTGTGTTAAATGAAGAAAGAAAATATAATTTTTATATTTATGTGAGAGAAAACTTTTTCCAAAAAGAGAAATGTGACATCTTTTGTGGGATGGAGGAAGCAGTAACTTTTTTCTTTTCACTTTCTATTTTACTCTCTCTACCTTTTTCCCCCTCTTACTTTTTTATCTATTTATTTAACACACTCAACATTTTTTCAAACTCCGTGTCAAAAAGTTACCTCAATTATGAGGGAACAAAGGAAGTATTATATTTGTGTTACATTAATTCACCGTCGAATATGAGTTTTTCATTAGGCAGTAACTTATCTGTACCAATAAAGGAAATGCCAAGTTCTCTGTCTCAAGTTTATTGATTTATATTCTTTTTCGAAATGTCCCAAGTTGAATAAGTCATTTCTGGACAAAAATTATGACTTAAAATTTGTTGAACCTTTACTTTCACTTATTTATTTTATTAAATTTTCTATTTTTATTCTGTTTCTATTTAATTTATTAAATCATTAAATACTAATATTTCCTCATTTCTTAAAAGTAAGAACTATTTTCATATTAATCTGTCCCTTAAAATTATGCATTTTGTATTTTAGGAAATTTATTTCTCCTGAGATTTATTCTCCACTAACAATACTTGAATCACTTTTTCTTTGTATCTCCCCTACTTTATTAGTACTTTATTAGTTGTACATTAAAACACACACCTATTTAAAAGTTAATATTTCTAAGAGCCGTAGGGAGTACTTACTAAAATTATGTGACAAAAACAAATCCTTCTATTATCACATGATATGATAGACTATTAAATTTCAAGATCTGCTCGGCCAACAAATTGTTATAGTTACCAAAATTGAAGTAAACTTACATTATGAGCATCTTCTTTGTTTTATTGGTTCATTACTAAATAATGATGGTATCATCTTAACACAATGGCGGATCCAGAAAATGAAATTCGTGGGATCGGATGTAGTAAAGAATATTTTTAATATTTCTCAACTCTGATGACATCCTTTTCGTTGCTTTCTCATTTGTTGTCGTTTTCATAAATCATACTAAAATAATCAGATCCGCAAATATTATCAGTGTCTAAACATTTCTTTTCATGCCTAATACTTCGTCTTGATACATGGATTAGAAATAGCAACTCGCCTTAAATAACATTATGTCCTTCGTTGTTAATGCAAAATTATAAACTCGATAAGAAATTTTTTGAATAAAGAGTACTAAGACGGACAAATCTATCGAAATTTAAAATTGATATTTGAGATTTGTTTAAATTAACAAAAATAATATGTTGTCTTTTATAACTAATTAAAATTTTATGGAATTATCAAACACAAACCTTTTAATATTATGAAATCATGTATTTTTTTTATTTTAATAAATAAGATAAATATGTATAAATAATTATCAATCCATTATATGAAAAAATAATACTCCCTTCATTTCATAGTATTGGAGGCAAAACTTTTCAGCAGGGAGATTAAGAAAAATTGTGTTAGGTGAGTTAAGTAAAGAAATAATAAAATGGAAAATGAAAAAGGTAGAGAGATGAAGAGAGAAAAAAGTAAGAAAGAGTAAAGTATATGTGAAAAAATGCGTTGATTTTTACTAAAAAGAAAAATGACTATATTACTATGGAACGTACCAAAATGACGATAACTCTATTACTATGGAATGGACGGAGTAGTAATTAAATTTCTAGGTATGAATTTGATTCTAGAGGCCATCTCATTAATTCGTTACTTATAAAAAAGTTAATTTGAGTGAATTATAAATATTAGTAAAACTAGTATTTTGGTAATTTTGAATATTATAATATGCATTTATCAAAAGAGATAAAAGTCCTCATTCGTAACAAACAAAAAGCTGGGCCCCACAATGATTATTGTACATTTCATTGTCTTCTTCCCCCTTCTCAATCTCTGCAACTCAATTTTTTCAATTCCTCTTCTCAAATATTCAAATTACTCCTCTCTGTCTATGAATTTCTTGTCTCACACACACGACACAAAGATTCGTGACTGCTCTGTTTCCCGCTCCAGCGCACCATGGGGTCGGCGGCAACTTCAAAGACCGGATCTAATGGAGCTCCCCCTGTCTTAGTTGGCCGGCGGTGGGGTCGGCCGACCCCGCCCGACCCCACCTGGATCCGCCGCTGTCTTAACATATACTTTAGCAATTAGCATCGTTCTTTGGCAAAGAATAAATGGAATGGCGCTATTACTATAATTATGAAAATTAGCCACATTCGAAGGAGTTGTTGAACTTCCACTTTGCAACCCACGCCAGTTATACTTATATCTATAAATCCACTTAGCGCACGTTGATTCGTCGAGTTACAATAAATAATTTCTACTCCGTCCGTCTCTTTAAAATTTGGCGCCATTTGACACGGCACGAATTTTAAGAAATGTAATAGAAGGTGAGTTGGAAAAGCTAGTGGCATGTGGGTCCTACTTTTATATATTAAGTTTAAAATAAAATATGAGTGAGAATGAGTTAGGAGAATATTGGTCTACTACCAAAAATAGTAAAACTAAAAGTGACAAATTTTTAGGGACAGACAAAAAAGAAAATAAGTGATAAATTGTCAGAGACGGAGGGAGTAACAAATTCGAATTGACCAGAATCAAGAACTTATAAAAGCCGTAATTAATAAACAAGCAAACAATGAATTGCGTTATTACAACATAATACACCACTAACAAAATATCACAAAAACCTAAATAAACTCAATCAATCCCTAACTACTACAGTAATTTACATAAACAATGTAACGCTCACACAATATCAGAAATGAAGGGACGTGTATCCGATGGAGAAGAGATCTCACTTTTACCACTAGCCCACGTGTAATCTATGTCTGTAATCATCATTGGCTTCACTTCACATCCACTAGTTTCTATACCTTCTTCATCCCTTGCATTTGAAGGCATTTGCGATATTCTAATGCTTTCCAACTCCGTTGCTACTTCTCTCATACTTGGCCTCATTTTCCCCTTGTGATTCAAGCACCTTTCCGCAAGCCTTGCAACACTACCAACCTCTTCCCTCCCACCTTCCTCCGACACCCGGGCGTCGAGAATACTCTCGAGATCGCCAGCTTCCAACGAAGCCAGGAAACGCGCCGCTAGGTTCCTGTCTCCTTCTGTCGTATCTGACGATATCGGCCTTCGTCCTGTCAGAAGCTCGGCAAGCACTACTCCAAAGCTGTACACATCGCTCTTGTCTGTGAACTGACTAGTCTGGAAATACTCTGGATCTAGATACCCGAATGTCCCTTTCACCAACGTGGTCAGGTGAGTCTGATCCACTGCGACAACCTTGGAAGTCCCGAAGTCTGACACTTTGACCACATATTTTTCATCTAGAAGGATATTACTGGACTTGACGTCTCTGTGAAAGATAGGTACTGAAGATGCTGAATGCAAGTACGCCAGTGCCCCTGCTATATCTGCTGCCATTTTCAGACGCATGTCCCAAGAAAGGGAAATTTCAGTGTTGCGGTCATGGATGAGATCGAAAAGAGTCCCGTGAGAGACGAACTCGTATACGAGGAGAGGAACCTCGGTGGCCAAACAACATCCCAACAATTTAACGACGTTTCTGTGGTTTATCTGCGATAGTATCACGACTTCATTGATCAACTGCTCTAGTTGATCCTCGTCTACCAACTTCAGTTTCTTGATAGCGACGATCTTACCGTCGGATAACATTCCTTTGTACACCGTGCCTTGTCCTCCTTGTCCGAGAATTCGGCTCGCGTTGAAGTTATCGGTGGCTTTCTCCAACTCTTTTGCGGGGAAAAGTTTGGTTCTTTCGAGTGTGCCTTCGTTTGTTTGATGTTGTAAAAGAAGATGTTCGAAGAATTTCTCTTTCTCTATTCTCTTGTTTCTTTTCTGCTTTGCCTTATATACATAAAAGCATATTGCTAGTAGCATTATTAATCCCACTCCAGCACCAACTCCTGCAAAACAAATGTAACAACAAAAAAATAAAAGAAATGAGAAAATAAAAAATATCATGTTTTTTATAGACAAGTGAATATAAATTTTAAAAGCCGCGTCATTGTTGACCCAAACCTGAGACCTTTTTGGTCATGATTAATTACTCTACCATTAGACCAACTCACACACACTCGTATATTATGTTAGTAAGCGGGGATATGTTACCTATGGAGACATTGATAATTGTAGATGGCGGCAACTTAGTGCAACCACTTCCGTCTTTCATACCGTCGCCACCATATCTCTTACGACATTTGCAGATAAAACTCCCGGGAGTATTCATGCAATCCGCGTTGGGGTCGCATGGACTATCCGCGCATTCATCCGCATCTGCTCGTAACCAAAACAAGAAAAATCAAAATTATTTTGTTTTTAGCATAAAATAACAATTACTCCCTCTGTCCGCGAATAGGAGTCCCGTTTTTCCATTTTAGTCCGTCCGCGAATAGGAGTCCCGGTTATGCCATAAATGGTAATAGGGTCACACCTTCCACTAACTCATTACACTCACATTTCATTTAAAACTAATATAAACAAGTGGGACCCATATTCCACTAACTTTTTTCCACCCACTTTTCTTAACATTTCTTAAAACCCGTGCCGCCCATGAATGGGACTCCTAATGGCGGACGGAGGGAGTATCTTATATACTACAATAATTAAAATTATGCTCAAATTACCTTGGCACCCCGGGTCGAGGTATGGATTGCCTTGGTATCCTTTGGAGCAGTTGCAGAGATACCCTGCAATGTTGGTATCGAAATTAACACATTCACTGTTGCCTTTACATGCATATGTTGTTAGATTTCTTCGTGCTTCGTTGCAATTCTGCTGCCCTATCTTCCAGTCTAGGACCACCGGCGGAGTGTTTTTGGCTGACCAATTGTCACTCAAGAATATTGTGTCATTGTTTAAGTCGTTCAGGCGGTATGAAAAATTGGAGGTGACCATCTCCCCGACAAAGGCGTAGCTAGTAGAGAATAACTTCTTGTTTCTCCAATTTCTATGTACGTCTGTTAAATTTACATATAAGTTTGTGGTGCCTGGAATAATGTGAGATCCACTATTAAATAATGTAAAAGAAAATAGGAAAATTAATAAAAGATGGATCGAAATGGAATACTAGAACACATAAATGGGGGGGGGGGGGGGAGGGAGTTTTTACTTAGGACAAAACAATTGAATTATAATTTGCAGTCTAGGGAAAAAGAGACAGGAAAAAGAGCATCAAACATCATCGTACGTTGTTTATTTTTTAAAATCCATTTGTGATAATTAACTAAGCAAAGATTATCCGAATTGATGACATTAGAGTGTGAAATAGGCTAAAAGGTCTTGATTCTGATCATTAGACTAATACTGAAAAAAATTGGTCTAATTTCTTATTCTTAATATACCATACTAAGACAAGAATGTGAAAATTGGTCAACTTTGGATGGTTAAATGATCATTATTTTTATTATAGTTAGATTATTAATCGATAGATTTCAGATTTAAAAAAAGTGTTTTACTTTCGTATATCACTCCAACACGGTAAGTCTGGAGAAAATATCACTATAACGTGCTCAAAAAAATTCAAAATAAGTTGACCACCAAAGCTAGAAGAATCAAATTTCCTTCATCCCAAACTACTTAGGTAGTGTATTTCTTTGAGAACATAATTTAAGAAACTGGTATTTAAAGATCAATTGAAAAGAGAATAAAGTGTGTGATGAAAACAGAGTAGAATAGAAGATAGACTATAGTTTTTTCGTAAAAAAAAATAAATGGAATAAGTAGTTTGGAACGATCCGAAATGAAATACGTGCAAGTACCTTTAGGAATTGGGGTGCGGCAACAGCCGGTGCCAAGCCCAAACCCGTTGCTATCATTCGGGCACGACGCGACGCCACTGGAGTCACCAGCGCTCTGACAATACGAGACGCATCCGCCGCTGAAGCTCCGGTTGGCCAGCCCCGTCACCGCCGCCATGTCGTCACAGCCGATGGCCGTGAGCCAGTTCTGATCCGAGAACGTATATCGAGTCGCCGACAAGCTATAGACAACGCTCAAGATCCTCACACTCTGGCCGTACGTAGAGAGCGCCAAATTCGGCATATTGACCCGAACGTTGTTCGGGTTTATTCCCATGATCTCCCCGCCAAGGATGGAGAGGAACGCCCTTGGCGGGTCAAAGGAAGTGTTGCAGTTGATCTCGAAGGATCGTTCCATGGAGCAACCCGGCCCCACCCCGAACGGGTACGGGATCGGCTGGGTCCCGCACCGCTCTGGGCATCCGGGCTTCGCAATTGATGTAGATTGCGCTGAGACAGAGTGAAGCCAGATTGTGACATAGAGGAGACAGATTTGCATAAGCATGTTTCTTTGCTTTGAATTTATTTGAATAAGGAGTGCTTAAATTCAAATATATTTTGGTATTTATAGCAAATGCCGGCCGGTTTTTTTTTTTTTTTGGTATATTCTAAGTGGATTAGACCTTGACCAATGACCACGTCTAGTTTTTTCAATAGTTTAAGATTAAAAGGAACATTTGTCTTAGTCCACGACCAACTTTATCTACTTAATTGGAAATACTATACAATATCGTTGATCTAATAAGACTTGGTATGCATTTGTTGCAAAAGAGCTAGCACTGGCCTGACAAGACAAATGTAGAGCCTGAACTGGTTCAAATTGATACTAACTTTGAAAAACTGAAGATGTGAACTTATATTATTAACTTAAACATTGTAAATATGAAGTCAAATTTTGCGATTTGAGGATCGTGTTTAATGGATATTTATATCATAAACAAACAATGAGAGAAGGGACATCTGTGCGAGACCATGTCCTGAGATGATGTTCTATGTGAATCACATTGAGAACATAAGTGGAAGAGTGGATCTAGAATCCCAAGTCAGCATCATCCTTCAAAGCTTGTCTGCGTGCTATCAACAATTCAATGACAAAGGAATTACACCTTGGCATAAGTATTGATATATGGAGCTGCAATATGAGTCCAAAGCTTTTTCTTCGTGGTTTAAGCCCAAAAAGTGGGAAGAAGGGGGGCACTAAAGTCGGCAGTTTAATAAGGCTATAAGCAAGAAAAAGGTGCATCCAAGGACACAAACTAGAAAGTGTTTCAAATGCGGAGAAAATGAGTATTGAAAAGCCGAATTGTCCGAAGTTAAGATAGGGCAATAACTCAGGTGTGCACCAAGCTCATGTTTTAAAATCATGTTTAGCGCTCATTTCTACTTATTTATGGGTAGTGAATATGAGAACCACTAATCATATTTGCATTAAACCTAATTATAGGTGACCAGGTAATTGCGTGAAATTGAGATTTACATTCATCTAGGGGATGCTACGAGAATAGTAACTGTTGCAGTTGGGGCCGTTTATTTATGTTTTGCTCATGATTAATTTTTGATGTTGAACAATGTTTAATTGGTACCATCGTTTAGATAAAATTTAATTTTAGTTTCTAAACTTGTGGATGATTGACATTTGATTTAGTTTGATCATTCATGCATCATTAAGGAATGTGGTTCTTACATCTATTGTTGTAGCTTAGAAAACAACTTGTACACCATTATACCTACACAATAGTACTCACACCATAAAGAATCTAATATGCATAAACTTCTTCTAGTAAAAAAAGTCTCATTCTTTCACAATGAATGATGCTTATTTGTTGCACCTTAGACTATACCAAGTCAATCCATGGAAGGTTCCAAATGGTGGTGGACTACACTTCACTCCTGCAAATCTTGCCAAGAGACCTTTTAATTGTTAAGGGGAATAGGGTCATGGAAGTATTTATTCTGACATGTTTGGTCCTATGACAATTCAAGCTAGTGGTGGCTATCGGTATTTCATCACCTCAATTGATGATTACTCAAAAATGAAATGTTTTCATGGACGGAGAAGGTATTTGCTTACTTATATTAGTCAATTAACAAGTAAAAGTGTAATTAACCTATGTTATGTACAGATAGAGACAATCGTAGGTGTAAGGGTCCACAATATTCTAGTTTGTGTTATCAACTGAGTCACACAAGAAGTTACACTACCCAAATACGGTTGATGCTATGTACAACAATCCTACAGCTTCAAGTATACCAGCACGAAGTGTGACTATGTTTTGTCTAGCTTTTTGTGTGATGGTTCATTGCTTTTATATAAAAATTTGCAGTAAAACTTTTGATTGATCAAACACCTATGCATGTATAAAAAGCGAATTTTGACTTTCTTTTGAAATATTTATAAATAGTTTGTCCTCGTTTTGGAATATTTATAAGTTACAAGATTAATTTGAATATTTATATTTTGAGCCTCTAATATAGACATTTTTTAAAAATAAATTATAGATTATTAATTCAATTTTAAATTTTCATAAATATGCATGGTAATAAATGCGAGCCGTTACTGTTATAATATACTCCCTACGTCCCACTTTAGGAGTCCCGGTTTACCATTTTTGGATGTCTCACTTTAGGAGTCCCGGTTGAAGTATTGCATAAATGGTATTAGGCCCCACATTCCACTAACTTTTTTCCACTCACATTTTACTATAAAACTAATACTCCCTCTGTCCCATTAGAAATGCAACGTTTTCGTTTTTGGGTTGTCCCACTAAAAATGAAACGTTTCCTAAAATGGAAACATCACTCTCTCTTACTTTACTCTCTCTTCATTAACTCACAAAACAACACTTGCATAAAATCCTGTGCCGGAAATCAAATGTTTCATATTTATTGGGATGGAGAGAGTATAAGAAAGTAGGACTCACATTCCACTATCTTTTTTCACCAAATTTCCTTTTATTTCTTAATACTCGTGACGAACTCAGCCGGGACTCCAAAAGTGGGATAGAGGGAATATTACTAATACACATTATGGTGTTTTCAAAGCATCAATTGGGTAATCGTATTAGTTTCATTTTCTTAATCAATTATTAATTAATTTTCTTTAATGATATTATTATATAGTTAGATTGGCCTCAGTTTGAAAAACGCTTGGCGTATTGATATGTAGCCATATCAATTAATTAGGATTAATATAACATATTATGTCTCACTTCATTTTAGGAGTTACTTTGTTGACTCATAGTATTCAAATTAGTTGTTGGTATAAGATTTTTCCTATCCAAATTCAAATTATTAATTGGACGAGACATAATTGTTCCTTGTTAAGTTGTAACCGTCACATTTATGATTTCTTTTCAATACTTTATATCCATAAATATGTATCATTTGCAAGATTCTATTTCACTTCGTCGTCATCTCTCCTCACTCCATCACAAATTTTCGCAAAAGTAAAAATTTGTTCACATCATGGAATTCACATTTCTTAACGATCTACAACCTAACAATACTTCGTCAGTGATTCGAAGGCAGTGCGTGCGTGTTTATAAATTCATTAAACGTGGACAAAACAATGTAATATCCTTGGAATGTGTGTTATAAGACCGGAGTATTATTTTTTAGTTATTTATCTAAAACTAAATTATTAATTGTTTGTTTTACCATGCAGGAAACAAGAATTTAAGGCTCGTTTCCAAGGAATTTACAGAATACTTTCAACTTTTTGTCTGTAAATATGTATCATTTGCTAGCTTATAATTTATTCCTCATTGTCGTGTCCCGTTGCATCACAAATTCTCTGCAAAAAGAAGATTTTTTAACAGTATGGTTGTTACTCTTTTACCTATAGCAGCACATTTATATGAGATTATTTTATTTCCGTAATGTTAGTTCATATTTAAGTTTTTCCCTGATGTTAGATTGTTTTATTTTTTGTTAGTTTTGTTTTATTTTTCTGTCTCAGTCTATAACAGTTCTTTTTTCTACGAATATAGATTTCACATAAGCTTCTGACTAACCATTTATAATATTTTAAAGCTACAACTTTACACTATTGTCGCCAACTTTGTAACTCCATAGTTTTCATGCAAAGAAAACACCTAAAACAACAAAATGACGGAAGGAAGCAATGAAGATGAAGATCATAAACTATCACATTTGTTTCACGCATATGCATAAATCATTAATTTGGAGTTTGTATTTTATTATTTATTTTTTCTTTATTTTGCTATTCTTATTATTGTACAATTAAGGTTGTTCGAATATAAGTTTTTTCATGTGTTACGAACTACTACCTCCATCACTTAAAATACTATGTGTCGCGCATAGCGCGTTGGCTAACACTAGTACACTATAATTGTCCAGCTTAATTGTATACATTCAATACTGTGTAAAGCTTTCATTTGTTGGAATGTATATTAACCGCCAACTTATTCTTCCTCAATTTAAATTGCATTCTACTTGATTCATCTATTGTAGTTGGTGATTGAGGTAAGTTTAAAAGATAAAAGATTAATATCTATGGAAAAAAAATTAAGAAAAATGTTTTAGAGACATAATGTCTCCAAGCCATAATGCCATAATGAGGTTAAAATTGTAATCTTATATTATATTATATTTTTAATTAAATCTACACTTTTTTACATCTACCTTTTTGCCCTTACATCTTAAATAAGGATGTGGTAGCTTAATTATGGAATATATATAAATGTGGAAGATATGATTTAAAATTAAAATATATACCTAAAGAAGTAGAATATTAGAGAAATGGGAGATTTATTCATATATATTTTATTCAACTTAATGTTCCAAAACTAAGGGAATAAATTATGAGATTTGAACTTAATGAATAAATTATGAATCCATTTTATAAAAATACTAATCCTATATTATTTTCTTCTTTTTTCTTATACTCCCTCCGTCCCATTGAAGATGATTCACTTTCCTTTTTGATTTGTCCCAACCAAGATGACCCATTACTTAAAATAGAAACACACTTATCTCTACTTTATTCCATCTCTCTTACTTTACTCTCTCCTCTTTACACACAAAATATAATTGCATAAAATCCTGTGCCATCCAAAGAAGGGGTCATCTTCCTTGGGACGGAGGGAGTATAAAATATTAGAGTTTTAAGCTCCATTCAGTATATCATTAAATAAATTAATAATAATAATAATAATTGACTTTATAGTTTTTATTTTAAGAATTTTGTAATTTTTATTATACTACTTCTTTCCTTTCCAAAATTTTAATTTATTTAAATATTTTATTCTTAGAACATTGCAATCGAACTTCGATCAAATAAATAATTACAAGGCATTTTCTCTTTTGCTTTATAAATAATTGAGTTATTAGCTCAATTCACTGTATCATGAAATAAAATTAAGAAAATATGTATAATATATTAATACTAATTGGGTGTAGGTTTTTTTATATCATACTTACTATTCTAAATTATTCAATTTTGAAAATTTAATTTATTCAAATTTTTAATTTTTGGAAAATTATTGTCGAACCTTAGTCAAAATAAATATAATACTAATTGAATTTATTATTTTAATTTTATGTATTTTATAATATTAGTACTTTAGTTTGATTTTTGAGTATTTATTTTTATGTTATTCCTATATAAAATACTCCCTCCGTCCCATTAAATATGCAACGTTTGCTTTTCGGCACAGGATTTTATGTAGTGTTGTTTTGTGAGTTAATGAAGAGAGAGTAAAGTAAGAGAGAAGATAAAGTAGAGAGAGTATTGTTTCCATTTTTAGAAACGTTTCATTTCTAATGGGACAGACAAAAAAGGAAAACGTTTCATTTCTAATGGGACAGAGGGAGTATATAATATACTCTATTGAATTTCACCATTAGCTTTATTAGTCTTTATTATAGAAATTAGATCATCCCATAATGATCCTGCTAGTTGATTTTATCCAAAAATAGTGTTTGGTTATATTTGTCCACATATAAAATATAATTATAGCATAGAGACATAAGAGTATTATGATAGAGACATTACGTCTATAAATCACTGCCCAAAAATTAATAAGATTAAAGTGTCAATTTGAAACTGTAGTTCAGAACTCAAAGAGAATTTCTTTTTGACTTAATACTTTTTGTGAGTAAGATGTTTTGTCGAAGCTAACACATGTCCTATGTAGAATCAAATATTTTGGACAAAGATATAGATCTATTATTGGACTCTAATTTATAAGAGTATTTAAATAAAATATTAATACTGTGCTACACATGGCCGGCTGAATATTTTTTCTTATTTAACTGATTCCAGCGCCACTGGTGATGAGACAAGCCCGTTATGGCGGTCGGGCCCACCCCACATTCTGAATTTGAATATGTGCTTCATCTGCATTCGAATTTCATTTCATTTCATTTCGAATTTGAATTTGAATTTGCATTTGCATTTGCATTTGCATTTGCATTTGCATTTGAACCGCACAAGAATTGGTGTTCCAGTGGGTCCCAGGGTGAAGATTTGACTTTGACCAATAGAGAAATGAGAGGAATAAATTAACTGAATCAAGAAGAAAAGTCACACCATCCTTCATCCAATTCTCATCCCTTTTCTGAAATTTTTTCAAATAAAGCTTCAATTCTCCGCCTCTAACAACACACATAACTTCAACTCGGATCACTCCACAACCCTCGTAGCTTTTCAAATTCCTCCCTCAAAATTCCTCTTCTTAATAAAGGTTAGTTAGTCTACCTTATCTATTTTCTAGTTAAAGATTCGATCTTTCTTCTTCTTTATTTCTCTGTGAACTTTATATCTGGAATCCTTGCTTTGGTGCTTCAGTGGGTTGTTTAATTTGATGATAAAGATCCCAATTTTAGTTTATTTTCGATGAATTTGTTGGTTTCAAGTTTCAAGATTTTGGTTTAGGTCTGTATGAAATTAGGGTTTTTATGCTGTGTGATGTGATTTGTAAAGGGCTTCTTGGTTAATTGGTTTTGATAAATTTGGGGAAGATTATTTCTGTCGACAACCTGTCTGTATGGTTGGATAAATCTTTGGTTTCTCCGAGAAAATATATGTAAGTATTTGTTTTTATTAGCAGAACCAGGCTGTCAATACAACTAGAAATGTTTGAATCTGTAAACTGTTTATATGTATATATATGTCAAGGCTATAAGCAAATCTGATTTACAATAATAATTTGGTTGTAGATTTGTGATTCATAAGTGTATTTGTTCTTTCATTTCAGGTTTTGAATGTGCAGTGATTCAAAGAATAAACGCAGCCCTTTTGATTTGGAGATGGAGGCTGGATTTCATGTGGAGAAACATGGGAATTGCTCAAAGCTGCTCGAATTAGCGGCCACGGATGATTTGGCTGGCTTCGTACACGAAGTCGAGCAAGGGGGCTGTGATGTTGATGAAGTGAGTTGTTGGTACGGGAGAAGCTTTGGGTGGAAGAAGATGGGGTATGAGGAGAGAACCCCTATGATGATTGCTGCTTTGTATGGGAGCACGGAGGTCTTGGGGTATATAATCGCAACTGGTCGAGTCGATGTCAATAGGGCGTGTGGCTCTGATGGTGCCACGGCCCTCCACTGCGCTGCAGCTGGTGGCTCGTGGTCCTCTGTTGAGGTTGTCGAGCTGTTGATGGCTGCCTCTGCAGACAGCAGCGTTGTGGACGTCTCTGGGAGGAAGCCCGGTGACCTCATTGCCCCGTGTGTGAGATCCTCTGCAGATCCGAGGAGGAAGCAGCTGGAGATGTTGTTGAATGGGGTGAGCAGCGAGGGGGAGGAAGAGGGGAGCAAGACGCCATTGGCTGCGAGTGAGAGGAAAGAGTATCCGATTGATATATCGTTACCGGATATAAACAATGGTGTTTATGGCAGTGATGAGTTTAGGATGTATACCTTTAAGGTGAAGCCCTGCTCGAGGGCTTATTCACACGACTGGACGGAGTGTCCATTTGTCCACCCCGGTGAGAACGCGAGGAGGCGTGATCCGAGGAAGTATCACTACACTTGCGTCCCTTGCCCTGAGTTCAAGAAGGGGAACTGTGGGAAGGGCGATGGATGCGAGTATGCTCATGGTGTTTTCGAGTCGTGGCTGCATCCCGCGCAGTATAGGACTCGCCTTTGCAAGGACGAGACGGGCTGCTCGAGGAAGGTGTGCTTTTTCGCGCACAAACCCGAGGAGCTGCGCCCGTTGTATGCTTCCACGGGCTCGGCCATGCCGTCTCCAAAGACTCTTTCTGCGTTGGACATGGCGACAACGTTGATGATGACTAGTAATACGTCGACACCACCAACGTCCCCATCCGTTACCTGCTCGTCTCCGATGGGGGGAAACATGTGGCCGAACAAGATGAGCCTTGCTACACCGCCTGCTCTGCAGCTGCCCGGGAGTAGGCTGAAGACGGCCTTGAGCGCGAGAGACGTTGATCTGGATCTGAAGATGCTCGGATTGGACAGAATCCGGACCCAACACGGGCAGCAGTTGGTTGAGGAGATGGCTAGTCTCTCGTCTCCATACTCCCGAATGGCTGATCTTACGCCAACGAACCTTGACGACGTATACGGATCCATTAACCCTTCTCTGCTGTCCCAGTTGCAGGGACTGTCACCGAAGATCAACGGCTCGCAGATGCAATCCCCGACTCGACAGAATATGAACCAGCTCCGAGCAAGCTACCCGACGAATGTCTCGTCCTCGCCATCAAGAAATCCCTCAGCATATGGTTTTGACTCCTCCGCTGCAGTAGCTGCAGCGGTCATGAATTCACGGTCAGCTGCCTTCGCGAAACGGAGCCAGAGCTTCATCGACCGCAGCGGTGGCGGTGGATATCATTACGGGCCGACAGCCAATTCGCCGGCTGGTGTCATGCCGCCGAATCACTCGGAGTGGGGTGCTCCCGATGGGAAGCTAGAATGGGGCTTCAATGATGAAGAAGTGAACAGGCTTAGGAAATCAGCCTCGTTCGGTTTTCGATCAGACAGTGCCGGTGCGAACGTTCGTTCCAATGCAGGGGAGCCGGATGTGTCGTGGGTCAACACGCTGGTGAAAGACGTCCCGGCTGGTGGGAACACGGGGATGTACACCCCGACAAGGGGGCAGGGGGGTGCGGGGCTGTATAGTCCGCACCAGAGGCAGGCTGCCGGTGGGTAGACGCCAACGTCTACCCGTCTCCGGCTCGAGCAAATGTACATAGAGCAGGAGCAGAATAGTGGCTTGAGATGATCTTTAGGTTGATCATATTCTTTCTGATTCTTACAATTTTAACACCATATCTTTAGCAACGGTTGCCTCAAGGATTTACTGATGGAAATATCAGTTTTAGATTGGGAAATGATTAGTTAATTTTTTTGTTATTTGATATGAATATATTGTTTACTTGGGAATCGGAGGAGTAGTTTCATGTAATTCTCATATTCAAAGCGATGAATAAACGTCAGGATTGAATTTCTATATTTCTGTGATTGTTTAGTTGCGTTTTCAATTTTCATGATATGGCTCTTATTTACTCCAAGAAATTTTTTGCTAGTACTCTTCAATTCTTTAAAAATAGTAGATCATATTTGTCATTTTTTGATATGTCATTTTTTCTCTCTATTGAAATGGGTCTCATTCTTTATTAACAATGCTCCAATTATTTTTTATATCTTTCTCTTACTGTACCGGCTATACATTAAAATATGTGTTATTTCAAATGTTGTCTATTTTTTAGAAACAGAGGAAGTATTTTGTACACGTATGATTATGTGACATTATTATTTACATAAAAATATATAATTAATACAATGACTTACAACATTGTTGTATCCGGCCAAGAGTTCAAACGTTTAGGTAACTTGAAACCAATATTTTGAAAATTGAACTGGATAAATAGGTTTGATTAGTTTGGCTGCAATTTGATACCTTGCTCGTTCTATCTATAAACCGGTCTTCAATCGGGCCATATTAGCCAGCGGAATTGGCTAGTTCGGCTTAAAACGATTAATTAGTCGGGCCTATTTTTATTTATCCTTTGCTTTGTGTTGAGTCTATTAGTATTAATTGTACTCACCTTTGTTGATTTTCTAGCAATCTATTGTGTATTAGTAGTTTCTATCACTGTCAATTGCTAATCGTTTGGTGCATACTTTATTCTTTTCTCTATATCATGAAAGTGAATACGTGCAACGTGTAATATTTAACAGGTCTCGAGCAATACAATTATTCATTCAAAGTGATGAATCAAATATATATTTCTATGATCTAATAGATGAAATGATTTCTAGTTTATAATTTGATATTGCATTTTCTTTATCCATTTTTCAATATATTTGTGCTTGTGAAGCAAAATTTTGGGGTAACGCAAAGAATACACACATTGAACAAATATTTAAACAAAAGGAAAGAAAATAAAAGAAAGTTAGGTAATCGATCATGTAGAAGTGTCCCAATTGTTGAATAGTAAGCCACCATCTACTACCAAAGTAGACCAACAACGACTAATACACCCCACTATATTATTATCAATTATCAACACTTTAGATTTAGGGAGGTAAAAACGTGTATCACTAGTTAATAGAATGGTGACAAAACTTGAAAATTTATAAGGACGCGGTTATCAACTTTTCTAATCCACTTTTTTTTTTTTTTTTTTTCTTTCTATCTATTAGTACGAAAAAACTGAAAAAGGGATAGAAATTAAGAAAAGGTTTCCAGGCTAGAAATAAGGAAACTAGGAACGGATAAAAAAAATTTAAAGAAATTAATTAAATATGATGGGTTTAGTATCATGGAATTGGAATTTGAACATGGAGAGCAAACAATTGTTTCCAAAATTCATTGTTTTGGCATTACAAAAATATTTAAATTTAAAATTGAGTTGATATTTCATACTACTACCGATTAAATTCATCTATTTTTCTCAACTGTATATATACCCAAAGTGACTTTATAAAATTCAAGTAGCGGTAAAATAAAAGAATTTAAATGAGCATACGGAGTGATTATTATTGAATTTTTTTTGCAGCCGCCTAACCAGAACGGTTTTACCCTTGATTATTTTCTTCTTCTTTTTTTTTTGATAAAGACCCTTGATTATTTTCTAATTCTTGACCTTACTACATGTATTGGTCCACCACCTTTACAAAAAATTAACCATAGGTGAAAGTGGATCTTATAGAAATACATATATACGACTCCCCGTCCTCCGATAAACATTCAATTTTCGTTATTTTGTCATTTTCATCTGTCCACCAATAAATAAATTACAACTAAAATTATACGTAGAATTAAACATAGTGCATATTTGTAGTGATCAACAGTTAATAAAAATATAATATTAACATTTAACGTTATTCAATTTCTTGTGATCAACATTTTAAACACAATATTAAACCTTTATCGATCTTCGAAGACAAGGCGATTGATTGCCTTCTTCACGTGTAGAATTATTCAATGCTGACATTGAATCTTCTAGCTTGTTCATATTTTCTTAGGTATTGATGGGGCAATACTTACCAAGATTATGGATTGGAAATAAAGAGAACAAAACACGACAGTGGTCTAGTATGGACCCTCATTTATTATATTCGAATAAGTTCCAACTGGTTAGGTTTTGTATAATAATAATAAATCTTTATCCATACATTTCTTGGTCATAACTTAAACTCGGACACCAAGATACAATTCATACAATAACATCACCAACATCATTAAATATTAATTACCACCGTCCAAGATATCAGATTTAAAGTTACGAAAACATTAAACCTTTCTTAAGCCAAATGAATGTACACGGTGATCTATAAATAACTAAATCCTAATGCATAATTAGAAATCATTTTATATACTCCGTGTAATGTAATTTACGAGAATTAGGTATATATATGTTACTCCATATAATATTTCGTCTGATCAGTAGTCAAATTAATTCGATTAATAGAATAATGAATCAATAGTTTTAATAATTTGCTTATTGATTCGGTCTTTTAACATTTGTCACGGTTAACTTGCCATGGTGGAATGTTTCTTATAGAGAAGAAATAGATATAAAGATTGAGTCTCATCTTTATTTTAACCTGAAGTGACAGTAAAACGCATATATTTTGCAATTTCAATCAAATATACAGTGTTCAATGCCATAACACTACAACTCAAAATAAAAATCAAATACACTATAATTTATATTCTTTGACAAATGCAGTCAATCTATTACTAATATATGATTGCTCCATTAAAGAAATGAAGCAAAAATTAATTGTGTTGCAAAAAAAAAAACACTATCTATATGTTCCAAAGGTCAGAATGTTTGCAGTATGAGCTCAGACCAGTGTCATAACAAAAAGCTTCAAAGAATTAGCATCTGGTAAAGAATCCATAAAAAATTTCAGCACAGCTTAAGATTTTTGACCCCCATTGAGTTGAGGATCTGTCTGATAATAGACGACGTCGCCTGTGTCGCTCACATAGTGATCCTTCTTCAAGCTTCGCACGAGGTCTCCCAGCAAGTGGAGTGGTAGAGGGCCTGACTTCTTCGGCTCTCTGTAGTACTTTCCCAACACCCCCTTTGCTGCTTCCGTCTGCATTGCAAGAATCGGCCAAGCTCACGAGTCAAAAACATGTAAAACCAACTCAACTGTCTGAGGCAAAGTAATGCCTTTAAATATGGAAAAAAAACTTACAGCTTCTATTAGGTTGTAGTGTGGGATTTGGGGGAAGAGATGGTGTATGACATGAGTTCCTATATCATGATGGATGTTGTTAATCAATCCGTAGTCGCGATCAAGTGTCGTGAGCCCGCCTCTCAGATAACTCCATTCCTGTTTTATCAAAGAATATAGAGACATTATAAAAAAATAACTGCAAGTACAAGTTGTGAGAACATTCTCTCTTCCCGGATTTTCATACTCCCTCGTTTCGTAAAAATAGGAATTTTTTAAACAGCAAGGGTTTTAATGCAAAAGTGTGTTAAAATAGGTCTCATCTCATATATATATATATATATATATATATATAGAGAGAGAGAGAGAGAGAAGTTTCCTAAAATGGAAAGTTTCTATTTTTATGGAATGGACCAAAATGGAAAGAGTTTTTTTAAGAAACGGAGGGAGTATTATGAGTTAAGTTTTACCTTTCCGCGGTACCAAGGGAGCTTATCTTCATGGCCATGATGATGCAAATAAGTCACGGTATCAAGCCACGCTACAAAGCCCTGAAGCACAAGTCAAATTCGAAGTTTTACCAACAAGTCCGAGATAGGATAATTCATGACCAACTTATACTAAAACTGCCCAAATCTTTGACAAGTAGAAAAGCCACATTTCACAGTCGTATAATCAACGGGATTGAAATGACTGACCAAGTAAGGAATGCCGTATAGTTTGAGAAGCTGGATCGGACCCATGACAAAAGATAGTCCTACAAGCAAGGCAGCCATTGCAGTCCAACAAACTGTTGAGGTGATAACATCTTTCCTCTCAGCCGGGACAAACAAATCACTGTCCGGGTGGTAATGAGAGCCTTTTTTTCCAGGACTTCGTGTCCACTGCGATCAAACAACAAAAAACACGTCATTAAAACGAATTCAGAGGGCAAAAAACACATCGAAGAAGTAAGGTGCTCACCAGATAAATAGGATATGCCAACATAGGGAAAGGCAATGTAAACCTCAATTTCTTGGCCATACTGTCCAAGCTATTGTAAATCTTCTCAGGCATCTGCAATCAAGATTATAAATTCTGGCTTTGTGAGACATCCATACAACAGCATCAACAAAGAATCGAGGTTTTCGAATCCACAGAAACAAACTTACAGGGTGCCAAGATTCATCATTCTCAACATGCCCATGGTTCTGATGATGAGTTCTGTGACTAATTCTCCTACATCAATCAACCATAACAATCAACAACCAACATGATTCAATTTTAGTTACTAAACATAAACATTACCAATGCAATGACAAATAGACATCAACATACCATCCATGGTAGGGCACCAAAATTGAAGAGTGAAGGAAATGGCCAAACACACTATTCAACTTGGGATTGTTAGAAAAGCTTCCATGGCCACTGCATAAATCAATTCAAGGCACATCAAGATCAAATCTTTAACACAAAACTCCCACCAAAAAACACAAAAGCAATCTCCCAAAAACATTACCAGTCATGACCAAGAACAAAGAGAGCCCAGAACATGGTGCTCTGAGCAAACCAGTACAATGGCCAAACAATCCAACTGTTGAAATAGGCGGCGGCGGCCGCCATCCCCAAAACAGCCACCACATCTCTCACCACATAACCCACAGACCTCCAAGGGTCCTTCACCCAACAATGCTTAGGAATGGCTGCCTTTATGTCAGACAACTTGAACGGAGGCGGCGCCGCCGGGTCGAATTCCTCGTTCTCTTCTTCCAGTGGCTGAATCCTCAATGGCGCACTCACTCCCAAACCCCAATTCCGTTTCTGATTAATCCCAATTGACGAAGAAGAAAACTGGTTGGGTCTTGAAATTCTTAAATTAGAGGTGGAGAAAGAATTTTGGACACTCCTTGGTTTAGGATAGATTCTTGGAAGCGGCTTCAAGCCACAACCTGATATGACAAAACTCGCCATGAGAGAGAGAGAGAGAGGCAATCCAATAAAGATTTCACCTTTTTAAGAGGGGCTCTCTCCCTGTGGAGAAAGTTGTGAACTTGAGGAAGTTGGGGGAATGTTGTTTGTATATGGAAAGAGAGCGCAAGTTGATTTGGGTGGAAGAGAGTTGAGAGGTTGATAAAGGGCTCCACTTCTCTGAAGTATGCAAGTGGAAGCAATTTGTGGCTGGGTTGAAAGGGAGATGGTTGTATATACGTTTATATACAGCCAGCCAATGCGCCTCGTCTCTTTCTTCTCTATTTCCGATTTTGCAGCGGCCTATTATCATATCATATGTATGTCACGTGATTCTTAAGCCTCAATTCTAATTTGATTAGTATTTAGGTTTTCCGTTAATTAGTGATGGGTCGGTTGATTTGGCTTCGGCTTCGGCTTCGGCTTCGGTTTTGGTTTTGGTTTCGGTCTCGATTTTGGTCTTACGAAGGTTGAGTAGGTGTTATTTCATTCGTACACGATTGATCGACATCAATTTCCTTTTTCGTCCGCATGGACGAATCTTGCCTATTAGTAGGTGGGGCAAACGCCCCTCCTCAATTCTTGTTTGCCTTTATAAATTTGTTTTAAATTTTTAAATATATGCACAAAATTGCACTTATTGCCCCTGCTCAAATATAAAAAAATTTCCTTTATAGAATTTTGCCCCTCTTACAATAAAATCCTGGATACGCCCCTGTTCGTCCGTCCACAATTAATTAGCACTTACTTTTTACTACTTTTGGTTATGGAGCTTACATTCCACTAACTTATCATACTCACATTTTATTATAAAATTAATATATAAAAGTAGGGTCCATATTCTATTAATTTTTTCAACTACTTTCGATTATATTTCTTAAAATTCGTGCCAAGTCAAACGGTCTGAATTAATCATAGACGGATGGAGTACATTTATTTCACACAAGTTGTTTTTTTAGGCATGTGATTTAAGAAATTTGTATTTAATGGTAAATGGGAAAAATTGTTGCAGGGAAGAAAATTAAGTAGCACTATGATAGAAAAAAGATAAATTACGAGAAAATAAAGTAGTACGGAGTAACATACATTAAAGTAGGGGTGCCATATATGGTACTCTTATGTTCCTTGCTAAGTGATCCATATTTTTTTTTTTTGGATATTCTAAGATAAATGAGTCATTTCCTTTTTTTACACCTTCTCTTACTTGATTCACCTTCACTTAACTAATAAAACTCTATTTTCTTAAACCCTGTGCCAAAAAGAAATGTTTCACTTAGTGAGGGACGGAGGGTGTATATGAGTATACCGGGTACATGATCACGAAATTTTTGGTAAATGTGCTACCTAATATCCTACGAGAAAACTATTTCGGATATTCAGTTTCGATCGAATAAGTGACCGAAGGACCCATGATTTTGATCACACCCGCCATTTTCAATCCCCAATCACATGATTATCGTGCATTTTCATAAAAGGTGGTGTCCTGTTTTATCATTTTCGTTCGCTCTGATCAAGAGTCCTACTTAATTTTTACTATAAATGATAAGTAGACATTACATTTATCAACTTATTCCACTAACATATTATTATATAATTAATATATATAAGTGAGAAGTATATTCCACCAACTTATTTAACCAATTTTTTTTTTAATTTCTTAAAACTTATACCAAAACCAAATAGGGCATTTCGTAACTTAAATCTCAAATTAGTAATATTGGTTATATAAGCGGTGTCCATGGCGAAATTACTCTGCATTTTAACATCCATAGGGCAACCAACCTATATTCATTCTCTCGTAGGAGATGTAAATTGCTTGTATATTTACGTTGATCTTTTTTTAATTACTTTACATGCTTCTTTCATGGAATGCGTTATCACAATATGACTTTACCTTATAGGCCTATAGCTTTATATGTTTTTTTAATTCTACTAACACAATTATTTTCCACTTTCAAACTTCCGACTTTGAAAAATACTTAGGTATACATCAACCATCTTTATTGTTATAGATATAATTGTGAATAATTATAATTTGACCCCTTTCCGCACGTGTGAAATTCAAAACAGCTAGACTCATTTTCATGCCCATATTTAAAGGGCGGCTGCAGAAATTTTGGTCAACTCTTAATTTTTTGGTGCTATTAATAATAGTTTCATGATTTTGGTACATAAAATCTTTGTCAGAATAGAGTTTAATGGAGTATTATTTTATGTTAAAATTACCCTGAATTTTTTTTTTCATTAATTTGAAAAAAAAAATCTAATCAATTTTTTTTGCCAATGTAACAAATTTATATAATTACTGAAAAAGGATAGAGCTAAAATTTCTGAGTTTCTTTTGATATGTGAGATTAAAAAGATTAATTACTTTGGTGTATTTTCATTCATTCATAGTAGGATTTGGTAATATTAGTTTTTATATGAAGATGTTGAGTTATTTGATTTCCGAACTTTAGATAATTTATTTGTTATTTTTAATTGATTTTCTTTATCTTGTTTATTAAAATGTAATTATGTGATCAAAATAAATATATTATGAGAGAATCAAATAATCATTTCACTTAACTTGGATCTATTTGAATAAGCCTAGAATTTATATTTATCCCTATTTCTTAACTATGACGTCGATAAAGTCGGTGAATTTATTTTTCATGAAATTTTATTTTCCCAATACTTGAGAACCAAATATTTGCAAATCAGCATAGACTTCCTTTTATATTTGGTCTTTTGATAATCTTTCCTAATCACAGTTATTGATCCTACGTGGCGGCAAGACTCAAGAGATCAAATGTATATATGAAATACTCCTCTAAATCTCTCCGTCCACCAAATATGGTCTATTTTTTTACCTTTATTTAGAACGTTCACAAAATCTTTACTTTTTTTTCCCTGATAAGTACACCTTATTTTGCACTGTTTCATTACATTTATATTATATTATAAAATTAATACCCCTTCCGTTCTCAAAAGGTACGCACTTTAGATTCGCTACGAGTATTAATTCAAAATTAGTAAAGTAAGAGAGATGTAAATAAAAAAAGTAATTAAAATATTATTAGTAGAGAGTAGGTCTCATCTCATTTGAGAGAAAATAGTATTCCAAATTAGAAAATGCATATTCTTGTGGGACATACTTAAAAAGGAAAGAATGCATATTCTTGGAGGACGGATGTAGTACTATTTTTTTATTATAGTCCGTCCCGGAAAGGTATGAACTTTCTAATTTAGGAATAATTAAACTTAAACAACACATTACCCTTATACATCATTTTATTTAAACTTATACTATTAATGATGTGGAGCCCACTCTTCACTAATACTAATACTTACAGTACCATTTATCTTTCTCTCTTACTTTACCAAATATACATTAAAATCAATGTCAAACAAAATATTCATATTTTTCAGGGACGGATCGTATATAAAAGTGAGACCCACATTCTAATAATTTTTTCAACTCTATTTCTTCATTTCTTAAAATCTGTGTCAAGTCAAATATGAATAACATTTGGCGGACGGAGGGAGTACTCGATCATTTTTCCTCTTTTCTCATTTCTAATAAAAAA
This sequence comes from Salvia hispanica, assembly GCF_029641045.1. Taxonomy (NCBI): domain Eukaryota; kingdom Viridiplantae; phylum Streptophyta; class Magnoliopsida; order Lamiales; family Lamiaceae; genus Salvia; species Salvia hispanica. Next base: position 1,994,044 of record NC_142697.1, read on the forward strand.
ACTTATTATGAAAAACGTGTGTGCTTGTTGTGTGTGGAAAGAGAGACATACCGACCATCCTTTTTTATGAACAAATCTCATTTAGTCAATAGACTGAGAATTTTCAGTGGGGACAAACTTTACATTGATGATCCATTTGAAGGAGTTTCGTCTATAATTTGTTGGTCGATAATTTGTTATAGTGACGCATTCTATTTATGGCCATCGAAATTGAATTAGTGTTTGGAAATTCTGTAGGATTGTAAATTATTAAATGTGGTCAATGGTCAATTATAATTCATTTAATTGTAATACAACTTCCTCCCTCCCACTTAGGATCCCTCCCACTTAGGATGAAACATTTTCCTTTTTAATTTGTTCCGATTAAGATGACATATTTCCTTTTTCAAAAACTCTCTCCAATTAATACACCTTACTATTTTTTCACCCCCATTCTCTTTCCAATTAACACACATTAATCAATAACTCATAAAATCCCGTGCCGGCCAAGGAATGTGTTATTTTAGCCAGGACGGAGAGAGTACTATTTTGGCATGTAGTATTTGGAACTTGAACTTTCAAAACTCGATCTTCAATGTAATGTGATAGCGATATATAACCTTCTGAATGAGAAAATAGTAAACGAGAAAAAGAATCTTCTCCACATCCTAGTCATTTCAAATCCTTTATATACAAACAATTCTCCAATAAAATAATATTTTTCTACCCATACAAAGTAGTCTTGATCCCAGGTGGGTAAATTGATCCCCATAAAAGAAGAAATAAATGCTACTATCAACAACTAGCATATACTAATTTGTTATGCCTTGAGAACGAAAATGGACTGCTAAAATAGATTAAGGTAGCTTCACAAACGAGATCGCCATATGTTATCCGATCAGATGTTCCACCATTTACGTTTTTCCATATTCTTAGCAAGCTCATTAGCCATCTCCGCAAAGTTCTGAGCACCGTTCTGTAGCTCTTCAGTGCGCAGGCTGAGTTTCTGGTTTCGAAACAAGACATAAATACATATATATATCAGCTTTTCATTTTCCACGAGCTAACAGTGACCAATTTCTGTGCAATGATTACCTCAAGTTTCTCTCGGCGTTCCATAAGTTTATCCCTTGCTTGTGATGCTGCACCTGCTGCATCCTGAAACAAACTAACAAAATCAGACTATGCATTTCCTCACCAATCTAAATGCCTAACAAAAGCTATTTGAAGGGAAAAGTTTACCCCCGTGTTCCTATATTTTGCTTTGATTTCTTCAGTTGTACGTACTGTTGGTTTAGTGTTGGTGGAACTACCTTCGAATAATTTATGCCGCTCAGTTGCCTCATCTGGACAAGCAGGAACAAATGTTCAAGGGTCAGTAAGGCATGTAACCACAATCTAGAAATAATGTTCAATCAGAAATTTGTAACATAAACCTTTTGAGCCACGGGTGCTCTTTTGTGAAGATGATACATAAGGAACAGGCTCTTCACCTTTTGAGCCACCGGTGCTCTTTTGTGAAGATGCTACATAAGGAACAGGCTCTTCAATATCAAGGTCATCTGCAAATAATGAACACTTTCATGAGCATAATTATTTTAAATTTTCTTTCTAAAATATTTAACAATTAAAGTGAAGTGCGACTTAGTTGGTAAGGCGCTGCTTCCTCTCCAACCAATAGGTTGGGAGTTCAAGTCACCACAACCATGGAGTGAATGAGGAACCATTATTGATCCTCCTTAAAAAAAATAAGAGTAGCAACGTATGATAAAATGGTGTACAACACAACTCACCTATTTGAAGTTCCAAGTCTTCAAAACTAAAGGGTTCAGAAAACGGAAACCGTGAGAATATAGATTCTAAATGAGCAATCACCATCTCACGACCTTTTGCATTATCCATATGTTGCTCTTCTTTATCACCTTTCAAACCCTTTATCAGATTATTCACAAACCCAGGCAGAGCTCTCTGGTAATGGAAAAAAAATATAGTTTAAACGGGTTCAGGTAATGAAATCTATAAACTGATTGTAGTTATGACTACCTCTTCCTTCTTTTGATTTTGGAAGTAGTTAACATCAGCATCGGCAGCTGCAGCAAGGACTTCATCGTGTAGGCTAGGCAGCGGCTTACGAATCCTAAGAAAACATAGCTTCTTGTCAGGGCTAATTGGAGACAGATCGGTTTCCTTTTTTTTTGGGGGGGGGGGGGGGGAATTGAAGGAGGACAGAAGACCTGAATTCATCCGCATATGCCATAAGAGATACAAGAGCAAATTCACAACCATTGACCTGTAAAAGATAGAGACCATAGTGCAAGTTACATACCCTCACAAAACAAGATTGAAACTGCTGCTCATAATTTAGTGTCTTTAACAATTGATACTGGAAAATATTGGTTTGAAATGCAGTATGCTACACTAAAGCATATCAAGAGCTGGGATGATATAACAAAATTAAAAGTAATATACGAAGCTGAATGGGAGTCCAGTAGTTAGAATTGGAATTTTGCAGTGTTAGGATGAAAATCTAAGTAACGCCCCATGTTAAAAGCTGCTTAAGATTGTATGATCACATTATACATAATATTTGCTCTCTTTTTATTATCAATATATCAATTTAATATCCCCGGTATACGCCCCCCACACCTCACATGATGAAATCAATAAGTTCACAACACTCTGAATCTAATATTCGGTTGAGCAACATAATCAATTTAATCTGGAGTTTTAAGAAAATGCAGGAGAGTAGTTCGACAAAGACCAGCACGATATGCTTTGTTTTACTTAAGCTAAATTACCATGCAGGAATATTTTTTAGTACAGAATTTCTTTTCAATAAATGGTGGAAAAACAGAATTTTATAGGAATGGGAAGAATCTAATTCCACTAATTCAAGAACTATATGCAATAAAGTACTTCATCTGTCCCAAGTTAGGTAAGACGTTTCTTTTGGGCACGAGATTTAAGAAATTGGTGTTCAAAGGCTAAAGTGGCGAGAGCATAAAGTATGAGAGAGAAAGAGAGAACAAAGTTTTTTGCGAAAAAAGGAATCGACTCAACTACCTAGGGACAGAGGGTGTAAAATCTAAGAGCAGATAAAACTCTGTATAGGTACCAACCAGCGTAATCTGCCCTTCCTCGGAAGCACTGATTGTCTTGTCCATTTTGTTCTTGAAGTTCCACCTTAGTATTGACATCAATGAGTTCTCACCCAGCACTTTAAGATCTGGCAAAGACCTAAGAGATACACACCATTATTTCTGCATCCAAAGAAGTGTGAGACAGTAAAATAATTCTAAGTGTATATTTAGTATGTGGATGATTGCTATTCTCATTTTATCATTTTGATAAGCATATACGACAGGGAGCCCTAACTTAATCCAAAACCATGGTCAAAGGTAAAGGGTTGACTCCCTCTAATATGTGATTCCACACTTTCATGTGGACCCGATGTGGGATTCGTATCACATTTTGTTATTTATTTTAATATCTTCAATCCTCCCCTATTAAAGATAATCGTTCTCAATAATTTTTCATATAATTGACTAAGATAGTTATTAATGGCAAGTGAGTTTTCCAGAGTACCTTATACAGTTATACCAATCATGCCACAGTGATAATGGAGCATAATAAAGCCTGCACTTTTCTTCCAAGACTCCATTTTGAATTAAAACTATCTTAAATGGGTAAATCATATCCTTTTATTAGTATAAAGTACCTTGCAGGATAACCAAGAACTTGAAGCATTTTCAGTGCATGTAATCAAGTTAAATAAACCATGCAGTTCACAATTTAAAGTTTTAACAGAGCCCCGCTTGGTATTAAATCACCTTTGTCCAGTATAAATCACAATGAAAACTGTGCACCTAAGAGGGTATCATGGTCTAAAAAAGTCAGATATGCAACAGAATAAGAAAGTAACCTTAGTTCAATTTCTCCACTTTGATAGAATACTACCACTCCATATCTTTCTGCATCTCTCTTGATGACTGTACTCCAGGAACATTGTTTTCCATGTTCTATTTTGTTGAAATAGTTATTATCCCCCTAAATTCAAGAATTTCTTATAAGGTGTGAGAGAAAATTCTTAAATTAACTAGAGAACCAGTTGAAAGACAAGCACCTGAATCAAAGACTCTAAAGTGTAAAAGTAGAAGGCTTCCTCACAACAAAGTAGAATTTGAGATGCCACCATCTTGTTCCCAAAATCAGACTCCACTGCTATAGCATTTGGTAAACCACTCTGATTCTTATGAATGGATATTGAAGCCTCACTCTGAGCGTCGGTATGCTGGGAGTATGTGAAAGAATTTTTGGACCCTTCACCAAGATGACGCTGGTCTGCACTCAAAATTCAGAAAATATAAATATCTGATTCTGAAAGACTGAAACACTGCATAAAATTGTAAGCAAGGAGCACACTTGCCTAATATATGCATGCTTATTGCGATAGATTTTTCCTTTGGATGCGTTGGCTGTGAACTGATCATATTGCCTGTGGAACAGTCCATCAAGACCATCTGAGCATCTTTGGTCAGGACAAACACAACCTCTGGACCAGGTGCACTTTCAGTTTCATTGTCAGATTTGTCAGCCAGGTTATGACGAGTTGGACATGCTCTAACAGACAGAGATGTGATAGGAGACTTCGAGTTAGATATACAGTCCGTAACAAATATAACTGAAGCTGAACCGGTGTCAAGCACTGCGATCTGTAATAGGGACAGCATAATTTTAGAATGAAATTTACAGGTTAGGAAACAATTATTAGTTTATTCATTTTGGTAGAAACAGTTCTTGCCTGTCCACATTCAAATCCAGCAACAAGTCTGACTCCAGAAGTAGCAAACCTTAAGGCACACACAGGAGAACTAAGGATGGAATATATGGTTGAACAATAATTTCCCTCTTGAGGTAGGCAATGGTGAACTGTAGATAAGGTAGATGATGTTCATCATATCTTTAAAGATTTTCTCTGTCAGATAAGCTACTAGAAGAGGCAACAAGACTCATTCAAAGGTAAACTGTAGATAATATAAATGTTCATATTAAAAAATGTAAGCTACCATAACTACTGAAGACAGTAGTTATGGTAGCTTACAAGAAATGTCCACAGTTCATACAAGAAACAGCATATAGTTCATAATCAAGAGTGTTGTTTTACGATGAAGCCAAATGTTTCCATAAACACTCTTAGGAAAAACATCTATTTGCATTGAGAGCCATGAAGACTTGTACATAATGCACAAATACTGAAACCCAACTTTAAGGCTAGATTACTCACTTAATTAGAAGCCCAGTCTATACAATTGTGGTCACTTATTATATACTCCCTCCATCCCATTGTAGTAGAGACGTTTCGTTTTGAGCACTCGTTTTGAAAAAAATGATAAAAAATAGTTAAAGTGGAGAGAGAGATAATAATATAGAGAAGAGTCTTCCCTACATTATTATCTCTCTTACTTTACTTTCTCTCCACTTCAACTATTTATTATCATTTTTCCAAAATGAGTGTTCCATACGAAACGCAGGGAATGGAGGGAGTATATGAGGTCAAAGAAGCTGAACAGCGAACTAATTTGAAACTGACTCCATATATGAATTAATTGCCTCAAGTAACACAACATTGATCCTAATCTGCAATTACAACACAACTTTTAGAATGTTGTGATTACAACACCACCTTTTAACTTTTTTCAACCATGCGAAGTTTGCCTCACATGTAAGCTAAATAGACATATTGCAGATTAAACAATGTGAATTCACGGCTGTTTTGAGGAAGTTGTAATTGCAAAAAAAGGCGGTTATTTAATGCAGCATTTTGAAAGTCATGTTCTGATTGCAAATTAAGGTAAACTCAAGAGATCAGCATCATCACATGCATCTCTATTGGGTTGTGCCAAACGAGCCGCCAAAACTTCCACGTCATATTATGAACGATACCTTGATGTTTTGTTTCAGTTACAATGGTGACAGTTGCTTGATAAGAGTCTCCTTTCAGCTGATAAAGGAAAATCTGTACAGAGAAATCAAAGTTTAGCAGCGTTATATCACCACTTTTATGAAGCTACTGACAAACAAAATTTTCGTACCAAACCAGATTCGTTGCCAACAGCTAAGGTTAAGTTTGGAGGATACAAATCCAATGCTGATATTGGAGCATTAGCACCAGTAACTTCAAAAACCTTTACCTGCAAGCACATGGACCAGTAACTTCAATACCCTTTATGCTGTTGAACAGTATGTATAGAGAAGTCACCAAAACCATCAGTGCAATTGATAGTTAATACTCTACTTACCTCAGATCCTAAAACAGAAACAAGTGACAGAACAGGCAAACTGGCATCCCAGATTCGTACAGACCCATCATGATACCCTCCAATATAAATTCTCTCAACAGTATAGCATTCGCTTGTAGAAATTTGACAAGGAACACCACCTCTAAGAGGCCACATTGCACTCCCACCGGTCAGCATTTTATCTGGATGCTGCTTTGTAGGGGTAAATGCCTAATATAACTATCAATGATCATTAAAATGAAAGAAAACCGAAAAGTATTGCACACAAATCAAGGCAGATAATATCCGTTACCTTTGAGAGTGAACCAAGAACATTCCCCTCTGAACCCATCATATAAAGCTTACCCACAGTCATATATGGTTCTACAGTGGGTATGAGTGAATTATACTGTGAGGCTTCCATACAATGATTCTTTCCTCTCTCAGACTTTAACATAGACAGTGAAGCATATTCATAAAAATGCAATTGCCCTGGACTGGTCAAAACAAAAAATGACGTGCTATTACTTTGGTCTGCCTTATAACTGTTTGATATTACAAGAAGATCTGCAAAAGATCCATGGAGGGTGAGGTCAACACGGTCAATGCACTTCAATCTTGATAACCCAGAAGACCAGTTGAGGTCAAGGATCTGCATTGCGCAAGCAAACTTTCACTAAAAATGATATATTCAATGCTAGAACGAAGGGCAATTTGAGAATCACTTCTAATTCTGTATAGTACTTGGTGAAAGTAGTAAGCCATAAATTTACTGAAAAAGATAGAGATGGTCCAACACAAATTTCTTTGAAAACATCTAACCTAATAGCAGATATAATTTGATTAAACAGACAATGAAAGACTAGTTTGAACTCAATATCTCTTACTCCCTCCGTCCCATTCAAGATGGCCACCTTTCCTTTTTTGTTTGTCCCAATCAAAATGGCCACTTTCCAATTTTGGAATAACATCCTCTCTCCTCTCTCCTCATTAAAATATTCAACTACTTTTTCCTCTCTACTTTATTCCACCTAACAACTCTTCCTAAAATCCCGTGCCACTCAAGAATGTGGCCATCTTGAGTGGGACGGAGGGAGTATTATTCTTCTGTGGCTTTAACAACTACGAAGCAATCATAAAGTTCCACATAAAGACTTTCATCTCTTAAAACCATTCTCGGCTCCGTGTGTCACGTGATTTCCTCTATCACCAAATAAGTATGAACATTAATACACTTCAAGACAAAGTTTAGTGAAGATTTGGACTCAGGGACACATATTGTTCAATACATAACCCATTACAATCTATGTATGTATTAGATCCTGTATCAATCTGCTTGAACAAATGGGACCTCAATCTGATTACAAAAGGATTGAAGATTGATAGTAGGCCAACTTTGTCCGAGGTGCAGACGAAGAGACATACATCAAAAGAATTGGCAACTAAGACCTGGAAATATGGTTGGCTTTTCTTTACTAATACAAAAAAGCATAATGTCAAAGAAGGTGAGAAGATCAACTACATTCATGGCTCAAGCATACCGTTAATACTTCTTCAGCTCCAATATCTACTCCACCATATGCAAAGAGTTGACCTCCATAACCATTATGAGCTTTGCTGGATGACCAATGGAGAACAATGACAGGAAGCTTCTTATCCCCTGATGACAGTTGTATCTTAACAACATCATCAGGTGACTTCTGAGAATTCTGACCTTTATCACTGTCAGAAGCTGATAAGTTCCATAATAAAATATCTCCATCCACATAACCAACAGCTAATACGGATCCATCAGGTGACACCCAACACAGAGAGCTTATTTCCTTTTCTGTTTCTTCATTATCTAAAGAATCATTCAGATGGGTGTGGCTCTCATTGTCGGAAAAATTGACAACTGCACCACCTCCAAGTTGCAGATCTCCATAGCCTTTAACGTGGACAGCTTTGTCTTGTGTAACATCCCACAGAATAATCGAACCATTTTCATAAGCAATCAAAACCCTGCAAAATAGCAGACTGGTCAGTGTTGACTGTAATAACTGAAACTTCTACCAAAATCCACAATTTCCATTGCTTAATTGACTTAAAAATGGAAATCTGTATCCTATCTAGAGGATTGAAAAAAATTCCATTCATTTAATTACCAGCATCACCAAACATTCCAAGGAACTACTACCATGAAAAATATAAAGGAAGTTTCAAACATAAACTAACCAAAATTATAACATGAAGTGATGGAACTAGGAAAAGAGAAAATTAAACAGTAAAATTTGTTTGCAATAGAAAATAGTGTACAAAAAAGAAATCTTAGATTTGTATTTCAACTGTTTGTCCAAGTAGATTAAGCAGAAAACTAGCTCATTTCATTGTAATTCCAGGTATACACAGCCTAAACTCAAGCCTGGAACACATTACCCCAATGAAAAATGGAATATGGCCATGCATGACATAGAAAATACATTTCAAAACAGTTTTTGGGAGGCACCCAATAAATATGATAAGACGAATTACTGCAATCTTGCATCTGAGTATGTCCCTGATTATCTTTCAGACACTAAAGAACATGCGGAGCAAGTTGGGAAGATTGGAAGATAATTAACTTTCCCTCCTCTAGAGTTACATGTCATCTCACAAACTCAGGTTTGTTTCTTCTTTGGGGTCAATCTATGAAAAAGTCCCATATTTTATCAACAGAAACAGGAAAAACGCTGTGTATTTGAAAAACGCATAGACCATGTGCATTTTCCACTTAAATTAAAAGCGAAGCAGCATACTCCCCACCCCCTTCTACCAAAACAGACCACACTCACACACACAACGAGCCTCCCTTTCCAGCTGATTTTCGCCACTTTTTTGGCAAGATTTCCTTCATTTTTCTTATTTCTTTACCAATTATGTGTATTATGATTAATGTGATGTTATTTTTACTTGGAATTTGTTGTTTTGAATATTATTTAGAATTTAGGAAGCAATTTGTTGATATATGAATTATGATGCTAAAACAAAGTTAGTTTGATTATCTTAGCATGTTGATAAGTGAACTAAATTCTGTTTGGAAATATTGTTTCTAAATTAGTGTGAATTTGTAATGTTTAGGATGTAGGAATTATTGGAATCATTGTTTAGAAGAAGGGTAGTGGTATAATATATGGGAATTTATGAATTGGGGAAGTATGCTAATTACCTAATACCTATAGATGAAGCTAATAATTGAAAAATGAATCATAGGTGACTTATATTGGTCATCATGGTCTTAGAAGTTGAAAGTTGTTCCCTTTATCATCTATCTTCTCCATGTTAGAAGTTTTACATTTTTTCTGAATGAAGTATACAAATGACCAAATGACAAAAGTTTCTCCTTTTTCCTGTTCACCTTTGGATAACATCTTTACTGAATTCCTTGTATGAATAAGATATTGGAGGCGCAATGGCTATAACCTCTCTACAGTATACCTTCCAAGAGTTTCCATATTTATTCCATACCATCATGCAGAGACAACTCTTTTCTTCGCGTATATTCTTGTGTGTCCATGCCCATAGTAATGTAGAACTATTTGATGAGATTTATTTTCTACTTATATCATTTGAAATTCTAATCAGTGAATAATAAGTTACTAAATTTAAGCACCCCTAAGAGGTGAAATCCTGATTCATCAATGTTGATCAAAATACTAAGTCTAACAGAAAAGGTTTGCTGTAATTTTAGTCTAAACAACTGATAAGAAAACTACCAAATGGTATTCATTTGCCAATCAGAACGATACAATCTTTGGAAAGCAAGATAAAGAGAAGAAATCTATTTCCCAAGCAATTGGAAACAAGAATTTGCACAAACAGGTGAAAGCAAGCAACTGAACACCCTCGAGTACTAATAATTTAGGTAGGTTCGAGGAATGTTGTTGTGGATATAGATTATTGAAAATTTGAAATGGAGCGTCAGAGTAGAGAACTGATGATGCGAAACCGCGGTATTAGCAAGTGATAAAATATCTGAATGCACATACTAGAAGCTGCTAGTTTTTTTAAGGCCTATGCAAAGGTCAAACCCAATGACATGTAAACTTGTGGAAAGGCTATCTGACATAGTGTAGTAGCCAATTATCATACTTGAAGCATAATATCTTTAATCAACACTGTTTGTGCCTTATCCCTCATCCAAAGTTATATCACCAGGATATACAAAATTGTGCTGGAGATGCCTCACACAATTTATGACAATCTTAAAGCAGAGTATTGTTGCAGCTGTAATAAATTGCAAACCCCAGGAGAAATTGCACAGAACTGAGGTGATTAATTTCCAAGAAATTAAGAAGTGATTCAGTGAATCATAATATATTTACCTATTCCCAGACAAACAAGGTTGTGAGAGCACGCCAACAATGGACTGATGATCAGGCAATGTAATCCCAGATCCTTCTACAAAATTTAAGGCATTGGCAAGTTACTTAATGATGCACTTTAATCATTACAAAATAAAATTGTAAATCAGAAAAATAGAAACAAGATTGACTACAAATGAATCAGATTTATGCCCAATAGGCCAAGGGCATGACATAAATATAACACACACATATATATAGGATTATTGGGTATGGATTTGGTAAAAACTATACCTAATGTAGGAGCATAGAAATATAACATATATATAGGATGATTGGGTATGTATTTGGTAAAAACCATATTCAGTGTAGGAGCATAGGAATTTAGGTCTTTGTATATATTACAATTTACAATGGTTTTTATGATAATTTTCTTTATACATACAACACATATTTAAATAATAATGCTATTAATAAATTATAACGATATTTTTTTATAGTTCGTACACTAGGAAAAGATTTTTATAATATTCACTTCTAAAATAAAACTTAATATAAAAATATAAACCACGAACAATGAATCCGCTATGGAGCAAAATGAATTCACTAGGAAATTGCATGAAGCCAAAAATAAAAAATTTGTCACCTTTGGAGTTCAAACCCGAACCATGAATTCATTCAACAAGCCTAACAGTGCCTTATAGAATATTAACCATATATATGTGGGTGTATATATACATGGGTTGGCTACTACAAAACCACTTTTAAGATATAAATTATGAACCATGAATTTCGATGTGGAACATGTATGAATTTGCTAGGAAATTGTATGAATTCGAAAATAAAAAATTGTCACCTATGGGATTCGAACTCTGGACAATTTTTTGAAAACAGTGCCTTAAAGATAGACTATGCAACTATTGTAGATTTATTAAGTATTTAGGTCACTAAATCTTCACAAGTTATAAATCCTCAGCCTTCTTGCATTATCACCACTAGCAAATCAAACTCATAAGCATTACTTTTAGAATGTCATTCTAGAGATCCAGTTACCAGCAATAAGATTTGGAGGAATGTGGTATGGTAATGGAGAAATGTTTTTTTCTTCAGCATCATACTTTAGCACTGACAGGAAGCCATACTCATCTCCAAGATATCTGGAATAGGAAGGACATTTATGCCATGTCTGATGCACTATTTTCAGAGAAACACAAAAAATACTTTAGAACTCAAAATCTCTTACATGTAATTGGTTCCGGAGATAACAGAAAACGCAGTTATAGTGGATTCCCATTTTATCTTAGAAGATATACACCTCATCCCAAGATCCCATACCTAATAAAGTTGCATACAAATAGATGTTAAAAGAAGAAAAATGGTGGTTGATTAGAAAACAAAAAATCTATACGAGTATCAGGCATAAGATGGAGATAAATCTATAGCTAATTTTGGAACTTGAATATCCAAATGGTAACTATAAAAATTATGAAGATTGCCAGGGGAGACAGAAGGATTTTACCAGAAGATAAGCTAGAATACAATACATGCACAATTGCACACAGTAAGTTAGACTGAGCACATACCTGGATTTCATTTTCATTGGAGACACTCGCTAGAAAACCTTGGTTTTGCAGGAACTGAAAAGAGCAAGTGTAAACCAAAAGGTATGTAATAAGAACTTCAATCATTTATGAATGGGTGACTGATCTAAATGCAGTCAGTGTCAGCATCATTATCATGTAAATATAGGAAATTAATAGGAAACCATTCGATAGAGCAGTATTACAGGTTGACGTTGAACAGTCATAATCTAGTGAAACATTCAGGAAATCAGAGGAGAGGCCTAGGTTTCCAAAGGATTTAAAAATTTCATGCAAAAAACTAGCAAGAAGTAAAAGAAGAGAGATGAACTAACTCCTTGATAGACGGAGGAGATGGATGGAAGAAAATTGTCTTACGACTATAGTAACAAACCTCTAGGTACTTAAACGGTAAAGCTGTAGGAGAGATAAGAAGAGCTTCAATGTTGTCACCACCAATCACTTTAATCCTGCCATCCCTGCAGCCCATCCAAACAAATGATTACTAAAGTACGGATAGTATACCATCTTAAGGGCTAGATCATCCACTGTGATCAGATGTTCTATCACTCAACCATGTACCCAGCTATCTTGTTCCATATCACTTAACATGAAAAAGAACAAGCAATAAAATCTATGATGGTTAATTATAGGCAACGAAAATGGACACAAACGTGAGATGATGAGTTACTGCAATCGGAAGAGAAAAATTATGCTAAATTGGAAGGAATGAGGTAACAATAAAAAAAGTAGCTTATTAACTACTGAAACTAGATGCACGTTACAACTGAACTTACAAGATTAGTAAATTATTGGAAGTAAATAATTGCTAAAAGTAAAACAATATACACCAGTTTGTATGCCTCATAAATGAATAACAGCTACCAAATAACAAAAGACAAATGCACCGAACATCTACTTGGACATTGAACGTACAGAGTCCCTACTGCCAAGAGGCCTTGAATGGGATCAAAAGCAAGAGTCGATGCAGTTGATGGGATGCCATAGTGAACAGCGACAAGCGGTGCCAATTCAGAAGACGCCGTCGTTTGCTGAGTAACATCTGGCTACACAATAATATAAGAAGACAACCATAATTATCAGTAAATTCCACACGGATTGCCAATACTGGAAAACAATGATTGCGTAGGCATTATATGCCCTGTGACAAATTCAATAATTTCTTGGAATAGCACAGCTCCAAACTTTTGAGTATCATTGTATCAACAACAAAATAAAATTTAAAAAAAAAACAAAAAAACAAAAGCCTCCAAATACTATATTGGCAGAATATGGCTTTTAAACTTAATTGCGATTAAAATCAACAAAAAACAGAAAACATATGCATGACTGTGAGAGCTCCCACAGCAATCATAAAATTCCAAATTTCAATGAGTAAAACCCAAACATTAAACGAGCGCAATTCATCAAAAAAATTCGAGCTTTGATTCGCAAAACAATATGAAACGAACCGGAAATTTAAAATAAAGAAAATTAAGAATAAATTATTGAGCTCACCTGGGAAGAAGGTGATGGTTGAGGCTGAGTGGGTTTTTGGAATAATTTAGCGAACATATTTATATCAATGAAATCGGGAAATCGATTAACAGTGCTTTTGACTTTAAAAATTGGATGCAATTAATCTGATTCAGTCGTTTTCTTGTGCAATTTTGTTGGACATTGATTGTGAGAACTAATGTTCAACGGTGGGTAGTCGGAGACGATGGGTAAGGTATATTCGTCGCCTAAATTAGTTTTGAACTTTTGATCAATGTTTTAAAAATAGGACCAGTGAACGAACCAGAGCAATTACTGGTTCACGGTTCAACCGGTTTAATCATTAGTTGAACCATTATACTTTACTATTTTAAATACATATAATTAAAATAAAATATATTAAACTTACATATAATTAATAGTATATACAAACATTAACCTTATACATAATTAGTTGTAAGTAAAAATATTAAAATTTCATAAATAATAAAATTTCATAATTTATTTTTATAGATAAATAAAATTAAATATATAAATGATTAGAGAGTCCTATTATCCACAAATTCACTCTTAAGACCAAACTATTGACCAAATTAGGGTCATCCATTTTCTTAAGCTTGTGGTTAGGATTAATTTACAATCAATTTAATATTTTATTCAATAAAACTTTTTAATTTTAATTTTAATTTTAATTTTTATATTTATTTTATTTTTATGTTTTTAATTTATTTTTTAAATTTTTATAAAATTTTTATAAAAATATTTTTATTCATTTTTTATTTTATTTAAAAAAAAATTATATATATATTTTTTTCTTCAATAAAAATTTGTTGGAGTAAATAATGAACTAAATGAAGTATGTAATGAAGTAATTTTGACATGTTATTGAAATACATTAATGATACAACAAATTTTATTGTTAAACGTAAGCGGTAGTAATGAACTATATTCAATAAATAATGAACCAAATGAATGTTAGTAATGAAGTAAATATGACATTTTATTGAAATACAATGTTAACTGTGTTAAACGTCAAACAGTAGTAATGAACTTATTACTTCATTTAGTCATACTATTACTTCATTCCATTAGTTTATTACTTCATCCCGTTAATTTATTACTTCATTCAGTCATGTTATTATTTCATTCTATTAGTTTATTACTTCACAATGTGTTATGACATAATTGTCTTTCAGTTAAAGTAAATTCGGTATGTAATGAATGCGAAAATTTATTTCATAACATACGTTCATTTAGTTCATTATGTAGTGAATATAGTTCATTATTTACTCCAGCAAGTTTTTATTGAATAAAAAAATAAAATTTTAAAAATTTTTTAAAAATTTTTTAAAAAAAAATGAAAATAAAATATTATTTATTAAATAAAATACTCCCTCTGTCCCGCTTTAGGAGTCCCGGTTGAGTCGGGCACATGTTTTAAGAAAAAAGTGTTTGGGTGTGTAATAAATAAATATTATAGTTGATGTTGGGATTCACTTTCAATTGAGTGTCCAATAAATAAATGTTGTAGTGGATGTTGGGACCCATTTTTATCACTTTTTTATTAGTTGTAGTGGATGTTGTGACCCACTTTTAACACTTATAACACTTTGTAGGCATTTTTTATTAATTTATCTCAACTGGGACTCCTAAAGCGGGACGCCCAAAATTGATTAACCGGGGCTCCTAAAGCGGGACGGAGGGAGTATTAAATTAATCCTAACCATAAGATTAAAAAATGAATGGCCCAAATTCAATCTCTAGTTCGGTCTTTAAGAAGGGTTTGACATTGATCACAACTCTAGTTACACAATATTAAAAACTATTAAATACTATATATAGTTATAAACTCCAATATTGTAAAATATTAGTGATTGTAAAAGCATAATTAAAATATAAATATATAAAATTAAAATGAATATTAGTTTGGTGGGAAAAAAAAATTTCAGATTTAATGTATAACAATAATTAATGTTCTTAATATTTCAAAATGACCATTTGGTGGAGTGGTAATGAAGTTGGTATTTAGAAATACGGTCATGTGTTCAAGCCCAACCAACAACAAATTTTGAAATTTTTTTGAAAAGTGAAAAATTTCAAAATCCAGTTTCCGAGATTCACAGTTGGACCGGTCTTACAGGCCGATACCACCGGTTCATGGCGGTTCAACATGCTAGTGGTTTTTAAGTGTGAACCGGACTGGATTATCTGCCGGTTCACGGTCGAACCGGGGCCGGTCCAGTTTTTAAAACACTGGTTTTGATGGCATATTATACTATGAGGCATGTTAAAATGTAGTATATGGTATCCAATCAAGAATTAAGACTAATTGCATACCATTAAACCTTAAAATGAGTGGATGAGATTAAAGTTCTACTATTCAATAAATAATAGATAAAATATCAACAAAAAAGTAAAATAGTCAATCTGTTAGAACATAGTAGTAATTTTTACCGTTTATATCAACATAATGATTACAAGGGTAGTGATAAAATGCAAACTCATATATTATATAAACTCCAAACTTTTCAACACAGCGTCAACACAATGTCAACACAGTGTAAAATTTCAAGATTTTGATCACAACACAATGTCAATACAATATCAACACAGTGTTGTGTTGATATTTTCTGTTGCTGTTATTTTATAATCTGTTGATATTTTTTAATAATCTAGATCATTGTTTGGAGTTTGTACAATATATAAGTTTGCATTTGATCACATTGCATGATTACAAATATCAATATCATTACAATGACACAAGAATCTCAACACAAGTATCTGAGAATATCAAACACAGTTTTATTGATATTATATTGAGATTGTTTGATGCATTTATTGATATAAATATGCTTATCAACATATACGAAAACTAAAATTAATATGATGAAATCATCCGATCATCGTCAAAACATATGCAATTGAGATCTCGTCAGAATCCTTATTAAATTACCTTTAATTTGATATTTTTTTTACGAAAAAATAATTTCAATCGAGAAAATTACGTAAATTAAAATTTTTAAGATGATTTAAGGAGAGAGGAAGTGGCTAATTTTAATTAGTATATATACTAGTATTACACCCGTGCGTTGCACGACCTATTTTATTTTCATTGTATTAATATCATATTGTTAGTTAATCAACTAATATAAGAAATGATATAGTTATATGAAATTTAAAATAGATAAATATATAATTAGACAATTAAAACAGAAAATCAAAAGAATTACAATAAAAATAATAGAAGCACATATATGAATCAAAATATTTTTGGATCTATAGTATAAAGTGAGTAATCATGCTTTAACAACATATGTCGTTCAATACTAAAATACCATCTATATAAAATAATTAATATCAAAATTTACAATGTTCACTATGTCGAAGTTGTAAACAATAAAAACAATAACTGATGAATAATTAAATAAATGCTTATTAATAGATTTTGTGTACATTATTATATTTGAAATTTTACATAAAGTATTTATCTTACATATCTAAGTACAAAATTTTGGGACATAAATATAACCGACAATTCATGATAATTAACATTTATATAATCGATAATTCAAACAAAATTATTAAAAAGGACTTAAATTATCGTTAATTTATACTATAAATATTATGGAAAACCTTCACACTATGTAAACTGAGTTATATAATACTAATAATAAAGTTTTTCAAAATAAGAAACAAAATTTATATTTATGTTATCAAGTTGTATAAATATATGTGCTTATTTCATATTGATATTGAGAAACTTGAATAATATATAATGAACTTTATAATTAATTATTAAATAAACAAATATTGATGTACTTAAGTATAGATCTAAATGGAAATTTTAAAAAAACATTCAAACAACATAATTAATCTCAATAAGTAATTTATAGCATTATTCCATTTACATTAATTATTTTATTATTTTTTTTGGAAAGTATAATTCAAAATATTTATACATGGTAAATTGCTAATCATAATCCCAATAAATAAGAATGAATAATCACCCATAAATCTCATTAATTGCTAATAAGTCACATTTCAAAAAATAAAATCTCAAGTATTAGAATTAAATTTGAAAAAGAAAAACATAAATAAAAATGAACGGAAAGAAAAAAACATAATTAATAATTAAGAATAAAATTTATATAGCTAAAATATACTTTATTTAACTATTAATCACTATAAATAAATGTGTTTACCCATATTAAAATATTATTTAACTAATAAGAATCAAGAAACAACGTGACTTTAAAAAAAATCAAAATAACGTACTATGCGAGTTAGTTATTTTTTTAAATGTAGAATATTCAACATATATTATACATGGTAGTACATATTTAATTGTCCACTAATATGATCAATCCCACAGGTTAAGAATGAAATGACATACAATAAGCTCTCTCATTAATTGTCAATTGGTAAACATTTCACACATATAATTAGTCTCATTCTAAAAAATAAAAGCTCAAATTTTTTAAATTAAAACCTCCTCGTTCTTAGCATCTCTCTTCTTTCTCAAAGTCCTCTCTCTCTAGCGCCAATCCAACATGCTCTCCTTTTTTCACCGATAGGTTAAGCTCGTGGCCTCCAGCCCTCGCTTATATGAGTGAGTTGAACATGTTTCTTTGATTGTTCAGTCGAAAGGTAAACATCGCTTTCAGATTTAACACTCCACTTGTGCTTCTATTCTGATAAATATTCCTTGTCCAACTATGTTTAACACTCCACTTGTGCTTCTACTCTGATAAATATTCCTTGTCCAACTATGTTCATGGAGATGGTCGATCGGTGCTAGACCCACAACTTTTAGCTGTGTTGTGAGGCTCGACTTTATCACCAATATTCTTGCCGAAATCATGGAGGAGAATTTTAGCACAAAGAGAATTTTGACGAGTTATGTGGGGAAAAGAAAATCATGAAATTTATATGGGGAAAAGAAGTTGGGAAGGTATGATAAATTAATGAAGAACAAAAGACTTAAGAATTAAGTACATTTGTCACTAATATTAAAGCTAATTAATGGATTGCATCATCCAACAACTTTTAATTTCATATTTAACCGTTATTTTCATTTTGAGATCTTGTTACATGCATACAGGATAGTTTAATATAGTAAAATATTGTACTTTATGTTATATTATTATTATTATAATAAAATAATAATAATAATAATTATTATTATTATTAAAAAGTGTTTCATGACCATGATATTATTTGGCAAATGAAACCAAAAAAGCAATGACAATGACTATTAAAACGCAATGAAACGTAAATATAATATTTTTGCTTGTAAAACCAAAAGTGTTTAATTAAACATGAACGCACGACTACTCATTTAAATTTAAAATTATTGGACCAATGAAACTAAAAGAGTTATGACTAATCAATGTCATTTTTAAATCGGAAATGAAACGTAAATGTACATATTTCCCTACATTGATTATCATACAGTATTTTATAAATATTCAAACGTGTATGTATATAGATAATAATACAATAGGATGATTGATATGCCTCTTCATACTCGCACTAAAAATTGAAATTAATACCTTTAAGTTTATTTAATATTATTTTTAATATAAAATATAATTAACGATGATATTATTTTAATTACTAGATCTCAGATATGATCTTAATTTATGATTGCTAATTAGTTAGCAATTGAACATAACCCCCTATATATATATCTATATATAGTTGCTTTAGTGTGCTAACTATCTTAATGTGCTACTTGTTAACTAATTGAACACATTATATTAAAAATGTCACCACAGTAAAATAAGTATGTCAACACAATTACATTTTGACATTTTGCTTATTGTGCTACTAGTTCACTTATCAACACTTTTTAACGTACAAAAATAATACTCCCTCCGTCCCATAGTAGCTGTCACACTTTGATATTGACACGGGATTGTAGGAGGTGTTGTTTTGTGTGTTAAGTGGAAAGAGAAAATAATATATTTATATAAATGTGAGAGATTATTTTTTCCAGAAAAAGGAAATGCGACATCTTTTGTGGACAAACTAAAAAAGAAAGTGTGACATCTATTATGGAACGAAGGGAGTATTACACAAATGAAAAATAAAAATAAAAAATACTAGTGAAAAAATAAAATAAAAAACTTAAATTAATTACTCCCTCCGTCCCATAAAAGTTGAGACAAAACTTTTGGGCACGGAGATTAAGAATTTATATTAAATAAATAGGAGAGATGAAAAAAGTAGGAAAAATAAGGGAGAGTAAAGTAAATGATGGAATAAAATAAGAGTGATTAGATGTTTTGTCTTTTGTTAAAAAAAGAAATGACTCAATTTTGTTGGGACGAACTAAAAAGAAATACGACTCAACGGAGTACTAATTAATGATTTAACTGAGAATTGGAAAAATGAATTAATCCTAGTAATGGAAAATTTTAGTAATGTGAGTAAATAAAAAACACATTAACAAATTGAATATAACTATCTGGTATAAGAATATCACACAGACTAGACTTGAACCTGCTCTCTCCAGATAAGCAGACCTGACTCCAAATCAACTACACTACATGTGTTATATTAAGGGCTTGTTCGGTGATGACTAATTGGCCAGAATTAAGGTCAAATTAGCTCATTAATGACGGTTCGGTGTTCAATAACTGAACAAGTATGGCCCTCGAAAAAGCCCCCAGCCCGCACTATGCTTTTTGACTTTTGTCTGAAATAATTCACGCATCCAACTTGATATTGGAAATCTCGACCGCTACAGTGATGAAGAAATGATGGCGAGTTTACCAAAGTGACCCTGGCTTATTTGGTTTCCCCCAAGTCCTCCTTCCGTGGTCATTTGGAGTTATGCATTTTCTTTTTACTTTCTCTCTCTAGATATGCACTCCTCGAATCCATCCGGTAAAACTTTTGCATCGCTGAAAGCAGTGAGATGCGCTCGAGCAACCCAAATAAAATTGACCTCACTGAGACGAAGACCGTGAGCTATCTCTTCGATCACTTCCTTGCTAGTACGAACCACGCTCCCGAATGACACGTATAAAACCAAACCGGCTGGCTTGGAACCGAGCCACTTGGTTATGTCTACCTCGGCGTGAAGGCTTTTGCCGACGGCAACGCTGCTGGCCTCGGATAAACTGAAGGGGCCGATGGCGTATTTAGGCTGGTATCTGTTGAGAGCTGAAAGTATTTCGAATTCTAGCTCTTCAACTGTGTTGTGAAGCATGAAATCTGCCTTTTTCACTTCCTCAAATGCTTTTGATACGCTCGCATTTTGCACTATTTTAAGGCCATTTTGTGGTCCGTTTTTAATGTCAAAGTTGTATTACATGTCCATTATTTGCATATTTTATCTATTTTGGTATTTTGATATGTTTTGTGAGAAATGTGCATATTTTAGCCAAAAAAGGGAGTTAAAACGCGAAGTAGGAAATCTGGAAAACTTCAGGTGGCGTCGGACGACCGCCGCAACACTTCCGGCGATCGCCGGCGCTTAGCGGAGACAAAGACACGCCCGGCGACCGCCACAAGGAGTCAGAAGCTTCTGGACTGCGCGCGGCGACCGCCGGCCAAGGTGCGGCGGCCCGCCACAAAAACGCGGCGCACGACAGCTGTCTTAAAACTCAATTTTCCGGCGATCCTGAAGTCCGCGGGGCGTTCTATACACCATTCTCTTCGTCTTGAAAATATCTTCAAGATGGTACAAGAATCACCTCAATCGGAGTTCTATGAAGAGAGTTATGGTTGTTCTACCAAAGTCGTGCAAAGCTGCCAGCTGCAGTCTAGGCGGAAATTTGAAGAAGGAAATAAGATATTACCTTGTGAAGCCAAATCTTTTGCTTCTACTATGGGGAACGAAAATTACACCTTTCCTAATGCTTGGAGGAAACTTATTACCAAATTTAAATCCTTCTCAAGCCTATATATACCCCATAACCTCATTCATAGAATTCAACCCTTCCATAACCCCCAAAAGGGGAGCCTTCATGCTCCCCCTCCATTCTCCAACCCTAATTCCTCCATCCATCATTCCATCACCATTCTTGGAGATTGAAGCAAGGCAAGAGGAGCATGGAGACTTTAAGATTCATCCTTGGGTTTTGTTTGTTTATTTCATGTCTCGTACTTTAATTATTGTTATAGTTCGTCTGTCTATGGATTGCTAAACAATACAATTTTGAGGTTTGATAGTATTTGACTTTTATGTAGTTCTTTTTATGTTTAATGTTCAGAACTCGTTTCCACTTGATTTTTCTTGAACTTTTGTTCGACTAATTGGCCGTTACCTTGATTATTGTCAATCTTTGATCGATGATAGCTTTGATTGGTTTATCTTATAGTATGTTCATACAATAATTGTGACATGAGTATTGATGCATGATAAGGAGAAATCGTGGTAAAACTTGAGTCGGATGAACGTAGAACTAATTAGAATAACTAAAGAGTTAGTGAAATCATTATCCTTGAAATTCCTCTATTTGCCTAATTCTGTCTTCTTTGCTTTTATTGTTTTATTATTTGCTTTATTTATGCTTAGTTAAACCAAAACTCTTGTTTCTCTAGATAGTATTTGACGCTTAGTACATAATAGCCAGTTGCAATTATATTCCACGTGTTCGATATCCCGGTACTGACCTTTAGCTATACTAGATCTACCCTGTATACTTGCAGGTATTTTTAGTGCTAATAAAAAGTGCATCAGCTTTGAACTGATCATTTGCACCGATGTCGTTGCTTTTCGGTAGAGATGTCATAAATCCCTGATTCGTAACGATCCTACTCCAGGAATGTAGCTATTTCAGCTGCATCATCTGATCAATTCATATACAATTTGCAAATTCCAATTGGAAATTTTAGTTATTGAGTGTGTGTACCTTTTAGCAGAAAATGACCTCTTTCTTTGATAAGATCCAAATGGTAGAGCAGAGAAAAGACGAGGGTTGGAGAAGTATATAAGGGGAAAATATCTGGAGCGGAGTGGGAATAGTTCAAGGTGGATATCCCCAGCTTAATTTGGGGTAGAGGGGTAGTTGGAGGAAATTTGGAAGATTGATGAGGACATTATCGCTTGACAACACGCATACTGCCATTTCGTCTCTCGGAAATATGAAACACCAAACATACAACAATGGTTGAAGGGTGTGTGGGACCGCCCATATTTATTTAAGTCAAGAGATGAATCTTGCATTTCTAATTACCTATGATCGAACGAGCCCTAAGTATTGTATGAATAATCCATAGTATACAAGTATATCTCATATGGTTGGGATCCCAAGGACCTCCCATGCCCCTAAGTGTAACCGCCACTATAAACAATCATTCTTGTCTATAAAACAATGTAATCTTCACCCTAGAGATCATAAATATGTGTGTTGGGAAATGAAATAAATAAATAGTACTCCCTCCATTCAACAAGAATATGCACTCTTTCCTTTTTAGTCCGTCCCACAAGGATATACACTTTAGAAACTCTTTTCTCTCTAATGAGGTGGAACCCATGCCCCACTAACAAATACTTTAAAATAACCTTGTATACTAGAAATCACCTTTCGAGTAATTGAATACTGTTAAAACTCTTGTTTTATTTTCCAAATGACTAAACAGATTATTTTTGTCATAATGTTGTTATGTTTTACATTTAATGGATGTTTATTACATGTTTAAATGTATAAGTAACTTAACAAAGTCTAAGTCTTTGTTTTAGTAGACCGGTTGTGGGCGTCGTTCACTTTAAGGTAACACAGTCAGTTCTGAACAAAGAAAAAGAAGAATTTCACAACCTAGATAGGCTTAGACTACCTATCGTGAAAGGTTACAATGTCAGTCCGATTATTTCTAAGCCTTACTGAAATAAGATGACGTTGGTGTGGTATAGCATTGAATGGATCTAACAGCGAGACAGTCTTTATGCTATCTACTGAAAGACAAGGTCTTGTAAATTATTATTTCTTAATCAATGTACGTTAGCATTGAGCATACGATATTGATTACGCACTACTTTGACTTACCAAATGGTGCGGGTTTTTCGCAACCCAATAAGCCTGGTATATTGGGTAGTGGTGATTAATATCTAGCGGTGCTAGGATTGCTATTATGTTGAATCGTGCGCGAGGTGAGTCTCGTTTGATAACATCCTCAAGAGAAGCTTGAAATAAGGTTTTATTATTCGGAACCTAGCTAGTTGGAGTTTAATTACTTTGTGAATAATAAATGAGATTTTCTCGCTGAGTCCTCTCTTGGAATGAATAAGATATTAATTAATTAAGTCCATAACAGACAATAATTAATTAATGGATGTTTCTATCTTGAGCACGAGAAATAAACATCAAGTATTGGAAACCCGAAGTACTTATAATTTCAGATTTGGATGGGGAGTGCAATATTACTTCTGTAGTGGCTGCTCGTAATATTCCAATTATAAGTTTATATTAAATTGGGTTTAATTTAATTAGTAAAAAGCTAAGTGGAGGAGCCCATATCCAAAACCTTTCATAGATCCCTGTCTGGGCCTAATATGTGACTTATTATAAATAGGAGAATAAATGAGACAGAAAATACACATTATTTTTTTCCAAAATTTCGTCCCTCTCTCTTTCTAGCAAGAGGACGATTTTTCCTCTTCTTCGAGGGATTGGTTTTCCGTCTTCTTTATTTAAGTCCTAGTATACTGGTGAGATCAGCCCACCCTGATATCAGTTTACAGTCCGGGAACCAGACAGAAGATCTGTGGTTTACTACTCAAGATCTTCACGTGGAGAAGGCACTAGCTATCTTCGATTCTTTGGAGAATCATCAAGGTAAAATAGCTAAACCGTAGAAAAGCATGTTTTAGGTTTTAATTAATTTAAAGCATGATTTATTTGAGTTATGAGCATGATACATGTGATAATTGTGCGAATAGAATTTGTCTAAATAATATGCTAAATAGATCAGAATTGTTATGTAATTGATTTATATGAGCGCTTCCGCTGCCAACCCCTTCAAGATCTAGGCCTCACGCCTTCCTATGAATGAAAATTGAGAAGGAAGAAGGATGAGCTTCCAGTTCTTGACACTCAGTAGATTTCAGCTCTCTTCTAGGGCTGAAATGGGGGATCCCAACACTCCAAACTTCTGATTTCCGTTAACACACACGCTAGGTTCATGTTTAGTTTAGCTCAGTGATGGTTTGGTGTTGGTTTTGATCACTTTAATCGTTTGGTTCTGTACTTCCGCTCCGAAAAGGGGCGATGAAACAATTTCTACCTTTGTTTTTGTCTATTTTCAGGTTATGCTTGGTGTTGTAGACTATTGATGTTCTGATTTAGTAAATTTAGAATTATGATTTCGATTCTCGTTGAAATGTTCAGTTTACCATGCATGAATTCTCTGATCTGCTTCCGATTTCTGATTTAGGATGCATGTTTTAGCTCAAGTGTTTTGTTACGGTTTGATTTGGTTGGATCCGATCTTTCGATTTAAGTTTTTGTCTAGTTGCGAAGGAAATTATGGATGAAGTGTTTAGGATGTTCAGATCTAGGTTTATTTGTGATTTCTGCATGATCATGGGTTAGTTTCTTGTTTACGTAGGTGCATTTAGTTCTTAGGGGTAGATTTAAATTTACAAGTTGTTATGATAGTTTCGTTGTTCGTAAATGTTCAGATCTGTTTATGCTCTGTTTTTCATGTTGTTTCCGTGAAGAAGATGAAGTTGTTAGAAAAGTTTTACTTTATTGTACATTTTGCAGGAGACTGACAGTCGTCCACTTTATTTTGTTTGTACATTTCAGGAAAGTTTTAGGATGACTTGATTAAGTAGATTTTAGTCCGTTTAGCAAGTGGATCAGTTTAGTTAGTTTAGTCTCTCAAGTCAAGTAGTTTAACTTAATCCATCCTTGGAAAGCGTGGCCGCACCCATTCCCATTTTGTCCACAACAAATGTAAAACACATCATCTATGTGGGATCGATCCTTACTTCCCTATACTAGTTAATAGTATTGTGGGTTAAGGTTTTGAAACACTTTTGAGCTCCTCCATTCATCTCACTCAAGTCTGATTTAAGTGAAGTTGATCAGTCTGAATTTCCTCTGGACAGATTTACCGACATTTGTAGGTAGATCACATACATTTGGCCAGCTGGGTCAGTTTGACAATACTCTTGAGCAATCCACAACGAGAAAGGAGAACCATGCAAGAGTCTGAGAGCTTTCAACTACGTACATTTTTTTCTCTACTTACTCCACCTAATAACTCAGCCTAAAATCCCTGATCACTCAAGAATGTGGACATCTTGAGTGGGACGGAGGTAGTACATAATATATGCAACAACGTTGAGGTTAATGTTACTGATGAGAATCAAATTTAGCAACAAGTTCTATATAATTATATTTTAAGATAATGTTACTGTGAGATATTATGGATTCCAAATTGTTTGGGCTTGTTATTAATCAGCTAGACTGATTTAATTGTATGGCCCGTTCTATTATTGGTGACCAAATGCAGTTTGGCCCAATAACTTAAGTGGGATGCTCCGATGGCTGCCACGTGGCCATCTCACGCGGATCGTTGGTTTGGACCGTCGGATCTAGGGTGTGTTTATTTGGGAAAGATAAACTCACCCCTATTCTCTATCCGCCTCATTTGATTCCTATTCTCTCACTCTCTCTCTTTGCTAAATGCTCTGACCTCTCTCTAGAACTCTCCTCTCTCTCTCTCTCTCTCTAAATAAATGTGCTCCGATCTTCTTCTCCGGTGACTCTCTTCTCTGTTTTTGTGAGAACTGAGTGTTAATCTCTCAAATCCTGTGTTGATTTGGAGATTTTCTTTGAGTTCGAACGCTTGTGTTCGAATCAGTTCCTTTCGGTAGTGATTGTGAGATGTGTGGTGGTTGTGTGTTGAGGTGGCTTTTGTGTTGTAGTAATCGGAGTATCCCTATGGTTTTGGGGGTCCGATTGTTTCACTGTGCTCCCTTGAGACTTGTTGGTGAAGATTGAGGAGGTCCTTGGCCCTGTGCAGTCGTGCGTGCGACCTGAGCCATATCATAATCTTTTGTTCCTTTTCCCTTTTTGTTATTTTCTGATTTAGATCCGAAAGGATCTCTTTCTTGTATTATTGACTTCGTTACTAAGTGTGCAAGATGTACAATCGGTGTAAACTTGGAGTTATGATCCGGTCAAGGATCTGCATTTAGCTATAGTTCTTGATTGTAATCTTAGTTTGTACTTAGTCAGAATACTTGTGTAACATCTTTTGTTTTCTTTGGCTTGTTCCTATTAGATTAGCCATCTTAGTGGTGACCTAATACAAAAGAGGTCTCGGTAATTAATGAATCTAGAGTGATCTGATCCCTACAGTGGTATCAGAGCCACGAGGGGATCACTTGGGCACGCCGGGTCGCAAATTAAAAGAAGGCGGGCTCTTCAGAGTAAAGCTCGGCATCCGGTATAGGCCCTGAGGTAAGACGGATACACCTTAAAGAAGGGTATCCGCTCTAGTAAATTGGCTTGAACCCTAAAACTTTTACAAGCTTTCTAGTTTTAGGGGTGGGCAGTTGATACGCTCGGATTTTACACGGTTTTAAGGCCATTATTTGGCCCGTTTTTAATGTCAAAGTTGCATTACATGTCCATTATTTGCATATTTTATCTATTTTGGTATTTTGACATGTTTTGTGAGAAATGTGCATATTTGAGCCTAAAAAGGGAGTAATAACGCGAAGTAAGAAATCTGGAGCTTCTCCGGCGACCGCCGCAACACTACCGGCGACCGCTGGCGCTCAGCGGTGACAAAGACACGCCCGTCGACCGCCGGGAAGTGCGTGGCGACCGCCACAAAGAGTCAGAAGCTTCTGGACTGTGCGCGGCGACCGCCGGCCAAGGTGCGGCGGCCCGCCACAAAAATGCGGCACGCGGTAGCTGTCTTCAAACTCAACATTCCGGCGATCCTGAAGTCCGATCAGGGAGTTCTACACTCCATTCTCTTCGTCTTTAAAATATGTTCAAGATGGTATAAGAATCACCTCAATCGGAGTTCTGTGGAGAGAGTTATGGCCGTTCTACCAAAATCGCGCAAAGCTGCCAGCTGCAGTCTAGGCGGAAATTTGAAGAAGGAAAGAAGATATTACCTTGTGAAGCCAAATCTTTTCCTTCTACTATGAGGAACGAAAATTACATCTTTCCTAATGCATGGAGGAAACTTATTACCAAATTTAAATCCTTCTCAAGCCTATATATAACCCATAACCTCATTCATAGAATTCAACCCTTCCATTGCCCCCAAAAAGGGGAGCTTTCATAGCTCCTCCTCCAACCCTAATCTTTGATCTTCTTTTTGCCAATTACTTCCATAGCATAAATTTGAGAGTTCTTCATTGTGCAAGGGGTTGGAGAAAGAAGCAAGAACATCAAGAACGACAAGGATTCAACCTACGTGTTTTATTTGCTTTAGTTTTATGTTCCAATTGTTTTCACTCCAATCTATGTTTTTAGCTTATTCAATTATGTCTAACTAAATTCATAGGATTCTTTGGATGTGTTAGTGATGCACTATTTATTAGCACTAAATAAACCTGCAAGTATACAGAGTATATAGTATAGCTAAAGGTTAGTACCGGATATCGAACACGGGGAAGACAATCACAAAGTGTCTATCCTCTACTAAGACTCAATTACTATCTGGAAAAACAAAAAGATTGTGGAAAACTTTTGAAAGCTAAAAATAATAAAAGCATAGAACAACTAAGAGCAAATAAAACACGGAGAAAGACGATAGAGATAAGGGAATCCCAGAGATGTGCGTTCACGGTTATAGTTATACAAAATTCCAACTACAATACTCTAGCACAGTTTATACTTTGAAAGGACGAGTCACCTAGCTTATGCTCATGCGATACAAACGTTGATTACAAAGTTAGGGTTGTCAATCCTAACACGTAACTCCAAAAGGCTCCTAAGACCCTTGAAAAGTCCTCACTCTCAACTAACAGTGCCGTTTTAAGGGAAGCTAACTGTAGCGTCTACTAAGTGGATCTAACTCACTACAACTCTGTCACAGTTATGAAGCAAGCTATATTAAATCATACACGATTGTGTCACTCAATCATGCAGCATCACAACTACTTAGGAAAGAAACAAAGTAATAACAAAACGGATATTAAATAGAAAAAGAAATTTGTATAACCAAAGTCGTTACTAACACATCCCTGGAATCCTATAAGTTTAGTTACACATAATTGAATAAGCTAAAAACATAGATTGAAGGGAAAACAATTTGAACATAAAACTAAAGCAAATAAAACCCGTAGGTTGAATCCTTGTCGTTCTTGATGTTCTTGAAATCCTTCTCCAACTCCTTGCACAAGTGAAGTACTCTATGCTCTTGATCTCTATGAAGTATTTTGCAAGTAGAAACTCTCTCTTTTTGATGAAGCTTGAGGTCTTATTTATAGGGAAAAGCCAATCCTTGTTGTAGAAGGAAAAGATGACCAAAATATGGTAAATCTGGACGCAAATCTAGGGCTTCTCGGATTCGCCGCCTTTCTCCGGCGGGCTGCCGCACCTTGGCCGACGGTCGCCGCGTTGGACTCCAGAGAGTCTGTTCCCTCGGCGGCGGACCGCCGCACCACTTTCGTCGGTCGCTGGACGAGACTTCTCTTCTAAGCGTATTTTTTCGAGGCGGACCGTTGCATTGATCTGCCCGCCAGGCGCCGACGGTCGCCGCACACATCCGCGGCGGTCGCCGGTCGCCGTCTGACTCCAAATTTCCAGATTTTGCGTTTTAGTTCCCTTTTTCGGCTCAATTATGCACGTTTTTCTCACAAAACACGCCAAAATACCAAAATAGACAAAATATGCAAATAATGGACGTGTAGAGTGACTTTCACATAAAAAACGGACCAAATAATGACCTTAAAATAGTGCAAAATCCGAGTGTATCAACTCCCCCAAACTTACATTTTTGTTTGTCCTCGAACAAAACAATAAAGACACAACAATAGGCGCACGGATTGCATAAGGACTAGACGTCATAATTGCCTCAGAAGATGAAAGAATAGGTTAAACATGTATTAACTCAATCAAATCAAGCAAGGCTTATTAGTGCACTTTCATTACTAACTTGTGGAACACCTTGAATTCAAGCCCTCATATGTGGTAAACTTCCAAAGATGGGAAGTATTCTCTCACTCTCAAAGTGTATAAAGATAATGTGTATATAAGCACTCAAATCATGCATCATGCAAAGTTTGCCATAAGCTTGCTCAAAGTCTAATCCCTCCTCTACTAAATGTGATTAAGCTTCAAAAGTCCGAAAGGTCCTTATCTTTGGTTGTAATGTAGGCTCTTTGGTAGGTGAGGAATATTTGGCTAAAAAGTGACTAAAATAGAAAAAATATCCCAAGTAGAGTAAAGATAACTCCACTTTTCTAAACCCAAGACACTTTTAACACTTTATCTATTTTTCTCCTTCATCCCACTTTTCAAACCTTTTATTTTCTTTTATTTTCACAACCTTTCACATTTTTTTCTTCTTCTTCTTTTTTTTCTTTTCTTTTTCTTTTCTACAATCAAGCACAAATTTGGACCTTTTCTCGATTTCACAACTTGTACTTTCTTTGCATTAAGCACACTACTTTTTATACTTTCACCTTATCTCTCCAATTCCTTTATTAAGATAGTAAAGGCTCAAAATTGGCTCCAAAAGGAAAAATTATTTAAAATTTTTGAGAGGGTCAAAACTTTTGGATAAAAGTAGGCTAGAAAAGATGGCCGATCATCCTCCTAAATCAACTTAAACACTATGTAGACTTAGGCAAGACTAGGAGCAAATTCTAGAAACATATACATGAATGCAGATAAATCACACAAGAAAGAAATTAGGCTCAAATCCTCACAAGGTATAAAGCATGATTCAAGGCGAACAAGCAATTCACTAATTATGCACCTTTCCACCAAACCATCAAATCAAAACGTTAAGCCACACTTAAACATAGATGGAATGTAATATCATTGGTAACTCGGTCTAAAGTGTGTCCCTAAGATGTGTGTTTCTAAGTTCTTCAGGTTCATGACATGGATTCAAGAAAATTGCTTGAGAACACAAAATTCACCTACGGGGTTTTGAAAACAAAAACAAAAACTTTAAAACACAAACCTAAACTCACGGTCCACCACTTCATCCCCCCAAAATTATTTACAACAAAGTGTAAAATAAGTTTGTAGAGTTGGTAGGGACGTGAGTTAACTACTGAAAAAAAAACGTACCTTGAAAAATTTCGCGTCAAGGCTTGACTGGGCGAAAATTCGAAAATTTTCGAAAAAATCGCGCTGGAAATTGCGCCCAGGTGGCGGCCCGCCGCGGCATGTCCGGCGGTCGACGCGCAAAAACAAAATGTTCCAGCGAGCAGGTGGCGGACCGCCGCAGCACATGCGGCGGCCGCCACGAAGAGGTCAGAACCTGCGAAAAATTTTCAACGCACAAAAATTAAACTAAAACCAATAATACTTAAAATTAAAGCAAAAATTATCAAAAAACAAGATTGGATTGCCTCCCAACAAGCGCTCTTTTAAAGTCATGAGTTCGACGTTATGGTAAGCCTTCATTCGTTCCTTATAATTGGATGAACTGTCGTAAGCCTCTATCCGAAATTCGTCCATCTCATTAAGAAAAAGATGTCTTTCTTCACCGGCCTTGCGAAAGTCATGGTTCAACTTCTTGATTGCCCAATATGACTTGTATTCCATCTCAAGAGGCAAATGACAAGACTTACCAAACACAAGTTGATAAGGAGACATACCTATGGGGCCTTTGTAATGCGTCATCTAACCGAAGTGCCCAATCCTTACAGTTCACGCTCAGCGTCTTTTGAATAACCGACTTGATTTCCCTTTTTGCTAACTCAGTTTGCCTGAGGATGATAGGGCGAAGTTACTCTATGCTTGACTCCGTATTTGTCCAACACGCTGTCCAACCATCTATTGTTGAAGTGAGATCCTCCATCACTAATAAGAGCGTGGCGTACCAAATCTGCAAAATATGTTTTTTCTAACAAAAGCAATGACAACTTTAGAATCGTTGGTTCTGGTTGGAATTGCTTCCACCCAACTAAAAACATATACTACTGCAAGTAAGATATATTGGTATTCTCCTGATTTTGGGAATGGTCCCATAAAATCTATCCCCCACACATCAAACAATTCTACCTCAATGATGGTATTCATAGGCATTTCCTTCTTCTTAGAAATTCCACCCGTCCGTTGGCATTCATTGCATTGGAGAACAAAACTAGCGGAGTCGCGAAAAATGGTAGGCCAATAGAATCCACTCTGCAAGACTTTTATCACGGTTCTTTGCACACCAAAGTGGCCTCCAGTTGGAGACGAATGACACTTTTCAACTATAGCCGCCCAATCGTCTTGAGGGACACATCTCCTAAGTATAGTATCTGCACATCTTTTGAACAAGTAGGGCTCATCCCAAAACTAAGATACGTACATCTCTATAAAATTTCTTTTTCTGATAAGGAGTAAGATCTGGAGGATGTACCTTTGCCGCCAAATGATTTACAATATCGGTGTACCATGGAAAAGTGGCTTGAGTGAAGAACATATGCTCATCTGGGAAGTCCTCGTTGATTTCTTGAGATAAATCTTCTCCTTCCACCGGGTGCTCCAACCTTGACAAATGGTCCGCTACCACATTCTCGCACCCCTTTCTGTCCTTCATTTCCACATCAAACTCTTGGAGTAGCAAGATCCATCGGATAAGTCAGGGTTTCGCATCCTTCTTTGCAAACAAATGCCTAATAGATGCATAGTCAGTATAAACAATAGTCTTAGTTCCAACAAGATAGGCCCTAAATTTATCAAAAGAATAAACAATAGCAAGCATCTCCCTTTCAGTAGTCGTATAATTAGCTTGAGCAGGATCTAAAGTTCTACTAGCATAATAGATGACTCTAAAAATCTTGCCCCTCTTCTGCCCCAAAGCTGAGCCAACTGCAATATCACTTGCATTGCACATGATCTCAAACGGTTGACTCCAATCAGGTGTGATGAGGACAGGAGCGCTTACTAGAGTTTTCTTCAAGGTCTCAAAAGTCTGCAAGCAATCGGAAGTAAAATCAAATTTCACATCATTCTCAAGCAATTTACAAAGAGGTTTAGAGATCTTAGAAAAATCCTTGATGAATCTCCAGTAGAAGCCTGCATGTCCTAGAAAACTTCTTACTCCTTTTTCGTTGGATGGAGGTGGAAGTTTCTCAATGGCTGCAATCTTTGCCTTGTCGACTTCTATCCCTGCAGAAGACACTTTATGCCCTAGAACTATACCTTCTTTCACCATAAAGTGACATTTTTCCCAATTGAGAACAAGGTTAGTTTCTACGCATCTATGCAAAACCTTAGCTAGATTGTCAAGACAATGATCATAAGATTTACCAAACACAGAAATATCATCCATAAAAACTTCCATCACTTTTTCAATCAAATCATGAAATATGACCATCATACATCTCTGAAAAGTAGCAGGAGCATTACATAAACCAAAAGACATCTTCCTATAAGCATAAATACCATAAGGACATGTGAAAGCAGACTTATGTTGGTCTTTGGGAGCAATTGCAATTTGATTATACCCAGAATAGTCATCAAGAAAACAGTAGTAATCATATCCCCCTAGTCTATCAAGCATTTGATCAATAAAAGGCAAAGGGAAATGATCCTTTCTAGCGGCTGCATTTAACATCCTATAATCAATGCATACTCTCCAACCTGTGGCTACCCTAGTGGCTATCATCTCTCCATCCTGGTCGGGCACTACCTTCATCCCCCCTTTTTTAGCTACTACTTGCGTAGGACTTACCCATTCACTATCAGATATTGCACAGATAATCCCTGCATCTAGTAACTTTATCACCTCTTTTCTAACTACATCTTGCATGCTAGAGTTAAGTCTACGTTGATTCTGCACACGAGGTTTATGCCCTTCCTCAAGTAAAATTCTATGCATGCATGTGGTTGGGCTAATTCCTTTCAAATCACTAATAGACCATCCTATGGCAAACCTATACTTGTTCAAAACACACAAAAGCTTCTCACACTCTTTCTCACTCAAGGCAGCGGACACAACAACCGGGTAAGTGTTCTCCGGTCCTAGGAATGCGTACCTGAGATGTTCGGAGAGAGGTTTTAGCTCTACCTTAGGCGGTCCCCGTAGCTCCGATCTGCCATTTGCAACGTGATTGAGGTGTGGCGGATGCTATCAACGTCAAGTTTCCTGTAAAAAGATAAAGGCATCAAGTTAATACTAGATCCTAGATCACATAACGCTCTACCCTTCACATCATTCCCCAAAAACACAAGATAGAGTAAAACTCCCTAGATCTTTGTGTTTAGTGGGTAATCCCTTTTGGATGATAACACTGCAATTCTCTGTTAAGCCTACTGTTTCGTACTTCCCCCACTTCCTTTTTCTCGCCACCACATCTTTCAAAAATTTGGCGTAATTGGGCATTTGTTGCAGGGCCTCTACTAGTGGAATGTTGATGTGGACTTTACTCATTGCCTCCAAGAATTTGGCAAACTGAGCGTCAAGCTTCTTGCTCTTCAATCGTTCAGGATACGGGATGGCAACACTGCTTTGTGGGGGTCTGTCTGGCTGCTGCTGCCCAGCCGGCGGACCGCCACAATGGGGTGTGGCGGCCGCCGGACTTTCACCAGTGGCCAGTCCAGAGTCCACCTCGATCTGCTGGGGTGTAGGTGGCGGGTCGCCGTGTTGAGGTGCGGCGGACCGCCGCACTTCTTCGGCAGACGTGTTGCCAAGCGACTTCTCTGCCTCCCTTCTTCCCCTGCCTAGGTCTCCTGCCTCCGGAGGTTGATATATAGTTCCGCTACGCAGCTGCACATCTTGGCACTTTCCTTTCGGGTTAACCTCTGGCAGGCTGGGAAGTGTACCTGGGGTGTGCCTGCTTCCTATGGTCGTGGCTAGGATCCCAAGATTAAATTCCAGCATCTCGACTTGAGTAACTAGGGTTGCCAACCCTCTTTCCAAGGCGTTTGTATTTCTTTCTAGATTTTCCAACCGCTGGTTCGTCACCTTTCTATGTTCGAAAACTTCTACGATGCAGATTTCCCGCAGATTCTCCCAATTGGAGCGGGGTTGATCCTCCATACCTGCACATATTTCAGAAGAATTATCAGAACAGTAATCTTGTGCATCGTAGGAGAAATCACAGCAGTTTGGGTCGTAGTATGATCCCCCATGGTCGGAGTTATAGTACTCATCGTAAATCCCCACTGCTGCTCATAGCCATATGTATCCTCCATCCCTGCAGGAAAATCCATAACAAAATTAAAATTAAAATAAAAATAAAATAAAAGCGATTAAAATCCAAAGTAGTAAAATTATCCGTTTGACGATATCACTCCAAAGTGAATTGTCTTCCCCGGCAACGGCGCCAAAAAACTTGATGCACTATTTATTAGCACTAAATAAACCTGCAAGTATACATAGTATATATAGTATAGCTAAAGGTTAGTACCGGATATCGAACACGGGGAAGGCAAACACAAAGTGTCTATCCTCTACTAAGACTCAATTACTATCTGGAAAAACAAAAAGATTGTGGAAAACTTTTGAAAACTAAAAACAATAAAAGCATAGAACAACTAAGAGCAAATAAAACACGGAGAAAGATGATAGAGATAAGGGAATCCCAGAGATGTGCGTTCACAGTTATAGTTATACAAAATTCCAACTACAATACTCTAGCACAGTTTATACTTTGAAAGGACGAGTCACCTAGCTTATGCTCATGCGATACAAACGTTGATTACAAAGTTAGGGTTGTCAATCCTAACACGTAACTCCAAAAGGCTCCTATGACCCTTGCAAAGTCCTCACTCTCAATTAACAGAGCCGTTTTAAGGGAAGCTAACTGTAGCGTCTACTAAGTGGATCTAACTCGCTACAACTCTGTCACAGTTATGAAGCAAGCTATATTAAATCATACACGATTGTGTCACTCAATCATGCAGCATAACTGTGAGAGAGTTCTAGCGAGTTAGATCCACTTAGTAGACGCTACAGTTAGCTTCCCTAAACACGGCATTGTTAATTGAGAGTGAGGTCTTTTCAAGGGTCTTAGGAGCTTTATGGAATTATGTGCTAGGATTAACAACCCTAATCTTGTAATCAACGTTTGCATCGCATGAGCATAAGCTAGGTGACTCGTCCTTTCAAAGTATAAATTGTGTTAGGGTATTGTAGTTTGGAATTTGTATAACCACTAGCGACAAAGAGCTTAGACATCAATGTATGAGGTGCTGAGTTCGAGCCCTCTTGACCTCGGTTGTAATTTCCTCATTTCTAGGAGTTTATATATAATATCCTCCTTCATATAGGAGTTGATTTAAAAAAAAAAAAAAAAAAAAAAACTGTGAACGCACATCCATGGAATTCTCTTATCTCTCATATTTTACTCTAGATAGTATTTGACGCTTAGTACATAATAGCCAATTGCAATTATATTTCCCGTGTTCGATATTCTGGTACTGACCTTTTGCTATATTATTCCTACTTTGTATACTTGCAGGTATTTATAGTGCTAAAAAATAGTGCATCAGCAGTTGTCGCTGGTAGTTGCCACTTGCCGTGGCTTAGGTTTTCTGTGCTCTTGTCTTCTGCCTGTTTCTTGGTGTTTTACAGCTTTCTTGTGCTTGCTTGTGTTCAAAGTGTGTATTCCAAAACTTAGTTTTCTGTGTCTTGAGTGAATTGTCTATCCACCCTGTGCCTTAACCGACTTGAGTGACCCCCTGTGCCCCATTCATTGGGTGATTGTGAATTGGGAAATCCTCTTGCCGGGGTACACGTGACAGATAGGGAGGAACTCATTTAGACTTGATTCCCGTGTCTGGGATCACTTTGAACTGTCTCATGTGTGTGTGCCTTGTTGTAAGTTTGCATATGTGATTCTTGCATGAAAAATCCCTGCATAACTGTTCTAAGTGGACTCTCTAATTGTTTTGTGTTTAAGTCCACTTACTGTGCTAGTAGGGTTGCTTGTTGTGCCTTCCGTGTTGCTGGTTCTTTTATGCATGTTAAAATCTTTCTCAAAATGTCTCAGCCAGTTGGTATTGTTCCCTTCAATGGACAAAATGATTTTGTTATCTTGAAACAGAAAATAAAATGTATTTTGATTCAGCAAAAAGTTTTTAAGTTAGTAGAGGGAACTATCGTTGATACTGAATCTGAAGATAAAGTTGCAGAAATGAATGAATTAGCCATGTCTACTATAATCCTCAACCTTTCTGATTATGTGATCAGAAAGGTTGGGGCCATTGAGTTTGCTTCTAAGTTATGGGAAAAACTAGATACTCTGTATATTGAAACTTCAATGTCTTCAAGGATGTATTTGTTGGAAAAACTTTTTAAGTTCAAGCTTGATCTTTCAAAGGATATTGAGAATAACATTGATGTTTTTCAAAAACTTGTTTAAGATATTAAAAGGTCTGGTGAAAAAACCATTGATAAGACTAGCATTGCTCTAATGAATGTTATCCCTGATTCATATAATGATGTTAAAGCTGCTATAAAGTATGGCACTGATAGTGTCCCTCTTGATTTGATCATTAGTTCTTTAAAATCTAAGAAAATTTAAATTAAAGAAAATCAGGTTTTTAAATCTACTTAGTCCAAAGCTTTAAATGTTAGGGGCAGATCTAAAATAAGAGGGGGTAATGAGGACAGTAACTCTAATGAAAATGGTAAATAGAAGGGCAAGAGTAGATCCAGGTCTAAGAGCAAGAATCCTAAGGCTAATAGAAAGTGTTTTAACTGTGGTGAGGTTGGTCACTATAAAAAGGAGTGCCCTAATCCTAAAAAGCAGAAAAACAATAATAATCAACTGGATTCAATTGCTAACCTGGCTAAGAATAATGATTCTGAAGGTGTCTGCTTCATGACTCATGATATTATGTCTGTTAACTCCTCTCTTGGCTGTTCTTTTTCCATGAATGATTGGCTAATTGATTCAGGATGCACCTATCACATCTCTCCCTTCAAATATGTGTTTTCTGAGTTCAAACCTGTTGAAAATACTTTAGTGTCTATGGCTAATGACAAAAAGTGTCAGAGAATACTCACTTTTTGCATTCAGGAACTAGTGTTAATATTACACATGATTATTACTTTTTTCGTCCCATAATATGAGTCACATTTAATGTAAGCACGAGTTTTAAGAAATTTAAAGAATAGTGGACTGGAAAAGTTAGTGGAAATGATGTCCATATTTTTATATTAGTTTTAGTTTTATAATAAAATGTGAGTTAAGTGAACTAGTGAAATATGAGACTTATATACCATTTATAGTAAAAGTGAAATGTGATTCTTATCGTGGAATGGATAGATTATTTGGGGGTAAGATTTTTCTAAACCCTAAAGTCCTAGATAATACTGCATGTAACTAGAAATTTTTACACTAATTAAAACATTAAATGGTTTGGGATTAATTGATTTCGCTATTTCAATGAACATTAAATTATGTGTAGTGTAAATACCATAATACATTGATTTTATTAATTGTACGTGTTGGCTTGATTGAATAATTCTAGTGGCGATTTACATTTTGCATTCTTCTACTAGGTTTCAACATTATACACAGCATCTCTGTCATTCAATTTGAAAACTCTATATTCCCTACGTCCGTGAAATGTTATCTAGTTTCGCCATTTTGGTATGTTCGTAAAAAGTTGTACATTTTGCTTTTTTCTATTTTTGGTAAATGGATCCTACTTTTCACTAACTCATTCCACTAACTTTTTCAACTCATTTTTCTTCACATTTTTTAAAACTCATGCCGAATTAAACTTGGACAATATTTCATGGACGGAGGAAGTATATGATTATTACTCCCTCCGTCCCCCATTAAGAGTCACACTTTTCCATTTCGGCCCGTCCCCAATTAAGAGTCACACTTCATTTTTACCATAAATAGTAAGTAGGTCCCACATTCCACTAACTCAATTCATTCACATTTTATTATAAAACAAATATAAAAAAATGGGTCCCACATTCCACTAACTTTTTCAACCAACTTTTTTTTACCTTTCTTAAAACCCGTGCCCGGTCAAAGAGTGACTCCTAATAGGGGACGGATGGAGTACTATATGTGATTCTGTATAATAAAATTAGTCCATATATAAATTATTACCTATCTCACAACTATCGATATGAGCAAAAATTCCCTAGTCTTGACATACCAAGTGACAATATGACTTGATATGTCTTACTAATAATATTTTGACAACTTGAACTCTAAAAATGTTATATTTCATGTGCATATGGTAAGTATTGGGTGTGAAGCTAATTAGAGCTATTGTTTTAAATTATGGAAATTTCTCCAAGATTTTCTAAACCTTCCTCATATACATGCATATAATAATATCCTCCTCTACACATTATATATACTCCATATAATCTAAAAATCTACACAATTAATAAAATATGACCGTAAATTAAATTTTATAGTATTTAATATTTATTAATTAATTTCACTGTTTGACTTTTTTAATACATTTTCAGTAGCAGGTCAAAAATTCAAAAAATATTCAAAACAAGAAAATAAAATGATCGAAGTCATGGAATATTCATAAAGTCTTTATAGTGGAATAGCTAGAATATACAAATAATTTATTTGATTGATAATGATGAGATGGTTTGATAACTTGTTGGAGTACGTAATATTTTAAAAAAAAAACAAAAAACAAAAAAAAAAAACTTGTACATAATATTTCAAGTTATGGCCACATGTATTTTTTGTTCATATATATATATAACACAATAAAAAAATAAAGGTACACATAAGATCCCAAATTAAGAGTGTATAATTGCATATCAATACAAAAATTGTATAAGGAAGACCCGGCGATTTTGGGAGAAGTTTTCATTAAAAATAAAGAATCTATTTATATTTACACTAATTAGTTTATAATCCACGTGATACTTTCATAATTCCATTTGTCAAAATGTTATTAGTTGGACATACCAAATCATATTGCCACTTGGTATGTCAAGACTATGGAATTTTTACACCTATCGATATAGAGTATGTTAGACTCATTCTCAAATTTATCAAATTTGAGTATTATTTTCTCCTATACTTCAATTGTTATCATAATTTGTTTACAAAATTATTTCCTATTTGAAATACATCTCACCCAAAATTAGAAATGATACAACAAACCCTAGCTTGGTATATACTCTCTACAAATAGTGGCCTTATAATAATGTTTTTGTTGGTTAAAACAACAAGAATATTTCTCATCATTCTTGCGGCAATGTCTCCCCTCAACAACTATCCCATCAAAAAAGAAAGCGATAGTTATCTTCAGCTGGCGAAGCACGTGATCGCCGCCGGCAACCAAGGCAAAAACCTCATTCTCTCGCCTCTCTCAATCCATATGGTGCTTTCCATGACTACCGCAGGCTCAAGCAGCTCTACACGCGACCAGCTTCTCACTTATCTCAAATCAGAGCGCGTCGAACACCTCCATTCTATGTACTCGCATATTGCCGCCACAGTTCTCGCACGGCAGCCACGCCGGTGGGCCCCTCTTGTCCACCAATAACGGCCTCTGGGTCGATCAGAGCCTCACTTTCAAACCCACTTTTCAAGATATTGTCCACAATTCTTATAAGGCTGTTGCCCAACTTGTTGATTTTCAGAATCAAGTAGGTTTTCTCTAACTTTTAATGTAAATTTATAATAACACAAGAAAGAAATAAGGGTTTGACGCCAATTTGTTTGCAGTATGGGGAATTCTAACATATTTTTCTAGATAGATGTCTTCTAGGTTTGTTATCTTAGCAGAATTTTGGAGCTAAGTGACAATGTACTATGCTATTTTTTCTTAATTCTGTGGAAAACATTACTTGATTACTACTACCTCCGTCCTTAAAAATTAGAAACTTGTGAAACGGTACGAGTTTTAATGCATAATTGATAAATTAAGAAATATGTTTTGATGGGAAGTCATGAAATTAAATTCTTATTATGCTTGTTTGTGAGTGTAAATATGGTATGCGGACCACATGTTTGGTAGGATAGTTACAATACTTAGATTTGAGCATAGGTTGTTTTGTTAGTGTTTTTTTTGCTTCCATGGAGGTCTAGGGTTTCTGATTGTTAAATCAACTTTGACAAATATTGACCGAGCTTTGCTATTATTTATAGTGAATGTTAATGGCCTAAAAGGTTAAAAATTTGTTATTGTGTCAAGATTTGGGGAAAATGGGTTGTGTTGCATCAAGAACTGATAAAATATTTGTTTTTATATAGCTTGTCAATTAATTTTTGCTATCTTACATATTTTTGAAGCCGGAAGAGGCTAGAAAAGAAGTGAATGCATGGTGCGAAAAGGAAACAAAAGGCCTCATCAAAGAAATACTCCCACCAGATTCAGTCAAGCCCGACAGCAGACTCATCCTGGCAAACGCAGTCTACTTCAAAGGTAAATGGACCAACACATTCGATGCGAGTCTAACAACAGATGGCGTCTTCTACATGTTAAACGAGAGCTCTGTTCGCGCCCCCTTCATGACCAGCTGGGATAACCAGTTCTTCCGCGCTTTTGATGGCTTCAAAGTTTTGAAGCTGTCTTACCAGCAAGGTAGCGACACGCGCAGATTCTCTATGTACATCTATCTTCCAGACGCCAAAGACGGCCTGCCATCTCTGACCGAGAGAATCTGCTCCGAGCCCGGGTTCATAGAAAGCCATCGCCCTTCCTATGCCGAGACTCTTGATGAATTCCGCATACCTAAGTTTAAGATAGGTTTCGAGATTGAGGCTTCAAGCGTTATGAAGGAATTGGGAGTGGTGGATCTTTTCGAGATGGGTGGTCTGACTGAGATGGTGGAGGATGAAGAGGCTCTGATGGTTAACAAAATACAGCATAAGGCGTTTGTGGAGGTGAACGAGGAGGGCACAGAGGCGGCGGCTGTGACAGAAGCAGATATAGTGTCGGGGTGCTCGAGGTATAGGCCGCCGCCGAAGCGGTTCGTGGCTGACCATCCTTTTCTCTTTACTATAAGAGAGGATATAAGTGGGGTTGTGCTCTTCGTCGGCCAGCTACTTGATCCGCTTGCTAATGCTTCATCTCAAGATTAGGCTCACAAATTATATTAGTACTTTCAATCCAATGACAATTATATTGTTTTTTTTAACCATTTTGGTCTTTGGTCTTAGAAGTATGTTGTAAGTCAGTTTTTCCGGATTTACTAAGTGTTATTTACTGATTTTTTAACCATTAATCCATTATACATCAGCTTTGATTTTTAATTTAAGGGAAAAATTAGAAAGGATTAAAGTTCATGTATTTGTATTCTAAAAATAAAGTTTAGGAAAAAAATAAAATTTTTTGAAAGTTTGTATTTACATGCAAATAATCCTTTTAAAAAAAATGTTTAGTCTATCACCCATTGAGAACCTACTATGCAAAGGAGCAGATGACCTACATAGGAGCGT
This sequence comes from Salvia hispanica, assembly GCF_029641045.1. Classification (NCBI taxonomy): domain Eukaryota; kingdom Viridiplantae; phylum Streptophyta; class Magnoliopsida; order Lamiales; family Lamiaceae; genus Salvia; species Salvia hispanica. The sequence continues at coordinate 2,036,186 of NC_142697.1, forward strand.
AAAGGGCCCATTCCCCCTCCTCGTACCCCCTAAATAATACTCCCTCCGTTCTAAAATAGAAAAAATTGAAAATGACACGAGTTTTAATGTACAATTAGTAAATTAAGAGAGAGAGGAAAAAGATAGTGGAATGGGTGTTCGTAGATTGTGGGGCCCACATTATAAATTATGCGTAGAATTATTGTTTTTGATAACTTTCTATATTTAGACTTGATCTAATTTTGTGGGACGCTAAAATGGTAAAATTAGTCTATTTTTTTTAGTACGGAGAGAGTGCATGGTGTGTCACCCATTCGGTCTCAAACTAGTCAATTTTTGTCACCTGCACACTAAGTACATAGATTAGTAAACAAGATCCTTTCGGATCCAAACAAGTAGTACAAGCCTACAAGGATGAAAAGTCAGAAGATTGAGAGTTTGTCTAAGGTCGCAACGCGAATACACAAGGGCCAATGACCTCCTCAATCACACGATTCATACAAGGGAGCACCGTGAGACCGACAAAACAAAAGATCACCTAAGATCTCATCAATTACTTCCAGACGTAGCCTTCTCAACACACGTTCATACCTTCACACCGTAGAAAACTCTCAAGAACACCATATCAGAGTAGGAGAGAGATAAAAAAAGTATAGAAAAAGTTCAAGTATGCATATTTTAGTCAGCTGTCCCTCTCTCATTTTTACAATTTACTTTTTCTTTACTATGTAAATTTTAAAAATACAACAGATATTTACATAGAAAGAGTATATATTATGTGCTTCAGAGTAATCTGCAACTGCATTGGATTGGATAGAATTACAGAAATAGAAAATAAAAGAATAACAATTAAAATAAAAACCATTAATAATTATTTAACGCCAGTGATCAATGCATATACATTACATAAATTCAAGAATCAATAATAAACTATACAAAAATCTCGATTGTATTTTATAGTAGTCAGCGATTTTCTAAACTCCAATTCTAGAAGCACAACACAAGGTTTTATTCAAGAGTGATGACTAATTAATGATAATTACGTTATGATTTTTTGTGTGACTATATACACCTCTCAAGTCGAGCAAAGGAAAACATTATCAAATCAAGTTATTCCAATATAATGTCTTCATTAAGAAAGACATTTTGTCTATTGGTAATATTTTCATGCATTGTTGTACAAGAATGCAAAGGTCCTAAAACAAAAGGATATGGAGGAGATGGTCCTTCGTTGCCGTATAAAAAAGTTCAATGTCGAACATTTACTGTTATTCACAGTAAAAAAGAATTTGAAATAAGAAAGTATAGTTAATCTTTATGGGTGAGCTCCGAGTCTCATACAACACTCAATCACGGGTGGTCTTGCAAAAGCTGGAGAAGTGTAAGTTTTTTCTCAATTGCAACTATTTTTTGTTATTCTACAATAGTAGGTAATTCATATTTAAATTCTGTGGCAACAAGTTCAATTCAATTCATCTAGTAGATTTTTAAATCGCATTAAGTTTTGATCCATTTTCTCAAATTTTCTAATTGATTGTGTTATTTCTTCAGTTTATTGGATTACTATGCTTTGGGGTAATGACCAAGGAGTGTTGATCTTTGATAATTCTTATATACGCCCATTCCTGATGATGGATGTTTCAAATTCTACTGTCTTAAATTCGACTGACACAATGTTCTATTACGTACCTGAAAAGTGTCAAAATGATGGTCTTCCTAAACCTCTGAAATCCGAAATAAAGCAAGTGAAACTACCTAAATATAAATATGCAGCAGTTAGAAGGGTCGATAGTGAGATTATTGAGGATATTATATTAGGTCAGGTTGATGCATTGAAGAAACAAATGAAAAACACTAGTTATAGATGGGCAGTGGATCGTGGTCAATATACATATGTTATGTATGGCGAATTAAATTTTAACCAAGGGCATGAAATTCTCATTTGGTTTGACTAGTTATACAATCAATGATATGTACTTGGGGTGAAGCCTCAATAGTATGCAAATTTCAACACTTCTAATGACTTCCAATTCCTGAAGATGTATTTTTTGTTTCCAGTAATTTACCTTTCCTTTTTTCTGATTTCTTTCTTTCTCCATTTAATTATGAGATGGCTCTAACAAACACAATACAAAAGGATTGAATTGAACATAGATCAATAAAGTCATGCAATTCTGGATGCGTCCAATAAGTCTATAAACGAGGCCAAGGTCCTAAGTAAACCAAATCGGATCTGAACAGTCCAACCTAGCGCCGGACTTCGCAAGGAAACCAAAATTAAGTGGTTGCCTCTGCTAGTAATTGAAGAAGAAGATTAGAGAGAAATCTCAGAAAACCCTAAATCGCCGAGAGAGAGAATGAATAGTGTGAATAAATGAGTGAGGATAGTCACTCACACAACAAACACAAACACGGGCTGATGGGCATGGGCCGTTCAATTTAATTGTCATTGGGCCTTGACAGAATTTAGCCCACACAAGTAAATATGATATGATCCATTAATATCCCACACATCATTTACTATATGTATTCATGAATAATACATGGTGTGTTACCGACTTGGTCTCCAACTTATTGACAGAGTTCGACTTTGATAAAAAAAAAAAAAAAGGGAAATGTATCAATTTACTTGAAACGAAAATAAAATGAATATGAACTCATAATAATATTTATATCACGACAATCTATAATTTTACGTTACTTATAAACTAATTATGCATTAAATACATCAATATATTGCATTATAATTTTATATGGCACCTTAATTTTAAAGATTTTCATTTATTATTAAATAAGTGTTTTCATAAATAAATTTACTGATTCAATGCAATGCAATGCAATATTCTCAGTAATGTAATGCAATTCATATTGGGAAATATAGGGCATCTAACTGAAGATTTATTGGACCATTTTAGTTATACTCCCCTCTTTCCATCATAGTTTAGTCGTTTGTCCGTTTTGGGAAGTTCTTTATAGCGGTGTCATTTCCTTAGATAATAGTAATACTTAACTCATTTTTTCTTTTCTATTTTATTCTTTCTTTCTTTATTCTTTCTATATTATTCAACTTTCATATTTAATTCTCTTTACTTTTTCCTCTTTCTTACTTTTATCTCCATCAGTTTAATACAATATATTTTTTTTTTCTTAAACTCCGTTCCAAAAAAATGCCTCGATTCCATTGTTTTCATGTACATATATGATTGTTATCATCTATATAATAAAATTAGGCATATACATGATATTATTAGCTCTCAATGATCAATATAGAGTGTGTAATTAGATTTATACTCAAATTTACCAAATTGATGCTATTATTTTCTTCCATAATTGAATTGTTGTTACGCGCTTATGATTTAAGGGAGAGAGGATTAGCCCGATAGAGAGCATGACTCGGATTGTTAGTATAGCAAAGACGGTAGAAGAGGCTATAGATATATACTCAAATTTACCAAATTGATACTACTCCTATAATTTTCTTCCATAATTGAATTGTTGTTACGCGCTTATGATTTAAGGGAGAGAGGATTAGCCCGATAGAGGGCATGACTCGGATTGTTAGTATAGCAAAGACGGTAGAAGAGGCTATAGATATGTACTCAAATTTACCAAATTGATACTAGAGTTCGAGAGAGCATCTCTGATAATTCCGGCAAAGGGATAGAAGGTGATCAGAGTTCGAGAAAGTGACTCCTTTAGATGTTGTATTTTGTCATTGCAGTCGTTGCCCAAGTAGTATAAAACTACGGGGATGTATATAGCATCCATAATTCGATCAAGCAAAGAAATGTTGTAAACTCTAAGGTGAAGAGGTGTTGGTGAAGAGGGTTTTATTTTCTCTATTGAAATAATATTGCTAATTTCCATTAAGATTTCTTTTTTCTGTTTCATTTTTTTTTACTGATCAGCTTTGATTTTTAATTCCCCTTTTATAGACTGAGTTTTGAAAGCTCTAAGAATAGATAAATTAATTTTTTGTGATATCATCAACTACTGACCTTTTTATTTCATATATATGAGCTATTGAATATAACTTAGGGCTATGTATGTAACATCCCACTTTTTCGAACTCTAATTTTTGAGACATGAAAATTTCCGTATTAAATGCTTTTAATGCTATGAAATATGTGGATGAAATTATGAGTAATTTATTGCGTGATTTCTTGTGACCTAATTGCGATTTGGAGTTGAGATGGATTTGAATAGTCAAACTTGTTGAATATATGACGTGGCTATCGAATAGTCAATATTGTGGAAAATATGACGTGGCCGTGGAATGGTCAAAGTCGTTGAAAATGTGACGTGGCGGGGAAATTTGAATGGTGGATTTTGTGATGTGAATATTTTGATGCGGGGTGAAATAATATTGTGGCGAATTATTTCCCTAAGGGATGAGTGAGAATTTAATAGGAGCATTATTTATTTAATTGGAATTTTCGACCCTCCTATTTATTGGAAAGAAATCCTATTTTTCTTGGATTTAATTATTGCTTGGGATAATTATTTAAATTAAATCCAAAGTCTGATTATTCCTTATTTATTTCATGAAATTTTCGGCCCCTATGAATATTTCAAGGAGATTTTCGAAAATCTCCTATTTATGGGAGAAGGGATTATTTTATTATATTATTTGATCCCTTGTTTATTCTCTTCCATAAATAAATTCAAATATCCTAGCATATCTTGCCATATCTAAGGAGATCTTGCCATATCTTATTTTAAATAATATTTGAAATTGATTACTTGTAGAGAATCAATATTAACGCCTATTCCTAATTATTTGGGGAGGTTTATTATTTTTATTCTGCTCCGTGATATTTTATTCTACTCCGTGAAATATCCAAATTAAATCATATGCTAATAAACAGCATAGGAATTCGAAATCTCCATATTTCTCACCAATATTAACGCCATTCCTCTCTCAAATCTCTTCCAAATCTTTTATTTATTTAATTATGGGATTATATCTTGCACTCTATAAATAAGAGTTAAAACCTAAGCCCTAGATCAAAGAAAACCGCCCCCCCCCCTCTCCCTCACGTCGTTCACTCTCTCTCCCCACTCTCTCAAAATTTTCTTCTACTTTCTCCAATATTTCTTCATCTTTTGGAGAAGAATTGAAGTTGAAATTCAAGAATCTTTGAAGAATCAAGGCTACTACTTTGTTTCTACCGTTCATTCTATCGACAAAAGGTATTTCTATTTTGATATTTTCTTCATCTACTGATTAATCGGTGTTCTTGAGTCCACATGCATTTAGATTGAGTGAAGGGGAAATTAATTGATGAATGGGATGCACATGTGTGTGTGTGTGTGAAACCGTGTGTGTGTGTGTTGGTGCGTGTGTGTTTGTGTGTGTGCGTGTGGGTGTGTTTTAGAACACTCATGCGTGACATATTTTGATGATAGATCGGGAGTTGTGGTGCGAATAAAAGTGACATGATAATCATACTTTGATTTTGAATGGTGATATTAAAATGAATTAATGGGAAAAGGGAAACGTTGGGAACATGCATGGTTTTGATCAATGATTGAGACTTACTTATGATACACATAAATTAAAGGTGTTAACTCACGCTCACGGAGTCATAGCAAGAAGAAGAACATACTTGTGATCTAAGGAATCGAGGTGGGCTTTATTCTTAAACTCTTTTATGTTGCAAATTTATGAAAGTGGAGAACTAAGGGTGGATTAAACTGTTATGCCATGCCTGTGATTGTTTTGGATATTGTGTGCGTCTGATGCCTAGTTTGCCAGTGCGCTCCATTAGGCTATAGGGCTATATAAACGAATTCGGGTCTGAGTAGGGCCGCAAACCCTATCAGGCTAGTGTACACGGGAGATTGGGAGTCGTCCTTGCTAGTCGGCCGGTCTCGTGGGCGAAGTGTGGCCACAGTTTCGTCGCACCATGAAATTGTTGATTAATGAGAAAATGGGAGGTATTGTTTGACTGGCCAGTCCATGAAATTATTTGGTGATACTCGATGATATTATTTAAATAAATGCAAAAACTCGAGTTCACTATGGTAAGGGTGGCATAACTATTAAAACGTTTTGGCATGAGTCCACTGAGTATGTTTAAAATACTCAGCCATGCATGTGTTTTCCCTATGTGCAGGTTGAGCAATGACGAGCGGGTGGCGGTGTTGAGCTAATAAATTGAATAATGATATGATCGTTTGAAACATCAAGTGGAGTTGTGTCTTCATACATGTTCTTCACTTTTCTCTTGGTTGCTTCCGCTAAACATGAAACTTAGTATCATCGTTTTTGAACTATTTCATTATTGCTTAGAATATCGTGACATAATGCGTTTTTGTTGGATTTACATTAAACCCTTGACCTTTGAGCATAGTTATGATATCTATTCATCTTTTGAGCAACATAAATGAGTTTAAGAATAAAGTCCACCTCGATTCCTAGATCACGAGTATGTTCTTCTTCTTGCTATCACTCCGTGAGCGCGAGTTATCACCTTTAATTTATGTATTACAAGTAAGTCTCAATCATTGATCAAAATCATGCATGTTCCCACGTTTTCCCTTTTTCCCATCGATTAGTTTTAATATCACCATTCAAAATCACAGTACGATTATCATATCGCTTTTATTCGCACAACAACTCCAGATTTATTATCAAATCGTGTCACGCATGAGTGTTTTTCACACAAAACACACACACACACAACACACATACCGAGGCATGCACACACACACACACACGGTCACACACACACACACGGTTTCACACACACACACCTATGCATCCCAAATTCATCAATTGTTTTCCCCTTTCACTCAATCTAAATGCATGTGAACTCAAGAAAACCGATTAATCGGTAGATGAAGAAAGATTAATATAGAAAATACCTTTTCCGATAGAATGAATGGTAAAAACAAAGTAATAGCCTTGATTCTTCAAAGATTCTTGAATTTCAACTTCAAATCTTCTCCAAAAGATGAAGAAATAATGGAGAAAAGTAGAAGAAAGTTTTGAGAGAGTGGGAGAGAGAGAGATCGACGTGAGTGAGAGGGGGGAGGGCGGTTTTCTTTGATCTAGGGTTTAGGTTTTCACTCTTATTTATAGAGTGCAAGATATAATCCCATAATTAAATAAATAGAAGATTTGGAATAGATATGGTGGTTATAGTTGGCGAAAATTTGAAGAGGAAAATAGGGAATTCGAATTTTTAGGCTATTTATTTAGCCTATGGTTTAATTTGAATATTTCACGGAGTAGGATAAAATATCACGGAGCAGAATAAAATAATAAACCTCCCCAAATAATTAGGAATAGGCGTTAATATTGATTCTCTACAAGGAATCAATTTCAAATATTATTTAAAATAAGATATGGCAAAATCTCCTTAGATATGGCAAGATATGCTAGGATATTTGAATTTATTTATGAAAGAGAATAAATAAGGGATCAAATAATATAATAAAATAATCCCTTCTCCCATAATAAGAGATTTTCGAAAATCTCCTTAGATAAACATAGGGATCGAAATTTTCATGGAGAAAATAAGGAATGATCGGACTTTGGATTTAATTTAAATAATTAACCCAAGCAATAATTAAATCCAAGAAAAATAGGATTTCTTTCCAATAAATAGGAGGGTCGAAAATTCCAATTAAATAAATAATGCTCCTATTAAATTCTCACTCATCCCTTAGGGAAATAATTCACCACAATATTATTTCACCCCGCATCAAAATATTCACATATTCACATCACAAATCCACCATTCAAATTTCACCGCCACGTCACATTTTTAACGACTTTGACCATTCCACGGCCACGTCATATTTCCACAATCTTGACTATTCGATAGCCACGTCATATATTCAACAAGTTTGACTATTCAACTCCATCTCAACTCCAAATCGCAATTAGGTCACAAGGAATCATGCAATAAATTACTCATAATTTCATCCACATATTTCATAGCATTAAATGCAAAATTTTCACATCTCAAAAATTTTACTCAAGGAAGTTCTTGGTGGATTAGATTATGTAGGGTGTACTGTTTTAGAAGTGCGAAACTACAGACGCGACCTTAGAGCATACGTGGAAGGAGCTGATGCACAAATGCTATTAAATGAGATGCGCAGGAAGAAGGAACTTTGTGCAGCATTTACCTATGAATTTGAGGTCAACTCAAAGGATAGACTGACACGTTTGTTTTGGTATGATCCAACTGCCAAGAGAAATTATCATTTGTATGGTGATATTGTTTCTTTGATACGACATACTCAACAAATAGGTACATGCACACTAATTCCATTCATATGCCTTATAGTTTACTGTCTTTCACTTCAGTGAAGTATATTGAGCGTATAATGATATATATTGTTCATATAGTGACCTAGAATATGATTATAGTGTATTGTTTATTTCTGCATGCTTATAGTGTATTGTTTTTCAATCCAGTGAAGTATATTGAGCATTTAGTGAACTCTAATAAGCTTACAATGAAGTATATTGAGCATGGCTTATATTGTACTGTTTTTATTCATTTTAGTGAAGTATATTGAGCATCTAGTGAACTACAATATGCTTACAGTGAAGTGTATTGAGCATGCTTATATTGCTCTATTTTTTCGTTTTAGTGAACTAAAATGTGCTTATAGTGAAGTATTCCTTGGTTAGAGCGAAGTGCTTGTGATCCATGCTTATGTGCACTAATTTATCATTTCAGTGAAGTAAAATATGCTTAGACTAAAGTATTATAGTGTTAGAGTGAAGTGTTTGTGATCCATGCTTAAAGTGCTTAGTTTTTCCATTTCAGTGAAGTAAAACATGCTTAGAATGAAGTATTTCGTTCTTAAAGTGAAGTGTTCTGCATGTCTTATAGTGATTTTAACATGTAGGTACTGCATGATATTTGCTCCTTTTACGGGCAAGGATAATCATGGTCGCCCTGTGACATTTGCTGCTGACCCTTTGTCCAAGGAAAATGCCGACTCCTTTTCATGGTCATTTAAACAATTTGTGAAATGTATGGGTGTGGCTCCCAAGCTAATCGTAACCGAGCAAGACTTAGGAATGAAAGTTGCTATTGCAGAGGTTCTTCTTAATACAAGACACAGGTGGTGCATGTGGCATATAATGAATAAAGTTGCTGACAAATTTCCAAAGAACATGCTTGGTAGTGAAGAACTAAAGAAGGAATTGAATGTATGTGTTTGGTCAGAGTTGATAGAGCCCGATGCATATGAAGAATCTTGGCATGCTATAATGGAAAGATATGGGCTGGCCAATAATGACTGGTTTTCATCAATGTTTGCATCTAGAAAGTTTTGGGTTCCAGCTTTTTTCCGTGATTTTCCGATGAGCTCGTTGATAAAGACAACATCTTTGTCCGAATCACAAATAGCTTCTTTAAAAGGTACTCAAAGTGTCGGGCTAACCTTATGCTATTTTATATGAACTATAACCATGCTTTGGAGGCTCAAAGAAGTAATAGCGCAAAGCTTGAATACTATGATTCAACAAAAGTGTCTATTTTGCGAACAGAATTGGAAATCGAGAAACATGCATCAATGATATATAGTGGTAGTGCTTTTAATGCAATTCAAGAGGAGATAGTTTATGCATGTTTCTCTTTGTCTTGTGCAACTCTAGGAGTGTCTACCAATAGTGAGAATGAAGTATATAACATAAATGACAAGGATTCAAACTCATGGACATTGACTTATTCCATTGGCGATGACACCTATTTGTGTGGATGTAAAAAGTTTGAGAGACTTGGTCTATTGTGCAGCCATATATTTTGTGTGTTGAAATATAAGTTTGTTAAGTTGATACCCGAGAAGTTGCATGGATGGAGATGGTTGAAGTCACAGTTTGTGAAGCCAATACATGGAGGTTTTTGTGATGATCATGAAATATTCTCTGTTGTAGACGAGAAGAAGATTGCATTTAAAAACATGTATGCATTATTCTTTGAAATAGCACAAAGTATTGAAGGGACCATTGACCAAATCAATGCATTTACTGTAATTATTGAAGATGGTAAGAAGCAACTTCTTGAGAAGGTGTTGTTCTGTCTTCAACAGAGAAGAGAGCATTGATTGAAAACTTCTATGGCTCATAAGTTTTAAACTTTATTGAAGTTCATCCTCCTAATGTTTTCAGTACAAAGGGAAGTGGAAGTAGGAGGAAATCAAAGAAGGAGGCAGCAATCAAGTTATCAATGAAACCAGGCCGAAAGTGTGGAAATTGTCATGTGATTGGACACCATGATTCGAGGAACTGCAAAAAGGTGAATGAGAAGACAAAACAGAGGCAGTGAGGATTTAAAAAGAAATAGTTCACTTTGGTTTTAGGAGGAGAAAATCAAGAAAAAGAGAAGAAACCAATGTTGAAGTTGGTTGTTTTGTTCTGTTCCAATAGTTCTGTTCCAAAATTTATTACTTCATTCGGATATTTCTGTTCTTCATTCCTTTAGTTCTGTACTTCAGTCTTGTAGTTTCTTCATTTACATATTGAATTTGAATTTGTTTAAACTTTTTGCAAGCTAAAAGAGAATGGACTGAAGTGTTTTTATAATGGCTTATTTATTCTTTATTATGACGTTTTTCTTAATCTTACTTTGATATATTTTTCATTTTTCAGTCACTTATCAATAATCAATAGATCTCAGAAATGAACTAAATATGGTACCCAATGTAGTATTTCAGGCTAACACTGAACAACATTTAAAGAGGAAAAACCAATGTTGAGGCTGGTTGTTCTATTTGTTCCAGTAGCTCTCTTCCAAATGTTACTTTATTTGGATATTTCTGTTCTTCATTCCCTTACTTCTGTACTTCAATCATGTAGTTCCTTACTTCATTTACATTTTTGAATTTGAACTTGTTTAGACTTTTTGCAAGCTTAAAGAGAATAGACTGAAGTGTTTATATAATGTCTTATTAATCTTAAAGAGTATAGGCAAAATATATAGTAGGAGTAGATTATTAATCTTACTTTATATTTTCCGTTTGTCAATAGATCTTTGAAATGAACTAAGATTTCTAAAATGAACTAAATCTGTTACCCAATGCAGTATTATAGGCTAATAATGAACAACATTACAAAGTGTGGTATTTTATTCAAAATTGCTCATAACAGATGTATGTCAAATACAAAATTTGATTCATTATTTCTTCTTTAAATATGTTGCAATCATTTTCTCAACATCAATTTCAATGTGTTTGCTTTCCTCTTCGTAATACGCTGATGTAACAATTTTGTTGTTGAAGCTTTCGTGGTTGTTTTCGGCTAACAGCAGTGCCGAACAATATTTGGCCCTCAAGCTCTGAAACACACCTGAACTTGATTTCTTCAAGCTGCAATTCCTGCAACCTTCACGCTCACCCTTGTACGTTTCCATATGCCGCATCAGAAATACTCCACAGTCTTCAACGTTATCAACTTTTCTCCATGGCATTTTCAATCTCTCCATTTTGGCGTTGGAAACGATCTTGCAATATGCGTGGAGACCATTCTTGGTGAGGAAGTGACAAAAATATGATCTTTGCATGTACAAAACAAATACATGTCATTTGTAGTTGTGTGTATTCATATGTATGTGCTATAAAATTCAATCATAAGAGAAGAATACGAACCAATGTTTCTGGAATGTGACCATAATTTATTGTGAGGTCGTTGTCATCCCCGTTTGAAGAATTGTCTATTATAGCAATAGCATTTCTCTTGAAGCAAAAACAAACAACATAATAATGCTGATTTGCACATATGGGGAAGTAGACCTATTGAATGAAGTAACAACCAATATGAATGAAGTAATAAAGTATACGAATGAAGTACTATGACCAATCTGAAAAATGAAGTAACATGAAAAATGAATGAAGTAATAAAGTGTATAAAGTACTATGACCTCGCCCAGATCTCAAAGTAATTTGACTAATATTTGCCCGATCTGGCGGTTTGACGGTAGCAGGAAGTTTACCTTCATTCCCTCGCATCTCGTTCAAAGATACTGCGATCTGGGAAAGTTGTTTTGCCATCATGTCCATGGCGGCTTTTTGCTCTGACTGAGCATCTTGTAACTTGTGCACCATGTCATTGTTGGAATGTAGGTTACCTTGCATGAACTGCTGTGAATTTACCAAATCATGGACCAGGTCATCCAAACTCCGTAGTGGTCTGAAGTTGGGTTGACCAAAATTTTGTCCTTGACCTTGGTTCTGTTGAAAATTTCCTTGATGATTGTTGTATTGGTTACTCGACCCTTGATTCCCTTGATGGTTCTGTTGGGAATTCTGAAAATTGCCTTGGTTATTCCTTTGGTGGGGTGGCACATAGGAGTTTCCTGGGTTGTTTTGATTTTTGTTTCCCCAATTAGCTTGATCCTGATTCCTGTATCCTAGCTGCAATTGTCCTTCTTGTCCCTTCCCTGGCCAATTGGACTGCCTCTCCGGAGGGTGTGCAAAATTCGTGAGCTGCAAGGGAGGTGGCTGGCTTTGATCATGGTCAGTCCATCTGAAGTTTGGGTGAGTCCTCCATGGAGCGTCCCTCTGTCTCCCTTGATTCCAACTTCCATCGGGATTCCAACTTCCCATCGAACTTGCTTGAGCGTGGCATTCTCCTTCGTAGGGTTGGTTGTAGTATTGTTGCAATTGCCTTTCCTCTTGACCAAGGGATTTCTCACTTTCCACTGGGGCATGCGGATTGCATTTCTCGATCGCACTTAGCAAGGCCTTCTCCAGTTTATCGATCCTATCTTCCACCTTCTTGTCTTCTTGATCCATCACTGCATTAGCTGATCCTCTCCTCAATATGCTTCGCGGGTTATCATAGGCCTTCTTTGCCTCAATCAATCTCCCCAGCGTTTCCCTGGCTTCACTTGCTTTGTTCTTAGTAAAATTTCCCCCGCTCGAGGAGTTCATCAAGTCCTTTGATTCAGGGTTTGCACCTTCATAGAACAAATAGTAAGTCTCCGCTTCTATCATCCTGTGGTTTGGACAAGCATCCAGCAGCCCCTTGAAGCGGGACCAATAGGAACTTAGGGACTCATCGTATTCCTGTTTGCACTCCTGAATCTCCTTCTTCAAGGCATTCGTCTTGTTAGATGGAAAAAAGTAATCCAAAAATTCCAGTTTAAAATCCTTCCACGTGTTGATCGAATCCGGTGGAAGCCTCAGCAGCCAAGTGTTCGCCTCCCCTTTGAGAGCAAAAGGAATTGCTCGAAGACGGTAGTCCTCCTCTGTTGCCTCGTTGGGTCGCTTCTGAATGTTGCATAGTTTACTGAACTCGTTCAGAAATTCATAAGGGCATTCATTCCTACGCCCAGAGAAAGTAGGTAGAACTCCAAGCACATTTGTTTTGATGTCGATCGACCTCCGTCGTGGATTCGAAACTATAGCATGAGTGGGTTCACCGTCAAGATGTGCGGTGAGCGACCCTATTTCCGGATCGGGGTCTAGTAGATGAGCCATATGTGGGTCCTTCTCCTCCTCGGTCTCGGATTGCTCTGGTTCTGTTGATTTTCCTGGATTTTCCTCTGTCGATGAATTCCACTCCTTTTCACTTTCTTACTCGAACGGGAATGGATCTTCCGTTCTCAATCCTGATCTAGTAGTGATGGTAAATGTAGATTGCTTGATTCGCCACTCGTACTGGCCACTCCCTGCTCCAGATGAACTTGCCCAACTTCCAGATTGGAAGCCCGCTTTCATAAACTGTCAGGGAGAAAGAAAATAACAAAAATTAGAATATTTACAACAAATCCTTAATAACAGCAAACGCCATCCATCCCCGGCAACGGCGCCATTTGAAGCTACCAATGTTTCTTGGTTGAGACAGTACAAGTGTGGTGTGTGTGCAGTGTTGCGATGTTCAAATAAGGCAGGTTCCCCAGATCCAGCAAGTCCACTAGATCACTTGGTCTAGGAACTCGCAGGTTGCGTGGAATCCCAGTCATCGGACACACAAGTACTTCCCCGCTTCAAAAACCCTCAACCACTTTACTAAACCTAGTATAGGGAAGTAGGGATCGATCCCACAGAGAAGGATGCATAAGAATCGTAATCAAGGATTTGGGAGTATTTTTGGTGTTGGCTGCTGCCACGCATTTTCTTGGGTTGAGGAAAAATTAAAATTAACTTGACTTGGGAATATTAGAAAGACACTTAACCTAACAGCTAGACCTAGGAAATAATTCTACGATGGGACCACCTCTAAGAAAAAGCAGAGTACGACTGGAAAGTGGCAGAATAACTAACTCTAGTACTAACTGACAGTGACATCGTCTTCTACAACCAAATTCGCATAAAACTTCTTGAGAAAAACACATGAGCAAATAAAAAACAGAGCTACTAACTTGGAATCAAATCTAAGCATAAATCACGAAGAACTTACAGATCTGCATACCTAGACGAAGGGAAATAGAAAACAAAGGAAATAAAACAAGTCTATCCACTACTGTTCTTTCACACGCCAAAACCAACTTTGGACGCTAAATCCACTCCGGATCCAAGCGTCCGACACGGACTCCAAGCAGAAGATATTCTCCATCACGTCAGATTTACAAATTTAAGCTCCGAACACTCAATCAACCACAGATCTGTCACCCAATTCCACATCAAACACCTCAATAACGAAATAAACAGAGATCGACATAGCAATTTAAGAATTACGCTAACAGTAGAGAGATCTAAGCAAAAGTAACTTGAAATTAAAAGCTAAACTCAGATCCATGAGCGATAAACAGTTAAACATAATCAACATCAAAGTCGTCTCCCAAAAGTGAAGTTCGACGGTGAAAACTAGCAAAAACAGCTGAAATTAAAACAAATGTATCTTCGCCCTCACTGGGACGGTGTTACCAAACTTGAGATCTCTAGAAAGTGCCCCCCCTATTACGATTATCCCCCAGAATGTTTCCCAAGTGTGTGTAAAATGTATGAGCTAAGAAGAGTGAAAAAACTTCCCATTACGCTGCATGCTCCTCTCTATTTATAGGCGTTTTAGTGGGTCCAGCGAGGTATTGATAATGACTTTGTTGCCCTCAGCTGTAAACTCCTCCGTCACGCCAATTTTCCTTGTAAATCCTGCTCATTTCGTCCTTTTCTTTCGCTAGACCATCTCCTTCCTTGCTTCCTTGATCTAGCGATTTTCTTCACACACCTGGCTTAGGAAACGTGTTAGACCCAGCAATTTATAACATTTTTTTGCACATTACCGATGCATGAAATTAGCCTTATCAAACTGCTCACACTTAAACCATACTTGTCCTCAAGTATAAAGACAAGAAGAGAAAAAGAATAAGGCAAATTTCAAGCGAGGTTATCTCTTGACCGACTCCTAGACCTAGACTAAAAAAAAAAAACTAAGAAATATAAGAAAATCACACAAACATGCAAAACACATATATACATGAGCTAGTTTCAATTTTAGGCATCTGTCCCCACAAGATTAAGGTTATTCCAAAAGTTTGCACTCCTCCAAATAGGCCATTTCCCTTCCTTTGCCTAGTCAATCTGTCAGTTTGTCAAGATAGCTCTCTACTTACCCAATTGTTAGGTTCACTCGATCACTCATTCCTCACCAGGGATGTTAGGATCGATTCTCCCTCAAGTTAATGCTACACCACTGAAGCGTTGGGTTATGAGAGTTGTCTCCTTTCTGGTGCAGGCTATCATTATTCCTGTTTTAGACCATTCCCCCCTCTGGACTTCGTCCAGCTTATTCCTCCTCCCTTTTTTTTTTATCTGGACTTTGTCCAGCTTGTTCCTCCATTTTTCCTCCTGGATTTCGTCCAGCTTATACCGCCTTACCCTGGACTTCGTCCAGCTATGCCTTCATAACCCAATTCCCCCTCTTTTTTTTTTTTTTTTCTCTTTCATAGCTCTTCTTCCCTAAGCATTCAGTGGTGGCCCTTAAACATTTGTTAGCTCAAAGTTATCTGAGGTTTATAACTCACTATATAGTAGGGTTTCACAACTAAATAAGTAGAGGCATTCTCCGTCATTCTTGCTTCATTCAAATTAACTAGGCTCATTTAAGGAAAAAGCTTCTAAGTTGAAATGCCTCCTATCTTCAATTACTTTCACTAAGGGAATCATGCCATATTAAATCCACTGGCTCATGTGACAAAACTTAAAACTAACAACTCTTAACATGTAAACGGGTAATGCATTGACTCCTCTCCCCCTCCCACTTCACTCAAGCTTGTCCCCAAGCCATCGTCGTGAAGGGGGGAACAGAGAGATCAATGCAAAACGTAAAATCATAAAACTTCTCACACTTAGACCAAGCAATGGGCTAAGTGGGAGAAAGACACAGAAAAACATAAAAAAAAAACAATTAAAACAACAGAAAACACGAACTTCTCACACTTAGACCACACAGTGGGCTAAGTGGGAGAAGATATAATAAATGTTAAACACATATATAACAGGTGGATAATAAAATAAAAAAAAACGAAAAGAACGAAAAAAAATAAAAGTTACTTGGTCAAGAGATGTTCGATCATTTCTGGGGCTGGCTCCCTCGGGAACCAGACTGGGGTGGGACTCCGGGGCGGGTCACTTTCACCTTCTTCCTAGCTGGCTGCTCCAGCTCTTCTTCCTTTTGTTCTGGGACTTCCGGTACTGACTTTCTCACGATCAATTTTGATTTTGGTGGGGCTGGAACTTGCACGGGAATGGTCGGGGAGATCATCTGAAGCGACTGCTGTGGTCGCTTGACGGAGGGACTGCTATGGGTGGTCTGCCTGACTTCACTGCTGGACCCAGGAGTTGTCCTCAACTGGGTCAAGGGGAGCGTCTGCTGCATCCACTTCAACATTTTCATTGAAAGCTCCACCGCTTCCGTCATCCTATCATTCTGTTTGGCACATTTTACTGCCAAATCAGCAATATTGCCCCTCAGGGTCTGCACTGCTTCCCGATTCCCCATTAATTCGTTCCTTATCTCACCGAGTTCC
This sequence comes from Salvia hispanica, assembly GCF_029641045.1. Classification (NCBI taxonomy): domain Eukaryota; kingdom Viridiplantae; phylum Streptophyta; class Magnoliopsida; order Lamiales; family Lamiaceae; genus Salvia; species Salvia hispanica. Next base: position 2,053,105 of record NC_142697.1, read on the forward strand.
TTCATCATATCCTTCCGCATTATCTGCATCTCCTTTTTCATGTCCTGGACTTCCTTTCGCAGCTCCTCGACCTCTTCACTTGGTATGGCCTTTTCTGCTTCCTCTGGCTCCGCCTTCACCTTGTCTCCTAAAGAATAGAAGAGAGTTTTGGTGCCTTGAGTCTGCAGCAACCCCTTGTTGAAGAAATAATCAACACTGAACACCTCTGGGGGGTTGCACATGACTACAAGTGGAGCAGCCTTGGCAATTCTCATCTCTATATTCCTCTGGAGGTAAGCGCCGATGAGGTGGCAGGTGTACATATGACGTCCTGGGTTGCTTGTCATCTGATGGCACGCCTGAGCCATCCAATATTCGAGGTGCACCTTAACACCCTCTGCCATGCACCAAGTGAAGTAGAGATCGGTAGTAGTGAGGGCTGAATTCGCACTGCCCATCAAATTGTAACTGATAAATGTTTGAGCAAAACGGAGGATCCGATCTTCGATGTGGGAGGCCTTGGAGTAGCTGGATTTGAACGCCCCTGATTTAGAGTACGTGACCAGTTCCCATGCTGTCTGGACTTTGAACCCAGGTGTGTTCTTAGGCATCCCCACCATCCTGTCGTTCCAAGCCCCTTCTTCGTCTTCTTCCTTAGTGAATAACCCCATCCGTAGGGACCACTCCCTAATGCTCAACTCATGTTCCTGATTGAAGAGTCTGAATGTGATGGAATCCACGTCCAGGTCTGAGGTATTCTTCAAACGAAAAGTGGAGAAAAACTCCCTTGCCAGATCCACTGGTACCCTCTCTTGGCTGTGCTGCAATAGCCACTCAAACCCTATTGCCTGGATATAGGCGCGAAATTCTTTGTCACATGCAATCATCTTGAGCTCCCTCTTGCTATACTGTTTTCCTGACTTGGCCATTTTTCCTGCGCTGCATCGTTCCTTGTACACTGCGATTCTTTTCTGGTCATCAAACTGCCTCATTTCCTCCAGCAAGCTCTTGGTCAGCCAAATCACGGGGCGACCGGGAATTGGCTCTTCCTCAACCTCCTCAGAGTTATAGCTTGGCTCAGGGATGGGCTCCTCGTGCTCGTCGACAAGGGTTTCCTCGGTCTCAGGGGAAAGGGTCTCCTCGACCTCCTGGACGGAGGGAGCTTTCCTTGACCGGGTAGATGCAGTCGCCGGCGCCTTTCCTTTTCTTGCTCTTTCCTTGGCCAAGCGCGCCTCTGTCTCTGTCGCCTCAGGTATGAAGTCATCAACTTCGTCAAGGAGGCTTCTCCTGGTGCGCCTCCTTTCGGCCCTTTCATCAATCTTGGGCTCACTTGTTTCCTGGTCATCAACCAGGTCTACGATCAAATTCAGCCCTTCCTCGGGCTCCGGTACCTCCGTCGAATGTAGATCCGACTCCGCCAACAGGTTTTCTGGGGTTTCCCCTTCTCCGATCAACATCGGGGTTGCCCCCTCGATATAGATGGGGTTCTCCCCCCTGACATTTCTTGGAATAGGGGTTTCCCCCTCAGCAATTCTCTCCAAAGTAGGGGTTTCCCCCTCAGTAATTGTTTCAAACATAGGGGTCTCCCCCTCAGCAGCCTTCTCAAACACAGGGGTCTCCCCCTCAGCAATATCAACAGAAACCGGGGTTTCCCCCTCACGAACTTCAGACACAATAGGGGCTTCCCCCTCATATATTTCCACAGCAATAGGGGTTTCCCCCTCAAACATTTCCCTACCCACAAAATTAGGGTTCTCCGGTACTTTACCTTTTGTCTCCTCCAAGGTCTCGGCAAGCGTCTGTTCACCGTCCTCCGATTGCCGGTGTAAAGCCTCCCCCTTCTCCGCTACTTGCGAAACGGCCTTTGCATGCGGCGGTTCTGCGACTTGCGATTCTGTTTCAGAGAGACTTACCGGTGTCGCGGCCGAAACCGCTGGAATTGGCAGTGGCGGTACAGTCGGCGCAGACGACATCAGACTGGCGGCGAATAGGGCGTACACCTCTTTCGCTTTCTCTACGCTTCCCACCTTCTGTGTCAATTCGGCCAACAAAGTGGGGTCATACTCAGTTCCCTTGGTAGAATCCATCGGTTTAGATCTGAAAAAGAAAACGAAAAAAAAGAAAACGAAAAGAACTGGGCAATTTGTTGTTAGGGTTTCGTCTGTCTGTTAGAGAGAAAAGTAAATGAAGAGAGAAGGAAGAGCAAACTAAAAATTTTTTCTAGTGAGGAATGATGGAGAGAGAAGGACGACGGTTGCCTTTTCTGGTGAAAAGATGGTGCGGTTGCAGGCGTGATGTAAGCAACCGTACATCTCCCATAATTATCGGCCAGAATTTGAAATTCAAAATATCCTTTCCCTCCTTGACTCCTTCCTTCAGGGTCTCTCCTGGCGAATCCCCTCGACCATGCCCTGCAAAAATAAAATTTGAAGATTCCAGACCCCTGGGTCTTAGGTTAGGACATACAATACGAGTTCCCCTAGGAGTCTGGTGCTTCGAAATTACATACACACATTTTTTTTTTTTAGATAATGTTTAAACTATTTACATGTTGTATTTCCGAGATTCCCTGGGTCAGTTGTGAATTCCCAAAATTATTAACTTATCCCTTGACCCAGGAATATCATCGGAATTTACCCTCGTCCTTTTTAGGCAATAATAGGGAGTGTGTGTAGTGGAATCTCGTCCACAACACACAACTCAGAATTATCCCTATAGACCTTCACTCTATGACCATTTACAAGGAAAGGAACAGAGTTTGGAGCACTTCCCTGGATCTCTACTGCTCCATTTGCTCGGATGCCAACGATGGTGTATGGGCCAATCCATTTAGACTTCAGTTTCCCTGGCATGAGCTTAAGCCGAGACTGAAAAAGGAGCACTTTCTGTCCCACATGAAGTTCCTTGACCCGAAGGTTTTTATCGTGCCATAATTTCGTTCTTTCTTTGTACCACATGGCAGATTCAAACGACTCCAGCCGAAGTTCCTCCAACTCTTGCAATTGCAACTTCCTCTCTTCTTCGCATGCTATCGGCTTCATGTTCATTTCCTTCACTGCCCAGTATGCCCTGTGTTCAATTCCTACAGGCAAGTGACACATCTTGCCAAACACAAGCCTGTAGGGTGACATCCCAATAGGTGTTTTAAAAGCAGTTCTGTAGGCCCACAATGCGTCCCCGAGTCTTTTGTTCCAGTCTTTCCTTGACGGATTAACTGTTTTCTCCAATATCGCCTTGATCTCGCGATTAGAAATCTCTGTCTGGCCATTAGACTGAGGATGGTAAGGAGTTGACACTCGATGGTGTACATCATATTTCTTCATCAAAGCCTCGATTGTGCGATTACAGAAATGTGTTCCTTGGTCTAAGATGATTGCTCTAGGAACCCCGTATCTGTTGAAAATGTTATCCTTGAGAAATTTCGCCACCTCCTTTGATTCGCAAGTTGTGGTGGCCTTGGCTTCTATCCACTTAGATACATAATCCACTGCAACCAATATGTAGGTATTCCCACACGATGACGGAAACGGTCCCATAAAGTCCATTCCCCATACATCAAAAATTTCGCACACAATCACTGGGCTCAGAGGCATCTCATCTCTCCTTGAAATTCCCCCTGTCTGTTGGCATCTCTCACAACACTGGCAGAATTCGAAAGCATCCTTATTCAATGTTGGCCAATAAAATCCGCTGTCTAGAACATTCCTCGCTGTTTTCCTTGGCCCAAAGTGGCCTCCACATGCTAACGCGTGGCAATGATTTAATACATCCCTTTGTTCCCATTCGGGAATGCAGCGCCTAATCACTTGATCTGAGCACATCTTCCACAGGTAAGGATCATCCCAAAAATAAAATTTGGATTCGCTTCTAATCTTCATCCTCTGGGCCTGGGAAACTTCCTCTGAAACCGGCATTTCTCCTGTGACCAAGTAATTGGCTAGATCAGCAAACCATGGTTCTGCATTCAGCGTGCGCTTCCCTTTATCTGATTCCCCTAGACCGGTCAAAGCCAAAACTGCTTCCCAGTTAGGTGGTCTAGGAAATTTCTCCAAAAGATACAAATGTTCCTCGGGAAAGGCATCGAGTATAGCCTCTTCTGTCTCTCCTTGGAAGATTCAGCTCAAATGATCTGCTACCCTATTCTCCGTTCCTCTTTTATCTCGTACTTCCCAATCGAATTCTTGTAGAAGTAACACCCAACGGATTAACCTTGGCTTCGACTCCTTCTTAGCCAGTAAGTATTTTATTGCTGCGTGATCCGTGAAGACTATAACCCTTGACCCAAGAAGGTAGGGTCGGAATTTTTCAAAAGCATACACGATGGCTAACATTTCTTTCTCTGTGGTGTCATAATTCTTCTGAGCTTGATTTAGTGTTTTGGAAGCATAGAAGATCACATAGCTTTTTCCATCAATTTTTTGTCCTAAGACAGCTCCCACAGTGAAATCGCTCGCATCACACATTATCTCGAAAGGATGATTCCAATCTGGTGCCCTGATTATTGGTGCTGATACTAACCTGTCCTTAAGCAGCTGGAATGCCCTCTCACATCCTTCGTCAAAGACGAATTCAACATCATTCTGTAACAACCGAGTGAGTGGTTGTGCGATTTTTGCAAAATCCCTTATGAACCTCCTATAGAACCCTGCATGGCCTAGGAAACCTCTCACCTCCTTTTGATTCGTAGGGTATGGTAATTTTGATATCACATCCACCTTTGCCTTGTCTACCTGGATACCCCTCTCAGAAACCACGTGACCTAGGACAATGCCTTCAGTTACCATGAAGTGGCACTTCTCGAAGTTCAACACTAAATGCTTTTCCTGACATCTCTGCAACACTAGATCTAGGCTGGCTAAACAAGCATCAAATGAGTTCCCATAGACGGTGAAATCGTCCATGAATATCTCAATGCATACTTCCAACATATCCGAAAAAATGCTCATCATACATCGTTGAAAAGTTCCCGGTGCATTACACAATCCAAACGGCATTCTTCGGTATGCATATGTACCAAAAGGGCACGTAAAAGTGGTCTTCTCTTGATCCTCCGGATTAACGTAGATTTGGAAATATCCGCTGTATCCGTCAAGGAAACAAAAATACTGTTTGCCTGCCAATCTTTCCAGCATCTGATCAATGAAAGGCAAAGGAAAATGATCCTTCTTTGTGGCTTCATTCAACTTCCTGTAGTCGATGCACATCCTCCACCCTGTCACTAATCTGGTGGGTACCAATTCATTCTTCTCATTTTTGATGACTTGTATCCCAGACTTCTTTGGCACCATATGGACAGGACTGACCCACTCACTGTCAGGTATGGAATAAATGATTCCTAGAGCAAGCAACTTCAATACTTCCTTCAAGACTTCCTCTCGCATGTTTGGGTTCAGTTTCCGTTGTGCGTCTCGATGAGCCTTTGCACTTTCTTCCAAACGGATGTGGTGCATGCAAAGATCTGGACTTATCCCCACCAAATCTGAGAGAGTCCATCCTATTGCCTTCTTGTTCCTTTTAATTACCTCTAGCAACTCCTTCTCCTGTTCCTTGGTCAAGTTGCTGTTGACTATTACTGGAAATGTCTCGTCCTTCTCCAAGTAAGCGTACTTAAGGCCTGGTGGAAGTGTTTTCAGCTCTTTTTTCGTCCCATTTGTCTCCTGGGGCAAGGGATTTTTTTCTGAATTTTCCGGTGAAGTCCCTTTCCCTAACCCAGGGGATTTTTCCAAACTGGCCACATAAGCCGATCCCTTGGACCTAGCTGATTCCGGGTTCCTGCAGAATTCCATTATGGCCTCCATGAGCTCTTTATCTGTTAATTCCTCTGTGTTCACTGCTGCACACCATCCCACAACTTCTTTGTCAATCGAATGGCTCAACTCCGAATTATCAATCTGTTCCTGTATCAATTCTGTCTCAAGATATTCTTGGACTAAAGGGTTAATAACATCAATAGCATAGATATTCTCAACATCCAAAGGTCTTTTCATCCCCTCATCTATGCTAAAGGTGTATTTTTCTCCATTATAGTCCAAGCAAATTGTTCCATCAAACACATCGATAATGGTCTTAGTACGCAAAAATGGCCTCCCCAAAAGTACCCCACTGGACTCAGCAGACTCATTATCATTCATCTTAATCACGTAAAAATCAGCCGGATATAGAAACTCATGCACCCTGACTATAATATTTTCCAACACTCCCTCAGAGCAAATGCAAGTTCTATCGGCTAGCTGGATTACTACTTTGGTATCAACCATTCTTACCCCAGTTAACCTTTTATAAATTGAAAGAGGCAAAACATTTATTGACGCCCCTAAATCACACATGGCATGCTCAACCTTGATATCCCCTAAAGAAATGGGTAATGTAAACATACCTGGGTCCGTGCATTTTGAGGGCATCCTTCTTTTTTGTATCACAGCAGACACAGTTTCTCCAATCACAATCTTCCCATCTAGTTTGGTTTTCCCTGCAATAAATTCCTTGATGAACTTACTGAAGGTGGGCATTTTCAAGGCTTGCAAGAATGGCAAGTTGATTTCCAACTTGCTGAAAATCTCCATGAGATCCTCTGTATCATCATTTTTCTTCTTCGCCTCCCCACGATATGGAAATGGTTTTGCTCGCTTTACTGCATTTGTGGATGTCCCAGCCTGGGTTTCATCAACTCCCTTGTTTCCTTCCTTGCTTACTTCCTCAGGTTCGAGGTCTAGGAAGAATGGGTCCCTTGGTCGAGGTAGAGATCCCCCTAAATCTTCCTTCTGGGGGTCTCTCTGAACAATGATCTCCCTTAGTTCAGCGCCTCCTTCATGCTGTTTCTGACTTTGTTTCCCTTCTTTTGCTTGCATAGGCGCTTCCTCATCGGCTTCCAATGTTGGCCCTTCATAACCTCGCCCAGATCTCAAAGTAATTTGACTAATATTTGCCCGATCTGGCAGTTTGACGGTAGCAGGAAGTTTACCTTCATTCCCTCGCATCTCGTTCAAAGATACTGCGATCTGGGAAAGTTGTTTTGCCATCATGTCAATGGCGGCTTTTTGCTCTGACTGAGCATCTTGTAACATGTGCACCATGTCATTGTTGAAATGTAGGTTACCTTGCATGAACTGCTATGAATTTACCAAATCATGGACCAGGTCATCCAAACTCCGTTGTGGTCTGAAGTTGGGTTGACCAAAATTTTGTCCTTGACCTTGGTTCTGTCGAAAATTTCCTTGATGATTGTTGTATTGGTTACTCGACCCTTGATTCCCTTGATGGTTCTGTTGGGAATTCTGAAAATTGCCTTGGTTATTCCTTTGGTGGGGTGGCACATAGGAGTTTCCTGGGTTGTTTTGATTTTTGTTTCCCCAATTAGCTTGATCCTGATTCATGTATCCTAGCTGCAATTGTCCTTCTTGTCCCTTCCCTGGCCAATTGGACTGCCTCTCCGGAGGGTGTGCAAAATTCGTGAGCTGCAAGGGAGGTGGCTAGCTTTGATCATGGTCAGTCCATCTGAAGTTTGGGTGAGTCCTCCATGGAGCGTCCCTCTGTCTCCCTTGATTCCAACTTCCATCGGGATTCCAACTTCCCATCGAACTTGCTTGAGCGTGGCATTCTCCTTCGTAGGGTTGGTTGTAGTATTGTTGCAATTGCCTTTCCTCTTGACCAAGGGATTTCTCACTTTCCACTGGGGCATGCGGATTGCATTTCTCGATCACACTTAGCAAGGCCTTCTCCAGTTTATCGATCCTATCTTCCACCTTCTTGTCTTCTTGATCCATCACTGCATTAGCTGATCCTCTCCTCAATATGCTTCGCGGGTTATCATAGGCCTTCTTTGCCTCAATCAATCTCCCCAGCGTTTCCCTGGCTTCACTTGCTTTGTTCTTAGTAAAATTTCCCCCGCTCGAGGAGTTCATCAAGTCCTTTGATTCAGGGTTTGCACCTTCATAGAACAAATAGTAAGTCTCCGCTTCTATCATCCTGTGGTTTGGACAAGCATCCAGCAGCCCCTTGAAGCGGGACCAATAGGAACTTAGGGACTCATCGTATTCCTGTTTGCACTCCTGAATCTCCTTCTTCAAGGCATTCGTCTTGTTAGATGGAAAAAAGTAATCCAAAAATTCCAGTTTAAAATCCTTCCACGTGTTGATCGAATCCGGTGGAAGCCTCAGCAGCCAAGTGTTCGCCTCCCCTTTGAGAGCAAAAGGAATTGCTCGAAGACGGTAGTCCTCCTCTGTTGCCTCGTTGGGTCGCTTCTGAATGTTGCATAGTTTACTGAACTCGTTCAGAAATTCATAAGGGCATTCATTCCTACGCCCAGAGAAAGTAGGTAGAACTCCAAGCACATTTGTTTTGATGTCGATCGACCTCCGTCGTGGATTCGAAACTATAGCATGAGTGGGTTCACCGTCAAGATGTGCGGTGAGCGACCCTATTTCCGGATCGGGGTCTAGTAGATGAGCCATATGTGGGTCCTTCTCCTCCTCGGTCTCGGATTGCTCTGGTTCTGTTGATTTTCCTGGATTTTTCTCTGTCGATGAATTCCACTCCTTTTCACTTTCTTACTCGAACGGGAATGGATCTTCCGTTCTCAATCCTGATCTAGTAGTGATGGTAAATGTAGATTGCTTGATTCGCCACTCGTACTGGCCACTCCCTGCTCCAGATGAACTTGCCCAACTTCCAGATTGGAAGCCCGCTTTCATAAACTGTCAGGGAGAAAGAAAATAACAAAAATTAGAATATTTACAACAAATCCTTAATAACAGCAAACGCCATCCATCCCCGGCAACGGCGCCATTTGAAGCTACCAACGTTTCTTGGTTGAGACAGTACAAGTGTGGTGTGTGTGCAGTGTTGCGATGTTCAAATAAGGCAGGTTCCCCAGATCCAGCAAGTCCACTAGATCACTTGGTCTAGGAACTCGCAGGTTGCGTGGAATCCCGGTCGTCGGACACACAAGTACTTCCCCGCTTCAAAAACCCTCAACCACTTTACTAAACCTAGTATAGGGAAATAGGGATCGATCCCACAGAGAAGGATGCATAAGAATCGTAATCAAGGATTTGGGAGTATTTTTGGTGTTGGCTGCTGCCACGCATTTTCTTGGGTTGAGGAAAAATTAAAATTAACTTGACTTGGGAATATTAGAAAGACACTTAACCTAACAGCTAGACCTAGGAAATAATTCTACGATGGGACCACCTCTAAGAAAAAGCAGAGTACGACTGGAAAGTGGCAGAATAACTAACTCTAGTACTAATTGACAGTGACATCGTCTTCTACAACCAAATTCGCATAAAACTTCTTGAGAAAAACACATGAGCAAATCAAAAACAGAGCTACTAACTTGGAATCAAATCTAAGCATAAATCACGAAGAACTTACAGATCTGCATACCTAGACGAAGGGAAATAGAAAACAAAGGAAATAAAACAAGTCTATCCACTACTGTTCTTTCACACGCTAAAACCAACTTTGGACGCTAAATCCACTCCGGATCCAAGCGTCCGACACGGACTCCAAGCAGAAGAAATTCTCCATCACGTCAGATTTACAAATTTAAGCTCCGAACACTCAATCAACCACAGATCTGTCACCCAATTCCACATCAAACACCTCAATAACGAAATAAACAGAGATCGACATAGCAATTTAAGAATTACGCTAACAGTAGAGAGATCTAAGCAAAAGTAACTTGAAATTAAAAGCTAAACTCAGATCCATGAGCGATAAACAGTTAAACATAATCAACATCAAAGTCGACTCCCAAAAGTGAAGTTCGACGGTGAAAACTAGCAAAAACAGCTGAAATTAAAACAAATGTATCTTCGCCCTCACTGGGACGGTGTTACCAAACTTGAGATCTCTAGAAAGTGCCCCCCCCCCCTATTACGATTATCCCCCAGAATGTTTCCCAAGTGTGTGTAAAATGTATGAGCTAAGAAGAGTAAAAAAACTTCCCATTACGCTGCATGCTCCTCTCTATTTATAGGCGTTTTAGTGGGTCCAGCGAGGTATTGATAATGACTTTGTTGCCCTCAGCTGTAAACTCCTCCGTCACGCCAATTTTCCTTGTAAATCCTGCTCATTTCGTCCTTTTCTTTCGCTAGACCATCTCCTTCCTTGCTTCCTTGATCTAGCGATTTTCTTCACACACCTGGCTTAGGAAACGTGTTAGACCCAGCAATTTATAACATTTTTTTGCACATTACCGATGCATGAAATTAGCCTTATCAATCTTCATAACATAAAATCTTATTATATTTCAATAATTTGTATTTACACATGGATAAGTGGTGAAGAATAGCCGCCTTGATGAGTACGGTGATCTGATTTCTTCCATGTTGTTAAGATAAGAAGCCCATGCATCTATAACGCCAACCACAATCAATTGCCGAGGTATCAAAGAACACATTTCCATCTTTGTAACTTTCACAACATCGTCGTCATAAACAAGTACAAATCTGCACATTATATAATACATGTTGGAATTTCACATTCTATTGTTGGATATGTTAATGGTGTGATATACTATTAGAAAACAATATTAGAAATCATACTCATCTCTTTCGTGTGTTACAAGAATCCAGTAATATGATTCTTTCTCATCTTTACTGAGCTTGTTTGTAATCTTAACTGGTCTGTCAACGAATGGAGATCGCAATGCATGAGAAACAGTTTTCTCTGTTCTAGTACGTACCTCCATTCGACCCTTCAAAGTTTTGATCTATTGTTTGCAATAAATAAATCACTTGTAACACATTATATATTAACCACAATATAAACTTCAGATTATATATTATTAGATTCTTAATTTGCACATGATTACCTTGTTAGCATTGTAAACAATGATCTCAGTCCCCACCGGCTTACCAACTAGAAGACCACTATCCATGAAATCATCATCAATGTCTATATCCTTGTAAGCATCAATAACTGACTGTATTTCCGCAGCGACATTAGCATTCTATTCACCAAAATATAGATATAAGTTTTTCCATGATGTAGTGTATCATATTAATAATGAAGTAATTCGGTAGCAATCACATTAATAATGAAGTATTATATAATTAGATAGTTCATTCCGTGATATTTTTACTTCTTCACAATTAAATATTACTTCATCCAGAATAAATTTATACCTTTTCTCCATCATCTTTTGGCTCATTATCTGTATGCGATCTCATATTTGCTCCATGTCGAACTACACACGGCGTATTAAAATCCTGGTAGTGGCAATACGTCCATTCAAAAAATGAGTCATTTGAAGGACAATTTACTTAATCATATAGGAGGTATACTTGTAGCTATAGTCATATTACCTCTGCCACTAGATTAGCTTCTAAGTTTCCCCAAAGTCCAGCATCAACATTGAAGTTTGATGATGGAATAATGTCTGCCATTGGTATATTAATATCCTGCCAGTAGTATTACATAATCAGATAGTTCATTCAGTAAGATGTTTACTTCATCGCAACTAATTATTACTTCATCCAGAATAAATAATTATGCATAGCATGCTGGGTTTGACAATTGTAATCATGGATTAAAAAAGAAAAGGAATCATGTCACATGGTTGTATGTTGTGTGTTGTTTGTGTAATTTAGATTTATACCTTTGCTCCATTATCTGTATGCAATCTCATATTTGCTCCATGTTGAACTACACACGGCGTATTTAAATCCTGGTATTGGCAATACGTCTATTCAAAAAATGATTCATTTCAAGGACTATTTACTTCATCATATAGGAGGCATACTTCTAGCTATTGTAATATTACCTCTGCCACTAGATTAACTTCTAAGTTTACCCTAAGTCCAGCATCAACATTGAAGATTGATGGTGGAATGTCCTGCCAGTAGTATTATATAATCATATAGCTCATTCAGTGAGATGTTTACTTCATCACAATTAAATATTACTTCATCTAGAATGAATAATTATTCATAGCATGCTGGGTTTGACAATTGTAATCATGGATTGAAAAAGAAAAGGAATCATGTCACATGGTTGTATGTTGTGTGTTGTTGTAGGATGAAGAATTTTGTTCATGTAATTTAGATTTATACCTTTGCTCCATCATCGGTATGCGATCTCATATTTGCTCCATGTTGAACTACACATAACGTATTTAAATCCCGGTAGTGGCAATACGACCATTCAAAAAACAATTCATTTCAAGGACTATTTACTTCATCATATAGGAGTCATACTTCTAACTATTGTAATATTACTTCTGCCACTAGATTAGCTTCTAAGTTTCCCCTAAGTCCAGCATCAACATGGAAGATTGATGGTGAAATATTTTGCCAGTAATATTATATAATCAGATAGTTCATTCAGTGAGATCTTTACTTCATCACAACTAAATATTACTTCATCCAGAATGAATAATAGGCAAGAACAACTTCTTACCTTGTCCAAATCTTGGACATGCATGAATTGCACAGCCTCAAACATGTAGTTTCCGGGATCTATGTCCCTTGTTGGTGTAGTATTAACCTGTATATAATAAACAGCAATACAAACAAAACTCAATGAACAAGTAATCTTCATTTTAAAACCCTAAAATGGAGAAAGCTAGTTAGTTACAAAAACCATATAATGCAACAAAGAAGTTTAGTTCATCCCAAATACATATCATACTAATGTGTTTTATAAATTACATCCCAATAACACAAAACTCCAAGCACAACATCACGACGCAGAGCATCATCAACTTACGTTTCTTTCATGAAAGTCCAATCCTAGATCAAATGATGGCCCTTCTGTTTGCCATTTCTTTCTTTGTTCAACAACCCTCATTACTTTTTCTACAGCATCAAGAAACTCTGGATTGTCTAGGTCATCTTCTTCCATTGCTTGAGACATGGCCTGGACATCATTGGCATCTTCTTCCGGCTCCATCTCATGCAACCCCATCATCTTCATTGAGCATTTGGCTGCAATTTTAGAGCACCCATCATTCTTTAGATCATCTGCACCATCTTCCAACTCCTTTATCAGTTCCCCGAGGACATCGGCAGCCTTTCCCATAAGTGTGACAACGGTAGTTCTACGTTGGGTTGTCTTAGAGATATCTTTGGGCTTTGCCCCAGAGGAGGACGCAATATTCACCTTGACAGCTTCTTCAAACAGGTAGCTTCTTCGGGTGTCAAAGATTGGCTCCTCAATGCCTCTACCGAATGGCCCGGGCTCAAGCTCCATTTTCTGGCGTCGGTGGATTAACGTGCTTGTCCAGCCCTTGATGGTTCGGAATGTTCGGGTAACAGGCCTCGATCGAAGCACAATCCTATCCACATAACATGGCTACAAAATGAAAGCTATCATTAGTAAAGTTCATATTTAAAACATATTTATTCAAGGTTAATAAATTTTTGAATTTAAAACATACCACCAGATTTGAAATTGGGCCAGTGAATGGTGTGTCCTTGTTTCAAGCCCAGTTACTTTTGGTAGCAGAGATTTCAGAACTACTTGCATTCTTCCTAGTTGCAGAGGAATTTTTATCAATACATAACAAACACATAATTTATATACAACATATCATCCACAATTATAGATAATTCACTTGGAATACTATGTTACCTCATTATTATGATTTTCACATTATATTACTTCATTTTTAGGGTCTGTTACTTCATTATAATGTTATGTTACTTCATTTTAGTAATAAACCCTATTGTATAAACATAGCATTTATATTACTTCAATACAGTAAATAGGTAGTTCATAATTAGAGTTTGTTACTTCATTATAATGTTCTATTACTTCATTAGAGTCCGTAACAGGGAACATGAATGAAGTAATAAAGTGTATGAATGAAGTACTTGCTTAAGTAATTTGAGAGGATTTCCAAAGAAATCCTCGAATTCATCTTCTTTCTAGAAGAATTTTCACCTATACATAAGAGTACAGAATAAATTTACAACATATCATATATAATTATAGATAGTTCACTTAGAATAAAGTGTGTGAATACATAAGACACAACTAACTTCATTATATCAATTTACTACTTCATATATAATTATAGATAGTTCACTTAGAATACTATGCTACTTCATTAAATGTGATTTTCACTTTATATTACTTCATTAAAGACACAACTAACTTCATTATACTTCATCAAAAAGAATATGTAGTTTATTTTAATGTGCAAACAACACATCAGTTAAAGATGTTACTTCATTATAATGTTTTATTACTTCATTTTAGTAATAAAACCTACTGTATAACTTATTACTTCATTATATGAATTCAATGCTTCACAACAACTAATATACAACATATCATCCACAATTATAGATAGTTCACTTGGAATACTATGTTAATTCATTAAGTACACATTAAATATCAATTCATTTTTCAACCTTTTGTAGCAGGGATTTGAGGAGAACTACTTGCTTTCTTCCTAGTTGGAGAAAAAGTTTTACCTATACATAACAAACACGGAATTAATATACAACATATCATCCACAATTATAGATAGTTCACTTGGAATACTTTGTTACCTCATTTAATATGATTTTTCACTTTATATTACTTCATTATCATAACTTATTACTTCATTATATGAATTCAATACTTCACAACAACTAGATTATAGTTAATAGGAAAACAGATCAGTTGCATTACCTCATCACATAAAATATGTAGTTCATTTGAATGTGCAAACAATGCAGCAGTTAATTTTAATTCTAAGTCCTAAACTCATACAAAACAGTAAACATATACTTCATATTTATAGATTATTACCTCATTATCATGTTTTATTACTTCATTTTGGTAATAAACCTTACTGTATAACTTATTACTTCATTATATGAATTCAATACTTCACAATAACTAATATACAACATATCATCCACAATTAGAGATAGTTCACTTGGAATACTCTGTTACCTCATTTAATATAATTTTTCACTTTATATTACTTCATTATCATAACTTATTACTTCATTATATGAATTCAATACTTCACAACAACTAGATTATAGTTAATAGGAAAACAGATCAGTTGCATGACCTCATCACATAAAATATGTAGTTCATTTTAATATGCAAACAATGCAGCAGTTAATTTTAATTCTAAATCCTACACTCATACAAAACAGTTAACATATACTTCATTTTTAGAGTCATTTACTTCATTATAATGTTTTATTACTTCATTTTGGTAATAAAACCTACTGTATAACTTATTACTTCATTATATGGATTCAATACTTCACAACAACTAATATACAACATATCATCCACAATTAGAGATAGTTCACTTGGAATACTCTGTTACCTCATTTAATATAATTTTTCACTTTATATTACTTCATTATCATAACTTATTACTTCATTATATGAATTCAATACTTCACAACAACTAGATTATAGTTAATAGGAAAACAGATCAGTTGCATTACCTCATCACATAAAATATGTAGTTCATTTGAATATGCAAACAATGCAGCAGTTAATTTTATTTCTAAATCCTAAACTCATACAAAACAGTTAACATATACTTCATTTTTAGAGTCATTTACTTCATTATAATATTTTATTACTTCATTTTGGTAATAAAACCTACTGTATAACTTATTACTTCATTATATGAATTCAATACTTCACAACAACTAATATACAATATATCATCCACAAGTATAGATAGTTCATTTTGAATACTTTGTTACCTCATTTAATATAATTTTTCACTTTATATTACTTCATTATCATAACTTATTTCTTCATTATATGAATTCAATACTTCACAACAACTAGATTATAGTTAATAGGAAAACAGATCAGTTGCATTACCTCATCACATAAAATATGTGGTTCATTTGAATGTGCAAACAATGCAGCAGTTAATTTTAATTATAAATCCTAAACTCATACTCCTTCCGTTCCATAGTAATGGAGGCGTTTCTTTTCGACACGGAGATTAAGAAAAATTGTGTTAGGTGAGTTAAGTAAAAGGAGAATAAAGTGGAAAATGAAAAAGGTAGAGAGATAAAGAGAGAAAAAAGTAAGAGAGGGTAAAGTAGGTGTGGAAAAATGTGTTGACTTTTACTTAAAAGAGAAATGACTCTATTACTGTGAACGTACCAAAATAGCAAAATGACTCTATTACTATGGAACGGAGGAAGTACAAAACAGTAAACATATACTTCATATTTATAGATTATTATGAACCCTTTATTTAAAAAAATGTTTTTAAATAAAAAAAAAATATTTTCCCACTTCCCAAAAAATTATATCCGTTTTCTACCCACTTTTAATTTTTTTTTCAACTTTTTTTTTCCCCAAAATTCACATTTTCATCTATAAATACCCCCACTTCAACACAAAAAAATCACATTCTCATCTATTCTATCATCTACATTCTCTCATCTTTTTTCTCATATTCTCTCATCTAAATTCCCACCACACTACACAATGTCCGGCTCCGGCGTTCACCCCTACGGCAATCGCGGTTGGAACCACGATTGGTTCGACTCAGGTGAATTCCCTAGTCCGGAAATGCAATTTACGGCCCCTCCTCAAACCTAAGGTTCGCAAGCTCCGGGTGGCTACCGTCCTTACCCGGCGGACGACCAAAATGCCGCCGGATTTGGGTGGGCACCCGAACCCGAATCGGGAGGGAACAACAGCTATACTCCTAATCCTACTTCTGTTCCTACTCCTACTAATCTTGTTCGTGGCACTCGCACCCTGTACACTCCGGGTGAGATGATGGCGATGTTCAAAGCCTACTTGGCAGTCTTCGAAGATCCGAGGACTGGCACGAACCAAACCGGGGAAACGTATTGGTGGCGCATCACTCGTCTTTACAATGAAATCCGACCGGGGGGAACCATCTATCGCAATGATAGTATGGTGCGCAATTGCCTCTTTAGATGCAATGAGGCAATCGGGAAGTTCCAGGGGTATTACCTCCAAGAAGAGCGGTCGGCGGGGAGCGGCACAAGCGAGCTCGACATCATCACTGCCGCCTTGGCGACCTACCAACGCATGGAGTTCAAGGCGTTCAAGTACCTCGATTATTGGCAGGAGGGGCGCCTACATCCGAAGTATAAGGGCGACATAGTAGCATCCTCCTCCAGCTCCTCCAGCAAACGGTCGAGGTCGGTAGCCCTATCCGACGGCGCCCCCGATGATGTGGCTACCCAGCTTGCCGGAACTAACTTGGATAGCCCCAACGCTGGCCCGAGCAGTTCCCGCGGACCACAAGGAAGGAAGAAGGCGACGGCCACCTGCCGTCGCGCCCCGACTCCATCCCCGCCCCCGCTCCCGTTCCCGCTCCCTTTGTGCCTCCTCCACCCCCGAACAACACGTTGTGGACCCTCTTGGGTTAACTCTATATGAACGATACATCTAAGATGACTTCGGAGCAACTTGCGACACATGAGCAAATGATCCGGGGTCTCAAGAGGCAATTGGGGTTAGAGGACTAGTCTTCCACGTGTGTAATTTTTAATTTGTAGGATTTTAATTATGTATTTTTTTATTTTCTAGGATTTTAATTGTGTATTTTTTTATTTTCTAGGATTTTAATTATGTATTTTTTAGGATTTTAATTATGTAATTTTTATTTTTTAATGTATTTTTATAATGTATAAATGTTTTTAATAATTGGAGTGTTTAAATTGAATAATAGAATGATGGGACCCTTGAGCTTGTCCTTAACTAAGAGCACGGATGTGGGTGTTGTGCTCTTAACTAAGGATAAGGAGTAAAAATGAGTTCGAGTCCACTTCCATGCTCTTAACTAAGAGCACGAATAAGAATGCTCTTAGCTAATTATTTCACCGTGACGTTTGGAGTAGCGTGTGAAAACCAAACTTAATGACTAATCAATCTAGAAAAGGATAAGCCTAAATCAAATTAAATAAAATCAAATTGAGTTAGCATATTCCCACTCAAATAAGGTAGTAAACGATTTGGCTTTATCTAGAACCTCTTGACTTTTCCCCCACACATACAATACGACACAAAACTTGGATCTTATCGACAATATGACTAAGATAGATATTGTCCATTTTTTTCCAAAGTTGGATTAAATGGGACCACCACACTAAATCGCAAGAAACTAAGATTATCAATAATAATAATAATATCAACCGTAGTCCAAAGGAAAAGTCAAGCTGATCAAGTCGGCCGATTCCATATTTCTCAAGAAGTGATTCTTTCATGATAACAGACAAGTTGTGAAGCTTCTTTTTCTTTGATCACTTCTTCTTAAAAAGAAATCTAGCACTTGCTCATTTACACATAGAGAAGTTATCCTTTACATTGAAATTTCCATCAATCAATCATGATCATGAACGTCGAGATTATATCCATGGAGATGATCAAGCCTTCTTCTCCAACTCCAAACCACCTCAGAAACTACAAACTCAACCTGTTGGATCAGCTCATTCCAGCTGCCTATGCTCCCATTGTCATCTTCTTCCCAAATCACGACGGCATCGCCACCTCTTTTCAAGTCGATCTGCTCAAGAAATCGCTCTCGGAAACATTAACGCGCTTCTTCCCACTTGCAGGAACGATCAAAGCAGACGAGCTCTCCATCGACTGCGATGATCAAGGTGCTTGCTTCACCAAAGCAAGAGCAAACTGCAGTTTGAATGA
The DNA here is from genome assembly GCF_029641045.1 of Salvia hispanica. Lineage (NCBI taxonomy): Eukaryota > Viridiplantae > Streptophyta > Magnoliopsida > Lamiales > Lamiaceae > Salvia > Salvia hispanica. The sequence continues at coordinate 2,071,699 of NC_142697.1, forward strand.
TTTTCTCAAGCGCCCTGATCTCAAACAGATAGCGCAGTTCCTCCCGTGCGGGCTGACCAACGCGGGGCTCTCCACGACCAACGTGCAAGCCACTGAATTCGAGTGTGGTGGGATTGCTCTTGGTGTGTGTATATCTCATAGAGTTGTTGATGGAGCTGCGTTGAGTTTCTTCCTCAAGTGTTGGGCTAATGCTCCTGCTGCTAACGAGAAACACTCGTTCTCTCCTGATTTCTCCGCCTCTCGCCTCTTCCATGTCGATGGCTCGTGGCTCAGGGATGCATCAATGATGATGTGGGGTTCTTTGTTTAAGAAGGGGAAGTTTGTTACTAGTAGATTTGTGTTTGGTAGCGCGTCGTTGGCCTTGCTCAAGCATAGAGCGACTGGCGTGGGTGGCAGTAGTCCTACACGGGTGGAGGCCGTCTCTGGCTTCATATGGAAACATGCAATGGCTGCGTATGCTGAGAGATGTGGTGCCAAGAATGAGCCTTCTCTACTCACACATTTGGTTAATCTAAGGAAAAGGGCAGTCCCAAATTTCTCACAAGAGTCTCTTGGCAACTTGATGTGGATAGCAAGTGCAATGTGTGGAGGTGGGGGTGATTTGGGGCTTCCTGCGCTGGTGGATAAAGTGAGGAGGTCGATATCCGTTGTGGATGGAGAGTGTGTGAAGAAGTTAGGAGGTGAAAAGGGATCGAAAATGATTCTCGAGTGCATAAAAGAGATTGAACAAGTGGGAAGTGAGAATGTGCACCATTTAGGGTTTTCGAGCTGGTGCAAATTAGGGTTCTATGATGTCGATTTTGGGTGGGGGAAGCCGGTTTGGGTTAGTAGCATTGATACAAGCGGGTCGTATTTTATGAATCTTGTTGTTTTGATTGACATGAGAAGTGGTGATGGAATGGAAGCTTGGGTGACACTGGAGGAGCAAGAAATGGCTGCCTTGGAGCATGATCAAGAGTTCACAAGTTTTGCCTCATTGAATCCAAGCCCCCTCTAATTCAAGACTTTTTCTTTGATTTTGTTTTCTTGGTTGTTAGACTAAGGGATTCACCGGTAGACCCAGTGACTATTACTCATGTTGATATGTATACAACTCGAAAGTTTACATAATTGACCCAAAAATTTAAGGTTGTTTTATTTTTAAGATGTAGACTTTATTGAATGTAGGCAAGTTTTGTCCATTTGCCAAATTATAGTCAGATTTATGCTCACGTGTAAAATTACTATACTATATGAAATGCCAAATTTATAGATGTTCGAACAAATCACGATCTCAGTCTCACATGATCACATCGGCATGCAACTCGAACAAAAATTATACTCCATCTGTCATATTCTAAGTTGAGCATTTCTTATTTGACATTATATTTTATGTAGTGTTGTTTTGTGAGTTAAGTGGAGAGAGAATAAAGTAGACATAGTGATATTTCTATTTTAAGAAATGTGTCATTTAGAGTGAAACATTCCAAAATGAAAAACGTATCACTTATAATGAGACAGAGGAGTAACAATTAATGCTTATATTTTACAGTTGTTGATGTAGAGTCAATACAGTTAATGCTTCACATCAACCCTAAGTATCTTTACACAAATACATGGTGTCGCTGACACCATTCCGAGAACATCTATATCGTCGGTAGTCATCTCGTAACGCCGCCACTCACATGGTACTCCTACACGATCCAGTCGAAAACATTTGAGCAAACTTTGGTCGCTACATAGAGTAATTAAACTTTAGATTATGTTATTTTCCCTTCCAGTAAAATGTAGGTTTAGGATTTGAATAATGCACATTCTGATTTCTAGTAAAATACTCTTTCCGTCCCATTAAATATGAAACATTTGATTTTTGACACGAGATTTTATGTAGTGTTGTTTTGTGAGTTAATGAAGAGAGAATAAAGTAACAAAGAGAAAAAAAAGTAGAGAGAGTATTTTTTCTATTTTTAGAAACGTTTCATTTTTAGTGGAACAACTAAAAAGAAAAACGTTTCATTTTTAACAGGACAGATGGAGTGTAATTTTAAAGTTTAATTAAAATCACTTTTAAATTAAATTGTGATAACCAATATAAAAGAAATGAAAATAAAATAAAAATGTGGGACTCGTGAATAGTTAAGGGAGGAGACAATTTTTAGTGATATTGTGGTTAGTTGTACTAAATTTTTAGTGACATTGTTGTGGATGTTTTAAGAAGCATGTGAAATAGTATATTGTGATGTTTTGTCACGCTAATTTGGATCGATGTTGGTTGACTGCAATTGTTCGCACAATAAACTACAACTTGATTGTGAAGAACTGTATTAGACTATTGACTAGTGTTTTGTCCTAGTTGATGTGTCTTAACTTTATTGTTTTGCAGACAGAAGCATACGAAATAGAATCTTGGATAAAAAGCTAATGTTCATTTGATTTAAGAGGTATACCCATTCACTAGATTCTTTAATGATGGATTTTGATCATACAGTTTGAATCGATTGGAGGGTAATTCTCTATTTTAAAAATTGGACATATATTTTAAACTCGTACAAATAATAGCACAAACGCAGTCAAATAAGGTCGGATTAGAACCTGGTGTCGACCAGTCTCGAACCGTTGGATTTGGATTTCGAGCTCCTATGTTGATCTTTCTATCAAATCAGCAAAACATTTTTTCCAGTCGGAAACCTTCTCGTCGCCGTTAACAACCTGATGCATGACCAAACAAACTCCGATTTAGAACAAAAGAACAACAGGAGTAATGAAAATAGGATAAGAGAGAGGATTAGTTGTATTTCCAAACCTCAAATAGCAATCCATTCTGAGGGGCATTGTCTAATGCCTCTACACAAATAAAGGCAGCATCTTCTTTGCTAAGACTTCCCTTTGATGCACAACCCTGTCTCCATATTTTCTCGTCAATCCAGAAAATTCCAATGAATTCGTATACATGCTTTGACGATTATGCGTGCAAGACCCTAACGAAATCGAAATACCTCATCAAAGCAGAAACCTTGTTGCCCCCCAGGTGTATTTTTCAGGACCCCAGTTCTGATGATGGTATAGGGGACACCAGAGGCCTTCACCGTATCCTCATCTTCCTTAGCTAGTTTCCTGGCGTTGCTGTTCATGATCGCTTGAATGCCGCTCAACTCCCTATAAACGGACAACTGAAAACCTTCACACACTCACAACATCAGCAATGTGAGTTTGTTGAGGTTGCAGAGCTAGATTCATGTCCGAAATTTGTGATACCTTAGACAACAAGATCACATTCTGCACGCCTTTCCAGCCATCAATGTTGTACAAGCTTCCTTCCTATAAATTTATATCAATAAATGCATTGAAGAAGTAAAACACGATGTGGGAGACGTACGTACAACTGGGCATATAACTGCACGAACGCCTCTTAAGGCCTTCTTGAGGAAGATCTTCTCCTTTGGATCTCCAGCCAAAGACTTCAAACCAAGCTTTGTGTATCAGATTTCGACAGCAAAGTGAATTAAACGACTGACCAACGAGTAATTTGTAAGGAGAACACTTTTTACCTCAACATAAGCGCCAAATGCTTCCATGGCAACACGCTTGTCCTTCACAAGTGCTTTTACTCGAAGTCTTTTGACGATTAGCTGAAGTATAATCATCTGTGGCAGAAGCAATAGATCAGACAACAAGGTTTCAAAACATGACAGCAGTACACTGTTGCTCACGTTCATAATCCTGATGCAAGCGAGACTACTAAATTCTGATCATATATATAAAACCATCACCTGACCAATCTCATTGTCCCCATCAGTTACTAACACAGCATCTCTAACTTCATTTTCCTCTGTTTCGAGATAAGAAAATGATTTAACACACTAATCAACAACAAAAGATTAACAAAATCAATAAATATGTTAAATATATAAGACCTGAAGCCTCATCTTCATTTGGTTCATCTCCATCTTTCTCAAGAATATCAGGTGCCCCATACCATTTCCTCAACTTTGGTCCACCTACATGTGAAACAAACACTTCTCACTCAGCGGGTAGGGTTGTAAACGAATCATTCGTTTGCGCACGCTACCATTTCAAGCTCGTTTGAACTTTTATCAGTCTTTAACAATTATGTCTGAGCCTGTTCGATTAGATTCCGAATCAAGAAGAATCAATAAACTGGTTATTCGATCAATAAACTATCAATTCAAGCTTGATTCAACGCTCGTCACAGTTTCAAACTATGCTGGTACTTGGTTCATTACCAATCAAATTAGCTTACAAAAAACCCTCTAAAATACCGCATATGACCAAATCTAGCAAGAAACACTGCCATTTAAGCTAACTTTCATCGTTATTTACCAAATTAGTTGAATTTAATCAAATATCAACACCAAGCTTGATTTATTTTTCATATAGGCTTTCACAAAATCAATAGAAACGAAACCCTTCAGAGTTCAGCCACACAATATATTACATTTTCAGCAAATGAATTTTGGAATTGAATGAATCAAATAAGTGAAATAGAGTCGAATTCTTATAATGAAAAAAACACAAGGCAAAAAAGGTAATAACCTTCAATGTAATCGAGAATCTGGTCCGTGAAGCCGAGCTTCTTCTTGGACGAGAAGCAGGTAAATGATAATAGGCGATTTTGGGAAGAGGAAGAGGGTTTGGCATTATGGAAAGCGCGGTTGCAGTAGAGGGGTGAGAGAGAGAGAACTGAAGCTGAACCCGCCATTGATGGAATTCAATTCAGCTGTTTGATTGCTTTGCACTTTCCCACTTATCTGCGTTCCGTCCATTCGTTCTAATTTTGGAGTGTAGAGTGGGGCCCGCTTTACGATCGATTGTTTATAGAATTTTTCCAATGTCAAAACTGCTAAGTCATAATTGCATCCGCAATGGCGCCTTCTAGTCGGACATCGGAGAGGCTTCTGGGAAGGGCGTGCGGGACGTCCGCCATTGGAGCGGCGAGGGACGGACGCGAACGTCCCTTAAGGACACAGGAGGGGCGCGGTCATCGGCGGAAGGTCATGTGGAAGGGCGACGGGACGTCCGCCATTATGGCGAGTCGCGAACTTCCTGCGAGGACTTCCTGATTTTTTCAATTTTTTTTAAACTCTATACATACGGCTCGTTGAACTTCATTTCACTCGCACCATTTGTGTTAATTAGTTTCTCTCTATAAATTTCATTTCTGTTGAAGATAATAAATGGAGAACGATAAGAACTTTCATAATTTTATTTAATTATGTACTCCCTCCGACCCATAAAAGTTGAGACAAAACTTTTGGGCACGGAGATTAAGAATTTATATTAAATAAATAGGAAAGATGAAAAAAGTAGGAAAGATAAGAGAGAGTAAAGTAAATGATGGAATAAAGTAAGAGTGATTAGATGTTATGTCTTTTGTTAAAAAAGGAAATGACTCAACTTTGTTGGGACGGACTAAAAAGGAATACGACTCAACTTTTATGGGACGGAGGGAGTATTTTTTTTAATGAAGTTGTTGTATTTTCCCCGTCCGTATTCGTGTCGAAACTTTAATTCCGTAACGTAAATTGCATATTTGTGAATTTTTTTTATTGCGGAAAGTCCACGCGGGAAGGGTTATGGGAAGTTCGGATTGTGCAGTGGGAAGTCCTTATGACGTGGCAAGAGGTATATTTGGGAAGTCCGACGGGAAGGGCGGAGGGACATCCGCACCATTGCGGATGCTCTAATTAGGCGTTAGTTTAGAGTGGATGGGAAAGATAACTGGAATATGAGATCAAATTTTTATATAAATTTATAATAAAAGATGAGAACGATGAGTTATTGGAAGGTGGAGTCAGCCTACGTTTGATCCAGAATTTCTAATGATGGACTGATTAAAATATTCAACCGGAACTCCTAATAGCGGACGAAGGGAGTATATATTTCTCTCTACTTACTCCACCTAATAACTCGTACTGTCGCTCAAGAATATGGATATCTTGAATGAGGTAGGGAGTAGTATGTAATATTCTGAATTGTACTAAAGTAAGAAAGATAATAAATAGGAAAAGAAAGATAATAAAGTAAAAGGATAAATAAAGTACGAGATATAAGAGGATAAAGTAATAGAGACAAGATAGTTAATTATCGTTACGAAGGAAATATTCCACTTATCCCATAAAATAATACAGTTCACTTATGCTGGATAGAGTGAGTATACATAAGAAGAATTCATATTTCATCTACTTTGTTTCTTACTCCTTCCATCCCACAAAATTGAGCATGTATTTTATACTCCCTCTATCCCATTAGAAATGAAACGTTTTCCTCTTTATGTTGTTCCAGTAAAAATGAAATGTTTCGTAGAATGGGAAAAACGCTCTCTCTACTTTTTCTTCTCTCTTCATTAACTCACAAAACACCACTGTATAAAATCATGTGCTGGAAACCAAATGTTGCATATTTATTAGGACGGAAGGAGTAATTGGTAGAGTAAGAAAGGTGTAAAAAGGAAAAGTAATTAAAATAAATGCAGAATGAGTTTCAACTCATTAGAAAGAAAAAAGTATTCGAAATTAAAAACTAGAGTAAAGGCCAAAACTGGTCCTGAACATATGGTCGTTTTACGATTTTGGTCCTAAACTTTATCTTTTTGATTTTTTTGTCATGCACATTTCAAATCGGATCACAATTGGTCATCCGTTAATAGTTCCGTTAATTTTATAACAGTCAACAGGTTTAATCCAATTTTGACCAAATTAGATATTTAATTCTGATTTTTTACTCCCTAATTATTCCCTATTTTTTTTGGCCAGAATAGAAGAAGAATCACACTCACTCTTCGTCACATCAGCAAGTAGAGCCTGATTTTCTGATTTCAGATGTTTCTATGTTTCTAATTATTCCCTAATTTTGAAAACCGCCGTTGCTATTCATCAAAATCTCTTTGATCAATTTGGGATTGCCCACTGCTAATCTAGGTCTCCACCCAAACCAATACACGGAATTCTTCCCGTAGAGAGTTGACCACTTCCAGTAATGCGGCATAACGCGATGGCAAATGTCGTGTGTGATGCGGGGGATCGGCGCCTACTCCGCCACGACAATTAGCCACCGCCGCACCGCCGCCGTGTTCCCGAAGATCGGGCTGTAGTCGGGGCCATTTATGCCTTGTTGTTTGAAGTGTTTCAATCCGCCATTTACAAAGCCTCCGCTGCCGCAGCCTCCGAGCATCAATTCGACAGCGACAACATCGCAGAGGAATATCTGAGTTTTAGAAGTAATTAGGAATTAATTAGGGAGTGAAAAATCAGAATTAAAAGTCTAATTTGGTCAAAATTGGGTTAAATCCGTTGACTGTTATAAAATTAACGGAACTATTGACGGAGGACCAATTGTGATCCGATTTGAAATGTGCAGGACCAAAAAATAAAAAAAGATAAAGTTTATGACTAAATTCGTAAAATGATCATATGTTCAGGACCAGTTTTAGTCTTTACTCTAAAAACTATATGCTTTTATGAAACCGACTAAAAATAAAAGAGTGCTAGTATGCGAGTATTTTTTAAAATTCGTACCGAAACCACTTATATAATTAATGGCGGACGACGAATGGTTGGATAGTCCTGGTTTCAGAACATGGGCCACATATATGGGCCTTTTGTAGCCCACATTAAGTTAACTGCATCTCTCGCTTTTATCAAGGCTACGATATTGAGTAAACCACCTGCGAATTCCTCTCTTCACTCCGGTTAAGCCCTACAGCCGTCCTCTCCCTCTCCCATTTCTCTCTAGGTAACATTTTGATTATCTATTTGTGAGTTGGATTGATATATCAGGTATATCGAGGAGAATTCTAGATTCCAATAGGTTGTTTATTTTTGCATCGAACAACTAATCTGAGCTTAAGCATTTCGGACAGTGTTTGTTTGTGCTCATTTATACTTGAAATCCTCCAATTAGGTATTAGTTTATTGATGCAGCAATACTCAACTGATTGCGAGAATGTTGTTGATGATGTTAATTGTTTTCAGGTAATTAATCAAGGAAAGATGGGGATCATAGAAAAGATTAAGGAAATTGAATTCGAGATGGCTCGGACTCAGAAAAATAAAGCCACAGGTGAATTACATACCTGATCCTTCTCTGAATATGTAACTAAGCTTTGTGCAAGGAGCTGAGTTGGTTTTGTTCTCTATTTAATTTTGATGCTGACATTCTGTGTGCAACTGATTTTCTCAGAATATCATTTGGGCCAGCTCAAGGCTAAGATAGCAAAGCTGAGGACACAACTGTTGGAGCCTCCAAAAGTATGATTTTTTTTTGTGGGGGTGAAAAAATAAAAGGAATCATACCATTGTTTCATTTGCATGTATTTTTATACCAACTGCTATTTTCTAAGTGTTACTATGCCTTTTGCTAGTCACTTGTATTCTGATAATTCTTCGGTGGTGGGTCAGGGAGCTAGTGGAGGTGGTGAGGGGTTTGAAGTTTCAAAATACGGTCATGGCCGTGTTGCACTGATAGGTTTTCCCAGGTTGGTTATGCATTGAAGAATTAAGATTAACTGCCATGTCATTCTTTTTTATTGTTAGGTTATCTTAAATTATCCCTTTTAACTTCCATACATTTTTAATTTTAAAGGACATGCTTAATTTATTTATTTTTTCTTGTTTAGTGTTGGTAAATCCACACTTTTGACTATGTTGACGGGAACACATTCAGAAGCTGCATCGTATGAGTTCACCACGCTTACCTGTATTCCGGGTATTATTCACTATAACGACACAAAAATTCAGCTGCTTGATCTTCCTGGAATTATCGAAGGTGCATCTGAAGGAAAGGGTCGTGGTAGGCAGGTAATGATATATACAGTGAACTCTGTTATTTGATGCCTAGTGAGACAGAATGGGACATGCATGTGGTGCACTTTTCCTGTGGAAGAGGGAGATTTATCGGGTTCTGTAAAAATGACGATAAACTTCTTGTTTGTCAGGTTATTGCGGTCGCTAAATCATCAGATCTTGTATTGATGGTTCTCGATGCCTCTAAAGTAAGTCCTAGCTGTATCAACTGCTCCTTGGATAGTTCTATATTTTTCTATGAAATTTTTTAACTGCACTTATCTCAGAGTCGTCTGCATTGAAATTTTTGTGTGATGCTTTCACTGTTAAAATAATTGTTTGCTTGCCCTCAATAATGGAGTTTTCCCACCTTCAATCGATCATTTATTGTGATCTCTTATAGTCTTATAATATTTTGAACACATTGCATAGCTTGATGATTAATTTAGACACAAAATACATGGAGTATATGGATAAGAAAAATGTCATTAAAGCAGTATTAATTCCATGCTGATATTTAATGACTGCTGTTGATGGCTTTTCAGGTTTCTGCATTATATGATTCTACAAAGTAAATTATTGACATAATTATTTGCTTGCTTGGTTTTTGTAACACTATTGAACCCTCTATCTTCGGGGGCTTAGTGGCTTACATACATTGTGCGTCCTATATTTCTTTGGTGTATAGAAAAAAGATAATTTTTTTCTGGCATTGCTAGTAGCCTGTATATTTTGTCTGAACTTGCTCCTTTTCTTAATTTACGATCGTGTTTTGCACTTTTGTTTAGCATTTCTGGCTTGGTGAAATACTGAAATTGAAGACTTTGTGGTAATTTGATTTTGTTGTGAGTAATTAGTAGTTATATAAGATATCATTCATCTATCTTTGGATCTAATTTCTTCTTTTGTCCTTCAAAATCTAGAGTGAAGGGCATCGGCAAATCCTAACAAAGGAATTGGAAGCAGTTGGCCTGCGTTTAAACAAAACTCCACCGCAAGTAATGTATTTTCGAGCTTTCTCCTTTGTATCTCTGGTTCTAGCATTTATTTGCAAGCACTACTTAGATCTTATCCGTACACTTTTAGGCCTTGTCCGCCGATCCTTTAGGGAAGGATAAAGCTTTAACATTCTGTACTCATAGCCATGATTCTAGACTACCTAGTCTTGCTAAATGACTAGCCTCTATCCAGACAAGAACTGTAATTGAATAAATCTTTTCTTGGAAGAAGAGTGAGGCATTTCCTCAATGTTTTGACTTCTAGCTTGTCTCATAAGTGATGTTTGTGGTACTTCTTGATGACAGATCTACTTCAAAAAGAAGAAGACTGGAGGAATTTCTTTCAATAGTACATTACCCTTGACTCATGTTGATGAGAAGCTCTGCTATCAAATATTACATGAGTACAAGATTCACAATGCTGAGGTAACTACTACTCCCCAACCAGAAACCAATGTTATCAATCTCGTACGGCGGCTTATGGCGGTTCGCCTAAAAACCGCCACAGGGATATGGCGTATTATTATATCGGATATGGCGGTCAATAATTAAATTAATAAAATAATAGTACTTATATATAATTCAAAAATTAGAAAATAATACAAAATATCATCTAAAACTCTTAAAACAATTAATAAAGCATAAAATACAACTCTAACATCCATGTTTCTTGCATACTGCCCCATTCCTAAATGCAGTACACACGCAATGTTGTCAAATGGCGGATATGGCGGTGCTATGGTAGCGCCATGGTCCTATGGCGTTTCCACCACCGAACGCCATGCCATAGCGCCATGGCGCCGCCATATCCGCTATTTGATAACATTGCCAGAAACCAACATGCCCTAATTTCTCTCTCTTTCTCACCCTCTAACAAACTGAAAAGTTTCTTTGTCTGTGGATTAATTAGAGCTTTATTTTCCTTTCACATTCAATGACGGTTTACGTGGAGATATGCATGCCTGAATGTCATTGTTTTCTTAGTTTAGAGCAAATATAATTTTGTTTTGTACATCTGCGTGATGTATTATCACATTACAAGTTACTTTATCTATTGGAGAGACCTTAGCTTGTAGATAAATTTACATTTTATTTCATCGAAAATCTGTGAATTTGCTCTTCTAAAAGCGCTGATTTTCTTTTAGCTTCTATTAGCTAGGACTATGAGTACAACTTGACTTGTGATAGCACAGAATTGTCATATGGAAAAGATAAATATAATACAAATAATGCCTTAGCACATGACCACCAATTAGTAAACACAGATTAGAACTGCTTAAACATGAACCACAAGAACTCGGCTGGAATATCCTTGTAGGAGAATCTCCTCTTCATGGTTTGTGTTTCAGCTGCGAGCTGTCTCATATTGCTAGCTCTGTTTTGGTTTTGTGTTATGACTTATGATATACTCCCTTCAGCCCACAAAAATAGTCTTCTTTTTCCATTTTGGGGTGACCCGCAAAATTAGCCCACTTCCATTTTTGGCAAGTTTTTTCTCTCTTATGAGGTGGACCCCACTCTCCACTAAGAAAACTCCAATCACTTTTTCTTTCTCTCTCTCTCATACTTCACCAATTTTGCATTAAAATCCGTGCCATTGCCAAAGTCCCTATTTTTATGGGACGGAGGAAGTATGAAAAATGATAACGGTTGACGGGTTGACGGTTGAACTATATGTAATAGGGCTGAGAAATGTTGACAATTCTTTTCTACTTCAATTTCACAAGGTTTTGTTTCGTGAAGATGCAACTGTGGATGATTTGATAGATGTCATTGAGGGCAACCGCAAGTACATAAAGTGTGTTTATGTCTACAACAAAATAGACGTCATTGGTATTGATGACGTGGACAGATTAGCTCGACAACCCAATTCAATTGTCATTAGTTGCAATCTGAAGGTATTTGTTTGTTCCTGTATACCTGTCCAATTCCATCTACCATTCATATTTTTCTGTAAAAGAATTTGATGGGGCACTGATAAACACTAGCACGTGGCCTCAAATAATTTTCTTTTTGCTTGCTAAACGATGTGTGGTTATGTTCCAACAGCTCAATCTAGATAGACTGCTTGCAAGAATGTGGGAAGAGATGGGTCTTGTTAGAATATATACAAAGCCTCAAGGCCAGCAACCAGATTTTACAGACCCATGTGTCCTTTCTGCTGTATGTCTCTTAGTATCTTTTACAGTTCTGATTTTTGGCTGCTAGTTTTTTTGTTTATGTTTTCCCACAACGATTGGATTTTTATTTCAGGGTAGAGGTGGCTGCACTGTTGAAGATTTTTGTAATTACCTTCATCGGAGCCTGGTAAAGGAAGTGAAGTATGTGTTGGTGTGGGGCACAAGTGCAAGACACTACCCTCAGCATTGTGGCCTAAGTCACGTTCTTAATGATGAAGATGTAGTACAAGTGGTTAAGAAAAAGGTACTTGAGCTTTTCCATTCTTGCCTCTTCTCGCTGTTCTTGATGAACACGATCATAATGTGTTATCCTCAATTATTGGTAAGATAATAGACGAAAGATAAAATTTTGTTGGGCAGTTAAAAATTAAAATAGCATTTTTCATCAAACCTGGAGTAATCCACAATAACTTGTAAACATATATATGTAGTAGATGTTGGTTTGTTCATTGTTCGGTATCATCCCTTTTATTAATTGTAATGCTGGTCTCGACCTTCTGTTTCTGAACCAACACATGGAACACCGACTGCCTAATGCAGGAGAAAGAAGATGGAGGTAGAGGGCGATTTAAATCACACACGACAGGTCCTGCTCGTATTTCTGACCGAGAAAAAAAGGCTCCTTTGAAGACATGAAGTGGTACCGGTGAGTAACCTCTACAAATCCCTTCTACCTATGTCGGAGGCAGATGATTGTATACATATTGGAGGGAATCCCAAAGACTTTCTTGCAATGCCCCGGTGAAGCTAAATCTAGATTGCGATTTTCTCCACCTGTGAATCAAAATAGCCATTCGTCATCGCTCAAGACTTCGATAATTGTGACTTTTGTGTTGATGTCTGCTATAATGTACAAGACCTAAGGTGACAATATGTTGTACGAGTTTATCTTTATATTTAGGTTTATGTTGTTTCCTTTCGGTGTTATAGATACATATTGAGCTTCATACTTGGATGAATTTTAGTAATATGAGCCGAAGTCCTCTTGTGTTATTGTGTTGTTATAATTTGATCGTCATTGATATGTCGATAAATGTTGTTTAGTGGGAATATATTTACTGTTTAATAGTAGTATAAAAAATGTAAAAATCTCTGTTTAGTGGGAATATATTTACTGTTTAATAGTAGTATAAAAAATGTAAAAATCTCTGTTTAGTGGGAATATATTTACTGTTTAATAGTAGTATAAAAAATGTAAAAATCTCCTAAAACAAAGAGTTCGCGTGCCTCGATTCTATATTCTGAAATACAGAATTTAAATCCAAGAGGTCGTCCAATTTAAAATACCAAATTCTGAATCTTCTCTATTTGGGATTAGCAAGGTCTATGGTTGTCCACAGACAGAAAAGCTACCCGTGCCCTAATTTTGAGACAATTTCTTCCCTTCATTTCATATTTATTGAGTTTTATCATTTATGAATTCTAGAATCCAGTTGAATTTTGATTACAATTCAAATCAATGCTGCTAATGAAAATTAAGATTTATGTGAAAAATGAAAAGTTCGAACGACATTCTAAGAAGAATTTTAAAATTTATCTTCAAAATCGAATATTGTATTTTGAGAAAATTAACTTAAAATGCTAATGTAATATTTGTAAGAACGCACAAATATAAAATTATCTTCGTTCTCCTATAATTTTTTTTTAAAAGATTCTCCTGTGATAAAATACTCACTTTTTCTTCTCAACTTATTTGAATTTGGCATGAAATGATTCCTTGCTTCAAATATTGGTAAGAGGTTGTTTGACCTTTGGTTAGGGTCATGGACTACCAAAATATTGAATCAAATCCGAAGAATACTGAAAAATTGTTGTAGTACATATTTCGTTTTTATATACTCATCATTGTGGAAATATTTAAAATTTAAAAAATAGGACTCGAAGTCAATTAATTAAAAAATATATATAAAATGCAAAGGGAAATAAATACGAAGATTGTCGGACACATCAGCCATTCAACTTCGTTAGTTGAAGTCCGTTTCTTTCTCTCTCTAGAAATGAAGCTTCCAATTTTCGATCTGGTAGAGTGAAACCCTGCAAATCCAATCACTTTGATCCCTCGTTAATTCGAGCTCTACAAAGCAAGCACCCTCTCTACTTCGATTTCTCGATCCAGTAGACTTTATTCAGCGCAATAATCGGATTTTGTTTACCTTAAATTTGAGTTCAGTAAGACCAAAAAGGTTATAAATGGCGGCAAGGTTGTATCCTCGATCTGTTGAGGAAGTTTTCAAGGATTTCAAGGGTCGAAGAGTTGCGCTTGTTAAAGCCCTTACGACAGGTGTGCGATTGTAATTTGTTTACTTTTTCACCCCTTTTAATTTGGCTGCTAATTTCTCGGTTTGTCTGTTGTTTCTGCAGATGTTGAAGAATTTTACCAGCAGTGTGATCCTGGTAGTCTCGACATTTTAAATTCTAGCGCTGCTCGGTTTCTATTGTTTCCTAATTTTGTATTTTACTGCGAAGTGTTTTTTTTATTTTTTTAAATTAAAAAATTGTGGATGCTTAGCATTAATGATTGTTGTGTTTCTGGTCTTGCGGAATTTCAGGAACTGCTTGTGTAACTAAAGATGTTACTTTTACTGTGGCATCTGTTTATAATCTGTTGAGACTGGAATTTTGTTATTAGCATTGGGAATTTCTGTCATCATGGCTTCCATCGTAGGCTTAAGGTTGCAGTTGGTGTGTTTTGGAAAGTATATATGCTAGGTTTGTTTTTTTTACAATTTGTTTGATGTATGTCTATTGGATAAATATTTTTTACTACAAGAATTGTCTTCAGCTGTTTTCTGATGTGTTATGTAATCTGATTGCATTTGTATGCTATTACTTTTGTCTTCAGCTGTTTTCGACATGGGCATATTTTAATAAGTGGCACCAGTTTTGGCTAGACATTTGTCTTGTTCTGATTTGTATATATGTTGGTTGTTGCAGGATTTCTCGTGTTGCTCCTCATTACCCTATTGTTGGATTGAACTGAAAATTACTTTTTTAATGTCTTCCCTGTGTATTCTAGGTTTTGATTTTTGTATTTGTAGGATGCAATTGTATTCTGCTAAATTGAGTTGCTTGATTTTGGTCTGATATGTTCATTGTATCTGAAATATATTGGTTCATGTCAAGAAACTTCTTTGGTGTCACACAGTCACATGATTCTTTCTCTCGCAATTTACTTTTGTTTTACTTTTAACTTCGATGCCTTTTATCTTTTCTGTAAACCTCTGATTGGTGCTATTAAAGTAGTAAAATGTTATCTGAGTAATTCTTGTATTGTATCAGATAGATCATTGTATAGGTCTTTTGAAAATGTCTTGCCCATCATGTAATAACTACTATAGCCACAGGTCTCATTTAATTTTGTCTACAAATGAGGGCCGGTTACCTGTAAATGATTAGGTTGTTTCTGTTTATAGGAAGCATGGGAATTTCCAAATATGCCTATCTTAGAATGTTCTTTTACTTATTCTAGGTATGGTTGTTTCTGTTTATACGAAGCATGGTAGTTTCCAAATATGCCCATCTTAGAATGCTCTTTTACGTATTCTAGGCATGGTTAGTTTTAACAATATCTTATTTAGTTTTGCTCGCTGCTGCCTGTATTGATTCTGCCCGTTGCTTGCTTCACAGAGAGGGAGAATTTATGCCTATATGGACATCCTCATGGGGAGTGGGAGGTCAATTTGCCTGTTGAAGAGGTACCTCCTGAACTACCCGAGCCTGCTCTGGGCATCAACTTTGCTAGAGATGGGATGCAAGAAAAAGACTGGCTAGCTCTTATTGCCGTCCACAGCGACTCCTGGCTGCTCTCGGTTGCCTTTTATTTTGGTGCTAGATTTAGCATTGATAAAGCTGACAGGTACACCTAATGCTCTTTCTGCCTTTTCATTTCTTGCTTAAGACTTACTAACCAATGCTTAGCAATGTCTAATCTTAAGACAAACAGCAGCAGTGGCTTATTTTCAATATTAGCAACTTAGCATGCAATTTCCTGCTTAGTAAATAGCCTTTACATAGCATCATGACTTAGTTTATGCAAAACTTTGATCATTGGGAGTAACTGGTTCTGGTTCTCCTCTGCATTTTCCTGGCTTTATTATACGTTTAGGTTTCCGATTGGTTTGGAATTAGGACATAATGTTCTAGATGGTAACTCCCAGCTTGTATACCAATTGTCTGTTCTATTTTATGATGTGTAGTTTTTCAATATAGCTAGCTTAAGCTTCCATCAGACATTAAGCTTATATAATGCTTGTCATTTGTGCAGGAAGCGGCTATTCAGCATGATCAATGAACTTCCTACTGTATTTGAAGTTGTGACGGGGGCAGCCAAAAAACTACAGAAAGAGAAATCTCCAGTCTCAAACAGCAGCAGCAAATCCAAGTCAAATTCTAAGCCGGTACTGTCTATGATTCTTGGTTTCTACTTCTGTTCTTTTTCCTCATCCCTGGCACCACCATAGAGGGCACCATAGAGGGAAAGGAAAGCAAAAGATTATTTACATATTATCAATCCAAAATTCACCATAATCTGATAGGCCCTATTAGTTTTTCTATGCATATCCATTTTTATATGCTCCTTATGTGAATGAGCAATATTTTTATAGACTTGCTCCTCAGGTAGTCTTAACTTGGCAGTTTAGAAATCACATTCTTCTACTGCAATACACCTTCCCAAGAACGTTTCTTTTTTCAGAATGAAGTACATTTTAGGTCTCTAAAATCTTTACTACTTTCTTTTTGGTGAATTGGATCGCTGAACTTTCATCTGTAAAAATGAGGTCTCTAGTTTGTGGAGGTGGACAATGGCATAGTTCTAGACTTAAATGATAAATGACACTCCCTCGGTTCCATAGTTGTAGAATCATTTTTCTATTTTGGGCGTTCCATAGTAGTAGAGTCATTTCGTTTTTTTAGTAAAAAGTAACACATTTTCCCACTCTTACTTTTCCCTCTCCCCTACTTTATTATCTCTACTTTTTCCTCTCCCCTACTTTATTATCTTTTTATTTAATACATTACACACCTTTTTCTTAATCTCCATGTTGGAAAGAAATGGCTCAACTACTATGGAACGGAGAAAGTACCACTAAATGCAAGTACATATGGGCTTGATTCCCCTATTTCTATCGTTGAAATTCTTGATGGTATCGATTTGCTCATGCTGATGAAAAGTATAACCTACTCTCAGGTTAAAGTTTCAAAGCCACAGCCAAAAGACGAGGAGGAGGAGGAACTGGATGAGGAAGAAGATGATGAACATGGGGAGACATTGTGCGGCGCCTGTGGGGATAACTATGCATCAGACGAGTTCTGGATATGCTGCGACATATGTGAGAAGTGGTTTCATGGCAAGTGTGTCAAGATTACTCCTGCCAAAGCCGAGCAAATCAAGCAATACAAGTGCCCATCATGCAGCAACAAGAGACCCCGGCCTTGAGATGGAATGCTGATCTCTCAACTCGACTTCTAAGAATTCCGGCTACCGCCTAGGTTCGAATTCAAGTATTACATTTGGTGCTTTAACCTGTGAATGTCAATGCAGACTTTGTGGCTGCTGGTTCTCTCTTGAAATAGTATTATCTATTGTTAGATTCAGCTGTAGTCCCCTCCCCTGATTTTGTTGGATTATCATGCTTCTCTTTAATGGGATTTTATTAGCTTTTCTTGGGCTTGATATGGCTTTTAAATGTTTGCTGTGAAAATAAGTTATAATGTAAAAGGATCGAACCGAACAGAAAATTCGAATTGAAATTTATATTTTGATTTGATTCGGATTGGATTTTCGAATCTCGGATATTTTAGTCAACCATAGTAGGTAATTTAAATGCACATCTAAGTTAATTTCAGTCGCACCGTAGGCTCGTGTTGTGTAGCTAATGATGTGACATGTCATGTAAATACGTCGAATTAGTTGGGAAGACAAAGTTTTAATGAAACAGTGGTCTTCCTTGAAGGTATAGTGGTATACATTGATTTTTATTGCCCTTATGTATTAATTATACAGTATATGTCGAATTTTCATATCTTACCAATTATATATTGCTATATGAAATAAGATTTCGGTATATGATATTCGATATACCGTAGTGAAATTCTATAGGCTGTAAAAAGTACGGGTTTCAGTACAACCTATTGAAAATCGGTGTAATATTAGTATTGAAATGTTATACTGAAATTTTATTTAAATTTGGTATTATTGAAAAATTCTAATTTCTCTGTTGCATCTTAGTTGGAGTCATAGGCGTAGCCAGAAATTTCATGACGGGGGGTCCAAAATTAAATTTTAAAAAAATTACATAAATTAAATTATAAGGTTCAAAATGTAAAGTTAAATGCAATTACATCATACATTTTTGTCTTCTATTTTTCATCTTCTGAAATTGCTGCATAATAGTTTCATTGGTAACTTTAACAAACACATCCTTTTCCATATAAGGAACTAAGCAATCATTCAACTGATGAAGAATTAACGGAAGTAAGTTTCTTGAAATAACGATCCATATACCTACAAAAATAGTCAACACTGATTAAGTTTGCAAAATATAAATCATACAAAAAAAAAATAAAGTTCATTTTATGCTTTACAACTAAAAGAATAAAGAGTAAACAAAATATACAATATGCTCAAATCTAAAATGTTGCTGTCACAAATCAAATAATATAAAACTATTAATACATACACATCAAATTAAAAATAGGGGTTAAAGAATTCCAACACAGAACCGCCGTAGCCATTGAATTACATAACCTATCTTCTTTCTTCCTATTTGAATTTTATGTGTACCAATTTAGAGCTTGAATATGATTATTTAGGTTTCAATTTATATAACTGTTGCAGCCAAACAAAAAACAACACATGCGGAAAAATCAATTGAATTATATTTGAGTTTTAAAATATACCTAGTTTTATATAACTAGATTTCAGATTACACTAAAGAAGGAGTAGAATGGCGGCAGAAGGAGAAAACTAATTAAAAGGAAACGATTTATAGAGTACTCCCTCCGTCCGCCATTAGGAGTCATATTTATGGGTGGCATGGGTTTTAAGAAATGTTAAGAAAAGTGGTGGAAAAAAGTTAGTGGAATAAGGGTCTCACTTGTATATATTAGTTTTAAATGAAATGTGAGAGGAATGAGTTAGTGGAAGGTGAGACCCTATTACCAGGTAAAAATGAACCGGGACTCCTATTCGCCGACGGACTAAAATAGAAAAAACGAGACTTATATTCGTGGACAGGGGGAGTATAATTTTGCTGAAATCTATCTTTAATATTATATATATTATAAATTATAATTAATGTGAAATTACTAAAATACCCCTAGGTTTTTTAAAAAATTAGTGGGGGGACCATGGGCCCCCCTGGCCCCACCCTCCCTCCGCCCCTGGTTGGAGTAGTTCTTTTTGGTGCAAAGATTAAGAAATATTCTGTTTCTTAAAAAATACAGGAACCTTTTGAGATGACACATGTTTTTTTAATGCAAGATTGGTAAAATAAGAAAAAAAAAAAGAGAATATGGATAAAGTAAAAGAGATGAAGAATAAAGATAGCAAAATTAATATTAGTGGATTATGGAATTAATTTCTAAAATGGAAAGTTTCTATTTTTAAGAAACAGACATAAAAGGAAAAAAAAATTATTTTTAGAAACAGAGGAAGTAAATGTTTTGAAGTTAAATGAAAAAGAATAAAGAAAGAAAAAAAAAATTAAATATGGAGTAGTAAAAAGAAAATAAAGTTTTTGCAATAAAATATTCAACCTTCTAAGTAACGCGTTATTTACTCCATATAGATATTATTACTACTTCCGTCCCTTAAAAATAGAAATTATTTTCATTTTGGGTCGTCCCTTAAAATAGAAACTTTCTAAACTTTCTATTTTAGGATGTGAACCCCACAATCCACACAAACACTATTTCCACTGTTTGTTCTCTTCATCTCTCTTACTTTATCCTTTTTTTTTTTAAATCTCACTTACTTATCAAATGTGTATTACGACTCTTGTCGTTTCAATAGTTTATATTTTAGGGAATGAAGACCTAGTGTGAAACAGTAAACATGTTATGATGATATGCTGCTAAAGTGTTCAAAAGAATAAGTCGTTAATCTGTCGACCAAATGGAACACAAGAAGCATATAACTAGTTTAAACCAGAGGGTGAACGACGACTTTGGTCGAAATTTTTGTGTAAATACCTCATCCTGCCGAGGCATTCGTTCACTTCCTAGCTTGCTCTCCAAGGAAGAATAATGATACTATCAACAAGGTATCCATCGATCAAACATGTGCAATTCGTGCATTGCAAGGAGGAATGGGTTGAGCATCTCTTCTTCAAGTGTCATGAAACGAAGAAAGTTTGGGAGGAGGTCAGATTTCAGATTGGCCTGCGTCGAAGAGCGAGCCACTACTATCAAGGGTGTTATCAAGTGGATGGCAAGAGATAAAGATGGATCTGCCATCATGCAGAAAGCGAGATGGATCTGCCATCAAGAGCGAGCCACTACTATCAAGAGTGCTATTAAGTGGATGGCAAGAGATAAAGATGGATCTGCCATCGTGCAGAAAGCAAGATGGATTGCTCTTATCTATGATGGGAAGCCTTTTGACGTGGCTAGACTTGTCTTTCAAGTTAAATCCACCACGTATAGCTTACTCCACTCACGTTATCCCCATGATCTAGTCTTACGACGTTTGCTGGAGAAGTTAGAAGGAATGATGGAAGCAACATTGGATTCTTAATGTCAGTTTTAGAATCTTTGCAAGTTCAATAATGCTACTCACCTGAGTACTCTTTTTTCTCTTTGGGATCTTTTTTCTCTTTGGGTTTTTGTTCTAAAAGGTTTTAACGAAGTCCGACCGTTTCCTCTTTGGGTTTGTGAGTAGCATTATCCTGACACGGTTTCGATATATCTCTTAAGCTTTTGCCTTTTGCACTGATCCTAGTTTAATTGCCCTTGTGGTGTGCCCTAGTGGTATGTGCTACTTTTTGGAATACCGGCCTTATTCATATATTCAATTAATTTAATTATTAAAAAACTAGTTATTTTCTACATTATTTATTATTATTATTATTATTATTATTATTATTATTATTATTATATCGGATAGTAAGCTTCGCATGAGTATTTAATTGTGAAAAAAATGTGGTTTGGAGATGGACAATATAAAGCCTCAAAACCCCTAAATCTGCCACGGTGTTAAATTAGGGTTTAGCACAAGTCCTGAAAATCGCTGGTCGAATCATGGGGAAGAAAGAGAAGAAGGTGAGCGAAGAAATCGGAAAGCAATTGGAAACTATGAATGTGAAAATCAAGGAAATTCCCGAAAACCCAGAGAAGAAAATCTCGCCAGTAATCGGATATTTTCCTTCCGGATTTGACCCGTTGAAGAATTCGGAGGAATCCAACTCGCAATCCAGAGTCTCTAGCGTGAAGGTGTACAAGAATGCCAAACGAAATCCCAAAAACCCTAGATTGGAGGTGGTGGTAGGAGTCGGCGGTTCCGCTGTCAATTTTGTAGGAACGAGCTATTCCGGCGAAGCTAGGACACCGCAGATCTGCAATTATGCTCTTGGCGTGTTGGACAAGAACACCGGAGTGCTGAAGATGGTTCCTATTGCTGCTAATAAGGTATTGTGTTTGTGCGTGGCTGAAACCAACTCAGTTTTCGCTGATTTTGTTATTAGAATTTCTTATTCCAATTTGGTGTTTTTTTTTTTTCAGCTTGTGCGTGTTTGTGGTGGAATATCTGTTTTATTTGTTGATTTTTTTTTTTCAATTTGTGGCTTTACAACAAAAAAATCGAACTCCTGTTTTTTTTTGCCCTTGTAGTTGAAGGTTCTGATTCTTCTTAAATTTGATGTTTTTCGACTTGGTTTTTAAGTGAATGAACGAATTATTCACGATTTTGATGCCCCTTGATATTGATTTCTGATTCCATTTTGAATATGTTGTTTCTTTTGGTGATGTTTGAGTGCAAAGAGGAAAAACTGCAGAGGCTGTTTTATTTGTCTCTGGAATCAATATATTGAAGCCTTTTATTGTGTGACTGCAGATATTCAGGTTGGAACCAAAGGTCCATGGGGTGGAGCAGCCTGAAAATGAATCACGAGATGCGGAAAAGGAAGCAGATACATATGAAGAGAGGTCCGAGAAATTCATGAATGCCACACGCATGTATTCAACGAAGAAAAATATAAGAAGGGTATGCATTTTTTTTGGGTGGAAGTTGGATAATATGGATGTGTTTATGAAATCTCAGTCCACGTCTGTGTTAGTAGTTTGTAGGTAAAGCTTTTTACATATGCTATACAGGGCTGGCCTAACTTGAGAATTACGTGCATCCTTTTCTTTTATTTCCTGAAAGAGAATCAATCACAAAAATAGTGGGAAACGGGGTGCAGTCTTTGATTTAGTTCACTTCTAATATGTAGCACTCCTTTACTCTCAGGATGAGAAACGCGTAACCTTACGTAGAACAGAAGATGTAGGAGCGCAAGAAGGTATGGAACAAAAATTGGAGGGGATCAAAGTGAACATGGAGGCACTGGTGGAAGCAGTCCCTTCAACTGCTAATGCTCGTAATATCCCTCCACATAATTTGGATGCCAATGAGGTAGAGATGGCCTATCCACTTGACAAGATCATTCTAAAAGGGGAGTGGGATTACCTTCAAGACATTTTTGACAAGTTGCATGGTGGATCAGAATTGGCCCAAGATGTTTACCCAAGTTTTGTTCTCAATCGAGCTCAGTCATTGCAAAAGATTAAGGTTAGAATTCATAAGATGATTGAAGTTCCCTGTTTTATTGTTTGGCTGTGCTGCAATTGATTTTCCTTCAACATGGTATTATTCCTTCTCATGGTTAACTGCCTACATGACTATCAGCTTATTACTTTAAATTCTCGAGTTTTTGTTCATTTGCTAAAAACTGTTGGCATTCTATATAAACTTGAAAACCATGTCAGTTACCTGTTTATATGAAACTTTGATATTTAAATAAAGGGTTTTGTTTCATGATTATTTCCTCATGAATACAACTTGTTAGTCATTATTCCTCGTGATTCCAATTTGTGATACCAACAACCCGAGGTTCTTGCTCATTCCTGTATCTGCTGATTAATGTACCATGCTTTTGACTGCTAGTTCTGCTGTGTTAATTGACATGGTCACAATCCTTTTTCTCTAGCTTATAAGATATCTCAACATGTTATCGTGGACTTCAGTGTGTTGAGTCTGAGCTATTTTGCTTCTGCCTCTGAAATTTGTAGAATGAGTCAAGTAGAAGGAGGATGGCTGGAATTTTGTCATACATCACTCATCTCATACGATTCAAGGACCGACACTCTATGGATGGGGTGTCGTCTGCAAAGTTTCACAGATTGCCTAGCATCTTATCTCAGAAATTCTCCACCATGTTCGCTTCCACTACGGATAAACGACTTCCTCAAGATAAACAGGATCTGCTTATAAGCTACGTTCTGGTGCTCTCCCTCTTTGCTGATGATTTTCGGTCTGACCCTTCAGACATCGCCAGGGATCTCCGGATGAACCCTTTGACACTGAGAACTCACTACGAGTCCTTGGGCTGCAAGTTTGTTCGTGAAAACATGTCTCTGGTCGCGACCCTCCCTCTCCCGCTGACCTTCCAGACGATCAAGATCAAGAGGAAAAGGCAAAAGTAGATATATGATCACATTCTAAGCAAAACCATTCTTGCTGTGTTTGTTTGTCTGTGAAATTACTCTTAGACGGTGCAAATTTACAGTTTAAACGGTATTTTTTATAACTAACTCTCAGTTTCGACTTGCTTCCCTTTTGATTTATACTATGAACTTTTTAACTTTATACACTAAATATTCCTCGGTAGTGTCGATGATCTCATGGCTATAAAGTACTTTAGACAGCCATGAGCATGAAGTAATATCTAGCTAAAGTGAAATTGTGAGGACGTATTCCCTCCGTCCCGTTAAAGATGACACACTTTCCTTTTTAGTTTGTCCCAATTAAGATGACCAATTATTAAAATTGGAAACATATTTTCTACTTTATCCTTCTTTCCTACTTTCCTCTCTCCACTTAACACACAAAATAAAGATGCATAAAAACTCGTGCCGTCCAAGGAAGGGGTAATCTTCCTTGGGACGGAGGGAATATATTTCTTGCTGCCTTAGAAAGTTCAATATAGAAATGATATACTCCCTTTTGTACCCTAAAAATAAGAACTTTTGAAATGATATGAGTTGTTTTAATGTAAAATTGCTAAAGTAAGATTGATAGAAAGAAAAGTGCGTTAATCGAAAATGAGTCTTCATTCATTAAAAAGAGATGAATTTTCTAAAATAGAAAGTTTTTATCTTTAAGGGACAACCAAAAAGGAAATAAATTCTATTTTTAAGGGACAAAATATAATTTCGGGTTATCTATTGAGCAGTAAATGTATAATTTCTAGTTATCCAGTGAGTAGTAAATGATAGGATGAAAAACACAATTCGAGGAATTTAGGAAATAATGACTAGCATTCATAATGCTTCACGTACACAGATAAGAATATAAGATTGATAAAAGATGAATTGTTAGACAATTCTTTTACTTATTTTTAACTTAAATTTAGTCTTATTTCTCAAATTTTCCTAGCTAGCCATTTTGAGTTTTTAAGTATATCTTTGGATGGCCAAACATTGAGAATAAGTCACTTACAATTCTTGTGTTTTGCTTATCAATACTATGTGAAAAAGAGTTGTAGAGATAAAGAAGAAAATAATAGTAGTTCTGCCTAAATGTGAAAAATGCATAATATCTGTAATTTGAAAAAGAAAAAAATAGATCTGCATAGAAGAAGGATGCACAAGAAAAAAAAGTAGTACTGGAAAGGATGACAGGAAAAAGAAAAACTAAAGGAGTTAAAAAATCAAAACGGACTAAAATTTTCTTGTGATTGGAATTGTGGGTAGTAGTAGTATATTTTAGCCATATTTCTTTACCTATCCAAAATGCCAACAATACAACCGAATTAAAACACCTTTGTAATTTTTACTATTTTTTTATCACATTATGTAGAGAAGTAGAGAAGAGATTGGACTGTGAGAAAACTTACCGTTAAAGTCCTGAATAATTTATCCTACTATGCATGGATTTTAAAATCTTGCAATTCAATATACAAAATATTCGAAAGTTCAACATTCCAATATTTTTCAGCATAATTTATTTAATATGCTCTTTTTAAAAGTATAACGAAATAAGTTTCATGTCTAAAACGATTAGAATATCGTCATTTGAATATTTTAAAAAAACTATTCCAATTAAAATGCTTCCACCTAATTGATTAAAATGCGATAATATGGTGAAAGCAAGGCGTATAAGCCATATTTGGCATAAACATCACATGAATTTATTAAACTATCAATAATTGGGCATGAAATATCAAAACTACATGCCATGAAAACGACAAATCAAAAGAATGGGTATTTACAACATTAGATAGGTAAGAAAAATAAATGAATCTGTGTTACCTGAGGTGGTATTACACCCAATCTCTGGCCTAAAACTAAAAGGCTTCGTTCGAGTTGGCCTAGTGATAAAGTGGTTTCATCGTGTCAACTGTCAAGTTTACTGATCTCTCACTTCACCTCATCTCAGAAGTTTACTGGTTTGGATTTCCTTCAGCAGCTTCGATTGAGGGGAGAAACAACAGATTCCCCGAGTGTTAAATAGGTAGGGGCCCGCTTATATATACAGAGGGAATGAGGGGAAATTCGTAGCTACAAGTCCCTGATAAATACTTCATAATCTAGTCATTGCCAATATGCATTCTCTCCAGTCCCTTGAGGGTGGAGTCGACAGGTTTTGTGTTCGAGGGGTCATTATTGGGTGACGTTGTGGGGTGACTTTTTTGTGCAGCACCGTGATCTCCATTGACAGGATCATCACCATTCCTGGGGATCTCTGGATCCCGATTACTAGAAATTGCAGGTTGCTTGGATGTTCCGGCTTTCTGGCCGTTTGAAGTGGATATCTGCAGAAACCATTTTAGAGGATATGCATTCGATGCATTGAACGTTAGAGGATAGACAGAGGTGGTAGCTAGTAG
The DNA here is from genome assembly GCF_029641045.1 of Salvia hispanica. NCBI lineage: Eukaryota > Viridiplantae > Streptophyta > Magnoliopsida > Lamiales > Lamiaceae > Salvia > Salvia hispanica. The sequence goes on from NC_142697.1 coordinate 2,097,744, forward strand.
TCTTACCTCCTTTGGTGCAGCAGTATCACTTGCACATGGATCTTTCATTTTAGACGAATTTAAAGCGTTTCTTCCACGCACAGGTGGCTTGCCTTCATCCAAACCTGCACAAAGTTGTAGAAAATCCATCAAATTCAAGTATTTAGAATGACATCTTCCGAAAAGAACGAGATGGCTAACAAACGAGCGAGTTTGTATGAAAATAACTGGGGGGTATGCGATTTTGGAAGCAACAACTCTATCCAGGAACTCAAATAAATGATCAAGAATCACCTGAGTCTCTGTCATTATTAGCATTTGGCAGCATTGAACTTGTTCCAGCACCCTGTACGAAAATTCATCAGGTTGTAACTCGGAGGGAGGCAAGAGCAGGCTAGCCTAAATTGAGGTACTTACTAGAGAACGAGATGGAGGATTAGCAAGCTGCGACTGCTGATACTTCAAAATAGTCCAATCAAATACGTAATCGAATTGAAAACCTGATAAAGAGAAACGCAAGCATAAATTGAGGAGGCACTAATATAATCAGCACAAGATGTTGGGAGGGTATGGCAGATGCTATCACCTTCACGAATAAAAAGATCACGGAAAATTCTTTTCAAATAACCATAATCTGGTTTGTCCTCAAATCTAAGTGAACGGCAATAATGGAAGTAAGAAGCAAATTCTGTTGGATATCCACGGCATAAAGACTGCAACGAAAAGATCAAGTTAAACCCATCTCTTCTTGCAAGGCAGGGAACATACTTCGGTCCAGCGGCTACAAAAAGTTTAATCACCCACCTCTATTGGTGTTTGAACCTTTTTCTCGCTAATTCTGTCGTACTTTTGTTTCTTGTTTCCAGCTTGCAGTCCCTGCCAGGGAAGGCTACATTTTTTTTCTAGATAAGAGTCAATGTCCCAAAAGAACTAACAATAGAGAGAACTAACAGGACAAGATTCAAGAACAACCTTCCTCTTAAGAAGTACATAAGAACGTATCCGAGTGATTCTAGGTCATCCCTCCGGCCTTGTTCTATCCATAGGTTATCGCAGTGGAGCAGAATTAAACACGAAAGCAACAAAAAATCAGCTTTCTACTACACCTGTAAGGTCAAATGAATAAAAGATATGGCATGTCAAATACGTACCGATGCCAAGATGTGTATTTATGCTTGCGAATCTGGCTGTTCCCGTCAAATTCTTATTTTCTCTGCATGATAGAGTAAAGTGTTGCTGAACTACCTTAACGGGTATTGAAGAGAATATTGAACTAAATCAGATTCAACTTCAGTTATACAGAACGCAGCATACCTATATGGAATATGTTGATGATTAGAATCTCTATATTTCTTGGCGAGCCCAAAGTCAATGACATAAACCTAGAGGTGAATAAATGGAGTTATCATCTGCAAACCATTAAAAAAAATTGAGAAAACTTAAAAATAAGGAATGAAGGAGGAAAGCAGAAGACCTGATTCGCACGCCTTCCCAAGCCCATGAGAAAGTTGTCAGGCTTAAGATCTCGATGCAGAAATGACTTAGAGTGAACAAACTCGAGGCGATTAAGCTGAAAGAGAAGCAGAGATTTCCATGATAAGTGAACCATTAAATTGTTCAGAATCCTAACCAAACAGATTGCATTACCATCTGATCTGCAAGCATGAGAACAGTCTTCAACGACAACTTCCTACTACAAAAGGTGAACATGTCCTCAAGGCTCGCCCCCAATAAGTCCATCACGAGAACATTATAGTCTCCTTCAACCCCATACCATTTAGTATTTGGGATTCCGGCTGTCAAAATCGAGAAATGCCAAAAATGAGGATACTAATAACATAACCATGTAAAAAAAGGAAACAAACATCAGCAGCAAAAGAGGATATTACTTCCTCCTTGGAGTAATCTGTACAGTTTCGACTCATAAAGCAGTTGGGGATGTCTAGTCCTCGCATTTTCCTGAAACACGGACGAATTACGTTCCTATCAATCATAGACCAAAACAGAAGACACTAGGAGAATCTACCAAGATAATTGTATAAATACATTACTTACGATAAATATCCAAGAGCATGAGAAATATTTAATAAACATTTTGGGAAAAAGTTACAATGATGAACCCCTTCCTTCTACATAGCTTGTGTTCGCTCAACTAGACAGAGACAAGCCCCGGGTGTCCTTTGGCGATTGCCAAGTACGTTATACTATTTTTTTTGTATAATATTATAGTTTCGCCACCTTATTTTAAATCGTAGCTCATTCCAACTCAGTAAAAATAACGAATAAACGGGTAGCTCGATCATGAGCTCTGCAAACACTGACGATGGAAGACAAGAACAGAAAACTAATCTTTAAGCCATGCCTAAGACAAAGAAACTCAATTTTTTCAATGTCATTTTTTACAGGAAGCAAAACATTCAGTCATCAATGATCAATCCATCAAAGATTTACAAAAAAACATGATCAAATATTAAAGATGGACCAAAACAAATATACATGGAAGAACAGATAAAAAAATTGGAACTACTTACAAGCTTGATAGCAACATCCTCATTCGTCTGGATATTAGTGCCTGCAAACAACAAAAAGATAAACCAATTAATCCAAAAAGGTGTCGAATATTAACAATCAAATCAAAGAAAATGATGAACAACATGCCTAAGTAAATCTCTCCAAATGAGCCATTCCCAATTTTTCGCCCCAACCGAAACCTATTCCCCACACGCTGCTCCATTTAGAATCCCCCAATCACATCAAAATAAATAAAGTTGAAAATGGAGAAAACGACGCTGAGAGGGGGAAGAACCAATAATGATCTTCAACTTAATGTTTATATCACCAAAACTTTAGCACCAAGAAATAATTGCAAATAATTTGTTGGTATTGCTTTCCTTTTTCAAATTGGTTATCAAACTTTAATTTGAATGCATTTTGTATCATTTAATTTTTCAATGTAATTTTGTCATTGATTTTATAAATTTTATGTGGTGGCAACAAAACCATGGCATCAAAATTACACATTTACTTCCCTTATTAAGTTAATTCATTGCAACCCAACCATCACATTTTTAATAAAAACAAGATAGATAGGAGTTTCTTCTCCAACCATCACACATTTAATAAAAACAAGATAGATAGGAGTTTCTTAAACATCAATGATTCTTCTGTATTATTCTTTCTCTTCTGTTGATACGATCACAAATTAGTCAAGCGGAGCATGCACCGGGTGTAGGATCAGCGGAGCATGCACCGGGAGTAGGGAGCAAGCGCACAAAGAATAGTGTGTTAGCTTGAGAGTTATGGTCATCGTGATTATCCGGCAGGCAGTATGTCAGTTTTTGAGAAATGAGAGAAAACAATAATTGTCGGAATAAACTTATTATTCATTAACATTGACAAGTTCCCTTTTTAATTCTAGGACTCTATAGGGCGGTTCGACCTTCCATCTCTCGGGAAAGAACCATAAAGAAAACCCGAGATATAGCCTATAAATACGCTCGGCTCCTTATTAAAGAGCAAAAGAAAATACTACTACTAAACATCTAACGAGCAACATAATCTTGGACACGGATTGGCTTCTTCCGTATGCGACGAGCTCTTGAATTGTCTGTGTTGTGTTCTTCAACCAATTCAGAGGTATATGATCATGTGGTAGTGTTTAGGGGTACTTAAATGGTTCTCCAGTTCTTGGTTAACTGGTACCAAAACCGCCAGTTAATTGAGTAACCAGAAACCGAAAAACTGATCCGGTTCCAGTATCGGACTATTTTTTTTAAACAAAACCGGTTCCAGTTCCTAACCGGGACCGGAATACAATTCAATTTTATTTTCTTAGTATTGAATTAATAATGAATCAAATTAAAATAATTTGAAACACTGAGTAATATTTAGATTTAAACCGTGTTAAATTTGAGAACTATGTTTTCTGAAGTTTGTTTTTTTGATGAACTAACCACTATAGTAGGACATCATAAGTTTGTTTTTTTCATCTCCAAAAGAGCTTATACAACTTTCATATGATTGACATTTAACTTTATAACAAATTTGATGTAACAATTCATTTTAACATACTGTACGATTTTAACCCGTTTGTGAATTATTTTTTTATTTATTATATTTTAAACCAAAAAGTCACAACAAGATTCAAAAGAAATTGCCAAATATTAAAACTCATATTTTTTTTAAAAAAGAATTACCAACATAAACTAGTACCACATGAATATTATTGTATTGTTGGTATGATGGTACATAGGAGTTATTGTTACAACAGTAAAGGTCAAAATTGATTTTGAACATTCGGTCGGTCATTTTATGATTTTGGTCCCAGAGATTATATTTTAAATTTTTGCATTCCAAACATTTCAACTCGGATCACAATCAGTCCAAAACTAACAGATCCATCAAATATTACCTTTACATTTCTACTCACTTTTCTTTACATTTCTTAAAGCTCGTATCGTGAAGAAATGTGACTCTTATTTACGGACAAAGGGAGTATAACCTAATGAGAATCAAAGTTAGCAACAAATCTAAGTCTAAGTGAGAATCAAAGTTAGCAACAAGTCTTATACGATTATTTTTTAAAGATAATTATATAAACGGTAAATATATAATTTATTAGTATTAAATAGACTATAGTCATTACACTATTTTTTGATAAGAATGGAACTTTTAAAGCATCATCAAAATAATAAATAGTTTTATATCAAATAAATATTTACTAATGAAAAAAATTAAGTATTTTAAAATAAATAAAACAAGTATAAATATAAAAAATTAATTTTAACTAAGAAGTAAAAATATGATATAAGTAAGAGCGAATGGAAAAAATAGACACTTGACAACCCCCGACGAATTATATCACCATGAATTGACTATGGATATAAGGGGTAGTCATATTAGAGATCCTTTTGCATTTTTTAACATGTATGCAAATTTTAAAATTTTTGTCTGAAGGGTATTTTTGTTCATTGACCATATTCATTAATATGCACCATTTAGGGGCAAGTGAAATGATTTTCAATTTTTCATTGGGTTATCCTTTTTTAAATTTCAATTATCGTAAATTTTCTATTTTGATTCTTAATTCTTTCTTATTACATCATTTTTCTTGTTATTCTTTCTTCTTATTTGGTTTTACAGTTGTAAATTATTGGATAAAAAATGCTCCTTCCGCCCACTCAAGATGTACACAATTTTTAATGGCACGCGTTTTTAAGAGAAATTATTAGGTGGAACAAGTATAGAGAAAAAATTAGTTTAATATTTTAATAAGGAGAGAGGAGAGTAAATTTATTTACAAATATAAAAAGTAGACATCTTGAGTAAGACGTGAGGAGTATTAAAGTATAGCCACTCATATCTTGAACTTATATAATTTTTTTACTCTTTTAATTAAAATTTAAATCACAAACTTTTAGATTTTGTATAATGTTTCTCATGCGGGCTTTCTGGCCATTGATAAGCTCTTTCGTGTTGTTTTGGTGCTACATGAATCTATATTGATATTGATGTGACATATATAATCTCAAGTGGGATTAAATAAAATTTTCTTTACATATTAGCTTGGTTTTACAACAAAAGTGGAGAAACTTTTTCCTATCGGACTTACAAGATTACAACATTAACTTAGTCATGGTATGGTAAAACCATTTCAAATAACACTAGGGTTAAAATGAGCATATTTTCGAATATGATCATTTTTCTAAACTCTGTTATATATTTTTTTTATTAAGAATTGCCCAAGCTTCTATTCCTCCGCAATTGGAATCCAATAAGGTGACAATATTACCCCAACCATAGTTTCAGATTCAGAGTATTGCGGAATGAAACATGACATCCACATAGGTTCCCCCCACCCAAAATCAACCTCGAAAAGACCTATATTTTCCCAGCTGCTGAAACCAAGCCAAGTAGCTTCTTGAGGCATCTCATTCTTAATTGCCTCCAAAATTTCATACACACCATCGCTCCCCAATCGTCTCACAAACTCACCATCTATTTTTGCTATCCCTTTTTTCACCTCCCTCACCAACTCCGTCAACTCCTTTTCTATAGGATTGCTCCACAAGCCCACGGCTTGCCACGCTAAATTACCAAAACTATCATCTGGAAATGGGGGCGACGCCTTTCTCCGAAGGTTGACCGCTTGACTAATCACTATAGGTTTCACATCCTTCTCGGCGGCCACGGCCTCCATGAAGCATTTCAACATCACAGCGGTCACCACATTCACTCGGGAGCTGCTCGTTTGGGCCTTGAGAATGGATAGGACAGAGGCATAAAAAATGTACCTTCTCACCGCAAACTTCTCGGCGCTCAAGTATTTTCCTAGCAAGTTGGATGGTAATAAGTGTTGGGACTACCGTAGCGGAAGACACGGAAAATAAAAAGGTCCATAACGGATCTATTTAGGTGATGATTATGCATTCGATTCCAATTTCATGCAATAAACATAGATCTATAGAACACACATCAAATATTCACATAAACATGCATATTCGACGTGAATTAAATGTTACCTCATAATCCGACATTGGATTGACGTTGCTAGCTACACCACCCGGAGATTCTTGGTTTATCGACCACGAATCTTCCGTATTATTCCCTTGTCCTTGATCATCCATCCGTGTGGGCGGATCTTGGATAATCAACAAATAGCTTTGAAGAGATCTAGGAAAACCAAACAAAAAACACGAGATTGTCTCGATCTAATCCTATGAATTAGGATAGATCAAGAATAAAACAAGAACCCTAAATATCCCACGTGCTAGGCACGAAATCGAGCCAAGACGGAGAGAGAGAGATGCCAAGAATGGCGGCTAGGGTTAGGGTTTAGTGTGTGTTGTGTATTGTGTGGTGTGCTAGGGTTTTCCATACTCCTCACTATTTATAATAGACTTAATGGGCTAGTAAGGGGATCCATGGAATGATTTAAGTATTGGGCTCACCCATTAGATAAATTACTAATTAAATCAAATGACCCATGATTTAATATATTATCAATGAAATATTATTTTGTTCCACTAAATAATAATATTGCACTCCCACTTAAATCACCAAATTACAAATAATTTGGGTCCATTTTATTTTATAATATTTCTCATGTTTAAGATTATCTTGATCCGTCAATTTAATTCTTTTGTCTGCTATGTGACTAGTATTAAATTAATTCTCCAAAGAGTTTTTCTAGTTTGAAACTTTATTTATTATTCGTGGAATAAATTCCAACTGCGCAGTTTTCTGAATAATAAATTCCTTTTTCAAACACCTCTTGGGGATCACCCCTTAGGGACCACACTGGGCACGCGAATTCTATGAAATAATATTCCAATACCTTCATGTTATTCAATTACTACCACCCAAGATATCATGAACTTGAGTTAAATACAAACTCTCACATATTGATAAGTCAAAGTGGCATATGACTGAATAAACAATATTGATATTAATTCCATAGACTAGAAAATACTAAAATTTCTGAATATATTTTTACAGTAGATAGCAATAAAGAATACATTTCATATTAGATCCTTTCAGTGCTTTACCACACCGGTGTTACTAATCTCGTCTTAGGTAAGAGAGAATTATCACAAACACCGCAACCGTACCAATAGGTAGCCAAAGCCTATCTAGGTTGTGAATACGTTTTTCTTCTTACTAGATCTGGCCAAGTATCCTACTGGAAAACTCATGAGGAGATTCATCGAATTTCTCTACTTGACCTTCTTAGTAAAAAGTCGTAGACTTGTTTATCATATTTCAATAATAAACCATTATATTATATTATTTATTCTCATAATTAGGTAAACAAGTGGACGTGGCGTTTCTCGTATACATGCACAAGCTGACTGTACAAAAGCATGTACGCTCGAAGCATCTTTTAGTATACAAACCCCAACAATAAGTTGTTTGGCAGTGAGGGCTTCTGTGGAAAGGAAGATTGAGCTATACGATTCAAGGGAGCAAACCCTAATCCCTGTGCATTGGCTGCCCAACGTTGGAGAAATGTCGAGGCTGAACCCATGTCTGCAATTATATGATGAAACTTGATACACAAGGTTATGCTACCGCAATCGAAACAGTTCAACTGAATCAGCATTACGGTATCACCCGAACCTGGTGATTTCTCCTCTCTAGGAAAGAACTTTTTCGTCAATTCAACATTAGGGTTTTGTAGAAAATCGCTCAATCGGGCCTTTACTTTGGCGACAGAGAATGGAAGGCCTTGGTCGTTGCAGTCTGCAGAGAGAGCATCTCTGATAATTCCGGCAAAGGGATAGAAGGTGACCAGAGTTTGAGATAGTGACTCCTTTAGATGTTGTATTTTGTCACTCCTGTCGTTTCCCAAGTAGTATAAAACTACGGGGACGTATATAGCAAGCACAATTTGATCTAGCAAAGAAATGTTGTAAACTCTAAGGTGAGGAGGTGTTGGTGAAGAAGAGGGTTTTATTTTCTCTACTGAAATAATATTGCTAATTTTCATTCTGATTTTCTTTTTTCTAGTACTATTTTTGGTTACTGATTACCTTGATTTTTAATTTTCTTTTTATAATAAGTTTTGTAAGCTCTAGGAATAGGGAATTTAATTTCTTGGTATATCATAAATTGCTACTGAAGATTAGTTAGGACTACTTAATATTTTATTGGCCCAGCAGATGTTCACTATTGTATCCAAATATTTGCACAAAGAATAGAGTAATTAATCAACATTTTATTATTGAGTTTTATATGCGATATTGAAGACAAGATAAGGATGCCCACATACATTATATCAGTATCAGGTGTATAGAATTTGTGATAAAATATTAATATGAATGGTGATTAAAATGGTAAGCTTTAATTTTTGACATATTAATTTATTGTATGATTTCTGATATTGAATAGCAGAATAGGACTATTAATGCAATTAATGTAAATATTAAATTCAATAGAAATTTGATAAAATATTAATATGAATGGTGATTAAAATAATAGGGTTTAATTTTTGACATGTTTATGGTATAATTTCTGATATTGAACAGAGTAGGACTATTAATATAATTCATGTTAAACTTAAAATTCAATAGAAATTTGAAATCTATCTGAACTAACCATAAATAAAAATTAGTTATGATTAAATTGTGACAATATACGATAGTCGATAAGATTAAATCTGAATTTTCCCATAATTAAACAAACGAAACATCAATTTCCTACTGACATACATAGGGATGGGGAAAAATACCGAAATATCGAAATACCGGCCTTATCGAACCGAAAATACCGAATTCTCGGTATATCGTGACTTTCGGTGAAAGATTCCGGTAAGGTAACGGTATGAATTTTCAAATACCGCAATATACCGCTGCATACCGAAATTCGGTATATACCGTAAATTAAGGTATATACCGTAAACTAAGGTATATACCGTAAACTAAGGTATATACCACAAAAAATATAAACACAATTATATATAAAATATATTTTATATATTTTTAAATTATAAAATATATTTTGAAATATAAATATAATTATGAATAAATTTATATTTAATTTATTTTTAAAATTATAAAATATAAATAATATTCTAAAAACTCTAATTTTCTATTATAAATGATGTTGAAAGTCAGGTATACCGAACTTCGGTACAATATACCGAAAATGAGGTAAGGTATCGGTATGGAAATTCTGTTGGGGGTAGTCGCAACGGAAATTGCAAATTAAATAAATCCACAAAAGAATCTATTTAGGAGATTATGTAGATCGATTCAATTTCATGCTTGAACATGTAGAGACATATAATTGCGCAATTAATCACATAGTTTAAATTAAATTATGATGTTGAATACTTACAATAATGATTCTCCAAATAATCGAAGTGGCTTGCTACTTCTCCACGTGTGGATCTTGAAGCTTGATTGTGAATGCAAGACCAAAGATCTTCTAACCTATGACCATTAACTCTATAGATCTAAATTCCTTGTGGGAGGAATCTTTTAGAAATTATAAGGATCTTGAAGGAGAAGACAAGAAAAACCAAGAACACACAAAGAGGAATTTCGAGTTCCTCTATTAGAGAGAGAGGACCGAAAATTCCAAGTGTGGAGGCTAGGGTTTTGTGTTATTTTTGTCTCCTCTCCTTACATCCTTATTTATAGAGTTTATGATGGGCTAGGTTAGGGATCTATGGGGCTTGGATTGGGCCTCCCCAATTGGACCTTCTTTACTAATTAAATTATAACCCATAATTCAATATAAGGCTAATGAAATATTTCTTGTGCCACTATCGAAGAAATACTGACCGCCCATCCAATCCGTGATTACAAGCAATCCGGGTTAACCTCTTTAATATATTATTTCCCGTGTCTAAGACTTTCTATATCCATTAATTAATTTGTAGTCTGCTATAGACTTTAAATTAATTAATATCTTTTTATTTCCAAGAGTTTGTCTAGTACGAGATGTATATCAAAATATACTTTTCCTTTTCTATTTATTCTTGGATTAAATCCAAACCGGCCGGGTTTCCGAATAATAGAACTTCTCTTGAACACCTCTTGGGGATATAGTCAAACCACACAGGCACACGATTCAATGTAATAATAAAACTGACACCATACTAGTTATTAATTACCACTACCCAAGATATCATGAATATTGGGTTACGAAAAACCCGCACCTATTGATAAGTCAAAGCAGCGTATGATTAAATAACGTGTGTCCTATACTTTTACAAAGATTAGGAAATATTAAATCTCCAAGAGATCGTCTTACAGTAGATAGCAACAAAGACGTGTCTATACTTTAGATCCATTCAATGCTATACCACACCAGTGTCACTAGTCATTCTCAAGGTAAAGACGACTTTCGGATGGACACTGCAACCTTTCACGATAGGTAGCCAAAGCCTATCTAGGTTGTGAAAAAGTTTTACTTCTACAAGGTACCGGTTGGGCCACCTACTGTGATGACCTGTTCCACGACCCAACCTTCAATATAGAAGACTTAGACTGATTTTACTTTCCGGCGTTTTAATTATATAATTTAATATATAATTAAATACGGTCAATACCCATTAAAGTAAAATACACAGTATGAAGAAAACATTTATTATTCTCACTAAATGAAGAGTGTTTACAATATACAAGCAATTTATCAAATTCAAAATAAACTCGAAAAATGCTTTTTAGTATATCTGTTCCAACAAATTCGTCATACCGAAAATAAGGTATACCGAAGTTCGGTATAACGAAAACTTTGGTAAGGTAAAGGTATGACTTTTTCGCATACCGTATTTACGGTAAGGTATATGGTATGGTGGTTTCGGTAAGGTATACCGTACCTACCCACCCCTAGATATACACATCCTTAATGATATAATTCCATTTTAAAATACCAAATGTCCATATTACTTATATAATAAAGTTAATATTTACTAAAATATGAAATAGTATTATATTTTAAAAATTAATTTGAAACCAAACTATAATATGTGTAATAAATTATGAAAAAAGTAGATAAAGTAACATAGAAAAGAAAGAGTAAGAAATCAGAAAAACAGTCATGGAAACGGAATTCTGTCATTTAGTCTCATTAACGTCACAGGATTTTGCATAGAATAACAAAAAAGAATGAAAATTATACCATGATTATTATGATATTACATATTCAAATTTGAGAAAAAAGAAAAATATTCTTGGATTGGAAGAAAAAGAAAAAAAACAAAACCCATTTTTTAGCATTAGGGATTTCATAAAAAAAAAATTCAAAACTATAAGAGAAACTTTTCATTTTTTGAATAAAACTATTTTTTTTGTCAATATCCCAAAATGGCAAAATAAGAATATTTTTTGCGGATGAAGGGAGTTATTATATAACTAATAGTCATAGGGATGTCCATTTTTATGAATAGGTAATCATAGTGTTTGGAATGTAACAAATTTATAAGTCATAGTGATCTCCATTTTGAGATTTCAACTTCTTCTCATTTATTACATGACTAATATAGTCATAGTGATGTCCATTCTTTTGAATTGGTAATCATAGTGTTTGGTATGTGACATGAAGCATTAATAACAATGTAAAACCATCTACCTGACCATCTGTCAGCTGAATATGTGATGTCATAAAAGAGGCGTCATCAAGTACGGTAACTCAAAATTTTATATTTCTGAACCATTTGACACCAAAATATTTAAATCATTATTTACAATCACAGAAGAGGTTATTCAAAATAAAATCATTATTTACAATCACATCAAAATAAATAAAGTTGAAAATGAAGAAAACGACGCTGTGAGGGGGAAGAACCAATAATGATCTTCAACTTAATGTTTATATCACCAAAACTTTAGCACCAAGAAATAATTGCAAATAATTTGTTGGTACCTTTTTCAAATTGGTTATCAAACTTTAATTTGAATGCATTTTGTATCATTTAATTTTTCAATGTAATTTTGTCATTGATTTTATAAATTTTATGTGGTGGCAACAAAACCATGGCATCAAAATTACACATTTACTCCCCTTATTAAGCTAATTATTGCAACCCAACCTATCACATTTTTAATAAAAAACAAGATAGATAGGAGTTTCTTCTCCAACCATCACATATTTAATAAAAACAAGATAGATAGGAGTTTCTTCTCCAAACTACAGAAACATCAACGATTCTTCTCTATTATTCTCTCTTCTGTTGATACGATCACAAAAATGTAGGATCAGCAGAACATGCACCAAGCGCACAGGGAATAAAAGAGAAACACAAATCACGCGTGGGAATAACTCCACATCAGCACGCCAGTAGCTGTCCAACAAATCAGAGAGACAGTGCAACATAGTGCAACAAATTAAGAGGAATGATAGGGGTACTTAAACGGTTCTTCCGTTCTTGGTTGACAGGAACCAGGAACCGAAAAACTAGTTCCAGTTTTAGTATCAGACTATTTTTTTAAACAAAACCGGTTCCGGTTCCTAACCGGGAACTGGAATACAATTCAATTTTATTTTCTTAGTATTGAATTAATTTTGAAACATTGAGTAATATTTAGATTTAAACCGTGTTAAATTTGCGAATTATGTTTTCTGAAGTATTTAAAATGTTTAGACCGTGATGCTTTGAATCGACAATTATTTCCCCGATCCAATGTTGATGAACTAACCACTATAGTAGGATATCATAAGTTTTTTTTTTCATTTCCAAAAGAGCTTATATAACTTTCATATGATTGACATTTAACTTTATAACAAATTTGATGTAACAACTCATTTAACTTACTATACGATTTTAACCTATCTGTGAATTATATTTTATTTGTTCCGTTTTAAACCAAAACGTCACAACAAGATCTATTAGAATTGGAAATTCCATTGAATATTTGTTTTAGCCAAAAAAATTGCTAAATATTAGAACTCATTTTTTTAAAAAAAAGAATTGCCAACATAAACTAGTCCCACATGAATATTATTGTATTGTTGGTTTATATTATTTTGCTGCAAGTTTGATGGTGCATAGGAGTTATTGTTACAAGAGTAAATGCCAAAATTGGTCCTAAACTATATGGTCTTTATACGATTTTGGTCTTAGACATTATGTTTTGAATTGGTGCATCCCAAACATTTCAACTTGGATCATAATCAGTCCAAAACTAATGGATCTATCAAATATTAACAGTCAACGTGTTTAAATCGAATTTTGACCAAATTAATCATTTTAATCACTTTGTTTACATATTATGAAAGCAATAATCTGTTTAATGGATTTCCTTTCCATGATTGACTAGGCCATCTCCAACCATTTACACCAAATTCAAATTCATTTTTTCAGTTCTGTCACATCAAATAATAATTCTACTCCAACCATTTACACCAAACCCAAAACCCAAAAGATATTCCATATTCACCTACTTTTTTTTGCCTTTTCAATCTTAACTACATATTTATTTAAATTACACGTTCACCCCACTTTGTCAATATTTTTTCAAAATATAATTAAATATTTGATACAATTATTTATAATAATATATTTATATTAAATATATTATGCATTCAATAAAATATACACTAACTTCAAATTATAATAACTAATACTCAATAAATTATTTAACAAATTATATTTAATATAATTTCACAAATCACACAAAATAAATAATTAATACTAATAATTTATATAAAATAAACTAAATATCAATTAACTTTTTGAAAATAATACCGTCCTAAAACAAATAAATATTATACATCATTACATTATACATATAATTAATAATTAATTAGCCTATCTTCGATTCTCAAATCCAAAAATAAATACTCCACATATGTTTAATTGGAGGTGGTTTAATTAGCCCATGCCATTAAAGATATTCTAAACTTAATTTTTTCTCTCTCCGAGAGCCGCTATCTTCTTCCCCTTCTCTGATTTTTCGTTTTCTCTTCTCTGCATCTCAAAATTTCCTTCACAACTTCTAACTTCTTCAACCATCTACAATTCTCCATGGTCGTTACTTCCATTCGAAAATACAAAGGATGAAGGAGCCAAGTGCAATTTCCAGGAACTTCAAAAAGTGAAATGCAGTAGCTACAGTGCTACTGCATCTTTGGCGTATCACTATTCAAAAAATGCAAAAAAGGACGATTTGGGATGCGATTTGCAGCATGGTTGGAGGTGTTTTGAACTGCAAATTTGGGTTTTTGGGGATGGTTGGAGATGTAAATTTGATGGAAGAGAGGTCCATGATATTCAAGCTTCTGCCCCTTTCTGATCACATAACACATTGCAAAATGAATGCATCGACGCATTAACCCCCCAATCCACCGCCGCAGGGAGCGGTGGCAGCGGCAGAGCTTCTTGACACAGCTCGAGCTATAGTCGGAACTGTCATACCTAGAAGGATAAGCCTGCATTTCACCGCGAATCCACTCAATTAAGACCATCTCCAATCATTCCTACGCAAACCTATTTTAGTGTAAATCTCACACTAAATATTGATTTTGCTCCAACCATTTACACTAAACTCAAATCCAAAAAAATATTCTTCACCCACTAACTTTTTAAACTTTTCAATCATAGCTATATATTTTATCTAAATTACACACTAACCCCATGACACTTTGTCAATATCTTAAATTAAATTAAATAATAGTATAATATAAGATTTACCGGGTTATTATTAGATTATGTTTTTATTAGTTGTTGCAATTTTAATTATTAGTCTTCTATTTTTATTTTATGTATTGTTTTAATTACTAATGTTTAACTATTTTTGTTATATTTGATAGCATATTTTATTTGAATATATTAATGTCCGTATGGTATTTAATTAACTAATAAAATTATTATTTTCATACTATATGTACCGTTAGTAATTAAACTATATAATAAAATTGGGTTCCGTAGGAAAAAAGGGACGGCTCTTACATAAATAATAGATGGTTTTTTTCCAATATATTGAATAATATAATATTAATATGAGCCAACCCATTTAATAACTAAATCAAATATTAATAAGATTAAATTAGGTTAATTCACATTTTCATCTTCACCACGTCACTTTCTGCAATCTGTAAATTTTTTTTTTCTCTGTATTTTAATTTCTCTTCCTTATCTTCTTCTATCCTTCTCTTCTTCTATTTTGTTAAATATGAATTGATTTGGACTTGAATGCAATTACTCAAACTATGAAAAGTGTTTTTGGTATACTTTTAGTGCAAACCTAAAAATAGGTATTTTTTCTTCAAAAACCTATAATGAGATTGGTTTTGCAGTACTGTTGGAGAGATTATCCTACTGCATTTTAGGTTTTGCAGTACTGTTGGAGATGCTCTAACTCAACAAACCAGTTCTAGTGCAATTCGCAAAATTGAAATCAATCACTCGCAATTCGTAAAATTGAAATCGATCAATTGCGATTCACAAAATTGATATCCGCAAAATTCAAATCGATCAATTGCAAATTAAATACATTAATTACAAGCTAATGAATTAACTATGAGAATTGGAAAAATGAATTAATCCTGGTTATGGAAAATTTTAGTAATGTGAGTAAATAAAAAACACATAAATGAATTGAAAATGTCACACGACAGGGTTCGAACCTACTCTCTCCAGGTTAGCAATCCTAACTCGAAATCAACTACGCTACATATATATTTGTTAAGTATTTTATGAATACTTAGTACTATCGGTATATCTCAAAAGGCCCGGGCCCCAACTCCCAAGGACCCCTCATGCCCTTCTTTCTATCAAACAAAGTGATCATGTTTTGGCGAATTAAACAAATATATATGCTTTGAGGGATGATGTTCGAGTGTGAGGCTGTGAGCTCTCATCAATGTAGAGAGAGAGAGAGCGTAAACTACTGCATATGACAAACTTCTATCATACTCCGTCCCTTAAAATTTAACATCATTTAATCGGGCACAGATTTTAAGAAATATAATAGAAGGTGAGTTGAAAAAGTTAGTGACATGTGGGTCCTACTTTTATATATTAGTTTTAAAATAAAATGTGAGTGCTAATGAATTAATGAAATGTAGGGTCCACTACTAAAAATAATAAAAGTGAAAGATGACAAATTTTTAGGAACGGACAAAAAAGAAAATAGGTGACAAATTTTCAGGGTCGGAGGGAGTAATATCATAACGAGTCGTCATTGGACAGTCGATCATGCCACAATGGTGATCGAAGAAGCCAATAAAGAATGATAGACACATTGTATTAGATTTAGTATGATGTATTGGCATCTAATGTATGCATAATATATACAACAAGATTAATGTTACTCATAACATAAATGCAAGATTTATCTATTACTCCCATCCGTCTGCGAATAGGAGTTCCGTTTTTTTATTTTAGTCTGTCGACGAATAGCAGTCCCGGTTCATTTTTACAATAAATGATAATAGAGTCTCACATTCCACTAACTCATTCCACTCACATTTCATTTAAAACTAATACTCCCTCCGTCCCACAAGAATATGCACTCTTTTTTTTTTAATCCGTTCTACAAGTATGCACTTTCCAATTTTAGAAACCTTTTTTCCTCTATTAAGGTGGGAACCATTCTCTACTAACAATACTTTAATTACTTTTCCTCCTCTACCTCTCTCTTACTTTACTAATTTTACATTAAAACTCGTGCCGAACCTAAAGTGCATATTGTTTGTGGACGGAGGGAGTATATATAAATAAGATCCATATTCCACTAACTTTTTGATGAGACTGGTTTCATGCATGTGTTCCATAGTAAAACTGCACCTAAATCCGTAAACTAACAAACCTTTTTGAGCCAGTTGTGTGTGAAATTCGCCAAAATCAGGAGATCGCACAAATCAGAAGGGCGAAGGCAAGAATCAAGGAAATGAGGAGAAAACGACGACAATAAGCTGATCGAGTCAAAATTTTACCGGAGCCAGCCAGAGTTCTGCAGTGGAAAAGAAAGCAAGAAACCCCACCTATGAGTGTGAAGGATAACATTGTCATTTCGGGAAGGTGGTACCCTAGGTATCAGAGCCCTACGCCTCCCTGTATAAAGGAGTCCAACACAAGAAGATAAGGGAGTTCCTGAAGGAACTGGCAGCGGAAGCGAATTCGAATTCATAATTTAATAATTAATCGAACAAATAAATCACATAATAATCAGATCTATTTAGCAGATTATTTAGACAAAATCTATTCGCGTAATTCTCACATGTATCATGCTCATAACTTGAATTGATCATGCTTTAAGTATAATGAAACCTAAAACATGCTTTTCTACGGAGCAGAAACCTTATTAATTCTCCAAATAATTGACGATGGCTAGCGACTTCTCCACGTGACGCTTTGAATACTAGACCACAGATCTTCTCTCTGGTTCCCGAACTGTACTCCAATATCAGTTTGGAAAAATCGTCCAACTCCAATACGGGGGGGGGGGGGAGGGGAGGGATGAAAATTTTAGTAAAAAATAAATTGTTCTTTTCTGTCTCCTTTATTCTCCTATTTATATTAAGTTCCTTTTGGGCCCAGACAAGGATCTATGGAAGGTTTTGGATATGGGCTCATCCAATTTACTTTTTACTAATTAAATTGAACCCACAATTTAATATAAGCTTTAATTGGAATATTACGAGCAGCCACTACAGAAGTAATATTGAACTCTCCCCATCCAAATCCGAAATTATAAGTAATCCGGGTTTCCGTTTTAACTTTCATTTCCCGCGCTTAAGATAAAAATGACCATTAATTAATTAATGTCTGCTATGGACTTAATTAATTAATTTCTTATTAATTCCAAGAGTGGACTTAGCATGAAACGCTTATTTATTATTCATAGAGTGATCAAACTCCTACTAGCTAGGTTTCGAATAATAAAACCTAGTTTCGCGCTCCTCTTGAGAACATTATCAAACGAGACTCACCTCGTGCACGATTGAATATAATAGCAACCCTAGCACCGCTAGATATTAATCACCACTACCCAATATATCAGGATTTTTGGGTTACGAAAAACCCGTACCATTTGATAAGTCAAAGTAATGCATAATCAATACCGTATGCTCAATGCTAACCTACATTGATTAAGAAACAAATATTTATCAAGACCTCGCCTTTCAATAGACAGCATAAAGACAAGTCTTGCTGTTAGATCCGTTCAGTGCTTTACCACACCAATGTCATCTTATTTCAGTAAGACTTAGAAATATGCAGACTGACATTGCAACCTTTCACGATGGATAGTCTAATTTCATCTAGACTTTGTTAAGTTAACTTATATATTTAAACATGCAATTACCATTCATTAAATGTAAAACATAACAACATTATGACAAAAATAATCTGTTTTATACCTTGGAAAATAAAATAAGAGTTTTAAGGTATTCAATCAATCGAAACGTGATTTCTAGTATACAAACTCCAACAATCTCCCACTTATACTCAAAACACTTTCGAGTATACAAAATTGTGATAACGTCTAATTCTCCCACTTATACTGAAAGCGGATTGAGGTCTTGTATTAGTCGAACTCCCATTCCTTCAACATGGCTCTCAAACGGTTTGACCGCTAATGCATTCGTGAAAGGATCTGCCAGGTTGTTTGCTGACTCAATCTTGACCATTTGTATATCTCCTCTCTGCACTATATCTCTAATGATATGATACTTCCTCTCTATGTGCTTGCTCGCTTTATGAGCCCTTGGTTCCCTCGAATTCGCCATCGCACCAGAATTGTCACAATAAATGGTGATGCTCTTATTCGTAGCCACACCTATGTCCATAAGGAAGTTCTTAAGCCATACAACCTCTTTTGCAGCCTCCGAAGCAGCCACATATTCGGCTTTCATGGTAGAGTCTGCAATGCATTTCTGCTTTACACTCTTCCAAATTACAGCTCCACCTCCTAAGGTAAACACATATCCGGAATTTGATTTTCTCGAATCTACATCAGCTTGAAAGTCTGAATCTGTATATCCTAAAAGACAGAGCTCGGCTGCATTGTAAACTAGAACATAGTCCTTAGTCCGATTAAGATACTTGAGTATGTTCTTTACGCAGTCCAATGTCCTTGGCCCGGATTTGATTGATATCTTGCTACCATGCCAACAGCAAAGCAAATATCAGGTCTAGTACAAAGCATAGCATACATGAGACTACCAACAGCCGAGGCATATGGTATCCTTCTCATCTCTGCTACCTCAGATGCTGTCTTTGGACACATCTCTTGAGATAAATGGATGCCGTGTCCAAAAGGTAAGAAACCTTTCTTGGAATCTTGCATGCTAAAGCGTCTAACTACTGTATCGATGTAAGATTCTTGGGATAACGAGAAGGTGTCCCGCATCACCCATATATTTCATCTCGAACTGGCTGGATAACCAAGTTCGTACTGATGATAACATCTTTTTATTGTTTCCAATTAGAAGAATGTCATCTACATATAAAACTAAGAACACAACATTTCATGTTTCAACCTTCTTGTACACGCAGCTTTCATTAGGGCACTTTTCGAATCTAAACTTTTGAACAGTTTGATCAAAACACTGGTTCCATGATCTAGATGCTTGCTTGAGGCCATAAATGGCCTTCTTAAGCTTCCAAACCATGTGTTCCTTGCCCTTTACCACATAGCCTTCGGGTTGTTCCATGTAGATGGTCTCCTCCAGACTCCCGTTTAAAAACGCAGTCTTAACGTCCATCTGCCATACTTCCCTATCCATGTAAGCTGCTATAGACAAAAGGATACGGATCGATTTGAGCATGGCTACTGGGGAGAAGGTCTCATCGTAATCAATGCCTTCCCTTTGGGTATACCCCTTAGCCACTAGTCTTGCCTTAAAGACTTTAACTCGTCCATCGGGTCCACGTTTACGTTTGTATATCCACTTGCTCCCAATGGCAGTACAACCTTCGGGTAGGATGGACAAATCATAGACGTCTTGTTCTACCATTGATTGTAGTTCCGAATCCATTGCTTTCACCCATTCACAATGATCGACATCTGCCTGCGCCCCTGCAAGATTCCAAGGATCAAGTACATTACTGTCCGAGGAGTGATCCATGCACTCTCCCAAACAAATGTATCTTTCGGGCTCATGAGAGACCCTCCCATTGCGAAGCGGCACTACAACATTTGGAGCAGTAGTTGAAATTTCTGGAATTGTTGTTACACTAGGTACTTATTCTTCGTTAACGGAACTTGTGACTGAAGTTAGCTCTTCAAGAGCTACCTCACTGTTGGACTTATGATTCATTACAAAGTCTTCCTCTAAGAATGTGGCATGTGTGCTCACAATGACTTTCTTATCACAGAGACTATAGAATTCATAAGCTTTCGATCCTCTTGGGTAACCTATAAACACACATACCTCCGTCCTAGATTCCAGCTTAGTTGGATCCTTTTCCAATACATGAGCCGGACACCCCCACACTCTGAGATGTTCTAAGTTGGGCTTACGCCCAGTCCACAACCCATATGGGGTAGTAGGAACTAATTTAGAAGGTAAATTATCTAATATATGGCTTGCTGATAGCAAGCCATGTCCCCAAAACGAAATTGGTAACCGTGCATAACTCATCATCGATCGGACCATATTTAACAAGGTCCTATTCCTTCTTTCAGCTACGCCATTCTGCTGGGGTGTGCCCGGCGCATTCATTTGGGATTGAATTCCCGACGCTGATAAGTAGTCCAAAAACTCGGCACTTAGGTACTCGCCTCCGCGATCAGATCGCATACATTTGATACTTTTGTCATGACGCGTCTCTACACAAGCCTTAAACTCCTTGAACTTGTCAAAAGTTTCAGACTTTTAGCGCATCAAATAGACGTATCCAATTTTCGAGAAGTCATCAATGAAGGTGATGAAGTATCGAAAACCGCCCCTTGCCTCGGTTGACATTGGTCCACACACATTAGTATAAACGAGCTCAAGTACTTCCTTGGCCCTATTATCCTTTGACCTAAAAGGTCTCTTAGTCATCTTGCTTTCTAAACAGGATTCACATTTTGAAAACGGCTCATTCTCAAGATCTTTGATAAGATCTTGATCAACCATAGCATGAATCCTTCTTTCGTTGGCATGACCAAGTCTAAGGTGCCATAAGTACGTTTCGTTCATTGAAATTGAAGGTTCTTTTCTTTTCTTTGAAACTTTCGATGTAGCATTGAGTTCTGATTTACGTTGATTAAACTGTGTAGAAGTGATTGTGTACAGATTGTTTTCCATGATACCACGACAAATATAAGAACCATCTTTCTTAATAACGCAATTGTCATTAAAAGAAATCGAATATCCATCAAAAGACAATTTAGAAACTGAAATTAAATTTCTTCTAGGGTAGACTTCCTTCGCGAATTGACTTTTCTTCCCTTGTTTATGATCATCCCAGCTATCCTTCTTATCCATCTCGAGCCTTTTCTCTGGCATGCATCTTGGTCAGTATTGCACCCTTCTAGCGCTCTTTTCACATGCGTCGTCCAAACCGTCCCCTACTGACTTGGACCCCTTTATCCTGCACACTTAAGCAACTATTTTGCGGATAATACATGCAATTCACGACATACTGACCAGTAACCAAGGCTTAGAATACGACTTATCAGCGCCCTAAATGCACAAAATTTTAACCCAAAACCAATGCATGACACGGGCCTTATCAATACATTGGGCAACATCTCCCCTATAATCAACACATGCCCAGAATCCAACAATAAGAATCCAACAATAAGCAATATCAGTTCCAGAACATATTAACAGTCATCATTCCTTGATCCCTAATCCCTAAACATATTAACATTCATCATTTCTTGATTCCGTGGAATTTACCAGATTCATAATCACATATCATTTGTAAACTAATATGATAGAATACAAAATAGAATGCATATCACCAATTATTTCACACCCCAACAGTTGGATCTTCACCCATGACGTCAAATATTCAAACTATGTCAATAGAAGTGAATAACAATATGAATCTTCACTTATTTCATGAATATAGTCAGCAAATATTCAAGTTTTCAATACTTTATCATAACTTAACAAAACCGTGTAGCAAAATCCATTTTCATGCACAAGATATTAACCTATCATATTATAAAAGATATTTCATGTAAACTCATATGATGAGACACGTATTGTCACATATATCGTCATGCATAATAGATTGACACCATCGCAAATTTTCACGCATAGTCCTTTTATGTGCTTAGTGACATACTAGTGTACGCGGACATAATCAGAATCAGATGCAAATGCGGATTTCGTCCTCGAGAGGACTCCGCACAGACCACCAATTTAGGGTGCACATAATCAGACCACCCATGAGGGTGCATTTCAGACAGACGATCCTCGCTTCGGTTATCCAGAAGATGAGTGACCACAGATAATGCAGTGTTAGTGCCCCATGGTATGCCAATTATACTCACATAATGAGGCACTCTTTATTAGCACTAAATAATCCTGCAAGTATATTTGGTATATATATTATTACTAAAGGTCAGGACCGGATATCGAACACATGGAAAACAATCACAAATTGTCTACCTTCTACTAAACTTCTTTTACTATTTGGAAAAACAAAAGATTTTGGATTTTTGAAAATAAAAACTCGTGAAAGCTAAAGTAAACAACTTTTGCAAATATATCACAGAGGTAAAAACATATGAGATAAGGGAATTTCAGGGATGTACTTTCACAGTTATGGTTATACAAATTTCAACTGCAACATCTTAGCACAACTCATACTTTACTAGAACGAATCACATAAATATTGTCCATGCGACACAAATGTAGATTACATGCACTAGGGGTGTCAATCCTAGATTTGTAACTCCTAAAAGCTCCTAAGACTCTCAAGATGTCATCACTCTTAATTAATAGTGTTATTTTAAGGGAATCTAATTATAGTATCAACTAAGATCTTCTAACTTGCCAACCTCCTCTCACGATTATGTAGCAAGTCAATAGATCATCACAAAATGTAGCTAAGTCCAATTAGAATATAAAAATTTACATGTTCACTTATAGTATAATAATTTAAATTCATAAAATGAGACAATGCTTTCCTCCAATACATATAAGTACCGAAAAAATAAGATGATGGAAGTAGATATTTAGTCTCCAACTAATTCTTGAAAATAAAAGAATGATCCGAAAACCAAAAAGTATATTGATATGTCCAATTAATAAATTGCCATTTGTCACTTCTGTTCACCATATATTAACATAATTAGTGAGAAACACCTATAAATAGATGGAAATAGAATTCAATATAAATGTTATGAGTTAGATTTAGTTCCCTGTTTATTTAGCTCCATATTTCGAATTTGTTTCGAACGTTAGATTTTATTCCATATTTTTTCAGCTCCATATATCGAATACAAACAAATATTATGAGACTAAAAGATCCCGGTATATTTTGAAGAATTTAGGAGTAAAGCTCCTAGGGTGTGTTATTGCTAACTACTCCAACTAAATAATATGCATTAGATCATTAAATCAAGACATAAAATTATTTAGCTACGGATATCAATATAGTGTAAAAAAATATCAATTAAGGGTATTAATGTCAATTAACAAAAAGTTAGATATAACTAAATTTTTAAAAATATCCCAAAACTTTAAATGAGTATAACTATTTCAATTGAAATTATTTTTTTACACAACATACAACAAATTAAAGATAATTTAAGGATTCTAACGAGACCTCACTTGCATATGTTCCGATGTCAAAATTTAATTATTTTTTTTTGAATTTTCGTATTTTTCCCGTATCAGCTTAATGTAAATATAGGTATAAAAATATGTCAATATACTATATATACAATGTCAATACAAAATTGTGTTGACATATTCAAGGAATCACATTGATATTTTTTTATATACTATATTGACATTTTGATAAAACCTCTAATTTTGGCAGTTTTCTAATATTTTAAATTTAAATAATAATAAAATGAAATTACACATGACAATTTATAGATCACTAGATCTCTACATATCTTGTAGTTTTAAATTAGTTGTAGTTATCAATTAAAGGCTGAGTTAGCATGATCACTCCCCATAATTCCTATATGTATAAATTGCTATACCAATATATCTATAAATTGTCATAATCTTCGTAGCATGGCCAGTTTTCTTTTGTGTTTTATCAGAACTATTCAAAGTACTTATGTTAAAGGTAAATTTGATAAAACAATTTCTTATTTGTTTTTACGTGATTACTATGTGACCCATTGTCTTGATAAATTATGATTAATTATGTGATAAAAAAAACTCATGAAGTTAAATATGAGAATATGGTGAATGATTTGATAATGTGTTATGCCCTATTTGGTCAATTGAGGTAGTATATTCTACATTAAAGTCTTAATTCCTGAATTAAGTCTACGTGATTGCATATAGAATCTTATTTGCTAAATAGTGATAAATATGTGAATTTTGGATATGCTAAATAGTGATAAATATGTGAATTTTGGATATGCGATGGTATTCAAAGAATTGTAATTTATCTGTTTGATATGATATGGAGTAAAAGAAGTTGTTGATCTGTATGTTAGAGATTACTGGATATACGTATTGAGATGAAAATAAGTATACTTGACCATGTTTATGCCCCGTGCTTGAGTATGTTATGTGATACACTCTGATTTTGCACTGTTTTAAGGCCATTATTTGGTCCGTTTTGAGTGTCAAAGTTACATTACATGTCCATTATTTGCATATTTTATCTATTTTGGTATTTTGACGAGTTTTGTGAGAAATGTGCAAAACAGAGCTTGTGCAAAACAAAGCCTAAAATATAGCTAAAAGTCGAATTTGGAAATATGGAGCAATCCAGGAGTCTAGCATTCGCTGCAACACAGCCAGCGACCGCTGGCCGCCGACAACCACTGAACAGGTAGCGGTCCGCTTCAGAAAAGTTGAGCTGAAAAGAGGAACATGCCCAGTGACTACTCCCGGAGATCCAGAAGCTACGGGATGATTGCCAGCGACCGTTGAAACAAAGTCCAACAACCGCTAGTAAAGAGACAGAAGCTACCGATCACTCGCCAGTGACCGCTGAACAAAGTACAACAGCCCACTGGAAAAACGCGACGCACAGAATTGACCTACTTTCTCTCCAAAGATTTACCATATTGTGTTGCATATTTGCCATAGTTATGGGACATGAAAACATGGCTACAAATACCCCTCAAGCTTCATCAAAGAGATCTTCTTTTTTCTCCATATTCCAGAGAATAATATTTGAGAGTTTGACATTGTTCATCAAGTTCAAGGGTTTTGAAGAAAGATTCAATAGAAGATCAAGGCTACAAGGATTCAACCTTTGGGTTTTATTACATTAGTTATTACGTTTTCTTTGTTTTCGATAAAAACTATGTCTTTAGATTATTCAATCATGTGTAACTAAATTCATAGAACTCCAAGGATGTCTTAGTAATGACTTTGGTTATACAATTCCTTTTTATTTAATATCCATTTTGTTCATTACTTCGCTTCTATTCTAAGTGTTGGATAATTGTTTCACGTTTGAATGACACATTCTGTGATGATCTATTGACTTGCTACATAATCGTGAGAGGAGGTTGGCGAGTTAGAAGAGCTTAGTTGATACTACAATTAGCTTCCTTTAAAATGACACTATTAATTGAGAGTGATGACATCTTGAGAGTCTTAGGAGTTTTTAGGAGTTACAAATCTAGGATTGACACCCCCTAGTGTATGTAATCTACGTTTGTGCCGCATGGACAATATATATGTGATTCACTCTAGTGAAGTATGAACTGTGCTAAGATGTTGTAGTTGGAATTTGTATAATCATAAGTGAACAGATGTTGGAATTTGTATAACGATGGACAATATTTATGTGATTCGTTCTAGTTAAGTGTGAACTGTGCTAAGATATTGTAATTGGAGTTTGTATATGGTGAACAGATGTGACAAATGGCAATTTATTAATTTCACACATATTAATATGCTTTTTAGTTTCCGGATCATTCTTTTATTTTCTAAATTTAGTTGGAGACTAAATATCTAACTTCCATCAGCATATTTTTTCGGTACTTATATGTATTGGAGGAAAGCATTGTCTCATTTTAAGGACTAAAATTATTGAACATGTAAATTTTTATATTCTAATTGGGTTTAGAGTCGCTTGGGGAGAGAATTACCATCGAGTAGAGCTTGAGTCCATTTCTTCAGTTGATATGATTAGAAAGGGAGTTAATGCGCAACATACTCTGAGACACTTAATCCATGTGATACATCAGATGATGCAATTAGACTAGGAGTGTAACATCGAATACATACCAAGAGAAAAGAATCAGGTAGCTGACTGGTTTGCTAAAGATGGTCTTAGTTTACATGCAAATTTTCTTTTATTTCAATTTTCACCTAGAGAGGTAGTTAAAGATGTTATTGGTATTTCCACTAACTCATTCCACTCACATTTCATTTAAAACTAATATATATAAGTAAGATTCATATTCTATTAACTTTTTTCTACCCACTTTTCTTAACATTTTTTAAAGACCGTATCGCTAAGAAATGGAATTCCTAATTGCGGACAAAGAGAGTATTACCTGATAAGAATCAAAGTTAGCAACAAAGTCTTATATGATTTTTTAAAGATAATTATACGACAGTAAATATATAATTTATTATTAAATAGACTACTGCCATCCACTATTTATGACCATCACATTTAATATTATTAAAGTATATAATAAATTATTATGAGTCTAATTTCAGTGTTTGATGAAATTATTTTAATAAGAATGGAACTTTTAAAGCATCATCAAAATATATAAATAGTTTTATATCAAATAAATATTTAGAAGGAAAACATTAGGTATTTTAAAATAAATAAAATAAGTATAAATAAGAGTGAATGGCAAAAATAGACTCTTGACTGCCCCCGACAAATTTTATTACCATGAATAGACTTTGGACACAAGGGGTACGAGATCCTTTTGCAATTTTTAACATGTTTGCAAATTTTAAAGTTTTTACCAAAAGGGTATCTTTGTCTATTGCCTATATTCACTAATATGCACCATTTAGGCGTAAGCGAAATGATTTTCAATCATTCAATGGGTATCATTTTTTAATTTCAATTTCCGTAAATTTTCTATTTTTACTCTTAATTCTTTCTAATTACATCATTTTTCTTGTTATTCTTTCTTTTTATTTGGTTTTACGGTTGTAAATTATTGAATAAAAAATACTTCTTTTGTCCCACTCAAGATGTACACATTCTTGAGTGGCACGAGATTTTAAGAGGAGATATTAGGTGACATAAGTATAGAGAAAAACTAGTTGAATATTAAAAAGAGGGGAAGAAGAAAAATATTTATTTTTTAAATATAAAAGATGAACGTTTTGAGTGGGACAGTGTGGAGCATTAAATTAATAGCCACTAATATATTGAACTTATAGAATTTTTTACTTTTTCGTGCAAACTTCAAGAATAGATAATTGATAAACTTTTAGATTTTTTACTCCTATAATGTTTCTCATACGAGTTTTCTGGCCATTGATAAACTCTTAGTGTTGTTTTTTTGCTACATGAATCTAAATTGATATTGACGTGACATATATAATCTCAAGTAGCATTAAATAAAATTTTCTTTACATATTAGCTTGGTTCTACAATAAAAGTGGAGAAACTATTAGTCATCTTCAATTGTCAAGAAATTAGCTGCATTCAACGTAAAATGTTTGAATAATATACAAAGTATAACAAAAATATATCGGGGAAGATATTGATGATGCCGGCAATAATTGTTGCTTTAAATTATGTTGGCATGGTTTTATTTTATTTTATTTTGCTTTTATCTAACAAACAAAGAAAATAAAATTTGGATCAAGGAAAAATAATTTTTATCACAATCTCATATGTCAAATCAAGTAAGACTTATCAGTTCAAATCACACTTAGGGTTATAGTATACTATTATTTTTTCCTATTGAACTTACAATGTTACAACATAACTTATTCATGGTATGGTAAAAACGTTTCAAATAACACTAGGGTTAAAACGAGCATATTTTCGAAAATGATCATTTTTCTCAAACCCTGCGATATATTTTTCATTAAGAATCGACCAAGCCTCTATTCCTCCGCAATTGGAATCCAATAAGATGACAAAATTACCTCCAATCATAGTTTCAGATTCATAGTATTGCGGAATGTAGCCTGACATCCACACAGGTTTCCCCCACCCAAAATCAACCTCGGAAAGACCAATATTTGCCCAACTGGTGAAAGCAAGCCAAGTACCTTCTTGAGGCATCTCATTCCTAAGCGCCTCCAAAAGTTCATACACACCATCGCTCCCCAATCGGCTCACAAACTCACCATCTATTTTTTCTATCCCCTTTTTCACCTCCCTCACCAGTTCTGTCAACTCCTTTTCCTCAGGGTTTCTCAACACGCTCACTGTCGGCCACACTAAATTACCAAAACTATCATCTGGAAATGGGGGCGTCACCCTTCTCCGAAGGTTGACCCCTTGACTCATTACCACAGGTTTCACATCTTTCTCGGCAGCCACCGTCTCCAAGAAGCATTTTAACATCACAGCGGTCACCACATTCACTCGCGACACCGTGGAGCTAGGGCTAGAGCTATTTATTTGGGCCTTGAGAATGGATAAGGCAGAAGCATCGAAAACGTACCTTCTCCACATAAACTTCCCGGCGCTCAAGTATTTTCCTAGCAAGTTAATTGGTGTTAAGTTGTTTGGCAGTGAGGGCTTTTGTGGAAAGGAAGATTGAGCTACACAATTCAAGGGAGCAAACCCTAATCCCTGTGCATTGGCTGCCCAACGTTGGAGAAATGTCGAGGCTGAACCCATGTCTGCAATTATATGATTAAACTTGATACACAAGGCTATGCTACCGCAGTCGAAACAGTTCAACTGAATCAGCATTACACTATCACCTGGACCTGGTGGTTTCTCCTCTCTAGGAAAGAACTTTTTCGTCGATTCAACACTAGGGTTTTGTAGAAAATCGCTCAATCGGGCCTTCACTTTGGCGACGAAGAATGGAAGGCCTTGGTCGTTGCAGTCTGCAGAGAGAGCATCTCTGATAATTCCGGCAAAGGGATAGAAGGTGACCAGAGTTTGAGATAGTGACTCCTTTAGATGTTGTATTTTGTCACTCCTGTCGTTTCCCAAGTAGTATAAAGCTACGGGTACGTATGAAGCAACCGAAGCCTGATCTAGCAAAGAAATATTGTAAACTCTAAGGTGAGGAGGTGTTGGTGAAGAGGGTTTTATTTTCTCCACTGAAATAATATTGCTAATTTCCATTCTGATTTTCTTTTTTCTTGTACTATTTTTGGTTACCGATTAGCTTGATTTCTAATTTTCCTTTTATAATAAGTTTTGTTAGCTCTAGGAATAGGGAAATTAATTTTTTGGGATATCATAAATTGCTACTAAAGTTTAGTTAGGGCTACTTAATACTTTAATGGCTTGATTTTTATTTTTCCTTTTATAATAAGTTTTTGTAAGCTCTAGGAGTAGGGAAATTAATTTTTGGGCTATCATAAATTGCTACTGAAGATTAGTTAGGGCTACTTAATACCCGCTCTGTTCCATGTTAATAAAGTCATTTTTCTATTTTGGAAAATTCCAAGTTAATTGAGTCATTTCTATTCTTGGCAAAACGTAATTATCCCTTTTATTTTATTCTCTCTTCATCTCTCTTACTTTTTTCACCATCAATTTAAAACACTATTCTTAAACTCCATGCCCAAAAGAAATACCTCTATTAACAAGGAACGGATAGAGTACTTTATTGTCCTAGTATATGTTGTTCACTATTGCATACAAATATTTGCATAAAGAATAGAGCAATTAATCAACAATTTATTATTGCGTTTTACATGAGATATTGATGACAAGATAAGGATGCCCACGTTCATTATATCGGTTATCAGGTATAGAATTTGTGATAAAATTTTAATATAGATGGTGATTAAAATGATAAGGTTTAATTTTTGATATGTTTATTGTATAATTTTTTATATTGAATAGCAGAGTAGGACCATTAATGTAATTCATGTAAATCTTAAATTTAATAGAAATAGCAGAGTAGGACCAATAATGTAATTCATGTAAATCTTAAATTCAATAGAAATTTGATAAAGTATTAATATGGATGGTGATTAAAATAATACGGTTTAATTTTTAGCATGTTTATGGTATGATTTCTGATATTGAATAGCAGAGTAGGACCATTAATGTAATTCATGTAAAACTTAAATTCAAAAAAAAATTGAAAGCTATCTGAACTAACCATAAATAAAAATTAGTTATGATTAAATTGTAACAATATACTATAGTCAATAAGATTAAATCTGAATTTTCCCATAATTAAACAAACGAAACATCAATTTCCTACTGATGTACACATCCTTATTGATATAATTCCATTTTGAAATAACAAATGTCCATATTACTTATATAATAAAGTTTATATTTACTAAGTTAGGAGTGCGATCAATTGCTAACTCACTCCTTAATTACTAATTACAACTAATTTAAAATTATAGGATTTTAGAAATCTAGTGGTCTAACACTTGCAACGTATAATTTTCATTTTTATTAAATAAATTGAAAAAGATAAAAAAAACTACCAAATTAGAGTTTTGGATGAAAAATGTCAATAATAGTGATTTGAAAATATCAACACAATGCTTTGAGAATATCAACACATTGTTTAAGAATGATATTCTACATGTATTATATTGACATATTTTATATACTATATTGACATTTGTTGCTATACGAAAAAATTGAATTTTTTTTTTTTTTTTCAAATTTTGACATCGGAACATATGCAAGTGAGATCTCGTTAGAATCCTTATGAAATTATCTTTAATTTGATATATGTTGTGCGAAAAAATAATTTAAAAATCAAGAAAGTTATATGCGTTTTAAAGTTATGAGATATTTTTCAAAAATTAGTTACAACTAATTTGTTGTAAATTGACCTTAATACTCTTATCGACGTTTATTGAGTTTTCTTGTTGATATTACATATTCAAATTTGAAAAAAAATAAAAATGTTCTTGGATTGGAAGATAAAGAAAAAAATAGACAGAACCCGTTTTTTAGCGTTAGTCATGTCATTAAAAAAAACAATTCAAAAATATAAGAAAAAGTTTTCATTTTTTAAATAAGATTATTTTTTTTCAATGTCCCAAAATGGTAATGAGAATATTTTTTTTATGCATGAAGGGAGTTATTATATAACTAATAGTCATAGGGATGTCCATTTTATGAATAGGTAATTACAGTGTTTGGTATGTAACAAATTATAAGTCTGACTTTGAGATATTTTGAAATTTCAACTTCTTCTCATTTATTACATGACTCATATAGTCATAGTGATGTCCATTCTTTCGAATTGGTAATCATAGTGTTTGGTATATGACGTGAAGTATTAATGACAATGTAACACCTCCTACCTGACCATCCGTCGGCTGCATACGTGATATCATAAAAGAGGTGCCATCAAGTATGGTAATTCAAAATTTTATATTTCTAAACCATTCGACATCCAAATACTTAAATAATTATTTACAATCACAACAGAGATTATTCAAACTAAAATTTAGTGTTGACATGCCACTGTTAGGTTTGGTATACTGAAAAGCATGTTTCGAGCACGAATAGAATCTTGCTTGTATACGAAAAACTCTACAAACCACTTTTAACCCGATTTTATATTATTCAAGCAGTTTGCACGAATAGAATAAATATATTATTACATTGTGTTTACTTGTGCATTTATAAGATGTTTTACAAATATTTAAATGCATAAGAAGCAAACAAAGTCTAAGCCTTTGTTTTAGTAGACCGGTTGTGGGCGTTGTTCACTTTAAGGTAACACGGTCAGTTCTGAACAAAGAAAAAGAAGAATTTCACAACCCAGATAGGCTTAGACTACCTATCTTGAAAGGTTGCAATGTCAGTCCGCATTTTTCTATGCCTTACAGAAATAAGATGACATTGGTGTGGTATAGCCCTGCATTGATCTAACAACACAAGACATGTCTTTATGCTCATGCGATGCAAACGTTGGTTTCTAACATTAGGGTTGTCAATCTTAAATATGTAACTCCCAAAAGCTCCTAAGAACCTTGAAAAGTCTTCACTCTCAATTAACAGTGTCAGTTTAAGGGAAGCTAATTGTAGTGTCTACTAATTGGACCTAACTTGCTAGAATTCTTTCACAATTATGAATCAAGTTATATTAGATCAGCACAAAATGTGTCACTCAAATGTGAAGCGTCAAGATTAACTTAGGGAAGAAACAAAGTAAAAACAAAACGGATATTAAATACAAAAAGGAATTGTATAACCAAAGCCGTTACTAATTGTCACGCCCGCATTTTCTAAGGATAGAAAACACGGTTGATCACGACTAGGGGAGGATTAGAGAAGCGGGGAAGAAAGAGGGAAACACACACTTTTGACCAAAATATTTTAAATAATTGAAATAACTTAGAAAACAACATAGTATCATTTCAACGAAGTACCAACTTCTAAAGAAATAAAGACTAGAAAGTAAACAATTTTGAAAAGAGTTAGACTCTCAATGCTAAAAGAATTTTAAAGAAAAGACACATTGCGGAAGCGTTCAAGACACGGAAAATGCCGAGTATGAAGACACGACATATCCAACGATACTAAGCAAGTCATAAATAATCCATGAATTATGCTCAACATCCTCCACGCCCGTCGTCGCTCAATCTGCACATTAAGAAAACAAATATGCAGGGCTGAGTACTTGATGCACTCAGGGGACACATGCCAAATCAGTTTGTCAAGCCATAACGAGTGATCCTGGGGGTTTTAATTGAAAAGAACCCAAGTCACTAAAAGCATTTTCACATAAAATTCGGTTGCAACCATTTTCCATCCACATCACCATCACCATATCTGAACATACATGACAAGGAACGTGGCCACGAACCAAGTCACTAGACCGGCCAACTCCAAAGAGATAGCGCACGATCTACTGGGTGTACACTAGTCCGAGTAGGGTTTGCGGCCCTACTGGGACTCGAATTCAATTAAACATACATGGCATAACCACTTCAGATAGGTTCATTCAAACACAAAACATGGCAAGACAAACAATTTTCACCTCCTTTCACATAAAAATAGTATTTAGGACATAGTCCTTATTTAAAACGAAAGCCCATCTCACAAGCTTAGCTCCTCCACAAACTTCCTGTCTCAACCACAACAACGAGCACAATTTCACCTTTTTCGAAAAAAACATGATATGCAAAATTAGATTTTGCAAGATAAATTTAATTTAAATCAATGCATGCATCCTACTTGCGTGTGTGTTCAAAACATCCTCTAACTTTTCGTCGAAATAATATAAAGTCCTCATATTTTTTTCCGATTTAGCTAATCGCCAAGGAAACTGCCCAACACTATTTAATTAGACCCAAACTTATCCAATACTGAATCGGCCCAAATCAAATAATTAAGATAGCCCAACTAAAAGAAGTGGTCTAAATCATGATACTCACAAAAGAGAAGAAAAATAATTGTACTCCCAGTCACTACACCATACGTGTATATACATATTTTCCAACCCAAAATACACTTATATCAATCCCCACTTTAAAACTACTAATTAAAAGAATTTAAAATATATGCTCCCAACCCAATTCACGAATGTGTACAAAAAAAGAAAACAAAAATAAAAGTAAACAAAAATTAAATAAATGTAGATGCATACTCCCAGCAGTCATTATCTGTTTCTCTCTTTCATCATTCTCAAAAATGCCTCCTGTAAAACTCACTCTCTCACACTCTCCATTACTCTTCTAAACTTCACAGATCATCTCTCAATATTTGGTGTCTCAAATTAGGAACTACAAATTCCCCAAACTAGAAGCACAAAGCTGACATCTTTCTCCCTCTCGGTCTCTCCTCACCGACGGTAAAACTCGCCGCCGCAAAATCGGTTCGGCAGCTACTGTCAAAACACTACCGCCTCAGCATACCGTCGCCGATCAGCTGCCGCCGCTATCACGGCCTCTCCGTCGCCGCCGAGCTCCATTCACAACTGGAAGTCACGATGTCTCCATCTCTTCTTAGTCCAGTTACGTTTTCCCCTTTCCCCTTTAATTCTCTATTTTTTTTTCTTTTTATAAGATTTTAAATTTTCCTTCAAAAGGTTTAAGTTTATATAAATACTTCATAGGGCCAAATACTTCTACGGACATATTCAAGATCGGAACTTTAGCAACATTGCATCATTCGACAAATTTCAGCAATTTCCTACTAAAACCCAATTTTGGCAGTGAACTAAAGTGAATGCATGAAAGTATATTATTGAATTGGGGAAGAAAGTGTATACCTTGATAGCAATGGAGAAAAATTTGGATTTGCAGGGAGGAATTGGATTCGCAACTGCTCGGTTTTTCTCTAAACTGTGACAAGAAAATTGTGCTATGGATTTAATAATCCAGGGATGGTATTGAACTGAAAAGAAATTACCTTTACGGAAGAGAGGAAAAACTGCACTGAGATTGTGAAACGGCGTTGATAAAAATGCAGTTGTGGGGAGAGATATATAATGTAGAGATTTGATTCTGTTTGTTGGAGAGATTTTAGGGAGTGGAGGTTTTGGTGAAGAGGAAAACGTGTAGAATAGAATTAGAAGAAGGATTTATTTTTGACTGAGTATTTGACTGTAGGAATTAAATAGGGGTTTTGAATAAATGGCTATATTAAAAGTATCCCAATTGAATTAGGATAAATGGCATAGGAGAGAATAATAATAATAGACAAAAGTGATAAGGCCCAAAATATATAAGATTTTAGTATATTAATTAAACTGTGGTGTATCATTATTTTAGTACTTTGGTGTTATTCCAAGTACATAGACGGACGCACAATTTTACACCGGTGACTCTCACATCAAACTCATCGATTATTTTCACCACACAATTAATCAATGACCAAAACAAGCATCCACTATTTCCATTCGCAACTAATCAAAACAAAGACAGTACTTTAATCAAGGTCTATCACTCGCTCTTTCTCAAAATAAAACTCAACGTGAAAAGGTACTGAAAAGACGGGTGTTACACTAATACATCCCTAGAATCCTATGAATTTAGTTACATATGATGTAATAATTGTTAGGTTTGGTATACTGAAAAGCATGTTTCGAGCAGTTTCGCGCGAATAGAATCTTGCTTGTATACGGAAAACTCTACTATCCACTTTTAACCCGATTCAGTATTATTCGAACAGTTTCGCACGAATAGAATCAATATATTATTACATTGTGTTTGCTTGTACATTTATAAGATGTTTTATAAACATTTAAATGTATAAGAAGCAAACAAAGTCTAAGTCTTTTGCTTAGTAGACTGGTTGTGGGCGTCGTCCACTTTAAGGTAACACAGTCGGTTCTATGCAATGCTTTGCAAAAGAAAAAGAAGAATTTCACAACCCAGATAGGCTTAGACTACCTATCGTGAAAGGTTGCAATGTCAGTCCGATTATTTCTAAGCCTTTCTGAAATAAGATGACGTTGGTGTGGTATAGCACTGAATGGATCTAACAGCAAGACGTGTCTTTATGCTATCTACTGAAATACTAGGTCTTGATAAAATACTATTTCTTAATCAACATACGTTAGCATTGAGCATACGGTATTGATTATACTACTTTGACTTATCAAATGGTGCAGGTTTTTCGCAACCCAATAATCCTGATATATTGGGTAGTGGTGATTTGTTAGGTTTGGTATACTGAAAAGCATGTTTCGAGCAAGTTTCGCGAGAATAGAATCTTGCTTGTATACGTAAAACTCTACAATCCACTTTTAACCCGATTCAGTATTATTCGAGCAGTCTCGCACGAATAGAATCACTATTATTATTACATTGTGTTTGTTTGTGCATTTATAAGATGTTTTACAAACATTTAAATGCATAAGAAGTAAACAAAGTCTAAGTCTTTTGCTTAGTAGACCGGTTGTGGGCGTTGTCCACTTTAAGGTAACACGGTCAGATCTATGCAATGTTTTGCAAAAGAAAAAGAAGAATTTCACAACCGAGATAGGCTTTGGCTACCTATCGTGAAAGGTTGCAATGTCAGTCCGCATATTTCTAAGCCTTACTGAAATAAGATGACATTGGTGTGGTATAGAACTGAACGGATCTAACAGCAAGACGTGTCTTTATGCTATCCACTGAAAGACTATGTCTTGTTAAATACTATTTCTTAATCTACATATGTTAGCATTGAGCATACGGTATTGATTATGCACTACTTTGACTTATCAAATGGTGCGGGTTTTTCGCAACCCAATAATCCTGATACATTGGGTAGTGGTGATTAATATCTAGCGGTGCTAGGATTGCTATTATGTTGAAACGTGCGCGAGGTGAGTCTCGTTTGATAATGTCCTCAAGAGGAGCTCGAACAAGGTTTTATTATTCGGAAAACTGGCCAGTTGGAGTTTTATTACTCTATGAATAATAAATAAATGTTTCTTGCTAAGTCCACTCTTGGAATTAATAAGATGTTAATTGATTAAGTCCATAGCAGACATTAATTAATTAATGGATATTTATATCTTAAGCGCGAGAAATAAATAATAAACAAAGTGGAAACCCAGATTACTTGTAATTTCGGATTTGGATGGGGAGAGTTCAATATTACTTCTGTCGTGGCTGCTCGTAATATTCCAATATAAGCTTGTATTAAATTGTGGGTTCAATTTAATTAGTAAAAAGCTAATTGGGGGAGTCCATATCCAAAACCTTCCAAAGATCCCTGTCTGGGCCCAAAAGGAACTTAATATAAATAGGAGAATAAAGGAGACAAAATTAACACAATTTTTATTCTCAAATTTTTCAAAAATTTCGAACTCTCCAGCTGTGGAGGATTTCGAATTCTTCACCTATTCTCAAAAGGATTTCTTCTGTCTTTTTTATTTAAGTCCTAGTATTCTAGTAAGATCAGCCCACACTGATATTGGAGTACAGTTCGGGAACAAGAGAGAAGATCCGTGGTCTAGTATTGAAGATCATCACGTGGAGAAGGCGCGAGCAATCGACGATTCTTTGGAGAATCAATATCGGTAACTCTAAACCGTAGAATTCATGTTTTAGGATTTACTTTCTTTGAGCATGAATTATTTGCGTTCTAGCATGCAATTATCTGTTTAACATGTGAATTGATTAATCGCATAATCGGTCAAATAGATCATACGTCTGATTTATTTGTTTTGTACAAGTCTTCCGCTGTGCAAGGGGCTCCAAACCCCAACAATTGGTATCAGAGTCTATTTTTGGCTGTGATTATGTGGATTAATTTCATGTTATGTGAATTGCTTGAATGAATATTTTTCTTCGTTGCGTGGCTGTGAATTTTCGTATGGATGAACATAACGTATGGACGAAGAAAAGAAAGGCCGCGACTTCTGTGCTGCGTGATTTTAGGGATGTTTTATGCATGAATATGTGTTTAGATTAATCAATTCTTTGATAAGTAATCATTACACATATATGACAATTGTTTGTTTATTCCCAAAATTCATATGAGATTCAATTTATATCCCGTTGTCGCATTACGCACGGAACGAGATTTTAATTGACTTGGCGGCGGTGGCTTTTGGTGGCTATTCGAGAGCCTGCTAACTGCAGCAGCCCTTGACGTGATTCAGCGGCTGTGGTCCGAGAGGGAGCCTGCCGTCGGCGGCTTCCGGGACTCGTAGGCAACAGCACGAACAGCAGCGACAGTCCGTTTGTGACAGCGGCGGCGACCGGAGTTCAGGCTGCCCAAGCTGTCAGGCTGGGCTGTCTCGACGCGTCGCTGGCAGCAACGGTGATGACGCAGCAGCAGTTTCGTGTTGGGGCAGCAGCAGCTGCGTAGACGACGTCGCACAAGCGACGACGCAGCAGCAGCGCCGGAGACGTCACAGCAGCAATGATGACGCAGCAGCGCGACGCGGAAGAGCAGCGGGTCGCGATTCGAGTGGGAGCCCTTTGTGGGAAGTTCCCGGACTCGAGAGGCGAATGCGATCTGGCCAGAAACGTGGCAGCGGCCATGGATTCAGTGAGAGTCCAGCCGAGCCATGCAAGGTTCGGTCAAAGTTCGCTTTCCAAATTTGATTAGGA
This sequence comes from Salvia hispanica, assembly GCF_029641045.1. Lineage (NCBI taxonomy): Eukaryota > Viridiplantae > Streptophyta > Magnoliopsida > Lamiales > Lamiaceae > Salvia > Salvia hispanica. The sequence goes on from NC_142697.1 coordinate 2,136,366, forward strand.
TTTCAAATCCTTGGATTCAATTTTGGAAATAATTAAAAAAAAATTAATTTGAAAATAAGATTTGAATATATCTTTTGTGGATTTTATATATTATAAAAGATTTAATTTTGTAATAAATCATGGATTAATTGCGGATTTTATCCTTATTTTATGGATTTGTAGAGATTTAATTCCCAGATGAATCCTAGTTAAATTTGGATAATGACAATCTAATTTTATTTATATCCTATGGATTAATGTGGATTTATCCCTAAATATATCCTAGTTGGATTTAGATAATGAAAATATTATTTTATTCTTATCCTATGAGTTTATATGAATTTATTCATAGATAAATTCTAGATGGATTTGGATAGTGATAATATAATATTTTATTCTCATCTTATAGATTTATATAGATTTATTCCTAGATAAATCTTGGATAGATTTGAATAATAATAATATAATATTATCTTATTCTATGGATTTGTATGGATTTATTCCAAGATAAATCCTAGATGAATTAGGATAAACATTTATATTAATTTATTTTATCCTATAGATTTGAATAGATTTAATTCTATTAAGACAAATCTTAGATGGATTAAAATAAATATTAATCCAAGTTATCCTTATCTTTATGATGTATGTCCTAGATAGATTAGGATGTTAATGATATATAAGAAAATCCTTATTTAATTGACTTTAGATAAATTTATTTATCTAAGAAATCCTAAGTAATGTTTGATATATTCTGGATATCTATTCTATAATTTCATACACTTTTGTGGAACATGTTTATTCTATAATCAGTTATCTTGTATAAACAAATACCGACATTATATAGCAATTGTTCTGATTACCAAGTAATGGTAAAATAATATGTCGATATATATAAAAAGAAAGAGAGATTTTTTTTATTTAGGTATTTTTACCAAAATGTAACATCACTTATACGATTATTAATAATCGGTAAGGGGTGTTACAGTACGTATGTTGATATCAGAAAACCCACGAAAATTATCATATTAGAGCACACACATCAGTGCTCTTAGCTAAGTGCAAGCGTCGTGCCGTCGGCACGGCGGGTACCCTGCTCACCACCGCCCTACTCTTAACTAAGAGCACCGTCATGCCAACGGCAAGAGCACAAGCAGCGACGTGGCATGCTCTGATTGGCCGTTGGTTTATCATTTATTTTTATTTTTTTTAATTCGAATAAATATGAAAAATTCAGATTTCATAAAAAAATATTTTCCCACTTCCCAATAAAATATATCTATTTTTTCCACACTTTTAATTTATTTTTTCATTATTTTTATCCCAAAATTCACACTTTCATCTATAAATACCTCTATTTCAACACAAAAAATCACACTACACCAAACAACTCTCTCAACCTCAATTTTTAGGATTTTAATTATGTAATTTTTAATTTTTAGAATTTTAATTATGTAATTTTTAATTTTTAGGATTTTAATTATGTAATTTTTAAATTTTTAGTAATTTGTAATAGTATTTCGGGTATTTTTAAATGCATTTTAATATTGTGGAAATGTTTTTATTTAAATTGAATAATAGAATGGTGGAACCTTTGAGCATGCTCTTACGGAAGAGCATGGATGTGGGTGTTGTGATCTTGCCAAAGAGCAGAGAGTAAAAATGGGTCTGGGCCGACTTCCATGCTCTTGCAAGAGCATGGATGTGGATGCTTTTATGACAGAATGATGATTTCACCATTTTATTGACATTTTATCTACTCTATCCGTCCCATAAAAATATGTACACTTTCCATTTTTTTTTGTCCCACAAAAATATTTGCATTTCATTTTTAAAAAGTTATATCAATTTAATAATATAAATCCCACTATCCACTACCACTACTTTAACTACCATTCTCCTCCTCTCTATTACTTTCCTATTACGTATTCCTACTTCTTTTCCTCTGTCCCCTTAAAATCATAACACTAATTATAGAAATAGCTTCGACTCTTGTGTCTCTGCATAATTTTCAATAAACAAAAACAAACAAAATTGAAGAATGAAGTGCAAATATGCACCTATAATTAAAGTTTGTAGAGTACGTGATCTGACAAACTATTCCTACATACACACCTCACTTGAGCTCTCACTACTTCAACAAAGAATTAATACAAGATTTCGACCAAACCAAAACAACTAAAAGCATCTACTTCCAATATATAAAGAAAACAAAATAAACACTAAAAACATCAAGGAAAACAAAAATCTGTATGCAGAATCACGTTTGTTGTTGTACACCATTGTTGATCGAATACTTCTTGTTGAGTCTCCCTTTCAACACCCTGATCGTCGCGTCCACTCTTGCCGTGAAGCCAATCTTAGTCGAGTGCCGGGCCTTGCTCCGCTCAGCCTTCCACATCCGGTGATCCCGGATGTGCTTCTTGTAGTACTTGATCTCCTGGATGACGTGGTGGTCGAGCGGGTTCACCAGCCGCTGGAAGGAGATGTGGGCGAGGTAAGGCAGGTTGCACACGACGGTCACCAGCAAGGTGGCGCTCCAGTAGATTGGGGCCGGGCCGAGAACTTCCGTGAGGATTCTGAAGGCGTTCACATCAAGGGCGTAGCTCAGCTCTCCGTAGATGAAGAGAAAGATGTACCAGAAGGCGACACTGCCCCACACAAATAGGTGTTGGATCCATGTGAAGTGGCTCATTGTTAGAGCAACTTGGCAGTTCACGGCCCATATGACGCCAGTGAACATAGCAGTCCCGAGGGCAGTCATGTCCGCCGTCTGGCCCGAAGCCCGGAAGGCCTGGTCGTAGTAGATGATGATGTTGAGGAAAAACACGATGAGGGATGTGTATAGCCCATTTGCCATCCACCCGAATATTCTGTACCAGTCGAAGAACAGGTTTTTCGGGCCTTGTTGGTATAGAGCTGGAAACTGCAGTTGCATCAACCTTTTTCATGAATACAAATATACAAAATACAAGCAGAGAGAGAGAGAGAGAGAGAGGACAACCTAACCTGTAAGCATACTTCAGAATCAACATCCTGTTCGAACACCCCGAGCGAAATGACAGGCAAGGATGTAAGAACAACATTGAACAGGATCATGTACCAGTCAACATACACCGATTGGCCGGAAAAGCCAGCAAACGCCTCAAAGTAGAAGATTGTGAGGCCAAAAGCAATGTTTTTATAGAAGAAATAACAAATCTGCATAGATATTGAATTTCCCGGAGTCAAATTTAAAGCACAGAATTTCAGATTTTGCATTATGGTGATACGAATTCAGGCCACAAGGAATTACCATCTGAGCAATCCTTTTGTAACACCAATGACCGTGTACGACCAGAAGCTTCTCCAGAAACCTGAACTGTGCAATAGCGAAGTCGCTAGCCATCACTGCCTGCAGATAGCAGAAGAGTAAGCCAGTTACATATGCTAAATTAACGCTACAATAGTGCATCAATGCAAGAAACACCATAGTTCTGAGACAACAAAAGTTCGCATGTGTATAGAGTTGTATACGCTACAGAGATTTTTGACCAACCTGCATTCCTTCACATCCACTAATGCCGACACCGATATCTGCTTCTTGAATCATGCCAACATCATTAGCACCATCACCAATTGCTAATGTCGTTTTCCCGGTTCCTTCTTTCACTAATCTTGTTACCTAATGATGGAGCATAACAAACTATGAGAATTTGAGCCAGGAAAAAAGCCCCACCAAGAAAAATTACATATCCAACAAAATTGGCAAAGCGACAGATTATGAGAGTCTTGAGAGGACAAGAATATATATCCTACCAGAGCTTTCTGCTTAGGTGAGACACGGCAGCATATGACAGAAGCACAACAAATTGCTAAATTCAAGAATGGAATCTTCATGTCGTCCTCCAAGGCATAAGTTAGAGTTTTTCCGTCAATGATCAGAGCAAAAGCCGCATGGGGATCCTTTTCCAGCTTAAGCATTTGGGTGGCATTGGTAATTTGCATTAAGATATGCTCTTTTAAAGCCTACAGAGCAGAAGACGCAACTAAGGCTTCCATAGATGGATACATTTTCCCCATATCCCACATTCTTGACAAAAGAAGCTACCTGTTTGGGATCTTGGACTAATGCATCCGTGTTCATTGATGTTATACATATCTGCTTCATTCCCTGTCGAAGCAAACTACAAGAGAATCTGCACAACGACGAGGTTTCGGTTAGCATTTGCAAAGCCTCAATCATTGAGTTGCCATATGACAGCCTCAATCATTGAGTTGCCATATGACAAGTTAGATATACTAAATAGTTAGGAGTCCGACCCTATATTAATTGCAGTTTCCATCTTATCACCTGTCAGAACCCAGATCTTTAAACCAGCTTGTGCTAGTTTGTCTATACACTGAGGCACCTACACAGAAGTAACAAGGAGAAAATAAGACGGGAGAGAGAGAGAGAAAATTGATAGGGTCAAAGCATTGATAAGATATAAGTCGTACTCCATTCTGTAATTTGTCCTCTACAGCAGTTGCACCGACAAGTATGAAGTCCTTTTCCATCATATCGGCAACCCGTTCGAGCATTGCTTCCCTATCACCACTTATTGCAGTTTTTGCTCTGATAAACTCTTCGTTCCAAGCAGCATATTTGTCTTCCTCAAGTTTCTTGTAGGCAAGGGCTAGTGTTCTCAAACCAACCTCGCCATATTCATTCAAATGCTTTGTGGTTAGTTCCTCATACATTCTACCATTCCTTGCTAGCCTATCAAAGACGATGCTGCAAAACAAAGTTTGCATAATAGCAGGTGGAGTCAAATAAATGCAGTAGAAATTATCAACACAGACAAAAAGCCCTTCACGTAAACAAGGAATTACAAATAAAACAAATAATATTATTTTCCGTTACTTAGATTTTTCGATTTTACCTGTCAGCTCCTTTGCAAAAGACAAAGATCTGTCCATCCCCATCCCTAACAATGACAGACATTCTCTTCCTTTTGCTAGTGAAATCCAACAGGTTGAGAACTTTGTACTCCCTGCACATTACAAAAATATATGTCAAGACATCAATCACAAGACCAGAACTGCAAAGATCAATTAATGGTCTCACCGTTCCACAGGTTCTTCAGAGGGACAATATCTCTCACGAACAAATATGCTTGACTGTGTCCGTCTGCAGAACTCAAAACCAAATTCTCTAGCAGCAACAAGAAATGCAGCTTCATCAGGTGATTCTGCTTCATAGGTGAAGGCTCCGGTCTCTTCATTGTGTTCTGGAATGGCAGTGTGGCAAATCGACAGTATCCTTAAAAATAATAGGATAACATCTGCATTGGGTTCTTTACACCAATTCCCATTCATGAGGCGACTATCCTCAAAGCTGAACCCCTTTATGGGATGCCTCAGATCCATTTCATTTTTTGAAGAAACAACAGACTCTAATTCAATTTCCGGTTCTCCGAAACTGCACCCGCTTTTTCGCCAAGAATGAGGCGTACTAGCTTGGCTGTGGCCGTCCAAGTCCATGGAGATCTGTTTGGCAGCAGCAAGTTCCACATCACTAGCACACATGCCATATGCAGTACCAGCAATCGAGCATTTCAGGAAGTCCATTTGGTTGCAAGTCAGGGTGCCGGTTTTATCTGAAAGGATTGTATCAACTTGTCCCAGTTCCTCATTCAAGTTTGACGTTCGGGCTTGAGCTGGAGTTCCAGTCTCGACATCAAACATCTCAACATCCCGGTTTATGAATAATGCTTGGAGGACTTTCACAACCTCAATAGACACATAGAGGGATATTGGTATCAAGTATCCATATAATATCAGAGCAGTGATTAGATGATAGAACCCAGACCTCAGAGGGTTCCCTGGATCGTATAGGTTTTCTCTATCTGGAACCTGTAAGTACCACTTCTTTGGCAAATCGTATTTAGTCTTCACAATAAAACCGATGGAGCTGATGATGGAGATGAACACGAGGAAGCTGAAAAGTATGTATATTATTTTGTCCATTTGTTTCTCAATCCTACTCCTTTTAGAAGGAGATCTCGTGGAATTCTGCATAACTTTGCTATCAGGACCAGTGAATATCACCACTCCGTATATGTAGGCAGTATTTCGAAGCTTCGAGTCTCTGAGGAGAATTTGACTGGGATCAAGAGGATAGATCTGTCGATCATACTCGAAATTACCAACAAAAGTGTAAAGGCTAGGATTGGGATCCTCACATTTTATGGTTGCCTTGAACTCATTGAAAGTTTGATCATCATCTAGGGGGAGTGTTACCTCTAAAGATCGTTTCACCTTCAAATTAGTCTCCCCGTCCAAGTTCATCGTTTCAACATAACAAATTCCATCTTCATAACTGGAAGACAACAGAAGCAAATCTGCAGGGAAGAATTTATCCTTCTCTACCTTCACTATATCTCCAACCCTAAGCTTCATCCACGGTTTAAGACCAAATAAACCATCCTTTTTATGTACACGAGCTTTTCGCAAATTGACCTTCATATCCTGTATAAACCGACGCCAATCTTCCAGAGCTTCTTTAGCCATACTCAGTCCGACCACAAAAGCCAAAGGTGCAATCATACTCAGAGCGGAGAATGGTGATATAGGTGTCAGCGACAAGATCGCAGCAAGAAGAAAGTAAAGGTTGGCAACACGTCTGAATTGTTCAAATATGGCTTTTGGCAGAAATGTAACAACATTGTACTTAGTGGTGGATATGTAGTTCGAGCAATATTTGAGAGGTTTTTTCTCGTGCATACGAGGCTCGTTGCAGTGAACCACTCGTGAGTAACCAGGTCCATGGAAGTCATGTGGGCCATCTTCTTCATAAGTTTGTGGCCTAAAGCAACCAAATGTATAAAGCTGGCTCCTTCGGATCCTTTCTCTTATCCTACCCCGAGCCATCCACAACTACAGTCAATCTCAGAGTCACTTTGCTACCTCAGATTCATAAACATAAACACCCAAAACTTGCCTCCACAGTGCAAGCAAAGGGCCTGCTCAGATAACCACTAAACCCCACTGCTAAAATGACGTGCCCACATTAAGCCTATCGGCCTAATCTTAAAACCTCTGTATGAGCAAACGCAGCTGTCTAACACCTTCCCTGCACACAAATAATAGCAACCAGATTCAATGCTCTATTCATTGTATAAAACTCATGTTCATAAAGCTAGTAGCACTAACTCTCGTGTTCATTCAGTAGCTATTATGTAACTCATACTCACTTTCCTTGTATACAACTGATGTTCATAAAACTAACCACACCAACTTTCATGTTCATTTGAGAATTATAACAAAGGTCGGAGTCACTTTGCTACCTAAGAATCACAATCATAACATAAACACCCAAAAATTGCCTAGAGAGCAGACAAAGGACTTGCTCACATTACTATATTCAATTATTCATTTGTAATGCAGTATACAAATCACATTCGTAAAACTAAACACCAACACTCATGTTCGTTCGACAACTACTAAGGGTCTCAGAGTCACTCAGAATCAAAAGCATAAACACCCAAAAGTTGCCTCCATAGATCAGGCAAAGGGCTTGCTTACACAACCACAAAACCCCATGGCTAAAATTAGGTGCTCACATACACCCGACTCTAAAACCCCCGTATGATAAAATGCAGCTGTTTAACAACTGGAAAATATTATAACAGCCAGATTAATTACTATCTTCACTTCAATACAACTCATGTTGATAAAACTAATCCCACTAACTCACACGATGCAACTACCAATCTACATGATCATTAAGAAAAAGATTTCGAGATCCCTAACACCTTCGAGTCAACTACAGCTAAGAAAGACCTAACGGATAAAAAAATCAAATTACAAGGCGAAAATAAACCCAGAAATTCATTTTCAAAAAAAAAAATTGAAAATTTGAAATCAACAATCAAAATATTCGGCTACAAGGCATAATTCACAACAAAACGAATCCATCACTTCTTACAGAAACATTCATACTTGAAAACAACACAGAATTGACAGTAAAAAACAGCACAGTAAATTCATCAGGAAAATGGCAGCTAAAATTCTACTAACCAGCTCAATAGTTTCGAAGAAAAAAAAGTGTTCTTGAACCTTCAGTCCACTCACCGTGTGAAGCACAACCCACATTGACCAAACAAGATTCACGCAGATGGAAGTGAAAAAGATGGTTGCTTTACTTTTTACCCAGTAAAATCTTGATCAGGAGTAGAATTTGGCGGAAGCCCGGATGGAAATTTCAACTGGGAGATCGCAATAGATGAGGTAGAATGCAATAAACGAGAGAGATGGAGAGGAAAGAGTGAGGTGCCAGGGTGGTAGAAGAGAGGGAGATTTATTTGATTCGGTTCTGAGTTTTCTCTCTCCAACAACGCCAGTGTTTGTCTGTTAAATAAATAGGCTGAAAATAATACATTAATCGTGAATTCAGACTTAATTATGAATATTCAATGTAGTGAAATATTACATATGTACTTTTAGTATAATCAATTTCTTACAGTCAAGTATATTTACTCTTCCAATTCCAAATGGAATTCTATGTGGTATGTCTTACTAGTATAATCAATTTCTTACAAGTATAATTCCAAAAATAAATTCTACATGTGGTATGTCTATTTGCGAATGTAATTGATGTAGAGATGGCAACCAAAATTATGACAAGTGAATTCATCAAAACAATATTATCATGGTAATTAAAAATAGAGACTCTTTTTATTATTCTATGTCCCTTACAAATAATTCCCAGGAAAATGAATCCCGGGAATATGATTCCTAGTAACTTTACTTTCCTGTGTTTGGACAATATCAAGATTTTAAATTTATATTTAATTTAAACACCAAACTAAAAATATACTTATTATTTTGATTTATAAAAAAAGAATGATATTATAAAACTTTTAATAAATTTTTAATTATAAATAATAATAATTATATTATTATATTTATTATTACGATGGATAGTTTAAATATGGATTTTCCATCATAATATATGCTAATATAATTATAATTATACTTACATGGAGTATTTATACTCATTTATTATAATAATAAATATAATCATTATTATACTATAATTATAATATTTACAAATATAATAATGAATAAATTTTATAAATTAAAATAGCACTATGACATTATTGATTAATTATTAACTTATGAAATATAATAATTATTATTTATTATATAATTTATATTATATAATTATATTTTAATTATTAATAAATTATTAATTACTATTATGAATTATTATAAAATATAGTTATAATTATGATAATTTTAATTATAGTTATTTATTATAGTGAAATTAAGTATGATTTATAATTTTAAATTATTTTTAAAACATTGTAAATAATAATAATAATAATAATAATAATAATAATAATAATAATAAAACTATACTATATTGCTTAAATATGTAAGAATCCTAAAACTGGGAAAAGAATACCTAAGAATAGTTAGGATTCAGAATCCTGGAAAGTTGTATTAACTTTCCTTGTTCTCAGATTCTAATTACTTTCCCAGTTTGATTAAAAAACTGAAACAAACACAGGAATTTAAAATTTAAGGAATCAGATTACTTTCCCAGATAGAATCCTGGCAACCAAACATGGTCTTAATTCATTGTTATTTTTAAAACTTATTTCTCTCGAAAAAGTGGGACATTCTCCATTAACATATTCAATAAGTTTTATTTCTATCTCTCTCATATTTTATCATTATGCACTAAAATGTATCCATTTCAAATGTCTCTATTTTTTTGGGTACAGTACTAATTTTATATTAGAATGTGAATATAATAAAGTAAGAGAGAGAATAACGTTGAGAAGAGTCTTCTTAACATTATTCTCGCTCTTACTTTACCATTTTTCCACTTTAACTATTTATTATCATTTTTACAAAACGAGTGTGCAAAAGTGACCGGGACTCCTAATGGCAGACGGAGGGAGTAGTTGAGTATGAGGTCTATTTACCTAAAATGAAAAAGTGAATGTGAACAATATTTTGTGTACAGCCCAAAATGGAAATGTGGACCATATTTTACAAAGCGATACCATTTTTGTTTAGTTAGAGATTCCGACGTGCCATTTCAGATCGATGAAGTGTCATTCTGAACATTCCGGAATGCCATCTTCAATTCAATTTGGACAAAAATCAATTTTATGGAAAATTGGCTACTCACTAAAAATTCATTATTATTTACCACATTTAAAATTTGGTAAAAGACATGAATTGATCTAGTTTGTGTATTTTCCAACTATTAACTCGATACAAAAAATACTCTATAATCAAACTATACTTCTAGAACTTACTTACTTCATTTTCCTTTGTCGTTTATGATAAATTGTGCAGAAATAGTTTTATGATAAATTGTGCATAAATAAGTTTTTCATGTTGCAATAATTGGAAGAAAATCTGAAATATTTAAACTTTGATATCTTGATCATAATTAAATTACTTGGTTTGGATCATAATTGTCCTACTTTTTGAGGTGTCTATAAATTAGCACAGTAAATAATCAATAGGTAAAAGGCATGGGTGGATCTAGCGTGTAGTGATAAGGGGCAATTGCCCCACCCCAACGTTCCATTTATAGCTATATATATATCTAATATTACTATATTATGTTTTTTTTGTATTAAATTGTCCCCCTATTATTTTTAATAGAAAACCCTTGTTGCCCATTTGGAAAAAATAAAAGGTCAGACATGTAGTACTTAATTAATCAAACTAGTTATTTTTACAAAAGAAAACCAAAAGAAGAAGAAAGTTATACCAAAAAAAACAAATCGGTGGAAACTTGGGACTATTGGAAGAAAATATACAAAATCCTTGCAAGGTATGTACTCCCACCCTCACTTAAATTTTATCATACTTTGACCGGATACAGATTTTAAGAAATATAATAAAAATGAGTTGAAAATGTTAGTAGATAGTGTGTCCTATTATTATGTATTAATTTTATAATAATAAAATGTGAGTTAGAATGAATTAATAGAATATGAGGTCCACTACAAAAAAAAATTGTAAAAAGTGAAATATAACAAATTTTGTGGAACGGACAGAAAAAGAAATATGACAAATTTCAGGGACAGAGCCTCTGTATAATTAATAAAATTCTCTTTATATTTTTGCCCCACAATTTTCTAGATCCACCCCCGGTAAAAGGCAATCCATGTTTTAGAGTTTTAGCTTGACGGAATGTCGTAAACCTTAAATTGCGATTTAACATCTAGTTAAATTGTTTAGTAGTAGTAATTGAATCTGATAGACGTAAAACACTATTTTAATTTTATATTTTTATTATAGTGAATTAGTAATTGATAGTGTAATTGTAATTCAAGCATCGACTTTATGTAATTTTCTGATAGATTGTGGTTATTTATATTAATTCAAATATTGCTCACATCATCCGATTATGATCATTAACTAGTATACAAACTGCATATATATTATTTTACAAACTCCAAACTTTTTAATACAGTGTCATCAGTTGACATTTTCTAACGATCCAGATTATAGTTTAGAGTTTATACAATATTTAGAGTTTGCATTTAAGCATCTCCCACATATTATATATAACAGCAAATCTTAAGTATTACATTTTCTAACACAATATTGACTTTCCAACTTTGATATGAAAACACTTAATCAATATAACATTTTTTTTTGGATTTTATTCACATTTTAATCGTGTCGAAATAAGAGTTGTAGGAATCAATCTACCAAAGTAAAACGGATAAAAACAAAAAAAAAATTGTGATACACAAATCTTTTTCCCGAATGGCATTAGGCACAGTGGCACTGGAAAAAAGTCACTGAACCGGATGGAAGCGAACGGGTTGCATGCAGGAGATGCATTAGGTCGGGATTCGCGGCGGCACTGCTTGCTTGGCCTACAATGAGAATCTGCACGGACAAAGTTATGACAGACGCACCCATCCCCCGCATACTCATTTGGCTGATTTTTTTTAGGGGTAACTGCTTTTAAAGTCACCAACTTTCCATGAATTCCGGTTTTTCCCACGAACTTTAAAAAGTTCGTGTAATGTCACGAACTTTATTGTCGGTTGTCATTTTCCCATGTCAAGTTTTCCGGTCTGATTCAAATTGTTTGTTTCCTATTAAGACAATGTCCAAATTCTTTTATCTTACTATCGTTATCTTCGTCTTTGAACTAACTTCACGTGGGTACCTTGTACGCCTCAATCGAAACTCGGATGAAGAAATTATGGCTATCGTTTCTAGTCTGATTCAAACTGTTCATTTCCTATCGTTTCCTATTACACGAACTTTTTAAAGTTCGTGGAAAAAAACCGGAATTCATGAAAAGTTGGTAAGTTGGTGACTTTAAAAGCAGTTACCCCTTTTTTTTCATTGCTATCGTCTAATTTTCTACTCCTGTGCTTGCATGTGTGTTTAGAGAGAGAAAGACACTAAGTCCACCAAAACATATTTCTTGGATCAAGTTAAACAAATCACTAGTTCTTTGCTAAGAAAAGATTGAACTAACATAATTATTGCTCATCTCAAAATCACCAGTTCTTTGCTAAGAAAAGATTGAACTAACATAATTATTGCTCATCTCAAAGCAAAATGAAACTCCATTACATATTAAAGTAAGAGATGAAAAGCAACAATTTTAAGGCATCACAATTGCCAAGCCCCAATCAGGTTTTTGCAATCAAAATGTCTGTGCTCTTTGATCAGATCATCCAGAAACTTGCCAGAAGTTTGATCATGCTGTGATTCTATACCGACCCTTTGCAACTCGTCGGGAAATGACTCTCCGGCCACCCTTGGTGGATTTCCTGTTCAGGAATAAGGAAAATGTATCAGTCTAGAAGCAAGCTTTGGCTAGGGTAACCACAGATGTCGAACATGATTGGTGCAGTTATCACAGAGTATATCAGAAGGTCATTTCTGCACAAGGCACCACTTTTGTGTGTGATTTGAGGGGAGGGGAGGATCATGTACATGACAAAGCAAGCATGTAGATAAAATAGTGGCGGAGCTAGAGTTTCAAAGAAGAGGATGAGATTGTTTCTATAACTACGACTATAATAGTTTGAATGAATATCATAAGACAAAGTAGTGCAACAAACACACCATTAAGAAGTTCATAATCCTAGAATTCTGAAATTTTAGAATAAAGGAGAAAATCTCTTAATTAATGTCAAATATATGGAAGGGATCATAGAATTATTACATATACAAATTTTATGAACATCTTGAAGCGATGCTCCACATACTCCAAATGTTAATAGTTGAAGCATGCACATGGTGCATTTGTGTTGGAGACAGGGGGGGCATGTTTTTACCTGGCGAAGAATCCATGAACCCTTTTGCGTCTGATGTTACTTGGTTGGTACGTCCTCTTTGTATGACAAATCATAGGCTCACTTGATGCAGATTCGTCTCCTGTAAGGAGCCGAAAAGAATATAACATACAATAGAAGTCGAAAGGAGTAACTCAGAAAAAGTTGTAAAACAAATGGTAACTTTAACTTTGTTAAAGCGAATAGATGACATATACCATATACCACTCGCAAGCAACTGTCATCAAAGATAGAGAAGCACGACTAACGTATGATAGCAGACTACAAGCTAATGTATATAACTAGCCGCTGCTAACAGTTTGCAACCAACAACACAAAATCATGTATTTATGACGCAGAGTCACAGCACAGTCATATTCTGGTCAGACTATAAGGTCACGCCGTATACAGCTAGATAAAACCGGCTTATTGATCCCACAACCATGTAGGAGAGCTTTTTGGCCAATACCATTGTTCCTTTGATATAGGACATGTCAGACCAATTATTTGATACAGCTGCCGCCGTCATTTTTTAGTGCTGCAGCTGCTGCCCCACCTTACTATTTGAAACCCCTAGCCATATTAATAAGGACTAAGGAGGCATGTATTTCTGGTCTTTTAATAACATGTGGTTACTGGTGGCATTTATAGTCGGGACAACTCTCAGATTGCACAAAACAGTCATTTCTAAACTGTGGTGAGATGTTGGGGCCATGTCAGAAGACAACAGGGTTGTCTTATCTTAAACTGTGGTCGTGGTAGTGGCAGAGGGTCGGACTACAACAGAAATGTTGGACCCAAGTCTGAAGAAAGCAAGGCTGCAAAACTTGCAGGGCCTGATGATGCCTTGTGAATTGAAATCTTGCCGGGGCAAAGGCGGGGCAGGAATGTTGGCACAGAAAGTCGTGCATCAAGGCGCCACATGCGCTCAAGGATATCTTGCATCGACTGGAGGAATGCACACCCATTGCAGACAGAACCTCAGACGCTAACCTTCTCCGATCCAACAGTTTTTGTCTTTGGGCATTCCACGCTCACCGCACCATATGACACGGAGCAAGAGGCAGACGCTTGGGAGGAAGTTGCCAAGATACCAGTATACGAACACATGGTACCTTCTATCCAATTCGACACTGCTCCACGTTCTCATAGACTCATACTCAAAGAACTAACTAAATATGCATAACTTCCTGCTCCACATTTTCCTACTGTTGCTATCACCATGACTATCACAAGATCTACATTATCTTAGTCACGAAATCAACATTCTTCATTGCTAACCACTTATAATATAGAAAAAGGAAGAAAATAACAAAATTGAAAATAAAAATTCTAGTTCGAATCTAATTGAGCTTCAAAAATTACACTTGGGGCTAAATGCAGTTTAAATTGCAATCACATTCCAGTTCTATAAAGGATAACACCATAATATACAACTAGAAGCTAGCTTTCCCGAAGCAAAAAATACAAAACAGAATTAAAAAAAAAAATCAATGAAATGGAATTTACCTTCGGGCAGCAAGAAGGGGAGAGAAGGGAGGCCACAAGGGTAGAGGAATCCCTCGGAGCAGAGCTTTCTGAGAGAGTCGACATCGTTGTGAGGCTGCGGTGGGGAGTAGAACGGCGCCATTTTCTGAGATTGGGGAATAAACAGAGAGGGGAGCAATTTGGCGGCCCCGATCAATTCGTGCTTCTGAGAAAGAAAGGGGTTCGGGCTTGTGTGGAAAGCCCGACTGAGGAACCGAGTCGCCATTGAAGCTCCAGCACGAATTAGGGATTTCGAGGAAGCCATTTTTGGATGGTTGGATCAGTTAAACCCTATCGAGCAATTCAACTGTATAATATTGGGTCTGATTGTGTGGTTTATCATTCATTTTTAATTAAAGCATAAACATTTGATTTCGTAATTAAATATAGGGACGTTATTAAATAGAAACTCTATTGGAAACTCCAAAGTATATGCATGTAAGCATACCGGTTGGAATCCTTATGAAATTATCATTAATTTGATATATGTTGTATGAATTTAAAATTTTGGGATTTCTTTTAATACCCCTATTGATATTTTTTGACGTTTTTCGTTGATCGTATTGACATTTAGAGATTAATGATCTAAGCTCTTAATTTGAATATCTAATGGCTATTATTTAGTTGTAGTTAGCAATTAAGTTATGAGTTAGCAATATAACACTCCTCTTATTATAATAAGGTTAACTTTTCTTAAATTACTAACTTGTTAACTTATTAACATGTGTATTAAAAATGTCAGCACGATGACATTGAAGTGTCAACACACACGATCCCATTAAAATGTCAACATATTGTATTAAAATAGTAATATCAAATAAGTTTATGTTGATATTATAAATACACTGCATTGATGAGTGAGGCAGAATTAACAACTTATGAAAGTTAGCAACGAATCACACCTCTATATCATTTTTAACTAACTCGTTTACACTTATATTCTATTATAAATCTAATTATATATAAAAATATAATTCATATTCCACTAACTTTTTCAATTCATTTTTCTTTATATCAAGATATGCCACATTTTATAGGACGGGGAAGTATTAACAGATCTAACACAAAAATCCACCCTTAAAAAATTCACTTATCAGTTTTAGTTTTAGTCCTAGAGTTTTTTTTAACTCTTTCTACTTATTATTCCAAGTTAAAGACATCAGAAATTTAGGTTATTTCTGAATTAATTTGTCAAGATCAAACTAAGTAGTTTTTCAATCTCTTCTTAAAAAATTTCAACTCCTTCCTAGCTAATGTGTATCGAACAATATGATTTCAGTCATGAATTCTTAATCAATAATTTCGGCTAATGATCTTTTAGTGATGTAGCCACGGAAGAGTTGGGCCATTTCACAATCAAATCTTAAGTTATAGTAGAACAAATGTTAACACACACAATTATACCAACTCTTCTTCCATGGGGAGAGAATTCAAGTTGATACATAACATATTTGCTCTCCCACTACTAATGTGGAAGCATTCTAGTATTTTCACAAAATTTGATCTTTATAACCAAATTAGAATAGTAAAAGATAAACATAATTCAAAATCATAGTAATATTGAAGCACAATCTGATATAGTTACAAGTTGCAACAAAATTGATCTTGAACCCGAAAGAATATTAAGATTTCTGTTGGAGCTTGGCTTTCAAAGCCTCAATGACAGCTGAGAAATCATCATCACTTAGCCCTTTAGATTTGGCCACTTTGTAGAGCTCGTTCGCAGCTGCTGCAACCGGAGTTGGCTGAGAAACAGACTCGGCCAACCCTAGAGCGAGTCTTAGATCCTGTACACGGCCATTATTACAAAACGAACAGCAACTTCCGTTCCCAGAGAGAGACAGTGATAGAAGAAGACATCATACCTTCTGCTGATGCTTCAATGGAAACGCAGTCGGGTAGAGCGACTTCACCATTGAAGGACCTTTCATGGAGTACATTGGTGCACTGATGGCACCCTGGGAGATTACCTGCAGACGACGTGGTTCAGAAAATGTTGGAATGAGTAAATCCGAGATCAAGGAATCAAGCAATGATCGTGAAGGAAATCAAATCAAGAAATAAACACCCTATAAAAACAGATCAAGATCCTTGAATTCTATCATAGAAAGACATACCTCAACAAGAATGCTAGGATCGAGACCTACTTTCTCACTGAGGAGCAGTCCTTCGGAGAATGATGCCATCATACTGCAAATCAAGCTAAAACAATCAGGATGCTGTGAACGAGACAGAGGCGTGTGAACCCAAAAAGCGATGAGTTATAGCAGTTGCGAACCTTCCCATAATCATGTTGACGACGAGCTTCATTGCAGCTCCATTGCCAACTTCACCAAGGTAAAATCTTGACTAGAACAATTCGTGAAAACATGTCAGAACATTAGAGACTGCCGCGATTCTGATGAAGAGAAAATTGCGGAATCACCTTTCCCATGAGGTCTAAATACGGAGCAGCCCTTTCATAGAGAGATTTGTCGCCTGAAAGATCGAGTTTCCCTTTATGCAAGATCTCTATAAAACAATATTCTTGAAGAAAATTGAAAAATGTGCTTGATTACCAGCAGTGAGAAAAATCAGCTTCCCATCTTCAGCTGGCTTTTTCGAGCCTGACACCGGAGCCTGTCGAGACAAAGGAGAATACACGGTTCTCTTTAACACTATATGATTATAACTCTCTTCCTTGGTATTTAGATAAATAGTTCTAGCAATTAACCTCCAAAAACAGAGCTCCAGAAGATTGTATACGTGCACTGATCAAGCTGGAAGTCGGGCCATCAACTGTAGAGACGTCTACATAACTGCAGAAATGCTTAATGAGAAGTTTGAAGTTGCATACAATTTCTTTTAAACAAGAAAGTTGGAAAAAAAAAACTCACCCTTTCCCGGGACTCATACCACTTGCCGCCCCTTGCTTCCCACATGCTACATCAACCTGAAAAAAGAACGGAGCTCAACGAGCTAACACTGATAGGGAAAAATAGTTATTTTTCGACGACTCACTGCACTTTCGGGATCAGCAAGCATGGCAAATGTGATGTCACAAGAGGCAGCTACTTCCTCAGGTGAGGGCTTGTATCTGCATCAATTAAAGCCTTCCTTTTTAAGCAAACCGGAAATATTATTCGAACAAAAGGACTTGCAGTGAGTAACAACACAGCATATCAACAACTTACTTTGCACCCAACGAGATAAGGGGATCACATTTGCTTTTTGTGCGGTTCCAAACAGTTACATCACATCTGCATCACATATCCATTACAATTTACAAACAATTTGTTGAAGAGGAACAATGTATACTACTATAACTTTCAAGTTTACTATGCAATAGACAATCATAACAAATAATCTGAATTGAACTATTAAAATACATGAATCATACCCTGCTTTTATCAGATTTTGTGCCATTGGAGAACCCATAATCCCGAGCCCCAAAAAACCAACGCGAGCAGGGAGCTCATCTGTTTCTGTTTGAGCAATACAATGATCAAAATTTGTTGAGTAACTATACAAAAATACAAAAAAAAAAAGTACCTTTGGATTGTTGAGAAGAGAATGCCTGAACTTGAACACAGAATTGGGGTTTAATGGGAGAGCAAGAAAGGGGCTTAGCCCCAAACTGGACTGGATAAAAGCTAGGGCACATAGACATGGCTTTTTGTGGAGAGAGAGGTGCAGCATAAGAGAGATAAAGGTTAGTATTGCAGCTGGCCCTCATCATCAAAATCTTGGCCATGCCCTTTTCGAAATTTAGAACCTTTTGTCAGTTACTACTCATGAATTGAAAGTTTATGGGCATGATGATATCGTTACTCGTTGTGCGAAAAGCGCAATTAACGATTAACTGACATTCATGGATGGATTAGACTCGCACTCTGGATAAGGTCACAGCATTCTATACGACATCGTATTGATTCAAACCAGACCAGTTGTACTAGACTTAAATGAGGTCCACATTTTGTGTTTAGCTATTAGAGAATTCTGTTCTTTTATTTGTTAATTAACCAAATGTAACAAAATTTTACTCATTTTTCCTTCATTGTAATAGTTTATAGGGTTTTATATTATGGTCCGTTTATTTTAATTGGTTTCTCAACTACTTCTCCAAACTTTTGTAGGGACATATAATTTCCAATTTAAGTCGTTTAGGGTTCGTTCGGTGTTCATTAATTGACCCAAATTGGGGTCATATCAGTGCAATAAAGCTGGTTTGGTGTTATATAAATGAAACGGCATGGCCCTCGATACACTCCACGGCCCGCACTGTACAGCTTGACTTTGGCATGAAATGATGTACGCCACCGACTTAATATTAGAATTCTTGTCCGCTACAGTGAATAAGAAATGGTGGCGAGTTTACCAAAGTGACCTTGACTTTTTTGGTTTCCCCCCAAGTCCGCCTTCCGTATTCATATGGAGTTTGTGCATTTTCTTTTACTTTCTCTCTCGCACTCCACGGTTTGCTCTTCAACAAACGGCGAGGACCAGATGCGATAACTGAGGCGCTCACGAGCGGCGCCTGCTCCACCAGATCCGCTCCTGCAGCAGCTTCAACGTCGTTGCACCACCTGCATCCTCCGCCTCCATTCGCATGCCTTCTGCCCTACATGCTTCCTGGTCTACCCCCCCAACCCTCCCTAAGACGTCGTTCGTCGCCCCAATTTTCAATTTAAAGTCCGTCGAGGAGGAAAGAAGTAGGGCTTCGTGACGTGGCTGGGTGAGGGATACGGTGGAATTGCCACCAATGGTGGTGGTTATATTCCTCCTGTTAAATTTGAGGCTGAGATTAGTGTAAATCATGGTGTTAGGAATCGCAATGGTGTCGTGTCTAGTATTTCGCAGCCGTTTGTAGTTGTGGAGGAGAAAATGAGTAGTAATGTAGTAGTGAATGTGGATAGAGATAACTCTAATCAGCTGTAGTTGGAGGGGTGAGGGGTAGTTGGAGGAATTATGTAAGAGTGAAGGGGACATTTTCGTCTGACAGAACACAACTTGCATTTCGTCTCTCCAAATATGAAACAACACCCAACAACGACGCAGGGGTGTGTGAGACCGCCCATATTTATTAAAGTCAAGAGATGAATCTTGCATTTCCATATAGGCGTAACTGAACGAGCCCTTCGTATTTTATATCCCAAAATTCACAACAATATCTAAGAAGCCAGGTGAGCTAAGAGTTTGATACGAGGAAAGGATTGGGATTTGTCGAAATTGAAAGAGTTGGGATTATTTGTATTCACACCCTTGCTAGCTAATATTGCTGGATTGTTTGAACTCATTGCCATTAAATTTGTTGTGTGATGAAATGGTAGATTTGGAAGGAAATGAATGACTGGGATGCCATGAGAGATTATAGAAGAAAAGGTATTTATCAAAAGGGAGTTTAAAATAAATTGTCGTTGGAAAACGATAACAAGAAATAGACCATGTCATCTCTTCCATACTCAAAATCATGCGAGGTTTTTTTGACAAAATAGTTGCCCTTTTCAACACATTTTCTTGCGTATGCATACATAATTCTATATCTCAATCACTATATGACAACAATTTATACAATGTAAATACTCTCTACTCAACCATAACCCTTTAAACACAGTTGAAACAACAAAATATTTGAGCATTTCTAGTTAGAACCAACTGCAGAATATCAAATATCCATTCAAGAAATCAAGCTGCATTTAGTCTCACTTCCGGTAGGGATGAAACCTCCCATTTTTTCCATCACCGTTGCCGTACCCTCTACCACTGCCATATTCACTGCCGGAAACATTTGCACCATTCACTCCATCGCTGCCATTGCTTTCAAAGCCTTCTTCATCTCCACCAGCAGCAGCACCACCACCACTGTATCCATTATGCATTCCATAACCGGCAGATCGGTTATAACCAACAGAAACTCCAAATCCACCGCCACCATATGCACCACCACTGTAGAACGGAGCACCGGATCCATAACCGTAACCATACCCACCGTACCCAGGATAAAACCCTAAAGCTCCACCAGCGTAATTCCCGGCCATATTTCCATAACTACCATAGCCACCGTACGCTGCACCCATCTTACCACCATAGCCACCTGCATAACCCCCCTCTGAAACATCAATAGAGTTAACGGGAGGATTTGAACTACTGCCACCATGGCGAGGCCGGCTTTGACTCGAACCATCAAAACCAGATCTTTTTGGCTCAGCCCTCTTTATCTCAACCTGCAAATATCCAAAATTGATGTTTAGTCACACTATTATGTTGCAAGAGCATAATTTACAATAATGTCATCTACTCACTTGCTTTCCTCCAAGTTCATGCATTCGACCATTTGAGAGTACCCTTTCAACACCATCTTCATTATCAAAAGTAACAAACCCAAAGCCACGAGATCTGCCAGTCTCTCGATCCAGCATAATTTGGTGCCCAACAACATTACCGTAAGAAGAAAAGTACTCTCTCAAATCATCTGCAAAATCCAATGTTGAATGTTATGAAGTAGTTGCTCGAATATAAATGCTGTATTTGTCGAATAAAGATCATGGGTGTTTATAGGTAATACCTTCAGTCAGCGTCACTGGAAGACCGCCCACAAAAATTTTCTTTGTCCCTGAGCCTCCTCCACCACGAACTTGCGCATTCTCTCTGGGAACAGTTCTCTTTACCTCTACCTAACATTCAATGGAACTCTAACCATTAACCACAAAATCTTGACACTGCTGAATTGTGGAGAATTATTCTTACCGCTCTTCCATCAATGACATGGTTTTCCTCTAAAACCTTTTCGGCAACCTCCGGATCCGCAAATGTCACAAATCCAAAACCACGTGGTCTCCCAGAGATTTTATCGTACATTATGACACAATTTGTAATTTCTCCATATCTACTGAAGTACAAGCTCAGTGATTCTGAAGAAGAGAAGAGCAAGAACAGTAAACACAAATAAGCCACACCAGTTATCCCTTCAGACAGTACATACCACTCAAAATTGATGGCCAGCATTCAGTTTGAGGGGAAAGAAATTTTACTTCAAAGGTAAAAGACACTCTCTGTAGTCTGTAGGCGACATTGAAAATAAAGTGCTCCGACAAATAAAATTTATAATTGTGAGTGAACAGGTCAAGAGTGAACATTCAGAAGCCAGTTTATCGTAGTACTGTAGAAGAGAGAGAGAATAAACAAACACAAAAAAATAGATCGTCAAGGTAACTGAAGAATAGACACCAAATGCAAATGAAATAATTAAAATACCAGTTTCACAACTAAATAAAATGGCTTACAACCTACAATACACAAATGAAAGTCGCCAATATTACATAACACATACACATTATAACTTCAATCCATCCATATAATGGAATGGACATCCTAAAAGCGATAACACCCACGATAAGCCAACGATACATGGCTTAAGTTACTGAACTCGAGAAGAAAACAAAAGAAGAGGAACCAAAACACTCCAAGTAAAATAAAGCCATGGATACAACAGAATTCATATACACAATGAATTTCAATTCATTCAGCTGGAATATTCTTTTATAATGAAATGAAAGGATTACCTTTCGGCGTCTCCCAAGCAATGCCTCCAACGAAAAGCTTTCTGTAAAAACACAGAAAAAAAACAAACCAATAAATCCCTAAATTAACAAATAATTTCAATCTAATAACAGACCTAAAAGAAATTCTAAATTAACACAAACTAACCCATCAGACGAAGAAGAATCATGCTTTAATCTTGTACTAACATCTATATTATCATTCGCACCGTAGTTTCCCCCTTCTGGTTCGTAAAATCCTCCATAATGCGGCAGCTCTTCGTCATAACCGGCACCGTTCCGTGGAGCGCCGCTGTAATCCATTGCTGATGGTTCTACCTATCACGACAAGAAAAGAGAAACGCCTGCTAAAATAGAAATCATCGCATCGTTCTTAGGCAAAATTAAACCCTGAAATTTGATGACGAAAAATCACCTAAACTATTAGGTAGCCACAGTTTGCGGTAAGGTGCCGCTTCACAGGCTGAGCTGCCGAATTGAATTTGTTGAGAAATGTGAAACCCTAGCTTTTGGCACCTTCGTGATTACAGAATTTGCTTGTCTGAGGATGGAACTTTCTTCTAAGCACTTTTTAAAATACCATACATACGACGGCGTATAGCTGTTCGGGCTAGAAATTAACATTGGGCCCATTCACTCTTTCTTACTCCACGTACCACAAAACCAAAAAGATGTTACACTTTCCTTTTTAGTTCGTCCCATAAATAATGTCACATTTCCATTTTTAAAAAAGTTCTCTCTCATATGAATATAAAAATAATATTTTCTCTCTCCATTTAACACACAAAATAAAACCTCATAAAATCACGTCATGTTCCACAAGTGTGACATCTTTTGTGGGACAGAAGGAGTATGTAAAATATTATACTCCATCCGTCCCTCTATAAGTGGGGCGCTTCAAGACGTTATTTTGCAAAAATGATAGTAATAAATAGTTAGAGTAGAGATAAAGTAAACTAACTAAGATAATAATGTATATACGACCTTCTTCTATATTATTCTTTCTCTTACTTTACTTTCTCTCAACTTTAACTATTTATTACTCCCTTCGTCCCACAAAAGATGTTACACTTGTGGGACGGCACGGAATTTTAGGAGGTTTTGTTTTGTGTGTTAAATGGAGAGAGAAAATATAATTTTTATATTTATGTGAGAGAGAACTTTTTCCAAAAAGAAAAATGTGACATCTTTTGTGAGAGAAACTAAAAGGAAAGTGTAACATCTTTTGTGGGACGTAGGGAGTATAATTTTCACAAAACAACGGCAAAAAAGAAACGCATCACTTGTCATGGGACAAGAAGAGTACTACTTGCGAGCCAATATAATACTCCATTTGTCCATGACTAAATATCTCATATTTGATCAATTCATATTTTAAAAAATTATTTAACTTTATAAAAAAAATAATAATAAAAGTTAATATATTGTGTGTCTTACTTTAATATACTAGTAGTATTAGTTTTATAATAAAATGTAGGTGGAATATGAGTTTTATAAAAATGGTAAAATTAAAACGAGACATTTATTGGTGGACGGACGTCAAAGGAAAAATTGAATATTTAATGACGAACGAAGAGAGAAAAAATAGGGGGTGACCAAATCGTACGGATTAGATCGTTATCGGTCAACCTGATGACGAT
Organism: Salvia hispanica; assembly: GCF_029641045.1. Lineage (NCBI taxonomy): Eukaryota > Viridiplantae > Streptophyta > Magnoliopsida > Lamiales > Lamiaceae > Salvia > Salvia hispanica. The sequence continues at coordinate 2,160,354 of NC_142697.1, forward strand.
CCAATCTAATAAGGCATAACCCGACTTGTTAATGAAACTATCAATCTAAACACGAACCCGGCCTACAACCCTCAAACCCGAACACAATCAGGATCCGATACGAATTCGTCAACGACACGATATAATATAGGTTGGCAAGACACGATAACGACCCAAATTAATTTTGGTTTCAATAAATTTTCACTTTACTTTTTCAATCTTTTTATTTTTATAGATTTTCTTATTCTTTTGTATTTCAAAATATGAATTTGAAATCGATAGTGACTAAATTGAAATGCTATAAGATTTTGTTATTATTGTTTTTATATATTCATGAATGTAAAATCATAGATAAATTAGTGATACTAAACTATTTGATTTGTACCAAAAATATCTTAAACTTTTAATATATCAATAAAATACTCAAAAGATAATTATATACTAACATATAGTAGAAATAATATTACTTACTATAAATGTATAATAAAAAAAAATAAAATGACATGATAGTTTTTTTCAGTTCTATTGTTCGATTTTAACAAGAAACTGAACTTATTGAAAAACATAGTAAAATGTAGTAGCAGGATTTTTTTTATATGGCAAACGGTGAAAAAAAGAAAATAAATACCTCAATTAATTAAAAAAAAAAGAAAAAAAATACGAAAAGATTGTTTCTCCAAATCCCTCAATTTCCAACTACCAAATGGCCGTCGACTCCACCACCGTTGACTGGTCGAGCCTACCGCCGGAGCTCCTCCAAACCGTCGCCAAAAACCTCCCCGCCCTCGCTGACTACATCCGCTTCCGCGGCGTCTGCCAAAGCTGGCATCGCGCTGCCCCAATTTCCCAGCCCTATCTCCCGCGCGAATTCCCATGGCTCATGCTTCCCTTGGACCGCTCCTCCAATCGCCGCGCCTTCTCCAACCCTCTCACCAGAAATCACCAATCTCTGACCCTCCCTGAAGCCTCCCACAGCCGCCGCCTCGCCGGATCGTCGCACGGCTGGCTGGTTCTCGTCGACGATTCGCCCCCAATTTTCCTCATCAATCCCCTCACACGCAACAGAATCTCTCTCCCGCCCCTTTCATCCTTCCCAAACGTCACCAATTTCGACTTCTACAGCATAGGAAGGGAATACACCGTCCGATCGCCGCAAAATGAGATCAATTTCTTCAGCCTGAAGGAAATGCGCGATTCCTTCATCAGAAAGGTGATTCTCTCACACAGTCCGTACGGTAACCCCAATTTCTTCGTGTTCGCCATTCTTAATCAGCATGAAAATCTAGCTTACTGCAAAAATGGACACGACGAGTCGTGGAAAATTATAGATGGAGTAGAGTCGCACGGGGAGGATGTGATTTATTTCAGTGGCGCATTCTACGCGGTTGATAAATTCGGATCGATTGCTGTTTGTGATTTGAATGGGGATTCGCCTGTGGTGAAGTTCATCAATGTGGTACAACAAATTGATGGTGATATGAAGTATTTAGTGGATGCAATGGGTGATCTGTTGTTGGTTGCTAGGTATTTGGAGTTCCACATTGATATGCAATACTACATGGAAGTGTGCAAGACGGTGAAATTTCGCGTGTTTAGGTTCGATTGGAATGGTCATGAATGGGAGGAATTGGCGAATCTGCATGACAAAGTATTGGTTTTGGGGGATAATTCGTCGTTGGCGCTGCTGGCGAGTGATTACAGAGGGTGTAGAGGGAATATGATATATTTTACTGATGATCATTCTGGATCGAATCGTGATAGTATCGGTGGGGTTCATGATGTTGGTGTTTATAACTTGGGGGATGGGAGTATTCATGAGCTTCCGTGTTATCCATGTTGGCCGAGTTGGATCACTCCGAGTTTATGCTAAATATGTAAGCTCTAGATTTTGCTTCCTCTTCAAATCATGAATGCCTTTGCTTCTGATTATATAATGCTTCTGTTATGTGAGATTTTGTATAGTGAGATATGTCAAGTGTGTGTGTTTTGGCATTGCTTTTGTACTATGTTTCATGTGATTTCTTTCATAAACCCTTAAAACAACTGGAAGTTTGAAGAGGGTGTAAGAGAAATCGATAAGCCACCTCTGTTTTTTCCGGAGCAGATTAGAGTGGAGAGTAGCGTGATTAGTCAGGTGTATCTTTTCTAAAATTATCTGTCATCTCGTATGGTGACCATGATTATGATTTTAAATCTGTCACGAACCATCTAGCTTCCTTTTGACCTATATCTTTGCCTAAATTAATTGACTTTCTTGTTTGTTTCCGTAGCAGCTTAAGGTTTCAATTGTATCTCAGGGTTATCAAGTGGAGATGAAATTTATGTATAGCCGGCTTAGTTTCTTTCCTTTTATAAGCATACAAAACTCATGCAAAATGCAATCATCTCCAAGACCAAAGTGTCATGTGATGCTTGATGTCGTTAGTTCGATCTGTATTCATAGGTGCTCGTTCGGTTGCCATGAATCATTATCATATGATTATCTCTAGGATTAAGTTGTGGGATAATTTTAGTTGGAGGGGGTTGGCTATGACTTATTATAGGATTATACATCTTGGATTAAGTTGTGAGATTCAATCTCATGAACCAAACATAATAAGTATGTATATAATCATGAGATATGATCTTTCGAACCGAACATGCCCATAGAGTTTCAAGGGAATATGATTCATTTTACTGATGATCATTTTGGGGGTGATCATGATGTTGGTATTTATAAATTGGCAGGTTGGATCACTCGAAGTTTATGCTAAACCTGTAAGAGCATCCACAACGGGCTCATAATGCCCTGGACATGCCACTCTGCCTGACGTGGTGGGCAGTGCACCCTGTTGTGGATGTGCGATGGTCACTTTCTTTTTCTTTTGTGCAATCATCTCCGAGAACAAAATATCTTGTGATGCATGTATTGTTAGAATTTACCTATGTTGGGCTGGGCCAGGAAGGTCTCTCAGCCCTCTTCTTTTTTCTTCTCATCATCGTTATTGCACAGTGATTTTTCCCTTGTCGTTGGCAAATGGCTAACAAGGAAAACTTAGGCGACCTTATGACTGATAAACACTTGTTCGTCCTGTGAAATGTTTAGATTATTTATCTTCTATCACCAAAATTACAAGAGCAGCTTATTTGTCTAACGAATGGATTGATGGAAGTGAGTTGAAAATATTAAATCAAGTATCTATATATGATTGTGTACTAGAATAAGCTGCGTATTTAGGAGAAGAGTTTTGATATGATGCATTTGGACATTGTAAGTATGATTTATTACCAAATGAGTATTGGGTCTGTTGAGTTGTGCTATACGAAAAGATCTGTGAGTTAACGTCAATTTTCTGATACCATCTGGCAAAGCAGATTTGATGTTGAGCAGTTAAGGCTGCGTCTTTGGTAGGGTGGTGCTCGCGGATATTATTACTCATAATTTAGCTTTAGATAATGTAGACATAAAATTATTGTAGGCATGGCCTACCACTCCTTATCTAGTTTTGATTTTTGTCGACAAATTCATTCCTGCGGCAATTTCATTATGATACTCCTACCAGATAAGAAATTTAATTTTGTAATAATCCCTCGGTCTTTAAAAATTGTCATTTATTTTTATTCATTTCCAGAAATTTATCGATCTTTCATTTCTATTATTTTAAATAATGAATGTCACAGTCTATTAATTCATTTTCACGTATTAGAAATGAAAATTTTGACTTTCAGCACAAATTCGTAATGTTATTTTATATTCCTTCCATCTCATAATAATGTTGTTTTAACACTCCTTATGTTCGATAATAGGAGTCCTATTAATGAAATACTCTCCCCGTCCCATATAATTTTACCCAGTATTCCATTTTAGGCCGTCCCACATAATTTTACCAATTTCACTTTTACCATTTTTGGTAATGGACCTCATATTCCACTAATTCATTCATACTCACATTTTATTATAAAACTAATACTTTAAAAGTAGGACCTACATCTCACCAACTCTTTCAACTCATTTTCTATTAGATTTCTTAAAGCCCTTGTCGGATCAAAGTATCCCAAATTATGTAGTATCCCAAATTATGTAGGGACGAAGGGAGTAAGACTTTTGATGTGGAACAGACAAAAATAATAAAACATGATTCTTAGAGATAGAGGGAGTAAATTGACAAAAACATAAGAGCATCCGCAATGGTCGGCTAGCGATCGGCTAGCCGAACCATTGCAGCCGGCGAGAGCGAAATCGGCGAACGGATCGGCGTGGGCTGGCCGATCGCTTGTCGCTGGCCGAAGCGCTGGCCGATCGGCTAGCCGCCATTGTGGCGGCCCGATCGGCCAGCGCCGATTTTTGAATTTTTTTTTTTTTTAAAACCTATATAAACGCGATTTTCGTTTCATTTTCATTTGCACCACTTGTTTTAACGAGTTTTCTCTCTCTCTAACTTTCTGTACAAGAGCATCATCGAGCGATGAGTAACGCGGGTGGTAGCGGTGGTGGTAGTGGTGGTAGTGGTGGGGATCCTGAGGAGTACGAACAGAGGATGGACGAGGCTATGGATGCCTACATGAACCGCGGGATGGAGCGGTACAACGTCCTGAACTCGTCTCCCCTCTTCAACAAGAAGTGCCAGGGCGTCGGTCCAGCCGTCTCATTTGTGGCCAACGACAACCGGCATGATATGGGCTACTACTTGGCGGATGGGATATACCCTCGGTGGCCGGTCTTTGTGAAGACGATCCGACAAACAAGTGATGAAAAGAAGGCCTACTTTGCGCAACGACAGGAGTCGGCACGCAAGGACGTGGAGCGCGCATTTGGTGCGCTCCAGTACCGATGGGCGGCAATTAAGGGTCCAACGCGTTTGTGGGATGTCGGATGCGTTTCCCAGATAATGTACGCCTGCATTATCCTTCACAACATGATCGTCGAAGACGAAGGCGTACAACTGACTAGTTGGGTCAGTGACGATGAAGCTGGTCCAAGCCACGGAACGGCCACCCCTAGTGTACGACGTGGGGTACCTCTCGATGAAGCCGGCCGCCTTCAGGAATTTGCCAACATGCGCCAAGTTGATGCTCATATTCAATTCCAAAAGGATATAATTGAAGAGTTGTGGGCACGGAGGATTGCACAACGATAGTTTTTTTTCTTTATTATGCATGTAATTTTTTTTTATCTATGTAACTTTTTTAAATGCAATTAATGAATTTTCCCGTATATGTGTCGTAAATTTAATTTCGTATTTTAATCGTAATTTTAATTCCGTAAATGTAGTATATTTTGAATTATTTTTATTGCGGCTGGCCTATGACTGGCCTAAATCTGATGTGGCATGTGGATTTTTTAGTGTTGCTGACGTGGCAGAGGAGAGAATGGCTGGCCTAAGCACCATTGCGGATGCTCTTAATAAAAGAATAAAACTTTTATCTTAGAAAATATTTAATTTTTTATAAAACAATTAAAAAAATAGATTCTTTTTAATAGGACAGGAAAATAGTAGTATATGGAGTATTAAAATAAAACTCGCATCCTACTTGACATTATACATAATCAGAAAAGCCGTTTAATTAACAAACAGTAGCCAACAAACTTGTCGTTGCCTTTCCTTTCCATTTTTACATCATCTGCTGGAGGTCTATTCTACTACGAATCTAACAACCTCACCAACAGAACAAAGTATAGCAAACCAGTCTCTCTAAGCAATACACCTCATAGAATAGGTAGAAACCGTGGAATCAAAGGGAGTATTCACCACCGCAGGATGATCGCTCTCGATCCCGTAATCAACGGTGGTGGGGCGCCACTCCATCTCCTCATCAAACTCGTGCACGAACTCCGGCATCTCCGCCCCCTTCCGCCGCACGTGCTCCCACAGAAACTCCAGCCGGCTCACGTACCTCACCTTCCCGTACCCCGCGCCCCCGAAGATCAACCGCCCGAACGTCGCCAGGAAGAGCCGCGCCTGGATCCCCGGGTGGAGGAAATACACGGCCTCGAGGCTCTCCGGAACGGCGTCGTATATGCACTTCAGCGCCGAGATCCCGGGGAAGTTGTCGCCCCTGCTCACCTCCGTGTGGACGTACACGGCCGAGAAGGGGCGCCCCTCCAGATACGGGAAGATCTCGTCTTCTAGAAACTTCTTCGCTGCCTCCGCGCTCACGAGCCTCGCTGCTCGTTTCAATCAAATCAATTCATTGTGGTTGGTGAAATTGAAAAAAATTGAATTGAAGGAGAGATGTGGAAATTGCTTACCAGGGAAGAATTTTCCGATGATGCGGAGGAGGGGGCGGCCGCGCCTGTCGCAGCCTTGGAGTTTGAAGATTTGGAGCTCTTTGATGAGCTGAAGCTGCTGGGAGAGTGGGAGAGGGGAGGAATCGGGTGGTGGTGATGATGGATTCATTGCTGTGGATTTTGATTGTGTGTTTACTTCGCAACACTCTGATTCGTTGTTTTTAAAAGGGGATTTTAGGGGGTGGGGTGGGATGGTATGGTGGGGGGGGGTGGGGTTTTGGATAATGTTAAATACTTTTATTATTATATGATAATGCACCATCAAAATTAGAGTAGATGAAAAAATAACATCATTGAAAACAAAAGAAAGTGAAAAGTCAGATATATTCTTCATTATCGGATTATTTTTAAACAAATTTGTGTATAATCTCATCGATGGTATGTGCGACTGGATCTTGTGGATTTAAAATTTATTGCCTCTATGTTTGTTTTATTCTTAACACGTTATTAATTCATTCTTATCCTCATCCTTCTGTAATAGTAGTAGTTTGTTTGGTAATTATGTAAATTTTGAAGTATGTAGAATTATTTTTTAATTATGAGTTTGGAATAATTTTAAATTAATTTAATATGAAACAATTTCAGTATGTATTAATAGTAAACAACTGAATGCATCGTCTAAGATGAGTGTATAATGCATCAAAAAAATCAATGCTAGTAATTAAACTTACTATAATACTGTATTAACTTTTCTTAGTAGTACGAGGTTTCTTATATTCAAATGTTGACATTTGTTCAGAGAATATACCCCGAAAATGTAAATCATAAATTAGAATGAAATTCAAAATTAATTAAGGTGTATCATTAAGGTAAAAACTTGTTCCATTTAGAATTGATTTTAATGAGTTTAAAATTATTTCCAATTGGGGAAGAAGAGGATATTCCATAGAATCTTCCATTTGAAAATGGACAAAAGTGAAGGGATTAGAGGCACAGTAGCACGCAATCAATGCCACGTTACGAGCGTCTCCCACTTTTCGTCCTACTCGGCAGACACCAAATCTTGTACTGCTAATATCTTTACTTTTCTATTTTCGCAATCAATTCTTTGAAAATGGAATGTGAGTTTTCTTTTACTCTTTTCCGTCTCAGATGATCATCTTTCTCTTTTCATTTATCTCAATTTTCATTTATCTCAATTAAGATAATTGATGATTATTTTTCAATTTTAAAAATAATCTCCTCTTTCCTCTCTTATTATTAATATATTCAATTATTATTTTTTCTCTACTTTTAAATGGAACATAGAGAGTATATATGAATACTAATATTATAATATTAATGTAAAAGGAAAATGATTTGCAGAATATGAGATCTATTACTTTTTATAGAATATTTTAATTGAGATTTTTTAAATGGGACAATCTAAAAGCAGGAATCCTAAAATGAGATGGAGATAATACTACATCCGTCCCATTAGAAATGAAACGTTTTTCTTTTTGAGTTGTCCCATTGAAAATGAAACGTTTCTTAAAATAGAAATAATTTTATCTCTACTTTTCCCTCTCTCTTACTTTACTCTCTATACTTTAACTCATAGAACAACACTACATAAAATCTTGTGCCGAAAAGCAAATGTTTCATATTTATTGGGATGGAGGGAGTATATAATAGTAGTAATAAATAGTAGTACTATTTGTGAATTGAATCTACAGTAAATAGTGTTTAATTATTCAAATGTTTACTAAACTAGAATTACATAGTTTTAAGAGATAAAAAGCAAAATGTAAATACTTACTATTTTTAAAAGATAGATGCAGATTTATTATTGAAAATTATAATTCATGGAATTATGATTCCAGAGAAATATAACTTCTGATATATAGTGACTAGGCCTGTCAAAATAGATATCGGGTACCGAAAAAGTCGGATAATTGAATACCCGATTTTTCGGATATCGGATCGGGATCGGTTAGTGAGAATTTTGGATTATCGGGTATCGGGTTACCCGATATCCGATCGGGTATACCCGAATTATCCGATTTATTTTCTAAAATTAATAAATTACTTTTTATTATAATTAAATGTAATTTAATTTCTTAACTACAATTTAATTAATACTACTTAATAGTTAGTGTATAAGATTTGTAATTTAATTTTTTAATTATATTTTAATTTCTTTGACTTGTGATATTTGAATTTTTTATGATATTATTGTTAGATCTTGATTCGTATGAATTATTAAATTGTGAATTTATAAAGGATGAATGTTTGAACTTATGAATTTTGATGGTTAATGACTTATTGTGGATGGATAAAAGATGTTAATATGTATAACTTATGAATTTTGTATTTTTCAAAGTTTTTAGTTATTTTCTTTTAAATTCGAACTATTACAAGAATTTTGTATTCCTATAAATTTGTAGTTATTTTCTCTTAAATTCAAGCTACTATCAAAATTTAGTATTTTTAAAAGTTTGTAGTTATTTTTACTTGATTACTAGTACTTCAACTTTGTATTGAATTTGAATTAAATAATATTAAATAAATTCTAAAAGTTTGTAGTTAATTTTCAAAAAAAAAAAAAAACAAAACAAAATTACAATTGGGACTGGATACTCGATTTTTCGGAACTGGATACCCGAGTCGGGTATCCGGGTACCCGAAATCAAATTCGGGTCAGGTATCGGGTATTGGATTTTGGGAATTTCGGAATCGGATACCCGAAAATTTCGGATCGACTATTCGCGGGTACCCAATTTGACAGGCATAACAATGACTATTCATAATTTCTCTAACTCTTTCTATTATTTTCAACTAAAAAATGACATTTAAATTATTGAAGTACTTCCTTCTCTGTCAAATCAGAAAAAATTCTGTTGCACAAATATCTTCAAAAACATGGACACCACATATTTCTCATATAAGATTATCTATATATCTTTTAAAACAAAGATAAAAACATGGATATATGCATATTGATGATGTGCGTACCTCCTCCACCCTTCTTCTTCCTATCTGCCGCCTCAACTGTTGCCTCCTCCACCCTGCCTGTCACTTTTTTTATTTTTATTTTTTATTTTGATGATGATAATTTTCTATGTAGTAAAAAATGAAACATAATAACCGTTTGATTCTTGTTTTTTTACCAAATCGTTAATTAACTCATTTTATACGAAAAAAGCGTCTTATTTTTTCATTCTATCATTTTGTGATATTAATAAATTAAAATCTTATCTACTACTACAATCACATTTAATTACTCCCTCCATCCCGCTTTAGCAGTCCTATTGACTTTTCTGCACTCGTTTTGTAAAAATGATAATAAATAATTAAAGTGGAGAAATAATAAAGTAATAAAGAGAATAATATAGAGAATAGTCTTATCAACATTATTCTCTTTTTTACTTTATTATTTTTCTACTTTAACTATTTATTATCATTTTTACAAAACGAGTGCAGAAAAGTCAATGGGACTGCTAAAGCGGGACGGAGGGAGTACTATAAAAGAACTTTAGAAAAGTCAGACTCGAATTCCATTAGAGCATCTGGCAACGGTGTTATCCACGGCGAGATGGCTCGTCCGGGGGACAAGACGCTGGCGAGACCCGTTGCAGATGATTATGCACTGAGGAACGCCCGCTGCTATTTTGGGAAGTTGAAGCATTTTACTTTTCTATTGTGATAAAGTCTTCTATGTCAACTTTATCTATCTTATTTATAATAGATAATTTTTTGCCCAATATAGGATTTTATCGTTTAAATGACAGTTATGTAAATAATGTTAAAATTTGGATCTTTATTTTTTATGTCACTGCATGGTCCATTTGGAATATCTATAACAAGATCGTGTTCCAAAACTTCTAACTCAATTGGGAGTGTCAGAAAAGTTGACTGTTTGGCTCCTTGGCACGTGGATTAGAGGATGGTGCCCACACTTCCCCTTCTCACTGAGACAAATACTGAAGGATTGGAATGTCATTAGAGCGTGGGAGGGTCGACATTAGGTTTGAAGGCTTGAGAAACACACGCAATAGGCGGGCGCTGCCTCTTGCTCCCTACTCGTTGTCTGATATTCTCTCAGGTAGCCCTTGAGTCTTACTTTGCTCATGTTGTTTGTCTTCTCTTTGTTAGTTTGTGGTTTGCCGTGCTTTCGACTACTGCTTTTTTCTTTCTAGCTCTGTTGGTTTTGTACTTGTTGTGCTATTAGCTTTGTTGAGTTTTTTGCTTTCGTTTTTTTAGTCTATGTACTTTTGATGAGGTTGTACTCTACCTCATCACTTTTGGATGGTTCGATATTTTTGAATTAGAAAAAAAAATCTCATTATAATGGTATATATAGATTAATTTTATATGAATAATAATATATAAGTAAAAATAAGTTAACATATCTATACATATATAAAAGACGAGTTTTGGCCATAGTTTAGAATATTTATGAATTTTTGGGTGTAAAATTGAAATGTTCACAAGTTTTGGACTAATTTAAGTATTTGCTTAGTACGGCGGTTAGTTACCTCATGAATTAAGCAATAAACTAATTCATATTACCGTTCACTACACCAATATGATACATAGATGACGATATGGAACTATGGAAATTTTCAAAATAATAAATGATTTTAATACGGCAGTTACCTTTCATTGCATAAGTTTTTTACGATTAGAATTCCATCATAGCAATTTGATATAATAACTTTAATGCAATTGCAATCACTAATAATAATGGTCAGTCAAACTTTGCGCATTAAACTTGCGGTTACAAAAAGTCAAATGAATTTCTAGCCCTTTCTACTTCCCACACATTCATCTCATTAATTTTCTATATTGCTTGCAACATTTTCTTCTCTATAAGTATCGTTCAATCATCATACATTCTCAAACCATTCTGCTCTTATAAATTAAATATCGATAGAAAAACAATACGACTTTCTCAACTAAGTGATCGTTGTGTTAGCGTACTCCATCAAACTCGAGCCTCGCAGCGCATATCATAGAGGCGATGAAAATTTTGGCGAAGATTTAATTTATGATTTAAGGCTACCTTGCTTGAATCGGTGAGATTTAAAAGGACGGTCGTTGGTACCCTAAAAGACCATCCAATTCTTATCTTGTGTCGGCGTGCCATTGTGGAATGCCAGTGGAAGCGTCATTCCATGATTTAGGTTGGGAGGTGGTGTTGCAATGGGGATATAGGGAAACCCTTAATGTTTCAACTTTGTTAAATATTTGTAATTGATTAGTAAAAGATTTGTGATTGATTAATTTTCATGCTAATGAAATTCTTCTGAATTCTGTTCTTATTTGATTTGATTTTCCAGAATAATCGCCTGGCCACATGTTATGTTCTATATACTGACTACTGAGGCTATTTATATTTAGCAACAATTGAATTTATGAATTAATTATTCTCCATTAGTAAATTCTGTTTGTTTAAAATTTAAAAAGGTAGTTGTATTTTATTTTCTGAAAAAGTTTGTTTTTAAAACTATACTTTAATTGTTAATTTTATTAAATTAATTTTGAGCCTATTTTGAACTTATTTAGTTGTTTTTAAAATAACAAAAAAAATTAGGGTGGATAATATATTATTCTGAAATCATTATGTAGTAATATAAGTTATTTTTTTATCGCTATATTTGTGTTATGTTTTTATTTAAATAATGAAAGGCTATCGGTGGTTTCTTGATTTGTTCATTTATTTGTATTTGTAAATTGCTATGTTTTCACGCATGTAAGTATTAAAGTTAACAAATACGTTTGTACTTTTTTTTTATTAAAATGTGAAAAGTACTAAAAATCAACCTATGTTGAAATTATATTTTACGTTTTAAGCGCCAACTTTTATATAATAATGTTCACTTTTTCTTAACAAAAAATTTTAATATTTTAAAACTCATAATATAGTGAACCGTATTTTATTTATTAAACATTAAAGTGATCATTATATATGGTTTTGTCGTTGATCATTATTTGGTTGAGATCGAAAGTTTTCTCAATGATGTGTGTTTTGTGTACAGTTTTAGTTTCACAACATATATGATTATATACGTTTTTATTTATATAATAATTACTCTATTGTTATCAATTATACATTTCTGAGTTTATAAATTGATACAATGATACTCCATATTTATTATTCTCATTTCATAAATGTGAGCTCAAGACTCAAATTAGTTAAACAGAAAGTTAACATGTCGTGCATCGCACGGGTGTGACACTAGTAGTCTAATAAAATAAAACTCTTGATGTACTACAAGATAAAAAGGAACTCTTATGTAACGAAGGAGCAGTATATTGTTAGAGTTTGTATACTAGAAATCACGTTTCGAGTGATTGAATGCTGTAAAACTCTTATTTTATTTTCCAAGGAATAAAACAGATTATTTTTGTCATAATGTTGTTATGTTTCACATTTAATGGATGTTAATTGCATGTTTAAATGTATAAGTTAACTTAACAAGGTCTAAGTCTTTGTTTTAGTAGACCGGTTGTGGGCGGCGTCCACTTTAAGGTAACACGGTCAGTCCTAAACAAAGAAAAAGAAGAATTTCACAACCTAGATGGAATTAGACTATCCATCGAGAAACGTTGCAATGTCAGTCCGCATATTTCTAATCCTTACTGAAATAAGATGACATTGGTGTGGTATAGCACTGAATTAAGCTTATATTAAATTGTTGGTTCAATTTAATTAGTAAAAAGTAAAATTGGATGAGCCCATATCCAAAACCTTCCATAGATCCCTGTCTGGGCCCAAAAGGAACTTAATATAAATAGGAGAATAAAGGAGATAGAAATCATAGTTATAATACTCCAAATTTTCGTCCCCCCCATATAGAGAAGGGTTCGAATTTTTATCCTATTCAAAAAGGGATTTCTTCTGTCTTCTTTATTTAAGTCCTAGTATTCTGGTGAAATCAGCCCACACTGATATCAGAGTAAAGTTCGGGAACTAGAGAGAATATCTGTGGTCTAGTATTCAAAGCGTCACGTGGAGAAGCTGCTAGCCATCTTCAATTCTTTGGAGAATTAATTAGGTATTATTTCTGCTCCGTAGAAAAGCATGTTTTAGGTTTCAATATTCTTAAAGCATGATTAATTCAAGTTATGAGCATGATACATGTGAGAATTACGCGAATAGATTTTGTCTAAATAATCTGCTAAATAGATCTGATTATTATGTGATTTATTTGTGCGATCAATAATTGTTAAATTATGTTAATCCGTCGCACCGCTTCCGCTGCCAGTTCCTGCATATATAACTATATACCATTATGATTAGTACGAGCATCCACAATGGCTTTAGGCCAACCACAGGCTAGACACTCTCTCTCATTGCCACGTCATCAGCACTAAAATTCCACCTGCCACATTATCATTTTAAGCAAATAGGCTAGCCTAAGGCTAGTCACAGGCTAGCCGCAATAAAAATAATTCAAAACAACTACATTTACGGAATTAAATTTATGATAAATTATGGAATTAAATTTACGAGACATCTACAGAATTTAAAAAAAAGTACATAATAAAAAAAAACTGGGCTTCCACATACGAGCCCTGCCTCTCTCTACTCCTCATCGCCGTCGCCGTCGTCCTCGCCGCCGTTGCCGCTGCCACCCGGGACCTCCACATCGGTGGCATCTGAGCCCGCGTCTGAGCCCCTCATCTGTGCCCTTGCGGCATCCAAATCGACCCGCATGCTCTCGAGCATCGAGTGAAGAAACCTCTTCTCCGTGGGGTCAGTTGCGGCCCTCCAATCTTGGAAGACCTTGTACATCTGTTCCCGCGTTTTTTGACGCGAGAATAAGGTGTATGCGGGTGGGGAGGGGGGCCCGACTGGACCTCCAGGGGCGATAGGGGGGATGATCCCCTCGCTGCCTGTTGCGCCCGCTTTTGGCCAACCGGGCGAGTGCGGCGAGCAAACGATGGACGGGACGGAAACTCCTCAGCATCCGGAAGGAGGTTGTGGGAACCGACGCTGCTTCCGCTGTAATCGCCGGAATAGTTCAGCTTCTGCTTCTTCGGCCACCCAGCGTTTACCCCCGTCCGAAACTTCTCGGAGTCCTTCAGCACCAGATAACAGTTCCAGTAGGTGAACTCCTTATATTTCCCGATACGGGGAACAGACTCTCCGCTATCCTCCGATAGTCCTCCTCAGTCTGCCCACTACTCCTCATGCGGAGGGCGTTGGCATATAACCCCGAAAATTGGCCGACCGCAGCCCTGATGCGTTCCCACCCCTTCCGACATTCCTCCCAGGTGTAGTCCTTTTCGTGCGGACAGTTCCTCTTGTAGGCTGCTCTAATCTTAGCCCACATGTTGACGATCCACTGGTTGTTTGCAACCAGCGGATCGTCGCAAACCCGACAACCACGCCTTGGCCAGGGCGATGTACTCCTCTTCCGTCCACTTCCTCCGTGTGATGGTGTCATCAACAGCCGGCTGCGACGACTTGCCGACCACCTTGCTCTTCTTCTTCTTCGGCGCGACTCGACCCCCCTACCCCCCCCGCAGGAACGGCAGTGTCCGCCTCCCCGATATCGATCCCCAGCTCATGTAATGACAAACGGTCATCCCTAGTGAACTGCATCTCCACTGGGGTTGATGTGTGAGACGAAGCCGTCAAAAAGTCAAGTGCGGGACGATAGACCGTGTCCCCCCCCCCCGGTGACCCCTGCACCCCGGGCTGCATCCTCCCCCTGCCATACCGGCATCATCCCCATCATCTGTTGTATCATCTGCGTCATACCTCCCCATCCCGGCATTGCCTGCCCGCCGCTGGCCTGCCCCCCACCCGGCATCGCCTGCCCGCCGGCCATCAATCCCATTAACTGTTGCCAAGGGTACATGTTGTACCCCCCACCCATCTGGCCACCGCCCAACTGCCCCCATCAAAACCCAACGGGTACCGTGGGAGTCTGAGACCCGCTTGTCGCCGGACTGGACTCGTTGTTGTTGTCCATCACTCGATGTTGCTCTTGTACAGAAAGTAAGAGAGAGAAAAAACTCGTTAAAACAAGTGGTGCAAATGAAAATGAAACTAAAATTGCGTATATATAGTATTTCAAAAAATAAAATAAAAAATAACGCTGGCCGATCGCTGGCCGATCGCTAGCCTGCAATGGCAGCCAGTGCATCGGGCAGCGCCGATAAATCGGCTAGCGCTCGCCGGTTTTTCACCGAAAAGCCGCTGGCCGATTACAATGATTTGGCTAGTCAACCGGTTAGCGACATGAATCGACTAGCCGATGCGCTAGCCGCCATTGTGGATGCTCTAATAAGTCAATGCCCCAACTTCCACGTTCCATATTATATTGATTTGATTGCTATAGATCATGTCACTACTAGTTTTATTATTTTAGAGAATTTTCAAAATTTAGTTCAGTCTAAATATTGAAAATTGTCAATAAATAATGATTATATACATTATTTATAATATAGTTTCTAAAATAAATTAACACTCCTTCCACTATTCTTTTTCTTTTCTTTCTTACTTTTTTTTTAATTTTTAATTTCGATCTTATTTTATTAATTGTACATTAAAACTCGTGTCATTTACAAAATTGTCTATTTTTTAAGGTCGGCTGGAGTAAAACCACGGCGGACTTTATAGATTTCGTATGAGCTACGATAGCATCATTTTTTATTGTTATATATCATCGCAATTTTTTTGCAGAAACAAATTTGGTAAAAACTTCAAATGTAATACTATACTAAATGATAATTACAAGAAGTATGTCAATAATATCATTTTCAGTAGATATTGTATAATTCATGAAAGTTAAAAGTTTTTACACTTGGTAGTTTCGCAGACAGCCATGTTAGGAATTTAATAACACGTGGGTTCACGAACGTGTCGATAATGCCATTGGACCACGATGCCATTTGATTTAATAAGAGATAAGATGGGCCCAACAATAATTAATTAAAGAAAACTTAAATCCCAATTGTTAATGGTGTATTCAAGAGTGAAAAAAGTGATGATAATTTATTGTTTATTGTACTATGACAAAGGGTGGTTTGCAATGGGCTGCAGATAAACCGTTCGCTTGTATTTGAATTATAGTACTAATATCTTACTAATTTTAATTTAAATTGCATATCATACCCCATTCCGACGAGTTAATGTTTAAGTAATAGACCACCAAAGGTGAAGTCATTATTTTAAGGGTGAACAAAATGTACCTGATTTTTTATTTTCGTATATAAATAGTACATGATTTTTATTTTATATCATTTTTAGTATCTATTAATCACATTTTTGGTATCTGATGCAATTTTCATCCTAAAATGCCCTCTAGACAAATTCATTTTTCCGTGTCAATGAGATTGTTATGGGCATACACAAAACTAAATACCAAAAATAATATTATAAATATTATAATATCTTCTCTCATTCTTCTCACTCTTTATATTATTATTATTAATCAATATTAATATTAGTTTGATATTATAAATTAATAATTAATTTATTTTTTAATATCATTCAAATATACTTAATTATAATTATAGTTATAATTATATTTAATTATTGTAATAATATATTGTTATAATACTAAATCCTAGTTGTAATTAATAAATAATTATAGTATAATTATTTAAATTATGAATCACATAAAATTATAATAAAATAATAATTATTTATATTAAATTAATAACTACTCAATCTAGTTGATAAGGCTCGTTTCATGCATTGGTTTGGGGTTAAAATTCTGTGCATTTGGGGCGCTAATATGGATTTATGAGCTCAGGTGCGTAGTAAATATGCCGGACCCAGGAGTTGCTGTTACCTGACCTGGCAGATGCAAAAGAGATGGAATTGAAGTAAAAATCAGAAGTCGTCGTTCGGATCAGGGAGAATAAAAAATTGGCGACAGGAGCAAAATGGAGCGAGAGCAGATTATTTTAAAGAGTCTTACTTAAGGGCAAGAGCGTCAAATCACCAGAGGGATACCCTAGGGATCAGAGCCTTACATATATAAAGAGCTCAACCTTGAAGAACAAAGAGAGCCGCTTCTACACTTTCCTAGCTCAAGCTTTCGTTCCATGCCTTAGTTCCACACTTCAAACTTCTCATTTCGTTTCACTGCGCACTTGGAGATGGAGGATTCTGGCCACCGTGGTTCTCATCATCGTTGTTATTTTGCTGTGTAACACCGCCTTGTGAAGGCGAAGAAACAATCTTTACTTGCTTTTGTTAGAACTTGTTGGTTTTAAGTTTGATAACTCTAGTTCTTGCTTTGATCTACTGGATTCAGACCTATTTCTAGTTATTATGGAAGTTTATGTTTGCTTTTGTTGGATCACGCTGAGTTGATCTTTATTTATGCTTTTACTTTCGCTCTTGTTTATTGTTGGATGTTTGGAGCTGAGATCTGTTGGTTTGTTGATGGAGGTTGGGAATTTGCGTATGGAGATGTCTGGAGTTGTTGAATCGTGGTGTATTTGAGTTGGAGTTTCGCGTATTTGGTGTTTGCTGTTTACGTTGTGCATGATTATGGCTATTTACTTTCTGTTTCTGCATCCTTTAGGTCCAGTAGCGTAGATCTGTTAGTTTAGGCTTTAATTTCTTGTTTTAAGTTTAGATCTGAAGTTTGCTCTGTTTTCATGGTGTTTAATACTCTATTTTATCTGCTATTCTCGTTTGATTCCCGAAGAAGATGAAGTTGTTGGTAGTTAAAAACCAGATCTGCTTTATGTCAGTACTTTTTCTGCATGTACTTTACTTTTCCTGCATGTCCTCCAGGCCCTGTCAGTACGATCTGCCTTGTCTCTTTTACTTTTCTGCATGCTTTTCCAGACGCTGGTAGTTTAAGGAAACTTGTCTCTATTTTTCGCTTTATGCTTGTCTGTCCAAATTAGGAAAGTCCGTTTAGTTAAGTTTACCCCAATTGTCTTAGAACTTTAAAATATCTCAGTTTCTCCAAGTCATGTATGTTCCGTACGTTCTCAGTTCTTAGACCCAGTAGGTAGAGTTAAGTTTTTCTATCTCTCAAACCCAATAGTTTTAAGTTCTCGACCCACAAAATTGCGTGGTAGCAACCAAACCCCTTTTCCCAAAACATCCTCAAATGCAGTTTCGTAACACCTTCGTCCTCGTGGGATCGATCCTTTACTTCCCTGTGCTAAGTTGTAGTATAGTGGGTTGAGGTTTTTGAAGGAATAGAGTGCACCCAACGACCCCTTTCTGATAGTTTCATGATCTTCTAGCCTCTGAAGTCTAGTCGAATCCTCTGAACCTGTTAGATCGAGTGACATACACCGCACCGCACGTCTACTCTAGTCCTGTCACTAGTCTTAATAAAATTTTCAAATTATGAATTGTATTCATAATGATATTAAGAGTTGAATATTTTTAGTTAGGTGTTTCAACCTTAAAATGAGTATCAAATAATTCAATAAAAAATATTTAATTAATTTAATTATTTTAAATTATTAATTTAATTAGATGTTTTGTTCTTGATTTATATTATGAATGCAATTAGATGTATGTACAAAACACTAAAAAGAAAGAAGAAAAAGAAGAGAAAAGAAAAAAAGGAAACTTAAACTAAGGAGAAAAAGAAAGAAAAAAGGAAGATAAAATACTAAAAAGAAAGAAGAAAATGAAGAAAAAAGAAATAAGAAGAAAAAAAATAATCACATGTTTGATACTCCTTCCGTCTCTTCATAGTTGAGTCATTTTTCCATTTCGGGAAGTTTCTTCATAGTTGAGTCATTTCTATATACGGTAACCTTTTTCTCTCTCTTACTTTTCTCTCTCTTACTTTATTCTCTCTACTTTATTCACTTTATACTTTATTCTCTCTACCTTTTCCTCTCTCTTACTTTTTTATCTATTTATTTAACACACCCAATATTAATTTCTAAAACTCCGTGCCGAAAAGTTTCGTCTCAACTATGGCGAAACAAAGGGAGTACTATTTAATGGAAATTTCCAAAAATATCCTCCATAACAAAAAAATCACATGTTTGATACCTAGGGTTATTTTTGTCACTGGGTACCAAAAACGATATAAAATAAAGATCAGGTACCATTTGCGTGTGAAAGTGAAAGATCAGGTACCATTTATGTAGTTCACTCTTATTTTAAATATATACTTCCTCTGATCACTAAATATGGAAACTCTTTTCTTTCTTGTCCTCCCCTAAAAATAGAAATTTTCTATTTAAGGAAATTTCATCCTCATTAATGAGATGTGACCCATTTTCTATTAACACTTTTTTTTTTGTATCTCTCTCTTGTTTTATCAGTTTTACACTAAAACTCGTGTTGCTTTAAAAGTTTCTATTTAAAAAAACAGAGGGAGTACTATATGGACTAAACCAGACCATTATTTGAAATCCATCTAATTTTTGGTTATCTAAATATTAAGAGCAAAAGAAATGCATCCAAAGTATAATCCAAAACACGGTACTAATGTGGACTCTAAGCACAAAACTATCAGCCCACAAAATAAAGGAAAAAATCAGCAATTATAACCCAAACGAAGTAAAACTTGACCCAATCAAAGGCCCATTCTTGCATCCCATAGCACAATTGCAATGTTTAGGCCTGCTTAACTGGTTCTCCGGTTCTCAGGTACTCGGAATCGGAACCAGAATCGATTGGGTAATCGAAGAACCGGAACCGAAGAATCCGATTCTGGTTCCGGTACCGGTTCTAACGTTTTCATAAATTCCGGTTCCGGTTCTACCCGAAACCGACCGGTTCTTACCCGGAACCAAGTAATATATATTAAATTAATTTTTTTTTTACTAAAAGTGAAATATAGTAATTAACGGTAATTCATTTATTATTATCAAGGTTGGTTTTGATTCATTAGTATTACTGAATGTATTCCTTTGCTACTTTGAAATTGCTTAAAATAAATGCTACTCTTGGTTTGACAATATAATTTTCCAATTTATGTGTTTGGATCATTATTTACCATTATACTTTGAGTGCTTTAAACAAAAATAATTTTAACAGATCATGAAAGCTTTTAGAGGAGTCAAGGTGGAGGTTACTAATTGAGGAAACATGCGAAAGAATATACCGTAATTCTGGTTTGACATCACAGACAACTCGTGGGCTAACGTGAGAATCAAATTTCTTGATACTAAGTGGAGATAATGTAATTTTTGTTATATACTCCCTCTGTCCCACTTTAGGAGTCCCGAACACTTTTACACACCCGTTTTGTAAAAAAATATAATAAATAGTTAAAGTAGAGAAATAATAAAGTAAAAGAGAGAATAATGTAGATAAGAGTCTTCTTTATATTATTCTTTTTCTTACTTTATAATTTCGTCACTTTAACTATTTCTTATGAATTTTACAAAACGGGTGTGCAAAAGTGACCGGGACTCCTAAAGTGGGACGGAGGGAGTATAAGTTAAATCTAGTTTGGTGTCAGATTAAAATTAGGTAAATAATAAACAACTTTTCGTTAATTAGTATACTTAAATTAAAATTAAAACTACAAATCGGTTCCGGTTCGAAACCGATACCGGCCGGTTCTTACCCGGTCGGTTCCAAACCGGAACTGGATGGTTCCGGATCCGGTTCCGGTTCCGAGATTCATGAGATTTTGCAACCGGGTACCCGGTCAACCGGATCGGATAGAACCGGAACCGGCCGAAGAAGCAGGCCTAGCAATATTAGTAAGAATGCAATTTGCTATGAAACAATTTGCAATACGTTAGTAATAATGCAATTTGCAAAGACTATAACTAAGACTAAAAAGTTACAACAGCCATACTACCAAAATTACATGCTACAAAAATATAGTATGGGCTCAAGCCACTATTTACCGGGGATCCAGGATTTGTCATCTGGGGGTACGAGTCGTATGATAAATAATTACATAACACTAAAAAATAGAAAATAGCGGTAAAAGAATATTTGAAATATTATTAAATTTTGAACTCGTTTATTTTAAAATAAAATAAACCAAAACCTATACATAACATCTAATTTATTTTTCTACGAGTTTTCATTTCCTTAAAGCGATGAGCTATATATCATCATCAGAGACTTGTAGAAACATTTCTTTTTCAATGAAAGTCACCAAATAACCATTTAAAGGTTGATCACCAATTCTATTTCGCAACTTATTCTTCAAAAAATGTCATTCCAAAAAATACTCTCTCTACACTTGCCTAGCAATAGGAAGAATCAAAATCAACTTGATAAGCAAAAAGACAAAGGGGTAAGCCACATCCCTCTTTGTTTTAACAAGCTTCATTGAAAGAGAACTAAAATCTTGCAAATTCTGAATGTCATTATCTCTTCTCATATCCTCCATGAATATATCAAGTTGACAAAAGAAGAGAAGCCATCTCTAGGACTAAAGCAAGTCTATATTCTAATTTATTTCCTTAAATGATTCTTTCTTCAATATTTATATCTATCTTTTGGAAATTTTTGTAAAATACATTACTAATAAAATTATATATATAATAAAAGTAGTTAAAAAAAAAAATTTTTGGGGATACCACCGTTCCCCTTGTTTTGAATTCCCTCCGCCACTGCCACTATCTTCTTCTTGTGTTGGAAGCATGGCAACCACCTCTGAGATGGACAATTTGTGAATCAGATCTGAATCGAAACACTTGCATCGGAATCCTAAGATCGTAAGGTACTTCAACTTTACTAAAACTGCGATTTTGCATATTATAAAAACCACCTCCTTCCATACTTCTTATGAAAACCACATTGCTACTGCAAAACTCCACCGCCACCGGGTGTTGCAAATCCAAACCCAAACCTATATCTCTCATATTCACCACCGCCTTCTTTTTTCCATTGCTCCACACCTCCATCTCGCTACGATCTTCTTTTTCCTCAACTTGACACATAAACCCTAATTCCCCTTCATATTCCACCAACGCCGGCAACGTCCATCTACACATGGGAAGGCATCCTGGCAGCGCAGAGCATCGAAAACGCCTCTTCTCCACGTCCAACGTCAGCACGCTGTCGTTTAATGTGAGCCAGTGCACGAATCGGCCTGCGGTGGTGACAGAGGGAGAGCAATTGATGACAATCTCTCCGTAGAGAGGCGAATTATCGATCTTCTCCCATCTCCATCTCTCTGAATCGAAGATCTCGCAGTGGAGCTGGCTCCCTAAGGAGTACAATCGAACTATGACGTAGCGAAGGGGATGGGAACGGGCAACGACGACGGCGACGGATTTGGTTTGGTAGCGGAGTTTGGGATTTGGGAGAGGTTGCCATTGGGCGGTGGCGGGCTTGCAGGCGTAGAAGCGCTTGTTGCGGCATATTCCTCTCTCGCAGATGAGGATCCCTTGATCGCATGAGGCTAGGATTTCGACGCCCTCGTTGCGAGGCCACGTCGAATTGATGGCTCCGGGGGCCGTGGAGACGAAGGCGGAGTGGGATTTCGAAGATTTCAAGGTTTGGAAGAAATAGCCGTAGAGGGAATTGGTTCGTTGGGAATGGAGAGGGATAAAAGTGGGCTCGTAGATGATTTGTTTCCATTCCTTTGAAACGGATTTGCATTGTTCCAACGTTTCCAAACTTGTTCGGCTCAGAATCTCGAAGAACAATTCCGAAAGCAATTTTGCCTCAGACTCCATTTGTTCATTCGTTAGACAAGAAAATAGAAAGAGAATGATCGATCTAATAGTAATACTCGTAGTATGTTTGTTAAGAATGAATGGATAATGCATGTGGGTATATATAGGCACTTATTAGAATGCAACTCTTCTAGCTGAATTCGAATTGGAGTATATACAGAGTCAGGTTAGGATTAAATCTAATTATGTAAAGTTTTCCTTTTATAATACTTTATAGCCTTAATTTTAGGAGGTTAGCAGATATTTTATGGTACTACTATAAGTTAGAAGTTATCAAAACATGATTTTAATTCTCGGACGGACTCTTGGAGTTCAAGTCTTGAAGATACGTTTAGATTTTATGGTATTGGCAGATATTTATATGTTTTCCATATTAAACAAGAATATGAGAATGCTCAGGAATATTACCTAAACATGATTTAATTTATCGTAAGAATCCTTTTGAGTTCAAAATGTTATTTTTGATTACAGATTTTTGATAGGCAAACAAAAAGATAAGTAGAGGAAACAGTTAACGATGTTCACTCTTATTGCCTTAATTTTATAAGGTTAGCAGATATTTTATATATTTTCTTAATGAAACAAGAGTATAAAAATAAATATCGGAGAGAACTATAATTCTATTTTGACTCTAATTTAACTAGATAAACCATATCTCTAATAAGCCATAATCAAACAATCAAGCAACGGAAAGAAATACAGTATAGACGATCCATATTAGAAAAACTCTCCACAATGGCAGCGTATTCTACCTAAGTCTCATCATGCAAAATATAAAGGTATAAACAAGATTTAATTAACGTCCTATACACATGTGTTGATCTTGTTTATGTAGGTTTTGAAGAAAACTTTTTGTTAGTTAGGGTTTTTAAGTCCCATTATCTCGTGAATATTTTGATATGTAAAAAAAAGGAGAAAAGTTTAAGAGTCTATACAATTAACTTTTGATACTATTAGATTTCTATTTCATAATTGCTTTGGAGATCAAATTTTGATCTGTTTTACTTCACCTCTAGTTCATTGACTAATTGTTGGTCCCTCCTTGCTTACATTAACATACTAACCGGCTGCGATAAACTTGACAAACATATTTTGGCATTACACATTTGATAAACTAATAGTTATGGGTCTCACTATCCACTTATACTACTTTAACTACTCTCCTCCTCCTATTTCTTATTATATCAATTTTATTTTAATTCTCGTGTCATATCATAGACCCATTTTTTATGTGACGGAGTGAATACAATAATACTTAATAATTAATTAAAGTCGACGAACTACAAGACTAAGCATACTTTTATAAGTATTTGGGTCGTTGAGTTTACTCCTCGTCCGGAGTGCGATGAGTTCGTGTTGTTTTGGACGTGGTTCTTCTTCTTCCTCTCTCGGCCTGTGTTGCTCTTCTTCCTCTTCATGTAATCAGTCTTCAATACTCTTACCATTCATACTAAAATTTCTACATTGGTGTTATACATACTAGTGTCAACACCCGTGCTATGCACGGGACATGAGATTTTTAAATTAAGTGTAAATAAAGATAAAAGAGTATGAATTAGTTAGAATAAAAGATTAGTGGTAAAAATAAATACAGAATAGAAAAAGAAAGGAAATAAAACATGTGCAAATAAAGGCAAAAAAGTAACAACCGAATAAAAGGAACAAATTAAACATCTCACCAAAATATGATCTACAAAAACCAATAGTTCATAAATCATAAGTTTTGGAAAACCTCTTTGTAAACAACATTTATAGTCGAATCACCCCTACTGTCATCATCCTCATGTTTATAAACCAAAATCTTCAGACCTGCACGACTCGTAACTCTAGATATAGCAACATACAATTGTCCATGACTGAAGACTGGTTTTTGTAAGAATAACCCAACATGAGCCAAAGATTGACCTTGACTTTTGTTAATAGTCATTGCATAAGACACATTCAAAGAAAATTGTGGTCATTGAAATTTGAATGGCAACCTTGGATCAGAGGGAATCAAAGACATTCAAGGGATCAAAGCTTTATCCCCAACATTATGGCCAGCCAACACTTGTGCCTCCGAAACATAATCACATAATCGTGTAATCAGCAATATTGTGTCATTACATAATCCATTCGAGTGATCTATATTCCTTAGCAGCATCACAAGAATATCAACTTTCAGCAACAATTTATGATTAGGTGTACCTGAACACTTCAATTTATTCAAAAACTCAATAGAATGTAACTCAGCTAAACCACCCGATGTCGATTATGAGTTGGCAATACTATCAGAGCTCAAATAAAGACGACCTTCAGACTGATCCAACGACGTCATGAATTGGTTAAGCTCGTCAGCAATCTCCAACATAGGAGCAAGTTTAGCACGATCATGCAAGCAATCACTCAACTGTTCATGATTCATATAACATGGATATATCTTCGAAACAATTGTTTTCAAAGGATCACCAGAATTAGACAATATAATGTCAGAAGGAAGACTAATAGTCACTTCACCATCATTTAGACCACCAAGAACGCCATCTCCAATTGAAGCAACCCAAGAAGAAAATTCCTTCAAACGTTCTGCTTCATCACAAGATGCGGCACTCAACAGTCTCATAGTTTTTGTAAGCCTCAGAATCGTACAATTCTTCCAAAGGTAAGAAGAGTTAATAACAACATTCACAACATCTTGCCTACTATAGTTAGGAACAACATGCAAGATTTGTCTAAAGTCACCACCAAAAATGATAGTTTTTCCACCAAATGGTTTCTGCATGCTACCCTCATCACATACACATATGATATCTCTAAAAGTCCACAACTTCAGTGCAATGTTTATGAATCATCGGAGCTTCATCCCATATGATAAGCTTAGCTCTAACAATAAGTTCAGCAAGCACACTCCCAGGTTTTATGTTGCACCTGGAATCTTCATCAACATTGATGGGAATCTAAAAGCGAGAATGAGTTGTTCTACCTCCAAGAAACTGTTAGAGTTTGTATACTAGAAATCACGTTTCGAGTGATTGAATACTGTGAAAGTCTTATTTTATTTTCCAAGGAATAAAATAAATTATTTTTGTCATAATGTTGTTATGTTTTACATTCAATGGATGTTAATTGCATGTTTAAATGTATAAGTTAACTTAACAAAGTCTAAGTCTTTGTTTTAGTAGACCGGTTGTGGGCGGCGTCCACTTTAAGGTAACACGGTCAGTCCTAAACAAAGAAAAAGAAGAATTTCATGACCTAGATGGAATTAGATTATCCATCGTGAAAGGTTGCAATGTCAGTCTGCATATTTCTAAGCTTTACTGAAATAAGATGACATTGGTGTGGTAAAACACTGAACGGATCTAACAGCAAGACTTGTCTTTGTGCTATCTACTGAAAGACGAGGTCTTGATAAATATTTGTTTCTTAATCAATGTAGGTTAGCATTGAGCATGCGGTATTGATTATGCATTACTTTGACTTATCAAATGGTGCGGGTTTTTCGCAACCCAATAATCCTGATATATTGGGTAGTGGTGATTAATATCTAGCGGTGCTAGGATTGATATTATATTGAATCGTGCGCGAGGTGAGTCTCGTTTGAAAATGTCCTCAAGAGGAGCGCGAAACAAGGTTTTATTATTCAGAAGCTAGCTAGTTGGAGTTTGATCAGTCTATGAATAATAAATAAGCGTTTCATGCTAAGTCCACACTTGGAATTAATAAGAAATTAATTAATTAAGTCCATAGCAGACATTAATTAATTGATGGATATTTTTATCTTAAGCACGAGAAATGAAAGTTAAAACGAAAACCCGGATTACTTATAATTTCGGATTTGGATGGGGAGAGTTCAATATTACTTCTGTAGTGGCTACTTGTAATATTCCAATTAAAGCTTATATTAAATTGTGGGTTCAATTTAATTTAATTAGTAAAAAGTAAATTGGATGATCCCATATCCAAAACCTTTCATAGATCCCTGTTTGGGCCCAAAAGGAACTTAATATAAATAGGAGAATAAAGGAGACATAAATCATAATTAATATTTCATCAAATTTTCATCCCCCTCTCTTAGAAGGGATCGAAAGTTTTCTCCTCTTAGGAGTAGTATTTCTTCTGTCTTCTTTATTTAAGTCCTAGTATTTCGGTGAGATCAGCCCACACTGATATTGGAGTACAGTTCGGGAACCAGAGAGAAGATCCGTTGTCTAGTATTCAAAGCGTCACGTGAAGAAGTAGCTAGCCATCATCAATTCTTTGGAGAATTAATTAGGTATTATTTCTGCTCCGTAGAAAAGCATTGATAAGGCTAATTTCATGCATCGGTTATGTGGTGAAAGCACTATATTTTACTGGGTCTAACACATTTTTTAAGCCAGGTGTGTGACAGAATCGCTAGATGCAGGGGAAGATGGAGGAAACGGACTAGCGAAGGAAATGAAGGAAAGTGAGCAGAACTGAAGGGAAAAGAATGGCTAGAAGAAGGGAGTCAATAGCTGAGGGCAACAAAGACTATCTATACCTCGCTGGGCCCACTTCAAACGCCTATAAATAAAGGAGCATGCACCACACGCATATACACGAATTTTGCTCTTAGATCATACACAAAAACACACACTTGGGAAATGAGAGTTCTGGGGTAGTTTAGGGTTCTAAGGGTCTCATCTTCAGAGAAAGTCAGGCGTAACACCGTCCTTGCGAAGGGCGAAGAAACAATCTACTTACATTCTGTTTTTGCACTTTATTTCGTTCGAACTTCGTGTTTTGGAAGTCGATTTGGTTGTTGTTATTACCGATTATCTATGCATTCAGTTGTTTTTGTCATATTGGTGTTATCTTGTGTTGATCTACGTTGATTCTGTTTTGTTTGAAGTTTTATTTCGGCAGTTACATGTTATTCTCTGTTTTGGTCAATTCTGTTCTTGATCTGGGGAATACGGCGGTAGATCTGTGTTGTTGTTGTTGATCGGAAGTTGTTGGGCGATTCTGTAGCTATGGGTATGTTTTTGGCCGGAGTTTGTGTCGGATGCTTGGATCCGGAGTGGATTTAGCATCCAAGGTTGGATCTGAACAGGGGATTCAAGTTGTGCATGAATTTTGAGTTTTCTATTTCCTTTCTGTCTTACTTCGTCTAGTAGCCGTAGATCTGTTTAGTTTTTAATTGTTCTTCGCTAAATTGCTTAAATCCAGTCTGCATTGTTTTCCGATTACGTTTCATACCTGTTTCTACTGAGTTTTATGCAATTTGATTTGAAGAAGATGATGTCGCTGTTAGTTAGTACTTTAGTTAGTTGTTTTTCCAGCTTTTCGTCCGTACTATGCTTTTTCAGCCATGGTCCCCACCGTCAGTTTATTTCCCAGGTCTAGGTAATTTAGAATAGTTTCTTAGATCTAGCTGTTAGCATAGCAGTCTCCGATTCCAAATTTAGTTTAGTTTCCTCAATCCAAAAATGCGTGGCAGCAGCCAACCCAAAAATAGTTCCCAAATCCATGAGCATGTTCATTACGCATCCATCTCTGTGGGATCGATCCCTACTTCCCTGTGCTAAATTTTAGTATACGTGGTTGAGGGTTTTTGAAGTGGTATTCTGTGTGTCCGACGACCGAGATCTTCCAACGATCCGTGAGTTCCTAGACCTTGTGATCTAGTGGATTCACTGGACCTAGGAGACTTGTTATTCCCTACTGTGCACGCAGTCTAAACAAGAATAAGTAGCATCAAATGGCGCCGTTGCCGGGGATGGATGGCGTTTATTGTTATCGCGTTTGAGGATTTGGTGTAAATAGTTAATTTCTGTTATTTTGTTTTTCTTGACAGTTTATGAACACGGGCTTCCATTCTGGAAGTTGGGCTAGTTCATCTGGGTCAGGAGCGGCCGATACAAATGGTAAGTCAAAGAGTCTACGTCCACTATCACCACCAGGTCAGGTTTAAGGACGGTGGACCCATTTCCGTTCGAATCAGAAAGTGAGAAGGAGTGGAATTCGTCAGGAGAAGAAGACCCGAAGTCGTCAACAGAAACAGAGCATTCCGAGACTGAGGAGGAGGAAGACCCAAATATGGCTCATTTAGTAGATCCCGATCCGGAGATAGGGTCACTCACCGCACATCTCGACGGTGAACCCGCCCATGTAATAGTCTCAAACCCGCGCCGGAGGTCTATTGATATCAAGACAAATGTGCTCGGAGTTTTGCCCACATTCTCTGGACGAAGGAACGGATGTCCTTACGAATTCTTGAACGAGTTTAGTAAGCCGTGTAGCATTCAAAAGCGCCCCAACGAGGCGACTGAGGAGGACTACCGTTTACGTGCAGTTCCGTTTGCACTCAAGGGGGAGGCTAATACTTGGCTGCTGAGGCTCCCACCAGACTCGATTAACACATGGAAGGATTTCAAGCTGGAGTTTTTGGATTATTTTTTCCCGTCCAACAAGACGAATGCCTTGAAGAAGGAGATTCAGGAGTGCAACCAAGAATATGATGAGTCTCTGAGCTCTTATTGGTCCCGGTTTAAGGGACTGCTGGATGCTTGTCCGAATCATAGGATGATTGAAGCGGAGACTTACTATCTGTTTTACGAAGGTGCGAACCCTGAGTCAAAGGACTTGATGAATTCCTCAAGTGGGGGAAATTTTACCAAAAATAAAGCAAGTGAAGCCAGAGAAACTTTGGGAAGATTGATTGAGGCGAAGAAGGCCTATGATAACCCGCGGAGCATATTGAGAAGGAGGTCAGCCAACGCAGTAACGGAACAAGATGACAAGAAGGTGGAAGACAAGATAGATAAATTGGAGAAAGCACTGCTGAATGCAATTGAGAAGTACAACCCTCATGCTCCGGCAGAAAATAAAAAAACCCCTGGTCCAGGGGAAAGACAACTTCAGCCTTATTACGGTCAGCCCTGTGAAGGGGAATGCCCAAGCCCAAGCAAATTCGATGGGGAGCTGGAATCCGGATGGAAGTTGGAACCAAGGAAGACAAAGGGATGACCCATGGAGGACTCACCCCAATTTTAGATGGACTAACAATGATCAAAGTCAGCCACCCCCACTGCAGATCACGAATTATGCACACCCTCCGGAGAGGCAGTCCAACTGGTCAGGGAAAAGTCAAGAAGGGCAATTGCAACTGGGGTACAGGAATCAGGACCATACTAATTGGGGAAATAGGAATCAGAACAATCCAGGGAGCTCCTATGTGCCACCTCACCAGAGGAATAACCAGGGGAACTATCAGAATTCCCAACCAAATCACCAGGGGAATCAAGGGTCTGGTAGCCAGTACAACAACCACCAAGGAAATCAAGGGAACTATCGGCAGAACCAAGGTCAAGGATCAAATTTTAATCAATTCAACTCCAGACCACAAAGGAGTTTGGATGACATGGTCCACGACCTAGTGAATTCACAGCAGTTCATGTAGAATAACTTGCATTCCAACAACGACGTGGTGCACAAATTGCAAGACGCTCAGTCGGAACATAAAGCCGCCATGGATATGATGGCGAAGCAACTGTCCCAGATCGCAGTCTCTTTGAATGAGATGCGGGGAAACGAAGGGAAACTTCCTGCCACGGTCAAGCCGCCAGACCAAGCAAACATTAGTCAAATCACCTTGAGATCCGGGCGAGGCTATGAAGGACCGACGCTGGAGATTGACGAGGAGGTACCCACACAGGCAAATAAAGGGAAGGAAGGTCAAGTGTTTCAAGGGGTTAGCCCTAGACCCAGAGAAGTCCTTGTTCAGGATGACCTCCAGAAGGGAGATTTAGGGGGATCTCTGCCTCGACCAAGTGACCCATTTTTCCTAGATCCAGAACCTGAGTTAGTAAGTAAGGAAGGAAGCAGGGAAGTTGGTGAAACCCAGGCTGGGAGTTCCACAAATGCAGTGAAGCGAGCAAAACCATTTCCATACCGGGGGGAAGCAAAGAAAAAGAAGGATGATACAGAGGATCTCATGGAGATTTTTAGCAAGCTAGAAATCAACCTGCCATTCTTGCAAGCCCTGAAGATGTCTGCCTTTAGCAAGTTCATCAAGGAATTCATAGCAGGAAAGACCAAGCCAGACGGGAAGATTGTGATCGGGGAGAATGTGTCTGCTGTGATACAAAAGAGAAGGATGCCCTCGAAATGCACAGACCCAGGTATGTTCACATTACCCATTTCTCTAGGGGACATCAAGGTCGAGCATGCTATGTGTGATTTAGGGGCATCTATAAATGTTTTACCGCTTTCGATCTACAAGAAGCTAACAGGGGTTAGGATGGTCGCCACCAAGGTGGTAATCCAGTTAGCAGATAGAACTTGCATTTGTCCTGAAGGTGTGTTGGAAAATGTCATAATTAAAGTACATGATTTTCTGTATCCTGCTGATTTCTATGTGATCAAGATGAATGATAAATAGTCTGCTGAGTCTAGTGGCGTACTTTTAGGGAGACCATTCTTGCGTACTGCTAAGACCATTATCGATGTCTTCGATGGAACAATTTGTTTAGATTATAATGGGGAAAAATATACATTTAGCATAGATGAGGGTATGAAAAGGCCATTAGATGTTGAGAATCTGTATGCTATTGATGTTATTAACCCCCTGGTCCAAGAATATCTTGAGACAGAATTGATACAGGAACAAATTGACAACTCGGAGTTGAGCCATTTAATTGACAGAGAAGTTGTAGGGTGGTGTGCAGCAATGAACACAACGGAGTTGACAGATAAGGAACTCACAGAGGCCATCATGGAGTTTTGCAGGAATCTCGAGTCAGCTAGATCTAGGGGAACAGCTCACGTGGCCAGTCTGGAGAATTCTCCTGGGTTTGGGAAGGAGGCATTACCAGATATTGCAGAAAAAAATCGCTTACCCCAGGAGACGAATGAAACAAAGAAGGAACTGAAGACACTTCCACCAGGCCTCAAGTATATGCTTACTTGGAAGTGAATGAGACATTCCCAGTAATAGTCAACAGTAACTTGACCGAGGAGTAGGAGAAGGAATTGTTGGAAGTAATTAGGCGAAACAAGAAAGCAATAGGGTGGACCCTCTCGGATTTAGTAGGAATTAGCCCTGATCTTTGTATGCACCACATCCGTCTAGAAGAAGATGCAAAGGCTCACCGAGATGCACAACGAAAACTGAATCCGAACATGCGGGAGGAAGTTCTGAAAGAGGTGTTGAAATTGCTCTCTTTAGGGATCATCTACTCCATTCCGGACAGCGAGTGGGTCAGTCTTGTCCATATAGTGCCTAAAAAGTCTGGAATACAGGTTGTCAAGAATGATAAGAACGAATTGGTACCCACTAGGCTGGTGACGGGGTGGGGGATGTGCATCGACTACAGGAAGCTGAATGAGGCCACAAAGAAGGATCACTTTCCCCTACCTTTCATTGATCAGATGTTGGAAAGGTTGGCTGACAAACAGTATTTTTGTTTCCTTGATGGATACATGGCTATTTCCAGATCTACGTTAACCCAGAGGACTAAGGGAAAACCACGTTCACGTGCCCCTTTGGTACATATGCATACCGAAGAATGCCGTTTGGATTGTGTAATGCACCAGGAACGTTCCAGCGGTGTATGATGAGCATTTTTTCGGATCTGCTGGAAGTATGCATTGAGATATTCATGGATGATTTTACCGTATACGGGAACTCATTCGACACTTGTTTGGCCAGCCTTGACCTAGTATTGAAAAGATGCAAGGAGAAACACTTGGTTTTGAATTTCGAAAAATGCCACTTCATGGTGACAGAAGGCATTGTCTTGGGTCACGTGGTTTCTGAAAGAGGAATACAAGTAGACAAAGCAAAGGTAGATGTAATATCAAGGTTATCTTACCCCACTAACCAAAAAGAAGTTAGAGTGTAACACCCGCGATTTTCGAATAATAAAATTTTTCCCATTGAATGCGATATAGTGATTTAAAATGGAATTTGTGAAGAAAACAAAAAAAGATAATATTTAATTTTGCGCGTGATTAAAATCATCGATCGATTTTGAAGAATTAATATTTAGAACAACACTAAATATTAATTGGTTGCGTTGGGTGATGTTAATCTTTGTTGGGAACAAGATGAAGAAATTAATTAAAGTCTTCCGTAAACTTTAATTAATAAAAGAAACGCAAAATATGAAGTAAATATCTGGACTTCTCAATTAAATAAAGCTCAGTGTTTATATGTTACAAATTTGACTTTAGTTCTATGAACTAAATCAAATAAATAAAAGATACAAGTTGGGCTATATAAATAAATGAGTCCAAATGAAATTGAATAAAATTGTGGGAGATAGACTTTGAGCCAAATCCTTCTCTCTTCCTTTGCTACACGTGTCTCTCTTCCTTTGCTACACGTTTTTTTTTCAGCAGGAATCTTCAAGAATTTCCATCCAGCCGTTACCTGCAAGCAAACCACCCACATTAATCCTAATTAATCCTAATCATGAGGATTTATCACTGTTTAATTCAGTCACTAATTGCCATTAAACCACCCAATTAAGTAGGAGTTAATCCTAATCACTTCCAGATTGGTTCTCTCTTAAATTCACACTCTCACTTTCACAAAAAAAAAAAAAAAACCAAAGAAAGAGATAGCCGAGAGGGAGGAAGAGAGTAGAAGAAACTGCTACCCTTTTTGTTTCACTCTCATACAATCTAAGAAAACCGAAGCTGCCAAATCTGAGGAACTCATCCTTTCGGCCCAACAAATTCCGCAGTGTACACCACATTTCAACTTCGACAGAAGGTATAGACCTTCCCTTTCAATCATAAGTTATGAGCTTTATCATCTTGTCATCATAGCATAGTGTCATACATCAATCTCCCACACAGAGAACTAAATCAATAACACAATCGAGCAATCAACAATTGAATCACCTCTTGCTTGCAATAATTCAATCTTTTGAACCGAATACACCCCACGGAAAATAAATCAAAATACGAAAGAAACATAATTTGAATAAAGAACTTATCTTTCGGGGCTGTTCGGGGTTGTTTCGAGGCTGTTCGGGTTGGTTTCGGGGCCGTTCGGGGTGAATCGGGTCTCTGCCGAACAGCCGTTGATGGAGATTGGAGAGGATCGATGAACTGCTCCTCGAACTGGTCAGCGGCGATGGCGGAATGGCAGCAGCGTCGACGGCGAGGCGCCTGTCGCGGCGCTGCCACAGTGATTCCACGGCGTAAGATGGCGTGGGCTGCTCGGAACAGTGACAGCAGCGGCGCTGTGCAGTCGACTGGTGGTGGTGCGACGGCGTTCTCGAACGGAAGGTAGTGAGAGGGAGAACGGCGGTGGCGTGTGGATGAGATTCGGAGAAGACGATGGATGAAGGGATTTCTCAATTTGGGGATTTTCTCAATTTGAAAAAAAAATGAATGAGGGGGAGAGGTGTACGGATAGTGGAGAAGAGAGTATAATTTTAGGCCTTTACTTATTTTGGGTTTCCCTAAAGTAATTGGAGGAATAAGAGTGGGTTAAAATAATTAGTTTGAACTTGTAATTCAATTAATGTTTGGGCTGGAGTTTTAATCCAAGAATTTCGGAGAGTGCCAATGGCTGGGCGGCAGCCAAAAATTTAAAAAGGAGTTTAAAACGACGTTTTAAAACTAGACAACTTAATTTTTCTTTTCGAATAATTAATTGAGCGAAAGATAAAATAAACACCCATATAGAATGCATACATATTTTTTTTAGTTACTTGATTCTAGAAGCTAATTTAGCATATTATATTGTTTGCGAAAATGCTATCTCTGCAAGCAAGTTGAGGTTGGAGTAAGAAATCTCAAGTTAGGCAATTTAAGCGAATGAGGTGAACTTTTCTATCCTACATACTAATGTGGATGAAAATATAAAAATGTGAATCTATGTTTGTTGTTTAAGTAAATGATGTTGTCTTGCCATAAATGATTTGTTTTATGCCTATCTGTTTGGTTGGAACGTAAGAATCGAATTCGTGTTCAAGTGAGGGTGGTGTCCCTACTCGGATTAGTGTACACAAGTGGCCGTGGAAGGTGGCCACCTTCTACGGGTCACAAATAAAGTTATGGAGGCCGTGGGAGGTGGCCACCTCCCCGGCTGGAGAAAAAGGTAGGTGGCCGTGAGAGAGCACCATCTCCACGGAACTTGGTGTTCAGATATGGCAAAAGTACAGAAAGAAATTAGACTGATCAGTCGAACTTTAACTCACAAAGAATTTAGTAAGCTCGGGCCTTTTAACAGAAAACCCTCGAGTGTTACTGTGATGGCATGACAATATTTTCATTTTATGCATGTATACTCTAAATGTACAGGTTGAGCAGTGACGGTGGAGAACGCTGAGCAGAGTTATGATTTTCCTTTTATTTTAAGTAGAGGCTCTTGGCGGTGCATGTCTCCATACATGTGACCGCATCATTCCGCTGTGTATTGTTCTTCTATACTCTGATAAATAATTATTGAATAGTAAAATTTCCATACAAGTTTTTGTGATTAAAAGTTTATCTGAAATTGTCTTCCCTTTATTTCAAAGTGAATATTTCGACATTATTATCCCCTTTCTATTCCCCTCTTCTTATTTCCCACCCATAGTCACGGTTTACAGGCTTTGCTATCCTTAGCAAAGTGCGGTCGTGACATAGAGGCTTCCTGGGTCATGCGGGTTTCTATAGAAGGTTTATCAAAGGATTTCGTGAAAATCGCGCAGCCGCTCACTCATTTGTTGCACAATGATATGGAATTCGTCTTTGATGAAGGATGCAAAAAGGCATTTCAGTTGCTCAAGGACAGACTCGTATCAGCACCAATTATCAGAGCGCTAGATTGGAATCACCCTTTTGAGATAATGTGCGACGCGAGTGATTTCGCTGTGGGAGCCGTCCTAGGACAGAAGATTGAAGGAAAAAGTTATGTGATCTTCTATGCATCCAAGACTTTGAATCAGGCTCAGAAGAATTATGACACCACGGAGAAGGAAATGTTGGCTGTCGTATACTCGTTTGAAAAATTCCGACCCTACCTTCTTGGGTCGAGGGTTATAGTCTTCACAGATCACGCAGCAATAAAGTACTTACTAGCTAAGAAAGAGTCTAAGCCGAGGTTAATCTGTTGGGTGTTGCTTTTGCAGGAGTTTGATTGGAAAGTGAGAGACAAAAGATGAACGGAGAATAGAGTAGCCGATCACTTGAGCAGAATTCATCAAGGGGAAACGGAAGAAGCCATACCCGATGCTTTCCCTGAAGAGCATTTGTATTATTTAGGGAAATTTCCTAGACAGGTTAGTTGGGAAGCAGTTTTGGCTTTAACCGGTCTAGGAGAAACTGATAAAGGGAAGCGCACGCTTAACGCAGAACCGTGGTTTGCTGACTTAGCTAACTACTTGGTCACGGGAGAGGTGCCGAGTTCAGACGAAATTTCTCGGGCCCAGAAGATGAAGATTAAAAGTGAAGCTAAATATTACTTTTGGGACGATCCCTACCTGTGGAAAATGTGTTCAGATCAAGTGATTAGGCGCTGCATTCCCGAATGGGAACAAAGGGATGTGCTAATTCATTGCCACACCTTGGCATGTGGAGGTCATTTTTGACCAAGGAAGACAGCAAGGAAAGTATTGGACAACGGTTTTTACTGGCCGACACTCAATAAAGATGCCTTTGAGTTTTGTCAGTGTTATGAGAGATGCCAACAGACAGGGGGAATTTCAAGGAGGGACGAGATGCCTCAGGTCCCGGTGATTGTGTGCGAAATTTTCGACGTATGGGGAATGGACTTCATTGGGCCATTTCCATCATCCTGTGGGAACACATATATATTGGTTGCGGTAGACTATGTGTCTAAATGGATAGAGGCTAAGGCCACCACAACATGCGAATCGAAGGAAGTGGCGAAATTTCTGAAGGCCAATATTTTCAACAGATATGGAGTTCCTAGAGCCATCGTCTCAGATCAAGGAACGCATTTCTGTAATCGCACCATCGAGGCTCTGATGAAGAAATATGGTGTTCACCATAGAGTATCTTCCCCGTACCACTCTCAGTCTAATGGCCAAGCGGAAATTTCTAACCGCGAAATCAAGGCAATATTGGAGAAGACTGTTCATCCGTCAAGGAAGGACTGGAGCAAGAGGCTCGGTGACGCATTATGGGCCTACAAAACTGCTTTTAAGACGCCTATTGGAATGTCGCCTTACAGGCTTTTGTTTGGCAAGATGTGCCACTTACCTGTGGGTATCGAACACAAGGCGTACTGGGCAGTAAAAGAGTTGAACATGAAGCCTTCGGCTTGTGAAGAAAAAA
This sequence comes from Salvia hispanica, assembly GCF_029641045.1. Taxonomy (NCBI): domain Eukaryota; kingdom Viridiplantae; phylum Streptophyta; class Magnoliopsida; order Lamiales; family Lamiaceae; genus Salvia; species Salvia hispanica. Next base: position 2,197,372 of record NC_142697.1, read on the forward strand.
GGAAGTTACAGTTACAAGAACTGGAGGAATTGAGGCTGGAGTCGTTTGAGTCTGCCATGTGGTACAAAGAAAGGACGAAGTTATGGCATGACAAGAATCTCCTGGTCAAGGAACTCCATGTGGGATAGAAGGTGCTACTTTTCCAATCCCGGCTCAAGCTGATGCCAGGGAAGTTGAAGTCAAAGTGGATCGGTCCATATACCATCGTCGGCCTCCGCGTAAACGGAGCAGTAGAGATCCTGGGAAGTACCTCTAACTCGGTCCCTTTTCTTGTTAATGGTCATAGAGTGAAAGTCTATAGGGATAATTCTGAGCTGTGTGTAGTGGAGGAAGTGCCACTACGCGCACTCTCTACTATCACCTAGACAGACGAGGAGGTATTCTCGATGAATTCCTGGGTCAGGTAAATTGGTTGACATTTTGGAAATATGCACTGAACCAGGGAATCTCGGGAATACTCAAAAGGAAGGTGTAAATAGTCTAACTGCTTTTCAAACAAAGGAAAATCCAAAAAAATAGTATATACAATTTAAATCTCGCAAAAATATTTTAGAAGTACCAGACTCCAAAGGACAACCGATTCTTTATTTTCTAACCTTGACCTAGGAGTCTGGCGTCTTCAATTTTTTTAAGTATAGGGTCATGGTCAGGGAAGTCAGCTAGGGAAGGAGAGCCTGGAAGAAGAAGTCAAGGAGAGCCTGGAGGAAGAGGTCAAGGAGGGATTGAGATAATTTGAATTTCAAATTTGGCCGATATTTATGGGAGGTGTACGGTTGCTTACATCACGCCAGCAACCGCACCATCTTTTCATCAGAAAAGGCAAACCGTCGCTTCTCTCTCCAATAATCCCAAACGACGAAAACCGCATATTCCTCTTCCTTCTCTCTACTTTCGTTCTCTCTCTAAAAACACAAACCCTAACCAAATTCGACCAAGTTTCTCTTTGATTTCAGATCTACAGTAATGGATCCAACTCAGGGCACCGGAAGTTCGCAGCCGACGGCGTATGACGCAGTTCTGTTGGCAGAATTGACGCAAAAACTAGGTAGCGTCGAGAAAGCGAAGGAAGTCTACGTTCTGTTCTCCGCCAGCCTAATGACACCCGCGGCGGCCACACCACCACTACGATTCCAGAGGATTCGGCGGCACAATCAGCACTTTCCCAAGAAGAAAGACCTCAAGATTCTGGATCTCGACATGCAGAAACCGCTTCACGGGAGGCGGATACAGATGAGGCAACGCATGAACGGCCGGCAGATGGTGGGCAGAAGAGAACAGCGAAACGGAGGTGGAGACCGAACAACAAGGTAACGGAAACCCTAACTCTGAGGGTGAGAGAGATGCTGAGGGGGAAACCCCTGTTCGAGAAGAAAGTACTGTGGGGGAAACCCCTATTTTGGAAAGGATTGTTGAGGGGGAAACCCCTATTGTGGTAGAAGTTGTGGAGGGGGAAACCCCTGTTCGAGAGTTGATGGCTGAGGGGGAAACCCCTATGGAGACTGGGGATGAAACCCCAACGGATTTCAGGGGTGCGACCCCTGAACCTATGGAAGAGGGGGCGACCCCAAGTGATGTCGAGGGGAAACCCCCGTTTATATTGAGGGGGCGACCCCGATGGTGGATGATGTGGACCTGGTGGATGACCAGGAAGAAGACGAACCCCAGATAGATAAGAGGGCAGAAAGGAGACTAGCCAGGAGGAGTCTGCTCGACGAGGTTGATGACTTGGTTTATTCTGAGAAGGAGGAGTTCCCTGCTCGAGGGACAGATGCTGAAGAGGCAGAGGAACGTCGCCTGGCCAAGGAGAGGGCAAGAAAAGGAAAGGCAGCGGCGACCCCGTCTACACGGTCGAGGAAAGCTCCCTCCGTCAAGGAGGTTGAGGAGACCCTTTCCCCAGTGACCGACGTTCCCTCGACTGAGGAACAGGACAATCCTACTCCTGAGCCACATTCTGAATCTGAAGAATCTGAAGAGGAGTTTATTCCAGGACGCCCAGAGGTATGGCTGACTAAGGAACTGCTGGAGTCGGTGAGGCAGTTCGACGATCAGAAACGGGCCACAATGTACAAGGAAAGATGCAGCGCCGGGAAAATGGCTAAGTCTGGGAAGCAGTACAGCCCCAAAGAGCTTAAAATGATTGCATGCGATGAGGACTTCCGCGTATGTATTCATTCAATCGGATTCAAGTGGTTACTGAAGCACAACCAGGAGAAGGTGCCGGTGGACTTAGCAAGGGAGTTTTTCTCCACATTCCGGCTAAAGAACACCTCTGATCTTGACGCGGACTCCATAACTTTCAGGCTTTTTAATGAAGAACACGAGATGAGCATCCGAGAATGGTCCTTGAGAATGGGGTTGTTCACCCAGGCTGAGGATGATGAAGGAATATGGAACGAGAGGATGATCGGTATGCCGAAGAATACGCCGGGTTTCAAAATATAGGCATCATGGGAACTGATTACCCACTCCAAGGCAGGAACGTTCAAGTCCAGCTACTCAAAAGCCTCTCACATCGAGGACCGAATCCTCCGTTTTGCTCAGACGTTTATCAGCTACAGCTTAATGAGAACTGTAAATTCAGCTCTTACAACTACCGACCTTTATTTCACTTGGTACATGGCAAAGGGCGTGAAGGTGCATCTAGGTTATTGGCTGGCTCAAGCATGCCACCAAATGACAAGCAACCCTGCTCGTCATATGTATACCTGCCACCTCCTCGGCGCCTACCTCCAGCGGAACATTGAATTGAAGATAGATAAAGCCGCTCCTTTGGTCGTCATGTGCGAGCCCCCGAAGGTTTTCAGTGTTGATTACTTTTTCAACAAGGGGTTGCTCCAAGCTCATGGCGCCAAGACCTTCTTCTACTCGGTAAGAGACAAGGTGAAAGCGGAGGCTGGAGAGGCTGAGGAGGTCATGCCAAGTGAAGAGGTTGAGGAGCTGAGAATGGATGTCCAGGATGTGAGAAAAGAAATGCAGGTGATGAGGAGAGAAATAGTGAAAGAGCTTGGGGGGATAAGGAAAGAATTGAACGGGAACCGAGAAGAGGTGAAGACCCTGCGGGGCAATATTGCAGACTTGGCGGTGAAGTCCGCCAAACAAAACGAGCGGATGACGGAGGCTGTGGAACTTGTAATGAAGATGTTGAAATAGTTGGAGAGGACACTCCGCTTGACCCAGTCGAAGGTAACTCCTGGGTCCAGCAGCGAGGTCAAGCCACCAGGCCAGAGCAGCTCCTCCGCCCAGCGTGCACCGCTCCCGCTCAAGCAGATGGTCTCCCCACCCGTGCCCAAGCAAGTGTCAATCCCAACGAAATCAAAGTTCGTCATATGATCAGGAAGCCAGTATCTGACCAACCAGAATAGGAAGAAGAGGAGCCGGAGCAGCCGGCGAAAAAGAAAGTGAAGATGACCCGACCCGGAATCCCACCCCAATCTGGCTCTCGAGGGAGCCAACCCCAGAAGTGAATCACCCCCATGACCAAGTAACTTTTAATTTCTGTTTTCAGTTATTTTTCTTTGTTCTTATTGTTTGTTTGATATTTGCCATCTGTGTTTGTCTTCTCCCACTTAGCCCAATGCTTGGTCTAAGTGTGAGAAGTTTATGTTTTCTGTTTTGTTGTGTCTTCTCCCACTTAGCCCGTTGCTCGGTCTAAATGTGAGAAGTTTTTATTTTCATAAATTGTTTGTTGTGTGTTGTATTGATCTCTCTGTGACCCTTCACGACGATGGCTTGAGGTCAAGCTTGAGTGAAGTGGGAGGGGGAGAGGAGTCAATGCATGTATTTTTCAGCATGATAAGAGTCTTTAGGTCTAGTTTTTGTTTGTGTCGCATGAGCCAGTGAATACAATACGGCATGATCTCCTTAGTGAAAGTAATTGAAAATAGGAGGTATTTTAACTTAGAAGCCTTTTCCTTTAATAAGCTAAGTCAATCTGAATGAAGTAAGAACGATAGAGGATGCCTTAACTTACTTAGTTGTGAAGCCCCACTATAAGAGTGAGTTATAAGCCTTTAATAACTTTGAGCTAACACATATAAAGGGGCCGCCACTGAATGCTTAGGGAGAAGAGTCATGAAGGAGAATAGGGGAATTGGGTTATGAAGGTATAAGCTGGATGAAGTCCAGGAAGATGAGTTATAAGCTGGACGAAGTCCAGAGGAGAGAAGAGGGAAATAGAGGAATAAGCTGGACAAAGTCCAGAGAAAAAAAAAATGAATGAAAATGAAAAAAACAGAAGGAGGTATAAGCTGGACGAAGTCCAGGGGAAAGGTGTCTAAGGGCAGGAACAATAATAACCTGACCTAGGAAAAAGAGGAGGAAACTCTCATAACCCGACGCTTTAGTGGTATGGTATGACAATAACTTAAGAGAGAATCGATCCTAACATCCCTGGTGAGGAATGAGTGATCGAGTGAATCCAACAATTGGGTAAGTAAAAGGCTATCTTGACGAACTGACTGATTGGCTAGGTAGAGAAAGGGAAAGGGCCTATTTGGAGGAGTGCAACCTATTGGATTGACCTTAATCTTGTGGGGACGGTTGCCTAAAGGTTGAAGCTAGCTCATGCATATGTGTTTATGTGTTTTCATTTGTTTTAAGTGTCTATATTTGTGCGTCAGTTATGTCTAGGTCTAGGAGTCTGTGTTAAGTTAGAGTCTAAAGAGTCGGTCGAGGGATAACCTTGCTTTGAAATTCGCCTTATTCTTTTTTCTTGTCTTTATACTTGAGGACAAGTATAGTTTAAGTGTGAGCAGTTTGATAAGGCTAATTTCATGCATCAGTTATATGGTGAAAAACACTATATTTTACTGGGTCTAACACAGTTTTTAAGCCAGGTGTGTGACAGAATCGCTAGATCCAGGGGAAGCTGGAGGAAACGGACTAGCGAAGGAAATGAAGGAAAGTGAGCAGAACTGAAGGGAAAAGAATGGCTAGAAAAAGGGAGTCAATAGCTGAGGGCAACAAAGACTATCTATACCTCGCTGGGCCCACTTCAAACGCCTATAAATAAAGGAGCATGCACCACACGCACATACACGAATTTTGCTCTTAGCTCATACACAAAAACACACACTTGGGAAATGAGAGTTCTGGGGTAGTTTAGGGTTCTAAGGGTCTCATCTTCAGAGAAAGTCAGGCGTAACACCGTCCTTGCGAAGGGCGAAGAAACAATCTACTTACATTCTGTTTTTGCACTTTATTTTGTTCGAACTTCGCATTTTGGAAGTCGATTTGGTTGTTGTTATTACCGATTATCTATGCATTCAGTTGTTTTTGTCATATTGGTGTTATCTTGTGTTGATCTACGTTGCAACTGTTTTGTTTGAAGTTTTATTTCGGCAGTTACATGTTATTCTCTGTTTTGGTCAATTCTGTTCTTGATCTGGGGAATACGGCGGTAGATCTGTGTTGTTGTTGTTGTTGATCGGAAGTTGTTGGGCGATTCTGTAGCTATGGGTATGTTTTTGGCCGGAGTTTGTGTCGGATGCTTGGATCCGGAGTGGATTTAGCATCCAAGGTTGGATCTGAACAGGGGATTCAAGTTGTGCATGGATTTTGAGTTTTCTATTTCCTTTCTGTCTTACTTCGTCTAGTAGCCGTAGATCTGTTTAGTTTTTAATTGTTCTTCGGTAAATTGCTTAAATCCAGTCTGCATTGTTTTCCGATTACGTTTCATACCTGTTTCTACTGAGTTTTATGAAATTTGATTTGAAGAAGATGATGTCGCTGTTAGTTAGTACTTTAGTTAGTTGTTTTTCCAGCTTTTCGTCCATACTCTGCTTTTTCAGCCATGGTCCCCACCGTCAGTTTATTTCCCAGGTCTAGGTAATTTAGAATAGTTTGTTAGATCTAGCATAGCAGTCTCCGATTCCAAATTTAGTTTAGTTTCCTCAACCCAAAAATACGTGGCAGCAGCCAACCCAAAAATAGTTCCCAAATCCATGAGCATGTTCATTACGCATCCATCTCTGTGGGATCGATCCCTACTTCTCTGTGCTAAATTTTAGTATACGTGGTTGAGGGTTTTTGAAGTGGTATTCTGTGTGTCCGACGACCGAGATCTTCCAACGATCCGTGAGTTCCTAGACCTTGTGATCTAGTGGATTCACTGGACCTAGAAGACTTGTTATTCCCTACTGTGCACGCAGTCTAAACAAGAATAAGTAACTTCAAATGGCGCCGTTACCGGGGATGGATGACGTTTATTGTTATTGTGTTTGAGGATTTGGTGTAAATAATTAAATTCTAGATTAAGTAATTCCTAAACTATGATACTTAAAAATAATAAAAGATTTAATTATCCAGTCAATTAAAAACCAACAGAATTTAATTAGTCTTAATCTGCCTTAAGGCTAAAGGATAATTAATGAAAAACCATAACCCAAATATCTAAGCGATAATTATAAACTTAATGTTTTAATATGGTCTCCATCGGTTGGATTGCCCAATTTTGTGAAGCTAGTTTCAAATATTATCGCCACCCGCTATGTGGGCACAAAAATCCTACGAAAGAGTAAGTTCATAAGGGTGGACTTCTCACATAATAAATAGAATGCACTAGAAAGTGGTTCCTAATATTATGGCCACCTGCTTTGTGGGGACAATAAGCCTAAGGAACTACGAGTTTCAGGGTTCAATCAAAATTTATGAGATAGCTTGATTTTGTTATCAGCACATGAACATTGTCATGGGATTGTGTTGTAGAAATAAAATTCTGTAATGCTAAATCTGATGGTCGTGCTTAGGCAACATTAGGCGGCCATGCCATTTTGTGGTCTCTGGACTATTCGTCGGTGTTGTGACCAGTAAAATTTTCAAAATTTTAATGCGTATTAACCTCCTCTGGATGGTACAAAATTTTAATTTTGTTGTTGTAAGATTTTGAAACATTTTCTGGTTAATCTACTCAATTTCCTTACATAAGTTTGTGACAAATAGTAAATTTTTCTGTTTGCAGTGCAATAAAATCCGTCAAGATGTCTTTTAATCCTCTTTCTGCAATACTCAAAGAAAACAAACTCGAGGGCCAAAATTACATTGAATGGAAATAAAATTTGAATATCATTCTCACAGCAGAAGAGTACAACAAGTTTGTGCTCACTACTCCACAGCCTCCAGTTCCTGCGGCTAACGCAGCCGTGGGAGTTCAGAATGCGCATAAACAGTGGCATAAGGCGAATGAGATGGCTAAGTGCTATATGTTGGTATCTATGTCTTCAGTACTCAAGCATCAACATTCTGCCATGGCGACCGCCGCCGAGATTATGCAAAATCTTGCAAATCTTTTTGGTACTCAGAATCAAACGGCTAAGTCTCAAGCCTTTCGGAGTATGATGACGAAGACTATGAAGGAAGGCACATCTGTGAGGCAACATGTCCTCGAGATGATGAGCCACCTCAACCAGATTGAGGTTTTGGGAGGGACGATCGATCTATCCCGAGTCCCAGATTACTATAATCGTTCAGAGTCTTCCCCCAAGCTTCCAACTGTTCAAGCTCAATTTCGAGATGAACAAGCGGGATTACACTTTGGCTGAGCTGCTGACTGAACTTCAGTCGGCGGAGGACCTTATGGTTCAAGCTAAGGTAGCTATGCTGAGTTTGGAGCCTAATTCCTCTGGCTCCAAGCCTCGTGCAGGAAAGAAAAAGGCACCAAACCCAGTTGCAGCTAAGAATGCTAAGGGAAAGAAGAAGAAGAAGGCCAATAAAAAGCCTACTGGAAAATTCTTCAAGTGAGGAAAGAAAGGTCATTGGAAGCCAGACTGTCCTAAAAAGGGCAAGGCTACAGGTATGCACCATGCTCTAGTAGTCGAGTCATGTTTGTCTTCGACATCTACTCATACGTGGGTTATTGATACTGGAGCAACTGATCATATATGTTTTAATCCTGACTTAATGCAGGTGACAAGATGGTTACATGATCGTGAGATCGAAGTCCAGGAGGGCGACGCAACTAAAGTGGCGGCTGTTGCAGTGGGAGACTTTATTTGCGTTTTTCTAGTGATAGATTTTTTATTTTGAAGAATATTTTGTTGATACCTTCTTTTAGAAGAAATTTGATTTCAGTTTCTAAATTGTCTTTTGATGGATATTAGATTTCTTTTAATGACAATTGCGTTATTAAGAAAGATGGTTCTTATATCTGTCGTGGTATCATGGAAAATAATCTGTACACAATCACTTCTATACAGTTTAATCAACGTAAATCAAAACTCAATGCTACATCGAAAGTTTCTAAGAAAAGAAAAGAACCTTCAATTTCAATGAACGAAACGTACTTATGGAACCTTAGACTTGGTCATGCCAACGAGAGAAGGATTCATGCGATGGTTGATCAAGATCTTATTAAAAGTCTTGAGAAGGAACCGTTTTCAAAGTGTGAATCCTGTTTGGAAGGCAAGATGACAAAGAGACCTTTTAGGTCAAAGGGTAATAGGGCCAAGGAAGTACATGAGCTCGTTCATACTGATGTGTGTGGACCAATGTCAACCGAGGCAAGGGGCGGTTTTCGATATTTCATCACCTTCATTGATGACTTCTCGAAAATTAGATACGTCTATTTGATGCGCTACAAGTCTGAAACTTTTGACTAGTTGAAGGAGTTTAAGGCTGCCGCAGAGACGCGTCATGGCAAGAGTATCAAATGTCTGCGATTTGATCGCGGAGGCGAGTACCTAAGTGCGGAGTTTTTGGACTACTTATCAGCGTCGGGAATTCAATCCCAACTGACTGCACCGGGCACACTCCAACAGAATGGCGTAGCTGAAAGAAGGAATAGGACCTTGTTAAACATGGTCCGATCGATGATGAGTTATGCACGATTACCAATTTCGTTTTGGGGACATGTCTTGCTATCTGCAAGTCATATATTAGACAATTTACCTTCTAAATCAGTTTCTACTACCCCATATGAGTTGTGGACTGGGCGTAAGCCCAATCTGGAACATCTCAGAATATGGGGTTGTCCGGCTCATGTATTGGAAACGGATCCAACTAAGCTGGAATCTAGGACGGAGGTATGTGTGTTTATAGGTTACCCTAGAGGATCGAAAGCTTATGAATTCTATAGTCTCCGAGATAAGAAAGTCATTGTGAGCACTCATGCCACATTCTTAGAGGAAGACTTTGTAATGTAACATAAGTCCAGCAGTGAGATAGCTCTTGAAGAGCTAACTTCAGTCACAAGTTCCATTAACCAAGAACAAACACCTAGTGTAACAACAATTCCAAAAATTTCAACTTCTACACCAAATGTTGTAGTGCCGCGTCGCAGTGGGAGGGTCTCTCATGAGCCCGAAAGATACATTGGTTTGGGAGAGTGCATGGATCACTCCTCAGACAGTAATGTACTTGATCCTGGAATCTTGCAGAGGCGCAGACAGATGTCGATCATTGCGAATGGGTGAAAGCAATGGATTCGGAACTACAATCAATGGTAGACAAAGACGTCTATGATTTATCTATCCTACCCGAAGGCTGTACTGCCATTGGGAGCAAGTGGATATACAAACGTAAACGTGGACCCGATGGACGAGTTAAAGTCTTTAAGGCAAGACTAGTGGCTAAGGGGTATACTCAAAGGGAAGGCATCGATTACGATGAGACCTTCTCCCTAGTGGCCATGCTGAAATCGATCCGTATTCTTTTGTCTATAGCAACTTACATGGATTGGGAAGTATGGCAGATGGACGTTAAGACTGCGTTTTTAAACGGGAGTCTTGAGAAGACCATCTACATGGAACAACCCGAAGGCTATGTGGTAAAGGGTAAGGAACACATGGTTCAGAAGCTTAAGAAGGCCATTTATGGCTTCAAGCAAACATCTAGATCATGGAACCAGTGTTTTGATCAAACTGTTAAAAAGTTTGGATTCGAAAAGTGCCCTAATGAAAGCTGCGTGTACAAGAAGGTTGAAAAGGGAAATGTTGTGTTCTTAGTTTTATATGTAGATGACATTCTTCTAATTGGAAACAATAAAAATATGTTGTCATCAGTAAGAACTTGATTGTCCAGCCAGTTCGAGAAGAAATATATGGGTGATGCGGGACACATTCTCGGAATCAAGGTTCTTCTGCAACTGTGCAAATAGAACGTTGTGCTTATCCCAAGAATCTTACATCGATACAGTACTTAGACGCTTTAGCATGCAAGATGCCAAGAAAGGTTTCTTACCTTTCAGACACGACATCCATTTATCTCAAGAGATGTGTCCAAAGACACCATCTGAGATAGCACAGATGAGAAGGATACCATATGCCTCGGCTGTTGGTAGTCTCATGTATGCTATGCTTTGTACTAGACCTGATATCTGCTTTGCTGTTGGTATGGTTGTTAGGTTTGGTATACTGAAAAGCATGTTTCGAGCAAGTTTCGCTCGAATAGAATCTTGCTTGTATACGTAAAACTCTACAATCCACTTTTAACCCGATTCAGTATTATTCGAGCAGTCTCGCACGAATATAATCACTATTATTATTACATTGTGTTTGTTTGTGCATTTATAAGATGTTTTACAAACATTTAAATGCATAAGAAGTAAACAAAGTCTAAGTCTTTTGCTTAGTAGACCGGTTGTGGGCGTCGTCCACTTTAAGGTAACATGGTCAGATCTATGCAATGCTTTGCAAAAGAAAAAGAAGAATTTCACAACCTAGATAGGCTTTGGCTACCTATCGTGAAAGGTTGCAATGTCAGTCCGCATATTTCTAAGCCTTACTGAAATAAGATGACATTGGTGTGGTATAGCACTGAACGGATCTAACAGCAAGACGTGTCTTTATGCTATCTACTGAAAGACTAGGTCTTGATAAAATATTTTTTCTTAATCTACATATGTTAGTATTGAGCATACGGTATTGATTATGCACTACTTTGACTTATCAAATGGTGCGGGTTTTTCGCAACCCAATAATCCTGATATATTGGGTAGTGGTGATTAATATCTAGTGGTGCTAGGATTGCTATTATGTTGAAACGTGCACGAGGTGAGTCTCGTTTGATAACGTCCTCAAGAGGAGCTCGAACAAGGTTTTATTATTCGGAAAACTGGCCAGTTGGAGTTTTATTACTCTATGAATAATAAATAGGTGTTTCTTGCTAAGTCCACTCTTGGAATTAATAAGATATTAATTAATTAAGTCCATAGCAGACATTGATTAATTAATGGACATTTATATCTTAAGCGCGGGAAATAAATAATAAAAGTGGAAACCCGGATTACTTGTAATTTCGGATTTGGATGGGGAGAGTTCAATATTACTTCTGTAGTGGCTGTTCGTAATATTCCAATATAAGCTTGTATTAAATTGTGGGTTCAATTTAATTAGTAAAAAGCTAATTGGGCGAGCCCATATCCAAAACCTTCCATAGATCCCTGTCTGGGCCCATAAGGAACTTAATATAAATAGGAGAATAAAGGAGACAGAAAAATCACAATTTCATTATTTTGTAATTTTCGAAAATTTCAGCTTCCCCAGCTGTAGGAATTTTTGAATTCCACTCCTTTTCCCAATAGGATCTTCTGTCTTCTTTATTCGAGTCCTAGTATTTTGATAAGATCAGCCCACCATGATATCGAGATACAGTTCGGGAACCAGAGAGAAGATCCGTGGTCTAGTATTGAAGATCATCACATGGAGAAGGCGCAAGCAATCGACAATTCTTTGGAGAATCAAATAGGTAACTCTAAACCGTAGAAATCATGTTTAGGATTTATATTTTCTAAGCATGAATTATTTGCGTTCTAGCATGCAATTATCTGTTTAACATCTGAATTGATTAATCGCATAATCGGTCAAATAGATCCGTATCTGATTTATTTGTTTTGTACAAGTCTTCCGCTGTGCAAGGGGCACCAAACCCCATCAATGGTAGCAAGATATCAATCAAATCCCGGCCAAGGACATTGGACTGCCGTAAAGAGCATACTCAAGTACCTTAATCGGACGAAGGACTATGTTCTAGTTTACAATGCAGCCGAGCTCTGTCCTTTAGGATATACAGATTCAGACTTTCAAGCTGATGTAGATTCGAGAAAATCAACTTCCGGATATGTGTTTACCTTAGGAGGTGGAGCAGTAATTTGGAATAGTGTAAAGCAGAAATGCATTGCAGACTCTACCATGGAAGCCGGATATGTGGCCGCTCGGAGGCTGCAAAAGAGGCTGTATGGCTTAAGAACTTCCTTCGGAAGCTAGCTAGTTGGAGTTTGATCACTCTATGAATAATAAATATGATTGAAAAGTCAAATTATGGCCAGCCATAATGTGGCCATTTAGCACCACTCTTAATAATGAGCATCCCTCAATACCTATGACTGAATATTTCATGTGTACATACAATTATAAACTGTTATTTCAAAGAATACTATACATATTAATAAAAAAAATTTAATGTGTATTCCAGGTACACTACACTATATGATCTAGATTAAAGTTCTGCTTGGTTTAATACATGGTGAGTAGAGGACTAACAAACACACTTTCAGTTCCATGAAATATTACTTGTATTATAAGGGTTTCTTTGTAAAGTTTGATTTCAATATTAGTTCATTTGATTTAAACTCAGACTATATAATTTGGATTATAGTTCTGTTTGGTCTAACACATGGCAAGTACATGACTAACACATTCAATTCCATATTTCTGCTGCTTTTTGTGTTTCTTTTGCACGATTTTGTGTTAGTATTCTACATCATGTTATTTTAAATAAGGTACTTATTAGTTAACAAATTTTTATAAGTCATTAATGTCTGCTTTGATTTTTTCATATTGTAGGTAATTAGAAGGTGAATTATAATTTGTAAACAATATTCAATACAACAGAATTTTAACTAATGGCGTGTATTTAAATTTTCAGGCGTGGCTTGCAAGGAAGCTTAAAGGATAATGGAATGCTTCGGTTGATTAGAATAAATACATATTGCAATTGTAAATTGTAAATATTGTAATAAAAATAGGCCTTCGCGATAGCATATATAGGCATGCTGCCTCCACATTTTTCCAGAATGGCCGAAAATGATGCAAATAAAAAACATGATATAGAATATTAACACAAAATGGTGCAAAAAAAAAAAAACACAAAAAGCAGTACGGGTAATGCACAGTTTCCCGCCAAAAGGGGTATTATAGTACTTTCAACAAACTACCACTTTTAAGTAGTATAGATTTGTACCTTGACAGTGTTCTGGACGGTTTGATCTATGAACCCAGGATTCGCGTCAGACTCCCTAGGTCAAGAATCTAGCTAGTTTGATCACTCCAAGAACATGGAAACCTCCAATTTGTATAATAATTAGAGTAATGGTCAAAATTGGTCCTGAACATATGGTCATTTTACCTTTTTGGTCCTAAACATTATCTTTTGGATTTTTTGGTCCTGAACATATGAGAATTTGATCATTTTGGTCCTCTGTTAACTTTTCCGTTAAAAACTAACGGTCAACGAATTTAAATCCGATTTTGACCAAATTTAAGTTTTAATTCTGTTTTTTAAATCCTTAATTAAAAAACCTAACTATTACTGTATTAAAAATATTCTTTTAATTATAATTAGAAATTATGAGAAAATTGTTGTAAAACACAAATCACGATTTAAGGTGTAATGCCAAAATTATACCCTAAAACCCAAATCTCAGATTAAACAGTGAAAACGAATAAAACACTCAAATCAAAATACTCAACTAAACCCCATTAATAAAGTTAACAAATTTAGCTTCTTTTTAAGAAAAAACAAAAATGGGCATACCTCCATTCCCAGGATTGGCCTGATCCTCAAAAATCGAGAAGGCGATGTTCCTGGAGGAGGCGGCAGCATCAGGCGGCGGCGCCGGAGACGAGAAGGAGAGCATCTTCTGGCCGTCGTCGGGCGGCGGAGGCCAGAGATTGGATCTCCCGAAAGCGTCAGAGGCCATCTTGGGGGAGAAATTAGGCTGAGAAGGCTTGAGTAATTTGTGCGATTTCCAGCAATCCTGAGATGTTTGGTTCACAGATCCATGAGCGTTTTCATCTGAAGGTAGAGAGCCTGCATTTTGCTTGTGGCTCAGCACCCCAAAATCCATTTTTGTTGAGAAAGGAAGGAGTTATAGGGTTATCCCACACCACAGCATGAGTTCATCTTAAGCAATTTCTGTGTTGAGAATGAAAGAATATTTTAGAGTTTTAATCATAATTTCTAATTATAATTAAAAGAATATTTTTAATAATAGTTAGAGTTTTTAAGTAAGGATTTAAAAAACAAAATTAAAACTTAAATTTGGTCAAAATCGAATTTAAATCCGTTGACCGTTAGATTTTAACAGAAAAGTTAACAGAGGACCAAAATGATCAAATTCTCATATGTCCAGGACCAAAAATAAAAAAGATAATGTTTAGGACCAAAAAGATAAAATGGCCATATGTTCAGGACCAATTTTGACCTTTACTCAAAAAAGTATAAACCTGAAACCACTGGTTTTTTGCCGGTACTGTTAGAGTTTTGTATACTAGAAATCATATTTCGAGTGATTGGATATTGTAAAAACCCTTATTTTATTTTCGAAACAATGTTCGGAACCTAGCTAGTTAGTATTTGATCATTCATGAATAATAAATAAGTGTTTCTTGTTGAGTCCACTCTTGAAATTAACAAGATATTAATTACTTAAGTCTATAGCCAGACATTAATTAATTAATGGACATTTATATCTTTAACGTGAGAAATAACTTTCTAAAAGTGAACCCGGATTACTTGTAATTTCGTATTTGTATGGGTAATTCAATATTATTACTGTAGTTGTTGATAATAATATTCCAATATGAGCTTGAATTAAATTTGGGGTTCAATTTAATTAGAAATGGGCCAATTGGGTGTGACCTCATCCAAACCTCCATAGATATCTGACTGGGCCCAATATGTAATTTAATATATATAGGAGAATAAATGAGACACAAAATACTTTTTATTTAGAATTTTCATTCCCCCTCTCTTTAGGAGGGGCCGATTTTTCCCTTTCTACTTTGTGAGGAGTTTCTATCTTCTTTATTCAAGTCCTATATATTTTGATAAGATCCGCCCATCCTGATATCGAAATATAGTTCGGGAACGAGTCAAAAGATTTGTGGTCTAGTATTGAAGATCATCATGTAGAGAAGTAGCGAGCAAACTTCAATTCTTTGGAGAATCAAGAAGATATTAAATCATCTCCGTAGAAATGCATGTTTTAGGTTTCAATTAATCAAAAACATGTTTAGTTTAAGTATTGAGCATGATATATGTGATAATTACGCGAATAAGTTTTGTCCAAATAATCTGCTAAATAGATCTAAATTCTCTGATTTATTTGTGCTTCCGCCGCCAACCCCATCCCATCAGGTTCCAGTTCAGAACTAGTAGTTCGTCAGCTTTATAACAAAAAAAGTTTGGAAAATTGAATTTTCAAATCAGTTTTTATTTATAAAAATCAATTGGTCATATACTTAAAGTTAGATCTTAATAATGGACTTGGGACTTTGAATTGGAAGAGAGTGTATTGGGTTATTCTATTTTATAACCACGCACTCTTGGATGTATTACTCTTCGTTTCAATGTGACATAAATGTTATTTATTTATAACTACATGATCGATCTCTATCATTCTTAGTCTATATTAGTACTCTATCTTCTATTATTATAATTTAATTGAACAACAATATTATTACATGGAGTATTGTTCATTAATAATTTAGCATTATCGATTCGTTTGTATGCATAAATTTATGTATATGTTTACTAATAAATATTATTCCCCCGTCCCATAACAGATGACACACTTGGGGAATAGCATGAGATTTTAGAAGATGTTTTGTATGTTAGGTGGAGATAGAAAATAATATAATGTGAGAAATAGCTTTTTCCAGACTAGGAAATGTAATATCTTCGTAGGACAAATTAAAAAGGAAAGTGTGACATATACTATGAGACAGTAGGAGTATTATACATATTAAGAGAATAATTATTAGAGTAAAGGTCAAAATTGGTCCTGAACATATACCCATTTTATCTTTTTGGTCCTAAACATTATCTTTTTGATTTTTTAGTCCTGAACATATGAGAATTTGATCATTTTGGTCCTCTGTTAACTTTTTCGTTAAAAACTAACGGTCAACGGATTTAAATTCGATTTTGACCAAATTTAAGTTTTAATTTTATTTTTTAAATCCTTAATTAAAAACTCTAACAATTATTAAAAATATTCTTTTAATTATAATTAAAAATTATGATTAAAACTCTAAAATATTCTTTCATTCTCAACACAGAAATTGCTTGAGATGAACTCATGCTGTGGTGTGGGGATAAACCCTATAAAATCCTTCCTTTCTCACCAAAAATGGATTTTGGGGTGCTGAGCCACAAGCAAAATGCAGGCTCTCTGCCTTCAGATGAAAACGCCCATGGATCTGTGAACCAAACATCTCAGGATTGCTGAAAATCGCACAAATTACTCAAGCCTTCTCAGCCTGATTTCTCCCCCAAGATGGCCTCTGACGCTTTCGGGAGATCCAATCTCTGGCCTCCGCCGCCCGACGACGGCCAGAAGATGCTCTCCTTCTCGTCTCCGGCGCCGCCGCCTGATGCTGCCGCCTCCTCCAGGAGCATCGCCTTCTCGATTTGCCAGGATCAGGCCAATCCTGGGAATGGAGGTATGCCCATTTTTGTTTTTTCTTAAAAAGATGCTAAATTTGTTAACGTTATTAATGGGGTTTAGTTGAGCATTTTGATTTGAGTGTTTTATTCGTTTTCACTGTTTAATCTGAGATTTGGGTTTTAGGGTATAATTTTGGCATTACACTTTAAATCGTGGTTTGTGTTTTACAACAATTTTCTCATAATTTCTAATTATAATTAAAAGAATATTTTTAATACAGTTAGGTTTTTTAATTAAGGATTTAAAAAACAGAATTAAAACTTAAATTTGGTCAAAATCGGATTCAAATTCGTTGACCGTTAGTGTTTAACGGAAAAGTTAACATAGGACCAAAATGATCAAATTCTCATATGTTCAGGACCAAAAAATCCAAAAGATAATGTTTAGGACCAAAAAGGTAAAATGACCATATGTTCAGGACCAATTTTGACCATTACTCTACCTTTTTTTTAAACTATGAACTGCCGGTTTTTCGAACTTTGAACATGTCTAGTTGCAGTGGCTGGAATCGTGACGCACTCACCTACTTCAATATGGACAGTGGCTGCTCAAAGAATGATGGGTATACGTATCCCCAGTATGGATCTCCGGAGGGATCGGACGACGGGTGCTTGTAGCCTGTAGTGTGGTTTTGGATCATGCCGTGACGGCGGACGAAATACTTTCACCCGACGATCCATGTCGTCCAAAAAAATCTAAAATTTATCCATGGCATCTATCAATCGATCATGTTTTGTAATGATAGAGTCCCTCCATTGCAGGAATTTTAGGAGCGGGATCTCGGGGTCGCGATTGCCGTCTGCCGTTAGCACGAGGCACAGGCTCTCCTTCTGTGTGATACATGGGGCGAGAAGTACCGGCAGCCAGATTGATTGGGCTGTTGTCGTCCCCCCGGGCATGCCCCATGGACCATTGTTGGTGCATTGCAGGGTCGAGAAGGTCTAACGGCGGGTGAACGTTGTGTGGGGGCATTGTGAAAGCGGTGTGGGGAAGAAATTCGGTAGGGAAATCCGGACTAGGTAGCGGTTGTGTATCGCTGTGGTTGAATTAGTGATGGTTATAGTCGACGTAGTTGGACGAAATTATGATTGCAATCGGAAGATGAGATCACGATGAAAGAACTAGTTGTTAATAGAGTTTCCCTTGACGGTTGTCGGCCCAAATTTGGCTCGACGATCAGGAATCGGGTGCGGGAGATATTTCTCGTTGCGCAGATTGGGGCTTGATGGTGAATAATGCGGCTCGGCTGACGAAGGGGTACGGTTGTGCATAGGGTTGGATCGGTACGGTATACCGTATCGAAATGGGCATACCACATACTATACCGAAAAGTACAGTACGGGAAAATATGATACCGTATCGTACCGATTTTTTGGGTATACCGCATTCCGGTATACCGAAAAGTCGGTATATCAAAATATGGAAACCGTTACCTTACTGACATTTGCGGTATACCGCAAGTCAAATATGATTGATTATATAAAATATTGAAAATAATAAATATGTTAAATATTATAATATTATAAATAATAATTATATTAAATATATATAATTATTACCTGTATAAAGTGGTGTAATACGGTATACCGCGGTATATACAAAATTTACACCTTTACCTTACCGAAATCTGTCGGTAAGATATATGCCGTACCGAAAAGTGCGGCATACCGAAAATTCAGTTTTTTCAATATTTTTTCGATACGGTAAGTGCGGTATTTCGGTATATTTTGCCAGCCCTAGTTATGCATGCGGAGTTTTTCTGTCAAGCAGATTTGGATAGCTACGATTTGATGAACACAATAGATTGGTAGAGAAAATAGTTTATTCTTTGAATGATTAAATCATAACAATCTATTCAATTTATAATACTAGGACCGTAATTTATCGAACAAGAAAACATATATCTAAACATATAGGAAACATATGGTGAATCAAAAGATAACTGAATTCGTATGATATAGGATCGTATTGGTTGTATATATTTGTTCCACCTCTTTTGTTTTTTTTTTTCCCATGAATCTAGAATATAGTTTTGTATTATTCTTATTATTTTTATCCAGAAGTTATCAGATTTTAATTTGATTTGATTTAGTCTTTTTAGATTTGTTTTGATTATCTAGAATATCTTTTCACCTGACATATTATAAATATGAGCTCATTTTCTAAAATAAACTTCACTCGTCTTCATAATCACTCTCAAATGAGTCATATGTCTAATTGCGGTGGTCCCGGCCACGGCAAAGTGACTCTGTTTCCAAAACTAGTCCACATATTTTTTAGGGTAGAAGCAAGTTAAGGAAGCCCAACAAACATGGCTGCTCATCATATGTTAATATATTAAAAGCAACTATAATAATTAACCAAAACAAATTAGTATTAATCTTACAAATATATTTGATCATTAAAAAGCCATTGGGGCAACGCCCTGTAGCTTCCTCAAAGAAGGTTTGGCCGTACGATATTTTTGCGAAGTATGTGGAGGCCCCGATTGGATACTCTCTAATTAGATTTCTGGTATCACTAATTGAATCTCCAAGTTGATAAATCTCATTAAAGTTGCAATTAACACCTCAAAACGTTGGGAATATTGCAACTTTAATGAGATTTATCAATTCAAAGATTCTATTAGCGACGCTAGAAATCTAATCAGAGAGTATTCTATCGGGCCTTTCCATGCTTCGCAAAACTAAGATTTGAGATTGCAAAGGAAATAATGAAGACAATTAAGATAATAAGATTAAAAAGATTGCAAAGGAAATAATGAAGATAATTAAGATGAAAAAAGCGAAAATTAGTGTTTTAAAAATATTTACTTTTAACCTATTTTTTCCTTCGTCTTCTATGACGTGTGTGAGTGTCTTCTATCTCTACAAATCACTATGGATACTATAATATAGTGAATTCTATTTATTTTTATTTTAAGTGGGAGCTATAGAGAGTAAAACATGACTATACATAGTGTGTTATTTTTTAAAAGTGTATTTGATACCATAGAATTGTTTATTTTAATTTGTAACTGTAACATTCATTTTCAAATTTAAATATTTAGTGCAGGAAAATATTTGAATTTGTAATTAAATTTCATATATTTTAAATTCAAAATAATTATAAAAATTTAATATTATCTCTTAGAAAACATACATAAACACACACTTAACGTAGACACATGTGACACAACACACATGCCGCAGTGTTGCACACTCACATGAAAAAAATACAGCACACACAACACATACACCTTTCCCATACAACTCAAAATATATTAAAAACTTATTTAATTAAAAGTCAATGCCAATCTTTTACTCACTCCGTCCCTTAAAATTTGGCACCATTTGACTTGGCACGAGTTTTAAGTAATGTAATAGAAAGTGAGTTGAAAAAGTTAGTGACATGTGACTCCTACTTTTATATACTCCCTCCGTCCCACAAAAGATGTCACACTTGTGGGATGACACGGGATTTTAGGAGATTTTATTTTGTGTGTTAGATAGAGAGAGAAAATATAATTTTTATATTAATGTGAGACGGAACTTTTTCTAAAAATGGAAGTGTGACATTTTTTGTGGGACAAACTAAAAAGGAAAGTGTGACATCTTTTGTGGGACGGAGGGAGTATTAGTTTAAAATAAAATGTGAGTGGAAATGAGTTAGTGGAATATGTGGTCTACTACCAAAAATGGTAAAAGTGAAATGTGACAAACTTTTAGGGACGATCGAAAAAGGAACACTACAAAAAAATGTCAGTTTACCGACGGAATTACCGACGGAATATTTTCGCTACGAATTACCGACGGAAAGGTCAACCGGTAAATTATTTCCTTTTTTAATTAATGTATTTTCGTCGGTAATTCCGTCGGTAAAAAAATTACCGACGAGCTCTTTACCGACGGATTAGGTTTTAGGGTAAATTTTCCGTCGGTAAAGAGCTCGTCGGTAATTCCGTCGATATCATAGTGAAATTTTTCCGTCGGTAATTTGTAGCGAAAATTTTTCGTCGATAAATCCGTCGGTAAACTGACATTTTTTTGTAGTGGCCAGCTTCGAATTGTATACTATATGTGAATTACGATGATCAGATATAGCGTTGGATTTGATTCACAAGTATACCAATATGGCCATTGGTAGAGTTTTGGAGAAGATAGCATCCAGAGCAGCAACATTCTCCCAGGATGAGGACGATCAACTCAGCTTCTGGAAACATCCCATATAATCGTGTGAGTATTTTGTTAACTCTACGGTCCATGTGCGTTATTTTAGCTGAGTATTACCTCAAAATTTTGAAGGTATTTTGAAGAATGATTTGAAGCCACAATCTTTGGATACTTAAAACCAAACTATTCTTAGAAAGTGATTCATGTAGACATTCAAAACTAGTACTAATTTCTTATCTAAAATGGTTTTGGTAAATTGTCCTAAAAATGCACTCAACTCTTGGCCATGTGATCAAATACTTAGGTAATAATTGAATCTTATTACTCTCAGGCAATCTATATATGCTCGCATGTTGTTTGCATTTCAGCGCCTGGCATTAATAAGTTTCATGAAAAGAAATTGATTCGTGAGAAAGCGTTGGAGCTTGTGAAATATTAATGCAACCTTATAGAACCTTAAGAACAAACTATCTGCAAACAGGCCATTATAGCAGCAGTTAAATCAGGAAATAATGATGTTATAGAAGAAATTGTAAGGACACTTCCTGTTGCAATTCTAACTAGGAATATTTTTAATCAGAACTTTCTCCATGTGGCCGTCAAGAACTGTTGTGAGAAAGTGTTTAATCTCATATATCTTACAAGCAACTATAGAATCAACTATTCAGAAGTAATCGACAATTCTGGTAATTCAATCCTTCACTTGGCCGTACATTTGGCACCTCTCCTAACAAGCTCAATTTAGGATCGGGTAAAGCTCTCCAGATGCAACGTGAATTACAATGGTTTCAGGTATATTCATTGATACCGGGAAAAATATGGTGTAGTAGGATATGATATAGAAATCACTTAAAAGAAACACTCTCAATTCACTAGGAATCCACCTAATAATTTAGAGCAAGAAATAAGAAGAATCATCTTCTCAAACAAGCAAATAGCTCAAAATATAATACTATATTTTATCAAGTTCTTCCTCCTCAATATGTAGATCGTAGCCTATATATAGGTACCTGATATTTTCATTCATTTTTCTTTTGGGCCTGATATTTATTCTACGAGCATATTTTTGGTGCTGATGCTACTATTAATTAAGAGATTTGATTTTTGTATAGCATTCGTTTTATTTTCGTACAAAGTTTGATTCTTCAATGCTTTTGATCGATGGCTCATTGTAATGATTTGTAAACAAATTGAAGAAGTTAATTTCAGTTATGCTACAACAAATTAACACTTTACTTTTGTTACTCCCTACATCCCCAAATATTGTCCCTGTCCCGACTAGTTTTAATAAATGTAATGAGAAGTAAGTTGAAAAAGTTAGTGGAGTGGGTCTTACTTTTATATATTAATTTTATAGTAATAAAATGTGAGTAGGAATTATTTTGACAGTGGAATATGAAGTCTACTATAAAAAATAATAAAAAATGAAATGGGACGAACTATGGAATGAATGAAAATAAAAAAATGGACAAACTTTTATGGAGGGATTACATGTTAGACTTATGTACGGTTGTTCCTTTGTGGCGGCTAGCTTAATTTGTATACGGCTGCATCAGAGAAGATCATGTTTACGTATCAATCCCGCGCAATTCATGACTAGTTGAATTTTCTTCACACAAAATTGAAAATGTTAATTAAGTAAATAAAATAATAAAAGATAAAATTATGTTCCCTTCATCTGAAGATAAATGTCACATTCGGATGGTGACATGAAATTTTATGAGATATTATTTTATGGAGTACATATTAAGTGGAGAAAGAAAATATAACATCCTATGAAACAAACTAATAAGAAAAGTGTAATGCGAAAGTACTTTAGCACGGAAGGAAATATAAATAATCACAAATATATATAGAATTTATTAATATACAAACCAATTCCGTTTATTACTAAGGGTGACTATATTATTAATTTATTTTTGGTAAATGTTGGAAAACCAAAATAGCTTTCCATCAACGTTTATTACTAAGCGTGATTATATTATTAATTATTTTTGGTAAGTATAGAAAAATCAAAATAGCTTCCGGACTATCGTCTTGGTGATTATTTTTGGTGCTTTTGAAATTAAAAAAATGATATTCATGTTTGAATTAATTACACGTCTCATCAATTTCCTTTAATTACTACTCTACTAAGAGTAACTCTAAAAATGGTCCTTGGACTATGGATTTATCTCGTCCATAGTCCTTGGACTTTAAAAATATCGTCAGTAGTCTCTGGACTAACGGTTTATCTCGAAATTGGTCCTTTTAGATTTTTACGAAAATGCCCTTTGGGGGGGGGGGGGGGGGGTGGGGGGAGGGGTTGGGTTTTGGGAGGTTTGGGCAATTTTGGTCTTTTTACACTTTTAACATTTTAAATATGATATTATTTTAGTTATGTACTAAATCTGATATATTTTAAAATTATCATTCTTCTTCTCTTTTGTCATCCTTCACTTTGTCTTTTTATTTCAAGAGTGAACTACAAAAATGGTCCCTGGACTATGGGTTTATCTCGCCCATAGTCCCTGGACTTTAAATATATCGCCAGTAGTCCCTGGACTAAGGGTTTATCTTGAAATTGGTCATTTTGGCTTTTTTTGGTACGAAAATACCCTTTGATATTATTTTGGGGGGTTTGGGCAATTTGGTCTTTTTACACTTTTACATTTTAAATCTGATATTATCTTAGTTATGTACTAACTTTGATATTATTTCAAAATTATAATTCTTCTTCCATTTTGTTATCCTTCACTGAATTTATTTATTTTTATTTCAATATTAGATTTAATTTTATAAAATTAAATTTAATATTTAGATTTTAAATATCAATAAATTTTTTTAATGAAATCTATTAATTCATGGACACTTTAAATATTGATAAAAACTACTAATTTTTGTTATTTAATATAATATTCAATTGAATTGAAGAAGTACAGAAAAATAATATTAATCATGATGGAAAAACAAGAGTTATTCTATTTAGCCTCCATTCGGTTGTTATAATTCCTTGTGATTAAATATTATGAAGTTGACTAAAAATTTGATCCTACTAAAAATTTTATATAGGAGTATTTTTTTGAAATTTTCTAGTAAATTTTGATTGTTTTCAAATTAATAAACGAAAATTATATTAGTCTTATATTAGATGCATATTTATTTCAGAATAGATTGTGTTATATAATCTATTTATGATTAAAGCTACTGTATTAAATATTGATTAAAACTAAGGCGTTGTCATAGCTTATTGATTACATAGTACTATACACTATCAAATATTGATTATAACTATTAATTTTTGCTATTTAATAATTTTTATAATTAAAAAAATTTATTGATATTTAAAAATTAAAATTTAAAATTTTGTAAAATTAAATCTAATATTGAAATAAAGAAACAAAGTGAAGGATGACAAAAGGGAAAAAAGGATGATAAATTTGAAATAATATCAAAATAAGTACATAGCTGAAATAATATCGCATTTAAAATGTTAAAAGTATAAAAGACCAAATTGCCCAAACCCCCCAAAATAATATCAAAGGGTATTTTCGTACCAAAAAAAGCCAAAAGGACCAATTTTGAGATAAACCCTTAGTCCAGGGACTACTGGTGATATTTTTAAAGTCCAGGGACTATGGGCGAGATAAACCCATAGTCCAGGGACCATTTTTGTAGTTCACTCTTATTTCAATATTAGATTTAATTTTATAAAATTTTAAATATCAATAAAATTTTTTAATTATAAAAATTATTAAATAATAATAATCAATATTTGATAGTGTATAGTACTATTTTTTCAATAAGGTATGACAACACCTTAGTTTTAATCAATATTTAATAGCTTTAATCATAAATAGATCATATAACACAATTTATTCTGAAATAAATATGCATCTATTGTAAGACTAATATAATTTTTGTTTATTAATTTGAAAACAATCAAAATTAACTAGAAAATTTCAATAAAAAAACTTCTATATAAAATTTTTAGTAGGATCAAATTTTTAGTCAACTTCATGATATTTAATTACAAGCAATTATAACAACCGAACGAATGCTAAATAAAATAGCTCTTGTTTTTCCATCATGATTAATACTCCCTCCGTCCCGCTTTAGCATTCCCATTGACTTTTCTGCTCTCTTTTTGTAAAAATGATAAAAAATAGTTAAAGTGGAGAAATGGTAAAGTAAGAGAGACAATAATGTAGATAAAACTCTTCTCTATATTATTCTCTCTCTTAATTTACCATTTCTCCTCTTTAACTATTTTTTATCATTTTTACAAAAAGATGACAGAAAAGTCAATGGGACTGCTAAAGCGGGACGGAGGGAGTATTATTTTTCTGTATTTCTTCAATTCAGGTGAATATTATATTAAATAACAAAAATTAATAGTTTTAATCAATATTTATATTGTCCATGAATTAATAATTTTAATTAAAAAAATGTATTGATATTTAAAAATCAAAATTTAAAATTTAATCAAAATAAGAGCATAGATCAACTAAAAGCAGATAAATCAAGAGGAAGACAATAGAGATAAGGGAATTCCAGGAATTCCAGGGATGTCTGTTATACAAAATTCCAACTACAATACCCTAGCACAGTTATTACTTTGATAGAACGAGTCACCTAGATTATGCTCATGCGAAACAAACGTTGATTACAAGATTAGGGTTGTCAATCCTAACACGTAACTCCAAAAAGCTCCTAAGACCCTTGAAAAGTCCTCACTCTCAATTAACAGTGCCGTTTTAAAGGAAGCTAACTGTAGTGTCTACTAAGTGGACCTAACTCGCTAGAACTCTGTCACAGTTATGAAGCAAGTTATATTAAATCATACACGATTGTGTCATTCAATCATGAAGCATCAAGATTAACTTAGGGAAGAAACAACGTAAAAACAAAACGGATATTAAATAGAAAACGGAACTTGTATAACCAAAGTCGTTACTAACACATCCCTAGAATTCTATGAGTTTAGTTACACATAATTGAATAAGCTAAAAACATAGATTGAAGGGAAGACAATTTGAACATAAAACTAAAGCAAATAAAACCTGTGGGTTGAATCTTTGTCGTTCTTGATGTTCTTGAAATCCTGCTCCAACTCCTTGCACCAGTAAAGTACTCTAAGCCTTGATCTCTATGAAGTATTTTGCAATTAGAAGTTCTCCTTTTTGATGAAGCTTGAGGCCTTATTTATAGGGAAAAGCCATGCCTTGTTGTAGAAGGAAAAAATCTCCAAAATATGGTAAAACTGGGCGCAAATCTAGGGCTTCTCGGATTCGCCGCCTTTCTCCGGCGGGCCGCCACACCTTGGCCGGTGGTCGTCGCGTTGGAGTCCAGAGAGTCTGTTCCTTCGGCGGCGGACCACCGCACATCTTCCGGCGGTTGTCGGACGAGAGTTCTCTTCTAAGCAAATTTTTCCGATGCGAACCGCTGCATTGATCTGCCCGCCGGGCGCCGGCGGTCGCCGGGCGCCGTCTGACTCCAGATTCCCAAACATGGCATTTTGGCTCCCTTTTACAGCTCATTTATGCACATTTCTCATAAAACACGTCAAAACACCAAAATAGACAAAATATGCAAATAATGGACATGTAGAGTGACTTTGACATAAAAAACGGACCAAATAATGGCCTTAAAACAGTGCAAAAACCGAGCTTATCAATAAGCAAAAGGAAGTTTAAAGTGCATTAAATATGGTATTATTGGTACTCTACGATGATGAAATCTACAAAAGTTGCAAACAACTAAGATTGACATCTGGCGTAGGAATTTAAGATAAACAATTTAAGAGAAACCAATTACATTCTGAGCATCTAAGTTTTTTTTAGATCGCTAGAAAGAATGTTGAGATTCTCTTAGAAATCCTATATCCATACATTGCTTGGAACATTTTAGCATTAGAAATTCCATGCAAAGGTTTTTTTTCCTTTCAAGATGGAGTAGTCTCGTCTCTAGTCAAGTGTCGTCTGACTCTTAGTGAGAACAAGAATTATGAGACTAGTTTTAGAGATAGATGTCTCATGTATGCTATGATGTGTACTAATCTTGATATTAGTTGTGCTTTTGCATAGCAAGTATATATCATATTAACCATGACAAAGGACTTTGATTGAGGTAAAGAATATACCATAGTGCTCGAGAAAGACTAATCGCTATAGTCAAGTTTACCGGTCATTCATGTAATGTCCTTGGGGTTACACTGACTTAGTTTTATGATTAATCAGTGATTGAGTAAGTCATCCTCTGAGCATGTCTGTAGGAGTATCTTCCTAATAGCTTTAATTGTAACTTTGAGTATGTCTATGAGTATTATATTTTGTTATGATTACTCTAGTGAAGGCTAACTCAAGGGACACACGAGCTAATAAAGCTAAGCAATCACATAGAGAGATGAAATTAATTAAAGATCAAGTATGCAGCAAGACATTATGGTAGAATAGATATGATCAAAGAACAACCAAGCAGATTTTTTTCACAGAAATTGCCTTTGTGTTAATATGTCTCCAACATGATGTGAAATGAATGTTAGTTCGATATATCTGGAACCGAGACCTGCTTTGAGTATAAGTGGGAGAGTTTTTGGCCGTGGGTATACTCGAAAACTGTTAGAGTTTAGTATACTAAAGCATCGTTCGAATGATTGTATATGTAATAACTCTTTTATCCATTTTTACCATTTAATGAGAAAGAATATTTTGTTACAATGTGTTTTGCTTATGGGTTGTTTACGTATTTATGAGATGTTGAAATATATTTTCCATTTAAATACATAGTTTAAGCAAAATGAGTCTAAGTCTTCTGCATAGTAGACAAGTTGTGAGCGGGGTTCACAGTAGGTAACTTGTCGGTTCTTGCAGAAGGAAAACTGTTTTACAACCTAGATAGGCTTTGACTACCTATCGTTAAAGGTTGCGACGTCAGTCCGAAAGTTTCCTTACCTAAGGAAATGAACGACGTCGGTGTGGTATAACACTGAAAGGATCAAACAATGAGATAAGTCTTTCTTGGCTATTTACTGAAAGACGAGGTCTCGATGATTGTCATTTATTAATCATTGTTGACATAACATTGAGCATACGATATTAATTGAAAACTACTTTGACTTATCAAATGGTGAGGGTATTTCGTTGCCCAAGAATCCTGATAGATTGAGTAGTGATCATTAATGTCTAAGTGGTGCTAGTATTGTTATTGCAATGAATCATGTGTTGGGAGAGGCCAGTCTGATAATATCCTCAAGAGGTGTTTAGAAAAAGGTTTTATTATTCAGAAAACTGGCCAGTTGGAATTTATTCCATGAATAGTAAATAATGTTTCTGAACTAGACCACTCTTGGAAAAAGAAATTAATTAACAAAAGTCAGATAGCAGACTTGATATTAATTAATGGATATTTATATCTTTAACATGTGAAATGATTTAATTAAAGAAGAAGTCCCGGAATACTCGTAATTTTGGTTTGGACAGGCATTGAATATTATATCTATAGTGGATGATAATAATATTTAACTTTGGGCTTGAATTAAATTAGTTTTAATTTAGTAGGTGAAAGCCTGAACTGTGGCCCAATCCAATCCTCCACAGATCTCTAGTCTGACCCAAAATAATTAACTTAATATAAAAGGGAGAAGAAGAGAAGACAGATTAATAATTCCACCGATATTTTTCGTTCTATGCGGTATGTGAGAGAGAGTGAATTTTCGGTATTTAGGGTTCTTCTTCAATTCTTCTCCGGCTTTTGAGGATTTGACAAGCTTTGCCCGCACAAAGGTCAATTCCGAGTTAAAGGGAACATATCAGAAGATCCGTGGTAGAGGTCGATTGAAGAAGGAGTTCGAATTCAATTATTTGAATTCATACGGTAAATCTTTAATTGCATATATTCAGTACGATCTATGATTATATTCCTATGAATATATTTCTAGTTTACAATCTGATAAAAGCATGTATAGATGTACATCTTTCAATCAAACTAAATAGATTTCCGCTGCAAAACCAACAAAAACATGTTTTGAGTATAAGTGGGAGATTGTTAGTTTTGGTATAGATACGCTCGGATTATGCAATGTTTTAAGGCCATTATTTGGGATGTTGCATTACATGTCCATTATTCGCATATTTTATCCATTTTGATATTTTGAGGTGTTTTCTGAGAAATGTGCAAAATAGAGCAGAAAAAGAGCATAGAAAGGTGAATTTTTGGAAGCTGGAGTGGAAGGGATGCCCAGCGGGCCGCTGCAACATGCGCAGTCGTCGCTGCAAAGACTCCAGAGGGCTCTGACTCTCTCCAGCGGTCGCTGGGCCCTTGCCAGGGACCGCTGGGAAAACGCGGCGCGACAGCTGTCTTAAAACTTGTTTTTACGGCGATCCTGAAGTCCGATCATGGCGTTATACACACCATTCTCTTCGTATTGAAAAGAACTTCAAGTTGGTACGAAGATCCACTCAAATCGGTGTTCTGTGCAGAGAGTTATGGCCGTTTTACCAAGGTCACGGAAATTTGAAGAAGGAAAAAAGATATTACCTTGTGAAGCCAAATCTTTTTCCTTCTACTTGGAGGAAACTTATTACCAAATCTAAATCCTTCTCAAGCTTATATACACCCATAACCTCATTCATAGAATCCAACCCTTCCTTAGCCCCCAAAAGGGGAGCTTTCATAGCTCCTCCTCCAACCCTAATTCTTCATCATCTTTTTGTCAATTACTTCCATAGCATAAATTTGAGAGTTCTTCATTGTGCAAGGGATTGGAGAAGGAATCAAGAGAAGATCAAGGCTACAAGGATTCAACCATTGGGTTTTATTTGATTTAGTTCCTATTTTCTTATTGACTTCCCTACAATCTATGTTTTTAGCTTATTCTTTCATGTGTAACAAAATTCATAGGATTTTAGGGATGTTTTAGTAACTCTTTTTGGTTTATACAAATTCCGTTCTTCTATTTAATATACGTTTTGTTTATACTACGTTTCTTCCTTAAGTTGTTCGGTAATACTGCATGTTTGAGTGACACATTCGATGCTGATTTAATATAACTTGCTGCATAATCGTGAGAGGAGGTTGGCGAGTTAGATCCACTTAATAGACACTACAATTAGCTTCCCTTAAAACGACACTGTTAATTGAGAGTGAGGACTTTTCAAGGGTCTAGGAGCTTTTAGGAGTTACGAATCTAGGATTGACAACCCTAGTGTTAGTAATTTACGCTTGTACCGCATGGGCATAACTAGTGTGACTCGTTCTATTGAAGTATAAACTGTGCTAGGGTTTTGTAGTTGGAATTTGTATAACCATAATTGTGAACGCACATCCCTAAAATTCTCTTATCTCTCATATTTTATCTTTGTGATTTAATTGCATTTAGTTGTTTGCTTGCTTTTAATTGTTTTTATTTTCAAAACCCTTGTTTCTCTAGATAGTATTTGACGCTTAGTACATAATAGCCAGTTGCAATTATATTCCTTATGTTCGACAACCCGGTACTGACCTTTAGCTATACTAGATCTACCCTGTATACTTTCAGGTATATTTAGTGCTAATAAATAGTGCATCCGATATACTGAAAAGCATATTTCGAGCAAGTTCTCGTGAATAGGATCTTGCTTGTATACGGAAAACTCTACCATCCACTTTTAACCCGATTCAGTATTATTAAAACAATATCGCACGAATAGGATCAGTACATTATTACATTGTGTTTGCTTGTAAATTTAGAAGATGTTTTATAAACATTTGAATGTATAAGAAGAAAACAAAGTCTTATTCTTTTGCTCAGTAGATTGGTTGTGGGCGTCGTCCACTTTAAGGTAACACAGTCGGTTCTATACAATGCTTTGCAAAAGAAAAGGAAGAATTTCACAACCCAGATTAGCTTAGACTATCTATCGTGAAAGGTTACAATGTCAGTCCAATTTTTTCTAAGCCTTTCTAGAATAAGCGACGTTGGTATGGTATAACACTGAATGGATCTAACAGCAAGACGTGTTTTTATGCTAGCTACTGAAAGACTAGGTATTGATAAAATACTATTTCTTAATCTACATACGTTAGTATTGAGCATACGGTATTGACTATGCACTACTTTGACTTATCAAATGGTGCGGGTTTTTCGCAACCCAATAATCCTGATATATTGGGTAGTGATGATTAATATATAGCGGTGCTAGGATTGCTATTATGTTGAATCGTGCGCGAGGTGAGTCTCGTTTGATAATGTCCTCAAGAGGAGCTTGAACAAGGTTTTATTATTCGGAAACTGGCCAGTTGGAATTTAATTATTCTATGAATAATAAATAAGTGTTTCTTGCTAAGTCCACTCTAGGAATCAATAAGATGTTAATTAATTAAGTCCATAGCAGACATTAATTAATTAATGGAAATTTCTATCTTCAGCGTGGGAAATTAATAATAAAAATAATGGAAACCCGGATTATGTGTAATTTCAGATTTTGATGGGGAGGTTAATATTACTTATGTAGTGGCTGCTTGTAATATTTCAATATAAGCTTGTATTAAATTGTGGGTTCAATTTAATTAGTAAAAAGCTAATTGGGGTGAGCCCATATTTAAAACCTTTCATAGATCCCTGATTGGGCCCAATATGAACTTAATATAAATAGGAGAATATAGGAGACACGGAATTATTATTAATTTCTCTACTAAAATTTCGTTCTTTTCTCTCGACAGAAGGAATCAAATTTTTTATTTCGTGAGATTTTCAGCTCCTCCTCCGTTAGAAAGTTTTGTCTTCTTTATTCGAGTCCTAGTAGTTTGATAAGATCAGCCCACACTGATGTCGGAATACAGTTCGGGAACAAGTCTGAAGATCCGTGGTCTAATATTGAATATCATCACGTGGAGAAGGCGTGAGCAATCGACTATTCTTTGGAGAATCAAATCGATAACTCTAAACCGTAGAATTCATGTTTTAGGATTACTTTCTTTGAGCATGAATTATTTGCGTTCTAGCATGCAATTATCTATTTAACATGAGAATTGATTAATCACATAATCGGTCAAATAGATCCGTGTCTGATTTATTTGTTTTGTACAAGTCTTCCGATATGCAAGGGGAACCAAACCTCAACAATTGGTATTAGAGCCAATTTTTGCCTCTGATTATGCGGATTAATTTCATGTTATGTGAATTGGTTGAATGCATATAAAGTTTGAATATTGAGAATATGAAAATTCGTTCTCGGAATATTCTTCTAGAGCTGGTTCGTTTATTTCTTGTGCTTTAATTCTTTTAAGATTGCATAACATATGAATCTTGACATAAGAATTACATCAAGTCTACGTGATGTTTATTTGATGAGTTCTTCTTGTAATTTTATTTAATTGTTGTCGTGCATATATTTGTTTGTATCAAATTGTTGCGATTGCGACATCAAGAATCCGTCACTCTGCAGTCACGGCTGCGGAGAATTGTTGGCGAAGAGGGATCACGCAGTGGCTGCTGTTATGCAGCAGCGACAGGACCATGGGTGACACCACGGGCAAGCTGCGACACGCAGCGCCAGGCAGGCGAGCAGCGAGAAGAGGCAAGCAGCGCCGGCGGAGCGACGTCGACGCAGCAGTATCGGAGTCGTCAGGCTGGTCGAGCTCGCGAGACCAGCAAGGGCGGCGGCGGCGGCTGCGGAGCAGTGAAAGTCCGATGGAGTGCTAGATTAGGGTTTCCCTATGCGTGTCCCGTGACTTCGCTTTCCAAAATTTGATTAGGGTTTCCAAATCTTTGGATTCAATTTTGGAAATAATTCAAGATTAATTTGGAAATAAGATTAGAAAATATCTTTTGTGGATTTTATATATTATATTGGAATTGATTATGAAGATTAATTAGATTTTTTCTTTATTTATGGATTTATAATGATTTAATTCCTAGACGAATCCTGCTTATATTTGGAAAATGACAATCTAATTTTTATTTATATCCTATGGATTTATATGGATTTATTCCTAAATGAATCCTTGTTGGATTTAGATAATGATAATATTATTATATTCTTATCCTATGAATTTATATGGATTTATTTATATATGAGTTCTAGATGAATTCGGATAATAATAATATTATATTTTATTCTTATCCTATGAATTTATATGGATTTATTCATATATGAGTTCTAGATGGATTTGAATAATGATAATATAATATTATCTAATTATATGGATTGATATGGATTTACTCCAAGAATAAATCCTATATTAATTAGGATTAATATTAATATTAATTTATTTTTATCCTATTGATTTGAATAGATTTAATTCTATTAAGACAAATCCTAGATGGATTAGAATAAACATTAATCCAAGTTATCCCTATCTTTTGGATTTATATCCTAGATAGATCAGGATAAAGATGATATATAAAAAAATCCTCATTTAATTGGATTTAGATAAATTAATTTAACTAAGAAATCCTAAGTAATGTTTGATATATTCTAGATGTCTATTCTAAATAGAATTGAGATTTGTACAAATCTTGGTTGATAGGATTTTATTTTTATCTTATGGATTATGATGGAATTGTTTCTATCTAGTAATATCCAAGTACGATTTAAATAATGATAATCATTAATCAACGTTATCTTGAATTGTAGGATTTGATTTTATCGAAATAAAATCTAAAATAATCCTAAATGGATTTAGATAGTTAACACTATCTTGATAAATCCTAAATGAATTTGGATAATCACCATCTTTGATAAAACTTAATTATTTCATTGATTCTACTTTGACTAGATTAAATAATTGTCATTAATTATCCAGTGTGTTTAAATGTCATGCATTAAATGGATTCATCTGTTTATTTAGTGTTTATCTTTTTAAGTGGATTATCTTTTTTATCTGCTTATGTGACAATTATGCAAAAACCATATCAAATCTCTAAGCGATTATTACAACAAGTGTGTTGTATACGAAAAACTCTACAATCTACTTTTAACCCGATTCAATATTATTCGAGCAGTATCGCACGATTAGGATCAGTATATAATTACACTGTGTTTGCTTGTACATTTAGAAGATGTTTTATAAACATTTGAATGTATAAGAAGCAAACAAAGTCTTAGTCTTTTGCTTAGTAGACTGGTTGTGGGCATCGTCCACTTTATGGCAACACAGTCGGTTCTATGCAATGCTTTCACAACCTAGATAGGCTTAGACTACATATCGTGAAAGGTTGCAATGTCAGTCCGATTATTTCTAAGCCTTTTTGAAATAAGATGACGTTGGTGTGGTATAACACTAAATGGAGCAAGACGTGTCTTTATGCTATCTACTGAAAGACTAGGTCTTGATAAAATACTATT
This sequence comes from Salvia hispanica, assembly GCF_029641045.1. Classification (NCBI taxonomy): domain Eukaryota; kingdom Viridiplantae; phylum Streptophyta; class Magnoliopsida; order Lamiales; family Lamiaceae; genus Salvia; species Salvia hispanica. Next base: position 2,231,493 of record NC_142697.1, read on the forward strand.
TCTTAATCTACATACGTTAGTATTGAGCATACGGTATTGATTATGCACTACTTTGACTTATCAAATGGTGCGGGTTTTTTGCAACCCAATAATCCTGATATATTGGGTAGTGGTGATTAATATTTGGCGGTGCTGGGATTGCTATTATGTTGATTCGTGTGCGAGGTGAGTCTCGTTTGATAATGTTCTCAAGAGGAGCTTGAACAAGGTTTTATTTTTCGGAAACTGGTCAGTTGGAATTTAATTATTCCATGAATAATAAATAAGTGTTTCTTGCTAAGTCAACTCTTGGAATCAATAAGAAGCTAATTAATTAAGTCCATAGCATACATTAATTAATTAATGAACATTTCTATTTTAAGCGCGAGAAATAAATAATAAACAGAATGGAAACCCAGATTACTTGTAATTTCGAATTTGGATGGAGAGGTCAATATTACTTCTGTAGTGACTGCTCATAATATTCGAATATAAGCTTGTATTAAATTGTGGGTTCGATTTAATTAGTAAAAATCTAATTGGGGTAAGCCCATATCCAAAACCTTTCATAGATCCCTGACTGGGCCCAATATGAACTTAATATAAATAGGAGAATATAGGAGAGACAGAATTATTATTAATTTCTCTACTAAAATTCCGTTCCTTTCATGTTATAGGATTTACTTTCTTTGAGCATGAATTATTTGCGTTCTAGCATGCAATTATCTGTTTAACATGTGAATTGATTAATCTCATAATTGGTCAAATTGATCCATGTCAAATTTATTTGTTTTGTACAAGTCTTCTGCTATGCAAGGGGTACCAAACCCCATCTGTATGAACTGTGCTAAGATGTTGTAGTTGGAATTTGTATAACCATAACTGTGAAAGCACAGCCCTGGAATTCCCTTATCTCATCTGTTTTACCTCTGTGATTTATTTGCAAAATTTGTTTACTTTAGCTTTTATAAGTTTTTATTTTCAAAAATCCAAAATCTTTTGTTTTTCCAAATAGTAGAAGAAGCTTAGTAAAAGGTGGGTAATTTGTGATTGGTTTCCATTTGTTCGATATCCGGTACTAACCTTTAACTATAATATTTATACCCTTTATACTTGCAGGATTATTTAGTGCTAATGAAAAGTGCATCATTATGTGGGTATAATTGGCATACCATGGACACCAACATTACATTATCTGTGATCACTCATCTTTTGGATAACTGAAGCGAGGATCTGATTATGTGTCTGCACCCTAAATTGGTGGTCTGTGCGAAGTCCTCTCGAGGACGAAATCTGCATCTGCATCCAATTCTGATTCTGGTCCGCGTACCTAGTCTGTCACTAAGCACATAAAGGGACTATGCTTGAAAATTTGTCATGGTGTCAATTAAATATACATGATGATATATGTGACAATACGTGTATGATAATATATGAATTTATATGAAATATCTTTTACAATATGATAGGTTAATAACTTGTACATGAAAATGGATTTTGCTACACGGTTTTGTTAAGTTATGATATAAGTATTGAAAATCTAAGAATTTGCTGAAAATATTCATGAAATAAGTGAAGATTCATATTGCTATACACTTCTATTGACATTGTTTGAAAATTTGACGTCATGGGTGAAGATCTGACTGTTAGGGTGTGAAATAATCGGTGATATGCATTCTATTTTGTATTCTATCATATTAGTTTACAAATGATAGATTATGAATCTGGTAAATTCCACGGGATCAAGGAATGATGACTGTTAATATTTTTAGGGATTAGGGATCAAGGAATGATGACTGTTATTATGTTCTGGAACTGATATTGCTTATTGTTTGTTTCTAGGAATGTATTGATTATAGGGGAGATGTTGCCCAATGTAAGTTGGAAATTGATGAGATGATAATATTATGATTAATGTGGAAATAATTGGTAAATAAAATAATAACAAAAATTTTAAGTTGTATGATTATTGCTTGGAGAGAATTTTGGTTGAAGTGTTGAGTGTGCTACATGTTAGTTAGCATTGAAAAGCACCGGTTAATACGCTCAGATTTTGCATGGTTTTAAGGCCATTATTTGGTCCGTTTTTAATGCCAAAGTCGCATTACATGTCCATTATTTGCATATTTTATACATTTTGGTATTTTGACGTGTTTTGTGAGAAATGTGCATATTTTAGTTGAAAAAGGAGTAAACACGCAAAGTCTAGAAATCTGGAGTTTCAGGCAGTGACCTGCGACCGCCGCAACATGTCCGGCGACCACCTGTGCCCGGCGACCTACACCTTGCATCGGTCCTCCTCGGAAATCAAAAGCTTGGAACGAAATCATGCCCGGCGACCGCCACAAAGGAGTCAGAAAGTCTCTGTTCTACGCGCGGCGACCGCCGGCCGAAGTGCGGTGGCCCGCGGTGAAAAGCGGTGAATCAGATTTGACCTAGATTTCTCTCCAAAATTTACCATATTTTGCAGATCTTTTCCTTCTAGGATGAGGAGTGTCTTTTCCTTATAAATAAGCCCTCAAGCTTCATCAAAACAGATCCTCTTTTTGCATCATATTTTCCAGAGATTAAAAGCATCAAAACGACAAGGATTCAACCTACGGGTTTTATTAGCTTTAGTTTTATGTTCCAATTTTTTTCCCTTCAATCTATGTGTTTAGATTATTACATCATGTGTAACTAAATTCATAGGATTCTAGGGATGTATTAGTAACGACTTTGGTTATACAATTCCTTTTCCTATTTAATATCCATTTTGTTTTTACTTTGTTTCTTCCCTAAGTTAATCTTGACGCTTCACGTTTGAGTGACACATTATGTGCTGATCTAATATAGCTTGATTCATAATTGTGAAAGAATTCTAGTAAGTTAGGTACACTTAGTAGACACTATAATTAGCTTCCCTTAAACCGGCACTGTTAATTGAGAGTGAGGACTTTTCAAGGGTCTTAAGAGATTTTGGGAGTTACATATTTAAGATTGACAACCCTAATGTTAGTAACCAACGTTTGCATCGCATGAGCATAAACTAGGTGACTCATCCTATCAAAGCATTAACTGTGCTAGGGTATGTAGTTTGTAATTTGTATAACCATAACTGTGAACGCACATCGCTGGAATTCCCTTATCTTTATACTTTTATCTCCGTCATTTATTTGCAATCAGTTTACTGCTTTCAATTGTTTTCTGTTTTTCAAAATTCTCAAAACCCTTTAGTTCTTCAAATAGTAATTGAGTTTTAGTAGAAGATATACATTCTGTGTTTGTTTCCCCGTGTTCGATATCCGATACTGACTTTTAGCTATAATGTTCCTACTCTATATACTTACAGGTATTAATAATGCTAAAAAATAGTGCATCACCGATCGATGGTTCTTCATGTTTATCTCAGCGCTGCATCCTTGGAGGTCACTAAGCTCCGTTAGTGATATAGATCTTTAGTATTGATAGTTGTGGCATATCAGCACTAAATTTTATTTTGAATAACCTTTGTTGTGATTGTAAATAATGATTTATATATTTGGGTGTCGATTGGTTCAGAAATATAAAATTTTGAATTACCATACTTGATCGCGCTTCTTCTGTGACATCACCTATCCAGCCGACGGACGGTCAGGTAGGAGGTGTTGCATTTTCATTAATGCTTCACGTCACATACCAAACACTATGATTACCAGTTCGAAAGAATGGACTGGCATAGCAACCTTTAGATCTTTTGTATTGATAGTTGTGGCTGTTAGATCCGTTCGGTGCTATATCCGTTCGGACTGGCATAGCAACCTTTCACGATAGGTAGTCTAAGCCTCTCTGGGTTGTGAAATTCTTCTTTTTCTTTGTTCAGAACTGACTGTGTTACCTTAAAGTGGACGACGCCCACAACCGGTCTACTAAAACTCCTTTATTCTCCTAATTATATTGGGCTCAGTCAGATGTCTATGGAAGGTTTTGGATATGGCCTCTCCCAATTAGCTTTTTTACTAAGGGTATGTTTGATACTTTTCTCTGGAAAATGTTTCTCAAGAAAAGATTTTAGAATATATTCTTAATTCTTCGGAAAAGCTTTTCTTTTCTCTGCGTTTGATAAGTTCAATTTTGCACCATGATAAATAGTGAACTTCCACTTTTATCCCTCACCAGATGTAAGTTTTACATCAGTTTACCACTACTTTAAATTATCAAAATTACTACTAATTATTATCTAATTAATTAATGATTATCCAGAAAACATGAGTGAAGTATTGAAGGATATTTTAACAAGAACAAAATTCGACCAATAAAAAACAATAAGATGCCCACATCTAATTTTTTTTTCATCGGTGCCTTAATTAAAATCCTAAGCACAAGACTCCAAAAAGTAAATCAAAAAAATTGAAGAACAAGGAGGGCAACAATTCTAGAAACTGCGTTGAATAGTATCAAAATTGGTCATCCCCTTTCTTCAGTTGCCTCAAGTCACAAAAATTTGCCCAAGCACTCTAACACCCACAACAATTCGGTGATGAATGGAGCATGAAGAGACAACAATTAAACAAGAGGCTCATAGTAGGCAGTTGCTCACACCAAATCGCTTACCAAATTGTGAAAATTGCAAAAAAAAAAAAAGACGGAGGAGGAAGAGGCCATGGTTCGCCGGGAAACCAAGGGGATCAGTTCGGAGTATGAAGAGGACGACGAGACTCAGATCTGTTGCGCAATAAAATGACCGCTACATCCGCTCACTGTCGCTGGAAGACCACGCCCCATCGCCTGAAATCGAGCATTGCAGGTATATGGGGAGAGAGGGAGAGAGAGATGGGACGGTTGTGGTCTAAGGTTATCGACCACCGACGCCGGAGTAGAGAAACGAAGGAGAGAATGGGTTAGAGGGCAGGCGACTGTGATTAAACGAGAGAGAAAATGAGAATAGGGTGAAGGATGTGAAGGGCATGCTTGAGTTTCTTGCCCAAAGAGTTTAGTTTCCGCCCAAAATTGGAGGAAAGTAAACAAGGTAATTTGTGAATCTATCCCCGGGCCTAACAAATTTCCTCGGGTCTCAAGAATTCTTTCCATGTTATCAAACAAAAAAAACAACCTTATAAAAAGCCTTTTTCTTGGCTTTTCTTGGCTTCTCTATGGAATCGAACATGCCCTAATTAAATTGATTCCACAATTTAATACAAGCTTGTGTTGGAATATTAAAATCAGCCACTACAGTAATAATATTGTCATGCCCATCCAAATCCGAAAGTACAAATAATTCGGGTTTCCGTTTTGACTTTCATTTCTCACGCTTAAGATATAAATGTCCATCAATTAATTAATGTCTCATCTGGACTTAACTAATTAACATCTTATTAATTCCAAGAGTGGACTTAGCAAGAAACACTTATTTATTATTCATGGAATAATTAAATTCCAACTGGTCAGTTTTTCAAATAATAAAACCTTGTTCGAGATCCTCTTGAGGAAATTATCAAACGAGACTCACCTCGCGCACGATTCAACATAATAGCAATCCTAGCCCCGCTAGATATTAATCACCACTACCTAATATATCAGGATTATTGGGTTGCGAAAAACCCGCGCCATTTGATAAATCATAGTAGTGCACAATCAATACCGTAAGTTCAATGCTAACTATTGATTAAGAAATAAATATTTATCAAGACCTCGTCTTTCAGTAGATAGCATAAAGACATGTCTTGCTGTTAGATCAATTCAGGGCTATACCACACCAATGTCATCTTATTTCTGTAAGGCTTAGAAACATGCCGACTGACATTGCAACCTTTCACGATAGGTAGTCTAAGCCCATTTGGGTTGTGAAATTCTTCTTTTTTTTGTTCAGAACTGACCGTGTTACCTTAGAGTGGACAACGCCCACAACTGGTCTACTAAAACAAAGGCTTAGACTTTGTTTGCTTCTTATGCATTTAAATATTTGTAAAACATCTTATAAATGCACTAGTAAACACAATGTAATAATATATTTATTCTATTCGTGCAAACTGCTTGAATAATACTGAATCGGGTTAAAAGTGGTTTGTAGAGTTTTTCGTATACAAACAAGATTCTATTCGTGCTCGAAACATGCTTTTCAGTATACCAAACCTAACAATAGCATGTCAACACTAAATTTTAGTTTAAATAACCTCTGTTGTGATTGTAAATAATTATTTAAATATTTGGGTGTAGAATGGTTTAGAAATATAAAATTTTGAATTACCATACTTGATGGCACCTCTTTTATGACTTCACCTATCCAGCCGACGGATAGTTAGGTAGGAGGTGTAATAAATGAAAAGAAGTTAGAAAGAATGGACACATACCAAACATTATGATTACCAATTCGAAAGAATGGACATCACTATAACTATATTAGTCATGTAATAAATGAAAAGAAGTTAGAAATCTCAAAATATCTCAAAGTCAGACTTATAATTTGTTACATACCAAACACTATGATTACCTATTCATAAAATGGACATCCTTATGACTATTAGTTATATAAAAACTCCCTTCATCCATAAAAAAAATATTATCATTACCATTTTGGGATATTAACAAAAAAATAGTCTTATTTAAAAAATGAAAACTTTTTCTTTTATTTTTGAATTGTTTTTTTAATGAAATGCCTAACGCTAAAAAACGGATTCTATCTATTTTTTTCTTTATCTTCCAATCCAAGAACATTTTTAATTTTTTTCAAATTTGAATATGTAATATCAACAAGAAAACTTAATAAACGTCAATAAGAGTATTAAGGTCAATTTACAACAAATTAGTTGTAACTAATTTTTGAAAAATATCTCATAACTTTAAAACGCATATAACTTTCTCGATTTAAATTATTTTTTTGCACAACATATATCAAATTAAAGATAATTTCATAAAGATTCTAACGAGATCTCACTTGCATATGTTCCGATGTCAAAATTTTAAAAAAAAATAAAAAAATTTCAATTTTTTCATATAGCAACAAATATGAATATAGTATATAAAATATGTCAATATAATACATGTAGAATATCATTTTTAAACAATGTGTTGATATTTTCAAAGCATTGTGTTGATATTTTCAAATCACTATATTGACATTTTTCATCCAAAACCCTAATTTGGTAGGCTTTTTTATCTTTTTCGATTTATTTAATAAAAACTAAAATTACACGTTGCAAATTTTAGACCACTAGATTTCTAAAATCCTATGATTTTAAATTAGTTGTAATTAATAATTAAGGAGTGAGTTAGCAATTGATCACACCCCTAATTTAATAAATATTAACTTTATTATATAAGTAATATGGACATTTGGTATTTCAAAATGGAATTATATCAATAAGGATGTGTATATCAGTAGGAAATTGATGTTTCGTTTGTTTAATTATGGGTAAATTCAGATTTAATCTTATTGACTATAGTATATTGTTACAATTTAATCATAACTAATATTTATTTATGGTTAGTTCAGATAGCTTTCAAATTTCTATTGAATTTAAGTTTTACATGAATTACATTAATGGTCCTACTCTGTTATTCAATATCAGAAATCTTACCATAATATGCTAAAAATTAAACCGTAGTATTTTTTAATCACCATCCATATTAATATTTTATCAAATTTCTATTGAATTTAAGATTTACATGAATTACATTATTGGTCCTACTCTGCTATTTCTATTAAATTTAAGATTTACATGAATTACATTAATAGTCCTACTCTGCTATTCAATATCAAAAATCATACAATAAACATATCAAAAATTAAACCTTATCATTTTAATCACCATCCATATTAATATTTTATCAAAAATTCTATACATGATATCGATATAATGAACGTGGGCATCCTTATCTTGTCATTAATATCTCATGTAAAACGCAATAATAAATTGTTGATTAATTATTCTATTCTTTATGCAAATATTTGTATGCAATAGTGAAGAACATATACTAGGACAATAAAGTACTCCATTTGTAACTTGTTAATAGAGGCATTTCTTTTCGGCATGGAGTTTAAAAATAGTGTGTTAAATTGATGGTGAAAAAAATAAGAGAGATGGAGAGAGAATAAAGTAAAAGGGATAATTACTTTTTGCGAAGAATAAAAATGACTAAATTAACTTAGAATTTTCCAAAATAGAAAAATGACTCTATTAACATGGAACAGAGGAAATATTAAGTAGCCCTAACTAATCTTCAGTAGCAATTTATGATATCCCAAAAAATTAATTTCCCTACTCCTAGAGTTTACAAAAACATATTATAAAAGGAAAATTAAAAATCAAGCCAATAAAGTATTAAGTAGCCCTAACTAATTTATGATATCCCAAAAAATTAATTTCCCTATTCCTAGAGCTATCAAAACTTACTTAGCTCTAAACTTACTATAAAAGGAAAATTAAAAATCAAGCTAATCAGTAACCAAAAATAGTACAAGAAAAAAGAAAATCAGAATGGAAATTAGCAATATTATTTCAGTGGAGAAAATAAAACCCGCTTCACCAACACCTCCTCACCTTAGAGTTTACAACATTTCTTTGCTAGATCAGGCTTCGGTTGCTTCATACGTACCCGTAGCTTTATACTACTTGGGAAACGACATGAGTGACAAAATACAACATCTAAAGGAGTCACTATCTCAAACTCTGGTCACCTTCTATCCCTTTGCCGGAATTATCAGAGATGCTCTCTCTGCAGACTGCAACGACCAAGGCCTTCCATTCTTCGTCGCCAAAGTGAAGGCTCGATTGAGCGATTTTCTACAAAACCCTAATGTTGAATTGACGAAAAAGTTCTTTCCTAGAGAGGAGAAATTGCCAGGTCCGGGTGATAGTATAATGTTGATTCAGTTGAACTGTTTCGACTGCGGTAGCATAGCCTTGTGTATCAAGTTTAATCATATAATTGCAGACATGGGTTCAGCCTCGACATTTCTCCAACGTTGGGCAGCCAATGCACAGGGATTAGGGTTTGCTCCCTTGAATTGTATAGCTCAATCTTCCTTTCCACATAAGCCCTCACTGCCAAACAACTTATTACCAATGAACTTGCTAAGAAAGTACTTGAGCGCCGGGAATTTTGTGTGGAGAAGGTACGTTTTTGATGCTTCTGCCTTATCCATTCTCAAGGCCCAAATGAGTAGCTCTAGCCCTAGCTCCACGGTGTCGCGAGTGAATGTGGTGACCGCTGTGATGTTAAAATGCTTCTTGGAGGCGGTGGCCGCCGAGAAAGATGTGAAACCTGTGGTAATGACTCAAGGGGTCAACCTTCGGAGAAGGGTGACGCCCCCATTTCCAGATGATAGTTTTGGTAATTTAGTGTGGCCGGCAGTGAGCTTGTGGAGAAACCCTGAGGAAAAGGAGTTGACAGAGCTGGTGAGGGAGGTGAAAAAAGGGATAGAAAAAATAGATGGTGAGTTTGTGAGCCGATTGGGGAGCGATGGTGTGTATGATCTTTTGGAGGCGCTTAGGAATGAGATGCCTCAAGAAGGTACTTGGCTTGCTTTTACCAGTTGGGCAAATATTGGTCTTTCCGAGGTTGATTTTGGGTGGGGGAAACCTGTGTGGATGTCAGGCTACATTCCGCAATTCTATGAATCTGAAACTATGGTTGGAGGTAATTTTGTCATCTTATTGGATTCCAATTGCGGAGGAATAGAGGCTTGGTCGATTCTTAATGAAAAATATATTGCAGGGTTTGAGAAAAATGATCATATTCGAAAATATGCTCGTTTTAACCCTAGTGTTATTTGAAACGTTTTTACCATACCATGAATAAGTTAGGTTGTAACATTGTAAGTTCAATAAGGAAAAATAATAGTATACTATAACCCTAAGTGAGATTTGAACTAATAAGTCTTACTTGATTTGACATATGAGATTGTAATAAAAATTATTTTTCTTTGATCCAAATTTTATTTTCTTTGTTTGTTAGATAAAGTAAGCAAAATAAAATAAAATAAAACCATGCCAACATAATTTAAAGAAACAATTATTGCTAGTATCATCAATATCTTCCCCGATATATTTTGTTATACTTTGTATATTATTCAAACATTTTACGTTGAATGCGGCTAATTTCTTGACAATTGAAGATAACTAATAGTTTCTTCACTTTTGTTGTAGAACCAAGCTAATTTTTGTTGTAGAACCAAGCTAATATGTTAAGAAAATTTTATTCAATGCTACTTGAGATTATATATGTCACGTCAATATCAATTTAGATTCATGTAGCACCAAAACAACACTAAGAGTTTATCAATGGCCTGAAAACCCGCATGAGAAACATTATAGGAGTACAAAATCTAAAAGTTTATCAATTATCTATTCTTGAAGTTAGCACGAAAAAGTAAAAATTGCTATAAGTTCAATATATTAGTGGCTATTAATTTAATACTTCACACGTCCCACTCAAAACGTTCATTTTTTATATTTGGAAATAAATATTTTCCTCCTTTTTCCTCATTATAATATTCAACTAGTTTTCTATGTACTTTTGCCACCTAATATCTCCTCTTAAAATACCGTGCTACTCAAGAATACGTACATCTTGAGTGGGACAAAAGAAGTATTTTTTATTCAATAATTTACAACCGTAAAACCAAATAAGAAGAAAGAATAACAAGAAACATGATGTAATTAGAAAGAAATAAGAATAAAAGTAGAAAATTTATGAAAATTGAAATTAAAAAATGATACCCAATGAATTTAGGGTTTAGACATATTAATGAATATGGTGCATATTAATGATTGAAAATCATTTCGCTTACGCCTAAATGGTGCATATTAATGAATATAGGCAATAGACAAAGATTGGGCTTCGGCTGAGTGTCTCCGGTTGGGTTGAAGGTATGTTGCCTTGTAAAGTTTTGAGGCACGGGGTGGTCTGTGCCATGGCCTCTTTTGTCCCCACTGGTTCTGGTTCCCTTCCCACTTTCTCTTGTCCCTTGGGGCTTGGGTCGTGGTCTGCAGTGGCGTATTTGTGGGGTTGGGTCCAGGTTTTTCTCTAGGCAATGTAGCTTCTCCCGTGCCAATTTCAGAGCTTCAGAATACGGTAGTCCTCCACGGCTTGCCAATGCTACTCTTATTTCGTGCCTCAAGCCAGCAAAAAAATTTTCGGACATTTTTTCATCTGTGTCCATTTGATTAGCTCCGTATCTAGACATGTCAAAGAAGGTGCGATCATATTCCGTTACCGACATACGTCCTTGTTTCAAATTGTAGAACTCCGTTTCCTTTTGCTTTTTATAGCTCTTGGGGATGTACTTGTCGTAAATTCCTGTCTTGAACTGCTCTCAAGTTAGGCTCTATAATTGATGCGGGATCATTGTCTTCTTGCGGGCCTCCCACCAGTAATCTGCTGACCCAGTCATTTGGAGTGATGCACAAATCAAACGCTCCTTGTATGTGCACTGCAGTAAGTCAATCAGGCGCTCTAGCGTACGTATCCACGCTTCTGCTTCTGCGGGGTCGCCTCTTCCGTCAAATGTTGGCGGGTTCTTCTTCAGAAAAGTGTTCACGATCGTCCTATCCACCATTGGGCCAGGTGGGGGAGAAGGTGATCGAGGTGGAGATGGTGGCCGGGTGTTTGCTCGCTGTTCTTCAACCTTGGGTCGCGGCCCTCTACCACGTCCCCCTTCCTCTTTTTCTTCCTCGGGGTCGTCCAGCTAGCATTGGCGCCATTCTATATCGATAAAACATTTCTTTAAAAGTTACTATTGTTGGAAAGATTAAATGATTAAGAAGTAAAAGAACTTTATTTTACACCAACAAATATCACTAGCTTCTACTAAAGACAGGAAGTAGCAGACAAACATATATCTATCTATATATATATATAGGGTAGTGATAAAATGCAAACTTATATATTGTACAAACTCAAAACTCCTCAACACAGCTTCAACACAGTTTCAATACAATATCAACACAGTGTAAAATTTCAAGATTTTAATGTCAACACAGTATCAACACAATATCAACACAACATCAATCATTAACTACCGTTGAAATTCTGTTGAAATTTTCCTGTTGATGTTTTTTTGTGATCTGTTGACATTTTTCAATGATCCAGATCATAGTTTTGAGTTTTGTACAATATTTAGAGTTTTCATTTGATCACATTCCTACATATATATATATATATATATATATATATATATATATGGTCTTGTTAGGATGAGATTTTTGGGCATAATTGAAAAATGAGATGCAATCTCAGCCACTAATTCACAAGATTAACTAAATGTCAACCACTATCTCATTATGTCAGCACAGAGGTATAATTGTCTTTTCATTAAATTGTATTTGAAATCATTTTCTAAAATCCTCCCTAAAACTCTAGCTGCAAAGTCTTTAAATCTTCAAATCTTCAACATTCAAATCTTCAAATCTTCAACATTCAAATCTTCAATTCATCAAATCTTCAACATTCTAATCTTCAAATCATCAACATTCAAATTTTAAAAACTCTTCAACATTCAAATCTTCAAATCTTCAACATTCAAATCTTCAAATCTTCAAATCTTCAGCATTCAATAAAACAACACTTATTAAAATGTCAACAACTAAAAAATAACACTTACAATTCACATATCAATCGAGAATATCGAATGTCAACAACTAACAAATAACACTTACAATTCACATATCAATACAGAGAATATCGAATGTCTTCAACTCATATTAAAATGTCAACAACTAAAAAATAACACTTACAATTCACATATCAATCGAGAATATCGAATGTCAACAACTCGTATTAAAATGTCAACAACTAACAAATAACAATTATTATTCACATATCAATATCGAGAATATTGAATGTCAACAACTCATATTAAAATGTCAACAACTAACAATTAACACTTACAATTCACATATCAATCGAGAATATTGAATGTCAACAACTCGTATTAAAATGTCAACAACTAACAAATAACACTTACAATTCACATATCAATACCGAGAATATCGAATGTCAACAACTCGTATTAAAATGTCAACAACTAACAATTAACACTTACAATTCACATATCAATCGAGAATATTGAATGTCAACAACTCGTATTAAAATGTCAACAACTAACAAATAACACTTACTATTCACATATCAATATAGAGAATATCGAATGTCAACAAATCGTATTAAAATGTCAACAACTAACAAATAATACTTATAATTCACATATCAATACCGAGAATATCGAATGTCAACAACTCGTATTAAAATGTCAACAACTAAAAAATACTCCCTCCGTCCCGCTTTAGCAGTCCCATTGACTTTTCTGCCCTCTTTTTGTAAAAATGATAAAAAAAATAGTTAAAGAGGATAAATGGTAAATTAAGAGAGAGAATAATATAGAGAAGAGTCTTATCTACATTATTGTCTCTCTTACTTTACCATTTATCCACTTTAACTATTTTTTATTATTTTTACAAAAAGAGGTTAGAAAAGTCAATGGGACTGCTAAAGCGGGACGAAGGGAGTAACACTTACAATTCACATATCAATATCGAGAATATCGAATGTCAACAACTCGTATTAAAATGTCAATAACTAACAAATAACACTTACTATTCACATATCAATACCGAGAATATCGAATGTCAACAACTCGTATTAACAGGATTAGTCCAAAACAATCCTGGAAAAGTCCAAAGCATTAGATGGAGAAAACAATATACAATCATACATAATCCTGTATGATTGAGAAAACAATCATACACAGCCAAGAGAAAACTCAAGCTTAATAACAAAACTGAGGATGAACATAAGAATAATAAAAAAAAAAGCCCCACAATCCTCTCACTATGTAACATCTGCACAAAGTCAAAAATCAAAATCAACTGCTCTCCGCATATTTTATCAACAGGATTCTAATCAACACTCGCGACTAAGATATTAGTGTGAATGATCAGTATGAGTTTAAGCCTTTGGGCAAAATACAACGACTAAAACCTAAATCTCGAAAATCGTAGATGATTGAGGAAAGTCAAAGCAGATATCGACCTATCACGAGCTAAATCAACAATCTCCAACAATCATAGCTTCAAACCACAGCTTTAGTATAGCAAATATGATCAGTAGAACAGAAAACTAAAACTGCAAGCCATCATCAACAAAAAACAAAAAAAAAAATGGAAAGAAACATCATCTATGTAGGCCTTGAGCTCAACCAGTGTAAAAGCAAACAAAAAAAAGTAAAGGCTACATATAATTAAGACTCGTGGTAGAACAAAAATAGATGATTAAGAAGTTTTCACAAAATAGATGATGAAGATTGGAATTCAAACCTTGGTAACTCAGAGCTTCAAAAGCAGTGTAGTCGTGAGAGGTTTTCAAGTTTTAACCGCCACGTCACGTCACGTCACGGTGACTCAATTCGCCGGCGACGAATCGCGTCATTCCGCTCCTGCAAACCGATCGCTTTACGAATCACAGCCTTTCGGCACGCCCTCACACCGAGATCCACGCCGCGGATCAAATCCAGCTTCAGCAGCAGAGACATCAGGCTCTCGCTCATCAGCAGCCGCTCCTTCGCGTCCGTCTTCAGCAATTCCACAGTTTCGCGCCTCTTCAGCCTCTGCTCGATCTGATCCACCTCGATTTTTATCTCCTTCATCTTCCGCAGTCTCTTCCTCGCCAAAAACCCCCTCAAAACCTTCTAAATCTTCACGGCTGACTCCGTCCGATCTAATCTCTCGTATCCTGGAAATTGAACCAGAATCCGAACTCCAGCTCCGACGACGAGCATAGCCGCGACGAAAAGCCGAATTGGCGCGGCTTTGGTCGCTGGCATGATTGATCGGAGATATTCAAAACCAGAGATTTGTGTGTGATTGTGATCTAATCAAATTAGGAGAAAGAGGCCGCCGGCGGTTTGGAAGCCGAATTCCTCCTCCGCCTGGTCGAGGAGGGCGACGAAGACCGGAAAATTGAGGAAGCGAGTTGGATTTGGGGGAGAGCAGAGGGGGAGAGCAATGACATGAAAATACCATTCTACCCTTTCATAATAAATTAATCTAAAAATATTTATTATGGGGCAAAATCTGGACCACTCATTTAATAAAAATGAGTGGCTGATATTGCATCTCATTTCTCAATTACCCTGAAAAATCTCAATTGATCATGAACCAATATATATATATATAGGGGTGCATTACCCTCCTTATCACCCCCTAGTATAAAACATAGAACTAATATAAGCCCTTGGATCTATTAATCTAATGGCTTTGATTTAAAGAATCGCCGTACATTATTATACCAGTTTCGTACATTAAGGGCAATTTGGGTATATTACTGTTACATCATTTATATAGATTAGTACATTAACTTAATGTATACATTAATGTGTTAATAATGTACATTAATGTGTTTTAATGTATATGCCCCTTCTACGTAATGTAGGTTATAATATTTTTACTAATTGACGAAAGTTATATCCATTCCCCAAGGGTTTAGTAATCTATGAGGTTAGGGTGTAGTACTGACTCAATAACACAACGTTCACTAGGGTAATCTTGTGGATACTATACCCTAGCCCTATGGATGAGTTAACCCTAGGGGACTGGATCTAACTTCCATCGGTTAGTGAACTTATGTTAATATGATGGTACTACACCCTAGCCCGATGGACTACTAAACCCTTGGTGAATGATGTTAACTTTGGGCCCGATGTGTAATGCGATGCTACATTATCATGGGTATATCATACATTATCATAGGTATATCGTGCATTATCACGGGTATTTCGTACATCACTCTCCAACGGGGTATGAATTTGTGAATTTGTGGATGCTATATAGTATAGCTTCCATCCGCGAATTCATACCCCGGTACATTATCATGAGTATATCGTACATTATCATCGGTATATCGTGCATTATCACTGGTATTTCGTACATCACTTTCCGTCGGGGTATGGATTTCTGAATTTGTGGATGCTATATAGTATAGCTTCCATCCGCGAATTCATACCCCGGTACATTATCATGAGTATATCATACATTATCATCGGTATATCGTGCATTATCACGGGTATTTCGTACATCACTCTCCGACGGGGTATGGATTTGTGAATTTGTGGATGCTATATAGTATAGCTTCAATCCGCAAATTCATACCCCGGTACATTATCATGAGTATATCGTACATTATCATCGGTATATCGTGCATTATCACGGGTAGTTCGTACATCACTCTCCGACGGGGTATGGATTTGTGAATTTGTGGATGCTATATAGTATAGCTTCCATCCGCGAATTCATACCCCGGTACATTATCATGGGTATGTTGTACATTAAAGCTTGAGAATTGTACATTAGTATACAATTTTCATACATTAACATTATGTACTAATAGAACATAATGTACAAATATAACAACATCATGTACCGAAATCATGTACAATTGTGCTTTATCATTTTTACCCTTTTTGATTATTTTATTAATTTTTAAATTCCACGTGGCTTCCATATCAACCATCAGATCACACCTAATCAATGGATGAGATTAGTTTTCCTTTTTAACAGATTTTTACACATTAATCTGAATACACGCCTATATATATATATATATATGTGGGGATGTGATCAATTGCTAACTAATTATCAATCCAAAATTGAGACCAATTTTTAACCATTAGATTAGAAGATCTTGTGGTTGATACAATGCCAAGTGTAATATATTTTAAATTTAAATAATTATTAATTAAATTAAAAGGGTATTAATGTCAAATCCTATATGTAGTAATTATAACTAACTACTTTCTCTCGTCCTCAAAATCATCTCAAATTTTTAAATTTACGTAGCTCTCTCAATTTAAATTATTTTTTCGCAAAAAATATATCAAATTAAGATAATTTAATAAGGATTCCAACGAGATCTCAATTGCATATGTTCCGACAATGTTCGGGTGATGAAATTTGATAAATTATATTTCAATTTTCGTACATGTTGATAAGCAGCTTTTATCAACAAATGCAACAAAAAATCTCAATATATTGTAGGCAAAATCTCAATATTATGCATGTCCAATCTCAATAAAAATGTTTTCATATTTTCTTGTCCTTGTGTTGATATTCTAATGTCATATTGTTGATATTTGTAATACACAATGTTGATATAAAAAAACACTCATGAAAATTATCATATGATAACATAATGACGATATTACCCTTTTGTTGATATTTTGTCTACTATTTATTGAGATTTGTGAGCTTTAATCTCATCCACTCATTTTAAAATCCAAGGGTGGAGATTTAGTCTTGATTTTGGATTAGGGTGCTATAAGCATTAGAATAGGACCCTATATATATGAACATATATTCTCTTTAGATAAATATAATATGATTATTTAATTAATTGATATGTGACAATAATTAATTGATAGTCAATTAATTAAGGTAAAATGTGTCTTATACCAAATAATGTATAATACTAAAAAATCCAATTCTATTTAGGATTCTATCGCATGTCACGTATGTGAGACATAAAATTACATTGTTGTTCCTCTGTGGTGGCTAGCTTAATTTGTATACGGCCGCATCAGACCATCTGATCATATTTACTTTTATAAGTATCAATCCCGTGCAGTTCATGACTAGTTGAATTTTCTTCGCACAAAATTGAAAATGTTAATTAAGTAAATAAAATAATTAAAGATAAAATTATATTCCCTTCATCTAAAGATAAATGTCACATTCGGATGGTGACATGAAATTTTATGAGATATTATTTTACGGAGTACATATTAAGTGGATAAAGAAAATATAATATCTTATGAAACAAACTAAAAAGAAAAGTGTAATACGAAATATCGTACTTTAGCACGAAAGGAATATAAATAATCACAAATATATATAGAATTTATTAATATACAAACCAAGGGGAGTGATCAATTGCTAACTCATCATTTAATTGCTAACTACAACTAATTTAAGGTCACATGATTTTAAAAAACGTGTGGTCTACAATTTGCCATGTGTAATTTTCGTTTTTATTAATTAAATCGAAAAAAATTAAAAAAAAAACGCCAAATTAGGGTTTTGGATGAAAATGTCAATATAATGTTTCGAAAATATCAACACAATGCTTTGAGAATGTCAACACAAATTTAGGATTGACATTGTATATGCTTTATATTGACATATCTTAGCTGTATTGACATTAGCCTGTGTACGAATAATACGAAAATTCTAGATTTTTTTTTTTCAAATTTTGACGTCGGAACATATGCATGTAGTATATCGTTGGAATCCTTATAAAATTATCTTTAATTTGATATATGTTATATGAATTTAAAGTTTTGGGATTTCTTTTAAAAGTTAGTTATAACTAACTTGACATTAATACCCCTATTGATTTTTATTGGAATTAATCATATAGCCTTATTGACGTTTTTTTTATCGTATTGACATTTTGTGGTTAATGATCTAAACCTTTAATTTGAATATCTAATGGCTATTATTGAGTTGTAGTTAGCAATTAAGCATTGACTTAGCAATATAACACTCCCCTACAAACCAATTCCGTTTATTACTAAGGGTGACTATATTATTAATTTATTTTTGGTAAATGTTGGAAAACCAAAATAGCTTTCCATCAACGTTTATTACTAAGCGTGATTATATTATTAATTATTTTTGGTTAAGTATAGAAAAATCAAAATAGCTTCCGGACGATCGTCTTGGTGATTATTTTTGGTGCTTTTGAAATGAAAAAAGTGATATTCATGATTGAATTAATTACACGTCTCATCAATCCCAATCCCTTTAATTAGTAATCTATTAAATTAAGAGTAAACTTCAAAAATAGTCCTTGGACGATGGGTTTATCTCGTCCATAGTCCCTCGACTTTAAAAATATTGTCAGTAGTCCTTGGACTATACGTTTATTCGAAATTGGTCCTTTTGAAAAAAAAATTGGTACGAAAATGCCCTTATGGGGGGTTTTGAGGGATTTGGATAATTTGGTATTCTTACACTTTTAACATTTTAAATATGATATTATTTCAGTTATGTACTAAATCTGATATATATCAAAATTATCATTCTTTTTCTCCTTTGTCATCCTTCACTTTGAAGTCTAGGGACTATGGACGAGATAAACCCATAGTCCAGGGACCATTTTTGAAGTTCACCGATATTAATATTGAATAATTCAATTAATTGAAAATCGATTAACATTAGATCATTAACAAACTTCATTAATAAAAAATACATACTATCAAAATGCAATCAAGAAATGAAAAATTTAATAAAAAAAGGGAATCTAGAATCGTCTGTGCTTATGCAGCTCTGCCCATCCACCGCCCCACTCGTCCATGCTCTAGTTGACTTCATCTTCACCGGTCATCATCTCTAATATTATCATTTTACGTCGGCACAATCTTCTCCATTAGGCCAGTCTGTTCCTATCTATAGGTAAGAAGTTCAAATAAAAATCAATTGCAAATCCTATATTGCAATTTCGAGAAATATTTGGTGATATTCATTCCCTATAACTTTGGAGGATATGTGCCATGGCTAGCCATTTTTATTTTTTTTTTCATTCTTGGAAATTTTTTCGTTCTTGGAATTATTTATAGAGATTTGTTTGTTTCATACAATATTAAAATTGGCTTAAGAGTCACTTCAATGCAATTGACCCTTCTTATTCCTATGTTAATGAGCATTGGTTGTAAAATGAATAGAAGACTAATGTATTAAGGCTATTCGATTCAACTAACTCTTCTTATTTTTTCTATTGTACTCAATTCTATGTTTTTTTGTTTTATACTCTCCCGTCCTAAAAATATAAACCATCTTGTTAATGACAAAGGTTTCAATATATAATTAGTAAAGTAGAAAAAAGATAAAATAATAATAATAATAAAAAAAAACATGGTGGAAAAGGTAGTGAATGGAGTGATATGAATTGTGGATCTATATTATAAATGGTGTATAATTACTATTTATTGAAAACTGAAATAACCGAATTAACTCGTTCATGATTTCCAGTCACCCCGTTCAATTTTGCCAATTCGAATGAGCTCAATGATCATGTAATTTGTTGGACCAGAGAACTTGTTTATTCATTGACGAACCGATATCTTTTTCAGCTATCATAATGAAAACACCTTTAACAACTATCATCATGATAACAACTTTAACCTCTTTTGTCAACTATGTCTATCATCAATATAACACCTTTAACCTCTTTTGTAAATACAAAACATAATAGACAAAAAAGTAGTTCACACGTCGAGGTCTAGTGCGAGAGAGTGAGGCCATTTCAGTTTAAATTTTGTTCGGATATAAAATACAGTCCACAACTTACGTACTTCTTGATAAACTGAAGCAAACCACACGGATAGATACAGAGGAATGGAAGAGAGCAAGGGAATAGTGTGTGTAACTGGCGGAACAGGCTTTGTGGCGTCATGGCTTATAAAGAGCCTTCTTCAACATGGCTACTCCGTCAACGCTACGGTTAGGACCCAAATATCTGGTAAGGGGTGTTCAGTTTGCAAGATTGTATCACATATTAAATATGTAGTGTGTTTGAATTCATGAGATTCAATCCATAATTTAATCCTAGATGGATAATTATGAGATAATTAATCATAGCTAACCCCTTATGACCAATATAATCTCACTAACACAATCCTAGATTGTATCTTGATATTATTTTATCTAGGAAACCAAACACTAACTAAGTATATAACTTAATTTGGATCGGATAGGCTAAATTACTTGGTTTTTTTTTGCCAATGATTCCAACTTTTAGAGTAATTGATGGTACTAATATACTGAAATTGCTAGAATTATTACGATTCAATTTCAGGAGTGAAGAAGGACCTTAGCTTCCTTACAAACTTACCTAATGCCCGTGAGAGACTCCACATATTCAACGCCGATTTCGAAAATCCAGATAGTTTCAGAGCTGCAATTGAAGGATGTGTAGGAGTTTTCCACGTTGCTCACCCCATAAACTTCCAAGGGGAAGAAAGCGTTGAATCAATCACCCATAAATGCGTTGAGGCAACTTTAGGAATTCTCAGAGCTTGCCTCGACTCAAAGACGGTGAAGCGAGTAGTCTACACGTCCAGCCTGTCGAGCGTAGTTGCAAGGGAGAAGCTTCCGCAAGTGTTGGACGAGGATGTGTGGACCGATGTGGATTTCGCAACAAAATTGGAGTTGGGTTTTGCTTCCTACATTGTTTCAAAGACGGCCACTGAGAGGGCCGCTCTTGAGTTCGCGGAGAAGCATGGTATGGACCTAGTCACTGTGGTCCCGTGCTGGATTCACGGCCCCTTCGTCTGCCCTTTCTTGCCTGGATCCGTGTGGTCATCTCTTGCTCTGTTTCTCGGTAAAAATGCTACTCATAACATGATTGATTTTGGTTTTAAGTTTAAGAATGTGTATATATGTGTTGGCTAAGGTGTCGTTCAGTTGCTATGACTCATTGGATTAAGTTGTGAGATTCAGTCTTATGAACCAAACATAATACTAGTTCAGTTGCTATGACTCATTATCATATAATGATATATTTAGGATTAAGTTGTGAGATTCAGTGTCATGAACCAAACATAACACATATTCTCAAACAAAACACGCCCTAAGGCTATTGTGTTTCCTCTGCAGGTAATGAGAAGCAGTTCAAGTATAATAAGGTTACACCTATGGTGCATACAGACGACGTAGCTAGAGCGCATATACACCTCTTTGAGCATCCCGGAGCTAAAGGGAGGTACCTTTGCTCGTCCGTTGAAGTTAAGTACGAGTATCTGTGCGAGTTTCTTGGAAGGAGGTATCCGCAGTTTCAAATGCTGAGTCCAGAGTAAGTTTTTGCAGAATCCGTATTTTCCTCGATTCGGGACAAAACTCATCTGATTTCTTTCCAGGTCTCTATGTGATCCTGAAGTTCCATTCACAAGCATTTCATCAAAGAAATTGTTGGAAACAGGCTTCAGCTATAAGTATGGACTTGAGGAAATGTACGATGAGGCAATTGCATGTTGCAAAACCAAGGGCTTTCTGTGATCTGTTTTATTGCATTTCTTTCATCTTCTCATACAGTATGTTTATTGTGTATATGTACTTAGTTTATTACAATGATATTATGTTTTAGCAAAAGGAATGTTTATGAGAACGACCTAAGTTTACATACCTTTTCTTTGAAACAATCCTTTCCAAGTTATAGTGTATATGCATCAAACCACATTTTAACAATTAATTGGTCTGAGGAAACGGAAAAATGTAAAATGAAAATCGTAAAAAAATGTTTAAGGGATAATCGAGAACAGAGGTATTCCATGTGCCAAATTTTATCGGGCTTAGAATGGGATCATTTTCAAATACTATAAAGTACTAAGGGCATGCTTGGTATTATAGAATGGAATGGAGGTTGGAATGGAATGAAGATATGAATGAAATGTCAATTTTTTTGGATTTCTTTTGCATTTTCATTCACTCACTCATTCATTCCATCACACCAAATAAATGAATAGAATGGAAGTAGGATTCATATTCCATTCCATCATACCAAGAAGCCCCTAAGATCTTTCACCAATACGCCCTCCGTCCTATAAACATAGCCATTTTTAGGATATAAAAATAGACGTATTATGATGACACAAATTTTAATGTGCAGTAATTAGTAAAATTTCCTCCTTCATTCCATGTTAATCTAGTCATTTTTATATTTTGAAAAGTTTTAAAATAATTGAATCATTTTTATTTTTGACAAAAAGTAATTATTTCTTCCCTTTTCTTTCTTTATTAATCAATCATATAATACACTATTCGTAAAGTCCTTGCAAAATAAAATATCTTAACTAAATTAACAATGAATGGTGGGAATACTAAAGATAAAAAGAAAATTGTATGAACATTGTTAGATGACTATCTCGATATTTCTGGCCTAATGTCATGCGGTGTTGGCCCAAACATTTTGTGTAAGGCCCAAAACTAGTAGGCCCAGTCACTTACACGTGGTCTATTATTGTACAACTATTTCCTATTACTGTTTATTCATGTTTGATATGTAATTCCACATTTCATTAATTATTTTTATAATATAAATAACTATACTAAAGCAACATTTATATTTAATACTCATTCCGTCTACGGAAAATATGAACTCTTTTTTTTTTAATCCGTCCCTTTAAAGTTTAACATTCTAATCTTGGAAATTTCTCCACTAACAATACTTTAAATACCTTTTATATCCGTCTCTTTCTTACTTTACCACTTATATGCATTAAAACATGTATCAAACCAAATGTTCATATTTTTCAGGGACGGTACCACTTATTCATTAAAAAATTTGATAAGACACTTTTGAATGCTAATAAGGATGCTAATTTGTTTAATTATACCACCAACGCTTTATAAAGTGTTCTTATTGTTGGTGTTCCAACTATAATTAGGGGATACAAATAGAAGCGTCCTAAAAAAGCAAGAGATTAAGAAATTTGCCATCAACGTAGGGATGCTTTCTTTTGTGTTCTTAATTATGGTTATTTTTAAAAAATTTCAAATGCTAGTACTTGCGTCTTAATTTTTTGTCCTTAAAAGACTTAAAAGACTTTTTAATGTATAAGGGTTTATATATGATACTAGATTTTTATTAATATAATAATAGATAAATAAATTAAAAATTCATATTAACCATAAAAAATCTAATTCTAAAATATGCTTTAAATTTTTTAAAAATATATTTAATTTTTATTTATTTATATGAATTTTAAATTAATATTTAATTATACCTGATTTTAAACATATATCTTAAAATTATCACAATTAATTGATTTACTTCCTATAAAAATGACTATTTTTCATCATTATGCATTGAATTGATCACATATTAATTTTGTCGACAAGCAACTCGATTAGCACGTAAGGCTAACCCGAAACCCAAACATTTAAAAGAGTTAAATATTTATAACCCGATAAAAATCACAACCTGAGAAGAGTTGCCTGAAATTTGTTGGGCTGGCCTGGAATTATTCCATATATCAAATAATTACTACCTCATAACTATCCATATAAAGTATGTGCGTTGGATTTATTCTCAAATATACAAAATTTGAGTATTATTTTCTTCCATAATTCAATTGCTATTACACGTATATGATTATTATTCAATTGTTTCCTATTTGAAATATATTCATCCAAAATTATAAAAGATACAGCAAACCCTTGCTTTGTATATCATCTATAAATAAAGGACTTACAGTAATGTATTTTCTAGGGTGAAAAGATACAGGCAAGGTCTCCTCTCAACATTCATCCCATGAATAAAGAAAGCGATAGGGGGTATTTCTTTTTTTTCTACTAGACTAAAACTTACATTCCATAACTGTACTAGACTTTTTTTAAAATCCGACTTTGGGAGAGACGCATTAAGGTCATGCGTCTCCTTTTAATGAAACGCACGAGCGTCATGCGTTTTAGGGTAAGACGCATAGAGCTCATGCGTCTGCCAATTTTTTTTTTTTTTTATTTGAAGACGCGTGACAGTCATGCGTCTTAGGGTAAGACGCGTAAGACTAATGCGTCTCTTGGTCGAATTAAACAGACGCGAGCAGAGGCAGAGAAGCTCATTCTGCGCGAGAGAGAAAGGGGCCGGCGATATTCCGGCGATTTCCCGTCATATTCCGATATATTTCGGTAAGTTTTCTTCAATCTTTCGATATTTATCTCTTATTTGGTGTTTATTGCATAATTTGTGTAGGTTTCTCCCAATTTTGTAAATTAGGATTTATAACAAATTGTTCAATTTTGGCCTACGTTTTGTTGTTTTGTTAATTGTAATGAATTTTATTGGTGAAATTCATTCTATTGTATAGCTTTTGATATGTTTGAGATGGTTGGTGTTGTAATATTGGTTGTTATTGGAGAAGAGATTAGGGGTTGAAATATTATATGTAAATTAGGCCTTATAAATCATGAATTGTGATGAATTGGAGTTTCTAATATACTCCCTCCGTCCCGGCTAAGATGACACATTGCTTAGCCGGCACGGGGTTTTAGGAGTTATTGGTTTAAGTGTTTAATTGGAGAGAGAGAATGTGAGTGTAAGTATTAAAGTAGAGAGATAAAGAAAGATGTATATTTTAATAGGAGTGAGAAAAAGTGGTTGAGTGTATTAATTGGAGAGAGAAAGTTACCAAAAAAGGAAATGTGTCATCTTAGTTGGGATAAACTAAAAAGGAAAACGTGTCATCTTAAGCGGGACGGAGGGAGTATAATATATGATTGGATATCAAATGGATTAGGAGTGAATCATTTGGTTTATAATATTTTGTTGTTTTGATGATGAATTTAATTGTATATATGTTATTTGATAAACCTCCGTTGAAGGAGAATGAAGCAACTGCTGAAATCGGGTAAAACTTTCGATAGAGAGAATGGAGAAGAAAAAGGGGAAATTTTGTTATGGACTGCATTTTGAAAGAAGTTAATCTGCAAAATACAATAAAGGCCTAATATATAGGCAGAGAGAAAGCTAACACTAACTAATAAAAAGCTAAAAACTATCTAATAAAAGAAAAAATAATAACAACTAATTACAATTTATTTTTAATTTCAACACACTCCCTTAAGATGGAAGCACAAACAAATGCTACCATCTTGGAAAGAAGCATCAAACTAAGAAGAGAACTACAAGCAACTAATTTTTATTCTAACTCCATGTCAAGGAAAGATCCAACTTAATCAATTGCAAACCTTCACTTTGCTGGAATCGGAGTTGCTGCAACAACTACAGATGCAACATAAAAATCTCCACTCCACCAAATGCAGAAAAACCATCACATTGTAATGGAATTATGGTAAAACCTTGATGCCTCAAAACATTCACTAGCATCGAGTACATCCAAGATCACCACACAAACCATACAACAACTTCTAATCCCCAAATCATCTATAAGACTGCAGTCTAGCTCAAGCAAGACTTCTAATCCCCAAATCATCTATTAGACTGCAGTCTAGCTCAAGCACCTACTCTCCTGCTGCACAAATTCACCAAATTGAACATCAGGTCCTCCAGTAACATCAACACCCACAACTCTAGCCACAAGCAAGGCACACCATCATTTTAACCAACAATTTCCTCCCCTCCGATCCATTACTCATCATCAACAAATAAACAGAGGACGAGAGGCAGGAACCAACTTTGCCCATAGGCTAACAAAGAAGCTCTACAGATCAACACCTTTCTATTTGTGGAAATAGTGCGAAGCCACACCAATACGAACAACACCACATCGAAGCAGAGAATAGCCTTTTTTCCTCACCCAAAACCAACAACAAATCCAGCTACAATGCAACTATCTTTCCAAAGCAACGAACAAGGAAATCAGAGATTCCAAGGCATGAGAAAATCCACAATGGATCAGCCACACTATCCCACCAGTCCATTGCTCTACCCCAAATTGAAAACAAAAGCCAATAATAGGCTAGAAAACGATACAGAATCAACCGATTAAAACAATCGGGCAGAATACAAACGGAATCAACCGATATAATCGGGTAGATTACCAACCGATTCACAGATCGGAAACAAAACAGATACATCAGATTAATAAAGAGGTTATAATTGAGAAATCGGAGCATACAACTCCATATTTCATAAGGTCGTGAGGGAATGCGGGGAGGAGGAATGGTTGCTGGAGAAGGTTAAAGGTACGTATAGGCCTAAACATAAGGCGAGCGCCGCAAGTGGTAATTCTGATCAACCGGCGCCCGACGGTGGGGGCTTTCGTATGCATTGTGGATGGAATTCGATTCTGGAAGGTGTGCAGCGGTGTGCCTATATATGACGACGTGGCCGCTCTTCGCATAGAAGTTTTGCAATGAGAAGCTGGTGACGGAGGTTTTGAGGATTAGAGTTTCAGTTGGGAATAAAAGTGGCGGCGGGTGGGGCACCAAGGAGTGAGCAGGGAGGCAGTGGCAAAGGTGGTGCGGTTGGTTATGGCGAGGAATCTGCAGCTGCTGAAGAAGAGAGTGGCTGAGGATAGAGAATTTGCCATATGAAAATGCTAATAAGCTAATTTTCCCTACAATAATTAAGGTTTTATGTCATAAAGGGTATTGATAAAATGCAAACCCATATATTGTACAAACTCCAAACTTTTTCAACACAATATCAACATAATGTCAATACAGTATAAAATTTCAAGATTCTGATATCAACACAATATCAATATAATGTCAACACAATTTCAACACAACATCAACCGTTGACATTGTGTTGACATTTTTTGTTGCTATTATTTCATGATCTGTTGATATTTTCTAACGGTCCAGATCATAGTTTGGAATTTGTACAATATTTAGAGTTTGCATTTGATCACGTCCCATGTCATAAAATATGTAGTGGGATAATAGGCAGTGAAAAAACTAACGGTGTTAAAGTGAATGAAACATAATGTATTACCTTGTAACTCTATTGAAACATTTTGCATGTTATATGTTAACTTAAAACTTTTTTACTTAATTGAAACATTGGTAATGTATTACCTTGTAACTCTATTGAAACATTTTGCATGTTTTATGTTAACTTAAAATTTTTTTACTCAATTGAAACATTGGTGAAACTTCTTGGATGTATAGATTTATTTTTATTTTCTAGGATTTGTATTTTTTTTTATTTCTAGGGTTTGCAATTTTTTATTTTCAACTAATCAATGAATTTTTGTGTTTTAATTGTTCAACATTTTCTATTTTACGAGTAAAATAGCTTATAGTTGTGAATAGTGTAACTTTAATACTTGGGGTTTGGATGGAGCCTGCAGGGTTGAGGAGTTGTGACCTGGCCCAGAAAATTAGGGGAAGGATAACATGGAAGGGATTTGGAACACCCCACCTTTATGACCTGGCCTGGCCGGTGTCTTATATGTTGATAATATTTTGCTTGTTGCAAATGACATGGGTATGTTATATGATCTTAACAAATAGTATCTCTGTAACACCCCACTTTTTCGAACCCTAATTTTAGAGCCGAAAATTTAATTTCCTAATTTATGACTTAGGAGACGTGAATTAATTGAGGAACGAAGTTATGACCGAGTCGGGTTTAGGGTTGCGTTGGAAGTTTGAAAAGTCAAACTTGTTGATTATATGACGTGGCATGCGAATATTTGAATTAAAGGTGAAATTATGTGATGATTTAATTGTTTAAGGGTGAGTGAGATTTTTAGGATACTATTCCATAACCTTTTCCTTGGAATTTTTGAAAATCACCTATATTTGGGAAGGAAGAATTATTTTATTTTTAACTGATCCCTTATTGATTTCCTTCAATACCTAGAATTTAAATATTCTACCAAATCTTTTCATATCTCAAGGAGATCTTGCCATATCTTATTTTAGTTAATATTAAAGATCCATTCTTATTTAAAGGAGCAAATACACGCCTATTTCTTTTCCCAATGGGGAGGATTTTTATTTTTATTTTGCTCCGTGATATTTTATTCTACTCCGTAAAATATACAAAACAAAATCTTGGCTAATTAAAAGCCATATATTGCAAAAATCCCCATGCTTGAACCCTAGATCTTTTTCTTCCTCCCTACTCCACAATATTTGTTTTTAATTAATTGTGGAGAACCAAATCTTACCAAATATTCTCTATTATTTACCTAAAGATCTTATTGAGCACTATAAATAAGAGAAACCCCTAACCCTAGCCATCACAATTTTCGCCCCCTCCCTCTCTCCACTCTCTCTCAATTTTCTTCTACTTTACTCCAATAATCCTTCATCCTTTGAGAAGAATTAGAGTTTGAGTCTCAAGATTTTTGAAGAACCAAGTCTTTACTTCGTTTCTACCGTTCGTTATTCTCAAAAAGGTATTCTCATATTAATCTTCTTCTTTCTACTCGATTCCTCTTCTTTCTAACCGATTAATCGGTATTCTTGAACCCTCATGCATCTTGTTGAGTGAAAGTGGGATAAAGGGGATATGGAAATATATATGCATGTGTGTGGCGTGTGTGCGTGTGGGTGTGGCGAGTGTGTGTGCGTGTGTGTGTTGTGTGTATGTTGGCAAAATACTCTTGTGTGACATATGTTGATGTTAGATCTAGAGTTGAGATGCGAATGGAACTTATGTGATGAATATGGCCTCGATTGATGACGTTAAGATAAATCGATGGGAAAAGGAAAAGCTTTGAGACATGCATGAGTTAGGAGTTTGTGTTGAATCTGATTTGTGATATATGCCTATGTGATTAAAAGGTGAAACCTCGGTTGCGAAGCATGATAACAAAGGAAAGAACATACTTGAAATCTAAGCAGTCGAGGTGGGCTTTATTCTTAAACTCTTTTATGTTGCAAATTTATGAAAGTGGAGAGATAAGGGTGGTTTAACTGTTATGCCATGCCTATGTTTGTTTTGTGATGATATTGTGTGTCTGATGCCTAGTTTGTGAGTACGCTCCATTAGGCTACAGTGGCTATGGATATGTTTAAACGAATTCGGGTCTGAGTACGGGCCGTAAACCCTACCAGGTTGTGTACACGGTGGGATCGGGAGCCGTCCTTGCTAGTCGGCCGGTCTCGTGGGCGAAAAGTGTGGCCACACTTTCGTCGCACTATGGAAATGATGAGATTGTGGAAAGTGATGAGGAAATTGGGGAGTTGTTTGATTGGCCAATCTATGGAAATATTTTTGTGATACTCGTTGAGTATTTATCTTGAAAAGTGTAAAACCTCAAGTTCACTATGGTAAGGGTGGCATAACTTAAAAAATGTTTTGGCAACGAGTTCACTGAGTATTTCAAAACACTCAGCCCTGCATGTGTTTTCCTTATGTGCAGGTTGAACGATGACGAGCAGTGGCGGGTGTTGAACATATTAACTAATTAAGATGGGTGTTTTGAACTTCAAGCGTAGTTGTGTCTCCATACATAGCTGCACTTTCTCTTGGTCGTTTCCGCTGAATTTTCTTTGAAACACTTTAGTATTATTTGGATATTTTGCACTTGTTCCTTTCGTTTTAGAATCTTGAGACATCTTGTGATATCATTGGGATTTATTGAACCCTTCAGTTTTGATCATACTTTATAGTACTTATCCTTCATTTATTTCTCTTGATTAAACCTTTGACTTGCGACTCTGATAGTCCGTTTTATACTTAGGTCAAGCCTCTTTAAATGGAACCATAGCCTATGTTAAACTCTTTTAAGTCAGTTTTGGTAGCAGTCGCTGCATTTATTGTACCCTAGGAGGGCGGGCTGTTACAGTTGGTATCAGAGCCTCAGTTTCTTTCCGCTCTGGACCCAAGAGTCTTTTCAAAATATCAAACCTATCATTGTAATCGTTTACTAACGCACTAAATACGGAAGGCTCAACACCGCAACTCGTCCCGTTCAACCACGAAGAAAGAGGTACAAATTATTATTCTTACCATGACTTATGATTGAAATATATTGCTCTTGAAAATTTCGGTGGGAAATGTTATTTTTGTGAAAATAGAAAGCATGCCAAAGTGTTGGAAATATTGTGAATGTGAAGCGATGCTTCCCGAATGATGATCCGTTGAATGTTGTATGGGAACTTGTGAAAATTGTGAAATGCGGAATGTGATTACGTGAGATTATGTTGCAATGTTTGCGATGCTTAGACCTGGACTTCTTGGAACCTAGCATGCCTTAGTTGTACGATCACAGCGCTTGTTGGTATATTGGGTCGATATTAAAGTAATCCCAGAATGGATCACTGGAAAGCTGTAATGAAAGTCCTCAGGTACTTGCAAGGCACCAAAGAGCTCATGCTTATGTAAAAGGGAGTCTGATGACTTAGTGGTAATTGGATATTCAGATTCAGTCGGATGCGTCAATAATAGAAAATTGACGTTTGGCTATTTGTTGCTTTAAGTCGTGGGAGCAATATTATGGAAAAGTGGAAAATAGTTTGTCATTGCTATTTCCACTATGAAAGTTAAATTTTGGCATGCTTTGAGGCCAAAGATCATGAAAAGTGATTGCAAAATTTAATCTCGGGACTTGGAACTGTTAACATTATAGCTAAGTCGCTGAGATTTTATTGTGATAATTTCGCAGATATCTTCTTCTGAAGGAAAGATAAGTACTTCAAAGGTGATATGCATGACATTGAAGTATTTGTCGGTAAATGAAGAAGTACAAAAACATAAAGTGTCTGTTGAGCATATTAGGACAAATAAAATTGGAACGGATCCATTAAATAGAAAAAAGGTGAAAAAAAGGACAACGTGCAGCAACCTCAGTTGAAGCCGATTTTCCTAGCATTGTTGAAGTCCAATCAGTGATTATTGCATACTATTCTCTTTCGTCTTCGAAAGAGCTTCACATGGATACCTTGCACGTTTCAATCGGAGTTATGTAGAGAAAGTTATGACCATTCTACGAACATTGCGCAGTGCAGTCAAAGCTGATGAAAATTTAGGCGGAAATTTAGAGAAGAAAATAAATTGTTGCCCAAATCTCTCCTATTTCTTGAAGGCCACAAATATTATAAAAAATAAACCTTTTTCCAACCTATAAATACCTCTCAGAGCCTCCAGTCCTTGCCCTCTCTGCACCATGGCCTTTTTGCACCTTTTTTTTTGTCTTTTTCTATCATTTATCAACGAACACATTAAAAATACCAATATGTATAAAATATTCAATTTAAGAACATATTTGCATGATTGACCTTTAAAACGAGTCAAATCTTGTTAGAGTTTGTATCCTAGAAATCACCTTTTGAATGATTGAATATTGTAAAAACTCATATTTTATTTTACAAGGAATAAAACAGATTATTTTTGTCGTGATATTTTTATGTTTTACATTTAATGGATGTTTCTTGCATATTTAAATGTATAAGCAACTTAACAAAGTTTAAGTCTTTGTTTTAGTAGACCGGTTGTGGGCGATGTCCACTTTAAGGTAACACGGTCAGTTCTGAACAAAGAAAAAGAAGAATTTCACGACCCAGATAGTCCTACACTTGCTGGGGTTTTGGTGCCCCTTGCACAGTGGAAGACTTGTACAAAACAAATAAATCAGACAAGGATCTATTTGACCGATTATGCGATTAATCAATTCACATGTTAAACAGATAATTGCATGCTAGAACGCAAATAATTCATGCTTAGAAAATAT
The DNA here is from genome assembly GCF_029641045.1 of Salvia hispanica. Lineage (NCBI taxonomy): Eukaryota > Viridiplantae > Streptophyta > Magnoliopsida > Lamiales > Lamiaceae > Salvia > Salvia hispanica. Next base: position 2,263,570 of record NC_142697.1, read on the forward strand.
AAATCCTAAACATGATTTCTACGGTTTAGGGTTACCGATTTTGATTCTACAAAGAATTGACGATTGCTTGCGCCTTCTCCACGATGATCTTCAATACTAAACCACGGATTTTCTGACTGGTTCCCAAACTGTATCTCGATATCAGGGTGGACTGATCTTATCAAAATACTAGGATTCGAATAAAAGGAACACAGAAATTCCTCACGGAGGAGAACTGAAGAATTTTCAAGCTCCTCTACTAATTAGAGAGGGGGACGAAAATTGCATCTATAATAATTGTGATTCTGTCTCTCCTTTATTCTCCTATTTATATTAAGTTCATATTAGGCCCAATCAGGGATCTATGGAGGGTTTTGGATATGGGCTCCCCCAATTAGCTTTTTACTAATTAAATTGAACCCACAATTTAATACAAGCTTATATTGGAATATTACGAGCAGCCACTACAGAAGTAATATTGTACTCCCCATCCAAATCCGAAATTACAAGTAATCCGGGTTTCCATTATTTATATTATTTATTTCTCGTGCTTAAGATATGAATGTCCATTAATTAATTGAAGTCTGCTATGGACTTAATTAATTAACATCTTATTAATTCCAAAAGTGGACTCAGCAAGAAACACTTATTTATTATTCATAGAGTAATAAAACTCCAACTGGCCAGTTTTTCGAATAATAAAACCTTGTTCAAGCTCATCATGAGGACATTATCAAATGAGACTCACCTCGCGCACGATTCAACATAATAGCAATCCTAGCACCGCTAGATATTAATCAACACTACCCAATATATCAGGATTATTGGGTTGCTAAAAACCTACACCATTTGATTAGTCAAGTAGTGCATAATCAATACCGTATGCTCAATGCTAACGTGTGTAGATTAAGAAATAATATTTTATCAAGACCTAGTCTTTCAGTAGATAGCATAAAGACTTGTCTTGCTGTTAGATCCATTCAGTGCTATACCACACCAACGTCATCTTATTTCAGAAAGGCTTAGAAATAATCGGACAGACATTGCAACCTTTCATGATAGGTAACCAAAGCCTATCTAGGTTGTGAAATTCTTCTTTCTCTTTTGCAAAGCATTGCATAGAACCGACTGTAGTTACCTTAAAGTGGACGACGCCCACAACCAGTCTACTAAGCAAAAGACTTAGGCTTTGTTTACTTCTTATGCATTTAAATGTTTGTAAAACATCTTATAAATTCACAAGCAAAAACAATGTAATAATATATTGATTCTTATTCGTGCGATACTGCTCGAATAATACTGAATCAGGTTAAAAGTGGATTGTAGAGTTTTTCGTATACAAGCAAGATTCTATTCGCGCGAAACTTGCTCGAAACATGCTCTTCAATATACCAAACCTAACAACACTACCTATCGAGAAAGGTTGCAATATCAGTCCGCATATTTCTAAGCCTTACTGAAATAAGATGACATTGGTGTGGTAGAGCACTAAAGGGATCTAACAGCGAGACGAGTCTTTATGCTATCTACTGAAAGACGAGGTCTTGATAAATGATTACATCTTAATCAATTTACGTTAGCATTGAGCATACAGTATTGATTATGCACTACTTTGACTTATCAAATGGTGCGGGTTTTTCGCAACCCAATAATCCTGATATATTGTGTAGTGGTTATTAATATCTTGCGGTGATAGGCTTGTTATTATGTTGAATCGTGCGCGAGGTGAGTCTCGTTTAATAATGTTCTCAAGAGGAGCGCGAAACAAGGTTTTTTTATTCGGAACCTAGCTAGTTGGAGTTTGATTACTCTATGAATAATAAATAAGTGTTTCATGCTAAGTCCACTATTGGAATTAATAAGATGTTAATTAATTAAGTCCATAGCAGACATTATTAATTAATGGACATTTATATCTTAAGCCCGAGAATCTAACAACAACACGGAAACCCGGATTACTTGTAATTTCGGATTTGGATGGGCAGTGCAATATTATTTCTGTAGTGACTGCTAATAATATTCCAATACAAGCTTATATTAAATTGTGGGTTCAACTTAATTAGTAAAAAGCTAATTGGGGGAAGCTATATCCAAAACCATCCATAGATCCCTGCCTGGGCACAATATAAACTTAATGCTTCATGAGGCTTACACACCCAACTAAAAATGCTTCCTACTTACTGAACTTAGAAGCCTACACGTGACATGTCATATGATGTGCTAACATCACTTTTTGGCTGTTGGAGGTATGCCACAACCGCCTTCACAATCTCTTCTTCAACCTCCCAAGTGATTGGAAGTATCCCCAGCCTTGATAACCTGTCTTTATTTATGTGTGGAGTTTTGTGTTAGAGTTTGTATACTAGAAATCACCTTTCGAGTGATTGAATACTGTTAAAACTCTTATTTTATTTTCCAAATGAATAAACAGATTATTTTTGTCATAATGTTGTTATGTTTTACATTTAATGGATGTTTATTGCATATTTAAATGTATAAGTAACTTAACAAAGTCTAAGTCTTTGTTTTAGTAGACCGGTTGTGGGCGTCGTTCATTTTAAGGTAACACGGTCAGTTCTAAACAAAGAAAAAGAATAATTTCACAACCTAGATAGGCTTAGACTACCTATCGTGAAAGGTTGCAATGTCAGTCCGATTATTTCTAAGCCTTACTGTAATAAGATGACATTGGTGTGGTATAGCACTGAATGGATATAACAGCGAGACAGTCTTTATGCTATCTATTGAAAGACGAGGTCTCGTAAATTATTTCTCAATCAATGTACGTTAGCATTGAGCATACGGTATTGATTATGCACTACTTTGACTTACCAAATGGTGCGGGTTTTTCGTAACCCAATAAACCTGGTATATTGGGTAGTGGTGATTAATACCTAGCGGTGCTAGGATTGCTATTATGTTGAAATATGCGCGAGGTGAGTCTCGTTTGATAACATTCTCAAGAGAAGCTTGAAATAAAGTTTTATTATTCGGAACCTAGCTAGTTGAAGTTTAATTACTCTATGAATTAAATAAGATTTTCTTGCTGAGTCCTCTCTTGGACTAAATAAGATATTAATTAATTAAGTCCATAGCAGACAATAATTAATTAATGGATGTTTCTATCTTAAGCGCGGGAAATAAATATAAAGTAATGGAAACCCGAAGTACTTATAATTTTGGATTTGGATGGGGAGTGCAGTATTACTTCTGTAGTGGTTGCTCGTAATATTCCAATTTTAAGCTTATATTAAATTGGGTTTAATTTAATTAGTAAAAAGCTAATTGGAGGAGCCCATATCCAAAGCCTTCCATATATCCCTGCCTGGGCCCAATATGTGACTTATTATAAATAGGAGAATAAAGGAGACCGAAAATACACTTAATTATTTTCTTAAATTTTGGGCCCCCCTACTGCTGCAGTGGTCGAATTTTTCTCTCCTCCGAGGGAAAGGATTTTTGTCTTCTCTATTTAAGTCCTAGTGCACTGGTGAGATCAGCCCACCCAGATATCAGTTCACAGTACGGGAACCAGTCAGAAGATCCGTGGTTTTGTACTAAAAATCTTCACGTGGAGAAGAAGCTAGCCATCCTCGATTCTTTGGAGAATCATCAAGGTATAATGGTTGAACCTTAGAAAAGCATGTTTTAGGTTTCAATTAATTTAAAGCATGTTATTATTTGAGTTATGAGCATGATACGTGAGATAATTACGCGAATAGAATTTTTCTAAATAATCCGCTAAATAGATCTGAATTATTTGTAATTGATTTATGTGTGCGCTTCCGCTGCCAGTCCCTTCAATTGGTATCAGAGCCAATCTTTGGACCCGATGGACGAGTCTTTAAGGCAAGACTAGTGGCTAAGCGGTATACCCAAAAGGAAGATGTCGACTACGACGAGACCTTTGTTGGAACATATATACTAAAAAGCATTTTTCGAGTTTATTTTGAATTTGATAAATTGCTTGTATATTGTAAACACTCTTCATTTAATGAGAATAATAAATGTTTTCTTCATACTGTGTATTTTACTTTAATGGGAATTGACCGTATTTAATTATATATTAAATTATATAATTAAAGCGCCGGGAAGTAAAATCAGTCTAAGTCTTCTACATTGAAGGTTGGGTCGTGGAACAGGTCATCACAGTAGGTGGCCCAACCGGTACCTTGTAGAAGTAAAACTTTTTCACAACCTAGATAGGCTTTGGCTACCTAGCGTGAAAGGTTGCAGTGTCCATCCGAAAGTCGTCTTTACCTTGAGAATGACTAGTGACACTGGTGTGGTATAGCATTGAATGGATCTAAAGTATAGACACGTCTTTGTTGCTATCTAATGTAAGACGATGTCTTGGAGATTTAATATTTCCTAATCTTTGTAATAATATAGGACACACGTTATTTAATCATACGCTGCTTTGACTTATCAATAGGTGCGGGTTTTTCGTAACCCAATATTCCTGATATCTTGGGTAGTAGTAATTAATAACTAGTATGGTGTCAGTTTTGTTATTACATTGAATCGTGTGCCTGCGTGGTTTGACTATATCCCCAAGAGGTGTTCGAGAGAAGTTCTATTATTCGGAAACCCGGTCGGTTTGGATTTAATCCAAGAATAAATAGAAAAGGAAAAGTATATTTTGATATACATCTCGTACTAGACAAACTCTTGGAAATAAAAAGATATTAATTAATTTAAAGTCTATAGCAGACTACAAATTAATTAATGGATATAGAAAGTCTTAGATACGGGAAATAATATATTAAAGAGGTTAACCCGGATTGCTTGTAATCACGGATTGGATGGGCGGTCAGTATTTCTTCGATAGTGGCACAAGAAATATTCCATTGGCCTTATATTGAATTATGAGTTATAATTTAATTAGTAAAGAAGGTCCAATTGGGGAGGCCCAATCCAAGCCCCATAGATCCCTAACCTAGCCCATCATAAACTCTATAAATAAGGATGTAAGGAGAGGACACATATACAACACAAAACCCTAGCCTCCACACTTGGAATTTTCGGCCATCTCTCTCTAATAGAGGAACTCGAAATTCCTCTTTGTGTGTTCTTGGTTTTTCTTGTCTTCTCCTTCAAGATCCTTATAATTTCTAAAAGATTCCTCCCACAAGGAATTTAGACCTATAGAGTTAAGGGTCATAGGTTAGAAGATCTTTGGTCTTGCATTCACAATCAAGCTTCAAGATCCAAACGTGGAGAAGTAGCAAGCCACTTCGATTCTTTGGAGAATCATTATTGTAAGTATTCAACATCATAATTTAATTTAAATTATGTGATTAATTGCGCTATTATATGTCTCTACATGTTCAAACATGAAATTGAATCGATCCACATAATCTCCTAAATAGATTCTTTTGTGGATTTATTTAATTTGCAATTTCCGCTGTGATTTCCCCAACAATCTTCTCCTCGGTAGCCATGCTCAAATCAATCCGGATACTGTTGTCTATAGCAGCTTATATGGATTGGGATGTATGCCAGATGGACGTTAAGACTGCGTTCTTGAACGGTAGTCTTGAGGAGACCATCTACATGGAACAACCCGAGGGTTATGCCGTGAAGGGCAAAGAGCACATGGTTTGGAAGCTTAAGAAGGCCATTTATGGCCTCAAGCAAGCATCTAGATCATGGAATCAGTGCTTTGATCAAACTGTTCATAAGTTTGGATTCGAAAAAATGCCCTAACGAGAGCTGCGTGTACAAGAAGGTAGAAAAAGGGAATGTGGTATTCTTAGTTTTATATGTAGATGACATTCTTCTAATTGGAAACAATAAAAAGATGTTGTCATCAGTTCGAACTTGGTTGTCAAACCAGTTCGAGATGAAGGATATGGGAGATGCGGGACACATCCTAGGTATCAAGGTCCTTAGGGATCGTGAGAAAAGGATGTTGTGCTTATCCCAAGAACCCTACATCGATACTGTACTTAGTCGCATGCAAGATGCCAAGAAAGGTTTCTTACCTTTTAGACATGGCATCCATTTATCTCAAGAGATGTGTCCTAAGACTGCATCTGAGATAGCAGAGATGAGAAGGATACCATACGCTTCGGCAGTTGGTAGTCTCATGTATGCTATGCTTTGTACAATGCCTGATATTTGCTTTGCTGTTGGCATGGTAGCAATATATGAGTCAAATCCGGGCCAAGGACATTGGACTGCAGTAAAGAATAGGGGTGAGCAAAATAACCGAAAACCGAATGTCCGAACCGAACCAAACCGAAATTTTGAAATTCGGTTCGGTTTTTTCGGTTTTTCGGTTCGGTTCGGTTTTAAAAATACAAAAATTTCGGTTTTTTGGTTCGGTTCGGTTTTGGCGAAAAAAAAACCCGAAAAACCGAAAAACCGAATTATATTTTAAATATATTATTATATATTTTTATCCTATTAATTTAGTAAATTATATCATATATATAATATATATTCTTCTAATATATTTTTATATAATAAATATTATATAAATTATATTAATTTTATGTTATATATATTTATATTCTACTAGTATATATAAAATAAAATAAATTAGATATATTAAAATATACTATTTTTTTCGGTTTTTCGGTTTTGTTTTGAAATTTTGGTTTTTTCGGTTTGGTTCGGTTTTTTAAGTTCGGTTTTTCGGTTTTTGGTTTTTCGGTTTTTCGGTTCGGTTCGGTTTCAATTTTAGCCTAAATTCGGTTTTTCGGGTTCGGTTCGGTTTGGGCGAAAAACCGAACCGAAACCCGAATGCACACCCCTAGTAAAGAACATACTCAAGTACCTTAAACGGACTAAGGACTATGTTCTAGTTTACAAAGTAGGCGAGCTATGTCCTTTGGGATATACTGATTCAGACTTTCAAGCTGATCATGACTCGAGGAAATCTACTTCTGGTTATGTGTTTACCTTAGGAGGTGGAGCTGTAATTTGGAAGAGTGTAAAGCAGAAATGCATTGCAGACTCTACCATGGAAGCCGAATATGTGGCCGCTTCGGAGGCTGCAAAGGAGGTTGTATGGCTCAAGAACTTTCTTATGGACTTAGGTGTGGTTACGAATCTGCCCAAGAGCATCACCATTTATTGTGACAATTCTGGTGCTGTGGCAAATTCGAAGGAACCAAGAGCTCACAAAGCGAGCAAACATATTGAGATGAAGTATCATATCATTAAAAATATAGTGCAGAGAGGAGACATACAAGTGGACAAGATTGCGTCAGAGAACAACCTGGCAGATCCTTTTACTAAGGCATTGGCGGTCAAACCGTTCGAGCGCCATGTAGAAGGAATGGGAGTTCGACTCGCTCGAGACCTCAACTCGCTTTCAGTATAAGTGGGAGAATTAGACGTAGTGCACATTTTTTTGTATACTCGAAAGCTGTTTTGAGTATAAGTGGGAGATTGTTAGAGTTTGTATACTAGAAATCACCTTTCGAGTGATTGAATACTGTTAAAACTCTTGTTTTATTTTCCAAATGAATAAACAGATTATTTTTGTCATAATGTTGTTATTTTCCAAATGAATAAACAGATTATTTTTGTCACAACCTAGATAAGCTTAGACTACCTATCGTGAAAGGTTGCAATGTCAGTCCGATTATTTCTATGCCTTACTGAAATAAGATGACATTGGTGTGGTATAGCACTAAATGGATCTAACAGCGAGACAGTCTTTATTCTATCTACTGAAAGACGAGGTCTCGTAAATTATTTCTCAATCAATGTACGTTAGCATTGAGCATACGGTATTGATTATGCACTACTTTGACTTACCAAATGGTGCGGGTTTTTCGTAACCCAATAAGCCTGGTATATTGGGTAGTGGTGATTAATACCTAGCGGTGCTAGGATTGCTATTATGTTGAATTGTGCGCGGGGTGAGTCTCGTTTGATAACATCCTCAAGAGAAGCTTGAAATAAAGTTTTATTATTCGGAACCTAGCTAGTTGGAGTTTAATTACTCTATGAATAATAAATAAGATTTTCTTGCTGAGTCCTCTCTTGGAATAAATAAGATATTAATTAATTAAGTCCATAGCAGACAATAATTAATTAATGGATGTGTCTATCTTAAGCGCGGGAAATAAATATAAAGTAATGGAAACCCGAAGTACTTATAATTTCGGATTTGGATGGGGAGTGCAGTATTACTTCTGTAGTGGCTGCTCGTAATATTCCAATTTTAAGCTTATATTAAATTGGGTTTAATTTAATTAGTAAAAAGCTAATTGGAGGAGCCCATATCCAAAGCCTTCCATAGATCCCTGCCTGGGCCCAATATGTGACTTATTATAAATAGGAGAATAAAGGAGACAGAAAATACACTTAATTATTTTCTTAAATTTTGGGCCCCCCTACTGCTGTAGTGGTCGAATTTTTCTCTCCTCCGAGGGAAAGGATTTCTGTCTTCTCCATTTAAGTCCTAGTGCACTGGTGAGATCAGCCCACCCTGATATCAGTTCACAGTTCGGGAACCAGTCAGAAGATCCGTGGTTTTGTACTAAAGATCTTCACGTGGAGAAGAAGCTAGCCATCTTCGATTCTTTGGAGAATCATCAAGGTATAATGGCTGAACCTTAGAAAAGCATGTTTTAGGTTTCAATTAATTTAAAGCATGTTATTATTTGAGTTATGAGCATGATATGTGAGATAATTACGCAAATAGAATTTGTCTAAATAATCCGCTAAATAGATCTGAATTATCTGTAATTGATTTATGTGTGCGCTTCCGCTGCCAGTTCCTTCATTTTGTAGCCATTTTCCCCTTCCACCTTCAATATCTCAGTTAGACAACCTTGAAGAGTAGGGAAAACATTGTTTGAGTGTTTGTGCACTAAGTTCATCAAAAGAGCTTTGCACATTCCTCAACAAATCATCCACACCCTTAGTCAATTTGTCATCTTGTATAGACTGGATGGCTCTTAAAAAACCTAAATCCAACACATTACAGTCAGGGGAATTAGCTGGTTGGCAAATGATATGGAATTTGAATCCATCTGTGTTTGCAACTATGTGAAATTCTGCATCATTTTAGTTTATGTGAGGCTTGGCATTGTCTTGTTGAATGAATATCTCCTTACTTATATTCTCTGACTATTTAGCCTTGATTGCTGGTATGATCTGCACATATGTGTGATGTGTTACAATGGGATGGAAAAAATGGAAACAAAAACAGTGTACCTTTTGATTAGCCATTCTCTCATGGATGTCTTGTTCACTGATTGAATGAGCTTTGTCTCTAAGGTGCCTCTTGGTCTGTTCTTGAAACATCTCTTTGTCTAGCTCTTTAGTAGTGATTGGGAAAATAGGACTTCTCTATTTTCTGAAAAGTATGGTCTACACACAGCACACATAACCATCACCTTTGTGATGAACCGCTTTGACTTACATGATATATATGGCTCTTCCTCATCTGACAGCAGGTAGTATCTATTCATACTCTTAGTCATGAAAAATCACTTCTCATCAATGTGCACTACACTGTGCATTGTGTGATATTTGAGCATACCATTGGACACCACTGGTTGAACATGAGTGAGACCCAATTCTATTCTTGCCAATTTGTTTGTGGCAGTAAGTAGTGGCTTCACAGCATTTGCGTGTGGCCTGAGATGATTTGCTTTCTCCATCCTGCCTACTGTACTCTTGGTTAACTCAAGCTTGGCAGCCATCTTACAGATGGTAGATCTTTCAAAGACTAAAAGAGCTCTTACCTTGTTAACATCAAGCTGAATTTCATCTTTGCGCTTGAAGCCTTTAACACGGTCACTTATGTTGACAGGTACTCCACTCTGAATCTGTTTTTTGGCCTCTGCCCCAGTATCTATGCATGTCTTCCTGCTCACTCCAAACTCCTTTGCTGCCTTTTCAATACATCTATATGGTACTTTAACTAAATGGCTCGATTGTAGCAGACTTTGAACTATCAGATTTTTGGTGGTCACTGCTATGATGTGCGAGTCTCTGTCTCCGTATGCAGGCTCCATAGCCCAGTGATGAAAATTTTCTAAGGGCAATTGTTCAAAAACTCTCCTTTAGTTGTGTAGGTAGTCCTTTTATAGATGATGGTAGTTGAAATTTCCCTCCTAAATTATGTTGTACTCCCTCATAAAATTTGATTTAAGTTTTCTGGGATTTGGGATTTCCCTCCAAAATCCAGATTTGTAATGTGATTATACCCCAGTTTTAGTATTTTATGCAGCAGACTATTTATGAAAAATGGAAGCATTACGCGTAGCATTTGGGCAGAATTTGGGAGTATTTTGGGCAGCAGATTTGGGAGTATTTTGGATGATTAAAACATTAATTACAACAAAAAATGGAAGAAATTTTTTAAACTATACTCCAACAATCATAAATTCAATATTTCAACAAAAAAAAGCAGAAAAAATCAAAGTGGGATCCCTTTTCACTACATACCTTCATTTAAATCAAAGTCAAACAACATTTCTTAAAATCCATGTTAGGTCAAATTGTTCCAAATTACTATTTATTAAAGAGTTAAAAAATGGAGAAATAATAAAGTAAGAGTGAGAATAATGTTCGGAATAATTTTCTCTTTATTTTCATAATGTGTTGGCTTGATTGAATAAATTCAATGGCGATTTGCATTTTGCATTTTTCTACTAGGTTTCAACTTTCAAAATTATATACGGCATCTCTCTCATTGATTCGAATTCTATTAATTTGTTGTTATTGAGAGTGTCAAATTATCAACATTCTTGAAAATATAACCTAAATTACCTAATTGTTGTCGTCTACATAGGTGTTGTTCGGTTGAGAACATTAAGTAGTACCGAGGTACAATATGAGATGGGGTAAGATAGGTTTATCTTGAATTAAATTAGTATTAAGTTTTATTTTGTGTTCGGTTAATAAGATTATGTCCAAGATAGATTTAACAAAGTGTTTGTTTGATAATACTATTAAGAACAAGACTAACGTGTATTAATTTTCAGTTAATTTTTATAACTATAAATACATTTCAAATTAATTAATACTCCCTCCGTCTCCGATTAGGAGTCACACTTTTCCATTTCGGTCCGTCCCTAATTAAGAGTCACACTTCATTTTTACCATATATAGTAAGTAGGTTCCACATTCTACTAACTTAATTCACTCACATTTTATTATAAAACTAATATAAAAAAATGGGTCTCACATTCCACTAACTTTTTCAACTAACTTTTTTTATATTTCTTAAAACTCGTGTCCAGTCAAAGTGTGACTCTTAATCGGGGACGGATGGAGTAACTAATAGTAATTGATTACTTATTTAATTCATTCAAATATTAACAATACTTTATTTATTTTTTATAATGTGATAAGTAATCAAGCATTAGTCTCATTTCTCAGTAATAAAATCTCACTAATGAAAAACAATCCCATTATTGTCTTTGAACATCTATAAACTGATTAGAATTTCCCAAAAACCAAGTGTAATAATTACAAATTCTCTAGTAGCTCAATTCTCTCTCCACTAGTATACTACTAATGCGTGCATTTTTTGCATATAATATTAATCAGATTTGTAACTATAAATTACACACACATAAACACGCTGATATAGATAGATACAGTTGGTGATTGGACCGATTCAGTGAAACGATCTTCGTTCTTAGCTCTTCTACCATATTACAATCATTCATCTCTGCTGTCGAAGATACATCACGGCGACGGGCCTAGATAACTTTGTCTCGGGCCGAGTCGTAGACAAAAATAGAACCGAACAGCAGATTAGAGGAGATGAAGATAAAGAAGTCATGGGCTATCTCGCCAACCGAACGGGGCCTAGATTATTACCATATGTGATTCTGTATAATAAAATTAATCCATATATAAATTATTACCTCACAACTATCAATATAAAGTATGTGCATTGGATTTATTCTCAAATTTACCAAATTTGAGTAATTTTTTTCCATAATTCAATTACTATTACACGTATATGATTATTGTTAATTTTTGTAATGAAATTATTTCCTATTTGAAATAGATTTCACCCAAAATTAGGAAAGATACATCAAAACCCTAGCTTTGTATATCATCTATAAATAAAGGCCTAACAGTAATGTTTTTGTAGGTTAAAACAATAAGAATAATTCTCATCCTTCTTGCGGCAATGTCTTCCCTCAACAACTATCCCATGAAAAAAGAAAGCGATAGTTACCTTCGGCTGGCGAAGCACGTGATCGCCGCCGACGGAAAAGGCGAAAACATCATTCTCTCGCCTCTCTCAATCCATATGGTTCTTTCCATGACCGCCGCCGGTTCAAGCGGCTCCACACGCGACCAGCTTCTCACTTATCTCAAATCAGAGCGCGTGGAACACCTTAATTCTTTGTACACGCAGATTGCCGCCACAATTTTGGACGATGGCAGTCATGTCGGTGGGCCCCTCTTGTCCACCAATAATGGCCTCTGGGTCGATCGGAGTCTCACTTTTAAGCCTGCTTTTCGAGATATTGTCCACAATTCATACAAGGCAGCTGCCCAACTTGTTGATTTTCAAAATCAAGTAGGTTTTGCTTAAGCCGCTTGCAGTATGAGGAATTTTAACATATTTTTCTAGATAAATGTCTTCTTGGTTTGTGATCTCCGCAGAATTTTTAAGCTGAGTGGCAATATACTTGAAATTCTTGAGAGTTAATATTATGTTTTGCTGGGGAGTCTTGAAATTCTTGAGAGTTAATATTATGCAATTTTCATGCATGTTTTGTTAGTATAAACATATGGTACGTGGACCACATGTTTGGTATAGGATAGTTACAACACTTTAATTTGAGCATAGGTTGTTTTCTTAGTTTTTTTTTGCTTCCATGGAGGTCTATGGTTTCTGATTGTTACTAGTACAACCTCCGTCCCACAGAGCTTTTCCCGGTTTCATCCGGCACAGATTTTAAGAAATTATTTGACTTTGTATTAGAAAAAGATATGTAGTGGAATAAGGGTCCCACATTTGAAGAGATTGAGGGTGTATTTAATGTTTATTTTTGGAAAGATTCTAATTGGGACAAACTTTGTGTGACGGACGAAAATGGTAAAATGGGACACTCCTTTGTCCCGGCCTAATCGAGACGTTTCTATTTTGGCACATGAATTTAGGTAGTGGTGTTTACTAATTAAATTAATAATAGTAAAGTAAGAGAGAGAGTAAAGTCAAAGTGAGAGAGAGAAAGAAAGAAAAATAAAAGTAAGAGAGAGAGTAAAGTAAGAGAGAGAAAGAAAGAAAAAAAAAGTAAGAGAGAGAATAAAGTAAGAGACAGGAAAAAGTAAGAAAGAGAAATAAAGAATAAAGTAGGAGAGATAAGAGGAAAAAGTATGAGAGAGGAGTGTGTTGATTGTTGTCAGAAAAGGAAACGTCTCACTTAGATTGGGACGTACCAAAAAGGAAAACGTTGCACTTAGGCTGGGACGGAGGGAGTAGAACGAAGGGAGTACGTACTATTTATAGTGAATGTTAAAGTCATAAAAGGTTGAAATATGTTATTATGTCAAGATTTGGGGAAAATGGGTTGTGTTGCATCAGGAATTGATAACGAATGTGTATGGAGAACAATGAGATCGTCTAGTGTCCTTATATATCTTGTCAATGAATTTTGCTAAATATTAAAGCCGTGTATCTTAATATTTTTAAAGCCAGAAGAGACTAGAAAAGAAGTGAATGCATGGTGCGAAAAGGAAACGAAAGGTCTCATCAAAGAAATACTCCCACCAGATTCAGTCACGTTCAACAGCAGACTCATCTTGGCAAACGCAGTCTACTTCAAAGGAAAATGGACTGACACATTCAATGCAAATCTAACAAGAGATGGCAACTTCTACCTCTTAAACGGCAGCTCTGTTCGCGCCCCCTTCATGACCAGCAGGGATATGCAGTTCTTCCTCGCTTTCAAAGGCTTCAAAGTTCTAAGGCTATGTTACCAGCAAGGACGCGACAAGCGCGAATTCTCCATGTACATCTATCTTCCAGATGCCAAAGACGGCCTGCCATCTCTGACCGAGAGAATTTGCTCCGAGCCCGGGTTCATAGACCGCCATCGCCCTTCCTATGCCGTGACTCTTGATAAATTCCGCATACCTAAGTTTAAGATAGGTTTCGAGATTGAGGCTTCAAGCGTTATGAAGGAATTGGGAGTGGTGGATCTTTTCAAGATGGGTGGTCTGACTGAGATGGTGGAGAATGGAGAGGCTCTGATGGTTAACAAACTACAGCATAAGGCGTTTGTGGAGGTGAACGAGGAGGGCACAGAGGCGGCGGCTGTGACAGAAGCACATATAGCGTTGGGGTGCTCGATGTATAGGCCGCCGCCGAAGCGGTTCGTGGCTGACCATCCTTTCCTCTTCACTATAAGAGAGGATATAAGTGGGGTTGTGCTCTTCGTCGGCCAGCTACTTAACCCGCTTGCTAATGCTTCATCTCAAGATTAGGCTCACAAATTATATTAGTACTTTCATTTCAATGTCATTTATTGTTTTTTGAACTATTTTGGTATTGGATATGTTGTAAATCAGTTTTTCCGGTTTTACTAAGTGATGTTTATTGTTTTTTGAATCATTATATTCCTGGAAAGGATCGTGTTATATTGCTAACTTTTTAAGTTGATAACTATGCTAACTCATTAATAAAGTGTATTAAAAATGTTTGACATTAAAATGTCAAGATATAACGTCAACATAATATATTGAAATGTTAACAAAATTATGTGTTAGACATTTTAATATCATAGTGTTCATATTTTTAATACACTGCGTTGATGAGTTAAAAAATTAGCAACTTAAAAAAGTTCGCAATTGATCACACCCCTGGATACGGTACATGATATAATTACCTAGAATTCTCGCAATGATCAATTATAAAGTAGTATGTACAATTGGATTTATGCTCAAATTTACCAAATTGATAGTACTATTAATTTCTTCCATAATTAATTTGTTGTTACGCTTATGGTTTTTTTTAAATTTGTATAATGAAATTATTGCTTATCTGAGACATAAGCCCCTCAAAATTTTAAAAATATAACAAACCTCATCTATAACTAAAGGGATTTCTAGGTTAAGAACATTTCTCTCCTTCTTGGCGGCTGACGACAATGTCTCCTCTCAAAGAAACCGAGAGTTACCTTCGGCTGGCGAAGCGCGTGATTGCGGCCGACGGCCAAGGCAAAAACCTCATTCTCTCCCCTCTCTCAATCCATATGGTGCTTGCCATGACCGCCGCCGGCTCAAGCGGCTCCACACGCAACCAGCTTCTCACTTATCTCAAATCAAAGCGCGTGGAACACCTCAATTCTTTGTACTCGCAGATTGCTGACACAGTTCTCGTCGATGGCAGCCACGCCGGTGGGCCCCTCTTGTCAACCAAGAACGGCCTTTGGGTCGATCAGAGCCTCACTTTCAAGCCTGCATTTCGAGATATTGTCCACAATTCTTATAAGGCTGTTGCCCAACTTGTTGATTTTCAGAATCAGGTATGTTTTTTTCTTTTTTCATCAACAGAATATGCTTCCCTTCTTTTCTTAATATAAATTATACTCTCTCATCCGTCCCCAATATGTGTCCCACTTGACTAGATACGGGTTCTAAGAAATGTAAAGGAAACTGAATTGAATAAGTTATTGTTACGTGGATCCCACTTTTATATGTATTAGTTTTATAATAATGTGAGAGGGAAATGAGTAACTGGAACATAATAGAGTGAATTAACAAAACTAGTAAAACTGAAGTGAGACAATTAATAGCTACCGAAAGAAATTAGGGTTAGGGATGTGAATTGGTAAGATCACTTAGGGATTTTGCTGAAAATGTTAAAATTTGTATCTTAAAAGACAGAAGAGACTCAAAAAGAAGTGAATGCATGGTGCGAAAAGGAAATAAAAGGCCTCATCAAAGCAATACTAGGGCCAGGTTCAGTCACAGGCGACACTAGATTCATCTTGGCAAATGCAGTCTACTTCAAGGGAAAATGGACTCAAACATTCAATCGAGATCTAACAAGAGATGGCGACTTCCACATGCTAAACGGAACCTCTGTTCGCACCCCCTTCATGACCAGCAGGAAAATGCAATTCGTTCGCGCCTTCGACGGCTTCCAAGTTCTGAAGATGTCTTACCAGCAAGGCAGCGACACGCGCAGATTCTCCATGTACATCAATCTTCCAAGACGGCCTGCCATATCTCACCGAGAGAATCTGCAATGGGCTCGGGTTCATAGACAGCCATCTCCCTTCCAATGCAGTCATTCTTGATGAATTCCGCATACCTAAGTTTAAGATAGGTTCCGAGTTTGAGGCATCTAGCGTTATGGAGAAACTGGGAGTGGTGGATGTTTTCAAAATGGGTGGTCTGACTGAGATGGTGGTGAAGAATGGAGAGGCTTTGGGGGTTAGCAGAATACTGCACAAGGCGTTTGTGGAGGTGAACGAGGAGGGCACGGAGGCCGCGGCTGTGACAGTAGGACGAGTATATGGGTGTGCGAGGCAGCAGAAGCCGAAGCCGATGTTCGTGGCGGACCATCCTTTCCTCTTCACTATAAGAGAGGATACCAGTGGACAGCTGCTCTTCGTCGGCCAGCTGCTCGACCCGTCATCTTAAGATTAGGCTCACAAGTTATCAAGTCAATCTCATCGTATTTACTGTTTATTTCAACCATATGAGTGTTTTGTTCTATGGGTTGCACACGCATTTGAAGATATTGAATAAATTATTTTTATTTATCGTACTCATCCATGATCCAACCTAGCATGGGGTAAATTCTTGAAGTGAACTTGTTTGGGACTCTATGGTAGGAAATGGGCCATTTTTTTTGGTATTTCTGCTTTCGGGAGTTATGCATTTAATATAAAGTCGCAACCTCAGCCCCAAAAAGCTAGGAATTTGCATATCGGTCTTTCAAATTATGATATGCAGTGAATGTGTATGTACTACTACAAGATTATGATTACAGATTGTTTGTTTGTGTGTTCTTTTGAAGTATTTATGAGCACAGATTGTTTGTTTGTTTGTTCTTTTATATTAGGATGGAAGAATAGTATATATGTCACACCCAACTCTTGATGTATATTCTTGTACAAATAAATTTAATTTAAAAGCAAGTAATCCACGCGTCAAATACTTATAGCATTAATATCAGATTAGTTTTAAAACTAATACTCTCTCTATCCTATAAAAATATGAACAATGGATATAATATAGGGATGAAGAAAAAATTGGTAAAGTAAGAAAGGGAATGAGAATGGTGTGGTAAAATAAAAGAGAGGAGGAGAATGGTAGTTAACGTAATGTTAGTGGATAATGGGACCAACATTATTAAATTGATATAACTTTCCAAAAAGAGAATGCACATACTTTTGTGGGACGGAGAGTATATTTATCACTTACATATTTCAAAACATTCTTAATTTGTAGTGGGGATCTTCTCACCCTCTCTATATTACTCCCTCCGTCCCAGATAATTTGGGACACTTTGACCCGGCACGGGTTTTAAGAAATCTAATGGAAAGTGAGTTGAAAAAGTTGGTTGGATGTGGGTCCTACTTTTAAAGTATTAGTTTTATAACAAAATGAAAGTAGGAATGAGTTAGTGGAATATGAGGTCCACTACCAAAAATGGTAAAAGTGAAATATGACAAATTATGTGGGACGACCCAAAATGGAATACTGGGTCGAATTATCTGGGACGGAGGGAGTATACATTTATCTACATACAAAGTGACGAGGAGGTTGCTAAAATGTGTCAGTTGCCGACCTTGATAATGCGTGGAGTTCGTATAATTCACGTCAACCGAAACATAATTGATATCTTAATCCTGAAAAATATTACTCACCCCGTTCAATGTTAATTGAGTTTTTTTTTTTTTGGGAAGTTCCAACATAATTGTGTCATTTCTATTTTTGGCATAATATAATCCTCTCACTTACTTTATTTTCTCTTCATCTCTCTTCCTTTATTCATCATCTCTTAACACGCCATTCTTAAACTCCATGCCAAAAAGAAATGCATCTATTAACAAAGAATTGAGGGAGTAGTTGTTTATATGAACCACAACTCAGTACTATATATAAATTGTACCTTTAATTTTACATCACAAATATCAAATACTCCCTCCGTCTCGTTCAAGATGGCCACATTTCCTTTTTTGTTTGTCCCAATCAAGATGCCCACTTTCCAATTTTGGAAATAACCTCCTCTCTCTTCTCTCCTCATTAAAATATTCAACTACCGTTTTCCTATCTACATTATTCCACCTAACAACACCTCCTAAAGTCTCGTACCACTCAAGAATGTGGTCATCTTGAGTGGAACGGAGGGAGTATAACATTTAACCAACACGGGATGTGATTAAATACAAATATAAATATTGTACAAACCTTATACTATGATCTAGACCGTTAGAAAATGTTAACGGGCGATAAAATAATAGCAAAAAAAAATGTAACACAGTGTCAACGGTTGATCCCTATAGACTACTCCAAATCAAGCCCGCTGCCTCAGCCGTCGCTGCAACAGGCGGCGGTAGCAGGGACTCCTCTGCGGTGGTGCTGCTGCACTTGGTGTTGTCGGCTGATGATGAGTTGTTTTCTTTGGCTGCGGACGGCGGAGTCGAGCTTTGAAAGTCGATGCTCGCGGCCAGTTTGATGGAGCGGTGGGTTTGTGGGTCCGTGCCACGGATGAGAAGTTTGCGTTTGATGTGCGTGTTCCAGTAGTTCTTGATTTCGTTGTCCGTTTTTCCCGGCTATTAGTGAACATATGTGACAGATATTTGAATTTTAAATGTTAGTTACGAAATAGGTGGGCGCTGCCTCTTGTTCCCTACTCGTTGTCTGATGTTCTCTCAGGTACCCTTGGGGCTTACTTAGCTCCTGTTGTTTTCTTTCTCTTTGTTAGTTCATGGTGTGTCGTGCTTTGTTGCTTTTTCTTTCTAGCTTTGTTGGTTTGCACTTGTTTTGCTGTTAGAGCATCTCCAACAAAGAAAAGTAAATGAAAGAAGTATATCTTCTATTTATGTGATACCCCTTCAAAATCGAAAAAGGTATAATACCGTATCAAATACCTCTCCCCTTGGAGGCTGATTTTTCATAAAGAAAAATAAATATGATAGTTATAAAACTTTACCTCTCCATTTACCTTTTCCCTTGGAGATGCTCTTAGCTTTGTTGAGTATTTTTCTTCCATTTTTTAATCAGTATACTTCTAATGGTTTTGTGCTTCTATTCAAACTTACTTTATTTATTTTCGTACTTTATTCTTTCTTAATTCAAATACTTTATTCTTCCTTCTACTTTATTTTATTTTCAATTAATCAACTCAACACAATTCTTAAATTAGGAAAATTATAATTCACTAAAAGATTAGGAAATATACGGCAAACCCTAGCTCATCATCTATAAATAGAGACTTATAATAATGTTTCTGGTCAAAAATATTTGTTTTCTTGTTCCTAGCGGCTGCCGACAATGTCTCCTCTCAAGAATTATCCCATGCAGAAAGAAAGCGATAACTACCTTCGGCTGGCGAAGAACGTGATCGCCGACGGAAACAAAGAAAAAAACCTCATTTTCTCCCCTCTCTCAATCCATGTGGTGCTATCCATCACCCTCGCTGGCTCAAGCGGCTCCGCACGCTCTCAGCTTCTCACTTATCTCAAAACAGAGCGCGTGGAGGACCTCAATTTCTTATACTCGCAGATTGCAGCCACAGTGTTCGCCGACGGCAGCCATGTCGGCGGGCCCCTCTTGTCAACCAAAAACGGCCTCTGGGTCCATCGGAGCCTCACTTTCAAGCCTGTTTTCCGAGATATTGTCCATAACTCTTATAAAGCAGCCACCCAACTTGCTGATTTTCAGAATCAGGTTGGTTTATTCTTTTTTTATTGACAGAATTTGCTTCCATTATTTTTTATCATCAGAAATTAAGGTTGTGGCCGATTTGTGATTTTTAATTTCTCAGTTCAGTTGCTTATTTCTTGCTATGGCATTATTTATGCAACAAATTGGTAATTATAAAAAATAGGGAGGTGAAATTGGCCATCAACAAATTTTCTTTGTCCTTCTCTTTGGTTTCTTGAAAATAAATACTATGGTGGTGTTTGATTTTCTAGATAAAATAATGCTACTAAGATGTAATTTATTGAGTTGTGAGATTATTTTAGTTGGATATTTGATGGGATATTTGCAGTACTTTAATTTGAGCATATGTTTTTTTCTTAGTTTTTTTTGCTTCCAAGGATGTCTATGGCTTCTGATTGTTATTTCACCATCTTTGACAAATATTGACTGAGCTTTTTCAATTATTTATAGTGAATGTTAATGGCCTAAAAGGTTGAAAATTTGTTATAGTGTCAAGATTTGGGGAAAATGGATTGATTTGCATCAAGAACTGTGTTAGGAGAATAGTGAAATCGTCTGGTGTTTATATATCTTGTCAATGAATTTTTGTTGAATGTTAAAACTGTATCTTAATATTTTTGAAGCCAGAAGAGGCTCGGAAAGAAGTGAATGCATGGTGCGAAAAGGAAACGAAAGGACTCATCAAAGCAATACTCCCACCAAAATCAGTCACTAAAGACACTAGACTCATCTTCGCAAACGCAGTCTATTTCAAAGGAAAATGGAATCAAATATTCGATGCAAATCTAACAAGAGATGACGACTTCTACCTCTTAGACGGAAGCTCTGTTCGCGCTCCCTTCATGACCAACAGGTATTATCAATGCGTTGAGGCTTTCGATGGCTTCAAAGTTCTGAGGCTATCTTACCAGCAAGGCAGCGACAAGCGCAGATTCTCTCTGTACATCTACCTTCCTGACGCCAAAGACGGCCTGCCATCTCTGACCGAGAGAATCTGCTCTGAGCCCGGGTTCATAGAGAGCCATCTCCCTTACTCTGCGGTGGCTGTTGACGAATTCCGTATACCTAAGTTTAAGATAGGTTTCGAGTTTGAGGCTACCGACGTTATGAAGAAACTGGGAGTGGTGGATATTTTCGACATGCGCGGTCTGATGGAGATGGTGGAGGACGGAGAGGATCTGGCTGTTAACAAAATACGGCACAAGGCGTTTGTGGAGGTGGACGAGGAGGGCACAGTGGCCGTGGCTGTGACAGAAGAAAGCGATGATGATTTGGGGTGCTCAATGTATGAGGATGAGGAGCCGAAGATGAGGTTCGTGGCTGACCATCCTTTCCTCTTCACTATAAGAGAGGACACGAGTGGGGTACTGCTCTTTGTCGGCCGGTTGCTTGACCCGCTTGCTGATTCATCGTTTCAAGATTAGGCTCACAAATTATTACCGTAGATTCTAATTTCCTACTTTTGCTAAGTGATATTTACTCTGTTTTTAAACCAACATGCTCTTGGATAGCTGGATCAATGAGTAATTTTGTCTATGCGTTGCAAGACAATTTTGAACTTTCATATTCAATGCAATAGTCTAAAAATCGTAGATAAATCATACTAATAACAAATTTGATAAAATATACAAATGGTTTTTACAAAATAATCTAATATTCTCTCCGTCCACAAAAAATAGTCTCACTTGTAGATGCAACGAGTTTTTAATATTAAATTGATAAAGTAAGAAAGAGAAAAAAAATGAGTTATGTATGAGAGAGGGAAAAAAGTGAGAGAAAGAGAAAAAGTGGATAAAGTGTGTGAGAAGTTTCCATTTTTGAAATGAGACTACTTTTTGTGGACATTCCAAAAATTGCAAAATAGGACTATTTTCATGGACGATGGGGCATTACTAATAAATAAATCATAAAAACTTCCCATCTGCTCATCAATAAATGGAATGTAATGACAAGTTGATTTATAAAAAATAGTACTTTCCTTTGTCTCCCATTAGAAGTCCCACTTTCTCGATTTTGGCTCGTTCCTGAATAGAGTTCTGATTCATTTTTCTGTAAATGACAATAGGCCTTACATTCCGCTAATTTCATTTTATTCACATTTTATTAGTATAAAATTGACATGTATAAAAATAAGACAAATATTCTACTACTACCTCCGTCCCCCAAATTTTGACACAATTTACCATTTCGGTCCGTCCCTGATAATTTGACACACTTCACTTTTACCATTTTTGGTAGTGGACCTCATATTCCACTAACTCATTCCTACTCACGTTTTATTATAAAAATAATACTTTAAAAGTAGAACCCACATTCCACCAACTTTTTCAACTCACTTTCCATTACATTTCTTAAAACTCGTGTCGGGTCAAAGTGTGTCAAAATTTGGGGGACGGAGGTAATATATTTTTTAAGCAACTTTCCTTTACATTTCTAAAAAGTCATATCAAGAAAAAATGTGACTCTTAATGGTGATTTATATAGTGAGTAATAGAATAGAATGTAAAGTAAAGTTGATTTAACAAAAAATATTGTAAAAATGAGTATGATAAATTCGTGTTGGATGATAGGTAATTAGAATTTTGCACAATCATTTTCATTCCATAAAATTAATTTATTGGTACATTCGAGGATGAGAATAATCACCAAAAGTAAAAACTAAAAAGCAAAGAAAATTAAAGGGTTTTTAGCCTATAAATACATGAACATTGATTTTTTTTTCCCCAAAACTTTAAAATTTGAAGATAAATACATGAACTTTTGATAATTTTGATTTTTCCCCAAAATCTAAAATCAAAAAACATATGGCAAATTAAAGTTTATGTGGCAATTAAAATTATACCAACATATTTATATTAATTAAAAAATAATAAATTTGAAGTTCACATCAGCCATCTTTCACCCTTCTTGCTCTTTTTTGTCGAGCTCTTCGTCAAGGCTCTGCCCGCCGCCGTCGGGATAAAGCCGGAGATGTTCATGTCTCAAGTTCCAACCTGCCGCCTCTCCATCTTTCTACACACTTTTTTTCAATTTTCCCAATTATTCGGGGTCTCCGAAGAACATTGGGGATAGAGGACTAGTCTCCCACCTCCGTGCTCTTATTTAAGAGCACGGATGGTGATGCTCTAATGTATATACGACCCTCTTCTATATTGTTTTCTCTTACTTTACTTTCTCTTCACTTTAACTATCATCTTCATAAAACAACGGCCAAAAAGAAATCAATCACTTGAGTTGGGACAAATAGAGTACATAGACATAAATATTTACTCATTCCATTCCTTATTAATTGATCCATTTTTTCTATTTACAAAGTTGAGTAATAATTAAGGTCATCTTTATTTTTGGCAAAAAATTAATACTCCTACTTCTCTTTTATATTGTTTTTATCTTACTCTATTCTCTTTACATGTATAGTTTTCCCTTTTTCCGCCATTTTTAATCTCATTTTGACTTTACACAGATTTTAAGAAATAATTTAAGTTTGCGAAGAAAAATGAGGAAATGCGTTAGTGGAAAGTAGACCTCATAGAAGGTGAGTATAATGAGTACGCTTGATTATTCGGCCGGATCCGGTTCTAACCGAACCTATTGACCTGTTAACCGGTTTTCAATTTTCATTAATCCTAAAACTGGAATCGGAACAGGAAGCGATCGGTTTCTGGTTTGGAATCGGCCGGTTCCGCACCGGAACCGATGTGTAATTTTAGTCCGAATTTATTTATATTTTTAAATAGTTCAATACAAAAAAAGTAATAATCCAACATCTAGAAATATAACAAATACTCCCTCCATCCCAGATAATTTGTCCCAGTTTTCCATTTCGATCCGTCCAACATAATTTGTCCCATTTCACTTTTACCATTTTGGTAGTGGACCTCATATTCCACTAACTCATTCATACTCACATTTTATTATAAAACTAATATATAAAGGTAGGACCCACATTCCACTAACTTTTTCAACCCACTTTTCATTACAATTCTTAAAACCCGTGCCCGGTCAAAGTGACCCGAATTTATCCGGGACGGAGAGAGTAGTAATACCTAAAAATTCAAATAAATACACAATAAATATAAACGAACAATACAATAATATTCATAATGGATAAAAGTGATGCCAAGTGTAGTAGGTCATACTAGTTTATGTTAGCAATTTTTTAATACAAAAATAGAAGTTCTAAACTTCAACATTTTTTTTAAAAAAAATGAGTTTTAAAATTGAATTACATTTCCAATACTAATTAATCTTTGTTGTGACTTTTTGGTTTACAACGGAACAATTAATAAATTATTCACACACTACAAAAAAAGCGCTCATTTGCTAGCACCATTGTGCTCGCAAAACACTTAGAATTGTGCTCGCAAAAGCTCATTTTGCTAGCACTTTCCTAGCACATTGTGTGCTAGATACAACGCTTGTCGCAAACTTGTGACGACTTTTGCGAGCACATGTTCGTTTGCGAGCACCATTGTGCTAGAAACAAGGCGAAGTCCGTCCTTTCTACATTGTGCTCGCAAATTTGTGAGTGTCTCCATTGTGCTCGCAAATTTCCGAGTGCATCCATTGTGCTAGCAAAGTTGTGAGTACTCTCATTGTGCTAGAAAATTTGCAGAAACCTTCATTGTGCTAGCAAATTTGCGAATTTCAATTCGTTTGCTAGCACAAAAAGTGCTAGCAATCAATATTTTATTATAAATTCTAATATTATTTTTTTTACAAATTATTTCCTGGACAATTTATTAAATAAAACATAATAAAATAACAATAACTCAGAAGTTACATAAAAGTAATAATATTGTCTTACACTTTTAGTTTATAAGAGTAAACCTATTTTTGACTTCTCATTTGGTTAACTTGTTCACTAAAGTACATCATTTGTTCTAACAACCTCTCATTCTCTCTCAAAATCCGGGCGCAACTCCTCATTTTGTCTCACTAACTCAGCATGCGATGCCGCATTTTTCCTTTCCATCTCAGCGACCAATGCCTCATTTTGCTTCACCAGCTCCGCGCGCGACGCCTCATGTTGCTTCTCTAAGTCCTCTTGCTCTGTGGTCTCCTCTTCATGGTTCATTATTTTGGTTTCCCTCGATGTTGGAAATATCAACTTCCACACTGCCCAATTTACACAATTTCATCCCATTAATCATCATCACAAACAAAACAAGTTAGAGAGATAGAGAGGGAGTGAGAACAACATACTGTATATTGTGGCTGCAAACCATTCATTCACAATCTTCACCGATGTACTAGCCCACCCCACATCAATACTCCATCTGCATTTTCTTACACAATTGTGTTAGGAAACACACACACACACATAGCCTTATCAAATAATCAACTTACTTTCTTGTCAAACTCCCCAATTTCCAACTGATGAATAGCATTGCGAAATACAATCGCCCCCAATGAGAACACGAGGTGGAAGAACCCATATCCGTATAGAAGATCATCTTCTTCCCGTTCAACTTCATCTTTACGCAACTGTATCATCACATGACACGACATACCTCTTAGCATCTCATTGCCAATTTTATCAACTTATGGACTCAATGCCCTTTTTGGCGTATTACATTGGTTAGGACTACAATTTCTCAAATAACATCGAACTTCATGCTATAAGTTGATTTACGGTCTCATGTGGTGGAAAACTGTACCTGGAATGACTGTGAGTTGATCCCCGTTGAGAATGTGGCGATTACAATTGCAAATAGAGCAATCACAAATCCCTGCAAGAAACATAGACAAATGATCATATTGTAAGTGCGACTTCACATTCGGATTCATTTGCACAAATGAAGTAGAAACGCAACAAGAACCGATCACATTAGTGTGTGAGATCTTACAACTATAGTAGACCAACCAATATGATGACCACTTTCCCTCTCATGACTGCATTTCTCAGTAGCAGGCTCACTGCATTCAAACATGACAAATGGAGATTTGATGATTTTGTTGTGTCTTAAAGAATACAGATTGAGATATATGATTTCTATTACCTTCTGATAGCACTCGAACAGAGGAAAACAATGTACGAAGCCATAATCCCCGATGACAGCAGGCCTCTGTTCACCTGTCTCAATCATGACAATGTGTCGTATATCTTTAGATACATTGTCTCTATACGAATAGAAATCAGAAACATGTTGATCAATTTCTTTATTTTCTATAATCTTTCATTGAAACCGTCTATTAAACAGTATAAAGTGATCAATAATCTAGATTAACTTAAATGATGAATTTGTTGCACGTAAAATATTTTATTATGCAAAAGCCGTACCCTTGAATGCAACGATATGGCCATCATTACTATAAGCAGAACTCCAGTCCATGTGATGAAGAATATGTTAAGGGTGCACGACATCTTTGATGCGTAAAGCATGTACATCACTGCGATTCCACAGGCAGAAGCGATGTAAAACACTGTTGACATGAATAGCCCAATGGAACAGTTGCTGCAGACAATAGAGAATTATTTTTGGCATTAGATCATATTTTTTTCTTGAATAATCACATTCAACGCGATAGCTTCATCACTTATCAAATATCACTATATCATGATGTGCTGCTTGATCTATGAGAAACTTTAGGACTCACCAACGTAAAAAAGAAATTAAACTTAAAATTCATGAAAAGCTACGCCATGACTGAGGATGTTGGAGTTGGATATTTATCTAACGATCTAAATTCGATGCAGGTTCTCAGATGGTTCTCTTGATCTTTATTTGGGCAGAGAAAATCCTTAGATCAGAATTGAGCTAGGTTTAAGGAAGGTGATCTCGTACCTAGATTTGTTGTTGTCATCTGGCATCCAATAGTTGTTCCACCATGTGATAAACTCAATCACACTAATGAGCTGAAGAATTAAAAAAACCCTGCAACATGTGAGTTGTTATATCAAATAGTGATGAATATTATTATTGCATCAGAGTGCAGAATTAAAATCAGATATAAAAATATTAAAATCAGATATAAGATCCTGCAACTGCTAGCATTTCTTTTGCAGCACTTCCTTTTTAACTCGAATATTGGTGGTTTGTCAAGCCCACAAATTGCAACATTCCTCCCTACCAAAATTTTGGCAGTCACAAATCCTACTCTTAACAGCAATTGCAATCAATTTTTCAGACGCAAGAGTTACCTAATATCCATCTATCACTCTCATTGCCAACTTGAATTTTAAGGTGTAGCTGATCATCATACAAAGCAGCAACAGAATAGTAGAGGTGTACAGAAATATACTCAAAATTATACTACAAAGCAAAAATGATTCAATTAAACACCTGATTTAGCTCTCCACGAAATTGAAACTGTAAAATTGACACCATTATCCCTAACTATGCAAATCAGTCCGATTATTATAACAATAGCATACATTGCTATATGAACTAAATTATAGCATGCATTGCTCAATTCTGATGCAATCGAACAGATAGTATTTATAAAAAAAAAAAAAAGAAAAAAAAAGAGGAAGACATAGCTGTTGAATTTTTAGCGATCTTACTTTCTAGCGATCTTCACTAGAATTTGTTGTTCCTGAATTTGAGAGAGAGAGAGACTGGCTGGTGGTTGCCGGCGGAGGGAATTGGTCGGTGGCTGATCGGTGGCTGGAGGCTGGCGGCAAAGAGGGAATTGAGAATTAGGGAAATTAGGAGAATCGAACTGAATTAGGAGAAATGATTGAGTTAGACAAATTAATGCGCCATTCATCTTTCCTAATACACAGTCTATACCTAATCAAAATCGCAGGCAAGAAAATGGAAGTACGAAAATTTGGAAATGGAGAAAAATGAGAACGAAGAAACCGGATCTCATGAGAACTAAAGACTTTGCTAGTACCTACACTCAGTGCTCGCAAATTTGCTAGCACATTTACTTTTCACTCGGAATTTGCTAGCACATTTACTCCTACTTGCAAAACCTTTGGTTGAAAATGATTATATTTCTTATTTATGTGAAAAAGTTTTGCTAGCACATACGAGTGCTCGCAAATGGAAGGAAATTTGACTAGCGAGTAAATTTGCTAGCATTAGATGCTCACAATTTTTCTAGCACATACCAGTGCTAGAAATACCACTCAATATTTCGAAAAATGGTTGTTTTTTCCATTTATGCTCGCAAATGTGCTAGAAAATATTTCGAATTTTGCGAGCACAGCCTGGTGCTAGCAAATATTTGGTAGCAACCAGCGCCTTTTTTTGTAGTGACAAACAGATTAAAACCGTATGTTAAATGAATTGTTACATAAATTTGTTATAAAGTTAAATTTCTATCATATGAAATGATATTGTATTTGTATAAGTTTTTTTGGAAATTAAAAAAAAAAACTTATGATGTCCTACTCATTATAGTTAGTTCATAAAAAATGGATTGAGGAAAATAATTGTAGATTCAAAGTATCATGGTGTAAACATTTTAAATACTTAAGAAAATAAAGCTCGCAAATCTAACACTGCTTAAATATAAAAATCACTCAATGTTTCAAATTATTTTACTTTAATTCAAAATTAATTCAACTAAATTAGATTTATCAGTATATTAAATTATTAAAACAATAAAATTGAATTACAATCCGGTTCCTGATTAGGAACCGGAACCAATTTTATTTAAAAAGTTGGAACCAGTACCATAACCAGAACCGAATTTTCCGGTTCCGTTTCCTCAATTAACCGACCGATTCCGGTTAATTGAGAACCGGAAAACCGTTTAAACATCCCTAAATTATTGAGTAGGTCGTCTTATCTAAAATAAAAAAATTAGACTTTAAATCAAAGACATCCCAAAATTGCAAAAGAGACATTATTTAACAAATGGAGGGATTAATATTTAAAAATCTCTCTTAAGCTTTTTGACAAAAAGAGTCGACTCAATTAACAAAAATAAAGTGAGTATTTATTAATTTCGTTTAAAAATAATTTGAAGATCATTATGAAAAGCCCAATTTATTTAATTTGATTAAATAAATTGCCTTCAACAGTGGATGTGAAAAGCCGAATTTGTTAATTTTTCTTATAAGGAAAATTGGAGCCGGTGAATATAATTAATTTTTGTATAGTATACCACTTTTTAAATCTGATTCCCCAATCATCTATCTCAATCTTCTCTCTCTAGGTCTCCTTGGCTGAAATTCGATATTCAATTTGGAGACGATGTCGTCGTCCGCGGATGAGAACGGAAGCAAGAAGATCACCCTGCGCAGTTCCGACGGCGAGGTGTTTGAGGTGGACGAGTCGGTTGCCCTTGAGTCGCAGACCATCAAGCACATGATCGAGGATGATTGCGCCGACAACGTCATCCCCCTTCCTAACGTCACCGGTAAAATCCTTTCCAAAGTCATCGAATACTGCAAGCGTCACGTCGATGCCGCCGCTTCCGCCACCAATGCCGACGACAAGCTCGCCTCCGCCGTCTCCGATGAGGAGCTCAAGGCCTTTGACGTCGATTTCGTCAAAGTCGATCAAGCCACGCTCTTCGACCTTATTTTGGTATAAATCTCGATTTCTATTTGGTTTTGTGGCCTGGATTTTGTTGTGAGAATAAATCTCGGCTCTATTTGATTTTGTGCCCTTGATTTTGTTGTGAGTTGTGCGTAAGGGTTTCCGGTTTATGTTGCTTGCTCTGTTTTTAATTCCAATAATTGCTGTTTTTAGATCCAGAGAATTGTTTATCACTACTCTATTTTGCCTTCATCTTTCTGTACCCTTCCGTCATTTAGTTGTTTCAGCTGGTTTAGAGGTTTCATATCTGCGAACTCTGCCCCCTTGCCCATAATATTTAAGGTCAGGTTCGGTCTGGAAGATTATATCTCATGATTGAATATGTATGATGTGTATGATCATAATAATGAGTTATAGCCAATCACTCCAACTAAAATAATCTCACAACTTAATCCTAGATGGATAATCATAAGATTATTAGCCATAGCAACCGAAGGACACCTTAGTTGATTGTTACTCGCCAAATTTACATCGTCTACTTGTTTAGGGGTAGTGATTGTAATAATGCACGTGCGTGGTGTGATGCTTTTATTCGAGTGGTTTCAATAATCACTCTGCAAGTTGATATAAATTTTAAGTTCTGTAAAACTGAGTCATGGTACCTTTGTTTTTGCAAAATAACTCACCATAATATGTTTGTGCGGTTATATTTTCTGATTTTCTATCATGATTATGATGCTTAATGACTGAACCATGGAATTTGATACAAGATATGGTTTTTGGAATTGAATCTTGAAGGTTACCTGCAAGTTGAGAATGACTTATTTTGGATAGCTGCTCTTGCAATGTAAAATTGCTAACCATTGATGAGTAATACAATCCTTGAAATTGAATCTTGAAGGTTGGCTGATGAGAGTGACTTCTTCTGATCATTGCATTATAACTTCTTCTGATCATTGCATTATGTGCATTTCATTGTGATTTACACAACTGTTTTTGTATTTGTTCACATCAGGCTGCTAATTACTTGAATATCAAGACCCTTCTGGACCTGACTTGCCAGACAGTGGCCGACATGATCAAGGGAAAAACTCCAGAGGAGATCAGGAAGACATTCAACATCAAGAATGACTTCACAGCAGAGGAAGAAGAGGAAGTCCGGCGAGAGAACCAGTGGGCTTTTGAATAGAGTAAGCGCAGGTAGAATATCTAAAGCTGCCAATAAAAGCTTGATTGGTGCAAAGAGAGGATCCAGTGACTCATTTGAGTCATGATGGTCTGTAAGGTTGCCTCTGCCAGGGCTGCTTTTAGACAATTTTCTTGTTTTTCTAACTTTATTTTGTACGGTTATGCATTTTAACTGAACTCGTCCTATCCATATTATATAAGTTTATTTCTTTCCTATGTTGATAAACTTTTTGAGAATATTTGTAGGCCTGTCAAAATGCAGCTGGATAGAAAATCTCCAAATGCTCTAAACTAAGAGCAACTATCACAGATTGCCTAGTGTCGAACAAAAATTATTTGAGTCCTCTATTCTTGATGCTTATTTTCCGCTTCTCATGTTTGATTTTGTGCAGACAACTTTTATGTTTATTAAGTGAATGTTTGCTCTACTAACAACTGTCGTCCTCACTCGGTCTGAGTGATGTTTGGATCACAATCCAGTCAGTCGCTCATGTCTTGTCAGCGCCACTCGGACTGAGTTAGTTTTAGGTACAAACTTAGTCAGTGAGTTTCTCTTGATCGACAGGCTCGGATTGTGCTCGGAAAATAGGTAAATTAATTTAAGGAGAAATGAAAGGCAGAAAATAGACATTTCTACAAAATGACATCTCACTACACATTCTGATGAATATTTGGCTACGACCTGTGAGTGGTATCAACTAATGCAAGATAAATTTAGAAGTTTGTGATATTATAGCAACTTTGAAGTTCATGGAACAAATTAATATTTCGGATAGTCAAGTCAACATACACTTACCCATCGGAGCAGATCACCTATGGCCTTTCCTATGAGCCATGTAGGCTAAATTTTGATATCTCATCAAACCAGAGTCTTGTATACAATCCTAGTTAAGGAACTGTGATTTTATTCAGTACAAGAAGTCATGTATATATCTGTTTAAGTCCCTTAAACGAGGTAGCATTAGAGTTACAGATAATGTTACAAAGTACAAAATAAATAAATTAGGAAAGAAGGATAATGTTTGATCACTTTTTTTATATCAAGTAATCAGATAGAGTTACAAATTCCATCCACATTTTCAAAAGGCTGACAATGCAGTTTGTTGCAACAACCCCTCATGACTTACATCGAAGGAAGCAAGGATTGGCGAGCATAAATCAACTCACTGCTTCGTTCTCAGCTTCTTATAGCTTTCAAAGTCCAGCAGAGAGGCCTTGGCTTTGAGCCAATCTGCAGGTCTTGGCATCATAATTGCAACATACCCCTCTCCCTCTGGCTACAGTCACAGATGATAGTGTTACTAATGAATGATCATGGATGGACTGAAAAATAAACTGAATTTGGCTAAATACATTTAATGATCTTGGAGATCTAAAGAAGCAATACCCATTATTAAGTATTTTAAGAATCAAGCATGCCTATCTGTTACCATTTCCATTTTCCAATCCTAATGCAGCAAGCAACACAGAACCCCGTTATGTTGTTCAACGTACTGTTTTTTTTTTTGTTCAACTTCTATGGACAATTCAAAAGCTTCTAGGAGATAGGAACCAAGAACTTTAAGAGTGATCACAAAAACAAGCGTAGCTTGAGGGAATGGATAGCCATTGAAGATGACACAAATTCACCTATCATCGTGTTAAGCAATTCCGGTTGCTTGATTAGCCTATCATTCACTTCCAATAGAGGCCCTTTTACACAACATCTGGAAGAGTAAATGAAATGTGAGTTCTGATTAATCAAGAGCAACATGATTTAGAAGTAAGAATAAGACAAATTTAACCTCACTATGTAAGAACCCTCAGCAGTCAACACTTTATATAAAGCCGTGTTGGATTCAAAATGCTGTGCATTCTGAAAAAAAGAACATGATTATAAACTCCAATCTATCAGATATATAATGAAATTCGACCTTCAATTGTGAAATAGCTCTTTTCACTAATAAGTACTACTACTACTCATATATTTCTGCAACACATCCAAGAATGCAAACATTAAAGACTAAAGATATACACTAAAAAAAGGATCTACTTAAACTTCTAGGAACTCTATCAACAATAAAAAAATAAATACCTATTGATCCTTGCATGTAAGAGACATATAAGCTTATTGACAAGCGTAACTTAAATCCTCCTAATTAGCTAGCTTTGTGTATTTACTTTACTAAATACCTACTTCAGATGGACTCTGTGTATTATGTCAAAAACAGAATTTCTTTGACTACAAAAAGCAAAAGAGTTTCCACACACTTTTCAATAGGAGAATTTTCTAACAGATGTGTTGCAACGGTCAGATTTACATCAGGCACAATTAGCAATTGGTTCCGAGTTAGTTATCAGCGGAAGAAAGATTACAATCATTACACTCTCGATCTATAGGAGTTAAATAACACTCATATAGCCCTTTTAGGTATCAAACAGACCCCATCTTGAGATATTGATAAGGTGAATACCCATATATTCAATGGCAGGCATAATGAGTATAAGACCCTCAAAAAACCTCTTTTCACCCTATGAACTTGAAGGTGTATGAAGTTTCATATTGGAATTTTTAAACCGATGGATAGAGACTTCATTTAACTTCAAATTCGAGGCCTATACGTCAAAATAATTTCACCTTTGAAACACTTTGGTAGTGCTCCTGAATTAGAATCCAAAATAATGAATCAGAGCACATGGAGCTGCTGAGCATCAAACTGAAGCAAAATCTAGCACACAATAAGCACAAAATGGATAACTACTTCAAAAACACTTGGCATAAACACATTCACAAAGTTACTATCCCCATTCCACTATATCTTCATATCCAAATTATAAACATGATAAAATTACAAACAATCTATGACTAGAAGCTTGGGCCGAAATATTTGCACAACAACCACGAGAAAACGACAAAGATTCTACCTTTTTGCGCTTTCCAGCGACTTTAATTCCGCTAAGGTCCAATTTCCCAACATTAAAATCGACCGAAACAATCCCCCCATTCTTCTTCAAAGCCACGTGGTGCGGAGCCAAACCAATTACACATAGCTATCAATCAGAATAAACAAAACATATCTATAAGTATGTATATAATACACATTCTACTATGATATGAATGAGCACAAGGCTAATAGAAAGAACAAACCCATTGGCATGACGATGAACATATTGATCATGTCCAGGCTTCATCAAATCTAGAAAACAAAAAGGCTAAATAAAGAGAAAACTAATACAAAACAGCATAACATATCACGGTTTAAGAGTTACGGTGAAACTACTTATTGTGTATTTTCTCCTTTTTGTACAGAAAAACATTGAAATTAGGATTTGGAGCATACCTGGAGCGAAAAAAGTTGTGAAATTGGCTTCAATAGAGGAAGGGGGAACTTGCGGCAATTCGTCCAGATTAGGCAACAAAAGCCGTAGAAATTCTTCATCTTCTTGTTTGGGTTGCTTTTGCTCAATCACACAATTGTCGCTTGTCTGTTTAAAATTTGGGGATTTAGATTTAGATGGGAGCTGCGTTCTGCTGCTCTCATTGCTGTTTGAATTTATCGTTTTGTAATACAAAATCCAAGCCTTAGATTAAATGAATCTGAACTTTGTACATCAAATTTTGAACTTAATTGCTGCTGGACTGAAGTCTGCAACTCAATTTTTATTTAATAATTATTCAATTTTTTTTTTATTAGTCACACATGTCTCGCCGTTGCGCTTTTACCGACGGCACGGACGTGCTCTTTCCTAAGAGCACCATCGTGCCGATGGCAAGAGCACGAGCAACCGACGTGACATGCTCTGGTTGACCACGTTCATTTTTAAAAATCTGAAAAAATCTTAAAAATTTCAAATTTAATAAAAAAAATATTTTCCCATTTCCCAATAAATTATATCCATTTTTTCCACACTTTAAATTTATTTTACTCAAAATTCACGCTTTCATCTATAATACCCTCATTTCAACATAAAAAATCACACTACACCAAATATGGATAAATATATCCGTTTTTTACACGCTTTTAACAATGCAATACAAACATTCACAATTTATTGTTTATGTTTTATTTTTATTTTTAATAATATACTCCCTCCGTCCCACTTAAAATGAAACATTTGGAAATCGGCACGTGATTTTATGTAGTGTTGTTTTGTGAGTTGATGAGGAGAGAGTAAAGTAAGAGAGATGAAAAAGTAGAGATAAAGTTGTTTCCATTTTAGGAAACGTTTCATTTTTAATGAGACAAAAAAAAGAAAAACGTTTCATTTTTAATGGGATAGAGAGAGTAATTCTTAAGAATAAATTATGCACTGTCCGTATTTTTAGGGTAATGGAAATACAATAAAAAATTAATTGAGTTACAAATGCAATATTTTTTTCTACGCCAAAATGAAAACAGAGCTCACAATTTCCCACTCTTATATTCTTCTACCTTTTCCATCTAGCATGAGAAACAACTAAATATTTCCTTGGAAAGACTGTAATAACAAATAACAATCCAATAGCAAATTAATTAACAAATCCACAGTTAAGTCTGATCTCAGTTCCAGCGCCGTTGATGCTGCTCATCTTGATCATAGACTTGGCGAATGCATCAAAGAACTCCTTCTCATAGGTGGCGAATTTCGCGACCATTGCCTTTGTCCTGGAATTAGCAACAAGTGCCTGGTCCGACGAAAATATGCTCTTCCCTTTTAACAGCAACTTGTAATAAACATTGTCAAATGCATTTGGAGTGAAGTCCAGATTGGCCCCTGCATTCTTCACCTTGTTGTGCACGGGGCAAACCCGCCTCAAACTGGCTGCAAACGATGGGTTCATCGATGGATCCACTTCCGTTGCGTTACTGAAGCGGTGAATTCTGTTCTGGAAGGACGAACAATGCGAGAAACCAAGTGTGTGTCCTCCTGTAACAGTGGCAGACCCAGAAAATTTTTAATTCCGAATTTCATATATTGGAAGGAACAAAAAAAATTGTATTATATTTTTTGGAGGGGCTGAGGCCCACCTCAATAACTAGGCCCATTACCTGAGAGTGCAACTAAATCATCCAAAGAGAGGCCTCTTTTTGAGAAGCTTTGTTGCAATTGAGAAATGTTGAAAGTGGGAAATGGTAATTGCAATGTATCATTAGCCTTTGAAACTCTTCCATCTTTCCTCCCTTTAGGGACATCCCATGTTGGACCTCCAGACTTGTGACATGAAAAATTGAGCAAAATTTTAAGAATTATAGAAACTACTATTAAATAAATGAAGAAAAGGATCTTAGTAGAGGAATTACAAGTGCAACAGCATCCCTAGCAGCAACAGCCAAAATGTCAGCACACGAGACAACACCGGGGCACATCTTTTCGAGCTCCTTCTTAGCATTGTCAATCACATAAAAAGCATGTAAGGAAATGTTTGGAGGTCCATCCTTTTCTGCCTTCTTGTTTCCCTTGGACTCCAACAGCACCGAGGCATCGCAACCCTTTTAAAATAAATATATATAACTCACATTAATCTCAAAAATTGCAAGAATTTTAATAAGAAAAAGAAGTTACCCTAATGAAGCAGTCATGGAAGTGCAGTCTGAGTAGAGCTGCTGGAGCTGTTTTGTCTTTGATTATGGCTCTCCTCACAGCCTTGGTGATGGTGGCCTCAGCATTGGGACATGTTTGAAGATAGTAATCAGGAGTTAATGCATTTGAAGACTTGACAATCAAACAAAAAATAATACTTAGTAAATGAACAAGTGTGGCAGGCATGGTTGTGGTGTGTTAATTAGGTTTGTGTGAGTTGATTTGATGAGGAATTAGTGCGTTGTAAGTTGTATTTATAAGATTAACAACATGCTCCTATCCCCACACCATGTTCCTTTTTGGTACGTTTTGTTGAGCTAGTACCACTTTGAGTTGTTGTCTTTAATTATTAAATCCTTTGAAATTTGGTGTAAAAAGTGCTAACAATGAGCACATATGCATATGCTTCCAATTATTATGCTGATTGAATTATGTTTAGCCACAGTACAAATTCTGTAACGGTTTCTATGGAACTAATTGTAAAAGGTGACAAAACAATTATACATATTCAAGTGTAATTAGGTTAGGTGTGAAATATGACTGATTTCAAAACTAACAAAATCTCATAGGGATCGAATCTATTCTATGTATTCCTTTCAACTATCTCGTTTAAAATACCATTTTTGCTTTGTTTTTGTTTTTATAGAAAGCAACTTCACCATACACTATTAACCAAATAATTTAGAGTGAACTATATGAAGGGACATGAACTTACATGGTTGCATATTCCACGGTCGCTCAAAAAAATATACTCATTTCGTCTTATAATAGATGTCACACCTTCCTTTTAGTTTGAACTTACATGGTTGCATATTCCACGGTCGCTCAAAAAAATATACTCATTTCGTCTTATAATAGATGTCACACCTTCCTTTTAGTTTGTCCTACAAAAGATGTCATATTTTTCTTTTTGTAAAAAGTTTTCTGACATAAATATAAATATATTATTTTCTCTCTTCATCTAACACACAAACAACATCTCCTAAAATTGTGTGTCATTCCCCAAATATGTCAATTATTATGGGACGGAGGGAGTAGTATCATGAGTGGTCCCTGAACTTTACACTATATATTTGAGATGCTTTTACACTTTTTTTATTTTCTTTAGACCAAATTGCCCCTCAATCTCGTAAGGGCATTTCAGTTCATATAGTACTCCCTCCGTTCACAAGAATATGCACTCTTTCCTTTATAGTCCATTCCACAAATATGCACTTTTTAAATTTGAAAACAAGTATGACTCATTTTTCATTAATAATACTTTAATTATTTTTTTCTTTCTACTTCTCTATTACTCTACCAATTGTGCATTCAAACTCGTGTTGAACCAAAGTGCATATTTTTATGAAATAGAGGAGTATATTTTTTTTACTTTTTTCTCATCTGACATTAATAATCATCTAACTTCTCTCTCCTCTAAAGTAATAAATGAATGTTAATGTCATATGTGAGAGAGAGTAAAAAAATTATATGAACTGAAATGCCCAAGTGGTTGAGGGGCTATTTGGTCTGAAAAAAAAAATCAACGATATGCAAAAGTATCTTAAATGTGCAATGTGTATGAAACTATCTTGATATTTATTTCTTCCAGAAATTATAATTGTGCAACCCTGAAATTTCAAATCCTTTTTTGTGTAGTTTACTCAATAATTTAATATTAGTAGGAGTAGTTTGTATGTGCATGAGTTCACGTAATTAAAAGTTCAGCTCTAAGTACTCAATTGTACTAACTTGTCTCATGATTTTGGTTGATCCACTTGTCAAAGTTCGAAATAATGATAAAGGTATTTAAAAGAATCCCTTCTAGTGTGATTAATAATACAAACCAGTACAGTTAAACACACTTATAGTGCAAAAAGTACGTAATTTTTGTGCATAAACTACAACAAAATAGTGGTAACAGCTGGAGTTAGTCTAACTGCAATGACAAGAAGAATTAAGTCTCTGGATTTGGGATAAAAATTAGTACCACTAAACTGTAACTACTATATAAGGTATGAGTGGGGAGCAAATAGTTGTTATATCTGACATTCACCATTTTCAAACCAGTGTTAGTTATTATTATCATTCCACCTGCCATATAATTCCACAACAATGACAGAGAAAACTCATTTTGCCCACGGACGAGAGGACTTATTATAACATAATTAAAGTTGGTGGCATGTAATTTTAGTGTAATAGTAATGTGCGTTAGGTATATTCATACCAAATGCAATCAGATTCTTTTTGAGAAAAGAAAAATCAAACTATCTCATGATTCCCATTCCTTCTCATAAATAACTAATATGTGTGTTCGATGTTTTATAAGATAATGAAGGGAAAAAGACAAGGGTAATTACAACAATTTCATTTAGGTCTGCCGGCACTCTAACCACCTTCTACTTTGGACTTTGGAGTGAGCACATTTGGGACCCTACTCATCATGGATTACTTGTAATAATACATAGTAAACATACTTGCTGACAAGGAAAATTCTGGTTGATAGGAGTTGAAACAAATAACTTGTGATGCAAAGCGTATAGAGAAATTGACTGAACGGAGAAGAAATTTAGAGAAACCCTAGTTTCAATGAAAATGATATATTATTATCAAAATTCAACTGCGTCCCAAAATAAAAGCAACGCTATTTATAAGCGTCTAAAAAACCCTAGAAGTTCAAAAGGAAATAAAACAGAAAATTAATAATTAAAAATAAACCCGAAAAAACAGTAAATTGCAGTTTTCGCCCCCTAAACGATGTCAGATGGCCAAATTGCGAATTGCATTTCGCATGTACCGTGCGAATTTCAAATCATTCTGACACCGCAGGTTTTTGCCCGTTTTCTACGTTGAAACTGCATCATACTCCCCCTCTTGAAAAAGACTCGACCTCGAGTCTGCTTCATCTGCCGCTGCCACAACTTCATTCATGTCAACTGCTTCATCCTCACTACCACCTTCATATGGGGATAAATCAGCAACATTGAAGGTAGCTGACACATTGTGCTGACCTGGCAAATCCACCTTATATGCAACGGATATGGAAAGGACCATCTGCCCTTGGCTGTAACTTTCCCCAACGCCCTCCTGGAAAACGCTCATGTCTCAAATGAATCCAAACTAAATCACCCTCCTGAAAAACCACCTTCTTCCGTTGCCTATCAGCTCGCAGCTTATACTTGCCATTCTGCTAGATAAAGCGCTGTCTCACTTGCTCATGCAACTCTCAAATTTGCTTAGCGTGTTCTTCCCCATCGGAGCTAAAGTGTTCAGTGATGGGAATAGGCACCAAGTCCAATGGAGTGATTGGGTTGCGCCCATAAACAATCTGGAACGGACTCCTACCAGTTGTTCGATTCTGCGACTGGTTATACGCGAACTCTGCTTGTGCCAACACCAAGTCCCATTGTCGAGGACTGTCACCAACCTAACTGCGCAACAAATTCCCTAAACTCCTATTGACAACCTCAGTCTGTCCATCCGTCTGCGGGTGATATGCACTACTAAACTGAAGTTTCGACCTCATTCTTCTCCACAAAGTTTGCCAAAAATGACTCACAAACTTTATATCGCGATCAGAAGTAAGAGATTTAGGAATACCATGAAGCTTGACGATCTCTCGAAAGTACAGTTGAGCCACCTAGCTTGCATCAAACGTCTTACTGCAGGGGACAAAATGCGCCATTTTAGAGAATCGATCCACCACAACCATGATCGAGTCTTTCTGTCTCTGTGTGCGGGGCAGTCCCAACACGAAATCCAAGCTAATATCCTCCATGGTGCTGTAGGAACTGGGAGAGGAGTGTATAAACCCGCATTACTGTGACGGGTCTTGGCAACATGACAGGTTCGACACCTCACCACCAATTTAGCCACATCATGCTCCATCCGCGGCCAGTAGAAACTATTAGAAAGCGAGGATACAGTCTTATCCTTCCCAAAATAACCTACAAGGCCCCTTCCATGAGCCTCATCAACAATCGCGGCCCTCAATGAACAAAGTGGGATGCATAATCGGTTTCCCTTGAAAAGGAACTTGTCGTGAATCTGGAACTGTTGAAAACTCCCCTTTGCACACCTTATCCAAATATCACGAAAATCAGGATCTTCACGATATAGATCACTAAAAGTGTCAAATCCCACTACACGTGTCTGCATAGATGACAACAAGGCATGTCGTCGACTCAAAGCATCAGCCACTCGATTCTGCACGCCAGCTTTATGCTTAATCACAAAGTTGAACATTTGTATGAATTCCACCCATTTAGCATGACGAAAATTCAATTTGTGTTGTCTTTGTATGTATTTCAGTGCCTCATGATCAAAATATAACACAAACTCCTTGGACAAGAGGTAATGCTGCCAATGGTCAAGAGTACGAACAATAGCATAAAACTCTTTGTCATAAGTAGAATACCTCTTGCGGGCGTCACACAATTTCTCACTGAAAAAGGCAATCGGCTTCTGATTCTGACTCAATACTCTACCAATCCCAACATTCGAAGCATCACAATGCACCTCAAACACATCATCAAAATTAGGCAAAGTCAAAACAGGGGCTTGGGTTACCTTTAACTTCAAAAACTGGAATACAGCGTCAGCCTCACTGCTTCACATGAACTTCCCGCCCTTCTAACATTCTGTGATCGGACCAATAATGCTGCTGAAATCCCGTATGAAACGGCGATAAAAGGAAGCCAAACCATGGAAACTCCGAATGTCATGGATATTGTTATCAATGAAAATGAAATATTATTATCACAATTCAACTGCGGCCCAAAACAAAAGCAATGCTATTTATAAGCGTCTAAAAAACCCTAGAAGTTCAAAAGGAAATAAAACAGAAAATTAAAATTTAAAAATAAACCTGAAAAAAAATAAATTGCAGTTTTCGCCCCCTAAACGATGTCAGATGGCCAAAATCCATCGTCCATGCAAATGAGTTCGATCCCAAATTGCGTTTCGCATGTACCATGCGAATTTCAAATCATTCTGACACCGCTGGTTTTTGCCCGATTTCTACGTTGAAACTGCATCAACTTGTCTCTGCGATGGTATATAAAATAAATGAAGGAAACATATATAATGCAATGTAACGAATATTGAGAAATAAACACGGATAATCACAAACATAAATGAAATAAATACAAGAAATATTTATCCAATTTAATACGATGTGTATCAATGTCTATAGACGTAATCAAGCTAAGAAATAAATATTGTTATGCATTATATTTCTTATTTTATGTAAGTAGGATTTGGAGGAATTTGAATCATGTGAATCAGTCAAGAATTGATTTGAATCAATTAGGTGCAAGTTTGGTTGAATTAGGTTTCGAGGAATGTATCAGGAAAAGATCAATTATCAGTGTAAACCGTAGGCCTCGGTGAAAGGATAATTTGGCCTTTTCCGAGGATTGTTTCTTTCGCTTGTTTTTTCCAAGTCAATTTATACCCAGTCCAGTTCATATTCAAAGATATTCGCTCATTTCCTTTTACTCCATATCAAATTGGTGCGGTGAATGATTGATTCTACTCGCTCATTAGAAGCACATATAACACGCTATTGCATGTGGAAGGACTGGAGAAGGCAGTGTCAGATATTAATGCCAACTTTGACACACTCAGATAACACGCTATGACATGTGGAAGGATTGGAGAAGGCAGTATCAAAGATTAACGCCAAGTGTGACACCATGAATACCAAGTTCGATGCACTATTATAGGAGATCCGTGATATCAGTGCATCACGTGCCAATACACATCAAAACATGATCATCCCCACACCAAGGGTGATGATTATCGGTACAATCTGATGCCATTAACCCACCCACCGGGTCTCAACATCTTATTGCATTTGCGTAATTTGATGATGTGGATGCATTCGTGTGGCTAGCGAGGGTATGGCAATACTTCATGGTCTACAAAAACGGTCGATGCTAATTGCATGAACCTTGCCCTCATCGCTTTATTTTGACATGCTTTCCCCTCAATCCAGATTCTCTGTCTTAGGTATCCTTCCTTTTCTTGGTATAATTTCACATGAGCTCTTCATTCGCTTTGGCTATGATTCGGCTCGCGATAAGACCTATTATAATGGGTCATTGGCGTATTACAATGATGCATTTGAGTCGCATCTAGCAGCCGTCCAATCTTACCGGCCACCAATTTATGGGTTTCTATTTAGCAAAACTCAAACCACATATTCGCCGGCATTAAACGAACTATCAAAACAGAAAGTCAACGGTTTAATCAAGAAATTCAAAGAAGAATAGATATCATAACTACGATCAAAAGTCAAGGTTCGACATGAATCCAACAAAACCGCAACAAGTCTCAATCTTCTAACTCAAAGGGAAATAAGTTCAAAACGACCCAAATGATACTAAAGTGTTTCAAAAATTCAGCGGAAACGACCAAGAGAAAGTGAAGCTATGTATGAAGACACAACTACACTCGAAGTTCAAAATATCCATCTTATTTAATTAATGTGCTCAACACCCGCCACCGCTCGTCGCCGTTCAACCTGCACATAAGGAAAACACATGCAGTCGTATTTTGAAATACCCAGTGAACTCGTTGCCAAAATATTTTTATAAGTTATGCCACCCTTACCATAGTGAACTCGAGTTTTTACAGTTATCAAAATAAATATCATCGAGTATCACAAAAATATTTTTCATAGACTGGCCAGTCAAACAACTCTCCATTTTTCTCATCATTTTCCACAATCACAACATTTCCATGGTGCGACGAAAGTGTGGCCACACTTTCCGCCCACGAGACTGGCCGACTAGCAAGGACGGCTCCCGATCCCACCGTGTACACTAGCCTGGTAGGGTTTGCGGCCCTACTCAGACCCGAATTCGTTTATACATAGCCATAGCCATATAGCCCAATGGAGCGAACTCTCAAACTGGGCATCAGGCGCACAACATCATCAAAACAATCACAGGCATGGCATAGCAGTTTAAACCACCCTTATCTCTCCACTTTCATAAATTTGCAACATAAAAGAGTTTAAGAATAAAGCCCACCTTGACTGCTTAGATTTCAAGTATGTTTCTCTCTTTTGTTATCCTGCTTCGCAACCGAGGTTTCACCTTTTAATCACATATGCACATATCATGTATCAGTTTCAACATCAACTCCTACATCATGCATGTCTCAACGTTTCCCCTTTTTCCCACCGATCCGGTTTACATTTATCATTCAAAACCAAGACACGTTCATCATATACTTTTATACACTCAACAATCTTAGATCTAACATCAACTTATGTCACACATGAGTGTTATTCACACGTCACATATACACACGCGCACACACGCACGCATACACACACACGCACACACACGCACATGCACCTCCTATATACCATTTATCCCACTTTCACTTAATCTAGATGCATGAGGGTTCAAGAATACCGATTAATCGGTTAGATGAAAAAGATTAATATATATGTACCTTTTCTTGCTAAAACGAACGGTAGAAACAAAGTAGGGACTTGATTCTTCAACGATTCTTGATGCTCAAACTCTAATTCTTCTCAAAAGATGAAGAATTATTGGAGAAAAGTAGAAGAAAATTGAGAGAGAGTGGAGAGAGAGGAGTGGCGTGTGATATGGGGTGGGGGACGATTTTTGGGGGTCTAGGGTTAGGTTTTGCTCCTGTTTATAGGGTTCAATAAAATCTCTAGGTAATTAAATAGAATATTTGGGAAGATTTGATTCTCCTCAATTAAATAAATAAATAAAGATTTAGAGAGATATGGTGGGAGAGATTGGCGTTAATATTGATGAGGAATAAGGGGATTTCGAAATCTTAGGCTATTTAATTAGCCTATGATTTAATTTAGATATTTCACGGAGTATAATAAAATATCACGGAGCAGAATAATAATAATTCTCCCACTAAGAATAGGGAA
Organism: Salvia hispanica; assembly: GCF_029641045.1. Classification (NCBI taxonomy): domain Eukaryota; kingdom Viridiplantae; phylum Streptophyta; class Magnoliopsida; order Lamiales; family Lamiaceae; genus Salvia; species Salvia hispanica. The sequence continues at coordinate 2,307,472 of NC_142697.1, forward strand.
TAGGCGTTAATATTGATTCCTCCATAAGGAATCAATTCCAAATATTTATTAAAATAAGATATGACAAGATCTCCTTGAGATATGGTAAGATTTGCTAGAATATTTATATTTATTCATGGAAGATAATAAATAAGAGATCAAATAATATAATTAAATATTCTCCTCTCCCATAAATAGGAGATTTTCGAAAATCTCCTTATAATAGGCCTGGGGGTCGAAATTTCATGAAGGAAAATAAGAAAAAATCGGACTTTGGATTTAATTTAGGTAATTATCTCAAACAATAATTAAATCCAAGAAAAATAGAATTCCTTCTCCAATAGTAGTAGGGACCGAAAATTTCAAATAAATAAATAATGATCCTATTAAATCTCACTCATCCCTTAGGTAAATAATTCACCACAATATTATCAACAATATTGACTATTTAATTCAATCTCAACTCCAATTCGCAATTAGGTCACAAGGAATCATGCAATAAATCACTCATCATTTAATTCACGACTCCCATGTCATCAATAGTATTAAATAAAAATTTTACGGCTCTAAAATTAGGTTTCAAAATTTCGGGATGTTACAGAAACTGCGAGAAATATCTTGAACCGAAACCGTGAATTAGAACCGTGGTTCGGTGAGGTTCCAAATTTTCTGAATCGAAACCGCGACCGAACCGCCGGTTCTGGATGGTTCCGAACCGCCGGTTAACCGACGGTTTCACTGTTCCGACACAAAACACATGGCGAACCACAACATAGTATTAATTAATTTATTTGAATATTATTAAAAGTTATTTTTAACCTTTACAAAAATCACGTACAATATTCAACGAAAATGAAATTTATTTCTTGTCTTGATGTAATGTTCAGTTTAATTGTTTCAGTTTATTTCATGTCGACATGATGACATACTACTATTTGATTTGTCCTTACATGTGATAAAATTATTCTCAAATAATTTTGAATCTAATAACTAAGCTAGAATTTTAAAATTCACATATAAAAAAAATCTTAGGATTATCATTTTAACAAATTCACACAAAATTCTCCAATATTTATGAAGTAATATTGATTTGATTTCAACCAAAATTAAGAAGGAAACATATCCTACCACAAAAACATACACACGATTTGGTTAGCCAATCAAGATCAATTAAGGTTGTGGATAGTAGGCAACTTAACTTAAATTTGAAAAGTCAAAGTTTAAGTTGAGTTCAAGCCCTTTACAATTTTTTCCTTTTTCCCTCATTTCATTTTTTTTTGTTTACGTTTAGACAGTACGACACTTGTAAATTATATCACATCATAATTTGTTTGTAAATTATATCACGTTGTAATTTGTATATGTAAATTATAAATTTGATATCATTTTACCTTACTCGTCTTACTTAAGTTTAAACTATTCATTTTCTTGTTCTAATTTATTTTATAATTTCAAACTACATGGCCAAAAAAAATAAAGGAAAAAAACCGCGAAACTGAACCTAAATCTCTACGAAGCGTCCAAAAACCGGCGGTTTGGAACCAAAACCGAAACCGTGAAACAGCCTCACGGTTCGGTTCCGGTTCAATATTTCCCAAAACTGGAACCGGCGGTTCCGAACCGAAACCGTCGGTTCATGAACCGTGGGCAGGTCTATGTGCATGTGGCGCATTTTGTGTTAGCTAGCGATCGAGCGAGTCTTGAAGATAGCACATTCGACATTAGACGTGCGAGGAGTGGCCAAATCTAGATTTATGTTTTCATAACAGATGCGGCAATAGACTCTTGGTCGCGACGTGGAACAGCTTGGGCCAACGCAAAATTTTGGCGTGCGACATGGGCCGATCCGTGAGAAACAACCTCGATGTGATGTTTGTGGGGTGGAACGAGCAGATCCGAAGGACCTGGGCTCTCGGTAACAGTGGCTCGAGGGAGATATCGACTACTTTTGCATGGTTGAGGTATCGTTCTTGATAACTTTAATAGATGGCTTAGTAAAGATCTACATCTAGATATTCAAAGTTGTTGCTTTAAATAATTATTGTAATAGACTATTAGGTTGCTTGTAATTGTAATAAGATTTTATTGTAATCTTTGTCGTCGGCTGTTGTACGTACCTGATATTGTTAATTTTCATACTCCCTCCGTTCCTTCATAGTTGAGTAATTTTTCTATTTCGGGAAGTTCCCTAATAGTTGAGTCATTTTCATATATAGTAACTTTTTCCTCTCTCCTACTTTATTCTCTCTACTTTATTCTCTCTTCACTTTATTCTCTCTACCTTTTTCTCTTTCTTACTTTTTTATCTATTTATTTAACACACTCAACATTCATTTCTTAAACTTCGTGCCGAAAAGTTCCGCCTCAACTATGAGGGAACGGAGGGAGTATTATTATAGAGACAAGTGTCCGAAAATATATATGGAAAATATTATATATATACACAGACTTTAAAAAAAAGACACTTTGAGATTACTAACGCCTTATGGTTCCTGCTAAATGTGTGGCTCTTATTTTCTTGAGAGTTGCTGCTGCTTCAATCATGTTTATTCTTTCATGTGGTGAAATGACTAAACATTTCATTGCAACATGAAAAATAGATGACACACATCCCTCTTTTTCATTGAAATGCCTATCTTCTCTAGCTACCAATCCATGATCTGTAACTTCACTTATTGTATTTTCTTGCATTGCTTCGCCAATCCACTCTTTGAAGCTCATATTTCCAATGAATATATCATCCGTGGGCTTCTTCCCGGTCAACATCTCTAAGAGCATTATACCATAACTATACACGTCTCCGTTCGTGGATACCTTTCCTTCCGATCCATACTCTAATTACAAGACATTTCCATTATCAAAATAGTTTTTTCACGAGTTGATACTAGCCCAAAATGAAACATAAAAATAAATCTCAAAGTACATATAAACATCACCTAATATGAAACATAAAATTAAATCTCAAAATACATATAAACATCACCTGGTGCTGCATATCCGACAGTTGCCAATGTTTTAGTCAGAACCTCGGTCTGCCCTTCTTCAAAAAGCTTGGAAATACCAAAATCGCCAACACGAGCAGTCATATCCTTATCAAGCAACACATTGTTCGGCTTTATATCACAATGAACAATGGGGAATGTATAGCCATGATGCAGATACTCCAAGGCCAATGCTACATCAATTGCTATATTCACCCTCTGTAGTAGATCTAGCCAACAATTTTCAGAATGTAGCCAATTCTCCAAACTCCCATTAGGCATGTACTCAAGAATCAAGGCTTTGAAATCAACATTACTACAACAACCAATTATCCCAAGCAAGTTCCTATGTCGGATGTTACTTAGTATCTGGCTCTCCGTCTCAAAACTCTTCATAGATCCTTCTGATTGCATATCAAAGACCTTCACCGCAACATCCAAATCATCAGAAAGCATCGCCTTGAACACTGAACCAAAGCTTCCTCGTCCAAGCAGACTGGTTTGACCGAAAGAATTAGTTCCACGCACAAGCTCTAAGTACGAAACTCTCCTCCAATGATCACCTACTGAAGTATCATCTTTATATGGTATTTTTTTTGGCTTGCATCGCCTAATTACCATAAATGCAAAAGCTACCAATATCAAAGCTGAAAGCACGGGTGGCAAAATATACTTCATCAACTCAGTAACACTCTTCAGTCTTGATTTAGCATGTTGTTTCACACAATTTAGTACCCCAAATCTTGCAACACCACAAAGAGCATAGTTATGAACAAAAGATTCAGCAGTGAAGTTAATGAAACACCCTCTATCTGGAATCTCCCCTTCCAACTTGTTGTAAGATACATCAAGATACATGAGGTCCAGGTTAGCCATATTCTTAGGTATAAAACCAGAAAGATTGTTATGAGATAGATATAACGCGTTCAATGATCTCATATTCTCGAAAGATTGAGGTATAGATCCACCAAACGAGTTATTCGACAAAGATAGGAACTCCAATGAAGTGCACCCTGCAATCAAGCTAGGAATATCACCTGAAAATTGGTTGCAAGACAAGTCTAGCTCATTGATAGCCTTCAAACGACCAATTTGAGATGACAACTCACCATTCAAATAGTTCGAGGACAAGTTGAGACTCGTAAGATCTGTGAGATTCCATAATTCAAGAGGTATGGTGGAATTCAACTTGTTTGAATCCAAATACACCTCCCTTAAGTTTCTAATCCTTCCCAAGCATCCAGGCACAGGACCTGTGAAAAAATTCTCACTCAAGTTCAACAAGTTGAGCATTCTCATTTGGCAAAGACCATGAGGAATGAACCCTTGCAGATGATTCGTACCAAGATTTACTCCTTCAAGTTGCTTCAAGTTTCCTATATGTATTGGAACATCTCCTGTGAGTTGATTTTGGTGAAGATACAAACCATGCAAACTACTTAAGTTTACAATCCCCTGAGGAATAGAACCTTTTATATTACAGTTTGATGCTGCAAAAGTGACAAGATCAGTAGATAAATTCCCAATGGAGGCCGGGAGGATCCCATTCATTTGCGGATTGTCTGATATTTCCAAGTATTGTAACTCGCGACAGTTAGTTAATGAAGAGAGAAATCTTATCACTTGATGGGGAGATTCAGCTCCTGTCAAATTGTTTTCCCAAAGTCGAAGTGCTTCTAAGCGTCTTAAATTACCAAAGTCGGGGATGGAACCCATGAATGAGTTTCTGTTCAATTCTACGACAATAAGCTGAGAAGCATTGGTGATGGAGCTTGGGATTTTACCGCTGAGCTTGTTCAAGTATAGATAAAGCTCTTGGAGATTGGAGAGTGAGAGTCCCATATATGGAGGAAGGTTGCCTGAGAAATTGTTTTGCTGAAGAGATAAGACCTTTAATGATGATATGTTAAATATGGAAGATGGTATGGTTCCATGTAAGAAATCGTTGAAGCAAGCTGCAAACATCTCAAGATTGACCAGGTTACCAAGCTCCTCTGGTAATTCACCTGTCATAGATAGATGGTATTTGATGAAATATCATAACCATTTGTGAAAGTGAAATGATCGATTCATTGTTCATGCATCTATCTATCCGTGTATAGTATGTGAAAAGTCATTTTTATGTTTAACATTGATTCATGCATTGACTAGCTAAAGTTATCTACAAATAGAAATGTATTACTCTCACATCCTAAAAGTGATCGTCACAGTACTTTGTCCTATAAAAGATGTCATGTTTTCATTTTTGGAAAAAATAAATCGTTATTATATCCAATTACATTTTCTCTCCCTCTATTCATTATTACTCCAATTTATTTTGTTTTTTTCTACAATAATATACTCAATTTCTTTTTTCTCTCTACATGACACTATACAACATCCCAAAATATCTCATGTCATCCACCAAGTATATCATCTTATTCAGGGAAAAGGTAGTAGAAAACATCTGACATCAAGCAACATACATAATCAAAATATATTATGTACATTTAAAATAACAAAGTGTCGCAATCCTATTGATATGGATCAGATTGTAATAATTATTTTCGTAGTTATAGACTTATTTAGGTGTTAGTCCAATCATATAGGTCATGGCCCAAGAAAAAGATGGATAAAAGGACAGACTTCATTAAGAGAAAAAAGCGGAAATCACAAGAACCACACGGACCGTGTCGTCTATTGAAAGAACACATGGCCCTTATGGTATGTCGAATTTTGTACATAGAGCTGAACAATGACAATGTGACCCACAATGCCAACCACACAGATTCTATTTCCATCGACGTAACCACCCAGAACTAAGCATACGAACCGTGTGCTTGGTTAAACACACTATATTTGTCTTCATTGGCATCACCCAGCAACAAAAGCCACACAGGTTTCTGTCTCAAATGTGGGTTTCTAGACAATTACTCATATCAGGTATTAGGGTTTGATAAATCATGTTTTTCATACAATGATTTCTTAGTTATTTTTATGCAATATAATTCCTTTCCATGGCTCGTATTTTATTTGTGTTATTATGTGCATGCCCCAACAACACAACATTTGTTAATTATTTTATGTTTCTTTAACTTGATTTACAATCAATACACATATTGAAAATTCTAGGGCTAAAATTGTTGAGGAGATAGTCCATGGGTGGACTAATCGTGTTAGAAGTTAATAAGGTGTGTATTGTGCAACTATGGGGGCAATATGTTAAAAAAGAAGATTCAAGGGTAGTTAGTGTGGAGTGCTCCCAGTTGATTACTCAAAAATACTTTTAAAGATGAAAGGCCTTGGAAGTTGTGTGATCTATTGTGTGATAGAGAATTGAATGCTAGATCAAGAATCTATGATCTCTATTATGGCTTAACAAACTGTCCAAGAAATTGGTCTAGTTGAGAGAATGAAACCAATTGATATCGACCTCCAACTGGCTGGCCACTCGATTATAAAGTCGAGAAGAATTTTGGATGATGTCCCGGTTAATGTAGAAAAGTCCATACCCTCTATGGACTTTATCAATTCGGGTATGTAGAACACTGCCAGGGTCAATGAACAGGAGGTCAAGATGAAAGTGAAGAAGATTGCAACACCAACTTTTTATTGTGATGTTGTACTTGTGTTGTGGACTATTGATTTGAACTTGGTTGTGTACCTTCTTATCTTCTAAAGTGACAGGAGTATCACATTTTGATATAGGAAAAGCAGTGTCTTTTTCGTCCAATTTCTCACGTTAGCGAGAGATAGTAAATCCAATTTTCAAATATATGAAGAATAAATCTATAGGGCCAATTTGCATATTTTTGTTTAAGTGGTTGATGGTTATGGTAATGGTGATACATGAAAGTGATTAAGGAATTGTGACTTAAGCCTTATGGATGAATATTAATATGCATAATCCTACATAAACTCCTAATGAGCCAATTCGGACCTTTCTAAGCCTTATTTTTTTTGGAATATTGGTATGCATAACCAAATTTGAAAGAAATTTTGATTTATGCATTAGATATTATTTTTATGTTGATTAATTATAATAGTTTTCAAAATATAAAATACACGGAGATAATAAGTATTGACGACATAATAAGGATGGTGACATAACAAAGATGGTGTGAGACATGAAAGATGCTATTTGGACATAGATTGATGTGTTGATGTAACTAGATCTTAAGGAGTTGTTTGTGCATGATTCATGTTCTCAAGTCTCGATTTTTATTGGAACTTATGTGCTTATCTTATTCAAGGGCGAGCAAGATTAAATTTTTAGGGATAAATGATGCAAGTAATAATTTTTTACTAGACTTATTTGACTAGTTTAGTCCTATATGTGGTGGCTTGAGAAAAAAAAATAAGAACAGGCCAAGCTTTGATCAAAATAAGGAAAAAAAAGAAGAAAAAAAAAAACCAAAAACCAACACATGGACCGCGTGATCCGCAATCCCTAGCATCGGCATCACCAACCATAACCAAGCACGTGAATCGTGCGCTTTCCAAGCCACGGCGCGGCTGTGTAGTTTGTAATATTACCACACGGCCTGTGTAACATCCCGGATTTTATAACCCTAAATTTTGAGCCCTAGAATTAATTGTTGATGACGTGGCATCGAGAATGCTTTTATTTCATGAGTTGATATGGTTGATTTGAGTTAGGGTTTGTGTGAACGTTTGAAAAGTCAAACCTATTTAATTTAATGGTGTGGCATGTGATACATTAAGTTATGAGACTATGTGGCAATTTAATTGTTTATGGGTGAGTGAGAATATTAGAGAAAATTTCCATAAATACTTGTCACCCTAAATTCTTACAAATTTCGAACCCTAGACCCCTTGGAGAAAGAATTTCTATTTTTTCGGAATTTATCTAATCCTTGGGATATTTATCCAAATTAAATTCCAAGAGCCAATTATTTCCTTGTTTAAAGATGGAAAAATCGAGCCCCTTGTTTTTCTAGTGATTTTCGAAAATCACTATATTTGGGAAGGAAGGAATTGTTTTATTTTATTTGATTCCTTACTTGGTTTCCTTCCATACCTAGAATTTAATTATTCTACAAAATCTTTCCATACTTCAAGAGATCTTGCCTTACTTTATTTTAGTAAATATCCAAAAATCCATGCCTTATTTAAAAGGCATAGAAATCGGCCCCTACCTTGCCTCATGGAGGATTTTCCTTATTTTTATTTTGCTCCATGACATTTTATTCTATATGGAAAAATACCAAAAATAAAACCATGGCTAATTACCTAGCCTAATTTTCGAAAATTAGGAGATATTGCTATCTTCTATTTTTGTTAATTCTTCTTCCCTACTTCACAATATTATTCTATTTAATTATTTAATTGGGAGAATGAGATCTTACCAATTATTCTATTCTTATTACCTAAAGATCTCATTGGACTCTATAAATAAGAACCCAAAACCCCAACCCTAGCCCCCATATTTTCGGCTCCCTCACCCCCATTCACTCTCTCAATTTTTCTTCTACATTACTCCATTAATCCTTCATCCTTTGAGAAGAAATTGAAGTATAATCCAAGAACTTTGAAGAATCAAGACAAATACTTGTTTTCTACCGATTGTTTTTCGCTAAAGAGGTATTTTTGTTTAAGAATTATGTTTGTTCTTTTTCTACCTCTTCTTTTCTTCTTCCAACCGATTAATCGGTCTTCTTGAACCCTCATGCATCTTAGTTGAGTGAAAGAGGGATGAAAAGGGATGTGGAAACGTGTGTATGTGTGTGTGCCGAGTGTGTGTGTGGCGTGAGTGTGTGTGTGCTGTGTGTGTGTGTTGATGTGTTGTGTAGTGTGTGTTTGATAGTTATCTAATCTGATGTGATAAACATGATCTTGATTAATTAGTAATGATAAGATAAATCGTTGGGAAGAGGGAAAAGTAATGAGACATGCATGAGTAAAAGTAGTATTGAACCTAATTTATGATATGTGCCTATGTGATTAAAAGGTGAAACTTTGGTTGCGAAGCCGGATAACGGAAAAGCGAAACTACTTGAAAACTAAGCAATCGAGGTGGGCTTTACTCTAAAAACTCTCTTTTGTTTTATCTAAATGTTGTTGGGAGATATAAGGGTGGTTTAACTGTTATGCCATACCTATGTTTGTTTTAATGTGATATCTGATCTGCTTATATGAATTCGGGTCTGAGTATGGGCCGCAAGCCCTACCAGGCTGTGTACACAATGGGATCGAGAGCCGTCCTTGCTAGTCGGCCGGTCTCGTGGGCGAAAAGTGTGGCCACACTTTCGTCGTACCATGGAATGATTATTAATTTATGAGAAAATGGGAGGTTATTTTGACTGGCCAGTCTATGAAAATATATTTTGTGATACTCGTGATATTCTTTTATAACTGCTTAAAACTCGAGTTCACTTGGTAAGGGTGGCATAACTTATAAAATGTTTTGGCAACGAGCTCACTGAGTATTTCAAAATACTCAGCCATGCATGTGTTTTCCTTATGTGCAGGTTGAATGATGACGAGTGGTGGCGGGTGTTGAGCAGCCTAATTAATTAATACGGATATGTGGAACTCTAAGTGTGGTTGTGTCACCATACATAGCTATACTTTCTCTTGGTCGTTTTCCGCTGAATTTTTGATACTCTTTAGAATGTCTTTTTTGGAATATTTGCATCTTCCTTCGGTTTGAAGCCTTAGTCTTTTCTTGTGATTTTGTCTGGGATACTATGTCGTACTCTTAAGGTTTTTGACCCTCATTTATGATATCTATCTTCCTTTGAACTTCTAGGTTAAGTTGTTGCATTAAATACTCTGATATCTCTTTCATTTCTTTTGGCCAATACTCTTTAAATGAAACCCTAGCCTATGTTTACCGCTTTGGAGTCGGTTTTGGGTAGCAGCCGCCGCATTTATTGTACCCTAGGAGGGCGGGCTGTTACAGTTGGTATCAGAGCCTCAGTTTCTTTCCGCTCTGGACCCAAGAGTCTTTTCGAACTTTAGGTTGTCTTTCTAATCTTTTTGTAAATGAACTAAACGCGAAGGGCTCAACACCGCAACTCGTCTCGTTCAACCGCAAAGAAAGAGGTACTAGATATTTTGTGACTTGTGCTTGAAACTTGATGCTTTTGGAAATATTTTGAATGAAAGCGACGCTTTCTGAATGATGATTTGATTGAACATGAGAATTTGTGAAAAGCATGCTTTATGTGATAAAAATACTATGAACACGAAGCGATGCTTCTTGAATGGTTTGTCGAATGTTACATGAGACTTTGTGAAAACTTGTGAAATGCGAATGTGATCACGTGAGACTATGTTGAAATGCTGCTATGCTTAGACTTGGACTTTTGGAACCTAGCATGTTTGGGACTTAGCATGACTTAGCTATACGATCACAACGCTTGTACCAACATTAGAAACGCGAAAGAACTAGTATAAGGCCGTTAGTGTATGTGGAGATTCAACGAAACGCGAATAGAGAACGCACGAATAGTCGTCTTAAGAACAAGAACCTTGGACGCGACGTTTTGAACCACCATCCTTTGACTCTTATACACTTTCGCAGCACCATTTGAGATCACGCACTATCTATTCTTTTCCACTTTTGTGATGGTGCTGACTTGTTCCTTTTCCCCTTTTGTAGATGGTCCAACCCTATCACGCCCTTATGCGCCACCGTTACGCCAAGAATAGGAACTTTCCGGTAGAACGCTATAGAGAGCTGGAATGGGACGGAGAGCAGTTCCTGCTGAACTTCGTCACCAATTTCTATGGTCATTGGCTGGACGCCTACGCGTACGGAACTACCCATCACGAGGGAATCATGCGACTTATCCATATACTGTCTTCCCCTTGGAGCGAGTGGACCGCTCAAGCCTCAGTATCCTACACTTGGTTTAGCCCTCCCAAATACACGCCTCGAGGAGACTTCGTCGGCCTAATAGCAGTCTTACTTCCGGCCATGTCTGCTACCGTTGATGGACCTCCACTCCACCCGCCAACGCAAAGGTACTCGCCAGGAGCAGCACGACGGATGAAGTATCGCGATGACGAGGAACCGCACGTTGCTCGCGTTCCCCGTAGAAGAACCCCTAGGATGCGCGTTTCGGCCCCTCGAAGGATCATAAGAGAGGCCGGAGAGATGCTTACTTCGATTCCTTCGCCCTGAAGCAACGAGAAGAAGGAAGAGGAGATGGGATCGTTCGAGAGAGGAGAGAGTTCGAGCGCCGAGAGTGTCGGAGAGTCGGGAGAGCCCGAAGAGGACGAGGCCAAAAGTGGCTAAGTGCTCAAGTAGCGATCTTGTTTCCCTTTCCCCACGTTTTGATTTTCTAGGAACTTTGGTTATGTTGTTATTTTCCTTCCGCGATTGAATCGCTCTTTTCCGTTCATTGTACCAAGACCTTTTGGGATCGTTTTTGAAATTTTAATGGGGAATTCGTACCTTTCATTCTATTATATGGCTATGAAGCCGTCTTCACTCTTTTCTGCCCCTATTGCGTGAATATACTTACTCTTTCTAATATCTTCCGAGTGTTTTCCACCTTATGGTGCAACCTTATTATGTTCTCTGTTTTCCTAACAACTGCTACTGTGTGGTCTTTCTTTGGACCCTGCTTGTGTTTGAGTTAAAAATCTTTTCTTCCAAAGTACCCTATCACTACCTTGAAATGTTAAGTAAGTGCGCTAACCGTTCGAGTGTGGTAAATCAGAATGCCGCATAGACGCAACGTGAGGAACGAGGAACCATCTTCCCATGCTTCGGAAGAGCAAAGCGTGACGCAACCAAGACCGCCGTCACCACCACCTCCACCACCGCGAGTAGATAGGGAAGTCGTAAAGCTTTTCCTTGACCAAAAGCCTCCTACCTTCGATGGAATAGGCGAACCTACGATAGCCGAAACTTGGATACGAGCCTTAGAGCACATCTTCCGAACCTTAGTGTGCAACGATGCAGAGAAGATGATCTGCGTGACGCATCAGCTGACTGGATCCGCCGGTTTCTGGTGGGACACCAAACTGAAAACCATGCCCCAGGATCGCATAGACGGGATGACTTGGGAGGAGTTCAAGATAGAAGTTTACGATAAGTACGTACCCAAGAGCTACCGCAAGGCGAAAGCAGCTGAGTTTCACAACCTCACCCAAGGACGTCTGTCTGTAACCGAGTATGACCGTGCACTTTGTGACATGACCCGCTATGCGCCAGAACAGACCGATACGGATGAGAAGCTGGCTGATAAGTTTCGTGAGGGCCTTAGGCACGAGATTAGGATGGCACTGGCAGTCCGCGGAACCTTTACGTATGCCGAGGCGCTAGCCCTCGCACTGGATGTAGAGGCAGCAATGCCCAAGGAGAGGAGCGCGGGGAACACTACGCTGGCATTACCCCCGTCACGTCCTAACCATGACAAGAGGAGATGGGAGGAGAGTAGGATCCACCATGACAATAAGCGATACCGTCCCAACAGAGGAGGACAGACTTCGTCCAATCCAAGGAGCGACCCCCGTGCCAGACCACCTCAGTGTAACGTTTGCGCCAAGTACCATTTCGGGTGGTGTAGAGGACCGAACTCGAATAGATGCTTCAACTGTGGAGGAAACGGGCACTTTTCGAGGGAGTGTCTGAGCAAGGGAACCGGACCAAGGCAGAACCATCAGGGTTTCCGTCAGTAGCCGAGAGCGCCACCTACGAGCTCGGGAGCAAATCCGAATCAGCAACTGCGGCTGCAGCAGCCTGTCCGCCCAAGACTTCCAGCCCCAGCTAGAGCGTACGCTATAGAGCAGAAGCAGCCCAAGGTCGAGCAAGGAAAGCCTGAGAGTGGAAACCTAGCAGGTATAGGCGAAATCCTTGACACCCCTATTGTTGTTTTGTTTGATACGGGCGCATCCCATTCTTTCATCTCTGAGTTGTGTGTGCATACCTTAAGCTTACCTAATAGGAAGTCTGAACATAGAATGATGGTGTCCTCACCGGTAGGAGGACTGGTTGAGATCTCTCGTTTTTGCTTGAACGTAGAAATCGTACTAGGAGAACTTAAGTTAGATGCTCACGACCTGCGAGTTATGGCGATGAGAGACGTTGACGTGATCCTAGGAATGGATTGGCTAACTGCGAACTTCGCGACGATTAGTTGTAAGAAACGGCAGATAGCCCTACAAACCCCGGGTATGGAACCCGCCGTGTACCACGGAATCTCGATGAACCGACGAATCGCTGTAGTCTCTGCGTTACAAGCCACCGCCATGTTGAGGAAAGGACGCCCGGCCTACCTTGTCTATCTCCACGGAGAAGAGAAGGAGGGAGCGAGGCTTGAAGACGTTGCTGTCGTACGAGATTTCCCCGATGTCTTTCCCGAGGAGTTACCTGGACCGCCGCCCGATAGGCCATTAGAATTTACGATCGATCTCGAACCTGGAGCCGCACCCATATCGAAGGCGACGTACCGCATGGCACCTAAGGAGTTAGAGGAGTTAAAGATTCAGCTGCAATAGCTCATGGATTTAGGATTCGTTAGGCCCAGTGTTTCGCCATGGGGCGCACCGGTGCTCTTCGTTAAGAAGAAAGATGGGTCAATGAGAATGTGTGTCGACTATAGAGAGTTGAACAAATTGACCCTCAAGAACAAGTACCCTTTGCCGAGGATAGATGACCCATTCGACCAACTCCGAGGAGCCGGAGTGTTCTCTAAGATGGATCTGAAGTCCAGATACCACCAGCTGAAAGTGCGAAAAGAGGATATCCCTAAGACCGCATTCCGTACCAGATATGGTCACTATGAGTTCGTCGTGATGCCGTTCGGTCTGACGAACGCCCCAGCCGTGTTTATGGATTTAATGAACCGCGTTTTCCACCCGTACCTAGATACGTTCGTCTTAGTATTCATAGATGATATCTTAGTCTACTCGAAGGACGAGAAGGAGCACGCGGAACACCTACGGATCGCGCTGGAGACGTTGAGGAAGGAGAAGCTGTACGCCAAATTCAGCAAGTGTGAATTCTGGCTGAAGGAAGTCAACTTTTTAGGACACATCGTGTCAGCAGAGGGAATCCGAGTGGACCCCGCTAAGGTCGATGCGGTACAACAGTGGAAGTCGCCATCGACGCAGAACGAGATTCGGAGTTTCCTAGGTTTGGCAGGATACTACCAAAGGTTCATAGAAGGATTCTCCAAGATAGAGACCAATGACCCAGCAGCTCAAGAAAGGAATCAAGGTGAACTGGACGCCGGAATGTGAAGCAAGCTTCCAGCTTTTGAAGGAGAAATTGACCACCGCACCAGTGTTAGTTGTGCCAGAGCTTGGAGTCGATTACGTAGTTTACACCGACGCTTCGAAAGTCGGATTAGGATGCGTGTTGATGCAGAACAACAAAGTGATCGCTTACGCGTCACGACAATTGAAACCGCACGAGTTGAACTACCCTACCCACGACTTAGAGTTAGCCGCCGTAGTGCATGCCCTGAAGATTTGGAGGCACCATCTCTACGGAGTTAGGTGTGAAATCTTTACGGACCATAAGAGTTTAAAGTACTTTTTCGAGCAGAAGGATCTGAACATGCGACAACGGAGATGGCTCGAGCTAGTGAAGGACTACGACTGTGGTATCAATTACCACCCCGGCAAGGCAAACGTAGTAGCAGACGCTTTAAGCCGTAGAGACCAATCGCAACTCGCTGTTTTTCTAACGGGAGAGGAAAGTTTAGTGCGAGAGTTGAGTAAGTTGCGGATAGAAGTAGTTAGAACACCCGATACCGTGAAAGGCCGAATCGCCGCGTTAGTAGTAGAACCCAATCTAAGGACGAGGATCGTTGCAGCTCAAAGGCTAGATGAGAAATTGGAGGAGATTCGAGTCGAAGTAAGGACCGGTGAGTCCGGACAGTTTAGCGAGGTTTCCGATAACGCTCTCACCTTCGAAGGGAGACTGTGCGTGCCAAACCACGAGAGTCTTAGGAACGAGATCATGAGCGAAGCTCACGAAACCCCATACACTGCTCACCCCGGGAGCACGAAGATGTACCAGGATCTGAGAAAGTCCTTTTGGTGGAACGGCATGAAGAGAGATGTCGCAGCTTTCGTGGAACGTTGCTTAGCCTGCCAACAGGTGAAAGCCTTACACCAACGACCGTACGGGAAGCTACAACCGCTGGAGATACCCGAGTGGAAGTGGGAGCACATCGCTATGGATTTCGTGACTGCGTTGCCGAAAACCCTTAAAGGGAACACCGCGATTTGGGTGATCATCGATCGGCTTACCAAGAGTGCGCATTTCATACCAATCTCCGTAACCCATGGATCGGATAGGTTAGTTCGGATCTACATTCAGAAGATCGTGCGACTATATGGAGTCCCAGTGACGATTACGTCTGATCGTGACCCGAAGTTTACCTCAAAATTTTGGATTAGTCTACAACGCGAGCTTGGAACACGCTTAAACTTTAGTACCGCTTTTCACCCCCAGTCCGATGGACAATCCGAGAGGACGATACTAACTCTCGAGGATATGTTAAGAGCCGTGGTGCTCGACCGAGGCGGAAGCTGGGAGACCGCACTCCCATTGATCGAGTTCGCTTACAACAACAGCTTCCAAGCAACGATCGGCATGGCGCCTTACGAAGCACTCTATGGGAGAAAGTGTAGATCTCCGCTCTACTGGGATGAAGTCGGCGAACGAAGAGCGCTTGGACTCGATGCAGTTGAAGAAATGGTCGAAATCGTTCGACGAATCCGCGCGCGAATGAAGGAAGCTCAGGACAGACAAAAGTCGTACGCTGACGTTCGACGGACGGACTTACAGTTCCACGCTGGTGACAAAGTTTTCCTCAAAGTATCCCCGTCGAAAGGGATGACGCGTTTTGGAGTCAAGGGAAAACTGAAACCACGTTTTATCGGGCCGTACGAAATTCTAGAAGGAGTAGGACCCGTAGCTTATCGATTAGCGCTGCCGCCCAGCCTTGGGAATGTGCACAACGTCTTTCACGTGTCGCAATTGCGAAAGTATGTGTTCGATCCGAAGCATGTGATTCGTTACGAGGATATTGCTGTAAGCCCGGATCTGAGCTATGAGGAGCAACCCCAGTTAGTCTTAGATCGAAAGGTCCAAACCTTGAGGAATAAAACCACTGCCTTCGTGAAAATTCAATGGAGAAACCACAGGCCCGAGGAAGCCACGTGGGAGCGTGAGGATAAGATGATAGAGCTTTACCCGGAACTCTTTCCGTAAAAGGTACCAAATTTCGGGACGAAATTTTTTTTAAGTGTGGTAGGATGTAACATCCCAGATTTTAGAACCCTAAATTTTGAGCCCTAGAATTAATTGTTGATGACGTGGCATCGAGAATGCTTTTATTTCATGAGTTGATATGGTTGATTTGAGTTAGGGTTTGTGTGAACGTTTGAAAAGTCAAACCTATTTAATTTAATGATGTGGCATGTGACACATTAAGTTATGAGACTATGTGGCAATTTAATTGTTTATGGGTGAGTGAGAATATTAGAGAAAATTTCCATAAATACTTGTCACCCTAATTCTTACAATTTTCGAACCCTAGACCCCTTGGAGAAAGAATTTCTATTTTTTCAGAATTTATCTAATCCTTGGGATATTTATCCAAATTAAATTCCAAGAGCCAATTATTTCCTTGTTTAAAGATGGAAAAATCGAGCCCCTTGTTTTTCTAGTGATTTTCGAAAATCACTATATTTGGGAAGGAAGGAATTGTTTTATTTTATTTGATTCCTTACTTGGTTTCCTTCCATACCTTGAATTTAATTATTCTACAAAATCTTTCCATACTTCAAGAGATCTTGCCTTACTTTATTTTAGTAAATATCCAAAAATCCATGCCTTATTTAAAAGGCATAGAAATCGGCCCCTACCTTGCCTCATGGAGGATTTTCCTTATTTTTATTTTGCTCCATGACATTTTATTCTATATGGAAAAATACCAAAAATAAAACCATGGCTAATTACCTAGCCTAATTTTCAAAAATTAGGAGATATTGCTATCTTCTATTTTTGTTAATTCTTCTTCCCTACTTCACAATATTATTCTATTTAATTATTTAATTGGGAGAATGAGATCTTACCAATTATTCTATTCTTATTACCTAAAGATCTCATTGGACTCTATAAATAAGAACCCAAAACCCCAACCCTAGCCCCCATATTTTCGGCTCCCTCACCCCCATTCACTCTCTCAATTTTTCTTCTACATTACTCCATTAATCCTTCATCCTTTGAGAAGAAATTGAAGTATAATCCAAGAACTTTGAAGAATCAAGACAAATACTTGTTTTCTACCGATTGTTTTTCGCTAAAGAGGTATTTTTGTTTAAGAATTATGTTTGTTCTTTTTCTACCTCTTCTTTTCTTCTTCCAACCGATTAATCGGTCTTCTTGAACCCTCATGCATCTTAGTTGAGTGAAAGAGGGATGAAAAGGGATGTGGAAACGTGTGTATGTGTGTGTGCCGAGTGTGTGTGTGGCGTGAGTGTGTGTGTGCTGTGTGTGTGTGTTGATGTGTTGTGTAGTGTGTGTTTGATAGTTATCTAATCTGATGTGATAAACATGATCTTGATTAATTAGTAATGATAAGATAAATCGTTGGGAAGAGGGAAAAGTAATGAGACATGCATGAGTAAAAGTAGTATTGAACCTAATTTATGATATGTGCCTATGTGATTAAAAGGTGAAACTTTGGTTGCGAAGCCGGATAACGGAAAAGCGAAACTACTTGAAAACTAAGCAATCGAGGTGGGCTTTACTCTAAAAACTCTCTTTTGTTTTATCTAAATGTTGTTGGGAGATATAAGGGTGGTTTAACTGTTATGCCATACCTATGTTTGTTTTAATGTGATATCTGATCTGCTTATATGAATTCGGGTCTGAGTATGGGCCGCAAGCCCTACCAGGCTGTGTACACAATGGGATCGAGAGCCGTCCTTGCTAGTCGGCCGGTCTCGTGGGCGAAAAGTGTGGCCACACTTTCGTCGTACCATGGAATGATTATTAATTTATGAGAAAATGGGAGGTTATTTTGACTGGCCAGTCTATGAAAATATATTTTGTGATACTCGTGATATTCTTTTATAACTGCTTAAAACTCGAGTTCACTTGGTAAGGGTGGCATAACTTATAAAATGTTTTGGCAACGAGCTCACTGAGTATTTCAAAATACTCAGCCATGCATGTGTTTTCCTTATGTGCAGGTTGAATGATGACGAGTGGTGGCGGGTGTTGAGCAGCCTAATTAATTAATACGGATATGTGGAACTCTAAGTGTGGTTGTGTCACCATACATAGCTATACTTTCTCTTGGTCGTTTTTCGCTGAATTTTTAATACTCTTTAGAATGTCTTTTTTGGAATATTTGCATCTTGCCTTCGGTTTGAAGCCTTAGTCTTTTCTTGTGATTTTGTCTGGGATACTATGTCGTACTCTTAAGGTTTTTGACCCTCATTTATGATATCTATCTTCCTTTGAACTTCTAGGTTAAGTTGTTGCATTAAATACTCTGATATCTTTTTCATTTCTTTTGGCCAATACTCTTTAAATGAAACCCTAGCCTATGTTTACCGTTTTGGAGTCGGTTTTGGTTAGCAGCCGCCGCATTTATTGTACCCTAGGAGGGCGGGCTGTTACAGCCTGCCTCCCTGAGGTTTGACTACTAATTGCTACGTACATTTGACTGCTAATTGCTACTATTTCTGATGCATTTTGTTAAGATTAATAATTTCTATAAGTTTAAATATTACTCCCTTTGTCCCTTAGCTGTATCACTTTCACCCAACACAAGTTTTAAGAATTATAGAGAAAAGTGAGTGGAAAAATAAAGTGGAATATGAGTCATCTCCCTCCGTCTCACTCTCTAAATCGAATATTTCATTTTCGACATTTGATTTTATGGAGTGTTGTTTTATGAGTGAAAAAAATAAAGTAAGAGAGAGAGCAAACTGGAGAGTGATGATTTTATTTTTAGACGTGTGTCATTTAGAATGAGACATTTTAAAAAGAAAAATGTGTCACTTAGAGTGAGACGGATGGAGTAATAAAATGTGAGTGAAGTGGATAGTGGAATGTAAGGTCCATTATTTGAAATGATAAAAGTGAAATGAGACAATTGACATTTTAATGGCACACACAATGGAGGATCGGGGAATACTTGATTATTTAGGTCATCCGTATCCCTATCTCTTATTCATCCGCTAACCGTCTCATCCCTTAACTATTCATGGGCCCCCCACTGTACTTTTCAGCCCATCTCTTAACTAAGAGACAACACCTGCATCCCTCCATCTCATAACCATCTCATCCCTTAACTATTCATTCAATTTCATTCTTTATTTTTAATTCCAACAAATTCAATTAATAAAAACACACTTCATTAAACAAAATTAAAATTAAAATTTAAAGGCCTAAAAAATAAAAAAATACATAAATAAAATCCTAAAAAAATTAAAAATACATAATTAAAATACTCTAAATTAAATTATAAAAACTACTCCGTCAGCGAATCATCCCCCGAAGTTGACGGTACACCCAAGTTAGATCGAGACCGAATACCAAGTTGAGCTTTCATATGCTCAATTCCGTCCATATGGGCTTCAAATTGGGAAGGACTCATTTTTGAAGTGTCAACCATCGTGGCGAGCAGGTACATGGACATTAGGGTGTTCGAGCCCGTGCAGGAGCCCGAGCCTGAGCCCGCATGGCTTGATTTGCCTCGGCCCCTCCCCCTCCCTCTCCCCCTCGCTCTAGCCGCCTTCGTCGCCTTGGTCCCTTGCGGCCGACGTCGTGAACCGGAAAAAGACCCCCCCGCATCATCGGTTGGCGTGCCCTCACGTGAGGTGTTGCCTTCGCCGCCATCACTAGACGAGTATTGGCCACGCGCCGTGTGCTTCGTGCGTTTCGGGCCCACACCCGACTGGACACCGCCAGTCCACCTTTCAAGGTGGTGGACTTGCGACCAAACATTGACATGCTTGAAATCTTTACCGACATCGTCTTTAAAGACCCGCAACGCCGCGCTCAGAATGTCGGCTCCGCTTTGGTAATTCGCCTCTTTTGCTCTGTATATCGCGCAAAATATTTTGACATCTTTGTCGCATCGGTCATAATGACCGCGGAGCATCTTCACGTTGCGAGCAAAGGTCTTCTTCGGCCTTCGTGCGTTGTAAACTTCGGCGACTTTCTCCAGAAACACAAGTTGGTTTGTTAATTCCCGACGACAGGATCGTACGAGACGGTGATCCAAGCGTCGTACAGGGCCAACGTCTCCTTTTGGCTGTATGGATGACGGCCGTCATCCCCCACAACCTCATGGTCGCCCTCTTCCTCATCTTCCTCCTGGGTATTGACGTCGATCCTGGCGGAGCCTCCATCTATGGGCCGGTATTCCAAAGTGCGTTCATCCGGAAAATTCTCCGAAATTTGGGATAATCCCGGCAATTGCCCGTACCTCTTGGGGGGAGGGACGATAGTATGCGTCCACATCAAAATGTGGTGTTTGGTACGCCGGCGGAGTCGTCGAGCCTTGGGTGCCCGGCGACGAACCGGGACTACCCAAAACGTTGTACATGCTCGCTCAATCACCAAACGAGTTCAAGTCGAACCCGTCGAAGCCGCGGCCGCGGCCGCGGCCGCCGAAGTTTCCATCGCCGGACATTTTTTCCAAAATTGGAGAGAAAAAAGAGATAAGATATTTGAGAGAAGAATAGATGGGTGTAGTGTTTGTGTGTAGAATGGAGAATGGAAGTGGAAGAGAGTATTTATAGAATAATAAAAGAAAAATAAAAATAAAATAAAAAAAATTTGAAAATTCGACCGTTTGAATTTTCTTTTTTTTTCAAAATTTCAAATTTTGAAAAAAAAATTATGACATCATAATTACGACCCCCACTCACGGGTCGGCGAGTGAGCGTCACGCCTAGCGCCAGCGCGTGGCAAGACAACTCGAGGTCGACCCCTTCCGCGCGCGACGCGCGCCGGGACGTCCTGTCTTGTCCGGACGAGATGCGTTTTGCAACGCGGTCTCGCCGCCGACCCGTCTCGCCGGTGGCGAGCCGCGCCGTGCGGATATTCTTATATATTCTCACTTTTCATACCCAACTCGTTTCACTGGTCAAAATTGATAAGACATGTTAACTTATGATTTGGTGATTTGATCCCTAAATTTAATGTAGTGCACATAGTAATTACGAAATGAAAAAAAAGACAGAAAAACTAAACAAAATCAAGTAAAACGGCCACAGTATTTTTACATGTACAAATATACATTTTATGCAAAAATGGGTATTTAGAGCAATTGACATATAGCGCTTTTGTTTCTTTTTATGCAACTTATACCCAAATCTCAACTACTATAATTCTATAAAAGCAAGTGGTGGTCTTGGTACATTCGTCTGCACCGTGCGGTTTAATCAAACTAGCTAGGAATTAATAAATCCTATTCGTGAAGTAATACCCTCTATCCCAAAAAAACATGAGCCATGGATATGACACGAGAATTAAAACAAAATTGGTAAAGTAAGAGAGATGGAGAGAATAGTATGGTAAAGTAAAAGAGATGAAAAGAATGGTAGTTAAAGTAATGTTAGTGGATAGTGAAGTCTATATTATTAAATTGATATAACTTTCCAAAAAAGTGAATGCACATATTTTTGTGGGATAGACTAAAATGAAAAGTGTACATATTTTTATGGGACGGAGAGAGCATATTATAGTATCAATATATACTTTGCATCTAAAAAAATGTAGCACAATATTTTAAATGCACCTGTGAATCGGTTATAAGCAAGATCCAAAGTTGTCAAGGAAGTTGAGTTTCCAAATTCCTTTGGCACAACACCTGAATTTCCCATCATAAAAAATACTTATAAAAGTCTTATAAAATGTTCAAAAAAATTGTAGGAGTTAGAAATACCTGTCAAGTGGTTATATAGAAGATACATTTCTTGAATTTTAGGGAGGATGTGAAAAGTGACTTTTGATATAGTTCCAGATAAACTATTGTCGCTGAGATCCATCGATTTCATAGACGAAAAGTTGAAGAAAGAATTTGGAATATTTCCAGTTAGGAAAGCACTAGGGATGGATAATGTCTCTAATTGCGAGAGCATTCCTATTTCAGCTGGTATTCCTCCTGAAATTATCACGAAAACAATATTTAAATTTAGGAATATTAGTCTTAAAAATCATAAGCATTGAGTAAATTTGAAAGCGGTCTTAAAAGTCACAAAACTTTATATTGGTAACATTTTTTCATGATGGATTATTTTTCGAAGATATACTAGACATATTTTATCCTCCTAGGCACATACTTATTCAACACCGAATTCAAGAACTAGGGCGTCAAAACGACGTCGTTTCATGTATAATTCAGACTAAACCACATAAGTATGCCGAAAATTTTCTATTTGACCGAGTTGGGAAAATTGCATCTTTTTCAAAAATTTTATACTCCCTTCGTCCCACAATAACTGTCACTCTTTTCCATTTTGATTCGTCCCATAATAATTGTCACACTTCATTTTTGTCATAAATGGTAAGTAGGTCACATATTTTACTAACTCACTTCACTCACATTTTATTATAAAATCAATATAAAAATATGTGAGTCTCATATTCCACCAACTTTTTCAAATTTTTTTTTTTTTTACATTTCTTAAAACTCGTGCCCACAATAAGAGTGACAATTATTGTGGGACGGAGGGAGTAATTTTTAAGGCCATTTTCAAAGTTCGTGGAAAATACTCGAAACAAGCAACAAGAAGAAGAGACCACACCTTCAAAATGGTTCATCCCAAGAGATAAAACCCTAAGCATGCTCAAATTCCCAATTTCAACCGGAATCCTACCGCTGAAACTATTAATTGGCAACCGCAAATCTTGAAGCTCTCTGCACATATATATATTCGCCGGAATCTCCCCACTGAGCTGATTTCCGGTGAGAAACAGAGCTTCCAATTTCCGACTATTACTGCATATATCACTCGGAAGTTTCCCCGATAGCATATTATATCTCATATTAATCTCAATCAGAGATGAACCGTTGAACAGAGACGAAGGTATATCCCCGGAGAAGCTGTTGTTGCTCATCCGCACGTATTGCAGATCGGAAAAGGCTCCGAGCCACGACGGTACTTGTCCGGTGAAGTTGTTGAACCCTAAATTGATCGTCTTCAAACGACGTAGTTTAGAGAGGTGAGAGGGTATGGGGCCGGTGAAGTGGTTGGAGCTGACGTCCAAAGACCGGAGAAACGTTAGGTTTCCGAGATATGGAGGGAGGCTTCCACGTAGGCCGAAGGAGGAGAGGATTAGGGCCGTGACGCGGCGGTGTTTGGCGCCGCACGAGACGCCTCGCCAGCTGCATATGGATATGTTGGTGGACCAGCTCGTGGTCAAGATGGAATTGGGATGTGATGAAGAAATGGTGGTTTTGAGAGAGAGTAGTGTTTGTTGATCGGTTGTGAGATTGAGGGTTTTTCGGCATGAGGTTTGTGTGAAGGTGATTAGGGTTAAAATAGTAAATATCAGGAAATTAGTCTTCATTATAATGTGAGTGTTTACATGAGATGAAATCGAGATATATTTATTTCTAATTGAGATATTTTGAGAGTTTTTGTTTAATTATGTGATTGTGTTTTAGTGTCTATTGTGAGTGGGGAAGCTTGACTTGCTAGTTAATGATGCTTTGTTATGTTGTGGATTAGGTAAATGGCTGTCAAACTAGGAAATAAGATTACCACAAAATTTGATTATGCTCCACTACTACAAAGTTAATCTATGTCCACATTGGCGGAATAAGATATTTTATGCTAAGCTAGCACTCAAAAGACATTTCACATCTTCTTTATAAGGTTCTTTTTTTTAAAAAAAAAAAAAGGGTTATTTGCCTGTAAATACATAAACTTTCACAATTTTATGTTATTTCTCTAAAATTTTAATTTTTGAATGTAAATACATGAAATTTAGAGTTTTCTAATTTTTCCCCAAATTGAAAAATTAAAGCTGATGTGGCAATTTAAAGCTTATGTGGCAATTGTAATTTAAATTTAAATAGTTTAAATAACTAAATATTAAAAAATAAAATCCATGTAATCATTTTGCTTCATCCACCCCAATCCATTTTTGTCATTCTCTTCGTGTTTTGAATCTTGATTTCTCTTCTCTTTTTTAATGGCAACTTTCTCTTCTATCTTTTACCAGAATAGGTTAGAATATTGGTCAAATCAAATTTAACAAAACTTCCACCTTTTTTACTGAAACCTAGCTAATTCCACTAGTACTTCTAGTTTTTGCCCCAAATTCTAATTTTGATTTTGCTGTTAGAATTGATATGGAGTCTCACGATTTGTAGCAGCTTGACCCAATGCTCGTGTGGGATTTGCTGTGGAATGGCATATTGGTTCTACAACTTGGAGGAAGAGAAAGGAGAGAAATAGGAGTAGGTGAAGAAGATGATGACATGGAATTTTAGTTTTAATTTTTTTTAGTTATTTAAATTTTTTAAATAAAAATTGCAATTGCCACATAAATTTTAAATTGCCACATCAGCTTTGATTTTTTGATTTGGGAAAAAATTAGAAAACTCTAAAGTTTATGTATTTACATTCAAAAATTAAAGTTTTGGGAAATAACAAAAAATTATGAAAGTTCATGTATTTACAGCTAAATAACCCTTAAAAAAATAAAACTAAACTTTATTAAAACTTTATCAAATCTTCAAATTAAACTTCTTTATACTCCCTCCGTTTCTTAAAATATCAACTCTTTCATATTTAATCCGTTTCTTAAAAATAGCAACTTTCAAAATTTTCATTTTTGAAAATCTTTACACCCTTATAAAGTGGGTCTCATAATCCACTAACATTAATTTCATTATTTTTTTTTCTCTCTCTTATTTTATCAATTTTTTTTTCTCTCTCTTACTTTACACCCTTATAAAGTGGGCTCCATAATTCACTAACAACAGTTGCATTACTTTTTTCTCTCCAACTTCTCCTACTTTACCAATTTTTTTTTCTCTCTCTTACTTTATCAAATTTTGCATTAATACTTGTGCCATTTCAAATATATCTATTTTTAAGAAACAGAGAGAGTATTAATCTAACAAAAATAAATAAACGAATTAGATAGGACGAAAACTCCGGCACAGGACAAATTCATGATTCTCAAACAAATGTGTTGGCTAAATTCAGACAGCGTGGCTTCATGGGTATGTTTCTCTTTGTCCATATTTAGAGGATGTATGAATGCGTGCTACCTTTGAATTTGATTTCTAGTGTGAGCTATGTTTTTGTTTTGTTGATTCCCTTTTTAGTGCTTGGGGATTTATAGAAAATGTTCTCAGCTTACTTAAGACTTGTAGGGTGTTTTATTTTTCTCTTGTTGATGGTTACTTTGTCAAATCATATTGACTATTTTGTTGGACTCATGATGATACTAATTATTAACTCCGTCTCATAATAGGAGTTGACATTTAATTCGGCAAGAGTTTTAGAAATATAAAAGAAAGTGAGTTGAAAAAGTAATTTTTTTATATCATTGAATACATGGAGTTAAAAAAGTTAGTAGAGTAAGGATTTCACTTTTATTTATTAGTTTCATAATGAATATGAGTGGAATGAGTTAATAGAAAGTGAGATATACTTACTATTTATAGTAAAAGTAAAAATAGACTCTTATTGTGGGATGATCTAAAATGACAAAAGTGGACCCTTATTATAGCACGGAGACAGTAGTATTTATTTATCAAGAAGACAATGAGAATATTTATTCCTTACAATAAAATACAATAAAATATGGTACTATAAGGTTTGATGGGCCTCCTTGTTTTTTTCCTACTGATGCAGTAGAAGACAAGACTTGGAGGCTAAGAAAAAAATATTTTGAGTTTTATTTATTTCCTAGTTAGTAAAATTAGTAGACGGAAAAATATTAATTATTTTTCTTTCTACAAATTAGGTTTTCCTTTTGGATTATTTTCCTTGTAGTTATTTTTGCTTATTATCTTTTTAGTTATTTTCTTTCCATAAGTTTAAGATTTCCCTTTGCCTATATAAAGGCCTCATTGTTTAGGATTTCCCTTTGCTTATTGTTGTCTCTTAAGATCAACAATGAGGCCTTTATATAGGCAAAGGGAAATCCTAAACTTATGGAAAGAAAATAACTAAAAAGATAATAAGCAAAAATAACTATAAGGAAAATAATCCCAAAGGAAAACCTAATTTGTAGAAGGAAAAATAATTAATATTTTTCCGTCTACTAATTTTACTACCTAGGAAATAAATAAAACTCAAAATATTTTTTTCTTAGCCTCCAAGTCTTGTCTTCTACTGCATCATACTCCCCTTCTTGAAAAAGACTCGTCCTCGAGTCTGTCCTCTTTGAAATAGCACCTTAACCCAATTAAAATTTCCCCAACTATAGTCATCATGTCATCCTTCTTGGACAAGCCGTTATTGTTAACTCTATTAAGCCCAAAATCTATTCCATCCTCAAAAGTGGGCATAACACCATCAAAATCCATATAGTCATCCTGATCATTAATTTCAGCTCCCAAGCAACTAGTGTCGGTATCTTTCAGCTTTGAGCAATTTACCATGCGGAGGAAAACATTCTTAAAAGGAAACTCTTCACAACCCTTTTCATTTTCAACAAAGAGCTACTAACGTTGATTTTAGGCGGCTCTATTTTAGGATCCACAACACCAGTTCCAGTCAAGCTCTTATTCATATGTGGAGAAAAACTCACCGAATTTGCACCACGAACATTGGAGTCCTCAGAGATATTAGAGCGGAAATTCCCCGAAGCTTTAGTTTCCGGCGAAGGACAATCCGACACGTCCACTCTACTGCCGCAATTTGCAAAAGTTCCTTTATACGATCCGTCTGATTCTGATGGAATATTGAGATACCCGGAAATCTGATGAGACTCCAATTGCGATAACCTGGAATCGAGAACTCCGGAGCCATCGGAGCTGTGATCGCTGGAACCGCGACGCACTTCTGGACAATTTGTTTTGCAAACAATATTCAATTGGTTGGCATCCGATTGAAATTGCGGGATATTCGCTCTGTATCCAAACTCTTGAAACTGGATAGGGAGGAGGTCGTCGACCTCTCTGGTGGATGGAATGCAGAGATCGTCGAAGGAGAAATCCAAATCGAAATCATCAACAACATTCCCAAACATGAATCCTAGGAGGCGGTTTCCCCCTTCAACCTCGTCGTATACGGGCTTATCATACACCGGCATCGACAATATATCCTCTTCGTATACAGGTTTATCATATACCGGTATCGAAAATATATCTTCGTCGTATACGGGCTCATCATACACCGGCATCGACAATATATATCCTTTTCGTATACGGGCTTAGACTGGCCACCGTAGACGTCATTGAATAACGAATCATCCACTGAACGACGCTCCAACGCATTAGATCTCATCGGGTTGGATTTCCCCCGACGCTTCTCCATTCACGCCAATCGTCATTGTAGGTCTCGAACCTGTTGTCGCAGATCACCGTTCTTGATGTCGCGCTGGAGGTCTCGAACCTATTGTCTCAGATGATTGTTCTCAATGTCGCGCATATCACGCTATCGTGCAGCCTCTTCGTTTGGGAGATCTCCACGTCTCCCACCACGACCGCCACTACGAGCATCGCCACGTCTACCGCCATATCTACGTTCAGCCATTGATAATCAACATGGATCGTGATACCAAATGATGCAAAATGAACGGAGAAATCTATGAGAATGATAAACTGATAGATAAAAAGAACTCAACTAAGTTGAGAACTTTGGAGTATAAAAATTCAATATCAAATTATTATTTCAAAGTCTGTCTTTTAAGATCAACAATGAGGCATTTATATATGCAAAGGAAAATCCTAAACTTATGGAAAGAAAATAACTAAAAAGATAATTACCAAAAATAACTACAAGGAAAATAATCCAAAAGGAAAACCTAATTTGTAGAAGGAAAAGTAATTAATATTTTTCCGTCTACTAATTTTACTAGCTAGGAAATAAGTAAAACTCAAAATATTTTTTTCTTAGCCTCCAAATCTTGTCTTCTACTGCATCACAATGGGAAATCCTAAACTTTTGGAAAGAAAATAACTAAAAAGATAATAAGCAAAAATAACTACAAGGAAAATAATCCAAAAGAAAAGCTTCTGTCTACTAATTTTACTAACTAGGAAATAAATAAAACTCAAAATATTTTTTTCTTAGCCTCCAAGTCTTGTCTTCTAGTTAGAAAAAAATATTTTGAGTTTTATTTATTTCCTAGTTAGTAAAATTAGTAGACGGAAAAATATTAATTATTTTTCTTTTTACAAATTAGGTTTTTCTTTTGGATTATTTTTATTTTTATTTATTATTTTGTTATTAGCCTCCAAGTCTTGTCTTCTGCTGCATCCCCTACTCCCTTTTTTTTCCTACTTTTTGATGTTTTGGTGTTTGGAGGACATCTTTAGGCAACAAGATAAACACTCTATGTAGAAACCTTGTATTTATCGCTATCTATAAAGTTGTGGGCATTAACTAAAAAAATAATTTGCGCGCATGATAATAGTATCGACAATGTACATATTATATTGCACAAGACTAGTAATAGTCTAATCAACTTGTGTTAATTGCATTTGCCACTACTTATTGAAGTTAGCCAATCATATATTTCCTCTCTCAAATTGCAAAGGAAAATGCTTGCTATAT
This sequence comes from Salvia hispanica, assembly GCF_029641045.1. Classification (NCBI taxonomy): domain Eukaryota; kingdom Viridiplantae; phylum Streptophyta; class Magnoliopsida; order Lamiales; family Lamiaceae; genus Salvia; species Salvia hispanica. The sequence continues at coordinate 2,336,118 of NC_142697.1, forward strand.
CAAAATATTTAAATAAGTACTAAGGAACTTTTGAAAATTATTGTTTCCACGCATTATAAATCTGATAAATAATATCATGACATTGAATGGTGTATCAGTTTCATATCGACGACAGATTTTAGCTTATTAAAAATGAACTATGAATTGACATTTAATTGATAACGAGGAACATCACACAATATTTATTTTTTTTTAAAAATGACGTGTCATTAATAATTACTCCCTCCGTCCCACAAAAGATGTCACACTTTCCTTTTTAGTTTGTCCCACAAAAAATATCACATTTCATTTTTTAGAAAAAATTCTCTCTCACATTAATATAAATAGTACTAGTTTCTCTTTCTACTAACACACAAAATAAAACCTCCTAAAATCTCATGTCGTTCCATAAGTGTGATATCTTTTATGGGATGGAGGGAGTAGTATTTTTTCTGTCACATTATCGTTCATCTTCATCTCCACCTCACTCTCCCTATTCTCTTTCTATCTCTTCAGCATAGTTTTCCATAGTCAGTATCAAATCGCAACCAGCCCAGAAAAGCCACTTATTAAAACAAAATCAAAAGTACTGTAACTAATATTAGGCAATAATAACCTAAAAATTTATCACAGTTAATTATATTTACCTAGTGATATAATGGACAGTGATAAAATGCAAACTCTAAATATTGTACAAACTCCAAATTATGATCTGGACCGTCAGAAAATGTCAACAGATGATAAAAAATAGCATCAGGAAATGTCAACACAGGATCAACCGTTGACACTCTGTTGCATTTTTTGTTGCTATATTTTGTCATTTGTTGTCATCTTTTAACGGTCCATATCATAATTTGAAGCTTGTACAATATTTAAAGTTTGCATTTGATTACATCCCGTGAATTAATTGTGCCATTGTGGAATGAAATAAGGACTTATATCAACAGCTTGTCAAGAAAGGCTTGTTTTGTCTTATAAGGAAACAACGAGTTTATTGTCCGAAAATTATTCGCAACTTACATTCAATTGTATCTCCATGCAATTTTCAAAACATTTTTGTAATTTTTATAATGTTCACATTTTTCTCGACGTAGTAGTCCCTCCGTCCCAAGGAAGATGACCCCCTCCTTGGATGGTGCGTGAATTTATGCAATTTTATTTTGTGTGTGAAATGGAGAGAGTAAAGTAAGAGAAAGGGAATAAAGTAGAGAGAAATGTATTTCCATTTTTAGTAATCAGTCATCTTAGTTGGGAAAAATCAAAAAAGAAAGTGGACCATCTTCAATATGACGGAGGAAATATATATGAATGATGTATCGCCGCTGACAATTGTTCATGTTACATGCTATCATGTGTGTGTAAATTAAATATTTTAAAAGTTGTATTGAGTTTAAAAATATTTTAAAGGTTACGTTGTCTTGTAAAATCCGTTCCATAAAAATAAAGATTTTCTCTATTTCGGTCCGTTCCATAAAAGTAGTTCATTTCTATATTTGGTACTTTCTTTCTCTCTAATAGGATATGTCTCATTCCCTACTTACATACTCTACTCGTTTGATACAAAAGATGGGATATGAGAAAATATGTAAAACAAGATAAGAAATACGGGCTTCATGTCAAGATATGCAAAGATATGATTTTTTTCCGTTGTTTGATAAAAAAGAAATTATCTAAATTTGTATTGTATATTAAATAATATGGCTTAACTTGACAAATTGGTGAAATGCATAAACAAGGTTAATGTTATAATTTTGGTAAGATTAGATAGGGCCCTGGTCTTATATTGGGCTTTGAAGCTTAACTATGATATCAAACAATTAAAAATGTCCATATATAATTCTCTATTTTAGTATTACTGACTTATCAAACAAGTAGTAACTTTTTTCTTTCTATATCTCCTTCTTACTTGAATATTGCATTAAAATTTAAACGGAGGAGTATATTCTATATGGCTTCAAAACCTGGCATTTGTATCATATGTTTCGATACCATTCTCAAATTCTCATCTCTTCCCATTACACCAACCTTTAATAATGGATCACTTATAAAAATATAATGCATTATGTATCTTCTTGTAACAGGTCTTCACAGTTGGCCAATTTTTATTTTATTTTAACATAGTGTTGGAAAATTATCACCATTAAGTCCATCAACTTCAACATTTTGGGGTAAGGGAAAGCATAACGGCAAAATATATTTTTCAATTAATAATTTAATAAAATATTGACTTTATGATCTCTAATCTCGAAAAATTGTTACTCCCATGTTTTACATAATTTTTGCGGTAGTCGACCTTCTTTTCTTGTAAATTAATTATATTTAAATGTTATGTTGAATTTGAAAATAGGTAAAACTGATCAAAACCTTTTATTTTTATGTATATTTCGACAATATTTTGACATTTTCATCTTTTCTATCACACCCACCTTTGATAAACTACTTTTAATAATGTTGATTCAGTATTAGTGGAGCACGCGTACATGCAAAAAATATTATATGGGTTTAAATATATTAAAATAAAATGTTACTAGTAGTACTATGTAGCTTCTTGGAACATATCTTTACAGTAGGCCATTTTTTTAACTTAGTGTTGGAAAAATATAACCACCAAATCCATGAACTTCAACATTTAGTGGTTGACACAAAAGTAAATAAAGACAATATCCACTAAACGGGTTCCAAACTTAGTAGACGAGTCATTATAAAGGAAATTCAAAATAATAATCTACAAAATTTATTTTGTACTATTGACATTGCAAAAAGAAGTACTAGAAAGTTTGACACAAGACTTATGTGTATAATTTAATTACATTAAAAAACACTTAAGAATCAATATATGATTACATGTAATACACAACTTAAATTATACTCCCTCCGTCCCACATTTGTAGTACTACCTCTGTCCCTGAAAATTTGATACAGTTTACTATTTTGTCCGTCCCTGAAAATTTGATACACTTCACTTTTACCATTTTTGGTAGTGGACCCCATATTCCACTAACTCATTCTTACTCACATTTTATTATAAAACTAATACTTTAAAAGTAGGACCCACATCCCACCAACTTTTTCAACTCACTTTCCATTACATTTCTTAAAACCCGTGTCGGGTCAAAGTATAGCAAATTTTGGGGGACGGAGGTAGTAACATTTAATTATGGCACGGGTATTAAAGAATTAGTGGAGTGTGTAATTAATGAAGTGAGAGGTGAAGTGTGTAATTAATGAAATGAGATGATGGAGTGAGATGATAAAGTGTGTAATAAATGAAGTGAGTTGATTGAAGGTGGGTCCCTCTTTGACTTTTTGGTTTTTTATTTTTGTTTTGATTTATTTAAATATAGATAATGGCATTTGGGGGTAATTTTAGTGAATAATAGGGTAAAATTTTATGTGCAAATATGGTAAATTCTAAATGTTACTCCAAATGTGGGACGGATTTTTATGGTAATGTTACTACAAATCTGGGACGGAGGGAGTATAATAATTAATTCAAAAATTTCAAGTTAGAATTCGGAAGTTATTCAATTTCTTTTATGTCTTTTAAGGTATCTAAAGATACAAAATGAGTAAACCTCACACTTATGTCTTTTGTAGTATTATTATTACTTGGCAAGTATTAATTTAAATTTTTTTGTTGATTTTTAGTCAATTTCATAACTATTGAAACTGAGATATAAAAATAATTTTACAATTTTTTGCAATTAAACCAAAATGATCAAAATCACCACTAATGTGACAAAATCCAATATGCCATGACAACAATCACACAATTTCAAATAAATGAACGTTGTTTTAATCAATACAGAGATTTCTAAGCTTTGATTAGGCCGGAAATCTTTGTCAATAGAAAGATAAAGAGGATTGGAACCTCGTAAATTTTAGTTTAAATTATTTTGGAAGATTTGTGATTAAATTAGAATTAACCGGACATGAATGAGTGTTCTCAGCTTTGTTTAGCCGAAAATCTTCGTTGTGAATATCAGAATTAATTGGCCTAAGTTTGTTGATTTTTGTGGCAATTATCTAATTTTAAAATTGTACACTAAGTTATGACCAAGGGAATTTTAGGTTGGAAATGGCATGTAATTCGTGGAAGGCCGGCTCAAAGGAAGCTGCATCAAGCTTCCTTAGGGTTTGGTTCGTCATGCAGGGGCGACTCATGACAAAGGACAGGCTGCTCAAATTTGGCTCTTCTGAAATTGAAGATGATCGATACACTTTCTACAAGGAGGAATCGGAGACCTTAGAACACATTTTCTTCAGCTGCAGAGTTTCTAGTAGCCTTTGGTACTATTGTTGGAATAGGTGGAATTTATCATTTTGCTTACCCAAAGAACCAATAGCATACTTCCTTTCTTGGTTGGGCGCTCCTTTCCGCAAGTTTGACATAAAGTTGTGGATCTCCTTATTCTACGTGATATCATGGTCGATTTGGTTTATTCAGAATAAAATGATTTTTCAAGACTTTGAACCAAATTGGGACTTCGAGAAGAAAATGTTAATTATGAGCCTTCACTCTCGTGGATTAGGAGTTGGTGCCCCAAGGTTTGCACTCTCACTCGATTCATCAACAGAAGATTTGAGAAATATCAGAGGTTGGAATGGAGATTAAAGGTAGCAGGTATGTTGTTTGGTAAAGCTCGGGGTTGGACTTTTCTTTTTCTCCTCATGTGGTTGGCTGCGTCTAGGGGATGTAGATGCTTGGTTACTCGGTGTTTGTCTGTGATTTATAGGCTTTGTTAGTTGTTTTTCTGCTGTTTTTGCTAGCTTTTATTTCTTCTTTTTTGTTGGATCTCTGCTCACCTGCTATGATTTTAGCCTTTCTAAATAAAAAAAAAGTTGCATCAAGCTAGTGAAGATGTCTTGAATTTCTTGTGAATGTGGAAAATTGTTATCTTTATGGAGAATAGAATTCATGAAGACTTGTTAGAGAGAATTTATTTTAGTACAATAGATTACTTATATAACATGTTAACTTTAAGAATGATGTGATTATATCTGAATCCATATTTTCTCATACAAGTCAATACAATGTTAGGTTCCGTGTTTTCTTCATTTTGACCCGAGAATTGAATTAAAGTTGTGGATTTCCTATTGTAAAATTGGAAAATTAGAAATTATAATTCAAATTCAGTTTCACAGCAGAATTGAAATTCGAGTCTCCAGTTCCATTCCTATGGTCTGAATTCCACATTTTCGGAGCCAACACAATTCCATGATCTTTTATCATTTTCATTCTATTCCTCCACTTTGTAGTTATTAATTTTTCATAACGTTAATATTATATCAATATACTGTGCAAGTTGAAAGATTATATTAGCAAGAAAATGTTGACGGCAAACAAAGATAATATGATTGGCAAATTTATTAGCACTGTATTTAGCACCCAAATTAACCTCTATAAATAGTGAAGTGGCTATAAGGATATAATTAACTTAGCTTGCACAATTCTATCTTATTTTAGAGCTCTCCTTTCTCCATGGCTACTAAATCAAATCACTTCTTCTTTGCATTTCTCATCTTCGGGCTGCTTGTAACTATCTCTCTAGATTTCACAGGTGAACTTGCATCTCATTTCCTTCGTTCCATCTTTATATGTGTATTCTTATGCATATATATACATACAAATGTACCGAAACATTACGATTAATATAGAATCGATCGGCTACATATATAGTTTTTTTTTTTTGTATTTTAATTTATTCCATGTTGATTTAATTAAATTGTTAACAACGATTCATTATATAGTTATACTACCTACGTCAATGAAAAATAGTCTTGTTTTTGTATTTTGGGCCAATCACCAAATTTAGTTTCTAACTATTTATAGCAAGGTTTTCCTCCAATGAAATACGACTCATTTTCAAATAATAATACTTCAACAAATAATTTTTCTATCTCACTTATTTTTAATATCAAAGCTCGTATCATTGGCAGCAAGACTATATTTTATGAACGAAGATAATAATAAATTTTTTTATATTTAATTTTAAATTTGTGTTCCCTCAGTTTCACCATAGTTGAGTCATTTTTACATTTTGGGAAATTCCTTTAAAGTTGATTCATTTCCCTATATAAAAATAATTAACTCTCTTTTCATTTTCTACTAGTTTTCTCTTTGTTAATTTATTCGTTTTTCTACTTTATTCTCTTTACTTTTTATTCTTTCATAATTTTCTCTCTCTAACGCAATAAACATACTTCATGCCGAAAATAAACGTCTTAACTATGGCATAATGCAGTTGCCGAGATCGGAGTTTGCTTTGGAAGAAACGGCAACAACCTCCTCCCGCCGGCGCAAGTGGTGAGCCTCTACAAGCGCCACAACATCAAAAAAATGCGCACCTACGACCCGGACAACGCCATCCTCGACGCCCTCCGCGGCTCGGGCATCGAGCTCACCGTCGCCATCACCAACCAATTCATCCAGCGCCTCGCCGACGACGCCAACGACGCCAACGCCTGGGTCCGCGACCACGTCCTCAACTACCCCGACGTCAATCTCAGGTCCATCTCCGTCGGCAACGAGGTCAGCCCCGCCGACCCCGCCACGTCACGCTACGCGCGCTTCGTCCTCCCCGCGATGCGCAACGTCTACAGAGCCATCTTCCGCGCCCGACGCGACGGCCAGGTCAAGGTCACCACCACCGTCGGCATGAGCACCCTCAGCAACTCGTTTCCGCCCGAGGACGGCGTGTTCCGTGATGACGTGGCGCCGTGGCTGAGGCCGATTTTGTCGTTCATGATGAACACCGGCGCGCCTTTCATGGTGAATGCGTATCCTTACTTCGCATATGTCAATAGTAACGGGCAGATCGATCTCGGATACGCGCTGTTGGAGCCGGGTCATGGGATATGGGTAAGAGACGTGTTAAAATCTCTTAAATCTTGTCGCATATCAACTTAGTGAGGTGTCCATTTCTAATATGTTATCATACTGAAGTCCATAAATGATCTCTTCCTCTTATCTCTTTTGTCTACTTCACGATAATGGATCTCTTATATCTTGTTTTGTCTACCCCACGTGTGGAAGTCCAATGTTCATTCTAGCCCCCACTTCGATGATGGATCTGATCTCTTATCTCTTGTCTTGTCTACCCCGCGTGTGGAAGTCCGATGTTCATTCTGATCCACACATGTAGAAGCGTGTTAAACACTCTTAAATCTTACCCACGTGAGCAGTCTATGATAAAAAGGTCTTGGCTCAAATTTTAATAAGGATTTTTAATAAATTACTCTCTATGTCCCACAGAAATAGGCTGAATTTCCTTTTTCGTTCGTTCCCATAGTTCATATCCATTTTTAGAAATCTTTTCTCATTCTCTTTTACTTTACCATCCACTACATTATTTCACCTACTTTTTCTCATTATTTCTTACTTTATCAATCACACGTTAAAACTCGTGTCATCCTCAATTAACATGTTTCTAAGGGATGGATGGAGTGTCAGATACCATTGTTGCCTCAGACGTGCAAAGTTTTTATTTGAATGAAATGTTAAACTATTCGTGTCATATTTTTTAAAACTCACGTGATGAAATCATAATTTTATCCGTTATCAAACAAAATTTCAAATAATTTTTCACCTACTTGATCCGTGCGGACCCCTGCCAAAATTATGTCTCATGTCTTACACTAGCTAGAGGATCAAGTAACCCTAATTAAATAGAATTTACGAACACATCGACCTCACTAGAGATTTTTTTTTTTTTCCAGATAAACGGAGTCTATTATGCTAATATTTACTATGCGATGGTCGATGCTGTCTATGCGGCGATTGACAGGATGGTCAATCCTTCGCTACATACAACTGGTGGTATGCATAACCGTACATCCGAAAAGAAGGCGGGCGGTAGGCGCGGGCCGAAAGTAGTGGTGACGGAGAGCGGACATCCCTCAAGCGGTGGCAAAGCGGCAAACTTGGTTAATGCAAAAACTTTTAATGAGAATTTGCTTGGTGTTGTGAATAATGGGACACCGAGACATTCTGGGCCTATAGAGACCTACATATTTGCTCTGTTTGATGAAAATTTGAAGATCGGGCCTGACACAGAGAGGAATTTTGGGCTTTTTTATCCAAATGGGCAGTCCAAATATGACATGAATTTCAACTAGTTTTTGTTTTATATAGAGACAGTGTCTTCCTATCAATGTGCTGATCCAACGAGGTAGTTAGTCATCTGAAAGTAAGTCATGTATTGTAATATATGTAATTCGATCGAAGGAAAATACTACATAAAATAAATAAATAAATAAATGTTAGAAAATGTTATTTAATTCAAAAATATAAAGTTATTACTACAACTTATCTATATTTCTCTCCCCTAATTCAGTTATTATAGCTTATATTATTCCTATACTTTAATACGGTGTTGAGGATAATTTACTGAGAATGGTTAATATCATCAATTAGGAACATGCATAAATAGAAATTACGCACTTATAAAGAAATCAATTTCGTGAATAAGAGATGAACGGATAACTGATAAAACCATGATTTTGATTGTCCTATTGAAGGTTTAGAATACATAATCAATCGTCTTAATATATACTCCCTCTGTCCCACGTTACTTGAGTCATTTCTTTTTTGCACTCGTTTTGAAAAAATAATAATAAATAGTTAAAGTGGAGAGAAAGAAAAGTAAGAGAGAGAATAATGTAGAGAAGAGTCTTAACTATAGTATTATCTTTTTTACTTTATTTTTTCTCTACTCTAACTATTTATTATTATTTTTTCAAAGCGAGTGCGAAAAAGAAGTGACTCAAGTAACGTGGGACGGAGGGAGTAGTATTGTAATAGTTAATCGAACTAGCTAGAATAGGTGATTTCAAATATCTTATAATTCCCGCTTTTGCATGTTCCATATCCACGTTTTAATTGTTTTTAACTTAATTATTCTTAGTAAACAAACCTTTCATTGTTTTCAAAATAATGTTTGAAGATCGTGTTGCAATAGTGCACGTGGATACGTACTAACTATTACAGCCTCCGTCCCTGAAAATTTGTCTCATTTTTCCATTTTCATCCGTCCCCAAAAATTTGTCTCATTTCACCTTTTACCATTTTTAGTAGTGAACCTCATATTTCACTAATTCATTCCTACTCACATTTTATTATAAAACTAATAAATAAAAGTAGGACTCATAATCCACTAACTTTTTCGACCCACTTTTCATTACATTTCTTAAAACTCGTGTCGGATCAAAGTGAGACTGTAATACCCACTACACGACTGATGAACGATCAATTTAAGAATAGACAAATCTGATACCCAAGACATTCTCATATACATTTAAGATTCATTCAAAAATTCTTAATGATTACGGAAATATTATAATTTTTTCACATACTATTACCAAAATAGTAAATAATAAAAGTATTATTTTATAATAAAATATGAGCGAAAGGTTAATTTTATTACCAAAAATAATACTAAATAATAAGAGTATTAATTTAAGAACAGATGAGAAAAAAATTGGTGCTAATTAATAAGGCATAGACGAGTATTTGCAATGGAAAATGGTTTCTATCATAAACACCTTTTATGTACATAACTGATCACCTTCCGATAAGGCTTGCTTCCAAGTAGGCAACAACTAACAAGACATAAATCCAAATTTATTTCAATAAAATTTTCACAAACATTTTCGTTTTAATTGCAATGTTTACATTTTTGTTGCGACATACATTCTTTGATGTATTATACTACTACTTCCTCCATCCTATAATAAGAGCTACATTTTGTCGTTTCAGTCCATCCAATAATAATAAGAGTTACTACTTTTACATTTCTTAAAATTCGTGCTCGCAGACGGAGAGAATACATGTCACCGCGTGTTGTAAATTCAATATTTTTAAATGTTGTGTTTGAATTTGAAAATAGGTAAAATTTTCTTGTATATGGATTCAAAACCTTTCATTTCTATCGAATGTTTCGACACTATTTTGAAAGTTTCATATTTTTCTATTGCACCCACTATTATTATTTTTTAGTAATGTTAATTCATTATTAGATGGAGATCATAGAGCACGCGTAAATGTAAAAAGTACTCCCTCCTTGGTTTATCATTTTTGGGTGTCCCATTTTAAGAGTCTCGATTAAAATATTCTGTAAATAGTATTAGGCCCCACATTCCACTAACCATTTCCACTCACATTTTATTATAAAACTAATATATACAATTATAACCCACGTTCCACTATCTTTTTTCACCAACTTTTCGTTATATTTCTTAAAACACGAACCGAACTCAACTAAGACTTCTAAAGTGAGACGGAGAGAATATTATATAATAAAATAAATGGTGTATGTATTTTCTTGGAACATGTCTTCACAATAGGCCATTTGTTTAACGTAGTGTTGGAAAATCTTCACAATAGGCCATTACTTAGTGTTGGAAAATATCACCACCGAATCCATCAACTTCAACATTTGGTGGTTGACAAAAAGTAAATAGAGACAATCCACTAAACGGGTTCCAATTTCTAAACTTAGAGAGTCCACAGTGGGAGGGCCACGGCCCTTGGCCCGGAGTCGGCCCAGGAGCGCCCCCCCACTACCGAGGCGAGAGAGGGACATGGCCCGGGGGGGTGGACGAGAGAGAGCCGAGCTCTCGGCCAGGCCGAGGCCCTTGGGTGCGAGGCGCGGCTCGCCACTGCGCGGGCTGAGAGCCGCAGCCCTGTTCATGGCTTCAATTTTATTTATTTTTTTCAGTTTTTGTGTTAATTGTGGCATTTTGGAGAAGATGGAGTGGAGAGAGAGAGTATGTGACGGAAAAGAGCTGGTAGTTTTCAAAAATTTATCATTAATTTAGGAAACAAATCAATCTCTAAAACTAAATCCCTATTAAATTGGTCAACTTTTTAATTAAGGATTTTGATTTCAATTCACACCTTAATTACCGAAATAATTAAAATTTAAATTTTCAATAAATATATTTACTTGTAATTGTCAAATTTTTTAAAATTAATTTAGACTTTTTTTAATTATTATAGTCCAATAATTTTTATTCTAGCTAAATTAAAATATAACAAAAAACGTAGAAATAATTTTAATTGGTGGCCACCATTGTGGTGACCAAAGTTTCATGGACAGGGCCAAGTTTGTTGGGCATGCCCAATAAATGGTGATTTAGGCATGCTCAAGAGGGCCACCACTGTGGACACTCTTAGTAGACGAGCCATAAGGGAAATTCAAATAATAAAATAGGTACAAAACCTATTTCTACTATTCACATTGCAAAAAGAAGTAGTACTCCCTCGGTCTCGGCTAAGATGACATATTCTTTAGCCGGCTTGGGATTTTATGAGTAATTGGTTAATGTGTTTAATTGGAGAGAGGAAAGGTGGTGGAAGTAATAAAATAGAGAGAGAAGAAAAGGTGAATATTTTAATAGGGGTGGGAAAAAGTGGTTGAGTGTGCTAGTTGAAGAGAAAAAGTTTCCAATAAATGAAATGTGTATCTTAATTGGGAAAGGAAAATGTGTGATCTTAACTAAGACGGAGGGAACAGTACTACACACTTACGTGTATAAAATAATTACATTGGAAAGCACATGAGACATCTATATCGTAAAAGATTCAAAGACTTTATTTCAAGTGAATTGGGAATTGTTCCAATTATAGTTTTAGTTATTTAAGATATCAAAAGGTACACAAAACCGTGAGACAGAGTTGAAGATTTTAATATTATTATTCCATTAGATAATTGTCATTTGAATCACAATTTTATATTGATTTTTGGTCAATTTATAACTTTTAAAACTTAGAGTACAAAATTTGCAACTATTACAAAATAATCAAAACTCAAAACCAAAAATAATGTAGCAAAATCCAATTTGACGCAACAACAACACATGACATTTTGAATAAATCAGCGTCGTTTTAAATAATGAAATTAAAATTTTGTATTGGACAAATTAAAATTAACCGGGCATGTAAGAGCCTTCCTAGCCAAGAATCTTCGTTGTGGGAAAGATTGTAGATGGTTATTCTAATTTTTTTTTTGGACATTTTGGCTATTATACTTTAGCTCGCCATAGCTGTAGGCTCGAACGATTGTTATTTAATAAAAAAAGGTTGGAGATTTTAGTGGAAATCATCCAATTTTAAAACTCCACACTAAGTTATGACTTAAGGGAATTATAGATTGGAAATGGCATGTCATTCGTGGAATGTCAGGTTCGAAGAAAGCTACATCAAGTGAAGCTGTCTTAAAATTCCTTTTGTCGCCAAAGTGCTCCAAACACTGAAGGTGGATATGATTATGTGGAAAATCGTTGTCTTTAGGCGTATTAAAATTATGAAGACATGTTACACTGAATTTATTTTAGTGCAATAGATATGTTATAATTCCTTGGTCCTATGTTACTCTCGTTTTTTGGCTCGTCCCAAACTACTTGAATTGAAACTATTTAATTTTGTGTAGGAATTAGAATATTTAATTAACATATTATAGTTGATTAAGTATTCTCTTATTAGTGATTTCTCATTAACATTTAAAATATTAATTTAATTACACTAAAAATCAATCTCAAAGCTCTGACCTAAAATAAAAAATACAAATAACATGGAAGGAAATATAATATTAATTTTTACTTTAAAAATGATGTGATTATATCTATTTTGGTACATCGTTTAGTGGATATTCTTTGTTTACTCAATTAAGTTGTCGCAAACAAGAAAATTGAAATGAGATTGATGAGTTAAGTGCTTTCTTACGATCTTCCAACACTCTCGCTCCTTCCGTCCTATAATAAATGACATACTTAGGTAGTAATATTTATATGAGAAGATTTATATTAATGTGAGAAGAATTTTTTTCAAAAAAAGTAATGTAACATTTTTCATGAGACAAACTAAAAAGAAAAATGTGACATATATTATGAGACGGAGGAAGTAATATATAAATGAAATTGTCAAGTGTGAGGAGATTATCAAACAAGAATCAACTGTGATGTAATTATCAAACAAAAATCCAACTTGCTTTTAATTACTCGGCTAAACAATCACTACAATAAAGTTACTATATTAGAAAGATACAAAATTAATGACACAATGCCAAAGTTGAGGGTGCAAGAAAAGTGCCCTTAAATTGAGGTATACAATTTATTTTATAAAAGGAAGTTGAGGACACAATTGTAAATTGTTCATTACTCCATCTTAATCTTTGTACTACTTTTTTTTAGAACATTTTTATTTACATCCCTTAATTTTAGTTGAGAACCAAAATTAAAGTCGTTTTTTTTAAGAGTAAGCGATATAGAAACAGAAATTAAATTCTTATTTGCCAGAAAAAATATCCTTAAACATTTTTTTTTCCTGTAGTGTATTCTTCTTTTGCTTTCTATTAATCATATTTCTTTTATGAAAAGGACAATTTTGGAAATTAGAGATCACGAGGGCCACATTTGGATTGGATCTTGTCAAATTTAGTATCAAATCCGATTGTAAGTATCTTGTTTAGGTCTCGTTTGGCATATCCATCGGGGTCAAGGGGGGTCAACCAAATCCTAGCAAGAAGCTTATTCTTATATCATGTTAATTTTTATTGGAAATAAATAATTTAATTCACTGAAACATATCTAACACGTAAATATAGACCCGATTAAATCCTAAAGTTCCATCCTTTATCTAATTGGTAATAAAAAAGAATTTACTATTTATTAGGTATTCAAGTTAATTTTTCTTACTTTACAATTTAACTATTTCAACTAAAAATTGTGAATCCACGCACCTAGATCACATCCATTTTTTTCTCATACACGATCTTTTGGAATTTATTTAATCATTCAAAATAAGTCAGGCATTATAAAAAGCACTAAAGTTATTTTTGAAGGAATTATCCAAAATACTTATGTCCTAACATCAAAGGGATGGGTATATATAAAAACTTAATTTTGAGATCATTACTACGGCTCATGAGTATGGGAAGCCCCATAATAAAACCTAAGTTAAAATTACCTTCACCGTCTTTAAATTCTTTACACAATTCCACTATCTTTTATCATTTTTTCATTCTGTTTCTCCACTTTTTAGTTAAAATTACCTTCACCGTCATGGGAGTATTATTATAACTTTTCAGAACGTTAGTATTCTACTATATTCGTGCAAGTTGAAAGATAATATTGGCAAGAAAATGTTGTCGGCAAACAAACATATATTAGTAATTGAAAATTTTAGCACTGTAGTTAGCACCCAAATTAATCTCTATAAATAATGAAGTGGCTATAAGGATATAATCAACTTGCACAATTCCATCTTATTTAGAGCTCTCCTTTCTCCATGGCTACTAAATCAAATCACTTCTTCTTTGCATTTCTCATCTTCGGGCTGCTTGTAACTATCTCTCTCGATTTCACAGGTCAATTTGCATCTCATTTCCTTAGTTTCATCTATAAATGTTTATATTTATGCATATATATATACATACAAATGTATTGAAACACTATGATTAATATAGTCTTGATAGGATACATATAGCTATTTTTAAAATTTCTTCTATGTTAATAACATTTTGAAATTAATTAACTATGTTGAAAACCCTGTTTCTCTACGATCATGTCTCTTCTATATAGTTTTGGATAACAGAGCATATCCATATCGATTGTAGATCTTTTTGTCTGCAAGCGTGGAATTCAATGTGCATTCTGGCTCATATGTGCAGGGTGTGTTGAAAACCCTCATTGTTGTCCAATATCGACTTAGTGATGATCTTGTGTCATATAGTATATTCTTTGATAACCCTCCCCTTATGAGACATTTAAGTGGATGAGTGGCTCATTTCTTTCATAGGTTTATCCAACAGTGTGTATATAAGAAAATAACATTACCAATGCAGCTGCCGAGATCGGAGTTTGCTACGGAAGAAACGGCAACAACCTCCTCTCCCCGGCTCAAGTGGTGGACCTCTACAAGCGCCACAGCATCAAAAGAATGCGTACCTACGATCCGGACAACGCCATCCTCGACGCCCTCCGCGGCTCGGGCATCGAGCTCAACGTCGCCATCACCAACCAATACATTGAGCGCCTCGCCAACGACGCCAACAGCGCCAACGACTGGGTCCGCGACCACGTCATCAACTACCCCGACGTCAACCTCAAGTACATCTCCGTCGGCAACGAGGTCAGCCCCGCCGACAGCGCCACGTCCCGCTACGCGCGCTTCGTCCTCCCCGCGATGCGCAATGTCTACAACGCCATCTGCCGCGCCGGGCGCGCCGGCCAGGTCAAGGTCACCACCACCGTCGGCATGAGCACCCTCGGCAACTCGTTCCCGCCATCGGACGGCGCGTTCCGCGACGACGTGGCGCCGTACTTGAGGCCGATTTTGTCGTTCATTGTGAGCACCGGCGCGCCTTTCATGGCGAATGTGTATCCTTACTTCTCATACATCTACAACAAGGGGCAAATCGACATCGGATACGCGCTATTAGAGCAGGGCCATGGGATTCAGGTAAAAGGTCATCTGATTATAATTGTCCTGTACACGTCATTTTATTTACAAATTATACCATTATAATTATAGCGCCTATATATACTGACAGGTTAGTTAAATTTAGTCTGCAGTCTACCATAATCGAAAACCGGTTATCCACAGCAGAAGTGACCCATGAGTATTATATTGTGGTTTCAGATGTCTCCTTACAGTTTACACCAATCTGGGATATTATATTTATTTTCTTTCATTTGCCAACATAGGTGAACGGAGAATATTACGACAATCTATTCTATGCAATGGTCGATGCTGTCTATGCAGCGGTTGAGAGGCTAGTCGAACCGTCCTTGAAGACGACTAGTGGCATGTATAACCATACATCTGAGAAAAAGGCGGGGCGCAAGGGCAGCCAAAGAAGGCCGAAAATAGTGGTGACAGAGACCGGCCATCCGTCACGCGGTGGCGATTCTGCAAACATGTATAATGCGAAAACTTATAACGAGAATTTGATTGATATTGTGGATGATGGGACGCCGAGACATCCTGAGCCTATTGAGACGTACATATTTGCTCTGTTTGATGAAAATGAAAAGCCCGGCGCCGAGACGGAGAGGAATTTCGGGCTTTTTTATCCAAACGGGCAGCCCAAATACAACTTAAATTTCAACTAGTTTTTGTTTTAAGATGCACATGTGCATGATATGGAGACTCTGTCCTACTATCTATGTGTTCAATCCAATAAGGTAGCTAGACAGCTTAAAGTAAGTGGGCTGTTGTAACAGTATGTAATATATGATCTAAATAAATGAATGTTAATTGATGTTATTACGCTTAATGCAGGTCGTTAGTAAAACTAGCAAAGTACTATGAAATTTGTCACATTTCCTTTTACTATTTAAGAGTAGATCTCACATTCATTAACCCATTTTCACCCATATTTTCAATTATATATTCTATTAACTTTTTAATTCACTTTCTATTATATTTCTTAAAATTCAAATCGTGTCAAAATGTGACATTTGCAGAAGGGAGGAGTATGAAAACTAATTGTGAGAAGCTTGAAGGTTATAACAATAAAATATAAACGGCTCTTTTTTTCTGAGACGACATCCTAACGATACAACTATAATTGGTGGAAAATTTTAAAACTAAAAACAAGCATAGAAATGGGGTGGACCGGCCCATTACAATAAACCCAAGTTCGAACACCTAAGCAACTCAAGCAGTTGCTTGGACCGGCCCATTAGCTCTGAACCCACGACCCCTTCCACGAGATCCCCTCCTGCAGCCACGACATGTACCTCAACAAATAAATCTATATTTGGTCCCACACGTATGAGCAATTTATCATTTTTTATGCAGATCATTATTTTCATTTGCTTCAATTTCTAAACATTATGAATTGGGAGTTTTGCCTAAAATTCACAAACATCCTTGATTATTATGGAAGTAAAGCCTAAACATGTAAACACATATGATAAAATAATACTTCAATCACATTATTTTGCTATTTCAGGACATCCACAATTTAAACGCTCGTTTTAATTTTTACATCTTGGATAAATGAACACTACACTTATTGTATCATAATTACACCAGTACTCCCTCCGTCCCTCAAATATTATCTCACTTTGACTCGACACGAGTTTTAAGAAATGTAATGAAAAGTGAGTTGAAAAAATTAATGGAACGTAGGTCCTACTTTTATATATTAGTTTTATAATAAAATGTGAGTAGGAATGAGTTAGTGGAATATGGGATCCACTACCAAAAATGGTAAAAGGTGAAATTTGACAAATTTTGTGGGACGGACAGAAATGGAAAAATAGGACAAACTTTCAGAGGGAGTATTTTATTATAAATATAAAAGGTATAATTACATGTCATTAGCTTTCCTTCTCATTTCTTAAAATCGACACAATCTATGTCAACCTTTAAATCATGGACGAGCAAGCTATCTAGAAAACAACTATAACTAGTATAGTATAAATATACTGGAGAAACCAAAATTATCATATGAGAGAACATAACATTTTTTATAGTTATGCAAGACAAACATAGACAATTTAAAGATGCTACTAAAGAATAACAAGAATGTACATGTTGTGTGATACGATCATCCTCTACATATTATTAGGGAATATCCATAAGATATTATTCTATTTAGTTAATTGTGATTCACCCCATCCTTCTCATATTAGTTTAGATATTATTAGATTTGAATATCTTTTCATATATTTGTTTCTTGTTCATTAAGTTAGGATAGTAGTTCTATTATTATAAATAGGGATAGGTTATTATCATTTTATTCATTCAATTAATCCAATTAATCAATGAAATACTTTTCCTAAACTTGTCTTGAGCAACAAGAAGATTATCTTTCGTTCCTAATTGTTGTTCGTCGGAGAACGTCCGAAAATCAGCAATTCGTGGTCTATCTTTCGAGAACGTCGAAGGTTCGATCACCTTATCCATCCGAGAAGTTAGTTAACCGGCCTCGTTACGTAGCACGTGTAACAACTGGTGCTTTCATTTACACGTGCTCCGTAACGAGGCCGGTTAACTAACTTCTCGGAGGGATAAGGTGATCGAACCTTCGACGTTCTCGAAAGATAGACCACGAATTGCTGATTTTCGGACGTTCTCCGACGAACAACAATTAGGAACGAAAGATAATCTTCTTGTTGCTCAAGACAAGTTTAGGAAAAGTATTTCATTGATTAATTGGATTAATTGAATGAATAAAATGATAATAACCTATCCCTATTTATAATAATAGAACTACTATCCTAACTTAATGAACAAGAAACAAATATATGAAAAGATATTCAAATCTAATAATATCTAAACTAATATGAGAAGGATCGGATGAATCACAATTAACTAAATAGAATAATATCTTATGAATATTCCCTAATAATATGTAGAGGATGATCGTATCATTGTGTGTTGTGTGTTGTGTGATAGCACAGTGATAAAGTGGTTGCTGCCTAATGCTAAAAGTCCCAGTCTACCACACCAAAAGACTCAGGTTCAGGTCCATCAACAATCAGCATTTGATGTGTTCAACTAGTGGAAAGAGAGAATTTTCCCAACTACACCTGAATTAGACTCTCATTGTTGCTTCAAATGATTTCTGATAAATTGAAACATGAAGAGTAAGGAATAAGAGATATAAAAGGTGTTGACAAACAAAAAAGTAGGTACACCACGAGAGACCGTACCTTTCCAAGAATTGAAAGCTTCTCGATTCAGAGAAGGGCCGATCACAGCCTGAATGGCGTCCCATAACATAGTTGGTGGGGTGTTCTTTAACTCCTGAACAACCGAATGGAGGGTCTTGCCATTCTCTAAGTGTATGTGATTGTTCGGGTGACTTGTTTTGCAGCCAGCGTGGCATTCAAACTCGAGAGCACTTACTACCTACACAACGATCAAATATAATAACAAGACATATCAAGCAACATATATTGGCACTATCTTTAACTTTCCTAAGGGAAGTGATAAATTAGATTCACAAATGATTGATTATTCAAATTTGAAGTATCACATGATTCAGCATGCCATCACCAAAATAACATAAAGATGACTTACCTTGGAGTAATTACAAGAGTTGCAACCACAAAGATAGCTAGAGCCTTTGATAATTCCACAAAGCTCCTTCTAATATGCACGAAGACAACAAATGAACATCATAGGATAAGAAAACTATATATACGAAAGGGAATTACATCTCTTGATGCAGAAAGATACTGCACAGCTGCCCCGTCAAGCATACCAGTAGCTGTTAGAGTCTTGACATTTTGTGAGAATGATCTAAATTGTGTTTCTTTTCTGGTGGGATTCTTCTCTGGACTACTTTGTTGTTGTGTGGATTTCAATGTACCCTTCATCTTCTTGCTAGAACTTTTTGATTTTGAAACAAGATGTGGCTCGTATAACAACGTATAACTACTATGTGGCTTCATCAGAGCTTTCATTGCATCTTTGTACCTTCGAATATATACAGCCTTAGCGGTAACTCTTTTACGCTGAGTTGTTTCCGCTGCGGCGCCATCCATCAACGGAAGATGTTCACATCCAATATTAGGCTGTTTTGGCCTTGTCTCTGTTTCCGTTGCAGCGCCATCCATCAACGGAAGATGTTCATAACCAATATCAGGCTGTTTTGGCCTCGTCTCTGTCCGGTTGTTGTTCAATTTTTCAGAGATGTTTATTACATCATCCACCTTCATGCTATTTATCTCACTACAGTTGTTGGGATCTCTCATAGTACATAAAATTGGGGAAGCATCCATAACTATTTTCTTTCTTTCTCTTCTCACATAGACGATCATGGCTTCTAACATACGATTGTTGGACATAGTTGCTATGACACTGACTTCAATCGAAAGTTCCTATAGCAATCTATATTTTGCAAAAGTAACAATTAAAAAATAGAAAACAACCAAATAAGTAATCTAAGAAAAGTTATTATACCAAACTATATTTTGCAAAAGTAACAATTATACTCAAATAGTAACCTAAGAAAAAACATAGTATGAGTTTGAAATTAAAAATTGATTCGTTCATAAAAAGCACCACAACAACTTTGAATATTTAAATAAATAAGTTAGTGATCAAAAAATTCAAAACGGAAGCTCCACGAGCAGACGCGGCCACTCCGTCTCCGATCAGCCATCAGTAGCCCCGCCTCAATTAACCCCGCAAATAAGTTGTTAGTTTTCGGTCTTTAAAAGTTTGTTCTTTTACTCGTTACTTCGATTACTTGATTATTTTCAGATTGTGGAAAACAGCAGTGTAAAATGTCATTAGAATTTGTATACCTTCAATGAACAAATTGGCGATCGAAGCCTCTGGTTCTCTCCCTTCCGAATTCGGTTATTGGTTGCTGTCAAAAATAAGTATTGTGTGTCAAAGTGAACTTCTGAAGGATGATAGTTTTTTTTCTGAAATTACCTCTGCAGATGATGAGTGCGTTCAACAAGAAGAAACTCTTGTTCTCTTCGGTTGAAAATTGAAAATTTGAGAGAGAGGGTAAGTGACGGCTGGGAGAGCATATTAGGTATATTTTGGATTTGATTGGGATTTGATTTTGGATTCTCGAAATATTTGGCAATTATAAATGGTTTATTTTTGGAGTAGATTGACGATGTGGAGAAGTAACGCCTGAATGCTGAAAATATTCCTCTCTTTTAACGTGTAATATTATTATTGTATAATTGATTTCACAATTAATTGTTGTCTTGACTAAATTTTCAAATCGGTAAAATTATTCTCTGCAGATTTGGAAGAGAACACGGTAGCTTGGAGAGGAAATCTGCAATCCTCTATTTTCTTGGAATCATTTATTATTTAGTGTAGGATTTAACTAAATTAATTTGAGCTCATAACACTTTTTATTTTATGTAAATTATGTATGCCAATATTTATATCTCACAGGATTGGACTTCTATTGTTTATTTAATTTAATTTATTGTACTCAGCACGGAATTGGGTCCTTAAGTAATCCTTCATGAAAAGGATTATTAAATTCAAATTGTGATTCCCACATTACAAATTCAAAATTGTAAAATAAAATATTCAGTGCCTTGGTAACAATCCCAATCATTCAAATAATAATTAAATTCACCGAGCACCAATTATTTAAACGCCACGTAATGTAATCAATGAAGTTAACTCAGTCAACGACAAAACCCTAACTCAAAACTAGGTCACAACAATATCAAATAACCAAATTTACTCGCCAATTAATCCATGGACTTCATAGCATTAAGTGCAAAAATTTTAAGGTTTGAAAATTATGGTTCAAAAAATGGGGCGTTACATCCTACCCACCTTAATAAAAATTTCATCCCGAAATTTGCTACCCTCGGGTAAAGAGTTCAGGGACAATTCCTTCATCTTATCCTCATTCTCCCACATAGCTTCTTCATGCCCATGATTCCTCCAATGTACCTTCACCCAAGCTATAGATTTATTTCTCACTTTCTGGATCTTTCGGTCCAAATTAGATTCGGGTCTCTCCATGTAGCTCAATTCCGGGTTCAAGGCGACTTCTTCGTTGTGGATCACGTGTTTGGGGTCGAAAACATACTTCCACAGACCGCAATTGCAACACGTGAAAGACATTGTGCACATTCCCAAGGCTTGGTGGCAGCGCCAATCGATACGCAACAGGATCTACTCCTTCCAGAATTTTGTAAGGCCCAATAAATCGCGGCTTCAATTTTCCCTTGACATCAAATCTCGTTATCCCTTTCGACGAGGATACCTTCAAGAAAACTTTAGGGTTCGAAATTAGGGTTCAAAAAGTAGGGTGTTACACATCCATTGCAGAAGTGGCCCATGAGTATCATATAATGGTTTCAGATCTCTCTATACATCAATATGGAATTTTGTTATATTTATATTTACGACAATCTTTTTTATGTGATGGTCGATGTTGTCTACGCAGCAGTTGAAAGGCTAGTTGAACCGTCCTTGAAGACAACTGGTGGCATGTATAACCATACATCCGAGAAAAAGACGGGGCGCAGGGGCCGCCAAGGAGGCGTCAATTCCGCAAACATGTACTCCCTCTGTCCCACTTTAGGAGTCCCGGTTGAGTGCGCCGCGGGTTTTAAGAAATGTAAACGAAAAATGATGAAAAAAGATAGTGGAATGTGGGTCCTACTCTTTTATATTAGTTTTATAATAAATTGTGACTGGAAAAAGGTTAGTGGAATGAGGGGCCTAATACCATTTATGGAATATTCCAACCGGGACTACTAAAGTGGGACACCCAGAAATGGTAAACTGGGACTTCTAAAGTGGGACGGAGGGAGTATAATGTAAAAACTTATAACGAGAATTTGATTGAAATTGTGGATGATGGGACGCCAAGACATCCTGAGCCTATTGTGACGTACATATTTGCTCTGTTTGATGAAAATGAAAAACCCGGCGCCAAGACGGAGACGAATTTCGGGCTTTTTCATCCAAACGGGCAGCCCAAATACAACTTAAATTTCAACTAGTTTTTGTTTTGAGATACACATGTTCATGCTAAGAGCATCCACAATGTCGGCTAGCCGATTCTCGTCGCTAGCCGAACCATTGCAGTCGGCCAGCGGCAAATCGGTGAGAAAATCGGCGTGGGCTAGCCGATTCAGGGGCGCTGGCCACCATTGTGGCGTGCCGATCGGCCAGCGCCTATTTTCGTTTTTTTTTTTAAATTTTTTTTTGAAAACCTATATATGCGCGATTTTAGTTTCATTTTCATTTGCACCACTTATTTTAACGAGTTTTCTCTCTCTCTAACTTTCTGTACAAGAGCAACATCGAGCGATGGACAACAACAACGAGTCCAGTCCGGCGACGAGCGGCTCTCATACGCCCACGGTACCCGTGGGATCTGGATGGGGCCAGATGGGCGGGCAGATGGGCCCAGGGGGGGAACCCGGGGGGGATGCAGGGGGGGAACCCGGGGGGGATGCCGTGGGGGATGCCGGGAGGGGGGCAGGCGAGCGGCGGGCAGTCAACGCCAGGGTGGGGAGGTATGCCCCAAATGCAGCAGCAGATGATGTAGCAAATGATGTGGCAGGGAGGGATGCATCCCGGGATGCAGGGGCCACCGGGGGGGACACGGTCTATGTCACACCCCAACCCTTATGACTTATGCGCTTACTATAAATAAATTCAAATTTTCAAAAGCACACATATTATATAATTTCTGAAATCAACATTTATCAATTACATATTTCACAACATTCTAAACGGTAGTGAGACTCTCTCACCACTTTGTATACTATACATTATCTACATGCAAAAATGATGAGGAGGAGAAGGTTGCTAAAAACGCGTCAGCCGCCGACCCTTATAATAACTGTAACTCACATCAACCCACGCATCATTCATATCTTATTCCTGAAAAATATTAGTGGTTGATATGAGCCACAACTCAGTGCATATAAACCTTACCTTTAATTTCACACACAAATATCAAACACATTATTTCATCAAAATATATCACCGGAAGTAATAAATATCATAAACAATTTAATATTCATATGCATATGCTTCTCTGTCCTTTTTATTATTCTATGACAGATCAAGCCTGGTATCTGCCCGGGATTCCATTGTATCTGACCCGAAGGTCTCATTGCCATAGTACATATATATATGACCTGAAGGTCCATTGCCATTGTATATATGACCCGTAGGTCTCATTGCCATTGTATACATATATATGACCCGAAAGTCCATTGCCATTGTATATGACCCGTAGGTCCATTGTCATTGATATCAGACCCAGGGCATGACTGTCACAGATCCTCTTTAGTCCAATGATTCAAAATAATTCCAAAACCATATGCAAACATATCAATTGCATCAATTACATATTTCTAACATATAATTCATTGATAATATATAAAACATATCCATTGCACCAATCACATATCCATACCATATTCCACCATCTATATCAAATAACGCATAATTATATCAGAGTCACATCATATAACATATTATTCACTTTATTTAACACTTAGCAAAAAGCACATAAAACATGTAAAATTAAAAGTGTGATTTATACACACCTGAATAAGATAGACTAATTAACTGAACCTTCGATCTCGTCTAATGATTTCCAATCTCGTCGAACCATCTTCATTTTCTTTTCTTTGCCAAACTCGTTTCTTTCGCTCCCTTCACCGTATTTTTCTCCCTCTTCGTGTCTAATATTCCTCTTATATTTATTATCATTTTTTTCTTTTAATATTACCATCCATAATATAACTTTTTCATCCTTACCTATACACTACACACGTCAATTGCATGAGACGTGCCATCTCCTATTTTTTTCTTTACACGTGTCCTAATTCCAATTCATATATATCAACTTGAAAGAGTGTCTTATTACATAACTTAGTTAATATATATATTTTATAAATAAAATAAACTGCACATAGGTATAAATGCATATCCTATTAAAATATTTAACAAAAGTCCCGGACATATTGCAACATAATTATGCATATTCATTACCTTTTTAAATTAAAATACACATATATATTTTACATGCACACATTATTACTCATGCATTTAGCTTAACTATTTAGTATTTTAATATATATATATATAGGGGAGCATTATACTCCTTTTCATTCCCTAGTGTAAAACATAGGACTAATCTAATCCCTTAGATTTATTAATCTGATGGATGTGATTAAATATACGTCGCTACATTATGATACTCTAATTTTACATTATTGGGCATTTTGGGTATTTGACAGAGGACAGTTCAAACTCCACGCAATTTACGGATTTATTTTTGCAGCGGTGATTCATTTTCCACCCATTTTCTTCCCCCATTAATTCAACTTCCACCCACCCTCTCTCATCCTCCATTAATCTGAAAAACCGCAAAACCTAGCCGCCGCTTCAAAACCACAAAAACCACTCTCTCTTCGCGACGAACGGCGTACACCCAGGCGAATCGGTGAGTCTACAATTCCGACGACCGAGGTTTGGTGGAATAACTAAACGATGGCTGGAAGAAAGGTAAGGCCCAAAAATTAGTTTTTTTTTCAAATTAATGTGGATTCTGAAGTTTAGGAAGTGATTGTCGGTTTTTTGGTAGATTATTTCGTATCAATTTTTATTTCTAGGTTAGATTTAGTTGTTTAGGGTTTTACCAGGGGTTGAGTTGCTGATTTTGTAATTTTCCATTTCATTCTGCGATAATTGTGAAGATTTTGTAAATTGATGTGCCATTGTTCATTTGGGTTTTCAATTAATAATTACCTAGGGCGACTCTATGTTTTTCCCCTTTGTTGTTTCGTATACTGCCTTGGGAATAGTGGCTAATTCAACATCGTTGATGACTTACAGCAAGTGAAGTGCTTCGTTAAAAATGGTCAACAATCGAACCACTTCGAAGAGGCCTGCTAGCCAGTCAACGGGTAGACGATTGGTTGATTGTTTAGTTTGACTTGAACATTGGTAAACTAGTTATACGCATTGTTGGGAGTTTTATGTTACATTACAAATTCATACGTTTGCATTGTTTATCCAACTCGTTCATAGCTTACTAAATGAAGCTGCATTTGTGGGCATTTGTTGTACATTGTTCATGTTTTCTTGCTTTTTTCCTGATATACCTTCATCTATTGGAAGTTGCTGTACATTATTCTGTGGATTTAGTACATTATGTGTAGGAGATAATTTGTACATTCATTTGAGGTACATCATGCATATAGTTTAGTACATGAATAGTTGTTGTTCTGCATCTTTTTGTGTTACATTATATTTTCTCATTTTTGCATCATGGGTCCAATTCAGTACATCATGTAAATTTTTTTCTTTTTTTCAGATATAGGTTCATCTGTAGGAATTTCCTGTACATTATTATTTTAGAAGAAGTACATTATGTTTTAGTGATATATTGGGCAGACATGTAAGCTACATCACACATATAAATTAGTACATGAAAAGCTGTTATATTGCTGAATCTTATTGTTGTGCTAGATCATAGTATTTACTTATTTTTGCATCATGGATCATAATCAGTATATCATGTATTTTTTTTCTTTTTTCCAGATATACCTTCATCCAGAGGAAGTTCCTGTACATTATTGTTTTAGAAGCAGTGCATTATTTTAGGTGATACATTGTGCAAACATGTGAGCTACATCACATATATAAATTAGTACATGAAAAGCTGCTACTTTGTTGAATCTTGTTGTTGTGCTACATCGTATTTAATTATTTTTGCATCATGGATCATAATCAGTACATCATGTATATTTTTTTCTTTTTTCCAGATATACCTTCTTCCGTAGGAAGTTCTTGTACATTATTCTTTTAGAAGCAGTGCATTATTTTTAGGTGATACATTGTGTATACATTTAAGCTTCATCACACATATAAATTAGTACATGAAAAGTTGCTACTGTGTTGAATCTTGTTGTTGTGCTGCATCATATTTTCTCATTTTTGCATCATGGATCAAAATCAGTACATCATATATTTTTGTACATTTTTTTATCCACTCAACAACATTATTTGTGAATAAGTAACAAAAGAGCAAGAAATGTTCAGGATGAGGACCTCAGGGAAGATATGCCAAAGTCATCAAGGCATGGAATGCCTCAGGTTAACGAGGCAGCGGCCGAGGAGCAAGCTAAATAAGCTAGGATTAAGAAGAATGACAATCTATATTTCAGGAGATGTCATACTGAGTTTGTTCATTTTATAAAGATGTTTAATCCTCGACAGATTCAAGCTGTCCATGAGTTAGGTTTTGGTCTGGAATAGGGTGTTATTATGAAACAATTAGCGGCACAAATTATTGAATTGCATTTGGTTTTAGTAGTAAATTTATGGGATAGTTTTTTATAGATGGATGTTTGGTCTTTGTAGTTAATTTATGGGATTTTTTTTGATGGATGGATGTTGGCTATTTGTGGAAAACTTATGTGTTTTGTTTTGATGAATTAATTTTGGTTTTTATAGTGAATTATGGATTGATGGTTTCTGCAGTCAACTTATGGGATTCATATTAATGTACTACGGGAATGAAATAATGTAATGTACAAACCGCTTTATATGATGTTATTTAGATAATAATGTACACAATGTATTCAATAATGCATATTGTGTTAAAACTTAAAATGATGTACATAACTAATAACATAATGTTACATATAATGCAACACATAATTTTTGAAACATAGGACACAAGGCATGACATAATGCACGAAATGATCTGGATAATGAGTAATGTAAATATAATCTTAGACGATATACTACAAAGAGAATGTCTAATATGGAGTTGTTAAGCAAGATAATGAGTAATGTAAATATAATCTTAGACGGTGTACTACAAAGAGAATGTCTAATATGGAGTTGTTAAGCAATACTACGTAATACTAAGTAACATTACTGGTACTGCACAATACTAAGCAGTAGTAAATAACAAATCTCATGATAAAATAAGACACCAACTTAAAAATCTGAAAACAATGTACGAAATACAAAATATAATACAACCGCTAATTCCTAATTGAAAATTGGTAGCAAATGATTTAAACTCAAAGTCTGGACAAAAAAAATTGAACATTAATTAACACTTCATCTTTCCTTTACGCTTCTCTTTGTCTTTGCCGAGCATACACATCGTAAAAAGCAACAGCAAAATCAAGTGATTTAAACCTTTGTCCAGCAAATGGCTTCAACTCTAGATAGTATTCAGGTACAACCACAACTTTAAACAAAAAAGGAATACGTCAGCTAAAACGCAACACATTATACAAACATAAGCGTACGAAATTGCATAACATCCTGCACAGTTGCACGATGTACTCATGTCTCTGGTTCATGTTTTAATACATTACCAACTCACTGGTTTTACTTTACAGTTTCAGATTGATTCATTACAAGAGTGTACTTGTACATCAACTGTTATATAGGACAAAATAAAAATTAGTGAATAATGTTGGTAATATGGCGAAGCAAACAGTGATTTATCTCCATGCCATTTGTGAAGTTTTAATTCATCATTCAATACTACAACCTAGCCCCATGAATTTCTAAACCCAAAGGGGATGGATTCAATTCAATGTATGGACGAACAATTGATGCATGACATTAAAACAATGTTTTTGAACATTACTACACAGGGCATACATTAACGTCTTAGTTGCGTACATCGTCACACCGTATCACTACATCAACTGCTTTTCGAAACCATAGTACAAACATACATTAAACCTAAAGTTCTTTTACTACAACCTAACCCAATGGATTGGTAAACCCTAGGGGAACGGATTCATCTCTGTGGTGAAGTTAGTTTTCTTAAATAAGAGGTTACTACAACCTAGCCTCATAGCAATCTAAACCCTAGGGGAATGGATTCATCTCCCTGACCTGAGTGAAAGTTTTCTGTAATCAGTTTCACATTATGCGGCAACGTAATGCAAATACAAAACAAATACGAAAAAAAATT
Organism: Salvia hispanica; assembly: GCF_029641045.1. NCBI lineage: Eukaryota > Viridiplantae > Streptophyta > Magnoliopsida > Lamiales > Lamiaceae > Salvia > Salvia hispanica. The sequence goes on from NC_142697.1 coordinate 2,364,530, forward strand.
AAAGGAATCAATGAAGGAATTAATTAAATTACCTTCTTCGATTGTTGAAAAAAATGAAACCATTAAAAGAATAGTACAAATAGTCGGTTTTACGTGAGAAAATACCTCACCAGATATCTTCAATGTAGAAAGGCGTGTATAATTGAGGGAGATAGGAAAAGGGATCGAATATAATTGAGGGAGAGAATAAAGAACTTTGAAGCCGATGAAGAACTACTGTTGATCGAATTTTTGGAAGCAATAACACATAAATCCTCTTCTACAGAAATGACGCAAAGAAAAAGATTCACTGTGATTTTATGATAATTAAAGAAAAGCAATCTCCAATTATAATAATTGAACGTGATTCATGGGTTTTAAATAACTGCCAATTTTGTGCTCTCTCCTTTTTACCCTTTTTCGAATTTTTTATTAATTATTTTAATTACATGTGGCTTATATAATAACCATCAGATTACACTAATCAATGGATGAGATTAGTTTTCCTTTTTAACAGGTTTTTGCACATTAATCTGAATACATCCCTATATATATATATATATATATATATATATATATATATAATCACACATATAATATTTATTGTGCAAGCAATAATATAAATATGTAATAATAATAAATAAAAATGTGTAAATATGTAAAATGATGCATGTTTCCGGTCAGGGATGTCACAATTCTTCTCCACTTTAAGAATTTTGTCCGCAAAATTCATTTCTCTCTAAGCTAACGCAGTCTATGAAATTGCTAACCGGTAAACAGATGTGGATAATTCTTTCTCATATTTTCCTCAGTACATCAGTATTTTTCAGAACATGAGAAGGATCAGATCGATAAAGTCGAATCCTACTGACGTAGAAAATATTAGGAATCTGTACCAACTCTGGAGGTAATGTTAACCTATACGCCAATGGTCCAACTCTTTCAACAATATCTCACGGTTCAATATAATGTCGACTCAACTTACCTTTTTGCTCGAATCGCATGATTCATTTCTGAGGTGAAACTCACAAAAAGACTTTATCAAGACTGAGATAGTAAATCGCGGATCTCTGTCGATATATAAGATAACCATATAAGCGTTCCTACAGATAATGATGCCAAATCTTCAAAGAAAAATAATGTCGCTAATAACAGATTTTGAACAAAATAAGAAACTTCATGTACATGTGATTTTTACGACGCATAAGCAATAAATTTTCCGTTAAGTCAAAAGATAACCAAATCCATGTTTCAGCGCATCACTATAAATAACATAATATCTTGTACCTGCGGAGATAACCAAAATAGGTGACATTTTCAACCGATGCTTCCACTCATTAAAACTCTTTTGATATGCTTCACTTCATATAAAAGAAGAATTATGTCATACTAACTTCGTTATCAATTGAATAATAATCGAGAAAAATTTCCAGTTGAAAACCAGTTCAATCTTTTGTATATCCACTTCTATTCCATGACCTAACATCACGTGTCCCAACAATAACACATGTTCTAGCAAAAACTCACATTTACTCAACCTTGCAATAATCTGTTTATCTCGCATAACTTGTAATACTGACTGCAGTGATTAACATGCTCATCTGTACTTCATGAATATAATAGTAAGTCAATAGAAATAATCACTAACGGATCCAGGAATAGTTGAGAGAATTTGTTCATCAATGCCATAAATAATATTAGGTGCAATAGTTTATTCGAAAGCCATAACCAAAACTCATAATTGTCGTACTGAGTTCAAAATGGTGTCTCTGCAATATTCTCTTTAGATATCTTAAACTGATGATATCAGTACTCGAAAATCAGTTCTCGAAAACAGTTGCATACCTTGAAATTGATCAAATAAGTCTTCTATTCTCGGTAATATATATTTATTCTTCATTGTCACTCGATTCGACTTCTAATGGTATATATAATGTCGCAGTGTATCATCTTTCTTCTTCAAAAATAATATTGGTGCTCTTCAAGGTAAACATTATGTCATACATATCTCTTGTCTGACAACTCTTGTAACTGTTTCTTAAATTCTTGAAACTCTAATGAAGACGGTTGATAAGTAGAAATACAAATAAATGCAGTGCTCAATAGAGAAATATGTCTCCTGATAAGGTGAAAATCCAGATAAATCTGCACTTCCAATATATCAAAAAGCCAATCTAGATAATATAAGAAAACCTGGGACAATATATTGATTACCATAAAATATCACTCGATCCCATCTCGATGAATATATTACCATATCTTTTACTTGACAAGCTACCCTGGTTCGATGAAGTGAAAACCAATCTATACCCATAATAATATCAAAACTTGTGTATGAAGAAAAGAATCAATATCCGTTGGCAGCTCAATTGAATTAACTCGCACCACGCAATCTAGATAAACCGTGTATACTGAAATAATGTCAGCTCATAATCAACAAACATAGTTCCTTGATTAAAGACAAAACCTTCTCTGCTTCTTATCACAATATACTTCTTTGCATATATTTAGCATTGAGTTCTCTAGAAAAATAGTCTGAACTGAATACAAGAATACCAGAGGTTGTATCATAGCTTGTGGGACTGTTTCCCACCAAGAGTAAGTATTGCTTCAAATAAGAGATGCCCTATAATCAAAACCTTCTTCGGACATATAACTCATCTGATTGAACACCGGTTCTATCACTTTTAACTATATCCCAGCCTCAGTCAGATTAGTCCCATAAAATCAACATCTTCTACTTTTCCGAGCTCTTTGAATTTTCTACCTCTTTACCACATCATTGGTCCATGTACTCTTTGTTCTAAAAGCATGGGTAATCCTCATATGATGCAACATGTATATGAGATGTTTCTACAATTAATTGATGATGCAGGGCGGCTGACCCTTCTCCTCAGTGACATATGTTCATGACAATATAAATGCAAATGAAACTTATGTATCATATAATATACATGAATACTATGTCCCAGCGGGATTCTATCCCCGCTCTGATACCACCTAAACTGTCACACCCCAACCCTTATGACTTATGCGCTTACTATAAATAAATTCAAATTTTCAAAAGCACACATATTATATAATTTCTGAAATCAACATTTATCAGTTACATATTTCACAACATTCTAAACGGTAGTGAGACTCTCTCACCACTTTGTATACTATACATTATCTACATGCAAAAATGATGAGGAGGAGAAGGTTGCTAAAAACGCGTCAGCCGCCGACCCTTATAATAACTGTAACTCACATCAACCCACACATCATTGATATCTTATTCCTGAAAAATATTAGTGGTTTATATGAGCCACAACTCAGTGCATATAAACCTTACCTTTAATTTCACACACAAATATCAAACACATTCTTTCATCAAAATATATCACCGGAAATAATAAATATCATAAGCAATTTAATATTCATATGCATCCTGGGATGCAGGGGCCACCGGGGGCGGGGGGGGGGGGGGGGGGGGGACACGGTCTATCGTCCCTCTCTTGATTTTTTGACGGCTTCGTCTCACACGTCGACCCCAGTGGAGACGCAGTTAACTGGCGATGACATTTTGTCGTTGCAGGAGATGAGGATCGATCTCGGGGATCCGGACACTCCCGCTCTAGCGGGTCGGGCCGCGCCCCAGAAGAAGAAGAAGGGCAAGGGGAAGGGCAAGGTGGTCGGCGAGTCCTCGCACCCCTGTGTTGACGACACCCCCACGCGGAGGAAGTGGACGGAGGATGAGTACGCCGGCGTGGCCAAGGGGTGGTTGTCGGTTTGCGACGATCCGTTGGTTGCGAACAACCAGCGGGTCGTCAACATGTGGGCGAAGATTAGAGCAATCTACAGGAGGAACTGCCCGCATGGGAAGGACTACAGCGGGAATGAGTGCCGGAAGGGGTGGGAACGAATCAGGGCCGCAGTCGGCCGATTTTCGGGGTTGTACGCCAACGCCCTCTGCCAGCTGACTAGTGGGCAGAATGAGGAGGACGCCCAGAGGATAGCGGAGAGTCAGTTCCCTTGCCGAGGAAGTATAAGGAGTTCCTCTTCTGGGAATGCTATGTGTTGCTGAAGGACTCCGAGAAGTTCCGGGCGGGGTGCGACGCTGGGTGGTCGAAAAAGCAGAGGCTGAACTATTCCGGCGACTACAGCGGCAGCAGCGGCGGATCCCACGACCTCTCCCCGGATGCTGAGGAGTTTCCGTCCCCTCCATCCGCTACTCGTCACCCTCGCCCGGTTGGCCAAAAGCGGGCACAACGGGCAGCGAGGGGAGGATCCCCCCTATCGCCCCAGAAGGTCATCTCGGCCCCCCGACCCCCACGCGCGTACAGGTTATTCTCGCGTGCAAAGACGGATGAACGTTTGTTTGCGGTCTTCCAAGAGTGGAAGGCCGCAACCGATCCCACGGAGAAGAGGTTCCTCTACTCGATGCTCGAGAACATGCGGGTGGATTTGGATGCCTCGAGGGCACTGGTGGGGGGTTCAGACGCGGGCTCAGATACCCCGGGTGGCGATGGCGAGGACGGCGGCGGCGACGACGAGGAGTAGAGAGTGGCGGGGCTCGTGTGTGGAAGCCCTTTTTTTTTAAAAAAAATCATGTAATTTTTTTTTATCTATGTACCTTTTTTTAATGAAATTAATGAATTTTCCCGTATATGTCTCATAAATTTAATTCCATAATTTAATCGTAAATTTTATTCTGAAAAATGTAGTTGTTTTTGAATTATTTTTATTGCGGCTGGCCTATGGCTGGCCTATGCTGATGTGACAGGTGGATTTTTAGTGCTAATGACATGACAGGAAGAGAGAGTGGCTGACCTATGACTGACCTATTCTTAATATAGATGCTCTAAGGAGACGGTGTCCCTCCTATCTACGTGTTCAAGCCAATAAAGTAGCTGGACAGCTTGAAGTAAGTGAGGTGTTGTAACAGTATGTAATATGATCGAAGGATTGAATTAAATAAATCAATGTTAGTTGATGTTATTACGCTTACTGCAGGTTACTAACTAGCAGCAAAGTATTGTTAGAGTTATCATATTTCCTTTTATAGTGGATCTCACGCTCATTAACCCATTTTCACCCACATTTTCAATTATAAACCTAATATTATATATTTTTGAAAACTAATATTATATATTTAAAAAATATGACTCATATTCTACTAACTTTTTTATTCACTTTTTATTATATTTTTTAAAATTTGCATTTCGTCAAAATATGACAAACTTTGTTTTTGTTATATTTCTTAAAATTCACATCAGGTCAAAATGTGACAAACTTTGCGGATGGGAGAGTACGGAAACTTATTATCAGAAGTTCGAAGGTTACAAGGGGTTCAAATTAGAAAAGAAACGAAGAAAAAAACACTGTAAACAATTGGTTTGAGAAAGGAATAAAATGAAGAATAAGGAGTACTACAATGACAATAAAATATAAACGGCTCAGCACGATTGCGCGGCCCATGTTTGTCTAACATATGAGACGACATCCTAACGTTACAACTATAATTGGTGGAAAATTTAAAAATAACTAAAAATCTAAAAACAAACATAGAAATGGGGTGGATGCATATCACCTTGTAGAACATATACTGTCCTAATACAATAAACCCCAAGTTCGAACACCTAAGCAACTCAAGCAGCTGCTTGGACCGGCCCATTAGCTCTGAACCCACGCCCCCTTCCACGAGATCCCCTCCCGCGCCCACGACCTGTACCTCAACAAAGCAGAGAAGGACGGCAAGTAGCAGCTCTTTAATTGAATGTTATAACATTTTGAAATCAACGGATGCCCCTACTTTCCAGTAGTATTATACATGTCTCTAGTATTTCTCCTAGGTGGCATATTTCTATGTGCATCAAACAAATATCAATAAGATTAATTTTTCGCACTATAGAAAGGATCTGTTTCAACGTAATGGGTTTGCAAGGTCTCATCCTATATCTAAACAGTCCTCGCATCCCTCTGTAAACAAAAAACATAAACCCAGCAAAACTGTACCTCGTGGTGCTTCTTGATTGTAATCTCCAGCATCATGCTGAGAATCCCCTGGAGGACCATTGTAGCCTCCCCTTCCACGGCCATGGAAACCACGGCCCCTACCTCGCCCCCTGCCTCTGGCATACCCACGGTTCCTTTCATAGCCTCCATCATCATACTCGGCATAAGCAAACCCATTCCCTAGAGAAACAACAGCTCATATAGATACATTACCTACAGTATAATGGACAGAAGTAGGCAGACTTCCGGAACCTGGAGCTCAAAACAAATTGAGTTCAACAGAATGTATACCAGACTGGAATCTAGGTCTCCCCCTCCCTCTGCCACCTCGGCCTCTTCCACGAGTAGGAGGTGATCCCTCTGGACCAAAAAAAAAGACTTCAAAACATAACTCATTAATAGCAGTTCAGAAAACACAGGAATTAGCAAATGTGACACCACCTCCATCATGGTCTAGATCTGTAGGAACCTTCACCTGATCTTCTGGTATTGGCTCTTGGTATCTAAACATGATAGCCAGTCAGTATAGTTGCATGGATGAAAATAGTCACACTAGAAAAACAGTGTTTGGGACCGGATCAAATTCAACAAATACCAAACAGTGACTTAATTCTTAAATTTACATCTGTATTTCGTTCTTTGCTACCGATCACATTGTCCACCTATTCAATTTTAAAGAACAGAAATCGAATAAAAAATTTAATACTTGACGTTATCAAATAAAGAAAATTGTGATTTGACATTAAAGTAATAGCACTTGTCATCAATTCAAATAGAACAAATATTCCATACTAACTGTTCATGCACCTATCTAAGAAATATTAATTAATAGCACTACTAATATTTACTGATTTCAACTTCCAACCAAATGAGAAGAATATTGACTTGACACCTAGCGTTAACTTTCATTGGACACTAAAATAAAAACATCATTGCTTGAATATCAACTCATCCTCAATAAAACTGCCTAAATGATATAAATTCCCCCCTTCAAGACACTGAACATGCTTCCAAAATGCAACAAATATTACAAACCTTCAATAAACTCACTTACTCACCCGATATTTTTCATATCCAGCTCCTTCTTTGAAAGTGTAATTGTAACCATTGAAACTTTCCTTGTGGTTTCCAGACTAAGAAGGCAAGAAAACAAAACATGTAAGGAAACCAATTATTCTTCAATCTTACATACAAAAAAGATGTACTATAAATTCACAACTTTCAAATTGTTTTCTTTTTTCATCATGCCCTTACATTTGAAGCCCTTCCTCCAGGGGTTCCCATGTGTCGGTTATGTCAGTAGATTGAATTGCAGTAATCTGGTGGAGACCAGCAATTCTCCTCTGAATAAAAGAAAAATGCAAAATCTTGAGAGAATCATAAAAAAAATCAAGTTCTGAATCATAACATAAATAGCCACTAAATAAAAACCTTGATCAACTCCACGATGGTCACGGTCTTGTTAATGGCTCTGCCCATTGCCTTGAACACTATATCATCCGAACCTTTCTCCTGCAAGGCATTAAATGATTAAACTCTCTCCGAATAGCATCCCCAAATTATAAAGCACACTAATCACTGCTTCTAATGATAAAAAACATGAATTCAAATGAAAAATGTAGTACAGTCAAATTCATAATCACATAAAATCAAAAGGAACAACTAGAATATCTTAAAACTCTAGTGTAGATACATTCCAAAGAGCGAATTAAATGCAATAAAGCAGTGTATTTAATACGGGAAACAATTCCAGAAAAAAAATGCAAAAATCAGATTTGAAATTGCCAGACAAATGTAGGAAAATACCTGAAGCAGAGTCATGGCGTAAGTGATGTAGCTTCGCATTCTGCCTTGGCTCGTAATCCGAATCTCATTCTCATCAATCGGAGTCTCGACCTTGGGCTTCTCCACTTTCTGGTACCGATCCATGCTCTGAAAAATCCGAAACACAAAAAAGCACAATTAACGCGAATAGATTGCATGAACAAGGAATTAAACCAAAATAAGAAGCACGTGACATTATCTGAGAAATTAATGAAAGGGGGAAATAACTAGGGTTTTGCTGGTACATAGAAGATCTGAAATTGGTGAATTGGAGTGAGAGATTTAGCATGACTGAGAAATACTAGTAAGGAATTACGTTGGTGCTGTGTGATTGCAAGTAAAGATAAGATTATAGGCTCCAGCCCTCTCTTCTCCGGCTTCGTATCTTCGTTAGGCCCTAACCATAATTTCTGCGCTCTCCGCAGCAATATATTAATCCGGTTCGGTTCCTGTGTTCCAACCTAGTATAGTTAATTTTCACCGGTCCGACCGGCTAATTCTTTTTCATCTTCATTGTTGGAACATTTTTTTTTCAATAAATTTAAGAAATTGATAGATAAAAGTAGAAAAGTAAAACAATATGAAAAGAAAGTAAAGTTTGAGAGAGATAAATTTTTGCAAAAAAAAAAATGTACAGACAACCCAACAAAGAATACGATGCAATTATCTCACTGAATGTGATCGTTCTTTTTATTTACACGTGGTACAAAATATTTCAGCTTTATTTCATGTAAGGACAAAAGGTGTCATTATTATTTTATAATACAAAATTGTTCATTATTGTTTCATATTTTGTATATGTAGGCAAAATGTTAACGACATGCAAACATACCTTACGAATGTATTAAAATTAAATATAAATGAAACATTTTGTTTATACAAACTTCAATATTTTTTAACCAATATAAAACATAGTATGAATAGTATAGTAACTACTGAATTTGCATATTGCAAAAGCTTCTTGTTTGTAGTACTATATTTTGTTTTAGAAAAGCACAAGTCATTATTGTCTATGAATATCATCAATTTTATGAACTTGTGGAAATATGGGTGTGTTGACGCATAAGGAAAGGGAATGTGTATCGACTCATGTTATTACAAAATACGAATCCAGAAAACATTTGCGCCAAAAACTTACATAAAAGCATGGTCAGCCTTTGAAAGTGAAGAAGAAACGAGGGAGGTCGGGACTATCCGACTTCAATGAGTCCCACAATTCTTGGTTCAACTATCTTACACTGTTGAGGTTACACACAAATCAACATGCACACGACATTTCTTCAACAATCTTGGGCACTTTGTTATGGAGATAAGTTGAATGGAGTTGCAAATGAAGGTTGTTCCCTTGCATAGGCTCTTCAATAAAATTACTCACTCCATCCACCAAATAATGTCTTATTTTGCCGTTTCAGGACGTCTACGATTTAAATGCTCTTTTACTTTTTAACATTTTGGATAAATGGACATCTAACTCCATAAAATTCATACTAATTACAGTCACATTTTATCATAAATTGATACATAAAAGTGGGAATCATATTTCATTTACTATTTCTACCCACTTTCATTCAAAATTCTTCAAATTAACACTAAGTCCAAATGAGACTTTAAATTGTAGACGAGGTTATCACTTATCGACAACAACTACAACTAGTATAGCAAAAATTCTGATTGAGAAACTAAGTGTATGACAAACTTAACTTTTTTCATAGTCATGCAACACAAATATAGATAATTTAAAGATGCTACTAAAGAATATTAAGAATAATAAGAATATACATATTGTGTATAGTGACAGAGTATTACTGTCCAAATTGATAATTTAAAGATGCTATTCCTGAATAAAAAGAATGAGAATGTACATGTTGTACGTAGTGTGTCGGCCTAGTGATAAAGTGGTTACTACCCAAGCTTAAGAGTTTCTGGTTGAGGTTGAAGTCCACCAATATCCAACATTTATTTTCCAGCAATTCTTCAAACTATAACTGAATTAGACTCTCATTATTGCTTCAAATGATTCTGATACAGCGAAACATGAAGCGTAAGGAATAAGAGATATAAATTTGTTGACACACGAAAAAATAGGTACACCATGAGAGGCCGTACCTTTCCAAGAATTGAAAGCTTCTCGATTCAGAGAAGGGCCGATCACAGCCTGAATAGCATCACATAACATAGCTGGTGGGGTGTTCTTCAACTCCTGAACAACCGAATGGAGGGTCTTGCCATTCTCCAAGTGTATGTGATTGTTCGGGTGACTTGTTTTGCAGCTCGCATGACATTCAAACTCGTAAGCATTTACTACCTACACAATGATCAAATATAACAATGAGACATATCAAATTTGAGTTTTCAAATTTGAAGTATCACATGATTCAGCATGCCATCAAGCCATCACCAAAATAACATAAAGAAGACTTACCTTGGAGTAATTACAAGAGTTGCAACCACAAAGATAGCTAGAGCCTTTGATAATTCCACGAAGCTCCTTCTATTATGCACGAGGACAACAAATGCACATCGTAGGATAAGTAAACTGCATATACGAAAGAAAAAGAAATAAATAAGCAAAGAATCACCTCTCTTGATGCAGAAAGATACTGCACAGCTGCCCCGTCAAGCATACCAGTAGCGGTTAGAGTCTTGACATTTTGTGAGAATGATCTAAATTGTGTTTCTTTTTTGGTGGGATTCTTCTCTGGCCTACTTTGTTGTTGTGTGGATTTCAATGTCCCCTTCATCTTCTTGCTAGAACTTTTTGATTTTGAAACAAGATTTGGCTCGTACAACAATGCATAACTACTATGTGGCTTCATCAGAGCTTTCATTGCATCTTTGTACCTTCGAATATATACAGCCTTAGCGGTAACTCTTTTACGCTGAGTTGTTTCCGCTGCAGCGCCATCCATCAACGGAAGATGTTCACATCCAATATTAGGCTGTTTTGGCCTTGTCTCTGTTTCCGTTGCAGCGCCATCCATCAACGGAAGATGTTCATAACCAATATCAGGCTGTTTTGGCCTCGTCTCTGTCCGGTTGTTGTTCAATTTTTCAGAGATGTTTATTACATCATCCACCTTCATGCTATTTATCTCACTACAGTTGTTGGGATCTCTCATAGTGCATAAAATTGGGGAAGCATAAGGGTCATCACCCACCATAACTGGTTTCTTTCTTTCTCTTCTTCTCACATAGACGATCATGGCTTCTAACATGCGATTGTTGATCAGAGTTGTGATGACACTGACTTAAATCGGAAGATCCTATAGCAATCTATATTCTGCAAAAGTAACAATTAAAAGATTGAAAACAATCAAATAGTAATCTAAGAAAAGTTCATATATTAAACTATATTTATGGAAAAGATCTTTCACACCAACTTTCAATTTGAGCAGAGTGCAAAACTTATATAATAAGAATAACAAATTATTATTTAAAATTTGAATTCAAAATTCTAAAATGAAGCCATATTTAATACCGGGCAAGATCTTAAAAAGTCCATTAACAAAATTTTCTCCCTCAGGTCAATTTTCTCTCATTTTCATTTCGAGAGAAGTCCTTCAAATGCAGAAAATCTACCTTCACCGGAGCAGCAGGGCGGTCAAGAGAGGAGACGGCAGGATGCTGCCGGAGGAGAGAGAGAAAATGGCGCATCAATTAGCAAGGGTTTCATAAAACATTGCTATTGGATACTAATTGGGCTCTAATTTGGGCTTTTAGTGTAGGATATTAATTTGGGTTGCAATCATGAAGTATACTAGTATAGAATTTTTTTAATTAATGTTTTTATTTAATTAACTATTCCCTCCGTCCCGCTTAAGATGATACGTTTTTCTTTTTAGTTTGTCCCAACTAAGATGATACATTTTCTTTTTTAGAAACTTTCTCCCTCCAATTAATACACTCAACCATTTTTTCTCACTCCTATTAATATATCCATCTTTCTTTGTCTATCTACTTTAATACTTACATCCACCTTTTCTCTTTCCGATTAAACACTTTTATCAATAATTTCTAAAATCTCATGCCGGCTAAGCAATGTGTCATCTTAGCCGGGACGGAGGGAGTAGCATTCTAATTTGGATGTTAAACTCTATTATTAGTACTCTCTCCGTCCACAAAAGATGTCACACTTTCCTTTCTTGTTTCTCCCACAACATATGTCACATTTTCCTTTTTAGAAAAAGTTCTCTTTCACATGAATATAAAATTTATATTTTCTCTCTCCATTTATCACATAAAACAAAACCTCTTAAAATTTCGTGCCGTCCCACAAGTGTGACATCTTTTGTTGGACGGAGGAAGTACTAATTTTGACTTCTAATTTGTTGTGTTGTAGTATAATACTCCCTCCAGTCTCATGTTATTTGCATTATTCCATTTTGGCTCGCCTCATACTACTTATACTATTTCTAGTTTAAGTTGGAAATAATGTACTCCCTCCGTCCCAAAGAAGATGTCACACTTGGGAAATGGCACGAGATTTTAGGAGATATTATTTTGTGTGTTAAGTGGTGAGAGAAAATATAATTTTATAATTGATGTGAGAAGGAACTTTTTCTAAAAGAGGAAATGTGACATCTTTTGTGGGACAAACTAAAAAGGAAAGTGTGACATCTTTTGTGGGACGGTGGGAGTATTTAATTAGACCTCTCCAACTATTAATGTAAAACTTAAAATGCAGTAGAAGAATGTCTCCAACAGTACTGTAAAATCATATCATTATAGGTTATTGAAGAAAAAATACTTATTTTTAGATTTGTATTAAACCTATACTAAAAACACTTTTCGAATTTTGATTTATTAAATTCAAATCCAAATCAATTTATATTTATCAATACACGAGAAGGGAAGGAAGAGAAATAAAAAATTAGGGACACGAAAACTTACAGAAGAAAGTAGCGGCAGGCGCGGAGAAGAAGATGTCAAATATTAACCTAATTTGGTTTTATTAATATTTAGTTATTTATTAATTAGTGGGCTAGCCCATATTATATACTATAAGTTAATATTATTCAGCATATTTAGAAAAAGTTCATCAATTATTTAATTAAAAAAAAAGACGATAACTGTTTTATTTTGTTCCCAAATAGAGAATCCAGTTTTGCTTCGAATATAAATTTGTTGACGACAATTCACGTACATATTGATTAGTTAAATTAATACTATAGATGCATTAATATTATTCACGTACGTAATTCAATATTAAGAATTGTTTGTTTTAAAGTTTTTAAATCGTGTAATTTTTTATTTAATAAAATAATTAATTTCATATATAGTTATTCAATTAATAAATCTAACTATTATATGTATTTAATTTAATTTAAGTTATTGAAAGTGTTATGAGGTTAGTGTGTAATTTATATAAAATATATAGGTATGATTGTAGAGTATGAAAAGTAAGTGGGTGTGGAATATTTATTTGGGTTTGAGTTTAATGCAAATGGTTGGATTAAAATCAATATTTAGTGTGATATTTACCCTAATATGGGTTTGAGTTTTATTAACGGTTGGAGTGTTGGAGATGCTCTTAATATTATAGATTAAGTTAAGTGCTCATTTATTAAGTGATGTCTTATTACACTTCAAATTCTAATTTAATTACACAAAAAATCAATTTCAAATTTACGGCCTAAAATGAAAAGTGCGAGTAACATGAGACGGAGGGAGTATAAATTTAAAAAAGTTAAATTCTTTTTAATTAAATAATTTAAATTTATAGATTAATTTATTGAATATTTTTTATTACTCTTTGGCTATATTGCAATTAATTTTAGGTTATATTTATATATATTTGTTTTTATTTAATATTCAAGCAACGTAATTCATAAATAAATATATATATATATATATATATATACATGTTAAAATTACTTAAGACTATTTCCAATGGTACACTAAAACTTAAAATGGGATAAGATAAATAGCTCCAATAGTAATCCAAAACCAATCCCATTTTTGGATTTTGAGTAAAAAATAGTACCTATTTTTAGGTTTACGCTAGAACAAAACCAAAAACTTTTTCAAATTTTGTGAATAAAAAAGGCATAATATAGAGAATTGTTTTTAAGCTTGAGTTTAGTGTAAATAATTGAAATAAAATCATACATTCTCCGTCCCAATAAAAGTGAAACATTTGGTTTTATGCATGGGATTTTATGTACTGTTTTTTTGTGAGTTAATGGGGAGAGAGTAAAGTAAGAGAGATGAAAAAGTAGAGAGGGCGTTGTTTCTATTTTAGGAAACGTTTTATTTTTAATGGGACAACCTAAAAAGGAAAACGTTTTATTTTTAATGAGACTGAGAGAGTATTTGATTTGACATTCACATTAAAATGGGTTTGAATTTAGTGTAAATATTTGGTGAAACTCAAAGAATACTTAGAATTGAGTTAGATTTTGATTTTTTATTTTCAGATTTAATTTATTGAATATTTTTTATTACACTTTGGTATATTGCAATTATTTTTAGATTATATTTATATACTAATAAATTTTTATTTGTATTTAATATTTAAGCTGTATAATTTATAAATAAATATATATCCATATTTAAATTACTTGAGATAACATACATAGTTAAATTTGAGTTAGACTTTGATTTTTTCTATTAGATAGTATATCGTTGTTCAAGACTTTTACGCACGTTTTTCAGATTCATCAAAATATTGAGTATATTCACTGTGAAAATCTCATGTATTGAATTAAAATTAGTCATGGCCAACTGTACATTGTATTTTCAAGAGTCATGAGATTTTAGTCTACAGTGAAAAGGTTTGTTTTACTTTTAATTCTATTATTATGTTGTGTTTACTAAGATGTTATCTACAGTTTAGAAACTATATGCATCATGAGTATTATTTGAAGATATATGAAATTGAATTTCATGAGTATTTTTTCTTCAATTTCTGCAACAAGTTCGGATCTGGAGGTGGCCAGTTTGTAAGAAGTTATTTTGTGTAAGTTAGAGACTGGCTGCTATTGAATAAAAATGAGGTATTTGTGTCAAAAAGTAGGTTAGTCGTATGCAGTGACCATTACTAAAAGTAGAGGTCAATCATTTTCTCATGTTGGATTGTTTTCAATAAGGTGATGAAGCTTCAAAATTTAACGAATTTTCTTCTTGGGTTGCATCTATTAGTGATGGTGTTATTGGTAGTCCAAATGATGGTGAAGTGAATATTTATCTTTCTTGGGACAGAAGGAGTATTGAATTGTGCGAGGAATAGGATATTCTTTTTTTATACGTATTAGGACAAAGGATTATGCTTCTTTTTAATTATTTACAATTTGCAATTATTATTTTAAAATTATATGACACATGCATAGCACGGGTGTAAGAACTAGTAGTTAGAAACGGGTTAAGTGGTCCAGCTTCATTATATTATTACCTCCGTCTACCAAAATTTGTCCCATTTTTCTATTTCCGTTCGTACCCCAAAATTTGTCTCATTTCACTTTTATCATTTTTGGTAGTGGATCTCATATTCCACTAACTCATTCTTACTCACATTTTATTATAAAACCAATATATAAAAGTAGGACCCACAATCCACTAACCTTTTCAACTCACTTTCCATTACATTTCTTAAAACCCGTGCCGAGTCAAAGTGGAACAAATTTTGGTTGACAGAGATAGTAACATTAAATAAATATCTGTTTCAATATTTTTTATATTAAAGCTAACTTTCATTTATACTTTATACTTTTAGGCTTTATGCTGTTACTAGTATCACGCCTGTGCTATGTAAAGATTAATATATTTTTAAAACATTAATTTTCAATTTAAATTAATTAAATAAATTAGAATCAATATTAACAATGAATAATATGAGTAACAATTTTAGTTATATGAGAACCAAATATCTATACAAATCAACATTGAAGCATAATAAATTTGAAACAAGGGATGTCAATGTAGCCCGCAACCCGTGGGCTAGCCCGAATAGCCCGGAAAATTTATAGGGTTAGGGTTGAAAATTTCTAGTTCAATAAAATTACAGTCCGATTAGCCCGCACCCGATTAACCCGCAACCCGTTAGGGCCAGACCCTAAAACCCGATGGGCTGGCCCAAAAACCCGGTAAAATTTCTATCGTTGTATTTATTTGACTCCTAATTAGACACTTCATTGATTATTTTATAATATAAATAACTAAAAATATATCTTTCAATTTTATATGTTAAATATATAAACTATATATTAAATTTTTATTAACATAATAATAGATAAATAAATTAGAAACTTCAACTTTACCAAAAAAATATTTAAATTTCTAAAACATGCTTTAAAATTTCTTGATTTTATGTTTTTTTTTTGCACAAATCTCAAATATTAGTACATATCTCAAATTTATCATAAATAAATATTTTACATTTTACAAATATAACTAATTTCATCATTCTTTATTTGATTGATCGCATGTTAATTTTGTCGGTAGCAACCCGATTAACCCGTTGGGCTAACCCGGAACCCGAGCTTTTAGGGTTGGGTTGAATTTTTATAACCCGAAAAAAACACAACTTGACTAATCCGCACCCGATTGACTCGAAACCCGCTGGGCTGGCCCAATTGACATCCCTATTTGAAACAAATCACATAATATAATGTTTAAACAGTAAATCATGGAGTAGGAAGATAAAAATCTATCATAATAAAGAATTAAACACAATGGATAATTACGCATCATTTTTAAAACTCTCATCATTATAAACTAAAACCTTCAATTCTGCACAATTCGTCACTCTTCAACAGAACCCGTAGGTAAAGCCGCTTGTCTCACCTAAAACTACAATAAAATAAAAAAACAAAATCAATTTAAAATGCACAAAATCAATAATCAATAAGCATAAGATGTATGAGACCCATTAAAGTACACAATCGAACAATTCACACCACATAATTTTGTGGAGGCTTCCCTAGCCATCCAAATCAAGAAGATAAAGCTATAGTGACTACAAATTAACATCAATAAAAGTGACAAATAAAGAATAAAAATATTTATTTACCTGAGAATCGGAGAGGGAGGTGAATATGTGATAATGAATTATTGTTGGAACTATAAAATAAGATAAAATGAGAAATGAGAGCAAAATAGGAAAAGCCCTACAAAAATCTACGCCATATTTATGCCCATATTTTCGTACTCCTAATATTTTTTACAATTGACAGCGTAGCCCTATTCTTGAGAAATGTTCGGCGCCTACCTCTTATTTTGCTTCTCCCTATTTTCTTTCTCACTACTCATCCTCTGAAACTTTTCCTTCCACTTTTGCTCTGTCTCATCTAGTAGCCGGCACATTCTCTAAAGCTGTTCTTCGACTCTCACCATCTTGTATAGTCATATCTTGTACAGTCATATGTGTAGTAGATATTGAGAAATGGAGATGGACTGCATCTCTGCAGTTTGCAGAGGTAACGTTTATATAAAAATGAAGCAGTGCAACCAAAAGAATTATCTTTGCTAACCTCCCACTCACTCACGTATATATGAAACATGGGAAATTAATCTCCACTAATAAAAAAGTGGAAAACCAACTAAGTAGATTATATATTTATTAGAATTTATTTCTAAATTTTATATTAATTGCATTTACATTTCTCACATAAAATAATTATTCAAAACCTCCCAAAACTTCCCGTTTATATTTGTATAGATTTAGCAAGTGAGCCAGATTTAGTTTAAAACGAGAAAGTGGCCTCGGTTATAAAAACTATCCTCAGTATATTTTAGGCATAGTTTGTTAGCTATGTTATGTTTCGACTAGACATAATACAAATAGTGATATTTATTATAGTTTCGGTTAGTTAATTTATCTTGATTGGATGTTTGCTTGCCAAGGATAATTGTGAGTTATCATATTTATATGTTTGGTACAACGAGTTATAAAAATTAGGATTGTCAAAATTATTCTTATTAATTTAACTTAATAATTAAACTATCCTCATGTTTGCCTTAATTTTGGTTGGTTTTGGCAATTTGTTGACTATGAAAATACCAAGCATACCATTTCTTATTATATAAAATGCTAAAAATGGAGTACATAACAAATATGATCATAACTTAAATTTGTTAATTTTATCTTTTATCATATAATTTTATTTATATAAAAAACATCGAAGCATACTATTTCTTATAATATAAAAATGCTAAAAATTAGAAATTAAATAAATATGATCATTACTATACTTATTACTTTTATTTTTATTACATATTTTATGTATATTAAAAATATCCAAGCATGCCATAAACTTAGCATTTTCCATCGTACATTAATTATATGAATAATTATATAGTTTAATTATTGTTTTATTATATTATTGCACATCATTAATTACATTAATTATTATTTGTTATACTGAAATATAATTAAAGTATGTATGTGTATAAAATATAGTGTGTATTTGATGGGTAAAATTGTATTTTCCTAAAACTAACAAGTAGACTACATATGTAACTTAGGTAAGTGGGTAGTTACATTGTTGCTTGAAAAATAGACTTTTAAGTTGCTTCATTAGGGCCAGATACAAAACACGGGTACAGATTTGTAACATAGCTAGTAGCTATGAAACACATAGCTAAACTCGGATAAGTCCTACTCCCTCCGTTTCACAGTAATAGAGGCATTTCATTTTCCGCACTCGCTTTGAATAAATGATATTAAATAGTTAAAGTGGAGAGAGAGTAAAGTAAGAGAGAGATTATTGTAGATATCTCTCTTATTTTATTTTTTCTCACTTTAATTATCTATAATTATTTTTTCAAAATGAGTGTGCAAAATAAAATTGTCTCTATTACTATCGAACAGAGGAAGTATTATCTAGCTATAACATAGATACCAAACACTACCTTAATATACAATATTGGAAGTTGTCATGGAGTATAATTCTAATCAAGTCTAGAGAAAGCTAACTTTCATGTATTTATACGTATTTTTTAGGTCTTGGTGTTTTTATTTAGCTAGTGGGCCGGATTTAATTTAGTTTAAAACAATAAGTACTCCAACTTCCTTAATTATGCGTATTAACATAATATTTCCTCAGTCTAGAGGAAAATGACTCCTTCGTCGGGTCGCATCAGATTTTATGCAAATTTATTTTGTGTGTTAAGTGAAGATAATAAATAAAAAGAGAGAGGGTAAAATAAAGATGCAGAAGTTTCTATATTTAGTAATGATTCATTTTGGATGGAACAAAGCAAACTAAAAATAAAAGTGGATCATCTTCTGTGACACAGAAATCATGTATTATTATCATATAAAAATCTATCTCAATATCTTTGATATATAATCTTCAAAGTTGTCCATAATTGTAATCAACTATAGAGAAAGCTTACTTTTCACAAATGTACTCCTATTAATTTTTTTCTGATGTAGATTTGAGTTTAGTAAAAAGGACATGGATAATTAAAGTTGTGTGGTAAAAGATGAAAGATTTATTTGACCCTATGTTATTTAGTACTCACAATATTAGTGTTATTAAATGTGTAATACGACATATAGATTGTAAGTAAGCCAAATAAAATCTGCAATACAAATTTGGAGCATTTGTAGGCATTACTATCTGAGTAAAGGATCCAACACTTTTCTCCATCCTATATAGTTGAGAGGTGATCCTGCATCGGGCAACGGGAACCCGTTCACGAAGAAGAACGGTGTCCCGTAAACTCCTCGTATGCAACCATACTGCAAACATAACAAACTCATCACACTATACCAATTCTGTTGCATACTGCAAACATAACAAACTCATCACACTATACCAATTCGAATCCTCTATGTCATATCCAAGATCAATACATATGCAGCAATGGAAAGCAAATATCATTACCTTGAAAGCATATCTTGTTGCAAGATCCGTGTTGGTTTCGTTGAAGCCAGATTTGATCGCAGAACGATACGATGAACCAAGTTCATTTGCCGTGAACTCCACTATATGGTCCGTCACAACTGATCTAGACTTGTTAAATGTTGCCTTCCCATAAAATTGTTCCTGTTCAAAATTCTACTAGTTTTAGCAAAAATGTTGAACTAGTACTACTACTTATCTAAAGTAGAGGCAATTAAAAAAAAGGATATTGATAATATTATGAAACTTTCAAAAAGTGGGGGGCTTTCCACGAATTTTGAAATTGACAAATAATATCACGAACTTTATCCCGAGTTTGTTATTTCCGACCAATGTAAAAATTCCAGCAAATAATATCATGATACGGATTTGTTTTTCGTAATTTCTCGACAACAACTTCGAGAGTTTCAAGATTTTCAATCATTGAGAATAGTTTTTCTTGAAGCACACCCTCCAAATTTATTCTCCAATCTATTAATATAGCCGGAATTTTTTCACTGGTGGGAAATAACAAATTTAGGGTAAAGTTCGTGATATTATTATTTATTAATTTTAACGTACGTGGAAAAAATCAAACTTTTTGAAAATTTTATGATATTAAGTGTCAATACCCTTAAAAAAATTAGCAACACTTATTTATTACCTGATGGTTGAAAAATGCTTCTAGTAGATGGTATGTTGCCGAAGTGTTCTTCAACCTATTAGTTATGTGCAGCGCCCGAGAAGTGGCAAATGCGTTGTCATGGTAACTGATTCAAACAAGTTCATCAATGCCACTGGTAGTGACAGATTTAGAAAATTAAACGAGCCATTGCTTAAAAAAAATATAAAAGTTTGTACTCTCTTCATCCACCAATACAATAGCATATTTGACCAGGACCGGGCATGAGTTGAAAAGGTTAGTAAAATGTGTATCCTACTTTTATATGTGTATTGTTAGTTTTATACTCTCTCCGTCCCAGATAATTCGTCCCAATTTTCCATTTCGGTACGTCCCATATAATTTGTCCCATTTCACTTTTAACCATTTTTAGTAGTGGACCCCATATTCCACTAACTCATTCCTACTCACATTTTATTATAAAACTAATATATAAAGGTAGGACCCACATTCCACTAACTTTTTCAACCCACTCTTCATTACAATTCTTAAAACCCGTGTCCAGTCAAAGTGACCCGAATTATCCGGGACTTAGGGAGTAGTAATGAAATGCGAGTGGAAAAAATTAGTGGAATATGAGGTTCATTATCAAGATGTTTATTTATGGATGGATGAAAATGACATAATGAGAAGTTTATCGGTGGAAGGAAAGAGTATATACTAGTAATATTTTAATAAATATCACGAGACGATAAAAATTCAACAGATCTCCATTCTTAAATTTACTGAAACCATGATTCACAAATTACGACCCAAATTCGAACTTATCTAATTCCAAAATCAATAACATACTACCTCCGTCCCTGAAATTTTGTCACATTTTTCTGTTTTCATCTGTCCCACAAAAATGGTCACATTTCACTTTTTACCATTTTTTATAATGGACTCATATTCCACTTATGTATTTTCACTCACATTTTATTATAAAACTAATACTATATAAAAAATAGGACTCACGTTCTACTAACTTTTTCAACTCACTTTCTGTTACATTTCTTAAACTCTCAGTTAAATCGTGAAAAAATTTAAGGAACGGGGGAAGTACATATTAGTAGTAATAAACAAATCACTACTATTTATACTAAAAATGAAGATTCAAAATCGAATAATAAATAAAACACAGTGGATGAAATGAAACATTTTCAAATTTCATATACAACACAAAACTTTGGTAGAAATTAGACAGCCAAACAAATTTATGATCTAATTGAAAATGAATTGGGAAGATTTAATTACTCACGGTAGAGGAAAGGTGTGGACAACGAGCCTAACGCGAGAGGCGAACTCCTGGACGACTTGCTTGAGCGGCGGCCACGAGTCGCGGCTGTCGGGGCAAACCGGGTCGAAAAACGCTTCAATCAACAACGCCTTCTCCACCTCCGCCTCCTCGTCGTACCAGAATCCATCCGGCCTCGGCGGCTGGCTCACAATCGGCCACAACAAACACCACAGCGTCACAAACCCGAGAGATATACGCTTGAAATTCATCTCTCCAACTTCGTTTTTAATTAGTTGAGTTTGAGAATGAACAGAAGAGAGCAAAACAGAGTATAATATAGAGATGAATTACGTTGTTGAGTGGACTACGTCATTTTATCCGATCCAAAAATTGGTGGACAATATGCATACAATACTATTCCACTTCTACATTGGAAGTCAAGAAATGCGACGTGACGTAGGTAGATGATATGGATTTATCGAAAGGGATTGATTCTATTGGGGAAGGAAAAGATGCTCTGCTTTTTCTTCTTCATTATTGGCCGGCGGTGGCACACATGTTGCAGGTGCTCTGAGTTACCGGAGCTCCGTTATGTGATGTTCATTTCGTTTTTTTTTATAACCCGAAATATTTGAATTTTAATTATATTCTTTATTTGAATCCATATTTTTCATTTAAACAAAACAATTATTCCCTAATTTTACCTTTTTATTTAGGATCTAATTATATAAATTTTCATTTGTTTCAATTATGTTAATTTTTTATTTCAATTCTATAGTTTGTAATAAAATTTTAATTTTTCATTCGTAAATAAGTAAAGGTTATAAAAATTTAAAGTAAATAAATAATTGTCATTTAAATTATAACTTTCGTTGGCTTATGGTAGAATCTCATGACTTTTGAAACTGAAATATAAATTCATAACTCTTAAATATTTCTCAATGTCCTACAAGACTCAAAATTGAAAATACTCCCTCTGTATCATATTAGGAGTCATTTTGACTTTTCTGTACTCTTTTTATAAAAATGATAATAACCAAATAAATGGTAAAGTAAGAGAGGTGATGATGTAGAAAAGACTTCATAAAACGATTGCAAAAAAGTCAAGTTGACTTCATTATATCTAAACGCCGTGATTTTGTTGTTATACCACATTTGATTTATTTTTAAAATATTTTATTATTAAAAATAATTAAAATTTATAATTTCATATGTCTATTTCAAAAGTCATAGGATTATCATATATTACAACAAAAGGTCTTGATTTAAATGCAAAATTATCCTAAAAATAAATTAATGGTGTATGTTGAAATGTAATTTTATAGCTTGTGCTTCAATGTATAATTGTATATGTGCCCATGATCAAATTGAATAAAATATCGGTAATACTACAAACTAATTGTAAGACTACCACTGTAACGTGTCGAAGATAAAAATGTCTCACTTTTCAAACGTGTCTACATCACACTATTATTCTCCCAAGTTAATACTAATTGAACATCACTACATCACACTATTATTTTCTTTGGTTTCAGCATAAACTAGTTGAACATCTATTATTGTTTTACTTTATTGTTTTATTGCACATTAGAGACTACTAGTGCCACTAGATAGGGTCTTTAGACTAACTAATTTTAATAGTATTAATGTTCGACGCTCTATAATTATACGCAATATGTAAGTTAAGAGGTGATCTTAAGAGCTCAAAACTACCATTTCTCCTTCATCGAGACGAGAACAAAATTTTCTCAAACATAGTAGATTCTCTACTGTTAAGCTTGCATATTAATTTGAGAGTAATTAACAAATGAATAGAAATTGAAAGAACGACATTAAAATTCTACCATCAGACCAACTCACACACGTATGTGATACCTCAATTTTACTACTTGAGAATAATGATGTCTCAATTAATTTGAGGATCATTGTACTTTTTACTGCAGATTTTTCTAATCTATTCCCCGAACTTTTATTCAATCTTTGTGTGGACAAAACTTATCGAAAAATTCAAGGACTGGACCAGAAGAGATACAAAACTTTAACATTAAAATAAAACAAAATTTTGAATATTATCAATAGGAGAATCTCAAAAATTGCAATTACGAAACTTAGAGTTTATGTTTCATGTCTAATCACTCATTTATAGAGTTATGTTAAAATCAGATTAGGACTCATAGTGAAGTTCAAGAGTCATACCTATTTGGACTCTCTTTAATTAAATCGAAATAAACTTTGATTTAATTCAAACCCAATAACATATCATAATCAATCACAACTATAATAATACTCCATGAATTGTAATTATAGTGGCCACGTGCCAAAGCAAAAAACTTAAACATTTACATAACCCGTGGGTCTTCCTTAATATCCGGGCTGAATTTTGACAGAAAGATCGATGAGAAACCGTCAACAAGTGCCTCCTATTCATTTATTTTAATAATAAGATGTATAATTAATTATGCACGTAGCTGTGCTTACATTACATAAATACTAGTACTACTAAGATACTGTAACACTTAACGTTGAAGCCTCACATTATTGATACCATAATTTTATTTTAATATTACATGATCTCTATCTAATTGCTGACGAGGTCACCCAACCACCACGAGGCATAAGGAAACTTCCCCACTCATCACCCAATGGATTACTATCAAACAAGAGACTGCCATAATCACATGAATCCAAGTAACCACATTAATATTTTATAAACATATTCCCATAAAATAAACCCTTCCTTCTTAGTAAGGTATCGTCGTCAAAACTTCGAATCTAGTGCAGTGTCAAAACAATCCATTATAAAAATAACCTTTAAATTAATGAGCGTTCAAAATTTTACTGGCTATACTATACGACCAATTAAATCAAATACTTCCTTAAATAGTCAGTCAGAAATGCCTCATTTTTCCTTTTTCGTTCGTTTACTGATGAATGTCTCGTTTCATTTTAACTATATTTGATAAGTGACTCTACATTTCACTCACATTTCATTATAAAACTAATACTCCCTTCGTTAGTGAAATATTGTCCAGTTTTATCATTTTAGTCCGTCCATGAAAAGTTGTCCACTTTCTTTTTTTACTATGAACTCTTTTTATACTCATATTCTATTATAAAACTAATATATAAATATGGAATTCTCATTTCAATAACTTTTTCAACTAACTATTCTTCACATTTCTTAAAACCCGCGTAAAGTCAAACTTGGACATTATTTCATAGACGGAGGGAGTGGTTAAAAGTAGGCCCTCCACTAACTTATTCTACCCACTACTTTATAAAGTCAAAACAATTTTTTAAATCTATGTCGGTTGGATACGAGATACGAGATATTTAATCATGGCCAGAGGCGTAGAGATAGTACTTCTCTATAAAAGGCAAGCTAATACTTGTCTCACTATCAAAACACCAAACATTAGTAACAAAATGTCAAAAACCAAGATTCTATTAGCTCTCCTATTTTCCTTACACTACCTCCTCTCCGCCGCCGCTCCAACTCCAAACCCTAACCCTAACGCCACCAGCTTCATCGAAGCCGAATGCCGCGCCACTCACTACCCTTCCCTCTGCATCAACTCCCTCTCCGCCTACTCCAAAACCGTCCAAAAAAGCCCTAAGCAGCTCGCCCGAGCAGCCCTCTCGGTCGGCTTGTCGCGCGCTCAATCCAGCTCCTCCTTCGTCTCCAAGGCGGCTCTCATAAGAGGCCTGAAGCCGATGGAGCGCCGCGCCATCCAAGACTGCGCCGCCAACATGGCTGGCGCGGTCGACCAGCTCGGTTTGTCCGTGAAGGAGCTCGGTAGGATCGGATCGGAGAAGCTGAGCTGGCACCAGAGCAACGTGGAGTCGTGGATCGGGGCTGCGATGACCTTCCAGCAGACGTGCCTCGACGGATTCTCGGCTCCTTCCATGGCTGGAGATGTTAGGATTGCTGTGATGAAAAGGGTTCTGGATTGTAAGCAGGTTACCAGCAATGCGCTTGTGTTGATCCATCGCTATGCTGCAGCAAAGCGTAAACATGGCTAAGGCTGCATATTTGATTTTCCAAGGCGCAAAACCGAAGATGTCTATATTAGAGTTTGCATTTGATTACGTCCCTATATTTCATGTTTGTGTATATTATCATCGTTGCTTTCGTTTTCGTGTGGTTCAGTTTTATACTAGTTTGGTAGATTTATGTATTAATTTCTGTAATACCTTAATATTGCGCGTTACATAAAACAATAACTTTGAATTAAGTCGTTGACTATATGTATGAAGGAATCATTTGTTGAAAGTTGCGCTGTCAGTTATGAATATAGTATGCTAGCAACTATGCAATTGTGTCTATAATAAAACAGACAATGATATTTCTAGAAATCTTTGTGAACTAATATACCAATAATTTACCAAAAAAGAGTTGTTTAAGCTATAGATGTATAAATATGGACGTCACCGGACGTTCAAAAATAAGTCGGTTCTGAGAGAAGCGGAATCTTAATTGGTCTGACATGCTTCTTCACGTTTTCATTTTATAATTAGTAACTGGCGGTTCTGGTTCAAAGTTGACAGTTTTTGCCGATTTTGCAGGTTGTGATTTACCGTATTTAAGTGATGATATGAAATTAAGATATAAAACTAAAAATTAAGTAATAAGTGAAAAAAACATTACATTGATATTGATTTAATAATTAAATGTTCACAAAGTACAAAGTTCAAATAATAAATAAACACTTGTTCTAAATAATTACTCATGAAAATAAAATAATTGTAAGAGTCGATAGCTCACCACCATATGCCATAAAAGTTATAATGACTTATATATATGTCGTGTGACAATGTGACGACTGACGAGTAATTAACTAAGAGTGATGATAAACAATCAAATTTTGTACAACTAAAATAAGATTTTATTAATAATTTGATGTATTAATTATATATTAAAATAATAAATATAGTAAGTGGATAAGTTAAAAAAAACTTATTAGCCTTTAACCTCTTTTTTTATTTTTATACTTGAATTTCCTTTCTATTATTTTTAAGATTTGAATTAAAGTATGTACTAATTACATTTATGATTCCAAAATAAGTAAAAAAACTATATACAAATATGACCACAATATTATGCACTTTCCATATACTATATATGCATCCATATATTTTAATTAAATGCATAAATAAATTTATTATTTTTCAAGTAAACTAATTTTTGGCTGTACAAAATTTGATCACGTAGATTTGTTGATTAACTATTGTGTTCCTCATATTTCAAATGACAACATGTCTATGTGTGTAAAAATGATGTGATTCTACATCATATAGTCCCCCTTTTGACATCATTGCTTCGGGTCTAGTCTCGGGTGCGTCCCCTAGAAACGATGATTGTGCTTAGAATCCATCCAAAAAGGGAAGTAAATCAACTAAAGGCGGAGGTTGCACTCATAGCAGCATGCTACATGAGCCCCAATCACCGCCATTACAAATGTCAACTTGTCATCGTGTCTAGAAATTTCAGACTTCCGCATTATAAATCAATTACTCTTTTTATACTGTATCATAACTGTTTTAGTTTCTTTTTGGGTGGATTCTCACTTTCTCAACATTGAAAAATACCATTGTCAAAATCCTAACTTCACTATCGTGAATATAGTAATGTTCGTCATTCACATTCTAGCCTAGGTTGGTATATTTAAATTTATTATATCAAGTATTAGAATTGTGACTCAATTTAGCATCTTTCCCTTATCGAATAGAATTTGCCGTTTGCACATATGCGGTCTATGAACTTTGAAAATATTATTTATGGTTCATAAACTTTGATGTTTGCACTTTTCTTGTCCTTTTGAACTTTTCTCATTTTTTCTGACTAAAATGCCCACTAGCCGTGGAAGGCATTTTCATAATTTTCTTTATCGAACACATTTATATTGGCACACTTTGATTTCTCTCTCTTCTCTCCCTCTTTATCTATTTTGCATTTAAATAATTTTATTTTCCATAGTTTTCTTAATCAACTTGTGTATGTTTGACACACTCAATATTTTCAATTCATTTACTAATTCATCTCATGAAGATTCAAGTATGAGTCATAATCTATTTTATTTCCTTTTGCAGTTTATTAAATAAAGAGATAATATGATGTAACGCCCCACTTTTTGAACCCTAAATTTTTTAAATCTTAAAAATTTATTTTGCATTTAATGTTTTTAATTCCATGAAGTCCGTGAATTAAGTGACGAATGAAATGATTATTTGCTATTCTTGTGACATAATTTGATTTAGGGTTTGAAGGTTCGTTGACGGAATTAATTTTGTATATATTAATAATTCTTTTTCGTGAGAAAATTGGACTCAATTCCGTGTTGAATCCGATAAACTAAATAAATAATAATACAAATTTAATCTTGTGGAAAATAAATTGTGGACTACACAATTTAAATGAAATACAAAGAGTTTGAGCCCAAATTAATTTAATTAATCTTTGTCTTGATGCTAAAGAATTTCCTTTAATTTGAATTGCAGTAAAATAAATGTTCTGCAAAGATTTCTCCTCTTTCATTCACGCGATTTCCTCCTCTCCTCTCTCCCAAAATCTGCAATCTATTCCAAATTCAAACCAGTCAATCAGCATTAATTGCTCAATCAATTTGGCAAATTATATTCACATCACAAAAACGGTTAATCTCTCAACTCTTTGCTACCTCACAATTTCACTCTTCAATCTGCAAATCCATCTCAAGACTCATAGCAAGAACAAGTCGGTTCCTCGATTTTCAATCCATGCAAATTCACGGTAATTTTGTGCGCCTAATCTTTCCCCTCTCTATACTAGTAATTGTAACTCCTCTGTCAGAAAACCGAACCAAGTTCACGAGAGGAAGTAGCCTATTTTTTTACTCACAATCTGTTATTGAAGGTATACACATCTCCCTCTCCAAAATTTATTTAAATCCTTGTGAGCCAGGTTAGCTTCCGCTAAATCGTTGGGGGACGTGAGCAGCTGGCTGGCATCGCCGCGACGCCTTGGGAGGCCGAAATAACTAAGTTTCTATTTGGGGGAAATTTGAAATCTTATCGACACAAAAATAATCAAAGCTTTAGGGTGCATGCATTATTTAATTATTTGATTCTTTGTGTTCATGTATGTGCTATCTTAATTTATAAAGGTGATATCTCACGAGTGAATCGTGATCGCAAGGAAAAGAATGAAATTTCGAATTAAGCACTTGAGGTGGGCTCTATTTTAAATAAGGACAATGTCCTAACTATTTTTATCAATAGGAATGAAATGCAAATATGTTTATCATGCCGTATTTTGTTTTAACGTGCCTATCTGAAATGGCTCTGTCATTTATTATTTAAATCGAATTCGGGTCCTTGTAGGGCCGCAAACCCTACTTGGATTAGTGTACACCTAAGGTAGACCGTGTGTCAGCGTACGGGTTGGCCGGTCTAGTGACTTGGCTTGTGGCCACATTCCAAGTCATGTATGAGCAGATATGGTAAACGTCTATGGGAAAATGGCCGCGTAGCCGCGATTTTTGAACAATGGAATATTTTGGTGCCTTGGGTCTTTCAAAAGCTAAAACCCCGATGGATACCTACAATGGCATGATAAATATAAATATTTTTGATCACTTGTTTTCGGCATGAGTCCACTGAGTATTTTATAGTACTCAGCCCTGCATGTGTTTTCTCTATGTGTAGATTGAGCAGCGACGAGCTTGGGGTGGTGTTGAGTCGAACTTGAATTATTGTTGGATTTTATTTTGAACTCTGAGGGTCGTCGTGTCTTCATACACGGCGTCACTCTTACTCTTGGATGCTTCCGCTGAGATAATACTATTTTTTGAAATTATATTTTGAACCTCTTTTTCTTTTGGATCATAAACTATGAAATAGTAACCGTTTGTCGTTGGATTTAAGACATTGCTCTGATTTTCCCTCTGTTATTGGAATATTGAATATTTTGGTGAAACTCTTTATTCAAACCCTAGAATATTTCTCTTTTTTAAAGTCCTATTAGTTATGACCACCCGTATTTATTGACCCTAGAAAGGGCGATCGTGACATTAGTTGTAACAATTTTCAGCGGGCTATAATTTCCCCCTTTTAGATGAAGTTTTATAAATTAATATTTTCATAAATGAATAATTGTTCCTACGCAAATCTAAATTGTACTAAGCACATTTTAACACATTTACAATACTATTAGATGAAGTTTTATAAATTATTTTTTGCATAAATAAATAATTGTTCCTACGCAAATCTAAATTGTACTAAGCACATTTTTACACATTTACAATACTATTGCACGTTAATGTATCAAGTTAAAAGTAAAATATTACTAATAAAAGTGTAGAAAAGTAATCTATTTTTAACCTTTAAAGATCGTGTACGTGATTACATACAAACGGCAAGTCTAGGACTAGGAGCCATTTTTGAAGTTCTACTTCTCGTAAAATTATCCTTGTGTGTAGGATAGGTTGGACGGTGAAGCAGCATTGATTGAGGACGTACACGTTGATATTGGAATGATTAAATAGTTTTGAACACGTTATAAAAACTGTAATATGTCGGCCATTAATGCGCCTTTAATTAACTTTTTCCTTCTTTTGTTGGTTATTAGACTTAAAAAAATCTACTAGCGGATTTAATAACTATTTTGTGTATTAATCCGTCCACGAATAAGAATCCCGTTTTACCATTTTAGTCCGTTCGCGAATAGGAATCTTGGTTCATAATTACCATAAATAGTAAAGAGATCCCACATTCCATCAACTCATCTCACTCACATATCATTTAAAACTAATATGCACAAATAAGACTCATATTTCAGTAACTATCTTCCACTCATTTTTCTTAGCATTTATTAAAACCCATGCTGAAATTGAATGGGACCTCTATTTGTGAACGCAAGGGAGTAACTTATAGACATTTTGATGGAAGGTGAGATAGCTAATCTAATAATTTAAGGCTATTTCATATCTTAAAAGACATGTATTGATCTCCTATTTATTTAATTAAAAATACAATAGTCTCATGTCATTCAACTATACCTATTGAGTTTATCTATTTTCAAAATTTATTGTAACTAAAAAAGGAAATGGGCTACGGCTATTTCATATCTTAAAAGACATGTATTGATCTCCTATTTATTTAATTAAAAATACAATAGTCTCAGTGTCATTCAACTATACCCATTGAGTTTATCTATTTTCAAAATTTATTGTAACTAAAAAAGGAAATGGGCTACGACTTAACTACCTTAGGACGAAGAGAGTAGTAAGTGTTATCTAGAAAAAAATATATTTTAAAATAATTTATACTCCCTCCGTCCTACTTTAGGAGTCTCGGTTTACTATTTTTAGGTGTCCCACTTTAGGAGTTCCGGTTGAAATATTCCATAATTGGTAATAGACCCCACATTCCATTCACCCTTTTCCACTCACATTTTATTATAAGACTAATATATAAAAGTAGGACTCAAATTCTACAATCTTTTTTCACCAACCTTCCTTTATATTTCTTAAAACCCGTGCCGAACTCAACCGGGACTCCTAAAGTGGGACGGAGGAAGTATTATTAATATGGAGTAGGGACATTGGCATACCACCTTACATAAATTTTTAAAATTCTATGAAAAAAAAAATGAAAACTACAGTTATTAGGGGCTTTAAGCCCATAGGCTCTTCACTTGGATCGGCCCATATTTCATGCGTTGATTTTTAGGTTGGACACTGAAGAATTTTGACCTTAATTAATGTGAATTTCATGGCTTACGTGATTTAGGTGAAGGGATGAAGGAAAAGTATTAACGGTGAAGCAATTATGTCAGGTCAAGTATATAACTAATCATTAGCCATTTTTTATATAAAATAAATTCTTTGTGCAAATGAAAATATCTTTCATATTCGATATTAATTTAATAAAAAATATACATGTACATATGATTTTCTGAAAGTGGTAAAAAATGCTAAATTGGGAGTACACATTTTGCAGTAATATTTAATATTATAACAATTTATATTGCCATTAGAATGTCTTTACAAAACAAAGACAATTTTATTTTACAGCTATGCAAAGATTCGACAATTATGATTGACAATTATGATTGGAGGGGAGTGATAAATTGCTAACTCATCATTTAATTATTAACTATAACTAATTTAAGGTTATAGGATTTTAGAAAACGTGTGGTCTACAATTTGCCACGTGTAAGTTTCGTTTTTATTAATTAAACCGAAAAAGATAAAATAATAACTCCAAATTAGGATTTTGGATGAAAATGTCAATATAGTGTTCCGAAAATATCAATTCAATGCTTTGAGAATGTCAACACAATGCTTTAAGAATGTTAACTCATTGCTTATATTGGCATTGTACATGTATTATATTGACATATTTTATATTGTATGTTGACATTTCTGCTTGTACGAAAAAATTAAAAAATTTTGAATTTTTTTTCAAATTTTGACGTCGGAACATATGCATGTATGATATCGTTGGAATCCTTATGAAATTATCTTTAGTTTGATATATGTCATATGAATTTAAAGTTTTGAGATTTCTTTTAAAAGTTAGTTATAACTAAACATATAGTTAATTGACATTAATAACCCTATTGATATTTTTTGAAATTAATCCTATGGCCTTATTGACGTTTTTCGTTGATCGTATTGACATTTAGAGATTAATGATCTAAGCCCTTAATTTGAATATCTAATAGCTATTATTAGTTGTAGTTAGCAATTAAGTTATGAGTTAGCAATATAACACTCCCCATTGATTGAATATTTCAAATTAATTAATAGAATAAGAATATAAATTTATACATTCTCTCAAATCCATATATTTTAATTTCATTATTGATGATTAGCACCTTAGTTATGACATTATCAATTATTTGACAATTTAAATATATTCACTGAAACCATGATATGCATATCTCCAATGGGAATATTAACTGTTCAAAAATTATTCTTTCACAAATAATACAAATAATCATCCAATATTTAACTTATTCTTCAACCACAACCCAATTATATAATACAATAAACGAATAATTTGTGTATTTAATTGTAATTCATTCAGTTACATTTTCTCTACATCACATTATATTTTAAACTCGTCATATTCAAACCATAAAAAATAAATTCAAAACAAATTATGCTCACTATTTAATTTAGTGCTAGTGGCAATGCTACAAAATTAAAAAGAAATAATATACTCATAAATTATATCAGTATATATAGTTTATTAGTACTTTCTTCAAAATTATCGATTGGAACTTTCAATATAGTTACTAATTCGACCGAAATTGCTCGTAGTTGAGACAGATCAGAAAATTAATAAATTCGCTTATTTATATTTAAAATATTTAAAAAAATAGAAAATGCTAGTAGTAAATTTCAATTTATTTTGGTAAATAGCCCTAAATAATTCTCACAAATTTTTAAAACAAACACCAACTTTTTATTCAACTTATATTCGTAAATGTAAATTTCTAAAATCTGATTCTGTAGTTATTTAATTTACAGTAGCCATTTAATTTTCTTAACTACGAATCATTGTCATGTACAACAAATTAAATGATGTCTTCGAAAATATATTTGCCAAAATTCTCACCAAATAAAATAAATAAATAAATCCTGATTCCTTGGTGAAGAGGGAAAAAAAGCTCCCTAGAAATTGTAGAATTTTCGAAATCCGTCTAGAATGCTCGAATAAATGAATGTAATTATGAAAACCAGTAACGGAGTTAAAATCCTACAAATTCAACGGCAGAATGCCCATAGAGTTGATTCACTTAAAACTTTTCACAATATTCATTTTTATCGTATGTCGACAACTAAGCACCAACAAATTCACTACTTTTCATTTAATTTCCTTAACTGAACAATCTTCAATTAATTACTCAACATAGTTATACCACCAAAATTGTTCTCCGAATTTATTTCTGGTAAAACAAAAGATATTTTCCGCACAAAAGTTGACTCCACAGCAATTGCTATAAAATATGGGATACTTTTTACTTTTTTTTTTGTTTTTTTCCTGGAATTGAATACATGAATAAGATTTTTTTGATTTAATAAATAGAGTAAGTATTCAATGTTTTTTCCCTCCCATAAAAAGATGTTTGGCTGCTTTTTCTTTAGAAAGAAAGCTCCTGCCCTAGGCCTATCAAAAATATCTCAGCAATGCTTTAATTCCTTTGCCTTTGCATCATTTGCATGTAAATTGAAACAAAGTCAGCTTTCCCAACAATAAACAATTTTTGTGTGACTATATTTGTCCCATCTAATTTCACATCGTTACCCTAAAACAAGAAATGGCGAAATAAGTGTGTTTACCTACTAATAGTTTGTTATTGAATGGTATCAAAATTTTTGAATTTATATACTACGGCCCTTTATGTAAAAGAATAAATATCACAGTTTGACTCACAACTTTTTAAAAAATATAAAGAAAATTGATAAAAAAAAAAAATTAATGATATGTAGAAGAGTGAAAATTAGTTAATTAAATATGAGATCTAATAGTAAATTGAGATATTTAATGATGGAATTAAAAATAAAAATATGAGATAGTATTTAATAGTAGATGCAGAGATTATAACATAAAAAATGGATATATTTTCTTGTAAATTCATAAACTTTTACTAAAATTTGATTTTGCATATTAATATAAAAAATAAGGATATTTATCTATTAATCAACGAACTTCCACCAAAATCTGGTTTTAAATATTAACTTTAATATATATATATATATATGACTTACTTTCACAATACTATCATCAACTCAGTTCTCAATCAGATTTGGTCATAAAAAAGGGGCATAAATCCCAATTATATTAACTATAGGCAACAAAATGACGTCGTATTATACCTCCTCGGTCCTACTACAAGTGATTAATCTCGCTTTTTTAGTTGTTCCACTACAAGTGATTGATTTTCGTTTTTAACTAAAAATAAAATATCTAATCTCCTACTTTACTTTCTTTTTATCTCTTTTACTTTTTCTCCTCTCATACTTTATTCTCTACACTTAACTCAAAAAATATCATTTTCTTAAAATTCGTGCCAAACTCTTAAATCTCTTTTCCATCATTTTCTTTCTTTCTTTCTTAATTTAATATAATAAAATATTTTATTGCTACATTTTTTTGATTATTTATAAAATCAGAATAAATTACTTAAGAAATGGAGTAATAATATAGAAACTGAGCGGCCCATTTACACTTGAAAGTGAGTATATAAGCAACTCCAGCCGCACCCAAACAGCCCCCTAAAACCCTTGTCCACCTCCTATATAAATCCCAGTGTTATGCTACTCAATTTCTTGCCACCCTAAAAATCATGGTCTACATAACTCTCCAACCTGCCTAGAACACATTTCCATTCAAAAACACACAAATTCCAAATTGAAATTCTAAAATTCCGGAAATGTTGTTGTCAATATTCCTTGCTCTGTTTCTACCATGCGCCGGAATGAGCGTCATTTTCCTCATTTACATTTGCTTGCTTTGCTACTCTGCGCGCGGAAGCAACGGTGAGGCGGAGCACGTGCACCATTTCCGCACGCCGGTAAAGCCCGCTCAAAACAGAGGCCTCTCCGCCTCCGATCTCCAGAAGCTCCCCAAGGTGACCGGCAAAGATCTGGTGATGGACACCGACTGCGCCATCTGCTTGGACGAAATCGAGGCCGAGCAGCCGGCCAGGATGGTCCCCGGCTGCAACCACGGCTTCCATCTAGAGTGCGCCGACGCGTGGCTCTCTAAAAACTCCATTTGCCCTGTTTGCAGAGCCAAGCTCGGCCCTCACCTCTTCAATCCCGATCAAATCAGCCCCTGCTGAATCCATCAAATTCATCCGATTTTGTACCAATTTTTGTTCCAAATTTTGATTCAATGGAATAGATTGTGTATAGAATTGCTATTAACAAGTTATTTTATTTATTTATTTGTTTGTGAGTTTCATTCATTAATTGGTTGTGGTTTGATGGAAAATGAGAAAGGTGGAATTGAATTGTGAAGCAGCTGGCAAATTGGGTTGCGTGAGAAATTGCATTTTGGTTGACACGTAGTGCGTTAATTAGCCTCTAGAGATGGAGCATTTAACCAACATTTTTATATGGGAAATCTTGTATGTAATCTAGTATTACGTCTTAAAATGGCAACAATTGCTGATTGCTTCAATTCTCTTTTGCTATTGTTAGTACAAATATATCCCAAAGTCAGACGGTTGAGGGAAATTGGAAGGTGAGGGAAGTTGGAAGGTGCATATAATTCCTGTCCAATCTCAATTAGTTTGAGATTTTTTGGGAGTAACCCAAAAATAAATTCGTGCGGGCTTGACCTAAAGCGGACAATATCAAACTAATATTGGCGACGCCGACAATCCTGACAGCTATTTTCGATAAATACTTACTTTTGTGTATCTATATGTTAATAGTGTGTGTGTGTGTGTGTTTTTTTTATTTTTTTATTTTTTTATATCGGACTTTAAGACATCACAATATTTTTTCAGAAAAATACTCTAATATTAAGTTTGTGTAAATCAAGTTTTAATTATGTAAATTGAAATTTTATTGTGTAAAATGAGTTTATAAAATCAGCTTTTATAGTGTAATGTTAGATTTTAATAATGCATGTAAATCATGTTTTGTTGTGTAATATTATCATATTTTAATCGTTTAAATCAAATTTGTATCAACATTACGTTGTGTCAATCCATATTATAACGAGTCATTAACAAATTCGTGATAGGTGCATGTTATGTCTTATTGGTTGGGTCGTTTTTTAATTAACCCAATAATAACTCATCCTTTAACAAGTCGGGTTTTATTTAAGTCTTATTAAGTCATTATCGTCATATTGACCCAATAGTGATATTGACCCAATAGTGATCCAACTTGCACAATTTATCATCCTTTATGTAATTGTGTAAATAATGAATCAACTTGTCTTGCCCAAAATTTAAATATAATTGACCTTTCTTACGAAAATTCACAAAAAAAATACTTTTTTGCTCCATTCCCGCCTGTGAATTTCTGACGTATTTCACTGGTCTCTACTCTCCAGTGTCAAAATTAAGTACTAGTACAAAGTATTATTATATGGCATGGAATATTTAATAAAGTCTAGTTTTTAGCGTCATGAAACAACACCTAGAAATCAAACTACGGCATATTTTTGGTAAGAGTTTAAATAGTTGTGTACATTATTGTAGCAATAAATCATATACTTTAGTTATTTTTATTTTTTCAAATAGTCCTTGTATTTTAATGAAATTATTAACCCACAGGTAGAAAATCGTTTTTCAGCGTATACTCGACAAAAGTTCACTAGCACAAAAAAGTTATGCTAAATTACATGAGCAAGCAACATTTTGGCGTATGCTAGACAACTAAGCATTCACTACTTATTTCATTTAATTTCCATAACTTAATAATATTCAATTAATTATTCAATAGTATATATCATTCCAGCAAAATAAGATCTCAAAATTTATTTCTTTTAATTAAAACAAAAGATACCTTATTGTAATTATTACTAGTATTTAAGATACTTTTATTCATTCAAATAGTTTTTACTACATCCGTCCCTGAAAATTTGTCATCTATTTCTATTTTCGTCCATCTCTAAAAATTTGTCACTTTTTACTTTTACCATTTTTGGTAGTGGACTCTACATTCCACTAACTTATTCATACTCATATTTTATTACTCAATCCGTCCCATATTTGGAGTCACTTATTGTTATGGCTCGGGTTTTAAGAAAGAGTTGAAGTGTGTAATAAATGAAGTGACATGATGGAGTGTGTAATAAATGAAATGAGATGGTAGAGTGTGTAATAAATGAAGTGAGATGGTGGAGTTGGTTGAAGGTGGGTCCCTTTTGACTTTTGATTTTTGTTTTGATTTATTTTAATGTAGATAATGACATTTTTATGTAATTTTGATGAAAAATAGGGTAAAATTGTATAACCAAATATGAAAAATTCTAAAAATGACTCTTAAATTGGGCCATACTTTTATGGCAAAAAGTGACTCTTAATCTGGGACGGAGGGAGTATAAAACTAATTATATAAAAGTAGGAACTACGTATCACCAATTTTTTCAATTTATTTTTATTATATTTTTTAAAACTCGTGCCGGATATTATTTTATTGAAACTATTAAAACATGGCAAAGTTGTTCAGTGAGTTGGTATCTGCTCACTAAACTATTCTATTAAATAATGGTATTAGTGAGCATAAGCATTTTTTATGCTCACTAAAACGCGATTCATAAAATTTGTAAATACTCTATTCGCTAAATAGTTAGTAATAAAAAAGTATGATTTTTATGAATACGTTGATTTTTTAAATTAAGATACTTTGGCCACATGATTTTTTAAATTAAGGTATTTTTGTTAAATGAACAATGGTTTATGATCTAAATTGCAATTTTCGCTAAAGCAAATGATGATGAAAACTAATTATTTGAAATATGTTACGTGGATTCATTGCTTAGCGCACACATAATGAACCACAATGTACTAGCATTGTGCAGTGGATGTATGTTTATCTTTACAGTGGAATTGATACACGTAATTAAATAAATCGGTAATTAATGTCAATAAAATCACAACCTCTACCTAAACTCTAATTTTGGACACAGAATTTTTTTATTTTTTTACTAGCATCAAAACATTACACTTAAGGAATGTCGATTAACGCATTCGGATTCGGACCAACTTACTCGGATTGTCGAGCTAATTGGAAGCAAACTATTTGAATTATGAATTTTTTGGGTTATAAATTTTCAACCTTAACCTTAACCACTGGGTTTCGGGCTAACTCATCAAGCTATCCGAGCCTAAAATCTTTTGAAAATAATCTCTTGTAATCAAAAGTTTCTCTCTAAAATAATTTTAAATTTTAGATTAATGTAAATATAAAACCTTCAAATTTTCATAAGAATCCTCAATAATAGTTGGAGAAAAAACTTTCATCTCTATCAACTATAACATTAACAAAGATAAATAAAAAATAAATCAACCAATTTTTATTATAACTTGTGTTCGTATCATTATTGCATTGTTCATAATTAATTCTTATGAAAATTGAAAATCATATATTACATGAATCATCATTAAAGTGATCAATACATTATGATTTTGATGAGCTAATTCCTAATTTTGTCTTGATTGGCTTTGATGGTAGTTAGACAGTAGTGACAGATGATGGAGCAATGAAATAATGAGTCGATGTAAAACTTGAAAGGTTGAGGAAGACTAATGATTTGCCACATGAAATTCAAAAATACAAAATATCGGTAAAACTTTACTCCCACAATCCCAAAAGAATATGCACTTTGGGTTCGGCATGGATTTTAATGCAAAATAGATAAAGTAAGCGAGAGGTAGAGAGAAAATATAATTAAAGTATTGGTAGTGGAGAATGAGTTTCACTTCATAGAGAGAAAATAGTTACCAAAATTAGAAAATGCATATTCTTGTGAGACGGACTAAAAAGAAAATAGTGCATATTCTTGTGGGACGGGGGGAGTAATATTTTTTATTTAAAAATTGCAACCCCTTCGGGCCAACCAGTTTAACCCGCCAACCAACCCTTACGGGCTAACATGTTTAACCCGTTTTATATTTGGATTATAAAATTACAGCCTTAATCCGCTATTTTACCGGCTATTCGAGCCAATCACGGGTTTCAGGTTGAATTGACATCTCTTATTACAATGTTTAGTTATCCGCATATACTTCCCCCAAATTCATTTCGAAATCTTTCATTTTTGGAACGAGGTTGTTGTACTCTCTGTCTTCAAAGTATATGAACTTTGACTTCGGCACATGTTTTAATAAATAAGGGGAAAAGTAACAGAGAGAGAAAGGGTAGTGGAAATAATGTTAGTGGAGAGTGAAGTCCACATTATTATAATGACATAAGTGTTAATGGTAATGATACAGATTGTAAATAAAATGATATGTAGGGATAGTATGTTGTTTAAATTTTTTAAAATTAGAAAGTTGATACTTTTTAGGGACGGATGAAAAAGGAAATACATACTCTCTTGGAGGAGGAGGGGAGTATTTTTTATTGCTTTCTTAAATAATTGCAAAAAAAAAAAGGAAAAACACTTATAATCTAAATATTTAAATCAAAGCCGTGTCAAAATTCAAAATTATTTGCTTTACATGCTTGTCTAAATATTGAGCCAATTAAAATTCATGCAAAATAATGCAAATATTGGCAACATGATCTCCATAATTCAATTGTATAGCCGACACTATTGTCGGTGCTCTAGAACTAATATATAAAAATGATATTCACGTTCTACTCTCTTTTTCACACTAATTATTTTGTTATATTTCTTAAAATATATACAGAATTCAAGTCTCAACTGAGACTGCTATTGGAACGAAGGGAGTTCAAGTCACTATCTTAGAAAGTGGAGTATTAATAGTTGATTAGTTTCCAAGCCTGCTGAGAAAATGTGGAAAACTACTAATTTAATTAGAAGGATCAAAGAAGATGACAGATGTGCTGATGTGCATTGGTTTTTTAGAATATTAAAACAAAACAATCATGTTTTCAGCCATGTTTTTTTTCTTCAGGGCAAATACGTGGTGCTTCGCCGCTTCGCAAGTTCCCCATATATTCATCTTCTATCGCTTTCATGCCTTGTTTGAATAATTAACATACCTTTTAGTTATCCCTTATTATTAAATATAGTTTTTTCTCCATCCTATTATTAAATAAATATTAATTTATGTGTTAAGTGAAAGAGAAAATAATATATTTATATTTATATAAGAAAGGGGATGTGTTAAAATGACAAGACCTCTTAAAGTGACACTGTGACACCACGCTAGACTGTAATATTATAAATGCTAGACTGCAATAGTATAGCGTATTGGATATTGCAGTACTTGAAAATTTATCCTTGAGCATTTTTTATGATTGCCACATGTAAGCTTATTATTCATTCACAATGATTGGCTAGGAATGGTGATATGATGTTACTTTAAGAGGTGTTGTCATTTTAACACAAACCTATGAGAGAGATTTATAAAAAAAGGAAATATGATATATTTTATGGGACAAACTAAAAAAAGGAAAAAGTGTGACATCTATCATTGGATGATATCATTGGACGAGGAAAGTGTTATATAAAATTTTATCTATATAGCCGAGAATCTAAAAAATTGAATTATATAAGTGTGTGCATGTGGGGTAGAGGTGTTCGCAGTTCCGAAACTGAAACCATCACCTCCCGTTCAAAGAAAGTTGGAACTAAGACTAGCCTGATAGAAATTACTCGAATCTAACGCCGATTCATGAACCATTTTATTTACTTTTATTAACATTAATATACTAACATTTACAATGGCTCATATTAAGGTAGATTCACGCTATAGGAAACATTCCACCCAGTAACAAAACTAAAATTTCAATGAGGAAGTGTCTAAGTCATTGTTAGTAAGTATTTAATGTTTCTCGGCATCAACGTTTTCAGAAGATTGCTAGAGATATAAATGAATAATAATAACCGAACGAGCTATATAAAAAATAGAAATGAATTATACAGAGTATAATTATAAATAAAGAGCTGGTAAACTATAAAGTATACTCCCACTTCCTGAATTGATTAAAATATTAAAAGCAGGGGAGCTTTGATGACTTCACACATCACATTAATGCCGCGTGTTGCTTCTCTAGTGAACCAGCAAATCCATGACAGTACGACTACTCTTTTGTAGTTCCTTCATTTATTACAAAAAGTGAACAAACACTCTACTTTGGTCTTGGTGGGGCAGACAGATATTTTTAGATTAGAGAAGAGAAGAGCAAGAACAAGGGTATTGCTGAAATTGAAATGAGTTATTCAAAACTGCTCTCTCTTTTGGCCTCCAAAGATCGTGACTTTTTACTCTCCCCCACTGGAACAAGGGTAATCTCTCCTCCTCTTCTACAATCTTGATGGTAGGTATTAGGTAGGTGGAGCTTTGTAACTAGAACTTGTGTGTATGTGTGTGAATTTTTCATTCTTGACTATGGTATGTTTATGTATTAGGTGATTGCACTAATTTTGGTCAATGTTATGGAATTTCTTAAGGTGCAGTTAGGTAGAGTAGATAACTCTTGTATTTTGAAGTTACGTAAATAAAAATGACCTAAAGTATGCCCCTAAATGTTCACATTCCAATGGAAGGAATTCTCTTGTAACTTAAGATTTCATGAAAGTTCTTCACTAATAATTTTAGTAGTTGTGGCCTTGAATGCATTTTCCCACTATACTAGTATTTCAATTTCTATCATATAAAAAGTTAAAAATCACAAAAAATAGTATCCCTCCGTCCTAACTAAGTTGAGTCATATTTTTTATGTTACAGCTAAGTTGAATCATTTTTTTTACAAAAATAAAACATCTAATCACTTTTACTTTGTTCCATCACCTACTTTACTCTCGTAATACTTTTCAATAAAATTTCTTAATCTTCGTGTTCAAAAGTTAACTCAACTTAGTTGGGACGAAGGGAGTACTATTATTTGGTCAAGTATTTAAAGTCTGATTACAGCCATTGGTGAGGCAGGTAAATATCTCTTATCTAGAAGGCAAAACCATAGGCATTTACTTCTCTGCAAACTGGTATCAACCTTGCCGTAACTTCACCCCATTACTCGCCAATGCTTACGAGCAGCTCAAGGACCGCGGTCCTGGCTTTGAGGTAGTGTTCGTGTCGTGTGATGAAGACGCACCCCGCTTTTGATGAGCACCGTGCTCTGATGCCATGGCTCGCCATTCCATTTTCCGACTTGGAGACAAAGAGATCTTTGAACACAAGGTTCGGCATTGAGGACATCCCAAGCTTGATCATCTTACAACCCGCCTACGGCCGACAAGATTTCACAATTCTTAATGGGGTCGATCTCATCTATCGCCATGGCGTGCAGGCTTATCCGTTTAGCAAACTGAGGGCGGAGGAGCTGCTGCACGAGGAAACGGAAAAGCGCGAGAATCAGACACTTGAACGTTTACTCTCTAACCATGGCACAGATTATATCTTGAGTCATACCACATCAAAACAGGTACTACTTGCAAATTCAAATGTCAGCCTATAATCTTCAAACACAATTAGTTAAAATTGTGATGGTAACTCTGTTTATTATATGTTGTAAAGAGTGTATAAAAGATTGTGATTGTGTTACGGACTCAATTCCCACATCGGTTATGAGAACAACTGGTGTGGGGTATATAGGCTAAATGGACTCTTTCTCCTAACAGGCTAGTCTTTTGGGATGAATTCTCCAATTTAGTCTGTATCAGATTGTTTGATTTACTTCCTCAGGTGCCTGTTGCATCGTTGATTGGGAAGACAATCGGACTCTACTTCTCAGCGCAGTGGTGCATCCCGGGAGCAAAATTTACGCCAAAGTTAGCCTCCATCTACCAAAAGATCAACGAGGAGGTCACCACGAACAACAGCCACGACTTTGAGATAGTTTACTTGTCGAGTGATCATGACCAATCTGCGTTCGATTCGTATTTTAATACCATGCCATGGATGGCCATGTCTTATGGTCATCCAAACATCAAGTCTCTTGCAAAATACTTCGACGTGGAAGGGATTCCAAGCCTTGTCATATTGGGGCCGGATGGGAAAACAGTGACGAAGCGAGGAAGGAGCCTCATCAACCTGTACCAAGAAAAGGCGTATCCGTTTACGGAAGCCAGGATAGAGGTGTTGAAGAGGCAAGTTGATGAAGAGTCCATGAATCTTCCGGAATCAGAGCGCCACTCAGGCCACTGTCACGAGCTGTTGCTGGTGTCGGAAGGGACAGGAGGCGGCCCTTTCATATGTTGTGACTGCGACGAGCAAGGGTTCGGGTGGGCATACCAGTGCATTGAGTGTGGCTACGAGGTGCACCCTAAGTGCGTCAGGTCGGTAGAGCCATGACTCGATAGATAGCCCGAGCCTTGTTGAATTGTATCTAGGATATGGTTGCTCTTGCTTCAATGTAGTACAAACATGAGTTTGTTTGTTTGTTTTTTGAATCTTGATTCTGTGAACCGTTTGACGTGATGTATAGTTTGAGTGCACCTACCAGATATATCTGGCAAGTGCACTCAAACTATTCCACTACAACTTGCTCCAATTATAAGTGTTTGATGAAGTTGTTACTCCCTCCATCACACTAGGTATTGTACGAGAAATTTACTCCCTCCATCCCACTTACCAATATATCTGGCAGGTGCCTGTTCGTGGGTTTTTCGGAATTCGGGATTAAATTTAAAAAAGGGACCA
The DNA here is from genome assembly GCF_029641045.1 of Salvia hispanica. Classification (NCBI taxonomy): domain Eukaryota; kingdom Viridiplantae; phylum Streptophyta; class Magnoliopsida; order Lamiales; family Lamiaceae; genus Salvia; species Salvia hispanica. Next base: position 2,408,344 of record NC_142697.1, read on the forward strand.
TTCGTAGGTCTTTCGGATTAAATTCGCTGACCTTTAAGAATATGAGATCGTGACATGTGAATATATCAGAATTAGAGATTTTAATTTTTTTTATCTTTTTTATTTCTTTTTTGTTATTATTTCTCGCACAATATTTACAAATTGACCAAATTACCCCTTAATATATTTGCCATCGTCGTAATATTTTTACTCCAATTCTATTCACCCAATTCTGCACATCACCGCTACCACCAAGAATAATTAATTAATATTGGGGTTGAACGGTAACAATATACTCTAAGTTCAATAAATCTAACACATGAGTACATTTTAAGAAAACGTTAATGTACATTTTAAGAAAACGTTAATTAATTAATTTCTTTGATCATCAAAATAGCACCCTTCCCTAATATGAACCTCATCTGTCGCTGTCCCATCCAAAAAGCTCGGCCGAAAAAGGATAGTTGTGTGCCAATGGCGTCACATTTCTAAAATGGATGAACATTGGAACATCTTTTCGGAAAGTTGAATGTGTTTAATCAGCTATTACGTATTTATCTTTTAAATTAATTTTCCAACAAACCGAAAGGTTTAGTTTGTGAGTAGATAGAAGAGTGACTCAAGTGAGATACCGTGTAAACTCAAGTTATGTGGATTAAATGTTGTACTAAGAAGACGTGATAGTTTTTGTAGGAAGAAAAAATTTATTTCAACTGATTTGGATATTAAATATCTGGTGCTATTTATTATAATTCATAGTTAATGGACGAATCCATCATTTTTTTTTCTAGAGTTCTTTATTATTAGTAACTAGTATCACGCCTGTGCGATGCACAGAATAAAATATTTTAAAATATTAGTTTTAGATCGTAAATTAATTAAATAAAATTAGAAACAATATTATTATATTAAAAAGTGTAAACAAAATGACTATGAATTATACAACTAAAACATATTTCCTCCGTTCCTTATAACTAAAAGAATAACTCTAATCTACAATCAGGGGCGGAGCCACCTTATAAGAAGGTGGGGCAAATGCTCCTCCTCAAATATGTTTGCATGTACTAATTTATTGTGCAATTTTGTAAAAATATTTGAATTTCCTTGTATTTGCCCCTTCTCAAATGCTCAAAATTTCCTCACATATAATTTTGCCCCCTTTCATTTTTAATCCTAGCTCCGCCCCTGTCTACAATAACCAAACTAATAGTAATAATTTAAGGGGTTGTTTGGTTTGCATAATTGTATCCGAGATTAAATTTGTAGTGTGTTTGGTTCATGAGATTCAACCCCAAAACTCAATCCTAGATGGATAATTATGGGATAGTTAGTCATAGCTAACCCCCTATGACTAAAATAATCTCACAACTCAATCTTAAATTGTATCTTGGTATTATTTTATCTTGGAAACCGAACACCACATAAATGTCAAAAAAGACTAAACCCGGACATGCAAATTAGACATGAATTGTTTCTCCTAAAATTTCAACATGTGAGAAGTATTTATAGAGATTTTGCTTTGTTTCATTATATTTTTTAACTTCCCTCAATCATCTTTCAAAACATTATTTTAATTGCAATATAGTGATCCTAAATATTAAAAACCCAAACCTTGAAGCCTAAATTCTAAACCCTTAACTTTAAAATATACTCATAATGATCAACAAATGATTCAAATATAAATCTGTACTCATATCTTATACTGGGTGAGCCTAATTGATAATCCTTGGGATATAGCTAAGGTTGTGATTGAGATCTCTATCAGTGAAAGGGCTTTTTAAATGTCAGGTTTTCAGAAAATTAGAAGAAAAATTATATAAGTAGTATTGATCTATGTAGTTAGTCACTTAAAAGTCTTAATGAGAAAAAAGAATCTAGACACCAAATATGATGATTTCTCAAAGGAAAGTAGACTAAAACTTCAGTAAAATTGAGCAAACACTATAAACACAATAATAATCGTCAATCAATAAAATAGAGAAAATATAAATTATAATTTAATTTACTTATTTATTTAAGGAGTACAATAAATCACGTAACAATTGTAATATTTTTAAAATGTAATTTTTAAATAGCATGCATTATCAATTATTGAAAGTTTAGATTTATTATAAAAAAATATTTACATATACATATAAAGTAAATTTATAAACACAATAATAATTGTCAATCAATAAAATAGAGAAAATATAAATTATAATTTAATTTACTTATTTATTTAAGGAGTACAATAAATCACGTAACAATTGTAACATTTTTAAAATGTAATTTTTAAATAGCAGTACATTATTACAATAATCTAACTACATTCCTGATTCCGTTTTCTAATCTACAGCCCTCAGATCCTATCCACAACGGAATGCCTTGATTGTCAAAATTTTCGGTATTCTAACTATTACAATCGAAGAAAGAAAACCACAATCAGTGGAATGTAAAATTACAATGAAAATAATAAAACAAATAGAACTATGATTTAGAATATGAAATTACAAATGAAAATAATAAAAAAAATAGAACTACTATAATTAGTCAAGTCGAGGACATTATTCTTTCAGCAAGACAAATTATGTCGCGGCTAGTATTCTTGAATTGACGCATTATTCTAAAGATAAAACGATTTTCCTAGCATATAGAAGCACCACAAACCCGCTAGGCACCGACGAAATTAATTGAGCTTCGAGAATCCAATAACCTAAAATATGTACCAAACTGTAAATGCTTTTGTTGGTGTGTAATTCATCTACAAATCTATAACTTTTATAGCCACAAAATAAGGATATGAAAAGTCATGGAATTAATACACTATAAACCACAAAATTAAGATAAAGAATGTTACTTATATGAAATGAAAAGCCAAAAGTCTTCTCATGGCTATGATCACCCTCTCATACACACGCCATTATTCCCACATTTAATTGCTTTCTTAATTTCTTTGCATACTTGGTTAGATGTATTCTGACGTGGGAAATTGATGTATATAATTGTAACGTAATATTAGTGATGGATACGGAAACGAAATATATTATAGTGTCGGCTTGTATTTTCATTTATTTGTATAAATGAAAACTTTTGGTCTCTCTAATTACTACATAAATAAATAAAAACCTTTTTCATTTTTCTAATTTTATTAAAAAAAATATAATGGCAATCTTGTTATTTTCTCCAAAACTCCCCAAAACTCCGCTTTTATATATGTATAGAATAAAAACCTTTTCATTTTTCTAATTTTATTAAAAAAATTATAGTGGCAATCTTATTATTTTCTCCAAAACTCCCCAAAACTCCCCAAAACTCCCCTTTTATATATGTATAGATATGTAGACCCAATCTTCTAGAGTTATCTTACGTATGCTGTACTACAATTTTCCAGAACTTATATTAAGTTCATAGATTTTTCATACAGCTTATTTTGAACTCTCTCTAAACATCAATATTTGGATTGGAAAAAGGAGCTACGTGCACAATCAATATTTGTCACATGACACGGAGCGTTGTGTATCATGCAATACGTGAATTGGACTAATAAAATAATGAAGATGATTGAAAGTAGTGTTTGGTGGTATTCGCAGTAATTTGGTTTCATGCTTAATTGTTAGTGTCAGGTGGCTAAATGATGTAAAATGAAATTTGTAACTAGAATTTGATAATTACTCCATAAAATAGTCTTATTTATTTTGTATTTACAAAATAGTTCATGCCACTTGGGCCACTACTTTGGAATTATTTTCTTCCTTCAATTCCTATATACTCCATCCGTTCCATAGTCAACAAAGACTTAAATATCGCTTTCACATGAATTTTTTAATGTGATTAATAAATCCTAATTAAGTACTAATAATTAGTGAGTAATAATTCAATTTTATTAAAATGATACATCGCAATTCGCACATTTAGATGCACACAAATTTTGGCCTGCATCAATTACCTAATTCAGTATGTCGCGTAAGAATTAAATGAATTTCGATTAATTACTAAAACTAACCAACTTAAGTGTTTGCTCTTAGCTGGTTGCATAACTTACAAAGTCAACATTTTTTCTTATTTGTTGCAAAATAAACACGTGGCTAAGAATGTACTACTACTATCAATTATATCCCAAAAAAATATACTTCCTCATTTACTCATTAAATATCATACACTCCCTTCGTCCCGATTAAAGAGAACATTTCTAATACGACATGAGATTTTATGTAACATTGTTTTATAAGTAAAATAGACAGAATAAAATAAGAGAGATGAAAAAATAGAAAAAGTAATGTTTCTATATTAAAAAAGTGGCAATTGGGTGAAATACCACAAATACCATTTTTAACGGGAAAAGTTACGAAAGTTGTGTCTTTTAATGACTATTAATAAATAGATGCATGCTAAACAATTTACGACAAAACATAGAATTTGTGAAAAGCCTTTTACTGGATTTAAGAAATGCAGTTTGGATGCCTAATTTTATCGGCACATTCTCATAGTAAAAAGGTTTATTCTTTACATATTCAAAGTCCACCATTAATTTTAGATAATACTCTTACTTTATTTTATCACTTGCTTTACTCTTTTTATCTCTCCTAATTTATTCGTCTATCATATCTATTTTATTTTCATTTAATTCATTTAACACAATTTCTTAAAATTCTTTGTAATGATAATGTTTCTAATTTTTATCAATATGTATTGATAGTGTTGTGACATGTCATTGATTTTATTATTTTTATTCCACTTAGATCATAAATTAAAATTGTATAAATATTACATTCATTAACAAGTAGTAAATTCTTCATTTGGAGTGAGACATGTTAAGTATATTTTTATTTTTTATATATTCACTTTGCTTTAAAATTCTTATATTTTTATATATTTATTATATTTTATATTTATTATTTGAAACTCGTCCCGTGCATAGCACGGATGTTCATACTAGTTTCAGTAAGCAACAAAGATAATATTTCAATGATAAACCATCTATATACATTTCTTCTATTTAAACCCAAAAATAATATTTCAATGATAAACCATGTAATATACATTTCTTCTATTTAAACCCAAGGATGGGGAATTTATACTAGTCTTTCACCAATATAAAAAGAACAAATACCAATAACTATTTATCATCTCTCATAATATAGTAGCTCAGCTAATTCTTTCCCAAACATAACATTCATTCTCATAGATTTAATATATTAATAATTCTTCGAGTTTTGGCATTCACAGCATCCTTTTACAATTTAAGCTCAAATATCTTAACAAAGTAAGATCAGATGTTGATTTAGCCCTCCTGTGAATTCAAATATCTAGCTTTTCAGAGCTTCATAGGGGGTAGAATCCTACTCTCTTATCTATCCTGCTGAGTTTGAGAGAGAATAAATGTGTCCCACAAAATTATCTGTGCATCTCAATCTTCAACCTCGGTGTTGAAAACGAAGTGTAAGGATGGAGGAGAATGAGCACTAGTTTCTAAAACACCTGCTCTGCTCGAACTCATTGTCATTGGGCAAATAAGGAAGCGAAAAGAATAAAGAGGAGGAACGGATGAAATACTTCAAATAAGGCAGAGTCATGTTCCTCAAAAGCAATGGATGCTGCATAACGAAGGCCTTCCAGTCTGCCTCGTTGATATTTCCGTCCTTACTTCTTCACGCTCAATGAACCCGGTTTGTCCCAGATCATAGAGCTTGAAAGCAACTGCAAAATGTAAGAGAAAGCAACTGAAAAAGAGTTCGTTCAAAGATGGGTGATCACTTTCTTTACAAGAATCATTTCATCACAAAATAGTTTATCACACACAGTTAAAACCACAAAAAGAATTTTCTGTCTCTTACATTTAATTTTCTCATCCAAAGAGGCATTTGGATGTAACACGTTGAGGGAACGAACAAATTCTTCCAAATCAATGACACCATTCCTTTTCAGAATCATTTAGATAATGAAGAACTAATCAAGCATAACATAAGACTATATTGCAGTTTCAGCGTAAACCGGCACAACACCCTATGTAATATCTAGACTTCGTGGGTGGCGAGGGAGGACTAAGGAGCACAAAAAGTATGTCCAAGTGAGTGAAATAATGACAACAGACGTCTATTTTGCTGCATTAATATGCACCAGCACCTAGACTTCCTGTTAAATGAAATTAGTACAAGAATTAAGATTGTGATTACCTGATCCAAGATAAGGTTCTCACCACTTGTTTCTGTGAACAATGCCAGCTTCAGCTCTTCCTGCGAACAGAAATTTAGAGAAGGAATGATATGTGAGTGGAATGAGTTGGTGGAATGTGGGGTGTTTTTACCATTTATGGTAATTAGGGACTCCTATTCACGGACGGACCAAAATGGAAAAACGGGACTGCAGACGGAGTAATGTTTTATAAGAGAAGAATAAGATGGTAACTGAAACTAATTCAATATCATTTATCTCAACACATCATCTCATAATGTAAATCAGCTGCAAAATCCTATTGACACTAGTTCATCTATAGATTGATAAACAAAGTAAATCTTGATCTATTCTTGGCATTAGTTCATCTATAGATTGATAAACAACGTAAAATCTTGTTCGTTGCAGTCGCCTTCGAACTTGTTAGTTTTGATGATATGCCACAGAAGAGCTCTTAAGCACCATATTTTGGGGCCTTCCATAGCTTGAAAGCTACCTCATGTAAGAATCGATCCACCGGTATAACGAGGTTTCCCCCATTCTGCAATAAAAAATGCACATCTTCAAACAATATATAAAGTCTTCATAATCAAAGCATTATATAAATAGGCCAATTCTAGAGAGAACATTCTAGGCATATGTCAGAGAAAAAGTGAACATCTTCAATATAGAGGAATTTTTTTTGACAGATGAATGTTATAGGTAAATGTCATAGAAAAGGCTTAATGTCTGATCTAAACACATCAAAATCTGACACTAGTAAAAGCCATTTATTTTCTCCCTGCATAAACTAGGAAAGAATGCCTTTTTATTTTGCCCTGAGCTTACAATTTTTGTTGCATTTAGTGTACATTTTGCAACAGATTATATAATCGGATTAAATTCAAGACTATTATACTAAATCATGATGTTCAAATTGCATAGAACTGTAGTTATGAAACTATTCTCAGTCAAGGAAGAACACAGCAATCAATCAGATATCATCTACAAGTATTCAAGACTCATTTAGCTCTATAAGAAATACGAGGAAGCATAAACATACGATGAAAATAAATACCTCAAGAAAATCACTAAACAAAAATGATTTAACTGCATCAACGCGTGTCACAGCATGCTGATACTGGGCTAGTAGCATTGGACAATGCTGCCTGCAAAGGATTTGGTTCAGTATTAGCATCATAGCCTTAGTCTCACTAACATATTTTCACAAAAACACCAACTTATACCTAATATTCACCCTCGGTTTCCCGGCTTTCATCATATAACTTTGACGCGGGAAAAGGTGCGAAAGTTCACTATCACCCTTCTTCCCCGGATTTGAAACTGAGAGTTCAAGGTCCTTGTCTCCCAAAGTAGCCCCGTAGCTCATAATAACAGACATGTGCAACCTAGAGCCAATATTGCTTCCAGGTGATGCCTTGTATGAGATATCACCAACCAAACGGTTCACAAGATCTACGCCCTCGACCCCATTCATCTCCGTGTTGGCTCCAATATGAGCGAAAATCAACTCAAAGATGCCCCCCGAATCCTGTTCCTTCTCTTCCTGAAATCCAAGCAGTTTCAGAACCTCGGAAGCCAAATGTGATGACTCAGCACTAGAACCGTTGTTTCCAGACATTTCGCTCCAGGAAAACACTTTGAAGCCAACCATACCTCCAAAAGACTTCACACTTAAGTTGTCAGTTACGATAGCTGCCTTCAATCCCATGAACCTGAAAATGGAATCAAGAAACGACTTATAAAATCCTTTCAGTTTATATATATATATCAATCAAGCCCATGAAATCCTTTTAAACAAACAAACCTCTCTGCCACGGATCGAAATGCACACATTTCTTGAGGTATATCTTCTTCACATATTCCTTTTACAGCCTAAAAGAGGATTGCAATAGGATGTTAGGTTTCCCATTCTTATCAAAAGATCATCATGTATACCATCCAGGGATTAAACCATTTGTATCACATTGCATCTCACCCTGCTTTCACATGCTTCATTTGCATCAAGCAACTCTGCAAACTCCCTAACTATCCTCATATCCTCATTTTCTGCAATGTAATTCCCAAATAAATCTCAACATTCAAAAACACAAGAAAAGAAATCCTAGCTTTTTTAAGAACTCGGGGCGAAAAAAATCTTAGCAATATCAAAGCTGGAAAGCAAATAACATCTCTCTTTCTCCCTCTTAAGGAAAATCTTTACCTCAGTCATGACCAAGACAATAATTTTTATTGACTAAAAATACAGACGGCGTAATTTCTCGTACAAATCAAACCACATTGCTAATTATTTTGTCAAATCATCCCTTAACTTAAACTAGGAAAGAGATAAAAAAAAAAAACATATTTCAGTTGAATTTGATACTATCTCCAAATATGAACAAATAAAACATTTTTCCAGTCTCACAATCATCACTCAAATTCTCAGTGGTTTCAATTCTATGAAAGAAAATGCAGCACCTATACAATCAAATTCCAACCAGCTCACTAAATTTCAACCCGATCACTCTAAAATCATCAAAACGAGCATAAAACAACTGAGAAAAAATAGTACTTAAAAAATGACATCTACAGCAATAAAAGTGCGATTAATAGAGCTAATAACAAGGAGAAGATCAAGACCTGATTGAGGAGAATGAGGGAGGGCGAGGAAACCGCAGAGAGCCCGAGAAGCGAGCGAATTGAGATGAGTTTGGACCGGGCTCATGAATCGAGCCAGCCCGTCGCCGTACAATACGAGGCCTCTGCTCGGCTTGTCTGCCATCTTCTCTCTGTGTAATTTTACCACAGAAGAGTAAATTGCCGAATGTTAATGATAATGAGGGGGCTGAAAAAATTGAAAAATTGGAAGTTGCAGAAAATAAAAATGGCTGCCGAAACTCTCCTGAAGAAGACGACTAAAATTCATGGGCTGGACCAGAGTTAATATTTGAATTTGGGCCGTCGGTTTAATTAAAAGGCATGGGCTGGGCAATTTAATTAAATGATGTAAATCTTTAAATTAAATCTTGCAGTTTCAATGGATTAATTTAAATTGTTTATTTGAATTATGCAATTGACTTAAACGTGAGTTATATACCATGATAATTATAACTATGAATCGTTTAATTAACATTTGCTAGTGTATCTTCTTTACTTAAAATCCTAAAATATTCAAATGTATAACTTGGTATTCTAAGGTAGTAGTAATATTTTTGAAAAAGTCCCTTCCTTCCATATGTTGTGACTGCGATGAGCGGGTTCGGGTGGGCATACCAAGGGTGCACCATTGGGACAGTTTGGTAGGAAAGATCAATAAACTAAACATGATAAAAACACACATTTTAGGTTGTTCATATAACTTCAAAAATGATAAGTGTGAAGAATGTTGTGCATAAGGAGCCCAGCCCATTAAGCAAGCAATTAAGTGAAGAAAGGGAGGAGATAGTTCGAACTCATGAACTAGCCGTTAGAATAGTTGTTGCAAATTCTGTTTTGCTTCTTTTCTTTTTCTTGTTTTCGGTTAGCAGCAGTTAGTAGCTGGGAAATATATAGAGTAATGAGAAGAGTGTAATATACAAGATTTTCACATTGTTGAATAAGAATTCTCTCTCGGCTTTCCCTATTTTCTTATCTCAAATTCTTAGCTTCAACCCTTATTCTTCTTCATCCAAGATCTTTCCCAAATCATAACAATTTGGCACCGTCTGGAAAACGGCTGAAGAAGGAATCGATTGAAGCGATGGCTGCTCGATTGGAAGCGGAGAAGTTTACCGGCAAGAATGATATTGGTCTATGGCGTATGAAGATGAAAGTCATGTTGATCCAGCAAGGGTTATCTGCAGCTCTGGAAGAGAAGCAAACATATTCGAAGGCCGGAGAGGAGCTGGACGAGAAGGCGAAACTCAAGCTCGCTGAGATCCACGCTAAGGCACATAGCATGGTCATCTTATGCCTTGGTGATAAGGTATTAAGGGAAGTTTCGAAAGAAACAACGGCAGCTGAGATCTTGACCAAATTGGAGAACTTGTACATGACAAAGTCTCTGGCTAATCACTTGTGTATGAAGCAGAGGCTTTATTCTTACCGTTTCTTGGAAGATCGAGGAATTAGTGAGCAGCTAGAGGAGTTCAACAAGGCCGTAGATGATCTTGAAAACATTAATGTGCAAATCAATGATGAAGATAAGGCGATTATGCTGTTGAATGCTCTACCAAAGAATTATGACCACCTGCCATGGTGTATGGGAGGGAGAAGACAATCACCTTCAATGAGGTTCAATCAGCTTTACATGCAAATGAGCTGTAAAATGGATCTGTAAAGCCTCAAGAAAATGTCCCAGAAAGTCTCCATGTAAAGAAGTTCAAGAAACCAAAATTCAAGAAGAAAATGGATGAAGTAAAGCCTACTGCCTCAGATCATATATAAGGAGTCTAGGTCGTGCCACTGGTGCAAAAAACCTGGCCATATCAAGAAGGATTGCTATGCATGGAAGAGGAAACAAGCCGAAGGTAATCCTCATCCTAGCTCTGATTGTATTGAAGATTGTACTACTCCAGAAATCTTGAATGTTATGGAGAGTGGTTTGAGTGGTGTATGGATTATGGATTCTGGTTGTAGTTTCCATATGTGCCCCAATAAATCTTGGTTCTATGATATGAGAGATGCTACTGGTTCTGTGCTGTTAGGGAACAATCATATATGCAATGTGAAAGGTATTGGAATGGTGAAACTCAAAATGCATGATGGATCTATAAAGATGTTGAGTCAAGTTTGGTATATTCAAGAGGTTAAAAGGAATCTAATATCCCTGGGAGCCTTGGAACTAAAGGGGTGCACCTTCACTTCATCTGGTGGCAAAATGGAAGTCAAGAAGGGACAACATACTGTGATGGAGGTAGAACGAAGAAATAGCCTATACTATCTGCTAGCTGAGGCAGTAAGTGGTGACTCAAACTCAGTATCAATTGATGACTTGAATTTATGGCATGAGAGATTGGGACATCCAGCTTGAAAGAACTGATAAAATCTGGCATTATCCCAGGAGATACCTCCTCAAAACTTGGTCCAAGTGAGAACTGTGTTCTTGGAAAGGCAAAGAGGACTCCATTCCCTACAGGTACTCACTACTCTGATTCTCCTTTAGAGTATGTTCACTCAGATCTATGGGGTTCTGTCCCTATTAACACTCTAGGTGGAGGAAGATACTACATGAGTGTTATTGATGACTATAGTAGGAAGGTTTGAGTGTATATTTTGAAAGAGAAATCTAAAGCTTTTGAGAAGTTTAAATATTAGTGTAAGGAAGTGGAGAGTGAAAAGGGGACTAAGGTGAGATGCTAAAGAACTGATAATGGTCTTGAGTACTTATCCAAGGAGTTTGATACATTCTATAAAGAGAATGGGATAAAAAGGCACAGGACTGTACCTGGCACTCCACAACAGAATGGAGTGGCTAAGCGTATGAAAAGGACTCTCATGGAAAGAGTGAGCTGTATGATGTTTGCTAGTGGATTGGGTAAGAGGTTCTGGGGAGAGGCTGTCTCAACTGCTGCATATTTGATCAATAAACGCTCTTCTACCAGTTTGAAGGGTGCTACACCTGATTTCATCAGATGGTATGGAGGACATAGGGATTACTCTAAAATCAGAACATTTGGTTGTAAATGTTTTGCACACATTAAGCAGGGAAAACTAGAGGCTCGGGCCCTCAAGTGTGTGATGCTGGGCTATCAGAAAGGAGTAAAGGGATATAGGTTGTGGTGTGTTGAAGAAGGGAGGCAGAAAGTAGTTATCAGTAGAGATGTAACCTTTGTTGAGCACCTGATGCCATATCTAGATAAGTTAGAAGAAGATGGAAAGAAAGACACTACTCAAGTTGAGGTGGAGCCTGACCAATTCCTGGAGCCCATTGTGGCTAATGTGAGTAATCCTGATAAGCCTGCAGAAACTGATTCTGATGCAGAGGAAGAGAGTACTTCAAAAACTGATGGTTTGAGCAATTATCAGCTAGGAAAGGATAGAACTCGAAGAGAAAACAAAAGGAAACCTTCAATATATGCAGAAGCTGGTATCATTTCTTATGCCCTATGTACAGTTGAAGCAATGGAGTGTTCTGAACCTGCTACCTATAGTGAAGTTGTGGCATGCAGTTATAGCAAGAAGTGGATCAAGACAATGAATGATGAAATAGACTCTCTGATCAGACCTGGGTGTTGGTGGAAAGAGCTGAATTTATGAAATTAGTAAGCTGTAAATGGTTGTTCAAGAAGAAGGTGGAGTCGGTGGGGACTGGAAATGTGAGTTACAAGGCTCGATTGGTGGCAAGGAGGTTCACTCAAGAAGAATGAGTGGATTATAATGAAGTTGATACGATCATGAAAGTCGTGCGTCAAGGATTTCAACTACAGCTGGATCCAACCAGCAACTTCCCTATCGAGATGATATCCGAAAGCTATAAAACTGCCACCATCGTCTTCGTCTTGGAAACAGCTTCACGTGGATATCTTGCACATCTCAATCAGAGTCCGAATGAGGGAGTTATGGCGGTTTTACAGAAGTCGCGTAGAACCGGCGAGAGTTCCAGAAGGAACACCCGGCTGGGTGTTTTCACTCTGAAAATTACCCGACCGGGTGAAATGGCGAAATGGTGAAATGGTGAGGGAGTTTAGAGAGAACACCCGGGCGGGTGTTTTGCACCCCGTAATTCACCCGAGACTTAGTTTTTGTGGGCTTTTTTCCACATTATGGGCCCTTAGTATAAATATCTTTTGGTGTCATTTTTCATTCTAGATTGATGATTGAATTAAAGTTATCTCCCTAGTGAATTTTTCCTCTTTGAGGAATGTATCCAATTCCTTCCTTGAAGGTTGCTTGTCTCAATTTCATAGATTGATTCAAATAGAGGTATGCATCAATGGAGTGTATCCATTGAGTAGTGGAGCCAATGGGTGATAGAGCTATTGAAAGTTGCTTAGGGTTGTTTCCATTCTTTTGGTCAATGTCCTATGGTCATAACTCTTTTATCTCATCATTATACACATGCTTTCCATCTCTAATCTACCATCCATTCTTGTTTAGTTTCAATTTTTGTGATTGGATCTCTTTTTATCCTTTTGTTGTTCTTGTTAAATTAAAAATAGCCTCACAAAAATTGTTAGATCAAACATCATAAATGAGTAATTCCTTGGGAAATGGATAATAAAATACATGGATCCTTATCAGAAGTATTTGCACCAGTGGTCAAACATGCCTCGATAAGAATACTTCTTGCAATGGTGAATCAAAGAAATTGGGGAATGCAACAACTTGATGTCAAAACTGCATTTTTACATGGAGATATTGAAGAGTCCATCTATATGTTTCAGCCTGAAGGATATGTAAAGAAAGGTGATGAGAACAAAGTATGTTTACTCAAGAAGAGTCTATATGGACTCAAGCAAAGCCCAATGGAACAAGAAATTTGATGCAGATATGTCAGAGAGTGGCTTCACTAGATCCAAGTATGATGATTGTGTGTACATAAAGAGAAAGGATGGAGTTCCAGTAGCATATCTACTGATTTATGTAGATGACAGCCTGATTGTAGACCCATCCAAACGTGAAGTATAGATTGTGAAAGATGAGCTTAACAAGAACTTTGAAATGAAGGATCTAGGAGAGGCAAAGAGAATCCTAGGCATGGATATCATCAGATACAGAGAAATAGGACCTTTTGACTCTTTCAAGCAGATTATGTGGATAAAGTGTTAAGGAGGTTCAACATGAGCAATGTAAAGCCTGCTGCAACACCTATTGCCCAACACTTCAAATTGTCAAAGACTGAAGTTCTAGGTAGTTTGGAGGAGGCTAAGGAAATGGAATCTATTCCATATGCTAACATCATTGGAAGTCTTATGTATGCCATGATTTGTACTCGGCTAGACATATCTCATGCTGTTAGCATCACAAGCAGATATATGTCAGACTTTGGAAGGGAGCACTGGAGTGTATTGAAGTGGATGGTAAGGTATCTGAAGGGAACTGGAAACTTTGGTATTCTATATAGGGGTTGTGATGAATCTGAGACAGAAATACTACAAGGCTTCTGTGATGCAGATTATGCAACCAACCTTGATAACAGGAAATCACAAACTGGTTATGTCTTCACCATGTTTGGACCAGCCATAAGTTGGAAGTCATCCCTGCAGAGTGTTGTGGCTCTATCTACTACGGAGGCTGAGTACATAGCTCTAACATCAGCTATTAAGGAAAGCTTTTAGATCAAAGGAATGGCAGTAGAGTTTGAAGTAGAGCAAGATGCAGTGACTGTGCAGTGTCACAGTAGTAGTGCTTTGTGTCTTGCTCGACATCAGGTGTTTCATGAGCGCAGAAAGCACATTGATGTGCGGCTACACTTCATCAGAGATGAGGTGGAGAAGGGGAATGCAAAGGTAATCAAGATCAGCACTTTGCATAACCCGGCAGACATGCTTACAAAGGCTCTTCCAAAAGAAAAGTTTGAGCATTGTAAGGAATTGATAAATGTGTGTGCTATGGTCTGAGCTACTTGTGCAAGGTGGAGAATTGTGAAGAATGGTGTGCATAAGGAGCCCAGGCCATTAAGCAAGCAATTAAGTGAAGAAAAGGAGGAGATAGTTCAAACTCATGAACTAGCTGTTAGAATAGTTGCAAATTCTGTTTTGCTTTTTTTCTTTTTCTTGTTTTCGGTTAGCAGCAGTTAGTAGCTGGGAAATATATAGAGTAATGAGAAGAGTGTAATATACAAGATTTTCACATTGTTGAATAAGAATTCTCTCTCGACCTTCCCCATTTTTCTTATCTTAAATTCTTAGCTTCAACTCTTATTCTTCTTCATCCAAGATCTTTTCCAAATCATAACAATAAGTTATCTACCCTACAAAATAGATAAGTGCGCGAGGTCGGTAAAGCCTTACCAAGGGTGCACCATTAGGCCTAGTCAAATTGTATCCAAGATATGGTTGCTCCCTGCTCCAATGTAGTACTAAAGTGTGTTTTTTGAAATCTTGATTATGTAAACCGTTTGATGTGATGCATATATATGAAGCATCAAGTGAGAAAAAACATGGAACAAAGGGGAAGACATGCTTTTTAGTAGTTCATCATAAAAAAAACAAATCAAATCCAAATTACTCATCAATATATAACAATGAAATAAAAGATGCGAAAACTACAATACTCTTATCAAAGGATACCTAACAAGCTAAAAATATGGCCAGATGCTATCCATAAGCCAAACTCTCTGCTTATGTAGTCCTCGTCAGTACATGAGCCACGGGCGACTACTATCAGAGTCATGCTTAGTCTGCGTGGTTCCGAGATAAAAAATCCTGTAATTTTATTCATAAGATTTTTTATAATTGTAATTCTATCATGTATTGCCAATTTTGAGCAATGAATCTCAATTTAGGACATAGTTTTAATAAGAAACTCAAACCTGAACACTATAAGCAGGATATCATATACTGTGCCTTGGATGACATCGAAAATAAGCTGCATCCTTCCGGGTAAGACTCCATCTGCCTCCAAATTCATTTCACCTGCTTCTTTCTTCCTAGAAACATATTTTACTTATCAACTCAGAAATTCAATCCTCAACTGCTGATAAACAAAGTTATGTCATTTTACCCTTCAATTTGAAATTTTACTTCATGCACTTTCTTGTTCCTTCTGTATTTCCTTAGCAGAATTCCAAGCAAAAGGACAATCAACCAACTTGATCTTCTCAAGTGTTGATATGTCACCAATGGTGGAAGGGATCTCCTTTAGCTTGTGGCACGATCTTATAACAAGGCATTCAAGACGCGGGAAGGGAGCTTCATCAGTTAGCCATGTCGTCAAACTTAAATCATTCAGAAGTAGGAACGCCAGTTCAGGGAACTCCCCTTCCACATTCTCCCATGATGGGCCAAAGAATGCGCCACATCTCAGTTTCAGAGCCGTCAGATTTGACAATTTACCGATACTTGTCATGCGTTCCGATGAAACTCCACAACCTCTTAGATACAACTTTTTAAGGTTTTCAGGGAATTCAAGCTTTGGTGGATCAAGAGAAATGGCTATATCATCACCATCATACTTGATAATGATCTTCAAACTCTCAAGTCGGTGTAGATATGTAAGTGTTTCAAGCTAATACGCTGGCCAATATACAGAAGAGGAGACGTCATATGAAAAAACCAGATTCTTCAGATTGGGAATTCTTCCAATGATGCCTTTGCTCCATTTGAAGTTTCTAATTCCCACAAACATTTGCAGGAATGGAAGACTCGATAAACTCAGAGGAAAAGGCCACCTAAAAGGTTTTGATAAGTAGCAACCTGGCTTCATATAAAGATGCCTAAGAGAAGGCATATCCCAGATCACCATAGGAAGTAAGCAAAGCGAACCGAAAAGTGGTGGACAATTGTCTGAAGATACTTGAGTTCGGATATGGATCGAGGGAGTGAACCATCATAGTGTAAAACAATATATTTTAGACAAAAAAACATTTAATGATGTCACGAGGAAACTCAACAAAGTGAACTTGAAGAACATCTAGTACCAGGAGAAACATGAATCTTGAGAAGACGACTATTGGATTTTTAACTGGTAGACTAGCAATGCAAAGGACAGAAAGAACACTGTGATAAGAATTCCACAATTTACCTGTGGAATTAACATAGAGAGCATCAAGATGAATGCTTAATCTTCGTGGAGTAATAATATAAGGCCTTTCATTGGTCACACATCCCCCAGACTCAACAACATGCAGAAAGTTGTGCGTGGAAGCAATTTGGACACATACATCTCTTAAGACTTGATGCATGTTGCGTGGAAGCAATTTGGACACAGAAAGTTCTGATCATTCCACTACAACTCCTCTTACAAACAAAAATCAGGTTTCGGTCAACTAGTGCTTGCAGATACTTCTCAGCTGTCTCTTCCATTGTGTAAACTCTATTTGGACATTCGTGCACAAACCCTTCAGCAATCCATAGGTTGATAAGTCTAGATTTAGATATCTCACAATTTCCCTGCAAAGAAGGCCCCATGTACAAGAAGCAGAGTCTCAAATGTTGGGGCAAGTGGTTATAACTCAAGCCTAGTATCTCCAAGCAATGCACTTTCATATACGACAATTTTGATTTTTTCATTTTTTCTACTACATCTCTCCAGATAGACGTCACCAAACCGAACCGGCCCGGAACCATCACCGGCGGTTCAGAACCGTGAACCGGAACCGCGGTGGCGGTTCGGAACCGGATAGGAGTCGGCGGTTTAGGCGGGCCGGTTCAGGTTCGCGAAAAATCAAGAACCGTAACCGCCGGTTCGGCGGTTCCGGTAGCTTTTCAGGGTTTAGGGTATAGGCATGCCGACTAAGAGTATATACATATACTATCTATTTACATTTATAATTTATTGTTTTTTACTTCAACTTTTTTTATTTAAGTCTTTTGATTCTTTTGTAATTTCAATTTTCAACATTTGTATTGTAATATCGACATTCACATATCGTTCAAATTTGTATGATTGTATAATTGTTTCAATAAAATTCCAATTGTTCCAACTCCAATGTCGACTTCTACTCCATTTGTCACTTGTCATTCTCGTTTTATT
This sequence comes from Salvia hispanica, assembly GCF_029641045.1. Lineage (NCBI taxonomy): Eukaryota > Viridiplantae > Streptophyta > Magnoliopsida > Lamiales > Lamiaceae > Salvia > Salvia hispanica. The sequence goes on from NC_142697.1 coordinate 2,426,071, forward strand.
TATTTATTTGATAGTACAAGACTACAACTACACCTACAACTCTATATTAGTACTATACCGGAATAAAATTAAAAAATAAAAAATAAAAAAATTCGGCATTGAACCGGCGGTCCGAACCGGAACAGCCCCGGAACCGGCCCGGAACCGTCTGGAAACCGCCGGTTTTGAACCGGAACCGGAACCGGAACCGCCTGACCCTAGGCGGGCCGGTTCAGGTTCCATATTTTTTGAACCGGAACCGGCGGTTCATGAACCATGGTGACGTCTATCTCCAGACTTGGATATCAGAGTCCTTAAAGAAGAGACCTGCAATAACAACAATTGCAAGAGGAAGTCCTCTACAATTCTGACTAAGCTCCCTCCCAACGGACTCCAATTCTATTGGACAACCTTGTGCTCCAAAAACCTTTCTGCAAAGCAGTTCCCAACTTTTATCATCACTTAGGCATCGCATTTGATACGGCTTGCTGCTAGAGTCTAGTTGAGAGGCCACATTTGGCAGCCGAGAAGTTAAAAGTAGACGACTTCCATGGTTATTATCAGGAAAGTATCTATTCAAGAAATAACACATGTGTGTCCTGTTAGAGTTTGTATACTAGAAATCACGTTTCGAGTGATTGAATACTGTAAAACTCTTATTTTATTTTCCAATAAATAAAACAGATTATTTTTGTCATAATGTTGTTATGTTTTACATTTAATGGATGTTAATGCATGTTTAAATGTATAAGTTAACTTAACAAAGTCTAAGTCTTTGTTTTAGTAGACCGGTTGTGGGTGTCGTCCAATTTAAGGTAACACGGTCAGTTCTAAACAAAGAAAAAGATGAATTTCACAACCTAGATGGAATTTGACTATCCATCGAGAAATGTTGCAATGTCAGTCCGCATATTTCTAAGCCTTACTGAAATAAGATGACATTGGTGTGGTATAGCACTGAACGGATCTAACAGCAAGACTTGCCTTAGGCTATCTACTGAAAGGCGAGGTCTTGATAAATATTTATTTCTTAATCAATGTAGGTTAGCATTAAGCATACGGTATTGATTATGCACTGCTTTGACTTATCAAATGGTGCGGGTTTTTCGTAACCCAATTATCCTGATATATTGGGCAGTGGTGATCGATATCTAGCGGTGCTAGGATTGCTATTATATTGAATCGTGCGCGAGCTGAGTCTCGCTTGATAATGTCCTCAAGAGGAGCGCGAAACGAGGTTTTATTATTCGGAACCTAGCTAGTTGGAGTGTGATTACTCTATGAATAATAAATAAGCGTTTCATGCTAAGTCCACTCTTGGAATTAATAAGAAGTTAATTAATTAAGTCAATAGCAGACATTAATTAATTAATGGACATTTTAATCTTAAGCACGGGAAATGAAAGTTAAACGGAAACCCGGATTACTTGTAATTTCGGATTTGGATGGGGAGAGTTCAATATTACTTCTGTAGTGGCTGCTCGTAATATTCCAATTATAACTTATATTAAATTGTGGGTTCAATTTAATTAGTAAAAAGTAAATTGGATGAGCCCATATCCAAAACCTTCCATAGATCCCTGTCTGGGCCCAAAAGGAACTTAATATAAATAGGAGAATAAAGGGGACAGAAAACAACAATTTCTCATCATTGTAATTTTCGAAAATCCCTTCTCCAGCTGAGGAGATTTTCGAATTCCTCTCCTATTCCGAAAAGGATTTCTTCTGTCTTCTTTATTTAAGTCCTAGTATTCTAGTAAGATCAGCCCACACTGATATTGGGATACAGTTCGGGAACCAGAGAGAAGATTTGTGGTTTAGTACTCAAAGCATCACGTGGAGAAGAAGCTAGCCATCTTCAATTCTTTGGAGAATTAATTAGGTATTTTTCTGCTCCGTAGAAAAGCATGTTTTAGGTTTCAATATTCTTAAAGCATGATTGATTCAAGTTATGAGCATGATACATGTGATAATTACGCGAATAGCTTTTGTCTAAATAATCTGCTAAATAGATCTGATTATTATGTGATTGATTTATTCTCGCACGCTTCCGCTGCCAGCACCTTCATGTCCCACACATCATCCACTATGATTATAAACCTCCTGTACATGAGAATTTTGTGGAGATACAAAGCTAATTCCTCTTCGCTATCTTCAAGCCTTTCGTCTGTGAACCTCTCTGTAGTATTCAGAATGCCAAATAGGACATAGCGCACAAAGTACTCTTGAGAAACTCTTACCCAAGCGCGGATATCAAAACGGTCAAGAATATCTGGATCTTTGTAAACTTTCTCAGCAAGAGTAATTTTACCAATGCCCCTCATTCCTATTATGGTGGCAAGTTTGAGTTCGGGGGAATCTTGAAACAAACGATCCTTTATCTCTTTCAAGTGACTATCAAGTCCCACTACTACAACATCTTGGCCATTGCCTCTTGAATCCTGGCTAAACGAAGCAGCAGCAGCAGCAGAAACATAAGCCGAAAAGTCAGTTTGGTTTCTACTAGCCTCCTCTATCTTGATCACATCTCTCATGAATTGTGTTGTGCAAATTCACAAATGACTTTGTAAATGACTCAATAATTCACTAATTCTGTTGTGCAAATCAGACCGAACAAAACACTGATGCAGGCATGCATGCAACCGATATGGACAATCTAATTCGGTCCTTTTTACTTCTCTTCTTTTTAAGAGTTAAAACATCTAATATTTTGACATTTTTCGAACTCTGTTTGTAACTCACTAGAGATCTGAGAAACAAAGAAAAAATGTGTATGAAGGAGATATCCAACACTCCTGCGTATATGTCAAGAGTCCGTTAATGAGAACGGTTGGAGAAAACTTGAATCTAATTTCAATAGTGATGAATATGAGTGCATTTGAAATTTCTAAGAAGTTATCTGCTATTGATTATACCATTTCTTGCAGCTCGATATCCCTATTTTCTAATGCAATTCGCAAGTTTTTCACGAAAATAATACTTCATCCATCCCATAAAAATAAAGACATTTTCCTTGCTTAAAGATGGTATAGAATGTAGAGAAAATTGTATTTCTTGCTACGAATGTTTCTCGTATGTGATCTTGCTAATTTCTTTAGTATTTATAGGGATATTAGTGTCTTGTAAATTACATCAATAAATGATAATTGAAAACATACAACATTAGGGACTCTACACTTATTCAATGCTTCTAGGAACTCTCCTATGATTAATTTGGGCGGCCATCTTCCTCTTTCCAACACTCCCCCTCAAGTTGAGAAACAGTATCGCCGATACTCAACTAGTTAATATGTTTGAGAGTTGTTCCTCAGATTGAACGAATGGAAATTCAATGATGCCACTTTAGAGTTTTTCTTTGATGAAGTGACGATCAACTTCGACATGTTTCGTTCTATCATATTGTACGGGATTCTCTGAAATGTTGATTGCCACTTTGTTGTCACAATGGCTTTTCCGTGTAGGTGGAAAGCCAATCTCTGTTAACAATCTTCTAAGCCAAAGTATCTCCATAAGGTCACTCCTAATCCCCCAAAATTCGGCTTCCGCGGTTGATAGTGTCACGACTTTCTGCTTCTTGCTCCTCCAAGTGACTAAGTTACCTCCACAAAGGTAAAATACCCTCCGGTGGATTTTCTATCAACTGGATTACTAGCCCAATCGACATCGGTGTATCCATCGATTTCCAGATCTTCCTTCTTTTCTAAGAAAACCCCATAACTAGTTGTTCCTTTCAAATACCTCACAATTCTCATGACAGCATTCATATGATCCTCCTGAGGCTGATGCATGAATTGACTGACAACTCTAACTGCATATGTGATGTCAGGCCGAGTATGAGAAAGGTAGATAAGCTTCCCTACTAACCGTTGGTATCTTCCACGATCTGTAGGCTTGGCTCCATCCACAATTTTCAACCCATGATTGGGTACCATTGGAGTTTCAGCAGGTTTGCATTCCATTAAGCCCGTTTCGGCTAACATGTCAAGAACATATTTGCTCTGTCTTAGGAATATCCCGTGTTTGGATATTAACACTTCAATTCCTGGAAAGTATTTCAATGCTCCCAAATCCTTCATTTCAAACTCTTTGAACAAGTTTTCCTTCAGATTTTGGATCTCTTTGGCATCGTCTCCTGTTATGATCATATCATCAACATAAATAATCAGACATGTCATTTTGCCGTTCCTGTTGTGATCTGAATGGCTTTGTTTGAAGCCATGTTTGAACATTGCCTGACAGAATCTTCCAAACCACACTCTGGGGGACTGCTTTAACCCATAAAGGGTTTTTTCAATCTGCACCTTTTCCAAATTCTGCATAGAATCCCGAGGGAACTTCCATGTAGACTTCTTTATTTTTCTCCAGCTCTCCATGAAGGAAGGCATTTGTAACATCAAACTGATATACTGGCCATTCTTTACACGCAGCTACAGACATGAGAGTTCTTATTGTATTTAGTTTGGCCACGAGTGAGAAAGTCTCTTCATAGTCTACTCCATACACCCGAGTATATCCCTTAGCAACCAATCTTGCCTTGTATCTCTCGATTGAACCATCTGCTCGTCGTTTTATGGTGAAGATCCAACGACATCCAACTGGCTTCTTGCTCGGAGGTAGAGAACACTTCTCCCATGTTTCATTTTTTTATCAAGGCATCAATTTCTCTCTTCATGGCCTCTCTCCAGTGTTTGTGCTTTATTGCCTCTTCGAAGGATTGCGGAATTTCTCCCACTTCGTAAAGTGCAGCTTCGAATGGCCTAGCCATTTCGGTGAGGTGACCCTGAGTAAGATTTGCCACAGAGTATTTAGATTTTCGACCCTTCCAATCTGGTGAGTATCTTTGGGGAAGAACGCTCCTTGTGCTTCTATGGGGCAGTCTGTCGTGCCTTGTCACTTGTTCTGGCACTGATTCATCAGTATTACTTCTAGTTTCCCTGTCACTGTTAGTATTTTCAGGTAGAAGGCCAATATTGGGATCAAGAGTATTTACCTCAGGATTTAAAGACTGGTCGGATAGCTCAGCAGTGTCCTGAAGCGGCATGTTCTGTTCTTGGAGATTTGACTGCTCAGTGGTATTGCTAACTTCCTCTATTGGACCGACATTTGTGACATGATTTTGGTCTATCTGTTGGGTTTGGTTTTTCTCTTCCTTCCCCAGAATGGTTTCTCCCCAATGAAGTAGCCAATTTAATGTGTCACTACTTGAGTTCACCGACTCACCACTCCCCTCCTGACCGCTAGATTGGTTATAGAAGTATTCACTTTCAACAAAGTCGCAGTTCATTGTTGTGTACATACGATGTGTTGAAGGATCATAGCACCGATAACCTTTTTGGTTTTTTCCATAACCCAAGAAGACACATTTAACTGCACAAGGCAAGAATTTATCACGGTCATGTTTGGGAATGTGGACAAACACGGTACATCCAAAATTTTTGGGATCGAGATGAAGGGAGGATGGCACTGAGTTATAGGAAAAGAAGATATCAAGAGGGGTTTTGAAGTTAAGGATCCCTGTGGGTAGATGGTTTAGGAGATAGACAACAGTTGTGATAGCTTCCGGCCAAAAAGATTTCGGGATGTTTGATTCAATGAGGAGGGCACGGGTAATTTCTAAGATATATCGATTTTTCCGCTCAGCTACCCCATTTTTTTCTGGTGTGTATGCACACGAAGTTTGGTGGACAAGGCCTTTTCCAGTGAAGAAAGATGTCATCTTAGAATTCACGTATTCCCTCCCGTTATCAGATCTAAGGACTTGAATTTTGGAGTTATACTGGGTTTGAACAAGACGATAGAACTTGGTGAATTTCTCAAAAACTTCTGCTTTTGTTTTCAAAAAATAAATCCAAGTCATACGAGAAAAGTCATCAATAAACAATAAAAAATATTGAAACCTTTGTCCTGCAGTTACCAGAGCAGGACCCCACACATCAGAGTGAACCAAAGCAAAATCAGATTTTTCTCTAGTGTTGTTTAATTTGAAAGAATGTCTATGGCTCTGTGACAAAACATAAGTTTCGCAATTCAAAACATGCTTAGAAGAAACTAACTCAGGAAAGAGTAGGCAAAGATATCATATAGAAGGGTGTCCTAACCGGCGATGTAAGAGCCAATCAGACCGTGAGTTAGCATCGCAGTACTCTGTTGGGCTATCTCATCCACGTAGTACAAGCCATGTCGTTCAGTGCCACGCCCAACTATCGTTCCCGTCTTGGTATCCTGTAACATGCAAAAACGCGGCTGCATTACTAATTTGCAGTTGAGATCCTTCGTGACATGGCTAATAGACAAAAGTTTGTGGGACAATGACGGAACATAAAGACAGTTGGAGAGGTGAAGGGTTGGTGAGATAGTAATAGTGCCCGCCCCCTGTACTTGTGCTAAATCCTCACTAACAGTTTGGACGAATTGTTTTGTGGAACGGGAAATATTGAGGAAATCCGATGCATCAAATGTCATGGTATCGGTTGCCCCACAATCAAAAATCCAGTGGTGGTCTTTAGGTCCTATGGCTAAGGAAGATGAGTATGCGAGGGCTTGAAAAGTGTTTGCACAAGTAATAGAGGGTTGGAATTCAAAAATTTGGGGTTTATTTTCAGAATTTTTGAGACTTGGGGGTGTTATTTCGGTATTTTGGACATTTGCGGGTTTTTGGTACAATATTTCGGTCAACTCGGTGGGTTAGAAAATTTTTGAATTTGTTGGGGTGTCTGTGACAATTTCAAAACTTTTTGGTGGGTTTTTTTTGAGAAATGTTTGGGATGGGGTCGGATCTGGGAGGGTGTATAAGTTTGGGGGGTTTTCTGCAAAATGTGGGGGTTTTGTATTTGAAAACCCCACAAAAGATCCTCCAACCGTAGATATTCCCCCAAATATGATTTCTGTCGTCTCTTCTTCAAGTTTGTGACCATCGGAAGGCGGCGGTATGGTGCCAGCGGCGGTTTTTTGGTCCTCACTGCCTGCCCAAATCCAGCGTATCCTCCGTTTCTTTCTTCTTCTCCCCTGCGAAGCTTCCACCGCCGATGCTGCTTCGTCCGCTGTAGATGCAGCTCCTTTAGCAGCCTCCGCCGTCGCTCCTTCAGCTGTCATCGCCGTTGCTTCAGGCTTTGACGGATGCTGTTTCCGACCGGTGTTGCTGCTTCCGTCGACGCTGCTGTCTGTGACGGGTGGAACTGCAGAGTGGTCGCCTATTACAGCAGTCATCCATCGCACTTTGTTCTCTCCGGCGACAGTGACTGGTGCTGCTACCACCACTGGCGTTAAACCACCATATACCCCTTTTCCGCCATCAACGAGGGCATCGGCGTATGTCTTCTTCGGTCCACGATGTCTCTCCTTATCCTCCAGCAGCGGTGCGTGGTTAGATTCGATATGGTTTCCGTTAGGAGGTAGAGATATGTTTAAGTTTCCGTCAGATACGTTACTCCTTTGGCTGTTCGCCTGAGTCGTTGTTGCAGCTGTGCGCTTGGACCCTACGCCGAGATTCCTCGGCTGGTAGGAATTTTGGCTTTGGTTTGTGTTGGATTTGTACAAATCAATTAGATTTGAGATTGTCTCGATCAATAATTCGAGAGTGTGTATTTGGCTGACCTCCATTGGAGGTTTTTTGTTAGTTTCATGCTCTAATTAAGATGGTAATCGAGAGAGATATAGAAAGATTGGATAGGCATATTGAGGTAGAATGTAGAGAAAATTGTATTTCTTGCTATAATGTTTCTTGTATGTGATCTTGCTAATTTCCCTAGTATTTATAGGGAAATTAGTATCTTGTAAATTACATCAATAAATGATAATTGGAAACATATAACATTAGGGACTCTACACTTATTCAATGCTTCTAGGAACTCTCTTTTGACTAATTTGGGCGGGCATCTTCCTCTTTCAACATCCTTTTTCATCCATTTCATAAAATATCTTATTTCCATTGGTGAAAAATTCTCTCAAACTCATTATTCATATACATCTATTTTTTTACGGCTTATATTCATCATTAAACACTAATAATAATAATATGAATCCCACTATTTTCACTATCATTCTCTATCACTTTACTTTATTAATTATCCATTAATTTATGTACCGTTATAAGTATTTAAAATTTTTTTTTTTGACAGAGGGATTACGACGTTTTCCTCTAAAACCAAAAGATTAGAGAAAATAACTTTTAATTTTTTTCTTTGCTTATTCATCTAGATCTGCGTGGCGGCAGGGGAAGGCTCTTTTTCTGATAAATAATGGGCTGGGTAAATTAACCCAACTCTAAATTATGGGCCTATATATTTAGTGAGTAGTCAACATTTAAAAGGTCTTTATTGTTTTAAATCGTAACATGCTGAAATGATCTTCGTGCTTAGCAGGCTTAGAGTCAAAACGATGCTCTCGAATTCACAATGATAATAATATCGGCCTAATTTTTCCTTTGGATGCTCGAATTAAACTGAGGCATATAAAAAATTTATGAGACCTAAATCCAAAAAATAGTTTGTACTATCTAAGTTGCCAATTTAATACAGTGACTAATAGACTTTTTAATTAATTCAACGATAATATTCAAGTCATTATAAACTCAGCAGAAAAAGTTCATAGAATAATACTTGAGAAAGCTTCTAAAATATTTGTATTTGTGATATTTTTAAAACAAATCTTGTACGGTTAGTACTTTAAGAATGAAGGTATAACTCCACAAATCTCAGCTTTCTCATTCCCAGTCAAAAAACAAGAGTGCTGGAATTTTAGTACTCCTTTTGTGTGTCAAGTAAGAGAAAAGTTATAATAAAGACCAAAATCATTTTATTTTTTAGCAATTGATTATCTTGATTAAGACAAATAAAAAATAAAAACAGTTCATATTCGTTGAGAGTGAGAGAATATATAATACTTATTGAAAACTATTAAAAAACAAAGAATGTTGGAATAACTACTTCTTAAAAAAAAAAAATTGGTATAAAAAAATAGTAACCACTTGTTATGTCTTCTATAGCCTATGTTCGATTCGATTCGATTCATATATAAGGACGTTTCATATACATTCTGAAAGAAAAAACCATAAAATGTCAATCCCATAAAATGTCAATCATATGGTGAAATACTTCATCGTGTTACATCTATGAATAAAGTAACGTGATACGTACATTTGTAAAAATTAAAGACCCATTACTCCCTCCGTCCCGTTTAAGATGACACGTTTTCCTTTTTAATTTGTCCCAACTAAGATGACACATATTTTTTTTTTGAAACTTTCTCTCTCCAATTAATACACTCAATCATTTTTTCTCACTCTTATTAAAATATCCATCTTTCTTTATCTCTCTACTTTAATACTTACACCCACATTTTCTCTCTCTAATTAAACACTTTAACCAATTACTCCTAAAATCCCATGCTGGCTAAACAATGTGTAATCTTAGCCCGGGACGGAGGGAGTATATCGTAACTTTGATATTTTTAAACTTTCATATGGTCAGAGATGTTACATGCCTGAATTCATTGACGTGATGCTCTCACGTAATTAAAGACGAGACTGGCTAAATGTATTAAAAGACATCGTTTAAATAGCCAAACGTTTTATCCATATAGTAGTATTTTTCATTTATCACATAATACATAATTTATCTCAAATATAGAAATCTTCTTAAAGTTATAACACAAACTATATCAGTTCGCAAATACATTAATGTAAGTTGGCATTAGAGAACATATCGGGTGCTCACTCGACATCAGTTCGATAATTCATGAACATCAGTTCGATAATTCATGAATATCAGTTTCCGATTCAATATCAAGAATTGATTTGTTTTGTAATGTCAACTAATATTATTGTGTCAATAAACTGATATAATTTTCAGCTATCAAACTTCTAATTTTAACAAAGTTCTCAAGGAAATCACTCCTTATGTGATCACTGAAATCAACATCAAAGTTATAATAACTTTGTTCTTTAAAAATAGCAACAGTTCATTTTGGCATGTCCTATAAAATTAGAAACTTTATATCCTAGGAAACTTTTTTCTCAACAATGGATAAGACTCATTCTCCAATAACAATATTTCAATCACTTTTCTTTATGCATCTCTTACTTCTTACTTTACAAATTGTTCATTAAAATTCGTGTTGTTTCAAAAGTTTCTGTCATAAAAAAAATGAAGATAGTAACATAATCAGCAATTTTTTAAAGTTATGGATTGATCAGAATTTGATGACTTTTTTGGCAATTTTCCCTTAAGATCATTCACACTGGAGAAGTAAAGGGGGAGCGGAGAGCCTGCGACGCGCAGCGGGTGTCTCTCACTGTTGTAGGAAGTTGGCGACAAGCGAGATGACGGGCACGGGGGTAGGGGTGGTTCTTGAGGGAAGGGTAGATTTTGTTTTATTTAAATCTCAAATTCTATAATAACATCCTTCTACGCCTAAAATTATTCTTCTTTTCACACATGTATTACTCCCTATATCCCAATTAAGTTGAGTCGCATTCATTTTTTGGATATCCTAATTAAGCTGAATCATTTTTTTTTGACAAAAAACAGAACATCAAATCATTCTTACTTTATTTTATCATCTACTTTACTCTCACCTTATTTTTCCTACTTTATTCTTCTCCCCTACTTTTCAACATTATTTCTTAATCTTTGTGCCCAAAAGTTTTGACTAAACTTAGTTGGGACGGATGGAGTATTTAGAAAATTTATCTTTTTGTAGAATATGAATCTAGTGTTGGATAAAAATTGCTCTTCTCGATTGGATCGTGGATTTTTTTTTCGGAAAGGATCATCAATGGTTCCCCATCTACCCCCTTGTTGAGTTCGAATTGTGGCAAATCCCGGATGAGTACAGGCCCGTAAACTGCCATGGGGCAAGTCAACTAGCCCCCCCATATGGGTACAGGTCCATAAACTGCCATGCCTACAAGTCTACTAGCCCCCCCTCCCCTTCATAGTTGGGTACAGGCCCATAAGCTTGTTAGGTCCACAGGAAAATTAATCTCAGGTTGCGCCTCTCAGGGGTCGAACTCGTGACCTCTAGGATATGATGTTGTATCCTTGCCTCTTTGGTGGGTCATGGATTTGATTGTAGATGCATTGCTCTAAATCTCTCAATAATCGAGAACATGTCAACTCCCAATACGCCTTAGAGTTGTACACCCAACCTGGCTCTGGATAGCATTTCCGAGTGTCTATGAAGTCCTTTCATGTTATATATTGTGTACTAGTATTTCAATTTTACAGCTAAACAATGAATAGTGAAAATTAATAGTCGCTAGGAGAGGGTATGGATTGTGGGATTTATGACCGAGTTGTGGCGTGGCTAGAGGCCTCCCTTGATAATATATAGAAATAAAAGAAACATATATGATTTGGAATTGGTTGCGTTAAGGGAGGGAGAAAGAAGAGGCAAAGAGTAGCGGAAACAAACAACAAAGCAAAGCACCTTAAAAAAGTAGACACCCCATATCCCATAAACTCGACCATTACACCTTTCCACATCCAACGTCATATTCATATCCTCTCTTTCTCTCTTGCAAAATGGGATTCTGTTTCTCAAAGCTATGCAGCAAATCCAGAGACATCCCAATATCCTCCTCCTCCGACTCCGACTCCCCATACCACCACCACTTCCCCTTCCACGACGCACCTCCACCGCCTCCGCCTCCTCCTCCTCCTCCACCCCCATCAACAGTAGGCCGAATTCTCGGAAAACCATACGTGGACATCACCGCACTCTACCACCTGGACAAGGAGCTCGGGCGAGGCCAATTCGGCATCACATATCTCTGCAGAGACAAGGCCACCGGGCTCCAATACGCGTGCAAGTCCATCTCCACCCGAAAGCTCGTGACCGAGAAGGACGTGCACGACGTGCGGAGGGAGATCATGATCCTGGAGCACCTCACCGGGCAGCCCAACATCGTGGAGTTCCGAGGCGCCTACGAGGACTCCAAGAATCTGCATTTGGTGATGGAGCTGTGCTCGGGCGGGGAGCTCTTCGACCGGATCACTGCCAGGGGGAGCTACACCGAGAAGGAGGCCGCGAGGATCGGGAGACAGATCGTGAATGTGGTCCATGTGTGTCATTTCATGGGAGTGATGCATAGGGATCTCAAGCCAGAGAATTTCTTGATGGTTAGCCGCGACGACGCCTCCCCGTTGAAGGCTACCGATTTCGGCCTCTCCGTGTTTATTGAGTCAGGTTAGTTTTTACAGTTTCTTGATTAATTGCTATGAATTCGATTCTTGAGTTTGAGATGATTACTTGGTTGTAAAGTTTTGGTGTTCTTTTGTGTGGTACAAGATTATAACTTGTAGTCATTACATAATGATGGAGGCTTACCTCATTCAAAAATAAAATAATGGCGTCTAGCTTCTTCTTTGATGCTCTGCGTGTGCATCTTTCTTTCTGTATAATAGTAATACTTACTTTTGATATATTTTAAAGTTAGGCTAAAGTCGAATAGTATAATATAGGTAGACTTGGGTAAACGGCCGGTTCAGTTATTAATCGAATTATATCATCGCTTATCTAACTACTGAAAAGGGTTAAAAAAAACTAATCAGTTTGAGTTGGTATACCAGTTAATGGTTTTGACCCTATCGAGTGAATTAACCAAATTGGAGTTCACGTCTGTACCGATTAGCTTTTTGACATTTTTCGGTAATCGATTGACTAGCGATTGAATTAATAACTGAACTGACTGTTTACTTGTCTACATATATGATCATGATTTAGATTAAGAAAGTACCTATTGACATGGGGCAAAAAGGGGTAATGTGAATTGTGACATGCATAACTGGATAATTGAAATTTGGAATCCATTTATATGTGGATGCCACTTCAGGTCAAGTCGTCAAGACGACTAGGTCAACTAGACAATGACAGGTCAACCCCATGTCTAATACTCATTCATGGGCCCGCCGCAGCAACCTCAACTTTTTCTCTTTTTTTCTATTAAAATATTTGCCTAACTATGGTATGTGTATATCTATAACGTCAATTTTTACCCTACCAGTTCTTGTTAGATATTCGTAGATGCCACACTATATCACATTTTCTTTTTACGAAAAAAGTTCCCTCTTACATTAATATAAATATATATATTTTTTTTCACTTAATACATGAAACAATACCTCCTAAAATCTCATGTCAATCTTCAAATGTGACATCTACTATGAGACGGAGGGATTAGTATTTCTCTACTTTCGTAATATAATCACACTGGTCGTACCTTAGTAATTCAGTCATGGTCATGTTATATTTAATCACCTGCAAATCATAATCAATTAATAATCCGAAGGTAGAGAAATGTAGTCTAATCATCAATTAGAAATTTATTCAAAATAAAATCATCAATAATTTACAGTTAATCAATTTAACAGATTTTCGTACATCTCAAGTTCATAATACATAGTTCTCCAATCATCCCTAACTATATGTTTAATCTAGCTCATAACTAATCAAGTTTGCAGTTGACCTCAAATTTTATACTAACCCGAAATTCAGTTGTTCAGTTCTTTTTTATCATTTTATGGTAATTTCCTGTCGTTATATGCATCGATAAAACCATATTTTTATATCTTAAACATTACATATGACAGGTTCAGACTTGCTCAGTAAATTCAAACCTGAGATCTTTGGTCCCAGTAATATTCACTTCACTACTAAATTCTCCCTATCATCATATTAACGTGAGAGAAATTTTACCAAAAAAGAAATGTGACATATTTTATAGGACAAACTAAAAATGAAAGTGTGACATTTATTATGAGACGGAGAGATACTAAATTGTCCCAATAACAATTTTGGATTTAGTATCATCATTTTGGTGTTATTGTTAATTCTCTATCAGTCAAATTAATATAATTTCATGGGCAAAATGTTACTATTATTAGTTACTTTTCCCTATATTTTTAAAAGCATGGCGAGTGTTGCTCAAGTCTAAGTCTAAGTTAAATATTATGTTCAGGAAAAGTGTACAAAGATCTAGTGGGAAGTGCTTACTATGTGGCCCCTGAAGTATTGAGAAGAAATTATGGCAAGGAAATTGATGTGTGGAGTGCTGGTGTCATTCTCTACATACTTCTCAGTGGATTTCCTCCTTTTTGGGCTGGTAACTAATTTCTAGTGTAACATATGTGATTTAATTCCCCTGTTGGGTTAATTAATGTCTTGATTGTGGTACATTTTCAGAGACAGAAAAAGGCATATTTGAAGAAATATTGAAGGGAAACTTAGACCTCGAAATGTCCCCATGGCATACCATATCACCTGGTGCAAAGGATCTCATCAGGAAAATGCTAACCATAAATCCAAAATTGAGAATTTCTGCTGCAGAAGCACTTGGTAACACAACTAATTATTTGATTCAAAATGTCACATTCTTAACCAATACTTTTGAGCAGAGCATCCATGGCTCATGGAAGGCGGCGAGGCATCCGACCAACCCATCGACAGCGCGGTCCTAATCAGGATGAAGCAATTCAGAGCCATGAACAAGCTCAAGAAGGTGGCTCTCAAGGTTATCGCGGAAAACATGTCGGAAGAGGACATCAAGGGATTGAAACAAATGTTCGACAACATAGATACTGATCGAAGTGGCACCATCACGTACGACGAGCTAAGAACCGGGTTGACCAAGCTGGGATCCCGGCTTAGTGAAGCAGAAATTCAACAACTCATGGAAGCTGTAGAAAATTACTACTTTCTCATTTAATAGTACATTGTTAATTATTGTTTTTATTATTATTATTATTATTAATAATAATCATTGTTACTCTAATTTTTGTTAGGCTGATGTTGACCAGAATGGGACGATAGACTATGTGGAGTTTATAACTGCAACCATGCATCGTCACAGACTGGAGAAAGAAGAGAATTTGCACAAGGCTTTTCAGTATTTTGACAAGGATGATAGTGGGTGCGTTAATATTAATTGTTTGCATGATAAATGTTAGTACAATATTAACATATACTACTATAATTTTTCAGATTTATTACTAGAGATGAGTTGAGACAAGCCATGACTCAGTATGGAATGGGCGATGAAGCTACCATCGACGAGGTTCTTGATGATGTCGATACCGATAAGGTACGTAGATAATCAACGTCTTGATTTTCCTGTTTATGGCACATTTGGTTCGGAAGATTATATCTCGTGATTGAATATACGTATTATTTTTGCTTCATGATCACAACTTAATCCTAGATGGATACTAATATGATAATTATCAAAGTCATGCATCTTTCCTGAACTAAAATAATCTCACTACTAAATTTTAGATGGATAAATATATCAGTAATAGCAACCAAACGACAACTTAGTGGATTCAAATGTTATTAATTACTCACGTTCAACACTTATGTTTGGTAGGGATCATAATATTGTATTTGTTCTTGATTTTTGCCATGTCAGGATGGGAGGATCAACTACGCTGAATTTGTGGAGATGATGAAGAAAGGAACCATAGATTCTCCTCAACAATTGAAGATGGAATAACTAATCGATGTGGCTGCAACGTTGAACTCGTTTCACTTACAAGATTCACCATTTAATCTGTGTATTACCCCAAATTTTCTTCTTTCAGTTTTCTTATTCTGTTGATTGTGAAGCACTGTTTGCATGCTCTTTATCAAGTATAATAACATCAAACTATATAAAATTGATGAGAATAATGTTTTTATTTTTTTTTTCAGTTTTGAGAAGTGATATGACAATTGTTAATGATAAGTGGTGGAGCCACGGTGTGACAAAATTTAAGGGATGAATGGAGTATTTATTAATTATTTTTTGACTCAACAACGGAAGCATGTTATGTAGTCATTTTGTACCTTTTGAAATGAAAAGTAAGATTATAATCATTAAGAATTACTCCAACTTAAAAGAAATACAAAATCAAATTGAAGAAACACACTGTGATACACTGATTAAAACAACTTTCATTTACACAAATAAATATACACATCAACCAAATTGATTGTTATACTCCGCAAACTGTCGATATGATACACATCAACTCTTCAATTTATTAGCAAGCTCGTGAGCCCTTTCCGCTAACTCGTGTTTCTTTGTCTTCACAGCTTCCACCACCTTATGCGCCCCCTCCTTTATATGTTCTTCCGCCTTGTGAGTCTGTTCCTTTATCCCATCTTTCACTGTTTCCACAGCTTCCCCCACCTCATGCGCCCCCTTCGTTATCTTCCCTACGACATCGCCCACCTCACGAGCCCCTTCCTTTATCCCCCCCACAATCTCCTTTTTCGCGGTTTCCACAACTTCCCCCACTTTATGAGCCCCCTCCTTTATCTGGTCCGCAACATGGACCACCTCACGCGCCCCCTCCTCTAACCCTTTAACAATCATGTTTTTGGTGGTTTGGACAACTTCCCCCGTCTTGTGAGCACCCTCCTTTATCCCTTCTACTATCTCATTTTTCGCGGTTTCTACTGCTTGGCCTATGTCATGAGACCCCTTGTGTAACCCTTCAACAATCTCTTTTTTCGCGGCGTCTGCAGCTTTTCCCACCTCCTTGACCCCCTCCTCTACCTTCTTTGCAACTTCATCTGCCGCGGCTTCTAGCTTCTTCAGCTGTTCTAGAAACTTCTGCTCCATGGTTTCTATCACCCGGTCGAGTTTTTCCTTCTCTTCGTCCACCTTTGCTAGAAGGAGCTTCTCGATCTTCAACATCACTGATGCAACGATGCGTTTTGTGATGTTGCTACACACCTTTTTTACGATCCCTTTACCGCACATTGCAACAACGGAATTTTTAGCACTACTGTATATGTTTATTGGTGAATTTGGTGTTGTGATATGGCTAATTAAACATATGTGTGTATATATGGAGAGAGATTCTTGCTTGTTTGTAGCTGATGATTATTTCTTGATCTTGTTTAGATTCCTAGCGTTTCTTTATCATCTTTTTCATGCATGTGATATGCATGTTTCAAAGAAAATATCTAAGAGTGGGAAAGAAAGAAAAGAAAAAAGGACATTAAGCATTACTTTGTGTTATAGACTTATAATTACATTGAAAACAAGGATTTATCGTCACTATATTTATGTTTATAGTACATTATGGTGCATTTATAAATATGCATTTATTTGATCACAATACATGCCATTAGTAAAATATGAGAATAAATATTGTTCTGAAACAAATTAAATTGTAGAATTTGGAACATGAGATAAAAAAAAAAAAAACAAGTGAAGGAACGTTGCAAGCTGTCTTTATCTTGAGTAAGGAATTATTTATCTTTTTGGATACAAGAAAAGCATTATTCTATTATACATGAATAAAGTAAGAGTTAATGAACAATTTAAGTTATTCTTTTTTAGATCAGAAATGCTCAACACACCATTTTTTCAGGGATATAAGCTTTCGATCATGGAATTAACAAATTGGAATGATCAATTATGACGAAACAAATGTGAAATATTCTCGTTGTCTGATTATATATACGAGATTCACTATTGAATATGTGTATTACCGTCTACTCTTTTTTTTGTTTGTTAAATTTGGCAAATAAATGTTTTTTGCTTGGTAAAATAATATTTCGGACCTTCTTTTTCATATTAAGTACTATCTAAATTTAACTGCATTTGAAAAAAAAGAGTCCAGCAGAAACTTTTATTGAGAATCATAAAAGTAACATAAACATTTATGAAAAATCCCGGAAGTGGTTTTGCTTGAGTTGAGATAATCTCATGCATTCTATTAGAGCATCTCCAATAGCGGCTAGCCCACCGGCTGGGCTAGCCGATTCGCGTCGCTAGCCGAACTATTGGAACCGGCCAGCGGCATTTCGGCTAGCCGATTTGCGGGCGCTAGCCGACCGCTGGCCGATCCCGCTAGCCGCCATTGTAGGCTCAATTTCGGCTAGCCGGTTGCATTTTTTTTAATGTATTTTTTTATGCATTTTTTCTAATGGACGAGGAAGACAAGTTAAATAAGTTTAACACATAGTGATACTGATGTAGTGGAATGAAATTTGGAAACGCATCTGAAGTCTTATATAATTGGGAAATGAAATTAATCTGGCACATCACTTCCAATTTGGGAAAATCTTCGTCGTGGAAAATTGACACATCGACTGATATTTGCGAGCAATTTCAAAGTTCATAAATTCCAGATTCTGCATATAGTGCATGATATATACAGTACAAACTATTTATCCTATATCAAAGAAAAAAAAATTCACTCCACATCATTAAGATAATTAAATGTGAATCAACACTTATTTATAAACAGACCTGTGACAGTAAAGAAGGCAACAACCAAACACACCTTACACACATAAATCTTATTTCAATTATTGTTTATTAGATCCAAATGCATTATTCATAAGATCACCAACACCCTCTTCAAAATCTTCTGCAACTTCGACAAACTTGTGCGCTGCTGTCTCTACAAATGCGGTAGCCTCGGGAAACGCCTTCTTTATCGCCTCTATAACCTCATTTTCTAGATTCTTCACCTTGTCCTTCATCTTGTTCAACTGCTCGCCTGCCTCCATTTTCAGCTTTTCGATCTCCTCATCCACCTTCGCTTTAATCTTTCTTTCTGCTTCCGGCATTAAACGATCGATGATGTAGCTTCTCAGCTTTCTTCCTATCCACTTAAAGCACATTGCACCACGCACTATTATACTCTATCAATATTAATGGGTGAGATGAAATGGCTAGAGATGTGTAATCAGTAACGCATCTATATACATAGACCTGCGTTTTCGATTCTTGCTTGTTTGCAGCTGCGCGCTGATACATTCCTTGCGTTTCTTCTCATCTTTTCCATGCATGTGTTATGCATGTTTTAAAAGAAAATGATTAAACATATTACATACATTTATGGGGAGTGGTTTAATTGAGAATGACTCTTCAAATGAGAACTTATTAGCCGG
The DNA here is from genome assembly GCF_029641045.1 of Salvia hispanica. NCBI lineage: Eukaryota > Viridiplantae > Streptophyta > Magnoliopsida > Lamiales > Lamiaceae > Salvia > Salvia hispanica. The sequence goes on from NC_142697.1 coordinate 2,444,938, forward strand.
AAGTACAAAATAGTTGGTGAAACAAATTATCTCAGTTGACTGTATAAAACATATTAGTTGTATCGAACTGATAAGTTTTGTGATGCCAACTGATAAGTACTCATTTTAGTATAGTTCTCAATTGAACCACTCGCTATATTTTTGTATGTATGATATTCTGCATAAAAATTAATAGAACTTTTATAAAGTTAGTACACAAAGCTATATCAGTTTGCAAATATCATTTTGCAAATATATTGATATCAGTAGACATCGTAAAACATACATCAATTTTTTAATTCAATATTAGTTTGTTGATTCATGAATACTAATAAATGATATGTTTTGTTATATCAACTGATATCGATATATCGCATACTCCCTCCGTCCCAAGATAAGCGAGTCATATTCCTTTTCGGGATGTCCCACTATAAGTGAGTCATTTCTCTTTTTAGCAAAAAATCATCTCTCTTACTTTATTCTCTCTTTACTTCTCTATTTTTCTTTTTCTCCTACTTTACTTTCTCTATTTTAAATTTTTAAATATCAATTTCTTAAATCTCTTAAATCTCGTGTTCAAAATAAGTGCTTCACTTATCTTGGGATGAAGGGAGTATAATAGTTGCTCCTGAAAACAAGAATACATCGTCATTATACACATGTTTCTAAATCATGATAATTGTTCTCCTGACTACTAAAAATTATGAATTATTTATATACATTTATTTGATCACAATACATGCCATCAGTAAAATATGAGAATAAAATCAATAAATATTGTTGTTAAACAAATAAATAGATGAATTTGAAATATGGGACAAATGAAATCAAGTGAACGAACGTTGCAAGCTGCCTTTATCAAGTAAGGAATTATACATGAACAAAGTAATCCTGCAATTGACAATTTAAGTTATTCTTTCTATATTATATTCCATCTGTCCCATTAGAAATGAAAAATTTTCCTTTTGGGGTTGTCCCACTAAAAATGAAACGTTACTAAAAATGAAACGTTACTAAAAATGAAAACAACACTCTCTATTTTAATCTCTTCGTTAACTCACAAAACATCCCTACATAAAATTCCGTGCCAAAAACCAAATGTTGCATATTTAATAGGACGGAGGAGTATGCTCTAACACATCATTTTTTTCAGGCATACGCTTCACACGAGCCGATTAAGTAGAACAAAGCTAGCAATGCAGTTTGATCGATCAATAGTATGGAGGTCATATTGCTGCTAATAACAGCAATATAACATAATTCACCGCACCAATTGATACGAATAAAGGCGGGTGGAGAGTAATATGCTGAAAAATACAGAAACAACAACAAACTACCGAGAAAGAAAATTGAAAAGGATAAACTAGTTGAAAAAATATGATTACAGGATACATGCACCTCCATGGAGGGCAACACAGAAATTTAACAGATCGATGAGCAAAAAACTACTGCTCCAAGAAATTTTTACCAATTTTTATCATACGTTTGATTTCCTATCAAAGCTCCAATCGTTGACTTGATAGAGTAGATTTATTGACAAAGCAACAGCTTAATATAAAAGAAAAAAAAAACAGAAAAAATCAAAAAAATGAAAACCTACTATAATTTGAACAATAAAAGCAGTAGAGTTATATTTATAATATTTCTAATAGATAAAAAAAAAAGTTTAAGCAAAATCCAAAATCACTCAAAACAATTAAATTCTCCAATCGTAACAAAATTCCAAAACAAAAGATTTTGATTATCAACAGATGAAACCTAATCAGTGTCATTGCTTGATAATAACTCATGGAGTAATTTTCTAAGATTCAGTCTTCACACATTTGAGAATAGAAGTATCACATGAACCATCGCCCAAAATGCGTTGACCAAAATCCCTAATTTTAGCAGTGACTGCTAAAATTTGGTCCTTGTTCATGTCCCCCTCTAACTTATGCACTAAATCATAAAAGTCTGTGCACAACATGTTGAGAGCCTTCTGCTTCTCATCCACACCTGCATCAGTTTATACTCTAATGAGTATCATTATGTAGTTTGAAACATATCATAGTACTACTATACAACAATAGTGATCAACAAATATACCATAATTTAAGCTAAATGGCATACACACCTGTTTGTGACTCTTCGCTTGAAACAGCGTGCACTGCTTTCCCTAACGAGTTCTTCAACCACCTCCATCCGAAATATTTCTCGGGAATCAACTTCACACCATTGTTTTTCAACACATAGAATATGTGGCTACATAAAATACCAGATCTCTCAAACAATTTGCATCGGCATTCATATGAATTATGCTCAGCATCATATATAACAGTCCAAGTATTACGATGATCGTCACCCAATTTATATTTCTTAGGGTTGCCATCAACAGACATCTCCTCAATAAAGCAATTATAGCATGCATCCACTATTTCTGCCTGGACAGTTTTGAACATACTGCCGGTGTAGATCGTTGATGCATGTTTCTCAATAGACAGCCCATGAGCTGCCAAGATAGGAACGATTGTCGAATCCATATAATTTAATTTTGCATTGAGATTCCTTTGAGCATCCAAAGCATTATCATACCTCATGATGAACTCTAAGAGATTAGAACTAGGCTTTGTGTTTCTTTTGAAGAAACTATTTTCAGGCTCGAATATTGATGTTGTTCTTATCACAGAGCTCATCGAACAATCTCTGAAAAATGCAGGCGCCCAGAATACTCTAGAGTCAAACATGGTTTTGAACCACTCTTCCTTTTCCAATCCATAGCGTTCCATTATACCTTTCCATGACTCTTCAAACTCAATAGGTTCTATCAGATCTGACCAAACGCGTGCATTCAATTCATTCTTAAAATCTTCATTCGCAAGCAGATTTTTGGGCACTTGGTCTGCTAGCTTCAACATGGTATGCCACAGACACCAACGATGCCTTGTGTTGACCAGGACTCGTTCAACTGCAACTTTCATATCTGAATCTTGATCAATGGTTATCAACTTAGGTGATGCACCCATGCATCGAACAAAACAACTTAGTAACCATGAAAATGAATCGACATCCTCCTTGCATAACAGCCCAGCTGCAAAGGTTACGGGTCTAGCATGATTATCTTTTCCGGTAAACGAGGCAAAAATCATGTTGTACCTTCATTAGACAACACAAATCAGAAATATACTTCTGTATCCATGTAAGTGATTCATATAAATCTTCATAATGCATAGGAAATGTCATCATTTTGTTTCAATGACCACATTTTAGCATTCATAATAGCCAATAGATAATGCATTTACAATTATCATCCTAACAGTGGGAACCAATCATCGTACCTACGCACAAAAATCAAATGTTAACTATGTGTCAATGATTATTATGAATAAGAGTACTCCAACTATAAAAACATCAACATTATCAGTATAGTGTTGAATGAATATCAATATAATACCAACCTGTTAGTAGAGTATGTTGTGTCAAATGAAATAACATCTCCAAAATAATGATAGTTTTTTCTTGACACTGAATCACACCAGAAAAGCCGATTTAACTTGTCTTCAGCGTCTAAATCAAATTCAAAAGTGAATCCACCACATGTTTCCTTCTTCCTACGCATTACATCCAACAGCATCTGAGTATCAGAACCTTCGATGTTTGCTTTCATGTCACGAGCACACTTTTCAACATCCAATACAATAGTACACCCACCAACATCGTATCCCTCCATCAACTCGTTCAACAATTTGGATGTGAGCGCGGAACCAATATTGACCTTAGCACAATCCTCAATAAATTTCCTATGCACTTGATCTGGTTTACGGTTCAATCTCATGAATTTCTTATGCTGAGCCTCGACCATCGAGTGGTTGTGTTCCTCAACAAACTGATGAATCACATATCCAGAAACTCCAAAATCTGAAAAATACTTGAACGATATCCTAGCATTGCATCCGCACCTCTTTGATGCGCGTCTACGCTTGTTGGCAAAGCCTTGTCGTGCATTCGTTGCATCTCCATCTACCGTCCTTTTCTGGACTTCTCTACTGCACACTAAGTACTGCCATGTGATCACGTCACCCGAGCATTTTGTACCAGATTTGCGAGTGTCAAAACCAACCGCACGAGCATAATAATTGTAAAAGACAATCGCATCTTCTACCGTCTTGAACTTCTTACCAACACAGGGCTTGAATTCATCTTTGCATACAGGTTTGTACATAACTACAACATCAATAATGTAAACTCTGATATCATCACCAAACACGAGCATTATCATTTATTGAACTCACAGTTTGAAAATATTATACTAATATCAGCCTTTATGAGAAAAGGGGGGAAACGATGAAATTACCTTCGAAGCTAGGTACGGCATCCATGAGTTTGATTGTGAGTCAAATTAACTGGTAGATTGATTGCAGCACAACTTGGATATGAGGCGACTGATGATTATGATCGGAATCAAGGTAAGAGAGAGTGGCAGTGAGATTGAAATGGTGGGAATTAGAATCGGATTAAAGATATAGAGCACAACTTAATTCAAATTCGTGGCGGAAAATATGGAATTGCATACTGAAACACGTAGCCTAACTGGAGAAAACTCACTTGCTATTGCTGCGAACGAAGCGATATCTTAACGTGGAGGCAGTGAGAAAACCGACGACAAAGCAGAGACTATTTATTTTTATACGATTAAATATTATAATAGGAAGCAAAATAATAGAGAGAGCCGTTTTTCTATGGTGCGCTAAATTAAAATTGTAGAGATGGGCGAAAAAGAGTTGGGCCGAGGATAAGAAACCCTAGATTAGTAGTAGCAAAATATTCCCTCCGTCCACGATTAAGAGTCTCATTTCTAAATGGCGCTGGTTTTAAGAAATGTTAAGAAAAGTGGGTGGAAAAAAGTTAATGGAATAGGGGTCTCACTTGTATATATTAGTTTTAAATGATATGTGAGTAGAATGAGTTAGTGGAATGTGGGGTCTCTTTACCATTTATGGTAATTATGAACCGAGACTCTTATTTGTGGACGAACCAAAATTGAAAAACGGGACTCTTATTCGTGGACGGGGAGAATACATTTAATTTCTTTGTAATTAACACGTGGATTGCCTGTATATTCTATAAAAATTAAAATACAATCAAACGTCTAAACTTATATAACTATGGAATGGATTATGTCCATATCTCCATGAGATCGACTAATAGTAATAAATATTCAATTACTGAATATTAGTAGTTCTTCATGAATCATGATTAACTCGAAAGTAGCTAACTTGATCATTTCAAAATATATCCCCTGTATATAAAAAAAAGAAGAAGATAGTTTCGTTATTATCAACCTCTCGTATAACGAATAATTTTAAGTTTTTATGAAATTGGTGGGTAATTTTGAAAGAACCCATAAGTATAGGTTGACCCAGTTTTCATAGTATTTAAATACCTTATACATTGTTCTTTCGAGGAAAATAATAATAGTATCATTATGGATTTTTTAAGAAAATTAGAAAAATGAAATGGTTTTTTATATTTGTGATAATTAGTACTCCCTCTGTTCCATAGTAATAGAGTCATTTTATCATTTTGGTACGTTCCATAGTAATAGAGTCATTTCCTTTTTTAGTAAAAGTCAACACATTTTTCAACATCTACTTTACTCTCTCTTACTTTATTCTCTATTCATCTTTCTACCCTTTTAATTTTCCACTTTATTCTCCCTTTACTTTACTCACCTAAGAGCATCCTCAATGCATGTGGATGTCACATAGCCTTCCCAGCACTGCCACGTCAGAAGGACATCCCATAGTCTTCCCTGCACAGTGGCAGACATCTCATAGCCTTTCCGCGCGGACTTCCCGCAATATAAAAATTCACAAATGCACCAAATTAAATAATTTAGGGAATTAATAAACAATGTACGGTATTAAAATTTCGGCACGAATACGGGAAAAATGCAATGATTTTATTTTTTTTAAAAAACATACATATGCGTTAAATCTATATAGTTTGCCGCTAGCCTTGCTGGGGGTCCGAGGGCGCGGAGTGCCCCCGGCCCGACGGTATGATATGTTTTTGTTTTAATCCTTCATTTTCAACGATAATACATGTGTTATAGTTTTTTTTTAAAAAATCGTATATATAGAGTTTGCAACGAGCCGTATATATAGAGTTTGAAAATAAAATTAAGAAAAAACAAAATTATTGGACGTCCGTCCGCATGCCACAGCGGCGGACGTCCCATAGGCTTCACGACGGATGCCGCGCGAACGCCGCGGAACTCCCGTGTCCGCGCGGGATGTCCGTCCGCCTCGCTTCTTCCCCCAATGGTGGACGTCTGTCGCAGACGTCGGGCACGCCGGTCCGACGTCCGGCGCTGATGATGCTCTAACACAATTTTTCTTAATCTTCGTGCCGAAAAGAAACGCCTCCATTACTATGGAACGGATGGAGTAATATATAAGTGAAAGTGAAAAGATATAAATTGATACTCCCTCCGTCTTGGATAATTTGACTCACTTTGACCGGGCACGAGTTTTAAGAAATGTAATGAAAAGTGAGTTGAAAAGTCAGTGGGATGTGGGTCCTACTTTTATATATTAGTTTTATAACAAAATGTGAGTAGGAATGAGTTAGTGGAATATAGGTTCCACTACTAAAAATGGTAAAAGTGAAATGGGTTATATTATCTGGGACGGACCGAAATGAAATACTGTGTCAAATTATCTGAGACCGAGGGAGTATTTATCTAAAAATTTATTGAAGTTTTAATGAATTTTAATAAAATTGGAGAAGTGATTAGGATTTTGTTGCTATAATAGGAAAAGTGGGAGAGGAAAGGTATGTAAAAATAAATATATTCATCTAAAACACGGAAATTATATAGTAGTACTTTTTTTCTTAAATTTGACCGCTTCCAAAATTCAAACCAAACCCCTATTGCTGGCACTTCAGACTATGTTAGATTAGATGTTAGATTGAGGATAAAATCGATAATCATGCAATTGGAGGATTACTAATTATGCATGGACGTGACAAAATACTTAAAACAAAAGAAAAAAAACATTGCCGACCTCTTGTTCAATTGTCAAACAAAATGGTTGGCTACAGTCGTTTACGTTAAGATATATGTTAAAACTGTGTGCATTATGTGTTGACCTCTACCATGCCCCCTTCAAATTTTACATATATATAACTAATCAAAGAGGCCAGCCAATAATTGCGTGCTGCAATTTGGTCAATGCACACACGTTATTTTTAATTCAATTAATAACTCGTGACGATTTTCTCAAACTTATTTTATGAGCAGTGAATAATTTTTTTATCAATATTAAATGGCTACGGCATGATTTGTCCTAATGAGAATCAGCTTATCGGAACACAAAAATAAATAGATGTATAAACCCGAAGTAATAAAGCATAGTAGTATTAGTCCGGCATGGTAAGTACAGCATCACTTGAGACGACTAATTATGCATGCATCAAACAAATGTCAGGTGAATATAATATGCCAAAATTTATTTTTCAATATTAGTAGTATATATTTATCCGCATGTGTCAAAATTCAAAAGTTTGATATAATCATAGTCGTGTGCATCGCTAGTTTGTACACTTCGAAGTAATTTCATATCACATGGAGTATTTAATTAAATTCATGCATGTGACATATTCACAACCGCCGAAATTATACTAACATAGTAGTCTTTGTTTATAATATTCTTCATCAACACCCTTAATACCCATAACTCTACGTCACTTAACTCTATTGTATAGGAAAATCGATGAAACAAATCATTTTTGCCCCTTTTCTCTTAAACATAATCTGCGTAAATAATTAATTACGGTAACAAGATATTTATTTGACTAGCTAGTTAGTAGTGAATTGATCTTATTTTGTCTATAATTCACAACTACAGAGCTAAATTGACCATAATTTTCCTATAATTCTCAACCATTACTTTTTAATCATGACTTAATACTACGATTTTCTACTATATTCACAGTTATAATGCTTTTTTAGGGTATAATATTTATTTCTTACTAACAAAAGCTTATTTTGTCATAAATTCAGACAAATTCGCGTGAATATACAAAAAAGTCAAAAATGTACTTTTTTAAAATATAAATACATTTATGACATTTAAAAAACATTTATGACTATTTTATATCTTTATAATATAGCAAATTGTACATTTCAGTGTTAATTAATATTGTAGGATTATCCTAATAAATGTAATCAATTGTGGAGTCCGCCGGAGATTTGGACCTTTTAATCATAATTAATAATAGTAGATACTAACAACCAAGCAAATCCAAGGTGTAATATTCAATGCTAATCGCAGCTCTTGTTTTGCTCAGTCTTCCTTTCTCATTTGACCAAATTAACTAAAACCTTGTTCTTTTCTCAATTATTTCTTGAAAAGGTCAATTTCGCATCCCTATCTTGATCTCTCCCTTGTTCTCATCTTCACATCTTCTCATCTTCTCTTCTTCACACGCGCAATATGTGTTTATATATATATGCACACACATAGAATTAATTCACAAAGTTATCTCTAGGTGACAAATTTAAATATGAATAGCCCCAAAAATGCAAAGGAGAAGAAGCCATCATCCAAATCAAAGAACAAGATTTTAAGGCTTCTACCAAAGGCAACTCAAGCCGCGGTTTCATTCCAAAACCCCGCCTTCAGCCCGGGCCGGGCCAAGGGCTTCTCGGGCCCGATGATCCCGGCCGAAGCCCGGGGAAAATCGAAGAACTTCGAAACGCAAGAACCAACTTCTCCGAAAATCTCGTGCATGGGCCAAATCAAGCACAAGAAGAAGATGTGCAAGAAGCAAACCTCTCTCCCTAGAGGATTCAAGCCCGCGGTAAATCCCCAGCCCGAGAGAACCGGCAAAGCCCGGTCTTCCGGCCCGGGACTGATGAAGATATTCAGCGGAAGAAGAAAATCCGACGCCTCGATTGATGGCGGCTTGGGCAAGCCGCCGCTCGCCGAGAGGGCGCCGAGCTTGAGCCAGATGAGGAGATTCGCCAGCAGCCGCGACACGTTTGCCGGTTTTGATTGGAAGGCATCTCAGATAACGCCGGACTCCGGTGAAGATAGCGACGGTGAGGATGGCGGCGGCGGTATCCCTTTCTCAGCGCCGATATTGATGGCTGGCGGCTTGGTTTTGGAGCCGAGGAAGGAAATTAATTTGTGGAAAAGGAGGACCATGGCTCAGCCCAAACCTATCCATGTAAACATTGCTAGGGTATTTTAATAATCTCAAAAATATAGTGACAAAAAGAAACATGATTTTCTTAAAGTTTTGGTCTTTTTTCGTTTTCCATTAATTTCATTTATTATTCATTTAGTTATCACGAACATGTACAAAGTTGCGAAATTAAGGAAGTTAATAAGATTAGCTTGATTGTTTCATACTCTATCCGTCCTACAATAGGAGTCTACTTGATATGTGCACGGATTTTAAGAAATGTAAACAACAGTGGATTGAAAAAACTTATTAAAATATAAGGTCCCCTTTCTTGTATTGGTTCTATAATAGAATGTGAGTAGAGTGATTTAATTAGTGAATGTGGAAACTACTTACCATTTATGCTAAGAGCATCAGCAATGGGGCGGACGATAGTCCGTCCGATGCATCATCCGCCCCATCGTCCTCCACTGCAGGTGGGCGGAGAATGCTCCTCCTATCCTCCGCGCCCTATGCATCCTTCGCGGACGATGAACCATTTTTGCATCCTCCGGCCTATCCTTCGCCCCACTGTGGTGATAAGGAGGATAGGTCCAGACGATGCACACATTTTTCATTTTTAAAAAAAACTTTTTCTATTTATATCATCACATATTTACTTCATTTCACACATTTGACTCCATTCTCTTCCTCGTCTCAATTTCCACTCTTTCTATCTTCATATCTTCCTATCATTGCAACTTTTTTTAAATGTGGGGTTTTCCTTTAAGTTGTGGTGATTTTATATTTATTTTGCTAATAATGGACATGTTTGCAAACATAAAAAATAAAAAATTAATACAAAATATTAATTAAAATTATAGGTCGGGCTATAGGGCGCCCACTACAGATGAATGGGACGGAGGATAAAATGCTGATGGCAGAATATAGGACGTCATGCTCTAAAGTGAAATATGACTCTTATTGTGGGACATATTGAAATGGCAAAAATGTGACGCTTATTGTGGCACGGAGGGAGTAACGTACAAGTTGTTGAGAAGGTGGATTACGATTAATTTTTGTTGAATTCATTGAAGTTGGTGTGCATCTCGATCTCTAATTACTATTGCACAAAACCTTTATTTCCACTTACAAACAAAAGGATTACACAAGAAATTTAAAGATCTAATGGAAATAACACTAGATCTATATAAGTACACAAATTAATAACACGCTCGCTCGGCCTTCACACACCAAGTTGCCAAGTCGAGTCAGCCGAGTCATGACTAAGAGTGAACCTCAAGTTCGCAGATTTACTAAGTAGCTGATGTAAATCAAATAATGTTAATTTACTCCAAGATTTCTCTTATTTTGTATACTAAAATCATCTATCAATTAATCATTAAAGTTTGATTATTATATATTAGTTGATGGATTTACACGTGGAGTGAAGGCATACAATGAGCCAAACCGGATCTAGGGTCTGATTCAAACTGTTCGTTGCCTATCAAGACAATGTCCAAATTCATTAATCTTATAACCATTATCTTCATCTTTGAAATAGCTATTTGATGAAGGCTACGCGGAGCAGTGCGAACCAGGGCGAAAACACCCAACCCGAGCGTTTTTTACCAACAAAACGCCCAGGTCCAGTGGACAACGCCCGGGTTGGCACCATTTTGCTCGGGTCGGGTGATTTTCTCGGAAACTGTCGAATGTTAGTTTTCAAATTGGTTTCTGGAGCAGTTTTTGGGATATTAAGAGATTCTCAGGCATGAAAAGAGAGAGGAAAAGAGAGAAAGAGAGAAGGAAGAAATTTCGGCCAACATTCCGACAATCCGTGTCCAAATCTCAATTCCACTCAACAAGAGCATGCTTCCTATGGTTTTCATTGTGATTTTTACCATGTGTTTAGGCTATACTCTCAATGTTGCTCCACGTTGTGATTTAAGCTTGTTTGAATGTATCAACACCTTTGAATTCATGTTTGACTTCGTTGATGTGTTTAACATTAGATCTATCACTTTAGAGGCCTTTATCGTTATAGATGTTTAATCCTTGTTTATCGTATCTTTAACATAGACTTGGATGGACTAATCAATTGATGTGTTGTAAAAATTTGAATTGTTCAAAGGATAATTTAACAACGGATTAGGTATGTTTATATAGTAGGTGATCTTTTATTCCCGTGCTTCCGCAGGAATTTAATATAATTGAAAGTTAGTTCATGGAACAAGTGTTCAGCTGACTGTGAACTATACGTCGCAAACATGTTCAGTGCACGCGATTAGGTTGATTAATTAATCCCAAAATATGTGTTTTTTATGTAGGTGTAGAATGATTCAAGTCTAATGAGCAACTTAGAGTGACATATCTTTCCGTTTGTGAAATCCTTCTGATTTTATTCGTTTGTTTTAATTTTATCAAAATCTTTCAAAACCAAAATCAATCTTTTGTATGTTTTTATATATTGTGAAGTGTAAATAATCTTTCACCTCCTTGTGGATCGACACTTGAAATACTATTAACGACAATGTAATCTTAGAGTATTGTAGTATTATTAGAGTTAATTAATTAAAATTGATATATTGTGTTAATTGAATTTGAGACTCTAAAATATGCATAAGTAGCAACGAGTCAGTCAAGTTCGTGCGAATCTGCTCTTGTCTGACGACACTACACTGTCCATCTGCGCGAGGAATCCATGCTGACGCACTACAGCTGCAATCGTCCATTGCCTCCGAGTCAGTGAGTTGCCAAATTAGAGTCGACATCGATGAACAATCACTTTTCAATGACAATTAACAATCCTTAAAATTCTTTAAAATTCCCAAAAAAACATAACTTTATATAATACACTCGATTTAAATTATTTTTTCATATACCATTTTTCCAAATTGAAGGTAATTTTACTAGGATTCTAGCGAAATTTTAATTGATAACATTCAGAAGAAAAATGTAATTTGTTTATACTATCTATAACGACTTGCAGTATAATGTTATTCACTGAATTGCTATGATGCCTAGAACATACATAATGCATAAGTTCAATATATATAATACCAAAAATATGTAATGCTCAAGTGTATTTTTGAATTAGCAAGTAGCTGTGGTTCAATGAAGTATGTTGCAGTAGTGTAATGAACCAAGTGCAGCGTATATATTGCCGAAAAATGTGTGTATTTTTTATTTATATATGTATGTTTAATGTACAAGTGTTTAGACCATTTTACCCCCAAAGCCTTATTCGAACATGCTCCATCTGTTTCTGGTTAATAAAGGCATATCTTTTCGGCACGCAGTTTAAGAATAGCGTGTTAAATGGATGGTAAAAAAAGTATGAGAGAGTAAAATAAGAGAGATGAAGAGAGAATAAAGTAAAAAGAAAATTTTACTTTGTGCCAAAAACAGAAATAACCCAATAACTTGAAACTTCTCAAAATAGAAAAATAACTCTATTAACATGAAACGGAGGGAGTATATAATGAATACGAGAAAACCTAAATCGATCTACACCATCCATTGTTTGATCTAATAGACCATATTTGGTCTTAGTTTGGTTTAAATTTAAAATTCACTTTAATCTTATCCTATATATATTGAGAACAACAGGGGAGTGATTAATTGCTAACTAATTAGCAATCACATATAAAGACCAAATCTTGGCCATTAGATTATGAGATCTAGTGATTGAAATAATGCCACATGGATTAAATTTTAAATTAAAAAAAAATTTATTAAATAAACTTAAAGGGTATTAATGCCAATTCTCTCTCATGAAAATCATCTCAAAACATTAAATTAATGTAACTCTCTCGATTTAAATTATTTTTTCGCAAAAAATATATCAAATTAAAGATAATTTTATAAGGATTCCAACGAGATCTCAATTGCATATGTTCCGATGATGTTCGGGTGATGAAATTTGATAAATTATATTTTAATTTTCGTGCATGTTGATTAACAGATTTTATCAATAAATGCAAAAAAAAATCTCAACATAGTGTATACAAAATCTCAATATTGTGTAGTTAAAATATCAATAAAAATGTGTTGATATTTTCTTGTCATTATGTTGATATTCTCATGTCATATTGTTGATATTTGTAATACACAATGTTGATATAAAAAAACACCCACGAAAATTATCATGTGATAACATAATGACGATATTACCCTTTTATTGATATTTTGTCTACTATTTATTGAAATTTGTGAGCTTTAATCTCATCCACTCATTTCAAAATCCAAGGGTGTAGATTTAGTGTTAGTTTGGATTATGGTGTTTTAAGCATCAGAATTGGACCCGAGAACAACAAACTATATATCATAAAGTTATTTTTATAAAATAATTTGTTTAGGAGTTTATAAGTTTTATTTGATAGTAGGTTATAACTTATAACCCATAAAAGAGTTTATTTCACCAAATATTTCTGAGGAGCTTATAGTTCTTAAACATGAGCTTTGGTCATCCAAACACCTACTTAGCCGATAGATTTTGTGTGTTTTATTTTCTTGTAGAATGAAGTGTTCGATTCGTTGTAATAACTTTCGTGTGCGTTTTTTTATCTTTGTATAATGAAAAGTATTTGAGGCTGTAAACAGATGTGAGATTATATTTTGGATTGTTGGTCCTATTAGGCCCAAAGATCTTTAATTTGATTGGCCCAATTTCATGGAATCTTGTCGACCAAGGGCCACAATCAATGGTCCAGCTGACTCGCAAAAAGTCACTACAAATTTTAGTACATAATCATATAAAATATGCAATATATCTATTATTTATTGTATTTTTACACAAAACATTCACTGGGCTAAAAACCAAATTACAAGTTCAGAATTATTGGTGAATAATTAGTTTCAAAATAAAATAATTAGTTAATATAATAAAAATATAATTTAAATTATAAAAAATTAATAAAAATAAAATTAAAGAGGGGGACGCATGTCATATGTTTACATAGCTTTATGTACTAGTGAGCTGCGACGGTAAATGACCAGGTCATATGCATTTTCTTTAACTTTTCATTTTCTAATACTCCCTCCATCCCCCTAGAAATGAAATATTTTCCTTTTTGGGCTGTCCCATTAAAAATGAAACGTTTCTTAAAATAGAAATAACTTTATCTCTACTTTTCTCTCTCTTACTTTACTCTCTTTTCTTTAACTCACAAAACAACACTACATAAAATCTTGTGTCGAAAAGCAAACGTTTCATATTTATTAGGATGGAGGGAGTATTAAATTAGATTTGTCTTTTACTTAGGTGACTCTTGGCAAGGGTCACTGATTACATTAATCTAATTTTATCTATTGAACTCTGATTGAAATATATGAGATATCCATATAAAGATCGTTCAAAGATGTAGACACAGAAGTATTTGGAAATCATCTTCATAGGTAGTGTTGAATATTATGGTCAACTTTTGTTTGGGCCTTCGTATTTAATAAGCTTGGGCTGGTCCCAATTGATTAAATGATGCAGCCCAAATGTTTGTGTATGGGAAGTCCATCTGGCTTGACCCATTACTTATCGAGTCATCGCGTATTGCTGCCACGTGGAGCCCTCACCCGGATTCTGAGTAGAGACTAGGGTTGGGGAATTATACCGAAATACCGGAATACCAGACTTACCGTACCGAAAAAATACCGAAAATACCGTTTTTTCGGTATACCGTAGTTTTCGATACGGTATCATACCGTACCGATAGAGATCGGTACGGTAACAGTATTAGATTTCCCATACCGCGGTATACCGAAGATTCGGTATATACCGATGCTTCGGTATACCGTGGTATACCGGTATACTGATTGATATATACTCCCCCCGTCCCAAGATAAGTGACTTACTTCTTTTGGGCACGGGATTTAAGGAATGGTATTTAAATAAGTTAAAGTGGAGAGAGTAAAGTATGAGAGAGGGAAAAGTAGAGGAGAGAAGAGAGAATAAAGTAGGTGGAGAATAGAATAAGAAAGATGACTTTTTGCTAAAAATGAAAATAGGTCACTTATAGTGGGACATCCCAAAAAGGAATACAAGTCACTTATCTTGGGACGGAGGGAGTATAATATATAAATATATATTTATATATATATTTAAACTAAGTTTTAAAAAATAAGAATTTTTATTATACAAAAATAAAAGAATCAAAATTGGGAATCCTATTTTTTGAAGCAGTTGAAAATAAGGTATTTTTTTAATATTTTGGATATAATAGATTTTTTCACGATATAATGGTATAACGGTATGTCGTACCGCAAAACACGGTATAACGGTATATCGGAATGCCATATCGCAGTTCGGTATACCGTAAAAGTACGGTATACCGATAACACGGTTTGGTAACGGTATGGAAAACTGCCATACCGAATTTCTGGTATACCGAACTCCGGTATACCGAAACTTACGGTACGGTATACGGTATGGCACTCCCTGTACGGTATACCGTACTGAACCACCCCTAGTAGAGACCGTTGGATCCAGGGTTAGAGTGTTAAGTGAGCGTCGCCTCACTTCACTCTACCATTCTAGACGTTTCTCTCTCTCTCTCTAATTTTCCAGAACTCTCTCTGCCTTCTCTCTTCGTTCTCTCTCTACTTCTCAGGCGATTTCCGCCGGTGAACTCCTCAGATTTTTGGTTTCCACAGGTTAATCCTTGTTTTAGTAGGATCTATCGGTTTAGATCTTGAGTTTGGAGACTTTCTCGGTTTCCTACAGAGTGTTCAGTCTATTCTAACCTAGGGTTTGAATCTGACGAAGTTTGGTGATGAAGAAGTGAGAACTTGTAAAGATCTTGTGAGCTGTGTGAGTTTCTGGTGGTTGTGAATAGCATAGACGGTTTGGTGGCAGTCGGTATGGCTAGGGTTTTCTGACCTAGTGTTCGACGGTTACCCATCTTGTGACTTGTGGTAGAAGCGTGTGGGGAGGTCATTGGCCTAGTGTAGTCACTGTTGTGACCTGAACCATTTCCCTACTGTTCTTTCTTGGTTACTGTTGTCTATTGCTATTACTTAGATCCGAGAGGATCTTGTGTTGTGTTACTAACTCTTTTACTTAGTGTGCAAATAATAGAAGAAGCGGGAACCTCAAGTCTGGTTGAAGACTTGAGAATAGCTAGGGCTTTCGATTAGTTGGTTCTGTAATAAGTAGAGTTGTAATCTTGTAATTCTCTTTGTATCTTGGCTTGTACTTTTGAGATTAGCTGTCTTAGATCAATTGCAATAAAAGAGGTCTCGATAATTAGTGAATCCCAAGTGATCTGATCCCTACAAGTAGATTACTATTTATATTCTGACCTTCTTCTTAATTATATCCACTGTATTTTGAGTTATTTTCTAACAGATCCAACTTACTCCAATATAATTAAGGATTCGTTTGATAAAAAAGATGGGATGTGAGAAGATATGTAAAATAAGATAAGAAATACGGGTTTTATATCAAGATATGCAAAGATATGATTTTTTTTCATTGTTGTTTGATAAAACAGAAATTATCTAAATTTGTATAGTATATTAAATAACATGGCTTAACTTGATAAATTGGTGGGTTACATAAACATGGTTAAAGTTATAATTTTGGTAAGATTGGGTAGGGCCCTTGTCTTTTATTGGGCTTGAGTTAAGATTAACTATGATATCAAATAATTTGAAATGCCCATATATAATTCTCTATTTTGGTATTACTAACTTATCTCAAACACGTCTTTATTCTATAAAACACTTAAGTATATAAAACCAAATGGCAAAACCATGCCAATGTGATTCACATCAGAGAAATTGCACTATACATACAAAATGTTTCATCAATGTTTCAAATTGATACAAAAAGTTTTAAGTTTACATAAATCATAAAAAAATTTAATTAGTGTATTAAGTTAATACATCTGTTAAAGTTCCTTTTAACACCGTTTATTATTTAAACCCTTTTCACCTAATAAAATCATTAGAATAATAGAAGAACTATAATTTTATCCTCAAAAAGACGAAATGTCACTCTGCCATACTATCCAATACTAAATCCCCAAAAATATTATGGAGAACTTCTGTCTCTCATCAATAATAGGTAAACTTACTTTGGTTTTAGTCTAAAAATTTTGTGGGCTTTGAAAAAAAGGTCGAGACTTAGGATTCTTTGTCTAAAATTCTCATATTTTACACTTATGCTAAAGTATTTTACACTTTTGAATGTATTTTCAATTAAATTATTTTGGTTATTGGATGGAAATTTTAAATTTAGGAAGACAAATCTTTATAGAAGGAGCTTCAACTTCAAAGTATTACTTCATAAATGGGGTTTCGCTATAGTATTTAATCTCTGTGTTATTTGGGAAATTTATAAACAAAGAATCTTCACTAATAGTACTAAATACAATGCGGAATTTTTAAATAATGTCTTTGCCATGACAAAACTAATTATGAGTGTTTTAAACTGTTTGTTTTTAAAGAAAGGGTATCAAACTTAGTTTTTAAATAAAAACACTAACCAAAGAGCAATGTTGTAACCGGTGTTAAAAAGAACTTTAACAAATGCATTAATTTAATATACTAATCAAACTTTTTGTATGATTTATGTAAATTTAAAACTTTTTGTATCAATTTAAAACATTGATGAAACATTTTGTACATTGATGAAACATTTTGTACGTATGGTATAATTTTCCCAATTCACATCAGTTGAAGGTTGAGTTTTTATCATTTTTTAAGAAGTCGAAATTTGAATTTAATGAGAACAAGAGTTGAAAATAGATATCTTATACATGTTATAATTAATATACACCATTTTTTGAAAAATATATTCGTTAGCAAGAATTGACAAATCGTCAATGATTAAGAGTTTATTAATCTATAATTAAGATGTATAGTTAATAATGTAAAATTTAATAAGAGTATATAGATGCATCAATTATATAATTGCGGTTCATTTGTCATGTATGTATCATTGTATCTTCTAATTCGATGCACAGAGCGAGAGAGATATAGAGTGTGAGCGAAAAAGACATCATACCAAATTTTGATCAAAAATAAAAAGACAAGGACATTGACACCAAACCGTAGTTATTATATATCTACTACACTAAAAAACAATTTTGTGGAAAGTTGGAACCTAATTATTTAAATTAATGATTTTTCAAATGACACAATCTTATACCTATCTTTCAGATTAATTAGATGCAACCAATTATGACCTTATGACAATGCATATTGGACCCGCCCTTATACGGTTCCTTAAATTTTAGTGTCATCTTGTTTCCTATGACCTAACTTTTTAAGAAATATATATATAAAAATAATTTTTTTTTTATCACAATTCCATATTAGAGTTTGAATAAAGAAATAATATTATAAGTAGATTGAAATTTGTAAGAGAACGCGTACAATAATTTTGTAGGAGTAACAAAATTATAGAATTCCACATTGCGTTTAAATACAAGCATGTGAAAATTGAAAACCACCGAATTAAAGTATATAGTACATGTTACAACTATACTCTATTGGCACTAATCCCCCTAATCACTCTAATCGAATAAATCTACGTCACTTGAACGTGTATTTAATACCATGTGCAAACTGTATTTAAATATCAATTGATTAACAAGCCACAATTTTCTCATTTTTCTCTTCGGCATAGGTGTTTCTGCATTTATTATTATATGACTACATCAATGTATAAACAATTCAAGTAGGGTCTGATTCTTAATTTAGCACGAAAATTTGGACCTTTGAACAACTACCCTATCAAAGCTGTTCTCTTTAATGCTAGGTGACTCTTGTTTTGCTCACTCTTATTCTCTCATACTATAATTTTGGTCAATTTTGCAACACCATATTGATCCTCTTCCTTGTTCAATCTTCTTCACCCTCATATAACACAAACAAGTGTGATTTGAAGGAGACAAAAAGAGAGATATAGAGAGAAATATTTAAAATCTCAATGGAAAAGGCATCATCTAAATCAAAGAGCAAGATATTGAGGCTTATACCAAGAGCAGCTACAGCTTCAGTTTCATTCCAAAACCCTCGGGTTAGTGGAAATTCGAATAACCTCAAATCCCAACTATACCGGGCCTTCTCCGGCCCGATGATTTCCATGATCCCAGCCGAGGCCCGGGAAGAGTCGAAAAGCTTTGAAACGCAAGAGCCGACTTCACCCAAAATCTCGTGCATGGGACAGATCAAGCACAAGAAAAAGATCTGCAGGCTTCAGCCCGAATACGGGCCCGTTATACCATCCCAACAGCCCGCGACTCTGAAGAAGAATCCGTGGGTAATCAACAAGATTTTCAACGGTAGAAGAAAAGGCGACGATTCAATTAATCGCGGGAAGCCGCCGCTTCCGGATAGGGCGCCGCGGCTGAGCCACTTGATGAGATTCGCCAGCAGCCGCGACACGTTTGCGTGCCATGATTGGGCGACCGAGGAGAGCGGCGGTGGGGATTGGGGGAGCTACAGCGACGGTGATGACGACGTCGTTTTTCCGATGTTGGGGAGTGGGGCCGGCTTGGTGTTGGAGCCGAGGAAGGAGATTAATTTGTGGAAGAGGAGGACTGTGGCTCAGCTTAAGCCTCTTAAGCTGAATGTTTGTTGAGAATAGAATGTGATGTAAAATAATTTGTTTTGATTTACCACAGAAATTAAGTTGCATTTGTTATTTTTTGGTGGCAGTATCAAGAACATGTATGAAGGTGTAAACGGAAATTGTAAAGATTGGTCGTATATGTGATGATTTATTTCATAAATGGTTAATAACCTATAGAGTTAGTAGCGTTTGAAGTTTTAATTTATTTATTAACTTAATTTTATTATTTATATTTTCTCTGAAATGATTTTCTGTGAGTTAAAAATAATAAATTAAAATTTATCACTTAAAAATAGAGTTATGAGATAATATCATATTAAAAATGAACATGCATTAATCAAGGACCAACAAAATATGAGGAAGCCTACATGAGCACAGCCACCGCCCGACCTACCCTCTTTCTGGGTGATACGAGTATATCTACAGAATATTCTTATATTTCTATTATTTCATATATTATTGATTTAGCATATCTTTTCTATTTCTTATCACTAAATTACGCTATTAGTGAGTATTATAAATATGAGTCTTTGTTATCTTTTGAATTAATCATTGAAGAAATATAATTATATTTTTTATCGTCTTTTATTTTTCTGCAATTTACTTTATTTGTCTTTGTTCATCGGTTGCTCAACGGAATTCATTCCGCGAATGGACCTCTTTTATCCGGCGATTCCTCGCTGAATTATCTCTGATACGAGTTTACTCGTATCACCGGATGTCATGCTTTGTGTGTTTATTGCGGATGTGCTTTGAATTTGGATTTTGGAGATTGATCTTTGGATCTAAGCGTTGGGCTTGGCTCTGGCCTAACTCAATCCTTTTAGACCATAACTCCATAAAATAAACCAATTAAATATGGTCCAACAATGAAATTATCCAACTTTGCATTGTGCCATAGCCCAACAAAAATTGACAAATATGAAGACATGTCTAGATGGATATGTAGTTACCAAGATTCATGCTTGCACGTCGACCGGGTCATTCAATGCGTCCTTGAACAACAACCAAATTTAATAACTAGATACATCACGATCAACATCCTCTATAATATTTTGTACTCCCTCCATCCCATGATAGGAGTCTTATTTGATTATAGCACAAATTTTAAGAAATATAAAGAAAAATGGATTGAACTAACATATGGATGGTGAGATTTCCCTAAATTTCATCAGTATTTCAAAAATTAAGTTCACGTAGACAATTTTTCAGCTTCGGTAGAACTCCACCCTCACTAAATGTAAGTACCTTTATAAGTATGAAATGCTAGTGCAGGTAGAACTCCGCCCTCACTGACTTAGTTGTCATATATAACAATACTTCTTCTCTGATAAATAAATTAAAAATTATAAAAAATTGGAAGGAGATAGGAACATAGAAAAATTGCGACAAAATATCCGAAGTTCTAAGGCCATCCGCATCTTTGTATCTTATCCGTCTCTTAACCGTCTCATCATTTCATTATTCATGGGTCCCACTGTAATTTTCACCCCATCTCTTAACTAAGAGACAACACCTGCATCCATCCATCTCTTAACCATCTCATCCCTTAACTATTCATTCAATTATATTTTTTATTTTTATTTCCAACAAATTCAATTAATAAAAACACACTTCATTAGAAAAAACAGAATTACAATTTAAAATCCTAAAAAATTTATTAAAAAAAAACACATAATGAAAATCCTAAAAAACAAAAAAACACATAATTAAAATCCTAAAAAATCCTAATATTACAATTTATTGAAATCCGCATAATCATGGAAAATGAAGCGGTGATCGTCGGTCTTCTTCTAGCGATTCTTCCATTATTCGATGCATTTGCTCGAATGGATCCATGAATGGATTAAAATTTGGGAGAAGAATAATGTTTTGAGATGAAGAATGTAGAGTGTTTGAGTGAGAATAGAGAGTTTTTTTATGGTGGATAATTTGTGGGAATGATTTGATATTTATAGAAGTGTCTGAGGGATTAAAAAAAATAGAAAAAAATTTAAAAATTTGAAAAAAAAACGGCTATAAACGGCTAGTAATTTTTGGATTTTTTTTTTTATTTTTGATTTTTCGAATTTAAAAAAAAAAACAAAAAAAAAACATTTTCAATGGATATAAACAACGCCCACTCGTGGGCCGGCGAGTAGGCGTCACGGAAGAACGGGAGCTCGCCATGTGACCAGCGCGCGTGGCGAGCTGGCTCACCAACTTGCTCTCCCGAACGAGCTACGAGACGAAACCGGGACGAGATGGGAGGCTGCATCACTGTCTCGATGTGGTCTCGTCTCGGAGAGACGAGACCGAGCCCACATCGAGACGCGATGCGGATGCTCTAAACCTAACCTACACATTTTTGCAATGCAAAAAGTCAATGATTGCCATCTGTTAGACTGATGAGCTGTCAATTACAACGCACATATTTCATCCTATTTATTTAACATGTTTTTCATAAATGAATACTCGATAGTTAGTCGGTGAAAATACCTATTATTGATAAAGTAAGGGAGGGGAAAAAGAAAAATGAGTAAAATAAGAGAGAAGAAGAGAAAAAGTAATGAAAGTAGAGTTAGTATATTGTGGGGTTGTCCTAAAATAGAAAAATTCTAAAGTTTCTATTTGTAAGGAACGGCTCAAAATCGAAATAATTGTTATTTTTTAAAAACGGAGGAAGTATTTCATATAGCTCATGAAAACTGAAAGTGTTACAATTTGTTGCAACTTTTTCACTAACATTCACTAAAATATCATGATTGTTGATATTGATCTCATTGCCTTATATTGAACATATGGATGGTGAGATTTCCCCAAATTTCATCAGTTTTTCAAAAATTAAGTTCATGTAGGCAATTTTTCAGCTTCGGTATTTTTTTTAATTTGGATGAATTTCTCATTAAACTAAAAGTACTAACATATAAAAAACACTACTCCATATTATTTGTCAGGCCAATTTTAACGTCCATAAGAAATTTTAAAAGTGGCCCAAAGATCTTGTAGTTATAAAACCAATACTCCATGAAAATTACAAAAATAAATTCGCTAATTATAATAAAATACACATACCATCATTTATTATAGTTTCATAGTACTTAATTTTAAAATTGGCTGGGCTTGGGTTGAGAAAGATCTTTGATCCATCGCTTTTAACAGAACAGGCCCCGGGCCTATTTGAGGCCTTTGAAACTATAAAATAAATTAGTACTAGTAAATTAGTAGTAGTAGTAATTATCTTTTATTTATTATTGAAATAGGAGGGTATGGTGAATAAAGTGAATGTCAAAAATAGAACTACTAGATATTTTATATATTTTCTTTACAAGTATCAAAGGCGATAAGGATGAAAATGGTCTAGACATTGTGACTAATAAATATAGGAGGCTTTTGGACCAAAATTGTGGACTACATGTAGTTTTGCTCCAAAAGAACTACTAATAAATCTGCTGGGGCCTTAATGTTTTATAGTCCATTTAATTAAATGTAAACCCATTACTATAATCCAAAACCTGAAGTAGCAATCTTTCTCCATTCCTATATATACCTCAGTTTTCCATTTTGATCCATTTTATATTAATTGGCTTATTTCATTTTTATTATTTTTGGTTGTTAACTCCATGGTTCATTAATTCATTTTACTCATATTTATAACAATGCTATATACAATGCTATATACAAGTAGAATTCACATTTCATTAACTTTTTCAATCCATTTTTACATTTTTTAAAATCCATATCGGATCAAAGAAAAATACATATCAGGTTACAAAGTCAATTTTTACTCACTTCGTCTACCAATAAATGTCTCATTTGCTTTTTTACTACTTTCATAAATTCCACTAACTTTGTTTCACTTACATTTCATTATAAAATTGATACATAAAAGTAGGAATCACCTTTCATTAACCTTTTCCACTAACTTTCTACGTACATTTTATAAAATTCGTGTCTGGCCAAACTTGGTCTTATATTGGTGGATAGGGAGTATCAATCACTAATTAATACTCCATTCGTTCTATGTTAATTGAGTCATTTTTCTATTTTGGAAAGTTCCAAGATAATTGAGTCATTTCTATTTTCATAAAAAGTAACCCTTTCTCCGACTCTATTCTTTCTTCATCTATCTTACTTTATTCATTATCCACATAACATACATTGTTCTTAATCTCCGTGTCGAAAAGAAACACATCTATTAACAAGGAACGGAGGGAATACAACTCTATAAGTATAACATGTAGGTGAGAAGCATTACATTATACTCTCTTAATCCAGTTTCACTTTGATTTGGTGCAAGTTTTAAGAATGAAGAAAATGGGGAGAAAAAGTTAGTGGAATGTAGGTCTCATTTATATAATTCACCGTCCCATATTTTTCGCTTTCATTTTCAGACCGTCTAAACTATTTGCACTATTTCTATTTTTAAATAAAATGTAAAATATTTAGTTAAGATATTAGAGTTAATTAAGCGTTTCTCTCTTTTTTACCCATAGTACTAAATGAGGACATTATTTTATGAAGGGAGAATACCACGTACTCCCTCCGTCCCAGAGTATTAGACTCGCTTCTTTTGGGCACAGGATTTTAGGAGGTGATATTTAAATAGTTAAAGTGGAGAGAGTAAAGTATGAGAGAGGGAAAAAGTAGGGGAGAGAAGAGAGAAAAAAGTAGGTAGAGAATAAAATAAGATAGATGCTTTTTGCTAAAAAAGGAAATGAGTCTAATATGTTGGGACATCCCAAAAAGGAAAGTTGGTCTAATACTCTGGGACGGAGGGAGTACCATTTAGAGTTATACTAAACCAAATGTAGGCTAGATTAAATCTAAGCCCTCCATTAAGGAAAAACCTTTTGATTTTGATTTTAAAAAACTCATTACTCACACAATATGTTATTGGGATCCACTTGCTACGTCACTTAGAGCATTCGCTATGGCGGATATTCCGGCGGACATCCGGTCGGCGTGCCGGTCGTCCGCTCAGGACGTCCGCCATTAGGCCACCGACGGACAGACGCGGACGAGAGTGGAGGACATCGGTGTTTCGCGACATTCTCGGGACGTCCGTTGTGACGTCAGCCAATGCGTCGAACCAACGGACGTCCCGAAGATTAAATTTTTTTTAAAACTCTATATATACGGCTCGTTGAACTTCATTTCATTCGCACCACTTGTTTTAACGAGTTTTTCTCTCTCTACCTTCATTTCTTTTGAAGATAAATGGAGTACCACGATAGTGATGATGGGGTTTTGGTGCCCCTTGCACATTGGAAGGCTTGTACAAAACAAATAAATCAGACACGGATCTATTTGACCGATTATGCGATTAATCATTTCACATGTTAAACAGATAATGGTCTGCTAGAACGCAAATAATTCATGTTTAGATAATATAAATCCTAAACATGATTTCTACGGTTTAGGGTTACCGATTTTGATTCTTCAAAGAATCGACGATTGCTTGCGCCTTCTCCACGACGATCTTAAATACTAGACCACAGATTTTCTGACTGGTTCCCGAACTGTATCTCGATATCAGGGTGGACTGATCTTATCAAAATACTAGGACTCGAATAATTAATTGTAAGTCTGTCTCTCCTTTATTCTCCTATTTAAATTAAGTTCATATTGGGCCCAGTCAGGGATCTATGGAAGGTTTTGGATATGGGCTCCCCCAATTAGCTTTTTACTAATTAAATTGAACCCACAATTTAATACAAGCTTATATTGCAATATTACGAGTAGCCACTACAGAAGTAATATTGCACTCCCCATCCAAATCCGAAATTACAAGTAATCCGGGTTTTCATTTTGTTTATTATTTATTTTCCGCGCTTAAGATATAAATGTCCATTAATTAATTAATGTCTGCTATGGACTTAATTAATTAATATCTTATTAATTCCAATAGTGGACTTAGCAGAAACACTTAATTATTATTCATAGAGCGATAAAACTCCAACTGGTCAGTTTTCTGAATAATAAAACCTTATTCGAGCTCCTCTTTAGGACATTATCAAACGAGACTCACCTCGCGCACGATTCAACATAATAGCAATCCTAGCACCGCTAGATATTAATCACCACTACCCAATATCTCAGGATTATTGGGTTGCGAAATAGCCGCACCATTTGATAAGTCAAAGTAGTGCATAATCAATACTGTATGCTCAATGCTAACGTATGTAGATTAAGAAATAGTTATTTATCAAGACCTAGTCTTTCAGTAGATAGCATAAAGACACGTCTTGTTGTTAGATCCATTCAGTGCTATACCACACCAACGTCATCTTATTTCAGAAAGGCTTAGAAATAATCGGACTGACACTGCAACCTTTCACGATAGGTAGCCAAAGCCTATCAAGGTTGTGAAATTCTTCTTTCTCTTTTGCAAAGCATTGGATAGAACCGACTGTAGTTACCTTAAAGTGGACGACGCCCACAACCAGTCTACTAAGCAAAAGACTTAGGCTTTGTTTACTTCTTATGCATTTAAATGTTTGTAAAACATCTTATAAATGCACAAGCAAACACAATGTAATAATATACTGATTCTATTCGTGCGAACCTGCTCGAATAATACTGAATCGGGTTAAAAGTGGATTATAGAGTTTTACGTATACAAGCAAGATTCTATTCAAGCGAAACTTGCTCGAAACATGCTTTTCAGTATACCAAACCTAACAAGTGATTCCCCCGCCACGAGCGAGTCACAAACGTCGACTTTTCCCGTTAGAGTTGGGAAAATGCCAGCGGAAGTGCACCGATGTCTAGGATGATGCCCGAAATGACGCAAATGATGCAGCAACCCCAAATGGCGGGGATGATGCCTAGGTATTACAATACGTCTGGGATGATGCCCGGGATGATGATGCTCCATATGCAACAAATGTCGGGGATGATGCTCGGGTATTACAATATGCCTGGGATGATGTCCGGGATGATGATGCCCCAAATGCAACAAATGTCGGGGATGAGTGTCGCGATGCAGGGGATGATGCCCCAAATGCCCGGGATGATGATGCCCGGGATGGTGCAAGGACCCCCAGCCGCTCGGGGAGGGGGGGAGCAGGCAGGGGGGTCCCCCAATCACCTGGAGATAATGTATATCGCCTCTATATGGATTTATTGTCTAGTAATTCCCCTCAGAGTACTCCTCTGGAGACTCGGTTCACCGGGATCGTGACTTTCTCTTTTGACGAGTTGGGACTATCTCCGGTCAGGGAGAATCCCACTGAGATGCAACCGACGGCAAGGGAGAGGCAAGGGCAGTACCTCGCGTGCGGGGAACGAGGGTGGGGTGGGGGACGAGGGGACGGGGGTGGGGGAGGAAGCCCCCGGGAGAAAGAGGACCATATGGAGCATAGGGGAGTGCGTCGCGCTGGCAAGGGCCTGGGTCGGTGTAGTCGAGGATCCCTACGTCGGGGCTAACCAGCCCATCGACAGAATGTGGTGGCGAATTAGCCACAGTTACCTCAAATACAAACCGGCATATAGGAACCTGCACGATGGAGAGCAATGCCGGAAATAGTGAGAGCGGCTGAGGAAGCAGGTCAGCCGATTTGCTGGCATCTACCAAAACAACTTCCGCTCGGCTACCAGCGGCATGTCTGGCGATGATGTGAAGCTTCTGTCTCACCAGCAGTTCCCTGACAGAGATTTGGGTTACAAGGAGTTCAAATATTGAGAGGTCTTTCGTGTGGTGCAGAATTCCGCCAAGTTTACTGCGGGTGTTGAAGTTGGCTGGCCGAAGCGGACGAAGATCAATGCCTCCGGTGAGTACAGCAGCAGTGCCAGTTCCCACGAGCTCCCCGACGCCGAGGCAGAGTTCCCAACCCCTCAATCGTCCTCCCGCCGCCGTCGCCCGATTGGGCAAATGTCTGCGATGCGGATGGCTAGGGAAAGCGCCAGCGGGTCCCACGAGGTCCAATCGGAAGCCGATTCCCTGGTCACTCCCGAGCTCAACAATCTCGCCTGTGTCCAGCCAACGCAGTACATGCTCGAGAGCATGGACAAGTGGTATGCAGCGACTGATCCCTTATACAGGAGGATGTTGAAGGATGCCATCAACTCTATGAGACGCGATTTGGGGATAGAACCCCTACCCGATAGTGGCGTCGGGACTGGTGACGGGGGCGATGGGAATGGCGGCGAGGACGACGAGGAGTGAGACGGGGGCCGGATTTGTCGAAGCTTTGGGTGGTTTTTTTTAACTATGTATTTTTATTTTAAATAATTATGTATGTTTTTTTTTAAATGAAGTGGTTGCTTTTTCCCCGTATTCGTGTCAAATTTTAAATTCCGTAAAAATCGCTAAATTCTGTAAATTGATTAATTTGTTGAATTGGTGATTTTTTTTTAATTGTGGATGTCCGCCATTGTGCAGTGGGATGTCCTTATGACGTGGCAGTGTAGTGGAAGGTCTGTATGACACGGCATGAGGTGTTTTTGGGATGTCCACCAGGACATCCGCACTATTGTGGATGTTCTTAATTACTTTATTGATTAATATCAATTTTATCTTCTCCTACATTTTGGTCAGTTACACTCTTAATTATTTTCTTATGTTCATTACGTTTCATTTAAGGACTCATTGAAGTGGACGTAACGATTAGTGAATTAAAGAGTATATAGAATCGTACGCGATATGTTGGTTTCTTCAGATTTGGTCCCATCGAGTAGGGATAAAGTTCTAATAACTGAAAACACTAATAAATCCAAGTTTATAATACTCTTTGTTTGTCACATTTTCTTTTAATGTTGTAAAAGTTCAAAAATAGTTTTATTCACTTATTTTTATAATATTGCCGACAAAATTGATTATAAGTGATCATGTGTCGTACTTTTATTCCTCTGTATACCAAGAATATAACAAATAAAGCAATAAAGATTGTCGAAAGAAAAAGTAGAGTATGGTGAATTTTTCTCGCATTAATACTTGAGTTTATAATATCGAAATTCATTGAAAAAATTTGAGATTGATAAGGTAAATAAATATTTCAACCTACCGAAACTTGACCTGAATAATTTGAAACGAATTAGGAGTAATTGTCTAGTTGATAATGAGTAACTCAAACAAGATAGAAAAATAATGACAATGATAACTAAATGTAATGATCACTATTTAATAAATTGAGTATACATTCCTTCAAAGAAAATGATTGTATATCCGAATGGCAAAGCATCAATAATAAGACAGTCAGAAATTCTGAGCATTTGCTTTAATCAAAGGCGAAATGCGTGTAACTAAAAACAAAGACAAAGAAAGAGAATGAAATACCATAACATACTCATGATTTGGCAGTGGCTAATATAACATTTTTCCCTTTTCACAACATCTTGGAATCTTTCCTACACTTTTCCCTTTTTCTTTTCGACTAGAGAACTTAGGAATTATTTGCAGATTCTTGAGATTTCTATCACACTATTATTGTCCTGGTCGTCAATTATGGTTGGCAATTTTTAGTAGCACTACTTTAGGTTCAATAAATTAATTTATATTTTAATATATTGTGCTAATGCATAGTAAATTAGTAATTAAGTATACTTGTGAAGCAAGAGTATTATGCAGCCATAAATATACTTGTTTCACGATAATATTGGAACATTGCGAACCCAATGAAGACCACCTAATACATTTTCTACTATATTTCCTAAAGAGTTTATATAATTATTTAGATTAAATTTAGTAAAAATAGAAAATATAATATATTAGGAAGTGTATTAAGTGATCCCTCGTCGCGAGCCAACTTAGAGCCAAATCACAAACTTAATTAGGAAATTCGAACAATCCATTAAATTCTTTATTTCATAAAAGTAATTAATTGTGTGATAAACAAGATTGAGTGGTTTTCATCTCGAATGCACTTGTAGTTCATATAGCTAGCAAATAGCAATATAACTTTTTGGAACTTTTTTGGAGTAAGATGGACTCAGTCTCGTTGTATGTTAATGATACAAATACCTGTTTCACGGAAAAATTGAATTTAGAGTTAATTTTAAAATAATTCCGTGAAAGGGAACCTATTTTTTCTTTCTACAAATGTTATTAATTGTGTGTTACGATGGTGTGTTTAAACACGCTGATGACATTATGATGTTATTCCAAATCATGTACTTTAGAGTTAATGTTAAAATGAAAAGAGTAAATTAAGAGAGGAGAAAATTTTAAAGAGAGTAAAGTATTAGGAAAGATAGACTTTTAGCCAAAAAATAAAATGACTCAACTATATTTGGACAACTAAAAAAGGAATACGATTGAACTGTCTTGGGACGGAGGGAGTGATGTAATAATCTGTCTTTGTTAAAATAATGGAAATGTGTAATTTTGTGGTGAGGAGCTGTTTGTGCAAAGTTTGAGACCCGTGTTCGAAACCTAATATCAATATTTCCATTTTCTAGTGTATTAGAGCATTGTTAACGCAAGGGGTCGGGCCGCAGTTGGGTCCCTGCCCCCGTCACACAGTGATGGAGGGACGCTTTTTCCGGCCTGGGCCGGTCACCGGGACGGAGTCGTGGCCTGGGGACGCTCCCGGGGTCCGTGGCCTGAGCCTTAACCGTACTCGTGGCGCACTTCGTGCGTGCCGGTCCGCCGTTGGATGTTTTCTGGGCTGGGCCGCAAGTCCCCAACATTGATTTTTTATTTTTTTAGTTTTATTGGCTATATATATTCCATTTGTGCACCATTTTTCCACAATTTCTCGATTTTAATCCTCGTGTTCCAATATTTTCGGCTTCTATGGATTGGTTTAACAACGACAGATGGACGAATTCGTCAACAACAACAACTGGCAAACGCCTAGTCCGGGGTTTCCTACCAACATGGAAATCACATCGCCGGTTAGCACTGATGAGCACGAAATCAGTGATATGGAGCCCACTGAAGGGAGGGCCAAGGGCAAGGTTGCAGATGATGAGGGGTCGAAAAAGTATAGTCCGCAGGAGACATTGTAGCTGGCCAAGAATTTCGTCGACGTCTCCAAGGATCCTATCATCGGCAACCAGCAGAGTGTCAAAGTGTTCTGGACGCGGATTGCGGAGAAGTACAACGTTGGTCTTCCTAAAGGGTCGTTCGAGCGTAGCTACGTGAAGCTATGCAAGCATTGGTCGGGTCCAGGAAGAGATAAACAAGTGGAACGACAAGTGGACGAACGTAGTCCGGATGTGGCCGAGCGGGCACAACGAGATGGACCTCGTGGAGAAGGCCAAGGAGGAGTTCTTCTCTGACATGAAGAAGCATTTCAAGTACTTCGACGTTTAGAAGCTTGTCGAGAAGAGCCCGAAGTACACCGGTGGGGCAGAACTGGCGTCAAGAAGGGGGGCGCCGAAGAGAAACAAAGTTTCTGCCGCCGGACACTACTCGTCGAGCGAAGGAGGTCCGCCAATCGACCTCAACGTGATAGACAACGACGGCATCTTCCAATCATCCCCTAGCACTCAAAGCCGTCCGATAGGAACAAAGACGACAAAGAGGAAAGCGAAGGGGAAGGCAACTGCGAGCTACTCCGCTATGCCGCCACTGCCACCCAATCCTTCTCTGGATAAGATATCCGACTGTATGTCAGATCTGAGTATTACCTGGCGGATGAGCCAACTGATGGAGTTGACATCGAGGGATACCTCGACAATGTCAGAGTTCGATCTCGAGTTGCACCATGAGATGATCGCCTACCTTCGTGCACAAATGAAGAAGTAGTTTTTTCATTTTTTTTATGGCTTGTAATTTTCTTTTTCTAGGATTTTTAAATTTCTTTTTCTAGGAAGTTTAATTTTCTTTTTTTAGGATTTGTAATTTTCTTTTTTCCGACTGAACAATGAATTTTCCCGGTTTGAATTGTTCAACGTTTACTATTTGACGAGTAAAATAGGTGGAAGTTGTGAATAGTGCAATTTAATAGTTGTGGCACGGATTGGGGCCTGCAGGGTTAGAGCAGTTGTGGCCTGAGACTCAAATTTAGGAGAATGATGATGTGGAGGGGACTTGGGCCTGAAATGAGGATGGGGTTATGGATGCTCTTAGTGTTGCCACCTGTGTTATGCACGGGACAAAAGATTTTCAAGTAATGGAGATATATTAACAACTAAATATATTAAAATATATACTCCCTCCGTCCCATTAAATATCCAACATTTGCTTTTCGGCACAGGATTTTATGTAGTGTTGTTTTGTGAGTTAATGAAGAGAGTAAAGTAAGAGAGAAGAAAAAGTGTAGAGAGTATCGTTTTCATTTTTAGAAACGTTTCATTTTTAATGGGACAGACCAAACAGGAAAACGTTTCAATTCTAATGTGACAAAGGGAGTAATATAGAGTAAATACTATAAAAATATATTTATAGATAAGAATATAAACTAATTATAAGAGTATTCATAACATTATAAACAGCTCCAAAAAGAAATTTGTACTTCTCTCAAGATACTATAAAATGAACCATTTCATATTTAATATACAATTTTATACAATTTTAATATCTAATATGAGTGTAGTAATGTTAAATAAAAGAAATAAATATGAATAAAGAAAAACATAATACTAAATCCAAAAGAAAAAAAAAACAAATAGTTTGAACGAATAAATAGTTTTAAATTTCGTTGGATTAACAAAACATAGGTATTTATAAGTACAAACAAAAAAAAAAAACTTAGAAACACAACAACAAATAATTATAGCTACAAATATTCATTACAACAATTTAATTATACCACAATAAATTTAATTAAAAAATCAATAAAATAAAATAAAAATATACCTTTATTGTCGAAATTATAGTAAGTACTCTCTCTGTTCCATAGTAATAGAGACATTTTGTCATTTTAGTACGTTCCATAGTAGTAGAACCATTTTCTTTTTTTAGTAAAAGTCAACATATTAAATAATGCAATAATATCTTTATGAAGTATTATATATTGTCACTAATTATTACTAGAAACAAATATCTTTATCGTTATGTAGTATACAAATATGTATATTAATAATGCAGCAATAAGTGTACCATATGCAGACTAGAGCATGTCTCCATTTTATTCTAAAAAAAATTATTTATATAATACTCCTATATAAATACATAATTATAAAATTTGATTCCAATATTTATTTGTCACTAATTACTTAAATTATTTACATTAGTGATATTTATATTAATGGCGTAATTATTGTAAAGCTAAGTATTATTGAATAGAAAAAGATATTATCATAAAAACATTATTATATAAATATTACTCCGGATGTAATGATATTTATTCAACATAAAAATTAATAATGAAGATAATTTAAATTGTGATAATTAGTGAACATATTCTTGCAAATATCGATAATGCATATGATTAGTGACATAATGTTATAGAAATCGATTTTAGTATATACAAATATTATTTATTATTATATGGGAAAGAGCCACGTGAGGGGGGTTGTATTGATTTTAAGTAGAGTGTAAGTACTAAAGGGGAATATGAATTATTCACTCGTTTTCATAATTTTCTTTTTAGTTTGTCCTATAAAAGATGTCATATTTTCATTTTTAAAAAAATTTCTTCTCACATTAATATAAAATTATATTTTTTCTCTTCACTTATCACACAAAACAAAATCTCCTAAAATCCCGTGTTATCCCACAAGTGTGACATCTTTTGTGGGACGAAGGGAGTAATAAATGGAAGCATTTCTCTATGTTTCATTTGCATTGAACTGCGTCTCATGCACATCATTGTGTGTTGTGTCTCCTACCACAGTAGGGGATCCGACCCCACATATTTATTCTTACTTACTTTATTCTCTCTTCATCTTTCTACCTTTTTTGTTTCTATTTTATTCTTTATTTACCGAACACAATTTTTCTTAAATCTTGTGCGAAAAGAAACGCCACTACTACTATGTCACAGAGGGAGTATTGTTGATTAATTTGGTTTGTTTGACATGAATCTATTTTAACTTCTATTATAATTAAAATAAAAAAGTGATAACAACAACATTTATAAGTATTTACTATAATAATTTTTTAACAAATTAATTTTTTTAATTTAAATAAATACCAAATACTATATAAAGTAGAGGATTAAAGAGATACGGAGTACTAAAGTAGCAAGAGTCGACGCCTCATTCTCCTTCCTCTTTTTTTCTTCTTCTCTCTCACGCTTCTCTGTTTGACAGCAAAAGACTCAATTTAATGGTGATTTATTATGTGTAACTTATTGGAGTAACTTCATTTTATTGGATCGTTATTTAGCCAAAAAATCTACACTCGTTGTCTATAATTTAATCGTCTAGAATACAGTTTAATTATATTTTTATTGTCAAGACTATAATTTAGTCTTTTGCCTTAATAATTTAATTGTTGGACAGTTTGTCGTCACTTTTAATAGTTTAATAAATGCTTCTTTGACATAAGAAATTTCATTCAATAATATATCTATACATATATAAAAGGCGAGTTTTGGCCTTTTCTTGAAATATTTATATGTTTTGTCCTTATTCTGAAATATTTATAAGTTATGAACCAATTTGAATATTTTAAGTAATTCATGAATATTTATTTAGATATTTTAATGAGCATTTGACTAATTCTTAAAGCACTACAATGACTCATTGGTGGTTACAAATATTTAAATAGAATAATGAGCATTTAACAAATTTTGTAACCTATATTGTCTTGATTTTAAAATTATGATGTTTTAATTCCATGATCTCGCATTTACTAATTTTGTACCTATAAAAGGCATAGAATTGTGGATGAAATACAATATACACACTAACAAAACATTCTTCATTCTCTCTCAAGCTCTCAACATTTTATTACACATTTTAGGAACATTGTTTTGCTCGATTTTGGAGCCCTGTCAAGTTTATAGGTGCCTAGCAGGTTTGAGATGTTATATACATTAGGAGGAAGTCGTTTTTATCTCTGGGGAAAATATGTCAATCCGAGAGCACTAACCGTGATGTAATTTGTCTTGCGGAAAGATGGTTTTTCTTGACTAATTTTCATTGTAATTTCCATTTCATTTATTGTTGTTTTTTTCCTTTGATTACAAAAGTTAGAGTACCGCGTGTATATGGTTCCAGAATTTTATCTCAATATTTCTTACAGTTCTTAGAGAGAGAAGAATTGTAACATCCTTAACTCAAACATACATAGTATTTATCTTCATCTTTACACAATTTATTATTTTTAGTAGAGAAATATGAAGGATTGTTTTAAACATATTTTTCAAAAATGTCAACACTTAATGTAGTCTCTTTATCATTGTCCAAATAATTGTGTTTGTCTCAATTCAATTTTAAATATGTTTAAGTTTATGTCTTTAGGTGTAAAATGAATTGAGGAGTATATATTTATTGAATTTGTATTACATAGTAGTATATTTTTCTATTTTAAATCGTATATAATTATATTGTTTCTTATTTTAATTAATCGATTAACAATTTAAAATTGTATGACAAAAAAATATTCCGTCGTGCATCGCACGTGGGTTAAGACTAGTTTTAATTAAAAATAGAGTATCAAAAGTTTGACCTCGTGATTTTTCATTTATGTACAATAAATTGCGCACTTCATTAGTTCAAAACATATAATTAAGTTTCTCCTGTTTCACCTATATCTCAATAAAGAAAATCACATAGTTTCAAACTTTCAACAGCAATTTATTAATTTGTTATTAAAAACTAACACGAATTTAAAGAGAAATAATCACATGTCTAATCGACAATGTGATAGATTGATAGCCCAAATTAATAGGAAAAAAATATAATCACATATCTCTTATCGGTAATGTGATAGATTGATATCATTGCATAAGGCTATTATTTTCTTCCTGACCCTCATTTAATCGGACCTCAACCACTTTCAAATTAAACATTCATTTTTTTTTCTCATTTGTCTACATATAACCTCCAAGTTAAGATTCCATTCGTTCCACAAAAGTATACAATTTTAGTTCGGTATGACCATTCGTTCCACAAAAATATACATTTTTAGTTCGATACGAGTTTTAATGCATAATAAAATAATAGAGATATAAAAAAAAAGAAGTAATTAAAGTATTGTTGGCGGAGAATGAGTCTCACATTCTCACCTCAATAAAGAGAAATAGTTTCTAAAATTATAAAGTATTCTTTATATACTTTTGTGGAACGGACTAAAAAGAAAAGAGTGCGTACTGATCTTGTGGGACGGGAGGAGTATAAATTTACTTCCATTAGTGATCTCAACCACACGTAATTATTTTTTTTCACATAATGTTAATAATAATAGTAACATTTATAATTACTTCAATTATATTAAAAACTATAAAAAAAACTATACAATATATTTATATTTTAAATTTATGCTACAAAATTACTAAACATTTATTTAAGTACAGTATATAAAAAATTAATTTATGCGTGTTACGATATGGAAGGATATAGAAACAAAAATAATGATAAACCAATAACATAATTAAGAAAAAAAAGTGAAGCAAATTAAAAACAATAAAAGAAAAGTAAAATATTTAAACAACTATCCAATTGCATAGTGCATGTGTCAAGCCTCTCTCTGTTAAGGCAGTATAATATTCATGTGTAAATATTAGTTATAAATACGAGAATTATAGTCTTGTTTGTCTTTTCTCTCTTGCTTTATCCTCTCTCCATCTTAACTATTTATTATTCTCTTCGTCCCAGATAATTCGTCCCAATTCCTTTTTCATACTCGTTTTGCAAAAATAATAGTAAATAGGTAAAGTTAAGAGAAAGTAAAATAAGAGAAAGAATAACGTAGATAATTGCGAAAAAGTAACTGGGATGAATTATCTGGGACGGAAGTAGTACTATCTTCATCCATAAAAAATAGACTAGTTTTACCATTTTGAACCATCCACCAAAACTAAACCAATTTCTAAGTATACAAACTTTTAAACAATTAATACTATTAATTATATAGACCCTACAATCCATTAACATTACTTCCACAGCTTGACTACCTTTTCTTCCCATCTCTCTTACTTTTTATCAATTATGCATTAAAATTCATGTCATTTACAACTTACTTTAGTTTTTATGGACGGAGGAAGTTTTTTTTTCCAGAACACGTGTAAAAAAGAAGTGAATCAAGTAATGTGGAACAGATGGAGTACAATAATGACTAAGCTTTTATATGAACATCACAAAGTACTTGTGAAATAAGTACTCCATAGATTTGAGTCCTTAGTTGTAGCCTTGTCTTTTTCTATTCTCACTCTTGGGAGATGGGACCGTGGTCTGTTTTTTTAATGCCACATGAACTATCTGCATAAATATATGTTTGGTAGTACAGTATTAATTTGGTTCTAAAATCATAAAAGAAAAAAGGAAAGGAAAAAGAAAAAGTAAAAAGAAATGTATCTAATAAATTTTACTCTATGTTACCCACCTATATATATAATTTAACTATAAGATCTATTTTTCCAAAACACATGTGAAATAGAATTACTTAGGCTGGAAAGGAGGAAATAATATCTATTTTTTGTCGATATTTTCAAAATAAAAAATTGAATTCCCATGAGGTAGCCAATCGAAGATCATTTCAATAATATTTCTAAAATAATTTAAGAAATGAAATATAAATTTGCATAAATCAAGTTACTTGTGCTTTTATGATTTCAAGAGAAAGATACGAGACTAATATCGGAGAAGAAAGAAAAACCATAAATGCAAGAAAGAGGACATTAAAATAAGTAATTTAGATGTACTAAAATAGTGTCACCTATTAGTACATTAATGTTCACAAATTATCACAAATAATCAAATATGCGAATCTCGGTCAGTCACCACATACTTTTTTATAGTTCATCCTAAAAAGTAATTGTACTAGATCATCAAAATAAGCATTGTTGTTTTGAGAAATCTAGAATTAATTATGTAGAGACTTCAATTATAATTATGCAATAACATGTAATAAACGGTGTACATCCAAAATTGTGTAAGTACTAATCAGCATATCGCAATTACATCACCAATATTGTTGTGTATTTAATTAGTTCAGACTTGTACGCATCAAAGCGTGATAAATTATTGCACACCTTTGGCTTGACACATAGTTTACTTGATAATTTAGATGTTTTGATTCAACTTACAAGCTACGCATCATTTCCACGTCGCACTTTAGTTACTCTTTGACTTATGTACCCACAATTACAACACTCACTCCCAAGTAAAGCATATCCACACCCACCTTTTTGACCCCCATACCATTGCATCCTTTAATTTTACCATAATTGTAATTAAATTTCCAAATTTTACTCAATTTGATTTGATATGTTAAATACTATAGTAACAAGTAATGAATACTCCTGTGTCCATGAAATATAGTTTTAGAAGTGGACGACATCAATTTACCTCAAAATTATAGTAGAAAATAGTAGAAATATTATTTATTGGAAATGAGATTCTCTTATTAGATAGAGAACCTTAATATAAAATGCTCGCGACTAATTTTGATAGACAGATCAAAATAAAAAAGAAAACACAATTATTTTCGTGGATACTGGAAGTACGATTTTTTTTATTAAAAATAAATAAAAATCTTTCAATATTTGACAATCCAAATTTGCAAAGTCCTTGTGTTTAACATCTTCATCCGAAATCAAAGTTTGAACCTTGACAAATTTAAAGAAATTAACATTTTGACATTTTGATATAAATAAAACATGAAATAGGGAAGAAACTAGAAAGGCGGAGAGAACCGAGAGATTGATAGAGAGAGTTTGAGAAAATGAAAGTTGTGAGTGTAACCGAA
This sequence comes from Salvia hispanica, assembly GCF_029641045.1. Lineage (NCBI taxonomy): Eukaryota > Viridiplantae > Streptophyta > Magnoliopsida > Lamiales > Lamiaceae > Salvia > Salvia hispanica. The sequence continues at coordinate 2,483,370 of NC_142697.1, forward strand.
AGAGAGATAGTAGATTTTAGGAATATAATTCTATTTTATTCTTCATTCATTTCTTGTACTATAGGTCAGTCTAGCATTGATGGTCCAAGTGCGGTAAACTTGGCATGAATTGATCGAATTCATACAAGCGCGACCCACTTACTAGTCATGTGTGCCACCATTTTGACATTGCACGAGCAACTTCGATAAGTCTGGTCAATTCATACCTGACTTAATAAATATATGTGCGTAGTGCCAAGACTAGACACATAGATTTCGTAAGTCGGGTATGAACTCGATGACTTCATACTATATGCTTACCAAACTTAAATGGTATGAATTTAAATCAAGCATACCAAGTTATGCAAGTTTAGTAAGCATGATACGCATTTAAACCCTTGGCACTAGGCAATGGTGGCAGTAGGCGGCGGCAACTGCGGAGCCTGCCAATAATCAGTGGCTGCGGGGGCAATATAAAGGTCGTGGCATCCGGAGGCGGCTTAGCAACACCTTCTCATGAGATAATAAGATTCAAGAGAAAATAAGAAAAATAGATTAAAAGATATTTTCTTCTCAAAACTTAAAATAGTTAACTACTCTTTCTGTCTTCTAAAAATAGACACTTTTGAAATTTTGTACAAGTTTTAACATATAATTAATAGAGTAAAAGAAAAGATGAAAAAGTAATTGAAATAATATTACTTGATGGTGGGCCTACATTATAAGTATAGTTTGTAGAAAAGTTTCCATAAATGAATATGTACTATTTTTATGGACTAAGACTTATTTTAATGGGACAAAGGAAGTGTATTTTATTAAATTTATGTTGGTAAGTGGAATAACATTTATTCTTCAATCCCCCTTTTATCTATTTCGCACCATTAGCGTTTCCATTAATTTTTCTCCGGGGCTAATGCATGCACAAATTAATTACTACTACAAGACATTAGCATCTTTATGAAGCAATGTAATAAAGGGCTGCTTATGCACACTATGCATATATATATACACACCTTTGCAAGCTTAAAATATAGAGAGCTCATAACTTCTTCACTTCATTTTCTCCCTCCTCTCTCTCTCTCACACACACACACAATGGAGAAGGTATTTGGGCTGAGCCACCTCTTCATGACGGTGTTCCTCCACTGCTTCGCAAACTTCATGGTGGCTCCGGCCATCACAGACGTCACCATGGCCGCGCTTTGCCCCGGAGAAGACGAATGCTCCTTGGCCATATATCTCACCGGAGCTCACCAAGTGGTACGTATCTTCGATATTATAATATTATTAATTTTTTTGACGAATGCATTCGTATAATTATTTGTTCAAACTAAACAAAATCAACCGTACGTATGTGAATTTCTTGAATTACTAATTTTATATAAAAGTAAATCACTGAATTTGATCCGGATTTTAATAAAGCTAAGCTGTCCTTTTCCACAAATGCTAACCCAACTAGACATTCTTTTTAAGTTGAAGCAACGTTTTCATATTGAATGAAAAAGGTTATTTGAGTATGTTTTCATTACATCTTATGTTTCACTATTATTAATATATAATTAGTAGCGAATAATAATGTATACGAGTATAAGTATAGCATAAGATTCGAAATATAAAATAAACAACCTTTGGAAGTGAAAGATAATATAGTTAGTAAGATATTAATTTTAATTTAGATTCTTTTTACCTTTTTAACACATGTCTTCGTTAGCCGGAAAATAAACGTGGACGATAATAATTTCCTTTTGTGTTCTTTCATTAGTAGAAGTTTGGGAAAACAAAGAAGCTTCGTAACAATATTATATTACCCTTTATCAACAATTAGTTAAATCAGTTAATGATAATGGTACAGAAAATGGTTAGAGTGTAAATATTAAATTGCCACTTTCTCATACTAGTGGAGTACAGTACTATTTAGATACATGAGTTTACTGACATGAGTCAAGATGGAAATGAAGATTTATTTTCATATTTATTAAAAATATAATAATAAAATTAGGATTTTTTTTTTGGTTAAAATAAATATAGAAATCTTGATTCCTCGGAAAAAGTATACCATATTGTTTCCTCTTATTGTTTTCAGTTTTCATATTTAATGAACTTTATAAAGTTCTTGTGTAGAAAAAGTGTATACATTTATTAAGTCTGAAATTACACTCCAACAACAAAGGAGTTAGTTGAAAGAAACGTTGCTTGGAGGTTTGGGATTTTAATCTTTAACATAGTGCCCTTTTGAAACTTTTAGGCTACGAGTCCTTTTTGTGGTAACTAAATGGCTAGCAAGATGTATGAAAATAGTATTATTTTATTGGTACAAATTATATGCATTGATATGGCACAATTAATATTTAAATTGGACAAATTTTGTTGGAGTATAAGATTTAGAGTAATTACATTACAAGTAGTTATGTAAAACGATATAAAAAATTCGTGGGTGTACGTTTTCTTTTCATTCAACTTTGCTTCATGAAATGGTTTACATTTGCTAACAATTAGTAGTGGATTTTGGAGTGAGAAACTAATAAAAAATTTACACACATACCTTGGATTGCAAGACACAAAAGGTGGAAACCCAGATTTATTACTTAATGTCCACTCAAATTCTGTCCTAGATTAAGAGCTCTATCTCTCTAATTCATCTTCTCTCCCCTAATCTCAAGTAACATGGTATAAAGCAAAAGCCCCCCACATGCAACACTTCAATTACTACATCATATCTTGTTAGTACTATTATTTTTATTTTATTTTTAAGTTAGAAAGCTTTCACCTTTCTTTATCTCATTAGTGCCCATTAATGAGGGACAGAGAAAGTATTATTCATCATTTTTAAATCTATAGACAGGATTGGATGCAGAAAATTGTTTTAATAGAAGCTATATATATTATAAACTTCAACATTTGTAAATCACACAATTATCAACGAGCCATATTGATTTTTTTAGTTTACTATGAGGAAAAAAGTTTTTATTTGCTCTTCTCAAATATGTTGAAATTTTATCCTTGAACTTAAGAATTAAAAAAAAACAGCTTATATATTAAAATTTCATAAACACTTTCTAACTCAACTCAACAAAAACCGTTAATTTCTCCATAGTGGGAAAGGTAGGTAGTGGAGTAGATAATGGGATAAATGAAATGAAAAGATAGAACAAGTCACCAACACACTATTTTGTTGTAATCCACTTGCATGGCAGCATGCATAGAGATATGCCCTAATTCCACTATTATATGATTGTTGAAATGGAAGATTATGTATTTGTGTGCATATATAGCACTAAAATTCCAGGTAAATTACTCCATGTGCTTAGTAGAAGTAGATATTTTTTTTTAATACTAGTATATTAGATACTTTATTGAATTGAAATAATAATGATATGTAATGTAAGTGGTGCAGGTAACTGGACTGGGATCACTCATGACAATGCCTTTGGTTGGGAATCTCTCCGACATTTATGGAAGAAAAGTGATGCTCACACTCCCCATTACTCTCTCCATTTTTCCTCTTTGTAAGCCATCTTCTCAATTACTACTAAATTTCTCCATCATACTAGTATTTTCTTTTTCAAAATATTCAACTGAAGTTGCTGCTATTTAATGGTAGTAGAGTAGTTAGTTTGTGTGAGATTGGGAATGGATTGATAGTGAATTAATTAGACAAGAGAGCAATAAAAACATTAAAGTACAAGTCTAAGTGTCGGTTTTCTTTTGAAGGAATATTAACTGTAAAGAAGAGAAAGTTAAAACTAGGAATTTACACATGATAGAAGTATATAAAAGTTTAATTAAGAAAAGAAGAAGGAATAAAGCACCCAACAAAGCAAAAAAAGTAAAGAAAATTGCAATAGTGCTTAAAGCTTTTCAACCCATTCATCTTTTGTACTAGGAAGTCTAGTGTTTATGGTGTTGCATCTGCATCACAACCTTTTTATTTTTATTTTACTTTTTCCTTACAATTTTCATCTGATTGTCACTTGTAACTACTTAATGGGCCTAGTTAATTAATTAAATCAAAACCCATAACCAGCAAGTCCAGTAACATAAGGTTCAAACACATACCAAATGATTTCAAATATTAAGCCCATCATCTTTTCGAATAACTTCCATTTTTTTTAACCCGGCCTTTAAATTTCTATTTATTTATCGATAAAAAAATGAAGCTATATGTTAACAAATGTGACATATGTGGACAGTGATTCTGGCGTATGGCAGGACAAGATATTACTTCTATGCTTATTATGCGCTGAAAACTCTGTTTTCAATGGCTACTGAAGGCAGTGTCCATTTTCTTGCTCTTGCTTATGTGGTAATATATCAAACCTCCTTCCTTCTCTTCATCACAATCTCTCCTACTTTCAAATTCATTTACATTCAATGCTGTCGTTGCAGGCCGATAACGTTTCAGAGAGCAGACGGGCTGCAGTTTTCGGCATCATGTCCGGCTTTGCTTCTTCCTCCTTCGTCCTTGGAAACTTATCCTCTCGATTTCTCTCCACTTCAGCTGTTTTCCAAGTAACATCTCCTTCCCTTCTTATTTTTTTGACCTTTTAGTGCGTTAATTCAACTCACGTTCTCGTACAATAGCATGCGAACCATACACTGAAAAACTAGACTCTTTTCATGCATAGGTGGCTGCTGCGATGTCCATCGTCGCATTGGTGTACATGAGAGTCTTTCTTAAGGAGTCCATCGCCAGCAACGTCGCTTCTTGCAAGAGCTCGGAAACCGAATGCCTTCTCGAGAAATCTCCCTCCAAAAAATGGAACCTTTTCAAGACTCTTCCATCTCTCAATGAATCCATTTCCTTGCTGAAGACTAGGTACCAACATTTCCAATTGGCTAAGACTGTTTTCTTTTCTTTTCTAAATATTCTTATCTTTGTTTGAATATTTGCAGCCCAACATTTTCCAAAGCAGCTGCAGTTGCATTCTTCATCACAGTTGCAGATGTTGGCCTCTTTTCTTCATTGACAGTAAGTTGCAAAGCAAATCTTCACACCTTTCCACTTAGCAATTTCTTAGATATATCAAAGAATAATGTGAGATCATTCCTATATTCATGCAGTACTTTTTGAAGGCTCAGTTCCACTTCAATAAAGATCAATTCGCCGATCTTATGATTATAGCCGGAATCGCAGGAGTAGTATCACAGGTAACAATATTTCCTATATTATTATCACTATTCAATACTAGTATAGATTGATCACTTACATTTGAATATATTTCAGCTCATCATCATGCCTGCACTAACTCCACTCATGGGAGAAGAAAAGATGCTCTCGGTTGGACTGTTTTTCGCCTGCGCTCATGTAAGAATAATAAACTGATATTGAAGAGTTACACGTTACTCATACTTGTCTAACTATGTTATACATCCGTTATACAGATTGTACTCTACAGTGTCGCGTGGGCACCTTGGGTACGTTCTTCACCTGCTCGTTTCTCCTTTATTACATTGTTTGGCAGTGCGATAACCTGCGTGTGTGGAATTATGCAGGTACCTTACGCTGCAGCAACGTTGTCACTTCTGACTAGCTTTGCTCTTCCATGTGTAAGTTTCTTGATTTGGTTATGAACTTTCTTGTTTTGTGAAAGTTCTTACAGTTGTAGTTTCGTTACAGCTACGTAGTATCGCTTCCAAACAAACTGGACCGAACGAACAGGTGACTGCCAAGGACTATTTTGATCTTATTTTAGGTGTGTAACAAAATACTAATATGTGTTGGTGTCTTGATCTATGTCAGGGGAAGGTCCAAGGCTGCATAACAGGGATCGGCTCCTTCGCCAACATCGTCTCGCCTCTTGCTTTCAGCCCTCTAACAGGTAACCACACAGAAACTATTGCTGAATACACAAAAATGACAAATAATTCTGAATCTAACATATTTTTCTTGTCGGCATTAGCTCTGTTTTTATCAGACAACGCGCCTTTCCACTTCCCGGGATTCAGCATTATGTGCGCCGGCTTAGTTTCTGTAAGCAACTCTCCTCAAAAATATTTGATAATGTACATCACTAAGGTCATAATACTTATAGTTTAATTTCTGTGTTTTTGGTAGATGATTGCGTTCGTGTATAGCACAACGATAAGGCCGCCCCCGACACCTTCCAAGAGCGATATTTGCAGCTCCAGCACCGCGGACCCTTTAGTTTGAGCCGCACGCGATTGTGTCTTGGTATTCATTAGTACTATCATGTTTATAGTGATCAGAATCTAGGCATGTTGAAGGAAATATAGAAAATAGAAATGTATGAAAATAGTTCTCATGAATGTATATGTTATCAAACATCATATGGGAAAATTTATTTTTTTGTGATCCTTTTTATTCATCTTTCTTTAAAGATTCATATGCATAGAGAATTTTAACCAATGAAAATATATTCTGATTTTATAACACCTTACATAGGTAAACCAACGATGATTAGACAAAAAAGCTAAATTAATTTGTGTATAAACAAGACCACACACGTATCCAAATATAAAGGCAGACCAGACACCAAACAAAAAACGACCAGCTTCTCCTGCGTAGAAAATTCCGGTCGGTGGGGGCGGAAACACGACAGAACCACCACCATTCTCCGCCACGGCGCAGTCAGAGAAAATGGGGGAAGAAACCCCTGGAAACGAGACAATCTACCTTCATGGCGACCTTGACTTGAAGATCATCGAAGCGCGGTGCCTTCCTAACATGGACCTCGTGGTGGAGCGCGTTCGCCGCTTCCTCACCGCGTTCAAGTCCGTCCAGAAGCCCCTGACCACCCACCGCCACCGTCGTCGCATCATACAGCACAGCAAGATCATCACCAGCGACCCCTACGTCACCGTTTGCCTTGCTGGCGCCCGCGTCGCTCGCACCCGTGTCATCTCCAACTCGCAGAACCCTGTCTGGAACGAGCATTTCAAGATCCCTCTGGCACACCCTGTCTCACAGGTAATTAATTCCCTTTTCCCAATTCTTGATCAAAACAGAAAATGTATCGAAACCCCTTCTTGTCCCGCATTGATAAGGTCTGTTAAGGGGTGAGTGGCACATTTCTAAAAAAAAAAAGAAGGAAGTAATTTCATGCAGATCGAGTTCGAGGTGAAGGACAACGACATGTTCGGCGCGGACAGGATCGGGGTATCGAAGGTGGAGGCGAGGCGTATTGCGTCGGGAGAGACCATCGACGAGTGGATCCCACTTATCGGGCCGCAGGGCCGGCCGTACAAGCCGGAGACGGCCGTGCGGCTGCAGATCACGTTCACGCCGTGCAGCTCGAACCCCGAGTACCAGCACGGCGTGACGGAGGATAACGGGCTGCGGGAGAGCTACTTCCCGCTGCGGCACGGGGGGAAGGTGACGCTGTATCAGGATGCGCACGTGCCGGACGGGATGCTCCCGGAGATCGAGGTGGAGGGTGGGCGGCAGTTCGAGCACGAAAAGTGCTGGGAGGACATATGCCACGCCATCATGGAGGCGCACCACATTGTGTACATTGTGGGGTGGTCGATATACCACAAGGTGAGGCTCGTGAGGGAGGCGTTGCGGCCGATCCCCCGCGGCGGCGAACTCACACTAGGGGAGCTCCTCAAGTATAAATCACAGGAAGGGGTGAGGGTGTTGCTCTTGGTTTGGGATGATAAGACTTCCCATAGCAAGTTCTTCATCAATACCGTATGTATTCATCAATCCTGCTCTTTTTATCTTTGAGATATCTGATCTAAACTGCTATCTTCCCTATCAAACTGCCCCTAACTGTCTTGTTTCTGATGTAGACAGGAGTAATGGAAACTCATGACGAAGAAACTCGCAAGTTTTTTAAGCACTCGTCTGTCACCTGCGTGCTCGCTCCTCGTTACGGAAGCAATAAGCTTAGCATTTTCAAACAACAGGTTGTGGGAACACTTTACACTCACCATCAGAAATGTGTGATTGTGGACACTCAACACCACGGAAACAACCGGAAAATCACTACATTCATCGGGGGTCTGGACCTCTGCGACGGCCGCTATGACACACCTGAGCACCGACTCTATCGTGATCTCAAAACCGTGTTCCAAGGCGACTATCATAATCCCACATTTGGTGTTAGCTCCCTCTCTCTCTCTCTCTTTTGACATTCTGTCTCAACCTATAGCTGCAGCAGTCTCACCAGTAGCCTGCATTTGTGTTTACATATTTGATAGCAAGGAACAAAGGGTCCAAGACAGCCGTGGCACGATCTACACTGCAAGATAGAAGGTCCCGCTGCTTACGACATTCTCACCAATTTTGAGCAGCGATGGAAGAAAGCCACTAAATGGAACGAGATCGGTCAGAAGCTCACGGGATTTTCACATTGGCACGATGCTTTGATCAAGATCGAAAAAATCTCGTGGATCAATAGTCCTTCCACGAATGTCCCAAACGATCATCCTTTGTTGTGGGTTTACGAGGAGAACGATCCTGATAACTGGCATGTTCAGGTAGCTACTCAACTTCAATCTCTTCTTTTTTGATTTGCCGAATTAAATTGTTTCTGATTTGAACAGATTTTCCGGTCCATAGATTCGGGATCACTCAAGGGATTTCCGAAGAGTGTGCATGCAGCAGAAAAGCAAGTAAATTCTGAATCTTGAACAAGTTTTGTTGTTTTCAGTCAGATTAATGTCTGAATGATGGGAGTTTGATTCTTCAGAATCTGGTTTGTGCTAAAAATGTGGTGATAGATAAAAGCATTCAAATGGCTTATATCCAAGTAATCAGATCTGCACAACACTTCATTTACATTGAGAATCAATATTTCCTTGGCTCATCTTATGCTTGGCCTGACTACAGACATGCAGGTAGGTATAACACAAAAATAGGAACATAAAAGTGAATGAATTTATGTATATTACTAATATATTTTTATTTATGGAAGGGGCTGACAATCTAATCCCAATGGAACTGGTATTGAAAATAGTAAGCAAAATAAGGGCCAAGGAGAAGTTCAGAGTTTATGTTGTTATTCCAATGTGGCCAGAGGGTGTGCCTAGTTCTTCTGCTGTTCAAGAAATCCTTTACTGGCAGGTAGATTTTATCCATTCGTTTCCTTCATCCACGAAAAATAGTAATAAATGTCACGAAATTTGATGGTGTAGGCGCAGACGATGCAAATGATGTATGAACTAATCGCTAAAGAAATCAAGTCAGCTAATCTCGAGAATGCGCATCCAACCGACTATCTCAATTTCTATTGTCTGGGTAACCGCGAAGAGTATCAGAAGAAATCATCGAATGGGAGTAGCCATTCCACTGCCTCGTCACATCATAATGTAGTAACCTCTGAAATTCTTCTTGCCATAGATGTGGAATGATAGGATTGAAATTAACAGAAATGTTGGGTGCAGGAAGCAAGCACGAGCACGGGGAAGGTAAGATCAGGTCGGTTTATGATATACGTGCATGCCAAGGGAATGATAGTGGACGATGAATATGTTATAATCGGCTCAGCCAACATCAACCAACGCTCTATGGCCGGTTCCAGAGACACAGAGATCGCCATGGGAGCGTACCAACCCCATCACACCTGGGCCAAGAAACAGTACCATCCACGCGGGCAGGTCTCACGCACCTCTCTCTCTCTCTCTCTCTCTCTCTCTCTCTCTCTCTCCACATCCTCCACTACATTATGTCTATGTCTGTGTATGTATGTACTAAGCACAAGCAAATGGGTAGGTGTATGGGTACAGAATGTCACTGTGGGCGGAGCATTTGGGGCAGATCCATCCTTGCTTCAAGGATCCCAACGAGTTGGAGTGTGTCAACTATGTTAACGCCGCTGCACAAGAAAACTGGAAGAGATTCACAGCTGACAAGTTCACGGCGTTGCAAGGACATCTCCTCAAATATCCAGTGGAGATCGATGCTGATGGGAAGGTCAATTCTCTGCCGGGATTCGAATCCTTTCCCGACGTTGGTGGTAAGGTATTAGGGGCTCCAACTAATCTGCCTGATGCTTTGACTACCTAGCCTAGCTACCATCTTCTTACATTTTTGTTTATTTCTCTCTAATTTTGTAAAGTTAGCAATATCAAGTTTTTTTCCAAGATGATCTGAAGAAACAGAAACTAAAAGCAAAAAGGTCCTAAAAAGGATGTTTATTCATCACAACAACAACACACACTAGTTCCATCAAATCAAAACAAAAGACACAAATACATCTCACTTATTTCAGACTACCTTCCCATCCCCGGCTTCACTGCTAGCGCCGTTTATGTATAAGATAGGATGCGACACATTTTATAACAGAAGAACTAGAGTACCGGTGGATGGAGCTCAAGCACCTTCTTCCAAGATGGCCTGCTACTAATATCATCCCACCATCTGCTCACATTCTTCCTGTCCCGAATCAAGTAGTCTTTTTTGAGAGTGGTCACCAAGTAGTTACTGATGGGGATGTGGCTGAGGTCCGCCAGGCTAAAGGTGTCGCTCGCCAAGTATTTGCTCACCGACAGCCTCTCTTCATACACATCCAAAGTCTTTGCAAGTTTCTCCTCGTCTTCTTGGATGCGTTTTGGATCAGATGCAACACCAGTTTTCGGGTTAAACAAGAGTTGAACTACAAGGTCGTACAGCGGTGGCTGGAAGTTGTGCGCCTCGACATCTAGCCACTGCTCTATTAGGCCTCTTTCTTCTATTGTTTTACCTAATAGCTCACTACCTTGAGACCTATATTTCTCAGCATAGTACCTGATGATAGCCCTTGATTCTGCACACAACTTTGGTATCATTGAACTTTAAATTAATTCAATTTAGCCAAGAACTACACATGATCAATAAGTATGAATCATGACCACCCCCATTCTACTCAAGGTCAAGACTTTAGATTAAATTAATTTCTAATTTCAAAATCCCCTCAAAATAAATTCTAGTTTCTAAAATTAGAATAACATCAAAATGAGTGGAAAATGAGTATTACTTACCATATAATATGTAGTCTCCATCCTCAATAACAGGAAGAACTCCAAAAGGCTGCAAGATTTAAAATTAAAAAAAAAATTAAGTTCTCCAAAATTCCATCTAATTACAGAAGAGGGAGAAACCTGCAGCTTGAGATACTGAGGAGACAAGTGCTCCCCTTTGAAGACGTCAACATCGACAGTCTCGTAATCGATCTCTTTCTCGATCAAACAAAGGATTACTCTCTTCGGAGAAGCGTAGTCTGGTCCGTACACCTTCACCACCATTTTTACCCCTTTCTTTTTATTGCTCTCTTTGTGGTGAAAACAATGGAGAGAGTCGATGGGATTTTATAGAGGTTTCACTCGAGTGTTCACCGCCACACTTCAGACAGAGCAAAAAAACAAATTTCCCTCTTAATCGACAGCCAAATTCAAAATGCATTTGATCTCATCGGTGGATAATATGGATTTTAGGGCATCCGCGATGGTGCGGACGATACGACGTCCACGCGCGATACATCGTCTGCGGACGATGCGCGGAGGATACCCCATCGTCAGTCGCATCTTCCACCACTGTGGACGATGGGTCGCACAATCCTCACGCGTTTTTTTTTTTTTGAATTTTTTCGAAATTTTTTTCTTATTTAAACACTATAATTCTCTACCATTTCACACACTTCAATTTCACATCTCTCCAATTTCTCTTCAATTATTCTCTCTCATCGTCTCAAAAATTAATCCCGACGACTACGATTTGAGTACATCAGATGGCTGCAGATGGGCCTTGACTCGAGTCTTGTTCGATGCCGTTAATGAAACCAAGGCGTAATGCTTGGCACAAATGCAGCGGGAGCAGGCGGCGGCGGCGGTGGCGCGGGTCCCTCGCCCGATACGACGTCGGACGCATGTCCCCCGCGAGTATGACGTAGCGCACGAATGTCTGTTCACATATTATTTTGCCGAGAATCCAAGGTGGGGCCCGAATGTTTTTCACCGACCTTTTAGAATGAGCCGAGATCTTTTTCTCCGCATTGTGCACACGTTGGAGGGACGTGATGAGTACTTCCAGTATCGGGAAGACGGGATCGGCAAACCCGGACTTACGCCGTTGCAGAAGTGCACGGTTGCGATCCGCCAGTTGGCCTACGACACAACAGCGGATATGTTCGACGAGTACCTTCACGTCGGGGATACAACTGGCCGCGAATGTCTCAAGAAATTTTGTAAGTTAGTTGTGGAGGCTTTTAGCGACACATATTTGCGACGCTCGACTGCTGATGATTGCCAGAGCCTGATGCGGATGCACGAGACGGTGCACGGCTTCCCTGGGATGCTAGGGAGCATCGACTGTATGCACTGGCAGTGGTAGAACTTCCCGACGACATGGAGAGGCCAATTTACTAGCGGCTACAAGGGCAGCCACCCGACGATGATCCTAGAAGCCGTCGCTGACCACCGCCTCTGGATCTGGCATGCCTACTTTGGTGTAGCCGGGTCGAACAACGACATCAACGTCCTCAACTCGTCCACCCTATTCGCCGATCACATCATATGAGGTACTACTTGGCCGATGGCATATACCCAAGGTGGTCTGTGTTTTTAAAGATGATCAGTTGTCCAATTGGTGAGAGGAGAGTCTTGTTTGCGGCAAAGCAGGAGTCCACGCGGAAGGATGTGGACCGGGCTTTTAGGGTGCTCCAATCGCGGTGGGCAATCGTGAAAGGTCCGACACGTTTCTGGTACAAGGAAGTCATCGTCGACGTCATGTATGCGTGCATCATCATGCATAACATGATAGTCGAACAAGAAAGTGGACATGTCACCGATTGGGTGGATGATGAAGCTGGATCTAGCTCCTGCACGGCGACCTCGCCTGTCACTCGAGGATTACCGATGGGCTTCGGTGCGGTTCTACAGCGATAGGCCTCAAAACGCAACCAACAAGACCATACTCAGCTCATGACCGATATGATTGAAGAAGTTTGGAACCGCAACCGCCGCCGTTGAGAAATTATAGTTTTTTTTTTATTTCGTATTGTGATGTTTGAATTTTAATGAAATGAAATTGTTTTTCCAAATTTTGAAGTATTTAAATATTCAAATAATAGATAAAATGTTTAGGGCATCGCTTAGGGCGGGCTATAATCCGCCCCACTGCAGGTGAAATGGGAGGAGGATAAAATGCAATGCTAACGTGGCGGTGCATAGGGCGTCGCTTAGGGCGTCCCACTTTGGATGCCCTTAATATAAAATTGTAAAATATGAAAGAGATATACTCCCTCTGTTTCATAGTAATAGAGGCGTTTCTTTTCGGCACGCAGATTAAGAAAAATTGTGTTAGGTGAGTTAAGTAAAGGGAGAGTAAAGTGGAAAATGAAAAAGGTAGGGAGATGAAGAGATAATAAAGTAAGAGAAAGTAAAGTAGGTGTGGAAAAATGTGTTGACTTTTACTAAAAAAGGAAATGACTCTATTACTATAGAACGTACCAAAATAATAAAATGATTCTATTACTATGGAACAGAAGGATTATATAAAATGGATAAAGCTAGAGAGTTAAAGTGGGAGAAAGAAAGAGATAATGTTAATAAAATATAATAGATAAAGATAAAATATAAATTCTATATAAATATAAATTGGGAGTAACTTTTTCTGTTTTTAGCATATGGTAACTAATTTTAGGGGACAAAAGAAAAATGGAAATATGAAAAAGTATATACTAATTAATTTTTAATGGAATGATGAATATAAAAATAGAGTAAATTATACAAATGGTTTCTGAACTATGAATTCATTTCATCAGCAGTATCTTGACTTTAAAAATATTACCCATGATCCTAGAATTTTGCTATAATCACCTCGGAGGCACTTTCACTATTAAAGTATTTTCTTTCTCTTTCTCAGTATTGAGTTTGATATTTTCTTATTCGAGTGTCTGAAAAGAGGGAGATGATCAATTACTAACTAATTAGCTCCAAAATTAAGACTAATTTTTAAACATTAGATTATGAGATCTAGTAGATGATATAATGGCAAGTGTATTATTTAAAATTTAAATAATTATTAAATAAAATTAAAGTGTATGAATATCAATCCCCTCTTATTAAAATTATCCTAAAGGTAATTAGCTTTCAATTTAAATTATTTTTTGGACAAAAAATATATCAAATTAAAGGTAATTTTATAAGGATTCTAACGAGATGTCAACATGCATGTTATAACACTTGTCATAATTTTAATTGTTTAAATATCTTGTATTGATCGAAATACCCAATTCATGAATATATCTAAATGTTTGCTATATATATATATATATATATTTCGTAAGTGCAGCTTAGCCACACGTTTATTACTTTAGCATGATATATTTAAGTGGGTTAGACCGACGTCTTAGTTGGTAAAAATAGAGGAGATGCATTGTAATATTACAGAAGGCGAGAGATAAACTCAAGTGATTATACGAAGAGAAAGAGTTGAGAGTTTAGGCGATTTTAGCTTAGGAAAGAGGAATGAGAAAAGAAAAAGAAAGGCAACGGACAGAAGGGAATATCAAATTCTAGGAATAAATTCATAGTTGGAGCTTGGACATATGGTGGTGAATAAAGAGACGGAATTAGGAGTTTGGTTTGATTCTTGTCTTAAACAGGTGTGTATAAATCACACTTTTAATTTTACATGCTTTATATGATTAATTGTTATGTTTTGATTTGAAGTGAATATTTGGATTATATGATATGAATTTGATATAGTTGTGTTATTTGATATTGATGGTGTAAATGGGGTGGATATGTGATTTGTGCAATGTATATGTTTATCTATTATATTGGTATTATTTAATGGAATATGATACGAATATGTGATTGGTGCAATAGATATGTTTTGCATATGGTATTGGAATTACATGAATCATTTGGTTAAAGATGATCTGTGATAGTCTTGTCCTGGATTTGAAATCACAGTGGACATATTGGGACCTTCGGGTCAATCATATTGGGACCTTCGGGTCAAATCATATTGGGACATACGGGTCAATTCACAGTGGGATCTACGGGTCAAATCATAATGGGACCTTCGGGTCAAATCATAGTGGTATATTGGAAATTCCGGGCAGATACAAGGCTTGAACTGTCACAGAATAATAAACTGAACAGAGTGGCATATGCATATTTATATGGAATCAATTTAATATTTTTTTATTATTATTTTATATATTGGTTAAATAATATGTTTGATTGTTGGGTTGTGGAATTAAAGGTAAGGTTTATATGCACTGAGTTGTGGCTCATATAAACCACTAATATTTTTCAGGAATAAGATATCAGTGAAATTATTCGTTGACGTGAGTCATAGGAACTCCACATGTTATCAGGGTCGGCGGCTGACGCATTTTGGCAACCTTCTCCTCCTCATCATTTTTGCATATAGATAAATGTACAGTATATAGAGTGGTGAGAGGGTCCCACTGCAGTTTAGAATGGTTTGAAATATGAAATTGATAAATGTTGTTTTTTTTTAAAAATTATATAATATGTGTGTTTATTTACTCGGCATGTGGGTTCTTTATTTTAAATTTTTGAATTTATTTTTAGTAAGTGCATAAGTGATAGCTCGTATTTTGCACTATTTTAAGGCCATTTTGTGGTTCGGTTTTAATGTCAAAGTTGCATTACATGTCCATTATTTGCATATTTTATCTATTTTGACATGTTTTGTGAGAAATGTGCATATTTGAGCCTAAAAAGGGAGTTAAAACACGAAGTAGGAAATCGGGAGAGCTTCAGGTGGTGTCCGGCGACCGCCGGTGCTTAGCGGAGACAAAGACACGCCCGGCGACCGCCGGGAAATGCGCGGCGACCGCCACAAAGAGTCAGAAGCTTCTGGACTACGCGCGGCAACCGCCGGCCAAGGTGCGGCGGCCCACCACAAAAAATGCGGCACACGACAGCTATCTACAAACTCAATTTTCCAGAGATCCTGATATCCGATCAGGTAGTTATACACACCATTCTCTTCGTCTTGAAAAGAGCTTCAAGTTGGTACCAAGATCACCTCAATCGGAGTTATGTGGAGAGAGTTATGGCCGTTCTACCAAAGTCACGCAAAGCTGCCAGCTGCAGTCTAGGCGGAAATTCAAAGAAGGAAAGCATATATTACCTTGTGAAGCAAAATCTTTTCCTTCTACTATGGGGAACGAAAATTACATCTTTCCTAATGCTTGGAGGAAACTTACTACCAAATTTAAATCCTTCTCAAGCCTATATATACCCATAACCTCATTCATAGAATTCAACCATTCCATAGCCCCCAAAAGGGGAGCCTTCATGGCTCCCCCTCCATGCTCCAACCCTAATTCTTTCATCCATCATTCCATCACCATTCTTGGAGATTGAAGTAAGGCAAGAGGATCATGGAGACTTCAAGATTCATCCTTGGATTTTGTTTGTTTATTTCATGTCTCGTACTTTAATTATTGTTTTAGTTCATCTGTCTATGGATTGCTAAACAATAGAATTTTGAGTTTTGATAGTAATTGACTTTTATGTAGTTCTTTTTATGTTTAATGTTCAGAACTCGTTTCCACTTGATTTTTCTTGAACCTTTGTTCGACTAATTGGTCGCTACCTTGATTATTGTCAATCTTTGATCGGTGATAGCTTTGATTGGTTTATCTTATATGTTCATACAATAATTGTGACATGAGTATTGATGCATGATAGGGAGAGATTGTGGTAAAACTTGAGTCGGATGAACGTAGAACTAATTAAAATAACTAAAGAGTTAGTGAAATCATTATCCTTGAAATTCCTCTATTCGCCTAATTCTCTATCTTCTTGCTTTTATTGTTTTACGTTATCTCTATTTTTATATGTTTCAAACTCAAATCTATGTTACTCTAAATAGTATTTGACGCTTAGTACATGATAGCCAGTTGCAATTATATTCCCCGTGTTCGATATCACGGTACTGACCTTTAGCTATACTAGATCTACCATATATACTTGCAAGTATTTTTAGTGCTAATAAATAGTGCATCAATAAGTCATAAGAGTTGGGGTGTGATAATCTCATCCACTCATTTTAAAATCCAAGGGTGGAGATTTAGTCTTGATTTTGGATTATGATGCTATAAGCAATAGAAGATGACCCCTCTGAAATGATATTCTTCACTATACTTTATGCCAAATCCTCTTTTGCTTTCTTTTTCTTAAACTTTTAGAAAGTAAAAAAAAATATATATATAATAATAATAATAATAATAATAATAATAATAATAATAGTATGATATTATTGAATATATTAATTATCAAAGTATTTTGTTGCTAAATTTAATTTTTATTATGATTTGATTTTTTAATATTAAAAATCATAAATTTAATTATTTAAATAACTTTTAACTAAACAAGATTGTTAAAAATAAAATATAGTACTATATACTAGACCTTAATTATAAATAATTTATAGTATAAAAATAATAAAGAATGTAAAAAATATCCAATAAAGAAAAAGAATGATTCAAAAATAAATTTATACAAATATGAGAAGTCGTGCAATGTTCGATTGATAATTAAATCATCGAAAAAAGTACAAATAAATTGAAAGAGTCATTTTGATAATTAAATTGATAGTTTATATTAAAAAAATTAGAGTGAACTACATAAAAGGGCCCTAACTTTTTGGCTTGTTGCACCGGAGACCCCAAAAAATCTCATCACATGTATCTAACAAAATACATAATCACAAACCTTGTGTTTTTTACCAATTTTCTGATGAAAATGCCCAAATGGGTTGAAGGGCAATTTAGTCTCATTATCCCCCAAACCTAAATAACCCTGTACACTACTCTGTCAGTACTACATTATCTATAAGTGATTTGTCAAGTCACAGAAGATTTTGTTCCCACTTTTCTATGATGAGTACCTGCAACTATAAAATAACTAATACTCAATAAATTATTTAATAAATTATATCACAAATCACACAAAATGAATAATTAATACTAATAATTTATATAAAATAAACTAAATATCAACTAACTTTTTGAACTAATTATTTGATAAAACTATGCATCATTACATTTATAAATATAATAATTAATGAGCCTATACCATTAATTTTTATATAGTTTAATTAGCCCATACCATTAAATATTTAGCCCATGTCATTAAATATATTTTAAACCTAATTTACTCTTTCTCTCCCAGCCCGCCGTATCTTCTTCTTCCCCTTCTCTCCCCTTCTCTGATTTTTCGTTCTCTGGTCTGCATCTCAAATTTCCTCCACAACTTCTTCAACCATCTACAACTCTCCAAAATCACTACTTACATTCGAAAATACAAAGGATAAGGGGGCCAATTGCAATTTCCAGGAACTTCAAAAAGTGAAATGTTGTTGCCGTAACACTGTTCCAAAAACGCAAAAAAGGACGATTTGGGATGCGTTTTGGAGTATGATTGGAGGTGTTTTCCACTGGAAATTTCCGTTTTTCAGCATTGTTAGAGATGCCTTAGCCAGCAGATCGAAGTAATCTCGGGCAAACATATCATGATTGATGGTGTCAGCAGCCTCGGAAATTCTATCAAGAGTCGAGTTGGATGGGAGCAGCGAAGCACTCGCAACATAATTCCTCATAGTCGCTTTACTCTCCATAGAAAGAGGAAGAGAAGAGTCGGGTGGGGGCAGCGAAGCACTAGTAGTAGAGTTCTCCATAACCGCCTTACTCTCCACTTGAAAGAGGTAGAAATTGAATGAAGAGTGAAAACCTTGAAAATGGAGTGATGTAGTGGAGTGAAATGAGAGAGAGAAAAGAGTGAAAGTGAATTAGAGGGAAGAGAAAGAGAAGTCTTTTAATGTTTAAGTATAAAATAACAATCCAAGTGAATTGGAGGAAAGAGAAAGAGAAGACATGATATTTTGGGTCATATCATTAGTAGGTGTCAGCCACAGTGCATGTTACAGAGGCTGCGTCAGAGCATGCTGGAGCAATTAGACGAGAATGCCCTTTAAGGGCCTAAGGGTGTTATCGTCCGAAAATACGTGGTTTGTGATTGTATGTTTTGTTAGATCCCTGTGGTGAGACTTTTTTTTTAGGGGTCTCCGGTGCAACAAGCCGAAAAGTTATGGCCCTTTTATGCAGTTCACTCAAAAAATTATTGAACAGTATTCAAAATTTTAAATTTAACTACAAGTCATTTTCATAATTAAATTTATAATTTTAATTTTTATAATTAATATATTTAATAATATCATACTAGTATTTTATTATTTTTAATTTTGTACTTTCTAAAAATTTAAGAGAAAGATAGTAAAAGAGGATTTGATATAAAATAATTACAAAAGTGAAGTGGAAAAATTAAATATCATTTCAGGCACTCAAATTATAAAATAAATCTCAAACCTAATACTAAAGATAGATAGAGAAAATATCATACCCAGTAAAATATTCTATTTTTATGAATGGATAAAATTGTCCTCCAACTATAAAATTGCTTTGGATCAATGACGGACCCAGGTGGGGTCGAGTGGGGTCGACCGACCCCACCGTCGTCCGCCGAGAGCTGCCGGAAACTCCATTGATGGACCTCCGAGATCCGGGCAACTCCACCTTCGACCCCACGGATCTCCGCCGTAAATCTTCATCCTTTGCGGGAAATGAAAAGGATAGAGAATAACAGTGAAAGATTAGACGAGAGAGATGGAGATGAAAAGTGAGGGGTCGCCGACTTGCCGCCTGTGGAAAGAATCAATGGAGAAGAAGATCTAATTTTTACGTTTGTATGAAATGGGCTTGGGCCTACCACTGAGAAGAGTTCAAATAAGTAGTAGTAATAGATTAATTAAGAGTAATTATAATTATAATTATAATTATAATGTTCATTTGATAATTTTATTATATGCATTATTAAATTTTTATGTAAAATTATTGATAAAACATCAATAAGATTAGTTTTAAAATAGTTAAATTGAACTTCAATAACATATTTTAAGTTAGAAAATAAACTATTTAAATTATGGAGTAAATATTTTTTTAAAATAATTATTTAAATATTATATTTATTATTATTTTTTATTATATTCGACCCCACGAGTTTTAATTCCTGGGTCCGTCATTGCTTTGGATGATATATATTTTCGCTCAAAAATCACCATGAAGAGTTAAAAAGTACCTCCGGCGTGATTATAGCAAAATTCAGCGATCATGGATGATATTTTAAAATCCAAAAATTGTTTGGTGAAATAAACTCATAATCCAGAAACTATTCACGCAGTTCCTCGTAAAAATATAAGACTATTCGTTTTTGACATACCATTATATACTGATTAGTAATCCACCAAAGTTTGCAAATAGGACGAAGCCCAAAAGCAAATCAATTAATTTGTAACAAGTAAGCGAAGCCCAATTATGGTTCGTGTAACAACAGACCGACACCCGGCCGGATGCATCAAACCACATGTTGTAAAGAACTAAGTGATATTGTTTCCAAAACCATTCTTACTATCAACTTTAATTTCAAAAACTATTGAAATCCAATTTCCGTTATTCGAAATCCAATTGCAAAGTTCAATTCTCGATTTTTGCTTCCAATCCGATTTAACTTTCGAAATTACGTAACAATCATGCTCTGCTCAAACCTATTTTCGAAGAATTGAAGTCTATTCAATTCCTATATCCCAATAAAAAAATGTGATTATAAACTAAATCCACAGTTCAATAAGATGCAAACTTATTTAAAAATCATTGTTAAGAATTTCTACCATTAATTAGTACTCCCTCCTTCAGCCATTAATCATCTTAATTTATCATTTTCGTTCGCCTGCTAATAACGGTCTCATTTTCTTTTTACTAGTTTTAGTATGAACCCTAACATTCCACTAATTTTGTCTCACTCGCACTTTATTATAAGAGTGTTATATAAAAGTATGACTCAACGTCAGAGAATTTTATTGGCGGGCAAAGTGAGTAATATGCAACAAAAATTACTGACATGACATGAATAAGATCTAGATTAATAATTAATACACCTTGATCATTTAATACATCAGTTAGATAACTAACTTATTAGGGAGTATTAGGGAGTATTCTCTCTAATTATATTGTATATTTAGCAATATCAAGTTTTTTTCCAACATGATCTGAAGAAACAGAAACTAAAACCAAAAAGGACCTAAAAAGGATATTTATTCATCACAACAACATTGCAACACTGGCACAAGACAACACACACTAGTTCTTCCATCAATCAAGAAAAAGACACAAATACAACTCACTTATTTCAGACTACCTTCCCATCCCCGGCTTCACTGCTAGCGCCGTTTATGTATAAGATAGGATGCGACACATTTTATAACAGAAGAACTAGAGTACCGGTGGATGGAGCTCAAGCACCTTCTTCCAAGATGGCCTGCTGCTAATATCATCCCACCATCTGCTGACATTCTTCCTGTCCCTAATCAAGTACTCTTTTTTGAGAGTGGTCACCAAGTAGTTACCAAAGGGGATGTGGCTGAGGTCCGCCAGGCTAAAGGTGTCGCTCGCCAAGTATTTGCTCACCGACAGCCTCTCTTCATACACATCCAAAGTCTTTGCAAGTTTCTCCTCGTCTTCTTGTATGCGTTTTGGATCAGATGCAACGCCAGTTTTCGGGTTAATCAAGAGTTGAACTACGAGGTCATAGAGCGGTGGCTGGAAGTTGTGCGCCTCAACATCTAACCACTGCTCTATTAGGCCCCTTTCTTCTATTGTTTTACCTAATAGCTCACTACCTTGAGACCTATATTTCTCTGCATAGTACCTGATGATAGCCCTTGATTCTGCACACAACTTTGGTATCATTTCACTTTAAATTGATTCAATTTAGCCAAGAACTACACATGATCACAAGAATCAATACTTAGGTATGAGTCATGACCACCCCCAAATTACTCAAGGTCAAGACTTTGGATTGAATTCATTTCTAATTTCAAAATCCCCTCAAAAGAAATTCTAATTTCTAAAATAAGGATAACATCAATATGAATATTTATATATATACACACACATATGTGAAGTAGAAGAGCGCAAGCAAATGAGTGGAAAATGAGTATTACTCACCATATAATATGTAGTCTCCATCCTCAATTACAGGGAGAACTCCAAAAGGCTGCAAGATTTAAAATTTAAAAAAAATTAAGTTATCCAAAATTCCATCTAATTACAGAAGAGGGAGAAACCTGCAGCTTGAGATACTGAGGAGACAAGTGCTCCCCTTTGAAGAGGTCAACGTCGACAGTCTCGTAATCGATCTCTTTCTCGATCAAACAAAGGATTACTCTCTTCGGAGAAGCGTAGTCTGGTCCGTACACCTTCACCACCATTTTTGCTCCTTTCGTTTTTTTGCTATTTTGGTTGTGAATCAAATAGAGAGGTGTCGATGGGATTTTATAGAGGTTTGACTCGAGGATTTAATTAATAAATTAAAAGGAAAACAATAGAGCTCCGTCCCCGATTAATAGTCAAACTTTTCTATTTCGGTTCATTTCCAATTAATAGTCACACTTCATTTTTACTATAAATAGTAAGTAAGTCTCTCATTCCATTAACTCAATTCACTCACATTTTATTATAAAACTAATATAAAAAAATGGATCTCACATTGCACTAACTTTTTCAACCAACTTTTCTTTACATTTTTTAAAATTCGTGTCCGGTCAAATTGTGACTCTTAATCGGGGACGAAGGGAGTATTTAATATACTAAAAGAGAAAAATAAAAGAAAATTGAATCAAAAAGTTTATTACTACAACAGAAAGTTTAAAATTGTTTTTCTGAGTCCAGTTTCAAGCCATGATTATGAAATAAAAATTATTTGTCTAGTCTCAAAAATCTGATAATAAATCGAGGCTCAACATCCTTTTTCAATTTTTACAAGGATTTTAATAAAATAGAGTAGTAGTAGTAATTTGTGAATGAAATAAAAATTTCACATTAGTGTAGTATTAATTTCATGTTATGATTGTGAGTTTTTGAATTAAATTGTGATACCAAAGAACACATCATTTGACGGTGTGGAATGGAGTTTTCCTATTTAAAGTTAATTGTCATAATTGTTGTGTTGTGATAATTGTAATTGCTCACTACCACATATCAAATTGGACAATTCCTATTTAGTTGACATATTTGACTAATTGTCATAATTGTTGTGATGTTTGTAATCGTTCACCACCACACTGCATAAGTGCATATGATTATCAGATAGAGCAAAAAAACAAATTCCCCTCTTAATCGACGGAGTCAAAATAAGTTAGCGAAAGATAATTATTTCTCTTATTGTTTATTTTAAAGTTATTAAAGAAACATTAGTTTCATTGGGGAATAACATGGATTTTAATGCAAATTTTGTAAAGTACTAGAAATATATAAATAAAATGGGTTAAAGGAAAGTGAAAATATGGTTAAAGTGGAAAAGAGAAAATGTTAATAAAGTAAAAGAGAAAATGTTAATAAAAGAAATATGATAAATATAAACTGGGAGTAAACGGATATATGAAAAAAGAGTAGTGATATAGGGCAAGTGCCCATTAAGTACATAACTAGAGAATAAATCACAGCCACAAGATCAAGAAAATCAAGGGCTAGATTAGATAATCAAGGGTTATTTTTCGCAGTTCATTGCATACACAATTTACTTCAACACGGGAGTATTTACATCATTTCATAATTAGGGTAAAAAATTAGAGTTCATAGATTACAAAAAATCAACTCATTCACATTCCGCCTCCCCGCCTCTTCTTCTCTCAAAACCTCTATGAAAAAGCAATGATTCTCATCTTCATCCATCATCTCCTATCGATTAAACTGAAATCGAAGATAACCATCTCTGATTCAGCATCTAAATCCGCCGATTCAACATCTCCATCGATCGATTCAGCATCTAAATTCGCCGATTCAACATCTTCATTTTCGCGGTACAGACGTCGTCGCAGTCGTGAGGCGGCATGTGCTGCCGCCAAACTCTCACGGCTGTCGCACCGCTTCAGCGTCGTCACCTCACCAGAGCCGCTGCCGGTGTGTCATTGTTGCAAATTTGCCGCCGCGGCCGCCGTCGGTTTGCGCTCGGAGTTTTCTAACTCCAGCGCTGCCTATGTCCGCTCGAAGCTACATCATCTTCATCTCCTTCGCGCTGCCTCTGCTCACCGTGTTTGTTTCTGCTGCCGAGTCACCACCTTGGACAAATGCGTCTTGTCGTTGTTGCTTCATTAAAGACACAACTAACTTCATTATATCAATTTACTACTTCAATAAAAAGAATATGTAGTTTATTTTAATGTGCAAACAACGCATCAGTTAAAGATGTTACTTCATTATAATGTATTATTACTTCATTTTTAGAGTCATTTACTTCATTATAATGTTTTATTACTTCATTTTAGTTATAAAATCTACTGTATAAACAAATCATTTGTATTACTTCATTATCATAACTTATTACTTCATCATATGAATTCAATACTTCACAACAACTAGATTATAGTTAATAGGAAAACAGATCAGTTGCATTACCTCATCACATAAAATATGTAGTTCATTTGAATATGCAAACAATGCAGCAGTTAATTTGAATTCTAAAATCCTAAACTTGTACAAAACAGTAAACATATACTCATATTTATAGACTATTACTTCATTATCATTTTTATTACTTCATTTTGGTAATAAATCTTACTGTATAAACATATCATTTATATTACTTCATTTATATCTTACTGCATTATCATAATTTATTACTTCATCTTATCAATATACTACTTCATTAAAAAGAATATGTAGTTCAGTTAAAGATGTTACTTCATTATAATATATTATTACTTCATTTTTAGAGTCATTTACTTCATTATAATGTTTTATTACTTCATTTTAGTAATAAAACCTACTGTATAAACAGAACATTTATATTACTTCATTATCATAATGTATTACTTCATTATATGAATTCAATACTTCACAACAACTAGATTATAGTTAATAGAAAAACAGATCAGTGGCAGTACCTCATCACATAAAATATGTAGTTCATTTGAATATGCAAACAATGCAACAGTTATTTTTAATTCTAAAATCCTAAACTCATACAAAACAGTAAACATATAGTTCATATTTATAGACTATTACTTCAGTAAACATATAGTTCATATTTATAGACTATTACTTCATTATCATTTTTATTACTTCATTTCGGTAACAAACCTTACTGCATAAACAGATCATTTATATTACTTCAATATCATAATTTATTACTGCATCTTATCAATTTACTACTTCATTAAAAAGAATATGTAGTTCATTTTAATGTGCAAACAACACATCAGTTAAAGATGTTACTTTATTATAATGTATTATTACTTCATTACTAGAGTCATTTACTTCATTATAATGTTTTATTACTTCATTTTAGTAATTAAAACCTACTATATAAACAGATCATTTATATTACTTCATTATATGAATTCAATACTTCACAACAACTAGATTATAGTTAATAGGAAAATAAATCAGTTGCATTACCTCATCACATAAAATATGTAGTTCATTTGAATAAAGCAATTAAATAATTCTCACCTATAGTGTACCCAAAATAAGTATGCTGAACGAAAAAAAAAATTCAATGAAACAAAACTCATTAACAGTGAACTAAAACCATTGGAAAGTGAACTAAATACATGTAAGAAGTGAACTAAAACCACCACTTAGGACTATCCATTTTCTCCTGCATTTTCTTCAACAGGAGCAGTCCTCACTCCGCCTCGTTACCCCAGCAAACCTTTTGGAAGCCGTACAATGAAGGCTCCAGGCCACGCTTTCACCTTGACACCAAAATTAATCATAACTATCGACGATGATGAAACGGCGACAAGCCAGAGCTGCACCATCATAGCAAAGAGAATGTGGACGAACCTAACGTGGAACTCATCTCAGATATCCAAGGACCTCAACAGATGGAACTCATTATATTCACTATATACATCTGTGACGCCCCAGAATTTCGTTCCTTTCCTTCGGGATAAATCGGATTTATTAGCTTAATTAATTTCGCTTAGAAGATGTGTAATCGTACATTTCCTCGTTGTAATTCAACTTTGGAGTAATTTAAGTATTTTCGTTGGAAGAAATAAAGTGCAAGGAAATTATGTGTTCAATGATAAAAGTAAAGCTATACTTTTATTAGATAAGTACTTAGAGGAATTTAAATACAAGTAGTACATGTTTACATATGTGAGAGTGACAACACACACATCTATTCTACACCCTTTATCTTACAACACTAATCAACAAGTTTGGAAGCTAGCTATTTTGGTGATAGAGCCAAAGGATCTCTAGAGGAGTATCTTCTTTCTTTCTCCCTCACTCTCTTTCTCGATTAGGGAGCAGCCACAAGACTCCAAAGCTCCAACCATGTACCTGCAAATTAGCACAAGAATAGGGGTTAGAAGATGGCTCACAAATAAAAAGGAAGGGAGACACAAGCTCAATTAGGAAAGGGGAAGTAGTAGGCAAGGTAGGGCAGCTAGGAGGCTGCCATTTAGAGCATGAAGTCAGCATATTTTTTTCACATTCTCAACTAGCATCAAAGAGGAACCAAGACAAGAGAGCATAGCAGAATGAGCCTCTACACAAGCCCAATATAGACATGAGCAAGATTCTTGTTTTCCCATCGATCAAGGCTGAGGAAACAGCCAAGAGAGAGACAACCATACATACATCAAAATAGTAAGGATAGCATGAACATCAAGCTCAAAAGTAGTGGAGCTGGCAGCCCCAAAATAGGAGCCTTTGCCTCCAAGTATCAAGCACAGAAGGCCAAAGATAGAGCACTATATAAACATCCCCAATCTCCTTCTCCTCCCCTCATTCTCAACACTATAAGATCACCAAATATTCAAGAGAGCAGCAAGAAGTGGAGGAGGAGCAAGGAGGAGTTTGAGGCAGGACATCGGTCCCATCCGAGAGGATTCATAAAAGTGAGGTAACAACCTCAACACCCAATAACCTTTGCATCATGTAGAACAACAAATAGATAGCACAAGAACTTAGAAATTTCCATAAGATCCTCACATCAAGTATGGAACAGTAGCATAGATATCTAAAGGCTCATTTCAGAGAATAGAATCACCACAGTAGACTTCCTATGCAATAAGACATCAATAGCAAGAAAATTCACAATTTGGTTTGAAGCTAAGAATAATGGCAGAGTGGCCAAAATTAAGGACTCTTTCCAGTAGCCAAACTATTTCTCAAGATCAACATTAGAACAACATAATCAAATTTCCAGTTACAAAATAGTTCTAAATCAATATCACAAAGCAAGGAAATAAGTTTAAGGGAAAGGGGGAAAGAGGACTTAGCTTTAGTGTAAAATTGACCGGCGACGGCGGGACTCCAAGGAGCTCTGCGGAGCAGCTGCAAGCCGCGGCTGAGAGAGGGAGAAGGAGGCGATGCCTCCTCTCTGCTGTCGGATTCGCCGAGGGTGGAAGCGCTCGGCAGAGGACGTGAAACAGAGGGCATTCGACGAAGGGCGTACTGCCTCCCGGAGAGATCGACGGAGCAGTGATGAGAGAGAGAGAGAAAAGAGGAAGGAGGCGGTGGCGATGCGTGCCGAGCGCTGCCGGCGACGCAGATGAGGCGCCGAACGGAGCAGCGGCGGGCGCAAGGAGAAGACGCCGCCGTGTTCTTCGATTTGGGAATTTAAGTTGGTTCTGAGATAAATAGAGAGGAAGAAAAGGAAGGAAGGAGATTCGGCGGAGGAGTGGACGAACTCCGGCGAGGAGGCGTGTGGTTGAGGGCGAGATGCGTCGTCGTGTTCTCTTCAATTTAGGGATTCGGAATAATTGAGTTGGAAGAAGAAGAAGAGAGAGATCGATGGACTAAGATAAAGGAGAAGGAAAATGGGATGATGATTTAAATTATTTGGGCTGCCTCTTTTAATTTTAGTATGGGCCATTTAATTGGCTAAGTGGGCTGCTTGAGTAGATTTAAATTAAAATAGTAGGTGGGCCGATTTTTATGAATGAAAGAAATAAGTGGAGATTATTGTTGGGCCAAGGAAATTATTGTTGCTGGGTTTCTAATTAATTAAGTCTGGGCCGGAAGTATTTTAAATAAAAGGGCGATTTAGGCCTAGAGATTATAAAATATTGGGCTCTAGTTTTAATTGAGGGATTTGCTATTTAATTGGTGGGCCAAGAGACTTTTGTTGAGCCAAGATTTAACTATGAGAAGTAGGAACTAATTAAAGATCGAGTTGGAGCTTGATTAATTAATTCCCGAAAAGTTACTAAGTTTCCGAAGATGGAAAATATTGAGTTGGAGCCCGAAGGTCGAGGAATAAATTTCCAAATAATTTATTTAGATTCCGGGAAAATAAAGTAGTAGAGTGGGAGACGCGAAAGCCGACCGGTGTCGCCCCGCGACGCCATGGGCGGCCTTATGAAAAATCCGAAGAAAAGAATTTTAGAAGAGACTTTCCAAGAATTCCTATTCTTGTAAATAAGGGCCGAGTATTTGTTTAGAGAAAATAGAATTTCTCCAAAGTTGATAAAGAGAATAAATAAACTCTGCAGAGTAGTAAAGCCGAGGTAGGATTAAGAAAAATCCTATAAGACAAGACTGAGATATAGGTGCTATCCAATAGGATGCATGCATTCTTTCTAAAGAAAAATAGTTCAAGTATTAATTAGCGTGCTACGCTATTTATTTTCAAGGGATAAATTGCTCAAGGGCGAGTGAGGCCAAAACAAGTATTTGAGTTGAGACATAAGTATATCAGGTGGGCTTTCTTTTAATATCCAGCACTATATATAGTGTGGATATAAAGCAAATACTTGTGAAATTATGAAAAATCATCTTTTCTCAAAATGAAGCACTGATTATTTTAAAGTTGTTGTCATGCCATAAAATGTTTGTTTTGAGGCCTATCTGTTGGGGTTTTAGCCCGTGGGTTTTGGCGATGCCAGCCCGAGTTTAACGAATTCGGTTCCCAATAGGACCGCAAATCCTGTTCGGAATAACGTGCACGCGAGCCGTGAGCCATCAGCAGTTGGCGGGCGATGTGTCCGCTGAAGGTGGCCACCTTCACGGTACACGATTCTCAGATAAGGCGAGGATTCAAAAGAACTTAGACTGATCAGTCAGACTTTTAGCTCACAAAGAATTTAGTATGCTCGGGCCTTTTAAGAAAAACCCTCGTGCAATACTGTGAATGGATGACAACTATGTATATTGTATGTTTTGTTTTCGGCACGTGTCCACTGAGTACTCATGTACTCAGCCCTGCATGTATTTATAAATGTGCAGGTTGAACGTCAAGAGGATGGAGAAATGATCGGAGTCGATGCTACTAAATAATCCAGTGGATCTTTTCGTGATTCGTGTCTTCATACACGAAGTCGTCTAGTATGGACTTATTCCGCTGCTTTTTTGTGAAGTGAGACATCTTAGAATCTCACCTTCGAACTCTGATTTATTGATGTAATGTTTATTCTAGTTCTAAGACCATGTAATGGTACATTTGACTTCTATTCTATGATATGATCGACTTGGCCTTTGGGCATATTCACAAGTTCTTTCCTCTTTTCTTTCCCCGTTTCTTTAATCCCTCTCATTAGTCGCGATTTACCCGCTTTCGCTATCCTTAGCAAAGTGCGGTCGTGACAACATCACTATATGCTCAATATACATCACTGAAAGCATATACTAGTTCACTATAACAAATATTCACTTCAAATGGTCTTAGTTTAAGCCATATACTTATGCACCATTATACTTCACTATAAGTCTTATTTATTTCACTATAACAAATATTTACTTTATAATGTCTCAGTATAGGAGCTAATCGATATACTTCACTATAAGAAATATTCACTTCATAATGTCTTAGTTACTTATATATGTCATACACCTAGGAACCGTTATACTTCACTGTAAGTCAGATTTACTTCACTATAAGAAATATTCACTTCATACGAAGATGAATCAGATTCGAATTAGGCTTCTTCTAGAATTGATACCAAGTCCATTTGATCAATTGAAGACATGTGGCCTGTGTGAAATAGCAAATTTGCAGATCGTGAAATTGACAATTGACGATAGAGAAATCAGTTCTTGCGATGAAGAATCTGCAATTGATGATGGAGATTGTTGAACATGAGTGGAGCTATGTAGATTGTATAATTGGCTTGGGAGATCACAACAAATCAACGTGAGTGATGGAAATAGGGAAAATCTCAGCATTAGCGATAAAAATCTATAGAATCTGCGTGAGTATAGCGAATTTGCATATTCTGAAATCGATAATTGACGATGGAGTAAATGAGTTCTTGCGATGAAGATTCTTCAATTGGCTATGGAGATTGTTGAGCATGAGTATGTGCAATGGAGAATATAACAAATTAGTCCGGGAGCAGGAGGCGACGAGGGCACAGGTGTAGAGATATTGTCGGTGCCCACGAGAGGAGGTGAGCCGTACTCCGCGAGAGGCAGACCGGAGGAGGGGGGCACAGATAGGGAGGCAGCCGTGAGAGGCAGGCAGGCCGGAGGAGGGTGTCGCCGGAGAGGAGGTGCAAGTGTGCTCCGCCACCTCTGTCATGAGAGGAGAGAGTGTGTGTTTGTGTGTGTAAGCGTGAATGGTGTGTGTATGTGAAAATATGAGAACAAAGTTGATTTCCTAAAATACCCCTATCCAATTTTTATTAACTAAAGTTATTTACTTATTTTAGTCATTGGATTAAGATAACATGTGGCTGAGATTTATTCTCTAGTTATACACTTAAAATGAGTTAGACCTTGATCACTTCTCAATGAGAAAATATATAGTAATTAATTTTAATATAAGGGTGAATATAAAAATATAAGACTATTTTTTATTTTTTTTTGGAAGGGAAAGTTTGCAAATAGGACAAAGCCCAAAAACGAATCAATTACTACTACTAATTTGTAACAAGAAAGAGAAGCCCAAAAACAAGAAAGAGAAGCCCAACTATGGTCCATGATCTGTGTAGCAACAGTCCGACACTCGGCCGGATACATCAAACCACATGTTGTAAAGATGCAGGCGACTTGCTCTCAACTTTAATTTCAAAAACTATTGAAATCCAATTGCAAATTTCAATTCTCGATTTTTGCTTCCAATCCTATTTTTTCGAAATTACGTAACAATCATGTCCTGCTCGGACCAATATTCGAAGAATTGAAGTCTAATTTCAATTCCTGGATCCCAATTAAATTTTTTTTATTATAAACTAAATCCACAATTTGCAAAATTAATTAAAAATCATTGTTAAGAATTTCTGACATTAATTAGTACTCCCTTGGTTAGCCATTAATCATTCCAATTTGTTATTTTCATCCGTCCTAAATAACTATCCCATTTTTCTTTTTACTATTTTTAGTACTAATCCAACATTTCACTTATTTTATTTCGCTCGCAATTTATTATAAAACTACTAATATAAATGTATGATTCGCCATTCAATAACTCTTTTCACTCACTTTAATTTGTATCACATTTCTTAAAACCCGAACCAAGACAAAATGGGAATCTTATTGGCAGATGAAGGGAGTAATATTCAACGAAAATTACTTAGATGAAATAAATCTAGATGCATAATTAATACACCTTGATCATTTAAATACAAGCAGTTAGACAACTTACATATTAGGTACTGTAGTACTACTCTCTTTGTCCTATAAAAATAAGGACTTTTTCTTTTCCGTATGTCCCATAAAAATAGCTCATTATGGAAAGTTCTCCAGCTCAATTCTCATATATATCAATATATTTACAACTTATATCACTACAGTGCACCATTGAATATTAATAATAATGTCGGTCTCATTATCCACTAAGTACACTATTTTAACTATCATTCTCCTCAGCTTATATCACTACAGCTCACCATTAAATACTAATAATAATATCGGTCTCATTATCCACTAACACTATTTTAATTATCTCATCTTCTCTCTTACTTTACTAATTATGCATTAATTTCTGTGCTGTCCCAAATGCTCTTATTCTTATAGGATGGAGGGAGTGGTAGTTTATTTTCCACAATCAATTGAATCCTACAGTTGTGAATTTTCGATAAACACATGCATTGCCAATTCGATAAAAGAATAAATATACGATTAAACATACATATTATTTTGTCTCGCGAAAGAATAGTTATACATTCTAAACTCATGATTTTATTATAGAAAAATGAAAAGATATTTTTTGAAGGTCGTGTCACGATGGACTCGAATCCCTGACATATGATTAATCATTCTAACAATTAGGTCTACTCACACACACAACTTGATTGATTTATTTCTCCACAATAAAGAGATATACTCCCCCCTCTCCAACGACGGATGTAGGTGGGGTCGGGTGGGGTCGACCGACCCCACCGCCGTCCATTGAGCCTGCCAAGAAACTTCAGTTTTTTGACCTCCGACCCTATGCAGCAGCATCTCCGACCCCACACAGCAGAGCTCCACCCCATGGTTTGGCCTTCGTCGGAGTAACAGAGAGGACGAATCAGTTGGAGTAATAAGGAAGATTGGGGATTTGAGGAGAGAGACTGTAAAAAAGAATAGATATAGTCTGTAATAAAGGAAACGATTCCACTTCTTTTATTTCCAATTATTTTAATAATTAAATTAAATGAAAGGGCATCACGCACGGCCTATTTTTAAAATACTAAAATTAGTCGATCCCTTTTAACATCAACATATAGATGGCTTATGTAGTTAAAATTATTTGGGTTATAGATTAAGTCACCATGATCATTACAGAATATATATGTTATTACCCATAATTTCAAGCTATTTTTATTTCATTTATTGGATTTTTGAAGTTAATTATAAATTATCAAGCGATTATTACTTTTATAATATTGAAATATAGTAACTTTTTAAGGGAATTTATAATATTCGACCGAAAATGTATTTTCTGAATTCTTTTGAATAAGCTGCAAAAATATGTTGGGAGGTTGTCTTAATACATATCGAGCGAGAAACATTCAATTAATACTATTACAAAATGATGAAAGAAATTTTTAAGTAGATTTTGTTAAATATAGATATTCCTAGGAAACATATATATCATTCATAACAAAAGATATGACTACACAATATGAAATATTTTTTTAAAATAATTATTTACTATATTTATAATTAATTAAATTAATTTTTAAAATAATCATTTAAATATTATTATTATTATTATTATTAATTATGTATATTATCCGACCCCACAAGCTTTATTGTCTGCGTCCATCACTGCCCCTCTCCAAACAATTGTCTCATTTTTATAAATTTAGTTTGTCAAATAAAATTCACCCACTTCTCTTTTTGTGAGTATATATACAAGCTTTGGACCTATAAACTTGCATCCTTTCGTAAGCATTAATTAATTAAAATCATATACCCTAATTGGTCCATACTCCAGACATGACTAACCATTAGTTGGCATTAAACAGAATTCAAATTATAAAAAAATTCAATTTAGTTGTCAGATAAACTATATCCCTAAATTTACCACTAAATGATGAATTGCAATATATTATACTAACCATTAATTGTCAGATAAACTATATCCATAAGATGACACATTTCTTAGCCAACATAAGATTTTAGGAGTTATTGATTAATGTGTTTAATTGGAGAAATAAAAGGTAGGTGTGGTATTAATATAGAAGAGAAAGAAAGATGAATATTTTATTAGAAGTAAAAAAAAAGTGGTTGGGTGCATTAGTCGAAGAGAAAAGTTTACAGAAAAGGAAATATGTCATCTTAGTTGGGACATATGAAAAAGAAAAACGTATCATCTTAAGTGGGACTGAAGGAGTAGTGCGGTATTAGGGTTTAGAACAAATTAAAGAGAAAGTTGATTTAGGCATGAGTTGATTGAGTTGGGTACTGCAACTTGGTTGTAAGTAGTAAGCAATAATATAATGACAAAACAAACTAGATATATATACATGTAATATCATTATTAGATGATGAGATCGCATGCATATAGAAATAAATATACTGTACAAATTTCAGAAGAAAAAAAGAGTTATGGGGGAAAGAGATTCCTCCAAAATTGATTACAATCTGAAGAGAGAGAGAGAAGGAATATTATGTATTTATGGGTCATCTGTTGCCATTAATGGCCATGGTCCTCTTTCTTTTGGGGTTCGCTACTCTCTTATTTTAAATGCACTCACTACATCACATTTACATTATTTTCTCTTCTTTTTCTTCTTTATATACCAATCAATCTATACCAATTCTCATTCTCTTCTTCTTTCTTCTTCTTCCTAGCTAGGGTTTTGTGGTGAGAAAATGTTGAAACAATCACGGTGATGTTGGCTCGGTTCACTCAGACAAACTCCTACGGCTGAAGTCTGATTGAGCCGTGCCAATATCTTTGTGTTGGTTTCATGTATACACCAACACAACATTCTTTTATGAGGTTTGGCTAAATTTTAGCTAATACTGTGAATGAGTGTTTCTCATGTTTTTCTGTAGATCAATATGCTATAATTAATTTGATTTATGTTATGGATTAGATTAATCTTTTTTTATCCGTATTATACTTGTAAGAATCTCTTTGAAGCATTTCTTATTTTCAGATTTACATATCTCGAAGTAGTTGCAACTTGCATAAATCAGAGTTGTGGAGGTCTTATTTTGAACAAATAGAAGGTATATTAATAAATTATTCAAATGCTATAATTTGTTAGCCTCTTTAATGATACTATCATTTATGATGAGAAAATGCAGCTTGATGTTTCACCTCATTTAGTAAAGCATCAGGTTACTTAGTGAAATTAGTATGTGAATGTGAGTATGAGTGGTCCTAACAAAACAAGTCCGGCCTGGTCCAACAGGATGGCTCGGTATTAGGTCAAGTAGGACTAGGAATTTTAGGTCCGTTACGTTGAAATTTTGCACCGAGCAAGACTCCACAGAATTAGCGAAACCGACCTAGCCTATCCCGACTCAATAGTTCACCGTGTTAAAAGTGTTTTCAAGCCTATTTGGGATCTATTTAATTTATCCGGTTTGATGAATTTTTAGGCTAACTAGACCCATTTTTAAACCTAGGCCAGCACGAGCACGACTTGCGAGCTCTAATTATATCCATTAATGTCTTCTATCGCCGTCAAGATTATTGTGTGAGATGACAAATATATAGTTGAATTGAATACTTGTTTGCTACTCGTTTTACAAAAATGATACATTAGGTCAAATGTTATTTAATGTCAATTTTTTAATAACTTAATTATTGTGACAATTTGATAATAATAATAATAATTTCAGATATAATCTTCCTTTAGTTGCAGAAAGAGGGATTAAGATCTGTATCCTAGTTACTCATTTTTATAAACGAACGAATACAATTAAATTGCAATGTTCGTTGGTCTAAACAGCTATAACCCAAGGTGGAATTGGGAAGTACAAAGATAATATTTTAATCCAATAACACTATGTAAAATGCAAAGGAATATGTTACAAATTTAAATATCCTACCCGGCCGGTGGTGAAAGGCAACTGGTGAATTTATAGGCCTAATTGACATCACTAGGAATAGACTTCGGAGATGAGTTCTCTCGTCTGATCTATAACATTGGTACGTCCCACTTAAAAGCTAATGGTGGCAAAATCAGCCTTGACTAACATGCATGGTTGTAAACAAGAAGAACGTTTGGTTGTCAACTCAATGTGGTGGCTTTGCAAAGGAACTAATCAAGACCAACGAGGACATTGACTTTTTAAAAAAAAAAAAAAATTAACTCCTATATGAAGGAGGAAATTACAAATAAAGTCATGTGGTGGCTTTGCAAAGGAACTAATCAAGACCAACGAGGACATTGACCTTTTTTTAAAAAAATAAAAAAGCTCGAACTCGGCACCTCATACATTGATGTCTAAGCTTCTTGCCGCTAGGACAAAGGCTCTGGACAACAAGGACATTGACCTTTAAGAGTGATCGATTGTTACAAACTTCAGTATTCAGTATTCCAAGGAATTGATTGTTACAAACGTCGGTATTTGTAAAGGATAATTGATCATATATAATTATTAACTAAATGAGTTATATCTCGTGGTTGGATAGTTTTATGGAATAAATTCTGTTATTTGATACGATGAAGAATGTTTGAACAATGAATGAAATATGTCATTTTTAATACTTCACAAATTTAAAATGCTATAAGTCATTTGAAAAATATGGGATTCTATCTTTTGATACGACGTACTTCCTCCATCCACGAATAAATGTGTTATTTATTCCCTCCGTCCCAGATAATTCGTCCCATTATTCCATTTCGGTATGTCCCACATAATTTGTTCCACTTCACTTTTACTATTTTTGGTAGTGGACCATATATTCCACTAACTCATTCCTACTCACATTTTATTATAAAACTAATACTTTAAAAATAGGGTTCACATCCCACCAACTTTTTCAACTCACTCTTCATTAGATTTCTTAAAACCTGTGCCGGGTCAAAGTGTCCCAAATTATCTGGGACGGAGGGAGTACTTTTTATTACTTTTGGTAATGCACTTCACATTTTACTAAGGGAAATTGGTCCCTAATATCATGGACTTTGTCAAGATTTTGGTTTTTCCCATGAACTTTTAAATTAGTACCATAAATCATGAACTTTCATATTAGTTTGGTATTTCCCACGGCAGATCAAGAGTAAAATCCGGCTAGCTTATATCGCATTTTGAATCCTATTTAGCAGAATTCTTATAAGTGACATGTCATGTTGGTATATCTATTTGGAATATTAAACACAATACTACTTTATTTAACAAAATAAAACTCTAAAAATAAAGAAAACAAAATAAATTTAATAAAAACATAAAGAATTCAATTAGAAACACACACTTGTGACGCTACGCTACAAAAATTAAAACACAAAACCTTGTTTCTCTCTTTCACAAACGCTAGGAAGACATTTTAGTGAATTTTTAAAAAAAATCTTGAATTATTGGGGAAATACCAAACTAATCTAATAGTTCATGATTTATGGTACTAATTTGAAAGTTCATGGGAAAAACCAAACTTTGGGCAAAGTTCATGATATTATGGACCAATTTCCCTTTTACTAACTCATCTCACTAACATTTTATTAGTATAAAATTTGGAACCAAACTCTATTAACTTTTTCAACCTACTTTGCATTACATTTTTTAAAACCCGCACCAAGACAACTTAGGACACTTATTTATAGACGAAGGTAGTATTTATAATTCCCTCTATGATATTTACCTAAAGAAAGTGTCAAAACCGTTTTCTTTTCTTTTCCTTTCTCTTTGTTTTTCTTGTTTTTTGGTTAGATACCAAACTTTTTATCTATAGGCATTAACACCATATATAGATTTTCCTTCCACGTCTACAGAGTTCTATTTTAAAATAGAAGTGGCCCTTAATCAGTTAAACTAAATCTACAGTTAGAGGACTATACTGATATCATAATAGAAATTTATAGAGTTTTATTCAAAAAAGAGCTCAAGCCCTTATTAAAATACTATTTTTCTATAAAATTTATATGTTTATCCATATTTAAGTGTAAATTACTATGCAAAGATCATCTAAATCATCTAAAAATATACTCTTAAAAAAAATTCAAAAATATAACCCCCATCAATATTATTTTCTGCATCCGCCGCTGTTTGCCAATAAACATAATCTCTATCCAAAAGCGAGAAAATAATGACTAAAAGCTTTATTTTTTTTTTCCTAACAAAATACGTTTTTCATTAACGGTACAACTACACCTAAAACAAGGTCTAATGATTTCATATGAGGTAATGATTCTAGCATGAATAAACAAATAAAAATATAAATTTGATAGCTCTGCCAAACTCTAAACAGAGGCTAATGTCAAGCTGATCATTTTAAGCTTAACATAATTATCTTCAACATGATGATAGTTATTTTGGGACAAGAAGTATTTTTAAGTGTTTGGAGTGTTGCTTGAAAATTGACGTTTTGAAAGGCTACAGATGCTGGTAATGGAAACAACTAGAGTGTATAGGTTGGGTTAGTTGAGTGAAGTAAATACATAAGTATATAGTTGCAGTTGCAGTTGCCTAAAGCACGTTACACAATAAATTACAAGAGAATCTCTGCTGCTCACAGAGTGGGAGAGGTGAAGGTGGTTCGTGTGCTTTTAATGTTTTGTTTTGCCATCAGACAAAGATTCCCATATTAATTACTCCTCACCCACTCTTCCAAACTATTACATTTATTTTTTGTGTTGTGGGGTATTTTTCTTCATAATAGTAAACGAGTTATTATTATTTAGTTTCTAAGTTTTCTAATATGTGTATATATGTAATGCATAGGGGGTCCTATTCTAATGTTTATAGCACTTTAATTCAAAATCAAGACTAAATTTTCACTCTTGGATTTTAAAATGAGTGGATGAGATTAAAGCTCGCATATCTTAATAAATAGTAGACAAAATATCAACAAAAGGGTAATATCGTCATTATGTTATCATATGATAATTTTCGTTGATGTTTTTTTATATCAACATTGTGTATTACAAATATCAACAATATGACATTAGAATATCAATACAAGGACAAGAAAATATCAACACATTTTTATTGAGATTGAACATGCATAATATTGAGATTTTGCCTGTAATATATTGAGTTTTTTGTTGCATTTGTTGATAAAAGCTGCTTATCAACATGTACGAAAATTGAAATATAATTTATCAAATTTCATCATCCGAACATCGTCGGAACATATGCAATTGAGATCTCGTTGGAATCCTTATTAAATTATCTTTAATTTGATATATTTTTTGCGAAAAAATAATTTAAATTGAGAGGTTACGTAAATTTAAAGACTTGAGATAATTTTGAGGAGAGGGAAAATAATTAGTTATAATTACTACATATAGGATTTGACATTAATACCTTTTTAATTTAATTAATAATGATTTAAATTTAAAATATATTACGCTTGGCATTATATCAACCACAAGATCTTCTAATCTAATGGTTAAAAATTGGTCTCAATTTTGGATTGCTAATTAGTTAGCAATTGATCACATCCCATACGGTGAATATATATTGTTATTATTAAAAGGTGCAGATATCTTATATGTGACAGCACTAGATTAATACCATTAATCACTAGGGAATGTAATCAAATCCAAACTCTAAATATTGTACAAACTCCCAACTATGATCTGGACCGTTAGAAAATATCAATAGATGATAAAATAGTAGCCACAAAAAATGTCAACACATTGTCAACGGTTGATATTATGTTGACATATTCTGCTGCTACTATTTTGTCATCAGTTGATATTTTTTAAAAATATATGAATTTGCATTTTATCACTATCTCCCTATTAATATTATACTACTATACCATAAGAGGAATTATTTTTTACTCGATAATGTCTATACAAGTATTTAGTGGATATTTATTTATAGTAGTTATTCGATGCAATATTGTCAATAATTATAATGAAAATCGTTATCTTCTCATATGATTTCAAAAATACCATTTTTGCATCATTCAAATCTTATATTTTAAGTGTATTGATCGAATCTATAAAGATTTGATTCTTCGCTTGAAACATAAATATCCCGCGATCTGTGTGCTTTAATGACCAAATTATCCATGTATTTACATTTCATATATTTATATTGATACTCAAGAGATCATGTACTTTAATGACCAAATTATCTATGAAAACAATATGGCTAATACTCCCTCTGAAAACAATATCTTATGAAAATAAAAAACCTTCTCAGAAGATGATTCTCATTGAAAATCAATAAATATAATCATATGGCTGATACTCTCTTGTCCGCTATTAAAAGTCTCAGTTTATTAGTATATCTGTCGTTAGGAATCTCGATTCACTTTTTTACTATAAAGAAATGGCAGGTAAATCACAACTTCCACTAGTTTATCACATTTTTTTATTATAATATTAATATTCATGTATAAAAATGGATCTCACATTTCACTCACGTTATATTATAAAACTACTATATAAAAATGAATCTCACGTTCCATTATTTTATTCAATCTATTTTTCTTTATACTTTTTAAACATGTGTCGAATTCAAATGAGACTCATAATAACGCTGTGTCGAATTCGAATGAGACTCATGATAACGCATGAACGAAGACTTCTAATACCTGATGAAGGAAAACAACATGTTTAAGCATATTAAAAAGATCATGTCATCATAGGTTAATTAATTCAAGAAATTAGGCATCGCCCCACTAATCTATTGGACTAAAACCCAGTCACAATTACAAAACCCCAAATCAATAGAAAACAATAACATCACAATCTGTAAAACCGACAATCCAATTGGATAAACTCGCAAGGTGGGTCACACCCGCGATTGTTTTTGCAGAATCATGCATTAATTTAACATAAAGATTCAATCTTGATGTGGATTAAGCAATAAGAAAACAAGTATGGGTGAAGCAGACAAGCAACGGTGTGATACAAGCAAAGTTTCCAGCCTCGTTTGAATCCACGTCAACATTCATTACAAAAATGGAGACTTTTGTTTAACAACTCTTTATTAGTATTCGTTGAACTGATTAAACTTTATTTTTCATGCAAACTGCCTCAGGAATCTGCATCAAATTGCATATTCCATGAGTTTTAGGTGTGGGTTTTGGAAGTGGAGCAGTTTTGTTTGAGTTTTTGGATGGGAGATAGTGAGAGCTGCAGCAGCCGGCAATCCGAGTGGTCACCGCTTCAAACCCGAAAAAGGCGGCAGAAAATTGAAGTGTTTCACGAAGTTTTGTGTAGGCTTAGAGAATTGGAAATCGAAGAGGCTGCTGAACCGGGATTTGAAGATGAACTTTGGGCACATTTTAACATGTTTCCTCTTCGGTAATTTCTTTTGTTTTTTGGAGTATTAATGAATTGGGTCAATGCTTGTTCTTCTCTGTTTTTCTATTAATTGTTGTTTGTATGAGAGAGTAAACTCGAGCACTTGTTTATGAATGCCCAAGAATTCAAGAAAAGGGAGGTAGAGTAGTACATTTGGTGTGATCAGTAGTAATTAGTTTGAACCTGAAAATAGACAAGTTTGTTCTGTCATGCCTCTTGCTGTGTAATGTGATTCTCTGCCTAAAACAGATTGTAGGATGAATTCTGTGATTTATGCTTAATTAAGTAGGCTGTGGGTAAGAATGCACTCTTTTGCCTTGTGTAACTGGATTTTCATCTCCTGTAGCTATGCTTTGGATTTCAATACTGAACGGGCCGAGGATGCCCTGGTGCACAAGAAATTATTGAGCATGGCGCGTGATCCTCTTACACGGCCAGCTGTTGATGTGCGCCCCGTGCAGGTATATCCTAGAATATGCCGTTATTATATGCAGCTGTAACTTCATTTTTGCCTGCAGGCATGTAATCTAGCTAACAACCTTTCGTACCTAGAAATATTTCATTGTGGCTTGTTGAAAGAACATTTTGGAATTTTTTCCTGCTGTTGATATTTGATGGCAGGCAGGGCAATCTCACATATTCTTGAGTTTCTAGTTGATGACATTCACATCTTGCATAAGGGAGAAATTCTTGATAATTTCGAGTTCTCAATCTTTACTAAAATACTACTAATACAGTTTATGATATGAATCTTACTGTTTCGTAGTGTTGATGATATTTATGCTGCCACTAGCTTTGATGCATGCTGTACACCTCAGCCTTGGATATCTTAACTTGCTTTAGTGTATTTTGATTCTACAGTTTTCCTTTCACGTAATCTGCGATCACAATGGAGAACTGAATTTTATAGTTTCTCGATGATGCAGGGTAGGCCCACCTGCGATGGAAATTCAGGCAATACTGTCCATTCAAGCTTCACCAAGGGAGGGAACGCGCTCCTGTCCGATAGGTATTAGAAGTGGGGTCTTTGCCATGTTAAAAAACATCTTAGAACTTCCTTTTACTGGCTTAGTAATATATGATAAAACGGGTATTCATGTATCCATATTTGTTTAAAAATTTCAGCGTGCCACCTGTGTTTGGCCCATCAGAAAATTTTGAACTTGCCTTCAAAGCAAATGAATCCAATGCCCAAGATGACAATAGTTCTGTGAGTAGGAAATCGTACTTATTGCGGTAATATTCTGAAAGGTTTGAGCCAGATGAACTTTCTTTTCTTTGCTGTTAGTGTCTTACTTTGCCCCTAAATCGTTGGGCTTTCATCTAATAGAATGAAGGTCGGTGGACATTCTTTGCTGCTTCTATTTTTGCAGGCCAATGCATGAAATAACAATATCAACAAAAGACAAAGCAAAACTGCTTAGTGGGGTAATAATGCTGATTTACTTCACAAAATTAAATTGTTGAGTGCTTCCTGAGTTCTTGTGCTCTAGTACACGATCCTCAAGAAGAGGTGGAGTTTTACTGATGCAACGTTGTTAATATTTGTTAAGCATACTATGTTATCTCATCTTTCTCAAGAAGAAGAGGTGGAGGTGAATGAATGTGCTG
This sequence comes from Salvia hispanica, assembly GCF_029641045.1. Classification (NCBI taxonomy): domain Eukaryota; kingdom Viridiplantae; phylum Streptophyta; class Magnoliopsida; order Lamiales; family Lamiaceae; genus Salvia; species Salvia hispanica. Next base: position 2,525,767 of record NC_142697.1, read on the forward strand.
CAATCCTTAAAAACCGAGCTTCAGACTTACTTGGATATGAAATATACCAACATAGTTCGAGTTTCCATTTCATCTTTTTTTTTAATCTGTGTATATCTGCAATACAATAGATTCTTGATATTGCATTATGCACTTGGCTATATCTTTTGATGCTTTACCAGCCTAACACAAATGCTCGCTTTTGAACTTAATACTAGTTGATATTGGCTTGCTCTGACTCTTTACTGCTATCGTTTCCTCATATTGGAATATTGGATAATGCATTTGGTTTTTCTCATCCGTGGAGAACACACTACTTGTTTATATCTAAATACATAATGTGATGTCATAAGCTATTGTGTTTGTTTCTTTAGCTTTGTGCACTTAAGTTTGATCATTTTCGAGTTAGTGTGCCTATATTATTAATTCCAACTGATGTATTGATGATAAAAGAAGTCTGTATCTAAATTTTCAGTTAACATCTCTTATGTCTGAGATTGGCTTGAACATCCAAGAAGCTCATGCATTTTGCACGATTGACGGGTATTCACTTGATGTCTTCGTTGTTGGTGGTTGGGAAGAGGTAATTTCTGCTCTTTATAACCGGGGATTACATAATCTATGAAGTTTTAATCTCATGGCTAAAATGTCCTAATTAAATATCGTGCACATCCATGAAACTCCATTTTATGTAACTAGATGATTTCTCTACCCTTACTCTACCTTACATGGTCTGCTGAGATATTGATGATAACCTCAGGGCGCTGATCGTCTCAAAGCCACGCTAGTGAAAGAAATTCCATACATTGAGGTAAAAAGAGAATAACCATGTGATGTCTAGAGAGCATATTTTCTAGTAGTTTATTGTGAACCCAATACTTTGATCTTTTCTGCAGAAACGGTTGGTTAAACACGAGCTTGTATCCCCTGCTGTCGGCCTGGAGCAGATCGGATTTAGTATACAATCATGCCATGTGGAAATTCCTATTGATGGGAGTGATGTCTGGGAAATTGATTCCGATTTGTTGGAGTTTGAGTACAAGATCGCTGCAGGGTCAAACGGAGACATGTGAGTTCTGTCACAATAATTTTCGATAAATTATGTCACCTGGATTGAGCCATCTGAACTCAGAAATAAATGCAGGTACAAAGGTTTGTATCGTAGTCAAGACGTGGCCATCAAATGTTTTAAGACCGACTCCCTAAATAAAGATATGCAACGGGAGTTCTCTCAGGAAGTCTACATATTGAGGTAATATTCTGTGAGAAACTTGTATTTCTACATTTTCCATTTCTTTGATTTTCAGATGTTTTTCTGTGGTTCAGGAAAGTTCGGCACAAAAACGTGGTACAGTTTATTGGTTCATGTACGAGACCTCCACTCTTGTGCATCGTTACTGGTAATATAGCTTGGTTTCTTGATGAAGTTTGCTCCCTGGACTATGTTTTGACTTCATACTTAATGGGTTTTTTCAGAATTCATGTCGGGTGGAAGTGTGTATGATGCGCTGCATAAACAAACGGGTGTTCTCAAGCTTCCAGCCATGTTGAAGGTTGCGATTGACGTCTCTAGGGGAATGTGCTATTTACATGAAAATAACATAATTCACAGGGACCTGAAGGCTGCCAACCTTTTAATGGACGAAAATGAAGTAAGAAATCACAAGGATATATCTATTTCTGTGTTCCATCACATTATTACAAGTTGTAAAGAAGTTATCCCGTGCAGGTGGTTAAGATTGCTGATTTTGGTGTTGCTCGAGTACTAGTTCAGTCAGGAGTTATGACTGCAGAAACCGGAACTTATCGCTGGATGGCACCGGAGGTGTGCTTATCTTTATTTTTAGTGGTACATGAGATCGATGGATCCTGTTTCTCTTATCCTGTCGACGTACTTTCTTCTCAGAAAGCCATAACCCATCCAGTAACATGCATTCCTTTCCAGTGGATCATTAGATACTATCTCTTACTTGTTTTTTTGTTGATTGGAAGGTTATTGAGCACAAGCCGTATAATCACAAAGCCGACGTTTTCAGCTTTGGCGTTATGTTGTGGGAGCTTCTAACTGGAAAGGTTCCATATGCACAACTTACTCCTTTGCAGGCAGCTGTGGGTGTCGTCCAGAAGGTATGTGTCCATTTAAAAATTCGAACTCTTCAATCCCGTTATCAATTATTCAGCTTTTAAAGCTTGCTTGTGTTTTGATTTACCAACCAATGACAGTACACTTGTTTTTCAATGTTGAATGTTATCAAGAATAATCATCTCATTCTTTGTTCGTCACGAACTACAGGGTCTAAGACCAACAATACCGAGGCACACTCATCCGTTAGTGGTGGAGTTGCTCGAACGGTGTTGGCAGCAAGATCCATCTTTAAGGCCTGAATTTTCTGAAATTATTGAGATCTTGCAAAGCATCAGCAAAAAGGTAGTTCTATCACCCTTTACCCTCTTCCGAGAGCTTGATTACGATGTGCTAAACATGTTATTGTGTACAGATCTTCGAAGAAGAGAGCTACCAAAAAGAGAAATCTGGGAGAGCCATGATGTTTTATATGACAAAAGAAGGGCCTGACGGCTAAGAAAACTTGCTGATCCGTCTATCTTTACTGCAATCCTAAACGGGAAACGCGAAAAAAAGGTCCAAGCTAACAAAGAACCAACCTTTGAGGTAAATCTAACAAAAGTTTGGTTCACAAAACTGCTTCTTTAGAGACAGCACAACTTGTATAGTTATCGTATCCTTTTTCGAGAACCAAGGATCGAGGGTAAATGCGTCTTTTATCGATAAAACGATAATATAATTACCAGTCTATGCATATTATTGGAGGTATATGTTTATATGTTCATGAGATTGATTTCTGGATTTAAGGTACTGTAGTATAGTAACATGTGATTAGATGATTTACGTATCTAACAAAAATTTTGGAAAATCGACAAGGAATATTAATAATAGGCATATGTAATTCCCTAAAAAGATGGCAATGAACAAATTATGGAGTTTACTTTAGAGCCTGAGACGTAATGAAAAAATAGTCTAGACTAGCTAAGCATATTTGTTTTACAGCATGATTAGTGTTGCTACAAGGTGGAAGGAAATTATTATTCCAGCATAACATGATTGATTTTTATTCTCCAATTTATACATTTTATGTTTATAATACCCAACTTTAAATTGTTCTCTAATCCCACTATTTTTCACTGGTTACCTTCAATTCATATATCCTCTCAAAACTATTTCAATCACTATTTTTATATAAAAATTATTATTTCTAATAATTGCTCAAGTTATTATTTGAGTTAAAAAGTTAGACCAACATATGACGGGTGAGCAAAAATTTATATTTATGGTTTTAGGTTTGGTTTTCATTAAAATGTACTAGTAATTTATAAAGTATTAATAGAATTTTTTATATTTTATTTTTTAATAATGGGATTGGAAAAATGAATATCAGGTATTCGATAAAATTCTCTATTTATTATTGAAAGTCAGAGTTTTTACAAGCTGCATCAATTGTCAGATAGTATATTTGTAGAAATTAAAACTGGTATACTAAAATTTGAACCGAGCAATGTTGCCAATACAAAAATTTTGTACTGATTTAAAAAAATCAAATTGAAATCAAACAATCCAAGAATATATTCGTATCAGAACAAAGAACCCATTCCAGATATTCAAGTTTGGTTTTCTAAAATATACTCCATAGTATCTTGATTGATTTGGCTATGTTTTTGTTTGATTTTTATTTTATATATTTTTGGTGGGCCTGATTGGTGATGCGTATACACCAATGAATGGGTCTGCTAAATAACGACAAAATCAGTGAATGTTCAATGCCATTCCACATTTCCCTACTCAGTCACCATTTCTTTTAGATGTTGGAGCAGTTGAAGATTTGAGAATTTTATTTGTTTTCTAAATATGCAGATGAGATTTTTCGAGTTGGGATCCTCACAGCCGGTGATGTCGTGCATATCTCCATCTTTGAATAATTTTACATATTTGTATTATTTTTTTTCATTCTAGTTTGTTTAGAGTATTTATGAAAGCTAGTAAGTATATATTTTCAACTCCAGTTACTTAAGAGTATTTTTTTCTATCTTTTTCTTACTTTACTCATGACGGACCATAGGCTTAAAAGCATTCAATAAAACTATATTTTTAATATTTTTCTTTTATAAAATTTTTGTATTTATCCAAATTTAACACAAATTATTATATAAAGCCTCTAATAATAATCTGAATCATACAAAAATATACTATTAAAAATATTGTAGAAAATATAGTTTTTATTGATACTTCATCTGTCTCACAATATGATATGACATAGGTTTTAAGAAAAGTAAAGAAAAGTTGGTTGGATAAATTAGTGGAATATGAATCTCACTTATATATATTAATTTTATAAGAAAATGTGAGTGTAATAAGCTGATGAAATATGTGGTCTACTTAACATTTATGATAAAAATGAAATATGACTCTTATTACAGGATGGATCGAAATAGAATAATAGAACTCTTACTGTTTGTTGAAAGGAGTATTATTTTCTGCATTCACTCCTAACTTTATTAAACATGCATCAAAATCTGTATCTTTCCAAATATTCATATTTTTCTCTCACAGTCTCACACATATTACTATAAAAAAATTAAAACAGAATAACGTGACCTTAATCGAAATATGAAAATAATTGTGGTATCATAATACTGTAATGTCTATAGACTATAGTAGAAAGATTGAGATTTACAAGTGATAAAATAATGTTGAGATTTACAAGTGATAAATTTATTTTAACGAGGCAAACTTTGATAGACAACTGTCCTAATTTACCTTCATTCGCGGTGGCGTGGCTCCGTAGCGCCGCCGCAACTCGCTGCGCTGTCCACTATAAATATAATATGGAGTCAAACACATTAGCACAGCTGGGACTTTTGTCCGAATATAAAATCTTAAATACAGCAACAACATTGTTACACTTACACGTGCAATCATATAGTCGGTATAATGGTTTAAGTGTCGCAATCGTGTTACTCTTTTCAATTTGATTCGTCTACAAATCATACGAAAAAATTTGTATACTCGGAGAAAATATTATTGGAAAATAAATACACAAAAACGAACATAAATGATTCTAAATTTTAAATCGAATGGACCAATTTTATTTAATCTGATTCATTTAAATTGATTTTATTGCAGGTTATGTTATTTCATCTATCTCATAATAATAGTCCCTCTTAGTATTAGCACGGATTTAAGGATTGTAAAAAAAAGTTGATTGAAAAAGTCAATATAATTCACTTTTTTATATTAATTTAATAATAAAATGTGAGTGAAGCGAGTAAATGTAATATGAGAACTACTTACTAAATGGTAAATATAAAATGTGCTAATTATTATGGAACAAACTAAAATGAAAAAAATTGCAATTATTATGGGACAGTGTCAATATTTCTTTACTAAATTGACCGAATCATATATAAAAGAATCTTAAGATTTTGCTTCACACATTCGCTACACTAAAATAAGAGTATCACATCAGGTCTCCAAAGTCATGAGTTTGCTTATTTTGCATGTTCTTTGCTCCTTTGTCTTTCTTCTTTAATTTTTCTTCTTATCTCTTCTAATTATTTATCTGTCCCAATTTAAATAAGTACTCAATTTTCATTATTTAAGGAGATAGCAGCAAATCTAAAACAATAAGATAAGAACAACTGTTGTCTTGTTTTCAAACTAAAAGCATCTTTTACATTATTTAATAGTAGTAATTAATTAGAAGTAAACAACTTCTTCAATGCAAATTAAAACAATACATGCCCGATCCTTTACCTATATATACAGATTTTTAAAAATAATTTAGTATTGTACACTTGACTTAGTTGCCTTTACCATATTTGAATATAACTTAATTTTGATGAGTATGATTTAAATTAATTATTCACTCGAAATGTGTCTAAATACGTGTGAAACTTGACTTAGATAATACCGATATCGTATATAGATATGCAGATTAAAACGACTCCATTTTCACTTATTCTTTTCCATTCTTTTATTCTTTGGCATAAGGCATTAATTTACTCATTATCTACTCTTTTACTTTTTGCCAATATGAATACAAGTTCATGTTCATCTAGTGCGATGTATCATGTGATTGTAATAAGGCATAGTTTGGCATTTTGCAGATAAGTGAGAACAAGGGAGTTGTTATTGGTCTTTCTTATCTTCAACTTCAAAGTCTTTTTTTTTTCTTTATATGGATTTACGGTCTACTACCTCCGTCCCCCAAATTTTGACACAGTTTACCATTTCGGTCCGTCCCAAATTTTGACACACTTCACTTGTACCATTTTGGTAGTGGACTCCATATTCCACTAACTCATTCCTACTCACATTTTATTATAAAACTAATATTTTAAAAGTAGGACTCACATCCCACCAACTTTTTCAACTCACTTTCCATTACATTTCTTAAAACCCGTGCCGAGTCAAAGTATGTCAAAATTTGGAGGACGGAGGTAGTAATTTACTATTCATACATTTTAAATTATTTTAGTGAATTCTTACTTAATTGATCTAATAAATATTTTAAATTATAGTAGTACATTATCACCTAATTTTTCTAAAATAATTACTCTCAGTCTGCGAATAGGAGGCTCATTTTGCCATTTCGATCCGTACGAAATCTCGGTTCATTTTTACTAATAAATAGATTTCCACTGCACGTTCCGTTCCGCTAAAGATAATTATACATATATTCATTTCATTTTACCGTAGAATTGGATTTTATCGCTAGCAGAAAAAATTAAATCATTACTTAAGTTTGTGATATTATACGTTAAGTTCAAAGTTTATAAAAAAAATAAATTTTTAAATATTTTTATGATATTAGATTTCAATATCCAAAAAAATATCATATACGACAATGTAATACTGGGAGATTTGTCAAATAAGTCAGACTTGCATGCATGTTCCTCATTTACCTTACTTCCGACCAACCTTACTTACCGGTTACCACCTCAGCTAAAAACATTGATGGTAAACATGAATGACATACCAACTTATCTGATGAGCACTTAATATGACCTTAAAATTGATGAATTTTTTTTTTTTTTTTGGATGAAAGGAACACATAGATAAAAATGGCAAAAGACAGAGAGAAAACAAGTAGCGCTAATATTCATAATGTTGGCAGCCAAAAAGATTAAAAAGAATTAAAAAAATTCATTATGATGTAACATATTCCTTTAGACTATCATAGTATTTTTCATGTAATATCTTACCGCAATCTTAACTAAATCTTTATTTTCACATTGCGTAATCTTAACTTATTTAAAATAATTTACATTATATATTAATAAACACTTTTAGTTAAATATTAAAATATAAAAACAATCAATTTATCTATTATAACCACATACTAATAATCAATTTCTCTATTGTAACCACATAGTAATAAACCTGTAATATACCGATTAACTCGACTAAAACTTGTTTGACAAATATTGATAATAAAATAGATTTAAATATCATATGTTATAGTTATATTAGTAAATTAAATAACTAAATTTATGACATTATATTTATCTTTTAAAAGATAATAGTATTGTTTATTGAAGATTTTACGACTTTAGAAATTAGAATTTTACAATTGCAAAGATTGCTTATTTGTAGAGTAGGATAATTCATACGAATCGTATTGATCCAAACTCAAACCCAAACCCAAATAATGAAATAATAATAGTAATTATTACAAATATGATATTTCAACATTTAGTCATCATATTCTGATGACTAAATCAACCGTTAATAAATTTAATTTATCACTATTAAAATTACATATATCTACAACAATCCAATAATATATATCTACTTTCATGATTGTGTTGTAACAATTAAATTACTAATAATTAAATTTAATACCACAAGTTATCATGTTAGTAATATTGCTCGATTACATGTATAACCGAATTATTTGTGATAGTACTATGCAATTATTTTCTATTGTGTCATGACACTATATTTAGAACTAAATAATTAGTACTAGTAAATATAGTAATGATGTCACTAATAATTAAATAAAAATAATATTAGCCAAAATTATTACTCAAACAGAAAGACGTAACAAACACGATTCCTCCAATGTGCCTAAATTCATTAGAATATCTCATTCACTACTACATAAATGTAGTACTTCCGTAACAATGAACAACCTAGAAAAGGGAAATAAATATAAGAAAAATCTTTAATTCGTTTCAATTCTTATTAACAAACTTGTTCACAAATTAATTTCCAAAGCTAAACTCTACGCGTTTATATTATACTGAGATCACACAAAATAGAGCTAAATAAGGATAGAGTGAGTAAATAAAAATAGTGTGCGTAAAACTCCACACCAGCCGTCGATTCGCCACATCTGTACGGCGCGGATGATTTGCAATTCAAAAGCGCCAGCTCATCACCTTCACCACCATTATTTAATTCATAATTTATACGCTTCTCCTTTCCTTATAAATTAATTTTTTTTTGCAGTGGAGTTTTAATTTCTAATGGAAACCCTCCAAAAATCAAACAAATCCTCACAGCCACTGCGTGAAGAGATTCCCTTTTCTGCGACCATGGCATCATCTTCTTCTTCTTCATCCTCCTCCTCTGCCGCTTCAATTCCATCTCCGCCGATTAAAATCAACGGCCACTATCAAGCCGCCGGAGAAACGGTTGCTGCTAGAAATGAGAACCGAATGTGGAGGGATTCAAGCTACGATTTCTCGAACGACGCCGTGATGAGAACCGCCTCCACCTCCAAGGAGTTCGATTTCGTGACGGAGTCGCCGGTGTCGCAGCAGTCTCCGCTCTCCAAAATCCCCGAGAGCCCCGCCGCCAACGCCTACGGCCAGCTCACGCCGCGAGATGTCCGCGTCTCCTTCAACGAGACGGTTGAGAACCAGCGCGACGAGGTGCTTCACTGCTCCTCCAACAACTCATTCCGCCGGAAATCCAGCCTCATGAGAACTAAAACCAAGTCGCGGCTGCTAGATCTGCCGGAGGATAATCCGACGAGATCGCAAATGCTGAGAGCGTCGGGGAAATCGCAGCTGCTCGGAAAAGGAGCGACGAGCGAGATCGACGAGGAAGATCCGTTCCTGGAGGAGGATTTACCTGAGCATTACAAAAAAATGAAGTTCAACATTCTCTCTGTTTTGCAATTGGTGAGTCTGATCATCATCATCGCGGCTTTGGTATGTAGCTTAACAATTGAACTCTTCAAAAGGAAGACAATCTTTCAATTAGATCTGTGGAAGTGGGAATTGATGGTTTTGGTACTCATCTCCGGCAGATTGGTGTCCGGTTGGGCGATTCGGATCGTGGTGTTCTGCATCGAGCGCAATTTCCTCCTGCGGAAACGCGTTTTGTATTTCGTCTACGGATTGAGAAACGCAGTTCAGAATTGCGTGTGGTTAGCGCTGGTGTTGATTGCATGGCAGTGTATCTTTGACAAGAAGGTCAAGAGGGTGACAAACAGCAGCATTTTGCCCTATGTGACTAAAGTTTGGGTGTGTTTGTTGGTGGGGACATTATTCTGGCTGCTCAAAACTCTGCTGGTCAAGGTTCTAGCTTCGTCGTTTCACGTGAGCACGTTCTTCGACCGGATTCAGGAGTCGTTGTTCAATCAGTACGTGATCCAGACACTGTCGGGGCCGCCATTGATCGAGCTTGAGCTGGAGCAGGAAGAGGAGGAGAGGGTGATAATTGAGGTGCAGAAGCTTCAAAGTGCAGGGGCGACTATTCCGCCCGAACTCAAGGCCAATATGTTTCCGAAGAGTGGGAGACAAACAGGCACTCCGATGACAGGTGGTGGCGCCAAGAGCCCTGCGTTTTCTAAAGTTCTGGCCAAGGAGGAGGAGGAGCATAAAGGTATAACCATTGATCACCTCCACAGGTTGAATCAGAAGAATATATCTGCTTGGAACATGAAGAGGCTGACCAACATAGTGAGGAAAGGCGTGCTCTCAACTCTCGATGAGAAGATTCAAGGCTCCACCACTGATGACGAGGCATCCGTGCATATCACAAGCGAAAACCAGGCTAAGATTGCTGCCAAGAAGATCTTCTTCAATGTTGCCAAGCCAGGATCAAAGTCAGTTTCTAATTATCTGCATTTCGTGTTTTAATAACTTCAAGATTATACCACATTGCTACATAAGTCATGTTATTTCTGTGATTAGATATATTTACCTGGAGGATCTAATGCGTTTCATGCGGGAGGATGAGGTGCTAAAGACTATTCGTCTCTTCGAAGATGAGGTGCAAAAGGGAATCAGCAAACGCGCTCTTAAAAATTGGGTGGTAAGCAGTGTTGTCTAGTTATTAAGGTTTTACCTGTCTTGGTTTCATCCGACTCTGTTATTGTTAAACATAAATCCGAAATTCAGTAGCTTACAGCAATTAACATCTGTCCTAAAATGGTCTTTAGCTAAACTTAAGTATATATAGGCTTAGAACTTGTTTCAGTTGATATGGGGAACTTGCAACTTATGTGAGAGAAAATATACACTTGGTTGAATTTGTTGTTTGTTGTCAAAAAGCTGCATTGAGTCTGGACCAGTGTTTGTTGCTTAGTGGACCCTATCAGCAGCATGTGAGCATTGACCAATTTAGTCTAGACAATCCTAGAAGTCATCATATTATGTGAATGGTGCTACTTTTTTTCCAAAATTTTTAAGGTTCATACCTTTTTACTTTTGGTCACATGGTCTGCAACCAACGTTTAATGGTTTTAGTCTTTTAGAGATATTGAAACGTGGAGTGAAACTACATGTGTTGAGGATGGATCTCTTTGACTACAGGTGAATGCATTTAGGGAGCGGAGAGCTCTTGCTTTATCGCTAAATGACACAAAAACTGCGGTCGACAAACTGCACCACATGCTCAACGTTCTAGTGGCGATTCTCATTGTTGTCATCTGGCTTCTCATACTCAAAGTTGCAACAACTCAGTTCTTCATCTTCTTGAGCTCCCAACTCCTTTTGGTGGTGTTCATGTTCGGGAACACATGCAAGACAACATTCGAAGCAATCGTCTTTCTATTTGTGATGCACCCATTTGATGTGGGCGACCGTGTTGAAGTCGATGGAATTCAAGTAAGTTTTTCGAGCATGCCACGTGCTTTTTTTGCTCTATCTAATTTTCTGCATAACCATGATTTCTCATTCCTGCTGGGGTGTGAAAATTTTCAGATGATTGTTGAAGAAATGAACATATTGACAACAGTTTTCCTGAAGTTTGACAACCACAAAATCTATTATCCAAATAGTGTGTTATCCACAAAGCCAATCTACAACTACTACCGCAGTCCGGATATGGGAGATGCAATCGATTTTAGCATCCACATTTCCACTCCAAGCGAGAAGATTGCAACGATGAAGGAAAGGATAGTAAGGTATGAAATGATGGCATTGTTTGTTTCATCTCTCTCTATATATATCCTAATCATAGAGATTTAAATTGAGGTGCAATGGGTGTAGGTATGTTGATAACCGGAGCGACCACTGGTATCCTGCACCGCTGATCGTGATGAGAGACATGGAGGACATGAACAGGTTGAAGTTCTCGGTGTGGCTATCGCACAAGATGAACTTTCAAGATATGGGTGAGAGATGGGCAAGGAGATCACTTCTTGTAGAGGAAATGGTTAAGATCTTCAGGGAGCTAGATATCGAGTACCGGATGCTGCCTCTCGATGTGAACGTACGCAACATGCCGCCTATAAGTTCGACTAGAGTACCATCTAACTGGAATGCTATTTCGGCTTGATTTATAGTAATATACATGTGGAGAGCAGAGCAGAAGTGGACGCAAGAGATGAAGCAGAAGCTGAATTATATTTATAATTTGGATACTGGTATTTCTTGTACAGTTTTCTATGTCCATCTTTCTTGAATGGACTCCATTTTTACTAATGAATAATCTATGAATGAATTTACTGAGAATTATGATGGGTGACATACTGACATCTAATATTAGGATAAACTATTCTTGTCATGAGTTTAACCATTGTGAACAAAATTAAGTTGGGATTAATCGGATAAGAATATATTCAATTATATCATATAAAATTGAATATTGGAAACAATTATATAAGAGCATCCACATCCGTGCTCTTAGAAGTGGGCCCGGACCCATTTTTACTCCTTGTCCTTAGCTAAGAGCACAACACCCACATCCGTACTCTTAGCTAAGGACAAGCTCAAGGGTCCCACCATATTATTCAATTTAAATACTCCAATTATTAAAAATATTTCTACATTATAAAAATACATTCAAAAATAAAAATTACATAATTAAAATCCTAAAAAATAAAAATTACATAATTAAAATCTTAAAAAATAAAAATACATATGATGAGAATATGAGAAAAAAGATGAGAGAATGTAGATGATAAAAAAAAAGATGAGAGAATGTAATTTTTTTTGTGTTGAAGTGGAGGTATTTATAGATGAAAATGTGAATTTTGGGGAAAAAAAAATGAAAAATAAATTAAAAGTATGTAGAAAACGAATATAATTTTTTTGGAAGTGGAAAAATATTTTTTTTATTTAATAACATTTTTTTAAATAAATTTTGAATTTTAAAAAAATAAAAATAAAAAATCGAATTTGCCAACGGCCGCTGTCACGTATGGGTGCTCAGCGGCACGGACGGACGGACGGTGCTAAGAGCACCGCTGCGGATGCTCTAAACCACCATAACATAAATATCAAGCTTTTCATTAACAAAAAGAACGACGAAATACTCTCGGAGTCTTCTAATTTTTTGGCCAACTAGAAGGCTCGAAAGTATTTTGGCATTTCCTATGAGTTTTATATTCACTGTGATTGTTTTTATTGATTTATCAATTGATATAAATGTATACATTCTAGATCGAGTGTTGCTAAAGGTAATCATCCTTCTTTTTGCAATTTTTTGTTTAATTATCTACATTTATTTCATTATTTGTTTCTTGAGCTTTGACAAGGCTTGTATTGAGGCACACTTGAACTTTGACAAGGCTTCGTTACTATACCGAACCATCTTATTTTTATGCAGTTAGTTGGAGGTAATAATTTTGCAGTAGTAGTTGGATTGATTTTCAAAGTATTTATAAGTATCATTTATTGTCTCATCTAACTTTGAATGCATAATTCATTACTATTAATTTTAGAAAGAGTTATAAGCATAAGGAACGAGTGAAACTCATAGTATTAAGGAACGAATGAAACTCCACAAAAATAATTTATTATAGAGTGTTTGGTTTGATGGATGATATAAGTGAAATTGAAAGAGAATATAATTTAATTTTGTGTATGGATTGATTAATGGGGTATTATAAATTGAAAAGATCATGACTGAAATGAAAAAAAAAAACAGAATTCCCAAAAATACAAAAATTAAGAATAAATAATATAGTAACTGTATTTTTTATGAGAACATTTTGGAAATTTTATAATTCAAGGATAATAAAAAGTGAAATTAAATGAGGAATAAATGATATAGTAAAGGTTTGGTGGGCCACATGCATCTTGCTCAAGGCAGGCATAAACAAAGCACCTCATCCAAATGGTTCACAATTGAACACATTGCAGCAAATTCTCAACTGCACAATGGCGGCGCCGGTGAAAGTGTACGGCCCTCCCTTCTCCACCGCCGTGGCAAGGGTTATGGTCACTCTCCTTGAGAAAGATGTCCCCTTTCAGCTCCTTCCTGTTAACATGGCCAAAGGTGAACACAAGAAGCCCGATTACCTCAAAATTCAGGTCTTTTTTTTTTTAAATTACTCCTAATTTGCCACAATCTCTTTCCTCTTTGCTCAGCTAACATAATATGTGGTTGTATTTTCTTGATTTGTTGCAGCCATTTGGACAAGTACCAGCATTTCAAGATGAAGGGGTTACTATCTTTGGTAACATTATTACCCATTCTTATCTTTTCACTGTTTTAGGTTTTATCTATATTGCTCACATTGTACAAAATTGATGGCTAGCTTTGATTAGAGAGGAACGTTAAGATGAATGATGCATTTGACTTTATACCATAGGGCTTATTGGTCACAAATAGCACAAACTTTGGCCGAAATTTGGTATTTCCCACAAACTTAAAAATGTAGTGAATTTGCCATGATTGGGAATTTTGGCAAAATTGTGGGAGATTTTACAACTCTAGTAACATACGAAACAACGTCGTTTACACCTATTTATGTTGACCGCTTTGTTCAACTATATGAGCTAACATGTCACGCCAAATTCAATTTAGTGAAGTTGAACTCGTGGAAAATTCGCTACAAAGTATAAGTTCATGATATCAGCGATCAAGTTTTGAGTTTGCGGGAAACTGCCAAACTGTTTTAAACAGAAATCCCCCTTGTGTTTTTTTTACATATATGTGTATTGATGATGCAGAGATAGGCGATGTAATGTGCTTGCTTAAGCAATAGATATGCAAAAAAAAACCAATATCATGACATGAGGTGTTAGTAAATGGTTTACAAATTCTGGCCTTGTTCTAGAATATCTACTTGAAGTCTTGAATTAGGTTCTTGATTTGTTGTTTCTCTCATGCCTTTTGATTAACCAGAATCCCGAGCCATCTCAAGATACGTTTGTGACAAATATGCGAACCAAGGAAACAGAGGACTCTTTGGAACAAATCCTTTAGAGAAGGCATCAATTGATCAATGGCTAGAGGCTGAAGGGCAGAACTTCAATCCACCAAGCTCCATCCTCGTCTTCCAACTAACCTTTGCCCCGAGGATGAAGATCAAGCAAGACGAGAATTTGATCAAGCAGAATGAAGCTAAGCTTGCCAGCGTGCTGGATGTGTACGACAGGAGGTTGAACGAGAGTAGGTACTTGGCTGGTGACGACTTCACGCTTGCGGATCTTTCCCACCTGCCCAATGCGCAGTACCTGAATGGGACCGATGTTGGGGAGCTCTTCAGGACAAGGAAGAACGTCGAGAGGTGGTGGGGCGAGGTTTCAAACCGAGAGTCATGGAAGAAGGTTCTTGAAATGCAGAGTCCACCAGCTCCAAAAAAGGCATGAAAGGTTGATGTTTTATGATGCTTTTGCTTAGGCCAAGTCTGAATGAGTGTCAATAAAGTGAGGCAATTCCTAACCTCTGTTTGAATCTTATTGCTGTTAGTGAAATCTTTTTATATTATGGATACTTTCCACATTTGAATCTTATTGTTGAATTTGACACAAAAAATAAATTTAAAAGTTTGTGTCAACTGATCTAGAACCTATCCATGAAGATTGAAAAACAATGGAAAGAAGCCAATCTCACAAAATGAATGTCTTGATTGTAAAATATTGGTAGAAGTAGGCTTCAACAAGGTAAGGTTTGCCCCATCTTCAACCTCTCCTTGTACTCTTTCTATTCCTTCTGGTACCTTTCCTTATCCTTTAACCCATAGTTCTGGTAAACCTGCACAAACAAAAAGTTAGGATTGTGTTTCAACATCACTTGTACTCACTCACCACTCTGTCTTCAGGGGAGAGTTTGTTCCACGAGTCACCAATCATCTTCGTGAACTCCCTTTCCCTATTCGGGTAGAGAGATTTGAGGGCCGAGTGTTTCTCTGCGAAAAAGAAGTTGTAGCCACTCCTGTTGGGCTTTGGATGGCCCGGATCACCCGACCTTCTCCTTCTTGTGCAGCGGCCTGGCTTATGAAGCACGGGAGCATAAGGTACGAGGGCATTGTGCGTTGGAGGGGCCGGGTGGTAGAGCACGCCGTTGAGCGTCTCGTCCCTTAACTTCACTGAAACGAGGTAACCGCAGTCGAACTTAGCATCGATTGTTCCTACAGCCTGAAATGAAAGAGGGCATGCACCAAATATTCATTTGTTGTCAAAAATTGTAAATTAGGATGTTCATATTTTCCACATATCTTATGAAAATGTGAATAGTTTATCTTTAATTAACCATAACAAGTGTAATTTCCAGTGAACTGCATTTATGCTCCTAAAACATAACAAAAAGAAGTAAATGAAACAAAGATGGAAAAGCAAATAAAGTGTGCATATTAACTACTGGAAGATAATTGGAATAAAGATTAGTGGACCTCCTTCTCCTCTACTACAATATCATGAAAAAACAATCTCATTAATATACATTGTCTTCAAAAAAAAATTGCCAATCAGAGATTAGATTGAATTTATGAAATTGTCACTATGTGATTGGGAAATCGAACAATAACGTTAGTGGCCGAGAAATTAAATGATGTGTGGTGGGTATTTTTCATCAACTTAGCACTTCAATTAATGTCACCCTAAATATCATAGGCCCAACATTTTCCTCTCTGGATAATATCCTACTTTAAATCTATTATTCCAAAGACCAAACATTCCATCAAAATGCATGCTTCTTTCACCATTAATGGCCTTGAAAATAGTCCTTAAAATTATGAATTTAATATTTTCTTAATTTCTTGGTCCAATTTGAATGAAATTCTATTGAATGTGACATACAAAAAGGACAAAACCGCATATGAATTGTAGGAGTATAAAATATGAAATCAAAATATATCTGTCATGAAAACAATACTACTAATAAAATTCATGATTTTTATGTCTGATTTATTGCTACAACACTAAAAAAAATGACATAAAAATCAAGACGCAATTACTCGTCTTGTTTTTAAAAGTAATAATAATTTAAGACGTAAAAGAAAGTGTCCTTAAATCAATGATAACTTAACTTGATCTTTTTCTTTTTAGTACGCTTCTATTTGCGTCATCTAATTATAGTACCAACAACAAGAACGTTTTTTGAAGCGTTGGTGGTATATTTAAAAACACAAATTAACATCTTTAATTGTATTAAAAAAAATTCCTTCACTAGGATTGAGGATGTTAAAAATGGAGGATGGCGCCTTGAGTTCTAAAGAAATAGACTTGCTCGTGACCACGAAGGAGAGAGAAGTAGTGTTTCCTTAAAGCGTAGGAGGCGCTCGTCGTCGTCGGAGAAAAATCAAACACCGCGCTTATCTCCCTCCATTTTTTCTCCTCCACCACCTAAGCCATTTTTTTCCCAAATTCTCTTTTCCCAAAAGAAAAAATGATAATCGGAAATTAATTAATTAATTAATAAAACCTTGTGATAGCCACCTCTTGTGGTAACTTGGACATAGAGCAAATGCAGATTGAGCTCCTTCCCTCCGATCACAGGCACCCTTTTTCAGGAAATAATAAACACACGATGAGAATGGGAAAAAAAAATGGAAAAAAATGAGGAATTTATATATAATAAGTGTATTATTCTTTTTACATAAATTTGGAGGCGAGTGCAAAGTGGGTTGGGCCGGCCCGGCCCACTTGACACCTCATTTGTTTATACAATATTTGTTTCTTTAATTTCAGAAAGGTGACTCCAAGTTCACACTTAACTTTTCCACTTTAACAAAATCAGGTTGATGCTATATGTGTTGCTCAGTTAAAAGGAAAAATGGATGGTGAGTTCTCAGTTTGTGGTGAGATTAACAAGAAGAAGAAATTGGTGATTGTGATATGAACCATGAGAAATTTGTTATTTCTACGATGAGGTGAATGCTCTAAACAAGAAGAAATTGGTTATTTCAACCGAAGTGACAGAATAGTGGTTTACGTGAGAATATATGTTAATTTGCAGGCCTTTTTTTAATTATCTGATTGTTCATCTCAATCTTTGTTGGAAGCCATTTTTGTTTTCTATCTTGGATTTTGACATCAACTAATAGTAATCAAGCTGCTGTGGCGAGCAACTTTATTATGTCTTTGTATTGGCACTGCAATAATCTAATTTGAAGTTCTCTACACTGCTGTAGAAGTTAATGATGTATTATCCTTTATGATCCACCACTATCTATACAATTGGCAATTGTTAGACCATGTGTTAGGTCATATTCTAATTTGAATACTTAAATGAAGAGCAATTTCTATTTCAAGTAAAAACTTGGCATAATGGTCAATTTTTTGGTGTTTTACACCTATAGTGGTCTAACTTAAGTCAGCTGTACAAATTGAAAGAGTATGGCCAAGACATTAATGCAGTGTTAAGTTCGCAACAAATTTTTTCAGCAACCAAGGTAGTATATGGCTAATTTTATGTTTTTTTCACTATTTTAAATGTTAGGCTGATTCAGCTATGCTTTTGTGTATATATAGTGATTGTGTTAAGCAATCAAGAATGAAAGAATTTGGCTTTTTGCAACATATTAATTTTGTGTGTCAACACATCACACATCTGAATTTATTTGAGCTAGAAGTGTGTACCTTGGATTTTGATGTTTGTAGTAATCATGCGTTTTGTTATTGTAGAAGACTCAAGAAACTCCCCTATCACCACTTCATTTAACAAATTCTGTCAAAATTTGTGCAATAATAAATAAAACTATGTAAGTTTAATTTCATACTACAATGATTTTTAACCTGGAGCATTTTTTTCATGTTTAGTTTTTTTGCAATTTAAAATGATGGCTATGGCTATAAAATATGGTTACCTTAAATAATAATCCCCTTTTGGTCAGTATCTAATCCAAATTTTATATTTTGCATAGCCTCTCAAATTTTGTAGCACAAGCCTCCTTTCTTCCACCATTTTGTAGTACATGTTGATGTTAGGACCTTTTCGGCCGCCTTTCTCAATTTTATAGTACACCCTCAAGAGAAAATATTATATCTATATATATATATATATATATATATATATATATATCAAATAAAAGGCGAGTTTTAGCCTTAATTTGAATATTTATGAAATCTGGGTATAAATTTGAACATTTATAAATTTTGGGTATAAATTTGAATATTTATAAATTTTAAGCATAATTTAAACATAATTAGTCAATACAGTTACAATCTATATAAAAAAAATAGGTTATTACCGTTACTAGCTTAAATTGATATGGGAATATTTTACTAATAATTATCAAATTTGGTAGATGACGTTTTTATGTTATAATTCCATAAGTAATCAAATATTGCATTTTAATTTAAACATTTTATGATTGTGCCAATGGACGGTTTTCAATTGAATAATACTAAATGATTTACAACCGTTACAAACTTAAATTTATAGGTGAATATTTATATTTATGATAATAATTCATAGGGTTTGTAACATCCAAAATAGTAGGACTCTTCAATATTGTTCTATAAATATGTAGTATGAGCAAGATTATAATTCACTTCTTTCTTGCCTTTCCTCATTGCATCAAAATATTCTGCAAAAAAAGAATTTGATGCGGTACGGTGCAATACTTTGTCAGTCATTCGATGCGGTGCGTGTGTGTTTATGAATTCATTCAACGTGGAGACAACTCCAATGTAATCTCATTGGAATGTATTTTCCACGACCGTGTGGTATGTATTTCGTTTTTTATCTTATTACATTTTTTTAGCTATTTATCTAAAACCATTAATTGTTTATTTTTTCCATGTAGGGCACTAGGATTCAAGCCATGTTTAAAACAATTGATCTAATCAAGCAGATCATGAATTCACAATTACTATGTGCTCTAGAACACGGATATCGGAAGTCAACGACTCCAAGTTTTCAAGATTTATGCATACATTTAAAACAAATGATCTAATCAAGCAGATAAAAAAACTAATGAAGAGCCACTCTTTAGTACTCCCTATTTTAGTACTACTGTTGCAATTGTATTAATATTTATTATTGTTATTATTATTTGTGTATTAACATTGTCTTAAAGGATGCACTGTTTGACACTTTTTAAATATCTTTAAATTATATTATCATTATTTATTTTTTAACATTGTTGTTGCTTCTATTTTTTATAGATATTATTCGAGCAATTGTTGACTCTGGAAAGATTATTACACATGAAAATTCTCAACTTATATAGATTAAAATTGCTGATTCACGGTAAGTGTTGATTCACTGTTTTTTTTTCTTTTGTTTTCCAACATTTTGTTTTTGTTGATTTATCTAAAGTTGTGTTAATATAATTTATGTATATTGTTTTGCATAGTACCGACGATGCCATGCATAAGTTCTTTGTTCTTATGGGATGTTTTTTTGGCATAAAGAACCATTGGGGAAATCATCTTAAAATCAAAAGACCAAAATTTTATGTTGTTGTAAGGGTAGAATAATAAGATTCTTCAAGATGTAAGCTGCTTATATTGTCTTTCAAGGTTTAATATTCTCTAAAGACTTCAAATGTGTTCATTATTTGAAAAATATTCTTTTATATTGTTGAGTTCACCTTTATGGGAGGTTGGATTGATAATAGATTGAACACGGGTCAGTTACTGTCTGTGTTTCGATTACATGATCAATAAAGTCTTTAACATTGTTAATGATATTATTTATTTAATTTTTATGTTTGTCTCTATTTATTTTTTATTTTATAAATATTATTTACTTTTATAAAATTTATATAATTTTATTTGTAATTTATAAATCTTGTATAATTTTATCTTTTATCATTTTATTTATTTAATTGGCCTTTTAATTTTATGTGAATAAAATTCAATGGGTCGTGCAATGCACGGGGGTTGATACTAGTTTATAGTAATGTGAGAGAGACTTTTTTCAAAAGATGATGCGTGACATCTTTTATGAGACAAACTAAAAAGAAAAATGTAACATTTATATAGTTAATAGAGACGGAGGGAGTAGTATAATTGGATATTCGGGTGATAGAAAATATCAACACGGGGTATGCAACGTTTTATTTACTCATTTTTATAATTGGGTGATGGAAAAAACTACATGGCTATGTTACGTTTTATTATCTTTTGATTTTTATTATTGTTATAGTAATATGTTAAAAAGTGCGAATTGTTATCCTTTGTACTCCAGTATATATGTAAATGCATTTAGGAATGGCACTTTTTCATGAGACTTTTTATCTTCAACACATTTTTATACTAGGTTGAAATATAAGTTTTGTTAACTAAATTTTTAATTATATAATTCTGTTTATGTAATTAAAAATGCATACATGTATTTTTTTAGCGGGTGTGGATAAATCCGTTGAAAATCATATTTTTATAAGTGATGTTGTTCGTGGTAAACAAAATTCATAATATTGTGAATGAGTCAATGAGAGTAATTTCGTTTCGTCAACTTTAAATTGAGACGAAGGTAAAATTTTTTCACTCTTGTTTTGAATATCATTAACTTTGTAAATGCTTATTCAAATGTCATTTTTTAATGAAAGACTTGCCTTAATTTTTTTTTTATGCATCGGAATATAAGTTGATTAACTAAATATTTTATCATTTCTTTTATGTAATTGGGTATGCAAGTGTGCAAATACTATAATTCTTTTTTACCATACAAGTGTCACAAATTTTTGTGATATAAAAATTACTATATATATATATGGATAAGTGGATAACTATGATCATCACTGGATTGGCTCGAAATGTAATTTTATTTTTTCTTTTTTATTTTATTATTATTTTATAATTGTTAATACCATTTGATCCAAGGTTGCCTTACAAATTCCAACGACGACAATTTCCTTTTGACCATGTCGTATACAATGACGATTAACAAAAGTCAAGGTCAATGTGTCTCTCATGTTGGATTATTTTTAAAAAAAGTCTTCAATCCATAGTCGCACATCTCCTCTTTGTCATTTGTTTTATTTTATTTTACTCAACTCATATCAAATAGTATTAAAATTATATAAAAACGTTTGCTGAATACGAAATGTTTCATTTAAAATGGGTTGAGAGAAGTACATTTCTCTTTTGTTATTATTTATACTACCTCCGTCCCCCAAAATTTGCTACATTTTCACCCGACACAGGTTTTAAGAAATGTAATGGAAAGTGAGTTGAAAAAGTTGGTGGGATGTGGATCCTACTTTTAAAGTATTAGTTTTATAATAAAATGTGAGTAAGAATGAGTTAGTGGAATATGGGGTCCACTACCAAAAATTGTAAAAGTGAAGTGTATCAAATTTTCAGGGACAGACTGAAATAGTAAACTGTATCAAATTTTAGGGGACGGAGGTAGTAATATTTTTAATTGTTTATAGTGTTATGAATAATTATTGTAATTAAAACATATCCTTAATTAAAAACATCATTAATATTCTCTTTATCCTCTTTTTTTAATCCTGCTTTTACGAATTTATCTTTATTATTTGAAATAGTATAGGGGCGATAACACTAGTTCAAATAGTACAAGAGTTGCCTATGTATATCCACATGCAATATCCATTCATTCTTAACAAATTCATCATTCTTTCTCTATTATCTTTTCTAACAAAGAACCGATGGAGTCTGAGGCAAAATTGCTTTCGGAATTGTTCTTCGAGATTCTGAGCCGAACAAGTTTGGAAACGTTGGAACAATGCAAATCCGTTTCAAAGGAATGGAAACAAATCATCTACGAGCCCACTTTTATCCCTCTCCATTCCCAACGAACCAATTCCCTCTACGGCTATTTCTTCCAAACCTTGAAATCTTCGAAATCCCACTCCGCCTTCGTCTCCACGGCCCCCGGAGCCATCAATTCGACGTGGCCTCGCAACGAGGGCGTCGAAATCCTAGCCTCATGCGATCAAGGGATCCTCATCTGCGAGAGAGGAATATGCCGCAACAAGCGCTTCTACGCCTGCAAGCCCGCCACCGCCCAATGGCAACCTCTCCCAAATCCCAAACTCCGCTACCAAACCAAATCCGTCGCCGTCGTCGTTGCCCGTTCCCATCCCCTTCGCTACGTCATAGTTCGATTGTACTCCTTAGGGAGCCAGCTCCACTGCGAGATCTTCGATTCAGAGAGATGGAGATGGGAGAAGATCGATAATTCGCCTCTCTACGGAGAGATTGTCATCAATTGCTCTCCCTCTGTCACCACCGCAGGCCGATTCGTGCACTGGCTCACATTAAACGACAGCGTGCTGACGTTGGACGTGGAGAAGAGGCGTTTTCGATGCTCTGCGCTGCCAGGATGCCTTCCCATGTGTAGATGGACGTTGCCGGCGTTGGTGGAATATGAAGGGGAATTAGGGTTTATGTGTCAAGTTGAGGAAAAAGAAGATCGTAGCGAGATGGAGGTGTGGAGCAATGGAAAAAAGAAGGCGGTGGTGAATATGAGAGATATAGGTTTGGGTTTGGATTTGCAACACCCGGTGGCGGTGGAGTTTTGCAGTAGCAATGTGGTTTTCATAAGAAGTATGGAAGGAGGTGGTTTTTATAATATGCAAAATCGCAGTTTTAGTAAAGTTGAAGTACCTTACGATCTTAGGATTCCGATGCAAGTGTTTCGATTCAGATCTGATTCACAAATTGTCCATCTCAGAGGTGGTTGCCATGCTTCCAACACAAGAAGAAGATAGTGGCAGTGGCGGAGGGAATTCAAAACAAGGGGAACGGTGGTATCCCCAAAAATTTTTTTTTTTAACTACTTTTATTATATATATAATTTTATTAGTAATGTATTTTACAAAAATTTCCAAAAGATAGATATAAATATTGAAGAAAGAATCATTTAAGGAAATAAATTAGAATATAGACTTGCTTTAGTCCTAGAGATGGCTTCTCTTCTTTTGTCAACTTGATATATTCATGGAGGATATGAGAAGAGATAATGACATTCAGAATTTGCAAGATTTTAGTTCTCTTTCAATGAAGCTTGTTAAAACAAAGAGGGATGTGGCTTACCCCTTTGTCTTTTTGCTTATCAAGTTGATTTTGATTCTTCCTATTGCTAGGCAAGTGTAGAGAGAGTATTTTTTGGAATGACATTTTTTGAAGAATAAGTTGCGAAATAGAATTGGTGATCAACCTTTAAATGGTTATTTGGTGACTTTCATTGAAAAAGAAATGTTTCTACAAGTCTCTGATGATGATATATAGCTCATCGCTTTAAGGAAATGAAAACTCGTAGAAAAATAAATTAGATGTTATGTATAGGTTTTGGTTTATTTTATTTTAAAATAAACGAGTTCAAAATTGAATAATATTTCAAATATTCTTTTACCGCTATTTTCTACTCCCTCCGTCCCATGTTACTTGCACTTTTACTTTTCGGCACGTCACAAACTCCTTACATTATTTATAGTTTAAGTTAGAATTAATGCATTTAATTATTATGTTAGTTTAAGTTAAGAGGTCATTTATTAAGTGACGTCTCATTACACTTAAAATTCTAATTTTATTACACTAAAAAATCAATCTCAAATTTACGGCCTAAAATGAAAAGTGCGAGTAACATGGGATAGAGGGAGTATTTTTTAGTGTTATGTAATTATTTATCATACGACTCGTACCCCCAGATGACAAATCCTGATCCCCAGTAAATAGTGGCTTGAGCCCATACTATATTTTTGTAGCATGTAATTTTGGTATTATGGCTTTTGTTACTTTTTAGTCTTAGTTATAGTCTTTGCAAATTGCATTATTACTAACATATTGCAAATTGTTTCATAGCAAATTGCATTCTTACTAATATTGCAATTGTGCAATGGGATGCAAGAATGGTCCTTAATTTGATTGGGTCAAGTTTTACTTCGTTTGGGTTTTAATTGCTGACTGTTTTCTTTATTTTGTGGGCTGCTTTTTGTGCTTAGAGGCCACATTAAGACCGCGTTCTGTGCTATTTTTTGGATGTATTTTTTTTCCACATCTTTAAAATTTGCTAGCTATCCCAAAAATAAAAGGATTACAAATAATTGATTTGTTTAGTCTATTATATAATTAAAATAGTGACTTATGAATCATTAACTCATAATAGTGGCTAGATAAATTTAAATTGAAATCAGTAGAATATGAGTGTACTTCAAATACATGCAAACCGATAATCAGTCCAAAAGATAATTATTATTTGTCCATACTTTTTAGGTACAATTTGATAGTATTGAATAGCATGTGTATTTTATAGCGATTTTAGATTGTTGGGCTCATCTCATCTCATCTCATCTCACATGTGATTGAATCCAATAGCATCGTTTTGGGACCCACGTGTTATAAAAGTTGTCAACGTTGGCTGTGTATGAAGCTACCAAGTGTAAAAAGATAACATTCACGAATGATGCAATATCTATTGTAAAATTAAATACGCGACATGCTTCTTGTAATTATAATTTATAAGATACATTTTAAACTTTTACCGAATTTGTCCCTACAAAAAATTGTGATCATATATAACAATAAAAAATAAGGTTATTATCATAGACTATAGGAAAAGAGTGAGAGCATTCACAGTCCATATCTCGAGCCACATCATAATTCTAGCTTTCATTTGTTATCATTTCTCATTTTTTGTGTTAGGACACAACTTCCATAGTGGGTGCCCATCTCCATACCTCTCACATAAATTATTAGTTCCAAATACATATAATAAATAAATAAATAATAATAATAATAATAATTTTTAAATTTAATAAATTTATTTGTTATATAATAATAAATTAATTTTATTCTCAATCATTAATCTCATTAAATAGTGAACATAATTATTTTTATTAATCATGCTTCAATTCCAATCATCACAAAGTAATCCCATTATTGATTAAGGAATAATTAACACAATTATTCCCATAAATACAAATATACATTAATTTTGTAGTATATTAATATTTGCATCTATAAGATTATTTGTGCAGTAATACAAAATTTCTGTGGTCATCCACAAAATTAATGCACCCGTTCACAAAATTAAGAAATAATTGAGGAATAAGATTAATTAACATAAAGTATTTAAGTCTTTCTTCTTTCTTCCCTCCTTTTTTTTCTTATTCTCTTCATCAATGGCCGAACTCTACAGCAGGCCTCGCTACACTCCTCCCTTGGCAGTTGGCACCTTCTCCAATTTTTGCCCGATGAAGATGAATTTTAGTACTATCATTATAGTATATGATAGTATTAAAATTGATTTTCACAAAACAAAGTGACATCAATTCAGAAATTTCAATTATCAAGAGCATATTCTGTAATTGTGCAATACTACATTTTATGCTATGACAGCATTGGTGCAATTGCACAAGCAAAAAGGAAGTAGAGCTACCAATAAAACCAAACATGTTCCCCAAAGATATCATGTGATCAAATGATTGAATCAGATGATTTGAAATTAGAAAAAAGTACTTCCTGATAATAGCTTAGTTTATTCTTTCACTAAGTCATTAACGTACTGCAAGATATAATAATTCCTCCGTCCAAAAAAAATAGATCTATTGTTGTTCGATACGGGTTTTAATGTAGAATTGGTAAAGTAAGAGAGATGAGGAGAAAATGTAGGTAAAGTAAGAGAGATAGAGAGAAAAAGTGAGTAAAGTATGAGAGAGGAAAGAAAAAGTGAGAAAAGTATGAGAGATAAACTTTCCATTTTTAGAAAGTGATCTATTTTTTTGTGGACGTCCCAAAATGGAAAAAGTGATCTATTTTTTTGGACGGAAGGAGTAACCATTTTGAGATGTAATCGATCCCAATGAACGTTCTCACCCTGATACTAATCAATAATCATACTATGTTAATTGTTAAACGATACATAGAAAGAGTTGAAGAATGATTTAAGATTGAGGAGATAATTTATGTATTTTTTTATCCAATTTATATAACGGCACATTGTTGTCTAAAAGTGAAAAAGTTTGCAATGCCCTTTAAATGGTGCATTTCTAATAAATGATTATTTTTACATTAGCTATTCGGTTCGAGAATTAATCTAATTGATAGCACCTCGATAAGTTGATTTATATCAATTCTAATAACTAATGAATTGTAGATAAATTATGATTTTCTTTTATTATTTTATTATATGGTGAAATGTGAGGACACTACCGACCTAAGTATTCGTTTTTTAAGGAGGAAAAGATTTGATTCACTATTAAATAAATATTTAAAGTATAGAAAGTGAGTATAGCAAATTTTAGTGATATCACAAAATAAAAGTCTTTACTTATGCATTTTTTTCCAGTATTAGAGCATCCGCAATGGTCGGCTAGCGACCGGCTAGCCGATTCGTCGCGCTAGCCGATCGGCTAGCTGAACCATTGCAATCGGCCAGCGCGAAATCGGCCAGCGCATCGGCGTGGGCTGGCCGATCGCTCGTCGCTAGCCGATCCGCTGGCCGATCGGCTAGCCGCCATTGCAGAGGCCCGATCGGCTAGCGATCGGCCAGCGGTGTTTTCCGATTTTTTTTTTTTTTTTTTTTTTAAAACCTATATAAACGCGATTTTCGTTTCATTTTCATTTGCACCACTTGTTTTAACGAGTTTTCTCTCTCTCTAACTTTCTGTACAAGAGCATTATCGAGCGATGGATCACAACAACGAGTCCAGCCCAGCGACGAGTGGATCTCAGACTCCCACGGTACCTGTGGGATCTGGATGGGGGCAGATGGGCCCGGGGTTTAACATCCCTTGGAATCAGATGATGGGGATGATGGCTGGTGCGCCGGTGGGTATGCCTGGTGGGATGCCGGGGGTATGCCGTGGGGGATGACGGGCGGGCAGGGGAGCGGCGGGCAGTCAGCGCCCGGGTGGGGGGGTATGCCCCAGATGCAGCAGCAGATGATGCTGCAGCAGATGATGGGGATGATGTGGCAGGGCGGGGGGCAGGGGGGGGTGCAGCAGGGTATGTATCCCGGGATGCAGGGGGGATTGCAGGGGCAGGGGTCACCGGGAGGGGACCCGGTATATCGGCCCTCTCTTGATTTTTTTACGGCTTCGTCTCACACTTCGACCCCAGCGGAGACGCAGTTCACTGGCGATGACCTTCTGTCGTTGCATGATATGGGGATCGATCTTGATGATCCGGATACTCCCGTTCCGGCGAGGCGGGCCGCGCCGAAGAAGAAGACGAGGGGGAAGGCGAAGGCGGTCGGCGAGTCATCGCAGCCCGCTGTTGACCACACCCCGACCCGGAGGAAGTGGACGGAGGATGAGTACGTCGGGGTGGCCAGGGGGTGGTTGGAGGTGTGCGACGACCCGCTGGTTGCGAACAACCAGCGGGTCGTCAACATGTGGGCGAAGATCAGAGCTGCCTATAGGAGGCACTGCCCCAGCAACGAGGAGGTCCGGAAGGGGTGGGAGCGCACCAGGGCCGCGGTGGGCCGTTTTGCGAACTTGTACACCAACGCCCTCCGTCAGCTCAAGAGTGGGCAGAACGAGGAGGACGCCCGGAGGATAGCCGCGAGTCAGTTCCCCGTGGAGGGGAAGTATAAGGAGTTCACCTTCTGGGAGTGCTTCTTGTTGTTGAAGGACTCCGAGAAGTTCCGGGCGGGGTGCGACGCTGGGTGGCCGAAGAAGCAGCGACTGAACTATAGCGGCGACTACAGCGGCAGCAGCGGCGGATCCCACGACCTCCCCCCGGATGTCGAGGAGTTTCCGTCTCCTCCTTCATTTACAGGTCGCGCCCGCCCGATTGGACAGAAGCGGGCGCAGCAAGCTGCGAGGGGCGGATCCCCCCTATCGCCTCGCGAGGTCCAGTCCTCCGCCCTCCCACCCGCCCCACTCGAGTACACTCTCCATTCGCGTAACCATACGCGGGATCAGATGTACAAGGTCTTACAAGAGTGGAGGGCCGCCACAGACCCCACGGAGAAGATGTTTCTTCAGGAGATGCTCGAGAGCATGCGTGCCGATTTAGCCGCCGCGAGGGCACGGCTTACGGGTTCCGACGTGGGCTCAGATACCGCGAGTGGCGGCAGCGGCAGCGGGGGCGGCGACGGTGACGGAGACGGCGACGAGGAGTAGAGAGCGGCGGGGCCCGTGTGTTGAAGCCCTTTTTTTTAGAAAAGAATCATGTATTTTTTTAAAAAAATATTTGTACTTTTTTTTTAATGGAATGGATTATTTTTCCCGTATATGTGTCGTAAATTTAATTCCGTATTTTAGTAATTTTAATTCCGTAAATGTAGTATATTTTGAATTATTTTTATTGCGGCTGGCCTATGGCTGGCCTAAATCTGATGTGGCAGGTGGTTTTTTGAGTGTTGCTGACGTGGCAGGGGAGAGAATGGCTGGCCTATGGCTGGCCTATTACCCATTGCGGATGCTCTTAATAAGTACTGTCCATTTTCCCTTTAAATTTAATATATATACTAATTCCCACATTTTATTTTTATGAGTAGTAATCTATGAAAAGATATTACACATTGTATCATGCCCAATTAATTAGAAGCATAAAGTACGTTCTTCAATATTCCACTTAGGCCATCTGCATCTCTGTCTCTTATCTGTCTCTTAATCGTCTCATCTCTTCACTATTCATGGGCTCCACTGTACTTTTCACCTCATCTTTTAACTAAGAGACAACACCTGCATCCCTCCGTCTCTTAACCATCTCATCCCTTAACTATTCATTCAATTTCATTTTTTATTTTTATTTCCAACAAATTCAATTAATATTTCATTGAAATATTAAATTAATACTAATAATTCATTAAATCATTAAAAACCACAAAAATTACAACATCCGAAAATACAAAAAATACATAATTGAAATCCTATGGAGTATTTTTAATTTTAATTTTAATTTGTTAATTTTCGATTTTTATTACAATATTGAAAAATACAAAAATTAAAAATTACAATATTTTAATTTATTTTATTTTCAAATTTTTCTGATTTAAAAAAAACAAAAAAAAATATTTTAAACGAATATAAACGACGCCCACTCGCGGGGCGGCGAGTGGGCGTCACGCACGAACCGGAGCACGCCACGTCGCCAAGGCGCGTGGCGAGCTGTCTCGAGGCCGGCCTCTTCCGCGCGCGACACGCGACGAGATGTCATGTCTCGTCGAGACGAGATGGAGGCCGCATCGCCATCTCGATGCGGTCTCGTCTCTTCGAGACGAGATAGAGCCGGCATCGAGACGCGATGCAGATGCTCTTACTTCCTCTGTTTCATAGTAGTTGAGTCATTTTGTAATTTTGGTGCATTTCATAGTAGTAGAGTCATTTATTTTTTAGTAAAAGTAAACACATTTCTTCTCATTTACGTTATTCCATCTTCATCTCTCTATATTTTTCATTTTCTACTTTATTATTCATTTACTTAACACCTCCATTACAATGCAATGGGGGAAATATATATTCCAATTTTCTTTACCATTATTTTCCACCACAAAAAACACCTTGATATTGTCGTTTTCCTACAAGAGTTGAGTCACCAAGCCCTCGATCACGTTGCATAAAAACAGTAACAACACTTGTGAAGATCGATAAAGTCTGAATTAAATGAAGCAGCCAGCAAATTGCAAACTGTTCAAAAAAATCTCAACTTTGTCCATTTATTGAACACTAGCCTGCGCTTTTGATATGTTTAAAACAGTGATATAGAGTCTCTGGCGTGACAGTCCCACAGATGCATCAGTGTCAGTTTCGCAATTTCTCATAAAAAGAAAAATCAAATCATCTGTGCTCTGATCTAAATCTGGAAAACAATTAATTAGCCCCATTCAGTAAAAAAAGCAAGATTCTTAGGCTTTCACTTTCATCATCATCACATATTACAAAAAAATTAACTGCTGGTCAAAATCCAAAAGATAATTAAATAAAAACTTGCAAAGTAGCCTCCTTGAGTGTTTGGCAGAGTGGGCAGTGGTCCAAAAGCGGCTCACAAGATCTGCAGCAGCAAATGTGTCTGCAGGGAAACAAAACGACGCTCGCCTCTCCACCGTGGCACACTTTGCAATTTTTGATGCCCACTACCTTTGCTGACGTGGATGATGATGACGAGAAGCAAAACGACGTCGCTTCCATGAGCTGTTTGGTGAGCTCCGCCGCAGCGGATTCCCTCTCTCTTGCCGCTCTCTCCCACGCTGCGGCTTCCATCTCCGCCGATTTTAGGAAGCGCTGGAGCTCGATCGTTCTGCCTCTTGCGGCGGCGATCTG
This sequence comes from Salvia hispanica, assembly GCF_029641045.1. Lineage (NCBI taxonomy): Eukaryota > Viridiplantae > Streptophyta > Magnoliopsida > Lamiales > Lamiaceae > Salvia > Salvia hispanica. The sequence goes on from NC_142697.1 coordinate 2,556,579, forward strand.
CTGGTCTTTGTGGAGGAGGAGAGCGTTGGCTCTGGCTTCGTATCGCTGCATTGCTATCTCTCTCTGCCGCGCCTCCTCTTCCATGATTGCTATTCGCAGCCTGCTGCTCTGTTTCAAATTTCAAACATTTTCAGATTTTTTTTTATATTTTGACTCTCAAAAAGAAAAGGAATTTGATTGATATTGATTTTGATCTTGACCTGGAGGTGGAGGAAATGATCGATCTCCGCATTCTGATTGTGGATCTCGGAAGCAACGTCTAGATCTGGAAGTTGTTGTGGGTGAAACCAAACAAGGGGGAAATGTTGAGCATCGAAATCCATGTGGAATTTTGGAAGAAGTTTTTAATTGGAGGGGTAGATATAGAGAGGGTGAAAAGGGTGAAAAATGTGAAGGAATATTATGATGGAAATGTGAAAGGGAAAAAGTGTATTGGGAAAAGAATGAAGGTGGCAAGGCAAGATAGACATGCAGAAGGAGATTAGGTAGTAAAGACGTAGACATGCAGAATTGGTGATAGAAGGGCGCAGTCACCCTAAAAACTAAGTACAGTCTAATGGGGCAAACATCCATCATCACCGCTCCAGATGTTACTGTCCCTCCCTCCACCACTTTTCATATTACTCTGCACACACACACAAAGTGGTCACAAAACACCCTATTTCACATAGATTTATTGTAAATGGTTGAAATCAGAGTAATACTTTGGATTGAATGTATTAGGGGTTGGTTTAGGAAGTCAATTTTTTAAGTAACACTACTACCCCTTTAGTTCATTAAATAATCCATAATCAATGCTAGTGAATTATATGAGTTTTAAGGTCAATATAGTAAGGTACTAAGGTATAATAGATATAGATATAGATATAGTTGTTGTTACTACCTCCGTCCCTGAAAGTTTGACACAGTTTGTCATTTTGGTCCATCCTTGAAAATTTGACACACTTCACTTTTTACTATTTTTGGTAGTGGATCTCATATTCCACTAACTCATTCCTACTCACATTTTATTATAAAATTAATACTTTAAAAGTAGGATTCACATCCCATCAACTTTTTCAACTCATTTTCCATTACATTTTTTAAAACTCGTGTCGGATCAAAGTGTGTCAATATTTAAAGAATGGAGGTAGTATTAGAAAATGTGACCACTTCGTTAGATGAAGAAACTTATCAAATAGGGATTTATTTTAATGGATAGACCGTAATAAAAACATGATGACCTAGCTAGCTAGTGGTGACTATATTAGTACTATCTCCATCCCCCAAATTTTGACACAGTTTATCATTTTGGTCCGTCCCTGAAAATTTGACACACTTCATTTTTACTATTTTTGGTAGTGGATCTCATATTCCACTAACTCATTTCTACTCACATTTTATTATAAAACTAATACTTTAAAAATAGGACCAACGTCCCACCAATTTTTTCAACTTACTTTCTATTACATTTCTTAAAACCCGTGTCGGGTCAAAGTGTGTCAAAAGGGGGCAGTAGTAGTTAAGAATTTACTTATAAAAAAGCAGTCCTTAGAACCATTATACGGAATATTATTTGCATATATGTAGTACCGGGTAAATTTTACTATTATTGCCAATGGACAGTTGCTATAAGTAATCACGTTTATAGCTTCCATTATTGTTTAACTTTTTCTCACCTTTCTCTACTTTTTAACTATGAATTTTTTTTTCCATTTTATAATATCAAGATTGCCAACACCATATTTATGATTATCTCTTTATTACTACTCCCTCCGTCCCTAAAAATTTGTCACATATTTTCTTTTTTCGTTCGTCCTAAAAATTTGTCACCTTTCACTTTTACCATTTTTGGTAGTGGACCATATATTTCACTAACTCATTTTCACTCACATTTTATTTTAAAACTAATATATAAAAGTAGGACCCACATACCACTAACTTTTTCAACCTACTTTCTATTACATTTCTTAAAACTCGTGCCGAGTCAAATGGTGACAAAATTTGACGGACGGAGGGAGTAGTAGGTTGAAAAAGTTAGTGGTATGTGGGTCCTACTTTTATATATTAGTTTTAAAATAAAATGTGAGTGAGAATGAATTAGTGGAATGTAAGGTCTACTACCAAAAAATAGTAAAAGTACAAGGTGACAAATTTTTAGGGACGGACGAAAAAGAAATAGGTGACAAATTTTCAGGGACGAAGGGAGTATTTTTTTTTAATTTTTACTATTCTCTCTTCTCCCTTTTTCATTTATCTAATTTAAGTATACTATTGATTTTAATTAATTAACTTATATTTATGGAAATAATTTTGATTGGCCAATTTTGTGAATAATAAAGCATTTTTTAATTACTTTCTTTAGTATATTATCAAACGTTTCTTCGGAAACATGAGTCAATGCATAACAATCCTTGCGTTAATCAGTATCCAACTTATCATTAAAAATCCACACCTTTCGATAAATCAAAACAATGCATAATTAACATTATATGCTTAATTATATTCCAATACATATCAGGAAGGACTTGTCTTACAATTTGATTAATTTATTGATATATCACATTAGTGTCGTTAATTTCATATAGGGAAGGAAATGTTTGAACTAATACTAAAATCATTATAAATAGGTATCTAAGGCATGTCTAAATTGTAAAATTTGGTTTGTACTTTAGCAGTGTATCGATTGAGTCAGATATTGTGATGACTTGTTCCGCTACTTGTTTATAACACAAAAAGCTTATAAGCTTTTGCTTTTAGACATTAACATTGTGTCACATATCATAAATGAATAGACAAAATACAACATAACAAAATATTATTTCTCATTTATAAGTAAAAATAGAGGAAGACTTTTACATATACAAGCAATGTCAGAACATGTTTTACGGTATACTAACTTTAATAATAAAAATCATAATATCCTTTACTAAATTTCAAAACACTGAATAGGCGTCAGTCATAAAATACGAACTACACATATTGGGCGTTGCCTATCCAAACATAGAAACACACATACTACACATATTAGAATGCGCCCACCCAACAAGAAAAATAATCTCAAACTACTACAATTAAATAAATGAACATAATATAATAGAGTAGTGATCCAGGGAAACCACTACTTAAATGCATAACTAGAGAACATGAATTTAGTTAACTATAAGAGCGGTTTAGTTCACTATAAGAGTGATTTAGTTCGCTACACGCAAGGAGTGATCCAAAATGTCATTACAGTAAACTAATTCCTTGACGGAGTAAATACTTCACTATAAAGTTATTTTGGTTCACTCCTTGTTTTTAAATTCATATTGTGAACTAAAACGCTCATATAGTGAACTAGATCGTTTAATCTAATGGCTGAGATTTGTTTTCTAGTTATGCACTTAATATTAACTATACTTTGTTCATCGCTCTAATATCAAATAGCACAATTCTTATATTGGAAAAACAAATAATGGTCAACAAATAAGTTTAATTATCCAAATATTATTTTATTCTCTAATTGATACTTCCTCCGTCCCAACCCAAGTGAGACGTTTCCTTTTTTGGTAATAATCAACTCACTCCTCTCTCCTATTGTATCCTCTTGTCTCTCCTACTTTTTCCTATCTCTTACTATTCTCTCTTTCTCTCTCTTAATTTATCCCCTCTCTTACTTTTTTCTTTCTTTCTCTTTCTTACTTTACCCTTTATTTTACTTTACTATTAATAATTTAATTCACTAAGCACCACTACCTAAATTCATGTGCTAAAATATAAATGTCTCACTTAGGCCGGAATGGAGGGAGCATAACTACACATGTAATATTATTAAGCATATTATTATTATAAAATATAAAAGGCTAATTACATATCAATTTATTAATTTAATTAACGAATGTATTCTTCATCTATTAATTCCAAATTAATATAATAACTATTTTATTACTTATAAATTAATAATATAAATATTATTTTATGTATTGTGTCTTTGAAACATAATATTGCCCACATTGGGCTTAATTCCAACAAAATGACTCCAAATTCTCAACCTGAGATTGTTAGCCCAGCACAATGAGTGGACCAAGCCTAACTCAGTAACCGATAATCCATTTTCAACCGACCCGAATCCGTAACCCGTTAGATTAAACTTATCTATATATATATAAAAGGCGAGTTTTGGCTTTCTTTTAAAATATTTATAAGTTTTATCCTCATTCTGAAATACTTATAAATTATGAACTAATTTAAATATTTGATAATTGGGCATGATAATCAATGCATATAGCATTTATAATTCAACAATTAATTATTTAATAACCGATAAATGTGGGAATCATAATTAATAAGCATCTTCTTTGTCCATATATCATTTTGGGTATTACAAATAAAAATCTATCTATACATCTTCATCTTCATCATATAAAAGTTGTGTTTTGAGTACTAATTTAGAATATTTTTAAAATATATTTGTATTAAACAATATAGTGTATTAATAATAATTATAGGATTTGTAACTTCTTTCAAAATTAAGAATTGTATTAGTAATAATTATGATAATTTAAAATGGCAGTTACAATCTAATCACATTATTGTGTGGGGAAATAATTTTTGTTGGGTTAAGCGTTAGTAATAAATAGAAATCCACCATGTATATATTGATGAATTAACATAATTTTCACACCGCGTGTGTATCTTAATTTATTTCAATATATTAAAGAATTTATGTACGTACAAAATTATTTTTATGCACATAGGAAATCACTAACTCTCATTTAAGAACCAAACAAGTATATATGCGTATTACATAGGTTAAAAATTTTAATCAAAAACTCATCTATCTGCCATTTTAGATTAAAAGATTAAGTCTCTTTTAATTTCATAAGTATCGAGTAATATAAAATTATTTTAATTAAATGTCATTTCATTTCTTTGTAACACTCAATTTAATATCCAAAAATTAATGCTCATCATTATTTTACCGTTACATATTTGCTATCATGAATTCTCTATGAGAATAGAATAAAAAATCAAAATATTAAATTCTCTTATAAAATTAATGTGTGTCCGTATATAGTTTCCATCCGTCAATCAATTTTTTAATTAATTATTCAGTTTTTGAAACTTACTATTCACATTTAAAGGTGCAAATTAATGACTTTAATTTGGAGAAGTTATAAAGCATCTCATGGTTAATTTTTTATCTATAAATATGACGTTTGAAGACTTACTATCTACACATTCCTACTTACCTCACACTTAAGTTTGATATTTTTGTTCATATCTTATGAAAAAAGGTCAACATCATGGAATCATTCTTCACCTTTCTCAATGATCTGGAGCCTTCCACAATTTATTTTGTTATCGAAGTTCGTTACATCCACGTTTATGAAGCTACTGCTCATGGAGCCATAACCAATGCCATCGGGTTATAGTGTTTTTCATTACCGTGCGGTATGCTGTTTAATGAGTTATTTTATGTTTGTATGCAAATTATATAAAATCATTAATTATATTTTTTTTGCTTAGGGCGTTAGCATTCAAGCAACTTTTCCGTGAAGTTTACACGAAAAGTTTGGTGCAATACTTAAGGAAGTGACGTTTTTTCGTACAATTTCATGTTTATCATTTGTTGTATTTTCATTGTGGTTGTGTGTTTTGTTTTGTTTATTTGTTTTTTTTTAATCTTCACAACGACAGAGAATGAGGTAGAGGGGCACAGCGTGGACGAAGGCCGATGATATGGTGAAATTTATGTGTAGCATCACAGCTGGCATACTCCTGTCCAATTTGCATATTCATATTTAGTCTTTTTAAATAATAATATTATTAATAGTCCTACTAATTGTGGATTGGATATTAGGCTATTCATCAAGTTTAGACTTCCCCATATTATTGGTCTTTATATTTTTGGTATAATCTTCTTCAATAATTATATTAGTCTGATGAAGTGTAGTTTATTCCTTTTGTTATAAAGATGAGCTATTAGGCTTTTAAGTTTAAGCTTGCCGTTATTCCTTTTGTTATAAAGATGAGCTATTAGGCTTTTAAGTTTAAGCTTGCCTATATTATTGGTCCGTTATATATTTGGCTAAGCGATAGCCTTCACTAATATATATTACCATCTTTTTGGATCACTTATATAAGACGTTATTACTATATCCTCTGTCCCATGATAGAAAATTATACTATATCAATATTTTTTTCCCCACATATCTATATAAATTGAGTTATGGAAGTATTAATGCTCTTATAAATTAAATAATATATTATAACTTAATTCTTTTTTAATTCTTTTTTAAGTTTTACTTTAATATTTGCCTGAATCATTTAGCTATTGTTTTATATTTATTCCATGCCAATTTTTAAAATTTGTTCTTATTAAGTGTGTCAATTAATAACAAAATAGTAATAAGTTAATTTGAATTAGTCTAATAATATTGATTTATAATTTATTTATTCATAATTATGAAATTTTTGTATAGAAAGTAGTTCGTGAGATGTTATACTTTCAATTAATTCTAATATAGGAATAGTATTTTTATTTAGTACTCCATGATACATGGATTATTATTTTTTTCTTCGAAGAACTTAATGAAATGATGTTATTTCAAATAATTTCCATTCACGTATTATGAATTAAAGCTTTCCAAATTTTTATGATTCATTCTTAATTATTTCATGTTTAATATATATGTTGTAGCCGTATAATTCATAGTTATTATATACATTTTTTATAATGTTTTACATTTTTTGTAAATAACCTATAATTTAAAATTATTATTTTAAAATATTTAATCTGTGCGATGCACAAGTGTGATACTAGTTTTTATTATAAATGGCAACTAGCTATTCTTATTTAAGTTAAACTTATTAAATGATTTGGCAAATCTTGAAAAAAATTATTAAAGATTTTTTTTCTCTCTCATCTTACCCAAAGATTGGGTAAAATCTTGTTCGTAAATTCAGCGCAAGTCGTTTAATCCTATTTTATTTTCTCTTTTTTTTCATTATAAGTTGCTCGATTTTCATGGAATTAGAAAAAAATCCAAAAAAAGATTTTAAATATAATATAGATCCCAATAAGATTTCAAATATAATACAGAAAAAAAATGGAGAATAATTCATCAAACCTCAAAAAATTCTAACTTAACAGATTGTAAAAAAAAACTAATGGTTGGAGAATGGAGTATATAAAACGAAGTGAAAAATTGGTTGGGTGGAAAAAAAAAACAGAGAAATTTAAATATAATAGTTTAAAAATTAAATTAAACTCTAAATAATAATATTAATTTTAAAATAAGTTAAAGTTTAATAACCGGTATAATATAACATTATTGTTAATTACTCTGATATCAATCCAGTCCAAACTCATCTACTCCCTCCGTCTCAGATAATTCGTCTAAGTTTTTCATTTCGGTCCGTCCCATATAATTTGTTCCACTTCACTTTTACCATTTTTAGTAGTTGACCTTATATTCCACTAACACATTCCTACTCATATTTTATTATAAAACTAATATATAAAGGTATGACCCACATTCCACTAACTTTTTCAACCCACTTTCCATTACAATTTTTAAAACCCGCGGCCAATCAAAGTGACCTGAATTATCCGGGATGGAGGGAGTAGCATTTTAATAAAAAAATTAATTAATCTCATAACCACATACACAACCTTCCATCTATATAATTTTTGTTTCCATCAATAACCCTAACTCAAACAAATAAAATATTTCCAATTATTATCAATAAATAGGAAAGTTAATTTTTCTCGTCGAAGATTACAATTTTTTAATCAATCTGATTCTATTAGATTTCGGTATTGTTTTTCATATATTCAAAGCAGAAATAAATCGGGGCAAAAGTGTAAATAAGAAAACGTATAGGGGCCCAATTGAAAATTAAAAGAACGCGTCAAAGTCGGTCATACCTGGCCTATATATATGACCTCTTCTACGCCTAAATCGTTTTCATTCCGCGTTTCCTCTGTCGTAGTCGAAACCCTAACCCTAGGGCACTCTGAGATCTGCGCCTCTCCTTCCTCCAGATTCGAATTATTTCTTCTTAAATCTTTAAAACTACCCTGTATTTCATTGCCGTGAGTGGGATTTGTGATTTGTGATTTGTTTTACGGCTAAATCTTCGATTTAATCTCCGATTCGAAATGTCTCGGTGCTTTCCGTACCCACCACCGGGCTATGCTTTGAGCAGCGCCAGAAAAGATGCCTTGATCGATTCGATTAAGGTTGGTTGAACCGAGTTCCTTGATTGATTTATTCATGAGCTTGAGTACCCATCGATATGATTAACGAGTTGTGGTGGGTTTTTTTTGGTACCGAGCGGACATGTGAATTTCTTAACAAATCCGATAATTGATTGTGTTTGATTTCCATGTACACATACATCTTTGAAAAATGTTTGTATTAGTGGACCTGGATTTTTGTGTGGAGGATGGGTTGGAATTTCTGGAAAATTTGAGATAGTTTTTGTATTCGAATGATAACCCATATTAAATTTAATTTAATTTATTTAAAAATTGAGTATGGAGGCACTTTGTCGATTTCAAGATTCTGAAAAGTAGGGTTGGATTGAGTCTGACTTTTGGTTCTTGTATGTTTTATTTGTGTGCTCAACTTTAGGTCATTTTTTATTTTGTCTTAGATTTTGGGGTAGTATGCATAAATATCTTGTTTGGTGATTGAGAAATTTGTGTTAACATAAATATCAGAGGCCTGCACCAACACAGTTGTAGGATATTTTCGGTCTTGAGTGGAGATATTTAGAGATTCTTTTGGGAAAGCTTTCTGATGTTAGTGATGTTTTTTTCTTGTGCAAAAGTACTTTTTTATTCATCCAAGCTTGATTTAGTGTTGTGGGGATGTTAGTGAGTCTACTAACTTGATCAAACAAGAAGTTTAAACCTGTAATCTTCTCCATAGTTGTGTTACTTGATTTGGACGTAGTATATTGTATGTATCCAATGAGAATCAAGAGGCCACATGATTCTCTTTCACATTCAATTAACATATTTTTTAGGCTGGGTGTTCAGTCAATTGTAGCGGGATATATGTCTTTGATATTATAAATCCGCTAGGTATGGTTTTATGGACCTTTTTAGTCTTTATCTTCTGAAGTCTCAACTAAATTACAAGCTTCAGTTTAGCTCTTTCTTCTGAGTAATATTTATTTCTTTAACCTTTGAAAATTTTCTTCCATTTTGCTTGTTTGCTTAACATCTGGTTTGTACTTATTTCAAACATTGTGATTGTGTAATTCCTCTTTTGTTTGAAGAAATTGTGTTTGAATCTTAATTGTATTGACTCGAGAGATTTGGAATGTAGCAGTCAAATGTTAGATTTGCTAAGTGTAACTTGAGATGCTTGATCATCTCTAAGTGTTTTGTTTGTACTGATTGCATAAGAAGTGTAATTATGCTGAGGTCTGTAGCCATATTCTCGGCCATGTCGCATAAGCTCTTCCCTGTAATCAATTTCTAAATTTTTTGATCTTGGTGCTCTAAAGCTCCAAAAGCCAAAGGTCCAAGCTGAGGAACAGAGGAAGGAGAAGAAAAGGGATAAAAAAGAGAGAAAGAAAGACAAGAGTAGTCTGAAGAATCTTGGCAACACTGATATTGTCTGTAGTCATTTTGGTGAAAAATTCTGGAGTGATGGCCAAGGTGACTTCTCACAAAAGGGAAACAAAACTGAGATTGAACAATTGGAACGGAGTGGCCTCACGGAGGAGCATGCAAAGCCTGTTTTCTTGCCTGGTCCGAGCTCTTCCTCTGACAGCACCGAGAATAGCAACAAGAGGAAGAGACAGCCTTCCCCTGTTGATGTTAGCCGCAGTCATGGTAACGATATTTCAGATGTTGTGGAATTTCTAAAACTATATTTCATTAATTAATGTGTGTTCATATGCACTTGTTTTTTTTAATCAGGAAAAATTATCCGGATACGGCTAACTTCAAAGAAGCAAACCCAATCTGATGCTCCATCAGGCAATGAGCACAAACCATGTTCTACATCAAGTAGAATTCATACTCCTTGCCAAATCGATAATGATGTTTCTCAGAGACAGAGAAGTGCAGGCTTTTGTTCCACATCAGGGTCAACCAGCCAATGTCTTGTTCTAAAGAGTGGTGGAGAACGGATTCATGTTGCCTCTAACCAGAACAAGACTGCTTCTCCCTCTGAAACTAAAGTGTTGCCTGCTACCTCTAAGCAGATCAAGAATGCTCCTCCCTTGGAAATTAAAGCTTTGCCATTAGCAGATATAGTTTTGACAGCAATGCAGAAAGAGGGGCTTCGTTACCAAAATCTGATTGAGAATTGGGTTCCACCCCAAATTCTGCAAGATGTTTGTGTTGATAACGAAGATGAAGATTGGCTCTTTGGGGGCAAGAGTAAATTGGAAATGCCTGAAAAGAAGCGGGTGCTCAGAGATGACAGCATACCCTGCTCGAACACGTTGTCATTGTGGCCCCGTGCACAATACTTACCGGAGGTGGACATGTTTGCATTGCCGTACACGGTTCCTTTTTGAATTTTATAACACGGATAGACCAAATTGTATTCATTGTTTTTGCCCGAGGATTTTTGTATTGGTTTCTCTTCGGGCAAGTTGGAGGCTAAGAAATGAGAATGTATCGCTTGCAATTTGCATGAGAATTATAATTGTATATAAAAATATTTAATTTTTATCTTATTTTTCAGTCCTAAATTGTTTCCGTCATTGTTCTAAATTAAAATTATATTTTCTCTTTCCATTTAACACACAAAACAAAACCTCCTAAAATCTCGCAACGTCTCACAAGTGTGACATCTTTTGTGGGACGTAGGAGTATATTTTATTAACAATTAAATTATAACTTAATTTTTTGGGTTGCAGATTAGGTTTCTTCGTTGTTCTCCTTCAAATTCCCTTGTAGCAAAAAACAACAAATAAAGCAATCCAATCGATTCAAATAAATAACTCTGGTGATTCCGACGCGACTTATTGCCATCGCCGCATTCCTAAATCCCTCATTCACTCGCCCCTCCGGTAAGAGCTGCCGCCTCCGCTGGTGCAACCAGCTCTTCCCTCAGGTCAAGCATCACGCCTTCACCCCGACGAGGAAGACACCACCATTCACGCACACGCCCGCTTCGTCAACAAACGGGCCACCATTGCCTCCTCCTCTATGGCCGCACCGACAACGCCATAAAAAACCACTGCAATTCCACCCTTAAGTGCAAGTTCTCCTCTTTCACCGAAGACAAGCCAGGAGCGACGGCAAAGGTGGGGGCGGGTGGTGGAGTGGAAGGGGAAGAAGAGGGTGTTGAGAGAAGGATAGAAGAGAGTCCTGAGAGAGAGAGTCTGGATTTGTTTTTAAAAAAAGAAAAATATTAAATATTCTAATTTAAGTCTCTAATTTAGTCAAAATAGTTTAAATTGCAGTTGACCGTTAATTTTTAACGGGGCCATCCAAAAAGGACCAAATCCGACCCGTTTTCAATTGTGAGAGACCAAATAATTCAAAAGATAATGTTCTGGACCAAAATCGTAAAATCACCATATGTTAAATACCAAAAAGAGACTTTACTCGTGGAATATTATATGAGACACATTTAATGTATTAGTAGGATTGTGAGTGTAAAAAGTTGTTGGAATGTGGAATCCGTATACTAAAAATTGAATAAAGTAAATAGTTCTATAAATTATAGACGATCCAAAATGGCAAAATAATTCTTTAAATGAAGGACAGATGAAGTACAGAGGAAGTATTAATTAAAGTTCAAAATAATACAGGTTTTGGATTTAAATTCATTTTTTTATTTTGAAAAAATCATAAGAATTTTATTGAATCCGTCATCAGTTAACCCGGTCCACAATCGGATCGTATGGTCCATTTTTGACACAATGGTTCCAATATTTGTTTTTATGAATTTCTTCCGACATTTATTGTACAAGCTAAAGCTGATTTGGTTTCATTCAAAAGGAAGACGATACATTTACTAATATAAATGGCTAAAATATAATCCCATGTTATGTGAAATATTTGTTTTTCGACATAGAATTTTATATAGTGTCGTTTGGTTAGTTATGCTGAGAGAGAAAAAGTAGAGATGATGTAAAGATCATCTCCAACCATTTACACCAAACTCAAAACTCATTTTCGAGTATATATCACATCAAAAAGTAATTTTACTCTAATTATTTATACTAAACTCAAATTTTACACCATTTTTGAGTATGTTTCACAATTTTTGGCAGGGACCCATATATGATGTTATTCCATAGGAAAAATGCAAAAAATGAGTTTGAGTTTGCAATATGATTGGAGAAGTTTTCTATATCAAAGTGAGATTTGATATATGATTGAAGATGACCTTAATTTGAGTTTGGTGTAGCTGGTTGAAGTAAAATTACTTTTTAGTGTGACATATACATGAAATTAAGTTTGAATTTGTTGTAAATAGATGAAGATGACTCTAATGGGACAACCTAAAAATAAAAACATGTCACTTTTAATAAGACACGGAAAGTAAGACAAATGTAAATTGAAAGATGATTCTTAGAATTTTATAAGGTCAAAATTAAAACTATTTCCTATAAATAAAGAAAATACTTACTTTGTACGTATTAGGTCATCTACAATAAGGCTGCAAATTACGGCTTTCAGTGTGTAGCAATTTATGGCCTTATTGCATCTTTTTGTCTAGGGCGGCGACGTTGAATTAGGCGTATCCACGATTGAAAGTCGGACTGGATAGCTTATTTTGTGGCCCTATTGAAGCATATTCGGTGGCCGCATCACATTTTTTCTTTCGTTTTTAATACTACTCTCTTCGTTCGCCATTAGGAGTCCTATTTAAGTTCGGCACGAGTTTTAAAAAATATAATGGAAAGTGGGTAGAAAAAGATAGTGGAATGTGAGACCTATTTTTATATGCTATTAATTTTATAATAAAGTGTAAGTGAAATGAGTTAGTGGAATGTGAGGTCTACTGACGAACTAAAATGGCAAACCAGGACTACTAATGACGGATTGGGGAAGTATAATTTTTAGTACTTAATTTAATACTTCATCCGCCCCCTGTAGTAAAGACGTTTCTTTCAGTATGGTATTTAAGAAAAATTGTTTTAAGTGAGATAAGTAAAGAGAGAATACAGTAGAATAAAATGGCAACGAGATGAAAATAAAACAAGGCAAAAGATAATATATAAACAATACACAATAATACAAGTGTAAATATAGACATTTCATAATGCATAAATAGGAGACACATTAATTGCTTTCTTTTGAGAATATTAGAACACAATAATTGGAGGTTTAAATGGCATTAAATATCAAAAGCCTTTTAATTTAATAACCTGAAAAAAAAGTCGTAGGGAAGAAACTTTCTTAGGGCAGCCACTTACGCTCCACCAGACACTCCCCACACATCGCTCGCCCCAACCATCTTTGGGTGTATCAGGTGGTTGCAGGCGAATCTTGTGCGCCTGAAGCGCACTTTTGACAATGTTGGATTGATTTATTATGACCTTAAATATAATGTGAAATTAATATGAATCCCACATCGGTTCTACATGGATGTGTGGAATATTAGTGAGAGTCACCCTTATACCTCTGACCATTACTTTTGATTAAGTATGGGCTCCCTGCCTTGTATGCTTATCAATTTGGTGTTGCCTTGTATGCTTATCAATTTGGTGTTGTAAACGTTGATTGGGACAGCCTACACTACGAGGCTATCTGAAGGTGTGGCCAAAGAGGTGCCACTGAAGATGTGTTCCCAAAAGGGGCAGCAAATGGATGATATCGTCACGATTCTAACTATCCTCGTGTGATGGGCCATCTTGATGTGGGAACAAAATAAAGTCATGGCGATGGTAATCATCCGAAGCATTATGAAAAATAGAAGGGCTTATAACGGATTTGGAAAGGATTTCTACAGATGAGACACATTAGAAACTTGTCAAATTACAGACGAAGCGTTGCATAAACTAAACACCAGATTACAGACGACGAAGCGTTAAATGAGATAGGCTGCAATATATTACAAAATGGAACAGCCTTTGTGACCCTTCTTTTTCTTCTTTTGTTTAGGTGGCTGCAATACTATTTTAATGGCTGCATCAAACACACCCTTCACATTCTGCATTCAAACCACATGCTATAATGAGAAAAATAAAAAAAGGTTTCACCACACCACAATCACAAATTGAAACCACCTGTTGTGTTTTCGAGCTGCACTCAATGTACGCAGGAGCTCCAATTAGCTTCTTGAGTTCTTCCCCCTACATGGAAGACAATGAGAGGCATGAAACGGGAGGAATGATCGTATGCTGGTAATATCTTTGTTACCTGAGCTGTAGTTATCGGAACTGCTCCAGGATGATCGATGAAGAACTGTTTATCATCTCTAAGATCTGTACTACCATTGAAAAAACGATATTTTGATCATTTCAAACAAACACATTCCTTCTGTACGCTTAATCATAATTCAATAAATCTAAGAATCACCAAAACAATTTATAGGAGGAAAAATACAGATTGAGTAATAAGAATGAATAATAAGAATGTGTTCATTGCATGCTCTACTGATACACTCTTTTCAACATCCAAGTCCGTGCTCTCATTTCAATCGTGAGGAAGTAATTGACAAAAACCAAGCATGTGTGTTGTTCTACTATTACAAATATAATCTGTTGGAAACCACTGGCATTAGTACATTTTGTACAAATATACTCTGTTGCTACCTTAAAGAATAAGCATCAAAACATACAAACCAAGTGTGACACTTAAATTTAATCACTTATAATATGATTATTTGTATTCCAAAACAAATGGAAGTTTGACTCTCTATCTCATAAATCATTCAAATGTTTATACCTTCATAAAGCTATTGTCAATTTGTCATACGAAACTATATCTGTCAGCCCTTAAACCACATACTACAAAAATATTGGTATTCTAAAATTAAATATTGCGTAAAGCTAGTAGTATTAGTAAATCTATTACAAGGATAGAGCAAAATATAACAAGTTAATCATATAAGCTGTGATGCTACATTTTACATTCAAATGTTGAGATATGCAAAAGGGATAAGAAAAATGAGCAAAATCATGGGATCTTTAAAGTTGAGTATCTTTTTATATTTTTGTCAACTGTGAGTGCAATATTTCTTTTTGTTATACAATAATATACACATCTTAACTTAACTAAGAAATAATAAAGGAAACATAAACATATAGTGGCACAGTTATCACTTAAGATCCTAAATAATTAAAAACTTTAGATACTAATTGATGGTATATGAAAGTGATACCTACAAGGACATGTTTGTAACTGGCAGGACTAATTGATAGAGTAATAACAAGAAATAAATCACTATCTCACCAAGCTTCGTTCCAACAAGAATAATTGGAACACCTGGCGCGTAATGCCTCAACTCAGGAATCCACTAACAAAACGAAAAGGAAAGAGAGAAGAACATGGCATCAGACTACTTGGTACACAAAACGAACGTAATTACAGCTAGAATAGTCTCCACAATTCTGACCTTCTTTGCAATATTTTCGTAGCTAGCCTTGCTAATGAGAGAAAAGGCTAGGAGGAAAACATCAGCTCCACGATAACTCAAGGGTCTTAATCTATTATAATCTTCCTGGCCTGAACATAATGTAAGACGAAGCTAAAAAAAACGCTAAAATCTAGGAAAATGTACAGACTGATTAGATATACATATTTGAAAGGAATTACCTGCAGTATCCCAGAGTCCCAGGTTTACAGTATTACCATCGACAACTACATTAGCACTGAAGTTATCAAAAACAGTCGGAACATAATCCTGCATTGCAAGGCGGAATAAGGATGAGGGTTCGAAGGTCTACGTTGGATGTAGTAATTCTCTAATCAGCATTACAACGCCCATTAAGCATTAGCAAAACGGAACGTGCTACATAACTCAAAATTAGTAAAGCAACACCGCAGCAGACTTTAATCGGTGACCCTTGTCCAATCCAACCTAATTCAACTTTTTAATCAAACACACATACAACTCTCAATGTAACATAACTTTTAATTTAATCGGTGATTACATTCTCTCTCGGCCCTCGGGTCAGCTGAAACCTCAAGTCATAACCTTTTTATTTCTTTTTCCCCCATATTTGTGTGTCTATTGGAATGAACCTTCACTTTCCAATTAGAAAAAGACTCTGAAGCAAGCCTCATTCAATTCATCTAAAAAACAATCCATATAAACTAGTACATGAGTAACAAAATGCATTCAATTCTTTGATTGGACATGGATACATAATCTACCTACTGCATAATAAATTCCACAATACAAATGGTTAAATTCCTCGTTTAGTTAAAGGCAAGAATACAAATAATCATCAAAAGAGCACTACTAAGAAACAATTACAAACTGCAAATGGGAATGTAAAGAGAAATCAAGAATTAGGATTAGCAAACAAAGAAATTGGTGATTAATTTAAAGAAGAGAAGATAAAAATGGAACTAACCGTAGGAAATGTGTTGCTGGTGTAAGAAATCAACATGCAAGTTTTTCCAACAGCACCATCACCCACAGTCACACACTTGATGAATCTGGTTGCACTCATTTCTAACTAATTTTTTTTCCAGGGGATGGTCAATTCTTCCTTGTTTGCTACTTCAAGTTCAAAAAAGACAAATCTTTACTCAAAATGATGCAAACCCATCAAAAATTGAAAAGGAATCTGAGAGCAAAGAGTAAAACAGAAGCAAAAGAATTCACCTTGAAGGAAGCAGGTAGACAGAAATGCAATGCCTGGCAAAGAAAAGAAAGGACTTTATGACAGCTTTTTCAATCTCACATAAATCATTTTCATAGATTGGGATTGGGGTGGTGGGGTTTGAGGTGGAGCACCTCTCCCCTTCAAATTCCTTTTTTTTCTTTTTCGGCGACGTTTCAATGGTTGCTTGCTAAATTTACTTTGAATGCACATCACTTTGTTAGTAATTTCATTTTTTACAAACACATTTTTTCTCTTAGTAGTAATAAATTTTCATTTTAATTCTTATTTTAATTTATTTTAATTTTAAATACAGTATTTTTCAATTATTTTACTTTCCTTTTTAATTTATTATTTTTATTTATTGATAAATTAATTTCGTTGAAAGTTTTAAATAAATTTTAAAAAAAAGTGAAATTAGGTGGATAACATAACGTTCAATGGTCATGGGTTACATTGAAGAGCAACCGAAGATTGCAAATGTCTTTGTTCTTATTATTATTTCAACGAAACGTAACTTAGTTGGTAAGACACTTTTAATCCGACCAATAAATTAGTCGTCTGAATGGCCACAATCAAGAGAAATGGAGAACCGGTAATTTATTTTCTTAGAAAAAAGATACTATTGCCTTGCTTGTGAATTGTGATATAATAAGGCCAAGTTAATATAAAGTGGCTCTTATCTTAATTTTAGAATTATGATTAAAAAAAAACTGTAATTTAGAGTTTCAATCACTGGAATCTTAAATTCAATAAATTGCAAATAGAAGTTGGGTGGAAATCATAGTTGGTACTTGGTAGAGGGTTGCCTAAACAAAAATAATTAAGTAGAGGACAAAAGTTTAGTACGAAATATATTAATCGTCATTGAAGAAGTGAGCACATGGGATGAAGCTTAAATCCAAATAGCCATGTGCATTGGGTTACCAAACCTCTTACCCACTTCTATCTTTCCAATTTATGGTAATCCAATTTGTATTTTTTAGGAGTTTAATGAGATTCCAATGGCTGCCCCTTTTTAGACAGCCTAAGCTTATGGACCACATGGTAGATTACTCAGCCATATTGCATAAACTTTTAGATAATTTCAAAATCTTAGCTCAAATCATATGTACCACACACATTCGCTTGTACTATAATGAATTGTCATTGGGTTTCATCGGTTAATAGTTTAATACTCTTTTCACCAAAAAAATGTGATCTTGTTATTTTTATCCATCATATATATGCTATTTTCTTTTTTAGGACATAACATCTTATTCCCTTCGTCCCATAAAAATAAGAACACTTTTCTTTTTCGTCCATTCCATCAAACATATTGTTCCAAAAATAAGGAAAAAAAATACTAATAATCTAACTAAACAAAAGGTATATTGGGTCACTGTTATTTGGAGGTGTATTCCCGCAAACCTCTTGGGCCACCTAGCGCGTTCTGAACTTCATGGCGTTGTAACCTAATTCGGCACTGGTTGTGCGCCGTCTTCTTCGGCCTGCTTGTCTTCTTCACTCTGTTCGGCCGATTGTTGAACTCTCATTAAAGAACACTCTTGCATAGCTAGGAGATTAAATTCCCTTACCCATCAACATCTTTCCCTCCTCAAAGTAAATTTCTCACCCTCTCCGGTCATCATCATGTACAACATCATAGAATGCCTCATGCAAGCTCAATATAGGAACTTAAAATGTTCAACATA